>NW_024429194.1:53844764-56343169 GCF_017639785.1 Mesocricetus auratus | reverse complement strand
AGTTTCAGAAGGTCCCATTTGTTAATTGTTGATCTCAGTGCCTGTGCCACTGGTGTTATGTTTAGGAAGTGGTCTCCTGTACCAACTCGTTGAAGAGTATCTCCCACTTTCTCTTCTAAAAGTTTCAGTGTGGCTGGATGTATGTTGAGATCTTTGATCCATTTGGACTTAAGTTTTGTACAAGGCGATAAACATGGATCTATCTGCAGTCTTCTGCATACCATTACCCAGTTATGCCAGCACCATTTGTTGAAGATGCTTTCTTTTTTCCACTGTACAGTTTTAGCTTCTTTGTCAAAAATCAGGTGTTCATAGGTGTGTGGGTTAAAATTAGGGCTTTCGATTCGGTTCCATTGGTCTACCTGCCTATTTTTGTGCCAATACCAAGCTGTTTTCAGGACTATAGCTCTATAATAGAGCTTGAAATCAGGTATGGTGATGCCTCCTGAAGTTCCTTTATTGTATAGGGATGTTTTGGCTATCCTGGGCCTTTTGTTTTTCCATATAAAGTTGATTAATGATCTTTCCAGGTCCTTGAAGAATTGTGATGGAATTTTGATAGGGATTGCATTGAATCTATAGACTGCTTTTGGCAAGATTGCCATTTTTATTATGTTGATCCTACCAATCCAAGAGCATGGGAGATCTTTCCATTTTCTGGTATCTTCTTTGATTTCTTTCTTCAAAGACACAAAGTTTTTGATATACAGGTCTTTCACTTCCTTGGTTAACATTATCCCCAGATATTTGATGCTGTTTTTGGCTATTGTAAAAGGTGATGTTTCTCTGATTTCTTTCTCAGTCACTTCATCATCTGTATATAATAGGGCCACTGATTTTTTTGAGTTTACCTTGTATCCTGCCACTTTGCTGAAGCTGTTTATCAGCTCTAGGAGTAACCTTGCGGAGTTTTTTGGGTCACATATGTAAACTATCATATCATCTGCAAATAATGAAAGCTTGACTTCTTCTTTTCCTATTTGTATCCCCTTTATCTCCTTTTGTTGTCTTATTGCTGTAGCTAGAACTTCAAGTACAATATTGAAGAGATATGGAGAGAGTGGACAGCCTTGTCTTGTTCCTGATTTTAGAGGAATTGCTTTGAGTTTCTCTCCATTTAGTTTGATGTTAGCTGTTGGTTTACTGTATATTGCTTTTATTATGTTCAGGTACGTTCCTGTTATCCCTGATCTCTCTAGGACCTTTATCATGAAGGGGTGCTGGATTTTGTCAAAGGCTTTTTCAGCATCTAGTGAGATAATCATGTGGTTTTTCTTTCGCAGATTGTTAATATGGTGGATTACATTGATAGATTTTCTAATGTTGAACCATCCCTGCATTCCTGGAATGAAGCCTACTTGATCATGGTGGATGATTTTTCTGATGTGTTCTTGAATCCGGTTTGCAAGTATTTTATTGAGTATTTTTGCATCAATGTTCATGAGGGAAATTGGTCTATAGTTCTCTTTCTTAGTTGTGTCTTTGTGTGGCTTGGGTATCAAGGTAATTGTAGCCTCATAGAAAGAGTTTGGCAGTGAGCCTCCTGCTTCTATAGTGTGGAATACTTTGACGAGTATTGGAATGAGCTCTTCTTTGAATTTCTGGTAGAATTCTGCACTGAAGCCATCTGGGCCTGGGCTTTTTTTGTTTGGGAGACTTTTGATGACTGCTTCTATTTCATTAGGGGTTATAGGTCTGTTTAGATTATTTATCTGTTCTTGATTTAGTTTTGGCAAGTGATATCTATCCAGGAAATTGTCCATTTCCTTTAAATTTTCAAATTTTGTGGAGTACAGATTTTCAAAGTATGCCCTGATGATTCTCTTGATTTCCTCAGAGTCCGTTGTTATGTCCCCTTTCTCATCCCTGATTTTGTTAATTAGCATGTTCTCTCTCTGTCTTTTGGTTAGTTTGGACAGAGGTTTGTCTATTTTGTTGATTTTCTCAAAGAACCAACTCTTTGTTTCATTGATTCTTCTCAATGTTTTCCTGGTTTCTACTTGATTGATTTCAGCCCTCAATTTGATTATTTCCTGGCGTCTGCTCCTCCTGGGGAGTTTGCTTCTTTTTGTTCTAGAACATTCAGCTGTGCTATTAATTCTCTAGTATGACTGTTCTCCAGTTTTTTCATGTGGGCACTTAGTGCTATAAACTTTCCTCTCAGCACTGCTTTCAAAGTGTCCCATAAGTTTGTGTATGTTGTGTCTTCATTCTCATTGAAATCGAGGAAGTCTTTAATTTCTTTTTTTATTTGTTCCTTTACCCAGGGATGGTGCAATTGTGCATTGTTCAATCTCCATGAGTTTGTAGGGTTTCTGCGATTTGTGTTATTGTTGAATTCTAATGTTAATGCATGGTGGTCTGATAAGATGCAGGGGGTTATTCCAATTTTTTTGTATCTGTGGAGATTTGCTATGTTTCCTATTATGTGGTCAATTTTAGAGAAGGTTCCATGTGGTGCCGAGAAGAAGGTATATCCCTTTGTATTTGGGTGGAATGTTCTATAGATGTCTGTTAAACCCAGTTGGGTCATAACTTCTATTAATTCTTTTGTTTCTTTGTTAAGTTTCTGTCTGGAGGTCCTATCTAGCGGTGAGAGCGGAGTGTTGAAGTCTCCTACTATTAGTGTGTGAGATTTTATGTGCATTTTGAGCTTTAGTAATGTTTCTTTCACGAATGTAGGTGCCTTTGTATTTGGGGCGTAGATATTTAAAATCGAGACTTCGTCTTGATGTATTTTTCCTTTGATGAATATGAAGTGCCCTTCTTCATCTCTTTTGATTGATTTTAATTTGAAGTCTAATTTGTTAGATATTAGGATTGCTACGCCCGCTTGTTTCTTGGGGCCGTTTGATTGGAAGATCTTTTCCCAGCCCTTTACTCTGAGATAACGTCTGTCTTTGGTGTTGAGATGTGTTTCTTGTATGCAGCAGAAGGAAGGGTTCTGTCTTCGTATCCATTCTGCTAGTCTGTGTCTTTTTATAGGTAAGTTGAGGCCATTGACATTGAGGGATATTAATGACCATTGATTGGTGATCCTTGTTTGCGCTTGATTTATTGTTAGTGAAGTTATTTTGTGTAGTTTCTCCTCCCTTTTTCTTTTAGTGTTTTGTAAAGTATGATTCTATATTGCCTGTGTCTTTGTGAATGTAGTTATCTTCCTTGGCTCTAGGTTTTCCTTCTAGCATTTTCTGTAGAGCTGGATTCATGGATACGTATTGTTTAAATCTGGCTTTGTCATGGAATATTTTGTTTTCTCCATCTATGGTAATTGAGAGCTTTGCTGGATATAGTAGTCTGGGCTGGCATCCTTGTTCCCTTAGCGTTTGTAGGACATCTGACCAGGATCTTCTGGCTTTCATCGTTTCCATTGAGAAGTCAGGTGTAATTCGGATAGGTCTGCCTTTGTATGTTACTTGGCCTTTTTCTTTAGCTGCTCTTAATATTTTCTCTTTGCTCTGTAGGTTTGATGTTTTGATTATTATATGGCGAGGTGACTTCTTCTTCTGGTCAAGCCTATTTGGTGTTCTGTAAGATTCTTGTACTTTCATAGGCATATCTTTCTTTAGGTTAGGGAAGTTTTCTTCTATGATTTTGTTGAATATGTTTTCTGTACCTTTAAGTTGAAGTTCTTCACCTTCTTCTATACCTATTATTCTCAGGTTTGGCTTCTTCACGGTGTCCCATATTTCCTGGATATTTTGTGTTAAGGATTTGTTGGTTTTGAGATTTTCTTTGGTTGACGATGCTATGTCCTCTAATGAGTCTTCAACACCTGAGATTCTCTCTTCTATCTCTTGTATTCTATTGGTGATGCTTGCATCTGTGATTCCAGACCGTTTACCGAGCTTTTCTATTTCCAGCATCCCTTCATTCTGTGTTTTCTTTATCGTTTCTATTTCAGCTTTCAATCCTTCAACTGTTTGAGCTGTTTCCTTAATTTTCTTGGTTGTTTTTTCTTGGTGCTCTTTAGATTCTTTGAGAGATTTGTTTATTTCTTGAATTTTTCCCCCCATTTCATGGATTTTTTTGTTTGTTTTTTCTTCTATTTCTTTAAGGGATTTCCTCGTTTCTTCCTTGAGGCTCTCCATCATCTTCATGAAATAATTTTTAAGGTCTGTCTCCTCTTCTTCATCTATGTAGTGCTTTTCAGGTCTTGCTGGTGTTGGATCCCTGGATTCTGGTGGGGTCGTGTTGGTGTTTCTATTGCTGAGTGATCTCTTATTCTGTCTTCTTCCCATCTCTTCTTCCAGTGGGTGCTGGTGGGGGCTTTCTGTCTCCACTGGTCTCCTTCTTTACTGCAGCTGAAGCTGAAGCTGGCCTCGCTGGGGTTGGGGTCTTGGAGGGGCTGATCTCTTTCCTGTGTGGGTGGCTCTTCTGAAGCTGGGCTCGCTGGGTTGGGGTCTTGGAGGAGCTGATCTCTTTCCTGTGTGGGCGGCTCTTCTGGAAGCCGGGAGCGGCCCCGAAGATGGAGGGGGATGGGTGATGGGCGGGTGGTCCCAGCCAGAGACCCAATCTCACCTGAAGCTGGGCTCGCTGGGTTGGGGTCTTGGAGGAGCTGATCTCTTTCCTGTGTGGGCGGCTCTTCTGGAAGCCGGGAGCGGCCCCGAAGATGGAGGGGGATGGGTGATGGGCGGGTGGTCCCAGCCAGAGACCCAATCTCACCTGAAGCTGGGCTCGCTGGGTTGGGGTCTTGGAGGAGCTGATCTCTTTCCTGTGTGGGCGGCTCTTCTGGAAGCCGGGAGCGGCCCCGAAGATGGAGGGGGATGGGTGATGGGCGGGTGGTCCCAGCCGGGGACCCAATCTCACCTGAAGCTGGGCTCGCTGGGTTGGGGTCTTGGAGGAGCTGATCTCTTTCCTGTGTGGGCGGCTCTTCTGGAAGCCGGGAGCGGCCCCGAAGATGGAGGGGGATGGGTGGTGGGCGGGTGGTCCCAGCCAGAGACCCAATCTCACCTGAAGCTGGACTCGCTGGGTTGGGGTCTTGGGGAGCTGATCTCCTTGGTCTTTTGTTTTGCCATGTAAAGTTGAGAATTGTTCTTTCACGGTCTGGGAAGAATTGTGCTGGGATTTTGATGGGGATTGCATGAGTCTTATACTACATATATCCTACCAATCCAAGATCATGGGAGATCTTTCCATTTTCTGGTGTTTTCTTTAATTTATTTCTTTAAAGACTCAAAGTTCTTGTGATACAGGTCTTTCACTTGCTTGGTTAGCATTACCCCAAGGTATTTTATCTTGTGTGTGTCAATTATAAAGGGTGATGTTTCTCAGATTTCTTTCTCAGCCCTCACATTTTCTGTATATAGCAGGGCTACTGATTTTTTTTTGAGTTGATCTTGTATCCTGCCACCTTTCTGAAGTTGTTAATCAGCTGTAAGAGTTCCCTGGTAGAGTTATTTGGGTCATTTATGTAAATTATCATATCATGTGTAAATAGTGAGTTTTACCTCTTCCTTTCCAATTTGTATAGCCTTGATTTCCTTTTGTTGTTTTATTGCTCTAGCTAGAACTTCGAGTACAATATTGAAGAGGTATGGGGAGAAGGGATAGCCCTGTCTTGTGTCTGATTTTAGCGGAATTGCGTTGAGTTTCTGTCCATTTAGTTTGTTGTTGGTTGTTGGTTTGCTGTATATAGCTTTTATCATGTTTAGCTATGTTCCTGTTATCCCAGATCTCTCCAAGACCTTTCACATGTAGGGGTGTTGGATTTTGTCAAAGGTTCTTTCAGCATTTAGTGAGATGATCATGTGACTTTTGTTCCTCAGCTTCTTTATATAGTAATGAAGCTTGCTTGATTATGGTGGATATGTTTTCTGATGTGTTCTTGGATCCGATTTGCCAGTATCTTAATGAGTATTTTTGTATCAATGTTCATGAGGGAAATTGGTCTTAAATTCTCTTTCTTAGTTGTATCTTTGTGTGGCTTGGGTATCAATGTTATTGCAGCCTCGTAAAATGAGTTTGGCAAAGACCCTTCTGCTTCTCTTGCATGGAATACGTTGAAGAGAATATGTATAACCTGTTCTTTGAATTTCTGGTAGAATTCTGCACTGCATCTGGCCCTGGGCTTTTTTTTTTTTTGGTTGGGAGACTTTTGATGACTGCTTCTATTTCCTTACCTGTTATAGGTCTATTTAAATTGCTTATCTGTTCTTGATTTAAATTTGGCAGGTGACATCTATTCAGGAAGTCGTCCATTTCCTTCAAATTTTCGAATTTTGTGGAGTACAGGTTTTCAAAGTATGACCTGATGATTCTATGGATTTCCTCAGTGTCTGTTGTTATGTCCCCCTTTTCATTTCTGATTTTGTTAATTTGCATGTTTACATTCTGCTGTTTGGTGAGTTTGGATAAAGGTTTGTCTATCTTGTTGATTTTATCAAATAACCAACCAACTCTTTGTTACATTGATTCTTTGTATTTTTTCCTAGTTTCTGCTTTATTGATTTTAGCCCTCAATTTGATTATCTCCTGTAGTCTACTCCTCCTGGGTGAGTTTGCTACTTTGTGTTTTAGAGCTTTCAGCTGTGCTGTTAATTCTCTAGTGTAACTATTCTCCAGTTTCTTCATGTGGGCACTTACTGCTATGAACTTTCCTCTTAGCACTGCTTTCAAAGTGTCCCATAAGTTTGGATATGTTGTGTCTTCATTCTCATTGAATTCTAGGAAGTCTTTAATTTCTTCCTTGACTCAGGCATGGTGCAATAGTGCATTATTCAATTTCCATGAGTTTGTAGGGTTCCTGCAGTTTGTGTTGTTGTTGAACTCTAACTTTAAAGCATGGTGGTCTGATAAGATACATGGAGTTATTTCAACATTTTGTACCTGTTGAGGTTTGATATGTTGCCAAGTATGTAGTCAATTTTTGAGAAGGTATATTCTTTGAATGTTCTATAGATGTCTGTCAAAACCAATTGGGTCATAACTTCTATTAGTTCCTTTGTTTCATTGTTAAGTTTCTGTCTTTTAGTCCTGTCTAGTGGTGACAGTGGGGTGTTGAAGTCTCCCACTATTAGTGTGTGAGGTTTTATGTGTGGCTTGAGTTTAGTAATGTTTCTTTTACAAATGTGGATGCCTTTGTGCTTGGGGCATAGATGTTCAGAATCGAGACATCATCTTGGTGGATTTTTCCTGTGATGAATATGAAATGACCTCCTTCATCTCTTTTGATTGATTTCAGTTTAAAGTCTACTTTGTTAGATATTAGGATTGCTACCCCTTTTTGCTTGGGGCCATTTGATTGGAAAATCTTTCCCAACCCTTAACACTGAGGGAATGTCTGTCTGTGAGGCTGAGGTGTGTCTTGTATGCAGCAGAAGGATAGGTTCTATATTCGAATCCATTCTGTTAGCCTGTGACTTTTTATAGGCAAATTAAGACCATTAATGTTGAGGGATATTAATGACCTTTGATTGGTGGTTCTCCTTTGTTTTGGAATGGTTGTTCTTGGTGGAATTGTATGTGGATTTCCACCTTTTCTCTTTTGGGTATTGGTAAAGTGGGATTATCTATTCCCTAGGCTTTTCTAGTTGTAGTTAATGTCTTTGGACTGGAGGTTTCCTTCCAGAACATTCTGGATGGCTGGGTTAGTGGATACATATTGTTTAAATCTGGTTTTGTAATGGAATATCTTGTTTTCTCTATCTATAGTGATTGAAAGCTTTGCTGTGTATAGTAGTTTGGGCTGGCATCCATGGTCTCTTAGTGTTGATAGAATATCTATCCAGGACCTTCTGGCTTTCTGAGTTTCCATAGCGAAGTCAGGCATAATTCTTGTAGATTTGCCTTTATATGTTGTTTGACCTTTTTCCTTAGCTGCTCTAAGTATTCTTTTTTTATTTTGTATGCTTGTAGTCTTCTTATTATGTGGTGAGGGAACTTTTTTGTGATCCTCTCTATTTGGTGTTCTGTAATCTTCTTGTCCCTTCATTGGCATGTCCTTCTTTAGTTTGGGAAAGTTTTATTCTATGATTTTGTTGAATATATTTTCAGTCCCTTTGAGTTGGGTTTCTTCGCCTTCTTCTATACCTATTATTCTTAGGTTGGTCTTTTCCTGGTGTCCCATATTTCCTGGATATTTTGCGTTAGGGATTTCTTCGACTAAAGATTTTCTTTGATTGATGAATTCATTTCTCCTAGTATGTCTTCAACACCTGAGATTCTCTCTTCCATCTCTTGTATTCTGTTGGTTATGCTTGTGTCTGTAGTAACTTTCCATTTCCCCAGTTTTTCTATTTCCACCATTCCATAAAACTGTGTTTTTTTATTGTCTCCATGTCAGCATTCAGTCCTTGCATTGTTTGAATTGTTTCTTGTAATTTTTGCTTTGTGTTTTCCTCCCTTTCTTCCATTTTTTGGAATTTTTGGGTTGTTTTTTCTTCTATTTCTTGCATTTTTGTTATGCTTGTTTCTTCCATTTCTTTAAGGGATTTTCTCACATCCTCTTTGATGGCCTGTATCATTTTCATGAAGGTGTTTTAAAGGTCATTCTCTTCTGCTTCCTCCACATTGGCGTGTTCAGGTCTTACTGGTGTAGAATCTCTAGATTGGTGTCATATTTGTTTTTCTCTTGCTGAGTGCGTTCTTATATTGCCTTTTCCCCATCACTTCTTCCATCACTTCTTCATCTCCTGGTGTGTAGGACACTAGGCTTCCCTTTCGGTGGGTACAAGCAAATCCTATACTCTCTGGCCTCTGCTCTCTGCCCTCTGCCCTGGGTTTGGGTGGAAGTGGAGCAGCTCTCTCCGAAGGCTCCTTGTTGCTTGGTCATCCTTCTGGGGAAGTCGATCTGGCTCTGACCTCTGCCCCGAGTTTGGGCAGAAGTGGCCCAGCTCTCTCTGCAGGCTCCTGGTTGCTTGGTCGTCCTTGGGGGGAGTCGACCTGGCTGCAGTCCCCAAGCCAGGGGATCCAAGAGAGGGCAGGCATACTCATCTCTGCCATCTGCCCTTGGTTTTGGTGGAAGATCAGTTCTCTCTGCAAGCTCCTGGTGTTTTGGTAGTCCTTTAGGGGGGAGTCGACCTGGCAGCTGTCTCCAAGCCAGGGGATCCAAGAGAGGGTGAGTGGGAGGAAATCGGGTCTAAGATGGGGACCCAGAGCTCAACTCTGTCCTCTGCCCCGAGTGTGGGCAGAAGTGGTCCAGCTCTCTCTGCAGGCTCCTGGTCGCTTGGTAGTCCTTCCGGGGGAGTCCACCTGGCTCGAATTTCCAGAGTTTTAATAATTTTCATAGATAGATGGAATCTTACAGCTTAGGAGTGTTATAGACTCCCCAGAGAAAACTTATATGAAACATACTGACTGCATTTATTCAAGAAAAACATAATATTACTACAATTAAAAATACCTATATGATATAACATCATAGACTTGCTCTACAGAATCCAGAAGCTCTTTGATATTCTCTGGTGGTAGAGAGAAGCCTTTTCCTTGTCAGCTGCTTTGGTTTTTCCCCACCAGTCACTTGGGCTCTGCCACATTGCAGTCCCCAAATGAACACACAGGATGCTGTATTAATTATGAAGCTATTGGCCTCACTTGTTTCTTATTGTCTAGCTCTGACTTAAGTATTTATCCCATAATTGTTAATCTAAGTATTTCTCTTATCAGAGAAAAGTTCCAGACATCTTACTTCTCTGGCAGGCTACATAGTGACTCCCTGTGTTTCTCCCTCCCAGAATTCTTCTTGATTCCTATTCCCACCTATCTTGCTTCTGTATTGGCCAACAATGCTTTACTGACATATACACAGGACTTCCCCATCATCTGGTCTTGTCAGTAGGCCTTTGCTGTGTTCTGTCTAGAGTTGTGATTATTTTCTGTGATTAATCCATTTGAATTATCTAACTTTTTACCAGAATCCAGAATTATACATTTGTGTCCCATATGTCTTAAAGATTTTTAAAAAACTACATTTATCCCAAATGTATTATAACAAATAAACTCCTCAACTAATGAATATGAAAGCTATGTATAGCTTAAACTAATGTAACTCTAGTAAGAAACTAATTACATCTCAACATTATACATTTGAAGGTCATGAAAAATGAAGAAGTGGTACACACATGGCAGAGAAGGAAAGCTTATTATTAATTCAGACTAGTTAGGAAACAATAATTTTAAACTTTGAATAAAAGATGTTGCTAGTATTATAATTAAAAAACAAATATTGAACTCGAGTTGGGGAAAGAATAGAAGAGAGCAAGAGAAACCATAATAGAGGGAGCCATTATAGTTTTAAAGAGAAATGGCACTAGGGAAACATCCAGACATCCACAAAGATGACACATACTAACAAACTAAGCAATAGTGGAGAGGCTACCTTAAATGCCTTCCCCTGAAAATGGGATTGATGACTACTTTATATACTATCCTAGAGCTTTCATCCAGCAACTAATGGAAGTAGAAGGATATACCCACAGGTAAACACTGAACTGAACTCCTGTAATCTAGTTGGAGAGAGGGAGGAGTAATGAGCAAAGGGGTCAAGACCCACAGAAACAGTTGACCTGAAAAACAGGGAGCTCATGGACCCCATATTGATAGCTGGGAAGCTAGCATAGGACTGATCCAGAACCTCTGAATGTGTGTATCAGTGAGGAGGCCTCAGCAATCTGTGGAGTCTCTGGTAGTAGATCAGTATTTATACCTAGCATATGAATGGACTTTGGGAGCCCATTCCACATAGAGGGATATTCTCTCAGCCTAGACTCATGGGGGAGGACCTAGGCCCTTTTCCAAAGGAATGACAGACTTGAATATCCCCCATGGAAGTCCTCATCCTCCCTGGGGAGCAGAAAGGGGATGGGATAGGTTGTTAGTGGGGATCAGGGGAGGAGGGGGGAGAGGGAACTGGGATCAACATGTAAAACAATCTTGTTTATTATTTAATTTGGAAAATAAGAAATTTTAAAACATTTTCCTTTAAATAATTAGGTTTCATGTTTGAGAAGAAATGTTAGTGAGACATCTGGGATATAGTTTCTTACATTACTATGTGATACAATCTTAGAGTAAGGTCCCTGCTTTTTTGTCTCTTACATTCTTTCTATCAATTCTCTGCAGTGTGGCCTGAGCTTTAGGTGAATGTGTGTTATGGATGTATCCATTGATAATGGGTTCCATTATTCTGCATTTTGATCGGTTGTGATTTTGCTACAGTGGTCTCTGTTGCAAAGAACATTTTCTTTCATTAAGGTAATAAAAACTGAAAACTACACTTATATGTGAGTGGAAGAAAAATGTTTATATTTTTGTTAGGGATTGTACTAGCTTAGGAAACTAGTGGTTGTAGGTTCTCTTAATATCTTTGACTTCACTAGCACTGAATAGTTAACTAGATTTTCAGTAGCAGGCATGATTTCCCTCTTATTGTGGAGATATTGAGCCCAACTATAGAATTGTTGCTTACCTGACCTGATAAAGGATGACACTAATAGACATGTCAAGCTAGACAAGAAATGAACCTAAGCTCTAGCTCTAAACAAATAACTAAAAGTAAAAATGGAATGCTTAGAGAGGGAAAATTGTCTTCCTTACGGAAGAGCACATCAACTGGTTGTCTGGCACCAAATGACAATCCCTGAATGATGCATACAAGCAATATTATGCAGAATGGGCAGGTTATATTAAGGAACGTGTGTGTGTGTGTGTGTGTGTGTGTGTGTATGCATACACATACATGAAACCAATAACAATTAATGAAATAAGAGCCATGAGTGTGAAAGAGAGCAAAGAAGTGTATATGGCGATGTCTGGAAAAAGAGAAAGGAAGGGGGAATATTTGTGTTAATCATAATCTCAAAACGAAATGGATTTTCATGATGGTGTTAATCACATAAAATTCTAATCTTAGACATATAAATAAATATTATGGAAATATATATAATATTAAAGTGTCATTAATTAAAATGATAAGAAATTGATCCAGGATCTCATTAATATTTATTTTATTACATTTTGAAACAAAGCACAGGCATTAAGAACTGAAACACTTTCAATGTTTATTGAAGCTTTTTGTTGTTCTATATTTTCTCAGGAGATTAGAATACTTTGTATGTAAAAGGTTTGGGTGTATGCTGAACAAATGACTGAAATATTCTCAGCATATCATGAGCAATATGGCATTGCATGAGTGATCTTGTGTGAGTATCAATCAATTTCTCAATTAATTCATTCATTACTTTAGTTAATAAAAACCTCCACAGATCATTATCACCATATCCTGCTCACAGAATATTCAAACAGGAAGGGACTTCATCAGCCCTATACACCATTCCACTGTTTAATAAATGAATTGTCAGCTCTTCACAGTGAGAACATAACTTATTCAACATTATACATATAGAGATATCAAAGCATAGATATATTGGTATCAAACTTGTAAAACTTACAGGAAAGTTTTAAAATAGTTGAATGTTTCTTTCCACCATGTCTTACTATTTTTTATTGTTGTGAAGAGACACCATGGCCAAGGCAACTCTTATAAAGGAAAATATCTAATTGTGATGGTTCCCTTAAATCTCAGAAGTTTCATCCATTATTGTCATGGTGGCAATCAAGGTACACTGCAGGCAGACATTGGGCTTGAGAAGGAGCTGAGAGTTCTTAGTTCTTGATTCACAGGCAACTAGCAGTCTGTCTCACTGGGCATGACTTTTGCATATATGAGACCTCAGTGCTTGCCTCCATAGTGACACAATTCCTCCAACAAGCTCACACCTACTCTAGCAAGGTCACACATCCTAATATTGCTATTCCCTTTGTTGCCTTCTTCTTTTAAACTGTCACACACCACTTATTCAAATTCTCTTAATGTCAATTAATTTTGTAACTGGAATTTTATCATCAAAACCCATTGTCTAATGATTTTAAATTATACTAGTTTCAATGAGTTTTATTTCATTAGGTCTGCTATGAATTGACATTCCAATTAGTTATGTTATTCATAATATCATTTGCTTATTTCATAGTTGCAGTTTATAAACTTTTCTCAGCACCAGTTGACATTCATGAGACAGTATGTCTAACTTGAGACTGTTGATGATTATTAGTCAAGTCTTTTGCATATCACCAAGCTGTTTTTGGTCTAATAATGTCATATGGTAATACTGAGTTTAAAAACTGTAGGTAACAAAATCATTATTAGGCACAATACTAGGGCACCACTGAGATTTAAATTTCTAAATTCTAATGACATTATACTAAATTGTGTGTCTCAGATTTAGTCTACAGTTTAATACTTTTAAATAAACACTTTCATCTTATAATGAACTAGTATTTTGGTCATATAATAATGTGGAAATATGCTATTCCATCACCAAACTTTGACAGTAATTCCACCACTCATTTTGCACCTTATTTATAATTGTTCTTCATAATGTTATCTACTTATGATTTTTCCCACTTTCTACATTTACTAATTGAAATAAATGTATATAAAGCAACCATCAATTATTAATTAGATATTCTTTACAAATGTGTACTAATATTATAATGACAAGTATTTAGTTATCATCTTGTCAAACTTTGTGCCAACTGAAAAAAAAACTTCATTTAAGGTAATTTCTAGAACTAGTTTCTCAGTGAGCATTTTTGAGAAAGATAGTCATAATTGTTAATTAATGGAGGAAGACCTGACCTACTCTGCTTAGTACCATTCTGTAGGGTGGGGACTAAACGTGTAGGAGTGAAAGGTAGCAAGCAAGAAACCATGTGTCCATATACTTTCTGCTCTTGAATATGAATAGAATGCCTTAAATTCCTGCCTTGACTTTAAACAAAGGGGAATTGTAAGCTTTATTTTACACTCTTAATCTAGTCCTTCTTTTCCTACAATTTCTATATTGTCAAAGGATGCATCACAGCTATGGAAATGAAAATACAAATACCTCATCAGAATGTTTGTTATTGAAATTGTTCTATCTGTGGTCAATATGAATTATTTCAGATTTCTACACTGCATTTTAAAGAAATGATCCTATATTTTTAGCATTTGCTTATTTTCTAAACCTCCTTACTCTCTTATCTGCACACCCAAAGTACTGAAATTGCTGGCATGTGGAACCATGTCTTTGAAGTAATTTAATACTTTATGGTGAATGATATTTAGAAAGCATTTTTTGAATGTTAGGAGTACACATTGCTGTTGCATGTTGCTGTTTTTATAACAATCAGAGGATGGTGCTAAGAAATGCATGATGATTAATTCATATAAACACACACACACACATATATATACATATATATATGTATTACTTTGTATGTACTAGTGCTCTATTTTTTAATTATAAATTATTTAAGGTAATAAAATTCAATTCTTAGAGATGGAAACATATTTACTTTCTTTTTCAACAGTATACATATGAAATAGATTCAAAATTGCTAAACAGTAAAATAAGTGCTTTTGCTACAAAATCTACATTTGTAAAATTCAATTTATTTTTAGGATCTCCTTCTCTCTTAGTTAGTTTTGATGCCAGTCAAAACTATTTTGCAACATTACTACTATAGTTACTTATTTTACAATTTTCTTAGTGAGGTTTCTCAACTCTTTTTCAGTAGTATTATATTAATGTGTTATAAGTTGTATTATATATTTGTTCTATTAAATGCATATATTTTGTTCTTAATATTTTCTGCTGCATTTATACTTGGTGATAGAAACCTGGCAACTATTGACATATACATATCAGATATATAGCCCTTTATTCACCACTAGGAAGAGCATATAGAAAAGCTTTACTACTCATGCTATTCATTTCTTTTTTTTCATTTTTTTAAAATTTAAATTAGAAACAAGTGTGTTTTATATGTGTAAATGCAACACATTTTCTCTATCCATCCTTCAGGTGAGGAGAATCTAGGTTGCTTCGAGATTCTTGCTAGTACAAACAATGCTGCTATAAACATAGTTCAACAGATGTTCTAGTTATATGAATGTGCATCCTTTGGGTATATGCCTAAGATTGAATTGTAGAATCTTGAGGTAGACTGATTCTCATTTTCCGGAGGAACCACTATACTGATTTCCAAAATGGTTCTACAAGTTTGTACTCACACCACCAATGAATAAGTGTACCCCTTTCTCCACATCCTCTCCAGCATAAACTGTCATTGGCATTTTTTATTTTAGCCATTTTGACAGGTACAAGATAGTATTTCTTTTTTCTCAATATATGTTTTTATTTAGATTTGAAAAATGAATGTTTCACATGTCAGTCCCAGGTCTCTCTTGCACCCCTCCTCCCTAGTCCTTCCACCAGCACCCAACCCCCTACCCAATCCCCACATCATTCCCCAGTGAGGTTGAGACCCTCCTTGGGGGGATCGCTAAAGTCTGTCATTTCATCCAGGGCAGGACCTAGGCCCTTCCCCATGTGTCCAGTCTGAAAGAGCATCCCTCTATTTGGAATGGGCTCCCAAAGCTCATTCATAAACCATGGTGAACACTGATATAGTACCCAAGGCCCCCATGAGTTCTGTGGCCTCCTCCCTGGCACTAAATTTAGGAGTCTAGATCAGTCTCCTGTTGGCCTCTCTGGCATCAGTCTGGGATTCAAAAGCTTCCCCTTATCTGGTCAGCTGTCTTTGTGGGTTTCATTATCATGGTCTTGACCCATTGCTCATCACTTCTCCATCTCAGTCACTAGGTTCAAGAATTTCAGTTCAGTGTTTAGAGTGGGTATCTGTCTCTGCCTCCAGCAAGATGGTATTTCAAAGTTGTTTTGATTTGCATTTCCCTGATAGCTAAGGATTTTGAACAATTTCTTAAGTGTCTTTCAGTCATTTGAGACTCCTCTATTGACAATCCTTTTTTTTTTTTTTTTTTTTTTTGCTCTATACCCTCACTTTTTAAAATTGAATTATTAAGTGTTTTGGTGGCTAGCTTCTTGAGTTCTTTGTTTATTTTAGAAATCATCCCTCTGTCAGATGTGGGGTTGGTGAATATCTTTTCCCATTCTGTGGGCTGCTGTTTTGACTTTTTGTCTTACTGACTGGGTCCCTTGCCTTGGGGAAGCTTCTCAGTATCAGTATGTCCAATTTATTTGTTGGTCTCGGTGTTTGTACTACAGGAGTTATCAGGAAGCAGTCTCCTGTACCAAATCCTTCAAGGGAAAGTCTCATTTTCTCTTCTAAGATGTTCAATGTGATTGGATTTGTGCTGAGGTCTTTGATCCATTTGTACTTAAGTTTTGTGCATGATGATAGAAATGTATCTCTCTGCAATCTTTTACATGCCATCATCCATTTATGCCAGCACCATTTGTTGAAGATGCTTTCTTTTTCCCATTGTATAATTTTAGATTCTTTTTCATACATCAGATGTTCATAAGAGTACAGGTTAATATCAGGGTTTTCAATTCAATTCTATTGCTCTACCTGTCTATTTCTGTACCAATACCAAGGTGCATTCAGGACTATAGCTCTTTATAGAGCTTGAAGTCAAGGGTGGTGATGCCTCTGGAAGTTCCTTTATTGTACAGTGTTGTTTTGGCTATCCTGGGTCTTTGGTTTTTCAATATAAAGCTGATTATTATTCTTTAAAGATCTGTAAATTGTGCTAGTATTTTATGGCAATTGCATTGAATCTGTAGATTGCTTTTAGCAAGATTGTCATTTTTTTCTATGTTGATCCTATCTATCCAAGAGAATGGGAGATCTTCCATTTTCTGGTATCTTCTTTAATTTCTTTCTCTAATGACTCAATGTTCTTGTGATGCATGCCTTTCACCTGTTTGGTTAGCGTTACCCCAAGATACTTTATGTTGCTTATGACTATTGTAAAAGGAGATATTTCTCTGATTTCTTTCTCAACTTATTTATTGTCAATATATAATAGGGCTACTGATTTTTTAGAGGTAATTTTGTATCTGGTCACTTTGCTGAAGGTATTTATCAGCTGTATGAGCTCCCTGGTAGAGTTTTTTGGGTCACTTATTTAAACTATCATATGCAAATAGTGATAGTTTGACTTCTTCCTTTCCTATTCATATCCTCTTGATCTCCTTTTTTGTCTTATCGTGGTAGCTAGAACTTCATTACAATATTGAAGATATATGGAGGGAATGGACATCCTTGTCTTGTTCCTGATTTTAGAGGAATCGTGTTGACTTTCTCTCCATCAAGTTTGATGTTGGCTGTTGGTTTACTGTATATTGCTGCAATTATATTTAGGTTTATTCCTATTATTCATTATCTCTCCAAGATCTTTATCATGAAGGAGTGTTGGATTTTGTCAAAGGCTTTTTCATCATCTAGTGAGATGATCATATGGTTTCTTTTTTTCAGTTTGTTTATATGAAGGATTACATTGATGAATTTTTGTATGTTGAACCATCCTTGCCTCCCTGAGATGAAGCCTACTTGATCATGGTGTATGATTTTTCTGATGTGTTCTTGGTACCAATTTGCCAGTATTTTATTGAGTATTATTTCATCAACGTTCATGAGGGATATTGATCTGTAATTTGCTTTCTTAGCTGTGTCTTTTGTGACTATGGTGACAATGTAATTATAACCTTGTATAAAGAGTTTAATGTGTGGAACAATTTAAGGAGCATTGGTATAAGCTCTTCTTGGTATTTCTCATAGAATTCTGCACTGAAACCATCTGATTCTGAGCATTTTTTGGTTGGGAGACTTGTGATGACGGCTTTTATTTCATTTAGGGGTTATATGTCTATTTAAATTTCTTATGTGTTCTTGATTTAATTTTGTTCATTTCCTTTAAAATTTCAAATTTTGTGGAGTATAAGTTTTCAAACAATGATCTGAAGATTCTATGGATTTTCTCAGTGTCCCTTGTTATGTCCCCCTTTTCATTTCTAATTTTGCTAAATTGCATGTTGTCTTTCTGCCTTTTGGTTAGTTTGGATAAAGGTTTGTCTATCTTGTTGATTTTATCAAAGAATCAACTCTTTGTTACATTGATTCTTTGCGTTTTCTTTCTTTCAACTTTATTGATTTCAGCCCTCAATTTGATTATTCCCTGGCATCTACTCTCTGGGGTGAGTTTGCTTCTTTTTGTTCAAGATTATCAGGTATGTTGTTAATTCTCTAGTGTGGCTATTCTCCAGTTTCTTCATGTGGGCACTTAGTGCTATGAACTTTCTCTTGGTACTGATTTCAAAATGTACCATAAGTTTGGGTACATTGTGTCTTCATTTTCATTGAATTCTAGGAAGTTTTTAATTTCTTTTTATTTCTTCCTTTACACAGGAATAATGTAATTGTGTATTGTTCAATTTCCATGAGTTTGTAGGGTTTCTGCAATTTGTGTGATTAGAGTTTAGTAATGTTCCTTTTAGGAACATGAGTACCTTTGTATTTGGGGTATAGATGTTAAAAATTGAGACTTCAAATGACCTTCTTCATCTCTTTTTATTGATTTTAGTCTGAAGTCTAATTTGTTTGATACTAGGATAACTACACCAGCTTTTTAAATTGCCTCTATTTCAGCTTTCAAACCTTGCACTGTTTGAATTGTTTCTTGCAATTTTTGGTTTGTCTTTTCCTGAATTTCTTGAAAGTTTTTGTTTGATTTTTCTTCCATTTCTTTAAAGGATTTTTTCATTTCCTCTTTTAGGGTGTCAATCATGCTCATGAAGTTGTTCATCTGTGTTGGGTAGTCAGGTCTTGGTGCTTTTGAGTCCCTATACTCTGGGGTATTCATGTTGGTTTTTCTGTTGTTGAATATGTTCTTATATTGTTGTCTTCCCTTCCCTTCTTTCACTGGGTGCAGTTGGGGTCTCTTCCTATACTGGTTCTTACTGGTCCAAGGTTCTCTCCCTGTGGGTGCAATCAGGCCCAATACTCTGATGGGTTTCAGGATGGGTGCAGGTGAGTCTGAGATACTCCCTCTCCCTGTGGGTGGAGGTGAGACTAGCACCATGATGTCAGCAGACTCTGGGTGGCTTGATCTGCCTGGGGCAAGTTGACCTGCCCACAGTCCCCAGGCCAGAAGATCCCAAAGAAGGCAAATGGAAGTCGACCTGAGACAGGGGCCCAAGCTCTGCTCTCCCTTGAGTGGAGGCAGGACTAGCACCATGATATTAGCAGACTATGAATGGTTTGGTCCTCATGGGACTAGTTGACCTTCCCTCAGTCCCCAGGTCAGGAGATCCCCAAGAAGCCCGTTTGCCCTTCTTAAAAATTACACCTGCAAGGTCATTTCCTTATGTTTTTCAGTCAGAGTCAGAAAGCAGCCATTTTATCTTTTATTCCCAGCTTAAAAAAGGATCTCTCTTGTCACCAGGACCAGCCATGACTCTGTTGGAAGAAATGGCAGTAGCACCAACACAACTACCTCCTTTACAGGTGGTAGGCTATTCAGTTCATTTGATATATATTTTCAACTCACATTTAAGTTTTAGGGTGCTCCTTTTCCCCTTGATGTTATGTAGCCTCGTAGAAAGAGTTTGGCAGTGAGCCTCCTGCTTCTATAGTGTGGAATACTTTGACGAGTATTGGAATGAGCTCTTCTTTGAATTTCTGGTAGAATTCTGCACTGAAGCCATCTGGGCCTGGGCTTTTTTTGTTTGGGAGACTTTTGATGACTGCTTCTATTTCATTAGGGGTTATAGGTCTGTTTAGATTATTTATCTGTTCTTGATTTAGTTTTGGCAAGTGATATCTATCCAGGAAATTGTCCATTTCCTTTAAATTTTCAAATTTTGTGGAGTACAGATTTTCAAAGTATGCCCTGATGATTCTCTTGATTTCCTCAGAGTCCGTTGTTATGTCCCCTTTCTCATCCCTGATTTTGTTAATTAGCATGTTCTCTCTCTGTCTTTTGGTTAGTTTGGACAGAGGTTTGTCTATTTTGTTGATTTTCTCAAAGAACCAACTCTTTGTTTCATTGATTCTTCTCAATGTTTTCCTGGTTTCTACTTGATTGATTTCAGCCCTCAATTTGATTATTTCCTGGCGTCTGCTCCTCCTGGGGGAGTTATGATTTGTGGTGATGTATTATTTATTATTTAATAAAGTTTGCCTGAGGGCTCAGGATACAAAACCAGCCACACTGGTTAGTTATAGAATCTAGGCAATTTTGGTGTACACCTTTAATCCTAGGACTCATGAGACAGAGGGAGATGGATCTTCCTGAATTCAAGGTCACCCTGACCTATATAACAGTGAATCAGTTTAAAAGAGAATTAGATTACCTTTAATCTTAGCCCAGAGAGGTATATAAAAGTAGCCCAGTATACCAGGAGGCATTCAGAGATTCAGTCTCTAACCGCCTTGAAGAAAGGAAGCAGTCTGAGGCTTGGAGAGTTTATGGAGACAGGACCACCCTTTGCAGTCTGAGGTAGAGGTAAAAGCTAGTGGCTGGATGTTTTGTTTCTCTGATCATGAGCTAGAAGATTGAACACTATTACCTATCTCTTCATCTTTTATTTTTCATGTTACATTGATTTTCTTTCCTTTTATTTTATTCTATTCTATTATTTTACAGGATAGCCTAACAACAGAACCACTGAATATGTAGCACATTTTATTTTGTAGTACTTTCTTTTCAAAGTTGTTAATTAATAGATTTCAATGATATTTGTATATCACTACTTAAAATTTAAATCACTATGATTTCTTATAATGGGAACTATTTTATATTTAAATATGTCACCTCCATTATTTCTTTAATTATTATTGTTATAGGTCTGTAAACAAAAGCAAAGTATAAGAAACTGCTTAGTCAGCCTCTTCTTTGCCAAATTGCTCATCGCTCCTCTCTTTCTGTCACTGAGTTCCTTGGGTTCAGTTCAGTGTTTAACTGTGGGTGTTTGCCTCTGCTTACATCAGTCACTGGATGAAGGCTCCCGGATGGTTATAGACATCAAGTTCATTATCAGGAATGGGCATTCGAGGTGGTCTCTCCACTATTGCTTAGCTTGCCAATTGGTGTCATCCCTTTAGATCACTAGAGGTCACTCTGGTGCCTGATCTGTCTTCTAACCTATGATTCCCTCTTCCCCCTATTCTACCCCCTCACTCAACCATCCTGTTCCCCCATGACCTACTCTCTCTTCCTCTTCTCCCCCTCTCTTCTTCCCAGCTCCCACTCCCCCTCACCCTACCCTGTTTTCCCCATCTGTTCAGAGGATCTTGTCTCAATCCTCTTCTCTTGGGTAGCATGCATATCTCTTAGGTTCTTTTCTGTTTCCCAGACTCTCTGTCAGTGGAAGTGCAGACTGGCACTATCCTGATCCATGTCTTAGTCCATTTAGTGTTACCCATGTATATGTTTTTAGTACTGACCACTTTGTCTTGAATAGCCAGCTTTAGGACTCATCCCTGGAGAAGACTGTTTCTATATCAATCAACAGTCATTAATGTCCTTAATTCTTCATTTAAGGGTTAGGCTATCTCCATCCATATTGGTTTATATTGTACACCACTTTTCTCCAAGAATAAACCTTGCATTTCAAGGGAAAGTTATTAAGACAGAGATGTTAAGGGAAGATGAAGTCACAGGGTGTTTAATGACAATATGTTTACAAAAAAGTGAAACAATAAGACATTCTAGAAGAACATAAAACAATATATTCTAGAGAGAAGCTCCATGAAGATAGAAAGAAAGCAAAATAGCATTGGAAAGTCTTGAAATTCATCAGATTTCACTAGTAACCTCCAATGTTAAGAGTGTACAATCCAAGAAGACATCTAAGAGACATTCTTAAACAGGGCAAAGTCACAAAATGGACACTGAGACAAGTTGTCCACCTGGAAGAGGCAGAGTTATCAGACCAATATCCTCAAAGAACAAATACAAGACAAGCAACCTAAAAGGAGAGAGCAGATTAACAGTCTGGAAGAGGCTCAGCCCAACTGAGCAGTCTGGAAAGAATATTTCCTCAACCTGTTGAGCTACTTCCAAGAAGCTGAACCATGAGAACACCAATAGATATTCTAATGTAAAAGGTTGAAATTTGATAATGCCCTAGTTCTACACAAATTACATCAAGCAAATAATGTCTGCTTAGTGGGAGTCTTCCTCTGGGATGAGGCCACTTAATGGCTATCCACTAGGAAGTAGTTAACCATAAAATCATAGGGAAAATTAAACCAACTGAGCAGATTGTTATACTTACACAATGTGTGTGTATGTGTGTGTGTGTGTGTGTGTGTGTGTGTGTATAGCATTAGAATTAATGAAGAAGAGAAGAGAAAGGCAAGAGGACAAAGAAGAGGGAAATTAAAAAAGTAAAAGAAGGGGAAATGATGAAACACATTTTAATTTAAAAAAATTCACTGAAACCCATGTTTATTATATTTTGACTAGGTAGAGATCAAAACTTAAGCGTGTTCATCAATATTATGCCATCCACCTTATAAGCTAGTGCCATAAACTTCAAATTAATGGTAGATATATTTTTTCATTACATTAATATGCTCACATTCTTACATGAAAAATTCTACACAAATATTAGACCTATTCTAAGGAAAAACTATATCTCTAATAGCATTGTTTCTTATCACCATCATTATGTCCAATGCCTATAAAGGGAAATAGTAAATAAGAATATAGAATTTGTAATGTTTTGTACTAAAAATATGAATCATAATCATAGACAAATTATGAGTTAATATGCATGTAAAATGTTGCTATCAATGAAATGGACTATATGAAAGCAGAATGAACCAGTAAAATTTATAAATATCAAAACAAGATTTACCATGCTGTATTGCTTCTTTCTTTTATAAGATTTTATTCTTCCCTGATCAATTGCTTTGATTGTAATTATTTATAGACAAGAAATTAAATCTGAAACATAGCTAATAATTGTCTCTAAAAGAGGATGTTTCAGGTAAGGGATATCATTTAAAACCTATTGCTTTAGTAATTCAACTAACTTAATAAAATGCAAATTATTGCCATCAATGTAAATCATAGTTTGAAAACTACATTTAGTGAGAATAATTTTCCACTGTAAAATATATTTTATTTAAAATAAACTTAGATTATTCTACTCTTTGTCTTCTAGGCTTTCAAATACCTCCAATGCCTCTCCATCTGAAGTTGATAGTCTCTTCCTTTTTTTTTTTTTTTTTTTGGTTTTTCGAGACAGGGTTTCTCTGTATTGTTTTGGAGCCTGTCCTGGAACTCACTTAGTAGACCAGGCTGGTCTCGAACTCACAGTGATCCGCCTATCTCTGCCTCCCGAGTGCTGGGATTAAAGGCATGTGCCACCAATGCCCAGCTTAGTCTCTTCCTTTTAATTATTGCTGCAAACAGGTATAAATATCAATGCATGTTATGAATGAATACTTATAAATAAAACCTGTTGAGTTTGTTTGTGTTGTTTGTGTATATGTGGCTTCAAGGCTGACGTCAATGCATTAAAAATCTATGAAGAGTGGAGGAATGCTCTTTCAGCCTGGACACATGGGGGAGGGCCTAGACCCTGCCCTGGATGATATGATAGACTTTGGTGATCCTCCATGAAGGACCTTGCCCTCCCTGGAGAGTCAAGTGTGGATTGGATGGGAGCTGGGAGGGTTGGCGGGGTTGGGGGATGAGGGGAGGGAGAGGGTGCTGGGATTGACATGTGAAGCAAGCTTATTTCTAATTTAAAATTTAAAAAAATCCACAAAGAGACTCATCCCTGTAAGAGAATATTCAAGAGTAAGACCTTTCTCAGCCATCATGAAAGAATTTTCTTGTAGCATATATGAACAAATGCATGGGCCCATATCCACATACTACAAAGAAAGTGAGACAAATTGCTACATTCAATACTAAAGGGTAAGTCTCCATCTAATACCTCCCCTTATGGCTCAGGGAAACCTACAGATAACTTCCAACATTAGAATTCTTGTGCTTGCTGCAGAGGCTATTGCAGACAGTATACTACCTTTATTGAAATTTGAGAAATTTTGAAATATGGAAAAGCATAAATAGTAATATTAGAAATAGATCAACAGAGTATATACATACCTACGCAAATGTAATGGCAATAATGTTATCATAATTGCTTAGCATGGATTTAATAATTTGCATTAGTTTTAGGAGGCATGAATTATAAATGTTAAAGATAGAGTTAATACATTTATCAACAGTTTCAATGGATGCATAATACTGGTGGATTTTCATGAAAAGGAGTTATTTTTTCAAATATTTGTTCAGTTTGCCAACACCAATATTTAAATTAGATTGAATATTATTCCTAAATTTTTGTATATAGGTTTATGCATATCAATAGTTGAATAGAAAGTAGTTTTGGTATATTTGTAATCATAAAATTATGAAGAATTTTTATTGTATGTTAGCTCATAACCAAAACCTAGTTGTCAGAATTCTAAATTTTGTTGAAATATTGAATATTCAGTAAAAATTATAGATTTGTACAATAACTAAAGTAAAAATCATGTTATACATTAATTGTATAAATCAGAAGAATTGTCCATAAGCTATAAAATTCAAAGAATTCAAACTCTATAATTTTCTTGAAATTGGGTTTCTCTATTAATTTCCATAGAATGATAAAACCAAATAAATGTAGACTGCATTAGAAATTAAAATCTGAGCATTATAAAGAAAGGAAGTTATTTTAAAAGAAACTTATTAAAAGCTAGGAAATTTTCTCAAGGTGAAGTTCTCGGTATATTTTAAATGAATAAATAAATAAAGTATGTATTATTCAGAGAAAAATAAATATTTGCAAAAACTAAGGGTTAAAGGTTAGGAAAAATGTTTCAATCAAATTGACCCAAGAAACAAGCAGGGGTAGCAATCCTAATATCTAGCAAACTAGACTTTAAAATAAAATCAATCAAAAGACACAAAGGAGGTCATTACATACTCATCACAAGTGAAACACACCAAGATGAAGTGACTGTCCTGAACATCTATGCCCCAAATACAAAGGCATCCACATTCATAAAAGAAACATTATTAGAACTTAAATCACATCTAAAGCCCCACACAGTTATAGTGGGAGATTTCAACACACCACTCTCACCACTAGACAGGAATATCAGACAGAAACCCAACAAAGAAGCAAAGGGTCTAATAGAAGAAATGACCCAACTGGGATTAACAGACATCTATAGAACATTTCATCCACATAAAAAAGAATATACCTTCTTCACACCACCACATGGAACCTTGTCAAAAATCGGCAACATACTTGGCAACATATAAAACCTCAGCAGGTACAAAAAAATTGGAATAACTCCATGCATCTTATCACACCACCATGCTATAAAATTAGAATTCAACAACAACACAAATTGCAGAAAACCTAAAACTCATGGAAATTGAATAATGCTCAACTGCACCATCCCTGGGTCAAAGAAGAAATAAAAAAAAAAAAACAAATTAAAGACTTCCTCGAATTCAATGAGAATGAAGACACAACATACCCGAACCTATGGGACACTTTGAAAGCAGTGCTATGGGGGAAGTTCATAGCACTAAGTGCCCACATGAAGAAACTGGAGAACGGTTATACTAGAGAATTAACAGCACAGCTGAAAGCTCTAGAACACAAAGAAACACATCTCAACACCAAAGACAGACGTTATCTCAGAGTAAAGGGCTGGGAAAAGATCTTCCAATCAAACGGCCCCAAGAAACAAGCGGGCGTAGCAATCCTAATATCTAACAAATTAGACTTCAAATTAAAATCAATCAAAAGAGATGAAGAAGGGCACTTCATATTCATCAAAGGAACAATACATCAAGACGAAGTCTCGATTTTAAACATCTACGCCCCAAATACAAAGGCACCTACATTCGTGAAAGAAACATTACTTAAGCTCAAAATGCACATAAAATCTCACACACTAATAGTAGGAGACTTCAGCACTCCGCTCTCACTGCTAGACAGGACCTCCAGACAGAAACTTAACAAAGAAACGAAAGAACTAATAGAAGTTATGATCCAACTGGGTCTAACAGACATCTATAGAACATTCCACCCAAATACAAAGGGATATACCTTCTTCTCGGCACCACATGGAACCTTCTCTAAAATTGACCACATAATAGGAAACATAGCAAATCTCTACAGATGCAAAAAAATTGGAATAACCCCCTGCATCTTATCAGACCACCATGCATTAACATTAGAATTCAACAATAACACAAATCGCAGAAACCCTACAAACTCATGGAGATTGAACAATGCACAACTGCACCATCCCTGGGTAAAGGAAGAAATACAAAAAGAAACTAAAGACTTCCTCGATTTCAATGAGAATGAAGACACAACATACACAAACTTATGGGACACTTTGAAAGCAGTGCTGAGAGGAAAGTTTATAGCACTAAGTGCCCACATGAAAAACTGGAGAACAGTCATACTAGAGAATTAATAGCACAGCTGAATGTTCTAGAACAAAAAGAAGCAAACTCCCCCAGGAGGAGCAGACGCCAGGAAATAATCAAATTGAGGGCTGAAATCAATCAAGTAGAAACCAGGAAAACACTGAGAAGAATCAATGAAACAAAGAGTTGGTTCTTTGAGAAAATCAACAAAATAGACAAACCTCTGTCCAAACTAACCAAAAGACAGAGAGAGAACATGCTGATTAACAAAATCTGCGAAAGAAAAACCACATGATCATCTCACTAGATGCTGAAAAAGCCTTTGACAAAATCCAGCACCCATTCATGATAAAGGTCCTAGAGAGATCAGGGATAACAGGAACGTACCTGAATATAATAAAAGCAATATACAGTAAACCAACAGCTAACATCAAACTAAATGGAGAGAAACTCAAAGCAATTCCTCTAAAATCAGGAACAAGACAAGGCTGTCCACTCTCTCCATATCTCTTCAATATTGTACTTGAAGTTCTAGCTACAGCAATAAGACAACAAAAGGAGATAAAGGGGATACAAATAGGAAAAGAAGAAGTCAAACTTTCACTATTTGCAGATGATATGATAGTTTACATAAGTAACCCAAAAAACTCCACAAGGTTACTCCTAGAGCTGATAAACACCTTCAGCAATGTGGCAGGATACAAGGTAAACTCAAAAAAATCGGTGGCCCTATTATATACAGATGATGAAGTGACTGAGAAAGAAATCAGAGAAACATCACCTTTTACAATAGCCAAAAACAGCATCAAATATCTGGGGATAATGTTAACCAAGGAAGTGAAAGACCTGTATATCAAGAACTTTGTGTCTTTGAAGAAAGAAATCAAAGAAGATACCAGAAAATGGAAAGATCTCCCATGCTCTTGGATTGGTAGGATCAACATAATAAAAATGGCAATCTTGCCAAAAGCAGTCTATAGATTCAATGCAATCCCTATCAAAATTCCATCACAATTCTTCAAGTACCTGGAAAGAACATTAATCAACTTTATATGGAAAATAAAAGGCCTAGGATAGCCAAAACATCCCTATACAATAAAGGAACTTCAGGAGGCATCACCATACCTGATTTCAAGCTCTATTATAGAGCTATAGTCCTGAAAACAGCTTGGTATTGGCACAAAAATAGGCAGGTAGACCAATGGAACCGAATCAAAAGCCCTAATTTTAACCCACACACCTATGAACACCTGATTTTTTACAAAGAAGCTAAAACTGTACAGTGGAAAAAAGAAAGCATCTTCAACAAATGGTGCTGGCATAACTGGGTACTGGTATGCAGAAGACTGCAGATAGATCCATGTTTATCGCCTTGTACAAAACTTAAGTCCAAATGGATCAAAGATCTCAACATACATCCAGCCACACTGAAACTTTTAGAAGAGAAAGTGGGAGATACTCTTCAACGAGTTGGTACAGGAGACCACTTCCTAAACATAACACCAGTGGCACAGGCACTGAGATCGACAATTAACAAATGGGACCTTCTGAAACTAAAAAGCTTCTGTAAGGCAAAGGACACAGTCAAAAAGACAAAAAGGTAGGCCACAGAATGGGAAAAGATATTCACTAACCCTACATCTGACAGAGGGCTGATCTCCAAAATTTACAAAGAACTCAAGAAACAAGTCTCCAAAACACCAAAGGATCCACTTGAAAGGTGGGGTACAGAGCTAAATAGAGAATTCTCAGGAGAGGAGGCTAAAATGGCCAAGAGACACTTAAGAAAGTGCTCAACATCCTTAGCCATCAGGGAAATGCAAATCAAAACAACTCTGAGATACCATCTTACTCCTGTCAGAATGGCTAGAATCAAAAACACCGAAGACAATTTATGCTGGAGAGGATGTGGAGAGAGAGGAACACTCCTCCACTGCTGGTGGGAATGCCAACTCATACAGCCTCTTTGGAAATCAATATGGAGATTCCTCAGGAAAATGGGAATTAATCTACCACTAGACCCAGCAATTCCACTATTAGGCATTTATCCAAATGAGGCAGGTTCATACAACCAGGGCATCTGCTCCACTATGTTCATAGCAGCATTGTTTGTAATAGCCAGAACCTGGAAGCAACCTAGATGCCCCTCAACTGAAGAGTGGATAGAGAAAATGTGGTACATTTACACAATGGAGTATTACTCAGCAGAAAAAAAAACAATGGAATCTTGAAATTCGCAGGGAAATGGATAGCACTGGAAGAAACCATCCTGAGTGAGGTAACCCAGTCACAAAAAGACAAACATGGTATGTACTCACTCATATATGGATTTTAGATATGTATCAGGATAGTGCCAGTCTGCACTTCCACAGATAGAGAGTCTGGGAAACAGGAAAGAACCTAAAAGATATGCATATATGCATAGTACCCAAGAGAAGAGGATGGAGACAAGATCCTCTGAATGGATGGGGAACATGGCGAGGCGTGGGGGGGAGTGGGACCTGGGAAGAATAGAGGGGGTAAAGAGGAAGGGAGTTGGTCATGGGGGAACAGGAAGTTGAGGAGGTGGGGGTAGAATAGGGGGAAGAGGGAATCATAGGATCGAAGACAGATCAGGCACCAGAGTGACCTCGAGTGATCTAAAGGTATAACATCAACTGATCGAAGAAGAGGCAGACTCCCTTGGTTAAGTACTGAGCTGAACTCAAGAAAGCCAGTAACAGAGAGGGAGGACTGAAGACCAAAGGGATTAAGACTGGGCTGGTTTAACCCCAGAAACAGCTGACCTGACAAAGGTTAACCCTTGAATCCCAGGCATCAGCCTGGGAATCCAGAATGGGACTGATCAAGAACCCTGAATGTGGGTGTCAGTGAGGAGGCCTAGGTAATCTATTTAGCCTTGGGCAGCAGATCAGTACCCATCCAGAGTATACACACGGACTATGGACTCCCATCCAACAATGTGTGGTGCACTCTCACCCTGAACTCTTGAGGAAGGGTCTAGGCCCTGCCCTGGATGAAATGACAGACTATGAACACCCCCATGGAGGGCCTCACCCTCCCTGGGGAAATGAGGGGATAATTGGGGGGGTGTTGGGGGGAGGGCACGGGAGGAAGGGAGGGAAAGGGAGAGGGACCTGGAACTGACTTGTGAAGCAACCTTGTTTCTTATCTAAATTTAAACTGAAAAATAAACAAAAAAGAAGCAAACTAACAATACTTTTTAAAAAAATTATGCCATAATAAATTACATGAGTCAATTCTAAAGTCAAACTTGTGAAATAGAACATATCGAATTATTCATTCATATGTCAAATTCATTTGAAAAGAAGAGATAAAATAGTTTTGGAAGATAAGATAGTATCATAATTATGGCAATTTTAAAGTTAATAGGTACATTTTTGTGACTTTGGAATGAAAGTCCTTTTATGTAAAAACTGGAAAATTGGATTTAAATGATATTCATGGAAATAATAATTCAAGAATACTTAGTGGGATCCAGAGAAGGCCAGCAATAAGGTCCCTTGCTATGTTAGACAATAATTAACATGATAAGACTGGGGAATATATGTCTTGAACTCAATCACTTTAAGTCTTAATTTAACAAATACTCTTCTTGAATTTTACAAGGAAGATAATTTCATTTATAATGTAGCTATAGATAACATTTTCTCAAGCAACATGAAAGGCTAATAGTGCTAACAATGGAGTAGATTTGCACATATTTTAATTGGAAGACAAAGGTCATTCATTACTCTCATGAATTACTAAGATTATAACTTTAAATGTGGATATGTAGGGTGATGTAATTTCAAAAAGCAATTTGAAAGAGAATAGGGGGATGAAATACAGTTTCCTCCATTGACACAATTCTATCCTGTAAAACCAGGCAACATGATGGCAAAGAATTTTACTGTGTGACCGATTCAAGCAATAGAGTCTTTAAAGAAGAAAATTGGCAATAAATTGCTATGTGCCTGAATGTTCCTCCTAGCTTAATTCTGGAACCTTTCTTCTGTATAGAAACATATCTGTTGAAAGAATAGTTCACTTTTCCACAGATACTCTTTGTCCTTGAGCTCTAATTCAGAGCTTGTTCTTAGAAACTCCTTTATTTACTATTTGTTCATGTTTACTTTCTGATATGTCTCTTGTAGACTGATATAGAGTTCAGCATGTTAATAGTTTTCTTCCTTAACTTGGAGGATGTGGTGGTTTTCTAGGTGATGGTGCAAACATCTGTTAAAATACTTAATATTTTTTATTTGTATGTAGCATGGGTCAAATTAGTAGCCATATACCAAATCCAAAATCTCACATGGAAGCAAAGGAAGAAATTCTTGAGGGAATAGTGGAATAGAAGTGCTTCCTCACCACAGATGTGCAGTAAGTAACACATTTGTGAGACAGGAGGAACATTGGCTGCTAATAGCTAGAGTACAGCCTAGATCACTGCCAAGCTACAAATTAAACCAAGGAATCTGGAAAGCTGGTGCTGAGAATGGAACACAAGGCAAAGGTTTTTGAAGAGTGATTTAGCAAAGGCCTCGAAAATATTTACAACTAACTACCTCAACAAGACTTAAGAGGAAACCATGACAAAGAAAACCTGATATCAGCACCCAATAATATTTTTTAAATATAGATTTAACAGTTTCAAGGCCTACCAATGTATAAGAAAGTGAAATTTGTTGACAGTCTTAGACTTAAGACAAACTGTAAGGCATACCAGGTTCTTCATGAAGCAGAAAGTATTTCAATTGTTGGCTATGAGTGCTCCCAAAGGTAAAAATTAATCCTGGATAAAATATAAAAGTTGGTTTGGTAATTAGATTTTGCTTCTTTCCCTTCACTAAAAATGAAAACAACCAATTTTCCAATAAGGTGTACAAAATTCAGTACTTTAAATGGAAGTCGCATAAGTAAAACATCATATGTTTTAGTCAGAGCAATTAAGACAATAAAAGGAGATCAAGGAGATACAAATTGGAAATGAGGAGGTCAAACTTTCACTCTTCTTAAACTCTTTAAAAATAGAAACAGCAGTTCATTCCCCTACAGAATTACTACAATATTCAAACCACGTAAGGATGGCACAATCACAAAAGAAAAAATACAGATATACTCATGCTGAGCATAGAGGTAAACATTCACAATAAAACATGTAAGATCTAAGTACAAGCACATATCAAGAAGATAATTGATCTCATTCAAAATTTTTATTTTATTTTTTAATCATTATACATACCAAATACAGTTCCCTATAGACTCCCCTCTACCCCTCTCATCCTCAATCAACCCATTCCCTTCCACTCCTCATAAAGTATAAGGCCTTCCATGGGGAGTTAACCATGCCTGGCTTATTTAGGGCCAAACCTTGCCCAACATCAAGACTGAGCAAAGCATACCACCATATGCTTCAACAAGTTTTTCATGTCTCTGAAACCTAGGTGGCTTCAACATGCCTCAGGCAATAAATATAAGATAGCATATAAACCAACGTAAAGTCTAAAAAGGCATGATAATCTTAGCAGATGCAGAAATAGCCTTCTACAAATATCAATATAATTTCACTATACAATCCCTAATGACATTAAGACTGAAGAAAACAGGCATCCACATAAGAAAGTTTATAAATGACAAAATCATCCAGCATTATTATAAGGCTTATACTTCACGTAGTCACATGATCAACTGGCCCAGGGTTACCTCCCTACAGATGGTGCCGACCCCAGTGGGCTAGGCCATCCTGAATTAGTTAACAATTAGGCCATTCCCTGACAGACATTCTCACAAGTCCATCTATTCAGGCTGCCTCTTTGATGAAGGTTTCATTTTCATCTGTTTCTAGGCCGTGTCAAGTTGACAAAGCTAATTAGAAAAGAAACTGTGATATTCTTACACAGATAGGTAGGAAGAAAGGGGACTTAAAAATCTGATGATATTAAAAACATAAATAATAAAGATTATAAGGAAAATGTAAACAAATTAATATTTCAGAATGTTATTTTAAAAGTCAAGGTACTGGACAAATTCAATAAAATACAAATTTTACTAAGAACATCAAGTAATTCAGAAAGAGTGACCAACAAATGAATTATCTTCTTATGAATTTTAAATACCATGCAGCTATTAAATAGCACCCATGGAATACTAGTTAAGCATGTTTATACAGTAATATATTTGACTTACTTTGCTACTCTGCTTACTTAGATAAAGGTATATTTCTTCCAAATTACATCAGAACTTTACTGACTTTTTTCCTTTACTTAACTTCACTGTCTGTAATTTAAATTCACATCAGGGAAATGTGTTATAATTATGGCAGCACATTCACTGAGATGAAGATTTCCCAGATAGCATCATGTATTTATTTATTGAAAATAGATTTTTCATATAATATATTGTGATTATAGTTCCACTTGCTCTACTCCTCCTAGATCCTTCTGACCTCTTCACCCACCCAGATCTACATTCTTTCCTGCTGTTACTCATTGCAAACTATCATCTAATAAAAATAATGAAAATAAATCCTAAAATAAAACAAGAATAGGACAAAACAAATAAATAAACAGAAAAAGGAGCAAAGGAAAAAGCACACACACACATACACACACACAAAACCCATAGACAAAGAAATGTACACATTTGTATACACAGAATTCTCATACAGATACAAAAAGAAACTGTAATTTTTAAGCAAGAAACTTTTATATTAGAAAAGACTAACTCATACTGATTCTATATTCTTTCCTCTCCCATCTATAGTAAAGCTGTTTTGGAGAACCAAGGACACTAATTTATATTTAACACATTTAAACATTGATGCATTATGTTCCCAAAATACAATTTCTACATTATAATATCAAATGATTTTTATTTGGTAGCACATATCATTTTGGCTATTCTATGTGAAATATCATCTCACAGTTTCCTAACAAACAGTTAATTCTAAAATGTTTTATTTGGTATTGGGATTTGTACACTTTTTAAACACTTATATCCTTTGTTTTTATGCTGTAATTCTGGTTGAATGGAAGTCAAGTGAAGCCAGTAATATGGTACTAGCTCCTACAGCTTGCCTTTTCGTCTATCAAAACCAAGGTGGTAATAGTCTAAGTTGTTCAGTAAAGAAAGTCAGCAAGAAATCAGTAAGAATATGAGCTGTTTTGTTATAAATCTATTACCCAGCATGGAAAATAATTCATACTGCCATTTTCCTTTAGTTTGTTTAAAATTATTTTATTCAAAGAAACTCAGTGGCAATGAAATTAACAAATTCAAGTAATCTTAGTGTATTTAAATTTTATATATTATTTTTTACCACCTTTAGCCTGTTTATGTTCAAAATTACTTTAGAAGTAGGTAATATATTTCTTTACTACTTTAACATTTAAAGATTTCTATAGGAAAATATATGTAGACTCTTTCAAATCAAGAAACTACTTTATATTCCAACTAATATAATAGCCTAATTATTTTAAATGTGCATAAGATTGTATTTATGATTTTAATATTGTTTATGAGAAATTATGGGAATCTTTACCTTTGACTTTTCATTTCAATACTCAAATATGTTTGAGAATAGTGAATTATTTTTTATTTCTTTTGTGAGTATTTATGCTGTTTTGACAACTAAATGACATTAGCATCATCTCAAATATTTGGGATAAAATTGCATAGTCACGAATCCAGCATGGGACTGATCAAGACCCCCTGAATCTGGGTGTCAGTGAGGAGGCCTAGGTAATCTATTGAGCCTTGGGCAGTAGATCAGTACCCATCCCAAGTATACACACGGACTATGGACTCCCATAGAACAACGTGAGGTGCACTCTCACCCTGAACTCTTGGGGAAGGGTCTAGGCCCTGCCCTATATGAAATGACAGACTATGGACACCCCCATGGAGGGCCTCACCCTCCCTGGGGGAATGAGGGGATAACGGGGGGGGGGGGTTGGGGGGAGGGCACGGGAGGGAGGGAGGGAAAGGGAGAGGGACCTGGAACTGACTTGTGAAGCAACCTTGTTTCTTATCTAAATTTGAACTGGAAAATAAAAAACAATAATAAAAATTGCATAGTCACTATGTTACAGAAGCAATATGATTCTATAAATAGGACCTCTTAGTAACAGTCATAAGACCCAGCATCTTATTCATTGCAGTGATTATCTTTACTCTTTTAAACTTTGCAGTTGATATTCTATTTATTATTATATGTATTTATTATTATATTTATTGTTATATTTTAATAATATATTAATTAAGTATAAACATGATGTTTTTCCTGTGACCCATAACATAAAATAGATGATGTCTAAAATCAACAATAGAATAGTAAAGATTAACCATAATCCTACTCATTATATCCAAACAGATGAAAAGGTATAAATAAATGCCATCTCAAAGTGTAACATCTCACAAGAATAGCCAGTATGACATGCACAATATACTCCCCTTTGAGTGAAAATAAAGATATTTATGATGAATTTTAAAAAAAGATGTGCAGGGTGGTGGTGGCCCACAGATTTAATCCCAGCATTCAGGAGTCAGAAGCAGGCAGATCTCTGTGAGTTCAAGACAAGCCTTGTCTACAAGAACTAGTTCCATGACAACCTCCAAAACCACAGAGAAATCCTGTCTCCAAACCCCCACCCCCCCAAAAAAAACCAAATGTTATCTAAAATGGCTGAAAGACATTTAAGAAAGTGCTTAACATCCTTAACCATCAGGGAAATGCAAATCAAAACATCTCTGAGATACCATCTTACACCTGTCAGAATGGCTAAAATAAAAAAACACAAATGACAATTTATCCTGGAGGATATAGAGAAAGGGGAACACTCGTCCACTTATGGTGGGAGTGCAATTTTGTACAGCCACTTTGGAAATCAGTATGGCAGTTCCTCAGGAAAATGGGAGTCAGTCTACCTCAAGATCCAGCAATTTCACTCAGGCATATACCCAAAGGATGCAACAAGGACATTCACACAACAAGGGCATCTGCTCAAGTATGACTATAGCAGCATTATTTGCAATAGTCAGAACCTGGAAGCAACCTAGATGACCCTCAACTGGAGTGGATAAAGAAAATGTGGTACATTTACACAATGGAGTACTATTCAGATGAAAAAAAACAGTGGAACCTTGAAATTAGTAGTCAAATGGATGGAACTAGAAACCATCCTGAGTGAGTCAACCCAATCACAAAAAGACAAATATGGTATGTACTCACTCATACATGGATTTTAGACATAGAGCAAAGGATTACCAGCCTACAATCCATACCTCCACTGAAGCAAGGAAACAAAATGAGTCATACATGGTCCCCTGTAGAAGGGGAAAGGGACAAGATATCCTGAACAGGGAAGGGAGGGGGAGTTAGGAGAAAGAGAAGGGGAGAATAGGAGAGTGGAGGAGGACATGAGGGTCCAGGAAGATGGAGTTGGGGGAAGAATAAAGGAGAGCAAGAAAAGAGATCCCTTAATAGAGGGAGCCATTATAGGTTTAAAGAGAAATCTGGCACTAGGGAAATGTCCAGAGGTCCACAAGGAGGACCCCATCTAAGAATCTTAGAAATAATAGAGAGGCTACCTTAAATGCTCTTCCCCTATAATATTGATGACTACCTTAAATGTCACCCTAGAGCCTTCACCCAGTAGCTGATGGAAGCAGAAACAGAAATCCACAGCTAAGCACTGAATCCAGTTGTAGAGAGGGAGGAGTGATAAGCAAAGGGGTCAAGCCCACGCTGGGGAAACCCAGAGAAAATGCTGACCTGAGCAAGTGGGAGCTCATGGACCACAGCCAGACAACTTGAGAACTAGCATAGGACAGAACCAGGCCCCCTGAACATGAGTCACAGTTAGAAGGCATGGGCCGTATATGGGGTCTCTGGTAGCAGAACTAGTATTCATCCATAGTGCACAAGTGAACTTTGGAAGCCCATTTACACATGGAGGGCTACTCTGTCAGCCTAGATACATGAGGGAGGCCCTAGGCCCTGCTCCAAATGATCTAACAGACTTTGATGATCCCCCATTTGAGGCAGAAGAGTGATGGTGATTGGGGGTGTGTGAAGGGAGGGCATGGGAAGATGAGAGAGAGAGGAAACTGGGATTGATATGTAAAATAAGATTGCTTCTATTTTTTAAAAAAATAAGGGGAGATGATGCTAAGAAAAAGAGAGGAGGATAATAGGACATAAGAAGAAAGTATGGGGAAGCAGGAAGGTTGAGTCAAGGTAAGAATAGAGGAGAGCAGGATGAGAGATTGAGTCATTATAGGCATGAGGAGAGAGCTGACACTAGTGAGATCTCCAGAGATCTACAAGGATAACACCAACTGGAAAACTAAGCAATAGTGGAGAGACTACATTAATTGCCCCTCCTTGATGGTAAGGTTGATGACTACCTTATATGCCATCCTAGAACCTTCATCCAGTGACTGATGGAAGCAGAGACAGGTACCCACAGCTAAACACTGAACTGCACTCCTGGAACATAGTGACAGAGATGAAGGAGTGATGAGCAAAGGGGTCAAGACTATGATGGTGAAACCCACAATGACAGCTTACCAGATAAGGGGGAGCTCTTGAATCCCAGATTGATGCCTGAGAGGCCAACAGGGGACTGATCCAGACTCCATGAATGTGTTCTCAATGAGGAGGCCACAGAAATCACTGGGGCCTTGGATAGTAGATCAGTGTTCATCATGGTTCATGAATGATCTTTGGGAGCCCATTCCAAATAGAGGGATGCTCTTTCAGCCTGGACACATGGGGAAGGAACTAGGTCCTGCCTTGGTTGAAATGACAGACTTTGGTGATCCCCGCAAGGAGGGCCTCACCCTCCCTGGGGAATGATGTGGGAATTGGATGGGGGCCTGGTGGGGCTGGTGGAGGGACAATGGAGGAGGGGTGGGAGAGGGATCTGCTACTGATGTGTGAAGCATTCATGTTTCTAATTTAAAAAAAATAAAAAGAAATGAATATACAAATAAATAAGAAAAATGTAAAAATAAAATAACAGCCTGAGTACTTTTAATCTTTGAATATATACTCAAAATTTATTGTCTTTGGTTTTGTTGCTTTTCATTTTTTATTGAAAATAGATTCTTCTCTCAATACATCCTGACCACAGTTTCTCTGCCCCTCCACTCCTCCCACAGATCCCCACACACACCTTCCATTCCCCTTGATCCATTATTCATATCCATTTCCTCTTCAGAAAAAAGCAGGCCTCCAAGAGACAATAGTCAAAAAGGTCAGAATAAGATATAAAACAAGGCAAGAACTCTCTCATACCGAGGCTGGAGAAAGCAAACCAATAGGAATAAATGAGTTCTGAGAACAGACAAGAGTTTCAGAAACAACCTCATTTCCCCAGCTAGGACTCCCACAAGAACACCAAGCTAACAACATTAACACGTATGCAGAGCACCTGGTGCAGACCCCTGCAGGCCCCGTACTTGCTGCTTCAATCTCTATGAGCATTGCTTGATTCAGTGAACCATGTTATCCTGGTTTTCTTCATACACTCTGACTCCTCCAATCTTTCCTTCATGTCCTCTGCAGGATTCCCAGAGATCAGAGGGGAGGGAGCTGACAAAGACCTCCAATTAGACATTCTCCTCATAATGCATGCCTGTGGGTCTCTGCATCCATTCCTAGCTAATGACTGAAGAACCCTCTGATGACATCTAAACAAGACACCAATCTATGAATGTTCTTTATTCCCCTCAGTCTTCTTTGGTCTACCCTAGGTCTCTGGGTTATCCAGTTCAAAATTTTGTCTTAAGATTATGAAAATATTTTATATATCTTTTATATAAGATCTTTACTTTTGAACTTCAATTATTCTTAAAATGTGGTCTTTTGGGGGGATTCCAAGCATCTTGGAACTCTCATGTGTGCCTTCTCATTTTTTTAACCCTTGTTGTAGTTACGTAATTCTTGCTCTTCATCTCAGATAGTCTTTCAGCTATTAGGTCCACTGACTGGGTGTTTCCAATAACCATGTTGTCTAACTTACTGTGCTTTTTATTTCAGTATGTCACTGTTTTAAAACTTTGCTGTTTATGTTTATTTAAATCCACATCATGCTTTTTGAAAATTTCCTTTAGGGTTTTGTGTTTTCTTGGGACTCATCCAAGTGTTTCTTCATTCAGCAGGCATCCCTTTGAAATCCTGCTCAGCACCTTCTTCTCCCCAGCACTGGGGAGGTAGACGCAAATGTATCTTTGTGAGTTTGAGGTCAGCCTGGTCTACAGAGCATTTCCTGGACAGCCTCCAAAACAATACAGAGAATCCATGACCCCCCCCAAAAAGAAAGAAAGAAAGCACCTATATCCCTGCCTAAGGAAGTATCTGCAGAAATGAATGATGTCGATTCAACAACTGAGTTCAGAGAGCAAGCTTGTCTTTAAGAGAAGAGTAAATGTTTGTATTAGGACTTTGCTCTCTGTGTTATTGAGGAATGAGAAGATAGTATCTTTTTTGCTAAAATACTGGCTGGAGTATATTAGTAGTAGTGTGTTTCACATTGCAGTTTAATATAAGATGTCTCCACAGCATGCTGTCACATTGTTTTCTAGACTGTTAACATTTTTCTTCACCAAATATATTTTAGAAATATTTGAAGCATTTTCATGCCATGTGGTGAACACAGTCCAAATAATTAGATTTTTATTGGAGGCAGAGGAAAACAATACAAATTGTCAAATAATACGACCGCAAAAGATATATGCTGTAGGTGAACATCTTATAGTTCAACAAAGAAGCATGTCTGCCTGAAACTGTGAAAAACTCCATGGGGAGGAATATTTCAAAGAGGGAAAACAAGTGAAAATCACATTTGCTAGAGGGAAAAATTTAGTCTGCTGAAACTTTTCAGGGTGTGCTTTTTCATACTTTTCATTTTTTCCTACCAACAGACAAGGATGAATATGTATGGTAAGTGCAATTATGAGATGCTTCGCGATGGCAGCCTTTTCTTAAGGTAAAATGGAATCTACAGCAATGTTATTGAGTTCCTCCTTGTAAACGTTTTTGCTAATTACACCATTCGATTTCATGTTTTTAAATATTTAAACTGCTTGAATGGAATATTATGTAGAAGTTAAGCTGAGGACATAGTTTTATTCCTCAATATGTAAATATTTCTGTTTTCCAAAAACCATTTGTTGTGGTGCCCAATGGGTGAAGGAAGCATAAAGGGATCCTGTACCATTTACTAAGACAATATAGTTTCAAAGTACTACATCACAGATAGACCAACTCTGATGTCACTGTGGGTCCAGTTGATACACCATAGCCATTTCCACCACCACCACCACCACGGATTGAATACAAAAGCAGATGAGAACCATGCTGCCAGTCATGTGTGTTCACTCCGGTGGCTTGCTGTCTGCTCAGCTACAACCAAGAGAGCACAGGACCCCTTGCTCTGGTCTTATCTGGTCAGTATCACATTGAAGATCACGCCCATTGGGCCAAGTCAACCCAACGCAATTGGCTGTCAGGCCAAATTACCGTAACAGTGCTTTAATTGCATTGATCAAATATATGTGACATTTAATTATTTGGATATACTTCTAGTCTCACAATTATATAGCCTTGGCCTAGTGGTCTTGAATTCAGATACTATATATCATCTTCTATTTCAATTTGCTCTAGTTTCCACAATATAAAATGTGTTTCTTGGTAGTCTCAATAGTTTGTACTTAGATATATGTTTGCATTTATAAATACATATATGCATTCAGTAGCAATCGCTGCCAAAAGAGGTCCTTAATTTCAAGGAGTTAACGATGGGTATAAGGGAGGGTTTGGATGACAAAAGAAAAGAAAGGAGAAATGCTGTAATTAAATTACAATCTCAAACAAGAAATAAAAACCCTGGCAAGAGTACAACAAAATTATAAGAAATTTTAAAAATAATTGTCTATAACAAATTGATGTTTATTTTTACACTAATGGAACCATTAAGTGCAGATATAAACACAATGTATAAGATCGTTGTGGCCAACAATGACTACCATCACACAATTGGAAATGCAAACATGGCTATCACAATGCAGTGCATTTATGAATATGTTCACTCTTTCCAAATGCAAAATACTAATGCTTTGAGAAAAGAAATGTATAACGAGAAGAAAACTAATATTCTATTGTAGATAAATAACATTTTGTATCATTTTTCAGAAGATATATGTTCTTCTTTAAATATGACCCTGAATTTAGATGATAAAAGAATATTATTCTACCCATAGGAAAAATGTGTTTTGAAGATGACTCTAATATGAATTAGTCAATATCATAACACTGTAAACTATAGATATCTTTACATATGATAGGTAGGCTAAGAGTACTTGGGCATTCCTAACTCTATCACATGATGAGTTTGGAAGGAGAGACAGAATTTTAAAATTCTTTTGGCTACATAATGAATTTGAGGCTAGCTAGCTAGGCTGTGTGAGATTCCATTTCCAAGCACCACATACATACATACATACATACATACATACATACATACATACATACAAACCAAAAAAAAATACCTGTCAGATTTTTGCTATTTTAAGGACAAGTTAAAATAGTTTTATGTAGCATGGTCTTCTTAATGCTGGTTTATTTCTAAAGCTAATAAGGTACACTTTTCAATTATCTGCCATGTATCATTTATACACATTCAGGAGCTATAGCATATGTGTTTATTCAGTTTTCTGAAATGGCCCTTAAATATCAAATTATTTTATATCTGCTCAAGTGATTTAACTAATATTATTAAATAATAGCATAGACACTGAGATCGACAATTAATAAATGGGACCTCTTGAAACTGAGAAGTTTCTGAAAGGAAAAGGACACAATCAAAAAGACAAAACCACAGCCTAAAGAATGGAAAAAGATCTTCATCAACTCCACATCTATCAGAGAGCTGATATGCAAAATGTGCAAAGAACTCAAGAAGCTAGTCACCATAACACCAAACAAGCCCTATAATGTGGGGTACAGAACTAAACAGAGAATTTTCAACAGAAAAATCTAAAATGGCCAAAAGACACTTAAGAAGTTTCTCAACATCCTTAGCCATCAGGGAAATGAAAGTCAAAACAGCTCTGAGATACCATCTTGCACCTGACAAAATGGCTAAAATAAAAAAAAAATCACTAATAACAGTTACTCTGGAGAGGATGTGGAGAAAGGAATACTCCTCCATAGTTGGTGAGAATGCAAACTTGTCCAGCCATTTTGGAAATAAGCATGGCGATTTCTCAGTAAAATGGGAGTCAATCTACCTCAAGATCCAGCAATTCTACTCTCAGGCATACACCTAAAGGATACACATTCATACCACAAGGACATCTGTTCAACTATGTTTGCAGCAGCATTATTTGTGATATCCAGAACCTGGAAGCAACCTAGATGCACCTTAACAAAAAAATGGGTAAAGATACTATGGTGTATTTACACAATGGAGTACTACTCAGCGGTAAAAAAGAATGGAATCTTGAAATTTACAGGCAAATGAATGTAGCTAGAAGAAAATATCCTGAGTGAGTTAAGCCAGTCACAGAAAGACAAAAATGGTTTGTACTCACTCATAAGTGTACATTAGACATAGAGCAAAGGATAGCCAAACTACAATCCAAAACCCCAGAGAAGCCAGAAAACAAGAATGATCCTAAGAGAGGCATGCATGCACCCTCTGAGAAGGGGAAAGAGACGATATCTCCTGAGTAAATTGGGAGCACTGGGAGAGTGGGAGGGAGGTAAGAGAAAAAGGAGGGGAGAAGGGGTTGGTTGAGGGAAGGAGAACATGAGGGATTAGGAAGTTAGAGTTGGGGGGAAGAACAGAGAAGGAGAGAAAAGAGATACCTTAATAGAGGGAGATGTTATGGAAATATCGAGAAACGTGACACTAGAGAAATTTCCAGAATCCACAAGAATGACCCCAACTAAGAATCTAAGCTATAGTGGAAAGGCTACCTTAAATGCCCTTCCTCTGTAACGAGATTGATGACTACATTAAATGCCATCCTAGAGCCTTTACCTAGTAGCTGATGGAAGCCAAAGCAGAGATTGATAGCTAAGCACTGAGCTGAATTCCTGGAATCCAGTTGCAGAGAGGGTGGAGTGATGATCAAAGGGCTCAAGATCATGCTGGAGAAACCCACAGAAACAGCTGACCTGAACAAGGGGGAGCTCATGAACCACAGTCTGACAGCTGGGAAACCAGCATAAGACTGAATCAGACCACCTGAAGGTGGGTGTCTTTTGGGGGCCTTGGGCAGTCTCTCTGGGTGTTAGCAGTTGAACCAATATTTATACATACTGCATGAAAGGACTTTGGGAGCCCATTCCGTATGGTGGGATACTCTCAGTCTAGATACACAGGGGGAGGGACTAGGTCCTGCCCCAAATGATGTGACAGACTTTGATAATCTCCCATGGGAGACCTTACTCTCTCTACAGAGTGGATGGGGGGTGAGATGGGGAGATTTGAGGGGAATGGGAAGATGGGAGGGAGAGAAAACTGGGATTGGTATGTAAAATAAGACTGTTTTTATTTTAAATGAAAATTAAATAAAATATTTACACTTTCACTTTTAGACACCATGTCATGTCAAACAAACTAAAAAAAAATATGCTACTCTGCTGCAGCTCCTAATATTTGCCACAAGGAAATTATAAAGTCCTCTGGGTAGTTGTTGCTCATGCCTTTTAATCCCAGTACTTGGGTGAGTGGGTGGGTGCAGATCTCTCTGAGTTTCAGGGTGGTTTACAGAAGGAGTTACAGGATAGTGAGGGCAACACAGAGAAACCCTGTCTGAGAAAGAAAAGAAAGGAAACAGCAAACAAACAAACAAAAACAAAGCAAAGTAAAAAACTTGATGGACAGACTGCTGCTTTAAGGATCAGCCTTCAGGAACTGAGGAGAAGGAGTGGAGTCCACAGACTAATCCCTCATTACTCAATTTGACTCTTCTGTCTGAAGTACTAAAACTTATGTCTCTGGGTTGGAGAAAAAGCTAAACACACACACACACACTTTCGGGGTCTCTCTATCATGTCTCCTTTCTTTCTATTTCTTTTCTTACCTCTATCCATCAGGTGGGTCCTGGGAATTGAACTCAGTTCATGAGTTTAATTGGGAGACATCTTAACCTGAGCACTCCTGAGCACTTACTTCAGTTGAAGTCATCATTTCTTACAGAAAACAATGTGTATGCTTGCTTTTCAACTCAGAGTGAAATGATACAATTTTCCTCCAAGACCTTTTCAAGAAAATACAAACTTGCAGAGTAAATAAATAAAAAATGATATTCTTGTGTGTGTATATACATATTTATCATTATTAATTAATCTTATTATGAATTAACCATGCATTCAATGATTAATTTTTTTTGCTATGCAGAAACATATATTTGTAAATTGTGAAACTAATGTACTAGCACACCATCACCTAATCTGGTAGGGCCATATCAGATATCTGTAGGGATAAGAATAATAATAACCATTTGCTTCAGGGATCTAATGTGAAATCTTGTGCTTAATTTTCTAACATATCAAATTTTTGTATCTAAATCACTGTTATCAAAAGCATTAATCAAACATTTCTCTATTTTCTTCTGAATAATCACATAGAATACATTAAAGTCAAATATAAAGTACATAAGCACACACAGACAAATAATGCCTTGTTTTTATTCCCCAGTACACATGATTTATAATTAGACAACTTCTCCATGCTTGATCACCCACATTATTTACCCGTTATGTCTGGGAAGCACTCCAAAAAGAGTAATATCCCAAGAGAAGTTATTTTATGCTGCTACTGAATGATGGTTTAACATTGTTTAGAATTTGAATCCCAAAAGCATTTCAGGATATATATTAGCCTAGGAACACAGACTTTGGTGACTACTATGGTGCTACATAGCAAAGCCTATACAATTTCTAAGGCATTAAAACTCTAATTTGTATTATATATAAACATTAACAGTATTGAATAAATAAATATATTTATTTTATATTAAAATGATGTGGCCTATGTTAACCTAATTTCAGAACAAATAACTTAACTGAAATGTTGAAATTTCTATCCAATTCTTAACAAATGTATGCTTTTGAATCAAAGAGCTTTGGATTTGAAAAGACTTAGAGACGATGTAGTCAGTTTTCAAAGTATGCTCAGGACAATTAGTTAGAAATGGTTAAATGTCCTTTCTTTTTCATGGTAATTTCGTATGTTAAAAACAAAATTAGAAATTGGTGCTTTCAGTTTTTATTTTAGAAATAATTATACAAGATTTTGTGTTAATTTTAGAAAACATAAATATCTCAACTAAAATGCATAGGAAAATAATATTAAATTACCTACAATATTCACAAGATTGATAATCTACTTTGAGTGCATGGTAAACACTCGCAACACATATATTATGTATCTACAGCATTATTTCATGCTCATAGAAATATGCATATATGTATGAGTTTGTATATAGTGTCATATTATTTTAAAGTTACTAGCAGACAATCTATAATTAAACACGATAAATGATGTAACCACAAACATATACTAAAAATGTGACTTCTGATCAAATTCTCTCAGTCATTAATTCATGCACTGATATGCAAACTAAGAAATACCAAAAGAGAAAAATTAATTTTTGACTTGCTATGTATGCTATGTCTGTGCCCTTCTAACACAAAAGTGTAAGGTCTGCAGAAACGGATTCCTACAAATTGGCCCCTCAGGCAAAATCTCTCACACACTGCAACTGTTCTTAGATCATGGGTACTCAAGGAAGAATGACAGCAGAAATAAGTTGAAACTGATCCTAGAAATCATGACCCTAACATATCATTTAACATTTGGACTGCCAAGAACACTATGAGGAACCATAAATGAACTGGTAAATAGGTGATTAGGAATTTAAGTTTATAGAATAATGTAGCCATGATCCTGGATTAATTCATGCATCATTAAATATCCATGACTAGTTAATTGTAAAGTTCTCTTAGACTAAACATGAAATTGTGTGCCTCTACTCATAATAGCAGCCATGCAATTCCACCACACTTGAAAACTTACCCTTCATCTCTAGATACACTCTAATGCTCACCTGCCAGGGTCAGACCTGTATCAGTCCCATGTTGCAGGGACCATCTATTCTGGACTGATGTCTGTGGAGTCTGAACCAGAAGAAGAGCCCTGGGTTTGACCCTAAGTGGGGGTACGTGGATGAGGGAAGGCCTAGCTACCGAATAACACTAAGAATGATAACGGGGGGGGGGGGGGGTTTGGAGGGAAAGGTACGGGAGGAGGGGAGGGAAATGGAGAGGGACCTGGAACTGACTTGTGAAGCAACCTTGTTTCTTATCTAATTTTAAACTGGAAAATAAAAAAAAAAAAATATAAAAAGATGTCTGGTCAAAGCAGGAGGGCTCCTAGTCAATACTAGAGACCACAGTTTATTGAAACATCCTCTTAAGTAATTATCCAAAAGCAGGGGCAATGGGCAGAAGACATCAGTTGTTATGCATATAGGGCTAATTGGAAATATTTCCTCTAACCCTAGAGACACTCCTAAGAAGCAGGTACACAAGTCCTCAGACACTCAATATCAGCACATCTCACTAGCCTTTAGGGTGGGTGTAGGTTTGCCTAGGCCTTTGTCTTTTGTTATACAAAATAGGAGCCATACAAAATAGGAACCATTCCCCACAAAGGCCAGGCCATCTGGCGGTAACCATCAGACATATAAAAGACAATAGAAGTTCTGAGCTCCTAGAGTTTGTGTCTCAGCAGAGCATCTTTCTGAAATATTACACTTGGGCCCCGACACTCGCCCTCTCAAATCCTAACATTTTTTTTATTGAATATGGAATGGAAATAATATGAAATGTTCCTGACAAATGATGAATAATTTCTAAAGAAGAAATCAAGTGTGACTTGAAATTTCTGTCATTTATCCTCCTTACCTCTTCCCCTTAGCTTCTTTACTCAGTAATTCCCTTTCATGAAACATTATTTGGGAAACACCACTCTAGCCATTTAAATCCTATAAAACCCACAACCTTCTGGCTTGACTTTACCATGACTTGTAATAAAGACCTGCAAAATCACTTACCTTCCCTCTTTTAGTTGTGTTTAAGGGATAAAACCGTAAGTTATTGAGTGTAAAGATTAGTTAATGCCCCTGGAGCACTAAAGGAGCTCTAAAACGTACTGGATGATGGACGAACAGTACTCTGTAGATGCAGCACTTCAGCTAGGCATGGCACTTTTGCAACACATACTGTATTACCGATCACATTACCTTGTAGCATTTTGTGTTCCCAGGAGATGATGCTTGAAAGCTATTTAGAGTAAGTCCTGTATTTCCACTTCTATCAACAGTTCTACGTGAGAATTTGCATTAAGAACATATCGCAAGTTTTGACTTTATTATAAATTTATGCTGGATGGTTGCGATATAGTATTTAGTGAGGAAGAACACTGAATATTTTATAACTAGATATGGTATCACATATAAAATAAAATAGTAACACCATTTATAATGGAGACTTAGCATCAAAATTCCTTATGAATGATACACTTAAACTTCATTTGTTTTGAGAGAATGTATATACACATATATACAACATCCATTATTTTTTATCATTTAAATTTGTGAAAACTCTTTCCATATATTGTAAAAGTGCTCTAAATATTTTGAGCACATTTTTACTTATAAGACACAGACATATTTCTTTAATTTCTATTTGGGGAAATCACAAGTAACTCCTTAATTGTGGAGTAAAAATTAATTTAGAGTCATCAGGACATGTAGAACTAGCAAGTATTTTAGCCTTTTTCATTTGTAATCCAAGTATTACATGCCACCGTAAAAAATTCTGCTATAGAAAATGACATTGCCTTTCAGAATCCTACAATTATATTGAGAGATAGTGTGTGTGTGTGTGTGTGTGTGTGTGTTAAGCAAGGACAAAGACCAATTTTGGGTGTTCTTCAGCAGCCATCTACATTGTTTTTCAAGACAGGCAGGGTCTCTCATTAGCTTAGAGACTTGCTATTGGCTTGAGTCTTGCTGAACAGGCTGGTGTAAATAGCTATAAGACCCCAGGGATCCATTCTCTCTGCATCCCTACCCTTAGGATTGCAATTGCATTCCAGATAACTGGCATTTTATATTGGCTGCAGGCATTGAACTTAGGTTGTCATGTTTTTACAACTAGCACATTGTGGTCTGAGAATTTTTCTAAGCCAGATAACTACTCACTAGAGATAATTTTCTACTTTTCAATTGCACATGTCTTTCATTTTCCTATTTTTGAATTATTGTAATGTCTACATATTAGAATTTTCATAAATATTTTATGCATCTTTTTAATTATTTGTTTCTTCTTCCTATCTGTTTCTAGTTTTTCCAGTCTGTTCTCAATTGATCATTATTTAAAATAATTATTCATGTACTGTAAAGGTTAGACCTTTACTATCTGAATTTATTTGTAGTTTCATTAAACATTATAGATATTAAATTAAATAATAAATTTTTATTATTTATTATGGGTATATGTTTGATAAAATATGATTTCATGTCTATTATACTTTTTGCCATTTTATACCTCTTTTCCACTCTACTCATTAATTTTAAGGCACAAAAGTAATTGAAGTTATTATATCAAATAATTTTGACAGGTTTCCCACGTCCTAAGTTGATTGTTCAAATGTTTAATTTCTTATTATTCCATTCATTAAGTGTTATTGATGTAATGTTTATAGACCACTCTAAATTCAAGACGTACCACAAATTGAAGATACTAGTATTTTTGAATTTATTAAAAACAGTAAAATGATTTATTTTCAAAATCATATATATATATACAATAAAGCAAATTATTTTATTAGTTGTATGGCCCTAGAAACTGTTTACCATTTAAAAATTATATATTCAGTGTTTCATTAAGTAAGGTGGTATCATTTGAAAGTAATTCACAGCAAATTATTTAAAGACTATAGACAACAAAAGTTTGAATTTTTTAGCGAGTTTGAACTAATACTTTGTGACTAGCTGAGACCTCAGAGAAATCATAAAATGTAAGGGCTTTTGAGTAGCTCATAATAAACTTGTTTAACTCTTAAAATCATTAATGGACTATCATAATAGTTCAATACCATAAAAGTTCAATTTCATTTAAATAAGAAAAATGTGCCCTGTTCTGAAGAAAAATACTTTTCCTTAAGTGGAGAACATGGCATTGAAATAATTATACTTAAATGAATTTTGAACTGTTTTCATTTCTTTTTGAATTGGTCTAGTAGATTGTATGTATAATTGTTTATAATAGGTTAAGAAAGAAATAAAAGAGGGATAAAAGTTTTTAATCAAAATTTTTGGTACTAAGTGAAATTCAGTGACTTTCTGTGATGTTTTATGAGTTGCATGTTATGTAAAATGCAATAAATTAACCACATTTCCTATAATGTTGACTTTATTTTACTAATTACATCAATCCACTTTCTGGTGTATGATTTATTTGTCTAAGTAACTATCTACATATGGATTCCTGAAATCAGTTAATACATCATTCTATTTAAAATTACTGGTAGCCAACTCTCTATTACAACTTGCCACAAGTTGAAAAAAGAAGATTCTGTAATTAATAACTACATAGAGAAATACAGTAACAATGATAGACATAAAAAGTAGCATTGTAAAATTAAAGTTAGAATCATGATTGTATATGGAAAGAAATATTCTGTAAATATTTTACCTATATTTTAAAATAAACAACTTTTATTCTATTAAAATTAAAACACAGTAAGTAATCACTTTCTATTAGAAAATGAAAATGTTAATGCTGATTGCATTTACTTTCTGAGAAAAAAAATTAAAATAGTAGTTTCTTCAAATCAGATGTTACATTAGCATCTGGTAGTCTAACCAACGATAATGTTTTGGGTGTGCATGTCTGAATATTTGTACAAACCCTCATTTGAGATTAATAACCCCTAAGTCAATTATTCCAATACAAAATATTCAAATGAACCAAATACAGTATAGACCAATGAAAAAGTTATAAGTGATAGACAGGAAACATATCCAACGTCCTTGGCTACGAAGAAAACTCAAATTATAATTCCTTTGAGATTACATTTTTTTCACGAATCAGAAGGTTCACACCAAGAAAACAAATGATAGAAAATATGAGGAATAATAAGGGAAAGAGGAACTCTATAAAAAGTGGTGGTGAATGCAAACTGGTTGAGTCAGAAGGGAAACTTCTGAGATTGCCAACATGAGAGTAGATAGGTCATGGGCTTAGAGGGAAAACAAATACTACTAGCCTGCTAAATAACCAAATTAATAAAGTGGCTGTTAATGACATTACAATATAAGCAGATCACATTCATGCATTCACAATCACATTTCATACATACTGGTGTGGCCACACCGTAGATTCAGAACACACATACATCTTTCAGTCATCCTTTATCCCTAGGTAATGATTAGTTTGTTGAAATGAAACTTCCTTAATTGAAATCTCTATGACAGAACAACTCCAGCCAATCCTTGAATTAAAAAAAGGTTGAAAAAGTCCTGTATGCTCCTCATCCTCCCTCCATTGGAGAACCTCTGAGCTACACTCAGGGGCTCCAGCTGTACCCACTCTTTGTAAAAAGATTTTAGAGATTACTCACAAAATTGACTTTAAATTTTTATCAATAACCAACCCTGTATAAATGCAAACAAACTTTTATAAACAATATTTGGGAATGTGGGCGTCGTTCTGTACAAACTACTTCCTGCTGTTAAAGGGCACTGACATACCAGGGGGATCATGAAAAAAAAAAAACAGAAACCTGTTGAAGTCCTTGTTTTTTTGTGGTTGGCAAGGCTGCAACATCTCAGCTGTTTTAGATGTTGGATCCCCTGGGTCACTGCTTCAGGTGGTCTTGCTTCATCAAACCATACTAGTCTGGAAGGAACCCACAGCTTTTTATTTTCTGTGAAAACAAAAGCAGAAATTCTTTTCCCAAGTAACATGTCCTTATATTTAAATTTAGAAGTCAAAACATTTTCAAAATACATAAGTTGGATTATTTCAGTCTTTTAGCAGTTTTTGTTCCCTTCTTAGCAATTAAACAATCTTAAGACAACACAACAGCACACAGTATCCAGACACTCTGTGTATTTTCCAATTCATATATTTTTATCTTTTCCTTTTCTTTCACTTAATACCAGTACTTCATTTACTAACTGTTACAAATTTTCAATTCACCCATTTTCAATCCACCCTCCAACTGAGATGATCCCTCGGGCAAAAGCCTTAAGATTTATTCAATCCACCCTCCAACTGAGGGTGATCTCTCAGTTTCCCCTTTCTTTCCAAACTTTGGTGTCGGGCAAAGGCCTGGAGATTTAACCTGGTACCCCTAATTTGGTACCCCTTTCCAATACACCCTCATAGCCTTACTTGCAGGTCAGCCTTTGAGGGTGATCTCTCAGTTTCCCCTTACTTTTCTGACCTCAGTGGATCAGGCGAAGGCTGGAGATTAATTCAATAAACTTTCTCCTTATAAGGTGATCTCTCAAGCAAAAGCCTAGAGATTTGAGCATTCAGTTTTACTCTTAGAAGTTGAGGTACCTGTTTTCAAATCTTTTTTTTTCTCAAGTCTCTCCTCTCCTGAGTCTTCTTTCTGACCAATCTTTCCCAGTCTTTCCAAGTCTCTCTGGATCTAGGTGGGACCTGTAATTGCAGCACCCATGCCACAGGCAAGTCTAAGCTATCAGGAAAAGAAAGACCAGACATCCAGCTGTCTAGAGAATGCATGTGCTGTCTTTATTGCCAGGAGAATGTGTTTGTGTTTGTGTGTGTGTGTGTGTGTGTGTGTGTGTGTGTGTGTGTTTATTGCAAGTTCTAAGAGGTCTCCCTCTTGTAGGAGGGAATAGTCTTATATACACAGGCTTACAGCACAGTGGAAAAATCCCAGGTGGAAGAGACCATGTTTTCCTCATGCTAGATGTTGATGTCAGTGGGGCAATGCAGGGGCAGTAAGCCAGGACTAGAAGACAGGATGGACCTGTGTCTATCAGCTGACAAACAACTCAGAGACACTGTGTGTGCTAGGCCCCAACAGACTGTAGGTTAGATCATTCTAGAAATGGCAAATAAAAAATAATAATGGATAGATTAGGTGAGAGGATTGATACTGGAGGGTCAAAGGGGGAAGCAAAGAAAAGATGGAGATGAGGGAGAAAAAAGGAGGAGGGACAGTGAAAACTATGTTACATTTGAAGTGTTATATGGAAATCTATATATTATATGTTTTCTAATATATATATGTATGTATGTATGTATGATCAAAATAATGTTATCAAATAAAGGAAACAGGAGCCCCATCTGGACATTTCTAATCACCAAATGGACCCTCAATTCTAGCAACTACTTACATTTAATCAAGTTGTTGGCCAGATGGGCCCCATCAGAACCCTCATAAAAACCAAGTCAATTGCCAAGGTTAAAGGTAGTTCTTCACAAATTGATGATAATACTCTATTGGTGAATATAGCATCTCACAACTCAATGAACTTGGAGATGTCGAGTCGGTGCCTACCTAGAGCCTTCACCTCTATAGACTAGTGTTGATGGTACTCTTCACAGTACCAAATGAATAAGGTAAACACAAACCCACTTACAACTTCTTTGGTCTACAATGGTGACTTTACTTTCGGGGCCTCTAGTGCAATAGTGGCACAACGCATGTGGAAATAACCAATCACTCTTGGATTAGATTTATGTTCCACTCCATGCTCATGTGGCCAAGAATCTGAGACTAGATAAGCTAGGAAACTAGGAGAAAACCAATACTACTGTCCTCCTTACAAAGTGTCACAATAAAATAACTCCTAATGACATGTATCTGAGTCTCACTGCATCATTGTCATATACACCTCCTCCTGTAGCAGATGGAAATAAATATAGAGACCCACACCTGGTGAATATGCATTCAGAGAACTTGGAATACTAAGTCTTAAATGAATGTATTCATCAAATCCCATCTCTCCTCAAAGTGAAAGATTGTAAGAACCTGGGAGGGGGGGAGGAATAGAAGACACCAAGAAAACAAGGCCTTGTAAGTATAGCAGTACAGATACATGTATGAACTTACAGAGACTGTGGCAGCAAGAATAGGTCTGTGCCTGATGGAAACAAGCCTATATTCATAACCCAGAATCAGTAACCAGTTGATTTCTTCTCTAATATTCCACAAATATAAGATTTCTTCAAAGGAGAAACTGGTATAACAACTCAGGATAGGCCCCATCCCTTATAGTAGATGGTCAACAACAGCAACAAAAAAATTAACTCAATAGTATTTTTTGGGATTCTTTGTCTTATAACATTTTTGTTCTTTTTGGGGGATGTATTTCCACTTAGGTTTTTTGCATATGGTATATGGATTCTGATTTCAGGATTTGCAGGCAGGGGTGGGGGATTTTTGTGTGTTTGAGAGTGTAGGCTTTTACATCTGTACATTTCCTGATCTTTATTTTTGAGTTTTTTCTTTTTCTAATAGTTTATTTGTTTTGCCCCATTCTGGTTTTGTCATTTTATCTAGTTTTATTTTATTATTTTTTAGATACCCGCTTGTATCCTAACGAGAAAGAGAAAGAAAGGGTATGGATTTGGATGTCAGGGGAAGTAGGGAACATCTGGAAGTAGTTGAAGGAGGGGAGATAATTATCAGAACATATTATATATTAAAAAACTATTTAAAATAAAAAGTAAATCAATCAATGAATTGTAGTTGCTAGCAAATCTATATGCCTGTGCTCATATATGCACATACATATAAACATGTTCAGAAAAAAAAGAGTTAATGTGACAAATTTGTAAATTATGGCTTTGACATTACTATAGAACTATACTACCATCACTTAAACTCCGTTATTATTTTAAGTTAAGAATGCACTGAAAAATACTACATGCAGTATCTTAAGGGTAAGAATATACTTGAAAGACTACAGAAATAATACCACGTATCTAGGATTGACAGATTTTTAAAATAGAAGGGAGGGTTATTCAATAATTCAAAAAAAACAGTCTTTTCAAAAATTCATTCTGGAACAAGTATATTTCCACATATAAAAATAAAGGAGCTTTATGCTGTCTATGATTGACTGTAGAGCTTAAAATATGACACAAAGCACTGTCAACAGAGAAAGTATATTAAATTGATTTCATAAAGCTAAATGTTTTGTCATGTAACACCATCAAAAATGAAGATAATGGAAAGTATAAATGAATATTTGCAAATCATCTACCTAATAACCAAGGGCTCCAACAATGGTACAATAATATAAAAACAAAGAATTGACTAGTAATTAAAATCTTTAGATTTTGCTAAGATATTAAAATGACCAACAAGTTTATGAAGATGTCCAGCATAATAACTCTTCATGGGCAATATATGAAAAGCACAAAGTTTGTATCACCTTCTATATTGTTATGTTGAAAGTGAACAGGATAGATATGGGAAGACTTGTGGGAGGAGAGTAAATATTGTCAAGATGTTTTTCATGGAACTCTTAAAGCTCTAATGAAAAAAAGCATTAAGAATGATCTTACAAGCACCAGAAAGTAAGAAATATTGACAATGAGAAAGAAGAGAAATTAAAACATTAAGGTCATAAACAAGTTGCAATGTAAAATGCTGCCAATATCTTAGCAGAGTGGTTAGCCCCATGAATGACATAGAATTACAAATGGCACATGCTCTTCATTTATTATTATGTCAAAAACACTGCAAACTTTAGGATAGTGTAGTACAATAACCTCTATACCTGCAATACAAACTAAACCAAAGGTATACACAATGAAAATATCCAATAAAGAATAAATGCAAAGAATGTAACATCAATTTTTATTAATCAGTATAATGGAGAAATCATGGAATCTGTTATACTAAAAAAAACCTTGAAATTTTTATACAAATGATCTAAATATCAAAACTCCATACATTCCTTGATTCCATTTACACCAAAGTTCCCAAATACTGATTTGTCAGGGACAGAGTGGGAGGCAGAGGCTTTTGGGAATGACTCCTGCTGCTGTATTCTGATTTGAATTAAGATGATCAGGAATATTAAACTATTATAATCTTCAAACACCCCTTCACAAAACATTAGTTTGGGCATCATAGTAATCTAATATTTCCTGTGAATTTTTTGCAGTTAAATTTCATATTCTCTATCAAATTTCTATTTTATTTTAATGGTTTCCTGTGAATAGTTGATTTTTCTATCACCATGACATTTTATGTCTTGAAATTTACATGTGCCTGAAAATTTAAAACTTTTAGTCCTTTCTTTTTCCTTACTTAATAATTTCAGTTATTTTAACTTAATTATAAATTACTTTATTTGCTATCCATTTGTATGTGTAATTTCCTTTCTTAAGTTTAAGCCATTAAATCTTGTCATAATTCTTCACATAATGAATTAAATTAAAGATGTGATATTGGAATAAACTGTACATTTAAATATTAGATAAAATGAATCAGTAGTATTAAAGTAAGCCACAAAATTTTAATATTCAGCTTGAAAATCACAAAGGGATAAATGTTAAAAAGACATTATATTTTATGAAATCTAAATATACTTCTTATATGAATAAAAACATAGACTTTGGGGAAGCAGTCACAGACGGAGTCTAAAATACTCCTCAATATTAACACGCTGTGCTCTCTGCATTTCCCTGAGAGTTCATTCACTTAACATATCAATTAATCTGATTGTCTCACTCAAGATCTACTTAGATTTATGGCACTATCAACCAGTGAGGGCAGTCACTGAAACACAGAGTTGTCATCTTCAATTACTGAATTATGGAAATATACATTATATTTCACTATAATTTCTCTGAAGGGTTTCTCTATCATTTTGTGTGCGTTAGTCAAGGGATATCAATTTGTCATTAAAGCAAAGTGTTTTTAAACTACTAAATAGTGTTCTCATTCCTGGAGGAATACATAATTTCTGTGGTTGATAATATTTACGTTATGTCTGCCCCTTGTTCTTTCAACCTCTACAACTTCCCATATCCCCTCCATTCCCTTTCAAGTTCATGACCTCTTTTTCTTTCACTATTATCACACAACACACACACACACACACACACACACACACACACACATACACACACTGCTGATTCCTTTGTGTTTCTGTGAATATTTGTTTAGACCTGACTACTTGAAATTATGTAATCCATCATGGGCTTGTCCCTGAACAACCCTGATTTTCCCTATTTAAGTAGCCATCAATTTTCTATTGCTCCTCATCTAAAGTTGGGGCATTGTTAGATTCCTCCTATCCACAAAGACATATCAGTCAACCTGTGTTGTTACTGTTCAGTTCTTGATTAGGTGATCTTTTTTTTTAAATATACATCTTTATAACAAATGTATGCTTATCCAGGTTTTAAATGACTAAAGTGACAAAGATAGCTATTACAAAACACTGTACAGAAGCAGTTAAAAACGTTGGCTATAGGGCCAGCCAGATAGCTCAGTGAGTAAAGACTTGCCTAAAGTCTGGTTACCTGAATTCTGTCCCCAAAATAAACATGGTTGGAGAACAGATTTTTGACAGCTGGCCTCTGCATATGATGTGACACATGTGCCTCACTCCCAAATAAATGTGATTTTTTTTGTTTGAGACAGGGTTTCTCTGTGTAGTTCTAGCTGTCCTGAAACTTCTAGGCCAGGCTGGCCTTGAACACAGAGATCTGCCTGCCTCTGCATCCTGAGTGTTGGGGTTAAAGGCTTGTGAAAACAAGCCCCAGACTATCCAGGTTTTTGTTTGTTTAAATTGGCTGTTGTTTACATGCAGGCTCATCAGGTCTGTCATAACAGTGGGAAGACTAAGGTCTTGGGACTGCCTCAAGTTGGAGGCCAGCCTGGGCTACATAGCGAGTTTCAGTCTGCCAGACTCAAGACAGAGACCCTATCTCAAAAATTAAAAACAAAAACATGGCTGGAGTTCCTATCCATGTGGCAGGCCTCAGGGTCAGTTCAGCATCACAGTGAGCTACAGAACAAGGAAGGCCCTGACTCAGAAAACAAAAGGAGAGTTGGGGCCACAGCTCAGCTGGTGGAGTGCTCTCATCCCCCTCAGGGAGCATCTGGTTCCATCCCCAGCACCCAGGAACCCAGACTTTGTGATCAGCAACAGCTGGATCTATGGAGAAGGTCTCTGTGCCCTAGGTTACTCTCAATATTGGTGGCAATCCTGTCTCAGCATCCAGGATGAATGGGCTAGGAATGAGGCTTGTCTTTCCTAGCCATGTGCATCCTGGGTCGAGTGCTGGCACTCTTTTCCTGGCTGCACCAGGGTCACAGAAGACTCATCCCTGGGACAGCCTGGGGTCTAAAGCTCAGAATTTCATGGGGGATGGATGGGAGCAGGACAAGGGGGTTGGGGGATGACCCAATCGCAGGGTCATGGAGAGGGAGGTAGGTGTGGAAGAACCAAGCAGTTGGACAGGGATCAAGTGAAGGTGCCCTATAAAAGCCTTACAAAGGAGTGGGCACAGCATTAGGGACTCTCCTATTTGGTGAGGACTTGGGAGTTAGGCTCCAGCTTCAGCATTAGCAGATCTAGTGGAGGTGTTCCCTGTGAAGTTGAGCCACACATTGTCTCTTCTAGCCATAGGATCCCTAGGCTGAGGAAGGGCCTGTTTGCAGGGAGGTCAACACTCTGACTCCAGAAGTTATAAGGTCCCTTAAAGAGTGGGTGGTACATTTGGGGGCTGGACTATGTGGGGCATGTCTGTAGCAGAAGTGACATAATTCGTGGTTTTGATGTTCATGTTCTTCTTTTATATGTGAAAGCTGAAGGTACACTAAAATTCCCCATGCACTCTACTCTCCATAATCCAAGCTGCTGCCAAGTTGATAATCCATCCTTGAATTCTTTTGGAAATCAGCATCTGACTTTGGAATTTCATTTTCCTAAATCACAGTCCCACTGACTGTTGATTAGTTGTCTAAATTCGATTACCACACAAATTGACTCTTTGTATTCTTCCACCTTATTCAGGGAGGCTTACATATCTTCATGCTACGATTAATACTGACATAACTATATGACTAAAAAGCTTAAATGTCTACATCCTAATTTTTATAATAGCCAATCAGGTGATAAATAGATGGATACAGCAATAAAAGATTTGATACTAATATATCTTTTTTGTTGTGTATATTTCTTCTTTAAATGATTTTTGTTTATGTATCTGTTTATGTTAGAGCCTGATCACAGTTTCCTTTCTTCCTTCCCTTCCCACTCCCTCTTTCCTCCTACCCCATGCCCACCTCAATCCAAACTTCCTTTGTTTTTGTTACGAAAGGGTCAGTCCTCCATTGTTTAGCAACAAAGCATGACATATCCAAATGCTACAAGAGTAACACCTCCCCTTGTATAAGAGGGAGCAACCCAGTATAAGAAATCATTCCCCAAAACCAGCTAAAACTTTAGTCTCCGCTCCCATTGTTAGGAGTCCCACAAGTAGAACAAGCTACACAACTGTCATTTTTATGTAGAAGGTCTAGTTTGGACCAATGCAGGTTCCCTGGTTGCTGGTTCAGACTCTGTGAATCCCTGTGGGCCAGTTTAGTTGTTTCTGTGGGCTTCTTTGTAATATTCTTGTTTGCTCTGGCTCTTAAAATTCTTCCTTCCTCTCTTCAGTGGGATTCCCTGAGTTTGGCCTATTGTTTGGCTTTGGGTATCTGAATCTGTTTCCATCAGTTACTGCATGATGACATTAGGATAGTTACCAATCTGAAAACATGAGATGGCCAGTTCTGGTTATGAATTGGCTATTGACAGGAGCCTTAGGTAGGGGTTATCATGGTTTATTTTAGGGGTTTTTCCTTGTATCAGTCAGGTTTCTATCTGATCCTGAAATGCTCCCTATAGCTTTCAGTACTTTCCCCCTCCACTCACTGCCAAACCCACCCCCTAAATTTCACCTCCCAATCACACCCCAGTATACCCAGGAGCTCTGTTCTATTTCTTTTTCCAAGGGAGATCCTTGCATCCCCACTTGTGGCCTCTGCTATTAAAATGTTTAGGTTTATCCAGTAACGAGACACAGGCTGTGACTCAATGATCCCATGTGGAGTTTATTGGTAGACAGGGAGGGAAAGGGCGATGAGAGGTAACCAACCCGTGCAGAGCCGAGATAGAGAGAGACAGAGAGAGAGAGAGAGAGAGAGAGAGAGAGAGAGAGAGAGAGACAGAGAGACAGAGAGACAGAGAGAGACAGAGAGAGACAGAGAGAGAGACAGAAGAGAAGAGAAGAGAGGAGATGAGAGGAAGAGTAAGATGAGAGTAAGAGAGCATAAACACATAAACAGGCAGGGTCAGTCTTTTAAAGGGGTCTGCGTGGTTCTCACGGAACTCTGGGCTGACCAAAGTGTTGCCTGAGTGCATCCTGCCAGGTAACAGGCAGGCCAACATTATACCTGACACTTTCAGCCTCCTTGTTCCCTGTCCTCTCTGGGTTTGTGGCTTATATCATGGTTATCCATTACTTTACGGCTACAGTACATACTATTCCTGTCTTTCTGGATCTGGGTTACCTTTCGAAGGATTTATTTTTTCCTAGACACAAAGCTGTCTACTGTCTCCATATCTATTCAATATGGTACTCAAAGTTAGCTAGAGCAATAGGGCAACAAAAGGAGATCAAGGTAATGCAAATTAGTAAAGAAGTCAAAGTATTGTTATTTGTAGATGACATGGTAGTTTACATAAGCAACCCCAAAAATTCTACAAGAGAATTCTACAGCTGATGTATACCTTTAGCTAAGTGGCTATATAAAAGATTAGCTAAAAAAAATCATAAAAGGTCTGAGAAAGAGATCAGAGAAACAACACCCTTCATAGTATCCACAAACAATATAAAATATCTTGGGGTAACTCTAACCAAACAAGTAACAATAACTGTATGACAAGAACTTCAAGTCTTTAAAAAAAGAAATTGGAAAAGATATAAGAAGATAGATCTCCCATTTTCATGCATCAATAGAATTAACATAGCAAAAATGTCCATCTTTCTAATAGCAATCTACAGACTCAGTTCAATCCCTATCAAAATCCTCACATAATTCTTTATAGAACTTTAAAGGACAACATTCAACTTCATATGCAAAAACAAAAAAATCCAAGAAAGCTGAAACAATCCTGTATGACAAAGGAGCTACTGAAGGTATCACCATCTCTGACCCTTTCTAAGTCATTGCCTTAGAGGCCCAGGGCCTTCTGAGATTTGTAAGGGTGCCCTGCCAAAGATATGGCTGTGCCACGGCCCTGACCTGTTTCTGGGACAAGGACCTGCCTTGTAAAGTGGGAACCCTTCTTCAGAAGACATTCTGTTCAAGGGATTCTCCTACACTCACTCTGTTTTTGACCCAAACAAGACCTACCACAGTGGACATACTGCATTAGGCTTTGGATTCTAGCATAGACTTATTAAATGGGCACCTGCCATTCAAAGCCAGATCCCCAAATGCTCTTGAGCTGTTTTTTGTTTGTTTGTTTTTCAAAATCTTTTTAAATTGGGGCTATCTGACACCATATGTCCTGAACACTTCATTTCTCTGTACACTAAGGCTTGACCTCAATATGTTCTTAACAATGACACACAAGAGGAAACTTTTGAATTTTCCATCTTCCCTGATCATGAAAGTTTTGCCAGCATGGGGACAAGTAAACAGAAATCCCATATATCCATGGTTTCTTGATACTGCCTTCCTACCCTTCCCTCAGTAGACGGTGTCTCACAGCACTGATATTGTTGACTGGGGTCAAGGTGCCTCCAGATTCCTGCCTATCTCAGAAGTGGAACCCTAAAAATTCTGCTCTGACCTTGCTTCCCAAGACACTGTCCCCTCCCCCATCCCCCAAACCTGCCTGCCCAACCCCCTCCTAAGGGACAAGGCCACAAGTTCCATTCAGTGGCCCACATTCCTCTTATTCCTCCCACTAGCCATCTCTTCCCCCTCCCATCATCTCCAGGACAAAGGTTGAGTAACAACTTCCTCCTCCTTACCCACTGTCCTCTTTTCCCTTTCCCCTTACCACCCCTCGCTATCATTCCATGACACCTCCTTGGTGCACTTCTCTACACATTGACCTATACTTGACGTAGCCTTCCCAACGGGAGCCACAGTCCTGGCTACACATTTCTTTTCTCAGTCAGCCCCATATATTAGAAAGCAATTTAAAAAGGTTGAAGAGGGGTCTCCAAACTCCCATACAGGAATTGGTGGAAAATGGCTTTTAAAGTTTTTAATGCCCAAGAAAAGGCAGATGAGTCCTTCCTACAATCAAGGTTACAATAGAAGGCCATGCTCCAAGCCTAAGCCTTTGCAGCTGCTCTGAGGCCATGAGGGGTACAAGGGAAGTCAACCACCACCAGACTCCATCCTGCTGAAGCTCAAGCCAAGTCAACTCTGCCAGGAGTCTGCAACAAGTTCAGGCAGTATTGTTGTGCCCAAATTCTAAACCCCCAAATCACCAAGAGACCAAATCCATTGCAAAAACAGAGTCTTTAGTCTATTTTTTTCTTTTCTCCTTTTTATCTTTTCCTCTCCCCCCCTTTTTTTTGTTTAAGTTAGAAACAAGCTTGATTCATATGTCAGTAACTCTCCTTCCCCTCCTCCCCCACCACAGGCCTTTAATCCCAGCACTCTGGAGGCAGACAGAGACAGGAAGCTCTCTGTGAGTTCAAGGCCAGCCTGGTCTACAGAGTTGTTAATCTATTAATGGGTTAACTTTATTAACTTGGGTCCTCTGTCAGTTCAACACAGTGGGTAAAGCACATCCAGAGCTTGACAGCTAACTTCTGATTGGTTCCTTGCCACATGGAGGGTACTAGGCTTCCTAGTGACTATAAAGTCAGGCAACTACATGTTGCTGAGTCAGGGGCTTTTATCTTGTTATGTCTTTTCTGCAGCTTGTCATGGTTGCTAAAGCTGGGGACTGGGTGAGGGTCCCTTCACTGTTATTTGGCAAGACATTGCATGGACCCTAGGCTGCCGACAAGGCCATGTACTATTTGCCTTCAGCCTACACACTGGAAATCACAGTGCCCTGTGCAGGCTTGTCAAGCTCACCAACACCAGTAACCAGTAGCTGAGACTGTGTCAGCCTTTGAACTACTCAGCCTGGCAGAGAACTGATTTGGCCCAGACTTGGTGACTCCCATTGCCCTCTCCATTACTTTTCTTTTGGACATGGGAGATATCCCCTCTGTATTGACATCTCACTCAGATCTCACAGTTCCCTCTCCAATTCCTGTCACAGGGATGAATGGGACACCCTTTCCATTTCAGAAAAACCTGGGTCTACTTTAGCTTAAAAAAAAAAAAACTGTCTCACTTCTTCTCATCTACTTGTCCCTCTCAGATCTAATGGTGTTTGGTGACTGGCTTATTGACAGATCATTAGTTCATTAAGTTAACTTTCCTGCTAAAAGTACAGGCAGGTGTGCCTCTTTTACAGTCTTCATAGTCAGAGATTAACAGGTTTCGTATGGAATTTCACAGGTTCAGAGTTCTTAATTTCTTCTGATTGTCTTCTAAAAATGGTTGTGCCTTTTAACCTAAAGCCATTGACTATTGCTATGACACCATGATGTCTTGTTCCAGCCGTCTTACTGGTACCTGCAATTTCTAGGGAGAAGTTCTTCTATATCAAGAAATCTGGTCTGATAAAAACAGTCTCCCGAATCCATTTTTCCCCCACCCTAATTTTAGAGCCAACTTGCAGGTTCATTCCTCTTGCCTGGGCCAAAGTCAACCAATAATTTCTATTCATTCAAATGAGCTTTGATCATGTTGCTGTAGAGGGCCTTGTATTAGTATTGGGTCATCATTTCTTACCACTTGGACATGAGAGAAATTTTCAATGTGGAAAATGTTAGTATAAAAAGAACTATAATTACAGTACATTTTAGATAAATTTGATACAATTCTGAAAGTTAAAATTTTTTATATGCATTCTAATTAGAAGCAATGATATTACTTAACTAGAATTGATATCCATCAAATTAATTTTATTGTAGTACCTATGTGTGACAATACTTCTGTTATCCAAATGATTACTTGTATGTGATACATCATTTATTAGCCCATAAAATCAGATATCAAATTAAATATGAAGAGAATGTCTAAATTTTAGAAGAATATTAGTAGATTTACTTAATTATGTGTTCATTATCTTATTTTTGTCAGATCATGAGTCAGGGAGTCATCTGGCTTCTTACAAATGAGAATAGAACATAAATGTCAATTTCGTGAATACAAATTAGTATCAAGCTGTTGCCTGGAGGACAATTGAATTATTACCAGAAATTATTTAAGGATACAAAATAGCTTGTTCTTTGAGCAAATGACTTAACATAACAATTTAACCTGAACACAATGAGCTCTGAGTTATTGATTAGAATTAGAATATATGTGAGGAAACAGTTGAATAAAAAAGTAATTTTAATTACTTATCAAATAAGTCAGTACTATTTAACCTCTGAAGTTTAAACCTATATCAAAGTATGTGTTTAAGTTAAATGTGGACCATCTACTAATAAAGTTTACTTTAAAATGTTTACCAAATTTAGTCCTAAGTATTACCAGGAGACATAATTATTCATTTCTTTTTAGGTAACTGAATGAATAGAAACCAATAATGGGATTGTGATATTATGTTGTCTTAAAAAAGTCATAACTCTTCAAGAGCAACTGAATTACTGTAAAATTGTTTGACAATAACTAATCACCTGTTGTCAAATATTATGATGACTCATGGTGGAGAGCACTACCTCTCTTGCAGAAGAGCCAGATTTGCTTCTCAGTATGCACACAAGCATGGCAACTCATAAGTGTCCTTTAGTCCAGTTCCATGGAATCTGATGCCATCTTTTTCACACTCTCTCTATATAAAAAGCAATACCTTCAAATAAATTTTAAATTAAATTATTTCAATTGTATGAGATGAGCTACTTCTTCTTTTCTAAAAGCATGGAGACAGAGGAGATGAATATTAAAAAGTTTTGAGTACAGTGTTATGCTTTTCCAAACTACTTCAAGAGATAATGAAGAATCATCATAGAACATCAAATGTTTTCAAGATTATACTTTCTATGAATACCTTTCTATCATGGGTGACATAAACAAACTTCACAACTAAGACTCATACTTTACTTGAGGTAATTGAATGATTTAAGCCTGACTTCCAAATTTGATTAAATATAACTGATGAGATTATGTATATATTATCTTCAAGATATATTGTGTAGATGTAAATGAAGACAGTTGTAAATTCAGAAACAAAGATGTTTTACTATCTGTTCTAATTATTCTGCATGAAGCAGTTAGAAAATGTTTCCTTGTATTTAATTCCCTGCATCTTTGTAATGTAACTGGTGAATGCATTTAGAACATATTTCTTGTTTAGTTGGATATATTCCTGAAGATATTAAATCTGCTTATCTTTCTATTATCACCTTATAATAAGTCACATCAATAGTTAACTTTCCTCTCTGTGGTCCAATGAGGCATTTCAGTAGTGTGTACAGTGATATACTAAAAAGCACCAACATTTCTAATCATAAAAAATTATGATTTGAATATGAACTGTACACAGTAGTTCACATATTTGAAAATATGATCTCATCCTGGGGTGGCTTTGGGGAAGATTTTGGATCCTTTAGGAGTGGAGACTCTCTGGAAGAATTAAGTAATATAAGGTGGATCCTAAGGGTTAATAACCTGCCTATGCTTACTGGTTAATCTATGCTTTTTGAAGGTGGATGAGTTATGAGATTTCCACCTTCAGGTCCTTTCTGCTCCCTATCTTTCCTGAAGCAATTTCATCTGAAACTGTAGGACAAAATAGATCTTCCTCCCTCAAATTCCTTTGTTCAGATTATTTTTTTAAATTTTATTTTATGTGTGTCAGTATTTTGTTGGTATGCATGTCTCTATGAGGATGAAAATTCCTCTGAAATTATAGACAGTTGTGAACTGCCATGTGGGTGCTAGGAATTGAATCAGGGTCCTCAGGGAGAACAGTCAGTGCTCTTAACCCCTGAGCCTTCTCTCTAGCCTTCCCAGATTTTTTATTCATTTTCCTCTCATATATTACAATGTGACTGCACTTTCTCTCCCCACCCCAAACTAACTCTAAACTTCTTTCTCTCCCAGATCTATCCTCCCTTGTCTCCCATCAGGAAAGAAGAAGCTTCCCAGGGACATCTACCAAACACAAGAATATATAAGATCAAGCATATGCTAACACATGAAGTTGGGATCAGGCAACCCAGTAGGAGGTAAACAATCCCATAAGCAGGCAAAAGAGTCACTGACTGCCCAGTCCCACTTTTATGAATCCAAAGACATCATCAAACTACTCAGCCAATATATATATATATATATAGGACCTAGGTCAGAACACCCCCCACAGGCTCTCTGATATCTTTGAGTTCTCATGAGTACTTCTCAGTGGGTTCTGTGGTCCAAGCTCTCGTCATGTCGCTGACCCCTCTGGTTTCTCCAACCTTTCTTTCCCGTCTCCCCTGTTCTACTTAATATTTGGCTGTGGGACTATATATCTGCTCCTATCAGTTGCTAGATGAAGTCTCTCTAGTCTCTTTGAAAAGGATTATGCTAGACTTCACAGAGCACTTTGCAGGCACTGGGTTTCTACATTGCCTCTGAAATGCACCTCAAATTCCAGTCTTTCTTCTAGTAATTACTCCCCACCACTTTGTCCCTCTTGTTTTCAAACTCATCAGCCCCCTGTTCACCCATGAAATCTATTCTATTTCCCATGCCCAGGGAAATCCTTGTTTCCATCTTAAGCTCTACTTATCCAAAGGGTGCTTCATTCTATAGCAAGAATACTTGCTTAACTATGTGCATAACAGCTTTATTCATAAACAACATAAATGTCCCTCAACTGAAATATGGATAAAGAAAATATGGTACACTTTACAATGGAGTATTACTCAGTCATTAAAAGAATGGGTATCTGGGCCTTCCTCCCAGTGCCTGGGAACTCCCTGGGGACTGCCACAGAGCCTCTCCTTCCGGCGGGAGCCTAGGCACCCCAGTTTCCTGATTTTCTTCTCCACCCACTGGACTAGTGCCTGCAGACAACCAGTGAGCTTTCCCTTCCAGCAGAAGCCTGCTCACCCCAGTTTCCTGGTCTTCTTCTCCACCCACATGACCAGCACAAGGACCAGAAAGAGGAGAACTACTAGAGTTTTGGACTGAAATAGAGACAACAAAAAAACATAATCTGAAGGAAGGTTGGAAATAGAAAAGCTGGGCAAATAGTCAAGTACTAAAGATGCAAACATAACCAACAGAATACAAGAGATGGAATCTCATGTATTGAAGATACACTAGGAGAAATTGATTCATCAACCAAAGAAATCTTAAGTTCAACAAATCCCTAACACAAAATATCCAGGAAATATGGGGCATCATGAAACACCAAACCAAAGAATAATAGGTATAGAAGAAGGTGAAGAAAACCACCTCAAAGAGGCAGAAAACATATTCAACAAAATCATAGAAGAAAACTTTCCCAACCTAAAGAAAGACATGCCAATGAAGGTACAAGAAGCTTACAGAACACCAAATAGAGTGGACCACAAAAGAAGTCCCCTGGGCACATAATAATCAAGACCCCAAATACACAGAATAAAGAAAGAATATTAAGAGCAGCTAAAGAAATAGGTCAAGTAACATATAAAGGCAAACCTATCAGAATTACACCTGACTTCTTTATGGAAACTCTGAGAGCCAGAAAGTGCTGGGTAGATATTCTACCAACACTAAGAGACCATGGATGCCAGCCAAGACTATTATACCTAGGAAAGCTTTCAATCACCAAGGATGGAGAAAACAAGATATTCCATTACAAAACTAGAGTCAAACAATACATATCCACTAACCCACCCCACAGAAAGTTCTGGAAGGAAAGCTCCAACCCAAGGAACTTAACTACAGCCAGAAAAACATTGGTGTTAGATAAACCCACCTTAAAAACAGCCAAAAGAAAAAAGGGGTGGAATTCCACAGATAATTACACCACCAACAACCATTCCAAATTAAAGAAAAATGAGCAATCAAAGGTCATTGATATCCCTCAGTATTAATAGTCTCAACTCTCCCATAAAAAGATACAGGCTAAAAGAATGGATTCAAAGAAAGAACCCATCCTTCTGCTGCATACAAGAAACAAACCATAGCCTCAAAGACAGACATTACCACAAAGTTAGAGGGTGGGAAAAGATTTGCCAATCAAATGGACCTAAGAAACAAGCAGGGGTAGCAATCCTAATATCTAACAAATTAGACTTTAAAATAAAATCAATCAAAAAAGATGAAGGAGGTCATTTACATACTCACAGGGGAAATCCACCAAGATGAAGTTTCAATTCTGAACATCTATGCCCCAAATACAAATGCATCCATGTTTGTAAAAGAAACATTACTAAAATTCAAATCACATATGAAGCCCTGCACACTTAATGTGGGGGACTTCAATATCTCACACTCACCACTAGACAGGAATACCAGAAGAAAACAAAAAAGTAAAGGGGATAATAGAAGTTATGTCCCAATTGGGATTATCAGACATCTATGAAACATTCCACCCAAATAAAAAAGAATATACCTTCTTCTCATCGCCACATGGAACATTCTCAAAAATCAACCACATGCTTGGCAGCATATCAAACCTCAAAAGATACAAAAAAATTGGAATGACTCCATGCATCTTATCAGACCACATGTGTTAAAATTAGAATACAACAACAGAAATTGCAGAAATCCTACAAACTCATGGAAATTGAATAATGCACAATTGCACCATTACTGGGTCAAGGAGGAAATAAAAAAGAAATTAAAGACTTCCTAGAATTCAATGAGAATGAAGACACAACATACTCAATCCTATGGGACACTTTGAAAGCATTGCTACGAGGGAAGTTTGTAGCACTAAATGCCCACATGAAGAAACTGGAGAACAGTTATGCTAGAGAATTAACAGCACAGTTGAAAGCTCTAGAACACAAAGAAGCAAACTTACTCAGGAGGAATAGAAGCCAGGAAATAATCAAACTCAGGGCTGAAATAAAAAAAGTAGAAACTAGGAAAACAATACAAAGAATCAATGCAATGAAGAGTTGGTTCTTTGAGACAATCAACAAGATAGACTGACCTTTGTCCAAACTTACCAAACAGAAGAGTGTGAACATGCAAATTAAGAAAATCAGAAACAAAAAGGGCGACATAACAATTGACACTGAGAAAATCCAGATAATCATCAGGACCTACTTTGAAAACCTATACTCCACAAAATTTAAAGGAAATGGACAATTTTCTGGATAGCTATCCCTTGCCTAAATTAAGTCAAGAACAGATAAGCAATTTAAATAGATTTATAATCCTTATGGAAATAAAAACAGTCATGAAAAGTCTCCCAACCAAAAAAGCCCAAGTCCAGATGGCCTCAGTGCAGAATTCTACCAGAAATTCAAAGAACAGCTTACAGCAATTCTTCTGCTTCTATGGCATGGAATAATTTGAGCATCTTCAACAAATGGTGCAGGCATAACTGGATGCTGACATGTAGAAGACTGCAGATAGCCCCATGTCTATCACCATGCACAAAACTTAAGTCCAAATGGATCAAAGGTCTCGACATAAATCCAGCCACACTGAAACTCTTAGAAGAGAAAGTGGGAGATACTCTTCAACGAGTCGGTACAGGAGACCACTTCCTGAACATAACACCAGTGGCACAAACACTGATATCGACAATTAATAAATGGGACCTGCTGAAGCTGAGAAGCTTCTGCAAGGCAAAGGACACAGTCAACAAGACAAAAAGGCAGTCCACAGAATGGTAAAGGATATTCACTAGCCCCACATCTGATAGAGGGCTGATCTCCAAAATTTACAAAGAGCTCAAGAAGCAAGTCTCAAAAACACCAAAGGATCCAGTTAAAAAGTGGGGGACTGCACTACATAGAGAATTCTTAATAGAGGAGTCTAAAATGGCTGAGGGACACTTGAGAAAGGGCTCAACATCCATAGACATCAGGGTAATGCAAATCAAAACAACTCTGAGATACCATTCCACTCCTGTCAGAATGGCTAAAATCAAAAACACCAATGACAGTTTATGCTGGAGAGGATGTGGTGAAAGGGGAACACTCCTTCACTGCTGGAAATCAGTATGGAGATTCCTTAGAAAAATGGGAATCAGCATACCATGAGACCCAGCAATTCCACTCTTAGGCATATATCCAAAAGACTCATATTCATACAAGTACATCTGTTGCACTATGTTCATAGCAGCATTATTTGTCATAGCCAGAACTTAGAAGCAACCTAGATGCCACTCAGCTGAAGAGTGGATAGAAAACATGTGTACATTTACACAATGGAGTACTTTTCAGCAGAAAAAAAAATGGAATCCTGAAATTTGCAGGCAAATGGATGGCATTAGAGGAAACCATCCCGAGTGAGGTAACCCAGTCACAAAAGGACAAACATGGTATGTACTCTCTCATATATGGATTTTAGACATAGATCTGGAGAGTGCCAGCCTACAATCCCATGGCAGTGAATCTGGGAAACAGAACCTTCATCCAATGACTGATGGAAGCAGAGGCAGTCTCCCACAGCTAAACAGCGAGCTGAACTCAAGGAACCCAGAGACAGAGAGGGAGGACTGATGAACAAAGTGGTTAAGACTGAGCTGGTTTAACTCCCAGAAACAGCTTACCTGACAAAGGGTATCTCTTGAATCCCAGACTGATGGTTGGGAATTCAGCATTGGACTGATCAAGATCGCCTGAATATGGGTTTCAGTGAGGAAGCCTAGGCAATCTATGGAGGCTTGGGTAGTAGATCATTATTTGTCCCTGGCATACAAATGGTCTTTGCGTGCCCATCCTATAATGAGAGAAGCACTCTCACCCTGGACTCTTTAGGGAGGGTCTAATCCCTGCCCTAGATGAAATGACAGACTGTGGACACCACCATGGAGGGCCTCACCTCCCTGGGGAAAGGAGTGGGTATTGGGGGGGTTTGTGGGTGGGTGTAGGAGGAGGAGAAGGGGAGGGAAAGGGAGAGGGACCTAGAATTGACATGTGAAGCAACCTTGTTCATAATTTATATTTAAAAATAAAAGTTAAAAATGATTAAATGAAATTTGCAAGCAAACTGATATGAATTTAAATAATTATCCTGAGTGAGGTCACCAGACCTAGAAAGACAAACACAGTATTATTCACTTATTAGTTGAAGTTAGCAGTAAAGGAAAAGATCATCATGCTACAGTCCATAGACCCAGACAGGTTATATTAGGTTGCTTTTATCATACAGGAAAAAAGCTAAGATAGTACAAACATGATTAAAGGCACATATTTAAACTGTGAACCATAGGATGTGGGTCTTTAAGTGTATTTAGAAGAACATGCAAGGCAGGATACATGACAGGCCACTTCTAGTATTTCTGGCTAATAAGTGATGACACTCATATTATTTTTTTATGGCTTCATATCCAATAATATAAGAAATGGAGAAAGTGGCAATTCATTAAAGTTAAAAGATTTTGCTACACAAAAGCAAAATCAGTAAAAACAAATATTTGTATGTCTATTGAACTGAGTCTTTATCTCTCTTTCCTGTCAGCACCCAAATTATGACACAGAGACCTATCATTAATTATGAAAGCTTGGCCAATAGCTTAGGTTTGCTCTAACTAGCTCTTATAAATTAAATTAACCCATATCTTTTAATGTATGTTCTTCTATGTAGCTTCATCCTCATTGTTCTTTACTACCCATACATCCTCCTTTCTATTTGGTTAAGACTTCACTGTTTTCTTCTCAGAGCTCTTTTTGTCCTCAGAACTCCACCTAGCCACTTGCTTCTGTCTAACTATTGGCCATTCAGCTCTTTATTAAACCAATCAGAAGGTGCACTGAAAGAGACACATCTTTACAGTGTATAAGAAGATTGTTCTACAACAGTCTACTATACATACAAACAGTTTTTTAATGTTTGAGAGACAACATATATTTAGAAAAATAAACATAATGACCACTTTTAATATGATTTTTAAAATTTTGGAACAAACATGACACTACCCTTAAGCATTTTTGCTTCTGATGTAAGAGTTAAGGTTCAGTTCCTAGCACCCGTGTGGCAACAACCACTTGTAAGTACAATTAAAAGGGTTCTGACACCCTCTTTTTGTATCAGCACTGAATGTAAATGAAGCACATATTTACATGCTGTCAAGAATTCATACATATAAAATAAATATAAATATATCTTTTAAAATATTGATATAAAATGTTACATTTGAGTCCTCTGATCATCTCATGTCCATCTGCACAATAACAGGAGCTCAGAATTTCAAATATTCCAAGAAGTATGTGGGTTACCTTAGGTTAAACTCAGAATAATGTGCTCCTTCATACTTTGCCTTTCTAATAAATAGTAATATATTTATTCATCACCCAAGTGCTGTAATTCAATCTTTCTCAACTAGGAAATGTTCATTCTAACAGGCAGGACAGTATAATCTCCCAATATATTTGGGCCACAAAGCCAACTACAGAATACAAATATTTGGAGAGTAAAAATTTAAAAAGTTATATTCTACAAGGAGAAGTCAGCTCAAACATAAGTAGATAATGTTGTAAGACAATGTAGATTTTTTTTAGACAGGGAGAAACAGTGCTTGATACCCTGGAACTCACCCTATAGACCAAGATGACCTCAAAGTCACACAGATGTATATAGTTCTGTCTACTGAGTACTGGGATTACAGGGCATGAGCCACCATTACAGGGAAGATAAAGTGGATTTTATGCCAATTATTGTTAGTAATTACCCAAAGGAAACAGTAATTTATATTGTCAGCCATATTGGACTAGTCAGCAAACCGTATTTATTGAAGAGAAATGTTTTTATTTAAAAGTAAATGTGAGATTTTAGTGATACATAGTAGGTAAATGCCAGGAATATGCCCAGCTACTCAACAGTACACAAATAATTTCTGAGACAAATTATTACCTTCTTTCAAATGACTAACTTAGATAAGCTTGAACACATACTATTTTTGCTAATTTAGAGACTAACACCAGCCTGGACTACATAATGAATTCAAGGAATGACTGGGAAATTTGTAAGACCCTGTCTCAATATAAGACATGCCCTGCACAAACTCAAGACAGACCAGATATTAGTAAGGGGACTTTTTGTTTATTTCGTACTGTACTCTCTGGTGAGTAGATCCAGGAATATATGGGTAGCACAAATTGAACATACTGGGTAGGTAGAGAAGGGAATTGGCTCAAAGTAGTTGGAGATGCAGACAATATGATCCAAACATTACACACAAATAGCTAATAAAAGAGAAATAAAGTTCAAGGTATAATAAAGATATAAAGTACTAAGAAAATAATGATAACTTAGTGGCAGATATTTGCATAGTATGACTTGCATTCAGCATCCACTACCAAGAGCAAATTAATAAAAAAGGTGTATTTTTCAAACTGTTTATTATTATACTAACAGTGCATCAGATATATCATCTTGAAATATAAACCACTGATAACAATTTTGCTTGAAATAAAGGAACATAAAATTATCACTTACAAGGACACGCTGACTCATTTTATCATGAAGAGGATGGAAGTCCGCTGTCAAAAATATTATTCCTCTAATACTAGACAAATGCATTCTTATCACAAAAGATGGGCGCTATAGGTTGGAGAAACATAAAAGGCAAATCCTGTTCAATTAATCCTTATATATCTAGGTATTTTTTCAAATTCCATTCTTCATTGCACCTTGTATATAATCACATTCTAATTTTTGCTTGAGAATCTATTTCTATTACAGCTGCCAAGTATACACACAAACTGACTATCATTTGTATACTTTCATATGTTATCCTGTTGGAAACTGTTTTTCTTACAATGGGCAGGGATGCTGAAATTAGAATTTGTTTTCTCTCTCTCATAACTTCATCATCAAAAATTTAATTAAGCTGGGAATCCATAAAATATTCCCAAATGACTGAGGAGGATCGAGTACTAATTTGTACATCTATATGTACCCACTATAGTTAAGGATCAGTGAACATGACAAAAGAGGCCACAGAAAGAGCCAGAGACTAGGATGTCTGCTATGAGATAGTGTCTTCTAGACAAAACAATGAGCTTTCACCCACTGAATCCCAACAAAAATAGCTGCATGAACAAACCCAAAAAAATGTTCATATCAGGCAACATGTCAGTGGTTTTTATTTTGATTCTAGCAAAATGAAAAGAACTAGAACATATATGAGAGTATGGGAACATTAAAATGAGTTGAAATTTGATATATAAGGATGGAATTTTGCAAAGAAAATAGGGTGTAGATATTATGGAAAAATCACACTTGTCCCTCATGTGAGAGTGGAGATACAGAAAGACCAAAGGTGTCACAAATGTTAACTGTGTTATAACTTTTCATAGAGAAGTTTCTTTATTAGAGAGAAATGTTAATAGAAAGTTGATACTACTGTGAACTTGATGGATGTGAAGTGAATCTTGAAAGTTTTATTCACCTATAGTTGTACTGATCTATGGATTTAGAGGAGTTTAACTTGCAAATAAAAAGGAAGCCTTAATATTTAAACACATCAAATGAGGTGTAAGGAAATCTGAACTTTCTTCATATTTATGAGACCTGGAACAAAACTTTAAGTAAAATTTTAAGTAATTTTTGCTTTGTAGAAGTGAAAATTTAAAGTGAGAGGTTGTTAAATTATATTGTTTCCACAAATTGCTTTCTGAAATGTAGGTGACTTTTGATTATTTTTTAGGGATTATACCATATGTATAATTATATCCAATTTGTCCAATTTATGTTAACAGAGACTCAAGAGTATATGAGCATATTACATGCATTTCACACCTGCTAGTAACTATAAAATGATGACTACACAGTATAAAATAGTTGTAGTGCTAACAAAGATATTTCAGAAAGATAAAAAAACCACGGGCTACAAAGATTTCCTTTACCACCCTTTTTAATACTTACTTTGTCTCCAAAATACAAAACAATGGAAATAATTAAAACCTTGAAATTTCCCCAAAGAAATATTTTGATGAACAAGACAAACATTCAATTATAACTTAATTAAATGATTGTTTATAAGTTCATGATAATGATTACATATGCAAAAATGCTGAATTAACAGTTGCAATTTTGCCACTAGATCACTAGATGGTATACACTTCATTCAGGAAATGTTTCTAACAGTAAGTTTGTTTTCAAGTAACAATGCTAGTATATATTTACTTATATTTATTTTTCAAAAATTAATATACAACAGAATTATATAAAATATTCTAAATTAAATTATCTGCCATTGTTCAGTAAAATTTTAATTTCTTAATATCATGCTTACTTTCAGGTTGTAATTTACTCCACGATTATGATAGTATATAGTGAATATAAATGGTTTTATTTTTAGATAGTTAGAAAAGCATAAACCTCAGTTTTATCCACATTTTCAATTATCACATAATACTTTTACACCAATATTACTTCTGTTCTAGCTGATAATATCATAATTAATGAAAGGCATTTTTGATTATGTTAAAAGTACAATCTACACTTATTAAAAGACACACACACATATATATACATATATGTACATATATATATATGTATATATATATATATATTGATGTTGCAAGTTTGTTTGAAATATCTGAACGAAATTGGTTACTGACTTTTTCCTGGAAGTGTCAACACAATCAAAAAGGAAAAAAAGAAAATTACAGACAAAATTGAAAATCATAATGCCCTTAATTAATTAGTACATTGTGTATACATTCTCAGCTGGATGTACTTATGGTTTTAGAACAGTATTTTTTTAATTTATTTGTTATAAATACAATTTCTGCCTGCATACATTTATGCTCACCAGAAGAGGGCACCAGATCTCATCATAGATGGTTGTGAGCCACCATGTGGTTACTGGGAATTGAACTCAGAACCTCTGAAAGAGCAAGTCAGTGCTCTTAATCTCTGAGCCATTTCTCCAGCCCCAGTGCATTGTTATCCTTAATTGATAATGACAGGGTATAAGCAAGCAAGCTTTAACTCCCAAAAAGAAAAAGTACAATAAATATTAAGAAAAAACTCATAATTAATATCAGGAGAAATTAGATCCTGTAATTTAAATGTTGCATGATATTTTGTAATATATTTTTTAAGAAAATTTAAAATAAATTTAATCATGGAAGCACATTTGTTTGATTTTATTTATTTTTTTATTAAGTAAAAAAAACTTTTGTCTGCTGGATTATTCAAAACTCAGTTCCTCAATCTTGGAGCTAAAAACAATAATAGAAGCTGTAGTCATATTAAAACAAAGAATTGTCTGAGACTTTAACTTAGATATGGAAGAAACAAGTGGCCAGCTGGAGAAAATGGGCTTGAGGAAACACACCAGAGTGGGTAGTGTAGATTTGCTATTCAGTCCAGGTTCAATGAACATAATTCTGCAGGAACTTCTAATTTAGATTGTTCCCAGGTACAGACAAATTGAACTTCCTTCAAGAAAAGTACTATACAAAGGATAAGCTAATAAGAATCTGGTTTTTCATATAGCATCATTTACGGACAAGTATCAATAAAATAGAAATCATTTCTGTACTTGTTGACCATGGGGGAACAGATTGAGAAATGGATTTTCACTCACATGCACTAGCCAATGGAAGCAGAAGGATGTTCTTCTGTTCCCACATTCTTAGGGAATACATGAACACAAAAGCTAGTCTCCTACATTTTTCTAAGCAGTTGTGTCAGATGATACTAATTCTTCACTCAAATTATGACAGTAAATCAGACCACAGACTATGTCTGCCAGTTCTTGCCTCTCATTACTCATGAGTTTATTTTATGCCTTTTTTTTGATATCAGTAAGTTTCGGCATACTGATGGACTGCATTCTTCCCATTAAAAGTAAAGTTATGTAAAATCAGGGAAGTGTAGGACTACACAGCAATCTACTCATTCACATCTCTATTTTTCTTAAGAAAGAGTATCAACTTCTACCTTCATTAAAATAAAAATAAGAAATATTAAGAAACATGAACCATCAAATCTGCAATTTCATTTCTTTTCAAAGTTCATTTTAGTGAACAAGTGAAACATAGAAGATGTTGAGTTATTGTTCCAAACTCATAGCAGTGTGAGTCATCTGTCTACTTCCTCCTCTCTAGAGCCACCATGACACAGCATCACTAAGCTTACTCTATCTCCATAAAAGCAATGCAAATTATTCACATTTTTGACCTTCTTTTACTGTTTTGGGACTTCCAGAAAGACAACAAGTAAGATCTAGGTGTCTGTCACATCATAGCTTCAAAGTTAATTTTCAGCATGTCTTTTTCCTGAGAAGTTGTCATTGGGGTAACTGATAAGCTAACTGTGTGAAGGCATCTTCCTGAACTCCAGTAGAACTGACTGATAGAAAGCTTAGGGTGTGTAAGAAGACTCAGGAGCTTTGGTACTGGCTCTAAAACAGGATGACCTGAATTCCATCTTGCTCTAACAAACATGGTAGGAGGAGAGCACCAATTTCTGAAAGTTTTCTTTTGACCTCTATTTCTGCATCCCATGACAAGTAGGCAACACGCCCCCTGCATAAATAAAAAGAACAATAAAATTAGACATAATACAAAGTCTTATAAACTTATAATCCTATTGTTCAGAAGACAGTCATAAATATAATGCTGTAAAAAGTCTGTCATAACAGGAATTAGATAATAAGTTCTACTTATAGTCAGTGGGATATATCAAGCTAGAAAAATAATTTGACATGGATTTCAAACAAGTTTTCTTAACAATGCTTTATCAGTTATCATAATTTCTTCTCACACAAACATTTTATAATGAAAAATAGGAAAATTCAGCAACATAGCATATTATAAAAGTGATTTAAATAGAAAATAGGAATCTGAGAAGTAAAATGCAGCTCAAGGAAATGATCATATGTGGGATTGTTAATAAAGGAGTGATTTAAAGAATAGAGTGTGTAACTGAAATGTGTGGTGAAGGAAAATACACACTGACACTAAACTTAACTGCCCAGAACACAGTAAACAAAACAATTGAAAGAGAAGATGCAAGTGAAAGGTTGAGTAGTATCTCCTTGCCTCATCCTGGATTCTAAATTTTACCATTAACGGGAAGCAGTGGCTCACCTCCACATTGTAGCTTATTGACACCAACTCAACAAAGAAATCAATGGAAACTTCACATCACTTGAAATATAACATTCAAGTGAAAAATACTGGATTTCTCACTAGAATTGACAAGGCCTGTGGTGATTTTGCCCAAAGAACTTAAATAAAAGAAAGCACAAACACATATAAACACCCACCCAATCCCCCTCCATATCCCTGTAAAGTGAAGTCCATGGAAACTGAATACAGAAACTGAATCTTATAAATGAAAGTATGACAATCATAGAGATTAAAATATGCTTCAGAAAGAAAATTAGATGTATAGAAGTCATATGATGGCAAAAATTCATCAACAGACAAAATTTTTCCATATATATTTAGGAGAAAAGAAAAAATGAACATTTGAAGAAAAATTTTAAACATAATGATTTGAAACAAAACTACAAAGTTATAACTAGAGACCTTAAAACTTAGCTCTGAACAAGTAAAAGAATGTCTCAAGACAAAATAATTGAAGATCTAGAATAGATAAATATTTATGAACTAATCATATCTAATTAATGTTTATAGAACATAATTTTTCCTATTTATTTACCATTCCAGAAAATTACCAGAATGTTTTAGGTTACCATGTGGAAACAAACTAATAGTAATTATAAATCAGAAAATCATCTCAAATAAGAATTCTTTAAGAACAGAAATTAATAAAGTTGGAAGAGGATGAAAACAAGTTTTTAAAAAAATTATGTATGTATGAGTTTATAAGAGTAAAATATAAAATATAAAAATATGTAGTCTCTAAGGCAATGATGAGAAAAATATGAGGAAAGCAAATAATATACTGTAAAATCGAATATCATAGTTCAATAACTAATATAAATTTATGCATTGTAAAGAAGGGGAGAGAAAGGAAACAAACAAATTAATCATAAGAAACTAAAAACATAAGTCACAAACAAAACTGATGAAGGAGGAAACATGAATCATCATGAGAAGACATGATAAACTGGAAAAGCCCAAGGTAGTAGATGAACACAATGATGGGTGTTTTCCAGGCATGGGAAGTTAGTGGCACACATGAATGTACATGACATTAGCACATGAACTGTGTAACCTTAAGTCAGAAAAATCATCATCATGTTTAAGGGGAGGAAGGCATGCACTCCTGTTCCCACTGAGGAGATATTGGCAACTGATAGCTGGTAAGACAAGGTAAATCAATTTTAAGAGTGTAGCTCTTGGTAGGTTGGTCATGTTGTTGGTGCAAATGAAGTTCTTACACTGAAAGTTCTCGACAACACAATAATGTGAACATAGATAAAATCATATATTCTACATATGAAGCAATAAGACTGGAAATACTTTCAAATGACATCTCTGTCTTGGTGGAAAATTACTAAAAATGCCTTGAAGCTATTCCTACAACTATTAAAGTAATTCATCCACTTATGAGGAAGGCCTAGTGTGGATAATCACTTGTCCTGCTACAACTTAATGAGGAATTTTGGGAACCAGTCAAAAGCACAGCTAACTTGAGAAGGACTTCAGGAATCACAATTTAAAATAATGACTAAAGAGACAGAACCGGAAAAATGATTTCTCACTGTAATAATAAGAAGCAGCTTAAACAATGGAAGTAAATACCACCGTTTCTTTTTTTTTTTCTGTTTTCCCCTCTTATGTTTGTAATCACCAGGAATAAGGGAGCTAAGCATAGGTGTCCATTCATCCGACTGTGAAGGAGGGAGTCTGAAAAGAAAATTCTTGTTTTACAGACATTGGAGGAAGAAAGAAGGCACTGTAGTCCTGGGAATAGCAGGGAAATAAACTAAGAAAGTACTGAGTAGAGAAAATTTTCACCACTTTCAACTCATCTTCCAACATGGAAGTCTCAATAGTGACGACTGAGAACAACCTCTACCTCACTAAGAGTGACCAAGATATGGTTCTGAAAGATGAAAGTTCTAGGAACAACTGACTGTGAAAATATACAGAAAATGAATCTGACTAAATACTCTGCAGAAATTATAGTGTTTTGGCTGAGCACTGAGCACTGAGGCGGTATGGAGAAGAGAGGTTTTCTTCATGATATGTCCCAGCTCAAGTCAAGGGAATACAATTTGTTAGTATCTGAAACATGTATGAACAGAGAGACAGGGAGAGAGAGAGAGAGAGAGAGAGAGAGAGAGAGAGAGAGAGAGAGAGAGACAGACAGACAGACAGACAGACAGAGAGACAGAGAGAGAGACAGAGACAGACAGACAGACAGAGACACAGAGAGAGAGAGAGACAAAGAGGTGGTAAGAAAGAAGGAAGGGAAAAGGGGAAGGGCAAGGGAAAGAGAGAAAAAGAGACATGGCAATAAATATACAAAAGGAAAATTTGTCCAAAACTGAACCTGTTTAGAAATCAAACAGAAAATCTAATAGTTTGCCACAGCGCCTGTAACAGTGACTTACTAAACTATGATTCTCAGAAAACATGTATATGTGCCACCAGTTTTCAAAACAGTGAAGAGAAAATGAAAAGTAAAACAAAAAATGTCAATCAATGTATAGCACATTTATATGGATTTGGAGAATGAAGAGAATTAGGGTAGCAATTCTTCTCCCTCTAGTCTATAGGCTTCAACAGGTTACTCTAATAGGAGCATCAGTAGTTTTGTTTATTGCCCCTCTACTTTCTTTTTCTTTGTTGTTTGTAAGTACAGATAGACTTAACTCACGATATATGATAATATACAATATGATAAATTTATATCAACTTTGCACAAAAATACCCTTCCTGGTATTTCTGTCTGTAATATGGTTACTTGTGATATTCTTAGAGAGAGAGGCATAATGATACAGACAAATGTGAATAAGTACAGAAATATGTTCAGAAGTGGGGAAGACTTAATGATATCTACAGATAACAGGCAAATACTTGAAATGTGTTCACTTGATTTGTATGGATATCTACAGATAATAGGCAAATACTTGAAATGTGTTCACATGACCTCAGAAAACTGAAGTCATGAGGTAATACTGTAAGCATATCTAAATGACTAAAAATAAGGAAATAAATAGTAAATTCTTTCAAAGAAGCAGTGAAACTGATTCATTCTTATGTATTTGAGAGGATGAAACATCCAGCAGGCCACTTGGAAAAATATTTTATATCTTCCACACAAAACAATTAATATATTTACCATAACACCAACTAATTATATTTATTGGTATTTATTCTGTAAAATGACCATGTTTGGCCGTGTAAATTTTTGTACACTGATGTCTGTAGAAGTATTTGCACCAGTCTAATTTTAGCAAACCCAAATGTATTCCTGAGGAGTATGTGGTCCATCCAAACCATGGGATGAAATGCCCACATTAAAACTGATAATGTAAGTAACAATTTGTATGCACACAAAAGAAATGTTATGAGTGATCAAAAACAAGCTATTTTATGGCTTAATTTACATTGTTTTTATAATGAATAAATTGCAAAGCTCAAAAAACATGACCAATTCATGGGAAAGTATGGATAAGCATATCATTGTTAAGGTAGTCATGAGAAAGAAATACTTAAATGACATACAATTTCATGCATGTGACAAAATTTCCCATTTACCATAACAGATGTGAACTGATGAAACTCGCAAAATTGATTAAAACCCATGTATAAAGAATGCTTGATACACTAATATCAGGTACTTTTTCTGGTGGTGTATATAAAATATTGCACTTGTAGACCTTGAGTGAGGATTTATTGGGACCCATTTCACAAACTTACTTCTTGCCAGGACATATGCATCTAGAAGGTCATTATAGGAAGAGATTATTTTGCATGAAAAGAAAAAAAATCTGCCGTTATCACTATCCTAAAATAATTTTTGTAAAAGAAATTTTAATAGAATGACCTCAAATGTGGAAGAGATAAAACTTCTCCCAGAAGATATAAGCTCAAAAACAAAACTAGTGTAGTAGTCAGGCAAGTGAGTATTACATTCAAGTTGTTTGAAAGAGGGATCTTAGAGATTCTCAAAAATTACAGGCAATTGCCATTGTCTTTGATGACAGTATATGAAGATATGAGTCACCACCACTTGTAAATGCTACACACACCCCTCCCGCTGCAGTGGCTAGCTTTCATAGCAGTTATAGGTGGCTGTATACGCTGCCAAAGAAGCATCAGGTCACCAACAAACATTGTGCTAACTGGATGTAAATACTTTTCTTTATACCTGGTACATTAGTGTGATTCTCTGATCCATCTGAAAAGCTGCTTTTGTAGTGAATGTCAGTTAGCACAGAGGTGCATGACTAGTCAATATGCAGAGAGCAGAGAGTAAATGATTGTACAATTAGTCCTACTACGTGGAGACCTCTCTCTCTCTCTCTGTCTCTCTGTCTCTCTCTGTCTCTCTCTCTCTCACACACACACACACACAAAGTGATTCATGCGACATTGTGGACAAGAGGATATGAAGAACTTAAAAGTCAGAAGTAGGAGAGAAATGTTGAGAAACTGTCATATGACTTACAGACTCACAGTAGCAGTTGTTGTTTGGACAAGATCAAGCCAAAATGCCCATCCCTGATAATGAGCTTGATGACTACCTCATATGCTATCCTAGAACCCTCATCCAGTGACTGATGGAAGCAGAGGCAAACACCCACAGCTAAACACTGAACTAACCTCTGGAACCCAGTGACAGAGAGGGAGGAGTGATGATCAAAGGGGTAAAGAATGGGCTGGTGAAACCAGCAGAAACAGTTGAACCAAACAAGGGGGCTCTGGGACCTGAGACCAACAGCTGGGAAGCCAGCATGAAACTGATACAGACTCCCTGAATGTGGGTGTCAGTGAAGAGGCCTGGACAATATATGGGGCCCTGTCAGTAGATCAGTATTTATCCCTGGCATACATACGGACTTCGTGTGTCTATAACACAAAGAGGGATGCTCTGTCAGCCTGGACTCTTGGGGGTGGGCCTAGACTCTGCCATGAATGAAATGACAGATTCTGGATATCCCCTATGTGGAAGGGAGTGAGGATAGGGTGGGAGGCTGGGGGAAGATGGTGGGGTGTGCAGGAGGCAGGGAGGGAGAGGGAGCTAGGATTGACAAGTGAAGCAAACATTTTTCTAAAAAAAATGTAATAAAATATAATGAAAAAAAAGATAAAAAAGATAAAGCCAGAGAACTTTGGAACAAGGGTAGGGAGGGATTCACATAGAACTACCACCAAATGAGGAACAATTAATGGCTGACAGCTGCTGGGGAGGGAGAGTAATTTTCTCCTAGTAGGTTACTCTTGCTCCACTGGATGATGCTACAACCTGCACATATGGGCAGCAATTATTTCATCAATTAGATTTGGTGACTTATTCACTTTTAATAGGACAAGAAGTTGGGAGGAGGGCATAAGAAAATCTGGAAGGGACTGGAGGGTAGATTGGGGTGGATGTAGTCATAATGCATTGTATATATAAATAAATTCTCAAATAATAAACGTATTGCATTAAGATATGAGATTTATTATCATAAATTTGTCTTTAGTGTCTTAAGATTTAACATTTTCCCTCTGTCTCTGAGGGGAGGGACCTGATTGAGACCTAAAAGTTAGACACTTTCTCCTCAAATGTCTGGCTGTGGGTCTCTGTGCTTTCTCCCATCTGATGCTGCAGGAACCCTCTCTGACAAATTGACAAGGCACCCTTCTATGAGAATAGCAGAGTGAGAGCAGATGTATCCCTGATTCTTTTGCCTGCTTTTGGACCTCTTCTCCTTTTGGGTTGTCTTGTCCAGCCTCAATATTAGGGTTTTTGCTTTGTCTAAGTCAATAACCTCAGAGTATAGGCTATGACATTCAAGGCTTCTATGGTTTATAAATACAAATTTGACTTACTTCAAAGTTATTGGCAAACCAATGACCTCAGGAAGTAAAATCATTTTAATCTATTTGTAAATTGGGTGGGGCTTTTCTCTCATGGGGCTCCAACTTCAGCCAACCCTTGTCTCCCTAGCTGAATAGTCTTTCCCAATAAAACTTAGAAAATTATAAAACATTTACAAATTCTTTCAGCACTGACTCTATTAAAAGAAACATTCCTGAATGTGGAAGCTCCCTTTGAGTTTTTTAATTTTTATTTGCCATTTAGCCATGAAATAAGAATATAAAGTCATCCAACAGATATAATATCTTTGCGGCAAGCAGACCCATGCTGTTTAAAAACAAAATTGAAATAGTAGTTGGCAGAATAGCGGTTTACAATAACTGATTTCTAAAGTAATCACTGAAAACTCTGCTTTAAGGCATCCTCATACTGTATCCTGTTTTGTCCTGTTTGACTATCTACTCTTGGAGACCTTCCCATTTTTGAAGAGGAAACAGAAGGGGAATAGATCTGTGGAAGAAGAGGGTGAAGCTGGGAGGAGTGGAGGGAGGGAAAAACTGTGGTCCAGATGTATTGTATGAGAGAAGAGTCTATTCAATATAAAAAACAAACACTGTAGTTTCTTTTTCAATGAGCATTTTATACACTTGCATAACCTCTTATGAATAGATTACAACTATCATTTTCTTAGGCTTTTTTTTGCAAAAAAAATAGCACATAAGACTGAGGCTTTACATTGGTTTACTATTTGAGGACACATTGATGATGATGAGGAAATCCTGGTGACAGGACCTTGAAGCAGCTGCTCACATTGTGTTTGCAAAAGAGAATGAAGCCTTACATATATATATATATATATATATATATATATATACACACAGGTTTCCTCCTTTTATTCAGTACAGACCCCCAATTCTATGAAATAATACTGTCAAAAGTTAGTATGTCTTCTCGCCTCAACCTAATGGAGATAATTCCTCAAATGTGTCCTAAAATAACTTAATCAAGACTAATTTTCAGAACTCTGTCCCCTGTGTGATTCTAAATTTCTCCAATGGGTCTACTATTACTAGTGCTGCAACGTACACACATGTACGATTATTTATAGTTTGCACATGTTTTCTATGACTTGAATTCTTTGCTTGTATAATATTAATCATAATAATACTAGGTAAAACAAAGCCTTAAAAACAATATATTGTCAATGATGAACATTCCTGAATATTTACAGTTATTCCTTTATTTCAACATGATGAGTTACCTGAAATTGGTTTTATAAAATCTATGCTTATTGATTTCCTATGGAGAATAATGTCTAACACAGTATGCATTGCTGTATTAACATAATAAACAAAGTCATGAATGAAAACAAACAACTACTATTTCTTTAGATCCTGTATTCTAAAATACAAACATAGCAATTTATGTTTTTGCAATGTTGAATTTAAAAGTTTTCATTAATTTGATAAGTATAAACACAAATTGGAGATTCTTTTCTTTGACATTTACTCCTTTATTAATTCAATACCCTAAATCTTAATTTCTTATTAATATTAAATCAAGTTCTAAACAGTTATAAAACTAAAAGTATACACCCCAAGGGGAAAATACTGAATTCAGTATTTGAAAATAACTAATTTTCATTTTTAACATTGAAGATAAGATGGATAAAAATACCATGTAAAGTATTCACCCTATGTAACATTATATAAATAGTTCAATTTTTAAAGAAATGAAATGAAATATTCCATCCATCTCTCTGCTTGTCCCTTGTATATATGAATATACACACATGCATCTTCCTCTCTGTAAACAAAGAATTTAAGAGAATACATATTGCTGTGTTTTATAATCAAAGTAATTGTAGAATATTTAAAACACCTTCACAGCATTTACTGCAACACTAGAATGAAAATTTTAAATCCGTTATACTGATTACTATTAAAATTTTTCTCAATATTTTATTGTGCTACACAATTGTTTAGTGAGAACTATAAAGAAAGTAATAAAATACTTAGCAAATTACTATTTTGCTTTGCTGTGATGAATTATCACCACCCATTGGTAGCAATCTTCTCTTAATTTGATATTTAATTCAACCTGTGGTTACTTCTTGAGTTGATGTTGTTGTTGATTTTTGCCCTGGGAAAAATGTTCCTAAACATATTGCTAATTTTCTAGTGCTAATTATCTTGAAAAGAACAAAGATAGGTGATTGGCTTCAACTACCCTGAAAACATCGTGCTCTTTCCAGAGTGGTTTAATTGCTCTGCTGTTGCATACTTTGGGTTTTATCATGTGAAAAAGTGAGAAGTTTGAAAGATTATATTAAGTGTTATTTTTTAGTCTTCAACAACAAAAGCCATGAACCATCTGTTGTAGATTTGCTGATAATTTTTTTTCAGATGATCTTTAGAGTTCCTGCTTCCTTTCATCTCTGTATCCCTGCCTTTTTGGCACATGGAATACCATTTTCCCTGATGTCTTTTTTCACATGATGCAGATTTATTGCATGGCAAATTCATGTTGAAAATGCGAGTGTGTTACTGATTTAAAATTGAAAAGTTTCACTAAAGTCTTTCCTATTGTTCTGTCTTAATTTATGCTGGTGAACACCATGTGGCTGATTAGATTTTATTTCTCTTTATTTCTTTATTTTTCCTTTATAAGAAAAACATCACCCAGGGAACTAACTAGGAAAACAACAATGGAAGCAAAAATATTATATTTTAGTGACTTAAATTTAACCATTTTTATAATTAAAATTTTAAATTTAAATATATGTCGATCATAGTTTCCCTCTCCCAAGTCCTACTGAATCCTTCTCCCCTCTTTACCCACTCAACTATAAGTCCAATATAACCTAATATAAAAACAAATACCCCAAGACCAAGAAAACAAAATAACCCCTAAAAACAAACAAACACACAATGAACTGTAAACGATTAAAAGCACACACACACACACAATCATAAAGTCCATTATATGTTGGGCAGCTACTTCTGCACATGAAGTCTGTCCTGGAGTAGTTGATACAGCCAAGGTCAGTCTAATGGAAAAAACTGATTTTCCCTCTCCCAAAACATGTGACAGTTCATTTGTTAACCTTTAACCTAGTGGCTACGTTTTCATTCATTCATTCATTCATTCATTTTTAAAATATAACAAAAATATAATAGGATAAAATTAAAACTGTCCTATCAAAGTTGGACACGTCAAACCAAGAGAAGGAAGAGAGCACAAGAAAAAGCACGAGAATCACAGATACACTAATTTGCACACTCAGGGATCCCGTAAGCGCTCTGAACTTGAAGCCATTAATGCACATTCAGAGAGTGTGGTGACGATCCATACAGGTCATCTGCTTGCTGATTCAGTCTCTGTGAGTTCATATGAACAGGTTGACATAGACAGCCTTGTTTTCATGTTCTCCTCCGTCCCTGCTGGCTCTTATACTATTTCTGTCTCCTCTTCTTCAGGGTTCCCTGAGTTCTAGGGGGTGGGATTTGATGGGGATATGTAATAGACTCTCATCTTGCCAGTGAATTTCTGTTAGTGGCCACAGCCCTTTGAGCCTGGCTTCAGGTGTGAACATGGCCAGAAGGTAGAGAAGTGTGGGCAGGTACTCTCGTGGGTCATGCAGAGCAGAGGAAGCATAGAGATTGCATCTTCTGGAGAAGGAATGCTGCAGTGGTTCTTCTCTATTGTCTGTGTAAGTTGTTCTTCAATAAAACACCCATTTACCATTCATCATTGGTCTAGTGAACTCACTAATACCCCGCCTTCAGGAATAACTCCTTTGGGACTTATTGTTCTGAGGTCTTTCAGTCTCTGCATAATGTCTGGCTCTGTGTTTCTATATTTTTCCCGTCTTCTCCAGGAGGAAACTTCTCTGATGATGGACAGACAATGTACTGATCAATTAGTATAGCAGAATATTCATAGGAGTCATTTATCATTACATTTTATTTTTATTATTTATTTTTAAATTTAAATTTAAATTAGAAACAAGGTGGTTGCTTCACAAGTCAGTTCCAGGTCCCTCTCCGTTTCCCTCCCCTCTTCCTGTGCCGTCTCCCCAACCCCTCCCAATATCCCCTCATTACATTTTTTAAGACCAGTCATATTTGTTTTTACAGTATATCCCTCTGATATCTAGTGTCAGGTTCTTGGTCACTCAAGAAGTATCGGGTATGGGTTTTATCTCATGGAGTGGGCCTTATCAATTTGGAAATTAGTTGGTTACTCCCATAAGCTTTGTGCCACCTAACATATGTTGCAAGCAGTAAACTCTTGTAGATAAAGGTTTGTATCTGTCTTTGTATCTCAACTCTGTTGAGAGCATGCAGAGTATATTCCTGTACCAAAGATGCTGGAAGATAATAGTGAAAAGTACAATGATTTTAAAACAAGATCTTCAGTCTCTATTATGTTTTCTTCAATTTAAAATCCCCACCATGGAGCATATACAGAATAAAACTACTGAGACATCTATATAAATTAAGCATAATATCAAATAGTATAGCACCTTGCTTGCAGGTTTACTTTCAAACTTAACTGATCAGTATTAGGCTACTTCTTTCTTGATATTTTGAAAACAAACTACTGTAGATATATACATGCAAGTATAAAATACTACTGAGGGATCCTAAATATTGCTTTTGCCTGAAAATGTTTAAGTAGTAACATGTTTCCATTTTTGTAACTCATTGAAAATGTTCCTCCCAACATTATGTGGAGAAAAGAATGAGATAAAACGTAAACGTATCAAAATGTCTATAGTTATAGATATAGGTGCAGAATGTGTGGAGGTCAGTAATATTTGAATTGTTTCTCCACAACATTATTTTCTTCTAAACACCGGTTTGGTTTTGTTTCACAGATTAACTAGAAGAAGGATATTAATACATAATTGGCCTAGCAATTAGGAATTCAAAGGTAGTTAGTAATGGTAACAAGTTAAGACCATGAACAAAGGTAAAGGCACATGGACAATGCACTTATTGAATAAGTTCACAAAAGTGGCTTCTAGGTTAGGACCTGTAAATGAGTCATCTTATCAACATGTGTAATAACTTGTCAGATATATGGAAATTATAAAATAAACAAATTGATAATATTAGCTGCTTGATGGAAACTTCAGGTCCATAATCCACAAGCTGAATTACCTGGATACAGGTAACACAGGAGAAAATTCAGGAAATGGTGCCATTGTTTACTTCCTCTTCTGCTCAGGGGACTTTTGATATTTGGTACATTCTGCTCTTGGTTTTCCTACTAGTCTCTATACAGAGAAATGAGAAAAGCAATATAAAAGTCAGTATAACTGTGTTACTCAAAAATGTATAAATATATATAGGATTTAGTATGGTATGTGTAGTTCTAGATATGAAGAGAGGACATAGAGATGGTTCCTATGCATCTCAATATAACACCTGGAAAAATCTGAATTTTTAAAGTCTCATATCCATATTACATAATACAAATTAAAAATAATAGTCTGTCTTGTGTAATTTATAATATTGTTAACAGTGTTTTTCTTTGTATTTGATGAGAAAAAGAATAGAACCAAAATACACATGGAAAAATAAGCTACCAAATGTTTACAGGTAAGATAGGAGGAATCTTCTATTTGATCTTCACAAATTTTATCAGGAGCAACAGAAAATGATACATAAGTTTATGCTAAAAAACTTTCATATTCGTCACAACACTGTTTGTAAGCACTGTGCATGCATACCCAGATGTTAGTATTCTTTAAATATTAAAGTTTCTGATGTACAATATTCTACAGTTGTGAAGTTACAAAATAACCTATTCTTACACTGTAAAAAATAGCAAAATTTATTTTAATCAATATCACATTTCTCTAAAATACATAAAATAATACAGTTTAAATATGCTTTCACTTCTTCATTGTCACTGGGAATTGTCATTTTTGACTATAGCTACCAGAAATAAAGTGATTCTAAATCGAAATTCTTTTTCAAAAATATTTCCTACAGTAAGAATAACTAAGAATAGAAGGTAGTAATATCTTATTATGAAGAAACACATTATACAATATATAAATTGATCAGAGTGCTGTCTTACCACACTGATTGTAAAAGGTTTTCTATAGAGTAGGGAATTAAATCCAGTATACCTTGTACATGCTAGATAAGATCTTGACTATTAAGCTGTATTCCCAGCTCTGATTCTAAAACTGTTATATTTTTGTGTACAGCCTGGAAACATACTTATTAAATAAAATACATTTTATAATTAAATAATTGCATCTATTATCAACAAATTTGGTTGTACTGTGTAAGACAAGGTTGCTTAAATTTAACGTTTCACTATGTTGATCCTACCTCCAAGAGCATTTCCATTTTGTGAAAGCTTCTTTAATTTTATTTTAGTAATTCAAAGTTCTTGTCAAACAGGTCTTTTACCTGTTTCATTAGAGTTACCCCAAGATATTTTGTGCTGTTTGTAGCTATTGTAAAGATGTTTCTCTGATTTCTTTCTCAGCCCATTTATTGTCTATATATAGTAGGGCTACTGAGTGTTTTGAGTTGATCTTGTATCATGCCAGTTTGCTGAAGGTGTTTATCAACTGTAGGAGTTCCCTGGTAGAATTCTTCGAGGCCATGAGGACATCTGAACCCAGGATGCGCCAACAGCCATGTCTGGATCTATGGTACTTCCAAATCCAAGGTCTGTGTTGACAACTGTAGATCATGTTGCCACCAAACCTACATAAATGCCTGGGATCTGGGCCACTATCTGTGACCATGTTGGTACCTGAAGACTGTGTTGATCTGAGAGGCTTGTGCTGTCACAAGCCCTATGGTGTGGTCTAGTATGGAATTGCTGCTTAGGACCATGTCTGGGTTAGTGGTCTTGCTACAGCTGAGGTCTTTGTTGATCTTCACGGCCCATGTTTGTGGTGGCATCTTGCTTGTACAAATAAAGTTTGTGTGAAGATCAAAAAGATGGAGCTTGCCACTAGCTAACTATAGAGATCTGGAGGCTTGTACAAACAGACAGGAAGTGAGATGGCTGGGCAGAAACAAGAAGTGAGATGGCAGGACAGATACTGGGAAGTCAGAGTATATTATCCAGAAGAAATAGGAACTTGCTCTCTTTGTGGCTGGGAAGCTAATGAGGTAAAGGTAGCTTTGGTTTGCTCCTTCACTCTGATCTCTCAGCATTTTCCTATCTGTCTCTGGGTTTTTGTTATTTAGACCAATTAAGAAATCAATTTACACATGTTGCCACATGGGCAATATGAACCATGCATACTGAAATCTGAGAGCCATGATGATCTGTCACTACCCTTTTCTGGCCCTGTGAGAACTGTCCCTGCTCTTTGTTGGCCACCAAAGCAGAACTGGCTCCACTCCTCATGCAGGAGCTGGTTTCATACTCGGTAAATATTTACCCTACTCCTCACAATGGACATGTGAAAGTTGGTCCCTAGGGCATGAACTTAGAATCACTGACTCCACTCCTCAACTGAGGGTTTCCAGCAGCCTGAACTGACCATTTCAGCTACCACTAGACTCACACACAGGGTTCTGAGTGGACCCGTCCTAACATCTATCCCATTTGTATCCTGATGGAGTGTATGAAGGGGCTGTTCTACGGACCATAGCCACAGGATGTCCATAGCTCAGGACAAAAGCAGAAAAACCAAGAATGATTTTTGTGAGGGTCCATTATTGATGTAGTACCAGAAGCCAGAGACCTAGAACAAGACCAACAGTTCATTGCAATGAATCTTGTGAAGAATGCTGAGAGGACAAAGCAGTATACTGCATGATACACCACAGTTGCCAGTGCCAATAAGATGAATGAAGAGGGGCAGGAAAGACAGGGAAGCTAAATATTTTGTTTTGTTTTTACTTAGTATTTTTAAAAGTTTCCTTTGGAGAGGATGCTATAGATATGAAGAGAGGATATGGAGGGACTGGGGAAATGAGTAAGACTGTTGCACATGTGATACTCTCAAAGAATCATTAAAACTATGCTAAAACGAATATCATGTAGTAATTTCACAGAAAATTATATTTAAGCAATAACTCATGAAAATCAGGCAATTTTTAGGCATATAGCAATGTGTGACAAAATTAATTAACCAAGGAATGTTAAACAATTAAGGAATCTTAAAATTTATGTTTATTTGAATGTCACTGTGTTACAAGTTACTCAAAGTATAAATATTGTGTTTTGTTTCATATGTTGCAGTGACATATTTGCAGATTTAATGTAAACTCAAAAGCAAAATTAATGAAAGAAATGACATATTTTGTCAAAATTCAAAACTGAATAGGACATAAGGTATAGAGTCTATGTTCAAAATAGCTTAGAGAAAGGTATAATAAAAACTACTTAATGTGTATGCTAATTTTAGATGAATATGACACTGTAAATGCATTTCCCCAAACATTATATTTTGCATACTGTTCTAATGGGACAGTATTTAGATATGGAAGAGTCTTTTGACAAATAAAAATGGAATGATAATGGAGCACCTGTGAGGAGATTGCCTTCCTTCCCAAAGAAATCTGATCCCTCCTCTTTCTCCATCTACTGTGTCAGTCAACGGCAAGAAGTGACCATCCCCAGTTTAAGTCAAGAGATCAGGATGCTGACCTCCTTCCAGTCAAGAGACTGGCCACTAATGTCTTTCTCTTTTTGATCCCTACTTTATTTCTATTTTTTGGATCCTAAAGACTAATCTATTTATCCTATTAACAAGAAATAAAATTTCAATAAGACTTGTTGGGAAACATGTCAGTTGGAAACCTGAGAGAGTAACACCATCTGTAACCTACACAACTACACTTTCTGGAAAAATATAGCAGGAAGTCATGATGGTCCACAAAGCAGATCAAGGGAAAAAGTTCCAGGTTGGGTTTTTTTTTTATCCTCAGGTGGTGAGGCTGGTGTGATGATGTTTACACTTACCTGAGTATGAGTGGTAGGAAGTCTTATTTATGCTGAGCAAAATAGTGCATGGAGTTTTTTTTAAACATTTCCAGGTGTGAGGCAAGAACCTAAGAAGTACGAGTGAATATTAAGTACTAAAGTTACCACCCTCCAACATCAATCATACAGTCTGATATTTTGTTAAAATGTGCTTCTCATGAACATCTAATCATAAGGATACATAAAGCTTTACTGCTTCACATAGTTTTTACTAAGTAACATCTCTTAGAACCACAGGGAGCCTACAGCCACAGATACAAATAAAGGCAAGGGCTTGCCCCTGAGTGTCAAGTGACATCGAAAGTGGGTTTTTGTCAATATCAGTAGTGTCTGAAACTCCAAGTAGTAGTTTTTTCTGCCTTAGAAAACAATTGTAACCAGATGTTTGTGGTGGTTAGCTTCATCAATTTTACACAAAATAAAATTATCTGGTAAGAAAGTCTTTTTTTATTTTATGTATGTTTTTATTTAAATTAGAAACATGCATGCTTCAAATGTCAATCCTGGCTCCCTGCTTCTCCCTCCACCAGCCCCCCACCTCCCCCCCCCAACCCAATCCCCACATCACTCCCAAGGGAGGGTAAGGCCCTCCCTTGGGGGAGATCTCTAGAGTCTGTCATTTCATTCAGGGCAGGACCTAGGCCCTTCCCCATGTGTCCAGGTTGAGAGACCATGCCTCCATTTGGAATGAGCTCCCAAAGTTCATTTGTATGCCATGGTGAACACTAATCTACTACCCAAAGCCCCAGAGATTTCTGAGGTCTCCTCGCTGACACTACATTCATAGAATCTGGATCAGTGACCTGTTGGCCTATTAGTCATCAGTCTGGGGTTCAAGAGCTCCCCCCTTGTCCAGCCAGCTGTCTTTGTGGGTTTCACCAGCACGGTCTTGACTCTTGACCGCCTTGCTCATCACTCCTCCGTCTCTGTTACTGGGTTCCAGGGGGTCAGTGTTTAGTTGTGAGTATCTGTCTCTGTTTCCATCAGTCACAGGATGAAGGTTCTAGGATGTCACATAAGGTAGTCACCAACCTTTTCATCAGGTAGGGGCTATTAATGTAGTCTCTCCACTATTACTTAGTTTTCTAGTTGGTGTTATCCTTGTACATCACTGGGAATCTCATTAGTGTCAGCTCTCTCCTAAAAAGCTATAATGACTCCAACTATTATGGTATCTCTCATGTTGGTCTTTTCTATTCTTACCATGACTCAGCCTTCCTGCTCCCCCATGTCTTCTTCTACCTCCTCTTATCCCCCTCTCTTTTTCCTGGTTCCATCTCTTCTCCCCCCATGTTCCCATTCTGCTCAGGAGATCTAGTGTCTTTCCACTTCTCTGGGGTATAATGCATATCACTTGGGAACCTCCCTGTTTCCCAGACTCACTCATTGTAGGATGACACTCCCTTGATCCATGTCTAAAATCCATATATGAGTGAGTACATACCATGTTTGTCTTTTTGCGATTGGGTTACCTCACTCAGGATGGTTTCTTCTAGTGCCATCTATATGCTTGCAAATTTCAATATTCCATTGTTTATTTTCTGCTGAGTAGTACTCCATTGTGTAAAGAGAGTCTTATTGAAGGTTTTTGCAAATTGAGCTTACTTGTTAGCATATTAACTGTGTATTCTCTAGTTGATAGATGAGACAGTCCATGATGGGCAGAACCAGTCCCTAGCCAGGTACCTTAGTAAAAATCCTATTGCTGTGGGGAGAGATCATGACCATAGTAACTCTTATAGTGGAATATATTTATTTGGAGTTGACTTACTATTTACAGGTATAGTCCATTATCATCATGACTAAAAGCATGGTAGCATGCAGGTAGATGAGATGTTCATGAGAAGCACATTTTAACAAAACATCAGACTGTTGGAGAGATAGCTGAGATTTCTACATCCAGACTTTCAGGCAAAGGAAGAGTAAATGACACTGAGTCTAGTTTGAGTATCTGAAACCTCAAAACCTATCCCCATTGTCATACTTCCTCCAGGCCACACCTCCTAATAGTACCCCACCCTATAAGCCTCTAGGGGAGGGGCATTTTTCATACAAACCACCACATTATACTACCTAGCCCCCATAGGTTTGTAGCCATATCCCAATGGAAAATGCATTTAGTCCAAATCCATAACCAATCAGAAGAACAGGTACAGGGCAAACGAATAAGAACCCCTGCTGCACAAAATGCAAGATAACCACAAGAAGTCCATCTTCTCATTTGTGTTGAGCCCCTCTACTAGATCAGAGATCATGCGAGCTGCCATAAATCTTGGCAAAAACATTAGAAAACCAAAAAGGAAACACAAACCAAGGAATAAAACAGTCATCCAACAAAGACAGATTCAGAAATAAGTGCTTACACCAAAACATCCCAAACAAACCCCTGAAAGCCAATATAAAAACAAACTCAACAATAGCCGGTACAATGTGGCATCAGCAGAGAGAGATAAGATAGAAGAAATAGATAGAAATAGATTCATCAGCCAAAAATATGCTAAATTCGAAATTATCCTAACAGAAAATATTCAGAGAATCTGGAAAACCAACAATAGACAAAACTTAATAATAATAGGAATGAAGAAGAAGAATTCCTGCTCAAACACACACACACTCACACACACACACACACACACACACACACACACTTAACAAAACTGTAGAAGAAAATTCCCTAAGCTAAATAAGGACATCCTTAGAAAGGTACAAGAAGATTACAGGACACCAAATAGATTGTATAAGAAAACAAATTTCCTGCATCACATAATAATCAAAACACTGAACATACAAAATAAAGAAAGAATGTTAAAAAACTGTAAAGGAAAAACAGCAAGTAAAACATAATGGCACACCTATCAGAATTACACTCAACTCCTCAATCGAAACTCTAAAAGCTAGAAGAGCCTGGACTGCTATCATGCATACTCTAAGAGACTAGCCATACCAGCCCAGTCAAATATATCCAGAAAAAATTTCAATCACCACATATGGAGAAAATTTGATCCTAAAGAAAGTACTAGAAGGGAAACGCAAACCCAAGGAAATTAACTACCCCCGTGAAAACTCAAGCAACAGATAATTTCACACCAGCAAAATCTAAGAAGGGAAATACACATACACAACCACCACCAGTGTCAAAATAGTAGGAATTAACAATATTTATCATTAATATCTCTCAATATCGAATAAATGGAACCAATTCACCAATAAAAAAGACACAAACTAGCAGAATGGATATACACACAGGATCCTCCTCCTACTGCATACAAGAAAGATACCACAAAATCAAAGATGGACATCTCTCAGAAAAAGTGTTAGAAAAAGTTTTCCCAATAAAACAGACCTAAAAAAACAAAGCTGTTATAGCTCTCCTAGTATCTTACACAATAAACTTCATATTCATTGAAGGAAAAGACCACCAAAATGATGTCTAAATTCTGAACATCTATGTACCAAATGCAAGGACAGTTACCTATGTAAAGAAAACATTATTAAATATTAAATCACACAATAATAGTGTGAGACTTCAATACCCATTCTCAGAAATGGACAGATCATACAAAAACTAAACAGAGAAATAATGGAGCTAGCAGATGTTATAATCCAAATGGACCTAACTTTTTCAGACAAATACAAAAGAATATACTTTACCAGCACATCATTGAGCCTTTCCCAAAACCATTTATATACTCATAAAGCAAGTGTCTTCAGATATGAAAATCTGTATCTTCTCAGAGTACCCTGGATAAAAGGTCGATCTTAAAACTACAGAAACAAGAGAAAATACACAAATTCATGGAAAATAAAACTCTGTACTGAATTAACACTAGGTCAAGGAAGAAATAAAGATATTAAAGACTTCCTACAATTCAATAAAATGAATAACAGATATACGCAAACTTATTGGACACAAAGGAAGCAGTGCCAAGAGGAAATTCCAAAGTACTAAGTGCCTACATGAAGAAATTGTTGAGATCTCATACCAGTGACTTAACAGCATACCTGGAAGCTCTAAAACAAAATGATGTCAACATACGCAAGAGAAACATACAGCAGGAAATAATCAATCTCAGAGATGAAATAAATAAAATAAAAACAAATACAAAGAATCAATGAAACAAAGAGTTGGTTCTGTGAGCAAATAAAGAAGACAGACAAATCTTTATCCAAACTAACTAAAGGACAGGAAGAGAGTATCCAAATTAAAAGCATCATGATTACAGCCTCAAAAACAATACAGAAGAAATCCTGTCTCATAAAAAACAAAAAAGAGCATCAGTATTAAAAAGGGTGACATAGAAACAGACACTTAGGAAATCCCCCAAAATCATTAGGTCATATGTAAAAAATCTATACTACACAAAATTGTAAAATATAAAAAAAGAACAATTTTCTCAATATGCATCACCTACCAGACTTAAATCAAGATAATATAAACATTTTACATAGAACATATCACCTTCAGAGAAATAGAAGTAGTCATTAAAATCTTCTAACAACAGCAACAACGAAAAGCCTAGGGCCAGGATGTTTTTATTGAAGAATTCTACCAGATTTTAAAGAGAAGCTAACATTTTTCTACAAAGTATAACAAAATAAATATTATCAAATTTATTTTATGAGCCTTCAGTCACCCTTATTCCCAAACTACATAAATAATCAAGAAAGAGAATTTCACACAAAATTCTCTCAAGATCATGATTGTAAAAATATTAATAAAATACTTGCAAATTGAATCCAAGAACACATCCAAAAGATAATTCACCAAGATCAAGTGGGCTTCATCTCAGTTGCAGGGATAAGATTCAACATGAGAAAAACTAAACTAGGAGACAAGAAGGACCCTAAGAGGGACATACACAGTCTCCTGGAGAACGGAAAAAAGACAAGATCTCCTGAGCTATTTGGGATCATGGGGGCATGGGGGAGAGAGGGAGTTTGGACAAAGAGGAAGGAAGAGGAGGACCTGAGAGAACAGGAAGATTGAATCAGGGGAAGAATAGAGGAGAGCAAGAAAATTGTTACATAATAGAGGGAGTCATTATAGGTTTAAAGAGAAATTTGGAACTAGGGAAATGTCCAGAGATCTATAAGATTGACCCCAACTAATAATCTAAGCAATAGTGGAAAAGCTACCTTAAATGCCCTTCCCCAATAATGAAACTGATGACTACCTTAAATCCCATCTTTGAGTCTTCATCCAGTAGCTGATGGAAGCAGAAGCAGACACCTCCAGCTAAACACTGAACCAAACTCCTGGAATATAGTTGCAGAGAAGAGTGATGAGCAAAGGGGCCAAGACCAGACTAGAGAAATCCACAAAAATAGCTGACCTGAACAAGTAGGAGCTCATGGATCCCAGACTAATAGCTGGGAAACCAACCTAGGACTGATCCAGATACCCTAAACATGGCTTTCAGTTAGGAGACCTGGACAATCTATTGGGCCCTCTGGTAGTGCATCAGTATTTATCCCTATTATACGAATGGATTTTCATAGCCCATTCCCTATAGAGGGATACTCTCTCAGCCTAGACACATGGGTAAGGGCCTAGTCCATGCTCCAAATGATATGACAGACTTTTACGATCCCCCAATGAAGGCCTCACCCTCCCTGTAGAGCAGAAAAGCGATGTAATAGGGGATCCATGATGAGCAGGGGAGGAGGGTAGGGAGAGGGAACTGAGATTGACCTGTAAAACAACCTTGTTTCTAACAAAATTAAAAGAAGTATCCAAAAGTACCAATGAAAAACTGTCAATATAATCCAACATATAAACAAAACAGGGAGAAAAAACCCAGATGATTCTTCCATTAGACACTGAAAAAGCCTTTGGCAAAATCCAACAACACTTCATGATACAAGCCTTGGGAAGATCAGGAATAAAAGGGACATCCAAAACAATAAAAACAATATGCAGCAAGATGATACCCAACATAAAATTAAATGGAGTGAAACTCAGCAATTCCACTAAAATCAGGGACATGACTCTCTCCATATTTATTCAGTATAGTACTTGATATTTTAGCTAGAAAAATAAGAAAACTAAAGGAGATCAAGGGAATACAATTAGTAAAGAAAGAAGTCAAAGTATAGTTATTTGTAAACAATATTATAGTATACATAAGCAACATCAAAAAAATTGACTAAGGAAACCCTACACCTGATAATCACAATCAGTGTGATGACTGGTTAAAAAAGTCAGTAATCCCCCTATTTACAAATCATAAATGAGCTGAGAAAGAAATTGGGGAAACAACACCATTCATAACAGTCAAAAATAATAAAAATATATTGGTGTAACTTTAACTAAGCAAATGAAAGAACTATATGATATGAACTTCAAGATTTTGAAAAAAGAACTTTGGGAAGATATCAGAAGATTGAAAGATTCCCCATGCCCATGGATATGTAGGGTTAACATAGTAAAAATGGCTATCTTACCAAAAGCAATCTGTAGATTCAATGCAATTCCCATCAAAATGGTAACACAGTATTTTCACAGTATTTTACAGATTGTGGAAGAACAAAATTCTACTTCATATTGAAAAACAAAAAAACACATCAAAGCTAAAACACTTCTTCACCATTAAAGAACTTATGAAGGTATCACCATGCCTGATTTCAAGATGTACTACAGAGCAATAGTAGTCAAAACCATATGGTATTGGCATACAAACAGATAGTGTTATAAATAGAATCAAACTGAAGATTTGGAATTTGGATTTATTTCAATTTTGGAAATAAATATAATAATTTGTCAAAAAACAGGGAAGTGATCTACCTCAAGACATACCTATACCCTTCATGGGCATATAGTTAATTGATGCTCCACCATACTACAAGGAGACTTGCTCAGCTATGCTCATTGCAGCTTGTTTGTAATAGCCAGGACCTGGAAATAACCAAGATGTCCCTCAATAGAAGAATGAATAAAGAAAATGTGGTACATTTATACAATGGAATATTAGTCATCTGTTAAAAACCAAGACATTAGGAAATTTGAAGGCAAATGGATGGAAGTAGAAAAATTGATCTTGAGGTAACCCAGACCCAGAAATATAAACATGGTATGTGCTCAGCTATAAGTGGGTATTAGCTATAAAGTATAACAATTCCATAATCCATATACTCAAAGAAGCCAAGTAAAAAGGAGGCCCAAAGTAGAACACATACATCTCACTATGAATGGAAAAATAGAATGGACATCATTTGAGGATGGTGGGGTTGGGAATCAATTGATCAGGTTGAGGGAGAATAGAGGGAGTGAGTTTTGGGAGAGAAGCTAGGAGGTTGGAGGCATCTCTAGGACAAGCTAGAAAGCTAGTACAGTGGAAACTCACAGGAACCTAAGATGCCTACAAATGGGGGATATGGAGCTTGAATCAGTCGTATCCTGTAACCAGGAAGGACTTCCAGTTGAGGGATTATGATACTAACCCAGCCACAAACACTATGATCTATGTTTTGTCCTGCCTACAAGATGTGTTGTGGTAAAGACTGAGCAGAAATCGTGGGAATGACCAAACAATGCATGGTTCATTTTGAGACCCATACCATGAGAGGGAGCTCATTGCTGGGGGCTGGGACTCAGTGGCTGCATACCCAGGAGACATAGGATAGAAGCAAACATGAATGGAAATATGTCACGTGCACACACGTGCGTATGTGCACACACACATATACACACTGTATACATAAATACTAAAATTGTGTACATAATAAATTGTGTTTAGCATTCATAATTCTTTTCAACTAAATAGGATTTTAGTCTATGAATATATTCAGTGGCTCCTGAAACTCTGGTTATAAATTTCTTTCTTAGGTGCTGATACTTTACCTACAGAAATTTTCTTAAATAGTGAGATACTATAATGGTTTCCTTCTCTTTCTATGTTTGTCATGAAACTTAATAATTTAAAAAGAGATTGTGTTGCCTAGATGCAATAAGAAGAATCATATGCTAAGACTAACACTCATATTTCTGTTTTTTATCCCTAAGCAAAAACAGTTTAATTAGCATATTTGAAAAACTTCCATGTATTTTATATGTAGGATTTTTAAAATTACCGTGAACACATCATGTAAATGTAACAATAAGAGAAAAAGGATAAGTTGGATTTACATAGGTTCTTACTATTTACATGGATGTTGTTATTAAGTGCTTATATATTTTAGTTGATTATTCTTAACAATAAAGATGTTACATATTCCATCAGCTTCATACCATACTAATATGAATAATATAAATTAATAGCATATTTAAACATAAATATATTTTACTATGTATTTTGTATAACAAGAATATTTAATATACTAAATGTAAGAATTGTAATATTTTATTTAAATCAATTTTTAAATTACCATACATACTTCGCTTACATTCAAATATTATAAGTATAATAAAAGCTTGCTTTACTTCTTTTCAATTTCTGCTTAGTCATATATAATTCATTGTCTCTCTTCTATTTATTGTGGATATTCTTTATTTTATAAACTAGAGTTAAGTGAGACAAGGATAGCTCAAAATATTCTAAGAAAGAACAGGATGTGAGGGTATTGGTGAACAAAGCACCATATTTTGTCCTTTTTGTTTCTTTTTTCAGTCTTAGACTTGCAAACTGCCTCTTCTCAATAGTCTATAAGAAGTCATCACAAGAAGCATTGCATTAACAGATAAAGAAGAAACTTTCAAAGATTTAATTCTTTTTTATTATTCTACAGAGAATACATTGCATGAACAAAATATATAATTTTCACTCAGTAGTATCTCAAATGCAAGATTATAGAATTGCATATCTATTGAGTATAATTAATTCCCAAATCTTGTAGCTTTATCACCAACTAGATAGCATATGCTTCTAATAACACACATGTTACCATAAATGGATTACATATTTGTGAATGATTGAAAACTGTGCCAAGTATAACCTCAATCATGGGCTATTGCTAGTGCTATTGGTAACCTTCAGCAGCCTGACAACAAGATCCTCTTGCTGAAGACACCATTTACTTAACTTTGAACAAGAAGAAACCATGCTTCTGCTCAGCGGGAAGCTTCACTATTACAGGAATAGAAAAGTAATCATATAATTTACTCAGCTTTTAAACATGCAAGTTACACTAGCCTCTACCTGTAAGAGGTACTAACTGGTTGCAATACTTGCACAAATATCATAGTTTTATTTTTTGTTGCTGTTTTTTATTTAAGGTTTGCTCCATAAGATTAAATTTATAACTAAGATAGCTAAGACACTGAGAATGGATTGTTTATGGGCTTAAGGGAAGAATCTACTATTTTTAAAATTCTAAATAAGCAAATTAATAAACTGGGTCCAAGTTACATAGAATGTAGTTGTAGAAATACATATCAAATTTCATCTTTGAAGTGATGAATGTATAAAAACCACATGAACTTTCTTTAATTTGTGTATGCTTGCTGTAGCATAAAACTTAAGGGAAATCAGTTTTATTGCTGAGTATTTAATTGTAAATCTTTTAAAACAGATTTTATTTTTAAAATATAAATACAAATATTTATTAAGGATATGTTTTGTTTTAAAAAAGCTTAATGAAGCTCAGTGGCATGGTGTGTCGGCAATTATGAGTCTGTGTCTATAGTTTCATGCTTTATTCATTTGAAAGTATTTCAACAACTTGTCATAATGCAACTAAAAGAAAAAAGCCAAATGATGAGCACTTATGGTAAAATTCAGCAAGAAAAATTGCAAGTGAGGGATTATATGTGATCTTTGTCTTTTTGTGTCTGAGTTCAATACGAATTAATGTTTCCAGATCCATTCATTTACTGGCAAATTTTATATTTTCACTTTTCTTAAGTGTTGAACAATATTACTGTCTTATTTTTTGTTTTTTTATTATTTATTTTTAAGTTTAAATTTAGATTAGAAACAAGGTTGCTTCACAATTCAGTTCCAAGTCCCTCTCCCTTTCCTTTCCCTCCTCCCGTGCCCTACCCCCAGCCCCCCATTATCCCCTATTATCCCCGGATTTCCCCAGGGAGGGTGAGGCCCTCCATGGGGGTGTCCATAGTCTGTCATTTCATCCAGGGCAGGGCCTAGACCCTCCCCCAAGAGTTCAGGGTGAGAGTGAATCTCACATTGTTGGATGTGAGTCCAAAGTCCGTGTGTATACTCAGGATGTGTACTGATCTACTGCCCAAGGCTCAATAGATTACCTAGGCCTCCTCACTGACACCCACATTGAGGGGGTCTTGATTGGTCCCGGTCCCATGCCGGATTCCCAGGCTGATGCCTTGGATTCAAGAGTTAACCTTTGTCAGGTCAGCTGTTTCCTTGTTGTATGGATGGGCATCTTTTGGATATATGCCTATGAGTGGAGTTGTTGGGTCTTTTGGTAGGTTTATTCCCATTTGTCTGAGGAATCTCCATACTGATTTCCAAAGTGGCTGAACAATTTGGCACTCTCACCAGCAATGGAGGAGTGTTCCCCTTCCACCACATCCTCTCCAGCATAAATTGTTGTTGGTGTTTTTGAATTTAGCCATTCTGACTGGAGTGAGATGGTATCTCAGAGTTGTTTTGATTTGCATTTCCCGAATGGCTAAGGATGTTGAGCACTTTCTCAAGTGCCTCTCAGCCATTTTAGACTCCTCTATTGAAAACTCTCTATTTAGTTCTGCAGCCCACTTTTTAATTGGATCCTTTGGTGTTTTGGAGACTTGCTTCTTGAGTTCTTTGTAAATTATGGAGATCAACTGTCTGTCAGATGTGGGATTAGTGAATATTTTTTTTCCATTCTGTGGGCTGCCGTTTTGTCTTGCTGACTGTGTCCTTTGCCTTGCAGAAGCTTCTCAGTTTCAGGAGGTCCCATTTATTAGTTGTTGATCTCACTGTCTGTGCTAGTGGTGTTATGTTCAGGAAGCTGTCTCCTGTACCAGTTAGTTCAAGCGTACCACCCACTTTCTCTTCTAAGAGGTTCAGTGTGGCTAGATTTATGTTGAGGTCTTTGATCCATTTGGACTTAAGTTTTGTGCATGGCGACAAACTTGGATCGATCCACAGTCTTCTACATTCCAGCCTCCAGTTATGCCAGCACCATTTTTGAAGATGCTTTCTTTATTCCATTGTATATTCTTTGCTTCTTTGTCAAAGATCAGATGTTCATATGTGTGTAGGTTAATATCAGGGTTTTCAATTCAATTCCATTGGTCTACCTGTTTATTTTTGTGCCAATACCAAGCTGTTTTCAGGACTATAGCTCTATAATAGAGCTTGAGGTCAGGAATGGTGATACCTCTGGACGTTGCCTTGTTGAAGAGGGTTGTTTTGGCTATCCTGGGTCTTTTGTTTTTCCATAGAAAATTGATTATTGTTCTTTCAAGGTCTGTGAAGAATTGTGCTGGGATTTTAATGGGGATTGCATTGAATCTGTAGATTGCTTTTGGCAGGATTGCCATTTTTACTGGTTTCCTGGTCTCGTTGGTGGGAGAGAGGTCCTGGAGTCTGGGGTGTTTGGCTCCCACCGGGATTGGAAGCTCTGTGCAGTTCCCAGGCAATCCCCAGGCACTGGAACACAGGCCCAGAAACAGAGCCTGTTGTACCTGATCCCACCGCCGGAACAGCTGCTCCCCTGGTCTCCCTGGCTCCTCTGGTTTCCTGATCTCATTTGTGGGAGAGAAGTCCTGGAGTCCCAATATTACTGTCTTATTGTACCATATTTTCATTACCCATGTATTAACAAATTACCATTGTACACAGAGATTTGTACACTTCTCAACTGCCATCAGAGAAGCTTCAGATAATCACAGTCATCCAAAACTAGCCTCTGTATACCACATCTGAGGCCTCAGAATTCTCCAGGTTATGTAAACACCTCTCTCCTCCTAACAGTAAAGGGTAACAAGAGGGTTGAAAGAATGGAAAAGCCAAAAGGATTGGATATTTACCTGTAAACAGCGCTAGATACAGCCAGGCAGTTTCACTTATGAAGTCAGAGTAGTCTGAGAGCACATACAAGAGTGTGCAAGCTTATGTCAGACAACAATTCCAGAATGGGATGTGAGTGTGAGCACATAGTCTCATGCTGAGCTGAGGAGCTATTGATAATTGACAGTTTCTGGTTGGCAGGAGGGTTAGATCTTCTTAAGTTGTGATCCTAGCTATTCCCATTCTTCAGTGATGGTCAAACCTGTGAAAAACTGAGCAGCATAAATTGGATTTTGTAAGTTTAAAAAATTGAAGGGTGGACATGTTAGTGTGGGGAAAGAAGAGGAGTGGATATTGGAGGAGATGAGCAAGGTCATGAATATAATCAAGACAACTTGTGTGAAATTCTCAAAGAGCTCAAAACAAAGGAAAAATTCACTCTTTTCACATTGTAATCAGACATTTTGTTAAATTAGTGTTTAATTTTAAAAAATCACATCATACATGTTGATATTGAAAAGACAGTAATGACATTAAATGTGAGACTAGGCAAGTCAAAAAGCCCCTATGGTATTTAGATTTTGGACTTATAGGTTAGGAAGAAGTATTACTTGAAGTACAACACTGAATTCAATACCTGCAGGCAATGTAGGGGTGGAAAGCAAGAACTGACTTAAAAAATTGTCCTTTGATGTCCATAGGTACACACATGTGCACACACACACACACACACACACACACACACACACACACACACACTCACTTTCTGTTTCTGTCTGTCTCTCACATAAGTACACTCACATACATGCACACACACCATAAATAAACACACACAGGACACTCACACATAATAATAAAATTTGAAATCAGGTGCAAGATTATATGTAGTAATTATATAATAGTAATTGAACTATATAATAGTTATCAAATTATATAATAGTGATTATATAATAGCATAGCATATTATAGTGATTGAATATTATACATTATTAGTTATAACATTATAAAATAGCGTTCACTATTTTCCAGTGAATTCACTTTAAATTCTTTGTTCTTGCTGCCTATAGCATATTACCTTAGCATAAACAATCTTATTATGCTCTATACACTAACTAAAATGAAACATGCTAAGTCTTAAATGTGTGCAATTTTATGTTTTATGTATTAGTTACAAATGAATTTCAACTATAAAATATCCTTCATGCTAGCAGTTTTTATTAGACTATTACTAAAATTTAGTGGAAATCTAATAAATGATATCACTAATTTGATATATAAACTCCAAAATAAAGAACCTACTGAGATATTAGTGTTCTACTTTTTTCCATCAGACTAAAACTTAAATATACTTTTATTAATAAGCCAAATGTAGTCAGTTATTTCAACTCTAAAGAACATTTATTTTTACTAAACATTATTTAATATTCTAGATATATATCCTTTGGTGGTTATATAATGTTCATACATTAAAGAAAGCAAGTATGTATGAACTAAATTAGTAAGCAATTATATTTATATAATTTACATGAGTTTTACAACTTAATGTATTATTGATAAATTATTTGACATTAACATATATTTAAAGTAGTATATTAGAAATTTACATATGGCATCACAAGACTTTAGAAATTAATGCTGTCAAGTATTATGTTCCCCCTAGCTTCAATAATGCAGACTATTGTTCAGGAAGAATATAAACCAGTGCTACAAATGTGTGACAATTTATCAAAACCAGCATCTTTGTTCACATACTTGGCCCTAAGTAAATTTGTTGGCATTTTGGATCATGTGATATGAGCACATTTCTCTTCATATCACTAAAATATAAGAAATGGTTTGTAGGAGTGAACCCCACAAAGCTATCTGCCCATCAGGGCAGGGTCAAGGTAGAGATAAAAAGAAGCAGACCAGGAGTTAGAAGCCTGGCTGGCTTCCAGGAGAAAAAAGGGAAACCCCTTTTCCTTTCACTTCCTTTTATCTCTACCTTGACCCCACCCTGATGGGCGGATAGCTTTGTGGGGTTCACTCCTACAATGGTTGAATTTAAAAAATAATCTTAATTTTATTGAGGACTTTATTTACTGATTTTACCACCATGCATACCATAAAGACATAGTAATTTTGGACATACAAACTATCTTTGCATTAACTTTAATCTTATTGAAGTTCATGTAAATATTCTTGATCCCTTGCTTTTCATAGAAAATATTTACTAAGCCTGTCTCTCACTGCATAATCCTGCTAAAATGTTCATTGTGATTGACTTAACTGAGGATCAATTTGGAAATAAATAACACGATTATTGTGTGTGCATTTTTACCAATTAAAAACTGTCTTTTTTCTTTTATCTTAGACTAATTAATGACTAATTGCATGATAATAATAAAATGTGTGTACCTTTACTTCCATTGGAAATTTAATATGAAGATATGTTCATGTCTTGAAAAATCCTGAAGTATCATTACCTGAGTCTCTGATTCTCCCTTCTTGCCTTAGTTTACATTTAGTGCTGTTATCAAGAGGTTTACTTGTACATTTCCCCTGAAACAGCTGTTATACTAGTGAAAAACAGATTAATGTAACTTTGTAATGTATATGTGTGTGGTGCATATGTCTATGTGAATACACTATAAATGTATGTATTCTCCCGTAGGTGGAGTAAAGTATACAATCCCCTTGGAGCAGGACTTACAGGTGGGTGTTCTCCTCAAGACAATTAATGACAATTCCTTAGTGACAATTAAGCCAGCATCTTCTGTAAAAGCAGTAGGCACTAGTAAATCTCTGGGCCTTCTCTTGCCTGGAATGGGATTTCTTTGATGATATTGTCTCATGTCTCATGTTCTGTAGACATGATTCTATAGACAATGCCTTCAATTGTATTCTCTGATGTAATTCTAAGACTACCAGATAATCTTTCCTCCCGTGTAGTATTAGAGATTGTGCCAACCATGAACTACTGAGTTTTCACCAGCACACTTAGGTTAAAGCTTTAGGTTTCACCTGGCATGGTGATGAAACCTCTGTAATCCTTGCAGAGGCAAGAGGATCTCTGAGTCCAAGGCCAACCTGGTCTACAGAGTGAATTCCAGGGAAGCCCAGGTTACACAAAGAAACCCTTTCTCAAAACCAAAGAAGCAAACAAACAAAAAGCTTTAGGATTCCATTATTGTTCATATTAAATTTTCTTGCTGCATGTTGGAACATAACACATAGGAAATAGTACTATACCTTATCTATCAGCACAATGAATCATTCTTGGAATTCTCTCCAACGTTCCTTCAAATAGGTATTTTGACTATTGGGGGAAACCATCAGTGTGGGCCTATTCCATAATCTGCGGACTTAATATTTTCATTTTAATAACAGTTCACAATCAACCTTTAGTCACACAAATGAAAGTAACAGAAAAATAAGATTAATTAAAAGATGCAACTTCTCTGGGCTCTGGCAGTGTCATATTGTATTGTGAATGTGTTCTTATGTTGTTGAATGTGTTCTTATTCCAGAAACAAGGAGGACCCTAAGAGAGACATACATGGGCCTCCGGAGAAGAGAAAAGGAACAACATCTCCTGAGCAAATTTGGGGCCACTGGGGGGGGAGGGAGGTAAGAGAAAGAGGATGGGAGAAGAAGAGGGAGGAGGAGAACATGAGGGATCTGGAAGGTCAAGTTGGGGGAAGAACAGAAAGGGAGAGCAAGAAAAGAGATATTTTCACAGAGGGAGACACTATAGGTTTAATGAAAAATCTATAACTAGGGAAATCTTCAGAAATACACAAGGATGACCCTAGCTAAGAATCTAAGGAATAGTAGAGAGGCTACCTTAAATATTCTTTCCCTATAATGAGATTGATGATTACCTTAAATTCCATTATAGAGCCTACATCTAGTATCTGAGGGAAGCAGAAGCAGAGATTCACAGCTAAGCACTGAGTTGAACTCCTGGAATCCAGTTTTATAGAGGGAGGAGGGATGAGTAAAACGGTCAAGGACATGCTGGAGAAACCCACAGAAACAGCTGAGCAAGTGGGAGTTTATGGACCCCAGTCTGACAGCTGGAGAATCAGCATAAGACAAAGCCAGATCGCCTGAATGTAGGTGTCACTTAGTAGGCTTGGGCAGTCTATGGGGTCTCTGACAGTGCAACCAGTATTTATCCCTAGTGCATGAATGGACCTTGGGAGCCCATTCCCTATGGAAGGATACTCTCTCAGCATACGTACTTGGGCATGGGGTGGCGGGTGGGCCGAGACCCTTCCCCACTTGATGTGACAGACTTTGATGATTCCCCCATGGGAAGCCTCACCCTCCCTGTGGAGTGAATGAGAGGTTGGTGGGGTAATTGGAGGACAGGAGGGAGAGGGAACCGGGATTGGTATGCCAAATAAGATGTTCATAATTTAAATAAAAATTAATGTATAAAATAAAAGAATGGAAAAAAAGATAGCACTTCCAAGAGCAAACCTTGCCAGACTTAAGTGTTATGTAGGTGCATTGAATTTGCCTCTTAGATACAATACTTGGATCCTGTTATCTGCTACAGGTTGATCTCTACGGATCAAATACCATATAATTGGCCTGTTTGTTTTCCTTAGAATCGAGTTTCTGAAATCTTTGAAGAAATATGTTCAGTTTCAAGCTCAGTATTTTTAATACGTATCTAAATTGGAGTCTTAACAAGAAGCTGAGGTGGACAGTTGTATGTGTCTCTGTGTGTACAAATGTACTTCTGTAGGGAAGGGTTCTTCTTTGAAATTCATCCATTTCTTTTATTTGAATACCACCCTCATTTCAATAGTATTAGATTATTATTCTAATTTGCAATATTTGGTAATGAACATGCTACTGTCATCAAAAAAAGCAAGCTACTGTGCAAGTGTGCAAGTGCAACCTTATTCAAGAATGATTCCATGTGATTTTTTAAATTTGAATTTATTTTAACTTAGAAAAATGTTAGTATTATACATGTTAAAGAAGTATTGTGATGATGTTTTAACCCTCATATACACACATTGTGTTTTATTTATGTTAGGTTAAAATACATTTTAAACATCAACTACACACAGGGAAACACTACAATTTCTTTCTTCCTACTATTTGAGATATATTCTGCATCATTATTATATGAGTCACCTGACCTAAATAATTATTCACCAGGGATTCTTACTACATTTGACAATAGCTTAATACCAAGTTTCAAATGCTGCTCCTCCTTTCTTATCATGTACCCAGCCTTTGGGAATGACCATTCTATTCTCACCTTATATAACAGCAACAGTGTTTAAGTATATATATATTAGTGAAGTCGTGATACTGGTTCTTTTTTAAATTATATGTTTATTTCCATTAACAAAGTAACATTTGGCTCTAGGTATGTTGTTTCAAATGATAGTACTTCTTTTCTCTTTACTGACAAATAATATTTCTTATTCCTTTATCAATTGAGTGTCTAGCTTGTTTTCATTTCTTCTCTGTCTTAATGGTATTGCAATAACCATGGGGAATGTATTTTCTGCAAGGTTGGAGGATACTTGCAGGACAGGATGTCAGCAGGGAACAAACACAAAGCTAATCAATTACTGAGAAGTATGACCAAACACACATGATGAATTATCTAAGCCAGTTAAAATTTTGAGAAAATATGCTCAGAGTATTTTCCAACCCTACATCCCCTTGATGCTGGAACTTATGCATCCTTCAATAGAAGAATGAGTAAGTCATAAAACAAAGGTGAAATAAATATTATATTGCTACCAAATTTAGGTCATACACAATAGCAGCACCATTGGCATAATATTTGAAACATGTATTTAAAAATGTAAAACCACATAAACTTTGCTTCATTTTAGATAATACCAAATATCACACTGTAGAATGAACCTTTAGCTGAGAAAATAGCCAGAAGTTCATTGTGATGAAAGAGTCCTACACACACACTCTCTAAATAAATAAATAAATAACCAAATAAATAAATCAATAAATAACTGTGATATTTAAAAGAATAAAACCTAGTATAGAAGAATAATAAAAAAGATGGTAAGTACATAGTCATTCTTCTATGAATTTGTCAGAATGTGACTCCTCATGAAGTGATATATGTTATAAGAAACACACTCTATTTCTTCCTTCTAGGGAGATCCTTGCATTCCCCTTACATGCTCCCTCTTTCCCTAACATCTCTGGATCTATGGATTGCACTCTGATTATCATTTTTTATGAACAACACCCATATATAAGTGAGTACACACCATAATTCTCTTTCTGGGTTAAGATTACTCAGGATAATTTTTTTCTAGTTCCATTCATTTGGCTGCATATATCATGATGCCATTGTTTTAATATTTGAGTAATAATCCATTGTGTAAATAGACCACTTTATATTTATCCATTCTTTTTTTAAGGACATCTAGGTTGTTTACATTTCCTGGCTGTTATGAACGAATATAATGAACATACTTGAGCAAGTTTCCCTGTGGCATGGTGGAGCATCTTTGGTTAAATGCCCAACAGTGGTGTAGTTGGGTCTTGGTAGATTCCAAACTTTCTAACGAAATGCCATATTGACTAACAGGGCCTGTATTCTTGTTCTGGGTCTCAGGACATTTCCTACTTTTGGGTTTCTGTGTCCACCTATGATACAATAGTTTTTGCTTCACATATTTATGTCTTATTTTGTCATGTTTTGTTGTTGTCTCTTGAAAGCCTATTATTTCCAAATGAGAGGCAGAGAGGGAATAGATCTGGAGGGGTTTATATAGTGAGGAGTAACTGAAATGAGGATATATTGTTTGAGAAAAGAATCTGTTTTCAATAAAAAAGAAACACAGTGTTATGGATCAAAGCCAAACCAATGCATCATGTGTTATTTACTTAACCAATAACAAGGGTTTCGTAATGTATATGTTAATATAAAATTGTGTTATTATGAAATTATTAATACAAAAACCTATAAACATGTGTTTAAGATGCTCTTCTGGACCTGTCTTGTATGGAAGAATCAGAACTTAATATCAAAAGAATAAAGTCAATTATCATGGAAAAGCAAACTATATTTGTTTCTCAGGCTGTTGGCTTAAAAGAAAGCAGCTGAATTTAAGTGAGTTGTCATTAGTAACATAAGTTCTCAGTGGCAAAGTTGAAGTGCAAAGTTAATATTTGTCCTATGAGCTCCTGCTGTGGCTGTGGTGCCCCATTTAATGCTTTGCTGGCTTCAATCAACAACATTGCCCTTGTATTACATACACACCATTCCTCTTCCTGTTCATATAAAGTCCTTCCTCACCATTTTAAAGCAGAGCACATTTGAATAGCCTCAGCTTTTACTTTTTCCCCCCTGAAAATCTTCTGCTTGCAAATGGGAAAACTTCCTGAAGTATTATGTGTTAAGACTCATGAAACATGATGGTGGAGTAAAATTTAATATGTAACTCAATGTTAGAATTATAAAGGGTTTCATGTATTAATTGCTCTTATTCATCCTCTTAAAATGTCTCTTTTTCAGATTTTTGCTTCTGTATCAAAAATTATTTTTGTTTCCAAAGGGACAGAATTATTTCTTATTTAAATGCCAAGTTTGTGCAGGAAATTTTTAAATACTACCCTGTTTGTGCTTCTCCTCCTTCCTGTCACAGCTTCCTCTATCTGTTGAGGACACTGAGTAGCTACAACATGGGATGTATAACATCCAATTCACTCAGGAAAATGGAGAGTACATGTCTTACTTTTGTTTGCATGTTTTGTTAAAAAGGCTTAGTTTTCTTCAAACTCCTGAGTCCAATCTAATATTTGGGAGAGTTTCTTTTGAAGGAATGCCTTTGAATTAGAGTATTTGAAAGTAGTGTCTCTGTCTCCATATGCATGTCTAGAATAACTAACTAGCCAGGTAGTGGTGGCACACACATTTAATACCAATACTCAGGAGACAGAGGCAGGCAGATTTCTGTGAGTTCCAAGGCCAGCCTAGGCTACTGAGTTAGTGCTAGAACAGGCATCAGAAGCTACACAGAGAAACCCTGTCTCGAAAAAACAAAAGCAAAAAAAAACCAAATAAACAAACAAAACAAGCAAGAAAGAATTATTAACTGTAGAGTTTCCCCTGTCAGGCAGTTTCTGTGGTGTTATCTTCATTTACATACTTGAATTTGTGAAATTTTACTTATGTTAAGAAGAAAAAAAAAGTTAATCTGCCATTGTAGATTTAATTTATCAACCACATATTTTATGTTGCACATAAGAAGGAGTGACAGTCACACACACACACACACATACACACACACACACAAACGCACACACACAGAGAAAGAGAGAGGGAGAGACAGACACAAAGAGAGAAAGAAAGATACAGAGAGACATACAGATTTATATATATATAGATAGATAGAGAGATTGAGAGAGAGAGAGAGAGAGAGAGAGAGAGAGAGAGAGAGAGAGAGAGAGAGAGAGAGAGAGAGACCAAGGAAAGAATGCCTCCAAAGAGAACTGAGGAGTCAGGAAAATCTTAGTTCCTTAAGCAAAACGACCTATTTCCCCAATGAGAATACTGGACTTTGGAACAGGAGTTTGTTTCGTGCTTCATTCAAACACAGCAAAAACACCTTAAATGGACTTTATTCTTACATTTGAGGATTTAGAAAAAAATATGAGGCTAAAAAACAAGAAATTTCAAATAGCACAATTTAATTTCTAAAATGTACAAATTTTATCTATTAGGCTGTCAGTAATTATGATTTGAATTGACATGGCATTGGCAATGTGAATATGGAATCAAGTAATTTCCAGTATATTTATTTATTCTGTGCCAATATCTTCAGCCTTTTTTGCCACACTTGTCCTTATTCATCCAGGACCTCTATATATATGAAGAAAAACATATTTCTAATCATTATTTGAACTTGAAAGTAATTTCCATACATTATCCATTTTAAAAATGCAGACAGAAGACAATGTTTCAGGGCTATTGGTGGTGTTATGCAAGAAATCTTTTTCAAATGTGAAAGCTAAATTCTTATTGGTTGTTGACAATGATAATTAAAAATCTGACAAATTGGGATGCATTATAAGGGGAAACAATAAGACTTCTTTAGGAGAATCAAATCAAGTGCAAAGGGAAATACACAGGAATCCTTTCAATTCCAATGAATGGAATTAATGTTATAACCTGATTGAGGATATTATGTAGATAAAAAGCATGAGGTCAACTATGATCATTATGTTTGGATTGAATTACTGTGCATTGTTAGTATTTTTAAAATCCTTTTAAGAATCAGGAAGAGGGGCTATAGAGATGACTCAGCAACTATGAACATGAATAGCTTTTGCAGTGAACCCCATTTGGTTCCCCATATCCATGCTTACAACCATCCAGCTAAGGGGACCCAACACCCTCTTCTGTATTACACATGCAGCTGCACATACATATGCATATATACTTGAACAGATATATACACAGAAACACATGCACAAAAAACAATTTAAAAAATCATATTACAAATTGAAAAAATGGGAAGGTCTCAGAGGAATGTTCAGTGAGGGCAACTATGAATTCTATTTTCAACTTTGAATGAAATTACCTTGAATATGAACACTAGATATCAGCAGTTTCCAAACTGTGGATTATGATCACTATAGGGGTCAAATATAAGCTATACCTCTATCAGATATTTACATTATGATTCATAATAGTATCAAAATTATAGCTTTAAAATAGCAAAGAAATAATTTCATGGTTGGGAGTTCTACAACACGAGGAACTGTATTAAACTCTTGTGACATTAGAAATGTTGAGAATCGCTGCTCTCTCTCTCTCTCTCTCTCTCTCTCTCTATATATATATATATATATATATATACATATATGTGTGTGTGTACGTATATGTGTATACATGGACACATTTTAAAATTGCTTTTTCCTATTTTTATTTTATGTGTATGAATATTTTGTTTTCATGTCTGTATATATACCACATGTACACTTCTTCCCCATGGAGGCCATTGGGAAGATTGAGTTGCTATATGATCCCTAGGAATTGAACCTGGGTCCTTTGCAAGATTAACAAATGACCATAACTGCTGAACCATCTTTATAGCACTTGTATGGTTTTATTTCAAGGAATATTTACAACATGTGATTTTTGTCAGATTCCCAGGGAATATGAAAACAGCCCAAACAAAATCAGAGACCTTTTAAGATTGCTTATGCACTTGTTGGTTTAGAATTATTTTACTGAATAATGATTTGGGGCAATGAAAGAAAGGAAGACAAATCTGCTTTAATATCTATGTATTTTAAGAAGTTGAAGGGAAATGGCCAGAAAATACTTGATTACAATTTTGAAAGCCCAGCACACAAGTGTTTAAAAAGTTAACTTTTAATATACAAGTATATTTTTAGCCACAAATTTGGATGGATTCCTTTAAAATTCCTAAAGTTAATAAAACAGTTAAGAAATGTTCTGATGAGGCATCAATAGTGTAAGTGTAATTGGACCCCGAAGAAAGAACAGAAGAATGGAGTCATGGAGCTTCATGGATACTCTGTCCTTTGAGACCTGTGTCATATCTTCATACTCCTCACAGACTTGTGTGTGAGTGATCATTGGTGTTTTCATTTTTCTGAGACTGTCATCACCACTGCAGCCCTAGCCTCTTGTTGGCCCTTGCTTTAGTCAGGGAATCTTTTACTTTACTGCATTTGCTAATGCTATTGAGGAGAAAATTTTCAAAGTCAATAAGCACCAATGCAGTCCTTAGAAAATTATTTGACCCAAAAACTTCAAGAGCTCAGAGAAACAATGATGAATAGATGACAGGTCTTAGAAGACTTCCAATCTGATACTTCAGAATCAGACATATAGACAACAGGTCAGGACAGAAGTATCCCCACACCTCTCAAATGCCGAAAAGATCTCCCTAAAGTTGCTATGCCTTCACCTATGGTTTTCCCAGTATCTGTAACTGAAAAACCAGCAGCAAAAAAGCACCCAAATGGTTCCATTGCTTATCAATGGGAACCTATACAGATGAAGGACCTAAAGGGATTCAAGGAAGCCATTGTTTCCTATGGATTTTATTCTCCCTATGTCAGAGAGCTGCTAACCTCATGGGCTACTACAAATAGAGTAACCCCAAAAGACTGGGCCCAATTAGTTTCGGCAGTACTCAAAACTTCATGTCAAATTCAATGGAGTGCTTTATGGTTGGAAACTGCTCCTGCATTGGGTTGCATTGAGTAGGACCCTGTCAGAAGTCTCTTATGCTAGGCCCATTCTGTGTGTGTGTGCAGAAGTGGCCCTCTTTGATGTCTTTCGGAATTTAGTATATTCTTGATTTGCAGGTCAGAGGCTTGATTCATTTTCTCTGAGTAAATGTAACAGGTGTTTTCAGAGACTTGTTTTTGAGAGGTTTTGGAAGCCAAAATGTTTCCTAGATTTCCTAGGTCCTGCAACAAAGTCATATTATCAAAGCTGTGATTTCATCTGTTTCATATTCACAACCACCACATGTGTCTGATCTTTTATACATTTTCACATCACCCTCTTATCCAGTTGGGGACAGAAAAGAAATGTCTACTTTTACAAAACTTGTGTGGTTGCAATTCGACTTCCTCAAGCAACAAACCAGATCAGCTTCTTCACTTGGAGCTTCTTAACCCTAATGATATTTGCAAGGTTTCTATTGCCATGCAAGGAATTCATGGGTCCTGGGAATTAGTAGGTGTAAATATGTGAACGGAACATGATGATTCACTTCACACAAAATAACAAGCAGTGTTTCACCATCAAGACTGAAGAGTTCATGAAGAAAATGCCCCAGCAGAGTCCTGCTTCATTTTATAATGGGCACAAATAGAGAAAACACATTGCAAAGCCATAGATGTCCTCAACAATTTAAGATAGCTGTGATGTCACTGACATGAATGTGTATGGGAGTGCCACTGTATGCCCAGTCCTTAAATATCACTTAAGTTCTTATAAATAACTACTTCAGTACCACTAGAGTGTCTTAAACCACATTCATTGTTGAGCATCTAATCACTCTTCTACTTTTCTTTTTTAGATAAAAAGTGGTGACTTACATAATTGTTGAGACATGAATTATCTCATTCCAATTTGTACTTATTGTGATTCCCCTAATGAGAATTTTAAGACTTTTTTATCGAAAATATTTTTCATGCAAAGATTCTGAATATGGTTCTAGTACAACAACTCCTTCCAGATCCTCTCCCCACCTCCCACCCACCCAAATCTACATCCATTTTGTGCTCTCTCCCTCATTAGAAACCAAACTGCAATCAAGAAATAAATGTTTAATAATAAAATAAGATAAAAATAAGCAAACCTGAATATAACAAAACAATGAAATAAAAAACAAACAAAAAGAGCCACAGTGAAAGCTCAAGAAGCACAAGTAGATATGGAGACACGTGCATTGGCAGTCACTGCATTCCTCTAAGAACAAAACAGTTGGAAACCATGATATATGATAAAAGATCTGTTGGATGAGAAACACAAGAAGGAAAGTACTCCCAAACAATGCATTGTGAGACAAAAAGAAAACAACAAAATCCAGACCTTAAGAGTGACTTGCAATTGGAGATAGTCTTTGGGTTAGGGAAGTGGGCTCTCAGCACTGGGACACCTTCAAGCCCTTACTTGTATCTTCAGGCCCTGTATATGCTGACACAGTCTCTGTGAGTTCTTATGTGCATCAGCCCTGCTGTATTTAGAAGGCCTTGTTTCCTTGGTGTTTTCCTTCCCCTCTGACCCTTATAATTTTTCTTCTCCATCTACTCTGGTCCCTAAGGGGAGGTATTTGATGGAGACATACCATTTTGAACTGAGTGTTCCAAGAACTTTCACTCTAGGCACATTATCAAGTTGTAGATATCTATATTCATCCACATCTATCGCAGGAGGAAACTTCTCTGATGACTGAGTAAGATGTTGATATGAGTACAGTAGAATGTCATTAGGAGTCATTTTGTTACTGTGTTCTTTTAGCAAAACAGAAGTATTTTTTTTATGTAGGTCACTGTCCTATCCTGCTTCTGGTGTTTGGCAACCTAAAGAATGGCAGGAATGAATTCAATCGCATGGTATGATCCAATCAAATAAATCAGATATCATTTGATTAGTTTCACAGGATTTGTGCTACATTTGCACTAATGTGTCTTGTAAGCAGGTCACCACTTTAGATGTAAGGGTTTCTTGCTGGTTTGGCTTTTACTTTTCTCCTTTGGTATTGTGCAGAGAACTTTTCAGTACAACAAACTCTAGTTTGTTGGTCTGACAGCTCTATGTAGGCATATGCATGACTTCACTATATTAAATGAGTTGTGTAAGCATTGTCAGCAGCAGTAGGGTCTTACAATCAGTTTATATAAGGTATTCAATATCCTTGGGAATAGCATAAGTCATTGGGATTTCTTTTGCTGTCACTTTGGTCAACAGCTTTAACCTATTTCTGTAACTTGGAGTTTCATCTTGTTTAAGAGATGTCCAGTTGAGACTTTCTCTCCCCAGTTACTTGTTTCCATTTAGACCACTTTCATACGGATAAATGTTCTTAGGAGATTTCTACTGCACTAGGTTTGCATACATCCTCTTAAGTTGACCTGAATTTTACCTGCCTTTCCTCATAATTGGTTCCTCCCATCTATCTCCCTGTTTGATCATTACTTTTGAGTACCCTACATCAAAACATCCATTCATAATTATGTACTCTATTTCTGCTTCATAAGATTATCCAATCTTCCCCCAAGTCCTTTACTCTATACCTAACCTCTATGGTTTTATGGATTATAACCAACTTATCAAAGACTAAACAGCTAACATCCTCATATACTAATTAATTCTTAACATTGTATCTTTCTCTCATGGGCGTCAATCTGACTATTCATATATTTCCATTTTTACACAGCTACTTAACGTCCTAATCAGCTATTTCCTTGTGTCACAGTAATGCCAACCACAGATCACATTTACATGTTTACTACTGTAAGCATTCTGGACTCTTATCACAGTGAACAGTGCAGACCGGGAATTCACACATGGGAATATTATTGTTCAGAACTTTCAGAAGCTTCTGAAGCTTTGCATTGACAAGTTTATTTGCTATGGATGACCCTCCTTCATATGGCTTTGTGGTTTTGGTAGTTGCCCTTCTACTTTTAGTGTCTGCCCCTTTCATACAAAAATTTGGCGATAACCTATGAGTTCTCTCTCTTCTATTTTGAAAAAATATTTTACTCTGTGTTCTCCTTAATTTTCTTATTCATGATGCAGTGTTTTGAATTATCTTTTTGCTCAGACCATCTGCAGTAAAAATTGACCTATGCACTCAATATGGTTATGTTGGCTACATCCTTCTAATGTGTTTGCATATTGTTCAATGGATTCTGAAATATTTGTATCAAGTGTTATTAATTTCCTATGCCCTGATCTGTCCTGTGTATACTTTTGCATTAAGCAAAGGTTAGATACTTCATGAATATTTTGAAAGAGTGAATAAATTATCACTAAAAAAGCAAAAGATCTTGGAAGTAATTCCTTTCATTACTTTTATTTCAGTAAACTCAAATTAGATTTAAATAATTTTGAAATAACTTTATCAACATCATTTTGGCATCAGTTTTATGTTTCTACAGATACAAGTGAATAATTATAATGATGTGATAATAGGTGAGTGCATTTGAGAGATGCACTTACCTAGTTTGTATTTTATCTATAAGAAGACTGAATAAATTCTATCAAATAATTTCATCCTAGGGGATGTTGATACGTGGAGATAGTTTTTAAGTTGGTGCTAATGAGAGTACTAGCTAGGAAGGTGATGTGTTGCCTTTACAGTTTCATTTATTACTTATCACCTTCTAAAATGTTCAGTCTCCAAATCCATTTAAATTGCTTTTATGCTTTTATCTACTTTTTAGAATTAGCAAATGAGTAGCATATTTCATTATGAACTTTTCTTACATGCTTGCTCTCCTTTTGTCCACAGTAGCCAACTTTCTATTTTCATGCATTATTAAATAATAGAGGCAGCATCAGATAACTGGGATAGACATGTTTTACCATTTTATAAGTGTGTAAAAACGCATCTAAGCAGAGGACTCTCTGCTTGGCTCTCATTCTATGCTATCATCTCTACATAGGTTCTGGAGTGGGTAGAGTAAACTGAGATTGAATAATAAAAACTCACTTTACAAATACATACACACTAGTTGGTCATAGGTGTTGACCTGAGAGGGAGCTCAGAGACCAAGACTGAGATTAAAGGAGACACCAGCCCAAAAGTGTCAGAAAGATGTAATTGAGGAGGACAAATAGGAGCTCCAACCAGGACAGCTCTCAACAGCAACAGCACATGGACAGTGAAGACTACTGTAACCAGCAAGTTGGGAGATTGAAGGCTGAAGGATCCAGTTACTCTGTTCAGTGTGAATCAGGAAGTGCTACTGCCAGTTTAAAATCTATTGAGGAACTGAAAAATATCTAGCAGGAGTCCTGGACTTAAACACACAGTAGTAGATTGTAGGTAGTTAGTAATAAAACAGATGAGGGAAATCCCAGTCCACTTGATGTGCTTAGATAATAATATTATAATTAGTGTCTTTGAAAAGATGTGATTCTATGTGCAAGTATAAATATATGCAGATGACAAGAGCGTAGTTTGTAGCTAGCGTCATCTTTTCTGAGATGTACACTTCCAAATATGCTGTTTGTTATCACTTTAAATCAAAGTAAACTACATATCATTTTAATTATATTTAATTACCTCTAACAAGAGGTAATACAAAGTTTACTTAATTCAACATGTTTTTTTATAAAAATATGTTAAACCATTAATCTGAATGGATTTTTATTGCTAAAATAAACCATAAAATTATGAGTTTCAAATATACATCAAGTTAAAAAGCATTATTTAAAACAAAATGGAGATGCAGAATAATGAGAAGGATTAGATAAAAAGCATAAATTCATTCTTTAAACTGTACTTATTTTTATTTTATAAATATAATAGTTTTGTCTGTGTATATGTATGTTTGCAATATTCAGTGACTTCAGGAATCAGAGAGGGACATTAGATTCACTAAAGCTGGGATTATAGACCGTTTTAAACCACTATGAGGATTCTGGAAAATATACTTGAGTCCTCTGCAAGATCAATGTACTTAACTGTTGAGTCACTTTTCTGGCCTATAATACCAATTCTTTATACATGTAAAAGAATAGATAACACACATGAACATGCACACACACACACACATTAATAGGGGATAGACTAAATTGAGTATAAATCATATCAGATAAATTGTCAATTTCAATAATATGTACTTGTTTCTTGCTTCATGTTTATAAAATGTATAGAAAATGTTTTCTTTTTTAAAACACATGCCGTTCCGTGGAAGATATGAGTGTGTATTTTAATGTGTGTCTTTATAATACTTCCAATTAGTTTCTAGTTTGTTCTGAGGTGAGGCATGAGGAAGAATGTATAAAAACCTTTATGATCCAAGAATAAGTACAGGGAAGGGGTCTGGAAAATGTCCAAAAATGAAAGCACATTGATTATGAAGGACAAAGAGGAGGAATTTAAGCTGTTGGAAATTAGTTTTTTTTAAACTGGAGTGCTAAAAATGACAATAGAGGATTTCTTGTGTGTTGGAGGTAAAATGACCAATCAAAAGACAATATTTTAAAGGGTTAAGGGTAATTATATTACTACTTCACATATTACTCAGCCTTTTTGTTGCGCTGCATTATTTTCAGTATTTAAGTATGTGCTAAGACTTTAGCGATAGCCTGCTTCCAAATGACATTTGAGGACACCTTAAAACCCTTGTATACCCAATTGTTCTGTTAGGAAAAATCATGCACGCTGAATTGGTTAGCGGTCCTTTTTGAGACGCTTTTGAGAAGCATTAACACATCAAAAGCAGAGCTGCGCCTATTCAAAGAGTGAAGTATCTTTATGAAACTATTCATGCTACAAAATTCTTAATACACAAAAGGCTGTAAGAGTCTGGCTGGGAACAATATGGCAGTAACTCTAATTGCCTGAAAAAATTAGGTACCTGACTTGGCTTAATTCTGAACAAGGTCAGACTGATACAATCTTCAATAAAAGACAGATATCTGAGTTGCCAAGCATATAAACAAGCCAAGGAGATTTGAATCAGAGTAACTTCATGATTAATAAACACAAAGGAAGCAGGTTCATGAGTGATGTGTTAAGCTATGCATCCAGAAACAATGGGGCTGCCTACTCAGAAATTGGAGACAAGCAATGAGGTCAGAAAGGTTTTCTACCTTGTGTGAGAACTAAAATACATTTCCACTTTCGAAAATAAAAAATTCTGCTAGCATACATTCAAGACAGAAGACGAAGAAGGCTTTTTTATAAATCTCATGTTATAAAAAGGGGAGATATAGGAAGTATTATTCAAATGGCATAATATCCTAATGGTAGTCACTACAATGATAGACTTGACCTATGAGATGACTTTAATGAGTATCATATTTATACTAATTTTATTAATATGATTAATATAAGGGAAATCCATGTGATATTAGTTTTAATACTAAAACAAATGATTGAAAATCCTGAATAATATGATAGTCGTCACTTCTATAACTCTGGAGGCTTTCGTGTCAACACATTGAAACATTTAATAACTCCAGTGTTTGTATTCTACCTTGACTCTGAGAAGCTGGCACTACCTGAAGCCCTCTGCACACTTTCAAATGTCAGGCCACTGTGTGTGATGGTTCATCTTTTTATTCATTTACTTTTCTCTGCTAAATGCCAGCCTTTCTCTTGGGGCCTTTCTATCTGAAGGAATAACTGTCTATATCTTTGAAGTTCTCTCTGTCTCCAAATTAGCTAGCTCTCCCAAAAAAACATCTGATGTCAAAATTCAGATAATGGCTAGTTCTTCATTCCCTCTCCTGACCAAAACTACCTGGAGTACCTTCCATCTGCCCCAGGGATGGTGTTCGTCAAGGCTCAGTAGATGGGTCATTGGAGACATACATCTGCTTTCAAAATAATCTGTACATAGTTTAAGATTTTACCAACCAAATCTTTTTCATCTTACTATCCTGCCCCTAATAAAATGTTAAGATGTAGATACAGAAAGTGAATGGAGAGGAGAAAGCCATGCATAGGACATGATCTTTGGGTACTGTAGCGTGAGAACACAGTGTGCATCCACACAAAGCAGCAGCTGGTCAGAATAGTCTGGAAGGATAGATAGTTGCCTAAGATTCTTAGAACAGTTTCAAAGCTCAGTTCTCTGCTTCTTGTGGAGAAATGGAAATTATCTTTGAATTCCTTTCTTTTGGCATTGGTTATTATTTACCAAATGCGAAATGTGACCACGAACTAAGCAGTGCTCATCAATATATTTCTCTATGTATGTGTCCTGAAAGAATTCGCTTTGAGATATTTTTCAAATATTCAACAAAAATGTTGATTCTGAAGCTAAAATATTAATATATGAAGACTCAGGCAGCTGATTCTGTAACATTGTGACATAATCATAACCTGAATATTTGGGTAAAAGTATTTAGATCCCAATTACTTGCAGTTCAAAATTTTAGAGCAAATGCTTCCTAAGTTTCATAAAGTTAAGTAAATGAAGGTTGTTGTGGGTGAGAGGGTTCATGTTTTTCTTGCCAACTGCACAAAATGAAGTCATCAAGAGAGAAACCATTTTGTCAGAAATGTGCTTAGCTCATCAAATAAAGCACTTAACGGCAAGATTGGAATAACTCTGTCAATTGCATGTTCGTACTTTCCCATGCTGTTCTGACCAGATGCACACTTTGTTCTCACACTACAGTACCCAAAGATCATGTCCTTTGCATGGCTTTCTCCTCGCCATTCATTTTCTGTATCTACATTTTATTAGAGGCAGGGTAGTAAGATGAAAAAGATTTGGTTGGTAACATCTCTTTTAGAGCATTTTCTTGAATGAACCTGTAGTGATACCTAGGGGTTGTGTGTCAAAACATAAGTAAACTGTTATAATTTTGTCATGTTTTTTTATGGTACAGACAATTTGTTAGAGTACATGTGTGGAAAAATGCTCTGGTGCATTGTGGCACCAACCTGTCTGCAATCTCAGTCTTGTGGGTGTCACATCACAAGAGGATCTCATGTCAATCAGGAGAGACACACTAAGATGTATGTGCAATTTCCTGGTCATCTCACATCTCACTTGCTTCTCAGACTGCTGATAATCCCATTATTGATCTCATGATAATGTAGGTTAAGAGATTTTGCTATCCCAGGGTTAAATGTATATTTTGTGTTTCAAAATGAGTTTTACAATGAAGGTTGAGGTAAGCATTTTTTTCAGGAAAATGGAGTTAGCTTGATTATAGTATTTCCCCGTGTTAGCATGCTGCTCAGTTCTATCTGTCTTACAAAATATAAGCTGAAATAACACTTTCATGAAAAATGAAACTTGTCTACAATGCAAGTAAAACAATCAAATGATTCTTTACTTTCAAAATTCAAGAAAAATAATTGGTGAGTGGGATGTTGAAAGATATATGTGAGTTTATCGTTAAACTGTCTTAATTCACTGTGAGCTGTTATAACAATATATGTGAGACTTGATTGGTCATTAAGATCAGAAAGTTTCTCACAGTTAAGGAGTCTGAGAAGTTCTACCTGAAGATGTCATTAGAGGGACTGGAGAGATGACTCAGAGCCACTGTTTACTGTTTTCGCAGATGAATCAGATTCAGTTCGAAGCCCCCACGTCATGCAGCTTACAACCACTTAAAACAACAGCTCCATGAGATTCAGCACACTCTCTTTAGGTCATATGGGCACCTAAAATAACCTCTCTCTCTCTCTCTCTCTCACACACACACACACACACAGAGTATAAAATAAAATAATTGTAAAAGATGTCATTGTCACATTTATGGTTTTGGTGAAAAAACTTAATATATGGAAGAATTCAGAGTTGCATATATTTTTCTAGAAGTTGTTTGTAAGAATTTTAATCTCTTATACACACTTCATTTCCTAATCAATGCAGAAAGCCACAACTCATCATATGGTCAACTTTACAACAACTGATGTTTAGAAGTGACACATTCAAACTTTGTTAACCATGTCTTCTGAAAAGGAAAAGGCTTATTGAAATGTACATAGAGAACTGAATAAAGTATATGATAGTTATGGCAATATTGCCTATCATGCTAACTGGCTTTGCCACTTGTCATTAAAATGATTTAAGATGAAAGAGAAATATAATTCACTATATGAGAATAACTAAAAAGTAAATGTGATATTCTGTGGCTAATTTAACATGATACTTTCAAAACATCTGTTGTAGATTTAAAAATAAAGATGTTTCAAAAAAGACTGGAGTGGTCGATCAACAGTTAAGAGAACATAGTACTCTTAAGTCACAGTTGTTCATGCTTCCTGTAGGAACCTGTTTTTGCCATTTAGGCTCCAAATGTTTGCATAATGCTAGGAAACTAACTGCAGCATATTTTTAATTTTTAAAAATTATTCTTGCAATGCCTATTGGCATTGTTTCTACTGTGATAATTTTTAAAGTAAAATGTTTTTAATATTTATAAACAAAACATAGGCACTACTCCACATTCTAGTAGTTTCATGAATTTGTAAATTAATAATTTTTAATTTATTGAATGCCAAGTTCTACTCTTTGATTTTCATATTAAAAATAGGAAACACTTTAAAATAAAATTCATAGAAACATGTAGGTAGTTCATAGCTTTCTTAAAAGCATTGTAGCTGTTTCAATATGAGAAAATCATAATGAGCCTAATCATAATATCTAGTACCAGAAGTTAATACAAAAGCTAAGGGTAAGATATTTGAATTGGGTACTTATTTTATGAAGAGCTTACTTCTTAATAACTCTAGCCATTTCATTTTATATTTAATGTAATCAAATCTATTTCATATACATGATTTATGACTATTTCTTAATGCACTTATGAAACCTTGGTCAAATCAGAGTACAGTTATTGGTAAATAGCATTCATTGAGGAATAATTGTACCATTCAGGAAAGTATGTGAATAACTTAAGAAAATTCTTACAGAATATAAAATAAATTGGTGAAATTCATTACATGAAAGTGAATTCAGGAAGTTGCAAAGTAGTAGCTATGTTAAAATTCTCACCTCAGTCTGGCAACTTGTTCAGGCTTAAAATTAATTTCATCTTTTAGAGATTAAGTAAAATATGTACTTGACACAATATTTTTTCTTTAATTTTTCTAACAACTGTTTAGATATGAATTTAACAAAAGCAAACATTTAAATTTTGTTAGTATATCATCTATAATTACACTTTATTATATAAGTATCTAATAAAATAATGATAAAAATTAGAATTTTAGAGTGTGGATGTGTTACAAATTGGAAAATGAATAATTACCTGACTTTCAGAATCTGGACATTATTCTCAGTGTCTTACTGAGATTTAGTCAATATATTTTCCTTTCAGATTCTAATATTTTTTGTTATTCTCTATCAGTTTTTTTCTATTTTTCTGCTATTGCTTTCTCATCTAGGTGTCATTTTTTCCCATAAATTTCAGGAGACTTTGAAAGTTCAAAGTAATCTTCAATAAATACTTCTTACATGCACTCAAATATTAGTTATGTTTCCTGGTCTTCTGATAAAATATCCAAACAAAGCAATTTGAAATAGAAAGTGTTTTTTTTGGTTCCAAGTCTAATGGTATTTTTCCCTTACCACAGTGAATAGATCACGGCAATAAAATATTAAGCTATTCACATTTTAAAAGGCAGAGAGTGATGAATGTTAGTGCTTAGCCACTGGGGAAGCTGATTCCCAGATTGTGAGATTCTTATCACCTCTATTACTTCAATTCAAATCATACCATGACCAGAGACTCTGGGAAACAGAACCTTCATTCAGTGGCTGATGGAAGAAGAGGCAGACTCCCACGGCTAAGCACTAAGCTGAACTCAAGAAAGCCAGTAGCAGAGAGGGAGGACTGATGACCAAAGGGATTAAGACTGGGCTGGTTTAACCCCCAGAAACAGCTGAACTGACAAGGGTTAGCTCTTGAATCCCAGACTGATGCCTGGGAATCCAGCATGGGACTGATCAAGACCCCCCTGAATGTGGGTGTCAGTAATCTATTGAGCCTTGGGCAGTAGATCAGTATTTATCCCAAGTATACACATGGTCTTTGGACTCCCATCCAACAATGTGAGATGCACTGTCAACCTGAACTCTTGGGGGAGGGTCTAGGCTCTGCCCTGGATGAAATGACAGACTATGGACACCCCCAAGGAGGGCCTCACCCTCCCTGGGGAAATGAGAGGATATTGGAGGGGGTTGGGGGGGAGGGCACGGGAGGAGAGGAGGGAAACGGAGAGGGACCTGGAACTGACTTGTGAAGCAACCTTGTTTCTAATCTAAATTTAAATTTAAAAATAAATAATAAAAAAAACAAATCATAACATGTGTTTGACCCAATAATTTAATACAGATAGTACCCAAATTCTAAATATGCTACATGGTCTATTAAGATTTATCATTAGAGTTCAATTACATAAAATCTGCATCAGATTGCTTCCCCATTAAAATGAATAGATGCTTCTATGGATATATTTTGTTTATGAACCAAAGTAAATTCATTCCATGTATGGACTCCTAATAATTCACTTTTATTTTGTATCCATTTTTGTAAGTTAATACAATGTATAGTATTGTAATAAGTAGTAGTTCTTTGTATCTAGTAGAAAGAGAAATAAGATCAAATTATTCTGTGGAATACTGTGTGACTTTTTACCTCATTCTAGTACCTAGGCAGAAGGGAAAGAAATTGTGGGAAACAGATGGAATAGATATTGGGTTAATTCCAAGACATAAGACTTCCATCTCATCATATCCATTTCCTTTATAACCTAAATTATATAGTTGTAGTAATTATTCATTAAATCTTATACATAAGGAATGTGGTTACTAAGGAAATTACTTTAACATGAGGACTAACAATTTCTTAAAATGTTTAATTGTCAATCACTTTCTGTCTTATTAAATTAAGCTAATAATGGTATGAGCACTATAAAGCCAAGTAAATGTAATTTATGGGAAAAAATGACACCTAGCTTAAGCTGACTTTTGGGAACTTATTCCCCATTCTGGATTGCCTCACCCAGTCTTTTTTTTTTTTTTTTTTTTTTTATTAATATTTTTTTATTTTCCATTTTAAATTTAGATAAGAAACAAGGTTGCTTCACAAGTCAGTACGAGGTCCCTCTCCCTTTCCCTCCCCTCCTCCCGTGCCCTCCCACCATCCCCCCCCGTTATCCCCTCATTCCCCCAGGGAGGGTGAGGCCCTCCATGGGGGTGTCCATAGTCTGTCATTTCATATAGGGCAGGGCCTAGACCCTTCCCCAAGAGTTCAGGGTGAGAGTGCACCTCACATTGTTCTATGGGAGTCATAGAAAGGGAGGAACTTATTCTACTGCAACTTGATACACTATGCTTTGTTGACACTCATGGGAGGCCTGCTCCTTTCTGAACAGAAACAGAGAACGAGTGGATATGGGAGGCAAAATGGGTGTTTGAGATAGCAGAAGAGGAGGAAGGAAAACACAGTAAGGACTTTCTGAAAAAATGGAAATATTTAATTGATTAAAAAGTTAACTTTGCCAGTAGAAAAATAAATGAAAATGTTCTACACATTTCATGTCAGGGATAAGTGAGAAAAGGTCATCATCACTTGTGAGGTTTTGCCAAGAATGCATTGACTCAGGACAATCCTGGGCTCACATTTATGGATCATTTACTGTTTAATACTCCTAGTAATACAATTGATAATGTCTCGAAGAAAGGAAATACCCAAGGATACATAGAGTGGGAGGAACAGAGAACCCATGATAAAATAAACATTAGGTAGAATGTGAAATTTAACTCTTTTTTTAATTTTTTTATTTTATTTTTTTTTTTTTGGTTTTTCGAGACAGGCTTTCTATGTATTGTTTTGGAGGTTGTCCTGGAACTCACTCTGTAGACCAGGCTGGCCTCAAACTCACAGAGATCTGCCTGTCACTGCCTCCCAAGTGCGAGTGCTGGGATTAAATGCATGCTCCACCAACTCCTGGCTCTCTCTCTTTTTTTTTAAATTTAAATCGAAACAAGCTTGCTTCACATGCCAATTCCAGCTCCCTCTTCCTCCCCTCCTCCCATGTCCCCCTCCCATCTCCCCAATCCTTACTTTGCTCCCCAGGGAGGGTGAGGCCCTTCATGGGAGATCTCCGGAATCTGTCATTTTATCCTGGGCAGGGCTTAGCCATCCCCCATGTGTATAGGATGAGAAAGCCTCCATCCATGTGGAATGGGCTCCCAAAGTTCATTCCTATGCCAGGGATAAATATTGATCTACTACACAATGCCCCATAGATTGCTAGGGTCTCCTTACTGACACCCAAATTTTGGGTGTCTGGATAAGTCCCATGCTGGCCTCTCAGTGATCAGTCTCAGGCTTATGAGCTTCCCCTTTTTTTCAGGTTTGCTGTTTCTGTGGGTTTCACCAGCCTGGTCTTGACCCCTTTGCTCATCACTCCTCCCTTTCTGCAACTGGGTTCCAGAAGTTCAGTTCAGTGTTTAGCTGTGGGTGTCTGCATCTGCTCCCATCAGCCACTGGATGAAGGCTCTAGGACAGATTATAATGTAGTCCTCAATCTCACTATTGGGGAAGGGCTTTTAAGGTAGCCTCTCTACTTTTGCTTAGTGTGTCATTTGCTGTCATCCTTGTAGATTTCTGGAAATCATACTAGTGCAAGATCTCTCTTCAAACCTATGATTTCTCCTTTTATTATGGTTATTATGGTATCTTTCATCCTTTTTTCCCCCTGTTCTTCTCCCGACTCAACCTTTCTGCTTCCCCATGTCCTCATCTCCCCTCCTCTTCTCCCCCTCTTTTTTTCTCAGTTCTCTCTCCCCTTTCCGCATACTCCCAATCTTCTCAGGAGATCCTGTCCTATTACCCTTCTCTGGCTTACCAGGCATATCTCTTTTAGGGTTATTCCTATTTCCCAGAATCTCTGGCAGTGGGATTGTAGGCTGGCACTCCCCTGATTCATGTCTAAAAACCATATGAGTGAGTACACACCATGTTTGTCTTTTTGTGACTGGTTTACCTCACTCAGAATGGTTTCTTCTAATGCCATCCATTTGCCTGCAAATTTCAAGATTCTGTTTTTTTTTCTTCCGCTGAATAGTGCTCCTTTTTATAAATGTACCACACTTTGTCTATCCACTCTTCAGCTGAGGGGCATGAATGTTGCTTCCAGGTTCTGGATATTACAAATAATGATGCTATGAACATAGTGAACAGACATCCTTGTTGTAAAAATGTGTGTCTTTTGGGTATATGCCTATAGATAATATAAACATAGTGAGAAAGTTTATAAAGTTTCAACTGAATCTGAAACATTTCTCCAACTTGAACTTTGTTTTTTTACTGTACCACGTTTGTATAAATGTTATCACAGGTGTGACCTGAATGAAGATAATGTGTTATTGTATATGGACTGTGACTTTATCTGTAAGTATAAACTCATTTCAAAGTAAAATGTTAAAATAATGAGGTTTATTAAACTTTTTCAGTGTGCAAAGTGCATTGTGTGCAAGTGTGAGATTAGTGAACAGAACCCCATTTAAAGTGATAGTATCCATTTAAAAGCATAAAAGCATGACATCGATACACCCATCTACACAATCAACTCTTGGAAGGAGAAGGTAGTGACATACCAAAAGATGGTTAGCCAGGCAATACATTCAAATCCAGGAGCTCAAGTTTCAATGAGGGACAGTGTCTCAAAAAGTAATAGTGTTCTATCAAGGAAGACAATTAAAATTGACCCCTTGTGTCTCTCTGTATTTTTGCATGTCTGTTCATAAACATGCACATGTTCACACACACAAACAAATATATTTACTACATATGTCCACATATATACATACAATAAATAAATAACATTAACTATAGTATCTTTTTAACTTTTGAGGATTTCTTGCCTTCATATTTCAGGCTAAGGAATTGATCATTAGAGTCTGTGATCTTCTCCAGTGATACCAATTACTGTTATTTTTGTAGCACTAATAATAAATACCAAGAGTAAGATACTGAGTTTAAAGCTGAAGATCAGAGAAGCAGAGCAGCCAGCCACTAGAGAGTTCTCATATCTACCAGTACTCAGACCCAAGGGGTGATCTACTGAACCTCAGACTACTCCCAACTACATTGATCCTCAGACAAACTCAGACTGCAATGAGCTTCTGTCTCCTGCCATCTTATATTCTTCTCTAGTGCTTCAATTAAAGGCATGAGATTAGAATTGCCATGATACCTTTGTGTGAGCTCTGTTTCTCTTTTAGACTGCATCAGTTTTATGTAGCTCAGGGTGCCCTTGAACTAACAGAGATCCATCTGCCTCTGTCTCCTGAGTCCTGGGATTAAAGGTGTGTGGCACCACTGCCTGGCATCTATGGTTAGTTAGTGTGGCTAGTTTTTCACTATTATCGTCAAGCAACACTTATTTCTTACATCATAAACACAATATTACCATAAATTTTTTATGATATACAGTAAATATTTATTACCTTTTCTACTTAGAGAAATTAAAGACTACTGACAGATCAAGATATGTACATTTGGTATGTCAAAACTGGTTTTAACTATTATGTTAAATATCAGAATCAGAAATTGATACTCAATTTTTGTTTTTTGTGTTTTTTTTTCGAGACAGGGTTACTCTGTATTGTTTTGGGGGCTGTCCTGGAACTCGCTCTATAGAGCAGGCTGGCCTCGAACTCACAGAGATCTGCCTGCCTCTGCCTCCAGAAATTGACACTTTTATCTAATTTGAATAAGGATTTGATGGAAATATACCAGTTCTCCTGTTATACAATCATAACATATAAAGTGACTGAGACAACATTAAAATAGGTTTAAACAATATTTCATCCTAGTTCTCTAATAAAATCTATGTGATCGGTCATCTCTTAACTAATGTCCTAGATCTTGTGGCATATCCTTACTATTGGTATGATAAACAAACTAAAATCAATTATTGATATTAATATAAAATGCAAAGTCTAGGGATATGGCAGATAACACTTCCTGAAAGAGCCTTATTCAAATTGACAGACTTAAATATTCTTCCGGTAGAAATGATGGCAATGAAACTCAATTCAAATCTCATTAGCTATGTAAATACAGTTGCAAAAGGGCCTTGGTAATTCTCTCATGTAAAGAAAATGCATATTAACAGTGTTGCTAATGATTTATGCATATGTAACATGCTATTAATATAATTCAATCAAATTATATGTAACTTGACATGAATCCATCAGCAACAAAGTTTATGTTCCCTAAAGTTGATGTCTCCAAGGCTTCCTGTTTGTCCTAAAGACTGATGTGGTAGAATCATTAGGAGTTGATAACTAGGAAGTTATATTTTTTGAGTAATTCCCTTTTAGTGAATATTTGAACACTGATTCTCTTTCTTTTATGTTCTGGATAGCATGATGTTGACAACTTCCTCAGCTGTAAACTCCCACCAAGTTGTACTGCCTCAGCATAGACTCAAAGTAAAGGACACACATAATCACAAATTAAAAACATGGTTTTAAGAGATAGCAAAAATAATAGTTTTTTTTCATGTCCCCAAAGCTACCAGACTTAAAAAGTTATGTAATTTAATTCACAGCTTTTTCTGTCATTAAATGTTTATCATCATAGGATTCCCTAGGGTTATCTTTGCAAACAGGTTACCATAATATTCTTTGTTTGTAAGACAAAAAAAAGAGAACTTGCATGTTTACTGGACTTGGTCAGTTAAAGTTAGTACTTGGATCAGCTTAGCTATGTAGCTAACAATATAATGGTTAAGGAATAACCTATGGTCAAATATCTATTTATATCTTAAGGGTCTTTTAGAAGAGCTCTTCTTTCTATGTTTTTTATATTTATTCAATTTACTTGGTTTTCAATACATCTCAACTACAGTTTGATGTCTGTTCACTCCTCCCAGTTTCCCCCTCTCCCAGAATGACTCCTCCATTTCTATTAAGAAAAGAATAGATTTTTCTAGGGACATCCACTGGATACACAATAACAAGATAAATGAAAATAGATACAAACCTTTATATCAAGACTTAGTGAGTAACCTAGTAAGAGGGAAAGAGTCCCAAGAGCAGACAAAGAGTCAGAGATACCCCTATTCCACTTTCAGGAGGATTTTTTTTATCATACCCATTCCTTGTTTTCAATGTTTCCAACATCTTCTAACCTACAAAGATATTCAACTTCATGTTCTTTCTCACTCTAAAAACAATGAAAACAGAAATAAAAAGCCAAAGCCAAAAAAACCTGGGATCCTATTCATAGTGATAAATTACTCTGGAACATAAATACTCTCCTGGAGTCCATTTGTTATATCCAGTGTAACTTCATTGGAGAAAACTGACTTTCCCTCATTAGACAGTTATCAACTGCAAAAAAAATGGTTAACTATGATTAGGACAAGCTCACATCCTCTTTGTGGCATTTTTGTCTGACATGAACTACGCATGCCATGCACATGCTGCCAGTCTTTATCAGTTTATGTGTGCATCAATCTTTTTGTGGCTAGAAAATCTTTGCTTCCTGGGAGGCATCCACTATCTGAGACTCTTAAAACTTTTCTGCCTCTTTTGCATAGATCCTTGAGTGTTGAGGGGAGGGGTTAGATGAAGACATTCCAGTTAGGATTGAATGCTACATAGTCTTTCACCCTCTTCACATTGTTCATTTGTAAGTATCGCTTTTAATTAACATCTACTGAAATAAGGTGTTTTTTTGCTGAGGGCTGAGGGAAAAATGTTTTGTGTAGAGGTATCCATAATGGCTGGACTCTACAATTATGCATTTTGTTTAGGTGTCCAGTATGAAGCTTAGTTTCCTTCTTGCCATGCATGCCTTAAATCCAATTAGAGATGAATTCTTTACTGCCAAGGTATGCCTAACATACTACACCCTTAGGGTTATTGTGTCATGCTAGTTATTGCTGTGCTTCATAGGCATCATAGACAGCTCAGACTGTTGATTTACCCCTCTTTGGGAGTTTGCCTGGTGTTAAACACTCCTGCACTTAACAGTCAGAGAGCATTATTATTATTTACTTAACAACTAATATCCGCATATGCATGCATTCATTATGTGTCTCCCTAAGTCTGGATTACCTCACTCACCCATAATTTTCTAGCTCTGTCAGTTTGCCTGCAGATTTCATGATGTCACTTTTTAACAGTTGAGTATCACTCTATTGTACAAATGTACCACATTTTCTTTATTGGTTTTTCATTTAAGGCACATGTAGATTGATTCTAGTTGTGGCTCTTAACAGCTAATACAGTTGAGCGAGTACCTTATAGTTGAATAAATAGTTCTTAGAGGTATACTCCCAAGGTTTGGAGGTAGATCAAGTTTCAGTTTTCTGAGGAAACACCATATTGATTCACATATTGATTGTACAAGTTTGGACTCACACAGAAATTGAGGATTGGTCCCCTTGCTCCACATTTTGCCTGTATAAACTCATTTGTGTTACTGATCTTAGCTATTCTGACATATTAAGTTGGAAATTGAAAGTAGTTTTGATTTGCAGTTAACTCATAGTTAAGAGTGTTGAACATTTTCTTATGAGTTTCCCAGTGATTTGGGACTCATCTATGTTTAAACCTATATACTATTTTTAAATTGGATTAATTGGTTTTTGGATATCTATTTTAGATATTAGATATTAGTACTCAATTTAGATATTAGATATTAGTACTCAGTCATGTGTGGAGTTGGTAGGAATCTTTTCCCATTCTGTGTTCAGTTGATGGTGTACTTTGCTGTTCAGTTTCATGAGGACCCATTTACTAATTTTTTATCTTAGTGCCTGCACTATAGGAATTCTCTTCAGAAAGTTATCTCCTATGCTGGTACATTCAAGGGTATTCCCCACTTTCTCTTCTAACAGATTTAGTGTCTCTGGTTTTATGTTGAGGTCTTTGTTCCACTTGGGCTTGAGGATTGTGCAACAAGATGAATTTGGATCTACTTGTATTACTTAGCATGCGGATATCCAGTTTGACTAGTACCATTTGATGAAGATTTTTCTCATTTTTTCCCGGTGAGTATTTCTGTCTTACTTTTAAAACTTTACATATGCATAGGAGTGTGGACTTATGTCTGTGTCTTATATACCTTAATTCATTGATCAATGTGTTTGCTTTTAAGCCAGTACCATGTGTCATTTATAACTATAGCTCTGTAGTATAACTTGAAATCAGGGATGGTGAGACCCTAAGGAGAACTTTTTGCTCATGGTTTTTTCCTTAGCTATAGAGAATTTTTTTCTTTTTCCATATGACATTGAGAATTGTTCTTTCAAGGTCTGTGAAGAATTATGTTTGAATTTTGATGGAGATTTCATTGAATCTGTTGATTGGCTTTGGCAATATGGCCACTTTAACTATTTTAATCCTACATATCCAGGAACATTGGAGATCTTTATGTCTTCTTATATCTTCTTTAGTTTCTTTCTTCAATGTCTTGAAGTTTCATAATACACATCTTTCATTTGAATGGATAGAGTTACTGCAGGATATGTTATATCATTTATTATAAAGAGTTGTTACCTGGATTGTTTCTTAGTCATCTACATATAGGAGGGATAATTTTTTGACTTAATCTTGTATCCATCCACTTTGCTTGAAGTGTTTATCAACTTTAGGAAGTCCCTGGGGGAACTTTTATGATCACTTTTATATACTATTATATCATCTTCAAATAATGATACTTTGATATCTTCCTTTCCAGTTTGTATCCCCTTGATCTCCTTCAGTTTTCTTATTGCTTTAACTAAAATATGAAGTACTATATTTAATAGATATGGAGAGAGTGAGCAAAATTTGGTTTTCCCTTATTTTAGTGGAATTGATTTGAGTTTCTATTTAATCTGATATTGTCTATACACTTGCCACATATTGCCTTCATTATGTTTATATTCTAATCACTCTAACATTTTTATCACAAAGGGGTAATGGATTTTTCAAAGGCATTTACTGTATCTAGTGAGATGATAATTTGGATTTTTCTTTCAGGTTACTCATATGGTAGATTACATTTATTAATTTTCATATGGTAAACTATCCCAGAACTTCTGGGTTGAAGTATCTTGATCATGGTTGATGATGTTTTTGATGTATTCTTGGATTCAGGTTGCAAGTATTTTACTGCTTTTTTGCATTTATGTTCATAGGGGAAGTTGCTCCATAATCACTGTCTGAACCCACAGAATTGATTCCATTTCATTTTGACTTAAAAGTCAGAGAGTTGTTTCCTACCATTGTTTCTTCAAGATCAAACTGCAGAATGTATGGCCTATGATGTGGCTATTGTGTATCTTAAGTTCACAGCAGGATGTCTGACCTGAGATGTAAATGCAGCAGGGCTACTGGGTATAGTATGTGGTTGCTGCATGTCCTGCGTGAACCATAAAATACTTAACTCAGGGGATAGTTCCATGATATTTTGGATTTTGAGAAGGTAATTATGTTTGCTTGTTCTTTGTATTGTGGCAAGAAAGTCTTTTGTCTTCTCCCCCTCTATTGATGGTGGTATGAAAAGACTATGGACAATAAAAATGGGCAGTTCAGTATTCTCTAGATGCCCTCCCAACTCTGTCTCTTATCTTTTGTATATTTTTTCACTCAATCAATACTCTCCCTCTCAGGTGTGGATTGCAGAACCTGAAAAAGACCATCAAATGTGGGCTATCACAAATCTTCTTTCTTTGTTGGGTCTATATGTGTTCTCGGTTTGGGAGTAACTATGACCTAATAAAATAAACTGAACAATGTTTTTTTCTGATTTTGGGGGAAAGAATAATTTGGGGTATATAGGCATTAACTCTTTGAAAATTTGTTAGAATTGTGCACTAAAAGTATCTGGCACTGTATTTTGTGGGCAGGGAGACATTTAATGAATGCTTCTACATAACCTGGTATTATATATTTATTTAAATTATTAATTTGATCTTAATTTAAATTTGGTAATTGGTAACTTTGCAGAAAAGTATTCATTTCCTTTTACCTTCCAATATTGTAGAGTATGGATTTTTTTAAAATATGTGCTTATGATGTTCTGGATTTCATTGTCTGTTGTTATGTCCTCCTTTTTGTTTCCAAATTTGTTAATTTGAATATTCTTTCTGATTCTTTGGATAAGGGTTTGTCTATCTTCTTGATTTCCTCAAATAACCAACTGTTTGTTTCATTGATTCTATATATTGTGCTATTTGTTTCCATTTATTGGTTTCAGGCCTCAGTTTGAATATTTCTTCCTGTCTAGTTCTTTTGGGTTCCATTATTTTCTTTTGTACTGGAGCCTTGATATGTGCTGTTAGGTTACTTACATGAGATCTCTCAGGTTTTTCATGTAGGCACTTAATGATATGAACTTCCTTTAACACAGCTTTCATTGTATCCCATAAATGTGGATATGTCATGTATTCATTTTAATTGAATTCTAGAAAGTTTCTAATTATTTAAAAAAATTAATTTAAACTAGAAACAAGCTTGCTTCACATGTCAATCCCATTTCCCTCTCCCTCTCCCACCTTCCCGCCTCCCCACAAGCCCCCCAGCTCTCCACCCAATCCCCACTCAATTCCCCAGCAAGGGTGAGGCCTTTCATGGGGAATCTCCAGAGTATGTTATTTCATTCAGGCCTGGGCCAAAGTCTTCCCCCAAGAGTCCAGGCTGAGAGAGCATCCCTCATTGTGGAATGGGCACCCAAAGTCCATTTGTATGCCAGGAATAAATAATGATCTACTACTCAAGGCCCCATAGATTGCTGAGGCTTCCTCACTGACACCCACATTCAGTGGTTCTGGATCAGTTCCATGATGGTATCCCACCCATCATTCTGGGGTCCAAGAGCTCCCCTTTGTTCAAGTCAGCTGTTTCTGTGGGTTAAGCCAGTCCATTCTTGACCCCTTTGCTTATCAGTCCTCCCTCTCTGTCACTGGGTTCCAGGAGTTCAGTTCATTGTTTAGCTGTGGGGATCTGCCTCTACTTCCATCAGTCACTGGATGAAGGTTATAGGACATCATACAAGGAAGTTCTAAAACTCATTATCAGGGTGGGGAATTTAAGGTAGTCTCTCCACTATTTCTTTGTTTGCCAGTTGGTGTCCTTGTAGATTTCTGAAAATCTCACTAGTACCAGTTCTCTCCTCAAACCTATGATTCCCTCTATTATGATATCTCCCATCCTGTTCTCCTCTATTCTTCCCCTGATTCAACCTTCCTACTCCCCCATGTCCTCCTCTTTCCTCCTCTTCTCTTCCTCTCTTTCCTGGCTCCCTCTTCACTCCCCCCACCCTTGTTCCCAATATGTTCAGGAGATATTGCCTTACTCCCCTTCTCTGGGGTACCACGCATATCTCTATTAGGGTCCTACATGTTTCCCAGACTTACTGGCAGTAGGATTGCAGGCTGGCACTCTCCTGATCCATGTCTAAAAGAGTGAGAACATACCCTGTTTGCGTTTTTGTGACTGGGTCACCTCGCACAGGATGGTTTCTTCTAGTGCCATCCATTTGCCTACAAATTTCAAGATTGCATTGTTTTTTTTTTCTGCTGAATAGCACTCCATTGTGTAAATGTACCACATTTTCTCTATCCACTCTTCACTTGGGAGGCACCTAGGTTGCTTCCATGTTCTGGCTATTACAAATAATGTTTCTATGGATATAGTGGAACAAAAGTCTTTATTTTATGAAGGTGCATTTTTGGGTGTGTGCCTAATAGTGGAATTACTGGGTCTTGTGGTAGACTGATTCCCTTTTTCCTGAGGAAACTCCGTACTGATTTCCAAAGTGGCTGTATGAGTTGGAACTCCCACCAGCAATGGAAGAGTGTTCTTTCTCCACATCCTCTCCAGTATAAACTGTCATTGGTGGTTTTGATTTTAGCAGTTCTGACAGGAGTAAGATGGTATCTTGGAGTAGTTGTGATTTGCATATCCCTGATGGCTAGGGATATTGAACACTTTCTTGAGTGTCTCTTAGTCATTTTAGACTCCTATATTGAGAATTCTCTATTTAGTTCTGTACCCCACGTTTTAGTTGGATCCTTTGTTGTTTTTGAGGCTTGCTTCTTGAGTTTTTGTAAATTTTGGATATCCCCCTCTTTCAGATGTGGGATTAGTGAACATCTTTTCCCTTTCTATGGGCTGCCTTTTTGTCTTGTTGACTGTGTTCTTTGCCTTACAGAAGCTTCTCAGTTTCAAGAGGTCCCGTTTATTAATCATCTATCTCAGTGTCTATTTTTTAATATCTACTTTGACCCATTTTTATTGAGTCGAGTTATTCCATTAGTCTGTGTCTTTTTACATGAGACCATTGATACTGAGAGCTATCAATGGCCGATCATTGTTAGTTAGTGCTATTTTGTTATTGGTGGTGGTTTTGGAGTTTATGTATATATCCCTTCTTTTCACTTACTTCCTATGGTTTTATTGGTGCAGTTAATTTTTTTGATCAAAAAATTTTAGTGCCTTCTGTAGAGCTAGATTTCCAAAAAAATATTATTTAAATTTGACTTTATCATGGGATATCTTATTTTATCCATGTATGGCAATTGAAGGCATTGCTGGCTATAGAAATCTGGGCTGTTACAAGTCATTTCTTAGAGTCTGAAGTACATCTGTCCAAGTCCTTCTGACATTTAGAGTCTCCATTGATAAGTCAGGTAAAATTCTAAGAAATCTGTATTTACATGCTACTTTGTGTCTTTCCTTTGCAGATTTTAATATCCTATCATGTTTTGTATGTTTAGTCTTTTGATGTTATGTGGCAAGGGGAATTTGTTTTCTGTTTCATTCTATTTGGCTTTCTGCATGTTTCTTGTACTTTTATAAGGGATCTCCTTTCATAGGTTTGAAATGATTTTTTCCATGATTTTGCTGAAAATGTTTTCTAGGCCTTTGGGCTGGGATTTTTCTCCTTCTATTTATATCATTGTTGGATTTGGTCTTTTCATATTGTTCCAGATTTCTTGAATTTTTTCCCCCGAGATGTTTTAAACTTAACATTTTCTTTGAATGATATAACTGTCCTTCTATATTATTTTCAATTTCTGAGATTCTCTTCTTCCCTCTGTCATACTGTCAGTTCCTATTCATCTCTGCAGTTTGTGTAAAAACTCCTAATTTTCATTTCCAGAATTCCCTCAACTTTTGTTTTCATTATTGTTTCTATTTCCATTTTCAGCTCTATAACAGATTTATTCATTTCCTTCAACCTGTATTTATGTATATATATATATATATATATATATATGTATTTATGAATTTGACTTCCTTTAAGAATTTATTCGATTCTTCCAATTCTTCCTGCATTTTCCCGAATTCCTTAAAAAAGGATTTATTCTTTTAATTTTGAAGAAACTTTATCATCTTCATATAGTTTTTTTAACGTATATATCTTATGCTTCAGGTTTGTCGGAATTTTCAGGCCTGCTGTGATAACATAGCTATGTTGAAGACATTTCCCTGCCTGTTAGTGATTGTGGTCTTAAGCTGGCATGTGAGCATCTGGGTTTGGAATGATTATCAGTTTAACTGCTGGATTCTGGGTTTGTCTTTGGTGGGTGAGTGTTTTGTTCCTTGGTTTCTGTTTCCTTTCTGAATTTTCAGAGGGAATGGTGGATTCCTGTTACCTCTTTCATTGTCCTCCTTTGCTGCCATATTCACAGAGAATGCTTGCTACTTTTGGAAATTGGGGAAAGGGGAGGTGAAAGGATAGTATGTGGGATCCATAGGAATTGTAGAGTGGGAGAAGGGAGGTTGCCACTGGTGTTTTTTTTTCAGCACTAGGGACAACTCTGAGAATTATTTCTGGTGGAACAGAGAAAGTCAGAAAGTTTTCCAGAAGCCTACTTAATACTCTGGCAGACATGACCTGTGGTTGTGCAGATTTCTGCCCAAGTTGGGTGTTGGAACTCAACAAAGAGTTGGAGAAGGAAAGCCAGGGAGCAGATGATTTGTTTGTATCTACAGGAGGTGTGGACAGGATGGGGTGCTGGTGTTCTTTTGTAAGGGTAAGGAAGATCCTGAGGATTTGGTCTGGTCTTCTGGCAAGTGTGGCCTGTGGATTTCAATTTTTATTGCAATTAAATGCATTAGATGACAAGTGATTTCTTTTAAACTTTAACATTTTGCAATTTTTGCCTATTTTCATGTCTAATTGAGTTCATGAACTATAATTGGCTTCTTGAAGATTAGTTAGTTTAGTTTTTTTCTCTTTTGAAATATTATCTGAATTCAAAGTCCCTGTTCTTGATTATTTTGAACTGGTGAAATATGTAGCCAATTAGTTCCTATGCCTTTACTGGAAAAGGAGCTACATAATGCTACCACATAGAATATAAGCAGAAACATGCAGTGACACCTGCTTCCTCTAACTATAGGTAAGCCTACTAAGTTTTGATATGTACTACTTATGTAAAAATGCTTTTATATCTTTGAAATATTGTATATTTCTTGGTTATCAACAGAGACATTGCAGAAACTGTAAGTACCAAAATTTACACTAGAAAAATAAAGCAGTGGCAAATATGAAGAAAAATAAAGCAATCTAGACTAGCACCATTTATCATATAATAATTTAATAAATTGGGGAAAATGTCTACAATGTGAATCTGTAGAAAATCTGCTGGAAACATGCTGGGCATTGGTGGCGCACACCTTTAATCCCAGCACTAGGGAGGCAGAGGCAGGCAGATCTCTGTGGTTTGGTCTACCGGGCAAGTGCCAGGATAGGCTCCAAAGCATTACAGAGAAACCTGTCTCAAAAAAAAAATAAGAAAGGAAAGAAAGAAAGGAGAAATAAAGGAAGGAAGGAAGGTAGAGAGAGCGAGAAAGAGAGAGAGAAAGAGAGAAAACCTGTTGGAAGTCATGAGATTATATTACGAAATGGCATCACAAGCTCTTATATTAGTTAATTTAATCATCTCTGTCACAATGGTAAACTCATTTTATAAAGAGGAAATTGGCCCACCAACGAGACCAGGAAACTAGCTGATCCAGGGAGACCAGGGGACCAGCTGTTCTGGAGGGTCCAGGAACCAGAGGAGCCAAGGAGACCATGGAAGCAGCTGTTCCACAGTGGGATCAGGTACAACAGGATCCAGCAAAGGGTCCAGGGGAACAGGTGGGAGGCTAAGTGCCCCAGATTCCTGTTCTTCTTCTCTACCCATGGGACCAGAACGATGACAAAGAATAGAAGAACTACCAGATTATTGGACTTGCTAGCACCCACCAAAAGGGAACTCTGGCCCCTAAACACCAGACCAGTAAAGGGCTCTTTCTGCACCCATTAGAAGAAGAGATGGGAAAGAGACAATACAAAAACACACTCGGGAACAGAAAAACAAATATGACACCACCAGATTCTAGAGACTCCACACCAGCAAGACTCCAACATTCCAATGCAAATGAAGCAGAAGAGAATGACCTTAAAACCACTTTCATGTAAATGATAGAGGCCCTAAAAGAGGATATAGGGAAAATGCCTCAAAGAAATGGAAGAAAAAACAAAGCAAAAAAGGCAAGAAATGGAAGAAAAAACAAAGCAAGAAATGGAAGAAGAAACAAACCAAAAAAAGGCAGGATATGGAAGAAGAAACAAAGGTAAAAATGCAAGAAATGGAAGAAAAAGTAAACCAAAAAATGCAAGAAATGAAAGAAAGAACAAACCAAAAAATTCATAAAAGTGAACAAATGGACAAAAAGATAAACCAAAAATTGCAAGAAACAATGTAAATGCTGCAAGAGTTGAAAACGGAACTAGAGACAATAAAAAAAACCACAATATGAAGAAAGGCAGGAAATAGAAAAGCTGGGCAAACAGTCAGGTACCACCGATACAAGCGTTACCATGAGAATAGAAGAGATACAAGAGAGAATATCAAGTGTTGAAGATACAATAGGAGAAATGGATTCATAAACCAAAGAAAACCTTAAGTCCAACAAATCCTTAAAACAAAACAGCCAGGAAATATGGGACACCATGAAAAGACCAAACCTAAGAATAATAGGTATAGAAGAAGGAGAAGAAAACCACCTCAAAGGGGCAGAAAACATATTCAACAAAATGATAGAAGAAAACTTTCCCAACCTTAAGAAAGACATGCCACTGAAGGTACAAGAAGCTTACAGAACACCAAATACAGTGGACCATAAAAAAAAAACTCCCCTTGCCATATAATAATCAAGACCCCAAATATACAGAATAAAGAAAGAAAATTAAGAGCAGCTAAGGAAAAATGCCAAGTTACATATGAAGGCAGACCTATCAGAATTAAACCTGACTTCTCCATGGAGACTCTGAAAGCCAGAAGGTCCTGGATAGATATTCTACCAACACTAAGAGACCATGGATGCCAGCCCATACTACTATACCCGGCAAAGCTCTCAATCACTATACACGGAGAAAATAAGATATTCCATGACAAAACTAGATTCAAGCAATACGTATCCACTAACCCAGCCCTACAGAAAGTTTTGGAAGGAAAACTCTAACCCAAGGAAGTTAATTACAACCAGAAAAACATAGGCATTAGAGAATCCCTCTCTACCAACAGCCAAAAGGACAAAGGAGTGAAATTCCACACATAATTCCACCAACAACAACCATTGCAAATCAAAGAAGAATGAGCAATCAATGGTCATTAATATACCTCAACATTAATGGCCTTAACTCACCCATAAAAAGACACAGGCTTGCAGAATTGATTCGAAGACAGAACCCTTCCTTCTGCTGCATACAAGAGACACACCTCACCTTCAAAGACAGACATTACCAGAAAATTAAAGGTTGGGAAAAATTTTCCAATCAAATGGACCCAAGAAACAAGCAGGGGTAGCAATCCTAATATCTAACAAACTAGACATTAAAATAAAATCAATCAAAAGAAATGAAGGAGGTCATTACAAACTCATCACAGGTGAAATCCACCAAGATGAAGTGTCTATCCTGAACATCTATGCCCCAAATACAAAGGCATCCACATTCGTAAAAGAAACATTACTAAAATTTAAATCACATATTAAGCCCCACACAGTTATAGTGGGAGATTTCAACTTACCACTATCACCACTAGACAGGAATACCAGACAGAAACTCAACAAAGAAGCAAAGGGTCTAATACAAGTAATGGCCCAACTGGGATTAAAAGATATCTATAGAACATTTCATGCACATAAAAAAGAATATACCTTCTTCTCACCACCACATGGAACCTTCTCAATAATCAACCACATACTTGGCAACATATCAAACGTCAGCAGCTACAAAAAAAAATGGAATAACTCTATGCATCTTATCAGACCAACATACGTTAAAATTCGAATTCAACAACAACACAAATTGCAGAAAACATACAAACTCATGGAAATTGAATAATGCACAACTGCAGCATTCCTGGGTCAAAGAAGAAAAAAAAATTAAAGACTTCCTAGAATACAGTGAGAATGAAGACACAACATACCCAAACCTATGGGACACATTGAAAGCAGTGCTACGGGGGAAGTTCATAGCACTAAGTGCCCACATAAAGAAACTGGAGAATAGTTATACTAGAGAATTTACAGCACAGCTGAAAGCTCTAGAACACAAAGAAGCAAACTGCCAGGAAATAATCAAATTGAGGGCTGAAATCAATAAAGTAGAAACTAGGAAAGCAACACAAAGAATCAATGCAACGAAGAGCTGTTTCTTAGAGAAAATCAACAAGATAGACAAACCATTGTTCAAACTTGCCAAACAGCAGAGAGTGAACATGCAAATTAATAAAATCAGAAATGAAAAGGGGGACATAACAACGGACTCTGAGGAAAACCAGAGAATCATCAGGTCATACTTTGAAAACCTGTACTCCACAAAATTTGAAAATTTAAAGGAGATGGATGACTTCCTGGATAGCTATCACTTGCCAAAACTAAATCAAGAACAGATAAGGAATTTAAATATAACTATAACCCCTATGGAAGTAGAAGCACTCATCAAAAGTCTCCCTACAAAAAAAAGTCCAGGTCCAGATGGCACCAGTGCAGAATTATACCAGAAATTCAAAGAACAGCTTATACCAATTCTTCTCAAAGTATTCCACACAATAGAATCAGAAGGGTCCTTGCCAAACTCTTTCTATGAGGCTTCAAGAACACATCAAAACAATGATTCACCACGATCAAGTATGTTTCATCCCAGGGATGCACGGAGGTTCAACATATGAAAATCAATCAATGTAATCCACCATATAAACAAGCTGAAAAACAAAAATCACATAATCACCTCACTAGATGCTGAAAAATCCTTTGACAAAATCCACCACCCCTTCATGATAAAGGTCTTGGAGAGATCTGGGATAACAGGGACATACTTAAACATAACAAAAGCTATATACAGTAAACCAATAGCCTACATCAAACTAAATGGACAGAAACTCAACGCAATTCCTCTAAAATCAGGAACAAAACAAGGCTGTCCACTCTCTCCATACCTTTTCAACATGGTACTTGAAGTTCTAGCTATTGCCATACGACAACAAAGGGGGATCAAGGGGATACAAATTTGGAAGGAAGAGGTCAAACTTTCACTGTTTGCAGACGATATGATAGTTTACATCAATGACCCAAAGAACTCTACCAGGGAACTCTTATAGCTGATTAACACCTTCAGCAAAGTGTCAGGCTACAAGATCAAGTCAAGAAAATCATTAGCACTACTATTTACAGATGATAAAAGGGCTGAGAAAGAAATCAGAGAAACATCACCCTTTACAATTGCCACAAACAACATAAAATAACTTGGGGTAACACTAACCAAACAAGGGAAAGACCTGTATCACAAGAACTTTGAATCTTTTAAGAAAGAAATTAAAGAAGCCCTCAGAAAATGGAAAGATCTCCCATGCTCTTGGATAGGAAGGATCAATGTAGTAAAAATGGCAATCCTGCCAAAAGCAATCTACAGATTCAATGCAATCCCCGTTAAAATCCCAGCACAATTCTTCACAGACCTTGGAAGAACAATAATCAATTTTGTATGGAAAAACAAAATACTCAGGATAGCCAAAACAACCCTATTCAACAAGGCAACGTCCGGAGGCATCACCATCCCTGACCTCAAGCTCTATTATAGAGCTGTAGTCCTGAAAACAGCTTGGTATTGGCACAAAAATAGATAGGTAGACCAATGGAATCAAATTGAAAACCCAGATATTAACCCACACACATATGAACATCTGATCTTTGACAAAAAAGCTAAAAATATACAATGGAATAAAGAAAGCATCTTCAACAAATGGTGCTGCCATAACTGGAGACTGACATGTAGAAGAATGTGCTTCGATCCATGTGTTCGCCATGCACAAAACTTAAGTCCAAATGGATCAAAGACCTCAACATAAATCCAGCCACACTGAACCTCTTAGAAGAGAAAGTGGATGGTACCCTTAAACTAATTGGTACTGGAGACAGCTTCCTGAACATAACACCACTAGCACAGACAGTGAGATCAACAATTAATAAATGGGACCTCTTGAAACTGAGAAGCCTATGTAAGGCAAAATACACAGTCAGCATGATAAAAAGGAAGCCCACAGAATGGGAAAAAATATTCCCTAATCCCACATCTGACAGACGGTTGATCTCCAAAATTTACAAAGAACTCAAGAAGCAAGTCTCCAAAACACCAAAGGATCCAATTAAAAAGTGGGCTGCAGAACTAAATAGAGAATTTTCAATAAAGAAGCCTAAAATGGCTGAGAGGTACTTGAGAAAGTGCTCAACATCCTTAGCCATCCAGGAAATACAAACCAAACAACTCTGAGATACCATCTCACTCTTGTCAGAATGGCTAAAATCAAAAACACCAAAGACAATTTATGCTGGAGAGGAAGTGGTGAAAGGTTAACACTCCTCCATTGCTGGTGTGAGTGCCAACTGGTTCAGCCATTTTGGAAATCAGTATGGAGATTCCTTAGAAAAATGGGAATAAACCTACCACAAGACCCAGCAACTCCACTCTTAGGCATATATCCAAAAATGCCCATTCATACAACAAGGATGTCTGTTCCACTATGTTCATAGCAGCTTTATTTGTAATAGCTAGAACTTAGAAGCAATCTATATGCCCCTCAACTGAAGAGTAGATAGAGAAAATGTGGTATATTTACACAATGGAGTACTATTCAGCAGAAAATAACAATGGAATCCTGAGATTTGCAGGCAAATGGATGACACTAGAAGAAACCATCCTGAGTGAGGTAACACAGTCACAAAAAGAGAAACATGGCATGTACTCTCTCATAGATGTATTTTAGATATAGATCTGGGGAGTGCCAGCCTACATTCCCATGGCCAGAGAGTCTGGGAAACAGAAACTTCATTCAGTGGCTTATGGGAGAAGAGGCACACTCCCATGGCTAAGCACTGAGCTGAACTCAAGAAAGCCAGTAACAGAGAAGCAGGACTGATGACCAAAGGGATTAAGATTGGGGTGGTTTAACCCCCAGAAACAGCTGACTTGACAAAGGTTAACTTTGTCATCAGCCTTGGAATCCAGCATGGGACTGATCAAGACCCCCTGAATGTGGGTGTCAGTGAGGAGGCCTAGGTAATCTATTGAGCCTTGGCCAGTAGATCAGTATTCATCCCAAGTATACACACAGACTTTGGACTCCCATCCAACAATGTGAGATGCACTCTCACCCTGAACTCTTGGGGGAGGGTCTAGGCCCTGCCCTGGATGAAATGACAGACTATGGATACCCCATGTAGGGCCTTACCCTACCTGGGGGAATGAGGGGATAACCGGGGGTTTGGTGTGAGGGCATGCGAGGAGGGGAGGGAAAGGGAGAGGGACATGGAACTGACTTGTGAAACAACCTTGTTTCTAATCTAAATTTAAACTTAAAAATAAATAATAAAAAAAGAAAAAAAGAGGAAATTGAAGTAGAAAATACAACATTTCCCAAGTCACACAGATAATAAAGAAAAGGCTTTGTTATGCAAAATCTACTAATCTAATTCAAATATACATTACTTCTGAATCTCACTGGGGAAAGGCCACACCTTGATAATTATCAGCATTCAGTTCCTAGCACACATGTAGTGTCTTATAACTGTGTATTATCAACAAATTATTTAATGTGAACATCTCAATCTTATGTTTGATCTAAAATATTGAAATACAATGACAAATATAGAACATATGAAATGTATCCAACCAAACAATTATCTTTATTAAAAAGTTTTGAGTGAAGATCTTTCACCTTCATGGAGCAGAGCATTTGCTGAGATGTTCTGTTATGTGGGGCTGATCTGGAAATAAAAACAGGAAAGTTACATCCCCTGGGAGACTAACTTTGGAGTATAGCAATAAAAGCAACCTTTATCAGGAGCTGGAGGGGATTGCTACATCTCGGCAGGGGTTGCTTGCCCTTTTAGCAGAGTAAAGCAGAAGTTATATCTTGGGCCTGAGCAGAGCAGATCTGAAGAAGAAATGGATAGCTCTGCTAGGACTTTCTCTTAGGGGAAGCAAACAGAGCTCAGCTATAAAGGCTCTCTCAAGCAGAGGAGCAGGATTGCTATATCCTCCAGAGAACCATACCCCACCCCACCCCCCAGCTTCCAACAAGTCAGGATACATTTCCCTCCAGAGCTGTCCTATTGAAGCTCCAGAAACAAGAGTGGTCCTATTACAGCTCTAGGTATAGAATGACTTCCAAACAAGTCAGGACACATTTACATTCAGAGCTGTAACACTTGAGGCAATCAGGTTGTTAATCAGTTCTCATTTTGAGGAGAACTGATATTAAGATGATGAAATTATAAAAATATTCTTTCAGTGAATATTCAAATACACATTTTTGTACTTGATATTGGAGATAAAATGTTCAGAAAATTGTGTTCTGATAAACTATGCTATATTATTTTACTCTTAGAATTGCTATGATCATTTCTGTAATTTGATATTATTTGTGATACATATTGAGTATACAAAATCTTTTAAATGCATAAGCATTACATTCTGTATTATCTTATCCTATCCTATCTTTCTATTTCAATTCTTAGCAAATAAGAGAGCAAACAATTGGAGTTGTGATAATTATCATGTTGGCAACATGTGAGTATAATGTCAGCCTTTAACTGCATTTTGTCCCCCAAAAAGGAGGTTGAGGAGAGAAGACAGCAAAAACCTAAGGATTCTAAGAAGCAGGAATAACAACCTATATAGAGTATTGAATTTGACTAGAAATGTAATGTAGAGGACATCAAAGAAAATAAACTGTGTTTTATTTTATATGCATGATATAGTCAGCATTTTTCTTTTGTTACAAACAGTTTATACTCAAGTTGAAGGCTTTGATAATTTTAATAACGTAAAGTGGTGTTGCCATAATCAGAGAAATTAAATCACATTCTGCATCATTATATTGCAATATAAACTTTTTTTAGTTTTGAAAAAAATAATTAATGATGTGTATTATTAACATTTGTTACTAGAACTTTTATTTAAGACGATTACAACATATTCTAATTATATGTTACTTCTAATCAGAATTTGTAAACAAGAGTATGAGCACATGGAAACTGCATATATTATGTAAAACATATTGAACACAATTGTCATTTCACATTTATTCCAAAAGTGCCAATCAATTTGATGAAATATTACTTAAGAAAGCAATTACTTTTCTTTTTTTTGTTTGTTTTTTTTTTGTTTGTTTGTTTTCGAGACAGGGTTTCTCTGTGGCTTTGGAGGCTGTCCTGGAACTCGCTTGGTAGTCCAGGCTGGTCTCGAACTCATAGAGATCCGCCTGCCTCTGCCTCCCGAGTGCTGGGATTAAAGGTATGCGCCACCAATGCCCAGCTGAAAGCAATTACTTTTCAATACTAGTGTAATGTTAAAAATGTCAAATTGTTTGCATCTATAGAAATAATTAATATTTGGAGACTAAATGAATAAAGTTATCATTTGGTAACATTAAATTTTGAGTAAATTATTTTTCTTCTCTCTCTATATATATATGTAAAATACATAATCAAACTACTGAGAAATTTAAATTTAAAGTCTTACTGACAAAGATAAAGGAAAGGTTCTGATGAGATAGAGGAAAATTAGAATACTTATCCACTATCCATAGGAATGTAAATTGATGTAACCATTCTGGAAATAAATACAAATTTTCTTAAAATTTCAGAAATAAAATTCCCATGTGAATTGGTTACTAATGCTAGGCATATGTGCAAAGGACTCCATATCCTACTACAGAGAGACTTTCTAAACTGTATTAATTGCTACTCTTTTAAAAATAACTTGGAAATGAAATCAAGCTAGATAGATTTCCATTAACTGGTGTATGAATAATGAAACTTTGGTGGCTAAACACAATGGTGTTTTATGCAGCTGTAAACCAGTGACTTCTAAATGATATTTAGATTTTCCCATAACACCAAACAAGACTTAAAATTTATCCGTAAGGGATGCTTTACTATTTTTTCTATCAAACATACATTTGAAAGAAAATATCTCCTTCATTTCTTTCTTACATTTATACCTTGCAAGTCATCATACAATTCACCTTTTAGAACAATGACTTCAAAATTGGGACTAATTAACAAGGAAAATACTTTAGTACCACTGGTGGAAAGATGATATCAATTTTAAAACATTTTACAAACTTTCCAATGTTCATGAAGATTTAGTTTAATTGAAGAGTGGATAACCATGGTGCTATGGTGGTTAGTGAGATGGGATATAAAATACAGTGTTCACTTTATAACTATAGGCAACAACATTGCTCAAAACTATTTTACCCTGCGTGCTTTTACCTGAAATTCACTTCATATTTAAAGAATCTTCTCATGTCCATTGATGAAACATGGGAAACAATTCTGCCTGTGTTAAAATTTTAATCAACAATTTATGAAACCCTGTTTGACATCCGATCTAAATGTAAATTACATTACAGAAATTTTAAGCCACAATTTCAAAAAACTTTCAGCACATAAAATCAAAGAATATAGCATGAATGTGCTTCTGAACTCAGTATAAATTATAATTATGTGTATTGATAACTACTGTTGTAGAAGATTGTCCTATTCTAAAATGAAACATGTTTCTTTTATTTACCTCAAGGTGAGTTGACTTTCTTGTAATACAACAATAAAACTCAGTATTATTTTCCTCTATGTTGTACTTATAATTAATAACTTCTAGATATGACTAGAACATACTACTTACATATTCTAACTGTAACAAATTATCTTGAAGCATGAATTCTAATGTTATTCTTAAATAACTGTATTCAGGTTATAGTTTTCCATTAATCTCTATATGTAATCAATTAAAATTTTCTCACAAATAATTCTTAGTGTTTAAGGTAAAGAAATAATAACTCAATTCAATAAATAACCAAGTAACTGAAGTTACTGTACCTACAAAAAATGATAGTTTTCATCTAAGTAGGATGGGGTAGAATTTGACAACTTTCTATAAGGTGAATTTGTGAATGAAAATTGTATAATTTTACTGGGAGGATGAGTTTAATTGTAACTTTTCAAAACACAGTTCATAGAAATCTTATTGGCAAACCAGTGGAGGGAAAATATCAAAGCAAAGAAAACCAAACTGCTCTGGATTTTGCATTAAATTACATTCTAATCTTTGGTTGATTTCAATACATGGCATGTGCCAAAGGGAATTTCAAACACCACATTTATAACCAACATATATTTTAATTAATATACTTATAATTAAATTGAGGTGATATTAATCTAATACAAAATGTAGAAAACATTGGAATAGAAATTAGGCTATTCAGAAAATTAATTTAATTCTATTCAATGTTGGTAAGCTGCAAGCATTTCAAAATCAAGTCTTCTAAAATGAATTTGCATTGTGTGAGTTTTCCTCTGTGTGTGGTGTGTGCGTGCGTGCGTGCGTGCGTGCGTGCGTGTGTGTGTGTGTGTGTGTGTGTGTGTGTGTGTGTGTGTGTGTGATGTGCTTGCCCTTGGGCATTTGGAGAGGTAAGAGAAGGACATTAGGAGTTCTCCTTTATCATCTCTGCCTCATTCCTTTGAGTGAGGGTCTCACTCTCTACCTGGAGGTAGGTTTGTAATTTCTAAACCCAAGTGGTCTTGAATACAGTCTCCCTAGTTAATCCTGGGTTATATATTGTGTAACAAATTTAAATAGACTATTTATGGTGTGTTAATTTCTTACTACTTTGAATTTCACACTGTTTCCTAGGAATGCACACATTATGTAAATTGATAACACAATCTTTTAAGAAAATGTTAATATGAATATTGCAACTGGACCCTCTCAATACACAGGTTGAATGAGGGCTCCCTTCACTCACTGGAAACGAAGGTATATGGACATTGATATGTTCTGGTATATTTGCATTGTTATTTCTAATTTTCACAAGTAATTAAATCATAAATAAAAGAAAACAACAGTGAAGGTTAATTAACGAATGGGTAAAATATATCATGATATTGAGAAGAATAACGTGAAAAACATAAGAGGCAAATTAGGTTTTTTACACAAAACCTGTAGTTTAAATAGTGACCAATTCTCATGTCACAACTTTTGTTTTATATAGTATTTTAAATTTAGAAGTGGGGTTTAATTAAGAGAAACACATTGTTGTACAAACATTTAACAGTAGTGATGTATAAACTTAACTGAAATAGAAATTGTAAAATTTTGTTGGGATCTGCTGGAAAAAATACAGCAAATACCTTCAGAAATGGTCAAGATATTTCAGAATACTGTGAAATTACATGTCATTTACCATCTGTATGATAGTCCATCACGGCATTTACCAAAGATATAATGAATGTGCAAGAGAGAAAGATGCACGAACTTACAAGAACTGGTGGTATATTTTTTGGAAGAAAAGGATAAGAGGCTGTTAAGGAACTGAGTTTCCTAATAGCAAATAAAATATCACGATCCTAATAAAAACTTTAACACATCAATTTTTAGCCATCAGATAAAAAGAAGACAATAACCCTGATAATGAAAAATGACAGTGAATACAGCTGACCTGTCTTTTAAAGAGAGTAATTAAGATAATACAGGGAGACAAGTGCAGATTGTTCAGTGGTTAAGATCCAGCACAGCTCTTGCAGAGGACCTGGATAGTATTCCCAGTACCCATCAAGCCCCTCACAAGAGTCTGGAATTCTGGTTACAGGAGACACAATACCCTTTTACTGGCTTCTCTAGGCATCTGGCATGCATGAAGTACACATACACAGATGCAAAATACCTCATAAAATACATATAAATACATTTTAATAAAAAGAATGGCACATGCATTTTGTTTTCTATAAGGATAAGGCTAAAAGCAATAAGGAAATTTATCAGCCAAGAGAATAAAATTTATCAAACATGAAGATTTATCAAATAAACTAGGTGGCCGAGGATATTGGTAGCCATGAAATACTTGCTTTTTTTTCTGGGTTTACGTATTCTTTTTAGTTGTATAGCAATCTAAAATGGGGAGTCTATATCTCCAGGAATAGGGACCATACATCCTCTAATTTAAAATGAAATGAATATTCCTCATAACCCTCCTCACTGAAGTTTGTGTTTATTAATATGAGCAGATAGTGGAAATTTTTAATATAAAATAAAAAGTTTAGTTTGTATTTCTGCATAAATTCCCACTACTACCTCACAAAAGGTGGGGAAACAGGAGATAGCTGATAAGCATTGGATCTTGTCATGTAGTTCACAACCTAAAATAAATAACATGTCATTTATTCAAACCAATGATTTGACATACCTTTTTCATTCTTTAGTGGGATTATTATTATGTTGGCGAAAGAAAAGTGTAAATAACGAAAAGCTTGCCTACCATTATTATCTTTCAAGAAAAGTTGTTTCATGAGATGTGAGCACAGATTGAAGAAGTACTGTGACACTGTGGCTGATTTATTCCTTCCTTAAAATTCCATGCATTCACAGTAAAGTATGTCATTGCAAAAACAAGGGATTAGAGTCATCCAAAGATCTGTACATTTGAAGAGTAAATTTAAAGACTTTCTGGGTTTAAATTATTCTAATTTTGTGTCTTGTTAAGTTTAAACTGAAGATTAAGAGGATCAAATTGATTTTCAAGTAAACCTCACTACAAAATAATATCTATCAAATTAAGCAACCACAGTATAAAATCCACATAGTCATAAATGGAGCGAGTACCAGCATGTGTACAAAGGAGCAATATAAATGGCCTGCAACAAAGAAAGAAAATTCAATAAAAGAATGTACTTGGGAGCCAAAGATAAGAAGATCCTTATGAATTCATGGGCAACTTACACCTTAACAAATACAAGACCATTCTGAAATATGTAACAAAACCATGCCTTAAACTAAATTAGCCAAAAGAATATATAAACATGGCAAAGAAGGTAGATTGGCAGTAAATATTTAAATATATTTTATGAATATGATCAAAGAATAAGGGAAAAATATGAACATAATGAAAATGAATACATTTTTAAAATTTATTTGCATTATCTAAGCATTAAAAATAAAATATAACATAAAGAGTTTGGAAACAGGTTAACCCACATATAGATATAATGTTAATGATAGAAACCAGAAGTTATTAAATGAAAATCTCAGTGCCAGGTGTGGGATAATTTCTTTTGAGTTATAGGTGACTGAGTCCACAAAGGACCACAAAACAATAATGATTATTGCCTTTGTTCTTGGTTGCTCTCCAGAACTAAGAGGTAACACCAAATTGCTAAAACACTTTGACATTTTACTCATAAAATCACAGCACTGGTGATCATCTGCAAAAGATCTTCTCAATGGTACTAGAAGGGCATATAACTCCCTGACAGTAAATGGCTATTACAGAAGGTCGAATCATTTACTTTCTTGGTGCAGACACTAGTCAGTTGTTCATGCTTCAGTAAATACCACCAATCCATGTTCATGAAGCAACCCTAATTTGCCCCCTCTCTCTGTCCCTCTATGTCTGTCTCTCTGTCTCTGTCTGTCTCTCGCTCACACACACACACACACACACACACACACACACACACACACACACACACACACACACAGAAACAAACAAAGGTATCCATGAATGTAGATAGGATGGTATCAGTGAAAAGAGGGAGGAACAAACATGGAGTATAGCAATGGAGGGTGTACCTGCTCCTGAAATGATGGCTACAGTGGACTGTCTAACTATGTAATCCAGAATTTATCAGTTTAATGTTTTATAAAATGAGTGTTTTTTATTTTGATTTTGTTTTCTTTTCCACAGAAAAGTTATAGGCATAAAATAATTCTTCAAAGACATACATATACAGACACATTGTAACCTGAAATCTTGAATTGATATTTCATTCGTGTAAATGAGATCTCTGACTTGGAGGGTTGGACTCTCTACTGCCTTTGTGCACACAAATTCATTGGGGCCCTTATGAGGGCCTGAAAAGACAATGGGGTAACAAGGGCAAAGAAAACCCACTATTTTTCAAATTGTACTAAAAGCAAATAACCATGAATAAGGCATTTTCATGTCAAACAATTTTCATGTCAATTCAATTAATTGAATTCTCATAAAACTGTGAAACACTTATCTGATTAAAATTCCTTAGTCTCAGGGAATAGAACTATGCTAAGCCCAATTTATGTTTTTAGGATTTTAAATGTTTTGAATATTTTTCAAAAACAGAAAAAAAGAAATAAATATCCACTAATAAATGTTCATTTTAAATTCCTTGAAATTCACATGAGCCAATTCATTTTATTTTTAAAGAAAATTGAACATTTACAATGTATTGGTGTGGAGGGGATTGTTGTTTGTTAGTTTTGATATTTTGAATTTGTTAGTGTGAAGGGACTGAAATATACCTAGACCAACTTGTTTTTTAATTACATATTTACAATATTTTAATTAAATATTTATAATGATTTTTAAAGAATAGGAAACAAGAAAGGATGAATGATATATCTCTATGAGAAGAAACAAAACACAAAATTATAAAAATTAAAAGCTTAGAACTTTGGTTGTGTGTTTGATAAAGTGACATTAACATCATTGGAATGACACCTATCAGCACTCCACCTATCAGCAATTAAAGCCTGCATGCCTTTATGAATCAGAAAGAGAGAGGTACAAAAAACAGAATTTCCCATAAACATATAAAATAAACTCTCAAGATTCCCCATGAGAAATGCAGGATAAATATATCAAAAGAACTAAAAAGAGATACTATATAGAAGGAAATACATAATAAGCAACAAAAAGAATCAACATAGCTCCTATTGGTATTAGAGACATGAGGTGTATTAATTTGGGGAGGCAAGCAGCTTTTAAATAGTAATTTTACAGACTTCAATTTCTTGATTTTCAAGTTACAAGGCAAATGCTGGCGTATACTTTTAAGTTCAATATTTTATTTAACTGTAGATGCTAAATATGTGTTAATATTTATAAATTGATAATAAGTACTCACATTAGTATATACATGAATTTTTATAAACACATATCAATCTGAATATTGGTAAATTTTAATTCTTATATTTGAACATGCTGCTTTCCTGATTATTTTTATTCTTTTTATTATTTTATAGTCTTTTGATTATTTTATATTCTGTTTCATTTTTTATTTAAAATTAGATACAAACTAGCTTCACATGTCTATCCCAGCTCCCTTTCTCTCCCCTACTCCTGTCCTCCCTTGCCCCCCCCACCAACCTCCTCCAACCTCCCTCCTTATCCCCCCTCTGATCCCAAGGGAGGGTGAGGCCTTCCATGGGGGAATCTTCAAATTCTGCAAGTCATCCTGAGTAGGGCCTAGTCCCTCCCTCATGTGTCCAGTCTGAAAGAGCATCCCTCCACATGGAATGGGTTCCCAAAATCCATTTGTATGCCAGGGATAAATACTGATATACTTTCCAAGGCGCCATAGACTGCCAAGGCCTCCTGACTGACACCCACATTCAGAGAGTCTGGATCAGTCCCATGCTGGCATCTCAGTTACAAGTCTGGGGTCCATGAGCTCACCCTTGTTCAGGTCAGCTGCCTCTGTGGGTTTTACCAGCCTGGTTTTGACTTCTTTGTTCATCGCTCCTCCCTCTTTGCAACTGGATTCCAGGAGTTCAGTGCAGTGTTTAGTTGTGGGTGTCTGCCTCTGCTTCTGTCAGTCCCTGAATGAAGGCCCTAGAATGGCATATAAGGTAGTCATCAATCTCATTATCAGGGGAGAGCATTTAATGTAGCCTTGATGCCAGTTGGTGTCATCCTTGTATATCTCTGAAAATCTCACTAGTGTCAGATCTCTCCTCAAACCTATAATGTCTCCCTTTATTATGGTAACTCTCATTCTGCTCTCCTCTATTCTTCCCCTGACTCAGCCCTCCCCTCCCACCATGGTCCCAATCCCCTCAGGATGTCCTGTCCCATTTCCCTTCTCTGAGGTACCATGCATATCTCTCCTGGTGTCCTCCCTGTTTCCCAGTCTCTCTGGCAGTGGTATTGTAGGCTTGCAATGCCCTGCTCCATGTCTAAAATCCATATATGAGTGATTTATCTTTTTGTGACTGGGTTACCACTTTCAGGATTGTTTCTTCTAGTGCCATCCATTTGTCTGCTAATTTCAAGATTCCATTGTTTATTTTTGCTGAGTATTACTACATTGTGTAAATGTACCACGTTTTCTCTATCCACTCTTCAGTTGCGGGCCATCTAGGTTGCTTCCAGTTTCTGTCTATTACAAATTATGCTGCTATGAACATAGTGGAACAGACGACCTTGTTGTATAAATGTGCATCTTTTGGATATATGCCTAAGAGTGGAATTGACAAGCAATTTCAACACATTGTCTTTTTGTCCATCACATTTATTAAAACAATTAAAAAATGAAAGCATTTTCTCAATGCTTCAACTTTAAATGCAAGTCATAAATTCAAAGTTATAACTCAAACAGATGCTGCACAAATATCGAAGACATGTAAATAATTTCCATCATTATCAATTAAGCTCACACAGGCTGTGTGTAATAGGCACTGGAGGAAGCATATCAGAAGCCATGAATCATATACTACAGTAAATACGGCAAGAGGAAATTTAAGTTGTGATATGGGGTGACATGTCCTCTTGTTTTAATTTTGACAAAAATGTATGAAGTGATAATATTATGTTATATTATTAACATAAAATTAAAATAATCTAAGTTCTTCTAGATTGTTTCTTACTTTAATTTTTGAAAACTCTCACATTAATATATACCCATAACTTAATATTAATTGTACCTATTTTATGTACATATATGCATATACAAATCTGTATATCTATATATATACATGCATACATTCATAGAGATATACACACATATACACACACAAATTTCTTCAGCAATTCAATACATACAAATAATTAAATTTATAGAAATGTAAAGACTGGTTAAAAATAAAGTTCATTATAGTATGAAATTGTGGTTAGATATCCCCATAGGAATAGATGATACAGGAGATTTATGAAGAAAAGTCCATTACATGGAAGAAGTCTGTATTAATTATGATAATAAATATTATTAGATGAATTTTACATAAATGTCCATCTGTAAATAATTATGCTATAGTATTTGACATTCTTTTTAAAATAAGGAAATATTAAAACTTTCCTCATTAAAACTCTATTGTATAAGTAGCCAGTGATTTCTTTCTTTCAAATATTTTTGAATGCTTAATTGCTGTTATGAAAGTTGATCCTGTACCTCTGTTAATTTAATCTATAGGGATAGCACCAGATGTGGATGGGAAATTAATGAATGAAATTTTTGATATAGTAAAAGTTGAGTGAGGATTAAGTTTTCATGGAAAAAATACAAAATCTTTAAAGAAAGTTGTAGTCATGTTTTGGTAGTACTTTACTGAAAACATTTTGGAATCACTTTCAACTAGCTATTATGAAGAAACCCATTTGAGGAGTCCTAAGAACAGGGAGTTTATACAGGAGAATTGTCTAATTTAACATAGAAGCTTGGCCCATGAATTTTCTAGTAAGAGTTTGAAATGAATTCATAATGTAGTCAAATGAAGTCTCATGAGTTGTGGACATATGAAAAAGTGGAAAAACTACATTTATAGTTCTAGAGGAAGTCAGAACCTACCAGATGTTTACTAATGGTGGCATCCATTGGGTTTTCAAGGAGGCAGGCTCACAGAACTAGAGAGAGCACGAGATGGCAGTTTAATAGCCAAGGAGAAAATAAGTCCAAGGAAAGTGAATGTCTCTGTCTATACTTTTTTTGATAATTTTACCATCTTTCATAAAACACTGTTTAGTTTGGAAAGAACTTAATGGGATTCCATTTGTTGAAACTATTATTTCTACTAACTAGCCATTGTGTGACCCACAGAATCTACAGTCAGGTGGGAGGCACAATGGATACAGAAGAAATCTTGAGAGAACACACTTTTCCTGACACAATTAATTTTTTGACTATTTGAAGTGTTAAGAAAGCAACCTGACAAACACCTAAAACATTTTTAACTTTAATTTTAAATAGCTTGCTTCACATGTCAATTCCAGTTCTCTCTCCCTCCCCTCCTCCTCCTAAAACTTTTAAGTTATGTCTCACAAAGCAAATGTAAAGTCTAAACAATACATTACTAAGTCAGAATAGAAAGCTCAGATTTTAATCAAACAGTACTTTCTTCTTATAGCACAGTAGGCTTATTGCTTAAGTGTTCACTCTCTTGATTAAAGGAACTCATTAAAGAAAGATGTTTGTGATGTAATTACTTGGAATGTAGAGATTAAAATTATGAGTGGAAACTGAAACATAGATACATTAATAGCAATTACTATTGTTATGGGATGGATGGGATGTGATTTAAATAAGGGTGCAGGATCACACCAGAAGTTAAGTACACTTGAACCAATATAAGCAATTACAGGAACCTAGGAAAATGCAATGTTTTATCCATTGGCAAGAGATATGGAACTTAGTAAATAGTTGTGCGAAATGGCAGTCTCAATTTTTTATACTGAGAAACACAAAGCATCTCTGAAACTATTGGCAACAGTGTTTCATTATTAACTAAGAAAATATCAGAGTAAATTTTGAGAAAAGTATGAGAAAAAGAAACTAAAGTGCTATGTATAAAAATGCATGCTTTTTAAGGTAATGTGAAACTATTTATTCATATTTCATTAATTTATCATAATTCTAAGTTTTAATAGTTCTTTGAAATTTTTATACACTTGTTTTGTGATTTACTCATACACACAACTATCCCCCAATCTCCTCCCTGATCAACCATTTTTCTTGCAATGAACACTTTTCAGTTTGGGTATAGATCTGGGTTTTGACAAAAAAATGATGTATACCACTGAATGGAAACTACAAAAGGAAAATAATTAATTCTCTTCATCTACCATCAGAGATAATATCCCTGATGTTGTGAAGTTAGTGCAAATTTTAATAGGAAAGCCTATGCAAGATGTAAAATACAATAAACATTGCAAACATTATACTTGCACTTTTTTGGGTTAGGATTTTGAGAAAGGACCCCTCTGTCCTTTTTACTACTCATTTGGCAATTGTTAAATTAACATCCAATTGGCCTCCAGTTACATGGTTCCAGGTCAAATTCAGCAAGGTTAGAAGCAATTTGTAAAACAAAATAAAAAAAACCCAACTATCCTCTCAGTCCTTCTCAGCCTTTTGGAAAAGAAATATGCCTCCATAAAACTTATTCCCAGAAGGAGAAGTTGGCAAGGTTATACTTGAGTCAGCAGGAGAGATTCTCCTAAATGTCAGAGAAGCAGTCACACAAGGAAAAGAATAAAAGCTGCATCACACCACATTGTCTGTGGTTCTTACTTACACAATCCCCAAACTTCCAGAATATTCACCAACTTTCACATGCAGATTGGTAACTAAGTTCACAACAGGTACCCAATGCACTTGTCCACACACATCCTCTATCTATCTAATCTGCCTATTTATCTCAGTCCAGACAGGGACTGAATGAGTGACTACTTAATGAAGTGAATGAATTAAATAAAAGGAAAATCAATACGCTCATGAACAGAAAACAGAATAGTCCATTTTCTTGGCCTAATGCAGCCTGAACATTAGTGAACTTTTATTTACCCTCTTTTCTGGAACATCATGAAAGTTGCAATTTAGAAATAATTCCTTAATTTTTTTCTTCTTTGTAAATTTTATACATATATACATGTATGAACCACTCCCCATTCTTAAACCCCTCAGGACACCTTAGCATATCACCTGGCAACCTGATAATTTTCTTTTCTAATTATTTATACTATTCAAGAAAATTATTGATTAACTAATATAAAACTAAATTTAATAAATATACTTCTTAATATCTCAATCGCCATGGTAAGTTTCCAGGTAGCGCTACGTATTTAAAGTTAATCAGAGCAGGAATGTGTATGTACGGAGCCTTTCTCTGTCCTGCCAGCCAGCTCCCAAACAAGCCATGTAAACATTATGAAAACTCAGTCTATAGCTTAGGCTTCATTGTAGCCAGCTCTTATAACTTGAATTAATCCATATTTTTATTAATCTATGTTCTATCACATGGCTTTTACCTTTGTCCCATTCTGTGTGTCTAATTTGTTCTCTATCTGGCTGGCTTCTCTGCCTCTTCTTCCCAGAGTCCCCTCTGTGCCTGTCCTGCATATACTTCCTGTGCTTATATTGGCCATTTAGCTCTATATTAAAGTAATTACAGAAACATACCTTCACAAAATGTACAAATATTCAAAACACTTGGATGCAGGAGTTGATTCAGAGGTCATGGAGGAGTGCTATTAACAGGCTTGTTCCTCATGTATTGCTCAGTCTGTTTGGTGTTGTTTTTGTGACTTTTGTTTCATTTTGTAGATTTAGAAATTTATTTTACCTTTGTGATTGTAATTACATTTCTCACTTCCCTTTCCTCCCTCTAGACTCTTCCATACATGCCACCTCTTTCTGTCTTCACATGGTATCAAACATCACCAGCTGAGGGTTGGAAACATGCATCATGGATGGGCCCCTCCCAAATCGATCATTAGTAAAGAAAATGCCCCATAGGCTTGCTCATATTCCAATAATATGGAGACATAGTTTCAAGTGTGGTTCCCTTTCCCATTTGTGTCCACATACTAAAAACCAACCAAAACATTTGGCCCCTGTCAACTTGTCTGAGAAACATGTAACTATTCACCTGTTAATTATAACCTTTCCTTTCTTGTCTATCAGCATATCCCATAGTAATAGCCAATGTAAATCATTCTGAACTTTTTAAAGTTCCATTGTTTGCAAACAAAAACACCTTAAAATATCAGTCTCTTTAAAACATCTAATAAAACTGCTAAAGTTTCAATCCTCTCTAAAATATTCAAAGACTTTCTAAGGTTCCAAATCTCTCAACCATGTACAACTGAGTTAGATGATCTTTTGCTTCTTTTTTTTAATAATTATTATTTTTATTTGGGTTAGAACCAATCTTGTTTCACATGTCAATCCCAGCTCCCTCTCCCTCCCCTCCTTCCCTGACTTCTCCCCCAGATCCCCCAGTCCCCCACCCAATCCCCACTCCGATCCCCAGGAAGGGTGAGGCCCTCCATCATGGACCTCCAGTAACTGTAATTTCATCCATGGCAGGGCCTAGGTCCTCCCCCCAAGAGTCCTGGCTGAGAGAGCCTCCCATATTGTGGCATTGACACTCAAAGTCTATTTGTATGCCAGGGATAAATACAATCCAAGGCCCCATAGATTACCTAGACCTCCTCACTAACACCCACATTCAGGGGGTCTGTGTCAGTCCCATGCTTTCCACACAGCCATCAATCTGGAGTCCAAGTGCTCCCCCTTATTCAGGTCAAGTGTTTCTGTGGGTTAAACTAGCGCAGTCCTAACTCCTTTGCCCATCAGTTCTCTCTTTCTGACACTGGATTCCAGGAGTTCAGTCTAGTGTTTGTCTGTGGGTATTTGCCTCTGCTTTCATCATTCACTGGATGAAGGTTCTGTTTGCTAGACTCCTAGACTCTCTGGCAGTGGGAATGTATGCTGGCACACCCCTGATTCGTGTCTAAAATCCATAAATGAGTGAGTACATACCATGTTTGTCTTTTTGTAACTGGGTTACCTCACTCAGTATGGTTTCTTCTAGTGCCACCCATTTGCCTGCAAATTTCATGATTCCATTGTTTTTTTCCTGCTGAATAGCATTCCATTGTGTAAATGTACCACATTTTCTCTATCCACTCTTCAGCTGAGGGGCATCTAGGTTGCTTTCAGGTTCTGGCTATTACAAATAATGCTGCTATGAACATAGTGGAACAGACATCCATGTATGAATTTGCATCTTTCCAGGGCAGATGACAATCAATTAAAACCAATATCAAACTTAACAGTATAAAGAGTTGAGCACTTTATGTCTGTGACTCAATAAAGATCTTTTGCGCTCAAAGGACATGGGCCACTGGTTCTGCTTGTATGCATAAACTGTCTCATATGAGCCCAGCTTAACTCCTAGGCTGCTTCTGTACTCATCTGCTGTCTCATGGAACTAACATCTCCAAAATGTGCAGGTCTCCATTGCATCCGATTGCACCTTCATCAATAGACTTTCCTGCATTTCTTTAGGGACTTCAAAGTTGCTCCATTGTATTGAGCCTCAATTTCTCTCCATGACCCCTCCAATTCTAGGGGTTTTATTGCTAATGGGACTGCATCTTTATCAATGGTCAATGGCAGTCTCTCAAAGAGTCAAGCCTCAACTGCTTTCCATAACCTCCTCCTCCCTTCAAAACATTTATAACATGGATGACTTTTAACCTAATACCAACTCATTTGCCAAATGAAGTATAGACTTGGGCTCCTTAAGACCACAGTTTCTTTGTGATAATTATGAATAAACACTTCCCAGAATATTTACCAAGAGTGATGCCAGTTTTCTTTTAACCACCACAGATTTCTAAAACCCAGATAATCAATATCAACTGGCTTAGTAAAGCAAAGGTTTCACTTCTCAAGCCAGATCTTCGTAATTTGCATGGCTCTCTGAATTATCTTCTTAGTCCCCACAATAGCCCAGAGCACTCAATACCTTGCCCATTCCAAGGTTAAAATACCAAGACAGTGCTCCCCAATACACATTGTCAGTTACATCACAGCTATACTGCATAATCTTGTCACCATTTCTGCCTTATTGTTTCTATTGCTGTGGTAAAACATCATAACCAAAAGCAACTTGGAACTAACTTTCAACTAAGTGTGTATCACTGAAGGAAGTCTCATCAGAAACCTAGAGGCAGGACATGATGCAAAGACCATGAAGGGTGCTATTAACTGGCTTTATCCTCATTTGCTCAGCCTGCTTTCTTTTAGCTCCCAAGACCATTGGCTGAGGAAGTTTTAATCTCCCCAATGGACTGAGCACTCACAATCATTAATTAAGAAAATGCTCCACAAGCTTGCTCCACAGGTCAGTCTTATGGATACATTTCTCAATTGTGATTAAAACTTCTCTGATATGTCTGTATTTGGGTCCAGCTGACAAAAACAAATGAGCATATTATATTAATTGTATTTAAATGTTAGCATAGTTACTTTACGTATGTTTATACTATGAGTACAAACACATCTGTCAAATTCTTAATTGTATCTTAATTTTGATCTAAAGCTAAGATGTTTATCTTAACTTTGAAATATGAATATTCAGCACATTGGGATCTCAGAATTAATGACTATGATGAGCAAATATATGAGATCCATATGCATTATTTTATCTTGCATCAGTGATGAAAACCTATAGATAGTTATTTATATTAATTTCTTTCAGAAGCCATAATCATAAAGTTACATGTTAGGAATTGAACGCATAGTTATATGGAAAATGTGTTGATTTTAACAAAACATAATAAATGTGAGATTTCTTTAATGAAAATTATAGCAATATGTAATAATATTCAATAATAGTCAAGAAAAGTAATTTATGCTACATGACTGTTTTTTAACTCAGGAAGAAAATTGTGAAAATAAACTTAAGTAATCTTACTGAAAAAATATCTTTCCTGTTTCCTAAAACTTAAGGGGACACACGGGAACACTTTTCAAATAAAATGCATTGACCTTTGAATTATTGCTAATGGTAAGTTAAATCATGTAAACAGTACAACCTCATGCAAATTTAATTCTGACACCTGCCATTTAATCAAATGCTTATTTATTTATTTATTGTGGCATTGGTCACAATATAGCCCCACTCACACACACACACACACACACACACACACACACACACACACACTACATTTGAAAGAACACAACCTAATTGTAATAATATATTCATGAAATAGAGTTTCCATTACATTCTACATTTTGAATATTCCACCACCATTAATAAAATCTTATTCTCAGATGTAACAGCTCCCAGACCTTAGTGAAACTGTATACCCAGATGCAACAGCTCCCAGACCCTCCTTCCCCTGACAGGGATTCCCATGCAATCATGATGTGTTATCTTTATGGGTATGCCTGCTCTGCATATTTCTGTAAAAGAAATCTTAAATACACAATCATTGTGATATATAAAAATGTTTTAAAGTTTCTCCCAAAATATAACATTTTCTATAACTTTTTTCTTATTACAAATAATATTCAATGTTGTGGATATAACACATTTTGTTTCTTCACTTGAATGTAGATGAGAATTAAGGTTATTTCCATTTTGTGAATGGGATGCAAATCTTCTGTGAACAAGCTTTTGCATGAAAAATGTACTGTTATTCTTTTCTGGTGCAAAGCAAATTGTGGATAAGTAATATGGTAAGTGTACAGCAGACGATACAAAGACCTAAGATTCTTTTCTAGAGTGAGTGAACATTTTATCCTTACCACACTATAGAGAGGAGTGCTAAACTCTCCACTAATTTGAACAAAATGTCACTCATATCTTCCTGCCTTAGGTCTTTTAGTTGACTTGAATGGCATCTGTGTTCAGTTTAGATTTGCAATTTATTTCTGATTACTAAAGCTGAATATTCTTCTTATAACTTACTAATTACCTTGTAATCTTTTGGAGGACCTATTTATATAATTTTCTTTTTGTTGTTGCTGTTGCTGTTTGTACAATGTGTCTCACTTGATAGTTCAGTACAGCCACAAACTGTGGCATGTGATTCTACCTCCTAAGTCCTGAGGTTAAAAGCAGGAGTTAAAACATTTAGCTTCATTTCAGTTTCTTTTTTTCACAAAGAAACAATTGCTTTATATACTGCTGTCATTGACTAAATCATCATTCTGGTGAATGCGATTATAAAATAAATGAGCAAAGAAGCAATTCATAACAAATCAAAGTCTATGCAGAGTCTTTCATTTTACTCAAATCTAATCAACCTGAGGTGAAGAAGTCAATGGGTGGGGCTGTGAGGAAAACATACGTAGGATTCAGAAGGACACTTGATGTAGAAATTTCTGGATGATACTCAGCAAAGCAAATTGAGGACACCTTCAGTATCTCTACAGAAGTCAAAGTCTCCAGGAGAATGAGGGTTTGCTCCTGAGAATTCTGATCAGTGCTCTCTTCATGCCTTTGTTTCCCAGGATATAAATGAAGGAATTCAGTAGGGGAGTCACAAAGTATACATAACAGCAAGTACTGTGTCCTCTACCACTGAGTTGGAGGAAGAAACCTTCAGGTATTTAATAATTAATTCTTTATTGGTTGTCCTAGAGGGCTGCAGCAAGACCAAGGTGGTAGCTAGTCTCTGGAACTGCTACATTCCAACGTCACCACAGTACTGAAATTCTAATTAGACAGCATATCTACAGGCAAAGATCTTCTCAGGAGCTATCATTCACAGTTCTTCCTGTTTCACAAGTACCATATTTCAAGCATGCAGAGCACACATATAATTTATTAAACAATATAAGGTCCCTAGTTAATAGGAAGTTCCATTGTTAAATTTCTTTACAGAAATTCTTTGCATATCTAATAGTTTCAGAAATTTGTGACCTAAAGTAGTTTCTTTCATTTTGAAATGTGAGATAGAAATGTAGTTTCATTCTTCAACATGTCTGTGCTGACTACATTGGCACTGTTTGATACAAGCTAGAGTCATCTGAGAGGAAGAAACACAATTGAGAAAATGTCTCCATAAGATTGGGCTATCAGAAAGCCCAAAGAACATTTTTTGGTGGGAGGTACCACTCTAGTCTGGGTCACAGGATTTTACAAGAAAGATGGCTAAGAAAATCACAAGAAACTTGCCAGTAACAAACACTCCTCCATAGCATCTTCATCAGCTCCTACCTTGCTATTTTAATCCAGTTTGAGGCTTCCCTTAGTGAAACCTGCTTCAAGACATGTTAGTTAAATAAATACTATCATCCTCAAATTGGTTTGGCCATGGTGATTTTTACAACGACAATATGAACTATAAGAAAATACCCATACATATTTTTTGGCACTAATGATCAAATTTTCTTTCTTTTCTTTCATATATGTCAAATCATTTGGCTCCGGGCATACACTTTTTTTCTATGGCATCTATTCTTTTCCATTGGTCTATAATTTCTTGTGCCAGTAACATTTTCTGATTATTACTGTTGAAAAGTGAATATATTTCCTATATTTAAATAATGAGCATGATGAGAAAGAAACGATGAAAATAATCTTATTTACTGTAGATCAAAAACAATATTGTTAAAAACTTAACCAAAAAGAAAGGGGCAGACTTCTAAAATAAAAATATAAAACACTGAAGATAGAAACTGTATGTAGAAAAGCCTAGAAAGTGGAATGATTTCTTGTATTGATGAATCAGATATATTCATGTCTTAGAATCATCTCTATTGACAAAATTGGCAAATATAAAGGATAATTATTAATATTTCAATGGCATTATTTTACTCTCAATGACTGATGACAGGAAAGAGCAATATGCATTATGGTTGATGCTTTCTAGCATTTTCGAGCTGTAATAGTAGAAATTATTATGTACCTTGAGCCTAAGTTGTCTTAGTTTCTGCCATGACATTTTGTACTGTTAAAGTTCCTTTATTTCTATTTTTTAATTGTTTGCTTCTGTCTTCTATTAACTTCTGCCTGTTTCTCTCATTGCCTTTTGTCTGCTTCCCCTTTTCCATCAATATATATCTTGACTCCTTTCTGGATAATTTCCATTGTCTCTAATTATTTTGCCAGTGTCACAACTGAACATTGCTGCCCTCTTAGTCTTACAGCTTAGCCCAGCCTAATCATGAGGAAGAAAGCAATCGGGTCTTTTCATTTGTAATGTTGCAACACCAAGAACAGTGCAAGAGGCTTGAGTTCAGCAACATACAAAGTGAGTGGAGTGATACACTTATGTAGCTAAAAGGGTTATGAAAATCTAGTGAGTACTGTGGTAGAAATTCATGAAGAAATAAGTTTTCACAAATTATGAGAAACACTGTTTACATTCATCACTTCAGCCCCTAGTTCAAATAAGGAAATTATGTTTGCACTACTCACAGGCATGCTGTGAGGGCATATCTTAGGACTGATCATGAATGACTAAAGGATCTTAAACTTGCAATACTTCACATGGCAAAAACTCTAACAAATGCTGCATCATAATTGTGATGGAGTTGGTTTTTGAAAGCAAGAAGCTATGGTTTTCATGTAACCTCCTCAGGCACAGTGTTCAAATCCCTGCAGGTACAGTATATAATCATTCTGGCTGTTAGGCTGATAGTTCTTCCCTTATGGCAGGAAGGCACCAGAAAGTATTCTAATAGCTATTGTGATAGAGTCAAAAGTTTCTAGCACCCAAGATAAAATGCTTTATAAGAAAAAGGAATGGAAACATTGCTTACAATTAAGGCTATCATTAACACTGATAGAATTATAAAATGAGAATTTTTATGTGTATACACACTATTGTCAGATATTATGTCTTCCAATATTTATTTCTTACCTTTCTTTCTATCTCCTTTATTTTTCTCTTATTGTGGATCTTAGATCAACTCAGGAGTCTGGTATTCCATTAACATCATTCCTTTTCTCTTGTTTGCATTTAAGCACTATAATATCTCTATATACATCTATTTTCAAGTTGTTTCTTTTCTATAGATTGCATTCACTCACTATGAAATCCTCTTCTGATTTAGTTTTACTCCTTTAGTGATACTTCCAGCTAAGAATCCTGGGTTTCTCAGTTTTAGAGTAAGTCCTTCCATTGACACATTCATACCCAATGTGGCCTTGTTATCACCCTCATTTGCCTGTTAAGCATGCATTACTTTAGCTCCTTGAACATATTTACAAAATCTGTGCTCATCTAAGTTAAAGCCAACATCTGATCATTTACATAAGCTGCTTTTCTAGTATATAGGAGATTCTTTCTTGTTTCAATTTTGTTTTCATTCCCCTCCTATTGCTGCATTTTGAAACTGTATATTTTTCTTAGTAGAATACATTAATTGTTCTACTGATACCATTTCTATAATTGACTATTACTTGATCTGTTTCATGTTTGCTCATATTCTTCTACTGAATACTTTAATAGAATACTCTGTTCATTAGGGAGCCCCTAGATGTGGCGTTTATTGAGACAACACTGGATAAAGTGGGCATATGTTTTAAACAATTCCTAATAACAGCCTGGGACAGGATGTTAGGTCACCAATAATTATGTCTTCATTGCATACTGTTTTGCATGGCTAGTACTTGACAGTCTTTTCATTTATAGTAATAGAATTAGTTGCAATCAGGATAATATCATTTTTTCTATCTGAACACATTTTCTTCTTTCAAATTTAAAACTTCCTGTTTTATGTCACAATTATTTATTCTCACATGTAATAGTTTAAGATTTTCCTTTGTACATTAGAAAAACTGTTTTCAGCCTGATTTCTTTTCCTGTAAGAATATCTTGTGGCTTGAATGTTGAACTTTTTTTTAAAATTTTACATTAGTTTCTTCTGAAAACCTTAAGCCTCATACCACATTTTAAATTGTAAAAACATGGAGTATTCCTGAATATTTTGAACATGTATAAATTTTAATTCTCAATTTTCAAGAGTACTGACATGAAGGCTTCAAATTATCAGAGGAAGAATTTTTTTCTTTCATAGTCCTGGGTGATCTCGCAAGTTTTCTTCTTGTTAGACCTATATACTAGAGTGGTCTTCAGACCATTACTGATCATTGCCCTGACCCTATCAAATCTATGTGAATGTTTTACTTCTAATGAATTCTAAATTCCGATTTTAAAAGTCAAAGCACTGACTTTTTTTAAATTTTTTTTATTTTAATATTAAATAGCTTGTTTTACACGTCAATCCCAGTTCCCTCTCCCTCCTCTCCTCCTGCACTCCCCCATCCCCCCTCCCCCAGCCTCCCATCCTATTGCCAATTCCTTCCACATAGGGGATATCTAGAGTCTGTCATTTCACTCAGGGCAGGGTACAGGCACTCCCATAAGAGTCCAGGCTGAGAGAGCATCCCTCTTTGTGCTATGGGCACACAATGACAGTTTGTATTCTAGGGATAGACACTGATCCACTGCTCAGGGCCCCATAGGTTGCCCAGGCCTTCTCACTGACACTCACATTCGGGGGGGGGGGGGTCCAGATCAGTCCCATGCTGGCCTGCCCGCTGTGGGTCTGGGGTCCAAGAGCTCTCCCCTGTTCAGATCAGCTGTCTCTGCTGGTTTTGCCAGCCCATTCTTTGCCAATTTTCTCATCACTCCTCTCTCTATGTTACTGGGTTCCTTGGGTTCAGTTCAGTGCTTAATTGTAGGTGTTTGCCTCTGCTTCCATCAGTCACTGGATGAAGGCTCCCGGATGGTTACAGACATCAAGTTCATTATCAGGAATGGGCATTCGAAGTGGTCTCTCCACTATTGCTTAGCTTGCCAATTGGTGTCATCCCTTTAGATCACTAGAGGTCACTCTGGTGCCTGAACTGTCTTCTAACCTATGATTCCCTCTTCCCCCTATTCTACCTCCCCCACTCAACCTTCCTGTTCCCCCATGGCCTACTCTCTCTTCCTCTTCTCCCCCTTCTTCCCAGCTACAACTCCCCCCCACCCCCAACCATTCAGAAGATCTTGTCTCAAATCTCTTCTATTGGGTACTATGCATATCTTTTAGGTTCATTCCTGTTTCCCAGACTCTCTATCAGTGGAAGTGCAGACTGGCACTATCCTGATCCATGTCTAAAATCCATATATGAGTGAGTACATACGATATTTGTCTTTTTGCAACTGGATTATCTCACTCAGGATGGTTTCTTCCAGTGTTATCCATTTACCTGGGAATTTCAAGATTCCATTGTTTTTTTCTGCTGAGTAATACTCCATTGGGTAAATGTACTGCATTTTCTTTATCCACTCTTCAGTTGAGGGGCATCTAGGTTGCTTCCAGGTTCTGGCTATTACAAATAATGCTGCTATGAACATAGTGGAGCAGATGCCCTTGTTGTATGAATTTGCCTCATTTGGATATATGCCTAAGAGTGGAATTGCTGGTTCTTGTGGTAGATTAATTCCCATTTTCCTGAGGAATCTCCATACTGATTTCCAAAGTGGCTGTACGAGTTGGCACTCCCACCAGCCGTGGAGGAGTGTTCCCCTCTCTCCACATCCTCTCAAGCATAAATTGTCTTCAGTGTTTTTGATTTTAGCCATTCTGACAGGAGAAAGATGGTATCTCAGAGTTGTTTTGATTTGCATTTCCCTGATGGCTAAGGATGTTGAGCACTTTCTTACATGTCTCTTGGCCATTTTAGCCTCCTTTCTTGAGAATTCTCTATTAGTTCTGTCCCCCACCTTTTAATTGGATCCTTTGGTGTTTTGGAGACTTGCTTCTTGAGTTCTTTGCAAATTTCAGAGATTAGCCCTCTGTCAGATGTGGGGTTAGTGAATATCTTTTCCCACTCTGTGGACTGCCTTTTTGTCTTGTTGACTGTGTCCTTTGCCTTACAGAAGCTTTTTAGTTTCAGGAGGTCCCATTTGCTAATTATCGATCTTAGTGTTTGTGCCACTGGTGGTATGTTTAGGAAGTGGTCTCCTGTACCAACTCGTTGAAGAGTATCTCCCACTTTCTCTTCTAAAAGTTTCAACATAATAAAAATGGCAATCTTGTCAAAAGCAGTCTACAGATTCAATGCAATCCCTATCAAAATTCCATCACAATTCTTCAACGACCTGGAAAGAACATTAATCAAGTTTATATGGAAAAACAAAAGGCCCAGGATAGCCAAAACAACCCTATACAATAAAGGAACTTCAGGAGGCATCACCATACCTGACTTCAAGCTCTATTATAGAGCTATAGTCCTGAAAACAGCTTGGTATTGGCCCAAAAATAGGCAGGTAGACCATTGGAACCAAATTAAAAACCCTAATTTTAACCCACACACCTGTGGATACTTGATTTTTGACAAAGAAGCTAAAACTATACAATGGAAAAAAGAAAGCATCTTCAACAAATGGTGCTGGCATAACTGGGTACTGGTATGCAGAAGACTGCAGATAGATCCATGTTTATCGCCTTGTACAAAATTTTAGTCCAAATGGATCAAGGATCTCAACATAAAGCACTGAGTTTTATGCATATAGAGCTTAATCGGGTTACTGCTATTGAGTTGTATATGTTATCCAAACACTACTACCTTGGTTGAACTCCAAAGAGAAAGAAGTAGCTTATTAATTTGTCTGCATGGAGGTTTTGTTGTTGTTGTTGTTTTCCTTCAATTTTGTGATTATTGAGCATGTGGAATGTTTTTACTTTCTTTATTCAGCATTTAGATATACAATTATTTATTTGAATTTATCTTAAGCAGGATTTCAGTTTATTTTTCTCTGAAAAGTATTTTAAAGGTCTTGGAACTTCTGAGGGAGAGAACACAAAAAGGAAATAAGGATGGAGGGTGTAGGAGGCAGAGTTAGACTTGAAAGTGAGACCCTATTGATGAGTACACCAATGGGTCGCAGAACAGGGAGCTATCAATCTGGTACTGACATGGAAGCTTCACCCCTGCAGACTAACTGTCATAGTGCTGGAAGGTGGTGTGCTTTGTACCATAAGAGAAGCGTGATCACTTCCTGTGGATGACGGAAGCTATAATAATGAATGGGCTGGCAAGATATGCTGTCTGTTACAAGAGTGGCATGAACCCCGTGGGAATAACCAAGAACTTTCTGATTGGATTTAAGTCTCGTTCACCAAAACAAAATCCATATATAACACCATTGTTGGTTCAAAAACCTGTAGCTAGTTAGTCTACAGTAGATCCCGGAGAAAAACCTACTGTTATTATTCTCCTATATCTTTATGTACATAAATTACTACATACCTCAATACTCATAAGAGCCTATTCTATTTATGTATCAAAGTGTGATTAACATGTAGAACCTCAAGCAGTCAAAGTGCAGACACTGTGGAATGCTCTGTCTGAAATGAGACATGTATATTATAACCTCTCCTCCAATGGCTCATGAGTCATAGTAGAAAATTAGGAAGAAAGTTTTCAAGAGGAACACATGGTACACAATTAAGCAGAAATAGTATTTCCCAGATTCAATAAGGTAGTTACACATATGAAGTTACAATAATTTTGACAACATGTCTGTGACTTATGCAAGCTCTAGCCAGACATAAGCCTAACATGCTGGGGTGTTGTTGACACTAAATATGACCACTAACTAAAAAAATTGACAATAAATAATAAATAAATAAAATATATAATGAATAAATAAAATTGGTTTTCTTTAAGGATTACTACAGTTGTGTATTCATATTTATATGTACATAAACATGCATGAATAATTAGGGAAAAATAGATCACAAATTTCAAAAAAAAGAGGAAGAAAGACTATATGGGAGTCTTTGAAGGGAAGAAATGGAAAAATGATGTAATTATATTATAATCTGAAGAAATAAATTAAATAAATTTAAAAGCAAGAAAAGAAAAAAGAATGAAGAGGAATAGGTGAGCACAAACATTTGTGGGTAGGTAGATCTTATGAGAATTGAGGTGAATAAAATAACAAAAATCACTGTATAAAATTCTAAAAGAATTTCAAATATGTGAAAAAATTTTTCTACACAAATAAAATGTATTGTGATCACATCCCCCACTTTCTTCCATCCCCCTAAATTACCTGTAATACAAATATGGTCCAAACAATGGTACTGAATCATAGAGACAGAGAGATAATATATTAATAGTTGCTTGGTAAATGGTCCTATCATCAAGTTTTCCTCTAAGCTTTATGCATATAGTATTGGTTTAGTGCTGCTCTCAACACTGTCCAGTTATTACTGCAATGTAATGAGAAATTTCAGCTATGATTTCTCAGACATAATATGGCCTCTATAACACTTGTGATAATTTAAAATTTGTTCTGAGAATTGGATAACGCATTGCCATTATAATTGCCATTATAATTTACATGAGAGAAAATTTATACAAAATACCCCAATTACTAGAACGTACCCTGGAGCAATCAAGTTACATAGGGGAGAAATAAGAAAACCTATCAGTAATGAATATGACTATAATAAAATAGTACAGTAGAGTGATGATTTCATTTAATTAATGTATTTTCACATAAGAAATATTTATCCAACATGCCAGCTGTTTGTGCCTGTAATTCCAGCACTTGGATTTTGATTGGGGCAGGTGAATTTGTCAACAGTCCCAAAGTGCACTTGGCTACATTGTTACACTTTGCTACAGAAACCAAAATCAGAAAAAAAGGTGAAAGAAAATGGAACTTGAAGTTCTGCCTCAGGCATAGTAAACTGAAGTTGTTTCTGCTATTTGAAATCATGTGCTAAAATCTAAACTACAGGATAAAAGGAATTTAATATCATCATTTCCCAGACAACAGCAAAAATATAAAATTACCCATTTCAACAATTATACAGTACAATGATTGCAGAAATAATCAGTCTGTCAGAAAAAATCGAATACTTCTGATTATTAAGGTAAAATTAAATTATGTAAGATTCTGAATATTACAAGAAATTTTTAATATTTGAATTTAATGCAACTTTATTAATATAATACATCTTATCACATTTTACTATTACTGTATCAAAGATTAATTCACTTGCAATAAAATATATAATCAGAAAATAAAAATTTTGCATGTTTTTATACAAAATACCAAAACCACCATTTCAAAGGTATATTAAATATACATGTAAATTTTGTATGTTATAGGAGAGTGTAACCTTTAAGATACAGTCATGTATCGTAAGGTAATTTTCAAAGAAGTCTGCACTTATTACAGAACTGTAAGTTCTAAATTAGAGATTTTCTAGAAAGTAAATATTAAATTCTATAATTTTCATTAAGTTAAAAAACATTTCATAGCAATTCTGTGGTATGTCATAGGTAAATCCTGATGACAGTTCTTCAAAAACTTGAAAGGAAACGCACATTTTTAGTTAAAATGTAGATTGATCACATATTAATCATTTTTGAAAACATATTTATAATACATACATAGCATACTTTTGTTTTAATTATGTGTCACATAAATTATATGTCAAGAAAATTTTGAAAGGTGCTATTCCCTAGATTGTCATGAAGAAAAGTCTGACACATGGGGATAAAACAATATTAAAATCATATAGAAATGAATATTATTTCAAGTACATCTGTTATAGGTTCTATAAAGAAGAGTACTACCTTATTTAGTAAGAACACATAAAATATGAGTAATTTTCTTCTGTTCTCTCTAAATTGTGAAATGTTCTGTAAAGTTTGAAATAATGAAATCCTATAGCATTGATGAAAATACAGTATTATTGTGCATATATCTTTATTTACATGGAATCTTTTGGACACTCGTGTCTACAACATAATGCTCAATTCTCTTATAATTTCCTGGAGTAAATAATACAACACCAGTTTCTCTTCCTTTCTACTCCTCCCATCTTCCCTGTCCTTAAAAATTATCAAATGGAAACCATGCCCTTAATTGCCAGGGTGGTCAAGAACCTGAAACTAGATAGATCATAGACCTATATCTATAAAACAAAATAACTGAAGTATTAAAGTGTGTATGGATGTTACTAATACGTATGGAAACACTATTTAAACTATAGGACAAATTCAAATTTAAATTACAATATTTTATGTGTATGTTTTAATTTGAGGTCTAACTTGATTTTTGAAGACCAGTACTCTGTAAGCACATGCTCTTCTCCAGTTTTCTTGCCTTGTAAGCTGTTATACTATTGACATTAAACATTTATTCTCATTAATATATTACTATTGATATGTATTTTTGAATGATATCAATTTTGGAAATGTGACAGGGTTTCTTTTATATTTTATATTGTCCTTATATTTGATTTTTTAACTTAGTTTCCTAAATGCATGAAATAACCACTGTGCTGTACTCAACTTTAAAATTCATTCAGTTCCATCAATTACTGGATGAGGGCTCTAAGATGATAGTTGGGGTATTCATCAATCAGATTATAGGGGTGGTCCAGTTCGGGCATCCTCTCTACTATTATTTGGAGTCTTAACTGCTTGGTAGTTATCCTACACTAGATTTCTCTCTAAGCCTTAAAGCATGGGAGAGTTTCCTGGGCCTACTCCAACCTGTTGTGCCGAACTATGTTGCCTTCTCATAGGAATACTTACCTGTGAGGTGGAGTGAAATAGGTGTTGACCAGGGGGGAGGTGAGAGGGAATTGAGGGATCTAGGGAGGTTGGAAGGAGGGGTAGGAAAGAGAATGGTGGTTGGGATGTAAAATAAAATCAAAAAATTAAAAAAAATAGAAAAGAAGAATCCAGAAATAAATCCATCCATACAAAAAAATCCATTCAGTATTTGTAATTCTTTTTTTCCCATCAAGATTTCAGCCAGATAGCACAATAAATGAAGCTGTCATATCTCCTTAGTTTCCTCTGAACTGTGACAAATGCCATATTTTATTTACATTTAATCACATTGATAGTTCAAAGGATTGGTCATTGCATAGAACGTCTGTCAGCTTTATTTGTCGATGTCGTTCTTGCAGAGAGAAAAGTTCAATGTGCTCGTGGAAGTAAAGCTATACTAATATCAAGCAAAATTGAGTTATGGAAAAATATGTTCAAAGACCTTTAAAGATATAAACAAATGCTAATAGTTCAGATTCATGGTGAATGGTGGAATATGTAGCAAGCAATAATGGTGCAAAATATTTGTCATTAAATATAAACAAATTTTAAGGAATCTCTGAGCTCAGTTCCCAACTTTGAGACAGAGAAAGACAGAGAGAGAGAGAGAGAGAGAGAGAGAGAGAGAGAGAGAGAGAGAGAGAAACAGAGAGTAGACATAACATCTCAAATCTCAACTTGAGTGTCATATTTCCTTCAACAAGTCCACAAATTCTAAAGCTTCCTAAAGAGTGCCAAAAACGGGGGACCACATGTTTAAATTCCAGAGTGATATTTTCACTGAAACTATCACAAAGCCCCATTAGAAAGAATTCAAGCGCTCATTAGTGATAAATGGAAAAATAAAACTGATCATATGGTAGAAAATGTCTATCATAAGACAGAATGATCTATGAAGATCTTAATAATGCTTTGCTAGGTGGAAGAAACCAGGATTGGAAGATTAAATGGGGAATTATTAATTCTATACATAATATTCACAGCAAGTGAAGCAGCAGAATTAGATTTATTAGAGAAGAGTGAGGGAAATTCCTCCTTAGTGGGTATTTTGGGTGATGGAAAGCTTGTTCTTTGCCACTTTATTCCCACTAATTAGGAAATAGAAACACTGTGAAAGCCCATCAGCTGATGGATGAACAACCCAAGTGATACACATGTACATGATACAAAACTCCTCAACATTTATGAAAAGAATATCATGAAATTGACAAGTAAATGGATAGAGGTAAACCATATGCTCAGTGGCCCATTTCTCAGGTAACCCAGAAAGACAAACATTATGTACTCTCTTTTACTGGTATGCTTTATCTCTGAATCTTTCCATGTGAACACATAATCTAGCATAACTGTAGATAGCAGGAAAAATAAGAAAACACGAAGTTTGAAGTAGGGAGACCTTTCGAATGGGGAATAAGACACAGGTGCTATGCGATGATAAGGGAAAAAGATGGAGCTTTGACTGTGGAGAGAACAGGTGGGCAGTGAAGATGGAGAGGGAATAAAGAAGGGTAAAGAACACTGAGGATGTCTGAGAAGAAATAAGAAATCATATTATCTTATATTTACCTAAAATTAAATACAAATATATTTGTGGGTGTATACATAGATGTATATTTGTGGGTGTATACATAGATGTATATTTTAAAGCTGTGACAAAGCAACCTTGTTTCTTATCTAAATTTAAACTGAAAAATTAAAAAAAAATTAAAAAAATAATGCTCCCCCCAAGAACCATAGGCTACCTAACAATATCCCAGTAACACACATGAGAAATCTCTGCTAGATTGTTTTGGTCATGGAAGTTCATGAGGCCCCCAAAACAATACAGACTGTGGCTGCTGCCTTTGGTTGCCACTCAGAATTTAAGGGAAAGGCCCTACTTATGAAGACATCATTTATTTCAGACATAGGACTTGCAGAAATCCAGCTAAAACTGACCTGGAATTCTCTGCCCTGAGTCCTGGCTTTCATAGATTGAGAGCTTGCTATGAAAGCTGCCAAGAGAGAAAAGCAATCAATAGTATTATGCAGCTGTAAAAATCCATGAAATGACTGGACTGGCAAGTTATCTGCAATGGTGAAGTAGAGGCATTTTACTTTGATTATAACCAACACCTATTTAATCGGTTTTAAGGCCTCTCAGCAGAGAGAAGTCATGTCTGGGATGGTAGGTCTAGTCAACTACCTGTGGCTGGAGACATCATAGACTCACATAAAGAGCCTGCTACTTCTAGTCTCCTAAACTAGTATACTTTCTGTTTTCTAAATTCCTATCCTTACACTCATAGGTAAATGGACCTCTCATCTATCACCAAAGAAAAAAACGTTGCAAAAGATGAAGGCTCTTGAAATTTATAACTGGTCAAAACACAGAGAAGAAGTCACTGTTCAGTGTTCAAAACTGACTGATACTTCGCAACGTATCCACTAAACCAAATTCTCATGGAAATCACTGAAGAGGGTTTGGAAAGATTTTTAAGAGCTGGAGATCCAGGATACCTGTTGATAAAATGTGTCCCCTAAACACAACAGGAAAATATTTCCCAAACAAGACCAGCTAGCATGGCACTGAATAGGAGAAACTCCACATAGTCTCACTCCAAATGAAGAACTACAAGAGGTCAGTAATGGCCGAGAGGATGAATCAGTTTTCTCTAGGAAAATACCTTCACATATTTTCTCAATCCCAAGTGGCTAATCCTGAATACATGAATATATGAGCAAAACTAAATACACCCATTAGATTGCAAATAAGTACCTATATGCATGCAGGAATAATAAAGAGACCCTGAATCTTGGAAGGAGAATTAGAGGTGGAGAAGAAGGGGTAGAAGTTATGTAAACAAAGTACTCTTGTATGAAATACTAACATATCCATTGATACTTTTAAAATGGTGTTAAAACTGGAAAGCCACGGTGGTTACACCTCACTACAAATATACTGACTACAAATAATGCAACTGATTCATAGAGATTACAAAATTATACAATTTTGTTTATTTGTTTATTAATCCCTGCATATTAGAATAAAATGAAAATGAGACATTTCGTAAATCATTTAAAAGCAAGTATTAAACATTTACATCTCCTAAAAGAAAGCACACTTGAAAGTTCATTGCTTTTTTCTTTCATTTATAAACTGAGACTAAAATTAAGGGATTTATAAAATGAATTGTATATCTACCTTAGTTGTATTCATATTGTGGGCTTGTATTTTGTCAATTATGAAAATAAAATTATGATACAATTTGAGAAATACTCCATGAAAAAATAGCTTCACTTAAAATTCCTAAGATCTGTTTGTAATATTTTTCTATGTTGTAACCAACTTTACAAGTATATACTCTCCTTAGGCATCAAAAGAGAAATACTTGCATTAATTGCTTGCATTGCCTTTTCCATTATCAGTGATTGAAACTGAATAGTCTTCAGCTTATTTTCTGACTTACAAGTACTAATTTGGTAGTTATTGTGAGTATCTCTTTAATTCTATTTCCTGCAATATCTTCATGCCTGATTTCAGGCTTCCTTTCAGAAAAGATATAGTACTCTAGAGAGTTCCCACATATATGGAAAATAAGCATGAAGCCATTTCTCTGTCGTATTTGACTGTAGGGACTGGAGGAGTGAGTACCAGGTGTATCCTGCCCTACCTTTGTGAAGAATGCTTGCTGCCTTTTGTTTTCAACCGTATTAAAAACTTGGCATTTGTGACAGATACTGACAAAAATTGGGAAGTTTTCCAGTGGAAAAAAATATAATGTAAGAAAACAAACGATTTTACAATGGGTGTCTGGAATAGGAAATGTGGAGGGAGGATGAGAATCTAACCTTCCATTTTTGTCCTCATAGAATTTCCAAAACATAAGGACTTCTCCTTCAAGATTGCTTTGGCAGAGTCTAGTATTTGTGACATAACACATGTTAGGGCAAGGTCACCCTTGACAGGATGCTTCAAGAAGTATCAGTAAACTGGGGAATACAGATTTTAATATCAACAGGTTCAAACTGCTGACAGAGTGGACATACTTGCTAAGACAAGTGATCCCACAGGAAACGTGTGTCTCTCAAATTGATAGCAGATCTGACTGTTCGGTGTACTGGGAAAAGCCTGGGAATGAATGTGCTAAGGCTGAATAAACTTCCAGTTGTCTGACTAAACTTTGGGATTTTACTTGACTTTTATTTAAACTACATTAAAATCTATAATTTAAAAAACTTCATCGGAATTGGTTGCCTGTTATATAAAATAAGAGATATTTCTTATTTTGCTTACCAGAGTATATGAATGTATTAGGTGATATTTTTTTTCTGGGAACAGAACAAAAAAAATCAAGCTAGGAGATTTTTAAAAAAGCAAGATAACTTCAATGCCACATCCAACAATAGTGTCAGTGTCTCCATTACAAAGAAATGACAGGGGCAAAATAAATATTAATTACTGTTCTATCTGATGTGGTTAGTTCCTTAGAGAAAGTGGTATCATGTCTCATCATAGATTTTTCAGAGTGCCTGAGGATGTTTCTAATAGGAAGACAACACTACTCTAGGCAGTGAGAGATGAAAGCCTCTCAGTCACTGGGAATTAGTGCTAATGCTAGGTTTCAGGTGAGAGTATTGATTAACTTCCAAAAGGAAGGAAGACACTTTTAGCAATTGTGGCAGGCTATTTAACAAGTTTTGTTTGTGTCATTATTTCGCAGTTAAATATTATTTTTCTTTTCAAACTCCAAAAAGACAAAAAACTGAAAGAACATGATAACTTATGAATACACTTAAAAAATTAAGCAACATGCATGTGTGTGTGTGTGTGTATGTGTGCATTTGAGCACTACACTGCATGCCCTGAATCCTTATTGATACAGGCATATATGTATGAAGTTTTATTTATGCACACACATAGTGTATACATATATTTAAATAGTTGGTAAGTATTATTTACAATGAAGAATATTTCACTTAAGCCAATGGTATAAAATGTCATCATATAGGATCTAAGGACAAATGCTTCAGAATATTGTTTTAAGTTTATTATATCTATATAAAAAGACAGCCACAAGCAGCAAAATTCTTGTGTTTTCCTAGCACACATTCATTCCCATAGAAAGCAACACTAATAATTAAACCCTTGCTAGCCAGCATAATTCAAAGTGGCTGCCTAGACTATTCTTTTATGCTTGTTGTACCTCTACATTGGAAGAATCATTATGTACAGTTACTGACTCTAGCTGTAAAATCTATGTAGACAAGAACATTAGTTACATTTAATTCCCAAGAATAAATGACAAAAATTATTTTCCTCCTAAATATTACTCATTTCGAAAATATAATTAACTGCAGTATTTTTTTGGTCGCTCACTACTTGAACTGAGAAGTGCAAAAACTGCTGTGTACTGTGGACATGGGAATCAGTCACTAGTGGTCAGTAGGGTCCTCTTGATTCTCTTCAAGTTATATAAAATATATCTGCAGAAAATTATGGAAAGGGACTTTCATCCGTTTCCATAGTACGTATTTTCTTCATATGTCTTTGAAACCACTGATTTCCAAGCACAATAAAATGTGCTTCTGTGATTATCAACTGATACTATCTGAAAGTCCATTAGATGTGACTACAGAGTAATGACCTAAGGAGGTTATTTGTAACCGTATCGATAATTTTCTAAATTTTCTTCAAGGCATTTAGAAGGCTTTTCTGTTAAACTGTTGTGAAATACTTGCCAAGAGCTTTAAAAATAAAATCCTATTCCATTTCTGTAGTGCTTTCTTCTTCAGTTTGTTATTTTGTTCTCATTCTTTTCTGTATTGCTGGACTTGCCTGGAACTTTGGTTTTCTGTTTCTTATGTTAACTGAGGGCAAAGTGAGTTACAGTGTTTTTGGCATACTCCATTCCCTACCTCACATGTCTGCTCCTCCTCCCAGTTATATTATTGAAGGCCTTGTCTGAACTAATGAGGGGGTTATTAGGAGCTAATGAAATGGGAGTTGTTTAAGTTTACTTGAGGTCTTAAGCAAGTATGTGCATAATAGGTTTAGTGTGGGTCTAGGGAGCAACCAATCTTTTCTGAACCTTTACAGGTCCTTTCTAGCAACCCATTCGTACTGATTCCCTGATCTTAGACTGCAACATACAAAACTGACAGAAGTTCTGTTCATTAATCTACTATATGTTGTAATGAAATTGATCAAACCAAGACAATGAAATATAATACCTGATATATACAATTTGAATATACCAGATGTAATTTCATATAATGCTTATGAATGGATTTAAAGAAAACCAATTTACCCAAAGAAAATTAGGTCTGAAGAGATTGCTTATTGAATAAAGGGTTTTTGGAATAGGCTTGAAGCTTGACACTCTGGGCCACAGAAGCGATGTTAATTTAAGGTGGACGTGACAAGCTGCCTATAATTTGATCACTAGGAAGGTGACAGGGAATTGCTGAAGAAAGCTGATTAAGAAGCACAGTTGTATCAAACAGACCTGGGGTTAATGGAAAGACTGCATCAAGTCACAGGGTGGAGAGTGACTGAGGAAAATTTTGACATCAGCTTCAGAATTCAGTGTGTGTAAGCACGTACGTGCAAACACCTGCACACTCAGGTGCACCAACAAAAATTTGAATGATCATGTACCTATGCATACGTACAATACAACACACTCAGAAAATGAAAAAGAGAATAAAATTGAGTTTTTTAGTGTTCATAATAACAATGAAGCCCGAAGGCTTGCCAGCTACTAGCCTGTCTAATCTGGTGCACAGCCTGCCATTAGAAATGCACATAGACAATATCATTATTCTTGTCCTGGCTTATTTAGTATAGTTTATTTTCACCAGTCATCATGTACAATTATTGGAACTGAAGAACATGTCCTTTTAAGCTATAATTCTGGCAATGTTTGTGAAAAGAATTCTTCAATGGAAGAGGTCTCATTTTCAGATGAAGAGAATTTTTTAAAAAAACAAGTCTTTTGTAAACACTTCCAACATGGAAGTCAAATATGTATTTCTACATTCCACGATAATCTGTGAGCACAGCTGTCCTGGTGTGCAACTAATCATCCTGGAAGACTTCCAGCAGCCTCCCAACCTTCTGTCAAGGCTTTTCCCTCCCCTGTTTATCCAACATGTCCTTCAAATATCTGGTTGCTACTCCATCTTTACATCTGCTTCAATAAATGATGGAACTGGAAATGAAATAAAGTGTAAAGGAACTTATTCTTCCTCTGGATACTCTACATATGACTTCAAATGATGAAAATAAGGTGTACTGACTCATAGATGGTGGTAGAGTGAACATTATCAATGGCTCAAGTTTATCTTTGTCCAATTTTATCACAGCATCTTCTTCATTTTTTATTCTATTGGTTTGAGAATTGTTGTTGTGTAGAGTTGTTTTTGTGGGCTTTTATGGTTGTACCAATATCCCCAACACAACACTGGATACAGTAAAGGGCAAAATGGTTCACTTAGATTAGTTACCCAGCATCTGGATAACACAGCCATTCTGGTTGATGGGGTTTTAGGGTCTCAGATAGAATAAAATAGTTTATATTTTCTGAATTGCAATCCTTCAGAGGCACCTGCTTTCCAGCTATTTTAGCCAAGCATTTGGAACTTTTATTTTCTTCCATGTCCTCTAAATAAACTTATTGTGCTAAGCCTAGGAGCTGTGTGAGCACTCCAAGTTGTCAATGATAGCCAAGATGAACATAAGCTTCATTTAGGTATTCTATGTACAGTTATGGTCAAACTATGGGTTTTATCTGGTATATCCCAATTATTCTTGGATTCCAGTAAATGACAGTTAAAATCATGGAAATTTGTTATTTCAACAAATATATAAATAACCTTGTTAATTTTCTCATTTTTCTAAGTAATTCCCTGCTATTATCAAAATTCAGAAATAAGAATGCCATTTTTGATTAATGAAAATGAGCATGGCCAGGGTGTGTGCACGAATGTTCATATGTGCGCGTGTGCGTGCGTGCGTGTGTGTGTGTGTGTGTGTGTGTGTGTGTGTGTGTTGGAGGGACAGTGATAATGAAACTCTTTAATTCACTTAATTAAAAAAACTAATAAAATAAAATTATAAGATCATTGTTTAAATGATTATAGTGAAAATTATAAGAATCAATATCATGATCATTAATAACAGTCTGAACAAAAGGCATAAGTCACAAACCTGGGCTGTATCTGTAGCAACTGCCATAATAGAGACATGAAAATTGGCAGAAAATGCACTCAAACTCTTATTCAAGAAAACTACCCTGTTTACACATGTCAGCTCCCTGACTGTCTATATATAATCTTCCTTAAAACTGCCTTAAGCATTTGTCTCATGAATTGGGGACACTACAATGTTACAGTGTGGAAGTGGTGATCTCTGTCACTGGAAGCACTTTTTCTTTCTTAGTAGCCAGTGGTCTTTATGCATTAAATATCATGTCACATGCACTTTTCTTAGGTTTATTGTGTATCTATAGTATGTGAAGGATGGTCAGAAGAGTCTTGCTTTGCAGAAACATAGTGATGAAAACAGCAGTGCCATATCACATGACATAGAACACGGACATGCTTAGAAATTACATAAAGAGGAAAATTTAGAGCACTGACTTACTGCAAAAAATAAAAAAGATAGTCATTAAATATCTGAATCTTGAGGAAGTTTCCTTCTTCTAAAAAACAATTTGTAGACACACACTCATTCAAACACACCAGGAGAGAGAGAGAGAGAGAGAGAGAGAGAGAGAGAGAGAGAGAGAGAGACAGAGAGACAGAGAGACAGAGAGACAGAGAGACAGAGAGACAGAGAGACAGAGAGACAGAGAGACAGAGAGACAGAGAGAGAGACAGAGACAGAGAGAGACAGAGAGACAGAGAGAAAGAAGAGACCTACACAGATCTCACAAACTACAATGTCAGAATCAAAGCATGAGCAGATAAATAATGGAACAGCCAAACATATGAATAATGAATAAACATATTTATCTTTAAATGCACTGGTTTTCTGCTTCTGAATTACCAACTAGAAGTAATAGCAAGTCAATATACAAAATGACCAACTCTGACTCCATCAACTAAGAAGACTTTCTACTATTACTTCTTTAATGTTTATTCTACTAGTCTACTCATCTTACTCTGTGTCTTATTTACTAAATTTTGTTGACTTTTTTATTCAGGGGTCCAGCGTCGACTAGGATTCAGGTCCCTAGACAGGGAATTAGCACTGGAGCTAGGAAAACTGATCACCACCAAGTGGAATGTACTCAAATGTCTCCAAATAGTTCAGGCCATCTTTATTTATACATGATCAACTTTTTTTTCTTACCAGAGTTACAATAACAGCTTTATTATTGGCTTCTATTTTTGACTTTAAGAAATACATCACAATTTAAGGAATACATCATGATCATTATGAAAGACCCCATCGTTTCCCTTTATGCTTTCCCAGTACACCTTCCTACCCCTAAATAACCATATTCCAGATATAGAGTTCAGCATTTTTTGCAGGCATTAACCACATATGGAGCCAGTCACATTCTGTCTCTCAGCACTTTAGTCATCTGATATTTACTTGCAGTTACAAAGTTAAAATAGACAAGGTGACAATGCTTTAACAATGTTCAAACACATACCCTTATTTCATATCTGCATGATATATTTTGATGCAGTTCCCTTTTCTACAAGAGAGTCCCATGGCTCAATCTCTCTGTAAAAGGCAGATTTTGAAAAGCATCCTGCTGACATCTCACTATACCATACTACTTCTACTAGTATAAGATCCTATTATTGGTAATGATGGATCTATCCATCCCATATTTTACATATCATTATTCCCATCTGAATATACTAGACCTTATGATTCTATATGATTGCTGCCCAAGGAACTTGCACTCAACAGTTGACACTGTATTCCTGAGGCCTTTTCTCTATTCTGGGTATGCATGCCCCTCTCTCCCTTCCAGAACTGTGAGACATGGTTGATCTTCTAAGTGTTGTTTCCTCATATTTACCTATGTCTATTGAGTCAGAAAAGCTTCCAGGATTAGTATTTCCCGATAAGATATTTGAGAAGTATTAGTCCCCTGTTGAAATATATGAAAAGGAACAGAATTTCCAAGGAAAATTACAGTTTTTGCAAGTGTCACTGAGAAAGCAAAATGAAAACTGTCCAAAGTGTCACCAATAAAATGAGAGAGAAAAGAGCCTGCAAGCTGCACAAATATTGCAAATTCCCACACCGTCCCATGGACCAAATTAGAGGCATTTTCATAGGCACATTGCCCTGTGGAAAACCATTGGACAGTTAAACATATTCTGATCTGAGACTAGGCTGCATAATTCCCATCATTCTTCAACCTCCAATCTTTCTAATCTCTTTGCCACTTTTAGGGAGAATGAAGAAAGTATGACCTAACATATTGAACATCGAATATTTAATACTTTTAAAAATTGTGATCTAAATTTCTCCTAGAATTTCCTTATAGTCATAAACTAGATTTTTTATTCCCTACTACATATTCACAGGCATTTTTGGAATGAATATGTAATCTAACAAAATAACCAACCTCAAAATTGGCAATATAGCTTAATTATTGTTTTTGCAGGTAAAATTTATATTTATTTTTAAAGCAAACCATGAAGTAAAACACTACATTAGCTAATCTAAAAAGTACAAAAATTATAAATAGAAATTAGAAGTATTCTAGTATGTATGAATGCATTGATCTTACATGATGGCTTAAATACAAAAATATATCCTAAAAACTTTACTTAAACTTTTTTACTTAAACTAATAATTATTTTACTAGAGCTTTATTGTTAGAACACACTATTTGTTGTAATATTTACTCATTGTTACTAAGTTTAATGCCCTCACTTCTCAATTGTACTGAAGAAAATATTCTTCAATAACAATCTGACCATAGAGTCTGTCATAATTTCAGCAATACACATCAGTGCACATCTAGTTAATTGGGACACACACACATATATATGTATATATATAATTTTTTCATATTTTATTGAAAATAGTTTATTTTGAAATACAATACATACTAATTACAGTTTCCTCCCCCTCTACTCTTCCCAGTTCCTCCCCTCACCTCAGTGTCACTCCCTTTCTATTTCTCATTAGAAAGGAACATTATTCTAAGAGATGACAACCAAACATGACAAAATAAAAAAGTAATAAGATAAAGCAAAAACATCACTTCAAGGCTAGACAAGGCAACCCAATAGAGGAAAAAAAGTCCACAAAAAGCAAGCACCAGAATGAAAAACTCACTACATATCATACTCAGAAATACCACAAAAATACTAAGCTAATAGTAATAACACAGTTTACTTGGTACACACTCAGGTTGCCCCTGTTCTTGGTGCTTCCATCTCTATGAGTTTATATGAGCCTTGCTTCAATGATTCATTGGTTCTTGTCCACCTTGTGTCCCTCACTCCAATCTGGATCTTACACTGTTTCCATCTCCACTTTTACATAGTTCCCTGAGTTCTGGGGTGATGGAATTGATGGAGACATCCCACGTAAAGTATTATCTCTCTGTGTAATGTCTGGCTTTGGATCTCTGAATCTGTTCCTTTCTACTGCGGGAGGAAGCCTGATATGACTAAACATGGTTAGGCAAATGTCCTTGTGGTAGAATGCAATGTGTTTTGGGTATATGCCCATTGATATATCTGGGTATTAAAGAACGTCAATTACCAACTTTCTGAGGAACTACCATATTGACTTCCAGAGTGGCTGTATGAGTTTGAATTCTCACCAGAAATGGATGACTATTTCTCTTATTTCACATCCTTTACAATATGAGATGTTACTTGTCATTGATTTCAGATATACTGACAGGTGTAAGATGGAATCTCAAAGCAGTTTTGATTTACATTTCCCTGATGGCTAAGGATGTTGAATATTTCTTTAAGTGTTTCTTGGCCATTTGAGTTTTCTATATTGTGAATTCTGTTTGATCTGTACTCCACTTTTAATTAGGTTATTTTGGTTATTGAAGTCAAGTCTCTTGAATTCTTTATATATTTAGATATTAGTCCTCTATTGGATGTGGTGTTGGTAAAAATCGTGTCCCCTTATCTAGGCTGCTGCTTTGTCAAAATGAAGGTGTCCTTTGCCTTACAGAAGCTTCTCAGTGTCATGAGATACCATTTATTAATTGTTGATCTTAATGCCTGCACTATTGGAATTCTGTTCAGAAAGTTGTCTCCTGTGTCAAGTAGGTCAAGGCTTTCTCTTGTATCAGGTTCATCTTATACAATTTTGTGTTCAAGTCTTTAATGCATTTGGGGTTAAGTTTGAGCATGATAATTATGGATCCGCCGGACGTTGGTGGCGCACGCCTTTAATCCCAGCAATCGGGAGGCAGAGGCAGGAGGATCTCTGTGAGTTCGAGGCCAGCCTGGTCTACAAGAGCTAGTTCCAGGACAGCCTCCAAAGCCACAGAGAAACCCTGTCTCGAAAAACCAAAAAAAAAAAGATAAATATGGATCCATTTGTAGTCTTCTACATGCAGCTATAAAATTGACCTCCACCATTTGTTAAAGATGCTGTATATTTTACAGTGTGTTTTTAATCACTTCTTATTAGAAAAATCAGGTATCTGTAGATGTCACTATTTATGTCTCTGATTCATTGATCAATGTTTCTGTTTATATGCTAGTATCATGAGGTTTTTATTACTGTATATCCTTAGTACAACTCAAAATTGGGAAGGATAAGACCTCCAGCAGAACTTTATTGTTCAGGATTGTTTTAGCTATCCTGATTTTTTTAACCATATGGAATTGATAATTGTTTTTTCAAGGTCTGTGAAAAATTGTGTTGGAATTTTGATGGGGATAGCTTTGAATCTGCAGATTATTTTTGGTAAGATAACCATTGTTACTATGTTAATCCAACTGATTGATGAGCATTAGAGATCTTTATCTATAACATTGCTTGATATATAAAATATAAATTTAGATTTTAAATTTTAAATATGATTAATATTTTGGTAGAGTACAAAATAATGACAGTAGTCATAAATATCTGAAAATATAAAAGATCATCTTGATCTTTAAATTTCATTGCTAATAATTTAAGGTTATATATCTGTAAACCAACATCTTCTAAATGATCTATCTGCTTTATTTGCATTAAATACAACAATATGGTCCAAATAAAACAGTATCACACTTTTTTGGCAATATTGAGAATGGAAAATTTCATCTTGTCAAGCTCATTTCCTAATGCAATTATGTTTCTAAATGCCAATACTTAAAAGCAACAAGAACATAAAGTTTTCAAAAGAGTGCCAAACGCTAGTGTGGAGTAGATGCACTTAGTTTTATTAGGATGACACATTAGCTATTGGAATTTTACTGTGTAGTTGAATGACTCCTCATAAAATGGAACTATTTTTTTTCTTTGAACTCTTTCAAATATTAATATTTGATATGTCACTTTTGCAAGTTTATATATATGGAACTGAATTTATTTCTTCATGACAAAATTAGTTCCATAATATTTCAATTCTATTAGACAAAATTTAATGAAATAATCTATTACTGTAATTATATTAGACAAATTACATATTATTCAAGCATTAAAACAGTACAAAATCAACTTTATATTTAATACCAATAGGAAATACCCTAAATGTTGAATTGTAGTATTTTACACTTGATGCCAAACATTATGTATATTCTGGCCCATTAGTAAGGCTCACTGGTTTTTCTGATAAAAAAATACCTTATATTTTAAAATGCTTTTCTAATGTTTCATCTTGTGGCTATATAAACAAAATAATATATGCAGGACAGAAAACATTCAATTTTCTCAGTTTTAAAGCAGCTACTAAATCTCAGCACATATTTTCAAAGTAATGATTAAAGTATCATATATAGGATGTCATTAATTATTAATGAAACTAATGTATTCTAAATATCAGAATCAATTGAAATGTAGTGCTATGAAAGACCAATGAACCACAAAAGTGTGTGAAACTGTTGCAGGAATTTTCTCCACAGCAGCTCCTTCCTGGAGCTAATGCTAACTCTAGGAAGCAATTAACATTAAAATGTCTGAAAAAATGGTAAAGAGGTAATGCATCATGTCTGTGGAAAAGAAACACACTTTAAAGATGCTTGGTAGGATACACACAGCAGTTGGAGGGATTTCAAAGCCACCATGGGTTTCATAAGCAGACTTTTTACATGCATAAAAGTAGCTTCCAAATGAGTTTAAAATGAACAACAGATTGTGCTGTTCTTTACAAACAATAGTATGATAGAACTTTAAATCTAGTAAGAAGTAGTTCTAATTTGAAGACATTATGCTTAAAGATGCGATCATGAATAACATGCCAGTCTAAATTACATTTCAGCAATCATGCCAAGCTTCTAAATTGGTAGGTCAAAATGTTTCTGAAATTTTTATTAATGTTTTATAAAAACACTGCTTCATTTTAGAAACATAAACATAACAAAATGTTATTAAGCTTCCATATCTGATAAAATAAGGAAATGATGGTTTTAGTTCCAATGTTAGAGAAATATATAGTTTCTATAGCAGATTTTAATATTGCTCAAAGCCAATAGTCAAGGTTTTAAACTCTGCTGAATTTTTGCACTGAATAAGCAACTGGCATTGCTCAATCAAATAATAAAATGTCACTGCTATTATTAAATAATTGGAAACACCCTGAGTAATTTGTGCTCATTATTTTGCTTCAGAAATAATAACATGTTCTTTTCTTCATGCAACCAACTGAACAGTTCAATACATTGTAAATATAATTGCATAATATCTGTTAAAGTATACCTGGAATAGACACTTCAATCTAGGGGCATGTTTATGCATTTATCAAGTTCTTCCCCAATGTCTTACTTTCATGGAACTTGGAGGGGTTATGCATGCAACTAACGGAAAAAATGTAACCACTAATCTTACCTAGCTATGCATCCTGGGAGTTATAACTATAACAGTGACCAATCTATAATATATATCCTGGAACAATAGTGATACCTGTGACAAGCAAGTAATACACCACTTTCTGATTGGTTGTAAGCCCACTCCACAATGAATATCCCATACCTGGTACTGTACACTTTGTGAAGCTGCATTTATGAATAGTCAAATGGCCAGGAGAATAGGAGATATTTCTGGAGAGATAGAGGAAGCACAACAAGAATCTAGGCATGGAAATTATGCCAGAAAGACAGAATGGAGGAGAAGATCATACAAAATAAAAGAAAGGTAACAATCCACATGGTAAAGTAGGGATTAATAGAAGCAGGTTAATTAAAGTTATAAGAGCTAGTGAGACAAGCTAAACTAAGGCCAAGCTTTCATAAACAATAATAAGTCCCTGTGTTGTTATTTGTGAGCTGGAAGCCCAAAGGGGGAAAATTCATCTACCCAACGTATGGCTACCAGTCAATTAATATTATTGGATGAATGAGTCAATCTGCTTATTCTGTTTATAACTTAATTTCTCTACATATTGATTATAAAATATGTAGAATGGAACATGTGAGAAACAGGGATTAATGGCCTATGTTGGTCTCATTGACATCCACATATTTCATAAAGAACTTTACTATGTAAAAATGTGATGGTGGCTGTTCTCATTTCAATTGTAATGTTTTGATAAAATTGTCTGATGAAAATAAATTTACAGAAATATGGGTTTATTTTAAATCACAATTCATGGTTATAGTACTCTATAATCCAAATGTCAAAGTGGCAGAAGCTTGAATAAGCAAGTCATATCACATTCACAATCAACAGAAAGCTATCCTTGCATTGTCTGTATATTTATGCAGTCCATGATATGAATGCATTGGATTTTACATCTGTCGGTGAGTATACACTGCTCTGCAATTACATAATCCTGACAGACATACTCGGAGACCAAACTCATGTAAATAACCTCTCACTGAAACTCTTTATATAGGTGAGTTTAGGTTGTGTTAGACTGAAAATCAATAATAAGTACCAACTATAACTGTAACTTCTTATCAGGAAAAATATTTTTATTTGTAATCATGAATAAATTTCATTTTGAAATGCTTAATATGAATACTCTATTTGGTTATGAATGTTTATGCACTCTAAGGTAGATGGGAATAACCTCATATACCAGTGCACCATGAACATGCCAAAACTGGTACTATTATTAACCTACAATTGTCAAAGATATGTACACAGATTTTTCATTGGGTCTTAAACTTGATTTAACAAATGCATATTAATCTATGTTATGCCTCATGGCTTTTTTACATCTCTTTTATCTTGAACCTCTGTGTCCTCTGGAGTCTCTATTTTCCTAGATTCACCTCCTCTTCTTCTTTCCTTGCCCAGAAATCTTGCCTAACCTTTTCCTGCCGAACTATTAACCATTCTGTTCTTCATTATACCAAAGAGAAGACACCTTGGCAAAGACACATCTTCACAGTTGTCAAAAAGGTTATTACACAAAATTCCTCCTATTTGTCTATATAAAAAGGAAGGATACTTTTTTAGCTCCAACAATGCTAAAATATATACTAAAAAGAATTAGTAAGAGGCATTTTCATAATGTGCACTCAAACAGTAATTTGCAAATTCAGAGAAAATGCTCTATTATCTATCTTATTTGGTGAGTCCAAATTTTGTACCTAATATGCTTTCTATCATAACTAAAGAAAACCTTTACTATAGCTGTCTAATCTGCAACCCCATATTACACTGAGAAGGATATCATATTACCCGAAGTAATAGGAAGTACAAAGCAAGTAACTGCCAAAACTAAGAAATGACAGAGACTGCGTTCTGGGAGAGTCACCCCAAGGTTCCTCTGCAATGGAGGGACATCCATCTCTGTATTACCCTATCTTGACAAGCTTCAGCAGTTGCCTTCATTTTTGTCCTCTTTGTTCAATTGGAAAGCATACTGTCAATAGTCGAAGCAAAGACAGTTTCTTTGTCCAGTGGCTAACTTTGCTACAAATGGAAACAACTCCATATGGAAGTTACTAATACTTGTCATCATCTTTTGAAGTTGATGTAGGACACACGGCAACAGTAGTTGCTGCTTAGCGAAATTCCAGCATTTCCATATTGCAGTTCACACTTCTCCAACACCTTTTATTTTCATTTCAAATGATTCTCACTATTAATGTCTTTCTCTTTTGGAAGATTTTTATGGACTTTGGTAAAGAATATAAAGGTGCACAATGGGAAACTCTCTAAACAAAACAGTTCTTTGGGAAAAATCTCTGCCAGCTGAGAACCAGGCATTCCACTGTGCCCTCCTAATTAAGACAAGAATTGGAAAAGTTTACTATTTACTCTGATGCCAAGAATAAAATTCATATAAATCCAGTCCAGAGCCTAAGGTCATTAATAGCTAAGTTAATAAATATAGAAAAAGAGAATTCAGAATGGGTACAGTATAATGGGAAAAATTGAATGCATTGTACCTTCCATTTGGGAGCATTATGAGGGGGAATAGGCCAATTTTTTAAGACTAAGAAATTATATTGTAGGGTGTGCTCCCCAGAAGTCCTTTCCCCAAGTTAAGACATTTGGTTAAATATCCCCATTCCCCAAGAGGGCTTTAAAAATATTCCAGCTTGTTTCCAAGTTCTGGCTATTCCAAATAATGGTGCTGTGAAATAATTGAGCAGATACCATTGCAATGTGAGTGTACCTCCTTTGGGTACATACCCAAAAGTGGTTTTTCAGGGTCTTGAGGTAAATTGATTCCTAATTTTCTGAGGAGTAGACATACTATTTTCCCAGCAGTTGTACAAGTTTTCACACCCACCAAGAGGAGGAGTGTTCCTCTTACTCTGCGTTGTCTTCTCCATGATAAGCTATCATCAGGTTTTATTTTTAATCTTAATCATTCTGATTGTTTAAGATGGTATTTCATAGTTGTTTTCATTTGCATTTCCTTGATAGCTAAGGATGTTGATCATGAGCATTTATTATCTTTCATACATTTGAGATTCATCTTTTGAGAATTATTTGTTTAGATCTGTAGCTCAATGGTGTGACCATTGTCTGATGGAACAAAATCTAACTATAATACAAAAACTGACTTTGTGGTTCCCATTCTCTATGTGGAGATACCTTGCTCAACCCAGACCTGGAGTGGGTGCACCTTGATCCTCCCTCCATGACATAATGACACGGGTTTAGTTGACACCCTAGAGGATGACTTACCCTCTCTGAGGAGTGGATGGGAGGTGAGATGGGGGAAGGGGAGGAGAGTGGAAAAAGAGGAGGGAACAGGAACTGGGATTGGACTGGTAAAAAATGTTCTAGCTTGCTAAGGCAGTCATTCTCCTATTTCTGGCAAGAGAAACTTATGACATTTTCCTAACGATATGCCTGATTCCTATTCTCAAGGTCAAGGCTATTTTCCTCAATCCGTGAATTTTAAGCTACACCAGCTCATGTGCCGCTTGTCTCTCATTTAATCCTTTGTCCAATAAGACATGTATTCCTGATTCACCTTTAGATCTTGTCTGCCTCCTCATTCTTACCCACAGCTGACTCCACACATCCTCTTTGGACATAAACCCCATCAAAGCAGTTGGTGCCAGAAGACTTGGATCACTGTCATGAGAAGCCTTATTTTTATTAAAATACTTAAGTGACATATTCTGCAGGTCTTTGAAGTGTTTGAAGACCGTCTATCTACTTAAAATATATCTCTGTTTGACAATGTAAACAAACCTAACATGGTTATAAGTTTGACTCTTATAAATGACTAACTGCTACCTTGTCTCATCTTATTAACCTAAATTGCTTTCAAGGACTAAAATATTACATTACACTTTTAAATGAGCTGCATTGTTATAATACCTTAAATAAGAATAAAAACATATATATAGCATAACAAAAATAACCTTAAATCTGTATCAACATACAAAAGTCCAAACAAATGCAAAATACTTGAAACCACTGGTTGTTTAAATGTAGACTCAACAATCCACCCTTTTATCCCATAATTTCTCTGTTATATACCCCTTTCCCTTCAGAAAGTGATCCCAGAATCTAATTTTACTATATTTACCATTCTGCCTGACCATGACCAGTAACAATTTGTAACGAATCCATCAAAATATCTATAGTCCACCAAGTAAACAAAACCATCCACCCCACCTCTTGGGATTTCAAGTGTTGTGTTGTCTAGAATGCTTTCTGTTGTCTGTGGGCAACAGAATCTTTAGGGAACCTGAGAAAATTGAGATACAGTCAAATCCTGGGAAAACTAGTTGTAACTATTGTTGCACAATTTCTGTGCAATGGGAAAGTAAAACGCATATCTGCAGTCCTTGCTGAAGTAGTCTATGAGGCTGTATCATCTCAGCCAATAGGCTTAAAGATGTTCTAGATATAGAACTCTGAGGAAGCTGCAACAGAGAAACTCTGAGAGACTGGATCACCTGGGCTACCAGTTTGCCTTGGTGTCTGGTTCCCTCTCTCAGAAAACATTCAAAATTTGAAAGGCATCATACATGTCTGCATTAACAAAAGTGTTGATTCTTTCTTATACATAAGCCAACCAAAAGTGATTTTTTTGTTTTATGTTTAGAAAATACATTGTATGCAACCTGTATTGTAGCATTTTTAGGTCTTTGTTGCCAGGATTTGTAGCAGTCTCCCTTGGTCAAACCTGAGCTCCATCAACCCAGAGTGAATCCACAGGCTTTTGATTTTTGTGGAAACAAAAGTATAAGCTCTTGCCCAAAGCAATACATTTTCTGACTTCCATTTGAAAGTTCAGGCATTCCTGAAGAATCTAGGCTGGTTTAATTCAGCATCACCACTTTTAATCCCATGTCTCTCAGCAGCTGTCATTTGCTCATCAGCAATGAATAAATTCAAAGTAAAGAAGGCACCATAAAGTGTCCAAACTCCCAGTGTATTTTCCATCTTCATGCAGCTTATTATTTTTTAATTCTATCTTTCAAGACTTTATGTTATTAATCATAAACTACTTTATGAGTGTTTATACCCATTTTCTTTTCTTTTTTAAGCCTATGAATAAATTTAAACACACTGTAACCTATTTAGAGTTTTCTTTCTGTCAGGACTTGTGTTTACTGACTGCCTGAAGCAAATCTTAAACTGCCATAAGAGCAGCCATGTACCTCACCTTGGCATATGCCTTCAGCCTGCAGGCAGTGGCCAGTAGCTATACCTCTGTCCTCTTAATATCAGCCTGCCTGAATATTGTCCAGAATATTTTTCCGTTTTCTCAGAACCTAAATTTGGATATTCAACTCCCACTTTAGGTGCCATACATAGAAAGATTTTTCTTTGTGCTGATGGCTCACACAACTTCACAGGGAGACTTACTATTCATAATGAAAGCCTGGTGTGTCTTATGCTTGTCCCACTAATGATTATAACCTGTTTATATTAATCTACCTTTTGCCTCAAGGCTTCTTACCTCTCTTCCACCATGGAGCTCCTGTTTCCTTTACATGTCCTCTGGGGTGACTCTCATTTATCTTCTCTTCTCATCCCTATGACTGGAAGACCCAGCTAACCTCTTCATACCTACATGTTGGGCATTAATCTTTTTATTAAAACTAATCAGAAAGCACCTGATGAAGACACTTCTTCACAGTCTACAAAAATATTATTCAACAACAAATACATACAAACATGCAAGATGAAAAATAAATTTGTCCATTGAAATTTCTTTTGTTACATATTACGCACACACCACACACACACACAGACACACACACACACACACACACTTTTTGAGATATGATGAATCATTTTCCCCCTTCTATTTCCTTTCCTCTTTTGAAACTTTCCCATATACACTCACTGTTTGCTGTCCTTCAAATCCACGGCTCTATTTTTCCAATCTACTGAGTATAACAAATCAATATACAAATTAATAGGCCAAGGTATACAACTCAATTGGTAGAGTACTTTCCTAACATGAACAACGATCAGATTTGTATCTCAATACTGTATAGACCAAATGTGCTAATGCACACTTGTAATTCTAGGCCTTGAGAAGTTGGTTCTCTGAGAACATATACTGGGTGAGACCCTGTTTCAATTCAAGAAAGACACAGAAAATACAAAAATGAAAGAAAATAAATTATTTCTATCATAAAGTGAATTGATACCTTTTGAAAACAAAAAAGGGAACAGTTTTTAATTTCACACTGAAATCAATTTTATAGGTTTTATTTAAATTAGAAACAAGCCAGGCGGTGGTGGTGCACGCCTTTAATCCCAGCACTCGGGAGGCAGAGGCAGGCAGATCTCTGTGAGTTCGAGGCCATGCTGGACCGATAGCCTCCGAAACAATACAGAGAAACCCTGTCTCGTAAAAACCAATAAATAAATAAATAAATAAATTAGAAACAATCTTATTTTACATATATATCCCAGTTCCTTCTCCCTCCCATCCTCACATTTCCCCCACCAAACCCCCATCGCATCTCACATTCACTCCCCAGGGAAGGCAAGGCCATCTCTGATCATTGAAATCTGTCAAGTCATTTGGAGCAGGGGCTAGGCTCTCCCCTGGGTATTTAGGATAAGAGAGTATCCCTCATGGGAAATGGGCTCCCAAAATCCATCCTGGTTCCCGGGTCAAAGATCACATAGACTGCCCATTTCTCTTACCTGATACCAGCTTTTAGGGGGCGTGGTTTGGTCCTATGTTGGCTCCCTGCTGTCAGACTCTGGTCCATCAGTTTCCACTTGCCCAGGACAGGTGTTTCTGTGGGTTTTCCAAACCTGTTCTTGACCCCTATGTACATCATTCCACCCTCTCTGCAATTGGATTCTAGGAGTTTGACTCAGTGCTTGGTTGTGGATCTCTGATTCTGCTTTCATCAGCTAAAGTACATGAAACTTACTGAACACTTGAAATCAATTTTTTAAATTTGATATAAATAATCTATATTTTCATTTCTAAAAGTAAGTTCACTATACTATTTAAGGAAGTATAAATAGGTTTAGATATTTTATTTATTGTTTATTAACTGAAAGCAGTTGCTTTTTAACAATGATTTTTTTCAAATGATCCAGCCTACATTATTTACTACAAATAACATACATTATTTCAAGTATTAAATGAATTAGTCTGTAGTTGATTTGAAGTTTTTGTTATAAATATTTTTTAAATTTAAATTAGAAACAAGGTTGCTTCACATGTCAATCCCAGCTCCCTCTTCCTCTCCCTCCCCTCCTCGTACTCCCTCCCACCAACCCCCCATCTCCCCTCACCCAATTCCCACTCCTTTCCCCAGGGAGGGTGAGGCCCTCAATGGGGGATATCCATAGTCTGTCATTTCATCCAGGACAGGGCCTAAGCCCACCCCCCAAGAGTCCACAGGCTGAGAGAGTATCCCTCATTGTGGAATGGGTACCCAAAGTTCTTTTGTATGCCAGGGATAAAAACTGTTCTACTACCCAAGGAAGCTCATAGGTTACCTAGGCCTCCTCACTGACACCCACATTCAGGAGGTCTGGATCAGTCTCATGCTGGATTACCAGAAATCAGTCTGTGATTCAAGAGCTCCTCTTTGTTCAGGTCAGCTTTGTCTGTGGGTAGTGCCTTCTTAGTGCAGTAGGCAGCATGTCAGTCTCATAAATATTTTTCCTAAGAACATAAATATACCCTGTTCAACCTGAATAAGGTTGGTTGTATGTCTACAGAGCTGAATATTTGGTATCAGATAACCATTTGGTATGATGTTCCTTGGGAAAAACTATTTCTCTTACTCTCAGAATTCCTTACATTTAATTGTTCTTTGTGTTTTTGGGGATTCTAATGGACTTTCTCCAATCAACTTGAAAAAAGAAAGATAATTTCAAAATTAGTTAAAAACCAATGGTCATTTGCAAAAGACCGAACTCAATCTAAACAACTGGGGAAAAATGTGTTGAGATTATGAAATTATAGTTAAGATGCCTTAGTCAATAAGTTCTTATGGAGTAAATAAGTGAATCTGGCTCATATCCAAAAGACATGAGTTTAGCTCCAAACAATCCACATAAATATTCAGCCACAGTTGTGCAGGCCTGTCCTATTGCTGAGTGAGATCATTTCGGTTCATCTGCCAGCTAATCTAAGTTAATAGATATATCCAAGTTCTTTGAGAGATTGTGCCTTAAAATTCACCTACAAGTTGAAAAAAAGCCATATCCCATTTGACATCTGGTCTATACACATACAAACACACACACACACACAGAGAGAAAGAAAGAGAGAGAGAAAGAGAGAGAGAGAGAGAGAGAGAGAGAGATGAAACTAAAACTAACAAATAAACGAAACAATATCCCAATCATAAAATGCAGGAAAAAAACTTACACTTTCCAAGAAGCAAGCAGAAAGTAGAATATTAGGACTTGGAGATAAAATAGAGGATCTCGATGAAGTAAGCAAAGAAAATGAAAAAAAAAGCACAGGACTAAAGTATACCAGAAACATGGGACACTATCAAAATTTTGGATGGCTTCATTATAAGCATATACTACAGAGAAGAATCCCATGTCAATGACCAGATCTTTATTAGGATTATAGAAGACAATTTCCCCTAACTAAGGAAAGACACTCCCTTACAGATACATGAAGCCACAGAAACCTAAACTGGGCAAGGCCAAAAAAGAAGTACTTCACAGCTCCTGTATCTTTGGCTGAGAACATTTCCGGTGGAGAACTGAAATACTATAAGAGCGAGACCATCAGGAAGGCTTTTGTGAAACAGTCTCTGCTAGAAAGGCCTCCATAAGTAAGACCAGGGCAATGGCAGTGGCAATGAATATGTTAATTTGAACTGAGTAAAAATCACAAAGACAAAGAACTGTAGGAAATTAATAGTGACTAGAGAAGAATGATGGTTCTCTAATTGATTATACAATACAGAGTGTTCATTTCTGAGACCTTACACAAACAGAAAACAAAAGCAGACACAGCAGCAGTGTGTGTTTGCATGTGTGTGTGTGTGTGAGTGTTTGTGTGTCTGTGTGTGTCTCTCTGTGTGTGTGTGTGTGGTTTGATTATATATGCCTATTTACCAATAATAGCCTAAGAAAAGTAGGCTATGTAAAAAGGAGGTTATCAACTTGAGATTGGTGGAAGTGGGACCATTGGGATGGGTCCAAGGTAGAGAAGATGTGAGAGAAGGGGTAAGTTATATAATCATATCACAATTAAAAACATGTTGAATACAATTCAAAATAAAATAGTAGACTCACAATAATGCTCCAAAAACTAATATACAAAACAAAAATGTGAAAGCAAGTATCTGATTCAGCTTAGTGGTAAAGAGATTTCCTGGCATATAAATTTCCTGGGAACAAAATACAGGTGATTTAAAAGGAAAACAAAATAGGAAAGAAAGCTAGAGCATCAGTATGTTCCTCAGCCCTGGGAAGTGTGCGAGTGCAAAGCAGTTAGTCCCTCTTCTTTATCAACACCATGTGTAAAGCAATTCTGCTTTCTGTTCTTAAAAACAGGGTATATGTTCATGTTTGTCCAAGTCAAGGATACAGCATCTAATAAATAAAATAAATTTATAGCCTTTCTTCTGGCCCATGAAAATGTTATTTCTCGAATTTGATTAGATTTCATATGAACTGTGGGGGAGTATCATTGAGTACAGAGGTAACTAGAGTTGGCTCATGAATCAGAGATTCATTATAATATTTTCTATTTGTGGATTTGTTTGAAATATTCTATATTAAATATTTCACAAATACAATAAAATATAGGATAAATTATGTCCAAGGTGTCCACATAATAATTATATGGTAACATCCATAATACAAAAAGTCTAAATCATTGATAGCAATTATATAAATCAATTAATGTTAGCACAGATCTAAATGAGCATAGTACTTCCTCAAAATAATATACACAGAGGACAGGCTATAGATTAAAATGGTTCTTTACTAATCACTGTTAAGCCACAAAGAGATGAAAAAAATGACTAAGGAGGTTGCATAGGGAAAGAAAACTGCACACTATAGGAAACAAAGTAAATTAACACAGCTATTATGGGAAATGCCATTGTGGTTCTTGAAACAGTGAAAAGAGAACTATCATATGATCATGCATCCCTCCTATTTATATATATAGATGTAATTATATACTTTCAACTTTGTTCATTTGTGATTACACTGACAAAAGCCATGACCAAAGCAACTTATAAAATAAAGCACTTAGGACCTTTCTAACAGTTTCCAAGGGTTAGTCCATAGTCAGCATGGCAGGAAGCATGATGGCAGAAAGACAGACATGACACTGCAACAGTAGATGATAGCTCAATTCTGATCTGCAATTTGCAAACACAGAGAAGGAGAAAGACTGTGTATGACAAAGCCAATAAAAAAATGCCTCCAACATGACACAACTCCCAATCCTTCCCAAACAGTTACAATGACTGGGACCAAACATTCTAATATATTAGCCTCTGAGGACTATTCTCATTCAAACAACAAACATAGAGAAACAACATATGCATATGTATATATATATATGAATATATATAAGCACACACACATATATAAAGGAAATTAAATCATCCTTAAAAAACACCATTGTATTCTCCCATATGTCACTAAGATAATCATGGTCGCTAAGAAATAAAAGCAAAGAAAAAACATCAGCGTTTGTGTAAATATTACATAAAACAAAAGTGAGAATGGACTATTGTTCAAATATTAAAATAAATGAAAATCTTTCACATGAGACTTCATAGGTAGAATGAGACCATTATTTTAAGTAAAATAAGTCAGAGATAGAAAAATAAGTTTTGTGCAGAACCTAAAGAAGTTGGAACAGAAATTGAAAGGATTGGAGACTATTTGCCATAGGCTACAGAGAGTAAGTGGAGAGTAGGCTGTAGAATGCTTCATCAATGGATGTATAGAGTTAGACCGAAGCAAGAAGTTCTTTGGTGTTTATATCTCTGTATGATGACCTAGCTAAAATTAATAAACATTTTATTTCAAAAAAGCCATAAGAGTTGTAAACAATTTCATCAATAAGAAATGATAAATATTTGATCTGTATTTGAGATTTTCATGATTGAAACATTTCAGAATTCATAGATGTATCAAAATGTCACACTGTACACACTTAATTTCCATGATTGTGCTTTCAGTTACTACGTAAAATATGTTTTATTATAAAATAAATGTAAATTATGGATTACAATTTAGAATTCTTTCTGAAATGTAATGATTGAAAGTTCCCATATAAATTTTAGCATTCACACATTTTATAGCTTGAATCCAAATATTTAGCTTAAATGCAAGGCTATGATTACTATAGGAAGTATCTATTGACTTTTAAGTACAAAACAAGGTATTATCCTGATAATACAATTATATTCTATTTGTGATTTTGAAATCATGAAAATTTTAGCTATGGTCCATAAGTTATTTGAGGGTTAATAAATTATATTACTTATACCAGATATAGACCCATAATAAAACACATCTAATAAAAGAAGAACCAAAAACAGTTGTTGAAATAAGGAAGAAAACCTAGTCATGCTGATATTCAAACAGACATTTTTATATACTAAAGCAGCAGTTCTCAACCTGTGGTTTGTGACCACTTTGGGAGGATTATATATCACATATTCTGCAATCAGATATTTGTATTATAATCTTTATGAGTAGTGCAATTATGGATATGTTGTTGCACAAGATAATTTTGTGTTTGGGGGTCACCACAGCATGAGGAACTGTGTAGTGTCACAGCATTAGGAAGAAGGAGAATCTACCGAGCATTTAGTACTAGCAGCATAAGGCTGTAAGGGAACTGGAGAGGACTGCAACCCGCTGGTAGATAAACCAGGAAATTCCCCCAACTATGATCGTGAAATATATAACATGAATGTCTTAATTTGGGAGTCCATGAAACAAATCTTTTAATATGCAGTATAGGCCAGAGATCATGAGAGACAAAGAAATGGAAAGATCCTCAAGCCTGAACTAAGAACTTGTTACCAGTAGGGAAAGAAAACGTACTCCCATAACACAGAACCATCAGAAGAGAGGTATCTTTAAGAAATTTACAGTTGATCCACAAGACCCGCCCACACAGGAAAGGCATCAGCCCTTCCAGGCCCCAACCTCCAGGGGATCCCAGCTTCAGGGGAGGTTGGGTCTCTGGGAGGACACTCCCCATTCCTCTCAATCTTCCTGGGGTGCAGCTCTTGGCATTCAGAAGACCTGCCCACACAGGAAAGGCATCAACCTTTCAATGCTCCAACCTCCAGCGACCCCAGCTTCAGGAAAGGCATCAGCCATCCCAGGTCCCAACCTCTGCTTCATCATCAGCATCCCCAGCTTCAGCCGACTATACCACCAAGATTAATCTTTAGATTCCAATCAAAAGATGCCCATTCATACAGCAAGGTTGTCTGTTCCACTGTGTTCATAGCAGCACTATTTGTAATAGCCAGAACCTGGAAGCAACCTAGATGCTCCTCAACTGAAGAGTGGATAGAGAAAATGTGGTACATTAACACAATGGAGTATTACTCAGCAGAATAAACAATGGAATCTTGAAATTCCCAGGTAAATGGAACCATCCTGAGTGAGGTAATCCAGTCACAAAAAGACAAACATGGTATGTACTCACTCATATATGGATTTTAGACATGGATCAGGATAGTGCCAGTCTGCCCTTCCACTGACAGAGAGTCTGGGAAACAGGAAAGAACCTAAGAGAGGTATGCATGGTACCCCAGAGAAGAGGAATAAGGCAGATCTTCTGAACAGATTGGGAACACAGAGAGGGGTGGGGGAGAGTGGGAGCTGGGAAGAAGAGAGGGGGAGAAGAGGAAGAGAGAGTAGGTCATGGGGGAACAGGAAGGTTGAGTGGGGGAGGTAGGATAGGGGGAAGATGGAATCATAGGTTAGAAGACAGATCTGGCACCAGTGAGAGACCTCTAGTGATCTAAAGGGATGACACCAACTGGCAAGCTAAGCAATAGTGGAGAGACCACCTCAAATGCCCATTCTTGATAATGAACTTGATGTCTATAACCATCCTGGAGCCTTCCTCCAGTGACGATGGAAGCAGAGGCAAGCACCCACAGTTAAACACTAAACTGTACTCAAGGAACCCAGTGACAGAGAGAGAGGAGCGATGAGCAAATTGGCAAAGAGCGGGCTGGCAAAACCAGCAGAGACAGCTGATCTGAACAGGGGAGAGCTCTTGGATCCCAGACAGACAACTGGGAGGCCAGCATGGAACTGATCTCGACTCCCTGAATGTGAGAGTCAGTAAGGAGTCCTGGGCAAACTATGGGGCCCTGGGCAGTGGATCAGTGTTTATCCCTGGCATACAAACAGACTTCATGTGTCCATAACACAAAGAGGGATGCTCTCTCAGCCTGAACTTTTAGGGAAGTGCCTGGACCCTGCCCTGAGTGAAATGACAGACTCTAGATATCCCCTATGTGGAAGGAAGTAGCCATATGGTGGGAGGCTAGGGGCAATGGTGGAGGGGTGCGGGAGGAGGGGACATACAGGGAACAGGGATTGATATGTGAAACAAGCTATTTAAAATTAAAATAGTAAAATAAAAAAATACTGGCAAATCGGATCCAAGAACACATCAAAACAATCATTCACCACGATCAAGTAGGTTTCATCTCAGGGATGCAGGGATGGATCAACATACAAAAATCCATTAATGTAATCCACCATATAAACAAGCTGGAAAACAAAAATCACATGATCATCTCACTAGATTCTGGAAAAGCCTTTGACAAAATCCAACACCGCTTCTTGATAAAGGTCTTGGAGAGATCTGGGATAACAAGAACATACCTAAACATAATAAAAGCTATATACAGCAAACCAATAGCCAACATCAAACTAAATGTACAGATACTCAACGCAATTCTGCTAAAATCAGGAACAAGACAAGGCTGTCCACTCTCTCCATACCTTTTCAATATTGTACTTGAAGTTCTAGCCAGAGACACACGACAACAAAAGGAGTTCAAGGGAATACAAATTGGAAAGGAAGAGGTCAAACTTTCACTATTTGCAGATGATAGTTTACATAAATGACTCAAAGAACTCTACCAGGGAACTAAAAAAAACAGTAAATAAAAAAATGAACTTTACAGTCAAAGGGGAAAGAAATTAAGGTGTTTCTTTGTGTTAGCTGTCAGTTAGTTGCTATAGTTTGATCATCAGGACACTGATTCCAGCTTCTCAATCAGGGCTATAGAAGTTTTCTGAGGCTTGAAATAACAGTTCCAGAAGAAGGAAGGAAAGAGTGAGGTGGTTGCAGAATGAGTGTGAGAGAAAGGATTAAAATTGTCTATGTTAAACTGCCAAAGAATAAATACAACATTGACAGTGCAAGTGTTTGCAACAAGTACCACAAACAGGTTTATAGTAATATATAGCATGAAAAGGGAAGAAGAAAAGGATAAGTAACTGTAGAATAAAGAGAGTCTGGGAAACAGGGAGGACCCTATGATATATATGCATTGTAACCCAGAGAAGGGGAACAGGACAGAATCTTCTGAGGGGATTGGGAGCACAGGGGTTGGTGAGGAAGCTGAGAGAGGGGGGTGAAGAAGAAGGGAGAGAAAGACATGGCAGAGCAGGATAGTTAAGTATGGGGAAGAATAGAGGAGAGAAGAATGAGAGATACCATAATAGAAGGAGAGATTATAGGTTGGAAGAGAGATCTGGTACTAGTGAGATGTCCAGAGGCCTACAAGGATGACACCAGTTGGCAATCAAGCCAATAGTGGAAAGGCTACCTTAAATGCCCTTGCCTGATAACGTGATTGACGACTTCCTTGTATGCCATCCAAGAGCCTTCATCCAGTGGCTGAAGGAAGCAGTGGCAGACACCCACAGCTAAACACTGAACTGAACCCCTGGAACCCTGTTGCAGAGAGGGAGGAGTGATGAGCAAAAGGGTTATGGCTTGACAGAGGAAACCCACAGAAACAGCTGACCTGAAAAAGGGGGAGCTCATAGACCCCAGACTGATAGCTGAGAGACCAGCAAGGGACTGATCCAGACTCCCTGAACATGAGTGTCAGAGAGGAGGCCTCAGCATCCTTTGGGGCCTCAGGCAATAGATCAGCATTTAGCCCTGTCATCCAGATGGACTTTGGGAACCCATTCCACGCGGAGAGATGCTCTCTCCTCCTGGACACATGGGGGAGGGCCTAAGCCCTGCCCCAGATCATATGACAGACTTTCGAGATCCCCCATGAAGGGCCTCACCTTCTTGGAGAGTGGAGTGGGGATTAGAGGAGGGGTTGGAGGAGCATTGAATGGGGGCAGGAGAGGAGGGGAGGGAGAGGGAGCTGTGTTTGACATGTGAAACAAACTTGTTTCTAATTTAAATCAAATTTAAAAATTAAAAAAAAGAATTCAAATGAGAAAAACAGAAGTTCACAATTGAATAAGCATGAGACATATTCATTACCTTTAATAGTTTATTGGTTGACTGATTTCTGTGTGTGTACCCTGCGTGTATATGAAAGATTGCATGCATATGGCAGTGGAGGCCAGAAGTTGCAAGATGCTCTTGACCTGGAGTCACAGGTGGTTGTAAGGTGCTGGGAACAACACCCCAGCCTCATTTAATAGAAGCAAGTGTGTTCGACTACTAAATCACCTACTATCCTCATAATATTCATCATGATTATGGCACTCTGGAGATGTAGAATATGACAAACCTCACCAAAATGCAATTTAGACATACACATATAAAATACAGTCCTAATATCTGAATAAACAGTTGTAATAAACAACACCTGCAAAAGAGAACCTAGGAAGTTTCTCACTAGTAGAGTAAAATTTAAAACAACATTTTCTTTGAAGTTTGAATGGAATGAAGCAACTATAAAATAATTCATCTGTTAAATATAAACTAATTAGAGGCCAGGGTGGCCACAGACAACATTAAAAATAATGCCTATTTTGTAACTATGATGATTTTATTCTATGTTGGGTTATTGTCTGTGAAGTATGATGGTAGGGATTTAATTTTTAATGGGAAAAGAAATCTAGGATGCTAATAAAATTAACAAAATGAGTCAGCACAATAAATTTATAATTTTTATTCATTTAAACTTTTGTATATGTGTAGACTAAATTTTAGTCTTTTTAACCTGTATTGTCATCTCATAACCCTTCTTTTTCTTATAGAGACCTTTATTCTTTCCATTAAATCCACCATGTTCATACCATTCTGTGTTCTTTCCACTCTTGTATATTAGAAATTAAAATTTTAAGCTTTACTTTTAGTTTTTTTCTTATGGCATTTGTAATTTCTTTCTATTCCTAGATAAACATTACTTATTGTGCATGCTGAATGCAGAAAGTCATTCTAAGTCACCATCACTGGCCTGTTGTGAGGTTAGTGTTCTTTTCTGCTTCTGTATTTAACTAATTACCTTGAATATGCTTGCTTTGCCTCTGTCTCCTCTCTCATTAGGTTTTATTAGCTTTGCTTGATAATTATAAAGTAAACCTTACTAAATCCATCAAAGTAAAATTTTCACCAACATACATTGCATGTAAAGGAAGATTAAATTTTCTTTGTAGAGGATTGTATTTTCTACACCCTCAAATGAATTCCTTTTGGCCATCTGGTAAAGTAATAATAAAGTGTTAGTTTGCTTTGCTCTTACCTCTGTTCCACACAGAGTCTAATTTGCTCTGAAGTTCCCTTTAAACACCATTCCTATTTGTTCGCCTAGTGATAAAGGTGTATAATTTTTGAATTATAGTAATTTGAAGACCATATTCACTGACTTCAAGTTCTGGTTAATAGAAACTGTAATAAGGCAGAACTTGTAAGGACAAATAGAATAGGACATATTCTCAGTACTTTCTAAGGTAAAAAGGGAGGAAAATGAGAGAGTCTACTTTGGAAACTCAGTGATTTTAATATGCATTTGGTTCAATGCAATGCATGGAAAATCCAATCAGACATTTGTGTAAGAAATTTTAACCAAGTTAATAAGTAGAGAGAAAGACAGGTTGCTAAAAGAATAATTTCACTTTTTACTCAAGATAACTGCTATATCATAATGATAAAAAATTCTTGTATCTGTAAGACAAAGCTGAGCTATAATGAGGTTATTCATTCTTCCTAGACCAGAAGATAAATGAAGTATAAGTAATGGGTTCCAATTTGAAGTTCTTTTTTCATACTGATAATAAGGGCCTTGCTAAACTAGGATGTATTTTTTAGTGTCTTCATGTGTTTTTCAGTCATTAGAAATGAATTTATCAGCATTGAGGGGAAAGAAAAAATGGATTTCTGTAACAGTCACATTGTCATGAAACCCTGAGACTTAATTATTTCTGATAAAAAGAGTATATACAAAGAATGAAATAAGAAATAAATTAACACATAACTCTCTTATTGGAATTAAAGCTAAAATGCATGTACATGTAAGCAAAACACATAAAGACAAGTAATTAAAGATTTTGAAGGACAGTGGGGAGTCATATTTGGAAAGTGGAGCATTTGGCTTACCATCTCCTCAGATTTTCCCTGAAACACTAGCCCTATTAATTCCTTGGATCTCCTCCCTCATCTCCTCCTCTTCTCTCTAGCCATCCTGCTAACTACTCCAAGAATTTTATAGCTAATCCCTGTCAGCCAATCACTGATTCTGTCCTTTGATTCAAGGTTGCATTATTGGCATATTGGATTGGCTATACAGACATTTATCCTGCAACATTTCCCTTCTGTGTAAATAAAATGGGAAAGGTTTTAACAATAAGAGTGTAAAACTGTATACACTAAGAACAATTATCAAGTAAGAAATACATTCATAATGCTCAGTATTAGTATTTGGCAAATTCAGAGAAAATACTGTATTATCTATCTAATCCTGGTGAGTCCAAAGTTTTGCCCCAATTTACTTTCTATTATAACTCAGGGAAATTGTAACTATAACTAATCTTTAACTCCATTAAGACCCAAGAAGGATATAATATCACCAAGTAAACAGGAAGTGCAGTGCAAATGACTTCCAAAACTAAGAAATGACAGAGACAGCTGACTGTCTGAACAGTCACCTAAGATTCTTCTATAATGTTGGGGTATGTTTCAACCTAAAGGCCTAAAATATCTGGCTGAGTTTTCTGTGAAGCATAAAATTTCCAGGGCTCTCCTATTACGTCTTGGCGAAGTTCAGCAGCCACATTCCTTTATGTTCTGCTTTATTTTTTAAAAACATGCTCACACATAAATATTCAAACACAAAATGATGTTATTTTGGTATAATATGCAATAACCAAATTTGTTAGTGTTTCTGTCAATCACTGTAAATATTTGACAATGTTTTTCAATGTAAAAATTTAAATTTATTTGAAGAATGATATTGAAGAGTAAATTACCAATTTATTAGCAATATTAAACATACTGAGTTGTGATGATATATTATTTATGAATTATTAAAACTTGCCTGAGGATTCAGAAAGCAAAGTCAGTCACAAGCCATAGAAGCCAGTCACACACCTTTAATCCTGACAGCCAGAAACTAGGAGGTGGTGGTACATACCTAGAATCCTAGGTGTCAGGATTAAGAGGTAAAGAGATATCTGGAAGTACAAGGCCACCCAGAAATATACAAGATTGATCCAGTCCTACACTGAAACATCTCACACAAAGATGATTTCAGTACCTGGGATCACATTCCTTTAATCCCAGCACTAGAGAAATATAAAAGATAGAAGCAGGGTCTTCAGTAGTCAGTATTAGGCACTTATTCTCCAGACAAATTGGGGATAGGAAGCATTCATTCTCCAGTCACACTGAGGATAGGATGCATTCATTCTCCATCCATATTGAGGATAGGAACATTGAAGTCTCAGGATCCTCCAGCCACACTAAGGAAAGTTTACATCTGAAGTTTGGTTGAGCCAGGATCACCTTTCATTCTGAGGTAGAGTAAGAGCTAGTAACCAGTTGCATTGCTTCTCTGATCTTCAGCTTGAAGCTTGAGCCCTAATGTCTGATCTGTATTTATCGTGTTACAATGAGTAATAAATAATAAATGTTTCTCTTATCTAGCTGAAATTAGAGGCACTGCCCTTGGGTAAATTCTTTCAACTTGAATGACCCCCCAACCCTAGTAACTATCCCTCCGCTGAGTCTGTAATTTCAATGAGAGTGCCACAAATAGGCATAAACAGTATTTGCCTTCCTGCATTGGGATGATTGAGTTTACAATGTCCTCTAATATAATGTATTTGGAATGTATAAATCTAGATATTGTGAGAATATCGGATAGCATTTTGCTATACACATGTGATATTATGTAGATATTACCAGAATATATATCCAAATAATCCTATCAAGCAAATTATCAAAGTAAAACAGCATACTCAATTTTATTTTAAAAATAAGTAGGAAAATATATGGCTCTAGAAACTTGTAGTGGTGTAGGTGTTATGGCACATGCTACTAGGCATGGTATGATGGTTTGAAAGAAAATGGCCTACGTAGGCACATAGGGAGTGTCATTATTTGAAAAGATTAGGAACTGTGGCCTTGTTGGAGTAAATATATCAATAGGGGTGGGATTTCAGGTTTCAGAAGTTCAAGCCACTTCTTATGCCTCCTACTCCAATTTTAGAACTCTCAGCTACCTCTCAAACACGATGTCTGCCTGCATGCCAGCATGCTTCCTTGGACTAAACCTCTGAACTGTAAGCTAGCCCAAAAAATTAAATGCTTTCATTTATAAGGTTTTCATGGCTATGATGTCTTCTTATAGTAACAGTAATCCTAACTAAGACCTGTAGAAATTCTGGATGTCACTGAAAGAATGTTCTACTGATATTTTACTAAATGGACATGTAGACAACTGCCTATTAAATCTTCATGTTTATGTTCTTAGATGAAGGTTATTTTCATCTGGTTTGCAGAGGTCATGGTGAATGAAAAAATCATAATTCATCAAATTCTTGTGAACTAATGGCTGATAAGTGAACAGGCCCAAATAGGATGAAGGTGTTAACTTGCACCAAGGTCAAAATACAAAAGGAACATAATAGATTGTAATATTTTAGAATAGTAAGGAATGCTATGACTTTCTGTCTTCTACATATAGCATGGTTGTTAAAATCAACAACACTCAGCAGCTCTGGCTAGATGAACAGCACATACTTAAAAAAATGAGAAGGCCCTTAAGGGTACCTCCCAAAATCCTCTTCTAAGAGGTTCAGTATGGATGAATTTGAAGTTTTTGATACATTTGGAGTTAAGTTTTACACATGCCAATAGACATGGATCTATTGGAAGTCTTCTACATGCCAGAATCCAGTTATGCTGGCACCATTTGTTGAAGAGGCTTTCTTTTTTCCATTGTAGTATTTTAGCTTCTTTGTCAAAAATCATGTGTTTGTAGGTGTGTGGGTTAATATCAGGGCTTTCAATTTGATTCCATTGGTCTACCTGTCTACTTTTGTGCCAATATCAAGCTGTTTTCGTTACTATAGCTCTCTAATAGATGCCTCCGGTTGTTCCTTTGTTGTACAGGGTTAGTTTGGCTATCCTGAGTCTTTTGTTTTTCCATATAAAGTTGAAAATTGTTATTTCAAGTTCTGTGAAAAATTGTGGTGGGATTTCGATGGGAATTCCATTGAATCTGTAGATTGCTTTTGGCAAGATTGCCTTTTTAACTATGTTGATCCTAGCTATCCAAGAGTATGGGAGGGATCTTCATTTTCTGATTTCTTTTTTAATTTCTTTCTTTAAAGATCCAAAGTTCTTGTGATACAGGTCTTTCACTTTTTTAGTTAGCGTTACCCCAAGGTATTTTACGTTGTTTGTGGCAATTGTAAAGGGTGATGTTTATTTGATTTCTTTCTCAGCCCTTTTATCATCTGTATATAGTAGGGATATGTCTTATATCATTAGTATTCAACAAGTAAAAATTACAGCATTGTTTTAATATTCTGTCTCTGTGAGAATCACCCAAGTTAAATACACTAAAATAAATCTGTGTGTGAAGTTAGAAGCACAGTACGTATTATATTCCAGGAAACTGGTGTAGAAAATGAACAAATAATTAGAGAATTTGGTGGTATATGTTTTCAGAGGTTTGCCCGGGCAGAGTAGATATTAATAAGAAGTCAACTGAAAAGAGCACAATTCAGAACATATATGTAGGTCATTACAAAATAAAAATAAAATGGGACCTCCTGAAACTGAGAAGCTTCTGTAAGCAAAGGATGCAGTCAACAAGAAAAAATGGCAGCTTACAGAATGGAAAAAGATCTTCATCAACCCCACATCTGACAAAGGGCTGATTTCCAAAATATATAAAGAACACAAGAAGCTAAAACATAGAGTATAAGTCTAAATAGAGAATTCTCAATACAGGAATCTCAAATGGCCAAAAGACACTTATGTAATTGTTCAAAATCCTTAGTTGTCAGGGAAATACAAATCAAAACAACTCTAAGATACCATCTTACACCTGTTGGAATGGCTAAAGTCAAAAACACCAGTGACAGCTTATGCTGGAGATTGTGGTGAAAGGGGAACATTCATCCACAGCTGGAAGGAATGAAAACTTGTACTGCCAATTTGGAAATCATTAGGTGATTTTTCAGGAAAATGGGAAGCAGTCTGCCTCAAGATCCAGGAATTTCACTCTTAAACATATTCCCAATGTTGCACATTCATACCCGAGGATATGTGTTCAAGTATGTTCATAGCAGCATTATTTGTAATAGTCAGAACCTGGAAGCAACTTAGATGCCCTTCAACCAAAGAACAGTAAAAGAAAATATGGTACATTTACACAATAGAGTACTACTCAGTAGAAAAACCAATGACATCTTGAAATTCACAGGCAAATGGATGGAACTAGAAGAAACCATCCTGAGTGAGGATTACCCAGACACATAAAGACAAGCATGGTATGTACTCACTCATAATTCTATATTAGGCATAGAGCAAAGTATAAGCAGCCTACAATTCACAACTCCAGAGAAGGTAGGAAACGAGGACCCTTAGAGAGACATACATGGACCCCTGAGGGACAAGATCTCCTGAGTAAATTGGGTGCATGCGGGGATGGAAGAGGGGGAGAGAAAACGGAGCAGACAAGGGGAGGGGTGAAGAGAACATGAGGTATCAGAAAGGTTAAGTTGGGGGAAGAACAGAGAAGGAGAGCAAGAAAAGAACTACCTTAATAGAGAGAGTCATTATGGGCTTAATGAGTAACCTGGCACTAGGGAAATTTCCAGGAATCTATAAGGATGATCCCAACTAAGAACCTAAGCAATAGTGGAGAGGCTACCTTAAATGTTCCTTCCCTATAATGAGATAGATGACTACTTTAATTCCATCATAGAGCCTTCATCTAGTAGCTGATGGAAGCCAAAGCAGAGATTCACAGCTAAGTACTGAGGCAAACACCTGGAATCCAGTTTTAGAGAGGGAGGAGTGATGAGCAAAGGGGTCAAGACGATACTGGGGCAATCTGCAGAAACAGCTGACCTGAGCTAGTTGGAACTCACAGACTCCAGACTGACAGCTGTGGAGCCAGCATAAGATTACACCAGGCCCCCTGAAAGTAGGTGCTAGTTGGGGGGGCTTGGACAGTCTATGGGGCCTCTGGCATTTATGGAACCAGCATTTATCCATAGTACATGAATGGAGTTAAGAACCTGTTTCCTATGGAGGAATAATTTTTCTGCCTAGATAGACAGTGGGAGGGCCTAGGTCCTGCTACAAATGATGGAACAAACTTTGATGATCCTCCATGGGACGCCTCACCTTCCTGAGGAGTGGATGGGGTGGAATGGAGAGCTTATGGTATGAATGAGAGGGCAGGATGGAGAGGGACCTGTGATTGGTATGTAAAATAAGATTATTTTTAATTTAAATAAAAATTTCAAGAAGAATTATTAAAATTAGCCAACCCTGTTAGAAGGCCAGTTGTACTTGGTGTTCACACAATAGAGTTCTCAAGAGTAAATATGAAGATAAAGAGGGATGAAACAATCTGGAAACATTCTGTGACCTACCCAAACTGTAACTGCACACAGCAACTGTATCTATCATTTTTTGGAACTTCGGAGATCTGTGAGGCAAAAATCATCTGTGTTAAGAGTTTAATAGACAAACATACAAACTGAAGTTTTCTTATTTTGCTTTTAATGTGCTTAAAATAAATGTAAAATATTTGGGAAATGTTTATTCCTATATTTCTGAATACGTAGTCTAGCCAGCCTCTATAGATAATTGCACACCCTTTAGAGCCATGGAACAGTGCTTTTGTAGAAAGGTGAACTTTGTTTTGGTGCAACAATTAAGCAAAAATGGAGATAAATATGAGACCATGCACTTCATACTGCTTTCCAAATATGCTCTGCATCTATTTTTGGCTTACTATAATGCCACAGGCAGGGTCACTGTGCTCCATCTCATGGGTATTGAGAGGTTATGACAGAGGCAGCTCAATGTTTCATCTATTAAGAATGGCCTCAGCTATATTGGAGGAATACAATCCTTTCATAAATATAACTACTTAAAAACTGAAAGCGAGAACTTTGTCACCTTACTTTCAATAATAACTACTCATTATTCTCCCAGAGGCTCCTGAAAATCTCAACCTTAGCAGTGAGGAGCACAGAACACAGAATTATTTTACATCTGTGCCAGCTGTTCCTCCGTTTGAGGATCATTTGGCTTCCAAACAGATGAAAAATGCCATTTTTAAATAAAGTGGTGATTTGGACCTTTAATATTACTTTTAAACTAAAATATTCTTATTTAGTTGTTATACATTAAGACTTAATAGCTGATATTAATTGGTAGGCTTCAATTACTACCAGTGTGATTAGCACAATAAAATGGAAATCTTTCAAAGTGTATCTCATTAGCTCAGTGCCTTTGATTCACGCTAGGCAGGAATTTCATACATTTAAATGTGTTATCTCCGAGAATATGACATTCCCTCACAGTTTGTCATGGTTGAATTTTCAGCATACCTGCCAATATTTGTCAATTTCTTTGCTCCCCTTGTAGGTGTTTCATGACAGATGAAACTTTTAACTTGAATCAACAGAAAAATTTTTTCCTTTGAATATCAGAATTGATTTCTCAAGTTTGTGTCTTCAAAATGTTTCTTTGCCAGTTAAAATAGTTTGATAGCAATGCATAATTAAATCATTTATAATGTTTAATGTTATAAACATCTAAATACATTATGAAATGCTTGTGTTATACAAAAAGGCACCTGTGACTTTTTTCCCAATATATGTTTTTATTTAAATTAGAAACATGAATGTTTCACCTGTCAAACCCAGCTCCCTCTTCCACTCCTCCTCCCTTGTCCCTTCACCAGCTCCCCAGCCCCCCACCCAGTCCCCACATCATTCCCCAGAGAGGGTGAGTCCCTCCTTGGGGGAGATCTCTAAAGTCTGTCATCTCTAAAGTCTGTCATTTCATCCAGGGCAGGACCTAGGCCTTTCCCCATGTGTCCAGGCTGAGAGTGCACACCAAAAAATAAATGACAAGTAAACAAACTACAATAGAATTTTTAAAAATTAAAACATGTAAATGAACAAAAGCTACAAAAATAATTCAAATTCATGATTCAAAAAGGATATGAAAATCCAAAGAATAATAATTTATTACCTCCTGGAACACTGTCTTATACGAGAATGACTAAAAAATAACATGTGTTGGTGAGGTATGATGTAGATGGAAACTATGCAAACTGTTAACAGAAATGTAAACATCACAGTATAGAACAAGAATATGAAGATATTTCAAAAACTTAAATGCAAGTGATCTGATGATCCAGCAAAGGGAATAATATAATTCTGTCATGGAGCCATTTTCATTCCCAAAATAATTTCAGTGGCATCTTCCATAGTCTAGATATGAAATCAACCAAGGTTGCCACCAAAATAATGAGTGGATAAAGAAAATGTGGAACATACATACCTTTATCTTCCCTACAGTCAACTTTATCTTCCTCTTCTTCTTTCCCTCCTACATCCTGTCTGCTCTTCTCTCTCAGGCTCTGCTTCCCTTACATTCCATGCCCCCTTTCCCTCAGCCTCCTCTTCTTTCTCTTTACCTTCTGTGACTTTCTCTGTGGTTTATTTCCTGTCTTTCTGTTTATTCAGTGTCAGTGTAGATTTCATTTACTTATTTAGTCACCAGTATTTTAAGATGAACAATAGAAAAAGATACTTTATATGTTAACTCTATTAAAATTGTCTTCATATGAAATCCATTTCACTCAGTGGAATATTTACCATTTTACAGTCCTAACATCTTCCATTAATCTGTAGATACCAGTACTACAAAAATCCACTCTGGAGCATGTAAGCAAAGCACTCTCCTCTCCTCCATGCCTTAGATTATTCAGATACAAGTATTTGTGAGACACTACAGATGCACTGCTTTTCTCATGTGCATTGACTTATATAAGTACATTTATTATAATCTACATTTATGTTACATTTGCACTGAATAGCATATTTGTACAGTGTGAATATGTATTACTCGAACTGATTAATAAAGAGCTGAATGGCAAATAGCTAGGCAGGAAAAGGTTAGGCAGGACTTGTGGGCAAAAAGAAAGCTTAGGGTTGGAGAGGGCCAGAGTTGCCAGGAGATGTGGAGAGAAGCAAGATAAACATGACATATTGAAAAAAAGGTCCCAACACATGGTAAAGCATAGACAAGAAATAAGATTTAATATAAGTCAAAAGAAGCTATAAGCTGAAGATTTATTATTAATTATATGTCTGTGTGGGGCCTTAGTGTAATCATTAGTGAAAACCAACCGAATATTTAATTAATTTTGCATCTAGGAAATTATGCTATTTTTCCAATTGTTATCTGTTCTCCATTTGAAGTTGTTTTATGAATATATTTTGTTATATTAAAGGATAGATGACTGCATTTTATAAGACATACTTTGAAAGTTGAAGGAAAAATGCTTTGTAAAAATCATATCATAGGTCATATTTCATAACAAATTTAATGTTTATGATCTGAATTATAAAATGACATATACATATGATTTTTAAATAACAAGTTACAGATTTGAGCAACACTAAAATTTCTCCTTTGGATACCGTCTATTATCTAAATATAAACTATAGAATAGAGGCCTATTTTAAATGTGTACCTTTAAAAGACACTTAGTAAAGCCTCTCCTCTCCAAATTAGCATTTGTTCCATACCCGTGCTATTGCATATTCTTTGTTTGATAAACGATAACCTATTCAAATGTCTCCTGACTGACATAATGGTGAATAAGTATCTTGCTGATTTTCCTAGCATCCACAGCTGGGACACTTTTGTACATAAACTGCTAGATTATCACTTCTCAATATTGTGCAGCATGTTTCAGATGCACAATAGTTTGTAGATTTTAACTCATTAGTACTCATATTGAGCATAGAAATGCTATTTTCTCTCTCTAGGCAGACAAATCATCACTTCAACTGTGAAAATAAGTTGAAATCAATAACATAAAATGCTATTCTTTTCTATTATCTCTTCAAATTATCTTCTGTTATATAATCTCACCTTGAATAGGAAATCAACCACACTTTTCATTTTTTGACTAATAAAAAATTAAATACCTGAATAATTGAAACATGAGTTTCATTAATGTAATTATTTCCTCTTAAAATGAAATGTACCATGTTACATTATTTTTACTCTAACATTAAGGTTATGGAATTAATTATAACAAGTAATTTGGGATATCAAGCTCTAATTCTAAGTTTTGTAACTCATTTGTGAAGTATCCCCAGAGATCTGACAAATATTTGAGTTAGTTTATGCTTTAGGAAAAAGGGAGAAATAAATACTTTTCTTGATTTTTTTTCTTTTACATTTAACTTCTTTATTTACTCTTTGGTAGGTTCGCATCATGTGTCCCAATTCTGCTCAATGTCCCAGTCCCCAGATATTCTCCTCTCATTCCTGCTGTGACAACCCCACCACCCCACAAAAGGAAACAAATCAAAGAAAACATCGGCAAAACTACAAACAAAACAAAACACCAAACCAAATCAAATAAAAGCCTAATAACAGAAAAAAATCGCTCTTCTCCTTCTTTTTTGCCTCTTTAACACCTCTCCATTCATCCTGGTGCCACTGGAGTCTTCAATGTGCCATACAGCATACTTCTTTGTCCCAACAGTTTTAGGAGCAGATGTTAATTGCAATGAACAGCTCGTCTGGTTCAAGGCCTCTGGTTTCTGTTGTACCATCATCATTGGATCCTCAAGGGGACTCCTCTGGTGTATCTTGTGGCTACCATGAGTCTTGGAGATCTTTCAGGTATTGTTCCAAAGAACCAGTCCCTTCACCAGCTCCAATAGGTCCTAGATGGAGTACGTGCTATGGTGGGTCAACCCAAGATCTGGTTGGCCCTGGGTGATAACCAGTCTGGTCAGTTTGTTTTATGTTATTATGATTTATTTTGTTATACTAAAAGTACCGAATGACTGAATCAGTGGATGGATGAAAACATAGCCACTAGGGCAAAGGTTATACAATTATCATTTGTATATGCCAAAAGAGGGAAAATCAGTTTTCTATAATATAGTGACTTTGGATATTTCAACTACTCTAGGACAGGGCATATATTCAGGAGTAGTTAGCCAACACATAATGGACTCTACAGATGTGTGTGTGTGTGTGTGTGTGTGTGTGTGTGTGTGTGTGTGTGTTCTGTGTTTCTTTTTGGTTACAGCTTTGGTGCTTTTTATTTGTTTGTTTTTGATTTTTGTAGATTCTATTTTGTTTTCTTGCTTTGTGAGATTGATAGTTGTACCGACTCTTGTTTGTTTCTTGAGGAAAACTTACAGTTGCATGTTTAGGGAGGGTAAGTTTATCTGGAAGGACTTGTGTGAGAGGAAGAACATGGTCAAAATATATTTAACTTTGAAAATTATTTTAAATGATAAAAATACAATATGAAAATGAATTTATACTTGATTAGACTTAAATATCAATTTTAAAATAACATCAGTGAGATAAATTATTATAACTTTAGTGTGATTTTAGAGAGGAGAGTGTATGTTGCTTGAATTTGAATTTGAATAAAATGATAATTTAATTATATTTTCCTTGTTACTACTGATTATGTGCACGTGGAATGTGAGTGTGGGGTAGTTAGCCAGGCATAATGTACCTGTGGAGGTTAGATGCAATCTTGAGTCAGTTTTCTCTTTTCAAAATGGAATCTAGTGACTGAACACAGGTCATTCCTCTTTATAGTTGAACCTCCTCAAACTAACCCAACATGATAATTCCTAACAGTGTCAATGTTGCAGTGTGATATGATAAAAACAGTTGATGTTTAGAAACACTCTCCAAGGGTCTGGGCATAAGGTTTAGTGGTTAAAACTTACACTACTCTTGCAAAGTACTTAAGTACAATTCCAAACACTCACATGAGAACATTCACAAAGTTAAATACTCCATCTGCAAGATATCTGAACCAATCTTCTGGACTCTGAACACTGCACTCATGTTCACACACCTACAATAAGCCACATACCTATACACAAAATTAAAACTAAACACTAATATTGTTTAGAAGAAAGAGTAATTGGTCAGAGAGTTCATACCATGAAACTATAAGGAGCTAGATCTGAAATGACAAGAAAGCTCTTGAGATTGAAAGATGGGATTCTTATATGTGATTAAATATTTTGAAGTATGATTGAATATATGGAATATTTTGTGTAAATAAAATATTTTTGAGCAATTGGAATTTTGTGAATCACTTTCTAAATTTTCATATAGGTCATTATCTACCTCAGAAAATTATTTCTCAGAATAATGCCATCAATTTCAAATTTGCTGAAATGATAACTCTTCTATAATAGTGTAATATCAAGCATTAGAGTGTTAGTATCAATTTTCATTTTATGTTTTGGAGAAATTTTTCTACCTTATGAGGTTTTTAATGACGAATCCTTTTTATATATAATGTCAAAATATTTTCTAGCTAGGCAATATGTAGCTTTTGTTTATTTTTGAAATCTTCTGGGACGTTTATAAAAGTATAGTAAGAAAAACAATTACAACTGAATTTCAATAATGACTAGACTGTCAATCATTTTTCTAGAAAATGAGCAACACTTTCTTATACTCCATATAAAGTACATAAATATTTTTAGCTCATAAATACATTGAGACTAAATGAGAGGTCCCCAAGCTTCCTGAATTCTGACCAATCAAATAGCAAACATGTAAAAGTCATCTGCAAATTATGAAAATTACATCAATAAGGGAATTCATTTTTGTTAATTTTAGTATATTGGTGATACTGCCACAGGCTATGTTTACTTTTTAATTTGTTGTAGAAATGAATTGTGATATTCTATAAACCAATTGCTCACATTCTACCACAATACTAGAAAAATCTCCAGAAATACTAACAATGAAACATTTCCTCAAAATAAATCTAATATTCAGTTTTTCACTGTGTACATTGTTTCTCAAAACACATTTGCCAATGACCTCAATTATTACCTACACTTCCACGTACAAGAACTATATCAAGAGTCTATCTACAATAGCAGGGGAGAAGGGCAGGTAAGCCAATTGCTCACCTTACTCTTTTGTTTTTATATTTAAAGTATTGTTCCATGAAGGAATTCACTGTGTCATATTTTTCATGGAGAACCAAAATGCAAGGTAGTGATATTAGGGCTTGAATTCCTAATGATTGATGCGATAATGATTTATATGACATTCTTGTAATTGGATTCTTCTTCTCACACTTCAAATCAGTGCATTGTACATTGTAGAGATTTTCAAAATACAGAGAAATACTGATGTCCTGCATCAATGTAAGAAGGTGGTATATATACTGCAGTTTCTATTATCTGACCCTCTAAATATGATTGATATTATACATATAAAAATTAAAACCACCTGATACACAACTTCACTAAAGAACCGACTATGAAATCTCAAACTCTAGTCATATGTACTAAGGTTCTTTTTGTTATCATTCATAAATTTTAATCAAATGACATCAAAATTTGGAAGCACAGGACTTGAAGGAAACTCAGCAATGAAGGATACCAGTTATTCTTATAAAGGAAGGTTCTTGGGACCCAGCACCCATACAGTAGTTAAAAAAATCCATAATTGTACTTCTGGGAGATCTAATGCCTTCTTCTGACACACACACATACACACACACACACACAGATATATATATATAATAAAATGTATATATAATAAAATATATATAATAAAATGTCAAATCTTTACTAAGATAAATTGTTAAATAATATACAAGGACATACTTAACAAAAATGGAGAGCAACAGAAAGAATCACTGAGTATCTCCTAAGGCTCAACATTTCTGTAAACTGATTTAATATTCATGAAGTATAGTGAATACAAACAGCTAATATTGAACCAAAGATAGGAAGTGTACTCAGAGTGGAGAAATATTATAAATATTACAGAATGGAAGTCACTGAAATATCAGAAAGCAAAGTAGGATTTAGGAAGACAACTCTCAGGAAACAATTCCTAAGATGTTTACATCGCTGTCTTCAGACAATAAAATATTCTTATAGTCAAACTGCTCAAGCGTTTGAAATAAAAGGGAGGTGAGGCTGACAATAATAGAGACATAATCTATAGCATCATAATAATAAAAAATTAACATATGACTTACTTTGAAACACAATGGAATCCAAAAGATCAGAAAAAGTCTTTTAAGTGACATAGAAACCAAGACAATTGTACCTAAGAATATAGCCTTCAGAAAAAAAGAAGACAAGACTTTTTTAAAAGGTTACAGTAGAGAAGTCTTTGCTAATAGAACAAATTTTAAAATATCAGAGAAGGGAAGTAGAAAAGAGAGAGAGACAGAGAGAGACAGAGGGACAGAGGAGGACAAATGAATGAATGAAGCTGTAGAGTTTATTGCTGAGCCTTGACTCTTCTTCATTCGGCTTCACCCTTTTCTCAGCCCGAACAGCAGGAATCACAGCATACTTGAGGGAGGGACTACTTACCTTATCTGGCAGAGTAGAGGACCCAGAAAGAAACTTCCTCAGTTCATTCCACCTATTTTTGTATATTCTTTTTTATTATATTTTCATATTATTTTTACTTTATTGTTTCATTTTAATTTCAATATCTCATTCTCTGTCAGTTTTTTAAAAGATTAAATGTATGGAAAAATGGAATGGTTTTGTAGTATCTATATACTTTTAACCTATATTTCATAATTTGAAAACTTGAACACACTCCTTGAATTGGTCTAAATTAAGTATTTTCATTCTGATATTTTCTATTCCATCTTCAGTATTTTAAGGTTTTCTTTTTAATTTATCTACTCTATTTAATATGTCTCAATGACATGTAGTTGCCTTTGTATCATGAGGCGTGATGAACAATGAAGGATTGTAAACAAGTACATAACACACACACACACTAAAAAAATAAAATAAATGGCTTGGTCTGTACAATGAAAGAGAGACCCACATTATAGCAACACAAATCTTTAAAAACATGACAGTTTCTCAGGGGGCATGCATGCATGCCACTGGCTGTGGAAATAACCAGATAAATACAAAGAGATATACAAAAAAAATTCACATGCATCACTTGGTTATGTGAAACAAAACTGAAAATCTGCGAATCCCTTTGGGCAAGACCATCCTATGTGTGTGGTATTTGCCATTGTTCCCCTTGGTCAAAACCATCCTACATCTGTTGTGTATGCCACTGGCATTCTTAAGTTGGATACAGTAGCTCCTCAGACCATATCCAACTACAGCAGCCTTATCATAGTTCCGTCTTTAGAGTTGCTGTAAAAGAAAAGGCAGATGCTCCATGCGGTTTTCTGTGAGGGGCAAATCGATTTTCACTTCCTGAAAGGAATTTCACCAAGCACTTTCAGGTACCAACCAGAGATACAGGTGTTACCTTCCAAGTACATCGACTAAAGAGTTGTACCTTTGCCCTTTCCTCTGTACCTGATAAACAGAGACAACCTGACTGAGGGCATTTGCAATGGGATACTCATCAAAAACATGCCTCAAATTCCCGTTTCTCTAAAACTAGGAAGGGAAACAATTACTTCAGGAGCCTGAAGTTCCTAGAAGCTCCTGAACATGGCTATTTAGAATTTCCTAGTAAACCCTATATCCCAAAAGACAAAAAAAAGCAATATTACATGAATGACCATTAAAGACATTAAAAATAGTCATCACATTCGCTATGATGAGAAAGGAAATCAATGGGAATTTCAGCTTTTTCTCTCACCCTCCTAAAAGTGAGTATCATCAAGAAAACAAATGGCAAATGGAGACAAGGAGATGGAAAAATATAGCCCTTATGCTGCTGTAGTAATGTAAACTGCTACAGTCAGTAGAACTTCCTCAAAAAAATTACAAACGACCAAGCCATGTAGCTTCATTATTTCTGCTCATGTTGATGAAGGAATCTAAGTGAATTTTTATTTGCATGTTCTTTTATTCCATTTATTTACTTTCTTCAACACTGTGTTTAAAATAGCTGGGGTACTCAATTACTGTAGGCATTCATCAATTGATGAATAGATACACATACTAGTGCATCTTATTCAGGTAAAAAAAAAGAGAGAGAAAAATAGTGTCATTTCAGAACAGAAAAGTGGAGATCATCATGTCAATCAGTACAAGTCTAACTCAGAAAAAGAAATATTCAACATTTTTCTTGTATATATATATATACATATATATGTATATATGTTTTTTAAAAGAATGAAAAGTAGAATGATTGTTTAAAAACAGAACCCCATAGTTGTGTTGATGGAATGGGGATAAACATGTTCAAAACAGATCATTTTAAGAATGAAAATGCAAAAACTCATTTCTATAATGAATGTGCATTAATATAATGATTAAAAAGTGAAAATCAGCAGGACTCTGCCAGATTATAAACAAACAACATGAAAATGACATGAATTCTTTTAATTCTTGTTTCACAAAAAAGAAATCAAGCCAACAAAAGTCAGTCACAAAAATGATACTACTTGATAGCCGAAGGAAATGCTGAAAGACAAAAAAAATGACTGTCTTAAAAAATATTTTGTTTTTAAAAATTTAGTAAAAGCTTGTAGTTCAGTTTGCTTTCAACCCTGGCACTTGTGAAACAAGATAGGGATATCAGAAGTTCCTTGCATCTTCAGTTATACACCAGGTTCCAGGTAAACCTGGACTAAAAGTAATGCGACCTCATCCCTACCTAGTCGCCAAACATGTGCGCACGCACACACACACACACACACATACACACACACACACACACACACACACACACACACACACACACGCATGCACCTGAAGTTATTTCAAGTAAATATTACCAAAGTCATAAAGAATTGAAAAGCATGAATGAAACGTATGTGGATGCCTGATTCAGGATAATAGTATATGAAACAATATTTTAAAAGAACAAGAAAGTAGCATAGAGACATGCTTAGGTGGAAAAATTTAGAGTACTTGTTGCTTTCTCAAAGTGTTGGCATTTGGTTCTCAGGACCATGTATTAGCTCACAATCTTCTGTAAAGCCCAAGGACTGTAACCACCCTCTTCTGGCCTCTCAACACACCAGGCATGCATACGATACACACACATGGGCATAAGTAAAACAGTTGTCTTAAACATGAAAATAAGTTTGGACTTATATTTTATAAAGAATAATAAAAAACAGTAAAATATCTCAAAGTGCATTTGGCAAATGATATAGAAATCTTACAAAAGAATTGAGGTCATTCAAATATTCAGAAGTGACAAAAAGTTTCTAAATTAGGAAGAGCACTATGGAGCTTATTTTTATTTTTAAATACATGAAGAAAAAAAAGTACAATACCAGTAGTTCTGACACATAAGCATACAGTAAAAAAAAGAAAAAAGAAAGAGATAGGAAAGGCTGTCACAACCATATGACAGCTTGGTTTAGACACAGAAAACATGACACCATTAAACTCTGATACTTATCTTTTTGCCCCCATTTCCTGCCTTTCTTTCTAATCTGACTTTCCCAGGGAAAATCAAATAGAGTAATCAGTAGAAGATAATATATTAACCTCACAAAAGTCTGTAAATAATATATTAACCTCCCCAAAGCCTTTGAATTGACTTTTACTGTTACTGATGCTAATAAAATAATTTTGAATAAACAGGACAATATTCGAAACTACACAATTACTCATGTCTAGGAATTTCCAGTAAATTCTTTGTTGTTTTCATACATAGAATAATGAGTGTAGTTTCTGCAAGAAACACAAGAATGAACAAAAATCATTTGTAATTATGTTATTTTAAAAGTTTCTTCAACATGTATAATAATATATATCGATGCACATAAGTGTATTTGATTTATTATTTCACTTACTTAAGATGATCTTCAATCCTTTCCTTATTTATAGTCAGTATCTCAGTTCTCTAAAATGTGACATTTCCATTCTTGTTTATAATACTTTAAACCTACTGTAAACTTTTCCTTATTTCCTCTGTGCCAAATAAGCATGAATAAATATTGATACAGACACAAGCAATACTATCATAATTTTAGTTTTACAAATGTTTTGTCCACTTGGTTTTAGATTAATTCTACCATTTAAGTATTTATTATAACTTGTGTTTTCCAAATGGAAAAATCCAGCTCTATAGAGTTAAGCAAACTACCTTCAGGCAGGAAGATGATGAACTACAGATGCATAATTCTAATAAACAGCCTATAACCAGAAAATATATCCATATTTGCTATTTGCTAATGCTCTTAGTGAATTCTGAACAAGTAGAATCTAAAATATCCAAACTTCTGTGATACTATATATTCATAGCCATGTCTTAGGAAAATACTTTAATTGAGTTTACATTATATTGGTTTAATTAACTGTGTTTTAAGAATGAGAAGGGTATTGTTTTTCTTGAGAAGAAGTAAAAATTGCTAATGCGCTAAATAAAATATTTATGGAGTTTTTATTAAACTGTCTCATTTAATTGTCTTTATTGCCTTGACTAATTTTGTCTATGGGAAATTACACTGTAAATTGTTGTTATTTTTAGTAGCTCTTAAGTAAAACCTTGTAATGAATGGAAATTTGAAATGAATAAATAAGCATGTGGATCTCATGTATTTCAAGTTTTTCTGAGACAAAGTTTAACTTTCAGCTTTGAGATAATAGCAAAGTGATTCAGTTCTCAACCACGAAATATTTCTAGATCTATGTGTATTATCAGTTATTGTTCAATGAAAATTCGGGGATGAAAGAATTGAGTTTCAGTAGGAAATGTCCTGCAAATGTCCATGTACTGAAGGCCTGCTCCTCAGTATTGTGGAAGGAACATTCTGACTCTTAAGATGTGTGACTTGTGATGTAATCAATATATTATATTATTAACGAATTCCTAATTTGAAAGCATTACAGGTTGATGGGGCAACTAGAGTAAGCAAGTTATTATATATATATATGTATATGTATATATATTGATTATATTATATACATAAACTTAAATTAGAATCAATCTTATTTTACATATCAATCCCAGTTCCCTCTCCCTCTCATCCCATCTTCTCACCCCCCCCTCAACAATCCCCTATCCCATCACCCATCCACTCCCCAGGGAGGGTGAGGCCTTCCATGAGGAATCATTAAAGACTGTAAAGTCATTTGGGGCAGGGCCTAGGTCCTCCCCTGGGTATCTAGGATAAGAGAGTAACCCTCCATGGGAAATGGGCTCCCTAAATCGTTTGTGCACTAAGATCCATCCTGGTTCAACTGCCAGAGGCCCCATAGACTGCCCAGTGTTCCTAACTGACATCTACGTTCAGGGAGGCCTTGTGTGGTCCTATGCTGGTTCCCCAGCTGTCAGACTGGGGTCCATGAGTTCCCACTTGCTCAGGTCAGATGTTTCTGTAAGTTTTCCCAGAGTGGTCTTGGCCCCTTTGTTCGTCACTCCTCCCTCTCTGAAACTGGATTCCAGGAGTTTGGCTCAGTGCTTGGTTGTGATCTCTGCGAAGGAAGTTATTGGAGTGTACATGTGAAGGACCATTTCCCACTGACCTCCTATGTTCTCTGCATCTTGTCCATTATGTGATGAGCCATTGTGTCCATTTCACACTCCCTGCCATAATTATGTGCCTTTTCAGTAATGGACTCAGTAGCAATGAACTCTGCACCGCCAACTGAAATAAGGACATTACAATGCAAAAACAATGACTACTGAAAGTTGCTGTTTTTGTCAAAACCATATGTGTGAGTGCATGCATACATACAGGCATACACGCACGGGCGCGAACACACACTTACAAAAGATCACCAAAAAATTGCATCTTTTAAGATCTCCATTTTAACAATACATTAAACTAGATTTTATGTGTTTCAGTTAGTATAACTATTTGAAAGTCTGGGATGATGTAAGGGATGCACATTTACATAATTGTAAACATGTATTTTGAATAATGAAACTAAATTCAATTCAAATGTGTCTTCACAAATCTTTTTCTCAAAATTTAACATATTTTCCTTACCTAAAATCCAACCAGTTAGGAGACTGAGGCACAAAGGCCAAAATTTCAAGTTTCCATTTTTTCACAAAATGCTTTGTCTTGAAATCAATGGGCCCAGACAGAAAACCAAGCAGAAAACCATCTAGCTTTAGAATGATTTAAAAATATAGACTATACAGAAGTTTAAAATATGTACTTATTAAATTAAAATGCAAATTTTCAAAACTGTAAATAGACACTTTGATTTATTCACTGAAATTATAGAGCTTTCATTATATATAAAATGCAAATAATTTAAATCTGAAGAAATACATATATATTCTTATAACACATATAAAATAAATAATATCTAACAAAAGCAAAAGAAACTTACTTTGGCATGCATAAATACACATACACAAATGCACCCTGCTTAAATTTCAATAATGTAAAAATAAAGAATATTATGAAATGACACAGTAATAATAAGTAAATTAGTTACATTTATATAGGATCCTTGTTTATGCACATTGCTCATAGTTATGTTCAGTATAGTTCAAATATGTTATATTCTACTTTTAGCTATGGACAATATTCTAAATGTTCTCAATATGGGCTTATCACAATTCATTCATTACATATACTAAATAACTGTATTCTTTAGGAAACATCTTTCCATTATGCCCACGTTTCTAATTTTCTTTTATTTATTTATTTTTATTTAAATTAGAAATAAGCTTGCTTCACATGTCAATCCCAGCTCCCTCTTCCTCCCCTCCTCCACTGCCCCTTAACCCCCAATTCTCCAAGCCCTCCAGCCAATCCCGACTAAACTCTCCAGGGAGGCTGAGGCGCTTCATGGGGGATCTCCAATGTCTGTCATAGCATCTGGGCATGGCCTAGTCCCTCCCACTAATGTCCAGGCTGAGAGAGCATCCCTCCATGTGGAATGGGCTCCCAAAGTCAATTTGGATGCCAGGGATAAATACTGATCTAGTACCCAAGGCCACAAAGAAGGCCACAGCCTCCTCACTGACACCAACGTTCAGGGGACCTGGATCATTCCCATGGTGGCCTCTCAGTGATCAGTCTGGGGTCCATGAGCTCTCCCTTTTTCAGGTTGGTTATTTCTGTGGGTTTCACCATCCCTGTCTTGACCCCTTTGCTCATCACTCCTCCCTCTCAGCAACTGGTTTCCAGGAGTTCAGTTCAGTTCAGCGTTTAGCTGTGGGTATCTGCCTTTGCTACCATCAGGCTCTAAGATGGCATACAAGGCAGTGGTCATTCTCATTATCGGGGAAGGGTATTTAAGGCAGCATATCCAATATTGCTTGGATTGCCAGTTGGTGTCATCCTTGTAGATCTCTGGAAATTTTCAAGGGCATTTAATTTTATTTTTGCTTGTCAAATTCCTTTTTTTTTTTTTTTTTACATTTTTTTCTCCTCTCTTTTCTTTTGTTCTTTCTTTTTTTGTTGTTGTTGTTTGGTTTGGTTTTGTTTTGTGGTAGGATATGCCAGAATCTCTGGTTGATCTGGTACTCATTATGCATTCCAATAGTGTTGACCTCAGTACAGTCTTACTCCCTGAGTCTCCCAATTATGGAAATTACTAGGTTGTGACACCATCTTTAGCCTAGTTTGACTTGTTCGGATTTCATATGTGAGATTTGTTGGTTTTTTTTGTTTCTTCTTTTTGTATAAAATTAATTTCACTCAGGAAAATATCATCCATATTTTCACAAATGACAGAACTTCATTCCCTACTAAATCTGAAACATGATCTTGTGTATGTAAATTTGTATATATTCATGTACTTGTATTTCTGTATGCTCATGTGTATGCTCCTGTGTTTTATATATATGTATATATGTACATATATATGTATGTATGTATGTGTGTGTATATAAATGCATGTATTATGTATTTGTGTATGCATTTTTGATATTTATTATATTTTGTCAATTCATTCATCAGAGACATACATTTAGATGCCTTCTATACCTTTAATGCTGTGAACAATAGTGTGAGATCTCTTCAACAGAATACTTTTTGTTGCTTTTGCATGTTTGTAGGAGGAAAACAATGCCGCCATTAACCATGTGACTTACTAGAGGCGCATACAGATGAGGTAATAAAAGAGCAGTTTACCACACCGCTAACCACACCCACTTTAGGCATGACTAAAGACGTATAAGGACAGACATAAAGGCGTATATGGACATAGGCGGTGAACTACGTCACTAGCCAGGCCCACTTTTGGGCATGGCTAGGGGCGTTATGGAGGAAGGTATAAAACACTGAACAACGGAAATCTTGGTCTCTTTTTCTGGCTTTTGGCTTCCAGTTCGGCGGCAGAAAACTACTCGGCTCATCTGGGTTACTTGTTTGATATCTTGTGAGTAATTTCTACAATAAATACTTAGTTTTACTTTCAGTAAATGTGCCGTTTATTGTTACTGCATAACATGTTTATATAGAATTAGGTTATATAAAGTTCTAATTTGAATTTTCTTTTTTACCTTATTAGTATTCATTCATTTAAAATATTGTGGAGTTACGTTTCCTCAAATACTCATAGTAATTAAATTTTTAAAAAACATTTAATTATTTTTCATTAAATTTATGTAGAAACATAATTATCTTAAAATACCTATTATAAAATTTATTAGTTTTACTGGAAGTTGATACACAGAAACATTGCTTTAATATTCCTTGACTCTTGATAGAAATATTTAATAAAGGATACAAATGAAAAGACACCAGATTTATGATCTCCTGTGTCAGAAAAAAGAATGTAAAGTTAACATTACAGGGTTAAACGTAACATAAGGTTGACCTCAAAAGATTTAGGTTGATATAAAATTATCTTCACAAGGTTACTCTATAGTAGATAAAGCTGGAACTTACTAAGAAACTGAAATGAATAAATAGCTTATCATCAAAAATCTGTTTTGTTCATAAAACTCAGAGAGAGAGATAGACAGACAGAAACATACAGCCTCTCTTGTGATTTTCTCTGACTTTAAAATGTATATATCATTAAAAATAAAGGAAATTTAAATCATACTGTAAAATAGCTTTTTGAAAGCCTTGAAAACTGTCAGGACTGCAAAAGTAAAGAGAAAACTGAAATAATTTTCATTGATTAGGACAGAGAGACTTGACTGAATTTAGAGAGCTATGTTTGTTAAACAGAAAGTAAAATCACTATAAATACTTAAAAATAGTAGAGTTAAAAAAATCTCTATTCTTACCAAGCTATACAAAAGCTAATTTCATAAGCTTGATTACATAACAGATTTATGATGTCTTTGTACAAGAAAATGAATATAAGATTAACATTACAAGGTTAAAGTTAAGACAAGGTTAACTTCACAAGGTTAAAGATTACATAAATCAAATTCACAAATCAGAATTGGTTTGATTGAGTAGGTTGTATCAACATCTTTTTAGATATTATATATTATATGTATACATGTGTGTAAACCAGCTAAACAAATAAGGTCATAGATTTGAGAGAGAAGGGGGACATGAGAGGGTCGGAGGGATCAAAAAAGGGGAGAGATCAGTAAATATTCAAAAAAGAATACCAAAACTTATGTGATTCTGGAAATGAAAATTTAGGAATTTGTGAAGGGACAACAGAGGCAAACTTCAACAATATAATACAAGAGATGGGAGAGCGGGATGAAGACACAGAAAATATGAGTATATCAGTTAAAGGAAACATTAAGTCTAAAAAGCTACTGACATGAAACATCTGTGAAATCTTGGAAGCTATGATAAGAAAAAAACCTAAGAATAATAGAAATAGAGGAAGAAGAAGAAATCCAGCTCAATGGCATGGAAAACATTTTCAACAAAAACATAGGAGAAATTTCCCTAATATAAAGATGGAGATGCCTATAAAGGTACAAGAAGGTTGCAAAACACAGAAGAGTTTCAACCTGGAAAAATGTCACCTCACCTCAAAATAATCAAAACACTAATGACACACTCTGGAGATCCCCCCCAATGAGGGCCTCACCCTCCTTGGGGAAAGATGTGGTGACTGGGCTGGGGCTGGGGGGATGGGAGTGGGGCCAGAAGGGAGATGAGATTGAAATTTGAAGCATGCATGTTTCTAATTTAAATAAAAATAAATAAATAAATAAAAGAAATAAGCAATACAAGCAATAATGGTAGGTCCCAAGTTGCCTTCAAAAGTTAACTATTTCTCATTGAAAATATGATTTTTCTTGCTCATACAAAATTGTAAACAGCTAAGAAAACAAAGAAACAATATTAAAAGTTACAAGGAATAAAGGCCAGGTAAAATATTAAGGCAGACCTATTAGATTACACCTGACATCTCAATGGAGACTGTAAAATCATAATGATATCCTGGCCAGATATGCTACAGACTCTCAGATACCAGATGCCAGTACATACTGCTATACCCAGCAATCCTGTCAATCAACATACATGGAGAAAGCAAAATAGTTAATGACAAAGCCAAGTTTAAACAATTTTCTTATAAAATCAGTCTTATACAAGGTGCTAAAGGAAAACTTCAACCTAAAGAAATGAAAAACCCCCTTGAAAACACAGGGAATGAATAACCTCAGGTGAGGAAAATCAAAAGAAAGGACACCCTCTCCCTTACTCTCTCTTCATCACTACCACCACTGTTACCAATAAAATATCAGTAATCAACTATAATTTTTCATTAATATCAATGGCCTCGATTCCATAATAAAAAGTCACAGACGAAGAAACTGCATATATAGATAGAACACATCTCTTTGCTGACTACAAAAGATAAACATTATCTCAGGTTAAACGGTTGAATAATGATATTCCAAGCAAATGGACCTAGGAAGCAATCTGTGTAGCCATTTTAATATCAAACAAAATGAACTTCAAAACTAATCAGAAGATATAGGGAGTGACATTACATATGCATCAAAGGAAAATTCCACCGAGATTACATTTTAATTCTTAACATCTTCACTCCAAACACAACCATACCCATGTTTGTAAAAAAAACATTACCATAGCTTCAATCCCAGACTTTTACACACTAATAGTGATAGATGTCAATACCTAACTAACAGATAAATCGGCTATACCAAAAACAATCTGATAAATGCTAGAGCTAAGAGATACTATAAATGAAATGGACCTCACAGATATTTAAAGAAAGTTTTACTCAAACACACAGGAATATAATTTTTCTGCACCTCATTGAGCTTTCTCAAAAACTGACTACATACTTGGACAGGAAAACAAGTCTTAGCAGTTAGAAAAAAAAAGTTGAAATAATTCCTTGCATCTTAGCTGATGACCATGGTTTAAATCCAGATATCAAAAGCAACAGAAACAAAAGAAAGCTTACAGGCTCATGGGAACTGAACAATGCTTTATTATATGAAAAATGGGTAAAGACAGAAATCAATAAAGACTTTCCAGAAGTAGGAGAAAATGAACACACCTCATACACAAAGTTATAGGACACAATATAAGCATTTCTAAGAGGTAAATTCAAAGCACTAAGTGTCTGCATTAATAACAATCAAACAAAAAACAAGGAAAAAACTGGAGAGATCTCATATTAACAATTTAATAGTGCACCTGAAAATTCTAGAACAACAACAACAAAAAGTAAGCAAACCGAAGAGAAATAAAGGACATGAAATAATCAAACGTAGTACACACTGTGTTTATTTTTATGGGTCTGGGTCATGTCATTAAGCATATTTTTATAGTTACAATAATTTGCTTGTACATTTCAAGATGTCATTATTTTCTATTACTGAGTAATACCCCATTGTATAAACATACATTTTTTAAATCCATTCTTCAGGTGAGGGGCATCTAGGTTGTGTACAGGTTCTGGCTATTATGAATATGCTGCTTTAATATAGTTGAACAAATGTTCATGTGGTATGAATGTGCATCCTTTGAATATATGATCAAGAATGGTATTGCTTGGTCTTGAGTTAGATTGCTTCCCAATTTTCTGTGAACCCAGTATGTCCTCACTCATAAGTGGATGTCCAATGTAATGAAAAAGACAACCAAGCTGAAATCCATAACTCCTGAGAAACAGATAATAAGGAGACTCCTAAGCAGAGATAGATAAGATCTCCTCAGTAAATTGGGAGTGTGGAAAGTGTTGGAGAGAGGGTAGGAGAACATGAGGGAACAGGATAGTTGAGTTGGGGGAGGACAGAGAGGGAGAGCAAGAAGAGGGAAATATTGATAGGGTGATCCATTATGGAATGAGGGAGAAATGTGGTACAAAAGAAACTGAGAAATGTGGTACTAAGGAAACTTCCAGGAATCCATAAGGATGACACCACCTAAGATCCTTAGCAATAGTGGAGAGGGTACCTGAACTAGCCTTCCTTTGTAATCAGATGGATGACCACCATAATTATCATCATAGAACCTTCAGCCAGGAACTGATCCATAGTCAAACACTGGGCTGAGATCTAGGAGTCCAGTCAAAGAGAGGGAGGAGTGATTATAGCAGCAAAGGGGATAAAATAATGACAGGAAACATACAGAAACAGCTGACTCTAGCCAATGGAAAATCGCTGCCTCTGAACTGATAGCTGGGGAACCTGCGTAGGAGCAAATTAGGCACTCTAAATGAGGGTGACAGTTATGTACCTTGGGAAGTCTATGGGGCCACTGACTGTGGACCTAAGATTTATCCCTAATGCATGAACTGGCTTTTTGGAGTTCATTCCCTATTAAAGGATATCTTGCTCAACCTTGATACAGAGGGAGGGGCTTAGTCCTGCCTCAACTTTATATACCAGACCTTGTTGATTCCACTTGGGCGGACCTACCCTTACTGAGGAATGGATGGTGGGTTGGGCAGGGGCAAGGTGCTGGGGAAGCAGGATAAAGGGAGGACAGAACAACTGTAGTTGATACATAGGATGAAATTTTTTAAATAAATAAAATTAATAAAAGAAATATTCAAACTTAGGACTGAAGTCAATATCACAGAAAGAAAACAATACAAAGAATAAATGAAATAAAGTATTGATATTTGAAGAAAATAAATAACAATTTTCTCAGTAGGTATAACTTTCCAAAGTTAAATTAACATTAGGTAAGTATTTTAAACAGACCTATTACTGCTAGTGAAATAGAAACTGTCAGTAAAACTCTCTCACCCAAATAAATTACCTAGCCAGATGGTTTTGGTGCAGAATCCTACTAGATTTTCAAAGAAGACTTAAATCCAATATATGGAAAAGTATTCTACAAAACAGAAATACAAGCAACAAGGCTCAATTAATTTTATGTTAATTTTAGTTGTGATAAAAATACTCTGACAGTGTCATCTAACACATTTTCTACTTATGTTCAAGAATTCATTTTCATTTGTTGGAAAATTTTTTGTCCCTAGTAGTAGTTAATACTAATCACCAAGAAATGAAAAGTGATTTAATTAAATATCTGTAACTGGATCAGTGCATTTTCCCCTCTGAAATAAAGTTGAAAGCACTTCAATTGTATAGAAGTCAACACCATATGAAATGAAGAGAGTAAGTACCCACTACTTGGATATCACATTGTTCTCTTTCTGCTTTCAGAAAATTTTACATACAGCTAAGGTGTAATGCAGATACCAAGAAGACCATGTCTGAAAGCAGAGAGGCTGGTTAATTTATTCTTACATAAATTAAACTTTTTAAAATTATTTTTACTTCATTCTGGTAAAAATGCATAGTTATGTTGGATATAAACCAACTAATATAATTTTGACATTATAATATATGCATAGATTGGCTAATAGTATTTGTAGATGGGGTTTCTTTCCCACCTGGTTCCACAAACATTTAGTTAAAATAAACACACACAGGCTTATATTAATCATTATCTGTTTGGCCAATGGTTCAGGCTTCTTATTGGCTAACTCTCTTAATTATTAACTCATTTTAAATTAAATCATGTATTGCTACAAGACTGTGACTTACTCATAATGCTCCACCATATTACTACATGGTATCTCACTACTTACTTACTCTCTGTCTTCCCCCTCCCAGAATTATCCTATTCTGGTAGCCCTGACTATACTTTCTTCCAGGCTACTAGCCAATCAGAATTTATTTATCAATCAATAAGAGAAACACATATTTACATCATATAGAAGGACATCCCCCATCAAGTATTTTCTGCTAAGATCTTCGCAATGTGATTATAGCATTTGGCACATTATCTCTTGGGACACTCATCTTAGAAAGCCACCTTTAGTTTTGTAAAAAGGCTAATAGCTAGAATGTTAGCAAACTGTTGTATGAGCAGGGTATATCTATTACATAATTGCATAATGTGAAAGCCTTCTGATGAATCCAATCCCCAAACTCCTGACACCCTAAACATAACAACTGAAAAAAGAGAAACAATCCCAAGATAGGCCAATTCAAAGTATACACTTCTAAACTAAATTGGATTGAGCAATGTACTGATCCATGAAATAACTGAATATGTTTGATATACCATATCTGAGAATTATAAATGGGAAATCTTACTCATTTTTATGAAAATTTTATATTATTGAACTCAAATAATGACATATGTTTTACAATTTTGAATTGGAAGAAAATTAATGGCTCTGTGATTATAACCTCTCAACAAATTCCATTTCATATTGTTTTCTGTTGATGCTTGAAGTGACACAATTAAAAACTAATTAGTTATTATCCATAAATTGCTTACTAATAGACTACTAGCTTACATAAAAGAGGGAAAAAAGCAAAAATGTTATCAACAGCACTGAAACTCATATCAGAGCTGGCCCAGTTTTGCTGTCACCTGCATACCTCATGTATTACCTTGTATTTGAAAATCACCTTCAATGAGTTCTTTTGTTTGCCCTGAAAACTAAAAAGACTAAACAAAATTCTTTTCATGTTGGAGCATGGTATTTGAACTAAGTTGAATCTATGCTCTCATCTAATAATCACCAACAATTGCCTCTGTAATGAAATACCTGTTATTCCCTTTGCAGGTCAGCTTTATTTTTGTTTGCTAACATATAGATTGAATATTTGAATGCCTAAATACTGTGCTTTCAATCCTTAAGAAAAACTTCATAGTTATATTTCTTTACTGAGATGAGGGATTTGAATTATTTTCTCCATACACACCTGAAAATCATGCCAGGTCCCATTACCAGTAGCCCAGTCTAGCATGGCCATTAATCCATTTACCTCCTCAAATTCTGGTCTTCTTCCCAAACATTCTCTACTTCATGTACCTACAGGCTCCAACAATACCACTATACACTTCTCTGTACAGCTAGATCCTGAAAATCCTTTACCAGTGTTGAGCCTAGTGAATCTGTTGGATCTTCTCATTTGAACACACTTTTGAACCTCTGGATATATCACCAAACTCCAGGTTTGTGTCAGGATCTATATCATGCATTCCATCATAGGCAACAATGTACACAGGATCTGTGTTCTTTTCCAACATGCTATGTCCATGTCAGAAACAGAGATAACAAAAGAAGTCCACATACTTATATTTCATTATTTAAATTAAATAATGTGAAAGAACAAGAGAGTATCTTCCCTCTTATAAAGCTAATCTATCTAGTAGTGATGTTTCCCAATAAGAATTACTTAGACAAACTATGAGACACAAAATGAAAAACAAGCAAAGACCAATGAACAAAACAACAAAACTTTATCAAATAAGTCATGGATGTTAAAGTATATACAAAGAAACAGGTCAATCAAATTAAAGAAAATAAGTAAGAATAAATGTGCAAATGATGCCCATGAAAACACAAGAATAAATCTGAAGCAAATGATAAAGATAATAGAGAATTTGATAATAAAATTCAAAGAAGAAATAACATCATTGGAAATGATCCAAACTTAAATGTAGGTGGAATTTAAAAACCCACTAATTCAGGTAGGAAACTCAAGGGGAAGTCTTACAGGCAGAATGAAATAAGCAGAAGAGAGATTGTCAAAATTCAAAACTAAGGTAGAAGATTGAGATAAAATATTCAAGGAATAATTTAAAAATTCAAACCACAAGAAAGAAACACATAGTAAATGTGGTGCACCATGAAAACAAGAAACCTCAAATTATAAAAATAGATAAAGAAGAAGAATCACAGATCATTGTCATATACCAGATATTCAGTAATATTAAAAAAGAAAACTTCTCCAAATGAAGGAAAAACATACCCATGCAAATACAAGAAGCACATGGAACAAAAAGTAGAAAAGGTCAGAAAAGAAATGGTCCATCAAATATCATAGTTAAACCACAAAAAACAAGGTGTATTTAAAGCTGGTAGAAAAAATAGTTCTCACATATGAAGGAACATGAATCAGAATAACATCTATCTCAATGGAAACTCAGAAAGCCAAAAGAGGCTGGAGGAATGTATTCCATGTCTTCAAATAATCTGGGAACCAACCTAGAGTAATAGAATGAGAAAAAATATCTCCCATAAATTCAAAAGGAAGAAAACATTTGATGATATAAACAGAACAAAATATTTATATCTAAGGCACCAATCATAAACAAAATAAATGCAAAAGTATTTCATGAGAGAGTGTACAATTGATTTGAAGGGCAGAATTGGAAAAGAGTGTGTAGGTGACTAATGGAGAGAGATAAATACAGATGAAGGACAGGAGAGGGAAATTATGATAAGGGAGTCTGAAAATTTCATAACAGTTCATACTATTACCTATCAGCCTAAAATTACATAAACTATATTTAATTTTGTGTATACAGATTCACTTATAGTTTAAATGAAATTATCCTGTCTAAGTAGACATTACTATCCCTGAAAACCACAAACTAACAATACCCAACACAAAGTGGGATAGTCTCCATTTTGAATTCCTAGACAGGATTGACCAAGAGATTACCAAGCATTGTAGCTTATTTATATTTTATTTCCCATATTTCAATTTCCCAATGATTGTAGGGAAGATTTTATTTCTTTAGATACTATACACTTCAAACATAGAACACATAGGACCTAAGCTTGGTGTGACTTTAAAGTCCACTCCTTGAGGACTAGCTTTTACAGTACCAGATTGTACCATACAAACTTCCAATGAAGGAACGCAATCCCAGCTGAGATGCCTATGAAACACAGTAATTAACCCTAATGGTAAAATAGTGACACGAATAACTTTACATCAATAAACATCCCTCTAATTCAACTAGGCCTTTTTATCAAGATGGAAGCCATGTCAGATACCTGAAACCTCACCCACTACTTGAGTGTAGTGAGTTATGGATCTTGGAGGTGAACCAATAAAATTCATGTTCCTAAAACAATGCAACTCATGATAACATTCTACATAGTTATTCTTATACCCACAGAAACTTATTTGCAACAGATTGATACCATTGAGAAACACACACACACACACACACACACACACACACACACACTAAAGCTAAATGAAGAGAACAAGAGACCATGTGGTGCCCAGTAACAGTAGATGTATCTATAAAACATTCCTTTCACCTAAAGTGCAGAGAGCATTGCAGAGAGCATGTGGAACAATTTTAATACATGGAGGAACTTAAGTTTGCTGTGAGATTATTTTTTTCTTGAAATGTCACAAAGATAGCAAGTGAAGTCTCATCAGCATGGCTGCCTAAATGGTAAGAACAACAATGGACCTACTAGCATGGAAAGGAGAAAGCTCATGGTGCCACTCCTAGACAACAAAATAGAATGCTAAAAGCAGGAGAAATGGTCTTAGAGAAAAATCCCTCAATTTGTTATCTAACTGCAAGTGGTCAGCCACAAGTTCATATACAAATGTAAACACTATAGGAACTGAGATGTTGTATTTATACCTTTAAGAGATATATATATGTGTGTGTGTGTGTGTGTGCACAATTATATATATATATATATTCAATTAAAGAAAATGGAGGCTGTGATTTTTAGACAGACAAGGGCTTGTATATGAGAGGGGCTAGATAGAAGAAAAGTAATGGGACAACAAAGGGTTTAAATTAAAATTTTAAAATTAAATGTTATAAAACTAAAAGGACCTTGAGCCCTTTTACCATAGAATTATCTGAAAGTTAGTTTTATTCCTAGTGACTTGTTTTAAAACTTTGATAACTCAGGTCTGAACAGGCGTAACCCCACAGATGTTTCAGACATAGACCAAAGGTATTTAAGGCTCTTTACCAAGTTTTCATTTTGATGCCTACCACTGTCTCTCTTGCTTGAGCACAACTTGAAATTCATTCCCACTATTGTAATCCCAAGGAGCAGACAAACTATTTCTCATTCTTCCTGTGGAAGGTGGCTTTTGTATGGTCATTCAGTTGAATAAATTGTGAAGATTCTCTGCATTCTTCTAAGGATTTTCTTGTTCTTGTCACCTCACTGGAACAATCCAATACTCTCTCTGTCTCTATCTGTTTCCCTTTTATTTCATGAAGATTTCTCAATATTTTAAAGAATGTAGTCTGTGACTGAAATCACCTTAATGCTTAAAGTCAAGATGAACGGACAGATTTCTACTTTTGCTCTGATAAATTATGATACAATAATTCATCTCATCCAAAGTCTACTAATTATTATATTTGCCCACTTTCAAATTGTTCATTGTGAGAGTGCAAGTCATGAATATTTTATAGCAGCATGAACAACACATACTAAAGTGTATTATATATTTAGAAAAGTAATGAGAAACCAAAATATAATTGGATTGCAAGTTAATTTGATCATATCAAACTAACAATTATGAAGCCAATCTCAATTTAAACCATTAATCCTTTACATAAGTAAGAGTTAATCAGTGAAATACGTCATTTTTCACACTTGATATTGTCTGTGTGTTTGTAGTATATACATTTAGTGTTTCCAAATATTTTGTCCAAAACTCTTAAAACTCTGATGGCTGAATACATTTTGAAATGATATAACAAACATACACAAATTAAAAGTTAATAATCATTTAAATTGTACAATAAGAAATTTTAAAAACTCACATACTGTTTGTATGAACTAGAGTTTGGAAACAGTAAAACAATTTCTTGCTGATACATGTAAGCAATGAGTTAATTGTGTGTTTCACACTCTCTTTATTAAATAAATTATAATCTCAGCTGAAAATAAAAAGTGAAGGAGTTGTTAATGAACAGTTGTTAATGAATCAAGATTTTAAGTTTTCAAAAATTCACATCCCAGTCATACTGAAAAATTGAAACTATTTGGAAAAGAAACTAGCAGAGAGATGTATAATCCCTTCATATGGAGTTTGTCCCCGAACTGCATCAGCTTTTACAGCAGACACTAGACATGGGATGAGAAACTACTGCAAAATTGAACAATACTTCCATAAAGAGGATGTTCATAGAGTCCATAAGCTTTCTCAGCTGACACCGAACATAGAACAGAGGGTTCTCTAAGAAGTTGACATTCCTTCTTCACTTAAACAGGGGATAGCCACTACCAAAGCTACAGGGCAGAAAATCAAGATAAATTCATCATGTTTGTTTGTTTGAAATTAAGGCCTACTCAATAGGAGGGAACTCATGCATGATACTGGAAACTTCACAGTATTCCTGGGGGTGGTAAACTAAGGAACCTTAGAAAAATACATAATACAATCTCTTCCCTATGTAAGCATAATTCCTTAATAAACCCAGAGATAAAGGTAGCTACTAGATCTCATCAAATATGCATTTATTGCAGCATTTAAAGATGAGTACAGAAAAACATAACTGAATATATTGCAGAGATCTATGAGCAGTGAAGAGCCCAGAACAGACTGATACTCCACATTATAAATACTGCATTATTGGCTCATGGAATGAGAATAAAGGAGAAGGTAGAATGATTGTAAGAGCCAGAATATTAGGAAGTCTATTATGAAACAGTCTTTTGTAGAACTGAGTGCATAGACAAGACCAGAGCAATAGCAACATCAAAGAACCTGTTAACAGGGAATAAGGAAAATTTCAACAGATCATATTACCTAGACAATGAACTATAAGCGACTATCACCTGCTAGGAGGGGAGATTAACCATCTGTATGCATGTATATGTATACATACATGTAAGAAATATAATCAGAGCAAAAAAGGACTTCAACTTGAGGCTAAGGAGGGATGGAAAGAATTCAAAGATGCTTAGCTGGGATAGGCTGTAGAGGCAGAGAGGGAGAGAGAGAGAGAGAATGCGAGAGAGAGATGTGCTGTAATTTTATATCAACAGTATTTTAAAATAAGTAAAGTAATAAATGCATACAGTATAATGTATACAATTTGCGTCTGTAATAATTCATTTTGAAATGTTTTATATGTGTTTACACCCATACACACATGCATATATTAGTGTTTGCTCTGTTTGCTTGGATTATTGGAACATTCTCCATTTTTTTTTATTTATCATTTCTCTCATTTCATTTTGTTCTTTTGCCTCTCTGTCACTGTAGAGCTTTAAATCTGCTAACATTCCTGTTTTCACAAGTTAACAGCTAGAAAATAATTTTGAAAGGAATGAAATGGACTTCATGTTTCACACATATATGATATCAGTGATGTTTAGATTTGTTCTTTTATTTCCATTTTTATTTAAATTAGAAACAATCTTGTTTTACATGTTAATCACAGTTCCCTCTTCCTCCCCTGTCCCCCACCAATTCCCTACCCCATCCACTTTCTGCCCTGCAGGGAGGATGAGGCATTCCATGGGGGATCTTCAAAGTCTGTCATATCATACCAGGTTTTAATGCTAGTATAGGTTAAAACTATTCTGATTTTAAGATGGGCAAATTTACTTCCTATGGTAGGAGAAAATAAATATAGATATTGCAAATGACAGGTATTTCACTCTGTCTGATTAAGATCTCACAACGCTAATCTATTGAAACATATTGTCTATAGAGAACTAAGTAATTGCCATGGAAAAGTCTTTGTACACTGTAAATATACATTACACTCAATGGTTAATAAAGAGCTGATTATTTCATGACTAGGTAGGTTAAGGTTAGGGGGACACCAGACAAAGAGAATGCTAGGAAAAGGGAGAAGGAGGAATAGGAGATGTGATGAGATGCAGAGAATATAGGTTGGGAAGTACACACATGAGGTAACAGAGCCTCAGGGCACCACATTAACAGAAATGGGTAAATTTAAGTTATGAAAGCTAGATAAAAACAAACCAAAGCTATTGTTCAATAATTTATAATTAAGTCTCTGTGTGGCTATTTGAGATTTGTCTGGCTGGAAAGAAAAGTCTGCCTACAAGTAATGTTAAAATAGATAATATGAATGTGGCACTTATCCAACTTGATATTTCCTTTATGAGGAAATAGAAAAAAGAAATACTTTTGTCTGAGACAATGGAAAAAATTAAGTACCCCGATAAAAGGCCATATGAGGACAGAGTAAAAAGGGAATCATCTGCATACCAAGGACACTTTATCTGAAGAGTCATATGCAAATCCAGGTGAAAGGTCTCATCAAAAATCAAATATTCAGGCATTTGCACTGGGAATTCAGCACTGTAAAAATGTGAGAAAATCTATTTCTGTCATTTAAGCAAGCCAATACATGGTGTTTTTGATGGTTGTTTGTACAGCCTAATGCATAAGTCTATTTGATCTTCATGGTCAAAAACTGATGACCAAGATTTTTCAGTCTGTGGTATTAGGATTACACTCATTTGATAAGTCTAACTTCTTATTTAAAATGATGATACATGCTTTTCGTTACAGCACTTAGGACATAAAAGTAGAGTTATCAAGAGTTCAAGACTATTCTTTGCTACATAACAAGTACAAGGCAAACCTAGTGCCATGTGCACTATTTCACATGTGAAGTATTAGAATAATAAAATAAAATAGAAATGAAAGAATAAATATTAAAGCATCCTATAGATATTGTGCACTAACTGATTTCCCCATTGGAGCTTCATATTAGTCATGAAGCAAAAAAAGAACACAGTATTAGTTAATATTGGGGTGTGATGTGATTTTTCCCATACCAAGATAGAATCAGTTACAACTATAGGCGATGCAGTAATGTTGATAGGCAGAGAAATATTATGCCAGGTCAAAAATATATGCTCCTGAATTTTGTAAATGTCAACAATCTTTAGAAATCACTAGCATTAAGTTGACCTTGCTTTAGAAAGCTACTAAAATTATCATATTATGTTGAACCACATGATTGCATGCAAATCAAACTCACACACAAAACACTTTTCACAAAATATTTATCCTAAATAGATTATTTCAATTGTACTTTGATAAATCTGAAATCACCTGTGCCAGGCCTTCTGACTACTTGAATGTATGGTGATCCCATGGGGCTCAGAAATTGCTGAGGTACTAGTTCTCAATTTCTGTCCTCGCCATAAGTGTGTTAATTAAATTTCCCTTCCCTGAATTCCCTACCTATTTCCAATTATGAACCATATTTTTCACTTTTTTTCAATACTGCAACTAGCAACTAGAGCTGGCATAAATTTTCTGTATATATTTCCCTTGGAATTTGTTTTCACTGTGGTTTGACATTTGGATATATTACATCTTTATAGTTAAGGCATGCCAATTTCTAACAAATTGTGGCAACCTGCACCACTGGACCTTTCAGAAAATTTAAAATATGGCATTTTGCTTATATTCTTTAACTTTGTAATCACAATTCATCACAAGGAAGGAAAATTCAAGGGTAACTTCGAGGGAATTTTAGGGTTCAAGGAGCAATTTCCTGACATGAAAGCAGATGTTCATGCTAATGAAAACAGAGTTAGGAATTTCCACAATTTCCTATTCTGCTCTATTTTTTCACTTTTAATCTTTACAGCTGACTATGTGGGGAGAGCAACAGATGGATGAATATATATTTAGACAGTCCTTAAGATCATCTCATAAAAGTTTTGTTCTCTAAACACAACTTTAATGTTTTCTAGAAATTTCAGTTATAACATTATTACTTTTTTCTAAAGTGCTTTAGATTAAATGAGCAGTGTAACAGACATTGAAAATTTTACTTGTAAACTGATTCATAATGAGCTATCTTTATAACCACAGAATATAGTGTCTTTCAATATTCACAAGAAAATGTGCTACTTGTAGTAGTAATTAACACAGAGACCCTTAAATGGCCAAGGTACTGGTAAAAACGGATTAGAATTCTCATCCCTAAATAAAACATATAAACCATGCCCCTTCTTTCTCATAAGGCTCTGGAGTTATTGTAGAAGAAGGGAGAAAACAATTAAGAATTTGAAAACATGTATGAATTTGATAATACAGTAACTTATTGACACAACATGTAATCTGCACTTATGAGATTGCAGTAGTTGTAATATGTACAAGCGATAAGACTAGACCAAAGTCAAGCAAGAAGAATGGAGTGAGCATAAAATCTTGTCTCTAGTCACAGAGCTTTTGGCAATGATTAGTTGTAAAGACAGAGAGTACATTTTCTTTTATAGTGTAGCCAATGAAATGCTAAATTTCCTATGATATTTGGAAAGCACAAATTGATCTTGATGAAGAAAAAAAGTGAAAAAAATGGATGAGTAGGGAAGGATGCATATCTAGGAAGAACTGAGGTAGAAGGAATGAATATAACTAAATCACATTTTAGGAAATTCTCAAAGAACTAATACTAAATATAATAATTTGTTTTTATTGATTACATATATAAAAGAGAAAAAAGTTCTACAAACTAATAATTCCTCATTTATTTCTGTGCTTCTGAAATAAAAGTGTTCATTTTCAGGGGTATGAACAGGGCACAGTCAGTAAAGTACATTCTATTAAATGGTAAGGATCTGAGTTGTGATAGGCAGCTCCCATGGAGGGTTTGCTTAAGTAATGAGTGTCTGTAACCCTAGCACAGGGAGGATAGGAAAAGGTGGATCCCTTGAGATCACTGGTGAGGCAGTCTAGCAAATTTGGTAACTCTAGCTCAATTAGAAATACAGTAGTATTATATAAATGGGAAAGCTATAGAAGAAGGTACTTGATATTAACTGTGTGCTCCCTAAGGACATATGCATGCACATGTACTACCCCCACACAAGTCTACTCACATGTATAGTATACAAACCCACATGCTATAAAAATAATAATAAAATATTAATAAATAATATTATTATAGTAAAAGAACATATGAAATGTTAAATAATAAAAGGTTTACAATCTGAAAGTAGGGGCAAAGTAAATGTTTATTTCAAGAATTTAAACAGTAATAGACAAATAATTTTGGTATATAGACATATAAGTGCAGAACTTTCCTTATGTTATTTATATAATTGAGGTTTTTTCATTTTTATTCAACTTTTTACACATGTCACTCTCAGTTCCCTCTCCCTTCCATCCTCCCCAACCCCCAATTCTCCCAACCCCTCACCCCCACTCCATCCCCACTCCACTCCCCAGGGAGGGCAAGGGCTTCCATGAGGGATTTTCAGAGTCTGTCACATCATCCCAGGAAGGGCCTAGGTTCTTCCCCATGTGTCTAGGCTGAGAGAGCATCTCTCTACGTGGTATAGGTTCCTAGAGTCCATCTGTATGCCAGGAATAAATACTATTCTAAACTCCAAGGTCCCACAGATTGCCAAGGCCTCCTCTCTGTCACCAAGGTTCACTGGGATGGATGTCTGTCCTATATTGGCCCCTCAGTCGTCAGTCTGGGGTCCATGTGTCCCCCCTTGTTTTGGTCAGCTGCCTCTGTGGGTTTAGCAGCTTGATCTTGATTCCTTTGGTCATCACTCCTCTTTGCAACTGGGTTCCAGGAGTTCAATTCATTTCACAGCTGTGGGTGTCAGCCTCTGCCTACAACAGCCACTGGATGAGAGTTCTAGGATGGCATATAAGGTAGTCATCATTATCATTATCATGGGAGGGCTTTTAAGGTAGCCCTAATGCCAGCTGATGTCATTCTTTTAGATCTGTGAAGATCTCACTAGTGCCAGATCTCTCCTCCAACTTATAATGGCTCTCTCTTTTATGGTATCTCCCACCTTTTTCTCCTCTATTCTTACCCTGGATCAACCTTCCTGCTCTCCCATGTCCTCCTGTCCCCTCCTCTTTTATCCCTTTCTTTCTCCCATCTCCTTTGCCCTCCTCTTCTCTCCCCCAATACAATTAGGAGATCTCATCCCATAGCCCTTCACCAGGTTATCATGCATATCTCTCTTAGGATCCTCCCTGCACCCCAGACTCAATGGTGGTTGGATTGTGGGCTGGCAGTGCCCTGCCCAATATCTAAAATCCATGTATGAGTGAGTGAATACAATACTTATCTTTTTGTGACTGGAGTACCTCATTCAGGATGGTTTCTTCTAGTGCCATCCATTTGCCTGCAAATTTCAAGATTCCATTTTGTTTTTCTGCTGTGCAGTATGCTGCTGTGTAAGTGTATCACATTTTCTCTATACACTCTTCAGTTGAGGGGCATCCAGGTTCTTTCAAGGTTCAGGCTATTACAAATAATGTTGCCATGAACATAGATGTGCAGATGTCCTTATTGTATGAGGGTATATCTTTTGGGTATATGCCTATGAGTGGAATTGCTGGATCTTGTGGTAGACTGATTTCCATTTTTCTGAGGAATCTCCATACTGATTTCCAAAGTAGCTGCACAAGTTGGCATTCCCCCCAGGAGTGGAGGTACCCACTTTCTCCAGATCATCTCCAGCATAAATTGTCATTAGTGTTTTTAATTTTAGCCATTCTGACAGGAGTGTGATTGTATCTCAGAGTTTTTTGATTTGCCTTTCCCTAATGGCTAAGGATGTTGAGCACTTTCTCAGGTGTCTCTTGGCCATTTTGGACTCCTCTATTGAGATTTCTCTATTTAGTTCTGTACCCCACTTTTTAATCGCATCCTTTGGTGTTCTGAAACTTGCTTCTTGAGTTCTTTGTAAATTTTGGAGAACAGATCTCTGTCAGATGTGGGGTTTGTGAATACTTTTTCCCTTTCTGTGGACTGTTGTTTTGTCTTGTTGACTGTGTCCTTTGCCCTGCAGAAGCTCCTCAGTTTCAGGAGGTCCCATTTATTAATTGTCGATCTCAGTGTCTGTGCTACTGGTGTTATGTTCAGGAAGTGGTATCCTGTGCGTGCTCATTCAAGGGTACTTCCCACTTTCTCCTCTAAGAGATTCAGTGTGGCTGGACTGATGTTGAAGACGTTGATCCATTTGGACATAAGTTTTGTGCATGGTGATAGGTATGGATCTATCTGATGTCTTTTACATGCCAGCATCCAGTTACTTCAACACCATTTGTTGAAGATGCTTTCTTTTTTCCATTGTGTAGTTTTAGCTTCTTTTTCAAAGATCAGGTATTCAAAGGTGTGTGGATTGATATCGGGGTCTTCGATTCGATTCCATTGGTCTACCTGTCTGTTTTTGTGCCAATACCAAGCTGTTTTTAGTACTATCGCTCTATAATAGAGCTTGAAGTCAGGGATGGTGATGCCTCCAGAAGTTACTTTATTGTACAGGGTTGCCTTAGCTATCCCAGTTCTTTTATTTTTCCATATAAAATTGAGGATTGTCCTTTCGAGGTCAGTGAAAAATCGTGCTGGTATTTTGATAGCAATTGCATTAAATCTGTAGATTGCTTTTGATAAGATTGCCATTTTTACTACATTGATCCTACCTAACCAAGAGCATGGGAGATTTTTCCATTTTCTGGTATCTTTTTTAATTTCTTTCTTTAAAGACTCAAAGTTCTCATTATACAGGTCTTTCACCTGTTTGGTTAGAGTTACCCAAACAAATTTTATGGTGTTTGTGGATATTGTAAAGGGTGATGTTTCTCTTATTTCTTTCTCATCCCCTTTATTGAACACATCAGAAAAATAATACACCATGATCAAGTAGGCTTCATCCCCGGGATACATGGATGTTTCAACATATGAAAATTCATCAATGTAATCCAGCATATAAAACAATCTGAAACAGGAAAACCACATGATCATCTTAGTAGATGCGGAAAAAGCCTTTGACAAAATCCAACACCCATTATGATAAAGATATTTGAGAGATTAGGGATAACAGGAACATACCTAAACATAATAAAAGCTATATGCAGCAAATCAACAGCCAGCATCAAACTAAATGAAAAGAAACTAAAGGCGATTCCTCTAAAATCAGGAACAAGACAAGGATGTTCACTCTTTCCATATCTCTTCAATATTGTACTTGAAGTTCTAGCTACAGCAATAAGACAACAAAAGGAGATCAAGGGGATACAAATTAGAAAGGAAGAAGTAAAACTTTCACTATTTGCAGAAGATATGATAGTCTCTGTAAGTGACCCAAAGAATTCTACCAGGAAACTCCTACAGCTGATAAACACCTTTTGCAAAGTTGCATAATACAAAATAAAGTAAAAAAAATCAGTAGCTCGACTATATATAGACTGTAATTGAGTTTTTTGCAAAACAAATTTAGTCATTTACCTAAAGAACTTAAGGTGGATTTGGTTCACAAATGCAATGAACATTGTTTAACTATATACCAAAAGATTCACATTGGTTTCTGATTAATTCAATCCAGTAGTTGATAGGAACAGAAGCAGACATCCAATGGTAAGCACTGAGGTGAACTCCTGGAATCCAGTTGTAGAGAGAGAGGAGTAATGAGCAAAGTGGTCAAAACCATGATGGAGAATCCCACAGAAAGAGCTGACCTGACCAAATAGGAACTTATGGACCCTAGTTGTAAACCTGGGGAACCAGATTTGGACTGAACCAATGGATTTCAGTTAAGAGGCTTGAGAAGTCTATGGGACCTCTGATAGTGGAACCAATGCTTATCCCTAGTAAAAAATGGACGTTGGGAGCCTATTCCTCATGTAGGGTAACTCTTTTAACCTAGATACATGGGGGAGGGCATAGGCTCTCCTCCAAATGATATGACAGACTTTGAGGATTCCCCCATGGAAGGCATCACCCTACCTGGGGAGTGGATGGGTGAGTGGGATCTGGAATTCTGTGTGGGGCATGGGAAGATGGGAGTGAGAGGGACCTGGGATTGATATGTAAAATAAAAGTGTTTCTAAATTAAATAAAAAATATAAAAAAATAAACTTCAAGAGACTTTAATTTTTGACTGTGGAAGATAAAAACAATATATAAGCAGATGAACAAGATCAGGTACTTATAAGAACAATATATATAAGAGATGCCTGAGGAAGGAATATCATTTGCTAAATGTGGTCAGAAAATGTGTTTGGACAGAAATACACAAAAAGCAGGATAGCAACCATTATAGACCATGTTGAGAAATGAACTCCGAAGTGAAGATACTGCATGTGCACAGGATCTATGTCAGGAGGATGCCTACTCGAGGAAATTTGAGAAGAGCACTGGATCCACATGAAGTTAAACACTGAAAGAAAGAAGGAGGGCTTGGCTGTTGCCAAAGTCAGTAAAAAACTGTCATATGAATCATGTTAAAGACTGAGTTTGCTTAGAAGTATAGAAAAAATTTGAAGTACTTATGATTCTGTGACAATAGTACAGATTTATAAATCTGGTGCTTAGAAGGGCATTGTGGAATATAAGTTTAACCATATAAACATGTGTTACATTAGTTTACTTTACATTTGTTTAACTGTGCAATGATGTGTTGCATTTGTTTTCACCTTGCCTGCCTAAGACATCTAATTGGTCTAATAAAATGATGAATAGCCAATAGCTATGCTCTAGATGGATAGGTGGGCTGTCAGGCAGAGATAGTAAGCAGTAGAAGGAATATATTTTCAAAAGAGAATGAAGGAGAAAGAGAAGGATATACCAAGGCCAAACAGCCAGCGAGGTGCCTGCCAGTCAGCCAGGGAGGAAGTAGGAAAGTATGACAGGCAGAATGAAAGAAAGGTAACAAGCTCTGAGACAAAAAGTAGATGAAGTAAAACAGGTGAATTTAAGTTAAAAAAAAAAGCTAGCCAGAAACAAGACTAAATTAAGGCTGGGCATTCTTAAAAATTGGAGACTCGTGTTCCAAGAAGAAATCCAACTAAGGAAGGGTGTATGAAAGAAAAGTGAGTTGTAGTGGATGAAAACTGAAGATAACTTCAAAGGTGCGAATTCATAAATTCTTATGGACTGAGAAAGAGATAACTCTATTACTATATTTTGTACAGCTAAAAGAATTAAATTAAAATACAAAATGGATGATGATATATTTTATTGAGTAGTGTTTTCCCTTAATTTCAGATCTATAGCCAAGTTCAGAATATGAAAATATTTGGAAATAAATTCCTTGTGTTAATTTTTGTCAATTTAATACCAATATCAACTTATTTTTGAAGAAGAAATTTCAATTTAGGAACTACCTTCATTAGATTATCTGGTAAGCAAGATGGTGAGGCATATATTCGGGGGAAATGATTGACGTGAAATGGTTCACTCTGCTGTGGGCAATGCCACCCTGGGGCAGGTTATCTTCTGCAGTAAGTCATAAAGCCAAACACTAGGTCATGTTCATTCCTGATTTCTGATTCAGTTGCTTCCTACAGTCTTTTATTCCCCCTGACTGAACTCTTACTTTGGCTTCCCTTAATCACAGGCCAAAGTATAAGGTAAAACAAACCTGTTCTTCCCCAGTGTTTCATCACAGTAATTGAACAAAGTAGATGACTCCCTTACAGAGACTTTAGAAAAGGGTAGATAGTAGATGATATTGGATTAAGGTGGATAATAAGTTTAATGATAGTGGCATTATAAGAGAGAGTACAGGATAAAGACACTTAGAAAAACAAGCAGTATACCCTGGATGAAATGACAGGAACTAGCTAAGCCAAAATTTTACAATGGAAAAAAGACAGCATCTTCAACAAATGACGCTGGCATAACTGGATATTGGCATGCAGAAGACTGCAGATATATCCATGTCTATGGCCTTGCACAAAACTTAAGTCCAAATGGACCAAAGACCTCAACATAAATCCAACCACACTGAAACTCTTAGAACAGAAAGTGAGAGATACTCTTCAATGAATTGGTGCAGGATACCACTTCCTGAACATAACACCAGTAGCACAGACACTGAGATAGATTAACAATGGAACCTCCTGAAACTAAGAAGCTTCTGTAGGGCAAATGGCACAGTCAACATGACAAAAAGGCAGTCCACAGAATGGGAAAAGATATTCACAAACCCCACATCTGACAGAGGGCTGATCTCCAAAATTTACAAAGAACTCATGAAGCAAGTCACCAAAACACCAAAGGATGCAATCAAAAAAGGGGTACAATCCGGGCGTTGGTGGCACATGCCTTTAATCCCAGCACTGGGGAGGCAGAGGCAGGTGGATCTCTGTGAGTTCAAGGCCAGCCTGGTCTACAGAGCGAGTTCCAGGACATCCTCCAAAACAATACAGAGAAATTCTGTCTCGAAAAACCAAAATATAAATAAATAAATAAACAATAAATAAATAAATAAAAATGGAGTACAGAACTAAATAGAGAATTCTCAATAGAGGAGTCTAAAATGGCTTATAGGCACTTGAGAAAGTGCTCAACATCCTTAGCCATAAGGAAAATGCAAATCAAAACAACTTTGTGATACCATCTTACTCCTGTCAGAATGGCTAAAATCAAAAACATTGACAACAATTTATGCTGGAGAGGATGTGGAGAGAGGGTAACACTCCTCCACTGCTGGTGGGAGTGCCAACTTGTCAGTCAGTGAGGAGGCCTGGGCAACCTATGGGGCCCTGGGCAGTAGATCAGTGTTTATCCTTGGCATACAAACGGACTTTGCGTGTCCATAACACAAAGAGGGATGCTCTCTCAGCCTGGACTCTTAGGGGAGTGCCTGGCCCCTGCCCTGAGTGAAATGACAGACTCTAGATATACCCTAAGTAGAAGGAAGTGGCCATAGGGTGGGAGGTTGGGGGGGATGGTGGGGGAATGCGGGAGGAGGGGAGGGAGAGGGAACTGGGATTAACATGTGAAGCAAGCTATTTAAAATATAATAATAAAAAATACAAAAAAAAGAGAAAGAAATGACAGGCACTTGAGATCCACCATGGAGGGCCTCACCCTCCCTGGGGATCAGAGTGGAGATTGGGTGGGGGCCTGGGAGACCTGGTGGGGAGGGCCGGGGGGGGGGTGAGAGAGAGGGAGCTGGGATTGACATGTGAAACAAGATTGTTTCTAACCTAAATAAAAAAGAAAGAAAAAACTAGCATTATAAAATAAGAGGCAAAAAGATTCAAAACACAACACAAATTGTACATGCTTACGGTATGTTCAGCTCGGTTACACTGTAACTCTGGGGGTAGGCTCATACGGACGATACCTAATGATTAATAGAAGATTTCAGAAATGTAATAAAGACTGTGTGACTTCTGTGAAAGAAAAGGTGTTCACTAACCTCCATGTAAATTTATTGTGGTGATCCTAAAAAATAGATGCAAATGACAAAAAGTATTAAGAGTTTATCTGAAGTCAATTATTACATTTTTGATATAAATTTATCAAAGTAGGAACAGTTGGTGATGGAATTCTGCTGTTCAAAGTAAATTTATGCCAAATTTAACTATTTGTGAATACAGGTGAATAATTGTTATTACAAGTTGCCAGTAAAGTAAAGCAAGCACTGTAATATAATTGTGTACAAAATTGACAGAAATATTGATCAGTGGCATAGTCTGACATTTATAATTTAACGATCAGATGAACCACATAAGTCATGCAGAGAAGCATATAAGCCAACTGGAGAAGTTTCAGGCAGAAGCTCTTGCCATTGTTAACGAGTTTGAATGTATGATGGGAGTTACACATTGATTTTTTTGAACTGGAGATCACTGTTGACCTTTGTGTCAGCTATGTTCATGGAGTGTGGGCTGGCCACATTTTCATTGATTTGGAATCGAAAGAAAATGGGTAAAAGTTACTTAAGTTTGAGTTTTAGGTTTTGACAACCTTGAGAGTTTGTGTGGAAACAGGAGCATGAATTAAAGGGATGCTTGAGGAGGAGACATGCTTGAATAATGAGAATTTGAATTCTAAAATCAAAGAAATAAAAAATAAACAGCTGGTAAAATAAAGTGACCTAGAAATCCACATGGAACCATCAATTTTTTTGGAAATATACTTTGCAAAATCACTGAAACTTTGTTCATTCTTATAAATAAAAAAGTGAAATAGACACTCGTAATTGCATGTTGATTGTATTGAAGTGGAAATAAAAAATATTAGTATATACCATTGGAGTAATAATCTATAGAATTAAAAAAAGAAAAAAGAAACATCAACTAATAGAAATGATAGACACATTCATATAACAGTTAATTCATATCCATATTAGTTAACCTATAGAATTTCGAACACTCTTTAGAGAAATGCAACTATGGATCAAACACAAATAGTTTTAATTATAATTTTTTTCAATCTACGGGGCCCCGATAGTGGATCAGTATTTATCCCTAGTATACTAATGGAATTTGGGACCCCATTCCACATAGAGGGATTATCTCTCAGCCTAGTCACACTGGGGAAGGTCTAGGCCCTGCTCTAAATGATATGACAGACTTTGAAGATTCCCCATGGAAGGCCTTACCCTCCTTGGGGAACAGAAAGGGGATGGGATAGGAGATTGGTGGGGGACAGGGGGAGGGAAGGGAGAGGGGCTGTGATTGACATTTAAAGCAAGATTGTTTCTAATTTATGTAAAAAAGAAGAAAAATAAATAGATAAACAAACAAATAAAAAATTGCCTTATTTCAAACATCTTAAAAATTATTTTATGTATGTCTATTGATGCATGTGCATAGTATATGAAGGCCAAATAGGGCTGCTAGTATTCTGCGCTCATCATTCTTCTGCCTGATGCACTGATTTAGTGTGTTCCAAAAACCCCAGAGCTCACCAGCATGATGTGATGGTTGGAGAGCTTGCACATGCCAGGTATTCCGTACTGCCATCTTCTTGAGCACTATACCAAACTTACCAGACATCTACCCAGGTACTAACACTGGAACCCTGCCTTCTTTTTCATTACAATTACATAATGAATATTGTTTATATTTAACTATGTATGCCACTATGAAGATGAAATATCTATGTACTACGTCTTTCATGCTAAATGACTTTTTCTAAAGATGTACTTCTTTGGTAAAGTTAAAATTATGCTTCCTCAGGAGATTACACCTCAGTACTACCTACAACAAAATGTTATTGAGAAACATGCTATTGCTAACTGTATGTGATTAATTTGTTGTGTACTAATTTACAGGTTTCAATTAGTTTTTCATCTTTGTTTTCTTTCATTTATATTCAAATCACCTAAAGTCATATTTATTTGGAAATTTAATTACAGGTTTCCTAAGAAGATAATTTTTTAAACATATGCCGTTTATTAGTAAAAAGCTTTACTGTAGTATATTATTTCTACAGTGGCTTTATAGATGAGTGAGGCCCAAAAAATTATAATTGTTTAAATATTATTATCAGGTAATTTTGTCTAGAATTAGAAGAATTTTTGTTGAAAGTATAAATAAAAGACAATTGAGAGATGATTTTTTTCTTCATAAATGGAGAACTAAAGGAGAAAATGTACCTGCATACTTGGGTTTCATTCATAAATTCTGGATTTTCTTTGCCATTTTTATCAGTCTTGTTTGTGTTTTCCTCACTTGGATGTTTTTTCTGCTTAAATTCTTTCTTCTTAATTCTGTTAACATTTTTCAAAATGTGTCTTTAATTTCTGTGGATTCATGAGGAATTTTTTTAATTATTATTTTGAAATCTGAATCCTGTGTTTCATCTAGGTAATATTTACTAGCATACATTTTGACAGTGTTGGCAGACTTGGAAAGAATATAATGGCTTATCTTTCATAATGTCTTAATGATGGTATCAGGTCATGTGGACTTAGTTTTGTTGGTTCTGAATTCTATATGATCAGAGCATGTAGAACAGGCAAAAACATGTATGGAAGTGTTGGGCCTACATGGTAGAAAAGGTTTAGATGGAATGAAGACAGACAGAAAGAGAGTCCTGACTAGCCTGGATGTAGGAAGATCTTAGCAGAAGCCTGTAAATTAATTGTGGTACAGAGAATGGTGGCCAGATTATGCTGAGGTACTGAATGTGAAACCCAGGCTATGTCTGGGTGGCTAAGAAGGGTGCATGGTTATAGTACTTCATTCTAATAAAGGTAACAGTTAACCAATGAAACATTGTTAAATAATGTATGCACTAAACGCTGAATTTCATTTTTGAAAATATTCTTCCAGAGATAAATACACACAAAAAACATAAGGTATAAATCTATTAATATTAGCATATGACTGAAAAGGGGGTGCTTTATGGAGCTGTGTAGATATCTAATACAAGGGAAACTTAAGAGTCTACAAGGATGGCCCCAGAAAAGACCCTTGGCAGCAGTACATACATAGCCTTAACTGGTCACTCCCTGTTATCAGATTGGTGACTACACAGGTTGTCAGTGTGGAGCCTTCATCCACTGACTAATGGAGGCAGATTCAGCGACCCAGATTCAAACACTGGGCTGTGGTCTAGGAGTATGGCTGAGAAGAAGGGGGAATTGTAGGAAACAAGTGGGGTTAGACTCATCACAGGAAATTTCATAGAATCTACTAGCATGGCTTGTAGGAATTTACAGAGTCTGAGTCAGCAACTAGGGAACATGCAAAGGACAGAGCTAGGCCCTTTTCAAATATGTAACAGTTGTATAGCTTGGTCTATTTGTGGGACTCCTGGCAATGGGAACAGTGCTGTTCCTGTTGCTTTTGGAAACTATTCCTCATGCTGGATTGCCATACCCAGGATGAATACAGAGGGAGGTGCTTGTTCTTATGACATCTTGATATGCCATGCTTTGCAGAAGCTTTGGGAGACCTGCCCCTTAAAGAGCAATTACACAGGAGGGATGGATTGAGGAGGGGTAGATTGAGGAGGGGCGAGAGGAGAAGGAGGAGGGAGACTCTAGTCAGGATGCAAAATAAATTAATAAAAATATTCCTGAAACTACATAAATATGAACATATAAAATAATGAACATCTGGAATACAATGAAAGTATTCATATGATAGAAACTATTAGATGATTTGGTTTTGCTTTCTGAAACAAGGTTTCTCTGTGTTGTCCTTGCTTTCCTGGACTATAGTCTGTAGATCAAGTTGGCATTGAAGTCAGAGATCCATCTCCCTCTGCCTCCCCTTTGCTGAGATTAGGGATTGGTTATCTAACACCAAATTGTCAACCCTGAAAAGATACACACAAGTAACATTATACAGATATATCAGGAATGTATTTAGGAATATTGTTTTTTAGGAATGTATAACTATGTATGAGCAATTACTGAAAAAACCAGGACATTAATATGAAACAGAGCAAGCAGGGATTAGGAGTATCTGTAGAGAGGAAAGCAAAATGGGAAATAACATAATCTCAAAAAATAATAGAGTTAATAAAAAAATAATCAAGCTAGAACAGAATTTTGTTCTTTGGAGAATGTATTATCTACATTGTAGAGTTTAGTGTATATGCATACCTACACACACATATAAGCACAAAAATAAAACTAATATTTTATTTTTCAGTGACTTAAACAATCATGTGACAGGACAGTATAATACTAATATTTCAAGGTTCTTTAATTAGAAAATTGATGGTCAAGAAGCTAACAGAAGCAATCTCATTATACCAACAAAGAAACAGGCAAGAAACACATTGGAAAAACATGTTTTTTTCTAATACTCCGTAACAAGTAATATGCTATTTATATGATATTTATATAACTATACTTCCAATTATTAATTTTAACTTAATTTGAATTATTCAGTTTATTTTTCTTGATTATATAATCATTGTATTAACAAATAATTACATTGTCTCAGGGGTTTCAAGTTCTTGGAATCTGGAGACTATAACAATTTTGACACTGAAACAAATTTATTCATGTAATTTAGAATAATATTTGTTGGGCAATCATATCTCACGGGAATTGAAATTTAAAATATTCTAAACATAAAGTTGTTTTTGTGATTATTGGGAATATTAAAATGCTTATCAAGTATTGAGCACACATTATAGTAAAGACTGTTAGGAATATTGTTTTTATCCTTTCCAAAAATCCATTCTAGGAGTTGACATTATGAATCATAGTTCATTCCATGTTCATTACTTTCTCATATTTTTAAAAATTTTTGACATTTACAACTTATCTCTTATCTGATATGACTTCCTATTATGTGATTCTGTCTCTAGATCATTTGATATTAAGTAATATACTTATAATAAAATTGCACATAATTATCTGTTAGATATTGAAATAGACTTAGAAATGTGCTAAATAGTTATCATATTCATTCAGAGTTTACTCTATGAAGATAAATGCATATAATGTCTGATACCTAGGTGCCTAGACAGGAAGAGACGCAATAAATTTATATCTATTCATTCTAACATTTTTTTCCTTGGTGATCAAAAGCAGGCCAGCAGAAAGAACAGAGAACTCAGGAAGATTAAGAGTGCTTAGATATGAAGCATTGTTCTCTTGTGATCAAAGGACAAGAAACTAAACTCTGCCTGCTTCTGAAGACTGACAAACCTGCAGAGTAATAAAGATCCATGCAGGAATTTTGGACCTCTCTAACTGAAAGAGTTAATATCCCTGCTGCTTCACAAGGACAATGGAGGTTACACAGGTCCCTTGTTTGATAGCTAACAGGAATGGGGATTTTCCTGTGATGAGATAGTGGATAAACTGATGCAGAAGACCCAATCAATTTTGAGCCAGAACTTTATCAAGTTTGCTAGAATCTGTACGTAAGAATGGGGCACCAATAAAAAACAGAATTACTCTGATCAGGACAGTTAAAATCGGTGAGAAAGATTTTCAAATACACAGACGTGTAGACTACATAAAATTTAAAAGCAAAGACTGAAATAAGCCTAACAGAACCTACAGAAAGCAAACCTGAGCTACCAAATCTTGTTTAAAATTAATGTTAATTTTACTTATACTATTTGAAACCTTAAGGCTTGAACAGGGATAGAATCCCCTTGTCTATAGGACATACTCACATTAAGTCTTGACAAACATCAATGTCCTCGTCTGAATATGACTACCATCTTATTACTTTTTAATTTTTCTTTACATGTAGTATCTAATGTTATATGAGAACAATCCTCAACCAAGGAAATAGAGAGACATCTTTGGAATCCAATACTTTAACATAACCAGATGATAACCTAATGATTGGAAAAGACACAGGTATAATTACTTCTGTTAAATGTGTAAATACTATTTAAAGAGCAATGTTAGAATACTTAACTTGTATCCCAGGAGCCCTAAATTCAGTCTCTTACACTGAAAAAGGAGGGATAATTGACTAGAGAAGTATGAGGGATTTAATAAAAAGTTATGCAATAATATAAAAGGGAAGGTTCAAAAGCAATTAACAATAATGAGAGAATACAATTATAAAAGGATACTTCTCATGGCTTATACTTAACATAACACATTGATAAATAACAAGATTAATCAACTAATATGTTAAGACAAAGAAAATTAAAATAATAAAGATAAAATTTTATGTGAAAATACTAAATAGTGCAATATGCAATCTGTGAGTTTTTAGTGTCTATGAAGTGAAGGGAATGTTAGATTTGGTTTGATGAAGACAATTTGGAAACAAAAGAAGACAGACATGCATCTTCAGATCAAAATTGTTCCTTTAATCACAACTGAAGGGAAGTAGAGACAGTGTGTGAGGCATGATGTCTTGGCATTCCATAGGACTGAAAAGTGAGAACTTTGTGAATGGAAGATTCCATCTGAAGGTCAGTGACTCACATTTTGAAGTTTTAGATATCGACAGACTTGGTATGTTTATCATCTTACCAGAAACTGTCATGGGTGTTATCATTACAGTCAATTTTTCTATCCAGAGTGTATCAGTCCACTTGAAACTCTTGGGTGATTAAACATTCAAAACAGATGGAAGGAGGCAAAGCGATATTGGAAGAAATAATGAACAATTATAAAGGAAATGACAATAACAATAACAAACCATAGATGCAAGAAAGTCATGAAAGAGAAAGCTAAAAAATGTATAAGCACATTGTTCAAATTAATAATAATCATATTTAAAATTATCAGAGATAAATGAAATATGAGTGTTCAAAGTATCTCACTAATAGAAAACTTTGGTTAAATTCCAACAATGCAAAAAAGAAAGATTGAAGGGTCATAGATAATGGAGGGAGAAAGAGACAAAAAAAGAAAAATAAAGGAAAGACAGACATAGGTTGCATTAGGCAACATAAAAGGAATTCTATTTTTTCAAAAATAGAAATTAGGCCATATATTGAAGAAAAATTATAATAAAAATGTCAAGATATCTTTAAAATTTTTGCTAACAAAATAATACATCAAAATGTGAAAATGTGAATGGACATGCTAATAAGGATAGGAAAAATCTCAGGAGACCACAACCTAAGACACAGTACTATATGGTTTCAAGAAATATTGACAGTAATAGTTGGGAGAGACATAGTTGATAGAGAATATGTACAGAGAAATAATTTTCATCAGGGAATTCCCTCTTAATTGCTTATCCAATAGGAAGAAGTCAACCTGAAGTAAGTATTCTAGTAAAAATATATATACTAAACAGGTTCAATATATTCTTATAGATATAGATGTAGGTGGATAAATATGTACTTATACAGAAGTGTATGCATACAGAGCACATGCAAACACACATACATAAATATAATTTCAAAAGTTAAAACTGTTAGTATTTAAAAATACAACTGAATTTTCAGGGTTTAGAGAAACGAAAAGAATGGAGCACAGTTCCCTAAAACACATTCAAAACCTTCCTATATTTTTCATACATGTGCATGTGTGTGTGTGTGTGTGTGTGTGTGTGTGTGTGCGTGTGTGTGTGTGTACAAAAGATCATACTTTTTAAAAAGATAGTAGCTACTTAAAACAGTATTTGGTGAATTAAGAATATTTTCCATAATTGACAAGAGGAGCATGCTTATAGTTTAGATGTGTAAGCCCTCCAGCAGGATAACTGGTCTTATACTTGTTCTCGGCTGAAGGTGTGGATTTGCAGGAGGTATAATATTTGGAAGGTGGAGCTTGGTCGTAGGAAGTGGGTCAATGAGAATAGACTGTAAAACTCATAGCCTGGCCCAACTTCCTGTTTCACCAATGTTTCCTGATTCATGGAGATATGTTAATGCAGCTGCAGATTCATACCTAGCTGCCACAGGATAACCTATTCTTGCAGTGTTTTTAGAGAAGAAATGTGGAATGTTCGACTTTTTTACTTAAATGTATAGGTAAATTTTTTCTTTTCTTAACATCCCAGGGTTGTCTATTGATGGAGGAAGTCCTTCTGTATATATGTTGTCCTACTGGTTGATTAATAAAGCACTGCTGGCCAATAGGGAATCAAGATGGGTGGGACTAAGAGTAGAAGATGATTCTGGGAAATGTGGTAAAGAGTAGGGAGTTACCATGTGATACCAGGAAAGAAAGGATGAGTCAGTATGCCATCCTGGGAAAGATAACTCCTTATAGAAATATATATTAGTAGTCATGGATTAATACTTAAGACAGGACTACTCAATGAGTAGCCCTGGACATTGGCCAGCAACCTTCTAACTAATAGAGTCTCTGTGTGTTATTTGGGATTGATGCAGCACTGGGGCAAGGCTGGTGGGAAGAATGCTCATTACAGTCTATAACAGATCATTTTGAACAACAATCTAGATTTCTATTTCTTTTTGCATTAATTGATTAATTTCTTCACATCAGTTTCAGTACAATATTGTGTGGCAATTTTGATGATGGTGATGAAAGAATTGATGCCTAATGCTACATATATTTATTGCTCATATTATTATTGTTTGGTGATTTTTTAAATCTCAAACTACACATCTAAGTCACTCTCTGTCTCTCAAATTCTCTCTCTCTCTGTCTCTCTCTCTCTATCTGTGTGGGTGTGTATTTATTCATGAGCTATACACTACTTCTTGGGTTTAATGCATCCCTGATTAACCTAAATAAATACACAGAAGCTTATATTTCTTATAAACTATTTGGCTCATAGATCAGGCTTCTTATTTGGACAACTCTATCTCTTAGCTATTAACCCATTTCTATCGATCTATTCATCTCCACTTTGTCTTGGCTTGCCAGTGATGCCTGGCCCTCATGCTACCCTGGCAGCTACATGGTGTCTCCCTGGTGGCTCCTCTCCATCTTTCTCTTCCCAACATTCCTAGTCTGGTACCCCACCTATAATCTCTGCCTGACTACTGGCCAATAACCATTTATTCACCAATCTAAAAGCATACATATATTCACAGCATACAGAAGGATATCCCCCATGACCTGAAGCTTTTTATAAAACTAGATGACTTTGAAATTCCTTTTATTTTTTCAAAAATAAGGGACTATATTATTAATTAAATTTTCTTATTTATTTTACATCCCAACTGCAATTTTCCCTTTGTCTGTTTCTGATCAGAAGGGCAGAGGCCTCCCATGGGTATAAGAAAATATGGAGTATCAACTTACTGTTGGATAAAGCACGTTCATTTACATTAAGACTGGGCAAGGTAACAAGTATGAGGAATAGATTTCCAAAAGCCAGCCAAAGTCTTAGGGACATCTGCTCTTCCCATTGTTAGGACTGCCAGAATTAGACCAAGTTATACAACTGTCACATATAGGACCTTTGTTGGTCCCATGCAGGCTCTCTGGTGAACAGCAGCAGAGACACCCTGTTAGACCTGAAGATTTGCCAGTCACCAGAACCCTTTGTCACTTAGGCTGGAAGATAAAGAACAAAACAAAACAATGCAAAACAAAGGAACAAAATACCCGTTTAGCACAGACAAGCACAGGGATCAAGACGATCTGCAATCATCCCAAATCCAAGTGCCTAAATCCCAATATGAGAACACAACCAATAACAGAAAAGGAAACACAGTACCACCAGTAACCAGTAATCCTACAACAACAAGATCTGAACATATCAACACAGCTGAAGCACAAAAACGGAATGACCTTAAAACCAACTTCATGAAGATGATAGAGATAATTAAAGAGGAAATGAAAAACTTCCTTAAAGAAATGGAGCAAAAGACAATTAGAAGAAATCTATAAATTCCTTAAAGAAATCCAAAAGAACAACAAAAACAAACAAAAAAACAAACAAACAAAAAAAAAAAAACAAACAAAACCAAACAGATGAATTAAAGCATTCAAGACCTGGAAATGGAAATAGAAGCAATACAAAACAAACAAATGCAGCTGGGTGGTGGTAGCACACACCTTTAATCCCAGCATTTGGGAGGCAGAGGCAAGTGAATCTCTGTGAGTTCGAGACCAGCCTGGTCTGGAAGAACTAGGTACAGGATAGTCTCCAAAGTCACAGAGAAGCCCTGCATTGAAACACCCCCAAAAAAACAAAAATCAAAACCCAAACAAACAACAAAAATATCTTCACAATCTAGGGAATGTTGAAAATGGAAAAGTGAGCAGGATTGCAAGATATATTATAGATGTTCACAGATGCAAGCATCACCATCAGAATATAGCAGATGGAAGAGAAAAATCTAAAGTACTGAAAACATGATAGAGGAAATAGATTCATTTGTCAAAGAAAATGACTGCTGTATATTCCCAAAGCCCTCTGCAAAAGAAAACACTAAATATAAAAAAAAATCCTAACTCAAAACATCCAATAAATCTAGAACACTATGAAAAGACCAAAACTAAGAATAAAAGGAATAGAAGAAGGAGAAGAATGTCTTTTCAAAGGCTCAGAAAATATATTCAACAAAATTATAGAATCAAATTTTATTCAACAAGAGAACAAAATTTTTCCAGTCAAAACAAGGAAATGCCTATAATGGTACAAGAAGCTTACAGAACACCAAGAAGACTGTATTAGAAAAAATTCCTCTCACCACCTATATAGTCAAAGCACTAAATATATAGGATAAATAAAGAGTATAAAATGCTGCAAAGGAAAATGGCCAAGTATAATATGAAGGCAAACCTATCGGTATTACACCAAAATTCTCAGTGGAGGCTCTAAAAACCAGAAGAGCCTGGACAGATGTCTCCCAGACTCTAAAAGACCACAGGAGTCAAAATATCAAAATTAAGTAAACAACAGATAAACAATTTAAATAGATATATAAAGCCTAAGGAAATAGATGCATATGTTAAAAGTCTCCCAACCAAAAGTAGGCCAAGGCCAGATGGTATCAGCTCAGTATTCTACCATATGTTCAAGGAAGAGGCAATACTAATACTCAATTTATTTCATGAAATGGGAACAGAAGGGACATTACTAGATTCTGTTTATAGGGCTACAGTCACCCTGATACCCAAACTACACAAAGACTCAACAAATAAAGAGAATAAACAAACAATTTCCCACATGTACATTGATAAAAAATAGTCAATAAAATATTAACAAACTGAATCCAAGAACACATAAAAAAGAAAAAAAAGCATCCACCATGATCAAGTAGACTTCAGCTCAGAGATACAAGGATGGTTCAGCATTCAAAAACCTCTCAGGGTCATTCAGCATATGAACAAACTAAAAGAAGTGAAATATATTATTCCTCTTTAGATGCTGAAAAACCCTTTCACAAAAATCAATCACTACTGCATGATTAAAGAATTGTTGAGATCATAGATACAAGGAACATACATAAACATAATAAAAACAATATGCACCATGCCAACAGCCAGCGTCAAAATAAATGGAGAGAAACTCAAACCAATACCCCTAAATCAGTACCTTGAATTTATGTGATTCCTTTCTCTGCCTCAAAAGTTAATATATGAGTCTCACCTGGAAAATTATGTCACACAATACTTCAATATCCAGTGTGCAATGTATCAGATTCTTTAAATTATTACCTTTTCTCTTATAGTTTTTTTTTAACTTTTTTGCTTTGAAATTTCATCCCTTATAGACATTTGAATATTGTGTATTCTTTTAATATAAAGCAACATATTTTCCATGAAAAATTTATATTAGTGACTCTTTTTAAGTAGAAGTCACACATTTTTGTTTACTTTTGACTTCCTTGTTAATTTTAATCCTGTCTTCTTGAAACTAACTACTCATTAACTTTTTTTTTCAGTAAAATCAACTTTAAGATATGTTTACCTGGAACATAGGTAGATAACATTTATGTCACTGCTATTCTTATGCATGGCAATAATCTGCCAGTTATTGTCTGTAAGTTTCAAAGTACTCTCTCCATTGTCCTATTTCTTTTTCAGTGTTATACTCTACTGTCTGAAAGCACTATAAGGGGGTCAAGTAATCCATATTAAGAAAAAAAGGGGATCTTCCTCAATTCCTGTGTTGCCACACCTGCAGCGCAGCCTGTGTCCAAGAATGTGCAGAGGGTGTAGGGATTGATGACACAGAGACCAGTCAATGATTCAAAGAAAGCTTCAAGAAAGCTTCCAGAAGACTCATCAAGAAGGCTCTACTTTATTCTTACTCTGGCTGGTTATATATGCCCTGACACCAGAGGCGGTGGGTGGGTCAGGAAGAGGTGGTTAATCTTTTTAAAAGGTCAAGGTCAGGGTGTTCTTGTGGGCCAGCCCTTATCAGGAACTTTTGCTCCAGGCATCGTATTGTTTTTAGTAAATACTGTCTTACAGCTGCCTGGTCCAAGGCTGATGGGGAAGTGGGCCTCTAGCCAAGTTCTGTTGTTCCCACACTGTGTGTGTGTGTTTTTTTTTTTTTTCTTCTGGTTTAGTTAGTAATTGGTTTTCCTGTGTCTCACCAATTAATGAAGAGGTTTCACCAGTGTGTTTCACCATTCACATATGTAAATTTTTACAGAGGCAGCAGTATTCTCCCCCTCCGACTTACCCTCACTTTGCTACTTACTTAGCTGGAAAAGAACCCTGTTGCTGAGAAATTCATTAGCATCACAATAATCAGCATGAGGATATCTCTAACTAAGGATCAAACTCAGATTCCATCTGACACACAGTGATGGCTCCAGCACCCTTTTCCAAGATGTCTTATTCTTTACAAAGATTGCTCTTTTTTATTTTTATTAATATAGCTCTATTAATATTCTTTGTGTTATTTTTATTTCACCGTAGTAACTACTTCTTTCATAACTCTTTAATAATTCTTTATATATTAACATAAAGTTTACATTTTTTACGCTATTATCTTTTTGTTACTTTCTCAAGTGCGTGTGTGTTAGTGTGCATGTTGTACATGTGTATGAACTAAATATATGTGGAGGGTGTACTATTTCATGCAAGACCATTTTAAGTTCAGGTGGTCTACAGTGAGCATAATATATTTTAACCCTAACCTCACCAATATAAACACAATTTTTTAAAAAATGCCCTTATATTTGGAAAATCATTTTAATATTATAATTTAAAAATATAATACTACCAAACATAATATATGCAGTGTATGTTTAAGTGTCCATGGAAAAAAAAGTAAAATATATAGGTGTTAATAGTATTCTAAATAATTTATAATACAGAAGCCAGGAAACAATGACTTATCTTAGAGTACATGAATACCCCTTTGGATATATTGTATCCTGACTGAGGTGATAATGGGATAATGACTAGTAGTTGCTACATGTGATATTTTGGTGAATGGGTTTAAACTAAGACCTTTCCACTTGAGATTCCACATCACATAATACTGTGCTTTGAACAGGCACTCAGCTGTACACTTGTTCTGCATTTCCCTTGTTCCAGTTATAGCCATCAGGTTATTATCTGAAGGGCTCTTGGGATTCCTACACAGCAGAGTCCATTCTGTTTGTTCTGCATCATTCAATTGAAGGAGACAAGATAAGCAAGTTCAGATAGGACTCATCAACATATTCACTGAAGATACCCTTATCATCTATATCTGTAACCTTTGATAGAATTTTCTTCATTTATTAGTGCATGTCTATATTCAAATATGACTTAAATTGCAGTGTTTGAATATATTTTAGTAAAATATGCAATAAATTATAAGACTCATTTTAAACTGTAGTGTCTGATTTACTAAAATTACTGCATCTCTGGTAATCACAATAGAAAGTTTTAAAAAGTCTCTGATATCTTCCTTTCATTTTTTACCATATTTCAGAATCAATCATTTTTATTGTAGATTTCTGTGGATAACCCTCTCTTCACAGGGTTAATATGTGGGTATTCTCCCTATTAGTCTTATCTTCCTCTTCTACGTATAAAAAAAAAAAAACCTCTAAACTCTATGTTTACCTAAAATGAAACATAACATAATGTGGCATGATCTGCAAGCAGAATTTATGATTTCCAGTTCCTGATTCTAGTAAAGTAAAAACATTAATAAATGTGAGTATAGATTGAATCTTGTAAGACAGAAATTAGTATTACTCCCTGTCTCTGGTCAGACTTTTGCATATTACTTTCTAGCTACCATTTAGTCATTTACCAGTGACATCAAGCTCTGCAGCCTAAACTATACTTTCCAACAACACCGATAAGGGCTTTAAACTTAAATATATTTTGCACAGAGGATTCAAGGCCCTATTAGGGTGCAGTGATGTTAGTACTGTTTCTGTACAACACAATCCCTTTGAGCTACACTTGGCATTAACTAAAATATTATCATAAGGAAGTCACTAACCATCTGTCAGTACATCTGGATGAGGGTAACAATTTCATAATAATAAGAAAACAAATTTAAATCAATGGGTGATCATTGATGACACCTAATGAAATACTCTATTATAATGTGCTACTGTTAAATATCCAAGCCCTTGTTTCATGAAACAAGTATCATTATTTCTCCTGATGTGAATTAATAGGTTCCATGAGAGATTAGAGATTATCACTACAATGATGAATGTTTTATTCTGTTTCCCTTTCCAAGAGTAAAATGGGCATTTTAATATTCTATATTCTGATTATTTCACAAGCATAAACTGATAAACAAAAAAACTCATCATAGGTACACATAAAATTGAAAAAAAAATACATAGTACCTAGCTGGTTGTCAATTACTGATTAAAAGAGCAAATTTACTAAATGATTGACAAATTAAAACATAAGCAGTTAATTTTTTCAAAGACTGACAAATGGGTAACATATAATTCCATAACACCTAAAGTTAAATATTTTGTAACCACTTGCTTAGCTTATTCCAGAGTTATCACAAACCCAATTACTTCAGGAATCATTGAAGGAAACTAAAGTTGATATTATGAAAATATATAATAAGAATGCATTGTCTAGAGATGAAGAGCTGGAGAGATATTCTTGCAGAGGACTGGAATTCTGTTCTCAGAACCCAATCTGACAACCCACAGTCACCTGTAACTCAAGATGCACAACAGCAGAATTTCCCATCTGGACTCTGTGTTCATGCACTAAAGCATGAACATTCACACAGAGACACACATACGTATACACATAAGTAAAAACAAAGCCAGGTGGTGGTGGCTCATGCCTTTAATCCCAGCACTCAGGAGGTAGAGGCAGGTGGATCTCTGTGAGTTCAAGGCCAGCCTGGTCTACATAGAGAGTTACAGGGCAGCCTCCAAAACAATACAGAGAAACCCTGTCTCGATAAACCAAAAAAAAAAAAAAAGAGAGAGAGAGAGAGAGAGAGAAAACCATATCAGATATTCTGCATATCAGAAATCATTCTTTCTTGAATGTCTTGGATCATTTTATTATATTTGTCTACTCTGGCCTCTCAAATAGAAACAAAAACAATCTTAGCAAGATCTCCTTTAATTTAGATTAGAATATCAACAACAAATTTCCTGTGCTGTTGATAATCACAAATATCTGTATGAGGTTTCCGCTGCTATCTGTGGAATGTTGTCCATCACATGCATAGTTGATTCATTGCTTTTTGACAAAAACTGAACCCTTTAATACTCCAGAAGGTGACAGCCAAGCCTAAGCCCATTGGCCCAGTCTTGATGTGTGTGACCAGGAACTTCATTTCAACCTATCAGCTCTAAGATGTGGGTGCTCCACACTGCATTTTTATTAGCTTGCTGTTTTACTTAGAATACTTTTTTTTCCTTAACTTTCTCAGGCACTACATGAAAACATGGGCTCCCATATTAGAAGTTCAAAATGTACCAGGCTTTTCCTTCTTTGTTTCCTTTCTTTCTGTCTGTCTGTCTTTCTTTCTTTCTTTCTTTCTTTCTTTCTTTCTTTCTTCCTTCCTTCCTTCCTTCCTTCCTTTCCTTTCAGAGGGGGCACCAAACAGCTCCTACATCATGACTCAAAGACTTACTAATTTTGAATGCTTTGCCTAGCTGAAACATACTATTGGCTAGTTCTTTTAACTTAACTGTTTTTATCTACATTTTTCCATGAGATCTTTACTTTTCCTTATGACCTTGTTGTCTCTGGTTGGCTAATAGCTGCCTAACTTCTGGCCCCGGGTGTCTGTCTCCTTTGTTTTTTCCACCTCCTTCTATTATTCTTCTTCTTAAGTCAATATTTCTCTTCCCACTTATTCTTTCTGCTTGGCAGCCATATTTATCTTTCTACTGTGTAGCTGTTGGCCATACATACACATAAGCAAACACAGACAACAAACACAAGACACACATACACACAAACAAATGCACATGAAAACATACATATACACAAGCATGCATTCAAATTAATTATATCCTTTACTTTAAATTGGTGCTATTGTTGTTTTTGTTTGTAAGTTTAATATTTTAGATGTAATTGTTTATCAAATATAATATTTAATTACTAACTACAGCCACTCTGTTGTATATTGTACATTTAGAATGCATAGAAATCATGGCTGAGTGTTGAGAGAAGCCTTCCCATCAGCCTGGTTCCAGAGCTGCATCAGTCCCAAATAAACACACAGGAGGCTATATTAATTATGAAGCTGTTGGCCTTGCTTGTTTCTTACTGACAAGCTCTGACTTAAGTATTTATCCCATAATTTTTAATGTAAGTATTTCTCTTACCGGAGAAGTTTCCAGGCTTCTAATCCTTATGGCAGCTACATCTTGACTCCCTGTTTTTCTCTTACCCAGAGTCCTCCTGGACTTGTAGTCCCACCTATCTTGTTTCACTATTGGCAAACAGTGCTTTATTGACATATACACAGGACTTCCCCCATCATCTCCTCTTTTCTGTCTAAACAAAAAGAAAGGTCTTAACTTTAACATAGTCAAATTATAAATAACAGAACAGTTATCAAGTAAGGACACAGTTAAAATATTTTGTCTATCAACATAAGCAAGATTTAAAGAAAATATTATCCATCCCATGTTTGTGGGTCCAAAGTTCTATATGTAGCTTATCTTTTATTATAACTAACGAAAATTATAATTAAACTATCTACCTTCAACTCTATCATGGACCACAGAAGGATAATATATAAACAGACAGAATAGAAAAAGTGGAACATAATGTTGAAACATCTAACCAACAAAGCTGTTCCATGTTTGATGATTTCACTAGCAAACTACATAGACTGGAACATAAGATTGAAATGCTAACAGAAAAGATTTGTTCCATGTCTGAGAGCAATGACAAACTAGCTGATAGAACGTCATTTCAGGAAGGCAGTTTACATGCCATTGAGATACTTTCTAAGGATGATAATATTAAATATTTGGAATCACGTGCAAATGATGAATACAAAAAAAAATGAATGATACCATGACGTCCTTAGAAAATTATTTGTCCCAAGAACTTCAAGAGCTCAGAGAAACAACGATGAGTAGACTGCAGGTTTTAGAAGACGTTCAATCTGATACTTCAGAACCAGACATACAGGCAACAGGTCAGGAAAGGCATTTCCCCACACCTCTCAAATCCTGGAAAGATCTCCCTAAGGTTGTTATGTGTTCACTTATGGTTTTCCCAGTATTTGAAACAAAAAAAAAAAAAAAACAGCAATGAAAAAGCAGTTAAATGGTCCCATTGCTTATCAATGGGAACCTGTACAGATGAAGGATCTCAAGGGAATCAAGGAGGCCATTGTTTCATATGGTCTTCATTCTCCCTATGTCAGAGAGCTCCTAACCTCATGAGCCACGGTAAATAAAGTAACACCAAAAGACTGGGCCCAATTAGCCTTGGCAGTGCTCAAAAATTCTTGTGAAATTCAATGGAGAGCTTTATGGAGGCAAGAGGCGAAAGCCTTAGAGATTCAGGAATTAAAGAATGGTCATGAAGTGCCCCAAGACAAGATTCTTGGCGAGGGTGCTTACGCTGACCCACAGGTTCAGTCTGCATATGACGAATACATGTTGTCTTTATGCCGTACAGCTTCTTTGAATGCTTTGGATAAGATTTGTGAAACAGGAGAGATAATGCAACCCTATACCAAGGTAGCACAGGGTCCAAGGGAAAGGTTCACTGAATTGTTACAGAGATTGTCCATAGCAATAGAAGTACAAGTAACAAATCCGGAATCTAGGCGACTCTTTATAGAATCTTTGGCATATGAGAATGCAAATCCACAATGAAAGCAGGTACTTTGGCCATTAAAAATAAGATCATCGCCATTGGAGGAATGGGCCCTATATACACCAAACCTGGAATGTAAAACTCAGGATACAGGAGCTTGCATAGGTGAAGCTATTTCTACAGGCTTGAGGAGGTACCAGGATGACAAATACCCTACGCGTGATGATATAGAGGCCTGGGTAGGGGAGGCAATCTCCAAAAATTTTAACAGACATAAAGATAGCATGTGCTTTAACTGTGGTAAAATAGGACATCTGAGTAGGAACTGTAGACAACACATTCATAGAAATAATGCTTTTATCAGGAATGCATCAAACAGAAGACCTCAGCCTCCTGGTCTCTGCAGGAGGTGTGGGAAGGGAAGAAATTGGACCAAGGAATGCTGATCGATTACAGACAGACAAGGTAGACCTTTACAGCCAAGAAATGTAAACCGGCACCTCAGGGAGGCCCCAAAAAGCAAGATTATTTGGTCATTCCCAGTGACAGTGGAGTACAACCTCTCCCAGGACAATTAGAATAGCCAATGCCCATTGTAAATAATATGGCACTGGATTAGACATTAGCTCCAGAGAATGAATCAATTATATCATGAGGAAATACAAAACGTATATTTTGGCAAACTTCTATACAATATCATAGACCCAAGTTATCAGTTAAAGTAAATAACATGGTGATTAACGGCATTTTGACAATGGAAGTGACGTTACCATCATTAATCAGAAGTCTTGGCCCCCAATTTGGCCTTTAAAAGAGGGTAGAGGGTAACATTCAATTCTTAGGGATTGGAACCCTATCCCAAGTTAAACAGAGCATTAGATGGATTGAATTTATTGGGCCAGAAGGACAGAGAGGAAGGTTAAAAACATATGTTTGCAGATATTGCTATAAACCTCTGGGGTCATGATCTATTACAGCAATGAAATATGCATATTAACATTCCTCCTGTATCAGCTAGGAATTATAGACAATCTCTTGGTGGTAGAAAGAATATAGTAAGGGAGTACAGAAAACAGATGCCAAATGTACAGGCTGTACAGAAGCAGGATGCTAGTGCCAAACCTACAGAGCAACCAAAAGCTCTACCCTTAAAATGGCTGACAGATGACCCTGTCAGGGTGGGTCAAAGGCCTATGACATCTGAGAAGTTAGAGGCTTTGGAGAAGGTTAGTTCATGAACAGCTAGATGCTGGACATATTGATGAATCAACTAGTGCATGGAATTCACCTGTTTTTGTTGTCAAGAAGAAGTCTGATAAGTGGAGAGTGGTTACTGATCTTAGAGCCATCAACAAGGTAATTCAGCCTATGGGATCTCTACAACCTGGGATGCTGTTACCTTCTCCAATTCCTAAGGATTGGCCAATTATAGTTATAGACTTAAAAGTTTGCTTCTTCACCATACTGTTACAAGAAAACGACCGAGAAAAGTTCGCCTTCACAGTACCTACCTATCATAATTCCCCACCGGTACAGAGATTCCAGTGGAAAGTACTACCTCAAGGTATGTTAAATAGCCCAACTTTGTGTCAATATTTTGTTCATAAACCTCTAGAAATAATTCATAAAAAATTTCCACTTTTGTTAATATATTATTATATGGATGGCATATTACTGTCTGATTTAAATAAGGATACTTTGGAAAAGATGTTTGAAGCAGTAAAGAAAACTTTGCCTCGCTGTGGATTACAAATTGCCCCAGAAAAAATACAAAGAGGAGAATCTACTAACTATTTAGGTTATAAAATAGACGCTCAGAAAATTAGACCGCAGAAAGTGTAGATCAGAAGAGATCTTTACCGGACTCTTATCTTCAAAAACTATTATGAGAAATCTCTCAAGTACAGACAATTATCGGTGTAGAAGGGCATGATTTAAAACACCTGAAAATGGCTTTAAAAGTCAATAAACACCTAACAGCCTATGAGTACTATCAGCTGAGGTTGAAAAAGAATTAGAATGGGTAGAAAGGAGAATATTAGATCATGTGGATCCGAAACTGGACTTTATTCTGGTTATTTTACCATCTAGAGAATATCCCTCAGGAATATTAATGCAGAGGGAAGACATCATACTAGAATGGGTATTTCTGCCACATAAACAGAATAAAAAATTGAAAACATATAAAGAAAAGATCTCTGAATTGATATTAAAAGGTAAGTTAAAGCTTTGTCAACTGACTGGGAAAGACCCAGATGAAATTATTGTACCTTTAACAAATGAGGAAATTTCCTCCTTATGGAAGGATAATGAGTATTGACCGATAGTTTGCAGTGACGTTTTGGGAACTATTAGTAACAACTATCCCAAAACAGAGAGAATCAAGTTAATAAAGAAAACAGTTTGGATTCTTCCGCATATCCTGAGGAAAACACCTATTTCGGGAGTTCTTACCTTCTACACGGATGCAAACTAATCAGGAAAGGCAGGGTATAAATCAGGAAATATAAGTAAAATAGTTAAAAGCCCTTATAACTCCTTACAAAAGGCAGAGTTATATGCCATTCTCATGGTACTTAAAGACTTTACAGAGACTCTCAATATAGTCACGGATTCTCAGTATGCAGAGAAAGTTGTCTTGCACATTGAGACTACAAAATTTGTTCCTGATAGTACATAATTAACCTCATTGTTTTTACAATTACAGGAAACCATCAGAAACAGGACTCATACTATATATATATAACACACATCAGATCCCATACAGGTCTGCCAGGTCCTCTGGCACAAGGCAATGATGAAATTGATTTTTTATTAAATAGGTCATTTGTTGGAAGCTTCAGAATTTCATCAGAAACACCATGTTAACAACCAAGGTTTAAAGAAAGATTTTTCCATCACCTGGCAACAAGCCTAAAAAATAGTAAGAAATTGCCCCAATTGCTCATTCTACAATCAAACTCCATTACCAGCAGGTTGTAATCCTAAAGGTATTCACAGAAATGAACTTTTGCAAAGGGATGTATTTCACTTCCCAGAATTTGGCATTTTGAAATATGTACAACAACCATAGACACATTTTCAAGCTTCCAATGGGCTACTGCCCTCAGCTCTAAAAAAGCTGATTCTGTTATTACACACCTCTTAGAGGTGATGGCTGTTATGGGTATACCTAAAACAATAAAAACTGACAATGCTCCAGCATATATCTCCAGTAAATTGGAACAGTTTTTTCAAATATTATAATATAAAATATGTAACTGGTATACCTTACAATCCCACAGGACAAGCAGTGATTGACAGATCTAACCAAACCTTAAAAGGGATGCTTCATAAACAGCCAGGGGGAACAAAGACCCCCAAACACAGGTTACATAATTCTTTACTAACGTTGAATTTTCTTAATGCTGATGGAAAAGGACAAACTGCAGCAGAAGAACACTGGACTACAGAGAAGACTTCTGAACTGAACCAACCAGTGTATTTTAAGGATGTTATGACCTCAGTCTGGAAATGAGGATATGTGTTACGGTTGGGGAAAGGGTTTTGCTTTTGTTTCTACAGGAGAAGAAAAGCTTTGGGTTCCATCAAAGTTAATTAAGATTCGAACAGAACAGAAGACATCTCAGGAGGAGGAAAGGTAACATCTCATCTACAAAATCGTATTCTACCATGGGTAAAGTGACCTCATAAAAGGAAAGAGATGTGTTTTGTTTGTTTGTCTTCACAGGTAAACTCAGCAAAGAATACTGGACATATAGATTCCTGAAGAAGAATGAATAGCTACCCTGAGGACCATCAAACAAACAGTAACTCACTGTGTGGTATCAAAGTCTAAATCTCTCTATATTGTTTTTTTATAGTACCCTTTTATCTTTGTTTCTTCATATACTTCAGTCCCCATTCATTTAACTGAAGCTGGCTTTGGAGTTGGATTGGCTCTCCTACTCTAAACTCAAGCATATTATTTAAATAAAACTCAGAGTTTCTGTATTATATCAAAGAGCCATTGATATAAGACAGAAGAAAATAAAATTAGGGACTGTTATCTGTGGATTTCTTTTTCTGAAAAGTGTAATTTCCTTCACGTTTACCATCTTTCCTATTGTCACCTCTTCCAGTATGCTACATATAAAAGTTAAAATATTTCTTTATTAACATTAATGTTTGAGTTTTCCAGAGAACAAGGAATTTCCTGACAGCAATCTTCAATTGTTTCATAAAGAGAATGAGGATCCACTTCCTTGACTCCACCTGATTTGACTGGAGGCATCTGAACTGCCCCACATCATTGACTCCACCTGACAAGCACCATCCTGAAACTGGCTTGAAACTACATCACTCAACACAACTCCAGACCAAGGAACTGAAACAGCACACCTTCTACAATCTGGCTAGAGCTTCAGACGAGAGCTTCAATCAACACTAGAACTCCAGTCAGGAACTTCAATCAAGCATCTCCTGCCAAACAGAGACTGTCTGATCTACTGAAGATTTTGTTACACTAATGTTTTTCTTCTCATGAGATTGTCATCGTCCCATCTCAGCAGGAAGTAGTTTTGAGAATTCCATGCCCTCTCTCCTTATTATTGATATTATAGTTTAGTTTACACCTGTTAGTGTTAGTTTCAATTATTTTAGAGTTGGGATTGGAAAGAGGTGTTCAGACTTGGGTGTTTCTTTCAGATAAATTTATATTTAGATAGGATAGATGTTTGATACATTTTGTTCATTGACACAGGTTAGTTGTTTTAAGTTTAAATATCCTTTTTAGACTAAAAGGGTAATTATATGAGGAAAACAATGCCATCATTAACCATGTGACTTACTTGAGGCACACACAGATGAGGTAATAAAAGAGCAGTTTACTGCACCACTAACCACACCCACTTTAGGCATGACTAAAGACATATACAGATGTAGGTGTTGAATTATGTCACTAGTCATGCCCACTTTTGGGCATGGCTAGGGGCGTTACAGAGGAAGGTATAAAAGACCAAACAGCGGAAGTCTAGCTTTCTTTTTCCAGCTTTAGGCTTCCAGTTCAGTGCTGGAAAACTATTCGACTCCTCTGGGTAACTTGTTTGGTCTCTTGTGAGTAATTTCTACAATATATACTTATTTTTAATTTCAGTAAGTGTGTCGTTTATTGTTGTAGCATCAGCTGAGAACATGTGAAAGAGAAAGAAAAGACAGACCTGAAAAAATTTTGAGTTGAATATGTTCTCTGCTACATCTACTCTCTGGATCTCAAACACTCAGTTACATTTAAGTGCATCTAACACAGACTGATTTCCAGAAAATAACCATTGAGCACAATTTTATAACCTAGAAGTTGCTGTCATACTATCCAGTGGTATTGCTAGCCAGAAAATGGCATAGAAAGTTGCAGGTAAATAGTTGAGATAAAATTGTATTGCTTGAAAGTACAGTGTACAGGTAAAGAGAAAAAACTATAACCTCAAAAACTTAGGAGCCAGGTGGTGATTTCATATCCCTGTAGTCCCAGAATTCATCATTCAAAGATAGGCAGATCTCTGCAAGTTCAAGGCTAACCTGATCTAGAGAAATTTCCAGGATAGCCAGTATTAGATACAAAAATCTGTCTCAAAAAACAAAACAATAAAAGTGTATAACTAAGTAAGCTGTTTCATTGTCTCATAGCATTTCCACTAAAAACGTAACAAGTGAATATACAATGTAAACAAATAAACTATAGTAATTAGAAAAAAATTTAAAGAGGACAAAAGCTTCCCTGGCTTTCTTGGTTCTATCCATTGTGAATTTTGGCGTTTGGATTATGTTCACACATACTTTGCATTAATTTTCTAATATTTCTCTAAGAAATTACTGAAGTTCAGAGGAATCATAACGTAAATTTATTATATTGCATGTGTTACATTTTCAGTACGAAAGAAACCCAATTTTTTTCTCTGTAGATAATACTGTTTCTTTGCTGGTGGACAAATTAATGTACCCTATTGCTTTTGCTCATGTGTTCTTCCTTCTTAAAAACCAGTTGCACTAAGAATTCTTCTTAAGGTCTCATGATGCACTGGAATCAGCCTATGGCCTCCTGGGTGCTAGAAAGGGATGTTGCTACTCAGTGACAGCACCATCCCTACTTCTAAGTTGTCATGTGGGACAGCAAGAAAATGGAAGGAAGAATACCTGGACCATCATACAGAAACTTTGCTTTCAGTCTGATGACTGCTAGAATCAGGTCATTTTAAATTCATGCTGTAATAAACCTTCCAATTAGTTGACACTGCCTTAGGAATTGCAAATGTATTCTTTTAATAGCCTATATTCATAATCTTTGTAAACTCCTGGTCATCCTTGAACACAGTAGGCTCACAAACTTTACAATTCAATTTTATTTACTGCCCTAAAGACAAACTCTCCATGCGACTCCCAGGAACATTTGCAGTGGATTCACAGCTTCTCTTATTCAACACACAGAATTTTTAGTGCTTATTGAAGATACCTCATGGCTTTCTTATTATCTGGTGTTCTTTTGAGGCAACACGCTAAGCCTTTTAACTCCACTTTCCAGTAGTGAGATGCTATCCTTTCTTGATAATCCAAAGAGAATATTTTATGTGTTAAGTAAGAAATAACCCTGAAACAAAGGTGTGTGTCTATATTAAATATTTAGGATTCACTCTATAGAAATATAAGAAATCAATGGAAGAAGCAAGTAGAAGAAGGAGTTTTGAAAGCTTACAGTCCTATAGAAAAAGCTTTGGGAAGAGAAGCTGCTGATGTGCACATTATCTTCAGCATTGTATCCTAAGTGAAAGATGCCTAGCTCTCCTGTCGATCATTTCTGGCTCTCCACATCAGCAGGCAGGAAGCCCTTTGTAACTAGCATTTCCAAAGGTTGATGGAGTCCTGTGAAAGAGATGTATAGGTGCAGGCCAACCAAAGAAAGTGCACATCAAAGCAGAATGCTCTAGTCATCTAAATATACTTAATCCTTGAAGGTTCCTGTGATGTCAGTTTTGTCCCAATGTCTGCCCTGAACCTTGCCCATCAGCTGAAAAGCCATAAAAGTTTATGGCTGATGTTACAGAATGCCTTCAAATCAGGACATTTGGACTTTATTCAATGTAACTTTGACAAGTCCCCCCACAAAAAGGCTTCTTTTCAGTAAAAAATAGTAGAAGGAAAGGTTGAGTATGAACAAAATACATGGAATGCACTCTGTGCGATGTCACAATTACACCCACTTATTCTATCCTCATACTAGAATTTCATAAAGTACATTTTAAAAGTAAGTAAATACAAATTAATCCAAAGCCACAGAGAAACCCTGTCTTGAAAAAAGCCCAAATATATATATATATATATATATATATATATATATATATATATATGTTTCCTTTTCTTTGTACTGTGTTTTCTGTTCAACCTTCCAATTTTGTACATTTTCCTTTATTTAAGGATGATCTTCCCCTAGTAGGTTCACAACTTCCCCTTTAAAACTTTTTATGGTAGAATATTTTTATTTTATTATCTTTAGCTAGTTCAATGTAAGAAAACAAAAATAAAAGCATGAAGACTATCAAAATAACTGAATGGTCTTATTTAATGTGATTAAAACTCATGGTCTACCTGTTAAGGTTAGAATGGTTTCACGTTATGCTTAGAAGAAATGTTTCATTTGAATCTTCTGTTCTAAGTTTCTATACCAATGCTGTGTCACAACAGAGGGCAATACCTCTATATTGAGGTTGAAAGTAAAATTGACTCAATGGAGTTGTTTGTCTTCCATTGTCCTGAAGTCTGTGGGATCTTAGAATCTTGTAACTATTAGTTTGCTGTGAAGAATAAAAATTACTCAGAAGAGCAAATAACCTCATCATTCCTCCACAGCTTGACGGTTACTAAATGGATTTGGAGAAGATAAGTGTACTATTTCCTGTCTTTCACATTAAGTATATCAGATGAATAGGAATGCCAGAATTTGTACTAAGAAACCTGATAGCCTGAAAGCATAATTGTAATTTAATCAAGGCAACCCCCCCCAAATAAAGAGCAACAGTCTTCTTAACCACTGCACTGCAAAGTAATCTCTATGTATGAGTTAAAAATAATTATAAAGTCTCTATAAAACCTGTTATATGAGCAATACTAAAAACTAACAACTATAAAAGTTTAAGAATTATACTTTATGCAAACATCAAATGTCAAAAATATTTTGAAACCATTAGGAATTAATCTGATACAAAGAAATACTAAACCCAGTAGTTTCATGTCATACAAAAGACCTATATTGACTAAGAATGCTCATGGTAAAGAACTAAAGTATATTATCAATGGATTACATGTAAACATATATAGATACACCAAGTTTACAATTGTTTTGTCAGTCCTCTTCCAAAATGAATTTAATCAATTGAAATTTAAAAATATATATGCTTATTACATAATTATGTAATGATACTCTTTAAACAGACAACTGTTTAATGTCTTCATGTCAAAGGTTATGTGCTTATTTGTGTATGTGCACATTTTAGTGCTTCTTATACTAGAGAACCATCAAAGGGTTAAGTTTTGAAAGATCACCTCTAGCAAGGTAATATATTAGCTTTCATTATTGCTTTACTTCTTCTGCTTTACTTAATAAGCTTTAATACAGTATGATAGTGTATTCAATAGTGTTAAATGGAACACAAATATTAGCCTCATTCATCTTCAAAATAGCCCTGCGAGGGATCATGATTATCTTTGCTTTAAAGCCAAGAAAATAAAAGTTCAGAGGAATTAAGTAATTGAGATAAACATCACATGGTTAATATGTGATCTGGGATTTAGTTAAGGTGTTTCTTTCTCTAGATTGCATACTTCATAAAAATTGTGTCATGCTTCCTTCCTATGAAAGTAGATTAACTTTTAGTGTAGATGATACATAATATTTCCAGACATATTGATTTATGTTAAGTGACTAAATGCAAATCACCAAACCCATTAATTAAAGATGGCTCAGTTACTTATTCTACAGATTACTCTGTATGTGTGTTGCTAGTAGACTATAAATTCTTATTTTGGGGTTCAGCTAAGGGGTTCAGGATAAGTATAATGGAATGAGTGCAGTGTTGCTTCTGAATGTCATCTAGCATGACCATTAGTTTCAAATTTGTTTCAGTTACTGTGTTTAACATTTATCCTTTGATATGCCAAAAATTTTCCCAAGTTCTTATTATCTTTTGCCATTCCAATTATTCATTCTAAGTGACATATAAATCATCATGTCCCTCTGAGGATGGTCCAAATATCTAACTCACTTTAAAAGAATTGATTCTAACTTAAAGCAGTTGGAGAGAAAAAATATTATCTAACATAATACAAGAATGTATTGAAATTAGGAGAAAATGAAATTCCTTGAGAACAAGGCATGTTTTCCTACCTTAGTTGAACAATAGTGTACAACGTAGGTACCTAGAAAAACAATGACCACGTAAAACTTCCCAACCAATGACTTCCAAGGCCTTTATCTGTAAAACTTGAATGATGACTTTGACTGATAGTGGGAGAGTGAGTTTTTAAAAGAGATTTATGATAGGTTCATAGATTAGAGCTTTAAAGATAGAGATCAATTATTTCTGAATAGTAAGAGCAGCTTCCAAGAGCTGGGTTGCCATGGAGGGTCCCATTGAAGGGTTAATAAAGCTTTCTTGGTTTAGGATGGGCCACAAACTGGTCGATTCCATTTGCAGCACTCACAAGGTGTTCAGGCAATTCAGTTTTGGTTATGTCCTCACATACATCTTCCTGGAAGCGTTGCCCATTTGTTTTGAGTAAAGGGGGAAGATGGATAACAAGAAATCAGAGCTTTAAAACACTTCTGGCCTTTCTGGCCTCTGACAAGGACAGTTCCAAGACATTTCCACACTGCAGCCAAGGGCTAAAATCAGTGCTATATATTTCTCAGCTCTTTTTCCCTAAACTGCATTGGAAGTTCTATTTATCTATCACAAAGTTCACCGTTATTAGTTACTTTTGTATTGCAGTGGACATATATTGAGAAATTTAATGGAAGCATACAGTTTCAGTAGTTTGTGTAGGTCATGGCAGGTAGGGTGTGGTAGACAAGAGTGATTCATAATGTGGTAATATTTACATCTCAAAGGAAACAGAAAGTAAAAAGTTTCTAAAATAGCCAGGAAAGATTTACTTACATAGCATTCTAAATTAAGTCCCATTGAAGTAGACTTAAGGCAGTATTTGACAGAAGAATTATGTACTAACATTTTTAGATTATTCAATGAGTATGCTTTACATTTTGTTAATGAAATAATTCATTCAAGTAATTATGTGTGTAAGTTGCCATTGCTGATACAGTAAAAAAATATTTTCCTGAAATAGAATTGACTTAATATGGTAATACTACCATCTAGATTGCTGTATACAGTTTGCAATATTCTTCAGTTAAAAATTCAATTACGCGCATTGCAACAAAGTATTAAACTAGAACACTGTATAAAGATTCATGTAAGAATGGTAACTTTTCGGTAGTAAAATCTATTTTCTTATAGAAATGAAATTGTTCAGAAGTCAGTAAAATTTTCTTGTCTATGTCTGTGCCTGGGAGCTTTGTCACTCTGTTTATTTCTAACAATTTCATAAAAAATATTCCATCTTCAGGTAAATAGATGATACTAAATATAATATTAACCTATAGAATTAATGTTGTATGGACTCCAAGAATAGGGTTGTTTTCTCAAGTACTTAAAAAATTAAAAGAGGAAAAGTTTGAATGCCAAGCAATGGCAGAGTTAATTCAAAGTGGGCATTTTTATTAGAGTTTAAAAATAGCATCCTAGGAGCAGGTAATCCATGTATCTCAGAAACATTCAAGGCAAAGAAGAGAAGGAAGAGAAACAACAACAAAAATAAGAACAGGAGATGCCATGATATTTTGTTATAGTTATGTAAGTCATTAACAGGACAACATGGGGAGGTGTAGAAAAAGATGGAAAAGTATTAAAGACCATAGTAATGGGGAAGACATGCTTAGAAATCAGATAGAAAACAGAGAGGCTCCTTTCACCCATTGATCAGAGCAAATGTAAAGACCCAGAGCCAAACATCAGGAGGAGTTCAGGGAATGTCCTGGAAGAGGAGGAGGTAGGATTGCAGTAATTAGATGGGTTAAGGATACCAAGAGATCAGATCCCACTAAATCAATGAAACAGGGCTTATAAGAGCTCACAGAGACTGAAGTCTTCACCACTGAGTCTGCACAGGTCTGCTCTAGGACCTCTGCATATATTGTGGTTGTTTTTTTCTCTTTTTAAAAATTTAAATTAAAAACAAACTTCCTTTACATGGCAGTCCTAGGTCCCTATCCCTTCCCTCCTCCCATGCCCCCATTGACCTCCTATCCCATCCCCTTTCTGCTCTCCAGGGAGGGTGATGCCTTCAATCCTGGATCTTCAAAGTCTGTCATATCCCTTCGAGCACTGCCTAGACCTTGTCCCGTGTGTCTAAGCTGAATGAATATCCCTCTATGTGGAATGTGCTCCCAGATTCCACTCATACACTAGGGATAAATACTGAACCAACACCAGAGGACCCATAGATTGCCCAGGCCTCCTAACTGACATCCATGTTCAAGGGCTCTGGATCTGTCCTGTGCTCATTTCCAAGCTATCAGTCTGGGGTCCAAGAGCTCTCACTTGTTCAGGTTAGCTGTTTCTGTGGGTTTCTCAAGTCTGCTCTAGACCCCTTTGTTCATCACTCTTCTCTCTCTGCAACGGGATTCCAGAGTTCAGCTCAGTGTTTAGCAGTGGGTATCTACTTCTATTTCCATCAGCTACTGGATGAAGGCTCTAGGATGGCATATAAAGTAGTCATCAGTATCATTATCAGAGAAGGGCATTTAAGGTAGACTTTCGAATATTACTTAGATTATTGTTGGAGTCAACCTTGTAGATCTCTGGATATTTCCCTAGTGCCAGATTTCTCTTTAAACCTATAATGGTTCCCTCTATTATTGTATCTCTTTTCTTGCTCTCCTTTATTTCCCTGAGTTGATCTTCCTGCTCTCTCCTGTCCTCCTCTCCCCTCCTCTTCTCCCCTTCTCTATCTCCTAACTCCCTCTCCCCTCTCCCCATGCTCCCAATTAGTTCAGGAGATTTTGTTCCTTTTCCCTTCTCTGGGGGAACATATATGTCTGTCTCTTAGGGTCCTCCTTGTTTCCAACCTTCTCTGGCGACGTGGATTGCAGGCTGGCACTACTTTGGCTTATGTGAGACTCCTAAGAGTTGGAGGTGGGGTATCTCTGCCTCTTTTGTCTATCCTTTGGGACCTTTTCCTCTTACTGGGTTATCTCACCCAAACTTGATATGAGTGTTTGTGCCTAATCTTCATTGTAACTCAGTTCAAATCCCTGTGATGCATGGTCTTTACTGAAGGGAAAAGGAAGAGCAGCTGTTCTGAGGGAGAGGGAATATTGAGGAGGATTGGCAGAAGTGGAAGGAGGGGAAGATGCAGTAAGGATGTATTGTATGAAAGAAAAATAATGTAAAAAAAGGTAGAAGAAAAATAAAAGTTTTTTCTGAGTAATTTAGAAAGACAGGGAGACCATTTTCCCAGAGCCTGTGCTAGGAGAGCAAGGATTCAGTGAAAGAAAACTACAGGGTCTCCTTAAAGGTATAATTATTCCATCTATTTCTTTATCATCCCACGAGGCCATCCTAACTTCCTGTTTGTTTTGCCCTATTCTTTTTTTTGTTATTTTTTGCTTTTATTTATTTATTTATTTTTCAGTTTAAATTTAGATAAGAAACAAGGTTGCTTCACAAGTCAGTTCCAGGGCCCTTTCCCTTTCCCTCCCCTCCTCCCGTGCCCTCCCCTCAATCCCCCCATTATACCCTCATTTCCCCAGGGAGGGTGAGGCCCTCCATGGGGGTGTCCATAGTCTGTCATTTCATATAGGGCAGGGCCTAGACCCTTCCCCAAGAGTTCAGGGTGAGAGTGCACCTCACATTGTTGGATGGGAGTCCAAAGTCTGTGTGTATACTCGGGATGGGTACTGATCTGCTGCCCAAGGCTCAATAGATTACCTAGGCCTCCTCACTGACACTCACATTCAGGGGTTCTTGATCAGTCCTTGTTTGTAGTTTTTATCTTATTTTTAGAGGAAAAGAAAATAAGATGTGGACTTGGGTATAAGTGGAGATGGTAAGGGTCTGGAAGAAGTTGTGGGGGACAGTATACTCAGAATATATTACATATATTAAAATGAAATGAAAAGAACCATAAAATTAAAATGTCTTTATGAAACCTACCACTAAACAATGATAATATGCAAAAATAATAGTATATAAAATTTTCAGAAAATAATAAGTGTCTCTTTACATAAGATTTCAGAATATAATGTCCCTGCTTTCACAAATAATCTAATCTTACTACAAACTACTGGACCTCATTATACTACTCGAGCTGCTATCAAACATAACTGTATCTGCTTATTATGGTACACTTCATCTAAAATTGAATGAGATATTCATAAAATGAAATATTATGGATGGTATATGCACATACATTTTATAATTTCTATTTTGATAATGTATTTGACACAATCAATTGTCAAAAGACTAAATCCAGTTGAGATCAGTCCATGCTTAATTGATCACACAGCTTTTGGACTGGTGTTATGTAGTGCATCATAGTTGAAAGCAAAGTTGGGATACCAAAAAGAGAAAAAGGAAAAAGATGTGTTCTAACTCTTCTTTCCAAGATCGAGTCCCTAAATCAAAAGTCCTCCTACTATAACCCATATTTAAAAGTATCTACCTTCTGTTCAAGGCACAGCATTGTAACCAAGGTCTCTTATATTTGGGAATTGAAGACATATATACACACACACACACACACACACACACACAAACACACACACACGGATGCACTATGAAAACACATTTTTTTCATTCTTAGTTTGTTTTTTATTACTTTAATTTTAAATAGCTTGCTTCACATGTCAATCTCAGTTCCCTCTCCCTCCCCTCCTCCCGCAGCTCCCCACTGTCAATTTTTGAATTTTCACATAGAACCTATCTAAAGTATTTAACAGTTTTAAATGTTCTAAGAAAAGCATTATTTTAAATGTCAAATTAATTTATTTTAAATGGTAATGAATTTTGAATGAGTAATTCAGTCATTTTTATTAAAGATTATAGGCCCACATATGAGATGATTTTTAAAAGACAAGGGGCAGACCCTAAGCACATTTTCCTATGGAGGTGGAGTGGGCATCTAGAAAAAAGAACACTTTGAACAAAACTTGTTCACTTTGGATGTAATTAACCTTCATGTGTCATCTGCATTATTAATGTGATGGGATTATTATTCTGTTCGAATGTGTCTACATTTCTACTAATATCTCCTACATTAAATAAATAAAAATGATAGATTTTTTTAACTCCTCAGTATGGATATTTTTCTTCAATTTGTGAGGCTATTAAATGCAAATCTAGATAAATTCTATTTCATGACATGTTTTGAACTTTAATAACACTAAAGGCCATAACATTATTAAAATAACTTGGAAAAAGTGATCTGCAATTAAAAGGTGAGTGGTTCTTCTTTATGATATTTCAGTCATTCTATTAGATTAAAATAAGTTTTTTAAGGCAAGCTGCATTTACCCCATACTCAGTTTAAACAGAGTTAAGATATTTATGGGTTATCTGGATAAGTGATATTTTTAATGGTTCAATGAAGAAAGTTCTAAGATGATTTTGAAAGATCATGTTTATTCCATATTTGTGTGGTTTTAGTCAATGCAGGTATTTCCTGGATTAATGATGTGGTTTTCATACTTAGCTAAAACTCCTTAGGCATTTTTTTGTTCTTCAAATGGGTGAATTAGTTCTCCATGCTAATTTCCAGCTATAGCACCTAATTCTGTGTTAAACTATAATGTCCATGTATCTCAGACACTGCATTTACGTCATTGATCTATCCACAAAATTTGGAATTTAATTAATCCTATTAATTTTGTTTACTTCAAATAATGTTCTGACAATATGAAACATAAGATTAATTGTATTTCATATAGTGTTTTTTAATTTAACTATTTTTTCACATCAAAGAACACTCAACTGCCTCTGATGTACTTACAGGAAAATATTAAAAAAACTATTCTTCAATAATTGAACAGACACATATATATATATTAATCCTTTTCTATAAGCATCTCACCCTACAGTAGATTACTAGACATTCTTGTTCTGAATTATAAAGTATTAACCATCTGTTAATGCCGGCCCTCTTTCCATTGATCTCCCCAGATTCCTGTAACTACAAATCTGCTCTTAATTTCCATGCAAAATGAACTAAGACATGAAGTCCCTTGTTTTTCTTTTCCTGGTCTATTATACTCAACAATATAATTCAAAATCCTCCATGTTGTTTAATGATATTTTTCACCGTTGTATTATATTCCTGTGTTCCATATTTTCCACATTTGTACTTTTTAAACTATTGACATGTTGGTAGACATAGGTTTAAAGCAGTTCTTGGATATTGTAAAAGACAGTGTAATAGGCATAGCTGTGAAGGTATTTTTTCAAATGTTCATAATTGCTTTCTTTGGTTTTGTATGCAGAAGTGGTGTTGAACCAGTATATTAGTGTTCTTCTTGTTCTTATTTTTCAAGGGATATCAGCACTATTTTACATTTAAACTGCATCTTAAATTCCTATGAAGTGTGTATTTCTATCATAGATTCCTTTGTTATACAGACATTTTTGTGTTGATATAAACTCATTACTCTCCATGTTTGCTTTTCAGTTTATGCATTTAAGATCTCATCAACATTTCAATTTTTTGGAATTACTCACAAATTCTTATAAAACATATAAACTCTCAAAACATAAATATAAAATCTCTTAAAATATAACATCTGCTTCAGAATAGTGGTAAAACTAAATGCAAGCTCAATGATCAGTATATATTATATTGCATTGAATCATATGTTCATGAGAAATTCTTTCAATCTCAAATTAAGAAATGAAGGCACTGTAGATGATCAGGTTTATTTTTATAATGTAATTGAACTAATGATTCATACTTCTGAATAGTGAAAAACTGTTTGCCAAGAAATTCTCACAGTATTTGCTAAAATACAGGAAGATGGAATAAAGTAGCACCTGTGAAGCTTTAATGAAATACTTTCTTACCACTGGTTATTGCTTTCTTTACATTTGTTTTTGAGATTATGAAGCCAGTGAGTGTATTTTACAGAGACTCACAAATTTCTCTACATAGAAGGTACAATTTTTCTGTATATCATTCGGGCCCACAAATTGGTACCCTATTATTCATATGAAGAGAATTCCTAAATTTCCTCCTAGATAAAATCATTTATATAGTAATTAATTTATATTTATGTGTATCCAATTCAAGAAAATTGGAAGTGATTTTTACAAGTTCTTACTATGTCTTATTTTCATATAGTTATTATCTAAACTTTTTTCTATACTACAACCTTTGAAATATCACTTATTCACACATATCTCCTGTCTCCCAATACCAAGCATGCCATTTAATAAAATATGTTATTATTAGCATCAATTTCTTTCTTGAAGATCAACCATTTTGATATCTTGTGTGTACTTAAAGATCAAAAGTATTAAGTTTAATATTACAAAATCTTTAACTTTTATTAGGAATTTATTAAATAATTGTTGAATTGGTAAAACTTGGACAGAAATAGAAGACAATCTTGACATAGAGACAAAACATTTCATTCAGGGTTTTGTGTTACTGCATGGCAACTGTACCAATTTAACTGAAGTTAGAATTTTATTATAGTCACACAACACTTTTGGCATTGTCAACTTTCAATATTATCAGACTGTGGCAGCCTGTGGTTACAAATAAATAATATGTGCCTTAAATGACAATGAATTATCACCACATGGGTGTTTTTTCTCAAGTAAAATTATAGGGAGGTCATATGACTATGTCATTTATATGTAACTCCTTTGATGTTCTTCAAAGTATTTGATAATATCAAAAATAGATAATTATAAAATTTTATATTAAAAACATGTTTTAGATATTTCTACTTACAGATTCAGAATTCAGAAGTTTAGCCTCCATGCTATCCTCCCTTCAATTCATACTTCATTAAGGACTCCTGCTATAGTGGCAACTCTCACCTCTGATTTCTACTATGTCATCTACTATGGTGAACACATATGCTGGATAATTGTCATTGTCAACTGAGGATCCAGATTCACCATGTAAACAAACCACTGTATAAATCTATATGAAGCAATGTCTGTATTAACTTCATTGAGTTGGGATGACCACACTAATTATGGCAAGTACCATTTTATGGGATCAAGTTCTAGACTGTACAGAAAAGACTGCATCACTTCTCAATAGTTATACAAAACGTCTTACTGACTCATGGAGGTACCACCAGGAATTCCCTGTCATGATGGAATGTATACACAATCTTTGAACAAAAATAAATTTACCTTTTTTAGATTTATTTTCCAATATATTTTTGTGACATCTACAAGAAACGTTAGTAACAAATATCCGCTGATTTATTAATTGTAGATCTCAGGGACTGTGCTATTGTTGTTAGGTTCAGGAAGCATTGTCCTGTATTAATTTGTTCGAGGGTACCACCTACTTTATCTTCTAAGTGTTTCAGTGTGACTGGATTTATGTTGAGGTCTTTCATCCATTTGGACCTCTTGTATAAAAAAAAAGATTGGGGTGTGAGACAGAATAGAAAGCATTAGAAGTCTAACTAGTTTCAGCAAGTGTGATTTAATGCATTCCTGGCAGCACACACTTAGGAGAACACTCAGATCAATTATAAGACTTGCCACCTCCTATCAATCTTAGTATATATAATCCATTGATAAAGCATTGCTGAAAGTTTTTCTTTCCTCATATAAAATGTATTTGTGGTTTGTGTAAAATCTCAAAATGAGATTATAGAGTGAATAAACCAATTTGAGGATGATATTCCTATTAATGGAATGTATATTTTGATGAACAAATATGAACTAATACTATCTTGTTCCAAAGGAAAGCATTATCTTCAATAAGTTGGGCAACTTATTAAGTAATATATTTGATCCATTTCAAAATTCAATTTGTCATAAATAAATTATAAATTATAGATCAAATACCAATATATTCCTACAGAAGGAATGACTATGCATGTATAATATATATGTATACATCTACAATTTATTTTATATATGGTCAAAAGTAAATTCTTTCACAAGAGTGAATCAAATATTGTAATAATTTAGGCAATTCCATGGCTACTTCCTATATTGAAATTGAATATCAGGAATGATTTTGATATTAATCATTAACATTTTTTCAAATTCTGAAAATTAACAAGGATCAGTAAATTTTGAGTCAGTATAAAATAACTAAAGTTGTGTGTGTAAGAGAGAGAGAACAAAAGAGAGGGGGAGAGAGACAACAAAAGAGAGAGAGGAAGACGGAGAGAGAGAGAACAAGAGAGAGAGAACAAAAGAGAGAGGGGGAGAGGGAGAGAGCGAACAAGAGAGACAGAGACAGAGACAGAAAGAGAATGTCTTCATGTGTCAGGATAGTTAGGTGAAGAAGATAAGCAACTTAATTTAGAGTACCTTAGTTGCCTCTCAAAGGACTGTGAGCAGTGCCTAAACACTTTTGCTGAGACTTACATGCTCTCCTGGGGTCAGAATGAACAGTGATCAAAATTAAGATCATTGTCATCTAAACTTCAATAAGGCCTTGTAACATTTTTAAAGTCTCTAACAGAGTAGTTATTCCAAAGGATGTTTCCCTATTAATGGAATTGTCAGGCCCATTTGAATTGACTCTTAAGATGGGAATAGTCTATTTTTGTTCTGTATCAGAAAACTTCTGGCTAGATAAAAACTTAAAATTTTTAAATAATTATATCACATGACCTTCCAGACAATTTATAATTATATCTCCCCATTGAGCAACTATGACTCTGATCCCATTATTTATACTAGTAATCAGAGTCCTAAAGTATTTGATTCTTAAATTTATGAGTGATGCTTATGAAGAAGGAATGGATCTACCAGCAGTGACATCAATGCCTAATATTAAAACTTCTTACATACCCTTCTTTATCCAAAAATTAAATACATGAAAACCTCTAGGGAATGCATTTGGGGTCCTTCTGGCCTCTTTTCGATGAAACTTGAAAAAAAATTAGAATGTTCATTTGTTGAATTTAAGTCCTCAGAGGGTGAGGCATGGGACCAAAACAGATTAGTTAGACTGTCCCAGAAATACCTGAAAGAAGATTAATGCAAAGGAGCATAAATAAAATTAAAGGTAGCAGCGAAGAACATAGGTCTTTTTTTTTTAAGATAAAATATTTTTTTCTACCCCAAGTTGTTTTGGGGCAGTGCTTTATTACAGTCATATGAACAAAACTAGAGAAGATTCCTTCATCTTTCTGCCCATCTAAGCCATTACTTTCACTTATGTGGTACTAAGACAACAAGATAGATATTTTTGTTATTTCAAATATGAAAAGACACCCAGAAACACACACACACACACACACAAACACACACAGATCCTACAAGAAAACAAGAGAAAATGTGTTCTCTGACAACTGTGCTACAGAAATTTTCAGTACATTCCTTAATAGTTACGATAGGTAGTAAAGTAACATTTGTCAAGTAAACTGTAAATTCTACCACTAATGATGTCTGTTGTGTCCTAGGGTATGATGGCATTAGATACAGGCTAAAGTAAAGATGAAGCAGTTATACAGATCCTTCCAGAGTCACAATGAAGGAAAGCAAAGAGATATACAATAATATTGCTCTAGTACTTCATTGGTATCAGTTACCAGCATATGTCAAAAATCCCAATGATTCTATCAAGCTAATATGTTAGGAAAAACTGGAAAATATAATGGCCTGATGAGACTTTCATATGTTGGGTATTGAGATGTGTTTAAGCAGTTAATATTGGTGATCTTACAGAGGATCCGAATTTAGTTACCAGCAATCATACCAAGAAATTCATAACCACCTCTCATTCCAGCTCAAATGAATCCAACATTCTCCTCTGGCCTTCTGGTGTAGCAGTGTGCAGATGACATATCCACACAAGTATGTAGACATGTTCATGCAGACATACATTAGTAAAAATAAAAAGGTAAGTCCTAAATATTTCCCTGCTATTTTTAATAAAATAAAACTTTTAAATAGGGACTTGCGAACAGTTTCAGAGGTGCAAGCCATTATTTATTTATTTATTTAATGTGTTTATTTACATCACAACCACTGTTTCCCTTTCTGTTGTTCTTCTATTCTTTCCCTCCACAATGCTTCTACTCTCCCACAACCACTGGGCCTATGTTTCTATAGAGAAAGAGGCAGGTCTCCCATGTGTATCATCAGAGAATGTTATATCAAGTTGCTCTAGGACTAAGCACCTCCCTTTGTGTTAAGGCCGGGCAAGGCAATCCAGTAGGAGAAGTAGAATCTCAAGAGGCACAACCCCTGCTCCAATTGTTAGGAGTATCACAAGCAGATCAAGCTATACAATTGTCACATATATGTAGAGGGCCTATGTCAGTACCAGGAATGTTCCCTGGTTATTGGTCCATATTCTGTATGTTGTCATGAGCCAGGTTAGTTGTTTCTGTAAGGTCCTTGAAACCTCTCCCTCCTACAATCTCTTCAGCAGACTTCCCTTAGCTCAGTCTAACATTTAGCTGTGGGTGTGTAGATCTGTTTCCATCAGTTACTAGATTAAGATTCTCTAATTATAATTGGGGTAGTTATGAATTTGATCATAGGAGATGACCACTTCAAACTGCATATCTACTATTGTTAGGAATCTTAGCTGGAGCCATTGGTGTTTCATTGGAGTTCCCCTTACATCAGGTTTCTACCAGACCCCAAAAGTTCCCTCTTCCTGTGATCTCTTTCAGTACTCTTCCTTCCATCCACCCTCTAGCCCCACCCCATGAGTTCACATTCCCACTCATACCAGAAGGAGATCTCTTCTACTTCCACTTCCCATGGAGATCCATGATTCCCCTCAGAGCCCTCCTTGTTACTTAGGCTCTTTGAGTCTGTGGACAGTAGCATGATTATCCTTTACTTTACAGTTAATATCCACTTATAAGTGAGTACCATGTTTGCCTTTACATTTGAAGGCAAATGGATGGTGGAACACAAGTCTTAAACCTAGTAGAATTAGGACTTATAACCGGTATATGAACCATATGAAATTTTCACATTCAGTTCCCAAGTAATTTTGATGAGGAGCCCATGGATTTGATGCAATAAATATATTCAGCTTTAAAGAAAAAGTAAAATCATACAATTAGTAAGACTATATACATAGATATATCTATTCACATACAGATAAACACACACACACACACACACACACACACACACACACACACAAGAAAAGGTCCATAAAGATTACCACATGTTTTCTGTAACAAGAGTATCTTAGGTTTCAAATTTGTGTGTGTGTGTGTGTGTGTGTGTATACAAGTGCAAGTATAATTTTTTTGTATTAATTTCCTGAAGCATAGTGACTACAGTATGGGAAAGCAAGTTTTGACAGAAGAAAGGATAATAGAATACCTGTGAGATTGATATTGGAAGGGAACTACTAAAGTTGGAAGAATGCAAAAGAAGTTCTTAGGATAAGAGAACAGAGTGGCCGACAAAGTTTATTCATTCTACCATTACTAAGCAAATGTCTTATATCTAATTAATTTAAGAAACTATATGTCCTATAACTAACCAATGAACTGCTAGCGTACTTAAAAGTTCAGTAATCTCCAAAATGTCTATTTATACTAATAATTCCAATCACCGAAATATTCTCAGAACAGCTATAAGCATACTCTGTTTACAATTCTAGTTAGTTTCTAATTATTCATTGTAATTAAGAGAAATGAAATTTAAGTGCACTTGACTTTTGTGAATTATATGCCACAAACACACCAGTAGAAAAGTCAAGTGTGTCATGATTGCATTTATAAGACTGATCAAATATTTATGACTGCAAGACTGTAAATCTAAGATATGATGAAACAGCCAAGTATCCAACTTACTCTCTACCAACATGACAGTTACTATATAGACATCAGTTGCACTGCAAAGTACATTAAGAGTATAAACTATAAGATAGTTTCTATTGTAATAGATATTTTATATTAAAGTGAGACATGTCTATCTATAAAGCTTAGTTAAAGCACATGGAATTAAGTTTAGAAAGGTAAATAAAAAATTTTATACTTTATAGGATGGAGAATGTAGTGGTACTTATGAGATTGAATATATAAAGTCCTACTTAGTGAGAACAATGAGCTGTGATGATTTCTTACAGATAACAAGGAGAAGTTACTTAGGAGTGTGGGTGATACTCCAAGAGTTCAATCATGAAAATCCAAAGTTAGCATGGAGAAGGTGCTTATGGAAAGTGCCTCAGGAAATCTTAGCTTCAGTCAACCATTATGTTTTATAGACAGCAACACTCAAGACTACTTGATGAGTTATTTAAAGTTTCATTTTCTTTATGATGTTTGTAAATCACTTTTGTGATACAAAGCTGAGCACTAACTTGTTATTTACACATAGCTTCTCTTTCTTAATCCTGGCACTTAACATACTGACCAAAATATTCTAACATTTCATTAGAAATTTTTGTATAATTTCAATTTTAAATTATTTATTGTATTAATCATAGAAGTATCTAATATGTAAGGGAAAATAGAAATGTCTATGTATAATTAGTCTATTATTTGTTCTAATAATTGACTTGTTCATACATGGAACAGTTAATTAAATATATAATGCCAAAGTGAATGAGTCAAACAAAGGCTCATGCAGGAGAGTCCCTAAACTCTGGAATTTGATGCAAGCATGGATAACACAGAAAACTTATTCTCATTAAACTAAAACAGTAAAAGTAATGTTTAAATTATTTTATCTTCACATCTATTATTGTGGGGAGACATCTCATGTACCAGCATCACTCACCATGACCCATGTATCTGCAACATATTACTATACCAACAACCTAGTCATTGCACTTTCAATGTTTGATATAATATCAGGTACAAAATCTGAAGGTAACTATAAAAAGAAAAAGAAAGGTGAAATGGCTAATCACAAGTCTGCTAAGTTCTAGTTCACTTTGAGAGTCTCTGTGTGTGTGTGTGTGTGTATGTTAGCATAATGCAATTTTTGTACAAATTTAGAAGCACTACATTTACTAAGTTTGGTTACAACTGTACAGTGTAGCAATTAGAAATATATGCGTCAAATACAAACTTTTTAGCTTGAACACACATATTAAGTTACCCTGTAAAAAAGTTGTTTAGTCAGTCATGGAATTCAACCCAAACATTTTTCTTTTCAGATTCATTTAAATCTGACTGGTAGAAATCAGATTCAGAACACATAACAAAATATTGGGAAAGATATTGTGTATATAAGTTGATTAATTTACACACCGAAAGCATTGAAATCACAAAATAATGAACATGACATTATGTAATTTATGCAACTATCCATAAAAGTATTCAAAAATATTATCAAGCTCTTATTTTATGTAAGGTGTATTCCCTTGATGATTGTCAGTGTGAAGAGACACAATGACCATGGCAATTCTTATATATATATATATATATATATATATATATATATATATAATTTAAATTAGAAACAAGCTTGCTTTACATGTCAGTCCCAGCTCCCTCTTCCCCCTCTCCTACCCTGCCCCCCAAGCCCACGCGTGCCCCTCCCCACCCGATCCTCACTCCATTACCCAGGGAGGGTGAGGCTCTCCATGAGGGATCTCCAGAGTCTGTCATTTTGTTCAGAGCAGGATCTAGTCCCTCCCTCTCTGGTACTGGGTTCCAGGAGTTCAATTCAGTGTTTAGCTGTGGGTGTCTGCCTCTGCTTCTATCTGTCACTGGATAGAGGTTCTAGTATGGCATATAAGGTAATGTCAAACTCATTATCAGGGAGGGGCAATTAAAGGCAGTTTCTTCACCATTGCTTGTAGATCTCTGGAAATCTCACGAGTGTCAGATCTCTCCTCAAACCTATAATGACTCCCTCTTTTATGATATATCATGCTCTCCTCTATTCTTCCCCCTACTCAACATTCCTGCTCCTACATGTCCTCCTCTGCCTCCTCTTCTCACCCTCTCTTTTTCCTGGTTCCCTCTCCCCTCCCGCAATGCTCCCAATCTGCTCAGGAGATCTTGCCTCATTCCACCTTCTCTGGGTTACCATGCATATCTCTCTTAGGGTTCTTTCTGTTTCCCAGTCTCTCTAGCAGTGGGGTTGTAGACTGACTCTCCCCTTATCCATGCATAAAGTCCATGGGTTACCTCACACGGCATGGTTTCTTCTAGTGCTGTCCATTTGGTGGGCAAATTTCAAGATTCCATTTTTTCCATTGAGTAGTACTCCATTGTGTAAATGTAATACATTTTCTCTATCCACTCTTCAGTTGAGGGGCATCTAGTTTGCTTCCAGGTTCTGGCTGTTACAGATAGTGCTGCTATAAACATAGTGGAACAGACATCCTTGTATGAGTGAGCATTTTTTGGATAAATCCCTAAGAGTGAATTACTGGGTCTTGTTGTAGACTGATTCCAATTTTCCTGAGGAATCTCCATAGTGGCTGTACAAGCTTATGCTCCCACCAGCATTGGAGGAGTGTTCCCCTTTCTCCAGATCCTCTCCAGCATAAACTGTCATTGGTATTTTTGATTTTCGCCATTCTGACAGAAGTAAGTTGGTATCTCAGAGATGTTTTGGTTTGCATTTCCCTGATGGTTAGGGATGTGGAACACTTTCTTAAGTGTCTCTCAGCCATTTTAGACTCCTCTATTGAGAATTCTCTATTTCATTCTGTATCTCACTTTTTAATTGGGTCTGTTGGTGTTTTTGAGACTTGCTTCTTGAGTTTTTTTTTGTAAATTTTAGAGATCAGTCCTCTGTCAGATGTGGGGTTAATGAATATCTTTTCCATTCCCATTCTGTAGGCTGCTATTTTGTCTTGTTGACTGTGTACTTTGCCTTGCAGAAGCTTCTCAGTTTCAAGCGGTCCCATTTATTAATTGTAGATCTCAGTGTCTCTGCTACTGGTGTTATGTGCAGGAAGCGGTTTCCTGTACCAGTTCGTTAAAGGGTACCCCCACTTTGTCTTCTAAGAGGTTCTGTGTGACTGGATTTATGTTGATGTCTTTAATCCATTTGATCTTAAGTTTTTTCCTTAGCAATAGACATGGATCTATCTGCATTCTTCTATATGCCAGCATCCAGGTATGCCAGCACCATTTGTTGAAGATGCTTTCTTTTTTGTTCACCAGCTTTTTGTTTTCAATGATTTCCTTCACTGCCTAAGACTGGATGTTATGGGCCTCATTTTGGTGACCAGTCTGGCCTTGAACTCAGATATTTGCCTATGTCTGTCTTTTGATCACTGGAATTAAATGTGTGTACAACCATACTTGAACCTAAGCTGTCTTCAATTTCTTTTCACAAGTTGTTGTCTTTACTGGGTAAAGTCTTGCCCTGAGTTCACCATTTTCTTTATTCCATTTCTCAATCTGTTTATCTGAAACACAGTACTTAGCTCTACTCTACTTTCTAGTGGCCTCTTTCTCCTCAAATTTTGTATTTTCATTTTTCTTTCTCAACGTGCTCCTTTTCATTATAGAGCTGTATAAAAGTGATCACTAACAACTAAACAACAGTCTGTATTAGACTGTGTGTAAATTTCCTCTGCCAATGGAAACAACCCAAAGAGCTTCAATTTAGCTTCAGGCAAACTTTCAGACAAAGACAAAAAAAGCAGTCACACTCTTCCAAAATGTCACAAGAATAATCTCTCTGCCACATGCTAGCATTCTCCTCCTCTGAAACCTCTTGAATCAGGCCTCCACATTGTAATTCACCCTAAGTATCACTGTCTTCCATGCTTCTACATGTATGGCCCAGTAGGCTCCACTCAAAACATTCAACTGATTTTCTAATTCAAAGTTCCAAAGTGTTCCATATTTCTCCAAACAAAAACATGATCAGGCCAATCACAGCAGTATCCCTGGTACCAACTTCTCATGCCAGCACAATGTTTTTAGCAAAACATAACTTACTTGTCCCTTTTGAGATACCCGTGGAAAGAGGGAAAATGTATCTATTTAATACTTTTTTACAAGTGTGATATAAAGAAGTAAAGCTGAACAGATTAATATCAGTTTTGATGATATTATTCACAAAACTTAGGAGGTCATTATAAAATGCATTAAATCATGGATATATGAGAAAAAGGATTATGTGACTATTACAGGGAAGTTTATTATAAAAAATAGTACCAAACACATTACAGTAAGAAGAGGAGTTTCATAGGAAAACAGAAAGCAGCATAGTCACTCACAACTAAATAACCAGTATACATTGGAGAGAGTGAGGTAACTTACATCCTACTGAGATGATTACTATTTTTTTAATTTTTAATTTTAATTTTAAATAGCTTATTTTACATGTCAATCACAGTTCCCTCTCCCTCCCCTCCTCCCGCACTCCCCTTTCCCCCCAGCCTCCCACCCTATTGCTAATTCCTTCCACATAGGGGATACCTAGAGTCTGTCATTTCACTCAGGGTAGGGTCTAGGCACTCCCCTAAGAGTCCAGGCTGAGAGAGCATCCCTCTTTGTGCTATGGGCACACGATGACTGTTTGTATTCCAGGGATAGACACTGATCCACTGCTCAGGGCCCCATAGGTTGCCCAGGCCTTCTCACTGACACTCACATTCGGGGGGGTCCAGATCAGTCCCATGCTGGCCTCCCCCCATGTCGGTCTGGGGTCCAAGAGCTCTCCCTTGTTCAGATCAGCTGTCTCTGCTGGTTTTGCCAGCCCATTTTTTGCCAATTTTCTCATCACTCCTCTCTCTCTGTCACTGGGTTCCTTGGGTTCAGTTCAGTGCTTAATTGTGTGTGTTTGCCTCTGCTTCCATCAGTCACTGGATGAAGGCTCCCGGATGTTTATAGACATCAAGTTCATTATCAGCAATGGGCATTCGAGGTGGTCTCTCCACTATTGCTTAGCTTGCCAATTGGTGTCATCGCTTTAGATCACTAGAGGTCACTCTGGTGTCTGATCTGTCTTCTAACCTATTATTAACTGTCAGCTTGACAGGACTTGGAATTATCCAGGCTTCAAGTCTACAAATGAAAGTGTAAGGGATTATGTATTTCTTGGTCATTCCTACTTGGATTATACTGATTAGTTAAAGTGAGGAAGATCCATTCTAGAAGTATCTTGTGATACATCCTGGAGAAAGTGAGCTAAACAAAATTGTTCACCACTCTTTGCCTGTTGATGGGAGATGCAAGATGCAGTCTAAGTACCTCCCTCTAGCATCAGCTGATGAACGTTCCCCACCATCTAGAACTATACCCTCAAACTGTGTGTTTACATAAACCCCTTCTTTCTTATTCTTTTCACTGGCATATTTTAGTACTACAACAGCAAAAGAAACTAAGACACCAAATCTTTAGCTGAATGATTATTTTGCTGTGATTTATTCTGAAGGAAATGGGAAGACACTGATAAAGCATCATGTATAATACAACTGACATATTGTGATATGCACTTTAATATGATTATACTAGAGAGTTTTCAGGAAATAGATATCAAAGGATAGAATAAAAAGGACAATAGCCAGAAAGCAATTCTGTTGTAAAATAGTAATAAGAGATTTCTTTCAAATAAAATAAACTATATGTAACTAATTTGTTGAGCCTAACAATGGCCACATCTAGGGTGTAGTTTTAATTAAAGAAACAATAAAAGGGTACTTCTTGTTGAAAAGGTGTACTATAAAGTTTTCTAAGAAAGACCAAATGAATAGAAGATTTTCAGTAACAAATGAGAAACTATGTTCCATAAGGAAAAGGGAGAGTAGATCAAGCATTAAGAAAGAGGTCATGAGGAGGTTAAAAAAAAGTGAAACAAACATAAAGAAAATGCAGAGAAAATCAGGAAATAGAAACTCCAACTAGAGTTTGGTTTTATTTGTTTCTTTAAGGTAGAGAAACAACTCTTTTTTATAGCTCCTCATGTCTAAGCGTGTTATAATCAGTCTCACATAGAAAGAGAGTTGTCTAGATTGGACTAGAGGGACCTGGAGACAAAGGAAGCATAAGCCAGAAGTCCAGGGTTATCATGCTGCTGTGGCTGTATGTGGCTGCAATACCAGCATGACATGCAGTCATAGAGAGGGAGAGGCTCATATGCTGACAAGCGAGTTCGAACAGCAGGTGCCTTGGGATTTAGAAGGAACAGTGATTAATGTCCAGGCATCTAGGGAAAATGATAAAGGTCGCCCTCATATGCAGGGGAAGCAGAGACAGAAAGGTCCGTGTTAGGCCTAGACGACTGATCATCGTCTCCACTGACTATGGCTTGCTGTGGCAAAATCAGATCTCTGAATATAGCTCAATGGACACTCTATGGTTTCTGTAGTCTTCATCCTTCTGCTGTGTGATTGACAGCTGGGGTGTGTATGAAAGACAATAAAATAGGACATCCCCCAGATTTCCCACCCAAGTGCAGAATTTATAGCTACTTTCTTTCTTCACTCTGCAGACACTTGCTCGATGTCACTTGTGTCCTATGGCTTCACACTGCAATTTCTTTGAGTTGCTCAAGACTTGATGAAACAATACACAGAGTTCCTAGGGGTTAACAGCAGATCCTTGTTTACAAAGGTTATATCTCAATACGTTCAGCCCAAAATATGATAAAATACAGTTGAATGAAGGTTTTAAACCCATGGCCAACATTAGGTGACAACACACCTCCCCACTTTCAAACAAATCTATCTTAAATATTATAGAAGCCAGAAAGAAAATTCATTTCCACTATAAGTATTATTTTTCCTTTTTATACTGTTTTACTTTATTCTGTAGACCTTGTACACTTTTAGTTTTTATTACTCTTTGACCACTACATAATTTTCTTTGTTTAATAATTACAACTTGTTCTCATGTTCTTTTCCAAATAACCACACAGGGACTTATTATTAAACATGAGTAATTGGTCAATAGCTTAGGCTTGTTTCTTAACCTTGTTTTATAACTTAAATTAACCAATTTCTGTCCATCTATATGCTGCCCCGATGCTTCGTTACCTCAAGTACACACTTCCCATCCTGATTGGCCTGCATCTCATGGTGTTTCTGCTCAACTCCCCAGACTCTGCCCTTCTTTATCCCAGTGTTCTCCCTGCCCTGAAAATCCTGCCTAACTATCAACCAGTCAGCTTTCATGAAATGATTAGAGAAATACATCTATAGTGAACAGGTGGATTAATCCACATCACAGCTCTTCTGTTTTTCTTTAACCCTTAGTACTTTATCACACTCCATACATGTTACTGCCACTTATTATTATCACATACACCTTTATGGATTTATATCTTTGTTGTTTATTTTATATTACTTCTGATTTATTTTTTTACTTGCAGGAATTATACAGATTAGAATAAGTTTCTTTCTGCATTTCATTTATTTAAAGTTGCTCTATGCAAATTCATGTTTGTATTTAAATTTGCTCTATGAAATTTCATGTTTTTATTTTTTAAATCATCTGAGAATTGAACTATCATTTGTGTGTGTATGCATAGATACATATATATCAGTATTACACTCTATTCTCTATAATTAAGAATCTACATAATTTAAATATGAAAATAGAAAATATACCATTTCACTAATATATACGTGTGTATATATAACTAATATACATTTATATATAGTTATATACAATATGTAATTTTCTTATATATAATTGTATTTGCCAAAAAAAAGGTCTTGAAAAAGGTATTGTGAACAAAGATGAGCACTGGAGAAGCTTACCACTTCAAAGGAATGAGGTGGCTCTCAGATGCTCTTACTGGAATTCCAGGAATGTTGTAGATTTATAACCTCATTATAAATTTTGAGCATTGCCTTTAGGCCATAATACCCATCATTGAGAGATACGCCACTTGTTCTTTACAACAGTTAAGTGACTTATAAGTTCTTAGAGACAGGACAATTTGACACCCACAGACATTATGTTTGTCACAGTCAGTTTCTCTAGATCCTAATGGGAGCATTTTTTCTAAGTTAAATAAAATCTCCAATGAGAACATGTCTTAAATGTTGTTGTACACATGGTGCTAAGTTGGTACTTGAATCCCTTCTCTCTAAAATTGTGCAGTGCTTAAATATTGCTAAGGAAAAACGATCTGTGTCAAACCCTAGAAGTACTGATCCAGCACCTGTTATAAAATCTGACTGGGCCAAGTTTCAGTCTTACCTCATACATATAAGTATGTATTACATTCTGTACTCTAGAATTAAGAATCTACAGAAGTTTAAATATGAATAAGGAAAATATATAACATTTCAATACTAATTGTAGTAAATTTTAAAATATGTGGCTAGATACATTCATATTGTAAATATATGTTAGATGTTTAGTCATATTTTGACCATATAGAAACCACATGACATTGTCATATTTTTAAAAATAATAAATTATTCACATGTAATTTTCATATTCAGAATTATTTGTTATGTTTTTGCCTTCTGGTTTTATTTATATGGATAGAGACATTGCATCTACTATGTATAAACACACACACACACAAAACAAACCCTATATTTGGAATGAAATTTAAGAAATTTCCTTAATTATATTTTAGTAGAACAAAAGACTTTATCTGCCTTTGTATGACTTTAATCTTAGGAGTTGGGAGGCAGAATGAAGAAGATCTCTGTCATCTACATAGTGAGTTCTAGGGCAGCCTGAGCTGCATAGTGAGATGCAGTCCTAAAAGCACAACATGAAAGGATAAAAAAATTGAATACTATCTTAAATAAGAAGTTAATAAGTTATAAATTTACATATAATATTTTGAAAAAGTGAACAATAAGGCCATGTAAACACAAACATTCATTTTTAGAAATGCAATCTTCTTAGGGCAGAATGTCACAACTGGGTAGGAGCTGCTCTGTTTGTCATGGCATTCTAGTAAACAAAAACCTACTCCTTCGTTCATATTAGGAGGAGCATACATTTTCCTTCCATTCCTGTTTATGTTTTTAATCAGATCCAATCAATTATTTTAATCCTCATTGAATCCTGATTTGGATTATCATAAACTGATTCAAAATCCTGTTTAGGCTTTCCCAGAGCAGGAGGAGCACAGTGCTACTGCAGTCTTTGAGGTAGGGGGTTATCATCTCCAGGATTGCCCATGCTACTCCCAGAGTCAACTGGAGAATTAGTTCTATCTGATGCTGGTTTTTAACATTAGAGGACTCCTGTGATAGCCACATCAAGAGATTAGTTTCCTCCTCACAGAGCTGAAGCCAGCAAGGGCAGTAAAGTGGTGAAATGGTCTGGTTTTCAACACAGAATCATAGATATATTCATGAGGAAGTCTTAATGTATGAACAAAAACAATAGTAAATGAAAATCACTGTTAAAATAGCCTATACCTCTATGAATTTGTGGCATTAAAATTGTTAATAATCCTATATAAAGAGTATGCTTTTATCAGGAAAAAGCTTTATTACTACATTATATTTGTCAAAGTGCTGACTAATTTCTAACCATGTTGAATATAAATCATAGGTAATTTACTAGGTTAATTATATAAGTAATCTGCTTAATAAGTTTATTTTCTTTACTCTTCAATACCACCCTATAGATATTATTTAGTGGACTATTGAAATCATCTCAATATGCCAAATAATAAAGACACTTCAATGTATTATACAACTTAAATGTCTTTTTTTTGCTTTATTTAACCTTCTCTTCATTCTAAGAAACTAGGCATGACTTATTTAAAAGAAAAAATAGTTCAAAAATGGCACCTGTCACACAAAAATTAAGAGATCTACTTAGTTTTGTAAATGAAAACATTCCAATAAAAGCAAACATTAATTTGTAGCCAGTTGTTCAAGTATATTAAATAAGATTAAAAATGAGTATACAAATGGAATTTGGGCATCCATCCAACAATGAGAGATACACTCTCCCTCTGGACTCTTGGGGGAGGGTCTAGGCCCTGCCCTGGATGAAATGACAGACTATGGACACTACCATGGAGGGCCTCACCCTGCCTGGGGAAATGAGGGGATATTGGAGGGTTTGGTGGGAGGGCATGGGAGGAGGGGAGGGGAAGCGAGAAGGACCTGGAATTGACATGTGAAGCAACCTTGTTTCTAATTTAAATTTAAAATTAAATAATAAAAAATGAGTATTTTGTATCTGCACATTTCAATGTTCATCTGCTATAGGAGGGAGTGTTAGTCATTTAAATGTTGTTAGGTCACAGAGTACACTGAAAATTAAGGTCAATGAACATCAATCATCAATTCATTTTTAGATCCAGGTTGTATCACTAGGGAATGGTCCGGGAATCATTTCATTTTCAAATGAACCATTTATGCTTGGACTCAAGGGTCAGAGGGCCAGCATCAGCTAAAGTGGTTTCAGCTGCATCAAAGTTAAATGTGAACCTAAAGTCACATGTAGCAATGCTGCTGTTCCCTGTAGGTTGGTCTCCATGGATCTAAGGTTACAAAGATGTCAGAAACAAGCTACAGGTGCCAAGAGAAACGGTGTGATTAGCAAGTCTCTTGCCTCTGAGAGCAGCAGGTAAGATAATTTTAGATGTTGCAATGTTAAAGGTAAGGCAAATAATAAGTTTTATTTAAGCACACCAGTTTGGAGAAATAGATAAATCAAAGATTGATCAACACCTGGAATTGTTCAGCATTTTCCTTCTTTTGGAAGTATTGATACTTCAAATAAAAATTGGCCCTGTTTGAGAATAAGTATTGATTCCCCCACCCCCCACCCCCGCATCTCTTAATGAGGATACTAGCAGTCTTGATTGTTCTGGATACTTCATGGATTTACAATTGACAGAGTTTCATTATTATTGGAGGTTGCAATATTTTGTAATTTATTCTTATAATAGGTCATTTGTAATTTTTATTTCTTTTCTGTGGCAGGAAAGACAGAGAAGAAGTTGAAATAAATGTGGTCTTCTTGGTGCAGTAGCTCAATTGCCCTATCTATTCCATCAGATTTTGTTGTTATTGTAACTGAATTTTAAAGGTTTTATTAAAAATAAGCTGTTTTCCTATGCTATACTTTTCTAGTAACCAGACTACACAATATTTATGCCATAATTAACTGGAAAACCTAATAGTCTAAACTATTTCATGCAGACATGTTTTAAAAAGCCATTCTGTAATTTGTTTTGGGAAGGAATTTATATTATATCCAATTCTAACAAGATATGGACAAATTAGTTAATATATGTCCATAAATATATGAAAATCAATGTAACATACATGAATAATTTTCATAAGTTTTCTATGAAATCTGAGAACAATTGAGAAAAATAGTAAAACAATATTGATCTAAATTATCAGACTTAATCTGTATATCAGGTAAATGGGTTTTGGAATCTTTCCAGCTGCTAAATACCACAAAGTAGAGAAAACCTATAAGTCATTTAAAAGATTTTTTAAATTTATTTTAAATATGTTGACAAAAAAGTTGTAAAGGGCTTTATATATACATAGTCACTTACTTAAATTTTTACATAAATAAAAGCAATTTTAGACTATGCTCCAAATCTCATATACATTGGTCTTGCAGAACTCAGGTCGTATATTTCTAGAGTTAGTAAAACTAAGGGCGTAAAAAATTCATTATTCTAGATTTAAATCTAAAAACAAAAGATATCCAGTAGCAACATTTCATTGGAATTTGCTTTGAATTGCTTAAGAAAATTATAAAATTTGCTTTCAAACATTTTTTGCTGATATGTGTTTAGTGGAGCAATTTTCCACATGTTTAATGTAAATATTAACCAGGTCAATGGTCATATAATCATGTACTTCAGTATGTTTCAGATGGTCTTTGAGCTTAAAAGTTATATAAGAATGACCCAGAGGTAAAACAATGATGATTGAAAATTGGACAAAAATGACCTGGAAGTGAAGAAAATATCATCATTTTCAAGCATCAAAAGAAAAGAGAGTCAGAAACAGAGAAACAGGATGAATTTTTATGCAAAACATTTCTTGGATGAATACATAGATACATGTAAATGTGTTCATGCTTTGAGGCAGATTCAACATATATAAATATGCTCTCCAGATTGACAACATTTCTTATGAACGCAGAATATCAATAAAATATTACCACATATGTGTTTTATAAAACTTCTGAATGATGATTATGTTATAAAATATTTTTACAATAAAAGATTAAATTATATGAGAATATAACTTATGCATTGACATGTTAGTCTCTTCCTTATTGTAAGTACACTCCTAATATGGATTTCTTTACATGGGAAATAAAGTAATCAATGATGCTTTTAATTACTTTAATTTCGAAAACACCATTTTCTCATCAGAATCATTTGTTAAAGCTTAGATTTTCTGAAAAAATTCAATGGTTGTATGTTTGTTTCAGATTTTAAAATAATATACAGAAAATATTAAGCATCTGATTGTAACACAAAAATATAAAAGACCCAGAGATAGATATTGGGGTTCTATCTTCAAGCTGAAGATCAGAAAAGCAAAGCAGCCTGCCACTAGCTCTTTCCTCTACCTCAGCTCAGACCAAAGGGCGATCCTCAAACTGCTCCCAACTTCACTTAGACTGCTATGCTCTCCTCAATGTAGCTAGAGACTTCAGTGTCTTCCTATCCTCAATGTGACTGGAGAATGAATGCTTCTACATTTTATGCCTCTCAAATCCTGAGATTAAAGGCATGAGTTCTGATTCATTCTTTGGTAACCCAGAGTGGTCTTGGAATCAGAGATCTGTCTACCTCTTAATCCTGAGTCCTGGGATTAAAGGTGTGTAACACAACTGCTTGATTTATATAGCTTGAGGCTGCCATTGCTTTCTGAAACTTCAAGCAAGATTTAATAAATCATAAATAACATAGCACCACAACCAATTGCATTTTAAAAGAAGGACATGCTACCCATACATGCCTTTGTATAGGAATTTACATATTATGCTTATAAGTATTTTAAATATATATATACATTAGTATACATCTGAATATTTGAATTTCTTTTATAATTTTATTTATCTAAAAGCACTTCATTTTATACTTACAATACACCACCATAGGAATTATATTAAGTGCTAATAATATCTGTTCATTAAGAATGCAAACATGCAAGGTAACCACATTTTACAAATGTCAGATGGATAGTATAGTGAACTAGACTTCTCAGTTCTGTAAATACCTGAAAAGGACACCAACTTAAGAGAAAGAGTGTGTTTTGTCTCATCTTTTCCAAGGTTTTAATTAATTGTCAGATTGCTTTTTTTGTTGTAGCCCTGAGTGAACTGAATACCATAAGGTCTCTCACTGCATACTGCCTAAGGACCAGACAGACAGCAATAATTTCAGCCGTTTAATCTTTTATTTTAAAAAAGTATGACTCTATATTTATATATTCAACATAAATTTTAAATTTTGTTTGTTATGGCAACTGTAAGCATGTCAATAACTATTGTTAAGTGTATAGCTGTTCTTTGGATTTGTCTAGTCGCTGAGGAATATGGAGTGATTGAGAGAATCTTGGAATGTCATTCTGAGAATTTAGGAGGCTAGCTTACTTTACTCATAGTATTTCACATGTATTCTTTGAGAATGAGATATTGATAAATTTAAGTTGAAAAGGTATTAGAACCCTGTTCCTCATACTGGATTGTCTTGCCTAGCCTTAATACAAGATGATGTCCTTATTATTACTACATCTTGGCATGCCATGTTTTATCAATATGCATGGAAGGCCAGCCCTTTTCAGAACAGAAATGGAGTAGGAATGAACGGGGGAGGAAATAGGGATTTGAAGAATGGGACTGGGAGGAGAGGAGGAAGGGCAAACTGAAGCCAGGGTGCAAAATAAATAAATAAGTAAATGAATGTATTTCTGTTTTAACAATAAAAATATTTTAATTTTAGTTTCAGGAGGTCCCGTTTGTTAATTGTCGATCTCAGTGTTTGTGCCACTGGTGTTATGTTCAGGAAGTAGTCTCCTGTACCAACTCGTTGAAGAGTATCTCCCATTTTCTCTTCTAAAAGTTTCAGTGTGGCTGGGTTTATTTTGAGATCTTTGATCCATTTGGACTTAAGTTTTTTACAAGGCGATAAACATGGAAAACAGTGCCGAGAGGAAAGTTCATAGCACTAAGTGCCCACATGAAGAAACTGGAAAACAGTCATACTAGAGAATTAATAGCACAGCTGAATGTTCTAGAACAAAAAGAAGAAAACTCACCCAGGAGGAGCAGACACCATGAAATAATCAAATTGAGGGCTGAAATCAATCAAGTGGAAACCAGGAAAACATTGAGAAGAATCAATGAAACAAAGAGTTGGTTCTCTGAGAAAATCAACAAAATAGACAACCCTCTGTCCAAACTAACCAAAAGACAGAGAGAGAGAGCATGCTAATTAACAAAATCAGAAATGAAAAAGGGGATATAACAACGGACTCTGAGGAAATCCAGAGAATCATCAGGGCATACTTTGAAAATCTGTACACCACAAAATTCAAAATTTTGAAGAAAATGAACAATTTCCTGGATAGATATCACTTGCCAAAACTAAATCAAGAGCAGATAAACAATCTAAACAGACCTATAACCCCTAATGAAATAGAAGCAGTCATCAAAAGTCTCCCAAACAAAAAAAGCTCAGGCCCAGATGACTTCACTGCAGAATTCTACCAGAATTTCAAAGAAGAGCTAATTCCAATACTCCTCAAAGTATTCCACACAATAGAAGCAGGAAGCTCACTGCCAAACTCTTTTTACGAGGCTACAATTACCTTGATACCCAAGCCACAGAAAGACACAACCAAGAAAGAGAACTATAGACCAGTTTTCCTCATGAACATCGATGCAAAAATACTCAATAAAATACTAGCAAACAGGATTCAAGAACACATCAGGAAAATCATCCACCATGATCAAGTAGGCTTCATCCCAGGAATGCAGGGATGGTTCAACATTAGAAAATCTATCAATGTAATCCACCATATAAACAAACTGCGAAAGAAAAACCACATGATCATCTCACTAGATGCTGAAAAAGCCTTTGACAAAATACATCACCCCTTCATGATAAAGGTCCTAGAGTGATCAGGGATAGCAGGAACATAATAATATAAATAAATCATATAATAAAAGCAATATACAGTAAACCAACAGCTAATATCAAACTAAATGGAGAGAAACTCAAAGCAATTCCTCTAAAATCAGGAACAAGATAAGGCTGTCCACACTCTCCATGTCTCTACAATATTTTACTTGAAGTTCTAGCTACAGCAATATTTTAAATATATTCTTAAAGTCTTCTGTTTTCATTTTCTTGTTTATTCATTCTTTATATATTTCAATACATTTAATAAACAAGAGAATAGAATTTATAGTTAGTAAATTGTTTTATTTAGTATCAAAACAAAACAGTTTAGGCAGCTCATTTTGCAAAACTATACAAAATTTTAAATTTTAGAAACTAAATAAATCCTTGCTGTCAGAATTCAATCCTCATTCTTCTTTTCAGTCTCTTCTTCGCAGCTTTGATGCTTTCACTTGGATGACATGTTGTTTTAATTGGCTCAATGCTCTTTGTAGGCAAAGACAAAATTCAACTATCCAATCTTTGAGTTCTTTCTGGAATGTTCTAGACAGTTTTTCTTTTTTTGGATTTCTCTCTGGCTTTGGAGGCTGTCCTGGAACTTCGTCTTGCAGACCAGACTGGTCTTGAATCACTAGACAGTTATTTGGATCTTTTCATGGAGTAAGTTGTAGTGTGGAAATAGTTATCTATGTCCATGTCTAGCTTTTATCATTCTTTGACTAAAAATCTATAAATCCGTGCCACAAATTTAGTATCCATTTTTAGCAAAGCTATATGAAGTGATTAGTTGGGAGACAATGAGACAAATGAATCAATGCCATGATGTTTTTCCTTACTGACCCAGAATGCTTCATGCTCAGTTCTGGTGCGAATCATTTGTTACAAGACACCCTGTACCCTAAAGGAAATTAATTAGGCCATTGTGGGAATGAAACCAATAAACACTGTGAATACTTAGACTTCTCAATTTAATAAAATATCACCTTTTGTAACTACTAAAGCTCAAATCTGTCTACCTATCTATCTGACTATCTATCAATCTAGAGAGAGTCTTTTATAAAATTATGTAATTCTTGATAATTTTTGATTGGTCCACCAAATAAATTTTACTCAATCACCTGGGTTTTTGGCTTGCTTAATTTGGACTACTTTCTTTTTCTCATGAAAATTCTATCATACTGGCAGTGCATTAATTTTGATGGTCAACAATTATTTCACAGTTTCTCTTTTTTCTTTTATGAAACAATTAAAGACAAAGAATACAGTTTAATTAGCCATCCATCACATGATGCTATGGAAGGCATTGTTTATTATTCTTCACCCCTGGACAAGTATTTTTATTGTTAAAAGCAATTTGAGTTCACTATTAATAAATGTTGACAAACTTAATGAATATGTAAATAATTTTGTTTTTAGCAAAGCTACAACCTCATGCTAGTCTCATAAAATAAGCTATAATGCTAATATAGTAAAGAAACATAACCACGTTTGTAGAAAATACACATTCAATAAACATTACTTACTCTACTAAAACTACTCTGTAATTTATTAATTCTATGCTCTTCCATTGTGTATAAAATACAAATTCCATAAACAGTACTTACTCTACTAACTGCTCTGTATATTATTAATTCCCTGCTCTTTCATCTTCTCATGCCATACAATTTCTTAGAGATTTGGAATTAAAGAACTTTTTTGGGAGTTAACCACTGAAGCTCAAGTATTCTACCCAAGAAAAAGCTGACTTCAAATTTTATATGATTTTTCTTACTATAATTTCATATTTGACAATGTACTAGTAGTCATGCACTGTTTTATAAGAATCTTAATAAATAATAAGAGCAATTTGCTGCTGAGATAAGACTTTCTTTCTAAAAACCCTATTATGTGGCTATTAACCTCTGGATATCATCATAAAACAATGGGGATGATATCCTCAATTTCAGACCTTGACATTTTTTGGAAATCAAGTTCTCTAACGTCACTAGATATAAATAATGAAAGAAACTAAGAGTAAGTCACTATGTTTTAAAGCTCTACCATGTTATCAATTCCATTAAAAGCTGTATAAATAAAAATAGATACACACTGATCTTATATTTTATTATATTTGATTCATGAATGATATGATAAAATATAATTTAAAATAAAATTTAAAAGAGCAAGAGCCAATATTTTTAAAATGTGTTAAACTTAACCCTCATTTTGATTATTTCCTGGCATCTAATCCTCCTGGGGGAGTTTGCTTCTTTGTGTTCTAGAGTTTTCAGCTGTGCTGTTAATTCTCTAGTATAACTATTCTCCAGTTTCTTCATGTGGGCACTTAGTGCTATGAACTTCCCCTGTATCAATGCTTTTAAAGTGTCCCATAGTTTTGGGTAAGTTGTGCACAACATTTCTTTTATGAATGTGCATGCCTTTGTATTTGGGACATAGATGTTCAGTATAGACACTTCATCTTGGTGGATTTTGCCTGTGATGTGTATGTAATACCTCCTTCATCTCTTTTGATTGATTTCATTTTAAAGTCTAATTTGTTAGATATTAGGATTGCTACCCCTCCTTGTTTCTTGGGTCCATTTTATTGGAAAACTTTTTCCCAATCTTTACCTCTCAGGGAATGTTTGTCTTTGAGGGTGAGGTGTGTTTCTTGTATGAAGCAGAACGATGGGTCTGTCTTCAAATCCATTCTGCTAGCCTGTGTCTTTTTATGGGTGAGTTAAGGCCATTAATGTTGAGGTATATTAATGACCATTGATTGCTCATTCTTCTTTGATTTCGAATGGTTGTTGTTGGTAGAATTATGTGTGGAACTTCACCCCTTTCTTCTTTTGGCTGTTGGTAGAGAGGGATTCCCTAATGCCTATGTTTTTCTGATTGTAGCTAACTTCCTTGTGTTGGAATTTTACCTCTAAAACTATCTGTAGGGCTGGGGTAGTGGATACATATTACTTGAATCTAGTTTTGTCATGGAATATCTTGTTTTCTCCATCTATAGTGATTGAGAACTTTGCCGGGTATAGTAGTCTGGGCTGGCATCCATTGTCTCTTAGTGTTGGTAGAATATCTATCCAGGACCTTCTGGCTTTCAGACTTTCCATGTAAAAGTCAGGTGTAATTCTTATAGGTTTGCCTTTATATGTTACTTGGCCATTTTCTTTAGCTGCTCTTAATATACTTTCTTTATTCTGTATATTTGGGGTATTGATTATTATGTGGCAAGGGGATTTTTTGTGATCCACACTATTTGGTGTTCTGTAAGCTTCTTGTACCTTCATTGGCATGTCTTTCTTAAGTTTGGGAAAGTTTTCTTCTATGTTTTTGTTGAATATGTTTTCTGCCCCCTTTGAGGTGGTTTTCTTCACCTTCTTCTGTACCTATTATTTTTATGTTTAGTCTTTCCATGGTGTCCCATATTTCCTGAATGTTTTGTGTTAAGAATTTGTTGGATTTAAGATTTTCTTTGGTTGTTGAATCCATTTCTCCTAGTGTATCTTCAACACCGAGATTCTCTCTTCCATCTCTTGTATTCTGTTGATAATGCTTGTATCGGTAGTACCTGACCATTTGCCCAGCTTTTCTATTTCCAGCCTTTCTTCAGATTGTGTTTTTTTTTTGGTTTTTTTTTTGAGACAGGGTTTCTCTGTGGCTTTGGAGGCTGTCCTGGAACTTGCTTGGTAGTCCAGGCTGGTCTCGAACTCACAGAGATTCCCCTGCCTCTGCCTCCCGAGTGCTGGGATTAAAGGCATGTGCCACCAACGCCCGGCTCAGATTGTGTTTTTTATTGTCTCTATTTCAGTTTCCAACCCTTGCACTGTTTGCATTGTTTCTTGCAATTTTTGTTTTATCTTTTAGTCCATTTGTTGCATTTACGAATTTTTTGGTTTGTTCTTTCTTCCATTTCTTGCATGTTTTGTTTTGCTCTTTCTTCCATTTCTTGCATTTTTTGGTTTGCTTTTTCTTTCATTTCTTGCCTTTTTTGGTTTGTCTTTTCTTCCATTTCTTGCTTTGTTTTTTCTTCCATTTCTTTCATTTTTTTGGTTTGTTTTTTCTTCAATTTCTTGCAATTTTTGGTTTGTTTTTTTTTCATCCATTTCCTTGAGGGATTTTCCTATATCCTCTTTTAGGGCCTCTATCATTTTCATGAAGGTGGTTTTAAGGTCATTCTCTTCTGCTTGATTTGCATTCGAATGTTGGCGCCTTGCTGGTGTGGAGTCTCTAGAATATGACTATGTCATATTGTTTTTCTGTTGTTGAGTGTGTTTTTGTATTGTCTCTTTCCCAGCTCTTCTTCTAGTGGGTGTAGAAAGAGCCCCTTACTGGTCTAGTGGTTAGGGGACCAGAGTTCCCTTTTGGTGGGTGCTAGCAAGTCCAATAATCTGGTAGTTCTTCTATTCCTTGTCATTTTTCTGTTCCTGGTCCTGCTGGAACAGCTGGTCCCCTGGTCTCCCTGGATCTGCTGGTTTCCTGGTCTCATTGGTGGGAGAGAATACTTGGAATCTCGCTTCTTGGTTCCTGCCAGAATTGGAAACTCTGTCCACTTCCCAGGCAATCCTCAGGCACTGGAACGCACGCCTGGATCCAGGGCCTGTTGTACCTGGTCCCACCACCAGACCAGCTGGTCCCCTGGTCTCCCTGGATCTTAAATTCTGCTCTTAAACAATATATCATAACCACAGTTTTCCTTCCTAATACTCCTCCGAGTTTCCTCTACCTTCCATATACCACAGACAAGGTCCCCCTCAATTTCCCCTTCAGAAAAGACCAGGTCTCTGAAAGACTAAAGGCAAACATGACAAAACAAGATACAATTTTTAAAAAGGCAAAAAGCCATCATATCGAGGCTGGATAAAACTTGCTCTGAGTCTGCTGGTGAAATCATGGGCCTAGATTTCTTTCCTCCCAATATCTCTCTCTACCAGAAAGTTCTGCCTATTTCTCTCCTGTCTAGCTATTTTTCATTTTTTTTTTACTAAACCTATCAGGTGGCACCTCACTCAGAGATACATCTTTACACTATAAAAAAGTATTAAATAACAAGTTACACTTTATGGTTTCAATTTGTCACCAATAAGATGTATTGGAGTTTAAATATGTAATACCTCAAATTAAGTAATTTGAAAATACTAGAGTTCTATAGCTGCTATTAGCTAATATGACAGTTTTCTGACAACACTGGTGCTGTAAGTTGATGCCCAGAGATTCAGAGACAGGGGAAAACTATTCTGACAATGACCATGTGTAGTAGGAATGTGAGGATGGAGGGTCCTCTATAGGTTCCAGAGGCAGAGGTTCCTCAAAAATGTAAGGAAGTATTTTAATCACTGTAGTTTTTCCTTTATGGAAAGTGTCAAAGAAAACTGATACTTCAAAGAATACCACATATTAAGGTCAGAAACACAACTTGAAACAGGTCTGACTAAATGTGAGGGAAGTATGTTAAAGTTTGGCTTCAAGTCTTGCCTTGGAAAACTGGGAGTTTATGGGGGTTGTTATTCTGTACATATGTTTCTGTTATTGCTTAATAAATAAAACACTGATTGGCTGATTGGCCAGGCAGGAAGTATAGGCAGGGCTAGGAGATGAGGAGAATTCTGGGCAGAATGAGTCCGTGAAAAGAGAATGTACAAAACATTCTCAGGTAAGCTAAGACCACGTGGAAATACACAGATTAATAGAAAGGGGCTAACAATTAAAACAGTGCTAGTCAATAAGAAACCCAGGACACTGAACAACAGTTTAATTATTAATATAGGTCTTGTGAATTTATTTGGGTGTCAAGGGCAGCAGGACACTACCAGGCCAGAAAAACCTCTCCTTACAGGGAGTTGTAGATGAATTGCATCCAACCTGTTATATGACAATGTTCAAGAGAACAGTCCTGTTCATATTATATTATATGAAAGTTTTTACTTAAATGCACAAATTTTTCTAGGTATTAGTTTTGCTTTTCACTATGCCTTGCTTGTCTCCTGTCTCTTGTCCTTTTGATAGCATCTCTGTCATGTCATCTCCCTGATCTCTGCCTTTTAGCAGTTCATCATTTTTCCCTTTTCTGCCATTTACACACCGTAATCAGTCAGACACATTCTTACCCTTTTAGTTAGTTAACATCTGTGCACATGTCTGTTTAAAATTTTGTTTTCTTCTCTCAATATATGTTTTTATTTAAATTAGAAACATGCATGCTTCACATGTCAATGCTAGCTCTCTCTCCCACCCCTCCTCCCTTGTCCCTCTACCAGTGCCCCCAACTCTCCACCCAATCCCCACAGCATTGTTCATGGAGTGTGATGCCCTCCTTTGGGGGATCTCCAGAGTCTGTCATTTCATCCAGGGCAGGACCTAGGCCCTTCCCCATTTGTCCAGGCTGAGAGAGCATCCCTCTCTCAGACTGCTTTTCTCTATTCTTACCTCAACTCAACCTTACTGTTGCCCCATCCCTTCTTCTCCCCTCCTCTTATCCCCCTCTCTTTTTCCTGGTTCACTCACCCCTTCCCCAATGTTCCCAATCTGCTAAACTTATTTTGCTCAAAACATACCTTATTTCTTAAGACAATGTTGCATGTAGCAGAGTCTAGCCTATAGCCAGCTATCTAATGGAGAAAGACCTTAAATTTCTTAATCTGTTTCCATCTCACTAGCATTGGAAGAGTGTATGGTAGTGTTTAGCTTTAAGTGTTAATGGGGATTGAACCCAGGGCTCTTTGCATCCTACACAAGCAGGAGACAAACTGAACTTCATTCCTCATTATCAGGGAGGACATTATTGACTGCATCTTTCTTCCTAGTACACCTTAATCTTGTTTCTTTCTATTTATCATGTACCCGTCTTGTCAGTCTTTCCCGTTTTATACACATGCCTTTCATAATATATACATTCCTACAAAGGTTTTATTTTTATCTTATTCATGGGTGATAATCTAGAAACTCATAGAATGCCAGTGATAACTATGTAGTATATATTTTTCACTTTAGTGAAAATTGTGGTTTTTGAGAAAGAGCTTTTCCTCTAATACATTTGACTAGATAGTCCAGAAACCTAGAGTAAAACTAAATACTACTGGTCTAAAAAGAAAAGTAACTTTAAAATTATTTCTAAAAACATTCTGTTATACTTAGTGCCATATTTAGCCACTGTTAGTATAGCTCTCTTCTGCGGTAGATTAGAAGAAATACAAAGACCCACAACCAGGTAATTATTCAAAGAGAAAAACCTTGAAACATACAGCTCTAAATGGGGTGTCTCCTTAAAAGTCTCTCCCCTATAGAAAAGGATGTGGAAAGAATTTTATATATATCAACATACATTAAAATATACTATTATATGACATATAATGAATATGTAATATAAAACATAGTAATACATAACGTAATTTGTTATTGATTCTTTAGGAATTTTACATCATGAACCTTATCACACTAACCTCCCAGTCTCCCCATGTCTGGCCCTCGCCTATGCAGTGTGCCCCACAAATGAACCTCCAAATTGACTAAAAAATATATCTTGCTTCTCCATCTTTCCTGTGTTTTCTATACCTTGTATCCACATTAATAGTATTGGGAGTAGTTGTGTGTCATGCATTATATGCTTTTATCCAGTCAGTCCTACCTGCAAATGAGTCATTGGTCTTGTTCAAGGCCTCTAACCTGTGCCACAGAAGCATCACTGGACCCTCACTAAAACTCATGCCAGCCATCCTGCTGTTGCTTTGAATCATGGAGATCTTACAGCTATCATTCAGCAGTACCAGTCCCTTCACATGCCCTCGCTGGTCATAGATAGGGTAGATGTTAGGGTTGGCCAACCTAAGCCAATGTGTGGGTCTTGGTGGCAGCTGTGCTGGCCACTGGGACTGTGCATCCCTGAGGTAAGAGGCACAGCTAAATATCCTAGACCCAAGCCCCTCGATCTGGGCCAGTTTTCTCAAGCCTGTTTTGAGAGCTGAGCACATCTCTTCTAAGCATAGGTATCATTGCTCCCGTGAGGGGCAAGATCTGTTCTCTTGCCAGTGTCCAGGGAGGAGTAGGGCCAGCTATCCAAGAGCCAGTGAAGGGCAAGGCCAGCTTAGCACATCTCTCAGACATCAACTTGCATGTTTCCTATGGTCCCCCATGGTAACATGGGTCACAGACATCAACACAGACCCCAGGTGCAGCAGAACCATGTATCCACTCACAGATACTGAACAAGCAGGCACAGTGCTTACACAGGTCTGAACCAGGTCCTCTCCATATATATTGTAGCTTTTCAGGTAGTATTTTTAAGACACTACCAAGTATGTTGGGGGTGGGGTGTCTAATTCTTGTGGCTCCACTTGAAGATCTTTTCCAGATGTTGGTTTGCCTTCTCAAATTTGACATGGTAGTTTTTGCTGCGTCTTACTGTCTTTTATTTTGTTATGATTTCTTGTTACCTTTTAGAAGGATGATGTTTTCTAATGAGAGGCAGAAAGAGAGTTGATCCAGAGGGAGAGGAGGTGTAGAGTAACCGACAGGAACTGTCTATCATCCACTAGCAGCCATTCATTCTGCTAATGTACTGAGCCTTTCCATCAAGCATGAAGCTGTCCTAATCTCACAAAATTATATTAAAAGAGAGTTCTTCCTGCTCATTAATGAATCATAGATGTAGAGTGCAGGTAGAAGAATAAAGAAGCAATTTTCTATTTATTCATTTCCTATGAATCCATGGAAAAGAATAGTGCATCTACCTATGCAGGCAGAGTACTAGGACTAGGAAAATTTTCTATTTCAATTAGTGCCTAAAGTTACCAATGAATATCTTTAAAACATGAAGTTTTGTCAAATTTTTGTTTTTATATATGCATATATATCGAAATAATGAGGAACAGAAATCATTTTTAAATATACTCAAGTTTCACCCTAATTTTTCACATTTCTTTTTCTGTGTTTAAAACATCAGATCTTATAGATACCAAATTTGATAAGAAAGGGCAAAAACATGGTATATCAGAAACAGAGAATAGAACACAAAATGAAAACCATCTTCCTCAAGACATTAATTTCTTACAGGACCAGTATAGTCCTAATGAGCCAGGAATTTCAAATCCTGAGAAACAATATGGTTGCACTGTCTCATTTCCCAGACACGTTTATAATTTCTTTCCCTTTTTTATCTCCTGCTACTGATAGAAGCATAAAAGTCTCTCCTATATTTTCTATAATGATTAAGATAAATATTCAAGACAGATTATGTTATTCTATTCTTACTGGAAATGAAAACCCTGCTTCCTCTCCAACATATTATGGTATGCTGTTTATGATATGCATGCTCTTTTGAAAAGAAAACAAATCATTTTTATTGAAGTCACTCTCATGTTTATTTCAGATCACCATGAGAAGAGCCTCATATGTGGTAATACGGCGTGACTTTGTAACTGACATCAAGGAAGGCATCCCTATGCTTGACAGCAAATCATTATAATATGCATTAGTAGCAGGAGATTTGTGTAGTCTGTGTGATGGGTTAATGAACTAAACTACCACATTAGGAGACCATAGTTCAAATTATATGTGCCCCTTATGCTTATATGCTGTAAATGGTTATTCCATGATGTCAAGTTGTCTTTTTCTCTTTAGCCAGCTTGAAATGGAGGTGACTGCTCACATTAAGGTTTAACTAAAACTTGGCAATTTGAATATTTCAACCACATTTAAGTATCCTGGAATTTAAGACTTAATAAATTTCCCGAGTAATGGAGATAGAAGCATGCCTATACTTTGAAACGATTCATTTGGTCCATAACTCAGCTCTGAAAAAGCTGACATTGTAGATAAGAACAACTCATGAAGAAATCATGAATAGTTTCTAACTAAATGGATTTTAATTTCAGTTTAGAAAAAAGCAGTGATGAAATGTTTGATAATTCAGTTAACACAAATGACATAATTCACAACATTTATTGATATTAAAGTATAGTCCCATTTTTGAGACTAATATGCAAAATTGTGTACTTACAAAAATTGTTTAGGTTAGCAAATACTCCTGCAGTTTGATTTCTTCAGTTTTCAAGAATAACTCAATATTTAAATACTTTTAAGATACAGCATGGTTGAAATTGAGACAAAAATTCATAGGTGGTTTTCATTTAAATTATATTCATGTCATAAAATTAGTGAAAGTCAAAAAAGGGAGGTCACAATGAACAAAGTCTATGTCATAAATTCCAGAACTCCTGTAAAATCAATTTGCTAGTTTCTGTCTACTGGAAGTGATTCTTCCCACCCTTTAGTAGTTATGTCTATATAACCGATCTGATAAAGGAAGATGGATGGTATGAGATACGATGTAAAAGCAAGCTTGGTCTTGTAAGTAGATAGCAGCTTTTTAATTACTTAAATATGTACATTTGACACTAACTTGCAGGTACTTAGTACACAATCAGTGTATAGTGCCAGTGATGCCAAAAGCTTAAGAATATTATGTAGGATTTGTAAACACATCATACTCAGTTGGAAAGTGAAAGAGAAATTATTTCACGCATTTTAAAAGGAGTAACAAATCAGTATCTTCTGGATGGTTAAGAGGAGATCTTTAGAAGAGCTGATGCAACTTGGTTCTGAAGATGATGCATGAGAGAAGTACAGATGAGCTGGTCCTAAATATGACAATCTTGGATTATAGGTAATCTTTCCACAAGCATTCAAAGGAAATAATCAAGCTCCCATCACCTAGACACATCCATGCATTGAGCAGTGTCTTTTATAAAGGTCTATGTTTTAACATATGATGTTTTCTAATCATTGCTAAACACTGAAAGAAATATGGCAGGAACGATTATAATTGGAGTATTGGCATGATGGGATTATCCCAGATAACTCACCTTATTCCAATGTAACTACACACAGGTATTGAAAATAGGGGTAAATAATTAATGGTAGAAGGGAGCACTAGAAATTGAGAATGGCCCGGAACCATTTTGGGACTGTTTTTCTTTGTTTCTTTCTGGATTGGTTTTGTTGTTCTTTCTTTTTGGGTTTGTTTTTCTTTTTTTCGAGACAGGGTTTCTCTGTATTGTTTTGGAGCCTGTCCTAGAACTTGCTCTTTAGACCAGGCTGACTCTACCTCCTGAGTGATAGGATTAAAGGCATGCACCACCAATGCCTGGCTTTGTTTTGTTTTTCTTAAGAGACTCAGAAGTTGCTAGTGTCAATGTCATCTCAATATCAGATATTAAATACATACTGATATCCCACTTCGAAAATTTTAAGCTTTAAAATTTTTGTTGGTGGCTAGAAAGATATCAATGTTGAAAGGCGCTATCTGTTCCGTTTTAAGACCCAAGTTCAATTCACAGCAACCATCATCAGCTCATTACTAGAAGTCTGTTACATCAGGAGACCCAACATTTTCTTCTGACCTCAGTGGCAATCAGGCTCTCATATGGTGCCTGAACAGACACACACACACACACACACACACACACACACACACACACACACACACAAACACAGACTCGGGCAACGCATACACACATTTAAAATAAAATACCAGAATTAGAAGTTGTTAGTATTTTTGTGCCATTGCATGTTTAGTGATTTGGTGCAACAGGGATAAGGAGCTAATATATTATCATTCAGCGTCCTGGATAATCTGTTAGTAAATAAGCTGAATGTTTTTGGGAGGACATGGATAATAGAAAGGTGGAATAGGCTGAAATGAAGAAAACTCCCAACAAATAATCTATTGTTTCACTCAGTCATGAATAATCTATACATAGTCTGCATATAGAATCTCTTTAATCTCCCAGTAGATTCTCCCAATTTTTGCCTACTTTAAATCATGGATCTCTTTTGCATACATATCCAGACACACAGAGGGAAAGGAGTGAGGGGACAAAGTAAAGGGAGGGGGAGGCTTATTTTATTTTCCTTTGTTGAGAATTTTTTAACAGGCTGGTCTTAAATATGTTATGTAGCTGAAGATAAACTTTTTCTAACCCTTCTGCTTCTAATAGACAGGTGGCTAGAGAACAGCTATGTGCTGATATGACCTGTTCCTGTGTATTGCTTTTCTTTCTCTATTATAGTCACTGGAACTTCTTCTATTAATTTTCCTATACCATGTTTATGGCCTTTTGTTTGTTGCATGCATAAAGTTAATTAGATAATGCAAGTTTTACATTTAAGTCAAAGACTATACATCTGAGCTGGGCATTGTTAGTGCATGCCTTTAATCCCAGCACTCAGGAGGCAGAGGCAGGCCTCTGTGAGTTCGAGGCCAGCTTGGTCTACAGAATGAGTTCCAGGACAGCCTCCAATACAATGAAGAGACACCCTGTCTTGAAAAACAAAACAAAAATAGACTATACATCTGAGGTTTATACATTGATTCAATGAATGTGAAAACCAAACATCCACACTAGAACTAATCTGATCAGATTGCTACAAAGTTCTACAAAGACAGGGGGAAAAAGTCTATCAGACATTTACATTGAAAATGCCAAAGGCTCAGGGATATGTTTTGAATTAAGAGGCAAAAAAACAAAAACAAAAAAAACGTGACTTTGGTTCACCAGCCTAGTGTAAATGCTGTTTGAATTTATTTTGTGTTGTCTGTTCCGTTTGATTCAAGGCATCCCTTTGAAGGATAACCTTACTTAGAACTCTGCACACCTAGGTGGCTTTGCTACTTGTGGCAATCCTTTTGCATCACCCTCAGGAATCCTGGGGTTACAGCTGTGAGCCTTCACACCTGCCTCTGCATAAACAAGTTCTCACTAGAGTGAATATTTTTGATATTCATTTGCAGTAAAACCAAAGAGATCCTGATGCTTCCTGTGAAGAGGAGAAATTATCCTCTTACCTGCTCATTGCTGATAGACAAAATAGAGAATTACCTTTTATAATAAATATATATGAATATAATGTACACATAAAACCAGTCTCTTTACTAGTGTGCATTGATGTAAAATTTAGGAGCCATTCTTGCACTGTTTATCATCTATTTGTATATGTATCTTTTTAGCTGGAACACAATGTTTTAATATATATTTCCATTAATGTCAATTTATTCTCATTACCTCCCTCCTATTTTAAAATCCTCCAATTGTATTTACACATTCGTGTGTCTGTGTGTGTGTGATTGCATGTGTGACTATGTATATACTGACTTTGAGAATTATTATCGAAAACCTAAATTCCTAGTTTTCAACATCCCAAAGAGTAAGGTTAATTTTAAAGAAAATAGTCTTGAAAAACACATTTCTACATGATGCCTTTGAATTTGTGAATGGATAAAAAATAAACATACTAAAATATCCATTTACACACAGCATGTTCATTGAGAAAAAGAGAATGAAACATGAATTTCTGTCATAACAAAGATTAATCCTAAGTGCATGATGTTGTTAAATCAAAGAAATGCAAAACTCTACATAACTGAATGATTATGTTAAAAAATTAATCCAGAAAAAGGAAATCAGAGACTGACAGATAGCAAGAGGAAAAAGTGTGTGTGTGTGTGTGTGTGTGTGTGTGTGTGTTTCTGTTCTGCAGAAGAAAATGGTATGTGGAAATGTAATGAAGAACACTTAACTCTGGTGTATTAATCAATATTGGAAAAGCTTGTAACATACATGTTAAATAGTAGTTGGTCTAAATGTAAGAATAAATGTTTTATGATACCTCAAGAAACTAGACAAACTTTAAGAAAACAATTTAACTGAGTTACATGACTTCATTTTAGTGAGAAAGAGTGTGGTAGTTAAGGAGATGAAAATATAAGAGTACAGACTATGAACTACTCCTAAGTACTCTATGGTAATTGAAAAACATTCTGTGACGTTTTATGTTAACATTCTTTTTAAAACACTATCTTTTTTCCTTTTTTCAATTAGAAAAAAATCTTATTTATATATTGATCCCAGTTCCTTCTCCCTCCCATTCTCCCATGCCCCCAACAGATACCCATCCCATCACTCTTCTGCTCCATAGAAAGAGTGATGCCTATTGAGGGATCATCAAAGTCTGTCACATCATTTGGGGCAGGGCCTAAGGTATCCTCTGTATCTAAGGGAGAATGAACAAATAAACAAAGGGATAAATGAATATGGGAATCAAGTTTCCATGGATGAACGTAAAAGGTGATAAAAAAGAGAAAAAGTCTAGAATAATACATTGATGCTGAGTTAGAATGGGAGATATTGTATGTAATGGAAGTATGTACATACACGCTCAAAGACAGAAACGTTTAATAAAATAGCAACAGCAAAATAGCAAAAAATTCAAATTAATAAATAATAATTTAATGATTGTGTCCAGTTTATGATAGACATATCTGCATTCCCATAGTTACAGGAACAAATTATTAGGTAAATAAACATGGGGCAGTAATAAATAAATCTTTGCACAATTTCATATAATTTGTGTATGTGGATACTGAATACTGAATGGAGTGGACCTGTCCTCCATTTTAATGAACAGGTTGGGCTTATTTTTTCTCTTAGATGCAGAAAAGAAACAATCTCTTTGAGATGGACACATCCAGTGGGAAACTACAGTCAGTTGTTACAGGGAAAAGTAAATAGCAACAAATTATGCTCATGCTGTATTTCTCAATATGGCTTGCTGAAATAGATGTTTTACCTTTAAATCTATTAACTCAGCCCAATCACATGAAAAGTACTGGACAATTACCTTAAATGGCAGACACACTACAAAATAGTGAAAAGAAATCCATGATGTTTGCAACATAAAATGGGCAGGAGGAAATCTGATAAAACATCCCATTACAGTGGTGCCTAAATTCTTTGGATGAGTAAATACAATCTACGTTCTATTGAGATTCTGAAACAAAATAGTCAATAGACATCAGGTAAGAACTAATCACTTAACATCAACATGATAAAGGTTTTGGAGAGATCAGGAATAACAGGAACATACCTAACTATAATAAAAGCAATACACAGTAAACCAACAGCCAACATCAAAATAAATGGAGAGAAACTCAAAGAGATTCCTCTAAAATCTGTAAAAGACAAGACGGTCCAATCTCTCCATGTATTTTCCACATTGTACTTGAAGTTCTAGCTAGAGCAATAAGACAACAAAGGAGATCAAGGGGATACAATTTTGAAAGGAAGAAGTCAACATTTCCCTATTTGCAGATGATATGATAGTTTACATAAGTGACCTGAAAAACTCTACCAGAGAACTTCTACAACTGATGAACACCTTCAGCAGACTGGCAGGATGCAAGATTAACACAAAAAGAAATCAGTAGCCTTACTATATACAGACGATAAGTAGGCTGAGAAAGAAATCAGAGAAACATTGTCCTTTAAAATAGCCACAAACAACATAAAATATCTTGGGGTAACTCTAACCAAACAAGTGAAAGACCTGTATTGCAGAAACTTTGAGTCTTTAAAGAAAGAATTAAAGAAGATACCAGAAAATGGAAAGATCTTCCTATCTATTAGATAGGTACGATCAACATAGTAAAAAAGCAATCTAAAGATTCAGCACAATCACCATCAAAATACTTGCACAATTTTTCACAGACTTTGAAAGAACAATAAGCAACTTTATATGGAAAAACAAGTGACCCAGGACAACCAAAACAACTCTGTACAATAAAGGAACTTCTGGAGGTATCAGCATCTTCAAGCTCTACTATAGAGCTATAGTCCTGAAAACAGATTGGTATTGCAACAAAAATAGACAGGTAGACTGATGGAAATGAATTGAAAACACTGATATTAACCCACACACCTATGACAAAGAAGCTAAAATTATGCAATGGAAAACTGAAAGCATCTTCAACAAATGGTACTGGCACAACTGTTTGCTGGTGTGTAGAAGACATCAGATAGATCCTTATCTATCACCATGCTCAAAATTTAACTCCAAATAGATCAAAGAAGTCAACATAACATCAGCCACACTGAAGCTATTAGAAGAGAAAGTAGGAGGTACCCATTAACAAATTGGTACAGGAGACTACTTCCTGAACATAACTCAAGTAGCACAGACACTGAGGTGAACAATTAATAAATGGGACCTCCTGAAACTGTAAGGCAAAGGAAACAGTCAACAAGACAAAGCCACAGCCCACAGAATGGATAAAGATATTCACCAACCCCATATCTGACAGAGGTCTTATTTCCAAAATATCAAAAGACTCAAGAAGTTAGTCACCAAAACACCAATTAGTCCAAGTAAAATAGTGAGGTACAGAAATGAATAGAGAATTCTCAATAGAGGAACCTAAAATGGCTGAAAGATACTTAAGAATGTGCTCAATAGCCTTAGCCATCAGGGAAATGCAAATCAAAACAACTCTGAGATACCATCTTACTCCTGTCAGAATTGCTAAAATCAAAACCCCCAAGGAATGTTTATGCTGAAGGGGATGTGGAGAAAGGAGAACACTTCTCTACAGCTGGTGGGAGTGCAAATGCATACAGCCACTTTGGAAATCATTATGGCATGTCCTCAGGAAAATTAGAATCTGTCTACCACAAGATCCAGCAATTGCACTCTTAGGCATATACCCGAAAGATGCACATTCAGACAACAAAGACATCTGTTCCACTATGTTCATAGCAGCATAGCCAGAACCTAGAATCACCCTAAATGTCCCTCAACTGAAGAATGGACAAAGAAAATGTGATACATTTACACAATGGGATACTACCCATTGGGAAAAAAACAATGGAATCTTGAAACTTGAAGATGAGGTTCTGTTTCCAACAATCAGAAAGGAAAAAAAGAAACAAACAAAAAGAATATACTTTATCCCAAAAGATTCCCTCTTTTCTTTATTACTAATATTTATGAGTGATGAATGGTATTCTTCTGTTACAGCAAAATGTTCTTCAGCTTCAGCAAGCTCAAATCCATCCATGAGAACCTCACAAAGGGTTTCAAAATTTACAGTCATAATTTTTATAAAACTATATTTTCAAATTGTATTTTGTTTAGCATAAAATATATAGGAATATTGGAGTTTTGATTTTGTTTAAGCACTACATGTATTTATCTTCCAAATTCTCAAAGAGGAAAATCATCTACTGCCGAGTGTATTTTGTTTACTACAGGGGAAGTTTTAAATTAAGAAGGATGAAAAAAATCAATTCAAGACATTTTACATGGTGTAACATTTACTGGAAAGCCTTCATATTACTCTACATGATAATGATTTCTGTACAATTTAAAATATGTTTAAAGTAACAGTAAAGTTGACATCAATACCAAAGTGAGATTAATTGATATTGAGTGCAAAATGATTACTGAAGCCTTCAAAGTGCATAGATCTGGAAGTCCTTCCTATTATAGCCTTTGCCTTTCTAATAAGCCACAAATGCACCAAGCAGAATAAGCAAAAATCAATTTAATAATTCAAAAAATATTCCAACCACAGATTTTATGGTTACATTAATTGATTTTTTAAAAAAATCTTCCCCAAAATACAAGCTTGAAGCATTATCATGAAAGGATCTGAGGTCATTTCCAATTCAACATGATAAATGATTTCAGGTTCATTAGCACTTAGTTGTGCCAGTTAGGTGTTGATTACTGAAAACAAGACATACTGATAGTGGTCATATCTGCTCTGCACTTATCAGTATTTACTATGTATCAAGTTCTAACTTTTTCTCTTAATTGTTCAGCAATTACCCACAGTGAACTAACTACACTCAACTAGTGTTCAGATACTTTTGTTTATACATGGACTGCTTTTTAGAAGTTCATGAACTATCAAAATAATTCTACATTATTGATTCCAATATAAAAAATAAATAACTATGAAACCCAAATTTAGTACAGCTTTGTCATTCCCTTTCTAAGTCACTAAGTTCATACTCAGTCTAAAGTTGCACTGATACTAGGCAATATTTTTCCAATGCGAAGGATTTGAGAATTTAACAATATGAATTTTAGCTCATGAATTGCATATATGTTTTCCTTCTGCTGGCATAACAATCACACATCACTCAAAGTCATTAATTAATTAGTTTTGAAAGATTATGACTGTCACTTATAGATCTTTCAGTCCACAGTCCTTATACACTACTGATTTTGGATCTACTACCGTAAGAGAATGTAAGGTAGTTGTACAAGACAGCTCAGTTCACGGTGTCCTTGATAAAAAGAGACAACCATGAACTTCCAAACTCTCAAGGTTTCAGCCACCTTACAGTAGTCCCTGTTCCTATGACACTTTGAAAGAAATCTAAGACAGAAATTAGACCTCAAGGTATTTCACCATGACAAATAAAATCTACTTTGTTTGATATGAATGAGGAAAATGTATACAATATTTGATTTGTCTCATTAAAATGAAGAAATAAAGACATTCAAGAATACATTATCATTATAGATTTTAGAGACTCCTATAAAGTAAGACCATACTGAAACAGGTTTTCTAGACACTTTTGGACTATAGAAAATGACTTTGCAAATTTCAGGTACACCTATATAGATAATAATATTATTAAAATATTTGCTGTTGTGAAAGAACCTTAGTCTTTTGTGTCTATTTTTTATGGTTTGAAATAGTCCCTCCTGGATCTGAAATGAGATTCCCAAAGCTACAAGAAACTCACAAATCTAAAAGCACCCCACTGAATAGTAGTAATAAATACTAAGCAACCACTGGTGAGACACGACAGTGACACATATATTTGCTGTTTCCCGAGAAGCTATTGATGTTCTGGTTTGGAATGCTCATGAACTCATTGATTTGCAAGCCGTATTTAAATGGAATCATTCCTTCAGTCTCTCATTCCAGTGACATGATTAGAAGAAATGATTGTTGGGGCCTAGCCCCCACAGAGTCTTTGAGTTGTTTGTCAGCTGATAGCCACAGGTGCATCCCGTTTTCTAGTCCTGGCTTACTGCCCATGCATTGCCCCACTGACATCAACATCTAGCATGAGGAAAATACACTTTCTTCCATCTGGGGTTTTTCTACTGTGTTGTAAGACTATATATAAGACTGCTCCCTCCTACAAGAGAGAGACCTCTTAGCACTGGAAAAATAAAGACACTTCTTAGTACAAACATCTGGACACCTGGTCTTTCTTTTCCTGATACCTCAGATTTGTTTGTAGCACTGGTGCCACAATGATATTCCCAGTAACAGTGTTAAAACACTACCAAAATAATTATAGAAAGTCCCCCACTTCTCTGTCATTAACATTCTATTGTAGTATTGAAATTGTACTATTGACAAGCACGAAAATAATCCAGTTTCTCAAATTTAAAAATTGAAACTTTTTTCATGAATTTTAAGTATCTCCAGGCAAATTGAAATAATCTTTTTTATGCTTTAACACATTTTCTTCTAGTGAGTAGATTTAATCTATTCCAATCAACTTGTTCTTTTATATAATAAAGACTTAATTGTGCATTTTGAAAGCTTGTATCTGTTGAATTTTGTAACTCAAATTGCATCCACAGTAAAGAGACAGACAATGACAAATGGTTGTATTCCTCTAGTGTTCTCCTTTCTGTGAGGTGAAGGTTACAATAGGGTTATTCCTGTGGATCTTCCTTCTTCAGTTAACCATATCAACATAAGCACTCACCAGCCTTCCCAGAGGCAAAAATAACTCTTTCCATGTATGCTATGGGTTTTTTTCTTAGGTGACTCCAAATCCAGTCAAGGTAGCAAACACAGACCATGACTCCCCATCCCTTATGTACTAGGGATCCAGTCATATCTCTTAGAAACTGTAACCCGTTTTGCCATGAAATTATAACCATTCTAATAATTCAAAAGTCTGAAGTTCATGATTCATCTGACTCTGGGTAGTCTCTTAATTATAAGATCAAAAAATTAAGAAAATAAATTTAATTAATTAATTAAACCAAGAAGACATACATAACAAACCTTATGGAACACTTAAAAGCAGTACTAACAAGAAAGATCATAGCACCAAGTGCTCATATTAAGAAACTGGAGAATAGCCGGGCGGTGGTGGCGCACGCCTTTAATCCCAGCACTCAGGAGGCAGAGGCAGGCAGATCTCTGTGAGTTTGAGGCCGGGCTGGACTGATAGCCTCTGAAACAATACAGAGAAACCCAGTCTCGTAAAATCAAAAAAAAAAAAAAAAAGAAACTGGAGAATAGTCACATTAGAGAATTAACAGCACAACTGAAAGCTCTAGAACAAAAAAGAAACAAACTCACACAGGAGGAGTAGAAGGAAGGAAATAAATTGTAGCCTGAAATCAATGAAGTCAAAACAAAGAAAACAATACATAGAATCAATGTAACAAAGAGTCAGTTCTTCAAGAAAATCAACAAGATAGACAAACCTTTATCCAAACTAACCAAATGGCAGAGAGAAAACATGCAAATTAACAAAATCAGGAATAAAAAGGGGAACATAAAAACAGACACTGAGGAAATCCAGAGGATATTCAGGTCATACTTTAAAAACCTGTACTCTACAAAATTTGAAAATTTAAAGGAAATGAACAATTTTATGGATAGATATCACTTAAAAAATTAAATGAAGAGCACATAAGCAATCTAAAAAGACCTATAATCCCTAATGAAATAGTAACAGTCTTCAAAAGTCTCCCAACCATAAAAGCCCATGACCAGATAGCTCAGTGCAGAATTCTACCAGAAATTCAAAAAAGAGCTAATTTCAATACTCCTCAAAGTGTTCAACTTAATAGAAGCAGGAGGTTCATTGCCAAACTCTTTATATGAGGCTAGAATTACCTTGGTACCCAGGCCACACATATACACAACTAAGAAAGAGAACTACAGATCAATTTCTGTCATGAGCATTGATGTAAAAATACTCTATATACTATTAGCAAATAGAATCTGAGAACACATTAGAAAAAATAATCCACCATGATCAAGTAGGCGTCATCCCTGGGATACAGGTATGGTTCAACATATGAAAATCTTTGAATATAATCACCATACAAAAGAAAAACTGCATGATCATCTTCGACAAAATACAACACTCTTTCATGATAAAGATCGTGGAGAGATCAAGGATGATAAGAATATACCTAAACATAATAAAAACTATATACAGTAAACCAACAGCTAACATCAAACTAAATGGAGAGAAACTCAACGCAATTCCTCTAAAATCAGGAACAATACAAGGCTGTCCACTGTCTCCATGTGTCATCAATATTGTAATTGAAGTTCTAGCTAGAGCAATAAGACAACAAAAGAAGTTCAAGGGGGTACAAATCAGAATGGAAGAGATCAAATATTCACTATTTGCAGATGATATGATAGTTTACATAAGTGACTCAAAGAACTTTACCAGGGAACTCCTACAACTGATAAAAATCGTTAGCAAATTGGCAGGATACAAGATTAACTCAAGAAAATCAGTAGCCCTATTATGTACAGATGATAAATGGACTGAGAAAGAAATCAGAGAAACAACACCATTTATAATAGCCACAAACAACATAAAATATCTGGGGATGATGCTAACCAAACAAGTGAAAGAGCTGAAAAGCAAGAACTTTGAGTCTTTAAGGAAATAAATTAAAGAAGCCCTCAGAAAATGGAAAGATCTCCCATGCTCTTGCATAGGTATGATCAAAAGAGCAAAAATGGCAATCTTGCCAAAAGCAATCTACAGATTCAGCACAATCCCCATCAAAATACCAGCACAAATTTTCACAGAACTTAAAAGAACAATAATCAACTTTAAATGGAGAAATCAAAGACCCAGGATAGTCAAAACAACCCTGTCCAATAATGGAACTTCTGGAGGCATCAGCACCCCTGATTTCAAGCTCTATTATATAGCTACAGCTTGGTATTGACACAAAAATAGACAGGTGGAACAATGGAATTGAATTGAAAATCCTGATATTAACCCACATGCCGAAGAACACTTGATTTTTGATAAATAAGCTAAAATTATTCAATGGAAAAATGGTGCTGGCATAAGTGAATATTGGCATGTAGAATACTGCAGATAGATCCATGTCTATGGCCATGCACAAAACTTAAGTCCAAATGGATCAAAGACCTCAACATAAATCCAGCCACACTGAAGCTCTTAGAAGAGAAAGTGGGAGGTACTCTTGAAAGAATTTGTACAGGAGACCGCTTCCTGAACGTAACACCAGTAGCACAGACATTGAGATGGACAATAAACAAATTGGACCTCCACAAACTGAGAAGTTTCTGTAAGGTAAAGGACACAGTCAACAAGACAAAAAAGCAACCCACAGAATGGGGAAAGACATTTGCTAACCCCACATCTGACAGAGGGCTGATCTCCACAATTTACAAAGAACTCAAGAAGCAAGTCTACAAAACACCAGAGGATACCATTTAAAATTGGGTAATTGAACTAAATAGAGAATTATCAGTAGGGGAGTCTAAAGTGGCTGAAAGACCTTTGAGAAAGTGCTCAAAATCCGTATCCATCAGGGAAATGTAAATTAAAACAACTTTGAGATATGATCTCCTGTCAAAATAGCTAAAATCAAAAATAACAATGATAATTTAGGCTGGAGAGGATATGGAGAAAGGGGAGCACTCCTCCACTGCTGATGGGAGTGCCAATTCATACAGCCACTATAGAAACCAGTATGGAGATTCTTTAAGAAAATGAGAATCAGTCTACCACAAGACCCAGAAATTCCACTCTTAGGCATATACCCAATAATGCACATTCATACATAAGAACATCTGTTCAACTATGTTCACAGCAGCATTATTTTTTTCTATACAAGCCATTTATTTTAAATGCCAACTACATGTAGGATGAAGTCAGTGTTACATGCTTATCAGTAACAGTAGGAAAATAGAACCAGTGAAAACCTTTGTACAATTGTGATGGACTCAAAAGAGAAAACTATTGTTTACAATCTTTCACACAGGTGACTTCAAATTTGGAGGTACTTAAATAAAAATACTATATATTTCTTTAAAAACCACTATGTACAATTGATGCATAAACAAGTTTTACAAAGTACTGTTTATGCAGGTTGTGGAAAATACTTGCATAGGAAATGAAATAAGTTTAAGAAAGACTTCTGAGCCTTTAGCATTGAAGGCACTTGACTTCACCATTAACAGCACAACCACAAGAAACTCGGTGTTGGAAGCCAGATGTGGCACATACATGGTGAGGGGAGGGAGCTCAGATACCTCAGGTTTTCAGCTGCCCTATCTGTGCACAGAATTCCCTAGGACCTACTGAGGTAACCTGGACAGTCACGTGCAGGTAAACCTCAGGACTCTTTCACAGTGTATCCGATCTCAGAGCTCACATAGACACATGAATAGAAGATATTCCCAAGACTCAAACTTGCAAACAGTCCATCTATAGAAATGGCCACAGCATTATAAAATTCCAAATACAGAAGATTGGTAAAGTCATGGATCTATTTTTTAGGGAAAACAAAATCAAAAGACTTTCATAGCAGCATTATTTGTAATAGCCAGAACCTAGAAGCATCCTAGATGCCACTCAACTGAAGAGTAGACAGAGAAAATGTGGTATATTTACACAATGGAGTACTACTCTGAGAAAAATAACAATGGAATCTTGAAATTTGCAGGCAAATAAATGGCACTAGAAGAAACCAACCTGAGTGAGGTAACCCAGTCACAAAAACACAATCATGGTTTGTACTAACTTGTATATGGATTTTAGGCATGAAACATGGGGGGGGTCAGCCTATAATCCCACAGCCAGAGAGTCTGGGAAAGAGGAAGGACCCAAAGAGAGATATGCATGGTACCCCAGAGAAGAGGAATCAGACAGAATCTCCTGATGAAATTGGGAGCAGGAGGAGAGGGGGTGGGGAGACCTGGGAGAAAGAGAGTGGGTGAAGAGGAGGGGAGAGGAGGACATGGGGAAGCAGGATGTTTGAGTCGGTGGAAGAATAGACAAGAGCAGGATGAGAGATACCATAATAGAAGGTGTAATCACAGTTTTGAAGAGAGATCTGTCTGGCATTAGTGAGATTTCCAGAGACCTATGAGGATGACACCTCCTGGCAATCCAAGCAATAGTGGAGAGACTACCTTAAATGCCCTTCCCTGATAATGTGATTGATGACTTCCTTGTATGCCATCCTAGAGCCTTTATCCAGTGGCAGAAGGAAGTAGAGGCTAAACACCCACAGCTAAACACTGAACTGAACTCCTAGAAAGCAGTTGCAGAGAGTGAATAGTGATGAGCATAGGGGTCAATTCCAGACTGGTGAAACCCACAGAATCAGCTAACCTGAACAAGTTTGAGCTCATGGACCCCAGACAGATAGCTCTGATGCCAGCATGGGACTGATCCAGACCCCCTGAATGTGGGTGTCAGTGAGGAGGCTTTGGCATTCTTTTGGGACTTGGGAAATAGATCAGTATTTATCCCTGGCATCCTACTTGATTTTGGGACCCCATTCCACATGGAGGGAATCTTTCATCCTTTTCAAATGAGGGAGGGCCTTGGCCCTGCCCAGAATGATGTGACAGACCTTGGGGATTCCCCACGAAGTGTCTCACCCTCCCTGGAGAGTGGAGTGGGGATTGGGTGTGGGGTTGGGGGGATTGTTGTGGGATAGGGGTGGAGGGGAGGCAGAGGGAGCTGGGATTGACATGTAAAGGAAGTTTGTTTCTAATTTAAATATAAAAGAAAATAAATTTAATTAACTAAGTAACCAATTAAATATTTCCAATACATAAGGAGACAGAGTAAATATCTAATTCCAGAAGGGAATGATCACAGAAAAGCAAGGAATGATTGAATCAAACAAGTGCAAACCTAACAAAGAAAACATCAAATCCTAAAGCATCATGTATAGAACTTGAGGCGTCAAATGTAATTAATTTTTGTCTAAAACAGTTAGGACCACCACGCCTCTAGATCTGCCATCTGAAACTTGCATAAGTTACCTTTTGAGTTACCTTTGCAACATTCCTAGGCCTATGTCCTGAACCTGGCATCTCCAATATCTGGGGACTCCACTGAAAGTGCATTGTCCTGTTTCTCCTTTACAGAGAATGATTGGGAAATAGATTGTCTGGTCTGATTTTTTCTGCAAAAGTCATGGATTCAGAACTGTTTCATTTAGGCACTTTTCAAACCTGCAGAATCAATACAATGCATGTTTACCACAGCCCTGTTCTTTTGCCAACTAGAAATGCACTTGCTCCCATGACGCACGTAAAACCATAGCTGTGTTGGTTTGTGATAGCCAGTCATTGGGAGTGCTTCTCTAGAAATCTTTTGTTATAGAACAGGAACCCTTCTGTCGAGGAATTTATCCTTAAATGAAGTTGGAACTTACAACGTAGAACTTCTAATACATCAGTGGGAAACAGCTATTCTTACATCTCACAGAGGGGCATGCCCTATCCCTCTCTCAGTAATGCCCTCTGTTTTCAGGTTTCCCTCTGTGCTTCCCTTTCAGGTTTCATGGTTTACATTCCCATATATACTTCTATCCTACACATGTAAAGATTAAAATGCAGGATCTAAGAATAATAGTAAGCATATGATATTTTACTGTTGAATCTTTATTATTTTGCTTCATGTAATATGTTTAGGTATATCTGCTTTCTTACAAATTAATCATATATATATATATATATATATATATATATATATTCTCAGGATATAGTCCACCATGAGAACGGAATCAAAGCAGTGGTGATCTAACATATTGTTCAAGCACAGTAAAGAAGAAGACAATTAGAATTGTTTGTGTTCCTTTAGCTTTTTCCTACCTATACACCTGTGCAATCACACACACACACACACACACACACACACACACACACACACACACACACATAGCCTTGATACATAATGATATATTTCCTCCAAGAAAGGGAAAATATTCATTGAAGTTCACTCAAATTAGAGGCTATTTAGTTCAGGTTGATTATAGGCTACAAATAGTTTAGCTTTACAGTATGGTGTTATGAATTACACATAGAGGGTAAAACTGTAACTTCTGTACAGATAATGAATACACCTTCTTTGACAGATTGTTAATTCCTGGAGGTGAAAGCAATGAAACTATGTCTATTTAATAAATTTTCTGATACAATCCAAATTTTATCATCTCTTGTCCATATGTGCTACATTAAATGACAAGTTCCTATTTATAAATGTACTAGTCTCTGATCTACAGTCCTCTATTTTGTACTCTTCTTCTGCTGCATAGCCAATAGCTTCTATACCTATTTTATTCTATAACTCTGTATATGGAATTTTTCTGTTTAGATACAGCATGTAAATGAGTTTGTATGATAATTTTCCCTTTGTGTCAATCTCATTTCCAGTAATGACATTCTATCAGGTCTAACCATGTTGTGGGAAGACACAGATTCTCCTTTTGTGAGACTGCAAATTATCACCCTGTGTGAATATGGTACATACAGAGACAGCTATGGGAGTAAACATACATATGAATATGTATATGATTTTATTTATCTATTCATCTGTTTTCATATTTCAGTTACTGTACATCTTAATATTTGTGTGTTTTGAAGAGTGAAGGGCTTAGGCACAGCTGAACATTATCATTTCTATTTCACTTTTGAATATAGCTCAATACGATACTGTCTTTCCCATTTTACTTTTAGATATAACTTAGTGAGGGAAACTCATTATTATGGCTTGAATGTTCTCTCTGTATAAAAATTACTGTAAATATGCATATGACATTATAACAACTTCATCTCTTTCATATTTTTAAACATTTCTGCATACTGAGAAAAGTATGTTTCCTCAATGACAGGTTGTCTAAATGCTTACAGTTGTACATATATTTTTATTTCCATAAAACTGTCTACGGTCTGTGAATTTTATTTCAAGAATAGACAAAACATATCTGTTCTTCATTCTGTCTTTCCCAATCATTGGCTAAAGAAACATTCTGCAGAATAAAGTTAACCAGACATCATAACTAGAACTTCAGGCTTTATGTGACTTATTTTACTGCTATTTGTCCTCCATCCAAGAATCAGCAGGACTTTATGTCCTTAAGAGAACCAAAAAGAATGAAATTAGGTGCACTATTTAGCTATACTATTCTAATGAATTTTTTCCATGATTTACGAGCAAAAGTAACAAGAATTTCTTTGATTCTTGTGTTTACCGTTGTCCTAGAAAATACAACCATGATCCAGTGAAACAATGTTGAATTCTACTTTCTCCTTTTACACTGTTTTTCTTTTTTCTTTTCTTTTTTATTTAAATTAGAAACAAGTCTGCTTCATATGTCAATCCCCACTCCCTCTACCTCACCTCATCCATAAGACCCCACAAGCCCCCATGCCATATACCCCTTGCTCCCCAGGGAGGGTGAGGCACTCCATGGGGAATCCAGGCCGAGAGCACATCTCTCCACGTGAAATGGGCTCTATACACTGTTTTTCTAGTTTCAGTGTATATCTCTATATAATATTTACCTACTATGTATGAAACCTGTATTTATTCTTTATAATGAAAATAAATAAATTTATTTTTCTCTTTTATTCTTGTTTTTGCTTTCAAATCAATGTATTTATTCTTTGACAACTTCATGCATTTTTTTCTGATGATATGCAGACTAACAACTCCTTCCGTATGCATCCTCCTTCCCTACCCATGCAATTTTATATCCTCTTTTGTTGTTTTAAACACATAAAGTTCAATTTCTGCCACAGTGAAGAGTGGTGAACTTACCAAGAAACATATTCTTGAAGGAATCTAACTTTCCCTTTTGCAGAAGCTATCAATTGCCAGTAGTTCTTCTTTCTTTCCTGGGATACAGTCTAGCTAAAGCTTCCAGAGGTATACATGTCGGCAAAACTGTTTTGAGTCCAAATGTGCAGCTGCATTGATGTGTCAGGAAAACACTAGCTTCATGTAGCCATTCACTGCCCCTAGCTCTTATGTGCATTTGCTCAACCAACAACAACTATCCCCAAGCCTCAGAAGGAGCATGATATATTTGTCCCATTTGGGGATGATCAATTTTCAGACTCTTTTTCTAAACACTTGAACCAATTATCAGTTTCTGTTTCCTGGTGGATGTTGAAAGAGTTATCAATATCTAGGAATAACAGACGTTATGAGGTAAATAGTGCCTGAGTCTGAGTGTCACATAAAGCCCATATTAGAGTATGGCTCCAAAATGATTGGGTTGTATCACAAAAGTTTGTAGATAAGCAAGTTTTTATTACCTAGATACAAGGAAAATAATGGTTCAGAAAAGTCATACTCTTAATGGAGAGATAACAAAACAAGAAAGTTACTCTTTAATACATGTAGCTATAGCCAACAAAAAGATAATTTTTGCAACCTGAACCTAAATTCTGTTGCACTCTGTTTAATTGTGTTTCTTACAAATACATACATTTTGAGGAATGCTGGTTCATACCAGTTTAGAAGAAATATTTATTTCTCCCTGTGGGCTGCATTGCTATTCTAAAATATTTTACATTATTCATCCCACTGGCTTACCTATATCTAAGAGTCTTACAGTGTTGTCGTTTATCAAAAATGAAAGAAAATATGCCCAGGATCACATCCAGCAGCAACTTCCTTATTGGTCAATGGCTCTATACTCCTGGATTCATGAATTGTCTTTGTTCCAAAGATCTTAATTTCCCAGGCTATAATGTGAAACAGCTATACATATTTTCACTTAATGGACACGTGAGATTCTAGGTTTACATTTTAATCATGCCTATGCACTAAGTTAACCTGAAAGTCCAGCTATATTTAGCAATACTACACCTCTAAGAAACTTAGAATACATACAATAAAGTTTCAAACAAATAGAATGTGAATGTATGATAACATAACAAACATAAAGGAATCATATCTTCTAATTTGATAAAACTTTAAGAAAATCTTGGTTAAAATACTAACCTCAAATGTAGATATTATCCCAGCCTAATGAAAGAAATATGTTAGATAAAGCCTGAGATCTAGAACATAGATACAGGTCACTCCTTCATCCCAATTTTCAAATTTATCCTCATCTTCCTAGAAGATATATGTGAAAGTAGAGAGGTTCTTGTCTGGGAATATCAGTCCTGGAATGCATGCCATTTTGAGATCCTAATATGGTGACTAAATCATAATCTAACATATTAACAATCTGTGAAAACAGACAAACAAAAAATGTCCCTGTAGACCACTAAAATTGATCAAAAATTTAAATAAAGCAAAACAGAATGCTGGGCAAAGGGAAATGAGTAAGAGAAAGTAATCAAATAGTTTTTCAAAATTATTTAACTTATGAGATAAATGTATAAGTATGTTTTACTTAATGATATAACAGGGACTTGAATAAGGATCCTCTACTGGTTGGTTTTGTGTGTCAACTTGACACAGGATAGAATCATTAGACGAAGAATCCTTGCTTGATGAACTGCTTCCATGAGATTCAGCTGTAAGGCATTTTCTCAATTAGAGATCAATAGAGGATGTCGAAGCCCATAGTGGGTGGTACCATCTCCAGGCTGCTGGTACTGGATTCTATAAGAACGTAGTCTGAACACACTATGCTGTGCAGGCCAGTAAGTAGCATTCCTCCATGGACTCTCCATTGGTTCCTGCCTCCAGGATCTTGCCCTGAGTTCCTGTGCTGACTTCCTTCAGTGATGAAGAACAATGTGGAAATAGATGACAAATAAACATTTTTCTCCCAACCTGCATTTTCATCATGTTTTGTTATAGCAATAGAGACCATAATCTAGATAGGTCCTTTAAGTGCCTATAGACATATGCATGATATTTCATAACTCATCCTCTGGAATTATGATCCAAAAACCCTTCAGTGAGACAAAGGTGTAGTTGGTGGTTTTCGTCGGGACTGTGGACTACCCAGTAATAACAGAGATTTACCATTAATTATGAGAGATCAGCTGATCGCTTAGGTTTGTTTCTGACTAGCTTTTATAACAAATTAATCCATTTCTATTCATCTATGTGTTGCCACAGATGTGTGATTCCTATCTTTCTTTTTACATGCCTGTTCCTTCTGTATCTATTGGTAACTCTGCCTTCTTCATCCCAGCATCTTCCCTAGCCAGAAATCCTGCCTAGAATTTGCTCATTCAGCTTTTTTTAAATCAATTCAATCAGGCAATGACAATTCTTCACAATATGCAAAGTCATTATTACACAACACAAAATATCTACACTCCTAACAATCACTGGTATTGTAGTAGAGTCCATTTTGTAGAGACAAACTAATTAATTAAAATATCAGTATTGTAAATAAGAAGTAGACCTCCATCACTTTCTGCCAAGCCTAACTGTCATGACCATAGAGCCAAAGCACTCCCTACATAATTAAATATAGTTTCATTTTTTGCTAGTTTTAGAGATTTTTAAGCTTGATACCTTATATGAGAGAAGACACAGCAGAAGCTGAGGCAGTTAGGTGGTTTAGTAACAAAGTTAGAGATTGAACAATACTGTAGTCTAGATTTGAGTCATTTGTTTTAATTACTTTTATGTTTATTATAAACCCATAGGGAATAAATAATCATTTTTGTTTCCTTAGGTATTGAAAAATTAAATCCATGTCAAATGATACGTAGGAAATCTGGTACATAACAATTAATCGACCTATAAAACAGGTAAGGTAAAGCAAACTTTTTTTAGTGTTAACTCTTGTCATTTCACATAATATTATGTTTTCCTCAATTTTCTTGCCTGTGTAAAGGGAAGATTATTTTATTTACTAAAAATATTGTTATCATAAATTGTAACAATGTAGAAAAACAAAGTGTAGTGACAAAATAAGAATTGTAATCACTGAATAGATAATGCCTGTTGTTAACACATAATGATCCACTTACTTATTGAAAGTATATAAGAACTTCTCAACTACCCTGCTCTATTCTAACATGATATCTCTAGGAAACAGAGGTATTAAATTTGTGTTCAGTAAACCTAAACTAAACTAAATATAATTAGGTATTGAGAGGATGATTAAAGGAATTTACTTTCTGAAGTACATAGAAACTATAAATTCAATATAAGGTATACTGATAGGAAAATCGTTTATGATTTATAGAAAGAATTTAGGTTTCATTTCAAGAATATTTAAAATTCTACAAAATAATAAATAGAAATTTGATAATCCTCTAGTAAGTCCATTTGTTTTAGCTAAATTATATTTTTGTTTGTTTGTTTCTGTTTTTTCGAGACAGGGTTTCTCTGTGGCTTTGGAGATCTCCTGGAACTTGCTTGGTAGTCCAGGCTGGTCTCGAACTTACAGAGATCCGCCTGCCTCTGCCTCCCGAGTGCTGGGATTAAAGGCATGCGCCACCAATGCCCGGCCTTAGCTAAATTATCTTAAGCAATGTAGCTGTCTCTAAGAACATCTTTCATTTTTGGCATCATACAGGAAAGTGCGTACATCCATGTTCTTCCCAGCAATGGAATAGGAGTATATTTACTTCACTTAAATTATGTTTTTCCATGGAGAAAGTTGTTTCATATCTATCAGAGAATGGATAATATGTAAAAGCTATTGATTTGAGCTAGTATGGAGCTTAGACTGCAACAAAAGGAAATTCTCCTAAACCTTAGGAATTCACAGTCCACATAGTGAAAACATGCTGAAAGGCTATGGGTCACTTTTAATGAAATCTGCTAAGCAGATGATTAGTAAGATAAATGCTATATAATACAAAAAATTCTACAAAATACCAATGTGTTCCTTTTGTGTGTTCCATCTACTGCTGGGTATGGGGCCTATGCTTACATGTGGTATATGTACCTAATAAGACTTCAATGGGAAAAATTAACTTTTCCTTTCCAAGAAGTAGTCAATTAGAGATACCTTCTTGACTAGGCATCCTATCCACTTCCCTTGCCTATTCCTAAGTACTCATCTTTTGTGAACTACTGCAGGTCCTGTGCATGCTGTCACAGTCTCTGAGAATTCATAAGTGCACTCTTTTCTTCTTATCATCGATCTTTGGCTTTTACAATCCTTCATCTTCCTCTTAGATATAGTTCTCCAATCTCTGCTGGAGGGATTTAAGGAAGACATTCTATTTAGGACTCAGCGTTCCAAAGTCTCTTACATTCTACACATTGTCCAGTCAGACATCTCTTTATTAGTTCCAATCTACTATTGAAGGAAACATCTATGATATTGGGTTATTGAGAAGTTGATGTATACGGCAAAGTAGAACATTATTTGAAGTAATTTTATTGCTAGAATTCTTAGCAAGACAATAGTGTTTAATTTTCCTCTAGGCCCGCAGTCTATCTTATCTCACAGTCTTGGCAACCTGAGCAGTGTCAGGCAAAGTTTCTATCTCTTGAAGCATGCCTTAAATCTAATCAGATACTGGTTTTGTTACTCCCACAAGATTTGAGCCTCTACTCCACCAGTGTATATTTCAGACAGGTCTTTACTGAAGATTACAGAACTTATGATTGAGTTAGTGGTTACCTTTCTCATCTGGTAGTTATCAGAGTATTGTCCAGTACCATAAACAGTAGTCAATAAAGGTTGAAGCTCTATGTACACAGCTCAACTTATCAATGCTATATAAATAATGTGAGTGTTGTCTTCAGTGATACAGCTCTACCATCAGTTTGTGGTGAATATGCCCAAGAATGGTATAGTTGCATCTTGAGGTAGGTCTATTTGCAGCTTCCTGAGGAACTGCTATACTTTTTTAAATAATGACTTTACAAGTTTGCAGCCTCAACAGCAAAAGATGAGTGTTCCCCTTACCCTATTTCTTCTTTAGCTTGCACTGTCATTTGTTTAAATAAACTTAGCCATTCTGAATTGTGTATGCTGAAATCTCAGAGTCATTTTGATTTTCATTTCCCTTGTGACTAAGGATATTGAACATTTCTTTAAGTGTTTATCAATGATTTGAGTTTGAGAGAACTTTCTGCTTAGCTGTGTATGCTCTATTTTTAATGGAATACTGTATACTTGATGACCAGGCTTTGTTTTCCTTTTGTTCTTCATATGTTTAATATATTAACTTTCTATTAGATGTGAAATAAGTAAAAAATCTTTTCCCAGTATGTAGTCTTCTGGAGTGTATAATGATGATATCCTTTGCAATATAAAGGCTTTTCAGTTTTAGTTTCATGAGATTCCAAAAGTTCTTCTCAGAAAGCCAAAGGCAAATTTTACACTTCATACAGAGACACAAAAATCTCCGTATTGCTAAAACAATTCTAAATAATAAAAGAACTGCTGGAGGAAACGCCATTCCCAAGAACAAGTTGTACTACAGAACTATAGTAATAAAAAGAGTATGGTATTGGCATAAAAGTCAAGAGGCTGATCAATGTAATAAAACTGAAGAGATAGTTATAAATTGCCACACCCATGAACCCCTGTTTTTGTTTGTTTGTTGGTTCGTGTCTAGAAAGAAGGCAGTACTACACACTAACAAGAACAGAGCATCTTCAATCAAGTGATGCTGCTCAAACTTTATGCTTAATTGTAAAAGAATGCAAATATATCCATATTTATTACCCTGTATAAATCTCAACCTCAAATGGATCAATAACCTTAACTTGGATCCACATACCCTGAGTCTGTTATATGAGGAATTGTATAATCGTCTTGAAATCATTGGCACCAGAAAAGACTTTCTGAATAGAAAACCAGTAGTATGGGGATTTATGTTTTTTTAGATTGTATGTATCATTTGGAATACCCATGAAGGTTTTTCATGGAGGCAATGGGGAGGGAGGAATTTGAGGGTAGATATATTGTATGGGGATACAAAAGAGGAAAGAAGAATAATGAAGCAGGAAGTATAAAATTGTGGAGGGTTCCTCTCAAGGTAGAGGAAAATATATTGGGAGGAATATTTAATGCCTTTAAAATGGCATTTGGAAACATACTGTATGTAGAATCTTAGTAAAATACATACATATATAAATAGATTAAATGGCATTATTCTATAATGGAATTACAATAACTCAACTAGACACTCCTTCTTACAAAAAATTAATCATTAGAAATGGATTACCTTTTTATGAATTCCTGGCCAGTTTCCAAAGACACCAAGCATCACAAGGTATCTTCTGTGCTTTGGTTAATTTTCAGTAATAAAAATCTTTAGTGTATAAGACAAATGCAATTTATTTTAGTCATGTATAAATGGTATTTATCAAAATAATACAATGTCCTAGAGATACAAATATATGTACATGTGTATATATACTTCTTAAAATAGAAAATTGTTTCATTGTCTACATATTAATTTGCTATCTTTGATATTTTAGACATTTGTTATTTATGTGAATAATAGTTTAGAAACAAAATCTGTCCTACAATTATATAGAAGTTCAAAAGACTCTAAATAATGAATGCAATACTGAACCAAGAGATATAACATAAAAAGTTTCAAGTTATGCCACGGAGATGTAGTAACAGATAGCATGATAGTAGAGTAAAGGAGAATGTCAGAACAATGGAAGAGACTGCAATAATATAATGGTCCCTAAAATTAGCCCACATGTGTGAAACAGAGGGTTGTGAAATAGATGCCAGAAATGTGTCAGAGAAAAGACAACCTCTTTCACAAATGCTGCAAAGAAGACTGAGTATTTAATGAATTTCAGTACCCATATCTCGCCCTACACAGAAATCCTTAAAAATTAATTAAAAACTTAATACCCCAAACTTTTAAACTATTAAAAGAAAATTATGTATATATAAGTATATATAGTGATCATATATAATTATATTTTATAAATATAAAAATAATAAAACTATTATTTATTGTTTAATACACTATATATACAAATACAAGCAAACAAAAAAACAGACTTAGAAGAGTTATTTAGAGATATATGTGCACACACACATACATACATACACACACACACACACACACAAACACATATGTAACCACTAAAATCAAAGCAGAAGGGGATATAAGTTTAAAACTGGGGAAAATAATATAGTTTTAAGGTAGTGCCATTGGCAAGGAACTTGAGTAGGAAAAGTGAAGGGAGTGTATTTCAATTCTAAAAATATTTTAGGCAGCCACAAATGATGGATTCCTGACTAGTTCTCTAGTAATATAAGTATCATTTATAAATGATTTATTAAATAAAAAATATTATCCCTGGCATACAAATGGACTTTGGGTGCCCATCCAACAATGAGAGATCTCATCCTGGACTCTTGGGGGAGGGCCTAGGTCATGCCCTGGATGAAATGACAGTCTATGGGTAGCCCCCATGAAGGGTCTCATCCTTCCTGGAGAAAGGAGTGGGGGTTGGGGGGGATGGAGAATTGATGGGAGGTTGTGGGTGGAGGGGAGGGAGAGGGAGCTATGATTGACATGTGAAGCAACTTTGTATCTAAATTAATTTAAAAAATAAAAATTAAAAAATATATACATGGTAAAGGAAAAAAACCACTAGAGTGAATTTAAGTTTACAGCATCAGAGAAAATATTTAATAACTAGTCATCCAATTTTAGATCATTATCCAAATCATATAATAAATTTAAGTACATAAATAAGATTGTATTTATCCCTGGCATACAAATGGACTTTGGGTGCCCATCCTACAATGAGGGAGGTTCTTTCAGCCAGGACTCTTCGGGGAGGGCCTAGGCCCTGCCCTGAAGGAAATGATAGACTCTGGAGATTCCCCATGGAGGGCCTCACCCTCCCTGGGGAATGCAGTGGGGACTGGGTGAGGGGTTGGGCAGCTGGTGGGGGCCAAGGGAGGAGAGAAGGGAGAGGGAACTGGGATTGACATGTGAAACATGCTTGTTTCCAATTTAAATAAAATTTTAAAAAAGAATACAGGCTGAGCAAAACAGTAAGCAGAAAAAAATGAATGAATAAGTAGTCTATCAATAATTAAGTAGACAATGTTCAAGAAAACACATGCACATAACCAAATACATACATGAAAATAGGCAATAATATAGTGAAGAAACATTGGGAATTTGTTAAAGTTAATTGAAGTTCTGTCATATAGGACTGATACACTGACAAAAAGACATGAACCATGGGATTTCAGTTGTCTTTTATATTGATTTGGTTGACTGAACAATGTGGTTTACTATTTTTATTCAGGGAGAATAAGATAGTATTGGATTGAAAACTCTCAGTCATGGAAAAAATCACAGTTCAAGATGGGAAATGAAGCTCAAACAGATTTGTATATCTGTTATAACATAGCACAGTAAAATCGGTGTTGTGGCATTGTAAATTCAGGAATATTTTGTATTTTTGTTTTTATTTCTAAAGAGCCCATACCTATATGCTTCATTTTGTTCTGATACCTGAGTTAATTCTATTGACAGTGGCAGAACAGTCTGTCTTCCAATCTAAGAGTGGGTGAGTGCTGCATATATTTTTTTTTTTGCTAAGAGAAATACCTTTTTCCTTTTTTTTCAGATATTTAATTTAAATTACAAAGCTTGTTTTACATGTCAATCCCATTTCCTACACCTTTCACTCATTTCCTGCCCCCCAAAAGCCCCACATCCCATCCCCTTTCTAATCCCCAGGGTGAGGACATCCAAGGTGGATCTTTAAAGTACATCATATTATTTGCAGCAGAGCCTAGGCCCTCCTCCATGTATCTAGGCTAAGAGAGTATCCCTCTACTTGGAATGGGCTACCAAAGTCGATTCACACACTTGGGATAAACACTGATACACTGACAGAGGCTCTATAGATTGCCCAGGCTTCCTAAATGACACACATAATCAGGGGATTTGGTTCAGTCCTATGCTGGTTTCCCAGCTATCAGTTTAGGGTCTATGAACTACCCCTTGTTAAGGTCAGCTCTTTCTGTGGGTTTCTTCAGCCTGGTCTTGACCCCTTTGCTCATCATTCCTCTGTTCAGTTCAGTGTTTAGTTGTGGGTGTCTGCTTTTGCTTCCATTAGCTACAGGATGAAGGCTCTAGAATGGCATATAAGGTAGTAATCAAACTCATTACCAGGGAAGGGTATTTAAGGTAGCCTCTTGACTATTGCTTAGATTGTTAGTTGGGGTCATCCTTGTAAATCTCTGGACATTTCCCTAGTGACAGGTTTCTTTTTATACCTATAATGTCTCCCTCTATTATGGTATCTTGTTTCTTGCTCTCCTCTAATCTTCCTGTGACTCAACTTCTCTGCTCCCTCATGTCCTCCTCTCCTCCCCTTTCCTCTTCTCACCTAATCTTTATCCTAACTCCTCACCCTTCTCCTCATGCTCTCAAATTTCTCAGGAGATCTGTCCTTATCCCATTCTCCAGGGGACCATGTGTTTTCTCTCTTAGATTCCTGCTTGTTTCCTTGCTTTTCCTGAAGTATGGATTGTAGTCTGATAATCCTTTGCACCATGTCAAAAATCTACATACCATGTTAGTCTGTTTTTGATTGGGTTACTTCACTCAGGATTGGTTTCTTCTAGTTACATCATTTGTCCTGTAAATATCAAGATTCCATTGTTTTTTTTTCTACTGAATAGTACTCCATTGTTTAATGTACCACATTTTCTCTATCCATTCATCAGTTTAGGGGCATCGAGGTTGCTTCCAGTTTGTTGCTATTACAAATAATGTTTCTATGAACATAGTTGAGCAGATGTCGTTATTGTATGAGTTTAAATAATTTGGGTATATGCCTAAGAGTGCAGTTGCTGGATCTTGTGGTAAACTGATTCCTGTTTTCCTGAGAAACCTCCATACTGATTTCCCAAGTGGCTATAGGAGTTGGTACTCCTACCAGCAGTGGAGGAGTGTTCCCCTTTCTCCCCATCTTCTCCAGCATAAACTGTCATTGGTGTTTTTTATTTTAGTCAATCTCAAAGTAGTTTTGATTTGCATTTCTCTGATAGCTAAGGATGTTGAGCACTTTCTTAAGCATCTTTCAACAATTTTAGATTCCTCTATGGAGAATTCTCTATTTAGTTCTGTACCCCATTTTTTAATTGGATTTTTTGGTGTTTTGGTGTCTAGTTTTTTGAGTTCATTTTTATAATTTGGAAACCAACCCTCTGTCAGATATGGGGTTAGTGAATATCTTTTCCCATTCTGTGGACTGCCATTTTGTCTTGTTGACTGTGTCTTTTGCCTTATAGAGTTTTCTCAGTTTCAGGAGGTCCCATGTATTAATTGTCAATTTCAGCGTCTGTGCTACTGCCATTATGTCCAGGAAGCAGTTTCCTGTACCAATTCATTCAAGGGTACTTCCCTCTTTGTCTAGAGGGAAGATTCAGTGTGGTTGGATTTATATTGAGGTCTTTGATCCATTTGGTCTTAGGTTTTGTGCATGGCTATAGATATGGATCTATCTCCAATCTTGTGCATGCCAGCATCCAGTTATGCCAGCACCATTTGTTGAAAATTCTTTCTTTTTACCAATGATTTATTTAGCATCTTTGTCAAAAATCAGGTGTGCATAGGTGTGTACATTAATATGAGGGTCTTCAATTTGATTACATTGTTTTATCTGTATATTTAAGTGCTAACACCAATCGGATTTCAGGACTACAGCTCTATAATAGAGCTTAAGTCAGGGATGGTGATGCTTCCAGAAGTTCCTTTTATTGTATAGGGTTGTTTGGGCTATCTGGGTATTTTGTATTTGCATATATAGTTGACTATTATTCTTTCGAGGTCTGTGAAGAATTTTGTCAGAATTTTGATGGGGTTTATATTGAATTTGTAGGATGCTTTTAGCAAGATTGCCATTTCATTATGTTAATCCTACCTATCCAAGTGCATGGGAGATCTGTCTACTTTCTGGTATCTTCTTTAATTTCATTAATTAAAGACTCAAACTTCAATTCATCAATATGCAGTTTCAATTCTGAATAACTATGCTCCAAATACAAAGGCATCCATGTTCATAAAAGAAACATTACTAAAACTCAAATCACATATGAAGCCCCACACACTTATAGTGGGAGACTTCAATACCCCACTGTCACCACTAGACAGGAATACCAGACAGAAACTTAACAAAGAAGCAAAGGAATTAATAGAAATTATGACCCAACTGGGATTAACAGACATCTATAGAACATTCCATCCAAATAAAAAAGAATGTACATTCTTCTTAGCACCACATGGAATATTCTCAAAAACTGAACACATACTTGGCAACATATCATACCTCAATAGGTACAAAAAATTGGAATAACTCTATGCGTTAAAATTAGAATTCAACAACAACACAAATTTAAAAAACCCTACAAACTCATGGAAAATGAATAATGCACAATTGCACCATTCCTGAGTAAAAGAAGAAATAAAAAAGAAATAAAAGAATTCCTAGAAATCAATATAGTAGAAACTAGGAAAAATTACAAATCTTAAATATAAGGAAGAGTTGGTTTTTGAGAAAATTAACAAGAGAGACAAACCTTTATCCAAATGACAAACCTTTATGAAATGACAGAGTATGAACATGCAAATTAGCAAACTCAGAAATGAAAAGGGGGACATAGCAACATACACTTAGTAGATCCAGAGACTCATCAGGTCATACTTTGAAAACCTGTACTCCACAAAATTTGAAAATTTAAAGGAAATGGACAATTTTCTGGATAGATATCACTTGCCAAAATTAAATCAAGAACAGATAAGAAATGTAAATAGTCCTCTAACCTCTAAGAAAACAGAAACAGTCATCACTTTCTCGCAATGAAATAAGTCCCAGGTCCAGACAGCCTCAGTTCAGAATTCTACCAGAAATGAAAGGAACAGCTTATGCCAATTCTTTTCAAATTATTTCACCCAATAGAACAGAACGGTCTTTGCCAAACTCTTTCTATGAGGATTCAATAACCTTGATACCCAAGTCACAATAAGACACAACTAAGAAAGAGAACTTTAGACCCATATCCCTCATGAACATTGATACAAAAATACTCAATAAAATACTGGCAAATCGGTTCCAAAAACACATCAGAAAACTCATCCACCATGATCAAGTAGGTTTCATTTCAGGGATGCAGGGATGGCTCAACAAAAGAATATCTATCAGTGTAATCCACGATATAAACAAGTTTAGAAACAAAAATCACATGATTATCTCACTAGATGCTGAAAAAGCCTCTGACAAAAACAAATACACATTTATGATAAAGGTCTTGGAGAGATCTGGGATAACATGAACTTACCTTAACATAATAAAAGCTATATATAGCAAACCAACAGCCAACATCAAACTAAATGAAAAGAAATTCAATGTGATTCCTTTAAAATCAGGAACAAGACAAGGCTGTCCACTCTCTCCATACCTTTTCAATATTGTCCTTGAAGTTCTAGCTAGAGCAATAAGACAACAAAAGTAGATCAAGGGGATATGAATTGGAAAGGAAGAGGTGAAACATTCACTATTTGCAGATGATATGATAGTTTACAAAAGTGACCCAAAAAACTCTACCAGTGAACTCCTACAGCTGATGAATACCTTCAGCAAAGGGGCAGGAACAAGGCCAACTCAAGAAAATCAGTAGCCCTACTATTTACAGATGATAAAAGTGCTGAGGAAGAAATCAGAGAAACATTGCCTTTTATAATAGCCACAAACAACATAAATAACCTTGGGGCAATGCTACTCAAACAAGTGAAAGACCTATATCACAAGAACTTTCAGTCTTTAAAGAACGAAATTAATGAAGACACCAGAAAATGGAAAGATCTTCCATGGTCTTGGATAGGTAGGATTAACTTAGTAAAAATAGGCAATCTTACTGAAAGCAATATTCATACTTAACAGAATACCCATTAAAATCCCAGCACAATTCTTCACAGACCTTGAAAGAACACTTCTCAACTTTATATGAAAAAACAAAAGCCCCAGGATAGCCCAAACAACCCTGTTCAATAAGACAACATCCAAAGGCATCACCATCCCTGACTTTAAGCTGTATTACAAAGATATAGTACTGAAAATAGCTTTGTATTGACACAAAAATAGACTGATAGACCAATGGAATCAAATCAAATACCCTGACATTAACCCATACGTATATGAACACTTGATCTTTGACAAAGAAGCTAAAATTATACAGTGGAAAAAAGAAACATCTTCAATATATGGTGCTGAAATAACTGCAGGCTGACAAGCAGAAGGCTACAGATAGATCCATTTCTATCACCATGCAGAAAACCTAAATCCAAATGGATCAAAGACCTCAACATAAATCCAGTCACACTGAACCTGTTAGAAGAGATAGTGGGAGGTACTCTTGAACGACTTGGTACAGGAGACCTCTTCCTGTTCATAACTCCTGTAGCACCGTCACTAAAATTGACACTTAGTAAATGGGACCTCCTGAAATGGAGAAGGTTCTTTAAGGCAAAGGACACAGTCAGGAAGACAAAAAGGCAATCCACAGATTGGGAAAAGATATTCACTATCTCCACATCAGTCAGAGAGCTGATTTCTAAACCACAAAAAGAACTCAAGAAGCTAGTCATCAAAACACCAAATAATCCAATTAAAAGATGGGATGCAAACCTAAATTGAGAATTCTCTAAAATAGCTAAGACAGACTTAAGAAACTACTCAACATCCCTAGCCATTGAAGAAATGAAAATCAAAACAAACTCTCAGATACCATTTTACTTCTGTCATAAAGAGGAAAATCAAAAACTCCAGTGACAGTTTATGCTGGAGAGGCTGTGGAGAAAGTGGAATACTCCTCCACTGCTGGTGGGAGTGCCAACTTGTACAACCACTTTGGATATTCCTCAGGAATATGAGAATCAGTCTACCACAAGACCCAGCAATACCACTCCTATGCATATACCCAAAAGATGCACATTCATACAACAAGGACATCTGTTCCACTATGTTCATAGCAGTATTATTTGTAATAGCCCGAACCTGGAAGCAATCTAGATGCCCTTCAACTGAAGAGTGGATAGAGAAAATGTGGTACATTTACACAATGGAGTACTACTATTCAGTTGAAAAAACAGTAGAATTTTAAAATTTGCAGGTAAATAGATGGCACTAGAAGAAACCATCCTGAGTGAGATAACCCAGTCTCAAAAAGAGAAACATGGTATGTACTAATCCATATATGGATTTTAGGCATGAATCACTGGAATGCCAGCATGCAATCCCACTTCTAGAGAGTCTAAGAAACAGAACCTTCATCCAGTAACTGATATAAGCAGAGGCAGACACACACAGATAAACACTGAACTGAATTCCTGGAATCCAGTGACAGAAAGGGAGAATTTATGAGCAAAGTGCTTAAGTCAGGGCTGGTTTAACCCACAGAAACTGTTGACCTGTACAAGTGGGAGTTCTTGGACCTCAGAATAATGGCTGTGTGGAAAACATGGGACTGATCCAGACCCCATGAATGTGTTGTCTGTGAGGAGGCCTAGGTAATCTATGGGGCCTTGGGTAGTAAGGGATGCAGTCTTAGCCTGGACTCTTTGGAGAAGGCCTAGGCCTTGCCCTGGATGAAATGACAGACTTTGGAGATCCTTTATGGAGGGCTTCACCCTCCCTGGGGAGTGGAGTTTAGATTTGATGGGAGACTGGCTGGCCTGGTGAGGTGGTGTGTTGCAGAGGAGGGTATGGAGAGAGGGCTGGGATTGACATGTAAAGCAAGCTTGTTTCTAACTTAAATTTAAAAAAAGAAAAGAAAAGACTCAAAGTTCTTGATATACAGGTCTTTCACTTGTTTGGTTAATGTTACCCCAAGATATTTTATGTTATTTGTAAAGGCTGATGTTTCTCTGATTTCTTTGTCAGCCCATTTATTGTCTGTATATAGTAGGGTTACGGATTTTTTCATTTAATCTTGTATCGTGCCATTTTGCTGATGGTGTTCATCAGGTATAGGAGTTCCCTGGTTGAGTTCTTCGAGTCTCTTAAGTAAACTATCATATCATATGCAAGTAGTGAAAATTTTACTTCTTCCTTTCCAATTTTTAGCCCCTTGATCTCCTTTTGTTGTCTTATTTCTCTAGCTAGAATTTCAAGTACAATATTGAAGATATATGGAAGAGTGGACAGCCTTGTCTTATTCATGATTTTAGAGGAATTTCATTGTGTTTCTCTCCATTTAGTTTGATGTTAGCCCTTGGTTTACTGTATATTGTTTTTATTATGTTTAGGTATGTTTCTGTTATCCCTGATCTCTCCAAGACCTTTATTGTGAAGGTGTGTTAGATTTTGTCAGTCTTTTTATCATCTAGTTAAATGCTCATGTGGTTTTTCTTTTTCAGTTTGTTTATATGGTGGATTACATTGAGAGATTTTCATATGTTGAAAGCCTACTTCATCATGCTGGATGATTTCTCTGATGTGTTCTTGGATTCGATTTGCCAGCATTTTATTGAGACTCTTTGCATCAGTGTTCATGAGGGATATTGTTCTGTCTTTTTTAGTTGTGTCTTTGTGTGGTTTGGGTACCAAGACAATTTTAACCTCGTAAAAATAGTTTAGGAATGAACCTCATGCTTCTATTGTGTGTAACAATTTGATTAGTATTGACTGGTATTAGCTCTTCTTTGAATTTGTTGTCAAATTTTGCACTGAAAGCATCTGACCCTGGACTTTTTTGGTTGGGAATCTTTTCAGGACTGCTTTTCTTTCTTAAGGGTTTTAGATCTGCTTAAATTGGATAAGAGGGATTTCTAATAAAAAGTATGTTCTTAGATTATGTCTCCTGTCAGTTAGGCCAGCTCTTGATGCAACAATGTTAGTTTTCTCCGTGTCCTTCTTTTATCATGTGCTGGAAGTGGAACTCAGGACATTGAATATGGCTTACATAGACCTGTCCTCAGAGTTCAAAATTTATCTTTTTTAGTTGTGACACTAGTATGTATATTCAGATTGTTTTCCTGCAGCAACTTTGTGTTTATGACTAATTATTCCAATATGCCTGAATATTGAAAAGAGTGAGAAGTCCAATCTAAGGACCAATGTTAGCTCTCTGAAGAGCTAATCATGATGTGACTTAAGATCCTGATATTACTGCACATGTGTCCCCCATGCCTTCCTGAACTTATACTCTTGGTCATCTTGTGTGTTTTGGCTGTGTTGTTTTGGAGCTTACGACTTTCTGTTGGAATTCCCCTAAGCACTCGGATTGTTACCTATCCCAAAACTTGCTACTAATTTCCCCAACCATAAGATTTAGAATGAGGTTACTTGAAATTTATTTCATTTTCTATTCCTCCCACACTAAGATATGTAGGCATGGAGAATGGTAATACAGAAAGAATGTTCTGCCATGAGTTGGTGTTACATTTTATTGAATTATTGAACAATGTATAATTTGAAAAAATGTGATTATTATTGAAAGAGAACTAAAGTTATGCTTAATGCTTGATTAATGGGTGATTACATTTACAGATAAGTATTTAGAAGAGAGATAAAGAGTTTGCACAAATGGTTATAATAGACAGTAAATGTGATATTCCTAGATGAATATTATGTATCTGTAATAAAATATCATGACAGAGTTTGAGGATGTAAGATACATATTTGTCCAGAGTGTTAAACATATACATATAAAAGTAAATGTTTGTAGTTGAAACTTAAAAAAATCATGTATCCTGAACTGTAAGTCTTTTCTAAATTTGATAATGAAGAACTGGTGCCTTCATAGGATACCTTTGAAACCCAAGAAGTACACTCATTTTGGAACTGGATTTGACTAAGATTGGAGTTAGAACAACTCATCACAGCAATGAATTACACAGAAATGAAGGAAGCTTGGGGGTTGCCCAGATATCTGAAAAATGCTATATTTTGATATCTGGCTGATTCACTTAATAAGTAGTGATTGATAGAGAATATCAAAGATAGTTATCTGTTAGGTGAGGTGGGAACTATACTTGAAATTGGAAGTAATGATGAATGGCTTAGTTCTTAGAGAAGTCTAAGAGCATAGGTAGAAAAGTATTGGTAAAAATTCAATAATCATTCAACAAATTAGGAGAAAATGGCACAAATAGGAGTATGATATATATATATATATATATATATATATATATATATATATATATATATATATAGAGAGAGAGAGAGAGAGAGAGAGAGAGAGAGAGAGAGAGACCAGAATGAAGCTCTGACAGACCTGAAGACAGAATGCTGTGGAAAGGCTACCACTGATTGTTAACTGGTATCATTATTAGCTACACATACTGCAATTTTCACAATTATGAAATATAGACTGCATAATAATATATGCAGAAATAAAATCAAACTAATTTGGCATGAAAGGATATTAAAATTTAAATGAACAAGCATTGATACTAAATTGGATTTTAAAATACAAAATTAAAGGGAAATATTTCAGATAATTTGTATATTTATCCAATGTAGTTCTTTAGACCAAGTAATTACTTCATAGGAAACTAACAAATGAATGAATTGCATTTAGGTTTTATATATTAATAAATGAAGATACTGGGGAATTCAGATAACAATAGGATAGAAGCAGACATTTATTCAAATAATATTACTACAATGTTATTTGTAAATATATAAAGCTACCTTTCTAAGAAATCAGCCAATTAAAATTACTCATACACAAAAAATACCAAAGTTAATTTTTTGTTACTAATTGGCTACTGATAGAATATAATTTCTAAGGAAATTATAGGAAAATATCTTATGAATTTAGATGATCTTAGAAAGTATTCGTATAACTTTAGCATAGGAAAAATCATCCTTATGCTTAATCAAGATTGAATTTTACTTATTATTGCTTAGCAATTTTGAGGGTGTTTTAATAGTAATGATTATCTTATATTTCCAGAACCTATAAAGCTATTACCACTTTATAGGTGGTACAGACAAGATTGTAAAATAATGAACAAATAGATTATTCCACTAGCTATTTCCTTAATAATAAAAACCATGATTTCCTCTACAATTACAAGGTAAATAAAAATAAAATCTAAATAAATGCTTCTTCTTATGATATGACTAATTTTCTCAGGATTTGATGACACAAACATTTCTCAAATATGAACTAAAATTAGAATTGTTTGTGGTGCTTTATCTAGGGTCTTTGTAAGGAGCCTAATGAAGTTGTGTTGGTATACTTTATCACTTTGTATTTCTTTTCTTTTACTTTTATTGATTCTTTTTTATAGGAATTAACTTATATATTTTTTTATTTAATTTTTAAGCATGTCACTTTCAGTTCCCTCTCCTTCCCCTCCTCTCCCGCCCCCCAATCCTCCTGAACTTTCATCCCAACTCCATTCCCCTTCTGCTCCCCAGGGAGGGCAAGGGCCTCCATGAGGGATTTTCAGAGTCTGTCACATCTTTATGAATTCCACATCTTGAATTCCAATCTCAGCCAGCTCCCTTTCTCTATGCATCTGATGTCTGCCCTTGCAGGTCGTAACCCAAATCAAAACCAAATTTAAAAGAAACATCAAAAACTAAACAAAGAAATAATACAAAATTAAAATTAAAAACAAGAAAAAGGAGAACAATCTTGTCATGGAAGCTACAGACAGACAGTTTACCCTGTAGTCTATTTATCTTTACTTGCAAGTGTTCATTGCAATGAGTCATTGGTCTGACTGGAGGCCTCCCATATTTGCTACACTACCAGTAATAGGATCTCATAGGAAATCCTGTAGTGTATCTTGTCCTGTGTCATGGATCTGTAGGATCATCTGTTCTACATGCTCCAACAGTTCATAGATTCAGTGAATGTGGGAGTGGGCCTGGGGCTGGGCCTGGATGTTGAATGGGTTGGGCAGCCTCCCAGCTTTTCCTTGTTGTCCCACCCAGGTGAGCTTTCAAGCACTATCCAGGCTAGTTCACCCAATTTTTAGCTTGCAGCAAGGAGCAGGCCCAGTATGCCTGCTCTTGGGCCTTAAGATCTAGGCCACCTCACTCATATCTCTAGGGCCAGTTCTACTGATTTCCCCAGGCAAGGAGGAAGGCCCTCTCTCCTTATTTCTGAAGGAGGCTTATGAGGAAGGGGGCTCTCATAGACACTGGGGTGGCTAACCTGCACCCTCTACTACAAGGGTCTGCTGCATTCTGTGCCCCTCTCCTGTGTGCTACAGCTGTGTGGAACAGGGCTATTTCCCTCACTTCTGTCTCTCCAGGACCAGGTTTCACTTGCCATGAGTAGCATGGGATAGAGTGTGGGAAGGTATCCTTTCCTTACCCATGCCACAACTCTCCTACTCTCCTACTCTCCTACTCTCATGCTTTCATGGTTGGTTCACCTGTGCCCCCAACTTAGTGTGTTTCCCAGGGGAGGGACATTCCCATGGTGAGGCAGGGAGCCATGTTTCTGGAAAGAAAGGGCAAACTCTGCCCTGAGGATATGGCCACCTCACATGCTGCAATACCCAGTGAGGGGCAGGACTAGCTAACCCAGGGTCAGAGAACAATGGGGCCAGCTCAGTATAGCGTGCCTCCAAAGACTGATATAGCACATGTCGTGGACATCACCATGGGCCCCAGCTGTAGCAGGACCAAGGACCCAGACATAGGTTTCTGCATTAGGTCAGGTCTAATGCCACTACAGTCTCGTGGCAGCAGCATGGCCCCATGGCAACAGCATAGTCCTAGGTATCTGGCCAGATGCTAGACATACGCAGTGCCCTCTGTGGCAACTGGAGTCATGGACACCACAACAGATCCCAGTCTCCCCAGGATCATGAACTCTGACCTGGTCCTAGGTAGTAGGTGGTGCCTAGATGTCTCCATGACTCCAGATGATAGCACAGCCACCCAGATCAGCATGTCTTTGGGTAAAGCATTGTCCTCAGACATTAACACCTTCCAAAGTGACTGACTGGACTCTAGTCATCAACACGGTCTTCAGTGACAACAGGATCACTGGACAACAACTCAGATTATGGCTGCTATAAGGCTACAGATCCAGACATGACCCTTTGTAGTAACCCAGGCCTAGTCCCAAGCATTGGCCCAGATGTCACACAGGTTGTCACCAAGGCCCAAGATAGGTGTGTAGGTCACACAGTTTCTCATGGTTCCCGTGTTAGCACAGATCTCAGACACTAACATGGCCCCAGGTGGTGACCTATACCACAGACCCCTGCATGCCCCCATGACAACAGGGACCAAAAATGACAACACTGCCTCCCTTAGCTGCTCTAAGGCCATGGATCAAGACCTGGCCCTTGGTCATAGCTAAGACCCAGATATCTCCCTGGACTCATGTGGCAACTGGCCATTTATATCAGCCCCTTCCACACTTCTCTAGATCTGCCTCCCTCCAGGCCACAAACCATTATGCCTATCCCTCTTTTCCACCTCCCTAACCTGTATTCTCCCTATATGGCACCCATGCCAGGGCTCTTGGTTGGGTCATAGGTGACACTAGGAAGAGTATTGTCCTCCCCAGCAACAAGGAATGGCTCAGAGCTGTTATGAGCTGGGTAGTACTTTTTATTATGATATCTGATCACCTGGAACCTTGAGTTCTTGGTAGATTGTGACCCCTGCAGAAGACCTAAAATTTTGGGGAAGGTACCATCTGTGTTCCCTGCTGAATCAGGCTTAGGACTTTCTATTTCTTAACATTTTGGATTGTAGATTATCTCTTATTCCACCTTTATCATCTAATTGTTCTCATTTATTATCAGTTCATTTTCTTACCATTTTTACTTTGTTATCTGCTTTAAATTGTAGGTTAGAATATCAGGTGTGTGAATGTTCTCTGTTTTGTGTTATTCTTCTCCATCCCTGAATTTGATCAACTGGTGTTGCAAAGTCCATGCATTCAACCCAATGAAAATGAGGAAGGTTATTCAATTTCCACACTCTGATCATTTCCACTGTGGTATATAAAACCTTTCAGCTTAGGTTTCTTTACTTTAGAAACAATAGCTAGTAACGAATATAATTCACCATGAACATACACTGGAGGAATTTGGTATTACTCTTTAAATATTTGATATCTTAAGAATTTGTATTCCTTATAACTTAAGTTTAAGTTAAAATTAAATTTCAATTCTGAAAATATAGGTTCTGATTTCTATATGCTTTGTTTAGTTTCTTCATTATTGTCATCCTCTTAATATCTATGCTTAATGACATTTTCATGTGTTTAATACTTTTCACTTCAGGGTTCACTCGTTTCCCATGCCTAAGGGATCCTCTTTTATCAGACTCAGCCTCCTGTGTAATCATGATTACAAACCACACCTGTTTTTGTTATTGTGCAGTTGATGATTGAATATGATGTTTTTGCAGCTCACACTTGATTCATTTTTGAGATCATAATATTGTTAACATTTTTTCTCACCTTTCATTCCTCAAAATACTCCTCTATATATCCTCTTGCTCTGTTTCAAATATATGGCCATTTTTCAAAAATTGTTATTATATGTACATACACATATACACACATACATAAATGCATGCATGTTCTTAAGTAAAACCTACTTGGTCTGTATAATGACACTTATGTGTATGATTTTAGGACTGGTCACTTGATATTAAATAAAAATTTGGTAAACATTCAGATAAGTTTAGTCTTAATCTCTCATCTCTAAACTTCTCTTTGCAATAGATGAAGACACCAGCAGAAAACCAATATAACCTAGTTCCAGTGGACACACCATCCAAATACTCCATACCAAAGGCTCAGGGAAGATTGGAGAATGATATAGGAAAAGTTTAAGAGCCAAAGGATCAGGAAGTTTGATTGTGTCTCTCAGTAATGGCAGAAGCTACCACATGAATGACTAACCATGAACAAAAGGAGGAAAACAGTAATAAACATGCCAAAGAAGATGGGGGAAAGTCCAAAAAACCTTAACCCAACACAAAGAACCATAAAGAAACAAAGGAAAGCAGAGAGTGGAAAGATAGTCTTCCTAGCTCATAGTTTTATTTTTCACCAAGTCTTTGTTATTAAAGATCTGGCATGCTTTCCATTGAAGCTTACATTTGGTAGTTAGAAAGTACTTTACAATAATTTTTAATAAAATCATAAGTATAGAGAGATTGATAAGTCTTATCACTATCTGGAAATCTCATTATGATTGACAGAAATAAATCATAACCCAGATTACTGTTTGGATAAGCTCCTCTGTAGTGACAAATTCTTTTGGATGGGAGCATTAAGTTCTGAGTAACATAATTAAATTTTCTCAGTAAGAAGTTTCAATACAGTGTTGTAATTAGATTGGTCTGTTAAAGAGTGCCCAGGTACTGAAACATTTCCTTACAGATCAGTGGTTGCTTTCCTTTAGACTTGGAAATATGTCCTTGTTCCACACTGAATCAAGGTAGCAAGGGCTGTGGGCAATTTTCTGTTACTCCTGTTAATTGAATTAAGCTGAAAAAGTTTGTCATAAGATCTCTGTAGGAAAATATGAAAACAAAGACAAATAAAACAATGGGACAGTTAGAGTTTTCCAGGAGATATTCTGGTGAAGTGTGGACGTGTTTTTGTTCTAGGCTGTAGTAAATCTCCTTTCTTTTTTCCATATTTTTTATTTAACTTTTTATGCATGTCACTTTCAATTCCCTCTCTCTCCCTTCCTCCTCCACCCCCAATCCTCCCAAATCCTCATCCCCACTCAGCTCCCCATGGAGGGCAAGGGAAACTCCTTTCCTAGTACACCACAGAGGAACAACCCATGGAAATTTCATCCTGATGCTGTTGTTCCACCACCCCCATGCCCCAGGAATTTTAGAATAAGACTATTACCTCAGGTTTTTTTTAAAGTGAATTTACCAGCACTGTCCTTTCCCTGGAACTCTTGATAATGTAATTATATCCTACTCCTATCACCAGCACCACTATTCCATTCTTGAAATGTGACACCAGTATTAGGAATTAAATTGACTAAAATGTTTTAATCTGATTTTAAAGTTCTGTATGTGTGTGTTTCTATTCCTGTATGTTCTCCATAAGACACAGGCAGCAGAAAGCAAGATTTTTGAAATATTGTATATGTGTGGTGATATGTTGTTTATGATCTAACAAATAAAGCTTGCCCAAAGAACAGAGGGCAAAGATAGCCACACTAGCTAGCCATAGAGCCCTGGCAGTAGAGACAAACACTTTTAATAATAGCACTCAGGAGATAGAGGCAGATGTATCTCTATTAGTTCAGGGCCACCCCAACCTACACAAAATTGACCCATTCTAAAAGAGAAACAGAGCTCACACAAAGGTGATCTTAGCACTTGGGACCCCATGCTTTTAATCTCAGCACTAGTGAGGAATAAAAGGCAGGGGGAGACAGGAGCTCAGTGCAGTCTGAGGTCTGTTTGAGGCACATGCAGTAAGGAGGACAGAATTTCCCCTTTGGTGTGAGCATTGGCAGAGGAAAGAACTCTCTAGTGGCTGGCCACTTTGCTTCTCTGTTCTTCAGCTTTAACCCTAATATCTGTCTCAGTGGTTTAATTATTAATACCAATTAGAATTTGTGCTACATGTATGTCTGCTAAAATATAATGAAACAAATTTGAAAATTATTTTTTTTATCAAAGTGTTAGCTTTCTCTGAGAGTGGCAACTGAAAAGAAGGCACAGTAACCTTAACAGACTTTATTCAAATCACTGGCAGGATTGTGTCCTCAATTCTTAGAGACATGAATGTTCTTAGCAGTTTCTCTATGAGAGAGCATGCTCCCTCTGTACATTTGCTTATTTTATAATGACATGCTCGTTCCTAAGAGGAGTTTAAATTGACTTTGTTCCTCCTGTTGTCCTATTCACTTATCTAGTTTATTTTACATGCTTTATTCTATCCATTAATCATTCACCATTTTATACTTCTGTTGCTGAAGAATAATCTCTTAAAATCAGACTTTTTACACAAGGCCTTGTACTTATTGTTTTAATGATTTTTAACTGAATGAAATATTGTTTTAAAAGAAAAATAATATCTAAAGTACTTATTTATTCTCCAACTTGTGTGTTTGCAATTATTTAAAAATAGCATTTAAATACACTTCTCTATTATTTTAAATACAATGAATTATGTTTAACATTTAGCTACTTTAATGTTTTTAAACTTCATTATATATGAAATATATCCTTAATTGTTGCAATTTAAGTTTTGGTAATCATTGCTTATTTGAAACATAGAATAAAATAATATATATTTGCATATTGGGCATCTACTGGTTGTATTGCCTATATATTTGTTCACATACCTACATTAACAACCTTCTAGTCTATTATTCAGATGACAAAGCTGAGGTTTCTAGTAAAATAGGATCACAAACTGGGTCAATCTGGGCGTTGTTGGCATACGCATTTAATCCCAGCACTCGGGAGGCAGAGGCAGGCAGATCTCTGTGACTTCCAGGCCAGCCTGATCTACAGAGCGAATCCCAGAACAGCCTCCAAAATAATACAGAGAAACCCTGTCTTGAAAAAAAAAAACTGGGTCAACCAATTCTGGTTAAGTACAGAATTCTATATAAGGCCACATTTCTTTCTCTATTTAAGTCTCTATTAAGTCCTTCCTTAACAGAAGGAATTTAATGGTCATTGGGGCCAGCCTGCTCATTATAATGAGGAAAAGTGAGGTTCATCAGAGTCAAGTGGTTTACCAGCAGAGGGTATGAAGCACAACTTGCAGAAGAACTCATCACCTCCAAGTTATTAGAAGAAAAACTATCTCCACTGCAGTCCATGTTGCTGTGTTCTAGGTTTTTCCCTTTGGCATTTAACTCTGAGAATAAATGTGGGTTAGCATATGACAGGTGGAGAAGTCCCGTTACTTCTTCATGTCCATCATTTTTAAAATACCCTGTGCTATAATAATAACTCTAATTATGGCTCAAACATACAGTGAGATGTTTACAGATAATATAATAGAAAGCAATGGTATCTGAAAAAATGGGATAGGTTTTTTGTTTTTGTTTTCTTTTTTTTGAGACAGGGTTTCTCTGTATTGTTTGGAGGCTGTCCTGGAACTTTCTCTATAGACCAGGCTGACCTGGAACTCACAGAGATCTGCCTGTCTCTGCCTCCTGAATGCTGAGATAAAGGTGTGTGCCACCACCGCCCAGCAGGAAAGGTTTTTTTAAAAAACAAAAATAAATGAAATGAAATAAAAAAGTAAGAAAAGAATATGCCGACCAATAAGTGAGAGTTCTAAATACTTTTGCAACAAGTAAACATCAATTTACTTATGTCATTCTATTTGTGGCACATAGGAAGATCTGTTCTGTTGAAATGAATAATTGTGAACAAAATATCCTCATCATATATCAAGGTTTCCTAGGCAGTTTAATTAATTACAATTCTAAAAGTTAAAGAAATATCTAACACAGGAAAGACATCAGCTCTTCCCATCCCCAAACCCCAGCGAGCCCAGCTTTAGGTGAGATTGGGTCTCCGGCTGGGATCCACCCCCACTCCCATCCATTGATCTTCCGGGCCACTCCTGGCATCCAGAAGACCTGCCCACACAGGAAAGACATCAGCTCTTCCAAGCCCCAAGCCCTAGCGAGTCCACCTTCAGGTGAGATTGGGTCTCCGGCTGGGATGCCCCTCCCCACTCCCATCCCTTGATCTTCCGGGCCACTCCTGGCATCCAGAAGACCCACCCACACAGGAAAGACATCAGCTCTTCCCAGCCCCAAATCCCAGAGAGTCCAGCTTCAGGTGGTGAGATAGGGTCTCCGACTGGGATCCCTGCCCGACACCCACCCCTTGATCTTCAGGGCTGCTCCTGGCATCGAGAAGACCCGCCCACACAGGAAAGACATCAGCTCTTCCAAGCCCCAAACCCCAGCTAGTCCAGCTTAAGCTTTAGGAAGGAAGGAGACCAGTAGAGACAGAAAGACCCCACCAGCATCCACTAGAAGAAGAGATGGGAAGAAGACAGAATAAGAGATCACTCAGCAATAGTAACACCAACATGACCCCACCAGAATCTAGGGATCCAACACCAGCAAGACCCGAAAAGGACTACATAGACGAAGGAGAGGAGACAGACCTTAAAAATTATTTCATGAAGATGATGGAGACCCTCAAAGAAGAAACGAGGAAATCCCTTAAAGAAATTGACGAAAAAACAAACAAAAAAATCCATGAAATGGGGGAAAAATTCAAGAAATAAACAAATCTCTCAAAGAATCTAAAGAGCACCAAGAAAAAACAACCAAAAAAATGAAGTAAACAACTCAAACAGTTGAAGGATTGAAAGCTGAATTAGAAATGATAAAGAAAACACAGAATGAAGGGAGGCTGGAAATAGAAAAGCTGGGTAAACGATCAGTAACTACAGATGCAAGTATCACCAATAGAATACAAGAGATAGAAGAGAGAATCTCAGGTGTTGAAGACTCATTAGAGGATATAGAGTCATCAGCCAAAGAAAATCTCAAAACCAACAAATTCTTAACACAAAATATCCAGGAAATATGGGACACCATGAGGAAGCCAAACCTGAGAATAATAGGTATAGAAGAAGGCGAAGAAATACAACTCAAAGGTACAGAAAACATATTCAACAAAATCATAGAAGAAAACTTCCCTAACCTATAGAAAGATATGCCTATGAAAATACAAGAATCTTACAGAACACCAAATAGGCTGGACCAGAAAAAGAAGTCACCTCGCCATATAATAATCAAAACATCAAACCTACAGAGTAAAGACAAAATACTAAGAGCAGCTGAAGAAAAAGACCAAGTAACATACAAAGGCAGACCTATCCGAATTACACCTGACTTCTCAATCGAAACGATGAAAGCCAGAAGATCATGGGCAGATGTCCTACAAACGCTAAGGGAACAAGTATGCCAGCCCAGACTACTATATCCAGCAAAGCTCTCAATTACCATAGATGGAGAAAACAAAATATTCCATGACAAAGCCAGATGTAAACAATACGTATCCATGAATCCAGCTCTACAGAAAGTGCTAGAAGGAAAACCTAGATCCAAGGAAGATAACTACATTCACAAAGACACAGGCAAGATATAATCCCACTCTACAAAACACCAAAAGAAAAAGGGAGGAGAAACTACACAAAATAACCTCACTAACAATAAATCAAGCACAAACTAGAATCATCAATCAATGGTCATTAATATCCCTCAATGTCAACGGCCTCAACTTGCCTATAAAAAGACACAGACTAGCAGAATGGATACGAAGACAGAACCCCTCCTTCTGCTGCATACAAGAAACACATCTCAACATCAAAGACAGACGTTACCTCAGAGTAAAGGGTTGGGAAAAGATCTTCCAATCAAATGGTCCCAAGAAACAAGCGGGTGTAGCAATCCTAATATCTAACAAACTAGACTTCAAATTAAAATCAATCAAAAGAGATGAAGAAGGACACTTCGTATTCATCAAAGGAAAAGTACATCAAGATGAAGTCTCAATTTTAAACATCTATGCCCCAAATACAAAGGCACCTACATTTGTGAAAGAAACACTACTAAAGCTCAAAATGCACATAAAATCTCACACACTAATAGTAGGAGACGTCAACACTCTGCTCTCACCACTAGACAGGACCTCCAGACAGAAACTTAGCAAAGAAACAAAAGAACTAATAGAAGTTATGACCCAACTGGGTTTAACAGACATCTATAGAACATTCCACCCAAATACAAAGGGATATACCTTCTTCTCGGCACCACATGGAACCTTCTCTAAAATTGACCACATAATAGGAAACATTGCTAATCTCCACAGATACAAAAAAATTGGAATAACCCCCTGTATCTTATCAGACCACCATGCATTAAAATTGGAATTCAGCAATAACACAAATCGCAGAAACACTACAAAGAGTAGGTTCTTTGAGAAAATCAATAAAATAGACAAACCTCTGTCTAAATTAACCAAAAGACAGAGAGAGAGTATGCTGATTAACAAAATCAGGTATGAAAAAGGGGACATAACAATGGACTCTGAGGAAATCCAGAGAATCATCAGGGCATACTTTGAAAATCTGTACTCCACAAAATTTGAAAATATAAAGGAAATGGACAATTTCCTAGATAGATATCACTTGCCAAAACTAAATCAAGAGCAGATAAACAATCTAAACAGACCTATAACCCCTAATGAAATAGAAGCAGTCATCAAAAGTCTCCCAAACAAAAAAAGCCCAGGCCCAGATGGTTTCAGTGCAGAATTCTACCAGAAATTCAAAGAAGAGTTAATTCCAATATTCCTCAAAGTATTCCACACAATAGAAGCAGGAGGCTCACTGCCAAACTCTTTTTATGAGGCTACAATTACCTTGATACCCAAGCCACACAAAGACATAACTAAGAAAGAGAACTATAGACAAATTTCCCTCATGAACATCGATGCAAAAATACTCAATAAAATACTCGCAAACCGGATTCAAGAATACATCAGAAAAATCGTCCACCATGATCAAGTAGGCTTCATCCCAGGAATGCAGAGATGGTTCAACATTAGAAAATCTATCAATGTAATCCACCATATAAACAATCTGCGAAAGAAAACCACATGATCATCTCACTAGATGCTGAAAAAGCCTTTGACAAAATCCAGCACCCCTTCATGATAAAGGTCCTAGAGAGATCAGGGATAACAGGAGCATACCTGAATATAATAAAAGCAATATGCAGTAAACCAACAGCTAACATCAAATTAAATGGAGAGAAACTCAAAGCAATTCCTCTAAAATCAGGAACAAGACAAGGCTGTCCACTCTCTCCATATCTCTTCAACATTGTACTTGAAGTTCTAGCTACAGCAATAAGACAACAAAAGGAGACAAAGGGGATACAAATAGGAAAAGAAGAAGTCAAACTTTCACTATTTGCAGATGATATGATTGTTTACATAAGTGACCCAAAAAACTCCGCAAGGGAACTTCTAGAGCTGATAAACACCTTCAGCAATGTGGCAGGATACAAGGTAAACTCAAAAAAATCAGTGGCCCTACTATATACAGATGATGAAGTGACTGAGAAAGAAAGCAGAGAAACATCACCCTTTACAATAGCCAAAAACAGCATCAAATATCTGGGGATAATGTTAACCAAGGAAGTGAAAGACCTGTATATCAAGAACATTGTGTCTTTAAAGAAAGAAATCAAAAAGGATACCAGAAAATGGAAAGATCTCCCATGCTATTGGATTGGTAGGATCAACATAATAAAAATGGCAATCTTGCCAAAAGCAGTCTACAGATTCAATGCAATCCCTATCAAAATTCCATCACAATTTTTCAAGGACCTGGAAAAAACATTAATCAACTTTATATGGAAAAACAAAAGGCCCAGGATAGCCAAAACAACCCTATACAATAAAGGAACTTCAGGAGGCATCACCATACCTGACTTCAAGCTCTATTATAGAGCTATAGTCCTGAAAACAGCTTGGTATTGGCACAAAAATAGGCAGGTAGACCAATGGAACCGAATTGAAAACCCTAATTTTAACCCACACACCTATGAACAATTGATTTTTGACAAAGAAGCGAAAACTGTACAATGGAAAAAAGAAAACATCTTCAACAAATGGTGCTGGCATAACTGGGTACTGGTATGCAGAAGACTGCAGATAGATCCATGTTTATTGCCATGCACAAAACTTAAGTCCAAATGGATCAAAGATCTCAACATAAATCCAGCCACACTGAAACTTTTAGAAGAGAAAGTGGGAGATACTCTTCAATGAGTTGGTACAGGAGACCACTTCCTAAACATAACACCAGTGGCGCAAACACTGAGATGGACAATTAACAAATGGGACCTCCTGAAACTAAAAGGCTTCTGTAAGGCAAAGGACACAGTCAACAAGACAAAAAGGCAGTCCACAGAATGGGAAAAGATATTCACTAACCCCACATCTGACAGAGGGCTAATCGCCAAAATTTACAAAGAACTCATGAAACAATTCTCCAAAACACCAAAGGATCCAATTAAAAGGTGGGGTACAGATCTAAATAGAGAATTCTCAACAGAGGGGGCTAAAATGGCCAAGAGACACTTAAGAAAGTGGTCAACATCCTTAGCCATCAGGGAACTGCAAATCAAAACAACTCTGAGATACCATCTTACTCCTGTCAGAATGGCTAAAATCAAAAACACTGAAGACAATTTATGCTGGAGAGGATGTGGAGAGAGGGGAACACTACTCCACTGCTGGTGGGAGTGCAAACTTGTACAGCCTCTTTGGCAATCAGTGTGGAGATACCTCAGGAAAATGGGAATTAATCTACCGCAAGACCCAGCAATTGTTCTCTTGGCCATATATCCAAATGAGGCAAATTCATACAACAAGGGCATCTGCTCCACTATGTTTATAGCAGCATTGTTTGTAATAGCCAGAACCTGGAAGCAACCTAGATGGCCCTCAACTGAAGAGTGGGTGGAGAAACTGTGGTACATTTACACAATGGAGTATTACTCAACAGAAAAAAACAAAGGAATCTTAAAATTCGCAGGTAAATGGATGGCACAGGAGGAAGCCATCCTGAGTGAGGTAACCCAGTCACAAAAAGATAAACATGGTATGTACTCACTCATATATGGCTTCTAGAGAGTCTGGGAAACAGGAAAGAACCTAAAAGATATGCATATATGCATAGTACCCAAGAGAAGAGGATTGAGACAAGATCCTCTGAATGGATGGGGAACACGGTGAGGGGTAAGGGGGGAGTGGGAGCTGGGAAGAAGAGAGGGGGAGAAGAGAAAGACAGAGTAGGTCATGGGGGAACAGGAAGTTGAGTGCGTGGGGGTAGAATAGGGGGAAGAGGGAATCATAGGTTAGAAGAAGGATCAGGCACCAGAGTGACCTCTAGTGATCTACAGGGATAACACCAATTGGCAAGCTAAGTAATAGTGGAGAGACCACCTCGAATGCCCATTCCTGATAGTGAACTTGATGCCTATAACCATCTGGGAGCCTTCATCCAGTGGCTGATGGAAACAGAGGCAAACACACAGTTAAACACTGAACTGAACCCAAGGAACCCAGTGGCAGAGAGAGAGGAGTGATGAGCAAATTGGCAAAGAATGGGCTGGCAAAACCAGCAGAGACAGCTGATCTGAACAGGGGACAGCTGTTGGACCCCAGGCTGACAGCGGAGAGGCCAGCATGGGACTGATCTGGACCCCCCCCCCCCAAATGTGAGTGTCAGTGAGAAGGCATGGGCAAGCTATGGGGCCTTGAGCAGTGGATCAGTGTCTATCCCTGGAATACAAACAGTCATTGTGTGCCTATAGCACAAAGAGGGATGCTCTCTCAGCCTGGACTCTTAGGGGAATGCCTGGACCCTACCCGGAGTGAAATGACAGACTCTTGATATCCTCTATGTGGAAGGAATTGGCAACAGGGTGGGAGGCTGGGGGGGAAGGGGAGTGCGGGAGGAGGGGAGGGAGAGGGAACTGGGATTGACATGTAAAGCAAGCTTTTTAAAATTAAAATAAAAAATGATAAAAAAGAAATATCTATGTATTTCTCTGTAGAAATAAAGACATTATTATAATCTGGAGAAGTGAATACTTGCTTAACAGTGTTTGTTAAGCACAGAGTTGAATGTCTTGCTGGTCCAAATTTGAATGCTTCAGTTGAGTATTTGATTGACATTATACAAGAAACATCCACTGAAGATAGCAAAAAGCAATAAAAAGTAAGGACTGAATTAACATCTGAACTTTGACTAAGAATGTGAAGTCACTTGAGTGAATATGCATTTTCCATAGCTCATTATTTCATTTTGAGAATAGTTGATTTATTACGAGATGTTTCTCCAAGCCATTAGTATATGCAGATATTTGTAATATTTTCATCATAAATTTAAAATGGCAGTAAAAGTAAAAAAACACCATTTATGCAGTTATTCTCTGATTTCTATGTAATAAATACTATAAAAAATATAAAAAGTGCAATTACATACTTGTGTTGTAGAAATAGTGACACTGTGTAATAAACTATCTAAAAATAAAGACTTTTAAACCAGTGCATTTTGAACAGTAGACCAATCTTTAGGATATTCTGATCTCAGATAGTATGCCAAACATGTATACTCTCTGGGATTCCATTGCTTTTCATTTGGTATTGTATTAGTCAGGATTATCTAGAGCCAAAGAATTTACAGAATGAATCTCTCTCTCTCCATGGAAGAGTGTGTACTTAGTTCGATCCATAATACACCAAGAATAGCATTCCATGAAAATACTTCAGTAAAGTAAGTTTAAATTCAATAAAATAGTTTATAGACTTTAATGCTGCTACAAGGTAAAAAAAGTTTGGTTTTGAATGGTTTGCTTCACTGTTGAATTTCATGGAATTAAAGATAAAGAATTCTTTATCATGTTAATTTCTATTATCTACTCCAAAAAGTCATTCAATGGACATTTTAAATATTTATGAATACATTGTGATAATTTGAGCAGGAACGAGTGACAATATTGAGGTCATTCCTCCATGAACTAGTCATGTATTTTGACTAATCCACTGTTTTCATTGAACGTATAGGCAATCTAACCTCACCTTTAAAAACAAAGATTATTGTGTAGTATGATTAAAGAACAATATAGCTGATGATTGATGTATTCTCAAGCAGGAAATTTTATTTTAATTGCAAATCCTCTCGTATTTTCATATCTTTTTCTTCTGACAATTCTAATGTACACTACAATAGGTGAAAAACATGCTAATCTTATCATTATTATGCTATTGAAGAATAGATGATATCAGCTGAAAACCATATGTAATGTTTGAAAGTATAAATGTGAAAGATTTATACCATAGTATGAATTTCTACTATAAACCGCAGTTTACTCATATCCAGTAAGTTTCACACTCTCATTTCCATTATATTTGTCAACCTGCAATAGCTGCATTTCCTGGAGGACCTGCTGTGTTACATTAAAATTCAGCAAATATTTTTAATTTATTTTCTTTAATGTACTTAGATTACCTTTATTCTTCACCTTAGACAATTTTAAATAGAAACATATATTGAAATCTATTACCTCTCCTGTTCTTATGATAATGTCTTGTATTCTAAAACTAAGTCAATAAACATTTATATTTGTTCATTAGTGCACCTTGAGATTTTATGAGAATTCTTGTCATTAATATTGAATGTGTTTTCTCTGACATATATTCGAATTAAAAAAGAAAATACTTAAAACATGATTTGAAAATTACTTAAAAACATATACCTCAAACTCTGTGTTTTTACCATTATTCATTGATTTTTTTTTATTTTGTTTTTTGCTTGTTTTCATTTTGGAGACAGGATTTCTCTGTGTGGCCTCAGCTTGCCTGGAACTACATGTGGACTTGAACTTATAGAGATCCACCTGCCTCTGTCTCATGAGTACTGTGATTAATGGTGTGTACCACCACTACCCGGCCTATTTATTAATTTTTAAGAGCAGTGTCTCAACATGTGTTTAAGAACAGCATGAATTGTCTCAGACAATTCATTTATAAGGCTTAAGTTAGTGCTAGACACTGCTTCAAGTTCGAAACTATGCTGAGTATGAGCAATTAAGCAATGATGACATACATGCATACCCTCCTCACAATCAGGTTATAGAAAGATGGATTACATGGTAAAGTTATCGGTGTGAGACTTCATGAAGGGGTTTTATGTGGACAAAACCTCAAAGGAAGGATGAGGTCATCAAACTTTCTGTGTTTGCCATTAGGTCTAGTGGAAGCAAAAACCTAAACGGTGTTCAGCACTTTGCATTCAAAAGGAACTCAGCAAATTTGCATGATTTACTAATAATTGGTAGAAAAAAAACAAAATGAGATTTTATCTTTTTAAAACAAAGACTGTTTTATTGTTAATATACAAAAACATGTTCTCAATGCTAACACTTATAAATGTGACCTCACTTGCAAATAGGGTCCATGGAGATCAGGTTGAGGTTATTTACATTAGGCTGTTATCCACTGAGAGTCTTATGGGAAGCAGATTTGAACATACAGAGGCAAACAGGGGAAGATTGTAGAGTCAAGAGACTCCAGTGATTACAAAAGTCATCAAAAGATAGAGAAAAGGCAGTGCTCTCTTGAAAGCCTTCTGAAGGGACACAGTACAATACCTTTACTCCCACTTTCTAGATTCCAGAAGAGGAGGATTAAAAAGTGTCAAAATTGAAAAGTCACAGAGGATGATCAGAATGAATATTGGCAGTCATTTTAAATACACATAAATATATTCTGAGAGGAAAATACAATACCACTGATACATAGGCAAGTAGAACCCCAAGTAATTTTTTTCCATTCGTTTTCTACATCTCTAATTTAACCTATTAGTTAAGTTACCCAAGGCAATTCTAATCATAATGTAACTTCCTTTTCTTAGTATTTTGGTTTACTTTTCATAGAACTAAATCAATATGACCTATCAGATTCTCCTTTCAGACTTCTATGTTGTTAGATTTAAGATCTTAAATAAATATGACACAATATATATAAGCATCTTTTTAGGGAGTTTATGTGTGTTTCTATGAATTTGGATTAATCTAATCAATTTATCTGCTCTTTCATTTCATTATTAAATACATATTGAAAATAAAAGAATTATATATAAATAAGACAATGGTGTAATTTTTATCTATTTTTTATTGATTCTTGGGGAATATCACATCATGTACCCCAATCCCATTCATTTCCAATTCCTTCCAAATCCACACTCCACCCTTGCTACCTTCCCCCTCGAAAGATAATAAAAATTAAATTTAAATTAAATAAAATCTCGCTGACTGCTCTGGGCAACAACTTACTCCTCTATCAACCACAACCTTCTCTCACACCCACAACAGCTATCTCTAGTTCCAACATGCATATACCACTCTACACCACCATTTTTCCCACCTCTTTGTCACATACTCATTCATTCTCATGACAGTGGAAGATGTGGTGTGTGGTGCCCTTTTTGCCCAAACAGCTTCAATTGCAAATGTTTATGGATTTGGGTCTTTGCTCTTATTCAAAGCCTCTGTCTTCTGCTACAGCAATGCTTGACTCTCATAAAGACTCCTTCTGGATATTCTACTGTTGCCAAGAATCATAAAGATCCTGTGGCTATCATTCCTCAGGATTAGTTTTTTACATATGCTCCAGCAAGTCATAGATGGGTTAGATGTTGGGGTGGGAATACTCAAAACCCTGGATCTATGTCTGGGTAGTTAATAAGTTTGTCAGCCAAGTCCACACCGCTATGAGTGGTAGGGCCAGCTCCCCTGTGCAGCTGAGGATACAACAGAGACAGGTAGTGTCAGGTCTCCTTTGCCCATACTACCTTGAAGCAGCTGTTGAGGTACAGGGTCATCACAGCATGACATTCAGACATAAACATGGCTTCAGAAGTCAGTAGAGTTTAAAGACATCTACAAGATCTTTTGTGGTAACATGGGTGATGGACAACAACATAGACCCCTGCTGCAGTAGGATCATGGACCCAGACATGGCCATAGTACAGGCCAGCTATCACCGTGACCTCAGGTGGCATTAGACGCCACTTCACAATAGCCTTTTCCTCTGCTGTTGTATCTCCAGATCTTCCTCTCTCCAGAGCTAAATAACTGCTCAGCTTCTGTTTGTCTTTCATCTTTCCACTGCATTATTACTCATCATTATGGTCCCACTTGCAAGGACTGCGTGGCAGTATGTGGTCCTCACAAACTGTTCTTTCTTAACTAACGACTGTTCTCAAATAAATAAGTGTTGACCTAGATTTTTGGTGTGCTTTCTTTCTTTTTGAGATTATATTTTTTAGAAATTTTATTTAAACTAGGAACAATATTATTTTACATATAAGTTCCAGTTCCTTGCCCTTTCTATCCTCCCATGACCCCGACTAATCCCTCCATCGCATCACCCATCTACTCCTCAGGGAAAGCGAAGCCTTCCATGAGGGATCATCAAAATCTTTCAAAGCATTTGGGGCAGGGCTTAGGCCCACCCCTGTGCATCTAGGTTTAGATGGGAAATGGGCTTGTGAAGTCCATTTGAGATTATATTTTAATTACAACATTTTCACATTTCCCCATTACTTTTATTCCCTATAAAGCTTCCCATAGGCTGTTCTATTCTCTTTCAAAATTATAATGTCCTTTTTCACTATTTGTTACTGCATCCATAATTTTATTTATATACACATATATATTTTGTTTAATTCCAACATGTGTGGTATGTAAAGGTTCACTTTCTTCCTTAAATAGCATAAAGTTAATTATTTATAAATAAATTAAATATCTATTAATGTGTCGTATGTGGATATGGTAAACACTGTAAAGTTTGTTGCAAGGAACAATTTAAAAAACACAAATGATTTATGTGAGAGGGACATTTCAAATGTAAAAATTTGAAATGGTGTTTTAAAAGTTAAAAATATAGAGAAGATAAAATATATAAAGTTCATTAATTCAATAAGGTATGTATGTTTTGTTTTGACATATATACATACTCTACTATCCATTGACACACAAGCTTTATTTCTTTTAATGTTTAATATAAATTGATAAAGCTTACAGAAAATTCCTAAATAACATTGTAAATATTTTCAAACTACTACTATGTAATTTCTGATGGTAGAAATAATCCTCATTCATAAAAACATTTTTCTTATATTACCGAAAGGAGCTGGTTGTGACCAGTGGGAAGAGAAATTTTAGCACACTATTGAAATTTTTTACAGACACAATTTTATTGAAAATTCATTCATATGTAGTAGCAAGTCACCAGGCAAAGCATAAGAAGGATGAGTAATTCCTAATGCATTTTTGTTGTTGTTTTGTTTTCATGGTACTGTAGAACAGATGGAATTTTATGTCATGCTGCAAAGCATAAGAAGGATGAGTAATTCCTAATGCATTTTTGTTGTTGTTTTGTCTTCATGGTACTGTAGAACAGATGGAGTTTTATGATGTCATGCTGCATCAGTATACTGTTAAATTTTAATTTCAATTAATGATCTTTAGTCTTTTCTTTTATGCACATGAGGGATATTTTAGGTATTCATTTCCCTGCTAATTAGCTTTTATTGCAGAATTCATTTTGAATTGGGAAGTCATTAAATTCTAAAACTTTCACAGCTGAATTTATGTAGACCTTAATAAAATTAATTAGTCCCATGAGCAAAATATTCTGAAATTTTACTTGATAAGTTTATAGTCTCTCTCTCTCTCTCTCTCTCTCTCTCTCTCTCTCTCTCTCTCTCTCTCTCTCTCTCTCTCTCTCTCTCTCTCTGTGTGTGTGTGTGTGTGTGCTTCCAGCATCATTTTATTCTCCTAAAGTGTTTTCTAGACTTCAGTGTGACTTACTCCTGGCATTTCCCCTTTGTTAGGTGTTCCCAGTGGGTCACAGTGTTCTCTGCAAATATAATATTCATTCATAGCTTTGTTTTTTCCATCTCTTTTCAAAATTGATAATGTTCTTCCCTTTTAATATTTTTGCTTTCTGAAAAATAATTAGCCACTTCTCAATTCTTGTTTCTGATATTCATGAATAGAGTTTGATACCAAAACAAAATCACTGCTTTAAATATTTGATGATCTAAGACTCTTAAACTTCCAAACCTGAATGTAGGAAGCAGAGGATAGTCAAACATCAATCTAAGGTAAGTTAATTTGTAAAGTAATTGAAATATAATATAGAATTTATATTAAAATAATTATTTTACTAATAAAATTTTCTATATACACAAGGTATCTTTTTGTTTTGTTTCATTATAATTTTTGTTATGTATAATTTTCCTTTTTCCCTATAATGAGGTCCAGAGTAGGAAATGTAAAGGTAATGAGTGTTGATTTAATTCTTATATCCTTTGGTTTTCAAACTTTGTCTTATTGTATCTCTTCTTGAAATGCAAACCCATTATCAAAGACATTAAAAATTACTTTCTCAAGTGATTCTGATGTTCACATTTAAAGGCAGATTTTATCAGTCATAACTATTAAATGACAACTATATATACATTTATGTAAATAGCTTATAAATTATTTGAATGATATTTTATACAATATTTATGTTAGTTACTACAGTTTTAGCCTCAAGATACAAAACTGACAATTTTGTATTTAAATATTTGTATTCAGAAAGCAGCCTCAATTTTTTTGTTAAATGAAAATTTTATGTTATTCAGTGATATTTTTGGACTTATTTCTAGGTTGTCTCTCTGTTACCAACAATGTATACATATCAATTATGAGAAAATCACGAGTTTAGACTTCCAAACAGTTTATAGCCTCATGGTAAGTTTATTTAAGATTTTTGAGTCTTTGTTGGTTCATTGTTCCTTTTAAAAATGGGAAAAAACAACAAGCTCCAAAGAAAGAAACGTGACTCTCAGTTCAATTGTGAAAAAAAGCTACAGGATTTGCTAAATTACACTGAAGACCTTAAAGTTGTATGTAAGATATCAGTATCACAGGTCTGCTTGCTGAATATCTATCTGCTTGAGAATTTTTCATGCTTGGTTTTCTGTATTTTAATCATTCTTAAATTAACATTTATAATTGTTGGTTTACAGATATATGAAATTTATATATTATATATTTTATGTTTTATTTATACATATAAAACATACATAAATGTATATATACATATACATGTATATATATATACCTGTATTATATACGTATACAATATTTCCTGTTCACCATTCTACATGGTGACCTTTAACTCCAGTGTTCCCCTTTTTACTTTGCTGTGTTTTCTTCCATACCACTTTAAATGCCTCATTTTCTTTTGGAGTCACTTGGTCTTCCTCCTAATAGTCTGTCTTTAATCCATGTTTTCTTCCATATGCATATACATATTTAAATACCAGAGGGTAAAACCTACGTAAGTAAACAAAAATATAACATTTGTTTTTCTCAGCCTGGGTTACCTTGATAAAGTAGTACTTTATATATTTATGGGAGTAACAAACTTAAAAAATAAAGAAGAGGGACGGTACATAACCCAAATTGATATTTAGACAATGGTTTCTGAAATACTGTAAGCAAGATACAACGGGGATAGGTCCACTGCTGGCTGTGTGATTGGTAATAACTTCCTGTCACTTATGACATTTAAAAATGTCTATTACTACTTTATAATTCTATTGTTAATGTGAATTATTTTATAATCAAAACACTATAAATAATAAAAATAGTTTTTTCATCACAGCTATTTTTTGTTATAGTTCTACTTTTACTTTCATTTTGATAATCTGTATTTCTCTTCAAGTCAGTGCTTCATTATCTAGAGAACAATTACATATGCATGAGCAGAAAGAGCCTTGTTGAATTAATATCAGTAGTTCCTAAGTTTAGAAACAGATTGTAGACTATAGATTTCCTTGCCAGCTGCCTAGGCCCTGCTACAGTTGCAGTCCCCAAATAACACACAAGACACTATATTAATTGTGAAGCTGTTGGCTGTTTGCTTCTTTCTTTCTGATTAGCTCTGACTTAAGTATTTAAACCATAATTGTTAATCTAAGTATTTCTGTTGCCAGAGAAAGGGTCTGGATCTCTTACTCCTCTGGTGACTACATTGTGTCTCTCTCTGCCTCTCTTTCCCAGAATTCTCCTTGACTCCTAGTTCCACCTATCTTGCTTCCCTATTGGCCAACAGTACTTTATACAACAACCAATAATAGACAGATTTATAGAATAACATCTCCCATCAGCTCCTCTTTTCTGTCTAAATAAAAAGAAAGATTTTAACATAGTCAAATTATATATAACAGAACAGTGATCAAGTAAGAAAAAGTCCATTAACATTTAGTAAAATTTAAAGAAAATATCATATACCCTATCTTTGTGAGTCTAAAGTCTTATATGTAACTTTTCTTTTATCATAACTAAGGAAAACTATGATTATAACTATCTGCCTTCAACTCCATCGAAGAACACAGAAAGATAATATATAAACACTAGAATTGACAAAGACATCTCACCACCTGGAAAGTCATCCAACATTCCTCTGTAATGTTGGGGCATTCATCTTCAGCCAATGGTCCACAGTGTGGCTGGAAGACTTCTCAGCAAAGCTGAAAATTTCAAACTGTCTATGTGTATTGGCAGTCTGTCAGTCATTTTTCAGGATTGGAAGGAGGTGTTCAGACTTGAGTATTTCTTTCAGATAAGCTTAGGTTTGAATGGGATGGATGTTTGAGACATTTTGTTCATTGACACAAGTTAGTTCTAAGTTTAAATATCTTCTTTAGACTAAAAGGGAAATTGTAGGAGGAGACTTTAGGACTGCGCCCTAGCCATGCGGCATGCTAGAGGTATATACAGATGTGGTAATGAAAGGGTGGTTAACTACACTGCTAGCCAGGCCTACTTTTGAGCGTGGGTACAGGCATCTACAGAGGTTTTGATAAAAGATCATGCAGGAGCATCTGGTTTGTTGGTGAAAGCTACTTGACTCATCTTGGTTGCCCGTATTTCTCTTGTAAGTAATTTCTACAATAAACAGTTACCTATACCTTCAACAAGTGGGCTGTTTATCGTTACAGCTATACCTGATAATATAGCTAAGCAAATAGATATAAAGTGGTCATTCATTGCATTTTCCTTTCCCTGTATGGTCACCAGAAACAGGTCAGTTTAAGAAGAGATCATTGATTATATCTCAGTGGCTTCTTTGTTTCCCAGTCCTTTTTGTTCTAGAATTTAAAGCTTAAATGGGGCACCATGAAAATACAAGCACCCATGTTTTATTTTTAAGGGAAATTTTGGTTAGTATGCTACTAAGAATGCCTGTTTAGTAAATGTTGGTTGAATACTGGAGTCTGTTTATCCTCAGATTTTAGTATGAAATAAAGTTAATACGACTAATAAAATGAAAAATTTGGCTTAACTGTCTGTTTCTTTATTGTATTATTTTTTTCTGTCACCATTGGTTGCTGCCTTGTATCTCCAAGTCTGGTTTGACTTTCTTCTGCTTTCTTCTTTACTTTTAAAGATCCTGGGCTGGTTTAATTTATTTTAACTTTGGTGCTTTCAAATCCCTACATTGCTTGTTGGCTACACTACATTCTAATCTTTGTGATTTCCCTATACCTAATCCTCTTTAAAAAGATTCATCACTATATTCAAATCATTTACTTGGTGACTATTTCATATTTTATTTTCATAGTTATAGTTTATTTCTTTGCCCTAATTACTGCATCTTAGAAACTGCCAGCTTCCTATTTTGCTATAGACTTTCTGTCAATATGTTCTTTCCTGGCTGTTGTCTGAGCTTGCTGATGCATACTTTTTTAAAGCATATTTTCTGGTTCCTTTTATTCCCTTCTAACTCATGATCATTATCTCTTAAATTGCCTTCCACTGTTACATTTTCAGCATATGAAATGTAGGTAATGAAAAGTGTTGCTAGCATTTGGTCATCTTTTTTGAAATTTAGTGTCTTTAGAAAAGTTTTACAGGCTAAAAGTATTCTTCTCTTTTCAATTTGAAAAGTTACCTTAAAACTATGTAATCAGTAGTTCAAAATATGTTGAAAAAATTTATAGGTTATCTTTTTCTCTACCAAAATAGTTTTAAAATCTCTAAAATAATTATCTTACTGGGATCTGATGGGCATGTCTTCTGTATATGTTTTAACCACAGTTTTTACTTGATAACTGTTTTGTTATATATATTTTGACTATGTTAAAATTAAAACCTTTCTTTTTATTTAGACAGAAAAGAGGAGTTGATGTCTTATGTATATGTTTGTTTTACTGGTTGACAAATAAACCACTGTTGGCCAATAAGGAAGTTAAACAGGTGAGACTAGGAAATGAGGATTATTTTGGGAAACTGAGGCAGTGTCAGTCACAACGTAGGATGTGAGAAGGGTAATAAGTCTGGACTCATTCTCTAATAAGAGAATACTATATAGATAAAAATAGAATAGTAGGTGTTGGTTAATAATTAAGACAGAGCTTGCCAATATGTAGCCGTAGTCACTAGCCAAAAGTGCTCATAATTAATATAGCATCCAAGTGTTTATTTGGGACTCTGGGGTGGCTTTGGAACTGCGCAGGAAATCCCATAACAGATTTCTAATGAAAGTTATCCAAAGTATATTAGATATTTCAGTATATAATTTTAAAAACTATTTCTAATGTCTATAAGTTTATTTATTCTTTATTAAGTACTATGAACTGGATTATCAATCAGTTATGACATTTGAGCATTTATATGTAAGAGTATTATGCATTGTAATTTTAACTTCTTTCACGGCATTACTGATCGCATGATATTGCCTTAAGCAGTGAGGTTGACAAACAGGTAAAATAAAAATGTTAATTTTTTGAGTAAGAGCAAGTTTTCATCAAGTTTGTCTTCTTATCAAAGATTTTTTTCTCCAGTAGTTCACTTCAAATGCATAGTTAATGTTTTTCTCACATAACTATGTGTAATGAAGCATTTACGTTAGGAAATATTTTACTATCAATGTTCAACCCTATTTTTAAAAACTACTGTATTCGTTTGTGAAAGTGCTTGTGTCAAAAGACCAAACCATTACAATTCCTTTTGAAGAACTTCATTGGCTCATCATTCTTAAATTGTTTATTATTCTCTGTAGAACATAACAAGTATTAAAACAAGACCAGCATTATAAATGTGGAGGACAGAGGGCACAGAGAAACAGAGAAAAAAGCAGATCTGTAATTTCTAAGTTATTTCCCTTAGAGTCAAAACAGGACAGATTTTTTTTGCACTGAATCATGCTAGCGGAACTCTCTTTTTTTGTGTCTAAGAATATTCACCATTATTGAAAACAACATGAAGACACGACAGACAGCTCAAAATGTTTATATTTATTTGCCTAACATAAAGTGAAATCTAATATAGGAATCAGTGTGGCTAGTTACTGAAAGAGTTGCCTTGCCCAGATTTTGGAAATTAAGGATGAAATTAGAAAAGACCATCCTACATAATGTAACACAGACTCAGAAAGACAAACATGGTACGTACTCACTTATGAAAGATATCAGCTTTTAAGTAAAGGATAATCATTCTACAATCCACAGACCAAGGGTGGCTGAGTAACAAAGAGGACTCAATATAGGACACATGGATATTCCTGGAAGGGAAAATAGCATAGATTCTTCAAGTGGACTCGGGCCAGGTAAAGATAGGTACAGGAAGGATCAGGCAGGGAACAGTAAAGAGAGAGTACTGGGAGAGATGTCTAGAAACAGGGGTCTATGAGGGAGTTATGCAGAAACAAGTGCAGTGGAGAGTCCCAAGAATCTATTAGAGTGACCATAGAAAAGTCTCCTAGTTATGTGCATACAGAATCAGAACTGACATGGGCATGTTCTATTACCAGACAACGCTCCTAATAGTGGGCCTGGGACATCAACCCAGAAAAGTTGTGCTGAGGTTCAGAACCTATGGAAGGAGCCAATCCATGACTGGTCCAAATTGCAGCCCAGGCCTCCAGAGGAAGCCAACATATGACACTGTCTGGATAACCAGGAACCAGAGGTAGGATAGACCAGAGACCTAGGATAGAAACAAACACTACTGGCCAAAAATTGTCAATGAAATAATTCTTAATGATATTCTACTATACTCATACATTGGTGTGTAGCCCAATTCTCATCAGAAGGGTGTCATCAAGCAACTATTTGGTGCAGCTACAGAGTCCCACAGCCAAATGCCAGGCAGAGCTAGGGGAACCCTGCAGAAGAGGCAGAGGAAAGATTGTATAAGCCAGGGAATAGAGGACAACACAAGAAGACTATCCACAGAATCAACTAAGCAGGGATCACAGAGAATTACAGAGACTGAAATGACAACAGAAACCCTGTATGGGTCTATGCTAGATCCTTTATATATAACTTATGGTCTTCTTATGGGACTCCTAACAGTGGGGATGGGACATATCTATGAACAATTTGCCTGTGCTTGGGACACTTTTCATAGTAATGGATTGCCTATTCCAGCTTTAAATGAGGGTTTGTGTCTATTGTAACATGTTTGATGAATATACCTGGGATGCCTGCTCTATCTTTTTAAGGAAAACAGAGGAAGAGTGGATCTGGGGAAGAGGGTAGGAGGGAGATAGGGGAGAACCTGAGAGGAGTGAGACGAGGAAAAACTGCTGTTGGGATATAAAGTATGGGAAAAGAATGAAGAAAAAAAGGAATTCAGAGAATGAAACATGGCATTATTATTTTACATTAAGAATAACATATGTTACAAAATATTAATGAGTAATTAAAATATTATTGCTCAGATATTAGAGGTTTCTGCATGTTTCATAAAAAGTGGCATAAGGTGATGGCTTTAAGCTCAATTCACATGTTTACTGAAAATGAAAATAATAATTAATTTTGTAATTTTTCTTGTGACCTAGAGGAGCATGTATAATAAAAGATATTTTTTTCTGCTGAATAATACTCCATTGTGTAAATGTACCACATTATCTCTATATACTCTTCAGTTGAGGGGCATCTAGGTTGCTTCCAGGTTCTGGCTATTACAAATAATGCTGTTATGAATATAGTGGGACAGATGTCCTTGTTGTATGAATTTGCATCTTTTGGGTATATGATTAAGAGTGCAATTGCTGGGTCTTGTGGTAGACTGATTCCCATTTCCAAATGGATGACACTAGAAGAAACCATTCTGAGTGAAGTAACCCAGAAACAAAAAGACAAACATGGTATGTATTCACTCATATATAGATTTTAGACATGGATCAGGAGAGTGCCAGCCTAGAATGCCCCTGCCAGAGAGTCTGGGAAACAGAATCTTCAACCAATGACTAATGGAAGCAGAGGTAGACACACATTGCTAAACACTGAGGTGAACTCAATGAACCCAGTGACAGAGATGGAAGACTGATAAGCATAGGGGTCAAGAATAGGCTTGTGTAACCCAACGAAACAGATGACCTGAACAAGGGGGAGCTCTTGAACCCCAGACTGATGGCTGGGAATCCAGCATGGGACTGATCCAGACCCCCTGAATGTGAATGCCAGTGAGGAGACCTTGGGTAGTAGATCAGTATTTATCCCTGGCTTACAAATGCAGTTTGGTGCCCATCCCACAAAGAGAGATGCTCTCTCAGCCTGGACACTTGGGGGAGGGCCTAGGTCCTGCCCTGGATGAAATGACTGACTTTCCTCCCTGGGGAAAGGAATGGGAATTGGGGGAGTGGGGATAGGGGTTTGTGGGAGGGTGTGGGAGGAGGGGAAGGAAAGGGAGATGGAGCTGGGATTGACATGTAAAGCAATTTAATTTCTAATATAAATTTTAAAATAAAAAAGACAAAAAAGGATATTTTTACTTTTAAATAACCTTCAGAAAATATAATGTAAAACATACCAGAGGAAAAAAGTTAATTTCAAAAGAACTGGAGTTACCAGTTACTCTTTAAAATATAAGAATATATAAAAATGTATATTATTTATGTAGAGTTTGTATTTTAAATATTGATAAAAGAGACACTCTTACATATTCTAAAATCAGCCAGAAGTGCCACATTCTTGATGATATGTTGAAGCTGGGCTTTGTAACATCCTTGTTTGCTGAATAGGATTGAGGAAACACTGGTCACCAGACTTTAGCCATAAATACTAATGGTGATAACCACAGACAGCAGTGCTATGTGGCAGTTCTTCTACCAAGTTTAATCCTTTCAACTGTCATGGCACATGATGTGCATCGCCTGAAGCTGCCTTCAAATCCTTTGTCACAGTTTTTTCAGCACAGTGTTTAGTCAGTTCTGAAATCTTATGGATCAATGCATCCCCTGTTTTACTAAGGACAGAACCACAGAGACAGACACACTTACAGAAGCTGACTCTCAGGTATTTATCACTTGCTGTTCAAACCTTGATCATATTGGGAGCAGTGTTACTGAAAGGCCAATTGGAATAGTTTTTCTGTTTGTTTCTTCCAATTACTGAAAGCTGGGATTCTGCCATTGTGTGATATAATAGTGAGTAGAACCAGTACTGGGACAATCAGTGGTGAGAGTTGTTACTCAAAAAGCATGATTCTCAGCCAGGCATTGGTGACACACGCCTTTAATCCCAGCACTCAGGAGGCAGAGACAGGCAGATCTCTGTGAGTTTGAGTCCTTCCTATTCCCCAGAGAGAGTTCTAGGAGAGGCTCCAAAGCAATACAGACAAACCCTGTCTTGAGAAACCAAAACAAGCAAGCAAAAAAAGCATGATTCTCTGTGCAGGTTTCATAAGAGAGTAGAGCACAGTGTTGTGAGAAAGAACAATGAACATATGTTCCCAGGAGCTGCTGAATACGCTATAATGATGTATTGTGGCATCGTCTACTGATTAAGGTAAATTAAGCAGCTGTCTCTTACTGTATTGTGTAAATGTTACTGCAGAATTGCAAATTGTTGATGAGATATCACAATGAGAAGGAATGTTACCACTTTGCATGGCCATAGAAGCTCATTTGTGATTATTATAAGAAATAATAACTTTATCAGCTGGTAGCAACCAGAAATAAAATGTGATAAATTGAACGAAGGTTTCTAATGAATAAACAGAAAAGGGAAAAATACTGGAATAAACTAATATTTCAATTAAAAGGGAGGTCTACTCCATTGAAGATTCATATATCCTACCCAAAATAATGTCAGTATTTGTCATGAGAGTACTGTTAACAAAGCCACATTTTAAAAAACTAGAAAATGATGACATTTTAAAAGACAGGTCCATGAAATACTCATTTTTCATTCATCATTAGATGGACATGTGTTTTCTAACTATAACCTTGGCATTTGGGAGGCAGAACAGGAGGAATGTTATATAATTTGTTTGGCTATAGCTATATATTTCAACAAAATGCATATCTAGTGCATACAATGTGCAAAAAATGCAGGGTTAGAGAGGTGTCTCAGTGGTTAAGGAACTTTACATCCTCAAGTGTGAGACCAGGAATTTGACTCTCCAATGCCTTAATGTCACTGAGCCTGCCAACCCAACTGTAACTCCAGATTCAGAGAGCAGAGAGAGGGGACCCATTGTAAGTTGGCTAGAGAGATTAGCCACATCTGCAAACTCAGCGTTACATTGAGATACCCTGATTCAATGATTAAGGTGTAAGAGCCAATGAGTCTGGTCTCAACTGTGTTCCTTCACATTGCATGCATGCATGCATACATACATACATACATACATGTGTCCATACACATGCAAACATTTACACACATGCCCACTAGATATTAAAAGGGGGAAATTAATAAAAAGTAATAGATTCATTTTACTATATTTTACTGACATTTTCAAGTGGTAAAACACTGGATGGTCCTGGATGACTGTGGTACACACCACCACCACTCTTGTAGAAGCTCACTGCTTTTAAGGCTTCTCTGGAGAAATCTCTGACCTTTACTAGGGGATAGAATAAAGCATGAGAAAGACAGAAAATTATATTTCTTCAACTTGAAAGAAAACCCAGCAACAGAACTCAATAGAAATGTCTCAAAATTTGACTTCTGGTTCTGTGCTAGACTGCATCTCTGTATTTTTCTTTCTGTGGTAGCCATTTTAGAATTTTAATCTTTATTTATCAAACGACTTTAAATCTTTTAGTATTTTTTGTTTTCATTTTTTGTTTTGTTTTTTTTTTCAAGACGGGATTTCTCTGTATTTTTTTGGAGGTTGTCCTGGCCCCAAACTCACAGAAATCTGCCTGCCTCTGCCTCCTGGGTGCTGGGATTAAAGGATGTACCACCAATATCTGATTTTTCTTTTAATTTTTATAATCAATTTTATTTAATTATGGGTAAGGAAATAAAACTGTTAATTCAGGTTAGCTAAATTTTCAGGCTGGATTTCTTCTCATTTATTGTTATAAAGTTATTTACAACATAAATGAAAACTCTCTAGCTTCCTTCCTTTATCTTATTTTAAAGTTTATTTATTTAATTTAGAAATAATCTTATTTTACATATCAATCCCAGTTCCCTCTCCCTCCCATCCTCCCATACCTCCACTGCCCATCTCATCTCCCCCATCCACTCCCCAAAGAGGTTGAGGCCTTCTATGGGGGATCATCAAATTTTGTTCCTTCTTAATCTATTTCACAATGTTTAATTAATTTAGAATTAAAGATATTTTAGGGAAAAATTTGTCACTATGGTTGTTTTTCACTTGTTTAGATATCTAGAGTTTAAAATCCACATTCAAAGTTTTCAGTGTAAAAAAAACCCTTATTATTTTTATTTTATGTGTATGAGTGTTTATCTGGATGAATGTAAGTGCAGTGTATAGATGTGAGGCATTCAGAGGCTTAAGCAAGGCCAGTGATTGCCTGAAACTGGAGTTAGAGATGACAACAATCTGAGTATTCAATAAGATCAGCAATTGCTCTTTACCACTGAGCTATCTACCGCTTCAGCTATGGAAGGCTCAGTCCTAAATGATACATCTGTATAACATCTCCTCTGCCCAATGCTCAGGGATCATGGTGGAACAGAGGATGAAAAGATTGGAACAGTCAGAGATAGCAAATGAGTACAAGGAAACAGTGTTTTCTAGATACAGTGGTGTCATTGTACAAACAACTGTGACAGAATGCGAAAGACCTGTGCAAGCTTGAAACAGACACAATTCTCAGTGTGAGGGCATAAAGTCCCACTGCTAACTGTGGAACAATTGCCACTTGATCCTGTGGGGTTTTTAGGTCAGGTTTCTTTAGTGGTCTGATGCCTCTCACATGTAGCATACTCCACCAGTACTAGCAATATAAGGCAAGCTCAAATTTGACTTGATGCTTTTCAGAATGTAAATGAGTAAGAGCACACAAAGTTTGTTGGGTAGGGAAGATGGATAGGCATGCATAAATCTGGGCAGAGCTGGGGAAAATGAGAGCAAATAATAAAATACAAAATCACAAGGAATTAAAAAATATTTAATTAAGTAATCAATAGATACCCTCCTACTCAATATATGTAAATTACATTCTTATTCTTTTGCAAAACTATTTTAAATAAACCTCACCTTACATGTATGTAATTTTTAAAAAAATATTTTTACCTTTATTCTCACGTTTTTCATGGCTAGGCATGACTGGTATCTATAAAACATGCTTTTTCTTAAGGATTAAAAAACAGGTTTTGAGTAAGTGTTGCGCTATACTTTTCCAAAGACAAAGTCTACAGTCTGTAGTCCATATAGTTGTATTTACTGAGTAAACCTGATGAATCTAATTTTAAAGAACACACAGTCCATCACATAGCATGTGGAAACACTGCAAATACAAGTTCTCTGTTCCTTGCATAGTCAGACAAACCACAGATGAGACAAATCCAGAGCGATCTGACTGGTGGTTGGTTTGAGTATAACTCAACCATAGATGAGTATAGTAAAGAAATAAGAAAAGGAGAAATTATAGGAAAACTACTATTAGTAATATTGATAATGCATTCTGCCTGTTAAAAAAGAATGTAAAACTTTTATATATCCATTTATATACTCTTTAAAATATCATTTTCTATTTTTCTTTAAGGTAGGCATTGGTTTTCATAAAAGAATAGAGATCTATAATGTATCTTAATATTTATATATAAATATTAAGCCATCAATAAACACATTTGATAATAACAAATGTTTTGTTATACACTTGATTCTTATATGAAATTTCTGAAATTGCCAAATTTTATCTGGGAAGGAAAGATGATATGAATTAAATTTAATATGTGACAATGCTAGAGGAGCTGATATTTGTATCCTTCTTAGACTTTATGGCACAAGCAGGAAGGCTTGCAACCCTCAGGAAAAGTGTTATATTCAGCAATTTCTGTACATGACCCCAATTTCATTATCTTCTTGAAGTTATCAGTTACTTATGTAATGGAATGAATCTTGGCTAGATTTGGCTTATTTGGGATCTTACTTGGAGATAGTAGCGTGTTGTCTCAGGACAGTTGATAATCTGGAAGGGCTTTATCCATGCACAAATCTGTTTCATCTGTGGATCCTGTCACATCTTTGTACACCAAATACATGATCTAGTTATGAGAGCAGGCTCTTAAGGAAAAACAGAAACACTTCTTATACCAGATTTACTTCTTAAAGAATAATCAGAAATAGCAAAAGAAACTTTCCGCATTAAGCAGAAACACCACAACTGTTGTTGATACAGTAAAAGTCTGCCTAGAGAAGGATTTACAAATGTCAACTCATGTTATCAACTGATAGGCACATCCAATATCCTTTTTATGGGTAGCTACTGAAATGTATGGAATCCCAGGAAGACTTAGAAAGTGACTTCTCTCCTGGCACTTTCTTAACTGATGATAAAGAAGGAAAGAAAATGATAGGCTAAAAGAGACTGAGGGAGAAACTAGGCGAGCACCTTTTTACAAAAGATTTCTGAAAATTTTGGAAGTTAAGTTACATGCCTAAATGGAGACGAAAAAGAGCTAGTGTTTCATGCAAGCATGATAGGTTGAAAAATGTAAGAGGAATTATTGTTTATTTTGATGTCTGCCAAATCATCAATGTTCAACAGAAACAGGGATCCAGAAAACAAGTTGGTGCTCGATGTGACTCTGCTTTAACTTGACAAACATATCTAGATCCTCTTCAAATGGTATGAAAATTTAGACATTTTCTCTCAGTCCAGATTGAAGCTTTGTAAGTGTGTTCATCTGAACCAAACTTCAACCCATGGGTTGACCTATATTAGTGTCCTGTATAACTCTCTGAACAGATCATATATTTGAGTCTAAAATATGATCTGTACAGAGAATTATACAGTAAAATGTGAAGAACTAAAATTTAGAGGAACATCATTAAGTGAAAATGTTCTTGGTTTTTGTTTTTCTTCTCCACATCTCAGTTTGGAAGGTATCTAGCAAAAAAGAAAAAAAGAAAAAAAAGATAAATTGAAAAGCACAGTGCTATAGAGCTCAAGAGAGTTCCTGTTGAAATTAAGGAACTATGACTTGGTTTTAATTGGCTGCATTATATTGGCTATTTTTGGTAGGAATCATACAAACAAGAATAAACCCTGTGCTCATGTATGCTTTAAAACCAAACTCAGTCTGACTTAGAAACACCAGCCTTTGTCCATTGATCAAAGCCTCCTGCAAAAGCCTCTCATGACAATAATAAGAGACCAAATAAAGACTGCCTTCAGTTCATCTATTTTCTGGTTCGTAGGTCACACTTATTTGGATGCTCGAAATTTATCTCGATAGTTTTCCATTTGTAGGAAGTATCCAAGTGAATAGTGTAGACTTGGCTAAAGCTTTTCTTTAGATAATATTTTTATTTATCCTTTGAGAATTTCATGTACATTGATTTTTAACACTTTGTAACTCCCCTTTTTGCCCCAATATTTTTCTTCACTTCATTTTGTCCTGTATTTATCTTTGTTACACAAAATCCTCGAAGTCCAATTGCTGTAGTCATATTTGTACAGGGATGTGAGTCCATCCACTTACACTTGGAGCTACATCCCTAAAGAATAACTCTCCGTCTCTCAGCAACCATCCATTATCAGTAGCTACTCTACCAATGGAGGGTCTTCAGGGGCCACGTCCCCATTAATTTTGGCACAAAAATACACTTTTATCATGAAAGTGGATCAAAAGTTAAATGTGCCTAATGTTCACTCAAGAAGCAACCTACTGAAATTTTAATTTTAAGCTATTGTTCTGTTTTCAATAACTGTCTATATAGCGGAAACAAATAGCTCTCTCTGAAGCATTCAACATTGCACAGACTTATGTGTCTGTGGTTTCTTTTAAAAATATTCCATGTCCTTGAAATAAGCAGTCATAGAAGCAATGCACAAACTCATAGTCACTGAAAATGTAGTGTTATAGTGGCAGATATATCACCTCCATGATTACATTATCTCAGTGAACCCAAGTGTGTCTAGCTTGATATGACGATTTAACTCTTTCAGTACCTAAATGTGGACCATCTTAAGCAACTCCGTCTTAAAAGAAACAAATAAACGAAAAAGAAAAATAACTTGGGTGTGATGGGCAAATGTCTTTGGGATAAAAATCTCTTTTGGTACATTTAAATATGTAGTCAGGATAAAATGAAGTCTTGTAGTTTTTAAAATTTCATTATTCATATTTTGACAAAAACATTCTGTATTAGTTTTTGCAGTTTGAGTGATAAATAATTTACTTTACTACACTAGTATACAATAGATAAACACAATGTCTAAAGATTCCTTGTCATTCTCATTCAGATAAATATTTTGAGAGCTATCACATTTTCAATTCTATCATCACCTCGCATAATGCTAACAGGAAAAATATATTGTAAATACATCTCTAATATTATTTTCCTAAAAGAAATGTCAATAGCTAGATTTTAGTATATGATCAAAAATAGAAATATCTTATTTTTTATAGAAACCATCATCACTAACATCTTAATTTTCTCTAGTATTTGTTTACAAATCTCAATACTCTAGATTCCATTTCAGATATAAAGTTAAGTGCCAATAAAATGAGCTACAAATATATTTCAAATAAAAGGCAAATATTTCATTTTCTATTTCAATTTAGCATAGCTCAAAAGGAAAATGAAATAGGTTTTAAAGGACTGATGATATAAAAGAATACATCAAATATTTTCTAGTCTGCTGATTTTAATCATTCTCAGCTTTTCCCTAAGCTATCATTCAAGTCACTTTCAGAATATAAGACACTTTTTCCATTTAAGAATAACTTTAAAATTAATTCAGGCATGTGTATGTGAAATAACACAAAGTGCTATTATCCAGGCTGTCTCTCCTCTCTGTATATATTCATATACATATATTCATATATATATAATTCCAAGAGAAAGTACTTTATGCTTATCACCGACTGCTAAGCATTCTCAAACCCATATTCTAAATTTTATTTTCATAGGTGTGTGTGTGTGTGTGTGTTTGTGTGTCTGTTATGATATTCATACAGATATTAGAGAACAATTTTAAGGAGAAAATTTCTTCAACCAAGTGGGTCCTGGGGATTGCACTCAAGTGTTAAGGAGAAGGTTTTTCTTTGGAGAGGAGCCTTCCCACCAGCCTGATTCTAGAGCCGCATGAGTCCCAAATAAACACACAGGAGGCTATATTAATTATGAAGCTGTTGGCCTTGCTTGTTTCTTACTGGCTAGCTCTGACTTAAGTAATTACCCCATAATTGTTAATCTAAGTATTTCTCTTACCGGAGAATAGTTCCAGGCTTCCTACCCCATGGCGGTTACATGTTGAATCTCCTGTGTTTCTCCTTCCCAGAATCCTCCTGGACTCCTAGTCCCACCTATCTAGACTCCTATTGGCTCAACAGTGCTTTATTAACAAATGTACAGGACTTCCCCCATCACTCAAGTTTTCAGACTTAGTGACAGATATCTTCAACTCTCTGTGCCTTCTCACTGGCTGCAAGTCATTATTTCTCATGAAGACTTAAGACAAGTTTGCACTCTGTAGGATACATCTGTCTGTCATGCTTTTACAAATTGATTGTTTCTTTACTTGTCTGTGAATACATAGTCTGACAGTATCTTGTGTGAGTATGTATGTGCATAAAGTCTTGCTATCTTCCTTTTGTTTAGAAGAAAGTGATTTAATTATTGATGGATTATTTTGGACAATTCTGTTAAAATACACCTTATAGAACAAAATGAAAGACAAATGGATACAGGTTGCTAGAAAATGCAGGGGTAAAAGTTCTGATATATTAGAATAGTATCTCCAGACTTACTATCATCTGTAACTTTATTCTTATGATTTATAAAGTTCAATGAAAGTCAAATGATGAACTATTCCTTAGTTTAGTGTGTGACTATCAATTATTATTAAAATATGCAAATGGTGCTTAAATAACTGAATGTTACAGATAGTTGAACATCTGAATTTTTGTCTCCTAGTCAAAAAAATTTATTATGGAAAAGGGGAAAGAAAAATATTAACTTCATGCCTCCTGGAATATCTTTTCTCTTTCATGTTTTATAAGATATATTAAAATTGTTTCAAAATTCCAATATTTTTTCTATATTTTTAATTTCAGAGTAATTATAGAAATAGCCAAATGAACATATCATTATAATGTATTTTCCAATCACTTACTTAGTCAATGCCAGTTGAAGGCAGGGTATAATGTGTATTTTCTAGGACTAGCACAAGTTTTAAGCCCTTATTTGTGAAAAACAAAAACAAAAGCTATACATTTTCATTATATTATCTGTTAAAATAGGTGGCATTTAGTATTTTTACAAATGCTCATTTTCCCCACTAGGATTACTGGGATTGTTTCTACCTCTTTACCAAACCCCACCCACTATGTAAATAAGTCAAATACTAGAAAAATTCAAAGTTTTCACTAGCCAATAAAAATATGGTATCTGTCCATGAAATATCAATGAGATAATTACACAAAATTCACACACTAGAAGAATGTCAGAAGCATTGTGCCAAACTAATGAATACAAGCACAAACTATTTGATTATATTAATTTGTATGAAGTTTATGATTGAAAATTCATATATATATACTTATATATAGTAAGTAGATATTGAATTATAATAAATTGTAGCTGAAAGAAAAATGGATCATTAATATATCTGAAGCTTACTTTGGGGATGATGAAAGTGTACTAAATTGTGATTCTAGTGATTAAATTTTGTTTTGTTGATAGTATTAATATTATACCACACCCTGTTATCTACTGATTATTTTGGGGTTAATGAAAGTATCCTAAAAGGTGATCAAATTTTGCTTTGTTGATAGTATTAATATTATACCACACACTTTTATCTTCTTATTTAATTATGCATTTATTTTTCATTACTGATGTTTGAACCTAGAGCTTTGTGAATGTTATGAAATGGCTCTGACACTGAGGTAAGCTCCAGCCTTCTTTTTATGTTTTATAGTATTTTAAGATAAGATTTCACCATTTTCCCTGCTTGAGCCAAAATTCCCTTTGAAGCCCAAGAAGACATTGAATATGTAGAATTCCTACCTTACCCAAGTGACTTTAATTTCAGGCTTGTACCAACCATCCTGGCTTGTAACATACACTGAATGGGTAGGTAACCATGGTGGTATGGAAATTAGATGGTAAAGTTGTCTTACAATGGTATATCTTTGTAAGAGATGGTAGGTATATAATATAATTAACAGAGGATTCTTTTTTACAATAAGAATTTTGGAATACACTTAAAAATCAAATTTACTTTTAGACTAACTCTATCTTCTGATATCTATGGTACCCTGCACTCAACATTTTCAGAATATTTGTATTTATGAGTGCCTTTGATGTAGAATAGAAAACATTTATCACATTTATAATGTATTTTGTCACATATTCATATATATTAGAAAAACTAACTCAAAAAAGAAGCAATGAATTTATAAAAAAATTTCAATAAGTGGTATTAGAAATAAGGAGGAAGGAAAAGGAAGGGGTAATTGATGTAATTATTGTATAATAAGATAAATAGTGATGAAAAATTAAAATTTAAATTTGAACCACATATGTAGAATGGATTGATTGCATTAAATATTTTTTAGTATACTTCACTATTATTTATAAAATCATTAAGCCTTTCTTAATAGGACCAAAATAGGCTTGTCACATAGATTATAAAAAGATAATTTTTGTTGTTGTTTAATTTTATTTTTTAGACAGGGTTTCTCTATGGCTCTGAAGACTGTTCTGGAACTAGTTCTTGTAAACCAGAGTGTTCTCAAACACACAGAGATTCGCCTCCCTCTGCCTCCCAAGTGCAGGGATTCAAGTTGTGTGCCACCACTGCTCAGCAAGATAATAATTCTTATTTTTGATAAATAATGATATGTAGATATTATATAAATCTAACAAAAATAGAGTTATTTTTCTAAGATTTTTTTCAACAAGGTTTCTGAGAATTTCGTAAAAATAACAGTGAAATATTTAAAGCATGTTTCAAATATTAACTGGCTACCACTGACTTAATGTAAGTATCAATTTGTCTATGTATGACATAGATTTTATTTTTTAAATTTATTTATTGAATTTAAAAATGATCTTATTTCACATATCAATCCCTTTTCCCTCTCCCTCCCATCCTCCCATGCCTCCCCCCACACTCCCCATCCCACTACCCACCAACCCCCAAGGAGAGTGAGGCCTTCCATGGGGGATCATCAAAATCTGTCACATCATTTGGAGGAGAGCCTAGGCCCTCCTCCAGGTATCTGGGAATGGGCTCCCAAAGGCCATTTGTGCACTAAGGATAAATACTGATTCCATTGTCCGAGGTCCCATGGCCTTCCCAGACCTTCTAACTGGCATTCACATTCTGAGGGCTTGGTTTGGTTCAGTGCTGGTTCCCAAGCCTTACGTCTGGAGTTCCTGTCTTCTTACTTGGTCAGGTCAGCTGTTTCTGTGGGTTTCTCCAGCATGGTCTTGACCCATTTGCTCATCCCTCCTCTCTCTCTACAACTGGATTCCAGTAGTATGGCTCATTGTTTAGGTGTGGGTGCCTGCTTCTACTTCTATCACCTCTACTGGATGAAGGTTCTATGATGTCAGTTAAGGCAGTCATCAGTCTCATTGTAGGAGACATCTAAGACAGCATCTCCTCTACTGCCTAGATTCTCCATAAGAGAATTTTAAACACAATACATTTCATATTTAAACAATAAAGAACTAGGACTTTGGATCCTTAATGAGAAAGAATTTCAGGCACTTCTTAAAACTAGTACTCAAACTAACATACAAGGTTATGGGCTTCATTATGACATTTTCAAGCATACATGAGATAATTTATCTATACTTTTTTAAAAACCTGTAGAAATCTTTCCTTAAAGGAAATAGCTACAAAAAATAACAGAACCAATGGGATGATGGCTCAGCAGTTAAGAACACTTGATATTCTTTCAATCTACTGATGACAGTTCCTAGTACCCAGACAGCTACTCACATTTGCCTGCAAATACATGTCCAATGAATTTGATGCCCTCTTCCGGTCTCTGTGAACTTCTGCATTCATGCACTACAAAAAAAGCCTTACTCCTATAAGCACACACACCTACACATAAAAATAAAACACAAATATATGTTAACATTTCTGAAACGAGAAGGTAATGAATAAATATTAAATTTGAGTCTAGAAGTTTACAAGAATGTGAGTGACTACTCTTATTCTATTCCATTTCAAATAACCAAGAAGAACTGTATAAATTTCTAGGTATACACAAATTGGTAACACAAAGTCAAGAATAAACTGACAGCCTGATACCAAATACAGATTCTGGGCATGTCATTAAATTCCTCCTCAAAGCAAAGGCTAATACTCACTGGTTTTAGTGATGAATTATGCAATATTTAAATTAATTTACGCACTATGTATTTCAAACAACTTCCAACAACACCATGAACTTGACATATAAGATTTCATAACACATTGTTGAAGATAGAGGAGCCCACCAATCTAAGATGGTTAAAAACAATACAGTTATATACCTGGTTTGGCCAGATAATTGTAATTTTACAAACATGTGATCAAAATGTCTCAAAAAAAAGAACAAACTTTTTTCAGTACAAGATTGTATACATCGATGTATTAGAGCCTGAAAACAGACCAACTATTTTGATGATGAGTACACATGGTAAAGGTTGCTAACTTCATGGTAGACATGATGCAGAGGGAGACAAACTGGAGTAACCAGTAAATACCTTTCAAAGCTACAGATCTGTCATAATACCCTTCATCATATTTCAATGCTTAATAAGCCATCATTGAAGGTAGAGATATCATAATCCAACGATGTCAAAGATGCCACCACATGGAAACAATGTCTTAAAATCATGAATGTTTGAAGGAGTCACTTCATACCCAGTTGTGGTAGTTTGAATAAAAATGTCCCCCATAGATCCATAGGAATTGGCACTATTAGAAGGCATGGTCTTGTTGGAGTAGGTGTGGTCTTGCTGAAGGAAGTGTTTCACTGAGGGGTGGGCTTTGAGGTTTCAGAACCTCAAGCCAGGCCTAGTGGTTCACTGTCTCATTCTGCTGCCAGTTGACCCAGATACAGAACTCAAAGCTGCTTCTCTAGCCCTATGTCTGCGTAGATGCCACCATGCTTCCCACAATTATGATAATGGAGTAGAACTCTGAACTGTAAGTCATTCCCAATTAAATGTTATAATTTACAAGAATTACAATCTGCTTGGTGTCTCTTCACAGTAATAAAACCCTACCTAAAACACTGGTACACAAGAATTCCTCAAAAATAGAGAAGTATCTCCTCTAAAATGCAGAGAAAGACATATTTACACGAGATTTAAAGATTATTTAGAATAATCAAGTATATATGAGTTTGTTTCTCGTCAAAAGGGTGATGTTTTCAAATGAGAGATAGAAAGGCAGTGTATCTGGAGAGGAGATGTGCAGAGGAACTGGGAAGAATAGAGGGTGAGTGTGGTGATATATTATCTATGATTTAATAAAGATTGCCTGAAGTATCAAGATGCAAAGCCAGTCACAACTATAGAGTTTAGACAATTATGATAAACACATTTAATCCCAGCAGCCATATTAGTTAGCCATAGAAGCTAGACTGTGAGACAGAGGCAGATGTCTCTCTCTGAGTTCAATGCCACCATGGCCTACATAAGAGTAAATCAGTCTCAAAGAGAATTTGATCTCATGCCCTTAATCCCAGCCATAGAGAGGTATATAAAAGAAAGGAGCCTAGTATCTCTGGCTGTATTCTGAAATTTATTCTGCCACCACACTGAGGAGAGTCAGCAGGCTGAGGCTTGGTGGTGAACTTTTGGAGACAGGATCATCCCTTTCAGCCTGAGATAGAGGTAAGAGGGATTGGCTTGACTGCTTTGCTTGTCTAATCTTCAGCTTGAAGTTTGAACCCCAATATCTGTCTCTGGTTTTTTCATTTTCATTGTAAAGGAGGGGAAACTATATTCAGGATATATTGATGAGAAACAAATTTATTTTGAATAAGATAAACATTTAAAAATTAATGTAATTCTAGAAAGCCTTCTCTCAAATTTCTTTCAATGTATTTTTGGAAGTTCTAATGAGAATGGTTAGTCAAGGACTGAAAATAAAAACACTAAAGCAAGTAAGAAAGAAGAGAAATTATCTGTAATTGATGACACTATATGTCCCTATGAGATTGTGGCCAGGTGTGACAGTATACGCTGGTAACCCTAGTATTTGGAGATTTAGGAAGAAAGTCACTGTAACTTGTGCATCTTAGTGGGATTAAACTGGGTTCCAGATTCTGTCAGGAAGAAAGAAAGAAGTGAACTTTTAATGGAGTTGTTTTCTTGGTTTCTCACAATCCTTTCTCTCTGAAGAGATATAAAGTGTCTTCCCAAGAAAGGTCACACAACAGTGTGGTTACATCAAACAAAAAAATCTCATTAACATTAAAAGAAACAGTGAAAAGAGTAAAAAAACAAAGAACACATGCTGTTTGACAGGACATACTTCAAAAACTATACATACTATAAGGGCCTTATATCTAAAATATAAAACATTCAAAGTACATAATAACAAGACAAAAATACCATCATAAATATGTGCAAATAGCCTGAAAAGGAATTACTCATAAAATATATTAATGGATAGCATAAATGTAAATGCACTATAAAAAATCAATTATCATACTGAAAGAGGAAGGTTAAGCCACAATGACTTAACACCTCCCATCCATTAAAAGGAATGTTACAAAAAAAACTTGAAAGAGTGATGATGAAGTTATGGGCAACAAACAGCATTTATTATCAGGTCCTGTATATTCATAACAATCTTTTGCTTAAGTCTTCATGGAATGACAGGTATGACATCTCGTGACTGTCAAAACTTTCCTTTAATTTACCAGTTCACAACTGTAAGTTTTATGATTTATCAGAGATCAACATCTACAATTTCTGTAATAATAAGCTGCCATGTCAAAGAATGGCGAGATGACTAGGAAATATAGTCTTTCTATCAAGATCTGGATTGTTCTTAAATACTTGTACTTGTATTTTCTGACAGCCATATCAGCACTACTATTTAATGATTGCTAAAATGTTAACAACATGTTTAGAGTCTTAAATGTTTAAATGGATGTAATAAGAAAACTTTCCTAACAGAATACAATATTAAAAATAATTGAGGCCGGGTGGTGGTGGCACATGCCTTTAATCCCAGCACACAGAAGGCAGAGGCAGGTGGATCTCTGTGAGTTTGAGACCTTTCCTTATCTACCGAGCAAGTTCTAGGACAGGCTCCAAAACAAAACAGAGAAACCCTGTCTCGAAAAAAAATTGAGGTTGTGGTGGGGATGTGACTCAGGAGTTAAGAGCAGTCACTGTTCCTGAAGAAGATCAGGGTTTGATTCCCAGTAGCCACATCAGAAGATTCATAACTGCTGTAACCTAATTTAGAGGGAACCTACCCTACTTGGATAGATGGCCATATGTGCATGTATACATAAAAAAGCATAGGTATCCTTCCAAAAATAAATATAAATTTATTACTGTAATATTCAACTCCAAGATACTAATTTTACCATATATCCAACATTTAAATCTGTGAAGCTGTTTGATTTCTGCCTTCCTTCATTATTCCCCACATTATTCAGCTTGTATAAGGTCACCATAAAACCAACTATTAGCTGCCTTGCTTTTGTGAATTTGTTAATACCCAATGGAATATTCTTGCTATACTATTAATATATCATCATTTTATTTTAATATAATGGTATGTAAAAGATTAGAAAGGTCTGTGCCATATAAGGCCAATACATACATGCAAAAAATTTATGTGGACACCAATATTCATATCTGAAAGCAATAGTCTTGGTAGTCATTGTATAAATATAACTAAGTAAATTTTCTGTTTTATCCAACATTTCATTGTTTTGTTAAAATAAATCACAAAACAGGGATGGGTATACTTATTTAAAAGTAAACAATAGCCAGGAGTAACAGTTTGAATGAAATTACTCCTATAGACTATTAGGGAGTAACATTATTGGAAGTGTGGCCTTATTGAAGTAGTTATGGAGAAAGTGTATCACTGGGGTTAAGCTTTGAGGTTTTAAATGTGTTTCTCTGATACTACCAGTCTAGATGTTTTTGGTCTTGCTTTGGTCCAATATTTCCTCACTAAGCTCCATTTCCTCCTTTTTAGAATGGTAACATATATTCTATGTTGTTGCATGTTGAAGGTATGTTTGATCATTTTTATTTTGATTTTATAAAGAATTATAGTTAAGGGAATGCTTGGAGTCTCATAAAAAGCTTTGGACTTTCAAAGAGTTTTGTGAGCATGATTTGGAATTTTGAAGTTGAAATAAATACATTTTACATTATGGTATAGCTATAATTCTATGGGATCCAGGGAGTAAAATGCAGTGACTTGAATTAAAATGGCCCCTATAAAAGCACAGCGAATGGCATTATTATAGGTGTGCCAATTTTGGAGTACTTGTGGCCTTGCTGGAAGAGTTGTGTTAGTGGTGGTGGGCTTTGAGGTTTCAGATACTAACATCAGACTCACTGTTTCTCTTCCTGATTCTTGACATTCCAGGTGTATTACTCCATGGTACCTCTTCAGCACCATGTCTGCCTGCATGCTTCCTGTCATGATGATAATGGACTAAACCTCTGAAGCTATAAGTCAGCCCCTTGACAGGGACATGTGATTGTGGCTTCATTCTTTATTCTCCTACCCCATTCTAATTGCAATTATGAACATAATGCAAAGAATAACCTTAGTCTTTCTTTTTCCCTCTTCTCTGTGTGTTACCCTTACTTTATCACCATCATTTTCCCTTCTTTCATTGTTCTTATAATCTCAGGTATTCACTTAGAAACTAGAATGTAGTTTTGCTCTTTTGTTTCACTCATTCTTTTCTGCTGTGGAAATTTTGTAAAAATTGAAATTAAATGAATATGCTATATATCGATAATGTTTTTAACTACATCAAAATATATGCACATTCCTGTAAACACACATGCTGACACACCTTCCTATACTCCATTCACCACACCAAAGTACATCTGTGAGAACAGCAAACATCACACATTTAAAATGGCCTTAGAGTCTGATAAAATATGCAGCATGAGAAGAGAATCAGTATTGAATTATTTAGGATAATGTTCACTGATAGTAAAGACTACGGGAAGCCTCCTCAATGACCCTGTTATTATGATGCAGATATTAGGTGATGTGACTTCCATGGATAAAGTAAAACTGCTAGAGCAGAAAATAATAGCATTGAGTGTTTTCTAAGTGCTTATTCCAAAATCAAAACCACTGAAATTACCAAGGAAAGAAAAAGAAACTCCCTAAGTGAGCAGAGCAGTAAGCATGCAATAATGCTCAAAAGTGGGTTGACATTTATTTCTTTACCATTGTTCCTCCCACTCTTTGCAGTTTAGTCTCCACCATAGTAACTGTAGCATTCTTTGTATGCTTTCATGTGGTATATATCAACAATTATACATGGCTGGCTCAACATTATAGAACTAGAACAACTCTTGTTATCTGAAATTCCAATGGCTTACTTGAACAAAAGCAAGAGAGAAAAATCAATTAGCCCAGAGGCCTTCTCAGCTCAATCTGCATTGTGTATGCTGCACAAAATAATGTGTGTCATTTCAATGCATTTCAGATCAGATGGCTTAGGGTCTGTGTTTGAAATCAGAAATAAAGAGCATGGAATGGGTGAAAAGTTGTTCTCCTCTAATTTGTGGCTGTATAAATTGAAAGTTCTATTTTCTTCCTATGAAAACAGCTAATTAGACAATACAGTTGCAATGTCTACAATTAGGACAGCAAGCAATGTACATTCTAGAATGATTCACAATATGTTAGCTCTATTTCTGAGAGCATGGGAAGAAATTTTAAGTAGAACTCAACCAACTGAAAACACTGACAGGTGTGCGGAAGGTAGACGAGGACTGACTTTTAGATTACCATACCCAGAATACAATTCTTGTGAGAAACTATTTCTCAGTTACAAACAGGGATGCTAATGGCAATCTGAAGGGAATTGTGTTACTTTATAAGATGTGGGAATACAGAAAATTTCTCATTGATATGTTCTTACACTAAAGTTATAAACTTTGGCACTGTCAATTAAAAATATTTATTTTAAATTCAGCATTGTGTACAATGTTAATATTTAATATAATACATCAAAATTGGCTATATATAAGAAAAATGTTAAGTGTATTCAGCAAAATTTCATGATATAATTAAATAAAGTCTCTATGTGTTCATATGAAACTTTAAAATTAGATAGAAATATAAAGGACAGACAGATGATAGATAAACCCAGTGCTAATATAGTTTATCCAAGTTTATAAGTAAGAAGTGATTCAGAAAGTTGAGGTAACTGACTGAATTTGAATGAGTATGATGTCAATAAATTAAAGAAATTTGAATTGAAACTATTAAAATATACTGTTTTAGTTCAGTTTAGAAGGTAAATAAATTAGGAATTTAGGCCTAGGGTTAAACAATGTTTAGTTTGATTATCAATGTGCATGTTATGGGAAATTATCATGCCCAAGTCTTAGATTACTTACATAGTAGTTTCAGTAACTGATGAATACACAATAGGAAGGTTATGCAATTTAACTCAAATTTAGAGCTCTTGATAGGAACTGAACACTGTGTATATGCTTGTTGCCATTATAATGGAAGTTTATTTGTTTTATTTTATAATTTGGGTTAGAACATTCAGTTATGCATTGATACAGACATCAGTATGTATGTAGACTAGCTTTGTGTTGTGCTATGCCTTAGTTAGATAGTTTAAAATTTTCTCAATCATGGTTAATCATTCATATTGATAGTAACATTTTTGTTGTAAGCATATATAAGTCTGTTCAAGGTATTCTTTGGAGTCATCACATTCTAGGCATAGTGGATCACGATAAAAAATACATGCGCCTTAAGGTATTTCATAATCTGGATAGTAAACATAAATACATTTTTAAAAAGGAACATATTACAGTGTAAAGAAGGATTTGAGCCTGAGATTTCAGGTAGACTCCTCAGAGGATAGTAATTGAAATATCATTTTAGATACTGCAGATTAAAATTATTTGGGTTCACCCATGACAAATATGAAATAAGGAACATGAAAATATCCTAAGAATAGATAAGGATGTTCCATCACTATTTATTGAGCAAAATATATCAAGCTTTAATTTGTAACTCTAAGTTAATGCATGCAAATGAGTTATGTTATAAGAGACAAATACGGTTCTGTTTGTAAGTCCAGTTAATTTGCTTTTTTCCTCTAATAAACTTCTGTGGGAAGGGACTGAAGTACATTTATCTCTCATACAACATAATTATTTTCCAAATAAAATATTGCTTGGGCACTCTGAATGATTATGTCTCATTCAGAAGCTTATTTTTCAAATCATAGTTTATGAATATAATTTCATTTAAGGCAAGTGAGATAATTTTAAAAGTAACTTATATGTGAAATATTACTTACATAATTATTTGCCTTACCAAACATATTTTTGCTATCTGCTAGACAGTAATGAAATAAATCATAAGATCAAATAGAGTGTCAGGTGTGTTCTGTAGTCCTTCAGTGGCACAATTGACTTTGAAGCTTCTGCCCCATACAGATAAGCAGCACCCTCTCTATCTCTGAAAGCCAAGTGTTTTCTTTCTCTGTATAAAGAATATTTCCATTTTCAATTCTATTCCTTAAGGAATACTGTTCATTATTTGTTCTCTGAAGACCTTTATATGTAAAATTCAAATCATGACAACATCGCTGAATGCAATTGCAATGTGTGTATCAGAGCCATGGGTCCTGATAAATACCATCAGGTCTCATATAATAATATATACTATATGTTATATAGTATATATTATATAATAATATATAATTCCCGCTGAGAGAATTTGTATAAAGACAGGACAAAATCAAAAGTAGAATTATTCTCACTTCTCAAAATTAAGATTTTGTTGTGGTGGATATTTTGTGTGATTCTCTGTATATTCCATGCATTTATTACTAGGGATTTGGTGCCATGCCTTAAATGATTACAAGGAACACTTAAGTCACATCTTATCATTTCCTCTTGCCAAATATGTACCACCAACTTTGTGGTGTCATTTCTGTCCTCCCAGTTTGACATGTTCTGATTAAATAAAAAAATCTAAACTAAACAAAATATGAATTTCAGTTTGTTTTCTTTTTTCATTTTTTTTCATTATTTTAGAAAAGAGCTTGCTTCACATGTCAATCCCAGATCCCTCTCCCTTCCCTCCTCCCATGCTCCCCCACCATCCTTCCTAGCCTCCCACCCTATCCTCATTTCATTCCACATAGGGGATATCCAGATTCTGTTATTTCGCCCAGGGCAGGGTCCAGGCCATCTCCGAAGAGTACAGACCGGCAGCTGGGAAGCCAGTATGGAACTTATCCAGAACCCCTGAGTGTGAGAGTCAGTGAGGAGGCTTGGGCAATCTATGGGGTCCTGGGCAGTAGATCATTATTTATCCCTGGAATACAAATGGACTTCGTGTGTTCATAACACAAAGAAGGATACTGTCTTAGTTTGTTTTCTTAAAACAGGATTTATATTCTTTTTAATCTCACTGTCTCTGTCTCTGTCACTCTCTTTCTCTCTCCCTGTGTGTGTGCACATGTGCATGCGTGTGTGTGTGTGTGTGTGTGTGTGTGTGTGTGTGTGTGTGTGTGTGTGTGTGTGTGTTTGGTAGGGGGATATATACATTTCAAATGTAGGTGTAGGTGTCTGGGAAGTCCCAAAGAAGACTCTCCAGGATCAACCTGAAAGTTATAGACAGTTGTGAGCTGCCTAAGGTGTATTCTGAGAACTGGAGTCCTCTGCAAGAGCAGTGTGAGCTCTTGTACTGAGCCATCTATGTAGTTCATTGTTTTGTTTTGCAGTGCAGTATTGCATGAAATAAAAGACAGAGATGGTTTCATCATAAGTTGCAAGCACAAGCAATAAACATTCCAACATGGACCTGCTGATTCCTTAATTAATTCTGCTTTTGGATTTGTATATTATGTATAATATATAATATGTAATATATTATATATTTAATTTCTATTTTATATCCATGTACATTAAATTATTTTTTTCTTTTATCATTTTTAATTTTAATAGCTTGTTTTACATATTAATCCCAGTTCCCTCTCCCTCCCCTCCTCCCGCACTCCCCTCCCTCCCCCCAGCCTCCCACCCTATTGCCAATTCCTTCCACATAGGGGATATCTAGAGTCTGTCATTTCACTCCGGGTAGGGTCCAGGCACTTCCCTAAGAGTCCAGGCTGAGAGAGCATCCCTCTTTGTGCTATGGGCACACGATGACTATTTGTATTCCAGGGATAGACACTGATCCACTGCTCAGGGTCCCATAGGTTGCCCAGGCCTTCTCGCTGACACTCACATTTGGGGGGTCCAGATTTGTCCCATGCTGGCCTCCCCGCTGTCGGTCTGGGGTCCAAGAGCTCTCCCCTGTTCAGATCAGCTGTCTCTGCTGGTTTTGCCAGTCCATTCATGCCAATTTGCTCATCAATCCTCTCTCTCTGTCACTGGGTTCCTTGGGTTCAGTTCAGTGCTTAATTGTGTGTTTGCCTCTGCTTCCATTAATCACTGGATGAAGGCTCCCGGATGGTTATAGACATCAAGTTCGTGGATTTATACACTTTTTTTGCTTTCATTTGAAGGAGCTAGTGTGGGATACTATTATGTCATGTGTGCAGAGGTAGAATCCTGAAAGACACAAATAAGAATTGGTCAGTGTGGTGGCTTGAATGAAAACGACCCCTATGGAGCTATTACAATTAGGTAGTATGACATTATCAGAGTATATTTGGCCTTGGTGGAGGAAGTGTGTCACTGTGGGAGTGGACTTTCAGATCCTCTATGCTCAAGCTACACTCAGTGTGACAAACAGTTTACTTCCTGTTACCTGCAAATCAAGATGTAGAACTCTCATCTCCTTCTCCAATACCATGTCTATCTGCATGGCACCCACCATGATGATAATGGACTAAACCTCTGAACTGTAAACATGCCCCAATTAAAGGTTTTCCTTTATAAGCATTTCCATGGTTATGGTGTCTAATATAGCAATAGACACCTTAACTACAGCAGGCAGACACCATGGCTGCAGAATTTTGGCCAAGCAGACTTGTGTAGGCTATAGGGAAAGGACTGTGTTCAAACTGACTATATCTTAAGCATAGTTCCATATTCCTGAGAGAAGATATCAGTAAAATGTAAGTCTCTATTATTTAGTTAGAGCTTGTTAAGGAATAAATATGAATTAACAATTATAACTCATAAACTCTGAAATATAGTCAGCTTCCTCTGTTGAGAGAAGTGATAAGTAGTCATAGCCTATTCCCTCACTACCTTCTGATTTTGTCGTATCTCCTAATGTGTAACTTACAGCTTCAGTCATGCTTGCCTTTTTCATGCATGGTATGTTTTACTCTTAATGACATTTTAAGATAATTTTAGGTTGTACAATAGTTCCAAATACAGTATAGAGAATTCTTTAACACTCTGAAGCACACTTGCCTTTTACAACACCCTTAGAATAAGATTTTTGGGAAAACTAAGCATTAAAATGATACTGAACTAATAACAAAGATTTATTTGTTTTTCACTATTATATGATATATATGATAGAAATAAGTAGAAAGATATCAATGTGGATACATATATGGATTTTGATATAGCTATATACAGATAATATAGATATACATAAATATAGAATCAGGAATCTGACAATAGAACAATACTGCTTGTATACATAGAAATGCTGTGAGAGACTGTGTGAGATGTTTGTGACATAGGTTTCATATGGTTTGTTTTCATTTGGGTGACCCCTTGCTAAATAGTTTGTCCATGCTGGGAATCAACCAAATTAACAATGGATTGGGCAGCATTTCTTATGCCAGAAAAGCCTTAAAATGTCAGTATACAATAATAAGCAGAAACATTTAATGCAAAAGTAGTATGCTTCATTTAACATACTGTCATGTCATTATTACAGCCAGCCTAATATGTAGAATATTTAAAGTGTTCCCCTCACTATATATTGTGCTTTCCCTCTTTCTCATAGAATTTTATCCTCTGAATTTTCCAAATGATTTTCTTTTTATTTTAACCATATTAACCATTTTCTTTTTCCTTCAAAAATAATTTCTTTTTTTATGTTTTAATTTTTTCTTATATTTTATTTTCCAGTTTAAATTTAGATAAGAAATAAGGTTGCTTCACAAGTCAGTTCCAGGTCCCTCTCCCTTTCCCTCCCCTCCTCCCGCACCCTCCCCCAACCCCCCTCCCCCCATTATCCCCTCATTCCCCCAGGGAGGGTGAGGCCCTCCATGGGGGTGTCCAAGGTCTGTCATTTCATATAGGGCAGGGCCTAGACCCTTCCCCAAGAGTTCAGGGTGAGAGTGCACCTCACATTGTTCTAAGGGAGTCCAAAGTCCGTGTGTATACTTGGGATGGGTACTGATCTGCTGCACAAGGCTCAATAGATTACTTGGCCGCCTCACTGACACCAACATTCAGGGGGTCTTGATCAGTCCCATGCTGGATTCCCAGGCTGATGCCTGGGATTCAAGAGTTAACCTTTGTCTGGTCAGCTGTTTCTGGGGGTTAAACCAGCCCTGTCTTAATCCCTTTGATCATCAGTCCTCCCTCTCTGTTACTGGCTTTCTTGAGTTCAGCTCAGTACTTAACCAAGGGAGTCTGCCTCTTCTTCGATCAGCCACTAAATGAAGTTTCTGTTTCCCAGACTCTCTGGCCATAGGATTGTAAGCTGGCACTCCCCAGATCTATGTCTAAAATCCATATATGAGAGAGTACATGCCAGGTTTCTCTTTTTGTGACTGGGTTACCTCACTCAGGATGGTTTCTTCTAGTGTCATCCATTTGCCTGCGAATCTCATGATTCCATAATTTTTTTCTGCTGAATAGTACTCCATTGTGTAGATGTACCACATTTTCTCTATCCACTCTTTGGTTGAGGGACATCTAGGTTGCTTCCAAGTTCTGGCTATTACAAATAAAGCTGCTATGAACATAGTGGAACAGACATCTTTGTTGTATGAATGGGCATCTTTTGGATATATGCCTAAGAGTGGAGTTGCTGGGTCTTGTGGTAGGTTTATTCCCATTTTTCTGAGGAATCTCCATACTGATTTCCAAAGTGACTGAACCAGTTGGCACTCCCACCAGCAATGGAGGAGTGTCCCCCTTTCACCACATCCTCTCCAGCATAAATTGTCCTTGGTGTTTTTGATTTTAGCCATTCTGACAAGAGTGAGATGGTATCTCAGAGTTGTTTTGATTTGCATTTCCCAGATGGCTAAGGATGTTGAGCACTTTCTCAAGTGCCTCTCAACCATTTTAGACTCCTCTATTGATAGCTCTCTATTTAGTTCTGCAGCCCACTTTTTAATTGGATCCTTTGCTGTTTTGGAGACTTGCTTCTTGAGTTCTTTGTAAATTTTGGAGATCAACTCTCTGTCAGATGTGGGATTAGTGAATATTTTTTCCCATTCTGTGGGCTGCCTTTTTGTCTTGCTGACTGTGTACTTTGCCTTGCAGAAGCTTCTCAGTTTCAGGAGGTCCCATTTATTAATTGTAGATGTCAGTGTCTCTGCTACTGGTGTTATGTGCAGGAAGCGGTTTTCTGTACCAGTTCGTTAAAGGGTACCCCCCATTTTGTCTTCTAAGAGGTTCAGTGTGGCTGGATTTATGTTGACGTCTTTAATCCATTTGGACTTAAGTTTTGTGCATGGCAATAAACATGGATCGATCTGCATTCTTCTACATGCCAGTCTCCAGTTATGCCAGCACCATTTGTTGAAGATGCTTTCTTTATTCCATTGTATATTTTTAGCTTCTTTGTCAAAGATCAGATGTTCATACGTGTGTGGGTGAATACCCGGGTTTTCAATTCGATTCCATTGGTCTACCTGTCTATTTTTGTGCCAATACCAAGCTGTTTTCAGGACTATAGCTCTATAATAGAGCTTAAGGTCAGGGATGGTGATGCCTCCGGACGTTGACTTGTTGAACAGGGTTGTTTTGGCTATCCTGGGTCTTTTGTTTTTCCATACAATATTGATTATTGTTCTTTCAAGGTCTGTGAAGAATTGTGCTGAGATTTTAATGGGGATTGCATTGAATCTGTAGATTGCTTTTGGCAGGATTGCCATTTTTACTACATTGATCCTACCTATCTAAGAGCATGGGAGATCTTTCCATTTTCTGAGGGCTTCTTTAATTTCTTTCTTTAAACTTTCAAAGTTCTTACGATACAGGTCTTTCACTTGTTTGGTTAGGGTTACCCCAAGGTGTTAAGAGAAGCTTTTCCTTGCTAGCCGCTTTGGTTTCTCCCCTGCCAGTCGCCTGGGCTCTGCTGCATTGTAGTCCCCAAATAACACACAAGACGCTGTATTAATTATGAAGCTGTTGGCCTTGCTTGTCTCTTACTGGCTAGCTCTGCTTTAAGTAATTACCCCATAATTGTTAATCTATGTATGTCTCTTACCGGAGAATAGTTCCGGACTCCTACCCCATGGCGCTACATTTCGAACTCTCTTGTGTTTCTCCTTCCCAGAATCCTCCTGGACTCCTAGTCCCTCCTATCTAGATTCCCTATTGGCCAGACAGTGCTTTATTGGCATAAGACTTCCCCAACATCTCCTCTTTTCTGTTTAAAACAAAAAGAAAGGTATTAACTTTAACACAGTCAAATTGTGTATAACAGAACAGTTATCAAATAAGAACATAGTTACAATATTTTAGCAAGATTTAAAGAAAATATCATCCATCCCATCATTGTGAGTCCAAAGTTCTATATGTAGCTTATCTTTTATCATAACTAAGGAAAACTATAACTATAACTATCTGTCTTCAACTCCATCAAAGACCACAGAAGGATAATATATAAACACTATGATTGACAGAGACATCTTGCTATCTGGACAGTCACCCAAAGTTCCTCTGTATTGTCGGGGCATCCATCTTCAGCCCATAGGCCACAATGTGTCTGGAACAGTTCTCAGCAAAGCAGGAAATTTCAAAACTGTCCATCTGCATCAGCAGTCTGTCAGTCATTTTTCTATGTCCTGCAGAAAGTCTCGTAGACTCTTCCATGAAGCAGGAACCCTGTAAGACTGAGTTCAACAGTCACTTTCCTGTGGGTCCTGCATATCCAGATTATACAACAACAGTCAAACAGTCTAGGCAAAAGCATTTTCTTGCCAAAATGGCTAATCTTGCCATGTTGAAAGCAAACTCCATAACGAGTTTCTTCGATGCCCATCTTCCTCTCAGACATAATTGGTGCTGCCAGGAGCAGACATTTCTCATTGTCAAGAAAAACCCTAAACCATTTTAAATGACATTTTCTGAAGGTCTTTGAGAGGTTTGAAGACTGTTTATCTGTCTCAAATACATCTCTATATATCTAGAAAACCTAACTTACCTAACTATAAATTCTATTATCATTAACTATCTATAGTCTGTATTCAATTATGCATTACGTTTTAAAAGATCAGTATAAGCACAGTACTTAATCAAGAGGAGAAATATACATATCACAAAATTGACCTTGAATTCATATCAATAAAGGAAAAACAATACCCATAACATAATTCTCCTTTTTACCTTTAACAAGAGATCGGCTGTGATCATTAGCCAATTATAAACAATCCTATTGAAATGAAAACAAAGATTTATAAACAAGATGGGAATTGGGACGTTGCTCATTCCAAACTGCTTCATGCTGGAAGGGGGCGCTGTTTATACCATGGGGATCATGACAAAACTCAGAAACCTGTATAAGTCCTTATTTTCGTGGTCTGTAAAGCTGCATCATCTTAGCTGTTTCAGTTGTTGGAACATCTGGTCCTCTGCTTCCGGGGGTCTTGGTTTGTCAAACCACAGAAGCCTGGAAGGAATCCTCAGCTTTTCATTTTCTGTAGAAACATAAGCAAAATCTCCTTTCCCAAGTAACATATTCTTATACTTAAATTTTGAAGTTAAGGGATTTTTAAAAGATAAAAGTTGAATTAATTCAGCAGCATTTATAATCAAGTGTACTTTAGTTGTTCCTTCCTTAGCAATCAAAAAACTGAAAAACATAATAGCATACAGTATCCAGACTCTCTGTGTATTTTCCATCTTTATGTGGCTTATTTATTTATCTATTATTACTTTATTTGTTTTACTTTTATTTATTTTTCTCTGAGACAGGGTTTCTCTTTAGAAATCTGCCTGCCTCTGCCTCTGGAGTAAATCCTACTGGCGTGTGCCACCACAACGCCGGCTTTTGTATTTATATACCACTTTGCCGTTTCATTTTCTCTCTCAATCTCACATATATTTTTAAACACACTGTAAACCTTTAGAGGTTTTGTTCATCCAAGTCTGACTTTACTGTAAATCTTTACGTTTTTCTGGCCATGTGTCTTATCTGTAAATCCGCGGCTGTTTTAAACTGCCAGTTTTTCCATCAAGATGGCGGGCGAAAGCGTGATTGCAGCTTACCACCTCAGTCCATGCTGACCTCCAGCAAAAGCTGCCACTTCCAGCTGTACGTACACACCTATCAATCGTTAGCAGAGTCTCTTAAAAGAACCTTGTTGGGTTTTTTTTTTCCTTTTTCTTTTTTTCTTTTTATGGCGAGTCAGGAAGGCTCCAGTAAGCGAGCAGCGTGAATCTGGGCTTGTGCTAGCAAAACAGAGCACACCTGAGAAAAATGCTGCTACCAAAAATCTGTGCTTCTCTCCGTTCTTCTGTTTCTAAAATTCCTTTAAAGCTTTTGTTGTTTTGAGTGGAAATTCAATCCCACTCCTGACAACCATTCTGTAAAGGGGAGCTTTTTCTTTGCTAGCCGCTTTGGTTTATCCCCGCCAGTAGCCTGGGCTCTGCCGCATTGTAGTCCCCAAATAACACACAAGACGCTGTATTAATTATGAAGCTGTTGGCCTTGCTTGTCTCTTACTGGCTAGCTCTGCTTTAAGTAATTACCCCATAATTGTTAATCTATGTATGTCTCTTACCGGAGAATAGTTCCGGGCTCCTACCCCATGGCGTTACATCTCGAACTCTCTTGTGTTTCTCCTTCCCAGAATCCTCCTGGACTCCTAGTCCCTCCTATCTAGATTCCCTATTGGCCAGACAGTGCTTTATTGGCATAAGACTTCCCCAACACCAAGGTATTTTATGTTGTTTGTGGCAATTGTAAAGGGTGATGTTTCTCTGATTTCTTTTTCAGCCCTTTTATCATCTGTATATAGTAGGGCTACTGATTTTCTTGAGTTGATCTTGTAGCCTGCCACTTTGCTGAAGGTGTTAATCAGCTGTAAGAGTTCCCTGGTAGAGTTCTTTGGGTCATTGATGTAAACTATCATATCGTCTGCAAATAGTGAAAGTTTGACCTCTTCCTTGCCAATTTGTATCCCCTTGATCCCCCTTTGTTGTCGTATGGCAATAGCTAGAACTTCAAGTACCATGTTGAAAAGGTATGGAGAGAGTGGACAGCCTTGTTTTGTTCCTGATATTAGAGGAATTGCGTTGAGTTTCTGTCCATTTAGTTTGATGTTGGCTGTTGGTTTACTGTATATAGCTTTTATTATGTTTGAGTGTGTCCCTGTTATCCCAGATCTCTCCAAGACCTTTATCATGAAGGGGTTTTGGATTTTGTCAAAGGCTTTTTCAGCATCTAGTGAGATGATCATGTGATTTTTGTTTTTCAGCTTGTTTATATGGTGGATTATGTTGATGGATTTTCATATGTTGAACCATCCCTGCATCCCTGGGATGAAACCTACTTGATTGTGGTGAATGATTGCTTTGATGAGTTCTTGGATCCGATTTCCCAGTATTTGATTGAGTATTTTTGCATCAATGTTCATGAGGGATATTGGTCTGAAGTTCTCTTTCTTAGTTGTATCTTTGTGTGGCTTGGGGATCAAGGTTATTGAAGCCTCATAGAAAGAGTTTGGCAAAGACCCTTCTGCTTCTATTGTGTGGAACACTTTGAGAAGAATTGGTATAAGCTGTTCTTTGAATTTCTGGTAGAATTCTGCACTGAGGCCATCTGGACCTGGACTTTTTTTGGTTGGGAGACTTTTGATGACTGCTTCTATTTCCATAGGGGTTATAGGTCTATTTAAATTGCTTATCTGTTCTTGATTTAGTTTTGGCAAGTGATAGCTATCCAGGAAGTCATCCATTTTCTTTACATTTTCGATTTTTGTGGAGTACAGGTTTTCAAAGTATGACCTAATGATTCTCTGGATTTCCTCAGAGTCTGTTGTTATGTCCCCCTTTTCATTTCTGATTTTGTTAATTTGCGTGTTCACTCTCTGCTGTTTGGTAAGTTTGGACAAAGGTTTGTCTATCTTGTTGATTTTCTCAAAGAACCAACTCTTCGTTGCATTGATTCTTTGTATTGTTTTCGTGGTTTCTACTTTATTGATTTCAGCCCTCAATTTGATTATTTCCTGGCGTCTACTCCCCCTGGGGGAGTTTGCTTCTTTGTGTTCTAGAGCTTTCAGCTGTGATGTTAATTCTCTGGTATAACTGTTCTCCTGTTTCTTCATGTGAGCATTTAGTGCTATGAACTTCCCCCATAGCACTGCTTTCAAAGTGTCCCATAGGTTTGTGTATGTTGTGTCTTCATTCTCATTGAATTCGAGGAAGTCTTTAATTTCTTTTTTTATTTCCTCTTTGACCCAGGGATGGTGCAGTTGAGCATTATTCAATTTCCATGAGTTTGTAGGTTTTCTGCAATTTGTGTTGTTGTTGAAATCTAATTTTAAAGCATGGTGATCTGATAAGATGCATGGAGTTATTCCAATTTTTTTGTAGCTGCTGAGGTTTGATATGTTGCCAAGTATGTGGTCAATTTTTGAGAAGGTTCCATGTGGTGGTGAGAAGAAGGTATATTATTTTTTATGTGGATGAAATGTTCTATAGATGTCTGTTAATCCCAGTTGGGTCATTACTTTAGAATTTGGTTAAAAATAAGTCATCATCTTTTTCACTGTCTTATGTAATTATGCACAAGCACACACCCATACATCCACACCCTCCACACACACATACACAGATACACACACACAATGTCTAGCAAGTTGACTGCTATACACCCCTCATTAGAAATTCTAGTGTTCACTGAAAGTGAATCTCTTTACTTACAGTTAAAGACACCCACAAACACTGATTTTGTTACACTGATATTCTGTACTTTTCTGTCATTGAAAGTTCCATGAGTCTCATTAATTAAGTGTTTAATTGGTATTTTACAGAATTGGTTTTGCAAGAGATTGTAATCTATATTGATATTGAGCTCACTATATTGGTCTGGTGGATTAATGTTCTTCCCAAACTCTATATAGAGTACAATGCTAACAGCTGTTTTTTTTTACGGTCAATCCAATTACATTTGCATAGAATTGTTACCAGTATCTTTATATTTTTACTGCAAGTTTTGTTATAAATTTATTGATATATTAAATTAATATTTTAGCAATTGTATTGTATCTTCATTTATACACGATTCACTAGAGTGTATATTTTAATTATATTGGAAGCACTGGACACTCAATTACAAATATCATGACATGTCACTCTTATTCAAATAAACATACACACATGTACTAAAGAAATATTTCCTTAAGAAAAATACGATTACTACAATAACAACCAATATCAAGATAAATTTCCTAATACATGTCACCATTAAAGAAAATCCAATTTCTAAATTATATTCATGTACTATTTATTAAATTTATTATTTGAATGTGTCCTAAAAACCATCATGTTGAAAACATAACCCTTAACTCAACACTTAAAATGTGGTGCCTCAGTGGAGGTGCTAATTTACAATAGCTACTTTCTCATGAACACATGAATAGTCATTATAAAAATAGTAAGACTTGACTGGGCGATGTTGGCACACACCTTTAATCCCAGCACTTGGGAAGCAGACACAGGCAAATCTCTGTGAGTTCAAGGCTAGCCTGGTCTACAGAGCGAGTTCCAAGGCAGCATCCAAAACAATACAGAGACACCCTGTCTCGAAAAACCAAATAAAAATAAAAATAAACAAAAAAACCAAACAGTAAGGCTTTATTTCTTCTCTCTTTATCTATATTTGTCCTGCTATAGATTGATTCATTAAAAAAATTATGGCCATATGTTCATTCCTTGGTCTTGGAATTCTCAGTTTCTGGGATTCAAGGACCAATAAAATGTTCCTTACTATAAATCACCCAGTCTCAGACACATGATGTACCCACACAAAGGAGATTAATAAAGTGGCTTTTCTAAGCTAAGTACCATTCAGTAAAATGTCCCTGTCAGACTGAATTCTTTTAGAAGTATACCAGAAAGTGATCCAAGGAAAGAATTCATTAGGAATGTGAAGAGACCACAACAAAAGCACATTAAAATAAAGAAATGAAGACAAGGCAGTCAAATATTGCCTCTTGATAATACATCTACCACTGTAAAATCCAGGAAGCTGTTCCCTCCCAGAAACTCTAGTAACCACAGAAGGTCTTGTATTTCTGTCCTAACCACTAATATTCATTTAAAGAGATATAGGCTGTAGAGTATCTCTACCTTAATTGTCACAGTGTTTGCCTTATGTCATTTAGAAGAAACATTCTTTTCAAGCAAAGTATTTTCATCATATTTTCTCTTTGCCAATATCTTCCAGATTTTCCCCATCTCCCTACCAACCCAACTTCAGGACACAGAATAACAAAATAAACAATAAGAACATCATAATCATACAAGACACATGGAGATCCTTTTGTGTTGTCAAGCTATTCTTGTGCAGAGGGACTGTATTAGAGTGTGGTTGATATAACCAGTGTCACTCACTGGAGAAAACTGATTTTAACTTTTCTACCAGGTACTAATTGCAATCATCTTCTTTGTTAGGGGTGAGAATTTTTCCTTCCTCCTACCTTTTCTTATATTTGATAGCATTTGCAACTTCTTTCTCATCTCCAGCCCCATTTTTTATACTCAGAATTTGTGGTTTTGTTGTGAGATATGTTTTGTTTAATGAGAACCACCTATGTAATAGTTGGACTATAACTATCTATCTTTTGCTTCATATTCTCATCTTTTGACCTCAAAGAGATTGGGCTATATGTACAAGGAGAGGGAGATTTTACAATGGGGTTTTCTTACAGCTGTACAAGTAGAGATAAAGAAAAAAATGACAAGGGCTATGAAAGAAGGAGGAGATGAATAAGGAGGAGTAAAAGAAGAAAGGAATGAGGAAGAAGAAGGTGGCAGTGTTCTTTTGTGGCAGAAAAGATCCCAGAAATGAGAGTTTCACAAATGGCCACAACATCCCAGTTAGTAAGGCATTTATTGGTTGAAAGAAGGGATTCTTCTACTTTGGATACAGTTAAGTCCTCACTACAGTTAGCTCCTCCCTACCACTTCCTGTCAGCGAGTTGCTTACTCAGGCTCCTGACCCCAGGTTAATTTTATTTAATCAAACAAATGTAACACACCTTTGCATCATTAACAAAAGCAGCTTTAAAACTGTGTACCACAAATTTACACAGTTAAAACAATATTTCACAACAACTACCCTTACTAGTATTCATTCTAATTATTATTCTATTTGATCTATGACTTAAAATTTATGAAAATGTACTGATACCTGTTTTAATTTTAAAGATGCACATACTCCTCACAGGTACTTCTTTTTCCAGAATACAACATAATCTAATCTTCAGGAGCTCATGTTCATATTTTGAGAATGCATTAACTTTGTGTTTTATAACTTTTCAACTAGAGCACATTAGTGTGCAGTTAAGTCTCTGAGGTATACATTCTCAATGATTGATTTTAAAGAGTTATTTATGTGTGGATAGCATTTTCCAGGAAGCAGTAAAAGTTTTCCCTGGTGCACTGTCAAATCAGAAAAGATGGCAGAGCACAATTTTCAAGAATGAGCTATCAATAAGACTACATTGCCTAGTGAAAACGATTTACATGCAGTTGGATAGTCGAAAGACTTTGTGTGGTTTTTCAGGCTGCTGTCTTGAATTGCATCAGTCACATCCATAAGTCACTGGTGTTGACTTTTTGAAATAATTATTGATTTGGTTAGGAAAAAAGTTTCTTGGATCCATAATTTTGCTCATTATAAAACTAAGTGTTTGAAGGCTTTCAAAATCATGGCTGAGCTAAGAGAATCTATCTTTTAAAAGTTGCCATTGAATTCTTCTGCTGCTGCCACTGGGTTTTATTTCAGGACCATTTGGAGTGAAATGAAAACTATTTAATCAGTCATTACTCAGTTGGTCCTTGTTATTTGAAAATAGTTAACATTTCTAGCAGGCTTACACTTGTCACTCCATGTTGTGAAAAACAATGTTCATTCTGCACACTGTTCTTGGAGAATCCATTCATAGAAAAGGATAACTATAGATCCTGTATGCATTTCAGCAGTGAGTCATTAGTCTTGTACCACCCATCCAGCACACAAAGATACATGACATATTTCTAGAAAAAGAAAGTGGAAAACCCTAAAAGTTTATTGGGGGTAAATTGAAACCTTGACTCACATGCTTTTATCAAAATCATTTTATGGAAACTAATTCAAAGAACTTATCAGACATACAAGACCAAAGTAAAGGGGTTGTTTTTAGCTTACTGAACCACATAGAGTGATGTTCACATTAACACTGTGGTGGCATGATCTAAACCAAAATGCTCATTTGCTAACTGGTGTGTACATCAAGGATCAAGGACTCCATGACTTAGTTCAATGCTTTGCTGTTAACAAAAGCTTAATGACTATCTGCCCTATTCATGCTCATCCGTCTGACTTGCTGTTTCTTGCTTTTGAACTTTTCTTTTTTTAGACTCTAGACCTGGTTTGCCCTATCCCCTCACTGATAAGCTCTGCATTTTTCCTGTCAAACCTGACTTCAGGCCCTCTGACAACAACTCTTTCCTGGTTCCTGTTTGATCAGTTATCCTATTTTCCAACCTGTTTCTAAAAGTCATGAATTCTATGTAGTTTCTTTAACTTAACCTTTCCTCATTCTGTAACACACGCACACACACACACACACACACACACACACACACACAGATAGATAGATAGGTATATATATACTATGTGCTGTTTGATATGAGTTAATATTAGTAAATCATATTATAAAAATGATTAACATTTACCTCTGCCAAGGTGTCCTGAGGTGTATTATGTAAGCAATTATTGTTACTGAAACTAAATCGTGTGAATATAATGTTATTCAATAAAATTAAATTGAAAGAAAAAAGCGTCCATAAAGATGAGGATGACCATTGAGATACCAACAAAGAAAAAAGAAGACAGTTCTGGTACACGAAACAAGCCTACTAACGCAGTGGTATTGTTTTAGTAGCCTCCAGAATTCTGAGTAAAAAACATTATGCTGTGGATAAACACCATGCTTAAGTCAATCAGTCTGTGGCATGGTACTGTTACCATAACTAACGCAATTCATATAGACCATGGCTACACTCTTACAAATATGTCTTTTTTCCCCTTTTCCAAAATTTTAAATTAGAAACAAGCTTGTTTCACATGTCAATCCCAATTCCCTCTCCCTCCTCTCCTCCCTTGCCCCCCACTGACTCCCTAGAGAACTCAGTATGCAATAATGGTTTTCTGTTTACTTCCTTCCCCTCTCTGTATGTATGTGTGATGTGTGTGTGTGTGTGTGTGTGTCTATGGTTCTTATACATATGCACACTTATTCAGTGAGTCAGCCTCACTCAGTCAAACCCAAGTTATACATACAGTTTGTCTTGCTAGTTAGTTTGCTTTCCACCTCCTGAAGCAGGAATTGGTAGTAAGCCATTCAATATCTACATGAATTCTTGTTATCCAAATTCTGTTAGCCCTCTCTTCATGCTCCACAACAATGACTTTTAATGAACTATATAAGTAAATTATATTACATTATATACAACATTGTGGTGAACCTAATCTATTTTTTGCATTAAGCTTATTACAATCAGGGTAAATTATTTATATATATAATTTTATGCTTCTCTTTCCTTATGCATTTCAGGGAAAGATAGCTCCATGTTATGTAGTGTCTGTTGCTAAACCAACTGACATCTATCATGGCTGAGAGAAAGTATATGCACTGGTACCTGAAGTGCTGTGTGGTATTAAAGGTGTTACCTACAGATGACAGAGAGAGTTGTCAACTCCATGATTAATCTCAGCAAAGATTTCTTTTAGCTCTGTTCATAGATGTTCAAACAGCTTGTAAGATAGTGGATATTTATTTATCTTCATTACGTGACTGGTCAATGCAATTAAACTGTGGCAATGAGAGCTCCATTGTATTAGATAGAATGTAAAATTAATGTTACACTCTCACTTCATTTGATCCACAATCTGACAAAGAAGGTAGTTAATGAAGCAATATGCTCTGCATTTGCTTGTACTTGGAATTTTTAATTGAGGAAAAGCCTATTAACAAGTCAGTTACTAGATACTTTTGAATTATATAACAATAATTATGGCTTAAATATAGGTGACATAAGGGTAATAAAGTAATCCATTCTTTAAAATATGGTTTTAATCAAAGTAGAAATAAATATCTTTCCCTTGCTTTACTCCCATTGGTACCGTCGAGGGTCAAGGTCACTTACTTCTAACCCTTTCCCATTAACCAAATTAATAATTCTTTTTCTTTTATTATTATTATTATTGTGTGTGTGTGTGTGTGTGTGTGTGTGTGTGTGTGTGTAGTTGTCTTGGTTAAAATAATTGACATGGTAAGATACATCACAAACAAGGCACCATGTTCTGGGAATAAGCACTGGGCATTATAAGAGTAGAGAAAGTGGGTGGAGTAGTAAGCATGCATCATTCACTTGTCTCCACTCTTGCTTCTGCATCCTATGGCTAATCATTTTAAGTTCTGACAGGCTTAACTTCCATGTTGTCATGGAATGCAATTCATAATTAATAGCTAAAATAGAACCCTTCTCCTCTAAAATGCTTTTCTTTTCATGATATTTTATCATAACTTAGAAATGAATATGGGTTTACTAGAGCCACTATGGATATAATTCTTAGGAAACATAAGTACTATGAGGTATTCACAGAATCTCTTTGCATGGATATATAATGAAGGAAATAAACCACTGTCCATATTAATAAAAATAATTTCATTCTTTCTTTATCCAAGTAATACATATCAATCAGCTCATCAACTTATCAGGTGCCAATCATAAAAAAATAATAGAATTAAGCCACATTAATTCTACCAGCCTCAAGGTATAAATTAGTATGGGCTTAACTTGTTCTGTCAATACACTAAATATTGTATTTTTTGATAGAAAAAAAATCCCATTTTGAAAGATGCATAGTTTAAATCTTATATCCATTCTAGTAACCCACTCTAGTAAAGAGAATACATTTTTAAGTAGACTAAGATAAATATATTAGGGTTTCAATTGATTTAAAAATACAAAAGGCTTTAAGACAAGTATTTATCATCTGCCATAGCAAAATATAGCCTGTAAGTTGCTTATAATTTACTTTCTCAAATTGAGATTAGAAGTACAAGATTAAGATGAAAGTAGAATTGCTGTCCAGTGGAGGCTGGTTGCACCGTTTTCTCCATGTGCTCATCTTTGTGTCTAGGAAGAAAGTAATTGTGATATCCAACTCATAGAAATCCAATAACCCTAAAAATTGGCATCCAATTTTATGGAATTTTTTGATCTGTAATCAGTCAATTAGAATTCTGTCTTAAAATACAGCAATGCTGACTTGAGGCTTTGATGTAGGGCCTTGGTGGGAACACAGATTTTAGAAACATTACATGAGGATGACTGTGGAAGAGTTGAGGAAACAGTTATTTTGTTTGGTTGATTTGTTTTTTTTTTTGTTGTTTTTTTTGTAATGTTTGTTACAAGTAGTAAGTGATACCTTCCCATGTTCATCATTGTCTTTCTTTAGATTTCTATTTAGATTAGAACAAGTTTTTTTCCTTTTTTTCTGGTTCTATGAGGAGTAACTCAAGGGAATCTTAAATACATGCCTAAGTTTTGCTGAGTATAACAAAGCATTATGAATGCTTCAAAGCCTAATGGAGCTGATTTAAACTACCAGCTACTTCAACTATAGGCACATTAAGCAAGTTCAACAGCTGCCTGAGTTACAGAATGAGTTCAAGACCAACTGTGGCAGCACACTGCATCTATGTCTTAAAATAGAAAGGAAAATATCAAACTTTATGGCCAATTACAAAGAAATCCCTTTGTATGCTGCTAAATTTTCCTTGTATCCTACAGGAGAGACGAGGCCTAGAAACTTCAGTCCATCATTTTCTTGATACCAAGCCCATTAATGAGGCGCCTGTCTTCATGATTACTTTCCTTCGAAATCCCTATCTCCTAATGCTATCCACATGGAGAACAGTATTCTAATATCTGAAATAGGTTTATGCAAATACATTCAGTTTATAGCAGATAACATGAACAAATTAGATGAAAATGTGTTCCCTGCCAGTAGGGACAAAATCTGCCTAAAAATTGATCATTTTTACTTTGTGTTTTTACTTGACACATTCACACCTTTCCTGGACCAACACAAAGGACATTTTCTAGATTTGATGTATACTTTGTCTGTTTTTTCTGTATAGAATAATGTGTGTAAGATTAAAAAGGTTGCAATTGAATGCTTCAAAACACAAAAGGAATTGTACAAAGAACTATAACAATCAAAGAAACACTTTCATTTATATGTTCAGCAAGTACCAAACAATGCAAAGTTATTTTGCTTACCAAGCAACAAAACACATTAACATATTAAAAACTTTCTCATTGATCAAGGTTGACACACAGTTATTAAAATAAAAAGGAAGAAAAGGGAAAAAGTAAGTTAAACTTTTAAGAAGAAATTCTTGATATAGATAGACTAAAAAGTAGGTCAAAGAGGTATGAGATGCCTTGCCCTAAAAGGAAATCCAGTAAACTAGATAAGAACTAATGAACCACAGCTGTGGCTGTGAGAATCCACAGACAAGGACAAAGAATGACTAATACTCAGAAAAAACTGTTGGACATTTTTTAAAGTTTGCTTAATATATATAACATTGCACCAAAGAGGCACATGCATTGAGTTTTACTTTTCTTATATATACTCACTGAAATATTAAGGTTTTTTCATTGGTTTTGTTTAGTTTTGAGTAGTGAGATATTTCTGTTATCCATCATCTTGTCTTTATAAAGATCTGATATTATCAGCTTCTAATAGAAAAATTTTAATTGGCTCATAATTCTGGAGATTTCAATGTGGGGGGCAGTGCAATTCACCTGTCACGTCTGCTGCATGGCCTGTGTCCGAGGACATGTGGAGGGTGTTGGGTATTGAAAACACAGAGACTCGTTCAATGATATAAAGAAAACTTTAAACAGGCTCCAAAAAGGTTCAGGAGAACCTCCTAAGAAAAGCTCCCACCAGAGAAGCTTCTGCTCTCTCCTCTACCCTGGCTGGTTCTGCTCTGACACAGAGTTGGATGTGTGTGGGTTTTTGAAGGTGCGGTTAGTCTTTGGACAAGGTCGAGGTCAGGGCGGTTTCTGTGGGAAGGCCTTTCCCAGGAACTTATTGTATCATTTTTAGTAAACATGTTTTTACTAAACATTGTCTTACAGCTGCCTACTCTCAGGCAGAAGGGGAAGTGGCCAGGAACTTATTGTATCGTTTTTAGTAAATATGTTTTTACTAAACATTGTCTTACAGCTGCCTACTCCCAGACAAAAGGGAAAGTGGGTCTCTGCTCAAGGTCTGGTGTTCCCACATTCACTCATTGTTTTTAGGCAATTAACCAAGCAGAAAGCCAGGGCAGAATTAGTCTGGGAGAGCAAAGATTCTTTTAGAGATGAGCAGGAAATTGGTTGCAAGTGATCAAAATAGGATGCCCATTACCATGAAAGAGACATGTCCACCAGGACTTTTTCACATGTACCACATTTTAGCAGCTTCCAACATAAACTAGAGATGAAGATTTAGCTGTGAGCAGTTGGGATAGTCTTGCTCACAATTATATTAGTGGCCCACATTGAAGATTCAATTAGATAATTTCTTCAATATTGCATTCATGATTTTTTATTATGATATTCAGAAAAGACCTCAAGAGAATGATATCATAAGCTAATAATATGGATGATTTTGCTGCTGCTGTTTATACCTTCATTAACCAAGTCAGGATGCAAGGACAGGGTTATTGTCAATTTAGGAACAGCATGAGTTACATAGCAAATTCAATGGTATCTCATTGTTGAAAGTAGAATTCTGTTTCAAAAAACAAGAGCTTTACTCAGTGACCTAGTTTTTCTTCACATGGATAATTCCTGGGTTTGACAACCTGCAGATAAAAGAATTTTATAAAATATCATTATATCGAAATTGTATGTAACTGGAAGAAAAAATACACATTATGGCAATGCATATCTAGACTTAGTATAGAGCAATGCTTGTTGACCTCCGTTTAATATAGTTACCCATGTTTTGGTGACCCCAACCATAAAATTACTTTTACTGCTACTTCATAACTAATTTTGCTAGTATTATGAATCAAAATGTAAATATCATATAGGCATCATATCTGATTTGCAACTCCTTTGGACGTATCACTTGACCCTAAAGTCACAACCTACATATTGGGAACCACTGCTCCGGATGACTAAATATATAAAATTATAATAATAGCTTTAATAAATGACAGTATAACTTGAAATTTTGTTTTTTATTTCTGTTTTTCCTTACAAGTTAGAAACAGAAAGCAAATATATTTTTATTTTTTTGACATTCATAGGATTTCCATTAACATTGAAAAATATCTTCATTGAAAAATGTTAGATCTACTTTATATTATACACAAATACTAAATGCACAGAGTAAAAGCAGTTGTTTAACATGACAAAATTTTTGTGACCAAATTCCTTTAGTACCACATATTTAGCTGTTGTTTATTCTTTCATAAATAGTATTATAATGTGCATTTATACACTCATAAGACTGAAATGCACAAATAAATTATTTCAAGTAATCATCACTTGTGTGCCCTTTAGAATTGGTGAATCAGAAAGAATGTAATAACTTTCACACCCTTCATTCCATATGAGTATATTCTGTTATCTTCATGATGAACTGGGATAAAATTAGAACTATTTCTCAAATTTATTGATGCATTCAGCTAGAACAATATAGCCTAAAGAAATCCAATACTTTTTGGCAACCCCATACTGTAGCCACATATAAGCTTCATTAATGATTAGCTTTCTACCTTTTCAAGCTTAAGTTGACAGTATTATGTAAATCTGAAGCAAGGAGGGGAAATGTGATCATCTCTTCTCTCTTCACCAGTGCTGCTTTTCTTTTCCATATTAGTTGGTTCCTTGTCCTTCAACCTTACAGTTGGCTTGTTCTAAGGCAGGAATTAAATGGAAAAGAGAGGAGACTCAAGCAAAGGCTTACTCAACCAAACTGAATATCAGCCTCCTTTGGTCTCTCACTGCAAATCACAGCGATTATTGAGCAAAATGTCAACATGTGTGGGATTTGTGTATTATTCAGAGACTGTCTCAATATAGTTAATTTCCATGTAAATTACTAAATATGCCTTTCCTCTTGGATGAGAGGAATGTTCAAGAACAAAATGGTAGCACATCCTAGAAAGTGCAATGTTTAGAGTATTTTCAGATTTTTAAAAATGAGCTAAGGTCATTTCCTCCAAATAGTGTACATAATTCTGACATATGTAATAATTAACTCTTTTTTTGGTTTTGTGTTTTACTATTTCGTTTTTTCATAATTAACTCTTTTACAATGAAATATAATTTAATAGATGCTTTTAAAGCATTTCTGGAAATAAGGTATTTTATGTATTTACTGTGAACTAAAATGCAGTAAATGGTTGTGTGTGAAATACACTGCAGTGTTAGTTTATCTTTTAAAGACTTTCTTGAAGTACACAATTGACCATACATATTTAACATTGATTTCACATTTTTATATTTGGTATAATTTAGTTCCAGCTGTGTTAGAAAGTGAATACCAACTACTATCTGAAGGAAAACTAAGAATGTGCTTTATGTAATAAACAAAATTCAGGTCATTTTTTTCTTACCATATTTTATTCCTGAAGAGAAGCCATTTGTATTACAGTTTTAGAAGAAGGTTTACAAGTTCATAACCACATCTCAGAAACCTAGGCATGTTTACTATTTGCTTACATTCTCACAATTTTAATTCCATATTCTTTACTTGATGCCTGTGATACACCATAATTACAAATATGCAAAAAAACACTTTACAACTACTGAAAAATAATGGTTGTCCCAGAAGGAGTCAGAACAAAGAGATCTACAAGCAAAAGATGGAAATGTGAATAAGTAATCTGGGCAGGAGCATGTGTTTCAGCTCTTCTTCTTCTCCATCCGGGAGGGATGCTTTGGCCTTTCCTGTCAGTAGAAGCACAAGTATTGCTTCAGTGCTATCAATGTTTCCCTGAATAGTTCTTGATAAACGAATATTTCTTCTCTGTTCTCTATTTTGTAAGGCATGTTTTTTTCCTTAGTTTATCAGGAAGAGATTTTATTTTCTGTACCTACATGGGAATTTAGGAGGAAATGTTTCTAGAGAATGCATTTGATGCTTGCTATATTCTGCATTGAACTGAATGAGCGAATAGAGTGTCAAAGTATTGTTTGAAATAGTCACCTGGAATGGTGAGTACAAGGAGACTGATTTTTACATAGGGAATGTCTCTGATTATGTCATATAAAAATCCAAGAATATGCTGACTTCTATCAAAGGATAAGTTAAAGACAATACAAATAATTTCAATTATCTGTTTAATGTTCTAAAATAAGGTGTTTGGGTGTGTATATATGTGTATGTATTTGATTGATGTATTGTGTATGGACATGCACATATTTTGTGCAGTACCTGAATTCAAAAAAGCCACAGTAGAAGCCAGAGGAGAGCAACAGAATCTCCCTCTCTATTTTAAGGTTCTTCCTTTAAAACTGTCCCACTGACTCTGAAGCTCCTCCAGTCAGTTATGATGGTAATCCTGAAAGCTTGTGGGGTGTGCTTCTCTCTACTACCCAACACAGTAGTTACAGAAATGTACCATCATTTTACCTGGTTGATGAGATCTGAAGACTGGTTTGTCTTCAGGCGTCCATGACAGGCATTTTCAAACCTGAGCCATTTCTCCAACTACAGAATACTTGCCTTTTTTATTTTTAAAATATAGTGCACCTTTATTTACCTTGTAGTCACATCTTATTTGGTTATTATTCCCACCATGTGGCTATAAAACTTCTAAATTCTTTACTGCATCCATTAAGAATATCATATACTCTAATCATTTAATCTTTTAATACAATGGAATTATCTTTAGTTTTTAAAATTATTGTTTGTATTAATAAAACATCTGCTACTTTATACCATGACATATGCCATATAATTCCTAATACACGATGGCATTGAACACATTACATTAAGTTTTCCTTACCTGTACTCTCATGCTTTGCTATGTTTTAATGGTGCTTCATACTTTAAGATATAGTAGGGGAAACTATTTTAAAGCTTTTTCCACAATGAGAGGGCTTGGCATACCTTACAGATATTACTAAAGATATTGTATATATGTATGGTTTTATACTATAAAAATCATTACAAATTATCTTGGAATCAATTTCATGTATCATTTATTTTTAGGTCACATTGATAAGCAAAATTGTCCTAGAAAAGGACCCAATTTTTATTTAAATTAGAAACAATCTTATTTTACATATCAATCCCAGTTCCCTATTTCTTCTATCCACCCATGCCCTCCACCAAACCCCCCATCCCATCCCTCTTCTGCTTCCCAGGGAGTTGAGGTCTTCCATACAGGATCATCAAAGTCTCTCACATTATTTGGGGCAGGGCCTAGGCCCTCCCCTGTGTGTCTAGGCTAAAAAAATTAATTTCATTATTCTACATACACAGACTATGAGTTATATTTACTGTGCATGTGTTTTTTCTTCCATTGTACAAAACTTTCTCTTTATGTCATTCACTTAATCAGTAAATATATACTGTTTTTATTCTTTATTTGACTTTGAGTACTTTAATAATTCCCTTGTTTTGTTTAGATTATCTACTTGTTGCCTGTGCTTCATTAAGACAAAATTGTGATTTAAGAATTAGTACTGTGCCCCCATTTATAATTGGAGTTTCTTTAAATATTTGTTTGCCAAGACTTTTCTTTAATATCATTCCAAGGTCAAGGTCAACATTTTTATTTAAGTTGCTTAAGTTGCTGTTAGATTATATTTTAGTTATTTATAGCATTTCTGAAGTTAGCAGTAAATGTAAGTATAGTCTTGGTTTGCTGGTTTTCATGTTGCTGGGGATATTTTCCAGTTACACTTAGTACACTCTCTTTGATAGGATTTCTAATGCTGTGAAGAGACTACAGCATTTTTATCATGCAAAACATTTAATAGTAACTGCCTTACAGTTTCTGAAGTTTCAGAGTTGAAAGCAAGGTGTTGTTCAGGTAGACATGGATGGAGAAAGTGTTGAGACTTTTATATTAGATCAGCAGGCAGCAGACAGAGAATGCCACGTTGATTAGGATCTGTCTTTTTTACTGAGAGCCATTAAATTAATTCCTTATTTGATTTTTATTGAAAAGCTCATTATAATAATCTGCATCTTTCCCCTACATTATTTATGGCAGCATTCTAGGTAATAACAATAAAATTCTATATACAGTATAATTTTTGTTGTTTATTATTTATTTTATATCAATGGATATTACATCCAATTTTACTGAAATCTGGTGCCTTTTAAAACATAATTTTAGAAATACTCCTATTTACTATTAACGAATTAATATTCGTTTTATTCAGAAATGCTAAAACATGTATATATCCTTGTCAGAAAAATAAAATAAAGACACAAAGTTTAGATCATTTGATCTGATTGTTTTATAGGAGAGATGTGGTGCATTTTCTGCAAGTATACGAGCCATTGAGATGGAATATTCTAAGACAGGGTTTTATAATGGTAGAAATAGCTAGAACACCTGGAGAATGATTACCCCTATTTAAAAGTACAGTGCTATTTATGGTAGAAATAACTTTAAACCCCATTGTAATATTAAAAGTAGTCATTTTATTCTAGGCATTTTAAACTGAACACATGGTTAAGCTTAAAATTTGTGTCCAATTTGCATTCCAAATTCACAAACCTTTTACAAGAGTGTCATTTGCAGGGATCCATTAGCGTTGTCCAAATTAGTCCAATTGTTTATAAGGTATTAAATGTACTACAAAACCTAACATGTTTGTTCTGCTCCACAGTTGTAGCACATGTCGAAACAGCCCACCACAGATGTACTTAGCAGATTACAGGCCATTACGCAAGTTGTATGGTATCTTCCTTTTATAACCTGATTTCTCTTCATTTGCATGTGACTTTCTGGATCATAAAATTAGAACTTTTTCATGGCCTTTTACTGACTGAGATGAGAAGAGGGTTTTTAAATTATGGAGATGCTCTAATGCAACTTGCAAATGATTGGCAAAATGTAGTAGTAAAATATTTCATTAACTTTTAATTCAATTTAAGATTGTTTTCCTTCCTTTGGGATTGAATGTCTTTAGATTTATCATGTACTTTGAGGGAACAATATCTTAAATAAAAGTTTGTAATAAACTATGGAGTCAGGCAATGCAAAAACCTGTATTCAAAGGATCTATGAAGGCTCCAAACATTTGCCAAATGTTTGAAAAAAATCTGGTATCTGTTTTAATTCCTCATTAATTTTAAAGCATTTAGAGGCTGTCAAATTCACTAAAACCCTCCTGTGTACACACACACACACACACACACACACACACACACTTGTACACACACAATTATGTTAAACTGATAAAACAATAAATAGATGGGACAATTTATTCACTATTGAAATTGCATTAAAAACTCATGCCATAAATATTCATCTGGCATTAACAATAAAACCATTAGATCTAAGATAGTTAACTTTGTGTTCTCATGAGGTTAATGTATCCTTTTGATAACTTAGTACATATAGAGATACATAAAGAATTTACACAAAAGTGTGTAGAGATGATCAACAGGGAGAGATGTTTTCATTTTCACACATATATGTAACAACATATATAATCATATATTCACATGTACATTAAAATATTCTGATATATATATATATCAGAAGTCTAGAATGAATTATGATTCATCCTTATACTGAGGAAGTGATTATATATATATGTATATATATATATATATAGATGTCTATTACTTGCTAGGATTTTATAGAATCAGGAATGTGGAAAAGGACTAAAGGAATGCCTGCATGTATGAATCACTGGGGATAAGATTGCAAGCAAAATCTCATAGCGTTTTACATGTTGATATAAGTTGTTTATGCATTTTTGACTCATTTTATTATTGTGCTTTCAAAATACTCTCTAATGATACCCTGGATTCTGCAAAGACTGTAAATCACTAGATAATGCTTTTTGAAATGTTCCTTCTACTAGGTGGCTCCAATTTAAAGACAGCGGAGTACTATGTCTTGATTATAGATTAAAAAGAGTATAACTGAAGTTCACTGTCTATAAAGTTAATACAACCTGTACAGCTTAACCTATGAAGAGCAGATTGATAAGTAACATGCTACAAAAGTTAAGTTGATACAAATAACAGACTCATCAAAACAAATTGCAATCATACTACCCCATGGGTGCACCCAAATAGCAACAGCAAAAGTAGGATTGAGAATTTTGAAAAATAAAGAAGAGTACAAAACCCTCACCTAGCCCCTATAACAAGGAGGACTAATAATTGTGTTAGTGACAGCCTCCACAGATCTGTCATCTGACCACTCAGTATGTGAATTAAGGGAATAACTTCCAGAAAACTCCATATTTTCCCATTTTTTAATTTGAATTAAAAACACACATCTTTTACATGTCAATCCCAGTCCCCTCCTCCCCTGCCCCCCACTGACCCCTTATCCCATCCCTTTTCTGCTCCCTAGGGAGGGTGAGGCTTTCCATGGGGGCTCTTCAAAGTCTGTCTTATCATTTGGAGCAGGGCCTAGACCATCCCATGTTCGTCAAGACTGAGTGAGTATCCCTATATGGGGAATGAGCTCCCAAAGTCCATCTGTACACTAAGGATAAATACTGATCCACTACCATAGGCCTCATGTATTAACTAGAATTCCAAAATGACATCCTCAATCAGGGGGTCTGAAACAGTCCTGTGCTATCTGTCTAGGGTCCATGATCAACTCCTAGTTCAGGGAAGCTGTTTCTGTTGGTTTATCCAGCCTGGTATTTACCCATTTGCTCATCACTCATCCCTCTCTGCAACTCTGGATTCCAGAGTTCAACTCAATGTTTAGCTGTGGGTGTGTGCTTCTGCTTCCATCAGCTACTCAATGAAAATATGGTATGACTTATCTTGCCCTCCTCTCTTCTTCCTCTGACTCCATCTTCTTGCTCTCTCCTGTCCTCCTCTCCCTTCCTCTTCTCCCCTTCTCTTACTCCTAACTATCTCTCCCCTTCCTCCATGCTCCCAATTAGCTCAGCAATCTTGTCCCTTTTCCATTCTCCAGGGGACCATGTATGTATGTCTCTCTTATTCTGGAGAGGATGTGGTGAAAGGGGAACACACCTTCACTGCTGGTGGGAGTGCACATGCATACAGCCACTTTGGAAATCAGTATGGAGATTCCTCAGGAAAATGGGAATCAGTTTACCACAAGATCCAGCAATCCCACTCTTAGGTATATATCTCAAAATGAACATTTATACAACAAGGACATCTCTTCACCTCCATACTCTTCTAGTTTTCAGAACCCCCCACCTTTAATGGTCCACAGGTTTAAAAATAATGTGTAATTTAAGAGTAGAATATCACTGTCTACTAAATATAATTAATTATTTAATTGTGTTTCTAGCATAATCAGGTGTTCTGTAACACATGATCTTTATGGTTTATAGTCATTGTGATGGCTTGAAAAATAATGTTCCCATTAGGTTCTTGTATTTGAACAACCATCCATCAAGGATTATCACTATTGGAGAAGGATTGGATGCTGTGGCCTTGTTGAAGGAGGTGTGGCACTAAAAGGGAGCCTTTAGGTATAAAAATCCCACATAGCTCCAGTCTCTCTCTCTAAGGTACTTGATACAGGTCTCAGCTACTTTTCCAGAACCATGCCTGCCTGGAACTATCGTCCCTGCTATGATGATGAAGGACTAACTCTCTGAAACTGTAAGCAAGATCCCAAATGAATGTTTTCCTTTGAAAAATTTGCCACTGACTGATGTCTATTCACTGCTACATGACAAGGGCTCAGATAATCACATATTGTAAAACAAAACTTAACAAAAAGTAAATACTAAGATACAAAATAAACAATAAACAAAATAATAGGAAAGAAGCACAAGTCTCATTACTGCTCATTACTAAACACATTTTCCTTTATATTGTAACCAAGCGAGTCCAATTACTGTATATACATAGAAGCATCAACTCAAAAGAATGGGGAACTACAGCTTCAAAAAGAACTGATTGTTTCTTGCCTTCAGCAATTATCACCTGTCTGTATCTCCCTCTGCTAATGGTGGGCTCCTTGAACTCTGTACCCATCAATGCTATAATCATTGCAGGCTCCATCTTATCTAGTCATTGTTAAAGCAACCATAGCTACTGTGAGAGAATGAATGAATACCACTGTCATGTGAGATGACATTATTTTTTAGAAGTACTGTTTTACATCTGTCTCTTACAATCCTTATGCTCCATTTTCTGTAATGTCCCCTAAGAATTTTGAAAGAGGAATTGTGATACAGACACCCATCTATGAAGTAGAGTACCACAGTCACTTAGTCTCTGTACTTACAAAAGCTGCGACCTTGTATATTAATTGGTGTCTCTATATTAATTACCATTTAAAGCATAAAGAAGACTCTCTACTCAGGAATATGAGTTGCATTGAGCTTTTTTAATGAGTTTTATAACTATTTTCAGCATCATTTACTCATGTAATATTTAATCTTGTTACATATGTAATTATAGCTCAAAAGCAAGAGATTCTAGTTAATAAAAGATTAGAGAATTCAAGTAAGACATATATAGACAACTAAATGAACTAAATCAAGAGAAATGAACAAATTCTTGAATAAAGTCATAGAAAACATAAACAAATGACTGGATAAAATGTAGACAAAGAAAATCAAGGTTTAATTCAATAAAGAGGTAGATAATGAAAACATGAGCTAAAATTAAGCTGGAAGCTAAAAATTTAATATATCTAAATAGAAAACAAACAAACAAAACAAAACACCTCCTTGTGAAATGCCATGCCAACAGAATGGACCATGTTGAAGACAGAATACCTGGACTTGAAGATGAGGCAGAGGAATTTAATAATTCATTTAAAGAAACTGAACAATTCTACAGAAAGAAACACAAAACTGGCAAAACAGCATTTGTGGAATATTCAGTAACTCTGTTCACCACAAAAAAGTAGTAAATTATGGACATAGAAGAGTTGAATTCTATATAAAGGAAAATATAGAGCATATTTTCAACAAAATCATAGAAGATAATTTCAAGCTATAGGTAAGTAGTATGTATTTATGCACATAGACAAACAGAATAACAATATATAGGACCAGAAAACGACTTCCACAAAAGACATTATAGTTAAAATAGTAGATTTAAAAGAGAAAGAAAGAACACTAAAAAAGCTAGGGAATGAGCTCAAGGCACATATAAAGGAAAACCTGTCATAATTAAATTGATTTCTTAGTGGGAATTATAAAAGCTGGAGAGCTTTTAGAAAAATGATGAATGGTGTGATGAACACAGATGCCAAGCCAGACTATTTTTCCAAGCAAATCTATCCATCACAATTGAAGGGGAAGGACATATTTTCCATGATATTAACAGACTAACTATATTTATAACCAGCAACCAGCCTGGTAAGGAACAGTGGAAGATATACTTCAGACTTAAGAGAAGTATAATCATATCAAATGGATATAGATTTTTAAAAATGCTGGTACACCAACTCTGCAATGTAGGCCTAAGAAAGTACACACAGTAAAATTAGCAAACTGTCACACCATGAATACACTTATTTGAATAATAGGTCTATTAATAATCTCGATTCCCAAAAGAAAAGTGTCATGAATTTTAGTTAAATCAGAAAACAAGATACATCTTTCTTCTGTCCACAAATTATACATCACCTTCAAGAATATGATCTGCATTAGAATGAAAGGATCCGAAAAGAATTCTAAACAAATGAGGCCAGGGAAGAAGCAGTAATCATTATTGTAGCATATGATAAAATCCACTTCATATCACTTCAGTCTTAATGATGTACCTATATACCAAAATATAATGATTATCACCAGACATTTACCAAACTAGAGTGTTTTCACACTAGGCAAAATAAACATTAGTAGATAGAATGTGAATTAATGCAAAAACATTAGATAATTTTTATGCTCAACTTTCACTATAAATAGGTAATACAAAAAATGAAATAAACAGAAATATTTGACTTAAAAATACCATAAATGTTAAACAGACATCTACAGGATATTCTACTCTGATAATATGAAATAAACATTGTTCTCATTAGTCCATGAGGCTTTCTATACAACATATCATATTCAAGGTCTCAAAACAAATCTCACCAAATTTAGAAAAAATTATAAAACTTCATGTACTCTATATGAGCACAATAGAACAGAGCTTTGAACCATCACCAATAATAACACTAGAAACACACAAATGGAGATTAAATAAGGTGCTATTGAATAACGATAAAGCCATTGCAAAAAGTTAAGGAAATTAAAAGAAATATTTATAATGTAAAATGAAAAATTCTGAAGTACAGCAAAAAATTGATAAGAAGTACATTGATGGTTTTAAATGTTTCCAAAAAATCAACAGGAGAAAGAGAAAAATGTTTTCCAAAGTCTAATCATAGTAGTTGGGAAGAAATAATCAGATTCAGGGTAGAATCAATGAAATTGAAAACACACAACAAAACTAAAAATAATTAATGAAAGAAAGACTTGGTTCTTTTTCTTATTGTTGAATGCTCAGCCAAAAATTAGTTCTTTTCTTGCTAGGCTCTTATAACTTTTTTAATTTTATTTTTCAGTATAAATTTAGATAAGAAAGAAGGTTGCTTCACAAGTCAGTTCCAGGTCCCTCTCCCTTTCCCTCCCCTCCTCCCGTGCCCTCCCCACAACCTCCCCATTATCCCCCCATTTCCCCAGGGAGGGTGAGGCCCTCCATGGGGGTGTCCAAGGTCTGTCATTTCATATAGGGCAGGGCCTAGACCCTACCTCAAGAGTTCAGGGTGAGAGTACACCTCACATTGTTGGATGGGAGTCCAAAGTCCGTGTGTATACTAGGGATGGGTACTAATCTGCTGCACAAGGCTCAATAGATTACCTAGGCCTCCTCACTGACACTCACATTCAGGGGGTCTTGATCAGTCCCATGCTGAATTCCCAGGCAGATACCTGGGATTCAAGAGTTAACCTTTGTCAGGACAGCTATTTCTGGGGGTTAAACCAGCCCAGTCTTAATCCCTTTGGTCATCAGTCCTCCCTCTCTGTTACTGGCTTTCTTAAGTTCAGCTCAGTACTCAACCAAGGGAGTCTGCCTCTTCTTCGATCACCCACTGAATGAAGGTTCTGTTTCCCAGACTCTCTGGCCATGGGATTGTAGGCTGGCACTCCCCAGATCTATGTCTAAAATCCATATATGAGAGAGTACATGCCATGTTCCTCTTTTTGTAACTGGGTTACCTCACTCAGGATGGTTTCTCCTACTGTCATCCATTTGCCTGCGAATCTAAGGATTCCATTGTTTTTTTTCTGCTGAATAGTACTCCAATGTATAAATGTACCACATTTTCTCTATCCACTCTTCAGTTGAGGGACATCTAGGTTGCTTCCACGTTCTGGCAATTACAAATAAAGCTGCTATGAACATAGTGGAACAGACATCTTTGTTGTATAAATGGATATCTTTTGGATATATGCCTAAAAGTGGAGTTGCTGGGTCTTGTGGTAGGTTTATTCCCATTTTTCTGAGGAATCTCCATACTGATTTCCAAAGTGGCTGAACCAGTTGGCACTCCCACCAGCAATGGAGGAGTGTCCCCCTTTCACCACATCCTCTCCAGCATAAATTGTCATTGGTGTTTTTGATTTTAGCCATTCTGACAGGGGTGAGATGGTATCTGAGAGTTGTTTTGATTTGCATTTCCCGGATGGCTAAGGATGTTGAGCACTTTCTCAAGTGCCTCTCAGCCATTTTAGACTCCTCTATTGAAAACTCTCTATTTAGTTCTGCAGCCCACTTTTTAATTGGGTCCTTTGGTGTTTTGGAGACTTGCTTCTTGAGTACTTTGTAAATTTTGGAGATCAACCCTCTGTCAGATGTGGAATTAGTGAATATTTTTTCCCATTCTGTGGGCTGCCTTTTTGTCTTGCTGACTGTGTCCTTTGCCTTACAGAAGCTTCTCAGTTTCAGTAGGTCCCATTTATTAATTGTTGATCTTACTGCCTGTGCTACTGGTGTTATGTTCAGGAAGCTGTCTCCTGTACAAATTCGTTCAAGGGTACCACCCACTTTCTCTTCTAAGAGGTTCAGTGTGGCTGGATTTATGTTGAGGTCTTTGGTCCATTTGGACTTAAGTTTTGTGCATGGCGATAGACATGGGTCAATCTGCATTCTTCTACATGCCAGTCTCCAATTATGCCAGCACCATTTGTTGAAGATGCTTTCTTTATTCCATTGTATATTTTTAGCTTCTTTGTCAAAGATCAGATGTTCGTATGTGTGTGGGTTAATACCCGGATTTTCAATTCGATTCCATTGGTCTACCTGTCTATTTTTGTGCCAATACCAAGCTGTTTTCAGGACTATAGCTCTATAATAGAGCTTGAGGTCAGGGATGGTGATGCCTCCGGACGTTGCCTTGTTGAACAGGGTTGTTTTGGCTATCCTGGGTCTTTTGTTTTTCCATACAAAATTGATTATTGTTCTTTCAAGGTCTGTGAAGAACTGTGCTGGGATTTTAATGGGGATTGCATTGAATCTGTAGATTGCTTTTGGCAGGATTTCCATTTTTATTACATTGATCCTACCTATCCAAGAGCATGGGAGGTCTTTCCATTTTCTGAGGGCTTCTTTAATTTCTTTCTTTAAAGATTCAAAGTTCTTACAATACAGGTCTTTCACTTGTTTGGTTAGCGTTACCCCAATGTATTTTATGTTGTTTGTGGCAATTGTAAAGGGTGATGTTTCTCTGATGTCTCTTTCAGCCCTTTTATCATCTGTATATAGTAGGGCTACTGATTTTCTTGAGTTGATCTTGTAGCCTGCCACTTTGCTGAAGGTGTTAATCAGCTGTAACAGTTCCCTGGTAGAGTGCTTTGGGTCATTGATGTAAACTATCATATCATCTGCAAACAGTGAAAGTTTGACCTCTTCCTTCCCAATTTGTATCCCCTTGAACCCCCTTTGTTGTCGTATGGCAATAGCTAGAACTTCAAGTACCATGTTGAAAAGGTATGGAGAGAGTGGACAGCCTTGTTTTGTTCCTGATTTTAGAGGAATTGCGTTGAGTTTCTGTCCATTTAGTTTGATGTTGGCTGTTGGTTTACTGTATATAGCTTTTATTATGTTTAAGTATGTCCCTGTTATCCCAGATCTCTCCAAGACCTTTATCATGAAGGGGTGTTGGATTTTGTCAAAGGCTTTTTCAGCATCTAGTGAGATGATCATGTGATTTTTGTTTTTCAGCTTGTTTATATGGTGGATTACGTTGATGGATTTTCATATGTTGAACCATCCCTGCATTCCTGGGATGAAACCTACTTGATCGTGGTGAATGATTGTTTTGATGTGTTCTTGGATCTGATTTGCCAGTATTTTATTGAGTATTTTTGCATCAATGTTCATGAGGGATATTGGTCTGAAGTTCTCTTTCTTAGTTGTATCTTTGTGTGGCTTGGGGATCAAGGTTATTGAATCCTGGTGCTGGCATAACTTTAGGCTGGCATGTTGAAGAATGCAGAGAGATCCATGTCTATCACCATGTAGAAAACATAAGTCCCATGGATCAAAGACCTCAACATAAATCCAACCACACTGAACCTCTTAGAAGAGAAAGTGGGTGGTACCCTTCAAGGAATTGGTACAGGAGCCTGCTTCCTGAACATAACACCATTAGCATAAACACTGAGATCAATAATTAATAAATGGGACCTCTTGAAACTTAGAATGTTCTGCAAGGCAAAGGACATAGTCAGCAAGACAAAAAGGCAGCCCACATAGTGGGAAAAGATATTCACTACCCCCACATTTGACAGAGCGCTGATCTCCAAAATTAACAAAGAACACAAGAGGCAAGTCTTCAAAACACCAAAGCATCCAATTAAAAAGTGGGTTGCGGAACTAAATAAAGAATTCTCAATAGAGGAGTCTAAAATGGCTGAGAGGCACTAGAGAAAGTGCTCAACATCCTTAGCCATCCAGGAAATGCAAATCAAAACAACTCTGAGACACCATCTTACTTCTGTCAGAATGGCCAAAATCAAAAACACCAATGACAGTTTATGCTGGAGAAGATGTGGAGAAAGGGGAACACTCCTCCACTGCTGGTGGGAATGCTGACAAATACAGCCACTTTGGAAATCAGTATGGAGATTCCTCAGAAAAATTGGAATCGGCCAAGCATAAGACCCAGCAATTCCACTCCAGCATACATCCAAAAGATTCACATTCATACAACAAGGACATCTGTTCCACTATGTTCATACCAGCATTATTTTTAATAGCCAGAACTTGGAAGAAATCAAGATGCCCCTCAACTGAAATGTGGACAGGGAAAATGTGGTACATTTACACAATGGAGGTCTACTCAGTGGAAAAATACAATGGAATCTTGCAATTTCCAGGCTAATGGGTGGCTGGAAGAATCCATCCTGAGTGAGGTAACCCAGTCCCCAAAAGACAAGCATGGTATTTACTCACTCATATATGGATTTTAGACATGGAGAAGGGAATTACTAGCCTACAATCCCACTGTCAGAGAGTCTGGGAAACATGGAAGACCCTAAGAGAGATATGCATGGTACCCTTGAGAAGGAGCATTGGACAGATTCTTCTCAGGGGATTGGGGCCTTCGGGGAGTCTAGGGAGAGTGAATTGGGAGAAAGAGAGGAGTAGAAGAGGAGGGGAGTGGAGGACATAGGGGTACAGGAAGTTTTGAGTCTGGGAAGAATAAAGGAGAGAATGATTAGAGATACCATAATAGAGGGAGCCATTGTTGGTTTGAGAAGAGATCTGGCACAAGAGAGATTTTCAGAGATCTCCAAGGATGAAACCAACTGGCAATGTAAGCAACAGTGGAGAGGCTACCTTTAATGCCCTTTCCCAATAATAAGATTGATGACTACCTTATTTGCCATCTTAGAGCCTTCATCCAGTGCCTGATGGAAACAAAGGCAGACACAGCTAAACACTAAACTGATTTCCTGAAATTCAGTTGAAGAGAAGGAGGAGTGATAAGCAAAGGAGTAAGGACCTGGTTAGTGAAACCCACAAAACATCTGACCTGAACAACAGGGAGCTCATGAGCCCCATAATGGTGACTAAGAGTCCAGCATGGGATTGATCCAGACCTCCTGAATGTGAAGGTCAATGAGCAGGCCATGGCAATCTATGGGGCCTAGGATAGTACATCACTATTTAGCCTTGTTGTACAAATGAATTTTGGGAGACCATTCCACATGAAGGGATGCTCTCTCACTGTAGACATATGGGGGAGGCCCTGGGCCCTGCCCTGGATGACATGCCAGATTTTGGAGATCCCCTATGGAGGGCCTCACCCTCCCTAGGGAGCAGAAGTGGGATGCGGTGGGGTGTTGAGGGGGTTAGTGAGAGACAGGGATGGAGGCAAGAAAAAGGGAGCTGGTATTGACATGTCAAGCAAGCCTGTTTCTAATTTAAATAAAAATGTTAATAAAACAAAATAAAATAAAATCATTCTAAAAAAAGTAAAAAAAACCCTGGATATCAAGAAAAGAGCTCAATTATAAAATTAGGTACAGATCCAAACAGGATTCTCAATAGCAGACATGCAAATGGCTGAGAAACATTTAAATTATTTTCCACTATCCTTTTCCATCAGGGATAGTGCAAATGGGTTTTTCATTGGGCTGCCAACTCACAACAGAAGACATGGAGACTTACTATTAATTATGAAATTATAGCTTAAATCAGCCCATTTCTGTTCATCTATGTGCTGTTGTATGGCTCATGGCTTTTACCTCTTCTCCTGCATGCCTGTCTTCCGCTGTATCAAGCTGAAAACTACTTTTCTTCTTCCCAGCATCCACTCTGCCCTGAAATCCTGGCTACTTATTGCTCATTCAACTTTTTATCAAACCAATCAGAGTAACACATTTTTACAGAACAAAAAAATTGTACAAAAATATTATTCCACATTAGAGAAGCAAATCAGTTCTATGTTGAGATTTCATCTTACACCTATTCAAATGGCTAAGATCAGTAACACATGTGACAGCTCATTCTGGCAAAGATGTGCTGTTAGGTCAGCACTCAACAATTGCTAGTGGAATGCAAACTTCTAGAAAAGCCACTGTGGAAATCCTTGTAGTGATTACTCAGGAAAATGAGAACCAATCTACCTCAAGATCCAAAGGATGTTTCTTCCTACTACTGAAATTCTTGCTCAAACTTGTTCATCCATGATCTATTCATAAGAACCAGAACTTGGAAATGACCTAGATATTAAATATGGCTTGAATTAAAATGGACCCCATAGGCTCATAGGGAGTGGCAACAAGGAATTATGACCTTGTTGGGGGTAGGTATGGTGTTGGAGGAAGCATATTACTAGCAGCAGACTTTGAGACTTCAGAAGTTCAAGCCAGACCCAGTGTTATTCTTTCTTCCTGATGCCTGCCAATCTGGACATAGAACCCTTGATAGTTTCTCCAGCAGTGTTTCTGCCTATATACTACTATGAATCCTGCCATGATGACAATGGACTAAACCTCTGAACAGTAAACTACCCCTAATTATCTTCCTATATAATGGTCTCCATGATCAGGGTGTCTCCTCAGAGCAATAGAAAAACCTAACAAAGGCAATGCCACTTAACAGAAGAATAGAGAAAGTTGTGGTGCATTTGCACTATGTAGTATTGTTTAGACTTTTAATAAGAAAATTAAGCCAGGCAATGGTGGAGCTTGTCTTTAATCCCTCCTTGGGAGGAGGCAGAGGCAGGTGGATGTCTGTGAAGTTGAGACCCACCAGGTTTACAAAAGCTACTTCCAGGACAGCCTCCAAAGTCACAGAGAAACCCTACTGTGAAAAACCAAAAAATAAAAATAAAAGAAGATGAAATCTAAAACAAATAGATAGATGTAGAAAAACCATTTGGAATGGTATGTACCAGTACTAGAAAGACAAATATATTTTGTGTTCATTTATATGTGGTTATTAGCTGTTAAGCAAATAATAACCAAGCTTTCAACTATAAAATTCAGGTATAAAGTAAGGGACTAAGTTAGACTGATAAGTATTGCTAAGAAATGGAAATTGAATAGTTATGGATGTGTCACAGAATGGATCAGGAGAATCAAGTGGTGAGAAGATGAGGTTGAGGGGGGCGGTAATGGAAAGAAACAGCTAAAATTAATAGTCATTTGAAAGGTACTATGGAATCATAGTACAGTAGACACTTCCAAAAATATATGCATAAACAAGGGCAATCTAAATGAAACTGCCAAAAGGGAGGGAGACAGAGTCCTAGATGGACACATTGTGTCACCAAATGACCCTTCCAGTATTGTGATTAGGTTACATCTAATTGAGTTGTGGGCCAAAAGGGCTCAGGGAAATTCTCTGACAAACTAGGCTATTGGCCAGTCTATTAGTTGCTCTCTACAAACTGACAGTAAGGGCCTATTGCTGCAGATAACACCTACACAATTCACTGGACACTTAGAAGTCAATCAATTACCTACCTAGAGAATTTAACCCTACAGACGAGAGTTCATGCTACTGGAAGGTACACTATACAAAACCAAAGGAGACAGGCGTTCACCAACTAAGCTACAAACTCTTCTCAGATTTGCAATGAGTATCTGCCAGTAAGACATGCTAGTGTGCAAAGATTGTAGAAGTTACCAACATTTATGTGATTAGATTTAAGACCCATTCCATGAGATGGAACCTAACTCCAACATTGATAGGGTGGTCATGAAACTGAAACATAATAGGCCAGGAAATTAGGGGAAAAGCAAATATTACTGTTCAGGTAAAGGAACAGGGCAAAGGAATGACACTCTATGATATTCAGCTATACTCATAGATCAGTTCCCTGCTCAGTCATCATCAGAGAAGCTTCAATGTGTGCAGACATGAAGAGATACAGAAATTTACATGCAAACATTATGCAGAGAGTGAGAGAACTTAGAACATAGGACCCTAAATGGAACGTCTCCATCAAATGCCTCCCCTCAAGGGGCAGGAAACCCTGTGGAAGTGGAGTCAGAAAGACTCCTACTTAGAGGATGGAGGATATCAAGGATACAAGGACCTCTAATTTAACAAAATCAATGCTCATAGGAACTAGAAAAGACTGAGGTAACATGCACAGGCCCTGTATGGTTCTGTACCAGGTCCTCTCCATATATATTATGACTGTCAATTTAGTGCTTTTATAGGATTCTTCAGTGTGAAAACAAGTATGCCTTCTCTTCACCACTTTTCTTTCCATTTGTTTTGTCCAACTCTGATGTTAATTCATATTTTATCACATTAATAGTTTAATTTTATATATTTGCTTAGTATTACCACTATATAAGCCTGATTGCTTTCTAATGAGAGACAAAAAAGGAGTGAATTTAGATAGAAAGAAGTGGGGAGAAACTGAAAGGAGCAGAGGGAAGATAAACTGTAATCAGTTTATATTATGTTAGAAAATACTTATTTACAATAAAAGAAAAAGTCTTTTTATAACTATTTATATAGTCTCTTAACCCATCCAGGGGGACTCAGACAGAATTTTTCCAGACCATTAAGAAGAAACACGCAAATATTTCTCAAATTATGACAAAAATAGAAATAGAAGCAGCATATTCAAATTTCCTTAAGCCAGTATTACTATAATATCATAGCCAGGTAAAAATGTAACAAACAATTTTAAAGAGAGAGAGAGAGAGAGCTGTACACAATATCCCAAATGCAAGTAAATGCCTAATTCTAAAATTTAGTTGTAACAAAACATAAGTACTCATGAATAAGATGACTCACTCTGATCAAATTTGTTTCATCCCTGAGATGCAGGAATAGTTCAAGTTGTACAAAATGATAAATCATATAAATAAACTTCAAGATGAAAATAAAACAATTATCTAAATAGATGAAGAAAAAGCCTTTGACAAGATTTAGCATTTCCTTATGGAATGTGTCATAAAAATGTCACTGGATGGAATATATCACAAAACAATAAAGGCTATACATCACAAATCCATAACCAACATCTCCCTAAAAGGAGAAATCTCAAAGTAAGATCATTAAAATCAGACACAGAACAAGAGTGTCCACAATCTCTGCTCCTATTCAATTCAAAGTTTGAAATACGATGTACAACATTAAGATAAGATAAGGTAGAAAGGTAAGGTAGATAAGATAAAACTAAGTTGACAGAAACAAAGAAGAAGAAGGAGGAGGAGGATGACAAGAAAGAGGGGGAAAGTAAGTAATTGTATCTTTGCTTGCAGGTGAAATGGAACTAGCTATAAGATATTTCACAATTTGGGATCAAGGACATCACAAGAAATCCCACAACATCAACAAACCTGGGCTCTTAAAGACTCGCAAAGTCTGAACCTACAACCAGAGAGCATGCATGGAACTGGCCTAGGTCCTTTGCATATGTGTTATAGTGGTTTAATTTTCATGGATTAACAGTGAGAGAAGGAGCTAGCTGTCTCTGGTTTGGGACCCTCTTCCTCATACCAGCGGTAATACAAGGTAGGTACTTAGTGTCACTGCAACTTGATATGTCCTGTTTTGTTTATGTCTGTGGGAGGCTTGTCCCTTAGTGAAGACAAACAGAGGAAGACTAGATGGACAAGTATGGACAAGTGTGGTCACATGATGGACAAGGGTGGTCATATGATGGACAAGAATAATCATATGGTTGGGGGTGACTAGGAGTAGAGGGGAGGAGCAGAAGCTAAAGAAAAGAAAAGAAAGCAAAAGAAGAGAAAAGGAACCCCTCTGAAACTAACCCACATTTTCAGAAATGTGAGAAATAAAATAATCAACATACAAAACCAGTTAGTGTTTTCTTTATAACAGTAACAGAACCTGAAAAAAATCATGGAAATAGCAGCATTCCTGCAAGTTTTAGTAGAAACCTGTGATCTCAGTAATAGGTTCCACTGGGTAAGAAAAAGAAGTTTCTTTCATGAGACGTGAGAGCTACACTTAAGTATCTCTGAATACTACAGTAATGATTTAGAATGCAGTGGGAAATTCTATTACCCTGCAGGCAAATCTACAACGCCACACCCATGTCTAAACTCAGCAAGTATGGAAGAAAGGGGGAGGAAAGATTAGGAGCCAGAGCATCATGATGCCTGCTGACAGTCTGATGGAAACTAAATGTCCCCTTGACCTTAATAAATAACCTCTGGAAACTTGGCCTATACCTAAATACCTGATGGTATTTTAATTTCCTGTTGAAATGATTCTTTATACATCCTTTTTACTTTATCTTCAGAAGGGGCTAACCAGTAATGGGAATGACTGTCTCTGACACTTTCTCACAGAGGCTGAGGCAGGAGAATCATGCTGTTCTCATTTGGAAGTTGCAGTTAGCTTCCCATATTCTCTTTCTCTCTCTATAATTGTTAAGAACACATGGGAAATCATAAAATGAAGTACAGTGGGACTTCAACTGTTTTCTCCAGAGTGAGGTGGGGGATTGGAGCAGTTGGGGGCCAGGGGGAGGAAGGAAGGAAGATGAAACTGGGAGTAACATGTGTAAAATGTTAAATAAAAATATTAAAAAACAAAAAGACAAACTTAGTATGTACTCACTCATATATGAATTTTACATATGGATTAGGGGAGTGTCAGCCTACAATCTCAGTGTCAGTGAGTCTTGGAAACAGGAATGTTCCCAAGAGAGATGATTGATACTCCAGAGAAGTGGAATGAGGCAAGATCTCCTGAGCAGATTGGGAACATGGGGGGAGGAGAGGGAACCAGGAGAAAGAGAGAGGGATAAGAAGAGGGAAGAAGAAAGCATGGGGGAGCAGGAAGGTTGAGTTCAGGTAAGAATAGAGGATGAGAGATACAATAATAGATTGATTCATTATAGGCTTGAGGAGAAAGCTGACACTAGTGAGATCTACAGAGATGTACAAGGATAACAACAACTGGGAAAATAAGCAATAGTGGAGAGACTACATTAACAGCCATGATGGTGAAACCCACAAAGACAGCTGAATGGATAAGGGGGAGCTCTTGAATCCCAGACTAATGGCTGAGTGGCCAACAGGGGACTGATCCAGACTCCGTGAATATAGTGTCAGTGAGGAGGCCACAGAAATTACTGGAGCTTTGGGGAGTAGATCAGTATTTACCATGGTGTATGAATGATCTTTGGGAGCCCATTCCAAATTGAGGGATGCACTCTCAACCTGGATACATGTGGAAGGGCCTAGATCCTACCCTGGATGAATGACCGACTTTGGAGATCCCCCAAGGAGGGCCTCACCCATCGTGGAGAATGATATGGGTACTGAGTGGGAGCCTGGGGGGGGGATGGTGGAGGGACAAGGGAGGAGAGATGGGAAATGGAGCTGGGATTGACATGGAAAGCATTCATGTTTCTAATTTTAATAAAAACATATATTGAAGGGGAAAAAGATAAACTTTATAAAAAATAAAATCTTAAAATAAAAAATCTCACAAAAATTCCTGGGAGAGAGAAATTTTGTGAGAAGAGTGGGCACAACATGACCACATTCCTACCTTGATAGAAATTTAAAATAAATCTTTATAGTGGGACAAATAGATTTTTTTATTTTCTGTTTTTTCAACTAATTCAAACTGCAAGGAGTAAGGAATTCTTTCCTATATTCTGAATAGATGAAAGGAATAATTTTATATGGTGTTGAGTGAATTTCCAATTTTCCAAAAAGCTCTTAGTGCGTGTCTCATGGCAGCTAACCACATAAAAAATAGGAATTTGAATTATAAGCTTGCAATAAACAGTAAATCATATGTCTTTTCTTTGTGTTTAAAATATTTTAATATAGATTCATGAATTTCTCTGCTCTCTATCATATGACTGGGAAGTTGAGGACAGTTTCATATAAAATTGCAAAATTTAAGCAATTACAATTACTGCAGCTACCTGTAACTTGATGGAATTCTACTCATTTTCTTTCATAAGGTAAGGGTGATACCCAGAAATCAAGCATCGTCAGCAAATTTGCCTCTGACCCTTCAAGTGCATCTTCAGACATTACCAAGGGCTCTGGTCAGGGAATACCAGATTAGACATTTGACATGTACTGTCTTTTCTAAGGTCAATCACTTGTATTAAAACAAATTGCAAATAACATTTTCACCTTAAAAACGTGACATTTTGGAGGTCAGACTCATAAATCTCTTTTTAAAAGTAATATTAGAAGCTGACTCTTTCCAAATAATAAACACCTGCCATTGTAAGTATAAAAAGTAAAAATGAAACTCTTTTTCATGCCAAATATTCATTTTATATGTTTTTTCTCAATATATGTTTTAATGTAAATTAGAAACAAGCATGCTAGACATGTCAATACCAGCTCCCTCTCCTTGCCTCCTCCTTGTCCTTCCACTAGCACCTCCAGGCCCCACACAATTCCCACATCATGGGGGGAATTCTGGAGTCTGTCATTTCATCCATGCAGGACCTAGGCCCTTCCCCATGTGTCCAGGATGAGAGAGCATCCCTCCATGTGGAGTGGACTTCCAAAGTTCATTTGTATGCCATGGTGAACACTGTTCTACTACACAAGGCCCCAGAGATTTCTGAGGCCTCCTCACTGACACTGCGTTCATGGAGTTTGGATCAGTCCCCTGTTGGCTTTTTAGCCATCAGTCTGGGGTTCAAGAGTCCCCCCTTGTCCAATCAGCTGTCTTTGTGGGTTTCACCAGCACCGTCTTGACCCCTTTGCTCATCACTGCTCCATCTCTGTCACTGGGTTCCTGCGGGTCAGTTCAGTGTTTAGCTGTGAATGTCTGTCTCTGCTTCCATCAGTCACTGGATGAAATTGGTCTGAAGTTCTCTTTATTAGTTGTGTCTTTGTATGGCTTGGGTATCAATGCTATTGAAGCCTCATAAAAAGTGTTTTGCACCCTTTTGCTTCTATTTCATGGAATCCTTTGAGGAGAATTGGTAAACTATGGCACCTGACACTAGTGTTCATGTCCTCCTGGAAATTAGAGACTTGCTGCTATGTGGATTAAAATATTCCACAATCTGAATGCAAAAGTGAACGATGTTTAAACTCACAAGGTGAGCAACTCAAACCAAACTTCAGGGAAGAGACTGAAAGAAGAATCCAGGCAGTTGGCAGCTGATGAGATTGCACTGACAGCAGAGAGAAAGACATTTACCAGTACCTCTGGACTCCTAAGTGGATCTGCAGTCCCTATAGCCTTCTGTTCCTTTGAAAGCACTTTGACCTGTTCAGTAAGCATCATCTTAGCAGATTCAGTCTCAGAATAACATGTATGTATACTTTTTCCAGTCTCTCTTCCACCAGAATTGCCAAAGAAGGTAGGTATTGTTGGTAGAAAATATTACCATTTAAACAAACACACTTAGTAAATTTATTAATAAATTGTTACATTGTGGAAAGATAGCAATATATGCACCTAAGCTTCCATTGTGTCATGAATGTGACATTTTAACACATGTTCACTTTATGAGACAAAGTAACTATAGAGAGATCTATCCATGCCTGCCTTATTTCTTAGGTCTAATAAATTTACGGGGATATAGAAACCTCTTTCCTACCTTGTCTCGGTTGGGCAAGGAAGCATACCTTCTGCCTACCCCAAATTACTTTTGAGTTATAGTTGGTTTCCCTATACTAGCACCTCTTAGCTTTGGGAGCTCCAACACACATATTGACAAAGTAAATCCGTGTATTATGTTAGAACACACCGCCACTCCAGTGGAAGTTATAAATTCTGTCTGCTCTGAGTACTGTTGAACTCCCTGTCTGCTGAAACCCATCATAAATGAAGGACCTGGTCACCTGGAAATATACCACAGAACTTGTCAGTCTCAAGCTGATTTGTCACTCACCCACAGATTCTTAAATTTCTACTATTACTGGTTTATAACATTGCAATTTGAAAGACATAAGTTAAAATGAGACCCTTACTGCAGGGTCCAATCCCATTTGTTAAAGAAGAGGTTAGAAATCACAAAGGACATCATCAATAACCCTGAAAAAACCATTAGTCAGGAAACAACCAGCAAGCCAAGAAGAAAGGTTCAAAAAAGGTACCCAATGTGACCATTTATGGACTTCCAATGACACAGCAATACAAGGAGGAAGTACCACAATGGTTTTGATAACTTAACATATGAAGTATGGGTGCATTATTTACTTATTGTTGATGTAGTTCACATATATGCAACATTATTAACCTCTAAATTTTCTACTTGTTCTGCCCAAATTTAATTCAGCCAATATTAGTGTGTTGTTAACAGTTGAACTTCATGACACCCGTTGAGAAACCCTCTGCAAATTTTGTATCTTATAAACATTGACAAATGCTGAATAGCATACTCAACTGTATGTTTGGTAGCATCACTTTCTCAAAGTTTCACAGGCCTTAGAACTAGCTGCTCCAACTTCTTATTTAAACTAGCAAGAACAGTGGCCCTTTCCCTTTCTCTCTACCTCTGATTTATCCAGAATCTTCTTTAATTGGTGTTATTCACAATGCAGTTTTCAGTCTGACTTCTCTCACAAATATTTATTTCAAGGGCCTCATGTAATCATGTGGTCATTTAAAATGTGGCTTTATATAGTCATTGGTATATTTTCCCAGAATGAAAGGAAACATGTAATTTGCATTCTTCCAGACAGCCTGGTCCCTGAGCACCATCAGTCCCAAATGAATGCTATATTAATTATGAAGCTATGGTTTCTTAATGGCTAACTCTGACTTAATTATTAGCCCATAATTTACTAATATATATTTTATAAGTTCTTATTTTACCGAAAATGTCAGATATGTGCCCTCTCCACCTGGGATCATATGGCTATTCTATACTCTTGACTACATTTCCCACAATCCTCCTCCACTCCTAGTCCCACCTATCTTGATTCCATATTGGCCAACAGAAGGACTGCCCCATCAAACATACATTAAGTGTCTATTTTAATTATTTGAAAATTTCATACATATATACCATTATGTTCAGCACAGCCATTCACACACCAAGGGTACTTTCTTCAACACATCTTCCTATCCTCTTCTGTACATTTCTTTTTCTCTAATTCACTGAATCCAATTAGTGATGCCCATATGTGGATGGGTGTGTAGTCATCTGGTGCCAATAGTTCCCTGATTCCCCTTTTGGTAATCACCTGCTAACATAGTGTAAATCTAATTTCTGATAATAAAACAATAAAATTTAGGGGTTTCTCCCTTTGCCTTCTCATCCCCAAAGCCTAAGACATAATAATTTTGTATTACAAGAGGCAAAAAAACTTTTATTTTAGTGGGTTGTATCTTACTGATTTTTCTTCTAGATTTTGTATTTAAATTAGAAACAATCTTATTTTACATATAAATCCCAGTTCCCTCTCCCTCCCATCCTCCCATGCCTCCCACCAACCTCACATCCCATCACTTCTATTCCCCATGGAAGTGTGAGGCCTTCCGTGAGGGATCATTAAAGTCTGTTTCATCATTTGGGACCGGGCCTAGGCCCTTCCCAGTGATTTTAGGCTGAGAGTATCCCTCTTTGGGGAATGGGCTCCCAAAATCCATTTGTATACTAGCGATAAATAATATTCCACTATCAGAGGCCCCATAGATTGTCCAGGGATAACTGACACCCATGTTCAGGAGGTCTGATTCGGTCCTATGCCAGTTCCACAGCTGTCAGTATGGATATCATGAACTCCCACTTGTTCGGGTCACCTCTTTCTGCGGGTTTCCTCAGCCTGATCTTAACCCCTTTACTCATCACTCCTCCCTCTCTACAACTGGATACCAGGAGTTTGGCTCCATGTCTAACTATGGGTGTCTGCTTCTACTTCCATCAGCTACTGAATGAAGGAACTAGGATGGAAAATATGGTAATTTTCAATCTCACTATAGGGGAAGGACATTTAAGGTAGCATCTCCAATATTGCTAAGATTCTCCATAGGGATCATCCTTGTAGACCTCTGGCCATTTTCCTAGTGCGAGATTTCTCTTTAATCCTATAATGGCTCCCTCTATTAAAGTGATTCTTTTCTTGCTCTCCTCTATTCTTCCCGACTCAATCTTCCTGCTCCCGCATGTCCTCATCCCTCTTCCTCTTCTCCTCTTCTCTATCTGATAACTCCCTCTCCCTTGCCCTGTGCTCGCAATTTGCTCAGGAGATCTTATCCCTTTCCCCTTCTTCAGGGGACCCTCTATGTCTCTCTAAGGGTCTTCCTTGTTTCCTACCTTCTCTGGCAGTGTGAATTATAGGATGATAATCCTTTCGTCTATATGTAATATTCATATATGAGTGAGTACATACCATGTTTGTCTTTTTTGTGACTGGGTTACCTCGCTCAGGATAGTTTCTTCTAGTTCCATCCATTTGCCTGTGAATTTCAAGATTCCATATTTTTTTTTAACTGCTGAGTACACCATTGTGTAAATGTATCACATTTTCTTTATCCATTCTTCATTTGAGTGGCATCTAGTTTGCTTCCAAGTTCTGGCTATTACAAATAATGCTGCTATGAACACAGTTGGACAGATGTCCTTCTTGTATGTATGCACTTTCTTTGAGTATATGCCTAATTGCTGGATCTTGAGCTAGACTGATTCCTGACGAACCTCCATACTGATTTCCAAAGTAGCTGTATGAGTTTGCACTCCCATCTTCAGTGGAGGAGTGTTCCCCTTTCTCGATATCCTCTCCAACATAAAATGTCATTGTTGTTTTTGATTTTAGTCATTCAGACAGGTGCGGGATTATATCTCAAATTTGTTTTGATTTGTATTTCTCTGATGGATAATGATGTTTAACACTTTCTTAAGTGTTTTTCAATCATTTTAGATTGTTCTATTGAGAATGCTCTGTTTAATTCAGTACCCCACTTTTTAATTGAATTATTTGGTGCTTTGGTGACTAGCTTCCTGAGTTCTTTGTGTATTTTACTCTTCTGCTTCTATTGTGTGGAACACTTTGAGGAGTATTGGTATTAGCTCATCTTTGAATTTCTGGTAGAATTCTTCACTAAAACTATCTGGCCCTGTTTTTGTTTTTGTTTAGTTTTTATTGTTGTTGTTGTGGGACTTTTGATGACTGCTTCTATTTCATTGATGGGCGTTCTTTAATGGGAAATGCATATATACATATATACATATAACCACAGATGGATGGGTGTCAACATATGCCAAGGAAGAAATTTTTCTGAAGCCTAGATTGATGATTTGATGAGTTCCTCTGGATAAATTACAGGAGAATTGGAAAATGGTCACTTAGGAAGCATGAAGTATTTAGGATACATGATTGCAGAAAATATACATGCATCATGATTAAGCAAAATAGCTTTCCAGGAGAGTACTCTCTGACAGGCTGGCAAGTCCCCCAGAGTATCTCAGATCCAGCATTTGTTTTTGCTTTTAAAACCTGGCCCTCATGATTATAGTAGAGTGTTGAATTCCCTGGTCCCCTTAAATTCTTTTTGGTTTCTGAGTTTCATTGTATGTATTTTGCCTCCAGGAAGGGAAGTTTCACTTTGGAGGTAACAGTTGCCACTATTTTCTAAATTATAGGTCACAATGTTTACTAGTATGCTACTAGAAACACAGAATGTTAAACTTCTCTTTTTAGGGTAAATGCAAAAGGTATACTGGTTAAGCTGCATTAAATACATTTGCTCTCCAATATCAAGCTGTGATTGTGTGTGGGTTTTTAAATCATCACTACCAAGCACAGCCTAATGCCCATACTTCTGAAAATTTCAAGGATAAATCACATGTTCCCAACTCTGCCATAGTGCATGGAGCACAGTCATCACTAATCATAAAAGTTACCCTTATTTCATTTTAAGCCATTTTCTAATGTGTGCTTTTAAAGATGTTATTGAAAGACTCTAAAGAGGTGAAATCTTAAGAAAATACAAGGTTTTATACGATGAGCTACTCAATGATACTTTAGTCTGTCAGAAAATAAAGCTGCCTTGTTCATTTTGCTAGAAAGTTAGATCTGAGATAGGGTGAATGAAAATAACCTTCCATCATAGGTAAATTCCATAGAAAATGGAGAAAAATTCCTTTTCTTTTATTTTCTAAAAATGTTTCAAATTTCAACAGACTTTATGAGCAGTTGTAGACAAATTCCTGAAATTGGTTTAATTATAAGGTATCCTTTTAACAATATATTAAAAAACTATATAATCATATATGCTGAATACTTTCTTTAAAAATAATGGATATACATACTCTTGTATTACTGACAAACATTGTCAATATATATTAAACTAGTAGATTTAATGTTCTAAATTATTTAATGTCTTTATAAATAGTATATATATTAAAGTTAATCTAGGTCTGTGTCTGTTGTTAAAATGTCTAAGTTTACCCAGTAAGGATACACAAACCCTGACTCAACGATCCCACGTGGAGTTTTATTGGTGGACAGGGAAGGAAAGGGGTGAGAGGTAACCAACCCATAGAGAGATGAGAGTAAGAGAGAAGATGAGATGGAGAGAAAGACAAGAGTAAAAGAGAGCGTAAGAGGGCAGGGGTCAGTCCTTTAAAGGGGTTCTTTGCACCTTCCTATAGACTGGTTCTCACAGAACTCTGGGCTGGCCAGAGTGCTGCCTGAGTGCATCCTGCTAGGTAACAGGGCAGGCCAGGGTAATGCTTAAGCCTTTTAGTGTCAGTATAGTATATGTAATTTTTCCAAATAAAGTACATTCATAGATATTAAATCATTTATTTTTATTTAGCTACTGACACTCTATTCAGTATAATAAACTTGTTGACAATCAGTACATAAATACTATAGGGATGAGCCAGGCAGACATACTGAAGAAATTAATTTTGTTTAAACAAATATTGAGCAAGATACACAGAGAGAAATTATATATATATATATATATATGTATATATATATACAGAAAACATGTTCAAATCATGAAACAATAAGGCATTACTAAGAACTTTGCAAATCCACATGTTCATATTTTAACAAAAACAAAAAATGATAAGATAATTAATAATACTGATGCAGCTTAAGAAAGGCAGAACAAATAATACTAGAAGATGGGTTATCTTTAAAGAATGTGTCTTACGAGGAAGGTAAGCCTGGTTTGAAACTCTAGTTTGAAGTATATTAGTCTTTATTAATTTAGTCAGCCAACACTGAAGAAAACAGTTATACTTCACTGAATCTTTTTTAAAGATTAGTGTAGTATATGGAAACAATTTGTTTTTTTAATGAAGAGGTATCAAACTCACAATGCATAATTGGTAATGCATTGTTGTAAGTAGCCTTGTATTCTGACATCTACTGACTCTTCCTAAGCTAGTTACTTCCTGTAACTAGGAAATGAAGTGGTAGACTTACTTATGCTATGAAATATTACTTTAACTATTTGACGATGTGTTACATTTGTTTGTGCTGCATTTGTTTAATTATGTAAACATCTGTTGCATTTGTTTCACCTTGCCTACCTAAGAGACCAAACTGGTCTACTAAAAAGCTGAACAGTCACTAGCTAGCCAGGAGAGGCATAGGCAAGGATGGAAGGCAGAAAGAATGAATTGGAAGAAAATCTAAGCTCAGGAGGAGAGGGAAAGAATGAAAAAACAAAGGAGAGAGAGTGACACAAGCCTGGGGCCAGAAGCCAGGCAGTAACCAGCCAGGCAACCAGTCAGCCAGCTAGACACAGAATAGAAAATGCTGAAAGAAAGAGAGAAAGAAAGAAAGACAGAGAGAAAGAAAGAAGGCAAAGGAAGAGAAAGATGAAAGAAAGAAAGAAGAAGGAAGGAAGGAAGGAAGGGAGGAAGAAGGAAGGACAGACCTGAGGCAAAATGTGGATGAAGGAAATGGGCTAAGTTGTAAGAGCGAGTGGGACAAGCATAAGATAAGGCTGAGCATTCATGACTAATCATAAGACTCCCGGTAAAGATTTGGGGGCTGCTTGGTTGCCCAAAAGAAAAAGCATGGGAAAGAAAATTGTACAATGTGACATGTTTTAAAATCATGGAAATGCTATAAATCTATCTTAGCTTTTTCATTTATTGAAAATTATTTCCTTTGAATGGAATGCGCATTTTCACGGAAAATTGAAAACTAAGAAATAGCTTTAAAAACTCTCATTTATTTATATAATGAAATATGACAGTTCATATTGTATAAACCTAAATCTAGTAAACAAAACCAAACATAATTCAACCATGAAGAAATTCAGACACTAATGGCAAAAGACAGAGTGTGTGAAAAATGGTGATGGGCATTTTGTTCTTGTCATTCTGAAACATGAGAATCTTGTGTGGGAGGTCAGATGAGCTGAGTGATTGATACCAGCCTATGTGTGTGTTTGGGCTTCACATGAAGGATAAGAACTAAAATAACATCAATTTCCAAGAATGATATTTTTACTGTATATGGCATATTTTTTCTGTGAAGAGTTCAATGAATTATGAAAAATTAGTTTCACTAAAATTAGTATTAAATCCTTTGCTTAATTTTTAAGGGAAATATTGTACGTGAAAATATTATTTTTGATATTTAAGAATTTTTTGCATTTTTGAAAGATCAATATGAGAAGAATGGGATATGCAAAGGTCTTTTCTTTATTAAATTGCCACAGCAATTTCAATAATAATTTTGTATGAATATCCATCACAGAACAAAGCAAATACCTGGTAAGAGAATATATAATTGAGTTTATAGGTATGTCTTTCTATACAAAGCATGGAGTATCTTGACTACAGTAATTGTAAAGGTATTAGCCATTACTTCAAATGTTTTTTATTATGTTAGTTACACAGTTTTGAAGTTGGTCTCATAATATTTTCCCAAGTAAAATGGCCTTCCAAATGATTTCTAATATAAGAACAGAGATTTAAGGCATGTATTTAGGTGAAGTAGTTAGAGATAACAAATTTTTGTGTTCAAAGATTCAACATTTTTGTCTTATGATTTTAAGAACTTCAGCCAAAATTATTTCGAAGTGCTTTTTGTTTGGGAGATGTCCAGCTCTCCACATGCTTATGGATAATTACCCAATTGAACTAAGGACCGTATTTTGCTCAAGAGCTTCTAAATTGAATTACTTTCATTTGCCTACAAAATATCTCATTGACACTTAATGAGCCAACATGTCTGCCAGAAATCTTTAAGACTTCAAATGTCTTTAGAAATTGCTGTTAGGTTGTTTGACTGTTGCTGTTGACATTCTTATAACAGTTGTGGGAAATACAGGTGACAGTGTTCCTACTAAGCACAATCACCTCACAAAAAAGTGGGATTGCTTGGAAAAGAGATAAAATATTACATACCTGGACCTAGAGTTTTAATGTATATCACTGAGCTATGATGGTTGTAAATTTTTAAAGTTTAGATTTAATCAATTTCACAGTCTATTTCATAAGATATTGTACAAAGTATCATGGTATTTATGATGGTCTGTGTGATTCAAAGAAATAGTAAAAATAATCCTTTAAAATATGAAACGTGTGTATTCCTGGACTTTTCCCTCCTGTTCTAGACCACCAGCTGCTTATCACTGAAAATATTTATTTGAAACTGAAAATATTGTATTATGACTTCAATGAATAAAGCCTATTATATATATTATTTTTGACATTCAAAACTCTCCGATTGTCATTAAAACAAATTTTCACAACATTGTAGCACATATTAGAGAAAAACAATGTCTACATTTTGATGAGTAAGTGCCATGGTTTGACTACAAAATGTTCTCTGTAGACTTATCTGTTTGAACATTTTGAGTCTAAATTGTGTCATTTTTCCAGAAGTTTAAGGCATTCAGGAGGTGGAGCCTTCTTAGAGGACATACATCAACAGGAGGTGAATTTTGAGGTTTGAGGGCCTGTCTTTACTTGCTACTCTTGCTCTGCTTCTTGTACAGGAGTGAAATGTGGTCAGCCAGTGTCTTATACCTTTTGCCAGGTTTGTGAAATGAATGTGCTGTTAACAAACTATTTATTCTATTATTTAAGTAAAATATTACACTAAGATTCATATGTTTGTAGAAAATTTTCTTAGTGTAACTAACAATAATAAAGATGGGTCCTGTATTACAACTGGTGAGGAGACAGATGTTAATAGTCTATGGAGCACCAAACTACAAATGGGACATCTGTATACCCTTGCCCCATGTCTCAGGGACCATCCTGGAAGAAGGAGTTGGAAGATTGTAAAAGGCAGTATAGGAAAGACCATTGAAAAAATTTTATTTCTGGTCACTCATACACCAAAAGCCATTGTGTTTGACACCACGACATCTGTAAATCATCAAGCCTGTTGTCATCCCAGCCTGTTTGGAAAGAAGGGTACTGAGTTCCTACACGTATCCAGGGAGTGATTGGCAGCTCATGGTTCTGGATGATACAGTCAGTTCCCTTAAGGGTCAGCTGTTGGTACATGAACTTATATATTGCAATTGATCATATATATGTATGTATACAAACAGTTAGTAAATTAAAGCTCTAATTTTCATCCTTTATTCTTTTCTTTCTTTTAATTAATTTATCTTCTACATTCCAATCCCAGTTTCTCTTCTCTCCTCTCTTCCTGCTCAACCAACTCCCCTGTTTATCCCATCTTTTCCTCAGAGAGGGCAAGGCTACCACTAGGAAGTCTACTCAGTCTGTTCCATCATCTTATTGAGTCAGGAAAAAGGCACCTCTCCACCTCTACACTCCTGTGTCTAGCCTGTGAAAAGTATCTCTCCATATAGAATGAGTTTCACTATATCAGTTTGTGCATTAGTGCTAGATCTTGGACCACTTACAGTGACCTCATATATTGTACCAATCAAACCATTGTCAAAACTCTGATTTTTGAAAATTATTTGTCCTGTACTAGTTGGATTTTTGAAAACCTTCTATTGTTTTCAGCAAACTGTTTTATTTAGAATGCCAACATGGTAGCACATACTTCTAATCTCAGTACCTCTGAGACAGGTCAAGTATGAGCTGGTGCCAGCCCATGCTGAGGAGTATGATTCTGTTTCAAAACCTAAGACAAACAAAGCAAAACTACAAACAACAACCAAAAAGTAATCAAAATGAAATAATATTGGGTGTAGAACACAAAAGAAAACTGTCTCAGAGTGCACACACAAAGGAGACTATAGCTAATACATTAGCAAAAGTTGGTTCATATATAGTTATAAATGGCAAGAAGCACAAGCCTTACATTACAATAAAGTCAGAAACGAAGTGTCAAAACTGAAATATGCTTAAAATCACTGGTAAAGTAATGACATGTGAGGATAACTGACAGCTCGCTGTCTTTGTAAAGCATACTTTCTGAAGATTTAAAAAGCACAATACCTTGTAATTTTTACTGGGCAAAATGCCAAGACCTACATAGGCAGTGTGCCACATTTTACTATATTACTAAGTGTTGATAATTAGTTTGAATAATTGCAAGAAGAAAAGAACTGTTGGACTTACATGAATAGAGTCTGTTGTAGATATCAGCCAGTGGGGAGAATAGATGGGAACAGATTTCTTCAGCATTGTGGTGTATCTGGCACATTCATCTTGGCTTCCTTCCTTGGGTTTCTGCACACTTACCTTATGCCATATTACATATTATTTCTTGTGTATATTTAAACAGATGCTATTACTTAAATTTAATAGAAGAATTTTCTTGTCAATTAGAGCCTTGGATATAATTTATTAGCATAGAAACTGCTAAAAAATTAAATTTAATATTGCTAGAAAGATGAAATATCAAAATTTTGCAATAAATGAAGAAACCGGGTATTTGGTGGTATGATTTACTGGTTTTACAAAAGTTCAGTCATAAAATTTAGCATCTTCTCTTGTCCCCAAACTTTTATTGTCCATATTTGTTTATAATAGCCATTGTTAGAATAAAGCTTCAAATCTAGAAACAAATCAAATGATTTAGTGAACATTAGGGTCAAATTTATGCTTATTATTGGTATGCGTAAAAGTTACAAACTTTCGTTGATAGCATAATATAAAAGTTTCACTGTCATCAAAGAATACAAAGTAATGTTTGTGTATATTGTTGAAAATAACAATAATTCCTCTGGGAAATTAGGCTGTTAGAAATCATAGGTAAATTAGGAATTGTTATATACTTGCATAAGTAACATTAGGGAAATATTTTAATTGCTGAGTTTAAAATGAAATATAAGCATAGTAAAAAATGAAAAATAGAAATACTTTGGTTTACTCTATTTTTAAAAGATGGAATTTCCTCTGATGCTTAGGATGGATTTTGGTCACCTTTCGGTCACCTCACTTGGATCCAAAGAGCCTGTGATACTAGTAAAATAACCACGGAGAATGTGTTTAGGCAAGTTGCAGAAGTTTAACTAATCTAAGAATGTACTGCTTGTGGATGTTGCTTACCTTAGTCTGAGAGAATGACCTGGAGGAAGAGGAAACGCAGTAGCATTTACTTTTTGTTTCTATACTTCCTAGCTATAGTTATGTCAGCTCTGCTGCTCTACTGAAATGATGTACTGATACCTCCAATATGTGAGCACAAGTCAATATTTGCTTTCATAAATTTGTTTACTCAGAGATTTTCCCAAAGACTTGGAAAATTCAACACAATGAAGTGTTGTAACAACTTGATCATGTGGTTAATATTGCTTCAGAAAATGACTTTTAAGAAAACTAAGGTCCTTCACTAAAACCGAGAATGCTGTAAGCAAAGCACAGTGAGTGATACTGTTTCTGAGAGTGATAGTGCCAATAAGGAAGTCACAAGAAAAGATTAGGCTAGAATGGGGAGTCTATGAAGAACTGTATTGTTGCAGGATTGAAAAAAAGGGAAGGTTTACTGAACAGGTTTTAAAATGCACATTTAAAATATTTGCATACTAAATTTTTTGCCTTCAATTCCTAAATAAATGATGAGTCTTGAAGATGTAGAAGGAGAATTAATCCAATTCATAGCTGACAATTTTGAGCTAAACCAATATATCATTGAAAACATTAGTAATTTCATACGCTTCCTGGCACTCATTTACTCATTAAATTTTATTTTAATTGCTCTAGCAAAACAATCTAACGTTAGCCTAGCTGACTTCAGAGAGGGATCTGAATGACTGCTAAAGCAAGAGATTTGAAATTGAAGTTTTATATAAAAGTGTGTAAGCAAAGACCCTGCTTTATAAACAGAAAGAGTAGCTGAATGCTATGACTTAGAAAGAGGGAGAGAAGAACAGTGTCTCAGCCCACATATGCCACAAAGAGAGACATTATCTAATGGTAGAGGCAGCATTTCAGTGTGCTCAGTTTTTATCAAAGTCTCTTTAAAGTCGTAACCCTAAATGTCAACAAGAAATTGCTAAAACAAATATTGAAAATAGAGATCACTTTTGCTTTTTTATTTTATCTTGTTTAGTCCTACTTGTCCATTATTTCTTGCAGACCGGTTCTTTTCTGAAGAGGGAACAGGGGGAGAAGGTCTGGAAGAGAAGGGAGGTGGGGCTACACCTGGAAGGAATGCCGGAATGGGAAACTGTGCTTGGGATGTATTGTATGAGAGGAGAATATACTTTTAATAAAAAGTAAATAAAATAAAAATTTGAAACATTGTTGAAATATAGCTTATAGGAAATATAGATCTTTTGTTAAGAAATATGCCATTAAGAAGGAGTCTCAGATGTATTACATTCCAGACGGGGATACTTTCTCACCATGCTTAGAATCATTGACAACAATGCATTTTTAGCAAAATGAAATTTTTCATGTGTAACAGTCTGATTCAGGATTCCTTCCTTCAACTTCTCACGAAGCTTCCTCATATCTCCACATACCAAGCTCCATGTTTTTTTTTCTTTTTCTCTCTCTTTCAAAAATAAACTAACAGAGAGTCAAACAAGGAACCAAACAACTCAATAAAAAAAAGGAATGAAGCATCCTCATTTCAATTAAAAGCAATTCTCAGTCTGTCTAAGAATGTAGCTCTTTAAGGAATATTTCCTTTTTTTGGCTACAGGCAAAAAGCAATCAAAGCCTTATGAATTTCATACGTACAACTATGCCATAATCTGGGATTATCATGGGTGATAATTGGCGTGATAAAAAATTTCAACCAATTTAATAAATTCCTTAATTTCAGTTAGACATTTTTTGTAAAATCATGGAATATTATTAATTACAAAAAAATCAAAATACTTCCAGAAAACAGATATATACCTAGTTTAGTCACCAGAAACAATGGGGCAGTGAATAGATTTCTGAGTAAACAGTTACTTGCCATATTGACTCTTTACTGTAATCACTTTTGGAGTTTTGAAATGCGGGATGCATATTCCCACCTTCTGTTTTCCTGGGATAACTGATTTGAGACAGGACATGATCATCATGTAGTATTTTTTTGTAAACTTCTAAAGAATTTCAAATGTGTAGATAACCGGGAACAGCTGGAATACTAACTAGGAATCTCTGTGGTCAGAACAAGGAACGGCCAGATAAGGGAACAAGTGAATCTGGAGATTTAGTAGATGCTGCTATCTCAGATTTCTCTGAGACCTCTTTGTGATTTGAATCTATTTCTCTCTATCACTCTTATATACTATTAATAAGTGAAACACTCAGTCAGATACAAAATAATGTTTTATAAACACTGCAAAAATTAGCTAATCTAATAGAAATAAGTGACCTAACAACGATTTCAGACTACCTCTTTTCAATAATATAAATAATATAAGATAATATTGTTTTCTCAAATTCATACTGTAAATAAGAAATAAATTATGTATTTAAATTAATGTACTGAACCTTTTCAGAGGAGTAAAAATAATTTTCACATCAACTTATTGAAAATTCTAAGGAAAGAAAAAATAGAAAAAACTCACATTTAGATAAGAAGCTTTTTTAAAATGCAAAAAGATATTCTGGTCACTTGTATCTAATAAGCAGAATATGAGCATTACCATGCAGCCACTTACCTGGAGCAGGACACAATCACAATATGTGGGTTAAAAAACTTGAGATATAGAAATATTCTTATTACTAAATTTAAACTAAATGGAAGACAGCTACTATTATTTGTGCCGCCTCTTTTAGCAAAAGCATTTTATAAATTGTCATGCTTAATTCACAGTACTATAAGATCAAAAATAGTAACCATCAATGAGAATGATAATCTTATAGATAAAATAATTTTCCCATCTTGATTAGAGAAAATTAACATGAAAGAAAACATTTAAATGTACATCACACATTCCAGACTTTCCACTTTCCACTGTATCTGCTTAAACCATTACTATTGAAATAAAAATAAAGCAATATTTAAGAATACTAAATATTCGAGTTGAATTAACATTTGTAATGTGATATCCATGTTAAATGTCCTATGCATCCCAACTTTAGTTGTAACACACACACACACACACACACACACACACACACACACACAGGCACACACATGATGGGTGATGTTCTTTTGTATATATGTTTCTCTCGTTTGTTGATGAAAAAAACACTGATTATCCAGGAGAGCTAGGAAGATAGGTGGGGCTAAGGAACAAGGAGAATTCTGGGGAGAGAGGCAGGGAGGCACTGGCGAGAGACATCATGGCACCAAAGCAGTAACATGCCACATTATGGGGAAGCCACAGCCTTGTGGCAATACATAGATTAATAGAAATGGGTTAATAATTAAGGCAGAGCTAGCCCTAGCCATCTGCCAATAGTTTTATAATTAATATAGCACCCATGTGTTTGTTTGGGGCAAAGCAGCTGTGGGAACAGGCAGGACAGAAACCTCCACTTCTACGTGTGTCTGTGTGTGTGTCTGTGTGTGTGTGTGTGTGTGTGTGTCTGTGTGTGTGTGTGTTTGCATATCTCCAGTGATTTACAATATTGAAGTTCAGTCTCTTAGTAGCTAGAGTTCAGAAATCCAAACTGTATCTGATATGGTGAAATGTAACTCCTTGAGGTTGTAGAGAAGAGTCTGATACTTAAGTTGCAGATTCTAGAGTATCTATTTTATTGATTCATTATGTTTTCCTTCATCATTGAGAACAAATATGGAAAACTTAAATAGTATAGTGGGAAAATATCTAATTAAATCATACTAAATAACACAAGAAAAAATGGGGCAATGAGTGCCAGTTGATTAATTGCTAAAGACATGGAGATAGAACCCATCCCTTAGACACTCATTAGAGATTGTTTTATGATTATCCTCATTTATTCTTCAAAGCTTAGTTTCTGCTCCTACTTCCTTGAGGCTGAGATCCCCTACATTCCTTTTAATGATCACAGATAATCATAATCAATTTATTTATTTTTAAAATATCTACAATTGAAATAGAATTATATCTCTTTTACTCTTCTCTTTTCTACCGCCAGCTCCCCCTGGAAACCTGCTCGTGACGCAGTATTCTCAAGTTGATGGCTTATTTTACATTGATTATTTTTCTTACCACACACACACACACACACACACACACTGTTGTACCTGTGGGATTAAAGACAATTTATGATAAACTTTCCAAGTGTAATTTTTCACTTTTCCACAAATGCATTTCACAGCTATCAAGAAACTTTAATAAATGCTAACATGAGCAGAATAGAATACAATAGAGATACAAGAAGAAAAAATTATTAGTGAACAGAACTCACTTAGAGTGGAGAGAGAATAATCTCTCTAACACTGGAATATCCATATGGAAATGGGAAATAACTAGTCAGCTGACCAGAGGACAGAGCAGTTATGTAGAATCAGGACAAGTACAACTGAAGTATAGAACATCTCTGTAGAACTACACAAATAGGCACATAGTATAGGTGATATTTTTGATAAATGCAAATGCACACAGGTATCAAAAAACTGTGGATAAATACTTGTCTGAAACTACTAAATAATTAAGCACTGGGTGACAGGTGGCCTTTTTACTCTTATCCACCCACGGCTTGCTGTGTGGTTAGGGATTGCTGGCACAGATAATGTAGACTCCTTCCCTCTAGCTGAATAAAGCAACTGCAATCTTGTTTGATAGCAATACAGACTGGTATCAAACTGTTAATTAGCTCAATCACTTGACTATCACTCCACCACTAGAAGGAGCTATATTTATGACCTCATCTAACTCATACATATGCTGCTATACATCCAAAATCTCAACCAGGGGATTCAATATTTAGTTTTGAAAATGATTCAATCAACCACTTTCTTATTGAATGTATAGACATAGCCCTCAGAATTTCTCATGCACTATACTTCTTAACAAATAATGACAAGAAGGTGGGATAAAGGGTAAAGGGACAAGGATATCTCTGGTCAAACTTGAGTCACACACTATGAGAGAGAGCCTACACCTGACCTGGATGGCTAGAAAGCAGAGGCAGGATAGCCCAGAGACCCAGGATAGAACCAAGCTTGACTGGGAAAAAAAAGTCAATGATCCCTAATGACATTCTATAATACTCATAGATCAGTGCCTATGCCAATTGTCATCAGGGTTGGCATTCAGCAACCAATAGAAACAGATATACAGACCTACAACCAAACACTAAGTGGAGCCAGATGAGCCCAACAAAAGAGAGGGAGAAAGTTTTGTGGGAGTCAGAGGGGTCAAAGACATCATGAGAATATAGACCACAGAATCACCTCAGCAGCAATCATCTGAGCTCACAAAAAGCTGAGGTGACCAACAAGGACCCTGAATGGGTCTGACTTAGGCCATCTGCATGTATTCTTTTGGGACTCCTAACAGTGGGAGTCAGAGGGGATGGTTCTCTGACTCTTTTGCCTACTTTCGGGACCCTTTTCCTCTGCTATATCCAGGCATGATGTGCCCAGGTTATTGTATCTTGTTAGGACTTGTTTGTTGGATTTCCCTGAGAGGTCCGCTCTATTTTTTTTCTTTTAATGGAAACAGAGGAGGAATTGAAAAGGGGAAGAGAGGAGGTAAGGGGAGGGATTAGGAGGAATGGATGGATGGGCAATTACATTTAGGCTGTAATATATGAGAGAAAAATAAATTAAAGTAAAATTTGGAAATATGGGGGCTTTGTAGGGAAGTGAGAGGGAGGTAAATACCAGAAAAGTATGAATGTGGGAAAAACAAGAATAAATATGCCTGGAAAAGTCACAGGAATCATACAATTAATCAGTTACCTTTAAATGACCTATATTGTATATAATTCCATATATAAATACACATATATATTTTACATGAACTTGTATCATGTGAGCTGACTGTCTTCCCTCTAAGAGCCAAAGACCACCTAACAAAAACTTCAGTTCCATAGCTGAGAATTCTTCTTTGGAATTGTTGGCCAGTGAATTACTAAGACTGCAACATTTAGAAACTATTGCTGTTGCTTCTTGGTACCAACCAGAGGTGATAGGTAAATTCTTGTTGCTAAAGAAACTAGGCAATTCAGATACAGGACCCAGAGGTACCTTATCTAGCACTGACCTGAATGCCCCCACTCTGTGGGATAATACCAGAAGATGCCATACAAGCTTTCAAAGGAGAGAATAAACTCTCAGTCCTACCCAACTCTTGTTTCTAAAAATCATATTGACAACCTTGATGGCATAAAATCCTTAGGGTTGCTGTAGTGGCACACTCCATGGGTAACCAATAACTCATTAATTGGCCTTAGGACTCACCCAAAAAGAAGGATACCACACCTGATACTAGAAACCTAGTTAACTAGTCAGTGCTTGTGATATCATTGTTATTGGGGGGGAGTCTATAAAAATTAATTTACTAAACCATGATAACTCCTAATAGCCACATATAAACATTTGTCCTTACGCCCACTTATATATGTGGTCTTCATGCCTCATCAAGGAAACTTCTCTCTGCAGCAGAGACTACTACATAAAAAACCACAACAAATTAAACTGCAAAACTGAAAAGGCTAATACCTCACCTAAGTCTCAAGGAACATTGGGAAAGAGGAAGCAGAAAGACTGGAAGAGACAGAAGACTAGGGCACCTAGAATATCAGAAGTTGCTCCCATAGTCTCACCAATATGACTTCCTAAATATGAGCTGTACAAGGACAGAACAAAGGAATGTGCCAATTTGTATAGAAAAAAAAGTCCATGAGGACTCAATTCTATACAAAGAACTATAGGCAACTGAGGAAACTTGACATCAGAATAGGAAATCTTCTATAAGGAAGAATATTTTTTGTCCAGTACCAGTCAACCTCCAAAACATTTATACAAGTAGCATTATCTGGACTCAAACGGTAATATTTAGGAATATATATGTATATAGAAATAAATATATGCCTACAATAAGATTTACTATAAAAGAGGCCCTAAATTTTAAAAGGAGCAAAGTGGATTATATGGAAAGGTATAAAGTGGGGATAAGACAAAGAGAAATGTTACTAAATTATAATTTTAAAGTAATCTAAAAATATTGAGAATATATTCAGTAGGACAGGATGTGTGTCTGTATGGTCTTGGATTCAATCACCAGTAAAATAACAAAACAATATAAAATTGTGATGTTTCTAAGGCAGGAACTATATTTATGTATACTAATAAAAGCACTTCAATGAATCCAAGATATTACAAAAACTTAGTGACCTAGGAACAAAGAACAATTAATGAGGTACACAATGTAATTATCACAAATTTGTATTAGTGCTAATTACTATGTTAGTATATTGTATCAGTATGGAATTAATGCAAATATTTATATGAATCCCAATTAAGATTTAAATACATGCATGTTTCTTTTGCTTTCAAATATTTTATTGATTGATGAGTCTATGCATTTTAATATTGTGTACATTTTTAAGTGAAAACATAACTGTTTACATACTTCATAAGCTCCATACTATATCACTTATTAGAGCTTTAAGCAGTTTTTGGCCAGTAAGTCTATTAGCTAGAACAATGTCTACAGAGATTATTGGAGAGCAAGTTAAATAGTCTATGTGGCAGCAAAAGAAGTTCTGTCCAAGGAACATGCTAAAAAGATGCTGAAAGTTATCTTAGTGGATAAAGAAGGGGATTTTAATTTAAGCCTGTTCTGTTATAAATGGAAGAGAACATCACACTTAAATTTGAAGAATATTTTTCTTTAAAAATTTCATCTGCCATGAAATGTCAAAAATCTGTTCTAAAAAAATTTCAAATTGTATCTCTTGCATAATACTATCCTTAAAAGAATCAATTCTGTAACTTTAAAATATACAAGTTTGAAGGTACATCTAGGTACATTTGCATATGTAAGTTCTTCTGAAAAGATTTTAAATTTAAAATGTAGTTTTATTTTAAACGTGGGATTTGAGAATTACCATTAAACACTTTTAGGAGGTATTATTATTGTCTATGTATTTTATTAATTTCTTTCACATGATATCCCTATTTGTTTATTGCTGGTTTGAAATTCATTATATGTCCCAGGCTGTGCTGGACTTGAATTAACTAAACTTATTATCTCCAGTATAATAATTATCTTTATGAAGTCTTCCTTTACTATGTTAAGTTAGAGTGGTAACAACAGATATTCTTATGATATCACCCGTTTTGAAAAATGCCTGAAGTTGTAGTGTCTTCTTTATATTTGCAATGGAATTTTTTATGTATAGTACCTATTAAGATGAACTCTAAGCTTTTTTTCTTCTATGACAAATTTATTGTCTTTCCTGCAACAACAGTGAATTTTAAATGATATTCATTTAATATTTAAGCCTTACTTTTTCTTGTAGATCCATATGCCCTTAAACTATTTCTATATTTATAGAATTCTTAGTTTGTGACATTGAAATGTGTTTTATTTTTATGCATTCTTAACCATTGATCAAAAAACATAATGTTTACAAGGTTAATATTGTTTTAATTAGTTCAATTTCCAATTGCTGTTTATTCTTTCCTGCTATTCCTAAATATAATTATTTTTCTTATCACCCAATAAATACCTTACAATTTTAATTTTATTATATTTTTTCATTTTTTATTATTTTAATTTTAAATAGCTTGTTTGAATTTTATTATATTTTTTACAATTTTAATTTTATTACATTTTTTATCAAAAATAGATTCTTCTCTCATACAAAACATTCTGACCACAGTTTCCTCTCATACCTGCTGCTCCAGTGCGCCCTCACTCACAGATATGCTCATTTTCCATTTCGTTTCAGAAAAAAGCAAGCTTCTCACAGACAACTAAATGGGACAAAGCAAGGTAAAATAAGACAAGGTAAAGGCACACATATTGAGGCTAAACAAGGCAAAAGCACATGTTTTGAGGCTAGACTAAACAACCTAATAGAGTCAGAGACACACTCGCTCCCACTGTTAGAAGTCTCACAAAAATACCCAACCTAAGGCCATAACATATATGCAGATGATCTCGTAGAGACCCCTGCATGTCACATCCGTACTATTTCAATCTCTGTGAGACTGTGTGAGTCCTTGTGAGTTCAACTCACTTGATTAGTGAGCCATGTTCTCGTATACTCCATCCTCCCTGAGTCTTACACATCTTTCCCTATCTTCTTCTTGCTTCCAACATCTCCAAGATAATGGACAAGAGGAAGACCTCTAACTTGTATTCTCTTTCCACATAATGCCTGGCTATCAGTTGAGATCACTCCCATCTGCTGCCGGAGGAAGCCTCTCTGAATATAAGCCTCTGATTATGTCTGGACAAGACAGCAACATAAGAGTATAGCAGAATATCAGGAATTGTTCCATTGATGTTTTTTAGACAATTCCTGCATCCTCCATTACTAGGAGTCCTCAATAGGGTCACTCTCAAAGATTCAAGAAAGTTTTCTTTAAACTTGTTTCCCACAACACCCGAAAAACATTTTCTATTTTCAGCTGACTCACCCTTTAGTTTCTCTCTCCATTCCCCACTACCTGGTCTCTCCCAGTCCTGTTCCCTCCCCTCTAGTCCACCTAAAAATATTCTTTTTTCCCTTCCCTGGGAGATCCATGTTTCACACCTGGATCCCTCCTTGTTATATAGCCTCTCAAAGTCTGTGTATTGTAGCATGATTACCCTTTCCTAAACAGATAATAACCATGTCTAAGTGAGTATGCACCATATTTGTCTCTCTGGGTTTGGTGACCTCACTCAGGATGATTTTTTTCCTAGTAGAACCCATTTGCTTAGAAATTTCATGATGTAATTTACATTTTTAAACAGCTTAAAAATACTACACTTTGTAATATTTTTCCTTATCCATTTTTTCTACTGAAGGAAATCTAGGTAGTTTCCAGTTTCTAGCTATATATGAATAAAGCTGTAATGAACATAGTTGAGCAAGTGTCCTTGTGGTAGTAATGAAGGTCCTTTGGTTACCTGACAAAGAGTGGTATAGCTTGGTCTTGAGGTGGATCAATTCTCAATTTTCTGAGAAACTCCATAATGATTTCCGTAGTCGCTGCACAAATTTTTACTCCCAACAACAATGGAAGAGTGTCCCTCTTGCTCCATATCCATGAAAGTATAAGCTGTCACTTGTATTATAGATCTTAGCAATTCTGATAGATGTAGGATGGAATCTCAAAATAGATTTGCTTTGCATTTCCTTGATGGCTAAATGTGGTGGGATGTTTGCATACTGTTTGAAGATGTATTGCTCTTGTTGGAGTAATAAAAATCAGAACAGTCAACAGCTAGACAGGAGAGTACATGTAGTGCTTCCAGGCAGAGCGAGAGAAGACAGAATTGCCAGCCAGATGTGGAGGAAACAACATAGGTAGTATGAAGATGAGGTAATGAGCCATATGGAAAACCAGATTTAAAAATATGAGTTAAATTATAAGAACTAGTTAGGAACAAGCAGAATCTAAGACTAAAATAAGTTTCCAAGCAATTAATTGTAGGCTGGAGGTATACAGGGACGCATCTTCCAGACACTCTTTCCAGACTAGAGCCAGCCACTAGTGCCGTGTGCTAAGCAAAACCATGTGGCATATGAAACCACTCTTTAAGGTCTGATTCGTGAAGTTAGAGAATGCTGCAGAGGTACAGAAAGGCAGGTTCAGATCCAATAAAGGTTTCAAAGCGTACAATATGCTTATAGAAGTGCTGAACAAAGAAACAAAAGTTGGTTTAGACAGTCATAAAATAGTTTAAAATTGATGAAGTCTTTCAGGTTAAAGCAAACTAATATAAAATTTATTAGCCATCGGATAGAAAATATTATAACACAGTGAGTTTGCACGCTATTTGGCACTTTCTTAATTTAGAATTTTAAATGCTTATGAACAGAGAATGATGGCTGCTGAGAGATACTGCATTATGAAAGGTACTGATTAATTAAATCAGTATACACTTAAGAGATGACTTGAGAATGGAAATTGGAAATGTGTTGTGTTGGGCAAGACGTTGTGCTTTTTTTAACTAAGAAACAAAAAAAAGCTATGGATTACTTCAAAATTAAAAAAGATCTAACCTGTCTGGGGAAGACCCTCTGACAATCATGGTTGCATACATGAAAACAAGCAAACCAAAAACAAGAAAAACTCCATGGCAGGTGATGTGTATGCTGATCTTTCTAAATGGGTTCAGCTTTGAGAATGGATGAGATATGATAAATATCATTGGTTAGAGAGGCCTCTTGACTTACTACTACATGCCATCCTTTCATGTGGCATGGATAGAGGTTTGCTTATACAGTCCAAACAGACTTATGAAGTTAATGGATGCCTTTTATCTGCTCAAGCACAAAGCAAAAGATCATCTTTAGCTGACTTGTGCATATTACACATTCTGTACTTGTGTTAATATAGATATGTATGTTGTGTTTAAAAGTTTATGTGTTTTCAATGAAAAAAAAGACATCAAGGAAGAAAAGTAGTCCAGATGATCCAGACTCTTAACATGCCTCTATTGAAGTTTCTTCAAAATTCTGCATCTGGAAAAACTTCAAATATGCTAGCTGATATGGTCCAGCCTCACAGACTATGCTAGACAGAACTTCAAATAAGACTTTACCTCTCACACTACACCAAGACTGAGAAAATAGCTAGCTCTTCAAAAACTTGATGTTTATTCAATTTTTTTCAGTCTCCCCTAAAGATGTTGTTTCCCCTAGTAAACAAAAAATAATTTTAAAAACACAACTCCCACATCCCCAAGAGGTGGGGTTTCTGGGTTTATTTTTGTTGTTGTTTTGTCATTTGGATATTTATCATAGTTTATGGGGATTGGTTACAAGTTGTTATCAATCATGGTCAGGGAGAAAACTAAACAAAGAACACTGGATTCAGGGATCTCATTCTGAAAAGAAAAACATGGGCATAGAAATGATAGGATAAAAGGGTAGATTATTTAACATACTTTAAAACTAAACAAGCAAAAGCTAGTCTCAAATATTTTATGTTGGTCTGAATTTTAGTATATTGACAAATATTTAAAATTAATTTTGTTATACTTGTGTGTGTGTGTGTTTTATATTTGTTTAAGGTATTTTACCCATGGAGCTCTTTCTAAACTGCAATGTATAGCTTTACTCATTGAAAGCTATTTCATAAAAGTGTCTGCTCCTGGCAGTAACAATTTACTTGAAAATAGGATGATAGTAATGCAAGAATCTTCATATGAAGTGTGTTTTCATTCAAAGCTAGCTACTTGGACAATAAAGTGTTCCTGCCTTGATTGCTGACAGAATGCTGTCCAAATTGCACAGGCAGCACACAAAAGACAGCAACTGTTGAATTTTGGCAAGCAAGGTAGTACAGCCATTCAGAATTTCCTCCTTCAAAGAAATTACTGTCAGGTATCCTAGACCCTGTTGTAGAGGAACCCTGTGTGACTATCCAGGTAGCTGTTTGGTCATTTCTATAGTTTTAGAATTTGCTTGCTCTTCACTTCCTGTTTATTCAGATAATATATCCTTCTCAGGTCTCTGATGGGTTTGAAGAATAGATATTCATAGTGTTACAATTTTCCTTGTTATCAATTCAAAACTAAATTTACATAAGAAATTTTAAGTTCCAAAAAGACATATGGAAATACAAGTTATGGTAGAAAGTATCTTAGGTATGAAACTTTGGACTCACTTAAATAGAATAGATAATACACTATTTTCTGTAACCATGCCAAATAAAAATGACCTGGGCATTGTGAATGTAATTCTTACCTGATCATTGTTCTTATTGTATATGATTTTGCTATGTTAGAGTTACAATCTATTCCTTTTATTTAGACGAAAAAGGGGGAAAAGTTGTGATGTATTTGTAATCATGTGAAGATGTATTGCTAGGACTGGAGTAAAAAAAACTCAGCAACCCATAGCTAGGTAAAATAGTTTACGGGGGACTTACAGGAATAGAGAGAACTCCAGGAAGGGGAAGGATGGAGTTTCCAGCCAGATGTGGAGGAAGCAGCATACGAAGTACAGAGTTGAGTGAATGAGCCATGTGGAAGAGTGTAGTTTTAAGATTATAGGTTAATTTAATTTATAAGAATTAATCAGGAGCAAACTTAAGTTTAAGGTACTGCTTTCATAATTAATAATACATCTTTGTGTTAGTATTTGCAGACTAACTGTCCTGACAAGAAAGTACTACAACATCTAAGTATTGTAAACGGAGTCCTTAATTGGTTTAGATAATAAGAGACCAGAGTCACATACAGAGGGAAATGCTGAGAGATCAGAGAGAAGGAGCAAGCCACAGCACACCTTACCTCCTAAGCATCTCCACAGAGAAGAGAGAAATTTCCTGTTTGTCCTTGCTTATATAATGCTACTGTCCAGCTACATCACTTGCTACCTGTCTGTACAGACTTCCAGGCCTCTATGGTTAGCTAGTGGCAGTTTTTGCCCAGCTATGTCACTTCCTATCTGTCTTTACAGACCTGCAGACCTCTATGGTTAGCTAGTGACAAGCTCCATTCTCTGACACCCAGACAGGCTTTATTTGTGCAAGAAAGATATCACCACCAAGATTGGAGAGCATTTCTCTAAGTATTTTGCAGCCATTGAAACTCCTCTATTGAGAACTGTCTTTTTGGAAATGTACACCAATTTTAATTGGATTTTTTGATATCTCATTTCATGAGTTCATTATACATTTTGGGTGTTAGTCCTCTTTAGGACGTGGAATTGGTAAAAATCTCTTTTCCCATTCAATAGGTTGCTACTATGTCTGATTGGCAGCATTCCATATCCTACAGAATCTTGTAAGTTTCACGAGGTCCCAATCACTAATAATTGATTTTAATGCCTGAGTTATGTATCTTCAGTTCAGAGACTCATCTTATATATAAATGTGTTCCAGGCTATTCTCTACTGTCTCTTCTATTAGGTTCAGTGTGTTCTGGTTTTACCTTTGATCCACTACTAATTGAGTTTTTCTCAGGGTGATGAATAATGATTTCTTTGCATTCTTCTATCTGTAGACATCCAGTTACACCAGAACCATTTGTCGAAGGAGTGTGTGTGTGTGTGTGTGTGTGTGTGTGTGTGTGTGTGTGTGTGTGTTTGTGTGTGTTTGTATGTTTCTGGCTTCCTTATCAGCAACAGGTGTCCAAATGTGTTTGGAATTGTATCTTAGTATTCAATCTGAATCCATTGATCAATGTGAAAGTTTTGATGACAATACCATGTGGTTTTATCACTGAATATCTCTAGCATAATTTTAAATCATGGTTGATGATAACTCCAGCAATTCTATTATTGTTCAGGTTTGTTTTAACTGTCCTATGTTTTTTTGGTTTGTCTATATGATGCTGATAATTGCCCTTTCAAGGTCTATAAGGAATTTTATTGAAATTTTGGGGGGGATTGCATTGAATCTGCAGATTACTTTTGGTACAATGACCAGTTTTACCATGTTAATCCTACCAATCCATGAGCATAGGGAATCTTTCCATGTTCTGATATCTTCTTCAAATTATTAAAGTTTTTATCATACACTTCTTTCCACTGCTTGGTTAGAGGAACTCTGAGGTATTTTATATGATTTGTGACTACTGTGAACTGCATTGCTTCTCTAATTTCTTTCTCAGTCCATTTATGATTTGTATATAGAAAGTTGCTGATTTTTTTATTTATTCTAGTATCCAGTGACATTATTGAAAGCATTTATCAGCTGTCAGGATTCTCTGGTGAAACTTTTATGGTTGTTTGTGTATATTATCATATTACCTACAAATAAAAATTATTTGACTTCCCCCTTTCCTATTTATATTCCCTTGATCGCCTTCAAGTTTCTTACTTCTGTACATAGAACATTAATTTCATTTAATATTGAACATTGAATATGTATGGAGAGAGTGGGCAATCTTTTCTTTTTCCTCATTTAGTGGAATTGCTTTGACTTTCTCTTTATTTGTAGTTACCTTTCCTAATATCATTTTTTCTTGAGAAAAATGGATTCTATCATTAATTTTTGTACATTTATTTTAATACTATATTTCAAAATTTTAACTACTTTTCAATTTGACTTTGTATTATTTATTCAGATGTTTGATTCTGTCTTATTACTTTTTTAACTTTTATTTTTAAATTTAAATTTAAATTAGAAACAAGGTTGCTTCACCTATCAATTCCAGGTCCTCCTCCCTTTCCCTCCCCTCCTACCAAGCCCTCCCACCAACCCCTCCAATATCCCCTCATTTCCCCATGGAGGGTGAGGCCCTCAATGGGGGTATCTATAGTCTGTCATTTCATCCAGGGCAGGGCCTAGACCCTCCCCTGGGAGTCCAGGGTTAGAGTTCATCTCTGTTGTTGGATGGGTGCCCAAAGTCCATTTGTATACCTGGGATAAATACTAACATACTACCCAATGTCCAATAGATTACCGATGCCTCCTCACTGACATCCACTTTCAGGGGGTCTTGGTAAGTTCCATGCTGGAATCCCAGTCATCAGTCTGGAATTCAAGAGCTAACCCTTGTCAGGTCAGCTGTTTCTAGGGGTTAAACCAGCCCAGTCTTAAACACTTTGATCATCAGTCCTCCCTGGATTCCTTGAGTTCAGGTCAGTGTTTAACTGTGGGAGTCTGCCTATGCCTTCATCAGCCATTGAATGAGGGTTCTCTTTCCCAGACTCTCGAGGCATGGGAATGTAGGCTGGCACTCCTCAGACCTATGTCTAAAATCCATATATGAGAGAGTACCTGCCATGTTTCTCTTTTTGTGACTGGGTTACCTCACTCAGGATGGTGCCCTCCATTTGCCTGCAAATTTCAGTATTCCATTGTTTTTTTCTGCTGAATAGTACTCCATTGTGTAAATGTACCACATTTTCTCTATCTACTCTTCGGTTGAGGGGCATCTAGGTTGCTTCCAAGTTCTGGCTATTACAAATAAGGCTGCTATGAACATAGTGGGACAGATGTCCTTGTTGTATGAATGTGAATCTTTTGGATATATGCCTAAGAGTGGAGTCGTGGGTCTTGTGGTAGGTTTCTTCCCATTTTTCTAAGGAATCTCCATACTGATTTCCAAAATGGCTGTACGAGTTGGCATTCCACCAGCAGTGAAGGAGTGTTCCCCTTTCACCACAACTCTCCAGCATAAATTGCCATTGGTGTTTTTGATTTTAGCCATTCTGACAGGAGTAAGATGGTATCTCAGAGTTGTTTTGATTTGCATTTTCCTGATGGCTAAGTATGTTGAACACTTTCTCCAGTGCCTCTCAGCCATTTTAGACACCTCTATTGAGAATTCTCTATTTAATTCCGGTTTTTTTTGTTTATTTTTTTATTGTTTGCTTTTTTATCATTTTTTATTTTAATTTTAAATAGCTTGTTTTACATGTCAATCCCAGTTCCCTCTCCCTCCCCTCCTCCCGCACTCCCCTCCCCCCACCCACCCTCCCATCCTATTGCCAAATCCTTCCACATAGGGGATATCTAGAGTCTGTCATTTTACTCTGGGTAGGGTCCAGGCACTCCCCTAAGAGTCCAGGCTGAGAGAGCATCCCTCTTTGTGCTATAGGCACACGAAGACTGTTTGTATTCCAGGGATAGACACGGATCCACAGCTCAGGGCCCCATAGGTTGCCCAGGCCTTCTCGCTGACACTCACATTTGGGGGGGTCCAGATCAGTCCCATGCTGGCCTCCCCACTGTCAGTCTGGGGTCCAAGAGCTCTCCCCTGTTCAGATCAGCTGTCTCTGCTGGTTTTGCCAGCCCATTCTTTGCCAATTTGCTCATCACTCCTCTCTCTCTGTCACTGGGTTCCTTGGGTTCAGTTCAGTGATTAATTGTGTGTTTGCCTCTGCTTCCATCAGTCACAGGATGAAGGCTCCCGGATGGTTATAGACATCAAGTTCATTATCAGGAATGGGCATTCGAGGTGGTCTCTCCACTATTGCTTGGCTTGCCAATTGGTGTTATCCCTTTAGATCACTCAAGGTCGCTCTGGTGCCTGATCTGTATTCGATCCTATGATTCCCTCTTCCCCCTATTCTACCCCCACCCCCTCAACTTCCTGTTCCACATGACCAACTCTCTTCCTCTTCACCCCCTCTCTTCTTCCCAGGTCCCACTCCCCCCCACACCTCTCCGTGTTCCCCATCCATTCAGGGGATCTTGTCTCCATCCTCTTCTCTTGGGTACTATGCATATATGCAATATATGCATATCTTTTAGGTTCTTTCCTGTTTCCCAGACTCTCTATCAGTGGAAGGGCAGACTGGTACTATCCTGATCCATGTCTAAAATCCATATATGAGTGAGTACATACCATGTTTGTCTTTTTGCGACTGGGTTACCTCACTCAGGATGGTTTCTTCCAGTGCTATCCATTTCCCTGTGAATTTCAAGATTCCATTGTTTTTTTTTCTGCTGAGTAATACTCCATTGTGTAAATGTACCACATTTTCTCTATCCACTCTTCAGTTGAGGGGCATCTAGGTTGCTTCCAGTTTCTGGCTATTACAAATAATGCTGCTATGAACATAGTGGAGCAGATGCCCTTGTTGCCTCATTTGGATATATGCCTAAGAGTGGAATTGCTGGGTCTAGTGGTATATTAATTCCCATTTTCCTGAGGAATCTCCATACTTATTTCCAAAGAGGCGGTATGAGTGCTTTGAATTTCTCTCCATTTAGTTTGATGTTAGCTGTTGGTTTACTGTATATTGCTTTTATTATATTCAAGTACATTCCTGTTATCCCTGATCTCTCTAGGACCTTTATCATGAAGGGGTGCTGGATTTTGTCAAAGGCTTTTTCAGCATCTAGTGAGATGATCATGTGGTTTTTCTTTCGCAGATTGTTTGTGCCAATACCAAACTGTTTTCATCATAGAGCTTGATGTCAGGGATGGTGATGCCTCCAAATGTTGCTTTGTTGAATAAGGTTGTTTTGGCTATCCTGGGTCATTTGTTTTTACTTACAAACTGATTATTGTTCTGTCAAGGTCTGTGAAGAATTGTGCTGATGTTTTAATGGGGATTGCACTGAAAGTGTACATTGCTTTTGGTAGTATTGTCATTTTTACTACATTTATTCTACCTACCCAAGAGCAAGGGAGATATTTTCATTTTCTGAGGGCTTCTTTAATTTTTTTCTTTAAAGACTCAAAGTTCTTGCGATACACGTCTTTCACTTGTTTGGTTAGCGTTAACCCAAGATATTTTATGTTGTTTGTGGCACTTGTAAAGGGTGATGTTTCTATGATTTCTTTTTCAGCCCTTTTATCATCTATATATACTAGGGCTACTGATTTTCTTGAGTTGATCTTGTAGCCTGCACTTTACTGAAGGTGTTAATCAGCTGTAAGTGTTCCCTGGAAGAGTTCTTTGGGTCATATATGTAAACTATCATATCATCTGCAAATAGTGAAAGTTTGACCTCTTTATTTGCAATTTGTATCCCCTTGATCTCCTTTTGTTGTCTTACGGCTCTAGTTAGAACATCAAATAAAATATTGAAAAGGTATGGAGGAGTGGACAGCAGTGTCTTGTTCCTGATTTTAGCAGAATTGCGTTGAGTTTCTGCCCATTTAGTTTGATGTTGGCTATTGGTTTGCTGTATATAGCTTTTATTCTGTTTAAGTATGTCCCTGTTATCCCAGATCTCTCCAAGACCTTTATCATGAAGAGGTGTTGGAGGCTTTCTCAGCATCTAGTGAGATGATCATGTGATTTTTGTTTTTCAGCTTGTTTATATTGTGGATTACATTGATGGATTTTCATATGTTGAATCATCCCTGCATCCCTGGGTGAAACCTACTTGATCTTGGTGAATGATTGTTTTGATGTGTTCTTGGATCTGATTTGCCAGTATTTTATTGAGTATTTTTGCATCAATGTTCATGAGGGATATTGGTCGGAAGCTCTCTTTCTTAGGTGTGTCTTTGTGTGGCTTGCGGATCAAGGTTATTGAAGCTTCGTGGAAAGATTTTGGAAAAGAACCTCTTGCTCCTATTGCATGGAATAGTTTGAGAAAAATTGGTATAAGCTTCTCTTTGAATTTCTGGTAGAATTCTGAACTGAGGCCACCTGGACTTGGGCTTTTTTTAGTTGGGAGACTTTTGATGACCGCTTCTATTTACATTGGGGTTATAGATCAATTTAAATTGCTTATCTGCTATTGATTTAATTTTGGCAAGTGATAGCTATCCAGAAATTTGTCCATTTCCTTTAAATTTTCAAATTTTGTGGAGTACAGGTTTTCAAAGTATGACCTGATGATTCTCTGAATTTTCTCAGAGTCCATTGTTATGCCCCATTTTTCATTTTTGGTTTTGTTAATTTGCATGTTCACACTCTGCTGTTTGGTAAGTTTGGACAAAGGTTTGTCTATCTTGTTGGTTTTGTCAAAGAGCCAACTCTTCATTGCATTGATTCTTTGTATTGTTTTCCTGGTTTCTACTTTATTGATTTCAGCCCTCAGTTTGATTATTTCCTGGCATCTACTCCTCCTGGGTGAGTTTGCTTCTTTGTGTTCTAGAGCTTTCACCTGTGTTGTTAATTCTCTAGTGTGAATATTCTCCAGTTTCTTCATTTGGGCACTTAGTGCTATGAACTTCCCCTGTAGCACTGCTGTCAATGTGTCTCATAGGTTTGGGTATGTTGTGTCTTCATTTTCATTGAATTCTAGGAAGTCTTTAAATTTTTTTATTTCTTCTTTGACCCAGGAATGGTGCAATTGTGCATTATTCAATTTCCATGAGTTTGTTGGGTATTTGCAATTTGTGTTGTTGTTGAATTTTAATTATAACACATGGTGGTCTGATAAGATGCATGGAGTTATTCCAATTTGTTTGTACCTGCTTCGGTTTGATATGTTGCCAAGAATGTGGTCTATTATTGAGAAGGTTCCATGTTGTGGTGAGAAGAAAGTATATTCTTTTTTATGTGGATGGAATGTTCTATATAAGTCTGTTACTTCCAATTGGGACATAACTTCTATTACACCCTTTGCTTCTTTGTTAAATTTTTGTCTGATGTTCCTGTCTAGTAGTGAGAGTGGAGTGTTGAAGTCTCCCACTCTAAGTGTGTGGGGCTTTATATGTGATTTGAGTTTTAGTAATGTTTCTTTTATGAATGAGGATGCCTTTGTATTTGGGGCAATGATGTTCAGAATTGAAACTTCATCTTGGTGGATTTCTCTTGTGATGAGTATGTAATGACCTCCTTCATCACTTTGATTGATTTTATTTTAAAGTCTATTTTTTAAGATATTAGGATTGCTACCCCCACTTGTTTCTTGGGTCCATTTGATTAGAAACTCTTTTCCCAACCTTTAACTCTAAGGTGATGTCTGTCTTTGAGGTTGAAGTATGTTTCTTGTATGCAGCAGAAGGATGGGTTCTGCATTCGAATCTGTTCTGTTAGCCTGTGTCTTTTTATGGGTGACTTAAGGTCATTAATATTGACGGATATTAATGACCATTGATTGCTCATTCTTCTTTTATTGGAATGGTTGTTGTTGGAATTATGTGTGGAATTCCACCCCTTTTTTCTTTTGGCTGTTTGTAATGTGGGATTATCTAATGCCAATGTTTTTCTGGTTGTAGTTTACTTCCTTGGGTTGGAGTTTTTGTTCCAGAACTTTCTGTAGGGATGGGTTAGTGGATATTATTGCTTAAACTAGTTTTGCCATGGAATATCTTGTTTTCTTCATCCATAGTGATTGAGATCTTTGTCAGGTATAATAATCTGGGCTGACATCCATGTTCTCTTAGTGTTAGTAGAATATCTTTTCAGGACCTTCTGGCTTTCAGAGTTTCCATGGAGAAGTCAGCTGTAATTCTGATAGGTTTGCCTTTATATTTTACTTGGCCCTTTTCTTTAGCTGCTCTTAATATTCTTTCTTTATTCTGTATATGTGAGGTCTTGATTATTATGTGGCGAGGGGACGTTTTTGTGGTCCAGTCTATTTGGTGTTGTGTAAGCTTCTTGTACCTTCATTGGCATGTGTTTCTTTAGGTTGGGAAAGTTTCCTTCTATGATTTTGTTTAATATGTTTTCTGCCCCTTTGAGGTGGTTTTCTTCACCTTCTTCTATACCTATTATGCTTATGTTTGGTCTTTTCATGGTGTCCCATATTTACTGGATGTTTTGTGTTAAGGATTTGTTGGACTTAAGATTTTCTTTGGTTAATGAATTCATTTCTCCGTGTATCTTCAAGACCTGAGATTCTCTCTTCCATCTCTTTTATTCTGTTGGTTATGCTTGTATCTGCAGTACCTGACCGTTTGCTCAGCTTTTCTATATCCAGCCTTCCTTCAGATTGTGTTTTTTTATTGTCTCTATTTCAGTTTTCAGCCCTTGTACTGTATGAATTGTTTCTTGCAATTATTGCTTTGTCTTTTTGTCCATTTGTTGCATTTTATTAATATTTTGGTTTGTTTTTCTTCAATTTCTTGCATTTTTGGTTTGTTTTTTTCTTCCATTTCTTGCATTTTTTGGTTTGTTTTTTCTTCTGGTTTGGATTGTTTTTTCTTCCATTTCTTTGAGGGATTTTCCTATATCCTCTTTTAGGGCCTCTATCATTTTCATGAAGTTGGTTTTAAGGTCATTCTCTTTTGCTTCATTTGCATTGGATGTTGGAGTCTTGCTGGTGTGGAGTCTCTAGAATCTGGGGGTGTCATATTTGTTTTCTGTTTCTGAGTGTGTTTTTGTTTTGTCTCTTTCTCATCTCTTCTTCTAGTGGGTGCAGGAAGAGCCCTTTACTGGTCTCTTGGTTAGGAGACCAGAGTTCCCTTTTGGTGGGTGCAAGCAAGTCCAATACTCTGGTAGTTCTTGTATTCCTGGTCCTAGTCCTGGTCTGTGGGTGGAGAAGAAACCCAGGAATCTGGAGTTCAGAGTCTATGACCTGGTCCCCTGGTCCCATTGGTGGAAGAGAAGACCTGGGGATCTTGACTCTCGCTGGCATGGGAGACTCTGTGGCAGTAAGTAGGCAGTCCCCAGGCACTGGAAGGCAGGCCTGGATGTGGGGCCTTTTTTACATGGACCTGCTTGTTCCCTGGTCTTGTTGGTGGAAGAGAAGACCTGGGATCTGGGGTGTGAGGCTCTTGCCAGGATGGGAAGCTCTGTGGCAGTCCCCAAGCAAACCCAGGCACTGGAGCACACATGGACGCAGGGCTTTGTTTACCTGGATCTGCTAGTCCCCTGGTCTCATTTTTGGAAGAGAAGACCTAGGATCTGGGGTGCCTGGCTCCCGCCAGGATGGGAAGCCCTGTCTTATTACTTTTAAAATTAATTTATTTTATTTTATTATACTTATCTTGAAGAATTTTTAAATGTTTCTTGGGGATGCAATAACAAGTATACTGCACTTAGTTGCTGGTACTTAAATTTCCACTTGATGTTTGAAATGAGCTTTGAGCATGAGTTACCTTTTTTTTCTTTATTTTTTTATTTTTTGATTTCATTTTACATTCCACACAGTTCTCCTCCCATCTCTCCTTGCTTCTCTCACCTGCCTGATCTCCCTCCATCTTACCCTGATTCCACTCCTCCTCACAAGTAAGGACTCCAATGAGGAGTCAACATAGTCTGGCACAATAGGTTAAGGCAGGGCGAGGTCCCTCTCCCATGCATCAAGACTGAGCATTGCATCCCACCATAGGGAATGGGTTCCAACATGCTAGCTGAGCATGAGGTATTTTAAATCACTTTTTAATTAATTGCACTAATGCTTTGACAAATTCTAACATGAATATAATATATTTTATTGCTCTCCATTTTTATCTTGCCTTGCTCTCCTCACATTCCTAAGTGACTTTTACTACCACAGGTTCTGTGTTGTGATCTAGTTATATTAATCAGGATCATCTGTTTGACTATGAGAATGATACTATTACTGGGACAATAGTCAAATAATCAACAGTTTTACAAATGCAGGCAATAACTTCTCCTTTTTCTCAATCTTACTGTAGCAAATAATTTAGCAGTAAGTAGCCCTGAGCTGTACCTCCATACGAGGATAGCTTTTGAAAGGAGCATTATTTTGAGGCTTCATTAATTTTGCTGTGTCTATAATTGTTAAATTTGTGTCTTTCTCAGATTACACCATATCACATCCTCTCTTCTTGTGTCATTAGTTTTTATCATGAGTCTTGAGCCTTGTGGGGAGTGTCATGTCAATATCTGTTTTGGACCACAGTCTTAATTATTAATTTTTGTCAGCACTTTTGGGAGCCATGCATGTCTATGCTTAGCCCTGACACTGCACATAGAGACTTTTCTTAATAATGCTTAAATACACATTTGTCTATGTATATGAAATGGATATCTAGATAGCAATTTGACACAATATCAATTATGAAGAATAGTAGCAAGTCCCCATCTTGTCTCTAGGTCTCATTTAGCCATGAATGTTTGCATTGGTTTATAGTACCATGCATGGAATCTATCATGTGGAGCAAATGTCAAATCAAATTATCAAGTGTTTAGTTACACCTATAACTTTTTCATCACTGTTGAACAAATGAAATCCTCTTGCCTGGAAGTTGATATCATAGTTGATAGGATCCATTGATGGGTAATGCCAATAATGACTTGTGTTTCTCTTGACTTTTGTAGTGTGTTCTGGAACTATGAAAGCTTGTTGTCAGGGAGAAAACCTTCCAAATCAGTTCTGGCTCAATTTCTCTATGTAATAAAACTAAAGTACTTAGTGTTTTTAGCAACACTGTCTCATTATGCTTCATTGTACAACCACAAGGAGAAAAGTAAATTGTTGTACAGGTCTCAGGTGTATCCTAAACTAATAACCTATAGGGAGGTACTGGATGTTTTGTTTTTGTTGTTGTTTAATAACCCTCATTTACTATAAGTATCATTTTCTATCCCTTTTATATTTTGTGTCTAACAAATTATATTATTAAATTGTCTTTAAACAGTATATCTCCATATGTTTTTTGTCTTTGTTTTACTCAACTCTGTTTCCCATACTCTCTCTCTATAACCAATCTCCTCCCATTCTTCCATGCTAAGCTTTTCATTCCCAGTTATTCCCTCTCAATTTTCATATTGTCTATGTTGTGTGTATATAAAGGACCCTGTTATAGGAATAATGAATAAACTGCCTCAATTCTTTACATCTTTTGTGAACCTTTATGTCACTATGATGTCTTCTATATAATCATACTTTAAGAATACTTGATCTTTTACTTTACTAATTCTTTCCTAAACTGACTCCAATCTATATTTTATTAGAAAGATGATAGAATTCTTATATTTAGGCATGCACTACATGTTTGCTTTTTGTCTTTGTGTCTTTGCTATTTGTTTAACTCACTCATAATCTTTCTGATTCATTTACTGACATTTGTGATTTTTATACATTTTAAAATTTTTAACCCCTCACATTCCTCTAATTTCAACTTTCTGTATATATTACTGCAAACTATCAATATAATTAACCAGATTGATTTCTTGAGAACTTATTCTGATAACAATCATATAAAGGAAATTAATTATTTTTACATTGCACATGCCAAGAAGATTCACATGAAAATGCATCTTTATGTATAATCAGTGGTTAAAGTGCTTATCCCCACAGGTATATTGCCACAAATAGTAAGTTTCACAGTGGAAAAGAGGAATGACAATAACAAAATGTTGAATTTGACACAAGGACACTTTACAGAAGGTAGAAGATATTAAAAACAGGAATCAAAAAGGTTCTGAAACTGAGTATCAGACCGGGTAACCTACTAAAGAAACTAGACAGGAAAAGGAAGAAAAATTCCAGTATATTGATTTCCTGACATGGAATAATAACTGCCATCTAATAAGTTACTTGAAAATAAATATATTTGGAAAATAATTATCAAGTAAGTTTTTCTATAAATAGTATCTGGTATATAAGTGCAAAAGGAAAAATGTCTAGTGACTTACAAGTATGTTTTCACAGATTTCATTTACTTATAGACAGTTATTGGATATTTTAAATGATTTAAAAATAGTTTATAATTTTTATAATAATTTTTATTTAACTTTTTACACAGGTTAGTATTGGTAGACAGTTCATTCTTTGTTATTGTGGGGGTACTTTTTCTCTCTCAGCCTGTTGGCCATCAGGTTGAGAAGGGAAAGGGACAGAAGGAGTGGCAGAAAGGTTTGTGCATGGATCATGAGCATGGACAGAGGGGGACCTTGGGTAGGCAGACTTCAGTGAACCATCCCTATTTTTATTCCAGAGAATAAAGAATATTTAGGACTGGAAAGCCTGGTTACAAACCCTAATTTGTATTAAGTACCACGCTCCTAATATGAGGCTTAGTATATGGCAGTGGGCTTCTATAGTAGAGCTCCTAGCACATGTCTTCTTAGTAGGGGTCTGTACCAAGGGACAAGCTAAAGATAAATCAGGCATCTAGTATAGAGACAGTTTTTAGATAATGTCAGTCTTCCAGGCCCAAAGACATTCTCCAGATAAGGGCAGATAGAGATCAGGAAGCTTTGATGGAGAGAGTGAGCTCCAATTTGTCTAGCAATTGAGTTAAGTTGTGAGGTCATGGCAGATTTCCTGAGACCTTTAATCAATCATCAATGTATTCCAGCATTAGAGCTCTACTGGTGTGAAGAACCAGGACCAAAGCATCTCTTTACTGAAAATCTGCATAAGATGGGAATGAAGGCACACCCCACCCTTGGGTCTCCCCTCATCTGCTTTAGGTGAGCTTGGGACCTCCTCAGGACCCAACCCCTGCCCATGACCCCCTCTCTTGATCTTTCTGGGTCTGCTCCTCCATCGAGTGGACCTGCCCATACAGGAAGGACATGAGTCCTGCAACATCCAGCCCTGCTCCCCCACACCTGCCATACCCTGCTTCAGGGAGACCAGTGGAGACAGAGAGACCCACCTGCACCCATCTGAAGAAGGGATGAGAAGACAACAGAATAAGAATGCACTCAGAAATAGAAGGACCAGTATGACTCCACCAGAATCTAGAAACTCCACACCAGTAAGATCTGAAAAGCACAACACAGATGAAGCAGAAAAGACAGACCTTAAAAATTACTTTATGAAGATGATAGAGACCCTCAAAGAGGAAAACAAAAATGTCTTAAATAAATATAAGAAAAAAGAAACCAAAAAATCAAGAAATAATCAAATCTCTTAAAGAATCTAAAGAGAGCCAAGAAGAAACAAACAAACAACAACAAAAAATACACGTGAAGGAAAAAACTAAAACAGTCCAAGTCTTGAAAACTGAAATAGAAACAATAAAGAAAACACAGAATGAGGGGATGCTGGAAAAGAAAAGCTGGGTAAATGATCAGGGACGACAGATGTAAGTATAACCAGCAGAATACAAGAGATGGAAGAGAGAATTTCAGATGTTGAAGACGCATTAGAGGATAGACAGTCATCTACCAAAGAAAAATCACCAGTCCAACAAATCCCTAACACAAAATATCCAGGAAATATGGGACACTGTTAAGAGGCCAACCCTAAGAATAATAGGTATAGAAGAAGGTGAAGAAATACAGCTCAAAGGCACAGAAAACATATTCAACAAAATCATAGAAGAAAACTTCCCCAACCTAAAGAAGTATATGACTATGAAAGTACAAGAAGTTTACACCAAATAGACTGAACCAGAAGAAGGAGTCCCCTTGTCACATACTACTCAAAACATCAGACCTGCAGAAAAAGACAAAATTTTAAGATCAGCTAAAGAAAAAGACCAAGTAACATATAAAGGCATATCCAACCAATTTATACCCAACTTCTCAATGGAAACTACAAAAATCAGAAGGTCCAGGATAGATGTCCTATGAATTCTAAGGGAACAAGGATGCCAGCCCAGACTATTGTACCCACAAGTGCTTTCGATGGAGAAAACAAGATATTTCATGTCAAAACCAAATTTAAATAATGTGTATTCACAAATCCAGTTCTTTAGAAATTCCTTGAGGGAAAACTACAACCCAATGAATATAACGACATTCACAAAAACAAAAACAAGAGATAATCCCACTTTCCTAGACACCAAAAAAGGGGGGAAATCCACACACAATAACACTACCACCCATAAATCCAAAACAAACAAGTATCAACAATCAATAGTAATTAATATCTCACAATGTCAATGGTCTCAACTTGCCTATAAAAAGATGCAGGCTAACAGAATGGATACAACGGCAGAATCCATCCTTCTGATGCATAGAGGAAACACATCTCAATGTCAAAAACAGACGTTACCTCAGAGTAAGGGGTTGGGAAAAGATTTTCCAATCACATGAATCTAAGAAACAAGTTGGTGTAGAAATCCTAATATCTAGCAAATTAGACCTCAAATAAAAACCAATGAAAAGAGATGAAGAAGGACATTTCATATTCATTACAGGAAAACTACAACAAGATAAACTCTCAATTCTGAACATCTATGCACCAAATAAAAAGGCACCCACATTCTTAAAAGAAACATGACTAAAGCTCAAATCACACATAAAATCTTACACACTGATAGTAGGAGACTTCAACTGTCTGCTGTCACCACTAGACAGGACCTCCAGACAGAAACTTAACAAGGAAACAAAAGAACTAACAGAAGTTATTACCCAACTGGGATTAACAGATATCTATAGAACATTCCATCCAAACAGAAAAGTATATACCTTCTTCTCAACTCCACATGAAACCTTCTCCAAAATCAACCACGTAATCAGAAACATAGCAAACCTCCACAGATACAAAAAAAAATGGAATAACCCCCTGTGTCTTATCAGACCACCATGCTGTAAAATTAGAATTCAACAACACAAATCACAGAAACCCTACAAAGTCATAGAAATTGAACAATGATCAATTACACCATTCCTGGGTGAAGGAAGAAATAAAAAAATTAAAGATTTCCTGGAATTCAATGAGAATGAAGACACAACATACCCAAACTTAAGGGACACTTTGAAAACAGTCACACTACAGAATTAACAGCACAACTGAAAGCAAACTCAACCAGGAGGATTAGACATCAGGATATAATCAAATTGAGAACTAAAATCAATAAAGAAGAAACTAGAAAAACATTGCAAAGAATCAATTAAAGGAAGAGTTAGTTCTTTGAGATGAGATGAAATCAGAGAAGCATCACCCTTTACAATAGCCACAAAGAGCATAAAATATCTTGGAGTAACGCTAACCAAACATGTGAAAGACCCGTACAGTAATAATTTTGAGTCCTTAAAGAAAGAATTTAAAGAAGACACCAGAAAATGGAAATATCTCCCAAGTTCTTGCATAGGTAGAATCAACATATTAAAAACAGCAATCTTGCCAAAAGCAAACTACAGATTCAATGCTATCCCCATTAAACTCTCAATGCAATTCTTCACAGATCTTTAAAGAACTATACTCAACTTCTATGGAAAAACAAAAAACCCAGGATAGCTACAACATCACTGTACAATAAAGGAGCATATGGAGGCATCACCATCACTGACTTCAAGCCCTTTTATAGAGTCATAGTACTGAAAACAGCTTGGTATTGGCACAAAAATACACAGGTCGACCAATGGAATTTAATTGAAAACCCTGCTATTAACCCACAAACCTATAAACACCTGCAAAACAAAATGGCAGCTGACAGACTGGGAAAAGATCTTCTCCAAACTCCACATCTGACAGAGGGCTTATTTCTAAAATATAAAATGAGCTCAAGAAGCTAGCCACCAAAACACCAAACAATCCTATTAAAAAGAGGGGTGCTCAACATCCTTAGGCATCAGGGAAATGCAACTCAAAACAACATCTTATGCCAGCCAGAATAGCTGAAATAAAAAACACCAATGACAGTCTATGCTGGAGAGGATGTGGAGAAAGACAAACACTCCTCCATTGCTGGTGGAAGTGAAAACTAGTACAGCCACCTTGGAAATCAGTATGGAGATTTCTCAGGAAAATGGGAATGAGTCTACTTCAAGTTCCAGCAATTCTTCTCTTGGGCATATACCTAAAGAATGCATATTCATATAGCAAGGACATATGTTCAACTACATTCATAGCAATGTGGTTTGTAGGTCATATGTTCAACTATGTTCATAGCAGCATTGTTTGTAATAGACAGAACCTGGTAGCAACCTAGCTATACATCAACTGAAGAATGGATAGAGAATATATGGTACATCTACACAATGGAATACTACTCAGCAGAAAAAACTCTACCACAAGATCCAGCAATTCCACTCTTAGGCACATTCCCAAAAGATGTACCATTATACAGTAAGGACATCTGCTCAACTATGTTCATAGCACCATTATTTGTAATTGCCAGAACCTGGAAAGAACCTAGATGCCCCTAAACTGAAGAGTGGATAGTGGAAATGTGGTACATTTATACAATGGAGTACTATTCCGCAGGGGAAAAAATGGAATAATGAAATTTACAGGCAAATGGATGGCACTGGAAGAAACCATCCTGCGTGAGGTAACCTGTAGCTCCAAAGGACGCTTTAACAATAAGCAACACACTTACTGAAAGTAAAACTAAGTATTTATTGTAGAAATTACTCACAAGATACCAAACAAGTAACCCAGATGAGCCAAGTAGTTTTCTGCTGCCGAACCGGAAGCCGAACTCCGGGAAAAGAGAGCAAGACTTCCTGTGTGCTGTCTTTTATGCCTTCCCCCGTAACGCCCCCTAGCCATGCCAAAAAGTGCGCCTGGCTAGTGACATAGTTCACCGCCTACGTACGTATACGTCTTTATGTCCAGCCGTATAAGTCTTTAGTCATGCCTAAAGTGGGTATGGTTAGCGGTGTGGTAAACCGCCCTTTTATTACCACATCTGTATGCGCCTCTAGTAAGTCACATGTTTAATGGCGGCATACAGACTTCCTCCTACAGTAACCCAGTCACAAAAAGACAAGCATGGTATGTACGCACTGATATATGGATTTTAGACATGAAGCAGGGCATTGGCAGCCCACAACCCCACCGCCAGAGAGTCTGGGGTGCAGGGAGGACCCTAAGAGAGATATGCATGGTAACCTGGAGAAGGGTTAGGAAATGTGGTCTCCTAATTGGATTGGAGGGGGGCAAAGGGAAGGGTGGGGATGGGAGAAAGAGAGAGAGAAAGAGGAGAGGGAGAGGAGGACATGGGAGAGCAGAATGGTTGAGCCAGGGTAAGAATAGAGGAGAAAAGGATGGGAGATACCAGAAGAGAGGGAGCCAGTATAAGTTGGAGGAGAGAACCGGCACAAGTGAGATCTTCACAGATCTACAACACACCTCACCCTCAAAGACAGACATTACCTGAGAGTTAAAGGTTGGGAAAAAAATTTTCAATCAAATGGATCCCAAGAAACAAGCAGGGGTAGCAATCCTAATATCTAACAAACTGGATTTTAAAATAAAATCAATCAAAAGAGATGAAGGAGGTCATTACATACTCATCACAGGTGAAAGCCACCAAGATGAAGTATCTATCCTGAACATCTATGCCCCAAATACAAAGGCATCCACATTCGTTAAAGAAACATTATAAGAACTTAAATCTCATCGAAAGCCCCACACAGTTATAGCGGGAGATTTCAACATACCACTCTCCCAACTAGACAGGAATACCAGACAGAAACTCAACAAAGAAGCAAAGGGTCTAATAGAAGTAATGACCCAACTGGGATTAACAGATATCTATAGAACATTTCATCCACATAAAAAAGAATATACCTTCTTCTCACCACCACATGGAACCTTCTCAAAAATCGACCACATACTTGGCAATATATCAAACCTCAGCAGCTACAAAAAAATTGGAATAACTCCATGCATCTTATCAGACCACCATGCTTTAAAATTAGAATTCAACAACAACACAAATTGCAGAAAACCTACAAACTCATGGAAATTGAATAATGCTCAACTGCACAATCTCTGGGTCAAAGAAGAAATAAAAAAAGAAATTAAAGACTTCCTAAAATTCAATGAGAATGAAGACAGAACATACCCAAACCTATGGGACACTTTGAAAGCAGTGCTATGGGGGAAGTTCATAGCACTAAGTGCTCACATGAAGAAACAGGAGAACAGTTATACCAGAGAATTAACATCAAAGCTGAAAGCTCTAGAACACAAAGAAGCAAACTCCCCCAGGAGGAGTAGACGCCAGGAAAAAATCAAATTGAGGGCTGAAATCAATAAAGTAGAAACCAGGAAAACAATACAAAGAATCAATGCAACGAAGAGTTGGTTCTTTGAGAAAATCAACAAGATAGACAAACCTTTGTCCAAACTTACCAAACAGCAGAGAGTGAACACGCAAATTAACAAAATCAGAAATGAAAAGGGGGACATAACAACAGACTCTGAGGAAATCCAGAGAATCATTAGGTCATACTTTGAAAACCTGTACTCCACAAAAATCGAAAATGTAAAGAAAATGGATGACTTCCTGGATAGCTATCACTTGCCAAAACTAAATCAAGAACAGATAAGCAATTTAAAAAGACCTATAACCCCTATGGAAATAGAACCAGTCATCAAAAGTCTCCCAACCAAAAAAAGTCCAGGTCCAGATGGCCTCAGTGCAGAATTCTACCAGAAATTCAAAGAACAGCTTATACCAATTCTTCTCAAAGTGTTCCACACAATAGAAGCAGAAGGGTCTTTGCCAAACTCTTTCTATGAGGCTTCAATAACCTTGATCCCCAAGCCACACAAAGATACAACTAAGAAAGAGAACTTCAGACCAATATCCCTCATGAACATTGATGCAAAAATACTCAATAAAATACTGGCAAATCAGATCCAAGAACACATCAAAACAATCATTCACCAGGATCAAGTAGGTTTCATCCCAGGGATGCAGGGATGGTTCAACATACAAATATCCATCAACGTAATCCACCATATAAACAAGCTGAAAAACAAAAATCACATGATCATCTCACTAAATGCTGAAAAAGCCTTTGACAAAATCCAACACCCCTTCAAGATAAAGGTCTTGTAGAGATCTGGGATAACAGGACATACTTAAACATAATAAAAGCTATATACAGTAAACCAACAGCCAACATCAAACTAAATGGACAGAAACTCAATGCAATTCCTCTAAAATCAGGAACAAAACAAGGCTGTCCACTCTCTCCATACCTCTTCAACATGGTAATTGAAGTTCTAGCTATTGCCATACGACAACAAAGGGGGATCAAGGGGATACAAATTGGGAAGGAAGAGGTCAAACTTTCACTGTTTGCAGACGATATGATAGTTTACATCAATGACCCAAAAACTCTACCAGGGTACTCTTACAGCTGATTAACACCTTCAGCAAAGTGGCAGGCTACAAGATCAACTCAAGAAAATCAGTAGCCTTACTATATACAGATGATAAAAGGGCTGAAAAAGAAATCAGAGAAACATCACCCTTTACAATTGCCACAAACAACATAAAATACCTTGGAGTAACGCTAACCAAACAAGTGAAAGACCTGTGTCGTAAGAACTTTGAATCTTTAAAGAAAGAAATTAAAGAAGCACTCAGAAAATGGAAAGATCTCCCATGCTCTTGGATAGGTAGGATTAATGTAGTAAAAATGGCAATCCTGCCAAAAGCAATCTACAGATTCAATGCAATCCCCATTAAAATCCCAGCACAATTCTTCACAGACCTTGAAAGAACAATAATCAATTTTGTATGGAAAAACAAAAGACCCAGGATAGCCAAAACAACCCTGTTCAACAAGGCAGTGTCCGGAGGCATCACCGTCCCTGACCTCAAGCTCTATTATAGTCCTGAAAACAGCTTGGTATTGGCACAAAAATAGACAGGTAGACCAATGGAATCGAATTGAAAACCCGGGTATTCACCCACACACGTACAAACATCTGATCTTTGACAAAGAAGCTAAAAATATACAATGGAATAAAGAAAGCATCTTCAACAAATGGTGCTGGCATAACTGGAAACTGGCATGTAGAAGAATGCGGATCGATCCATGTTTATCGCCATGCACAAAACTTAAGTCCAAATGGATCAAAGACCTCAACATAAATCCAAACACACTGAACCTCTTAGAAGAGAAAGTGGGTGGTACCCTTGAACAAATTTGTACAGGAGACAGCTTCCTGAACATAACACCAGTAGCACAGACAGTGAGATCAACAATTAATAAATGGGACCTACTGAAACTGAGAAGCTTCTGTAAGGCAAAGGACACAGTCAGCAAGACAAAAAGGCAGCCCACAGAATGGGAAAAAATATTCACTAATCCCACATCTGACAGAGGGTTGATCTCCAAAATTTACAAAGAACTCAAGAAGCAAGTCTCCAAAACATCAAAGGACCCAATTAAAAAGTGGGCTGCAGAACTAAATAGAGAGTTTTCAATAGAGGAGTCTAAAATGGCTGAGAGGCACTTGAGAAAGTGCTCAACACCCTTAGCCATCCGGGAAATGCAAATCTAAACAACTCTGAGATACCATCTCACTCCTGTCAGAATGGCTAAAATCAAAAACACCAATGACAATTTATGCTGGAGAGGATGTGGTGAAAGGGGGACACTCCTCCATTGCTGGTGGGAGTGCCAACTGGTTCAGCCACTTTGGAAATCAGTATGGAGATTCCGCAGAAAAATGGGAATAAACCTACCACAAACCCAGCAACTCCTCTCTTAGGCATATATCCAAAAGATGCCCATATATACAACATAGATGTCTGTTCCACTATGTTCATAGCAGCTTTATTTGTAATAGCCAGAACTTGGAAGCAACCTAGATGTCCATCAACCGAAGAGTGGATAGAGAAAATGTGGTACATTTACACAATGGAGTAATATTCAGCAGAAAAAAAACAATGGAATCATGAGATTCCCAGGCAAATGGATGACACTAGAAGAAACCATCCTGAGTGAGGTAACCCAGTCACAAAAAGAGAAACATGGCATGTACTCTCTCATATATGGATTTTAGACATAGATCTGGGGAGTGCCAGCCTACAATCCTATGGTCAGAGGGTCTGGGAAACAGAAACTTCATTTAGTGGCTGATTGAAGAAGAGGCAGACTCCCTCGGTTAAGTACTGAGCTGAACTCAAGAAAACCAGTAACAAAGAGGGAGGACTGATGATTAAAGGGATTAAGACTGGGCTGGTTTAAACCCCAGAAACAGCTGACCAGACAAAGCTTAACTCTTGAATCCCAGACATCAGCCTGGGAATCCAGCATGGGACTGATCAAGACCCCCTGAATCTCGGTGTCAGTGAGGAGGCCTAGGTAATCTATTGAGCCTTGGGCAGCAGATCAGTATCCATCCCAAGTATATGCACGGACTTTGGACTCCCATAGAACAATGTGAGGTGCACTCTCACACTGAACTCTTGGGGAAGGGTCTAGGCCCTGCCCTATATGAAATGACAGACTATGGACACCCCCATGGAGGGCCTCAGCCTCCCTGGGGGAATGAGGGGATAACGGAGGGGGGTTTGGGGGGAGGGCACGGGAGGAGGGGAGGGAAAGGGAGAGTGACCTGGAACTTACTTGTGAAGCAACCTTGTTTCTTTTCTAAATTTAAACTGGAAAATTAAAAAAAAGAAAAAAAAGGCTACCTTAAATGCCCTCCCATGATAATGAGAATGATGACTACCTTATATGCCATCCTAGAATTCTCATCCAGTGGCTGATGGAGGCAGAGCCAGACACACACAGCTGTGAACCAAATTGAACTCCTGGAATCCAGTTGCAAAGAAGGGTGATGACCAAAGAAATCAAGATCCGGCTGGCAAACCTACAGAGGCAGCTGACCTAAACAAGAGGGAACACATGAACCACAGACTGATGACTGAGGGGCCAGCATGGGACTGATTAAGACACACTCCCACCAAACCTGGGTGATAGAGAGGAGGCCTTGGCAATCTGCGGGACCTGGGAGAGTGGAGCAGTTTTTATTCCTGGCATACAGAAGGACTCTGGGAACCTATGTCACGTGGAGGGATACTCTCTCAGCCTAGATACATGAAGAAGAAACTGAGCCCTTCCCAGGATGATGTGAAAAACCTTGAAAATCCATCATGGAGGCCCTTGCCTTCCCTGGGGAGCAGAGGTGAGGTTGGGAGGATTGGGGGACGGGGGAGGAGGGGGGAGAGGGAACTGAAAGTGACGTGCGTAAAAAGTTAAATAAAAAATATGGAAAAAATGGAACGCAGGCAAGTGGATGGAACTAGAAGAACCATCCTGAATGAGGTAATCCAGTTACAAAAAGACAAACATGGTATGTACTCACACATACATGGTTTTTAGGCACTGCAAAAAGGATTACTAGCCTATAATACACATCACCAGAAAAGCTAGAAATCAAGGAGGACCTCAGGAGAAAAACTCATAGTCCCCCAATGAAGGTAAGGGGCCAAGAACCCCTGAGCAAATTTGGAGCATGGGGGAAGAGAGAGGGGAGATGGAAAGAAGAGAAGGGGAGAAGGAAGAAGAGAACTGAGACAGGGGAGAAATAGAGGAGAGCAAGAGAAGAGATGCCTTGATAAAAGCAGCCACTGTAAGTTTGGAGAGAGGTCTGGCACAGAGGAAATGGTAGGGGATCCACAGGGATGACCACAAATAAGAATCTAGGCAGTGATGGAGAAGCTGCCTTTGATGCCCTTCCTCTATAATGAGATTGATGACTACCTTGGTTACCATTCCTAGAGCCTTGACCCAGTAGCTGTTCAAAGGAGAAATAGATACCCACAGCTGAGCACTGAGTCATACTCCCAGAATCCAGTTGAGGAAAGAGAGGAGAGATAACCAAATGAACCAAGAGAGAACTGTAGATACCCTTAGAAACAGTTGACCTGACCTAAGGAGAGCACGCAGACCCTAGTTGTAAAGTGGGGGAACCAGCATTGGACCAAACCATGCCCTCTGAGTGTGGGCACTAGCTAGGAGACCAAGACAGTCTATGGAATCTCTAACAATGGAGCCAGGTTTTATTTCCAGGCCACAAATGGACTTTGATGATCCCCAGTGGAGGGTCTCACTATCAATCGAGAGTGGGTGGTAGGTGGATTAGGGGTTGGTTAGAAGCATGGGAGGATGGAATGGTGAGGGAATAAAGGGACTGATATGTAATTTTCTATAAAATAAATTTTTAAAAAGGAAAAAAAAAGACAGGAAAGAAGAATTTCAGAGCCAGAGGGTTTGAAGACACAGGAGAACATGACTCTTAGAATCAATTCAGCAAGTCCAGTTCTACTCTTTTGTCAACATTAAGTGCAAGGCCCATTCTCCATATTGCTGCACTTCATAATGTCAGCTCTTCAGTTCTCATGTGCTGAGGATAGCTCTCCTTCCTCTGCCTGTTGCAGGTGGCAAAGAGGGGGGAGGAGGGCACAGTTCCACCTTGCAGCATACTAGAGAGTGGTGGCAACTCTCCTGCTCTTATGCCAACTGGCCAGGTTTACCTGTGTCCCCCCCCACCAACAAGTTCAGCTCCCCTGCCCTGCTTGAGCTAGATGTTAGTCATGCTCACCCTAATGATTGCTGCATGTGGGGGTCAGTGCCAATTCTCCCACTCTTATGGTCTCAGAATCAGTTATCGAACTCCAGCATATGGCAGATGAAGGGCAGTTCCATATCTCCCACACGTTTGCTGATGAGAGGCAGAATCATGTCTCCCACTCTTCTGGCACTAGGACCAACTTTTCCCTTCTGCTGTAGGCGTCAAGGTGTGAGGGATAAGACAAAGGGGGAGTATTTCCCCCTTGCCCCTGCAACCATAATACAGACAGTTGGGCTATCTCTCCCACTCTCTTGTCTTCAGGGACAGCTAAACTTCACCCAAGTCAGCAGCGACAGCTCTACTGTGCTTCCCTGGGGAGGAGCAGGGGGTTTTCTCGCTTGTGCTGCATTTGGTGATAGCCTGGACCAGTTCTGCCTAGTGCAGCAGTCAGGGTGTGGTAATGATAACTCTGCAAGGGTCCTTGGTAGTAAACGGAGCCATGGGCATCAACACAGACCTCCATAGCTGTATAAGCCCGGTGGACCAAGTCATTGCACTTGACAGCAGCCCAGGCTCAGGCAATGTCATTTCCCTGGGGGTGGTGGGGAAGCAGTCTATGTACCTCAGTCTCTTCCCACTTCACTAGCCTTTTCAAATCTGTATCACTCCCCAGCACATTAATTATTCTGCATCTCAGTCTCTCCCATTTCACCACCCTGTAATCACTCACCATAATGATGCATTACTGCCCAGTGCTGCAGGGCAGTATTTGACCTCCATACTCTACCAGGCTTAAAAATGTCAAAATAGTTCCAGGGTGAATAGAGAAGAAATAAATTATTTTTTATAAATAACTTGGAGCTTGCTTAAAATTTCAGACACTTAATTCATTATTATTATGGTGTGTAGTATGTTAGTTTGCTAGTAGGCATGGTTTTGAGAACTAGCTGAGAGCTTCATAGCCTGGTGCTCAGGAAGCAGGTAGCGGGAGGGGGAACAGAGAGCACACTGGGCTTGGTGTGAGCTTCTGAAACCTCACAACCTATTTCAAGAATACACCTCCTTCAACCTGACCACACTTCCTAATCAATCTCAGCTATCCTACCGCTTGAGGACTAATCATGCAAACATATGATCGTACATGGGCCAATCTCATTCCAACTCCCACAGTCATTCTTTGTTATGAATATTTTTGCACTACTTTTCATAACACTACAGTCCTGAGCATTCATAAAATTTATAGAACTCAGAAAGAATTTATATTTTCCTTTTGTAGATTGTCAGTTTTCAAATATCCTCAACTTCAATGATTAATTCTTATACTCAGAGAGAGGTCTCTGTCTGCTCTCCTTGAATCAGAGTGGGATCTCTCCAACATTGAAAAATTAAAATATGTTGGCTAAGAAATATTATGGCTAAGAAATGTCATGTATGTTTCTGTGGAAAATGTACATAGCCTTGTCATGTTATTCCATGTTTTGGCATGCATTTTCTCTGACATTGAACAAATACACACATCTCAGGTATGAAAGGTAACAGTGACATGACAAAAGACCAGATTAACCATGTGGACCATTGTATCTCTCTCTTTCTCTAATCTATTGATCCGTCCATTTATCTATCACCTGATGAAATTTAATTATTGAGATTATGGCTTAGCTATTCAAAGTTGACAGTTTTTCACATTAGCTTTGACCCTAACTAGTGTAGAACATTAACATTACTTGTGACCCATTCTAGTCATTCTATTCCCAACAAGAACCTTCTCTGCCACCTTCTTCCCAATATTGAATATTATAAATCTGACCACAGTTAATTTATCTCTTTCTGTCAAGCTGCTGAATATTCTCTGCAAATAACAAAACAATAAAGGAAGAGTTAAAGTTGCCTTAGAAAGTGAGTGTTATTCATTTAACGATAAAAAGCCAGTAGTTAGAACATGAAGAATACACCTGCCTGTCAGCAAAGATAAGCTCAAACTGCACATTCCACATCCTATCAACATTCTCTAGTGCCTTGCTTATTGTGTTTATTTACACCACAACAGGCACCACAGACCCAGCTTTGTGTCTTAACAAAGCATAAGAGAAAGAAAATCAGAATGTTTTCTTGTGTAGTTACGACAGGAAGGGTATCAGCAACCTCACTACTGGTGACAGTAGCTAATCTTTTGTTTCCTCAGGTAAGGATTTTAGAGATCTAGCTAATACATGGGTTTCTGTGATAGATCCCTTTGATTCAAAGTGAATGTTTACTTTATGGCTGCATGTCCTTAGATAGGTTGATATAACAGCATTTTAGTTTTCAGATATGGATAAAATTATTGCATAATATGCAACTCTGTAAGCATCAGTAAATGAAATGTCTGGAACATTCTCAAAAGAAGGTCATACAAATAGTAGGTACAAGATAATTTTCAACAGAAAAGACACTATGTAGAACTCGACTCCTTTTTAAATGCTTCCTCCTCCTCAACACCCACTTCTAATATGAGCACAGGATGGAGATGTAAGCCACATCCAAAAATTTTCAGACAGAAAGACGCTCTAGAAATCATGAGTCACATTTGGCAAGGGGACTAAGATAAAAACTGCATTATTGCATCCAAAAATAGAAGCTGTGAGAGAATTCTACATCACTACCATTTTCCTAACAGATATTTCCCTAATGTTCCTAAATGGAGCATCTGGCTTGTTACTCAGAATTACTTATCTGAGACCAAAATATTTTTGATAAGTGTCATATTAAGTATATTTTGCAGAGAATGGGACTATGTTGGGTCATCCTTTTGACAGATTTGTAATTATATATTCTTTAACTAAATATTTTTCTTTCTCTTTATTAAAGATGGTACTACTTACTTGTTACATATTTCCTGGGTTTTAATGTTTCTGGGTGTACAAATTTAAAGACTCTTCTTTCAACCATCACTAAATCAATGATGAATCAAGAGAGCAGGTATTTGAGTCTCAAGAGATAATAAGACATACACAATAGGAGTAAGTTATGATTAGTTGTTGTCTCAGTGCATAACTATCAGACTGAATAAATGTCTGACTGCTAGCTCAAGTTCCCTCAATTGAAAATGATAACATCACCTCATTGCTATATGAATCCATGAAGAAATGTCTCATATCTTTCTTCCTTAACTATCCCATACAAACTGAAGGAACCAGGTTGAAGATCTCACTGTACTGACATGGAGAAGAAACGATGGCTTCGAGAAATCAAAATATGTCACATCCCTGACTTTGTGATGAGCACAATTGTGGTTCTATCTGCTTTAGAAAAGGGCTTAGGTAGAATGCTGGTAAGACAGACAGCTTGGTGTCAAACTGATACTTCTAGAGAGGTTTATAGAAGAGTTGATGATGCTCCCTCGGCATCTTAATTATGAAACTGGAAACAGAAAAGTGAAGAAGGAAATAAAGCTTAAGATTTGGCCTCACTGACTTGTCATTAATTTGGAAGAATAGAACAGCCTTATTTCAGGAATTGATGGGCGTCCTTCCTTTTGTGGAAAATATTCCAAAGGGCAGTGTAATTAATAAACAGGAACACTTTGTTCTCAGAGAGAAAGTGATATCTTTAAAAGCAAGAAAACATACTGACACTCTTTTAGTTAAAGTAATTGCCACATCTAACATATTCAAAAACTGCCTGAAGGAAATTGACTGCAAATTATATGAAAACATATTTATGAAAATAATATGAAGAATATTTCAACAGATGTTTCATTTTTGTCATTGGAAGAACAATTGAGGAACCTGCAAGACAAACATACTTGTATAGTGTATATGGACACAGAGGTTTCTATTGTATTATTTCCTTGTGGTCATCAGTGAATTGAACAGTAATGCATCCCCTCCCTAAGAATGTGCCCATCCTTCAGGTGTATAATAAATAATATTGCTAGTGCATTTCTTTTTAAATATCTGAATATTTTCCTTTCCTTAATAAATGAAAAAGTCTTTAAAGTGTTGAGTACCACAAGCCATATCTAAATAGAGTGAATTATTAATTCAACTACTCTATTCACGTTCTATTCTGTATTATAACTAATAATACTGCTCCATGCAAGGTACTATTATATATCTAACCTTAATCTGTGTAGTTGCAAGGGAAGGTTTATGTCTACATGCTAGGACAGTGTGTATGCTGGAACACAGAAGCAACAGCAGGAGAGGCCGTGCTCACTACATTTCATTTCAGAAGTTAGTGAATTTGATGTTCATAAAAGTTTTGAATTCCAGATTCTGTATAGCTTAGAATACGTGGAAACCAGAGACCCTGACACTTAGTATCTGGAAAGTCACATGCTTTTTGATATTTTGCCTCATAAAATAAGGAGATTTTTGTTATTGGTATAAACGATTTCTCCTATTTGTGAGATGGATACGAGTAATGTGGTTCTAAAAAACTTGCATCATCAAAAAATATGTCAAATCTGTGATTCAGCCCTCCCTGCCTTTTTACTTTGTCTTCATACTACTGATGATAGCAAAATCTAATAGTAAAGTATTAGCTTTTGAAATTCACTACCATATAAACATCTATACCAATGAAATCATATTGAACATATATTTTGTGGCTTTCTTTGTAAACTTACAGGACCATGGAAAGATGATAGAAAAGGTTTATTGTCTTCTGAGCCTGAAAGCATTAAGTCTCACATGCTAACATGGGACACAGAACACTTCATGCTTTTTAACTTCACCAAATTTACTGCTAAGGGCTCCTACATAGTCTGACAGTTATTTGTCTTGATTACTTTATATAAGCCAACTATGTGAGATTTATACATATAGATACCATTTAAATTTGCTTTGTTTTGTGTTTTTTGTATGTATATTACTATGTGTTTAAAATTCTTCATGGAATTAAATAATTCAAGCTTGCATGCATTTCCCACATTTTTGGTTTACTAATATTTAGTTCTGCTATTACAGATTTGCTGTCGGTCCAGCCTAGCATCGAACTCACAGAGATCTGCCTGCCTCTGCCTCCCAAGTGCTGGGATTAAAGGCTTGCACCACCACTGCTCAGCTTAGAAATTTTTCAGAACTGTAATTTCCTCTCTTTACATCATTCCACAACTAGGAAATATGAATAAACATGACTTAGTTGTTTTCAATGAGATAACAGTCATCTCAATACGAACAATATTAGCAACATATTTGGTTCATACCACTTATAATTGTGTCTAAGCTAATATAAGTATAAATATTTTAGTAACTGTTCATTTTTCACTTGAAATGAAAAATATTTGTATTATAAATATGATTTCTTTAAAATAATCTGATATATTAAAATGAATGCATATATGCTATTTGTATATGTATTACATGAATACATATCAAAATAATATATATACATATATATACATATATATATATATATATATCACATAAAAAAGGACCTAGTGGGAGGAAAATGGTCAGTTTTAAATGTGTTGAGTTATGGGTTCTCTTGATAATTTTTTGTTCTATGCAAGTCATTTATTAGAAATGCCAACTCTTTGTAGGATAAAGTCAGTGTTACATGCTTATCAGTAACAGTAGAAAAACAGAACCAGTAAAAACCTCTGTACAACTGTGATGAACTCAAAAGAGAAATGTATCATTTACAATGCTTCACACAGACGAGTTCAAGTTCAGAGGTAACCTAAATAAAAATACTACATATTTCTTTTAAAAACTCTATGTACAAATTTACTGCATTTCCTTTCATTACTTTTTGACGTTCTAGCAGTGGGCACAGCCCTTGTACATTTCAATGAAGCTGATGCTTCAGAACATAACTGAAGCCGGTGAATGCCAGTGGCACCAGCTTGCTGAAACTGACCTCAAGTGCATTCTTTGGAGTTGAAGGATCAACATTCACAGTGTCTCCAACAAAGGAGATGTGTCTTCATAATACTGAACATGCCTGAAAAATGCATTTCACGAAATGTGCATAAAGGCCATTGTTTTACAATGAATGATAAGACATTTATGCGTTTCTTAGGGCTGAGTTAAGCTCTTTGTGGTCAACAGACAATTAATGCCGCAGTGATGGGTGGTATTCCCGGGTCAGCTGTGGTTCACAATGTCTACCATGTCCTTAGTCTCATTCAGATAATCTTACTAAGAGCTAATCTGCATGCCCTAGAGGTGTTTTACTATCTTCTCTCAAATCTGCAGTGTAAACAGTGTTCTTTGAAGTGTAAGTTATTTTGTCCCATCAGTTGTACTAGTTGTCATGTGGTTATTGACTGGGCAAGTCTTTTGATTTTGTTTTCCCTAAAAAAATATATTCATGACTGTACCAATGTTTTGTATTCAGAATATTATAATGCCGCTGCCATTTCTATAGATGGACTGTTTGCAAGTTTGTGTGTTAGGAGTATCTTCTACTCATGTGTCTATGTGAGCTCTGAGATCAGATACACTGTGGAAGAGTCCTAGTGGGTACATGCACATGACTGTCCAGGTTATCTCGGTAGGTCCTAGGGAATTCTGCACTTAGATAGGGCAGCTGAAAACCTGAGATATCTAAGCTCCCCTCACCATGTATGTGCCACATCTTGCCTCTACCACCGAGTTTCTTGTGGTTGTGCTGTTAGTGGTGAAGTCAAGTGCCTTCAATGCTAAAGGTTCAGAAGTCTTTCTTAAACTGATTTCATGTCCTATGCAAGTGTTTTCTACATCCTGCATAGCCAGTACTTTGAAAAACTTGTTTACATTTCTCCTGATAATTTTAAATATTTTTCATTTTTTCTAGGTTGTTAAGATATATATATATATGTATATAATATTTACTTCAATAGTTTGTTCTTGGGACCAGAGAGATAGGTTAATGAAAAGCACTTACTCCTCTTGCAGAGAATGTGGAATTAGTTCTCAGCAAACATATGTGCTATTCACAACAGTTCTAAGGCATATTATGCCTGCCCTCTTCTGCTCTCCACAGTCTCTTGCAAGCTCCCAACGTACAAATACTTATATAGGCAAACCCAAATATGTAACACGAAATAATAAATGACCCAGAGACTGATTTGGGGGTTCAAACATCAAGCTGAATATCAGAAAAGCAAAACAGGTAACCACTAACTTCTTACATGTATCTCAGGCTGAATGGGTTGATGTCCTCAGTGTGGCTGGAGAATGAATGCCTCCTATGGAATACTGAAGACCCTGCTCCTCTCCTACCTTTTCTACCCTCTAGTGCTGGAAGTAAAGTCATGTGTTCTTTTAGACTGTTTCAATCTGGTGTATTCCTGGGTGGCCTTGAACTCAGAGAGTTCAGGCTACCTCTTAATCCTGAGTCCTAGGATTAAAGGTGTATACCACCACCTCCTAGCTTCTGGCTGCTGGGATTAAAGGTGTGTATCACTACTGACTGATCTCTATAGCTTGAGGTTGGCTTTTCTTTTCTGAATCCTCAGGCAAAATTTAATAAATCATAAATATGTCACAACATAAATACATATCAAATAAATGGATAGATAGATATTCTAACATGTTTTATATATGTTTATACTTTTAGTTTACCAAAATTGGTCTTTGCCTGCTATTGGTTTTCAATAAAACAAAGTTTTACTTTTCAGTGGTAAAAGAATATGAGAAGTAATGTTTTAGTCTGCCCACATAATAACACACTCACAGGAAGAAAAAAAATACTTGAAAGTTACAGATAGAATGGTATGTTTTCTATTTCTTTTTGGAGTCATTTTCATGATATACTTGTTTCTTAAATATATTTATTATATAGATATGTGTATATATATGTGATATGTACATGAAAATACATTGTGTTTATATGCATTAATGAGTGTATTATGTAAATACATAAAATTCAATGTAGTCCAGGCCATAAAGTCATGATAACTTAGCACATGCACAGAAGAATTGAAAGATACAACAGGCTTGATGCTCACAGAGACTGTGGCAAGTGTGCTCCGGGACTACAGAGGTTAAGTCAGACAGGGTCCCAATGCATGTATTATGCACTTGTTAAATAAAATAATGTTTCTATTTATTTTTAAATAGTTAGCTACTATACAATTTGGACCAAAATAAGTCAGTTGTTTCCCAGTATATCAAAAGAAAGCTAATTCACTGTCTCTTTCATTTTATGATACAACACACAATTAAAGTGGCTAAAATGAATTAGCAAGTGCCTGATCTATAAGACGTATAATATCAAATGTATTTGAGTAAATTGTAGCAGGGCATCATATAAAGGGATTTATGGAACTCTATAAAAATTCTTTATGTTTCTTATGTTTAACGTAGAATTTTCCATATAATTTTCCTACAAGGCATTTGCAAAGCATTGATAGCTTCTTTGTAGTGTCTGAAATAGAAAAAATAGTTTATTTTGCTTAGGAATTCAAAATAAAAATGAATCACATATGCGATCTAACTTATACTTGTTAGTGAATTTTGTTAGACTAATTTCTGATATTCGGTAGATGATACCTTTTTAAAACAATAAATGTTCTTTTAATAGATTGATAAATAATTTGCTTCCAGTAACTGGAGGATTGAAACATACAATAGTAATTATCATTCCTGTGGTAGTACCTTTAGTCTAGCTCATCAGGTTAAAAATTTGGAACCAATAGACAATTGTCATTGTTGTTGATTGATCCTATAATTTAAACGAAAAACCTTATGTCTGAAGATAACACACATTTACTGAGACCCTGGAGAAAATGAGCTGAAATTGAAACTGAAACTTCTGCCCTGAGGACTAGATCGTATAGTATCTCTGAGGGTGCTATCCATTTGTGAAGGAAGAAAGGCAATCAGTAGTCCTGTGTGTCTGTAAGCTTTTGAACCACAACGGCCAGCGTGGAATGATAAACTCATGTATAAAATGGTGGCACTTAGATATTTGCGGAAAACAACAGACTTGTAATTAGACTTGTAGACAGTCAATATGAGGGAATTTATGCCAGGTACTATAAACAAGTCAACTGTAATGGCTGGTAAAGTCAGGGAACCTAGAGGAGAAGCTGCTTCAGCTATTCCCTAAACAAATTTAATCCACAACTCAATTCTGTGCATATCCTTATATTCACATATAAGTGTAGCTCTCATCCCTGGTTGAAGAACCTTATTTTCACAGCAGGCAAAGAATTTACAGAAATGTATTAGTTAAAGAGCAAAAAAAAATTCAGTGTAGAGTGTCGTCCCACATCGGATGCATCTACAATACCACTGAAACCCCTACAACCAGTGAAATGCTTCAGGTATATAGGAGAAATTGGGGGAGCAAGATTGCAAAAGCCAAAGGACCAGGATATCTGCTGTGAGATGGTACCCTCCATATGTCATTTGAGAAAGTGTACCCTTGAAATTTAAAAAAAATATGATTGCCAAAAATGATACAATGAGAAAACCAGTTGATACCCCAATGTGCATAGGGGGAAATCTTGCAAGGTCTGTATATAATGAATTTGAGAGAAAGTAGAGGGGACACGAATGAAGCTCAAAAGTGGAAAAGGGGGTGGCGTCAGGATGTAAATATGATACTTGTTTATAAAATTCTCAAGGACAATATCAATTTGTGAAGTTGAAAAATGATGAGTAAAGTGGCAGATATTGTTGGAGGATAGAAGGAATTCTCTGTCACTTTAACAGTTGATTATTTTTTTCTAGGACACTATAACCTTATCATAAAAGTTCAGAATTGCTACTTGAAAAGAGTTGCCTGTAATTTACTTACTATGGTGTTTCGAATAAGATGGACTGATAGGTCATAGAGTTGACTGTTTAGTCTCCATGCAGTGCTACTATTTGAAAGGATTAGGAGATGTGTCTTTGTTGGAAGAGGTTTGTCCCTGAGGTTGCGTTTTAGTGCCAGTGGATCTGGAGGTAGAATTCTCAATCACTTCTTGAGAACCATGTCTGCTTCTGGGCCACCATGATCCTTACCATGATGACAATGAAGTAAACATCTGAAATTGTAAAGAGGTTCCAATTAAATGTTTTCTTTTATAATAGTTGCCATTGTCATGATATCTCATCATAATAGTCAAATGCTCATTAAGACACTTAAGTTTTGGTGATTTTACAGGTAAATATATCCAACCATTCAGATTACACATTTGAAAATTTGTGTAATCTCTTCAAAGGAAAATTACAGCTAAGAACAAATTTCCAGAATGTTATGCATTCATTATATGGGAAGTGTGTTAGAACCAGGAAAGAGTATACCTGCAAAGCATTTTGTTCCTGAGTTAAAATTTACAAATTAATAAAATCATATGAGATATATTATTAAAAATGGCATAGTGCTATATGCTTGTATTTTACCACTTGGAAGTGAAGGCAGCAGAATCAGTAAGTAGTTTAGGGTCATATTCTGTAGTTAGAGTTTGAGGTCAACTTTGGCAATAGGAGGCTGTCAAAAATAATGAATGGAAGAAGATGATGTGGGGAGGAATGTAGGAAGGAACAGAGAAAGAAAGTAGAAAGAGGGGTGCAGGGAAAGAAGAAGGGATGGAATGATTATCAGAACAAGATAGAAAAGAGAAAAGGATCCATTTACTGCAACAACTGGAATTACTAACATAGAAATTAATAACTTTTATTATTTTCAATAATTCATATCAGTTACAGAATTTAATTTCTAAAATATCTTAAAGCCTAAGTAGAGGTTTTTATAGTTTTGACCTTTTAATATTTCACATTTGGATGTGTTGACATTTTTTTCTATCCTACAGGTTAAGGAGGACATAAAATGGCAAGGGAATTGAATAGCCAGTGAATTAGATGCAGTACAATAAAAGGCGAAAGAAAATTCTATGGCTCCATAATTTACAAAAAAGTAGAAGATAATAAAATGTCTGAATGACCACATATGTATTTTGTGGGATATTAAGAAGGTTAATTTTAATCCCTGCTAATAAGAATGATTTAACTAAAATCTTTGAGTTGCAAGCAAATTCAGCGTGAAACCTGTTTTATTAAATTAATCTAGGAACTAGAAGTGAAGTGTTTGATGCCAGAGGAACCTGACCCTTGCTTTGTTCTCCTGTAGGATGACATGACAGCTATGATGAAGTCGTCACTGAAAAGCCCCCTTTCAGGCAATGATAAAAGAACATCTGAGGGTGCTTGATGCCAGAGGGGCTGGTTAAGGTATATTTAACTAAGTTTGATTCATTATAATTAGAGTTATTTTACTCCTAGTTTTCATATGTAAAACAGAAAAATCTAACAATATGGATTATCTACCCAAAGAGTATATCTGACTGACACTACATCAGCATTTGAAAATTGTGCTGGTATAAATGGACTTATATAAGTTTTCTTTAAGAGTTTATTTTATTTAAAAGTGCATGGTGGTGGTAGTGCACATCTTTAATCCCAGCACTCATGAGGCAGAAGCAGGCAGATCTCTTTGAGTTCGTGTTCAGCCTGGTCTACAAGAGATAGTTCCAGAACAGCCTCCAAAGTCATAGAGAAACCCTGTCTCAAAAAACCAAAATAAATATAAATAAATAAATACATAAATAAGTGTGTATGTGTGTGTGTATACATATATATGTGCAGGTGTCACAGAGTATAAAAGATGGATTTCTTCCCTTGATCTTGACATAAATGTGCTTGTGAACTAATGAATGTGGATGTTGAGATCTGAATTTAAGACCTTTGTAAGTATTAGCAATACACTCTTTTAACCACAGAGCCCCCAATTATTTTATATTACATTTTAGTAAGTGAATTTATTTTAAAATAGATACACTGTCATATATCTCACAAAAATTAGCAAAATTAGCAAAACTAATAAATTATAATATGATAAATTGATAGAAGTTTACCAAAATTTTAATGCATTTTTTACAGTGAGAATAGCATGAAATTATAAGCCAAATATGTAATTACTATTAAGCATTCTATATTAGATTGTGTGTTCTGAGAGAAAAAAGATAATTAACTTAACAACTATACATGGTTTTTTTGAGACAGGGTTTCTCTGTGACTTTGGAGGCTGGCCTGGAACTATTCCTTGTAGACCAGGCTGGTCTCGAACTCACAAAGATTTGCCTGCTTCTGCCTCCCAACTGCTGGAATTAAATATGTACACCATCACTGCCCAGCTATGTGAATATATTTTTAAGAATTTCTATAACAGAAAAATGTTATTGTGACTGCAAATAATAAATTCATGCAATCTGTAAATAAATGAAACCAAAACACTGTCAATTAAAACTTTGCTTTTAAAAATATTGCGGCATTACATTAGTATGAATGTTATCACACTGGAAATTTTCATATGCTAATAAATACAGTCCAAAGATATAACAGAAAGACCTACAGTTTGTTTACTGTGCCACAGCAATAATTAAGAGAAAAATATAAGTTAAAATCCATCTTATTTTTGCAAATACAATAAATAGATAATTAAAATGCCACTAACAGTGAATTTTATATGGTGTCTACTTTTATTATATATGTAGTTTCATTAAATATTTTAACTATACTAAAAGCTGGCTAGAAAAATAACTTACAGCCTAATATATGTTATGAACCAACAGAAAAATATACACTTATTCATAAAAATATAAGGAGTTTAGCACACTGTTATACATACATCCATTTCCAGAAAAGAAAATGTAAGTGTAGTTATACTAGAATATTAGATTTCTTGTTTACTTTAAACTACTAAATATTGAAATATTGTGAGAAATATAATGAAAGACCACATTTTAGTGAGCTCATGTTATATTTCGTACATAAAAGCACTTATGCTTGCTTCACTACTTAAATTGTTCACTAACATGAACCGAGTCAATGCAGAGATGCTCCCCTATGTATGTGTGTGTGTGCTCAGAACCTGAGGAAGCTAGCTTATCCTAAGCCAATGGTCAGACGTCTTCTTTAATGAATAAGTTACAATATAACATTCTGCAACATGAACAATGAAGTAATTTCCTAGTAAAGCACATGCTTACTATGTATGAGCCCCACCCATGATTTACAGTTGGAGAGAAAGAGAGAGAAGGAAAGAGGGAGGGAGGGAGGATAGGAGAGAAGGGGGTAGGAGAGGGAGAGAGAGAGAGAGAGAGAGAGAGAGAGAGAGAGAGAGAGAGAGAGAGAGAGAGAGAGAGAGAGAGAGAGCAAAGTTGGATTCTAAACAAATGGGTACTTGGAGTATTTCTCTGTTTTCCCAAACCTAATATATATATATATTCTGAAAACAAAAACAGCCCTTTAAACCAGTCTTAAAGAACACTTGACAATTTAGATTTTTAAGTATCTAAGCAATCTCTGCTTACTTCTATATGCATATCCAAGTGATACTAGATATAAAAATTTTTCATGTTGTACTGTAATATCTTCCACATGAAAAATTTAAATAAGAAAATATAGAAGATAACACTTTGGTCAGAACATAGGCCCTTGGGACCTGAACTCATTAGCATTGAAGTGTGAAAATCTAATTGTGCTACTTCTCTTAAGGTAACTTCTGTATAGATGCTACTCAATGTCTACCAGATTCATGACGTGGGAAATGAAAAGCTTGTAATGCAGGAGGGATTTATGCTAAGAAGACTCTGGGTTGTCATGATTAAAAATTTTCCACCCATTATGCGAACCCTATTGATCATGGCAGGAAGTGGGAAAGTGTGCAGCTCATTGATTTTCTATGGCTACTGAATGCATTAGGTCTGACATATTTGATGGGTAGGCAGGTTTCAAAGGAAGCTCAGCTAAGCTAATCTTAGTTCAGAGAAAAACTCACAATGGAATAAGAAAACTTGTAATTGCAAGAGAAAATAGAAGAGTCAGAGGACTGTATTATGAGCTACATCAGCATAAAAATTAGCCACGAGACTTCCCAGGAGATTGCAGTAAAACACAAGTCTTTGATGCTGCTTTTCACAAATGAAGCAATTACTGGGTAACTTCAGTTTTTTGCCCTCAGCACAGAGAGTGAATGCAAAGCAATTAATTATTCTGTCCTCTTAGCTAAAGTAAGCTATCATAATTCTATCAAGTTTTAAAAATGTAACTGAAGAAATCAAAGAAATACACAGTACAATTGAAATGGATAGCATGGTCACACTGTAAATTCAATATTTTATTTCTAACGATCTGCTTTTTATTCCTTTCATTATTGTATTGATTATTTAAAATAAAAATTTTCACCTATTATTGACATCATAGGATACCAAAGTAGAAAATTAAGTGCAAAATTGAAGCCATAAAGACATTTTCTATGCAGACAATTGTTCCCATGTGTAAATTAAAGCCAAAAATTGTGATGGAGTATTCATGTTGGACCCTGTCTCTGTTGTGACTTGTTAATACACTGTCAGAGTGCAATGTTATGTATCAGTAATACACTAATAGTGTCAACACCCTCCATGAATATTTACAGTACACTGAGTATCATGATGGTGTGTATGCTTTAGGTATGTTTAATTAAATTAGCAACAACTAAAAGATTTTCAATGCCCACAAACAAACACTCTGTATTTGGAAATCGGCTTTCTCATTTTTCCAGGCCATTTAACGTACAATCATACAACCAAACTTATGAAAATAAATGGAAACATGCTACACATAATGTTGTATTCCAATTCACTGATATCTCAAGGAAATTATCCCATTCCTTAGACAGTAGAGCACTGCGTTTCTCTGCTTTGGGAATTTGACCTTAAACACAGGCTGTTGTAAACTTCACACTTGGTGTGTGGGAAACTTACAAATCATTCTGCTTTGGGTAAATGCTTTACTAATTGTTTATAAATTATAGAATTTTATTTATTATAATTACTTGTGGCTAAGGCATGTAATTCGTGCAGAGAAAATTGATTTCCAGGACCAGGTCAGGAAAGAGTCTCTACACGGTATCTCAGACTTTCCTTTGAAGAAAGTGAGGCTCATGGAAATTAATTCAAATGATCGTGTTGTTTGCTTGTGGAGATTAATGACAATTGTGGTGGTTAAATCTAGAACTTCATTTTATACAAAAAGCTTCCTGCTAAATATTGAAATGCCATTGATACTTTTTGTTTTCATTAAAATCTTAAGAAAACAAACAGTTCAGATAATGAAACTAACAGCCATTAATTTAAGAACCTTACAGCTGTTACAAAAATTTAAAATTTCATCCCTTGGGTATGTGTTTTTGTTTGATCTTTGTAAACAATATACCCAAAAAAGAATTCTTTTCATGATATTACCTGCAAAAGGTCAGTCTTGACTTTTCTTCATAGCGCAGTTCTTATGTACACATTTTGTTATGATGTTGTAGTTGCTGCTATAAAGAGACTAAAAATGTAAGACAGACTATTTTGAGGAGTGTTCCACAAGGAATAAGCATATAATAATATCTGAGCATGATTATAAGCATCCCATTCACTCTAGTAACTTGCAAAGGAGTGAAAAAGTGTTACATACAATTTTAATTATACTGTGTCCTGGAAACTAGGGTTGCAGGAAAACTTGGTAAGTTTGGACACCTTCCTTAGACCACAGATGGACATAGGATGGAAATTCTAGCTTTGTGGAAGAGGTAGTAACTGAAAGAAATTGGAAGGCTTAGTGTATAGAAGAAATAAACCTGGAAGACTTGACCATTTTCATAAAAAGTGACAGTGTCTCATAACATTGACTTCATTCTGGTTTTGCATATTTATGAAGTAGAAACAATAAATAAAAGTCAGGGACATAGATATTTCATTTGATTATGTTGAGCAACAAAACAGAGCTTAAAAAAGAAGGAGTGCTCTATCCCACTAACAGGGAGATCACCAATCATAAGCACACAAAGTATTGTGGGTTTTTAATCAGGTGGTATTTTATGAGATAATCATCATTACAAATTAATGACCTGTTGCCATAAGCTACTTCTCTTATTATATAGCCAGTTATATAATGAAATGGATTGGTTTTCAAAAGGCCAATGGCTTTCTTCTCCTCGCCCTCCTTGTCCTCCTCCTCTGCCTTCTTCTCCTCCTCCTCTTCCTCAAATTCTTCTTCCTCTTTTCTTTCTCCTTTTCCCCATCTCCTTCCTCCTACTGGTTTCCCTAATTCTCCCTCCTTTCCTTCCTCCTTTTACTTCTTCTTCATCTTTGTCTTTTTCTTATTCTTTTACACTTAAAATATCTATATATTTTCAATGGAAGTCGTTTAATACATTTTTAAAGAATCTGGAAAAATATATTATAAAAAGTCAAGTTGCATTAATCATCAACTAAAAATGACACTAAAGTAGAAATCGTGCCTGGGTTACCACCTGACACTTCTCAGGTCTCCTTCCTCTGGATGTCAAAAATCATTACAAGTTAATTGTAGTGATAAATGCTAAGACAGAAGAGTTGATGTGAAATGAAATGCAAATGAAGATCAGTTTTAATCAGGAGAGTTTAATATAAGTGACCTCCTGACAGGCTTTAAGTGATGTAGAAAAAGAGGTGCATGATCTCTCTGCTCTGGTTATTTGCACCATTAATGGTTTATTTTGTTTTCTTACATAATCCTGAAACTCTTAAGGCAAATCCATGTTAAAATAGTGCCACGTATGGCTTGAGGTGCTTGCCCCTTAAGAACATAAAATAATCCAATAGGAAAAGTCTTTGAATTACAAAACATCGTATTTCTACCAGCTACAAACAAAAAAATATTACCACATATTTTTTCTACTGCATTATGTTAACCATCCTATCCTCCATCAAACCAGATGGACTCTTCCTACATTTTCTATCACAGCTCTTAGTAGGATGAAGTGACAGGATGAGTACTATATAGCAAACATACTCTCTGTTTTTTCATGGAAGGCTTCATAATTACTTCTGCATATCTGTACCAAATACCAAAACAATGAATAATACATAGAATATAAAAATTGAAGTTCTCAGAGCAGTTCTACCTTCCTTTCTATGTGGCTTGCCTCCCAGGGTGTAGTGTCTTCAGTGATAGAGTCCTTTGATCTAGATCTAGTGAACCACATAGAATAAGAGCATGAGATACACCCATACTGTTCTTGAGGTCTCTCACTTCCCAGACCAGCATCTACTATGGGGGGCCTTCAAAGTTTTTGTTTAGTAATACTGTAAAAATTTTGCAATTTTATCCCTTCAATCTCTTTGACATTATTACATGTGTAATTGGGACCAAAGACACTGAATTTCCATGTATCTTTTTCACTCACTCTCATCTAATTAACCTTCCTCCTTGCCTTGATATCATCTGTATCCCAGAACCCAAGCTCCTATTTACAACTTTCTGTTATTGGGTTCTGATCTACACTTTTGTTTTACTTGCGTCTTACATTTTTTTTCTCTCTTTCAACATTACTTCAAATTTCTTGAGTGTTACAGGTGCTTCAAGGAAAACAAAAAATCTCAAATAGTCAGAACTGTTTTCTATAAATAAGGGAGAATGTGTATCATTTCTTATTCTGGTCCTGAAATACTTCAACATGTTTTTAAGGTTCAATGTATTTACATATAAATCTCATAATTTTTTTCTTTACACATTAAAAAAGAAGGCATCACTCTCTCAGCCTGGACACATGGGTGAGGGTTTAGGCTCTGCCCTGGATGAAATGACAGGCTCTTGAGATCCCCTATGGAGGGCATCACCCTCCCTGGAAGTGGAGTAAGGATTGGCTGGGGGGTTGGGTGATGTGGGTGGATGGGGGATGAGGGGAAGGAGAGGGAGCTGGAATTGACATGTGAAGCAAACTTGTTTCTAATTTAAAAAAAAGAAAAGAAAGCTGGAAAAAAAGGGGATATCAGAAAGTTTTTTTTCATTTTTTTATTTTAAATAGCTTATTTTACATGTCAATCCCAGTTCCCTCTCCCTCCCCTCCTCCCGCACTCCCCTTTCCCCCCACCCTCCCACCCTATTGCCAAATCCTTCCACATAGGGGATATCAGAGTCTGTCATTTTACTCTGGGTAGAGTCCCGGCACTCCCCTAAGAGTCCAGGCTGAGAGAGCATCCCTCTTTGTGCTATAGGCACACGAAGACTGTTTGTATATCAGGGATAGACACTGATCCACAGCTCAGGGCCCCATAGGTTGCCCAGGCCTTCTCGCTGACACTCACATTTGGGAGGTCCAGATCAGTCCCATACTGGCCTCCTCACTGTCAGTCTGGGATCCAAGAGCTCTCCCCTGTTCAGATCAGCTGTCTCTGCTGGTTTTGCCAGCCCACTCTTTGCCAATTTGCTTATCACTCCTCTCTCTCTGTCACTGGGTTCCTTGGGTTCAGTTCAGTGATTAATTATGTGTTTGCCTCTGCTTCCATCAGTCACAGGATGAAGGCTCCCGGATGGTTATAGACATCAAGTTCATTATCAGGAATGGGCATTCGAGGTGGTCTCTCCACTATTGCTTAGCTTGCCAATTGGTGTTAAGTACCAGAATACTGAGAGTCCTGCTGTGAAATAGTCTCTCTTAGAACTGGTTGCATAAACAAGCCTGGACAAAATGGCTAAATCAATAGACAGGCTACCTTGGAAAACAGAATTTCCCAGGTTCCTCCCTCCCTGAACAAAGAACTATAGACAGCTATTGACTATTAGGAGATGAACTAGCCTCTTCCAGGAATGAGTTTCATTAATGGTTAATCCAATTCAAGGAGGTCTGCCATGAGACTATATCTACACAAAGAATGAAAGCAGTATCAGCAAATTATATTTATACTTGTTCATTTTTTACATGTGTAATAAATATGTATATAGTCATAATAACAATACATAATGTTGTTATGTAAATAACAATAAAAATCAAAGTAGAAAAGGCTACCAATTTGAGAGTAAGGAGAATAGGGAAGGTTGTTGGATGCAGGAAAAAGAATGGCAGAAAGTGATGTAATTTTATCTCAATTAAAATGTACAGAATAGTAAAAATTAAATAAACACAACAGTAAAAAGTGAAAGCTTCATAAACACCCTTTGTTACAGCTATGGATAAAATAAAATGGTACAGAAAAGTAACTTAGCCTAGGAAAGAAGAAAAGTGTTCCATATAATACGTGGATCTTGAAATTATCCTAGATAAAATACAGAACCAACTGATGCATGGGTACTTAATTATACTAAAATGTACATTTAATAATAATTTAGAATAAAGACTATCCACTGTGTTTATGTATTATTTCACAAGTAAAAAGTAAAACAACTCAGTGGGGTGGTACAAAATTTTCTAGAGGATTGTATATCATCTTAGACAATCACATCTTTAAAATGTGCATGACTCACATCATTATATGTCCCCCATAACTCTGTAAGATCCTTATTTTCCTATAACAGAGTAAAATATTAGCTGACAATAATTTTTAAGTGTAAATAAGGAAAAAGTAAAGGAAAGAGAGAATATTGATTATTTAAATAAGAACAAAAGTTTGAAATTCAGCATACTGTGTTAGTTAAATACACATCACTTGAAAGCATAAGAATCATCAGACTGACTCAGTCATAACAGTTATAAGTAAATTAGGATGCTTGTAAGATTAAGCTGAAGATAAGACTATCAAAAAGTAGCTACTTTTAAAGCATACAAGAGGCATTGATAATATTCATATATGGAATATAATCTACATTGAAAAACTAAAATCATACAAGTAGATAATTTGCCTATGTGAGAATAATTAATGGCACATATTTTTGTACATCAAACATAAAAAAGTAAAAAAAAGCTTAGTGCTCCGGGCATTGGTTGCACACGCCTTTAATCACAGCACTCAGAGGCAGAGGCAGGTGGATTTCTGAGTTCCAGCCTGGTCTACAGAGCGAGTTCCAGGACAGCCTTCAAAACTATGGAGAAACCCTGTCTCAAAAAACCAAAAAAAAAAAAAAGCTTAGTGCAAAAAGAATTTTATTTAAGGGTTAAAATATTAAATGTTTTTAAAATATTACAAAATATGATGACAAAACATGAGGGAATCAGAAAACACTGTCAATTAAACAAGAGCAATCAAGCAGGATTTTAATGGATAACAATAAATTGTAACAAAATAAAATATAAGGTAAAACAAAAACTATCACATCAGAGTTGAAACAGACAAACAAAAGGAAAACTTGCCTAAATAAGGTAATAGAATTAGAGACGCACTGGTTTGCACACTTAAGAATACCATAAAACCAATAATCTCTGGTGTAGAACACTGTGCATGCTGCCTCAGTCTCTGTAACTTCACATGAGTTTTGATTATGTTGGTTTAGATCACCTTGTTTTCTTGGTGTCATCTACCTCTTGCCGTTCTTGCAATTAACCTTGAAGGCAAGGGTTTGAGAGAGCCTTCCTGTTTGTGACTGAGTGTTCCAGAGTCTGTCTGTCTCTCTGCACATTATGCAGCTACAGGTCTCAGTATTTGTTCCCATGTGCAAGAAGAGAAATATTCCCTGATATCTGAGCAAGGCCCTGACCTATGGATACAGCAGAATATTCATAAGAAGTCTTTCTAGTGCTATTATTTTTAAAGCAGTAGTATTTGATTTTACTGTGAGAATCTGGGCTGTCCAGTCTTTGGTTCTTGGTCATCTAAGACCAAGTGTGAAGTACGTGTTCCATTTTGTGGAGTGGGTCTGAAATCAAATCAGTTACTGGCTTATACTGTCTTATAATATCTCTCAGGCAGAAAACCATTATAGATCAAAGGGTTTGTGACTAGCTTGGAATTTACATTTGTCTTTTGGTAGCCTGCAGAGTATTTTTCTGTATCAAAGACACTTAGAATGTAGTAGGGAAGGCTCTATGTAGGCACCATATAGACTTATCCACACTCAATAATTTGTGTAGATATTCTGTTCAGCAATGACACATTTCTCTTAAGTTTTTGTAACAGCCTGGATTATTTGAGGATGTCCATGATGACGTTGGGCTAACAACTTCATTGAATGCAACCCAACTCCAGTACATGAACCTTTGCTTGGTACCAAGAGATGGACAATGGGGACTTTATCTCCTCCATTATTTTGCAATGTCATTTAGATCACCTTTATATATCTATGTATTTTATGAGGCTTCTACTCTATTAGCTTTTGATACTAGCCCTCAAATGAAATTTAATTAAAGCAGTCTCTCCCAATAATCCCTCCCTCATTCCTCTGTCAAGATCCTCCTGTTCTAGATTTCCCCATCCATCCATAACTATTCTATCTCCCAATCATGAAAGATCTCCCAGTACCCACTAATAAATACCTTACTCTACACATAAATTCTGTGAATCTATGAAGAGTAGATTTGTTATACTTGACTTAACTTCTAATTACCACATATAAATGAATGCATATAATATTTGTTTCCTGTGTCTGGAATACCTCACTCATGATTTTTTGTAGTCCATTTTCCTGAACAAACATGATGGTATTTTTTATAATGACTGAGTAATAATCCATTGTGTAAATGTACCACATCTTCTTTGTCCTTTCTTCTGGTGAGAGACAACTATTATGAAGGGAGCAGCAATGAACAATTTTGAGCAAGTGTTTCTGTATTAGAATGAAGTATACATCAGATTTATGTCCAAGAGTAGCAAGATGACTCTTGAGGTCGAGATATACTCATCTTTCTAAGGAACGACTACATTTGTTAGCAGTGGCGGTACAAATTTGCAGTACCACCAAATTTGGATGAGGGTTCCCTGCCAACCCTGGACAGCAGGAGCTGTCACTTATTTTGTTGATTTTAGACATTCTGGCAGGACACATGAATATATAATAATATATTATATTATCTGTCTATCAGATATACTGTTTCTAAATATTTTTTCATTTTGTAGGCTGCAGCTTTCTTTGAATGAGCACCATTCTTTGAAGATATTATAATTTTTCAAATGTGAGTTTCTGCCCTCTTTAACAAAAATCAGATGTTCATAGGTGTGAGCAGTTGTGTCTACATTTTCACTTAAATTCTATTGATCAACATATCTGTTTTTTCCAACACTATATTTTTTTATTCCTATAGCTTTGTAGTATTATTTGGGATCTGGAATAGTGATATCTCCTGATTTTCTTTTCTTTTTTGGAATAGTTTTAACTATTCTGGATTTTTTGTTTTACCATATTAAGCTGAGAATTGTCCTTTTATGGCCTTTGCAAAAATTGTGTTGGAATATTTGTGGTAATTGCTTTGAATCCATAGATTGCTTATTTTAGGGTGGCCACTTTTACTGTATTAATCCTACCAGTCCATGAATATGGGAGATCTTTGCTTATATTGCTGAAATTTTTGTCTTACAACTGTTTCACTTGCTTTGTTAAAATTTTTCCAATATATTTTGTACTATTTGAGACTATGCTGTTTCTCTAATTATTTGCTCATTCCATTTGCCATTTGTATCTAGGAAGGTTAATGATTCTTGGTGAGTTAATTTTGTATTCAGCTAATTTGAAAATCACTTTGGTGAAAGTTTTTATCAGTTGTAGGAGTTTGTCAGAGGAATTTTGGTGTTACTTGTGTATACTATTATATCATCGAGTAATAAAAATACTTTGGATTCTTCCTTACCAAATTGTATCCCATTAGTCTCTGACTCTCCCATTGCTTCAGTTAAGACTTCGAGAAAATATATTACATAGGTATAGAGAGTATAAACAATTTTCCTCTTTCCTAGTTTTAGTGGAATTGCATTGATTTTCTCTCTATTTAATCTGATGTTGTCTATGGGTTTCTTGTGAATTGCCTTTATTATGTGGGGTTATGTACCTTTTATCCCTAATATCTCTGATACTTTTATCATGAAGGGATGATGAATTTTGTCAAAGGCATTGTCTTTATTGAATGAAATGAATTTTCTCAAAGGCATTTTCTGCATCTAATGAAATGATGTTGTTTTTGTCTTTCAGTCTGTTTATACAGTGGATTACATTTATTGATCTATTTATCTTGAACCATACCTACTTTCTGGGATGTACTCTACTTGATCATGGTGGATAGTTTGTCTGATGTTATCTTTCATTCAATTTGCAAGTACTTTATTGAAGATTTTGCATCTGTTTTCATAAGAAAACTTGGTATGTAATTCTGTTTCTTTGCTGGGTTTGGGTATCAGGAAAACTTGACCTGATAAACAAAATTAGACAATGTTCCTTCTCTTTCTATTTTGTGGAATAACTTATATTTTTGGTTGTGAGCCTAGCCTTTAACGGCTGAGCCATCTCTCCAGCCCTATTTTGTGGAATAACTTAAGGAATATTAATGATAGCTCTTCTTTGAAAGTCTTATAGAATTCTGCATTAAATTCATATGGCCCTGATTTTGTTTGGTTTTGAGGTTTTGGGATTTTTTTGCTCTATTTTGTTTGTTGATTCACAGATTTAACTGACTACTTCTATTCCACTAGAGATAATAGGTCTATTTAGATTACTCGTCTCATATTTTGAGCAGGTATCATGCTGTTTATATTGGTGTACTTCTAAAATATGACTTGAAATATCTTAAAGAAATCTTTCTACCATTGTTCTTTTTCTGGGGATTATTTTGGCTACCCAACCTCTTTTATACTTTCATATGAATGTTTTCTAATATTAATTTGAGTAATAGCATGGTGTTATTTACTGACATTTCAATGAATATATAAAATAATTTTGGTAGTGTTATTATGTTTATTACAATTATGTCAATCCATGGCCATGGGATTCTTTCCATTTTGTAGTGTCTTCCTCAATTTGTACTTTTAGATATTTAAGAGTTTACTTTATAATTTTTGTTTAATCATTGTCATAAAATATATTTTTTATCATGTTCTCATGTTCTAACTACACCCAAGTCCCTCCATCCACCTATCCAGCAAACTTCCTATTCTCTCTCTCTCTGCTGATTGCAAAATTATAAAATATAATCAAACTAAGAAATAAACATCAAAACAAACCAGTCAAACCAATAATAGGCAAACAGAAGTTCAAACAAGAAAAAACTCCAGCACAAAGAAAGAAGACATAAATATGAAGTCTCACTCCTAACGCAGACACTATTTGCAATTCAAAGCTGCTGGACAAATAAAAATCAGTTGTTTTCTAGTGGAATGTCACTTTGCTTTTCATCAATACTCCTTGATAACAGACTTTGTATATATATATATATATATATATATATATATACATATATATATGTATAGGGGTATAATGTTTTTTATTCCTCTTTGTTTTTATTGGGTTTGGAATACGTTTCTTTTATTTAATTTTAATTTGCTTCTCAGTGTTACAACAAGATATTTTATGACACAGTATTTTCCTTTGGGAGTTCTTTCTCTTACATCTATGTTTACAAAAAAACATATTGAGTGAGAATTTTTCGTGAGAAATATTTCAGTTGTTATTTAAAATGTTTCAATAGTTAAGAAAAAGGAAAACAAAAACAATGCTAATTATCATTCAGTTTGAGTAAACTTAAGCAGCAAATGTTATTTTCTCTGGGAGGGTGGCAGGGCTTTTAATATTTTCATTAGCTGATATTTTTTCTAACACTCAAAGGACATAGACTTTTTTCCTAACTAGAATATAAAAATGCCTAGTGATGGTTTGACTCTTAGACGAATGAAATGTTAACAGATGACAAGTGCTAGATGGATAAGTGGTAAGATGCAGTAAAGAAAAATGACTTCAAAGGACCTTTCCCTAGCATCCAGCATACTGAGCACCTTCCCAAGAGCAACAACAACAACCATTATTAAATGTGATTAAGTAGCAGGTGTAAATAATGTTATAGTGAGAATCTAAGTCTAATATTAAAACTGAAAACGAGTAAACGTAAATAAAATACAATGTTTTCAATGAATATTTTATTGAATTAATGCATTGAGATCCAGTGGGAAATAGACAAAAATTGTCATGTAGAATCGAGTAGGATTCCTGAGTTTGCTATTAAAGAAATAAGTGAATTTGCAGACAGTTTTTGAACAACCCATGAACCTTCTTAACATATCAAAAATGTGTATATAAAATTAAAAAGCTCTTTTGGGGACATGGTAATAATTTTAAAGAACATATTTTTAAAAATCTAAAGGCCAAGGAAATTATACCTTAGAAAATATCCTTTTCCAATACTGTGCTTAACAAATTGGTTTGTGTTTTAAATTAGCTTTTATTTATTCTTTTATAGTTTGTATAATATATACAATGTATCTGAACCCCTAACCCTTTTTCCTCCCAGCATATCTTCCTCTCACCTTCAAGGTCATCTTTAGCTGTTTCTCTTTGTTTAGTACCCCATTGACCTATTAGTGCTATCTGTTGCAGTGATGAGTGATATTGTTGCCTTGATCTTGTACAGCTAGCAATAAATCCAGTGAGTTCTCAAGTGTGATGGTCAAGTTGCGTCCAATTTCAAAGTATTTCTCTCCATCCCCTGCTTTTTACACTATCTCCAGTCCCTCATCTATGATGTTCTCTGAGCTTTGGGGTTGCGTCGGGGTGGAGGGCTTATACAGATACCTACTTGTGAACAGTAAGGCTTTCCTCAGTTTTCTGATAAGTTATCAGATTTTGCAATGCTGCACACACCTAAAGGGGACTTTTCTGTTAGAGATTGAAAGCAACATCAAAGTAAGGTTTGACAATAATCACATTTAACAAAACAACTGGCCTAATACCTCATTGGGGTTACAATTTCCTGAGCTTTGGGCTTATTAACTAGGTTTATTGCACACAAAAAATTCTTTCCCCCTTGTGGTGCAATTCTCAGATCTAATTATAAAGTAGTGGCTTGCCGGGCAGTGGTGGCTCACACCTTTAATCCCAGCACGCAGGAGGCAGAGGCAGGCGGATCTCCATGAGTTCGAGGCCGGGCTGGACCGACAGCCTCCAAAACAATACAGAGAAACCCTGTCTCCTAAAACCAAAAATAAATAAATAAATAAATAAATAAAATAAAGTAGTGGCTACCTGCCTAACCTTCCTGACAGCACTGTGTAAAGTGGTCACATACTGCCTTTTTGATCCATATTGTTACATTCAGAGAGCAGCCCCCTTTAAAGCCATTTAATTTTTTCTCCCCTAGTGGTGTAGAAACTTCAGGAACTGTGAAAGCTGCCCAACAAGGAAGTTTTCAGGTCACTTGCACTTTTATTTTTATATTGATATATCCTGCAAACAAAGTGAGTTGTGCTATCAGCAATAGGTGTTCAAAACTGTTTCTTCCTTCCCAGGCTGATGCCTGGGAATCCAGCATGGGACTGATCAAGAACCCCTGAAAATGGGTGTCAGTGAGGAGGCCTAGGGCAGTAGATCAGTATTTATCCTGGGTATACAAATGGACTTTGGACTCCCATCCAACAATGTGAGATGCACTCTCACCTTGAACTCTTGGGGGATGGTCTAGGCACTGCCCTGGATGAAATGACAGACTATGGACACTCCCATGGAGGGCCTCACCCTACCTGGGGAAATGAGGGGGACTTAGGGGGAGGGAACAGAGAGGGACCTGGAATTGACTTGTGAAGCAAGCTTGTTTCTAAATTTAAAAATAAATAAAAAACTGTTTCTTCTTGTTTTTGAGATTACAACATATTTATATCATTGCCCCTTTTCATTTTCCCTCTGTATTCCCTCATATAACCCTCCTTGATCTCTCTGATGGCCCTCATTCATTAATTATTGTCACTTAAATATATGCATATTTATATAATACATATATACTACATATGTGAATACAACCTTCTCAGTCTCCATATAATGATGCATCTATGTATACATTGTTCAGGAATGACAATTTGGTATTGAAGAACCAATTGCTGATCTCTTCCTTGGGGAAACTTTCTGCCTTTCTCAGAATTTGTTAATTGACTTTAATTCTTTGTGTATGTTTGAGACAGCATGGACTTTTCCCTCATTAACTTAGCATAACTGTTGTTGTCCTTGTTCAGCTAATTTTTAAGTAGTATTATTGGTTAGAATTTACAGATGTATCTTGTGTTAATCCTAGGAAACAATCCATTGTAGTACATCAAATTCTTGGTCCTCTGGCTCTTATATTCCTTCTGTACAACCCTTCTGTAGTTAAGCATGCTCAATATTTAGGTGCTGGAGTTGTATTGTAGAATTATCCATTGAGACTGAGCTATACAACTTTGCATGTGGATTGGCCATAGTTTTCTATAATGTCCATCGAGAGGTGAGGGCTATACTTATCTGTAGATACAAGGATGAATATTTAGAATGTAGTTAAGAATTGTGTGGTTTAGTAAATGAGTGCTGAAGGTTCTATGACTTCATTAACTCTAAATAATTAAGGCAGATCTCCAAAATTATACACAATTTCCCCTAGTTGAGCAGCACTCAAATTCAATTGAGTAGTTTAGATTATATCCATGATAATGCATGCCACGACTACATCTTTAGTGTTATCATGTCATGGTGGTTGTTATTGTGACCCATATATGCCATAGCTAGGTAGAACAGCTGGGTGATTACATCACTGGAAGCTGGTATGATAACTTCTAGTATCACAAATTAGTCCCCTGAAAGGAATCTAGTTCCAGCTAAGGGACCTCTTGACCCCTCTGCACAGGAACTTACCTTCAACCTTTTGGGACAACCAATGGCAACAACGATATCCTATAATGTTTGATTTTATGAGTGTACAATGAAGATAAATGGCTGTATAATTTTAATTTGGAGGGACTTGGGGGTATCACTGAAATATAACTAGTAGAGAGATGTAGTATGACAATTAAAAACCCAGAGACAGATATTGGGGTTCAAGCTAAAGATCAGAAAATCAAAGCATCCAACCAATAGCTATTATCTCTACTAAGGCTGAAATGGAGAGCCTGCCTTCCCTGTGTCAAGAAACTGAATCTTACATGAGACCCTTTGCTTCTTCCTATATAGATCTCTAGTGCTGGGATTAAAGGTGTGAGCTCTGTTACTCTTTTAAACTGATTGCCTTTAAATCACAGACATATCTGCCTCTATCTCCTGAGTTCTGAGATTAAAGATGTGTGTCACCACTGCCCTGCTTCTGTGGGTAACAAGTGTGACTCGTTTTGCATTCTGATCTCCAGGCAATATTTTACATCATAAACAATATATCACCACAAGAATATATCCTTTGTCTAAAACAGAGATGTACATTTAATAACCAATGTCTTCTGGGCAAGGTATTGTCCAACTAAGCAATATAGTTGTGTTCCATAAAATATTGGATTTCCACAAGTGTTTTTCATAAATATCTGGCTTTCATTAACATACCCCAACATTTTCTTCTCCCCATTTCCCTATCCATATCCCATGAAGGTGGGAACAATATTTACATTAATATTAACTCTGTTACTATATGGGACAAACCTTTAGTATACAGACAGTGGTTCTTCAGGAAAATCTGCTTTAAGCATTAGCTATTGATTTAAAATTTAAAGCTTCATGTAGGGACAATAATAATAAAATTTATTGTTGTACTTAAAAAACTAACTTTCTCTGATGCCACACTTTATAGTCCATTAGTTTTACATCTACTAAAACCAATTACAGGATGATTACAAATTCAATGGACAACTATGTACTTAAGTAAATGTGATAATTTATGTAGTAATTGATAAATACTCTAACCAGTAGACCTAAACACTGGGAGCTGTTATATTGACTGGGATAAAGTAGTCGGATAGTAACTCTTGTCTTCAAAGTTTTTGTTTATTATTATTTAGTCTTGTAGACTGACAGAATGACATATTGGAATGGTAAAAAAAAGGTTTTACTTAGCTCTAACTAATTGCTTCATTAAATCCCAGGAGCTGTCCAAGAAGAATGTGATCTTAATGGAAGGTTGTGGTAATTCTCAATAGTTCTGTGTTTGAAAGTCTTCACTTAACCATACTTATTATGGATGAAAGTCAAGTTTTTTTCTTGATCTAGATCTTAACTCTACAATGACCACAAATATGTTCAGCAGAACATGCTATGAAAGACTTTTGATTATCTTAACATGCTTATCTTTTCAAATAATCACCCTTGAAATTTAAAGGTGTAATGCATACAGTCACTCCTTTGTGTATCCTTGTATCAACACAGTGAAAAATTAAACTTAGTCATGAAGTATTCATTTATAGTTTCTGAACACCATAAAATAGTAAGTTCCTTAGGAAAACAGTTGTTCATTTTTATTTTTCATTTAAAAAATTTTGGCCTACATGTGAAGATCAGTACAGCATATGTACAAGTTCATGCAAGTCTAAGATAATTTAAGATTCCTTGGAACTGGAGTTAGATACAGTTGTAAACCATTGAGTGTGTTTTGGAAAATGAGTTAGGACCTTTCAGTAGCAACAGTTGTTTTTAACTAATGAACCGTCTCTCCAGCACTTCTGTCTTTTAAATGGATGGATTATAGACTAGCCTGACAAGAGTCTACTCCCTATTTGATTAAAATTGTAAAATGATGTTGACAGTGGAAATAGGTTATTTTTATAAAGATTCACATTGTTTAAGAGATAGATTCTTAATGAATTATTCTCCATTTTAAGGAGAGTACATAATAGACAAAAAAGACACTATTCCATACCAAATGAAATAAGAAACTGATATGTTAAATGATTCTTATTCTTATTCTTATAACATATGAACTAATGGTCACTGACATAAACTTTCCATTAGCACTTTATTATAATTATTATTATTATTATTATTAGCAGATAGTCACTATAACACTATGTACACTTTGTTGTTATAATCTATGAATATTACATATTTAATCATATTTACTCCTTACATCTTTCTTACTTTTCCAACCTGCTGCTTTTGACACATAATATTTCCTTAAAACATTTTAAAATGAGATTGTGCACCTGAGAGTCAACATGTGCAACCTTTTTGCTTGAGTCTTGTTTATTGCATTCAACATCATGATTTGTAAATGACATTTTCAAGAAAAGCTGGTTTTCACATTACATGAAGCATTATTAGAAAAATCTGAATGTAGATATTCTAGTACTTGGCTCAGGTTTTTATTATAATTTATGACAGGCTATAATCTAATGTGCCAATCTACATCAACATATCCTCTATTTATTACTATAATTACTGTTATCCCAAGCATCTATTAGTGCCTTAAATAAAGTAATGCTCACTGAAAATTACTGATAGATAGAATAATTTTTTAAAGTACAAAGAAAGTGTTTTTTTTCTTTAACCAGGTACTTTAACAAGAATTGGTTAGAGGTTTTCTTCATTCTAAAGCCACATATAACTAATGCCTTCCAATCGGTCTAAATTTATAAGACAAACAAAATCTTAAAAATTCTTTGGCATAAAGATCAAAGTTAAATGATATGAATCTAATAATTAATTTTCAAGGATGATTTTTGAAGATACTCTGCAATTAGGGTATTACAGATCTGAATATTCATTTTAATCCCTGGTTTCCAAAAGAGTATGATTGTACAAGAAAAATATGATCTCCATTAGCAACAATTAATTTCTTTATGAAAAAGATTTGCAGTGATTACTTGAAAGCTAAATTCTAATATTTAATTCATGAGTCTAAGTGAGAAGTTCATATTTTACATTTTATTGTACTATGATCAAATATTATATTTTCTTTGGTAGCATAAATACCTAAAATGTTAAATCTAGCCTTATATATCTTTTTTGTATAAGTAAGTTCTATTATTTGTTTGTTTTTTATTGTAATTGCTCTTTTAAATTTTTCTCTCATATATTATTTAGTAACCCCAATTTCCCCTCCCACTGCTCCTCCCATTCTGTTCCCCCACTTTCCCCCTTCCCATGATCCATGCCTCCTCCCTTTCCCTTCCAAAAAGGGCAGACCTACTAGGTATATCAATTGAACATAACATAGCAAGTTACAATATGACTAGGCACAAAACCTCATATCAAGGCTGGATGAGGAAACACAGAAGGAGAAAATGGTATCACAAGAACAGGGAAAAGTATTAGAGATATCCCCCACTCTCACTTTTAATAGTTCCACAAAAACATTAAGGTACCCAACAATAGCATATGCAAAAGTCTAGGTAAAAATCCATGGATGTTACATTATTGTCACTTCGGTGTCTGTGATCCCCAATGAACTTCGGTGGACTGCATTCTTGTGATGAGCTTGACTCCTCTGGTTCTTACAGTTCTCTCCTCCTTCTGCTGGGTTCTTCAGCTCTACCTAATGTTTAGCTGTGGGTCCCTACATCTGCTCTCATCAGTTGTTGTATGAAGCCTCTTGGATGACAATTGGGATAGGCTCTACTCTATGAGTATAGCAGAATATCATTAGTTATCATTTCATTGACTTTTTTCCCATTGTTTTTGGTTCTATCCTAGGTCTCTGTACTATTCAGTCTCTAGGTCCTGGCCCTCCAGGCAATATCAGGGAGGCTGTCTCCCATGGCATGAGTTTCAATCTGGACCAATATTGGCTTTCCACTTCCATAATTGTTGTGTCACTTTTACCCCCAACAAATTTTGTCATCAAGGCTAATTTGTATGTCAACTGTTTTGTGGCTGGGTTGGGGTTCCAGTTCCCTCTACTGAAAGTCTTGCCTGCTTACAAGAGATGCCAGGATCAGACTCCATATCCCCTATTCCTAGAAGTCTTAGATAGGTCATCCTCATAGATTCCTGGGAGCTTCCATTACACTAGGTTTCTACTAACCTCAGAGTGACCCCCAGACACCAGTTGTCTTTTCCAATTAGGTTCCCCTCAATCCTCCTTGCATTTGATAGCCCCTTTTCCCATATCCATCCCTATCCACCTGTGATAACTAGACTATTTTCCCTTCACAGAGAGATTCATGTATCCCTGCTTGAGCCCTCCTTGTTACTTAGCTTCTTTGGGTCTGTGGATAGTAACATGATTATCTTTTACTTTAAAGCTAATATCCACCTATAAGTTATTCCATGCCATGTTTGTCCTTCTAGGTCTGAATTACCTCACTAGATCTTTTCTAGTTCCATTCTATTGAAGGCAAATTTCATGATGTCATTGTTTTCAACAACTGAGTAATACTTCATTACATAAATGTACCACATTTTTATCCATTTTTCTCTTGAGAGATATCTAGGTCGTTTCCAATTTCTGACAATTATGAATAATGCTATGAACATAGTTGCTAAAGTATCCTTGTGATAGGATGAAGCATCCTTTGGGTATGTGCCTTGCCAGCATGTGCTGTCTTTTGTCATTTTGATATTAGTCATTCTAATATTTGTAAGATGGAAATTGAGTTATTTTCATTTGCATTTTCCGGATGGTTATGGATGTTGAATGTTCCTTTAAATGTTTCTAATTCATTTGAGTTACTGCTATTAAAAATTCTCTGTTTAGAGCTATGTTTAATTTTTAATTCAGTTACATGGGGTTTTTATGTATAACTTTATATACCTTTGAAGATCTGCCTCTGTCAGATATGGAGTTGGTGAAAATCTTTTTCTATTCTGAAGGCAGCCACTTTGCCGAACTGAAGTTTTTATTTTTAATTTCATGAGGTTCCATTTATTAATTGTTGATCTTACTGCCTGCACTAATGGTGTTCTGTTCAGGATGTTGTTTCCTTTGCCAAAATGTACATTGCTATTCTCCATTTTATCTTCTATCAGGTGAACTTCATCTGGTTTTAGGTTGAGGTCTTTGATTCACATGGAATTGTGTTTTATGCAGGTTAATAGATATCGATTTATTTACATTTTTGTAAATACTGATATCCTTTTTTGAAGACACAACCTTTTTTTTTCTATTGTGTATTTTTGGCTTCTTTGTTAAACATATGCTGTAAATATGCATGTTGATTTATATCTGTGTTTTGGTTCAATACCATAGATAAACATCTACATTTTTTTGTCAATGATATGCAGTTTTTATACACAAAGATGTCTGGTACAACTTAAAATCAGGGATGATTTTAAAGATGATACTTCTAGATGTTCTTTTATTGTTCAGAATTGTTTTAGCTATCATGGGCTTTCTGTTTTTCAAATTAAGTTGAGTATTGTCCTTTAAAGGTTTATAAAGAATTTCTTTGGAATTTTGATGGGAATGGCATTGATTCTTAGATTGCTTTTGGTCAGGTGGCTGTTCTTACTATGTTAATCCTAGAAATCCATGAACCTGTGAGAATGTGACCATCTTCTGATAACTTATTCAATTTATTTCTTCAAACACTTGAAGTTTTGTCATAGAAGTCATTAACTTGCTTGGTTCCAGTTACTCCAGAATATTTTTTATTATTTGTTGCTATTGTTAAGGGCGTTGTTTCCTTGATTTCTTTCTCTATTCATTTATCATATGCATATACGAAAGCTAATGAATTGGGAATGTTAATCTTATACTCAGTCACTTCACTGAAGGTGTTTATTCACTGCTAGAATTCCCTCATAGAATTTTTGTGGTTGCTTATGTAGAATATCATATCATATGCAAATAATGATACTTTGGCTTCTTTCTTTGCATCATGTATCTCCTTCCATTACCTTACTGATATATTTAGAACATCAAATAGTATATTGAAAAATATGGAGAGAGTGGACAGTCTTGTTTTCTTCATGATTTTAGTAGAATTGTTTTGTATTTTTCTTCATTTTACTTTTTGTCAGCTATAGGCTTGCTGTAAATTCTCCTTATTATGTTTATGTATGTCTATTGTATCCTTGATTTCTCTAAGACTTACCATGAATGAATATTGAATTTTGTCAAAGGATTTTCAATCATGTTTTTGTGACTTTTCAGTTTGTTTGTGTGTTGACATATTTTCATATTTTAAATCTCTGCATCTCTGGATGAAGCCTATTTCATCATGGTGGATGTTCTATTTGAGGTCTTTATTTCATCTTTGCTCATGAAAGAAATTGATCTGCAATTCCTCCTTCTATAGTCTTACTGTGGTTTGAGTATTAAGGTGACTCTGGAGTCTGTCACTTCCCTGTATTCTAAGCTTCTGTCTCCTGTCTCTTTCGAGGTCCTTTTGTTCTGCTGCACAGGTGAGCAGGTCTGGGTGATCAGTGAGAACTGGTTCTGGACAACGCAGACCACTGAATCCAACAGAACTTCCCTGTATTTTGAGAAAACTTTTGATGAGTGTTTGTATTCGCTCTTCTTAAAAATCATTTAGAATTTTTTGCTAAAATAGCCTGACCATAAGCTTCTTTTTTAGTAGGGAAACTTTTAATGACTGTTTCTATTTATTCAGGAATTTTAGGATTATTGAAAACTTTTATATGATCTATATTGAACTTAGGTATGTTTGAGAAAATTGGCCATGGTTCTGCTACACCTGGTGACTGTGTTGATGTCCACAGTCCATGTTATCACAGGGGGCCTAAGGAGCCACATGTGTTGAAATTTGAAGGTCATGATGAGCTGGCCCACCTTTTGCTGACCATGGGAGAGCTGGCTTTTCCTCTCATTGGACACTACAGTAGAATAGCTGTCCTTGACCCCCATGGGATAGCTGACCCCTGTGCTGGTGAGAGATGGACACACCCCTTATTACAGGGAGATCCGGTCTTGATGGCATAGGTTCATGTAAACTCTGTTCAGTTGATCTAGAGGGCCTTGTTCTCCTGGTGTTTTCATCCCTTCTGAGTATTTCACTCTTTCTGCCTCCTTTCCAACTGAGTTTTCTTAGCTCCAAGGGGAGGAATTATTGGAGACATCCTATTTAGAGATTATGTTCCAATACCTCTCGCTGTGGATGGGTACAATTTCTGCCTGTGAGTTTTGTATTTGTTCCTTTCTGTTACAACATATAGGTTCTCTAATGAAGGCTGAATAAGGCATTGATCTATGAGTATAGCAGAGAATCATTATGAGTTATTTTATGTTCACTTGATTTTTTGACCAGTAGTATTTGCTTTTAGTATAGGTCTCTGACCTCATTCTTAGTAACCCAGGTATGGAATCAATCTAGTCCAGTGGATTTTAAGTCAGATCATACACTGTTTGGTCACTTTCACAAATTTTGTGCCACCATTGCCCTAGAATATTTTTCAGGTAAGACAAATTGTATATCAAAGGTTTTGTGACTGAGTTAGTGTTTATTATTCTCTTTTGGTAGCCTTCAGAGTACCTACTTGCCCTTATAAAAGTCCCTACAAGATAAGGGTGAAGGCTCTATGTAGACACCAGGTCAGTCTCTCCAAATTTAATGTGTTGTGTGAGTGCTATGTTGATGTCCACTTTTGGAGAGCAGCCCATTATCTTGGTAACTACTTGGGTTATTTGGAGATTCCCATGGGATACTATGGCCAACAATACAATTATATATAACCAAGTCCTAGTACTGGAAACTTTGTTTGGTAACAAGAGATGGCCAAGTGGACTCCATCTCCCTCATTTTGGAGACTTTGTTAGGATCCCCTTTGTAATTCTATAAAGTTTTCATTGCACTATATTTCCATACAATTCCCCAAATGCCTCTCAGTTCTAGCTGCCACTCCCCACATTCCCTCCTTCATCACCATCCCTCCTCCCCTTCCCCATCTTATCCGACATTTCCCATCCTTCCTATCTTCACCTATAAAATCTATTCTATTTCCCTCTCCAAGGGAAATTCATCTGTCAGGCCTAGTCTCTTCCTGTATACCTGACCTCTCTGGGACTATGGATGTAGTTTGGTTATCATTTTTATTGGCAAATGTCCACCATATTTATCTTTCTGGATATAGGTTACTTCACTCAAGATGATTGTTTCTACTTCTATCTATTCACCTACAAATTTTATTAAGTCATTTTTAACAGCTGAGTTATACTCCAATGTGTAAATGTACTACAATATCTTTATCAATTATTCCACAGAGGAATATCTAGCTAGTTTCTAATTTCTGATAATTATGAATACAATGGCAGTAAACATGGTTTCTTTGGGGTGGGATGAAGCATCCTTTAGGTATATGCCCAAGAGTGATATAGCTGGATAAATTACCAAATTTCTGAGGAATCATCATACTGATTTCTATAGTGGTTGTTCACTTTTTCACTCCTATTAGCAACAGAGAAATATTGCCCTTATTCCACATCTTACCAGCATCAGTTATCAATTGTGTTATTGATTTTGTCATGTTCTTCCATTAAAGAATAGTCACAAGATATAATTGACAATTTTTTAAAGATGTAAGAATCATCATAGAATGTAGTATAGTATGAGAAAAAATTGTAAAGTCATGAGTTCAAGTTAAATCTTACTTCTGCAAGAAACTGAATTCAAGTATAGCAATAATAATCTACATATAATCAAGTGAAATATTTACTGTATGTTAAAAGTTTATACTTTTTATCAGTTACCTCTTGCACCTTTAAGAATTCTTACAAGGCTAAACAACAAAAATTAATCCCTCATACTTGTGATCTCTGCCTATAGAAATTGAACTGAGAAATAATGAGCTTTCTGTGGGGAGTCTGAGGAGAACAGAATTCTGCTACCATCATTCTCTGTTGGAACTCAGCTCCACATAACAATATGGTCTTGCTCCCTGTCCTTTAAGTCAACAGAACAGTATTTCTAATTTTTAGTATTTGTGTTGAAACATCTCTGTCCCTAGGATACATTGTTTGCAACTTCAAAAGAATTTGAGCAATGGTAATATGTCATCTGTGAGGAAAATAATCTAAGAAAAAACTTTGTTTCATGTGTTTAATAAAAGAAAAAGTAGTTTTAATCAATGAAATAAAATAAACATGGATATAAAAACTATGTATCTTGAATAATTCTATTTCATTTCTCAGTTCACTACATTATAGGATTATTTTGTCCTTTCTGCAAAATGTTCAATATTTCTTTAACTGAACTTTTAGTTCATATTTGATCTTGAAGAACCTTTTTTCTACTTACAAATACTCTACTTTGGCAATATTAATTGCACTCTTTCATCATTTCTATCTAAAATTAAGCTGAATTCTACAGTTACATTTTCATAGAAATATTTGTTTTCCTTAGTGATTAAAGATTTTAAATGTTCATAATATATTTATTATTTTTCATATGTTGTACATTTTCCTCTCTTGTGCCATCAAATGTAGAAAATTAATGATGGCTGTGTATAAATACTTAGGACTTTCCAATTTTCATGCTCAGTTTAACAGCATTTATATATGACAGTATGGCACTAGCCAGAAGGCATCCATGCTCTCCCTAAATCATCTTAAAATATGCAAATCATTTTCCAAATAAAAATTGCTTCATTACTGTTCAGTTTCAATGCTTTTTAATGTGCATATAATGTTTAATGTAATTTCTTCTTTGTTTGGCCTACAAATTGCATGGGATGGTACTGAGTAATCTGATAACAAAAATGGAGCATCCGCATGTATTATGTTTTTGCATCACTATGACCAAGAACCCAGGGCAAGCACCTTAAAGGAGGAAATGTTTATCTTGGTAAACATTTTATAGATGTCAGTCCCTATTGCAGGAGGATCACATTAGAGCAGAAGAGTTCAACTCATAGTTGTTAGGAAGCAGATAAAAGAAATATAAGTAGGATCCAAGGTCAGCTATAACTCCTGAATACATGTCCCCAGGGACATACTTCCCCCAAGTAGGTGCTACGTCCTGTCCCTTCACTATTCCTCATCAGTACCGTTGTATTGTAATTCCATCAAAAGATTAATCTAGTCATTAGCGTAGACATAATTGTATCTTGCAAAGTCATGAAAGACACCCACAAAGATGTGCTTTACTCATCTTTGAAGCTTTTCTCAAACTAATAAAATATAAAGTTAATATTAATATAACACAATTGGCTTAACCAAACTTATAATGGAATTCTGTATAAGATAACTAATGAAAAAACCTTTTTGATAGGACAACCTTGTGTTTTTGATATGTAAGGTGATTTGGATTGGAAGGATGGTCTTCTAATTCATCCAAATTACTATTAAATATAAAGTGAATAGTAGCAACTTGGTTATATATTACCTAAAGCAGCACAGTCACTGAACATTTTAGTATATGACTGGTTTTGTTAGACACTGATACAAACAATTTATTTAGTATCATTGGCCACCTAGGACTATCTTCTTGGAATTCGATATCATTTTCATCAGAATCATTTCCATCAGAATAATCCTGGAAATTTTTCATAAAGACTCATTTAATATTAAAATAAGCAATGTTTTTGTCTCCCTTATGTAGGACACAGGTTTAAGTGAACATTTTTAGATTAGTTTAAAGATTGCTACAGAAACTAGCACAACACACACACACACACACACCTTACTAATTTGAATTTCTTTGTCTTAGTTTTTCTAAAAACAAGAGTCCTCAAAAGTTGTTTTCAGCAATGCAATAAGTGCTTAGAAAATGAGTCACTACACCCATCACTTGAGTTACACTGAAACATGGAACCCAGGAACTGTCATACAAGATAAATAAATGTAAAATCAGTATTTTCTATAAATTTTGCTGCTTAAGAAATGAAAATCTGTATTGACACCACTGAAAAGAAACAAAACAAATGTGGAAATCAAGTAATATCCAGAGCATTTCTATTGTAGATTCTTTCATGTAAGTTTTTGTCTCAACTAACTTTGACTATATAATATCAATTACAACCATGAAAAGTACCTTTATTTCCTTTCCAAATAAGACCATTCATTCAAAAGGAATATTTCAATCTTTTCATTGGAAATGAAGATGCATCTTTATCTAACTTGTTTAAGTGTCAAAGAAAAAAAAGGAATAACTTCTCTAAAAAATTGTTTCATAGAGTTTTGAATTAAATATGCATGCTTGATGGCAACATTAACCATATAAACTACTGCTGTAAATTTAACAATAAGGAAATAATCCGTGTGCAGGGTCTTAAATAGCACAGAAGCAACAGCAGAAAATGATGAACAGGGGGAAAATGACATGGAAGGCCACAAGTAGTATCCAACACTAAACAACTTAAGTTCTCTAGGTAATAAGTTCCATTAAAACTGGTAATTAGGATCCAAGTGCAGTAAAAGTTACTTATTCAGTAGTTTCTGTGTTTGTTTACCATAACTTTAACAAAATATGTGAGACAAGAAATAGTTGTTAGTCATAATTTAGAGTCCCAGCAGTCTAGTCCATGATCAATTGTTGTGCTGTCCTAATGTCTTATGTGGAGGCATGATGACCAGGGCACAGGGTGAATCTGTCTTAGAAATGGACACAAAATGATAGAAATGAGCTGCACGCACTTAATTACCTTCAACAAGAACCCCTCTTATGACCTAATGCCCCTCTTGGACAACATGTCTTGAAGATTGTTATAATCCTTTAGTAGTGTCCAACAGAGGATCAGCATTGACTCTTGAGTGTTTGGGGGGATGGTATGGATACATATAATGGCATCAAGATTACAAAATTCTCAATATTCAAACTTCAAAAGATCATGCTCCTAATGACTTATTATCTGGCAATGCCTGGTAACACTGATAGGTCAGAAAATCTATAAGTAGAAACCACAGTTAGGATGCCTTGCAATTTTGGCAAGTGGTATCTACCCTGAAAATTGTCCATTTCCTCTAAATTTTTGACTTTTGTGGAGTACAGGTTTTCAAAGTATGCCCTAATGATTCTCTAGATTTCCTCACTGTTGTTATGCCCCCCTTTTCAATTCTGATTTTGTTAATTAGCCTGGTCTCTCTCTTTTGGTTAGTTTGTATAAAGGTTTGTAAACAAAAAAAGAATACCAGGCCCAGATGGATTCAGTGGAGAATTCTACCAGAAATTCAAAACAGTTTTTTTCCAATACTCCTCAAAGTGTTCCACACAATAGAAGCAGGAGGCTCGCAGCCAAACCCTTTTTACAAGGCTACAATTACCTTGGTACCCAAGATACACAAGGACACATCAAAGAAAGAGAACTATAGGTCAATTTCTCTCATGAACATTGGTGGAAAAACGATCAAATTGAATACAAGGGCATATCAGAAAAATCATCCACCATGATCAAGTAGACTTCATCCCAGAGATGCAGGGATGATTCAACATATGAAAATCTATCAATGTAATCCACCATATAAACAAATTGCAAAGGAAAAACCATATGATCATCTCACTAGATGCTGAAAAAGCCTTTGGCAAAATCCAACACCCCTTCATGATAAAGGTTCGAGAGTGATGAGGGATAACAGGAACATACCTGAACATAATAAAAGCAATTTACAGTAAACCAACAGCTAACATCAAACTAAGTGGAGAGAAACTCAATGCAATTCCTCTAAAATCAGGAACAATACAAGGCTGTCTACTCTCTCCATATCTCTTCAATATTATACTTGAAGTTCCAAGATTTGCAAAGAACTCAAGAAGCAAGTCTCCAAAACACCAAAGGATCCAATTAAAAAGTGGGGTACAGAACTAAATAGAGAATTCTCAATAGAGGAGTCTAATATGACTGGGAGACACTTGAGAAAGTGCTCAACATCCTTAGCCATCAGGGAAATGCAAATCAAAACACCTCTGAGATACCATCTCATTCCTGTCAGAATGGCTAAAATAAAAACCATTAAAGACAATTTATGCTGGAAAGGATATGGAGAAAGGGGAACTCTCCTCAACTGCTGGTGGGAATGCCAACTTATGCATCCATTTTGGAGATCGGTATGGACATTTCTCAGGAAAATCGAAATCAGCCTACCACAAGATCCAGCAATTCCACTCTTAGGCATATATCCAAAGGATGCACATTCATACAACAAGGACATCTCCTCCACTATGTTCATAGCAGCAATATTTGTAATAGCCAGAACCTGGAAGCAACCTAGATGTCCTTCAACTGAAGAGTAGATAGAGAAAATGTGGTATATCTACACAATGGAGTACTACTCAGCAGAATAAAAATGGAATTTTCAAATTTGCAGGCAAATGGATGGCATTAGAGGAAACCATCTTGAGTGACGTAACTCATTCCCCAAAAAGACAAGCATGGTATGTACTTAATCATATATGGATTTTGGTCATGAAGCAGGGAATTGCCAGCCTACAATCCCACCACCAGTGAGCAGGGAGAACCCAAAGAATGTTATGCATGATAACCTAGAGAATAGTTATGTGACCAGATCTAATTGAATTGGGAGTGGGAGAGGGAAGGGGACGGCAGAAGGAATTGGGAGAAAGATAGGGGGAAAGAGCAGGGGAGGGAAGGACATGGGTTACAGGGAAGTTGTGTCAGGGTAAGAGTGGAGGAGAGAAGGACGAGAGATACCATAATAAAGGGAGCCCTTATAAGTTGGAGGAAAGATCTGGCACTAGTGAGATCTTCAAAGATCTACAAGAATGACACCAACTGGCATTAAGACTACCTTAAATGTCCCCCCATGGTAATGAAATTGATGACTACCTTATATGCCATCCTAGAACCGTCATCGAGTGGCTGACAGAAACAGAGGCAGAAAACCACAGTTGAAAACCGAATTCAACCCCTGGAACTCAGTTGCCAAGAGAAGTGATGAGCAAAGGAATCCAGATAAGGCTGGCAAAACCCACAAAGGCAGCTGATCTAAACAAGGCAGAATGCATGGACCCCAGATTCATGATTGAGAGGCCATCATGGGACTAATCCAGACAGCACCCCCCCAGATCCTGGGTGTCAGAGAAGATGCCTCAGCAATCTATGGGACCTTGGAGAGTAGAGCAGTATTTATTACTGGCATACAAATAGACTATGGTAGCCCATTCCACATGGAGGGATGCTCTCTCAGCCTGGACACATAGGGGAGGACTTAGGCCCTGCCCAGGATGATATAACAGATCCTGAAAATCCCTTATGGAAGCCCTTATCCTCACTGGGGAGCAGAGGAGGTATGGAGTGGTATAGGAGGTTGGGAGGATTGGGGGACCAGGAGAGGAAGGGAGAGGGAACTCAGAGTAACATGTGTAAAAAAAAATAAAGGGAAAAAAGAATGCCTTTTCTAGCTTTGATATGTGGGCTTTTGCCTTTTCTTACTGTGTCTTGCTGTGTCTTATTTGGTTGTTGTCTCTTGAAAGGTAGATGTAGGAGCAATGCTTCTGCGGGACACGGGAGTTAGGGAGGTGCTGAGAGGAGTGGAGGGAGGAGAAATTTAGTCTGGATGTATTGTTTGAGAGAATAATCCATTTTCAATTAAAAAAACTAAAAATAAACATTCAAGATGCAATGCCCATGATTTAATAGCAAGTTTTCCAAAAAGGGCACTTTTTTTGATATTAGGAGGAAACACTCCTGAGAAGAAGGGGATATGCCTCATCTCACTCCTGGCTCAACAGCAGGATGCAGGCTCTCTTAAACACCATATATGCATACAACCATTGGAATGGTAGAAAATATGATTGGCTTAGCCCCGCAGGCAGGATGAGATTTCCATTTGGGCTTCAGGCGTCTGCTTGTTTAGATCAGGGCATAGCTCCTATTCATCTTTCTCCAGCATTTGAGAGATCTGTCGTCATTTTCACTTAACTTGTGGCATGGTTTTCTGACTGACTTGCAACCTTGCTAATTTTTAATGATTTTCATATGTTTCATATAAATGAAAAAGTGGCTGAATTTTCATATCTCACATCAGGAAAAAAATTTAAAAGTCCTCCACTAAATTGACATTTTAAAGAGAGGATAACCTCAACTAGAATCATGGACCAAATCTCTCAAGGACCTTAAAGTTTAGGCTAGGCCTCATTATATCTTCTTGTTGCCAGCTTGGTGTATCATTCTTCCTATAGCAAATAGATTTTGAGAATGTTTCTTGCATTTTCTAAGCTTCTTGACATAACATTTTAGTTCACAAGTCCAAATAGCTCTAGTGTGGGGCAAAAGTCTTATGTTGAACACTTAGCAAAATGCCCGAAGCCTTCATGTCTCAAATCAATTTCATTCAAGCTGAAGCAACCATGAAAAGTTCTAATGATTTATTTTCCCCAAGTAGAAATTTTCTGGCAGAGATCAAACATTGTTACTTAGAGTCTCATTCACCCTGGTCAAATTGCCTTTAGAGAAAACAAAATTTTAGAGTATTCCATTGGTTACTATTTACTTGTTGCTAGTACACACAATGAAACGATAATAAACAATATACAATCACACTTAACATGAAGTCTATAAGTAAACTGGGTCTAGAGTCTGTCAGGCCATTACTAGAATATATAACATCATTAAGATTCTGACAAAACCAAGTAAACAGTTTTTGAGCCTACCAGAGGACTTTTATTGATCTCATTTCAAAATAGGTAGAGTACATGTGTTTTATGAAAATTATATATAAAAATATATATACATATATGTTATATAATCCATTTTTTCCATACATTTTCAGGATTGCAACATTGTTTTACCTATATAACTCATCTATAGAAAGAAATGACTACCAGAATGTATTGGTACTCTATTATAACTTAATGAACATAGTCTTCTCATAGTGATTGACTGTATGTAATATAGAGGAACAAACCACAAATACTAAGGAAAGCTATAACTGGGTAGAAAGTAAGATAAAGACAGGAGGTAATGAAAGAAGAAGAGAAAAATAACACTAAGGATTCTTAGAAAACCATAAAGGAATCACATTACTGCATATTTAACTAAAATAAAATAAAATAAATTTAAATGTATGGGGAAATATATATCGTGTGTGTGTGTGTGTGTGTCTGTGTGTTGTTTAATGAAATTAAACCACTTGGGTTGACAATGCTTATCACATGGGGTTAGCTATCCAACAAAAATCCCAGTTCCAGGCGTGAGAAACATCCTTTGGTCAAGTTAGCTATAGAGATACCCTCCAAAAAATAATAAGGGCTATTCTGTTGTTCCTGGCTGTCTCTGAGGGGTTGAAGGTAAGTCATAGTCAGGTAAGTCCTTATAGACCTTCTGAACACAGGTTAATTATATATCTACCAAGTTTCCTTTAATGATCAGGATAGGCATAATAATTGATATGTTCTTCCCTCAGAGATACTTTTTCTCCTGATCATAGCCTTGAAACTAAAGAATATTATAGATACCTAGAAGCCTATATTTATGTACTTAGTAGCATACATACACACACACACACATACACACACACACACAATGAATAAAAGAGGGTAGCTATAATTAACCTCTACTGAGATTAATTAAACATACACAGAAAATTTGGTATTCATGACCAAGCAGTTCTCTTAAAACTATATTATGCTATATGAGATAAATACAGAGCAGGGTTTAATGTAATAGCATATATGATACGGAAAATCATTGATTGCTTGCAGTGATATGCAGATGCAATTCATACATTGTTAAGTATAAATTATTTCATTAGAAATCCAGCTAGGTATAGGAATGTCATATACAGTGTCATGGTTTTCTCCAACTGGGCTCAAGCACACACTGCCAAAAACTACTTGGCCAACCTAAGAAGGTGAGGAATAGTATTCACTGTCTCAACATCAGCAACTCCATGTTAACTTCAAGGTTAACAAAAGAGACTCCACACAACTGTGCCCTGGGAACAGAGCATCATGTCATCCTATTTAAAACATCAGGATACTTGAACATCTGTCCCGAGTTCTTCTCTGCACATCCTTTGCTGCATTCATTCATAGGGTGCTTTGTGTTTGTGTCTCGTAAAGTCCTTATTTTACTTTTCCTCTGCTGACATCAAAAGGAGAGAGTACTGCCATAGAAAGAATGGATTTATATAGTCTACATCCTTATGTCTAAATCTATCCTTATATTCCTTTCCTATCCTCTTCCCTCACTAATTTTCCTAATTTAGTTTATTTAGCTCATTTAATCTTTGTCAGTAGATTATAAACCACCACATTCAAAAAATCATGAAGGTCAAAATCATTTAATGAAAGTAAGTGCTTGCATCTATTTCAAAATAGATTTAATTTTAATTCCCTATTGTTTAGGAAAAAAACTTCCCATTCAGTCCCTTAATTATTCCAACTAGATATGCCATATGTTTTTTGGTTTCAATGCCAAGAACTTGCCAACTTTGTACAGGTCTTCTAGGTCAAAACTAACCATTGTGTAATAAGAAACAGTGTATGCACGTATACATATATCTCTATGCACATACATATATACTTAATGAAGAAGAGCTTATATGTGGATGTGTGTATATATTCATTCAAATAGGTAATAATTATTTGTGTGCATACAGAATACAAATTTATATATATATATATATATGATGAATATATTCAATAACATATGATCATAATTTTTTACATGTTTATTATATATACCTTGCCGCATCCCTATCTGTATTTATTAACCAAGATATCATAAAGAGAACTTTTGACTACTAAGAGAAAACAAAATGTCCTTATTGAACAAAATACACAGTGAGCATAGGCCTATGAGTGAAGTCAATATATCGAAGTAAAGAGATTCTGGAATTATGAGATCTGGGCACTGCTTCATTAAACCATTGTCCCTTTGAAGATCATGTGAGATTTCTTTTCTTGATTTTTTTTTGTTTTCTGAAATAAGATATATTCTTCTTGGGTTGTGTTTGGATGAAGGTTTCCTAGAAGAATATTTCAAACTTTCTTTCAATATAGATGACATAGTGTTTAATACCATTAGAAAATAGTAAATGGGTATGCAGTACGATTCTTTGCCTTTCTTAGAGAACACACTAAATATCTCAGTCTGTGGTGTGGTTGACATGCCATCATTGTTAAAATAAATACCAGAGTCCTATGCTCTGAAACAACTAACCATGCAGAAATAAAAAAAAATTATAATGTGGCATATACCCACATATTATACTTTGGGAGACGTTAAGTAATAATGAAATTAAGCTATAAAACACTCTCTGTCAAATATTTGGTTTAAATTAATAGTCTTCAATTTCCTAATCATCTCAGGCAGCTAGAAAAAAATCCTTTCCTAAGGGAAATGGAGGATTAAATTTGGAGGAGAGGGGAGATGTGTGGGGGGAAGTATGGAGGAGGAAAGGGAGGGGAAAACTGTGATTGAAGTGTATTGTATGATAGAAGCATCTACTTTCAATAAAAACTCTTCACTAGGAGACAATGATTAAGTAATGTGGTTTTGATATAACATTGTTCAGCAATAAAAATTGTCACTTTCAATTGATTTATTGATATACCAATAAAAACTTCAAATAAATCTTGTACTTTCTTATTAAATATCCCTAAATGTAAGGAAACTTTAAATATGATGGTAATATGATGTGGGAGAAAGTAAATGGTGAAGAAAGTAACTAATGTAATTATTGAATAATTTAAGATATCTTGGTCCCCTTACTTGCTGTCATGGCTGATACTGAATTATGTGACTAATTAATGGGTTTTCTTTCCGACATCACTACCTCCACCAGCCAGTGTGTATGTGTTTGTGTAAATATCAGAGAGATTTTTTTACTCATCAATGGAAATCATCAAAATCGCTGAGCAATGGTATGTGTTGGTTTGAATGAGAATGGCCTCTGTAGGCTCATGTGTTGGAATGTGTCCTTCCCAGCTGCTGGGACTTTTCTGAATTGATAATATCCACAGCAAATTCAATCAGAGTCATGTTCTTCTTGTTAGAACTATTAGTTTGCCCTGGTCTTATTCACTTAAGAAAACTATTTTTTCTCACATCTCTGAATGTTATAGACTAGTGTAGCACAATACCTGGTGACATTTTCACATATTTTAGCTGTGCAATTGTTTTAATAACAAAAATGTCAAAGGTGAGAGCAAAGTGTCACAGTCATTTGGCTGTTGAACTCTCTGTAAGGTGTTCTGAGTGTGTCTAAGTACATGTTCCAGAACTGGTCTCATTCTGGCTCAGCCATCAAAATTCATGTAGTTAAATCCCACTCCCTCTCAGTTAACTCAGCGAAGCAAATCATCCATATATTCTTGTTCATTAAATCGGGATTTTTTTCTTGTGTAACTTTAAAGCATTTAATGTATGTTCATGGTGAATAGAAAATGTGCTTCAAATATTAATGATGAATTTAAATTTAAACTTTATTTACCCAAAATGCCTAGGCTAATGATTTTCTTTATTTTTTCCTGTAACACATAGGTTATACTCTGATATGAACATTGACTTTTACAGATTCACCTCCTTCTAACAAAATTTCCTGGTAAATATTATCTTCTATGCTCAAAGCTTTTAAGTTGTCCTAGATAATATGAATACTTGTTAAAACTAAAGAGCAATCATAATCTCAAATTTACAGATTTCTTGTGTATTGTACTAGTGTTAAAACAACTATACTAGTTTTACTAAAATTTCTGTTGAACTCTAGTACGAATATGTCATATTGTATTTCTGAATAGTATTATTGAAGTTTATAGAAATATTTACTACATGGTGGTCATGTTTTATTGAAACGATAAAAATAATCAAATTAGACATAAATACTATATAGTAAGATTAAATTTCATGAAAGCTATTGCATATTTGACTTGGTAAAATAAATAAACTTTGACCTCTTGAACAATAGTCTGCTTTAACTATGTAAAATGAATAAGGAACATAATTAAAACTGTCTCTTCATTGTTATGCTGTGAAGAAAAGGTGAGCATAGCAACTTCTTGCCTCTGGAGTTTTCAGGTCATCATAGTACAGCTGGATTTTAGTCTCTTACTTTTGAAATTGGTGATACAAATTAATGAAAACTCAGAGAAACAGAAGTCACTTAAAAGTCCATTCTCTTAATATTTTCTTGTGTTGGAACAAGTGTATGCAGTGATTTTTCCATAGCTCAGATAGCGAGACAACATTGTTTATAGAAATTGTAATAGGAAATAACATGAATGCTAAAACTTCAAATAAATGTAAAGAATAGATTCATAATGATGGATACATCTCCTAAGTAACGATGGCATAAAACTAAATTCTATGAATCTGCATATTTAACATTGTCAATCAGTTTGTCCAATTTAAACAGTACTTTTAGAGATCTATCATTTTTCCTATGTTCCTATTGTGTATTCTATCTTTAAAAATATTAAACTGGATGGGTTAAGAGTAGATTAAATATGGATCTATTCTTAGGCCCATTTTATACTTGTGAAATGCTCTATTTGTGGAAATGACATTTGAGGACAAATATGAAGAATGCCATGGAAGCCTCCGAGTGATAAGCCATTTGTTTTTCAGTAATCTGCCTCCCTGTTTATCTTGTTAAAGCACTTGTTGAGCAATTCTGCTGCCTCTACTGGCACCTGACAGGAGCATCATCAGTCATCACACACGCTCTGGCCTACAAACTCTTTTACAGGATTCAGGAGGGATATGGATTTAAATTTTAAACTGGTTTCTGTCAGTGTGATAAATGAATACCCGAAAATTTTAGGACAGTGGTAGAATGTTAAAATACATTGTGAGAGTAATGGACCAATCTTCAAGTAGAATCAACCAAAGTATCGTTAAAATAACTCCATGCTACACCCTCCTAACAGTCTATCTTTGAGGGATAAGATGAGCACATTTCTAAAGTTTTCAACACAATTATGTAAAGAAGTAAATGATTTATTGCTCAGAAGAACTGTACTCATACAATAATTATTTCTAAAAGCATAAAGTTTGATCATTAGCTGATGTTTTTATGAAAGTCAAAATCATGCTTCTAAAATACATTTCTGTTTGCATTTCCTTTGTTTCTTATCTGTCAAATAGGTTGGTTGCTATATTGCTAGTGTTAAAAATGAAAAGAAAAATAAGGAAACAAAACAATGTGCATGTTGCATGTGCTCATTCTGATTTTTTGACACAATTTTGATGCATCTAGAATTATTTCTCATACTTTGATACAGTACTCATGGCATATACCTTTTGAGTTAAAGGCTAATATAATTTTCTCATATATTTGTGATGCAGGGAATCTTAACAATAAATGCATACCATAAATGTTGTTTAAATATTAGTAAAATTAATGATTCACTTAATACTTAAAAGTTTTGTCTCAGGGCAGTAGTGATACATGCCTTTAATCCTAGAGCTCAGCAGGAAGAGGCAGGGCAACCTCTCTAAGGGCTAGGACAGTCTTATCTACAGAGTTAGCTCCAGTACCTTGAGAATCACTGTCTAGAACAAAATGAAAAAGCAAACGAATAAAAAAGAGTTTTTTCAAAATCAGTTAAATTTTTTAGTTAATATTAGTTGAGCAAGCATTTCACTTATCTCTATAATACTGCACTTCAGTGAGTTTTACAATTTTCAACCATGTGAATTCTGTCAGTTTAGTAATTTTTAAAATATTTTTATTTAAATTAGAAACAAACTTGCTTCCCATGTCAATCCCAGCGCCCTCTCCCTCCACTTCACCCCGTGCCCCCAGCACCCATTCCCAGTCCTTGCTACATGTCCCAGGGAGGGTGATGTTCTCCATAGGGAATCTCCAGAGTCTTTCATTTCGTTCAGGGCAGGCCTCAGCCCTCCCCCAAGTGTTCATGCTGAGTGAGCATCCCTCTTTTTGGGATGGGCACGCAAAGTACCATTTTCCCATTTTCTCATTTTCCCATTTACCAGAGAAACCACCATACTGGTTTCCAAAGTGACTGCACAAATTTGTACTCTAACCAGCAATGGAGAAGCATTACTCTTTCTCCACATCCTCTCCAGCATAAATTGTCATTGGTGTTTCTGATTTTAGCCATTCTGATCAGTGTAAGATGATGTCTCAGAGTTGTTTTGATTCGAATTTGCCTGAGGGCTAAGGAATTTGAACACTTTCTTAAGTGTCTTTCAGCCATTTTAAATTCCTCTATTGATAATTCTCTGGTTAGCTTTGTACCACACTTTTTAGTTGAATTATTTGGTGTTTTGGTGACAAGCTTCCTGAATTTTTTTGTGTATTTTGGAAATCATCCCTCTGTCTGATGTGGGGTTGGAGAAGATCTTTTCCCATTCTGTGGGCTGCCATTTTGTCTTGTTGGCTGTGTCCTGTGCATTATAGAAGCTTCTCAGTTTCAGAAGGTTCCATTTATTTGTTTTTAATCTCAGTGTCTGTGCTACTGGCATTATGTTCAGGAAGAAGTCTCCTGTACCAATTCATTCAAGAGTACCTCCTGCTTTCTCTTCTAACAGGTTCAGTGTGGCTGGATTTATGTTGAGGTCTTTGATCCATTTGGACTTAAGTTTTGTGCATAGCAATAGGAATGGTTCTATCAGCAATCTTCTACATCTTCCTCATCCAGTTATGCCAGCACCATTTATTGAAGATGCTTTCTTTTTTCATTGTATAGTTTTAACTTCTATGTCAAAAATCAGGTGATCATAGGTGTGTGGGTTAATATCAGGATCTTCAATTAGATTCCATTCATCTACCTGTTTATTTTTGTGCCAGTACCAAGCTGTTTTCATTACTATAGCTCTATAGTAGAGCTTGAAGTCAGGGATGGTGATGCCCTCTGAAGTTCCTTTATTTTAAAGGGTTGTTTTGGCTCCCCTAGGTCTTTTGTTTTTCAATATAAAGTTGAGAATAATATTTTATATGTTCTTTTGTCATAATGTATTAGAAAACTCACCTTGTCTCAAGTAGACTTTCAATGATACAAACAAATAGTGAAAAAAGCTACAATAATTATTAGAACAATGAAATAAAAATAGAGAACTAACTCAAGTATAGAAATAAAAACATTAGAAATGGGGGGACAGAACCACACTAGGAATATAATAAATCTTCCTATTGTAAATGTCATCATTAGCTCTTTTATCCGAATGTCAATCATTCTATGTTTTAATGGGATTCTTTTTAATCTCATAAAATGCCATGTCCTTGCATTATCAATTATTGAGGATAAGCATGGATTGCTGACCATCCATTTAATTAAGTCAAAGAATAAACCATTTATATGAAATCACATTTAAAAAGACACAGACTTTCTTTCTATTGCTACTAAATATATTCTGCATATGCTAAGTTAGATCATGTTTCATTTAATCATTACAGTGATTATGATGCAAATTTACTCTGAGAGGCTGACCTCTCATTTTTTTCCTGTATGATACATCTGAAATTCACAGATTATTTAATAAATGATAGTAATATTTATAAAATGGAAAACTCTAAATATCAAATTAGAGAACATTCATAATAGTTGCTAGAATAAAAATTCTGTAGTATGTGTGTTTGTAAGCCACGGGATATTTAATGACGAGATTTGATTTAGTAGAACTTCTGTCCCGGAATACTATTGATCTTGAACTAGAATTAAAATTCTGTGACTATTCATTATTGCTTAGAATGCATCCGCTTATTCATATACCTTTTACATACCAAATATAATTATATATGTGTATTCAAGATAACAAACTCATTCATATTATTAACTTACATATTATTAAACACAGTTTGGGAAGCTGTAAATTCTGATACAAAGCAAACAAAGGATTAGTTCATTTGGGTGCCTGCTCTGGGAACATTCAATCCTGATATTGACTTTACTTGTGCTTGTCTCTCCTAGTAGAATTGATTTATGATATGCTCCATTGCCATCCAGACATTTTCCAGAGAAGTGACAAAGAAGTTCTGCTTCTCTAACCTGCTAATCAATGGAGAGCAAACAAGATCAGAAGAAACTAAACCCTTTCTGCAAGGTGATCAGACGCTAAATGTCAGGTTGTGAACACTGTGTTTGAAAATAAACAGTGGAACTCTTGGCTTGTTAATTAGCATTATTGTATGCCTTTTGGATTTGAAAATAAACAGTGGAACTCTTGGCTTGTTAATTAGCATTATTGTATGCCTTTTGGAAGATCAATTTATATCTGACACAAACTGGGACCATAAAGACTGTTGTTAACGTTAAATAGTTTTGTTAAGAATAAATATCTTTCATTTTAGGTCAATGTTACTTCATCTTGTGCTTCATTTGTATTTCTCAGGTAATAAACATATGTACATTAAATATTAAATATGAATTGACTGAGTACAAATAAACACACAGGTATAAATGTGACTAATAAAACGTGTTATTTTCCAAACTGATTTTGGTGAGAATTTACTGGTTTGTATAATATATCTTGAATAATATTCTTATAATTGAACCATTTTTTTACATTTTAAGTATATTTTATACTAATTCCATTTGTACAAAAAAATTACAAACTATGGAATCTAATACCAAGCCTATCAAATGTAACCTGTGTATTCTTTGACACTAAACACTGTGGCATAAATTGCTAGATCATAAAACCTGTGGTAAGGAACACATACATGAGAACTGTAAGGATAGGTGAAATTAAGAAACCTTTTAGATATTTCAGAATGCCACAAGAAGTCTTTTTATATAATATAAACTTAGTCAGGTATGGTGACTCAAACCTGTAATTCTACCACTTGGAAAATATAGCCAATTGTTCATTTCTCAGTCATTACCAGATACCAAACTCCCATATAGGAATTGGTAAAAAAAAAAGGCTTCTAAAATTTTTAATGCCTGAGAAAAAGAAGCCAAGTCCTGCTGACAGACAAGGCTGTAAAGAAGGCTATGCTCCAAGCCCAAGACTTAGCAGGTGCCCAGAGGTCATCAGGGCCCCCAGAAGGGTGACAAAGGGAATCAACTATGAGGTTCTATCCTTCCAGAGTTCAGACTGAGTCAGTTTCACCAGGAGCCTGTTTCAAATGCAGCCAAGTTGCCTTCAGCTGCCAATGAGACCATACTGCAGATGGTGAGTAATTCCATTGACTGTATTTTGGCTACATATAACACAGAAGTTGCCTACATGTTTTTGACATCACGTTCTGGTCCTATAATACCATCACGAATTTCTGTCATGGGGTAGCCTGGACCTATCTTTCCCACTTAAGACTCTGTCACTCTCCTGCGTTCTTGTGGGCAATTCTTCTCACACTCTATACTAGGCATGCCTGCCTACCCCACTCTGCATGGGGAACACAGTATTCCTCAAGCAGCTAGTTCCTAGGTCTCTCAAGCCACAATGGACATGAGTTTACATTGTGATCCTCACCAACACTTTGGCTGCCAAACTCCTGGGACATCTATGCTGGTACCACCTTTCCATGTTCAAGTGGGCAACTATTCAGGATTCTTGATGTGTCTAGCATCTGAGTCCCTCCAACCTACTGTTTTCCAAGATGTCCCAATGAAGGGCTTAAGAGCTCTTCACCTGGAACATTCATCTTTGTCAGTACAACTAATAGTTACCAATAATCTATTTTCTTCCTAGCTACTTGCATTATCTGCTTCCTCATGAAACATATGTCAGAAATATTCAGGATGGCAGTTAACTAGATGCTCCTCTGCCCATAAATCCTGCTATGAGCCCATCAATTCTCAACTCCCCCTACCCATCTCATACCAGGACTGCAGGAAGCAGCCAGACATGAATTGGCATCATATACCCAAATAGTCTGGAATCTTCTGGGAGAAGCTTCTCCAGCCCCTGCTATTCATACACCCAAAGAGTCAGGAATATTCTGATTGAAGTTTCACCCCAAGCCCGCTCTCCACTATCTCTCTAAACCCTACTGCATCTCAGAAAACCTGCCAAATGATGACCCATATATACTTCTTTGCTCTTTTGAAAATGCATGGGTGGTCTTTTGTAGGCTTCAATGGATGCTGTAACAATACGTGACACACAATTACTGAAAGTAAAGCTAAGTATTTAATGTAGAAATTACTCACAAGATACCAAACACAGAGGAGCCAAACAGTTTTCAGCTGCCAAACCGGAAGCCGAACTCCAGGAAAAGAGACCGAGACTTCCTGTGTGCTGTCTTTTATGCCTTCCCCCGTAACACCCCCTAGCCATGCCCAAAGTGGGTATGGCTAGTGACGTGGTTCCGCCTACGTATGTATACGTCTTTATGTCCAGCCATATAAGTCTTTAGTCCTGCCTAACGTGGGTGTGGTTAGCGGTGTGGTAAACCGCCCTTTTATTACCTCATCTGTATGCGCCTCTAATAAGTCACATGTTTAATGGCGGCATCAGACTTCCTCCTACAATTCCCCTTTTAGTCTAAAAAGGACAACTTGTGTCCATGAACAAAATATATCAAACATCTATTCTATCTACCTAAACTTATCTGAAAGAAACACCCAAATATGAACACCTCCTTCCAATCCCAACTCTAAAATAATTGAAAACTAACACTAACAGGTGTAAACTATCTTATAATATCAATAGTAGGGAGAGGGGGCGTGGAATTCTCAAAACTACTTCGGAAGGAACGACTGATAAAGTACACTTGCTTATAAATGCTGCTAAATTAATTCAACTTATATCTTTTGAAAATGCCTTGACTTCAAAATTTAAGTATAAGGATATGTTACTCGGAAAAGGAGTTTTAGTTTATGTTTCCACAGAAAATGAAAAGCTGAGAATTCCTTCCAGGCTTCTGTGGTTCGGCAAACCAAGACCCCCGGGAGCAGTGGACCAGATGTTCCAACTATTGAGACAGCTAAAATGATGCAGCTTTACAAACCACGAAAATAAGGACTTATACACGTTTCTGAGTTTTGTCATGATCCCCATGGTGTGAACAGCGCCCCCTTCCAGCAGGAAGCAGTTTGGAATGAGCGACGTCCTAATTCCCATCTTGTTTATAAATCTTTGTTTTCATTTAAATGGGACTGTTTATAATTGGTTAATGATCACAACCAATCTCTTTTTAATGGTAAAAAGGGGAATTGTGGTATGGGTATTGTTTTTCATTTATTGATACAAATTCAAGGTCAATTTTGTGATGTGTATATTTCTCCTCTTGATTAAGTATTGTACTTATACTGATCTTTTAAAACGTAATACATAATTAAATACAGACTATAGATATTTACTTATAATAGTCAAAATTTATAGTTAGGTAAGTTAGGTTTTCTAGATATACAGAAATATATTTGAGATAGATAAACAGTCTTCAAACCTCTCAAAGACCTTCAGAAAATGGCATTTAAAATGGTTTAGGGTTTTCTTGACAATGAGAAATGTCTGCTCCTGGCAGCACCAATTATGTCTAAGAGGAAGATAGGCATCGAAGAAACTCGTTATGGAGTTTGCTTTCAACATGGCAAGATTAGCCATTTGGGCAAGAAACTGCTCTTGCCTAGACTGTTTGAATGTTGTTGTATAATCTGGACATGCAGGACCCACAGGAAAGTGACTGCTGAACTGAGTCTTACAGGGTTCCTGCTTCATGGAAGAGTCTACAGTACATTCTGCAGGACACAGAAAAATGACTGACAGACTGCCAATGCAGATAGACAGTTTGAAATTTCCTGCTTTGTTGAGAAGTGTTCCAGACACATTGTGGCCTATGGGCTGAAGATGGATGCCCCAACATTACAGAGGAACTTCGGGTGACTGTCCAGGCAGTAAGATATCTCTGTCAATCCTAGTGTTTATATATTATCCTTCTGTGGTCTTTGATGGAGTTGATGACAGATAGTTATAGTTTTCCTTAGTTATGATAAAAGATAAGCTACATATAGGACTCACAAGAATGAGATAGATGATATTTTCTTTAAATCTTGCTAAATGTTGATAGACAAAATATTGTAACTGTATTCTTACTTGATAACAGTTCTTTTGTATATAATTTGACTATGTTAAAGTTAAGACCTTTCTTTTGTTTAAACAGAAAAGAGGAGATGTTGGGGAAGTCCTGTTATTTGCCTGTTATTTGTCAATAAAGTACTGTTGAGCCTTTAGGAATCTAGATAGGTGGGGCTAGGAGTCCAGGAGGATTCTGGGAAGGAGAAACACAAGAGTCGAGATGTAACGCCATTGGGGTAGGAAGCCCAGAAACCTCTCCGGTAAGAGATATACTTAGATTAACAATTATGGGGTAATTACTTAAAGCAGAGCTAGCCAGTAAGAGACAAGCAAGGCCAACAGCTTCATAATTAATACAGCGTCTTGTGTGTTTATTTGGGGACTACAAAGTGGCAGAGCCCAGGTGGCTGGCGGGGGATAAACCAAAGCGGCTAGCAAAGAAAAAGCTTCTCTTAACAGTCTTTAGGAAGGAAGCAGGAAGCAGAAAGGGTAAATGTTATTGAAAAATTTCTGCACTGATGGGGTAGGTCCTTCTGTATGCTGTGAATATTTGTTGTTACATATACATGTGTGTGTGTGGGTCTATGCAAACACATTCCTAAATATATAATGCTCAGTCTGCATAATACTACTTATACATATATAAAACAAATACTGTATATTATGGATAAGGTTACTTGCGCATATTTTGAGGATGATATTTTGAATAATTGATTTGTGTGCTATTGTTTGGGTAAGACTATTCCACTCTCAGCAATTCTTAGCTAGCTTTAGTTCTTTGTGTAGGGTTGAGCCTGTGGACTTTCCTCAGTCCACATTGCATGTCAGTCATTATTGTACTTTTTAGACTAAGCCTGTCATACCAGGCCATCATGCCTTTGAGAATTTATGGTTGTAGTGTCTCACATTACTTAGAGACAAGATCTCACAGCTAATCTTTCTGCCACCTGTTAACTAGTGGGAGATACTTTGTAGTTTTTAGAGTACCAGAATGTATCATGGGAGTTTCTAAAGAAAAGCAACATCAAGCAGTCCTACTCAGCTATGCCACCAATGAATCATAACAACTCCTAACATAGAATCATAACCCAAGTGTACAGTAGTATCACATATGCCCTGGCAGTGTTCAATGCTCTCAAATTGGACTTAAGACCCATTCAACAAGAGCGAAACCTTGACTGGTACTGAGAACCTAACCAACTACCCAAAATGTAAAGTCACATATCTTGGAAGAGAAACTTCCAACTACCATTTTATTCTAGCCACATAATTCCTAACTATACCCTAAAAATTTTTCCTTATATTCACAGTAGGCCTCACCTATTATCAAAGAAACTTTTTTTTTGTAGCAGATGGAGGCCATTAAAAACAATCAGAGATAATCTAAGTATACAGTTCTCTAGTCTGGTTGAAATGCATTCATTAACAAAGCAATGCCTGGACCTGAGATGATTGTATTTTTAAAGTGAAGTTGGATTCTAAAGAAGAAGTTTTTAATTCTGGTAAAATACAAAGATACAAAGATTCAACTAACTCTATCATTCTAGCTTATTTCATAATAGGAATATGACTCTCCAGGACACAATTATAAGACCAGAAATCTTTCACAAATGTCTGAGGTTATTTCCATACTCTTGTATCACAGGATCTGAAAGTAAGTACTTTGCATGGAGAGGAGTTAATTATTCTTACAGTTCTAGAGATGACACGTTGTATATGCTAGTAAGGAAATATTACCTATATACCAAGTTAGTATATGTCCTTCTTGTAGACAGGTATGGAAGATATTGCATGACGAGAGAGGAGACAGAATAGATCAATGGAGGGAGAGAGAGAGTGAATAGTTGAATTTACTTCATAACAATCCATACTCAAGAGAAATAATTTACTCCCTTATGTGAGATTATATTGTTTCCAAGTGCTATGTCTTCATGAGTTAAACATCTTCTACTACAATTTTTCTTCATGTTATCACTGCCACATTTCCAACATGTATCTTTGGTATGCAGTCAAATGATATCCAAACTAGGACAAAGATTGTTACTGTTGGGAAAGTGTAGATCCATATCTTGTAAAATCACTATCATGTGCAATATAATGACACATTCAGCTGCCTAGTAGACTCAGTTATGAAGAAGGAGTTCTGAAACATTGCCCAATAACTTTACAGGCTGTCCTAGATTCTTGATTGCTATACCTCTTGTTCTCAGCAAAGGTAGAGATTATCCCAGAAAGATACTAGGACTAGCCAGGATTAGCACATTCTCAGAGAAGGGGATGTAACTGGTTCCATTTCTCCCTTTGATGTCTGACTACATTTCTTCAAAGAATAATCCATTAATAATGCAATCCTTAACACAGAACATTCAACCCAACCCTCAAGAGACTAATAAAGGTTGAGCATGAGTCCAAGATTAACCTGGACTAAATAGTGAAACATTTTCTAAACAAACAAACAAACAACAAACATGTCCAGATCACAGGGAAATTATGGATATAACTGGGAAAACATTCTTTAATATGACCTAAGTCACTAAAGCACTACACAGGACCAGCTCTCAGAGAGAGTACTTGCAGGTACACATGGAATCAATGAAAAACATGAAGGACTCTGTAACAAGTGCTGTGAAAATCAGAGTAAGGCCTCAGTCTCCCCTAGTGGAATCAGAACCAGAGGCTCAGAGGCTACAATCAGTATGAAGCCAAGTCCTTGTTTTCCATCATTTTACCAACAGAATGAACTGGTTTATTTCTATTGTAGCAAACCTAACAAAACAATGAAGAACAATCATATGGTCATTTTCCACTGTGCTTGTTCTATTTCAGAATTTAATGGACAATGATTTTGCGTGTCATTTTTGTAATCTGATCTTCCTGATGTACCTCATATTTGTTCTTGAGGATGTTTTAGACAACATGGTAGACATACAGGGTCAAACAAAAGGGATTCATTTGAGCAAGGTAAGACATGTGTCTTGTTAAAAAGTTTTTGTTCACTCCACCCTTTCCTTTATGTTTCTCCAAATGATCCATATGCTTAAATAATTTTTCTCTTATCATGTAACTTATTCAGAAAAATCTTGCAGAAGGATTAAATTGTATCTTTAATAGTTCATCTTCAGTGCATAATTTATCAAGACCACAGTAGCCTTGAATAGCATGAAAATGTGCCACTGCTAAATAAATGACGTATAGGTAACTATTTATTGTGGAAGTTACATACAAGAGAAACTAGCAACCCAGGTGAGTCAGCAGCTTTCCAAGACTGGACCTGAAGCCCAAAAGAGAGCATGAGTCTCCCCTGCACAGTCTTTTATTCCCACGTCCATATGTGCCTGTAACTATGCTCAAAGTAGGCATGGTCAGCTGCACAGGTATCTAAAATCTCTCTGTACAATTCCCCTTTTAGTCAAAAGAAATGATTTAGACTTAAAACAAAACTAAATTGTAATGTGTAGTCTTCCTGCCAGCCTAGTTTCAGAGCCATGTCAGTCCAAAATGAATACACAGGAGACTATATTAATTATTAAGCTATTGGACATTTGCTATTGTTTCTCATTGGCTAGCTCTGGATTAATTATTGACCCATAATTACTAATATATATTTTTATAAGGTCTTATCTTACTGAGAACGCAGACTTACTTCTTCCCTATTCCCATGAATCAGATGGCTATGACTCCCTTCATTACATTTCCCAGAATCCTCCTAGACTCTTAGTCCCAACTATCTTGCCTATTGGCCAACAGTGCTTTATTTACATATACACAGGACTTCCCCATCACTAAATTGTGTCAATATACAAAATATCTCAAGCATATATAAAAAATATATATATGCATATATATATGATAAGGATATTTATTCATAGAAAGAAGAGTTCACACAGTATGACAAATTGTGATAAACAAATTATAAATCACCAGAAGATATAATAATCTACCAAAAACCCATCTTACGTATATCTATTCCATCTAAACCTAAACTTATCTGAAAGAGATGCCCAAGTCTGAACACCTCCTTCCAATCCCAACCCTAAATAATGGAAAGATAACCCTAATATGTTTAGATTATCCTGTAATATCTACAGTAGGGAAAGGGTCATATTATCCTCAGAATTGCTTCCTGCTGAGATGGGAAGATGACAATCTCATGGGATCATATAGGAAGAAAATGTTAGTGTAGTGAAAGTCTCATATGGACTAGCTACAACAATTGTATACAGACTCTGGCAGGAGATTCTTCAAGTTCTTGACTAAAGTTCTAATATTGATAGAAGTACTTTTCTGATTAGGCTCTGGCCAGAGTATAGAAGAAGGTACACCATATCAGTTAATTAGTCTGGAATTGTGTAGAGCAATGCAGCCCCAAACAGGTTTCAGGGCAATAATAGTCAGCTCAGATGCATCAAGTCAGATGACGTGAAATCAATGAAATAGGGACCCATTTTCTTTCCGAAGCCTTTGAAGATTGCTGTTAAGAAATTCTTTGTTCTCTGTGGAAAACTCTGATATTAATATCAACAAGGAATTGTCAACTTTTCTATGTATACATACTGGGAAAGGCAACAATAAGGGAGAAAGTAACTATGAGGGAAATTATGCCTTCAGAGAAAGAACTGAGTATAAAGAGATGACAGTCCCTAGATTTTGTTTTCTTCTGTCTTACATCAATTGGCTAGTTGACATAATACAGAAACTGAATTTTATTTTAACAACATGCTTGGATTTAGAGGAGGAGAGCCAAATCCAACTCCAAAGCCAAAATTGGTTTAAGTGAATTGGGGCCAAAAGAGTATTAGGAAGTAAAGAGAAATAGATTTTATAAGGACAAAAGTTAAGAAAATTAGACATTGATACCAAAAATCAGATTCTTTTCTGTTTTGTTTTTGTTTTTTTTGTTTTTTGTTTTTTTTTTGGTTTTACGAGACAGGGTTTCTCTGTATTGTTTTGGAGGCTGTCGGTCCAGCCTGGCCTTGAACTCAGAGATCCGCCTGCCTCTGCCTCCCGAGTGCTGGGATTAAAGGCATGCACCACCACCACCCAGCTATATTCTTTTGTGTTTGATGGTTCTTTTGGCTAGTCACCCTGTCTTCTTTAGGTATACACATGTTCAGTATCTTCTCAAGATTTGGAGATAGGTTTTCCTGTGAAGACAAGAACAAAACACTTCCCTTTCCTTTTGTGAGGTCTCCATATACCTCATGGAATATGACTTTGTGGTTTATCCTGTTCAGATAGAATTTTGATCAATTTTGATGAAATCAAAAGCTTTTCTTCTCCTGCAGAAACAAAGGCAAAACTCCTTCCCCAATGTAATACATATCTTGGTTTCCAAACTGAGGTCATTACATCCTTGAAATACACCAACTGATTTAGTTCAGAAGTTTATTTTTCTATAGTTCAGTGTCTTTCTGAAACTGCTTGTCCTTTCTCATTAGCACTAAGAAGTTTAATGTTAATAAAGTATTACGTAATCTGTGATTGGGGGTCTTTATTCCCCCTGCCTGTTTATGGAGCATTTCTTTTAAAGCATCGATAGATCTCTAAACCACTGCTTGTCCTGTGGGATTGTATGGTATGCCAGTTATTTGCTTTATGTTATAATATTTGAAAAATTGTTTCAATTTGCTGAAGACATATGCTAGAGCATTGCCAGTTACTTGTGCAGGTCTACCCATAATGATCATCACCTGTAACAGGAATATTTTAACAGAATCAGCCTTTTCACAGCTAAGAGCAGTATCCCATTGGAACTCTAAAAATGTGTCTATGGTATGGTGCACATATTTTAAACTTCCAAATTTGGGAAAGTGAAACACGTTCATTTGCCAAATTTCATTTCTCTAAGTAACGTTGGGATTACTGCCTGCTGCTAATGGATTTTGATTATAGAATGAACAGGTGGGGCAGTTCCTTATTATTTCCTTGGCTTGTTAACAAGTAATAGAAAAATCCTTCATTAAGACATTGCTATTAACATGGTATTTTTAAAGAAATTCTGAAGCTTCTAGGACACTTACTATTAATAAATGATCAATAACATCATTACCTTGTGCTAAAGGACCTGGCAGACCCATATGGGGTCTGATGTGTATCATATATATATAGGATGAGTTCTATTTCTGATAATTTCCTCTAATTATATAAACAATGAAACGGATTCTGTATCATCAGGAATAAATTCAGCGGTCTCAATGTGTAAGACGACTCTCTCTGCATATTGAGAGTCAGTAACTATATTGGGAGGCTCTGTAAAAATCCGTAAGTATCATGAGAATGGCATACAACTCTGCCTTTTGTACAGATTTGTAAGAGCTTTGACCTACTTTACTTATATTTCCTGATTTATATCCTGCTTTCCCTGATTTGTTTGTATCATTGTAGAATGTAGGGACTCTAGTGATTAGCATTTTTCTTACACTATGTGGAAGGATCCAAATTGTTTTCTTTATGAATTTGATTCTCTCTGTTTTGGGCTAATGTTTACTAATCATTTCCCAAAAGTTCTGCAAGCCGTTTGCCAATATTCATCATCTTTGCATAAGGAGGAAATTTCTTTATTAGTTAAAATACTATAATGTCTGTTGTGTCCCTTTCACTTAATTGACAAGGCCTTAATTTACCTTTTAATATCAAATCAGACATCTTTTCTATGTATTGGTTTAGTTTTTTATTCTGTTTATGTGGCAGAAATATCCATTCTAATATGATATCTTCCCTCTGCATTAATATCCCTGAGGGGTATTCTCTAGATGATTAAATGCCCAGAATACACTCCAGTTTTGGATACACATGGTCCACATGTACTTCCAGTATTCTCTTTTCCACCTATTCTAATTCTTTTCAACCTTAGCTGATAATATTCATGTACTATTCAAGTACTTCTCTGCTTTTAGGGCCATTTTTAGTTGTTTAAAAATCATGATCTTCTACTTCAAGAATTGTGTTTAGTTGAAAAATCTTTCCTAGTAGTTTTTGAAGATTGTTAAGAGTCTGATAATGATCTCTCTTGATCTGTACTTTTTGCGGTCTAATTTTTTATAGATCTATTTTATAACCTAAATAATTAATAGAATCTCCTCTTTGTATTTTTTCAGGGGCAGCAAGGTAAAATTTCTTTACTGGCTCAAACATCTTTTCCAACATTCCTTCTTTCAAATCAGCCAAAAGTGTGTCATCCATAAAATGGTAAATTATGAATTGTGGAAATTGTTTGTGAATTATTTACAAAGGTTTTTGCACAAAATACTGGCACAGAGTAGGACTATTTATCATTCCCTGTGGCAAAACCTTCCACTGAAATCTTCTAACTGGTTGAGAATTGTTATAGGTAGACACTGTGAAGGCAAATTTTTCCCTATCTTTTTCTTGAAAAGGTATAGTGAAGAAGCAGTCTTTTATATCAATGACTATAATAGGCCATTCTTTGGGCATGAGAGAAAGCAATGGCATCCCAGGCTATAGAGAGCCCATAGACTGAATTAATTTATTGATGGCTCTCATATCATTAAGTATCCTCCATTTACCAGACTTCTTTTTGACAAGAAATACCGGAGGATTCCATGGACTGGTAGATTCTTCAATATGTCCAGCATTTAGCTGTTCCTAAACCAGCTTTTCTAAAGCCTCTAGCTTCTCATTGGTCATAGGACATTGCCCTACTGAGACAGGTTCATCTGTTAGCCATTTTGAGGGTTGTTCTTTTGGTTCCACTGTAGGTTTGGCACTCGTACCCCATTTCTGTACAATCTGTTTGGTTCGAATCTGTTTTATGCCTTACAATATTTTTTTCTACCACCAACAGCTTGTTTATGATTCATATCTAATGCAGGCTGAATGTTAATCTGGGTATTCCATTGCTATATCATGACCCCAGAGATCTATAGTGATATCTGTGACATATGGCCTCAATCTTCCTCTTTGTTCTTCTGGTTCTATACAGTCAACTCATCTTGTTCTTTGTTTTACTTGAGATAGGTTTCTAATCCCTAAGAATTGAACATTTGCCTCTTGTAGGGGTCATCTGGAGTGCCATGGTTTTTGAGTTATTATGGTATCATCAGAGTCAGTGTCTACAATTTGGATAATCACCTTATTATTCACTTTAACTGGTAATTTGGGTGTGTGATCCTGTATAGAAGATTGCCAAAATATATATTTTGTTTCCATCAGTTACTATTGTTTCATCCTCAGTAGCTAATCTATCCTAAAGAGCGGTATTATTCTTTTCAATAGGCAGTGGATCTTCTAATTGTCCTGGGAGAGATTGTCCTCCACCATGACTGGGAATGACCTGACCACTTTTTGACATAGGAGCCTTCGAGGAGATTCCTGATTGTAAAGGGTTGCCTTTTTTGTCTGTGGTTGATCTACATTCATTGGTCTAATGGCAGCCTTTGCCACATCTCCTACATAATCCAGAAGACTGAGGACTTCTGTTTGAATCATTTCTACGAGGATCATTATTTCTAGGAATGCTTTGCCTACAATTTCTTCTTAGATGTCCTATTCTACCACAGTTAAAACATCTGGTATTTCAATGTATTTTTAAACTTATGGAGATTACCTCTCCTATCAAGCTTCTATATCATCATGGTTAAGGTATTTGGCATATCATATTGGTGCCTTTTCAAACCTTTAGAAATTGCTTCTCCTACCCAAGGTTCTGTATCTTGATCTTTATTCTCAGGTTTAGCTGTATACAGGACCCATCCCTCCAATGGTGCCGATCTAAGTTTTAATGGTCAAAGTCCATGTTTGCATTGTGGATTTGCATTCTCATAACCTAAAGATTCTATACATATTTACCTAGAATCTGAATCTGTTACCTGTAATTCTACTGCTCTGGACAATCTTTCAAAAAAATTTTCTTGGACCCTATACCACTGTGGTATAGGGTTGTATTTTCTCTCCTGCTTCATGAAACTTATCCATATCATTCAGAGCTGCTGTATGGCATAAAGACAAGATGTGTTCATCATACAAAGCCTGAACCTGTGTGTCAGCATAAGCACCCTCATCAAGAATCTTATTTTGGGGAACTTCATAGCCTTTCTTTAATCCTTGATGCTTGAGGGCATTTACATCTTCCCTCCATAATGCTCTTTATTGTATTTGAAATCTATTTTCGAGCACAACTGAGGTCAATTGGCTCCAATCCTTAGTGGTAACTCTATTTGTGGTTATCCATGAGTTCAGGAGCTCCCTAGATAGAGTGAATGAAGACCATAAGAAACGATGGTTTCTTGGCTTCCTTTCAGGTTCTTCATCTGTATGGGCTCCTGTAACAAGCATTCTTCCTGCCAGCCTGGTCTCAGAGCTGCATCAGTCCCAAATTAACATGGGGAATGCTATATTAATTATGAAGCTGTTGGCTGTTTGCTTGGTTCCTTATTGGCTAGCTCTGACTTAACTCTTAACCTGTAACTGCTAATCTGAGTATTTCCACATGGTCTTCTCTTATCAGAGACAGGGTCCAGACCTCTTATTTCTCCTGTGACTGACTGTGCCTCAGCTTCCCAGAATCTTCCTCGACTCCTAGTCCCACCTATCTTCCTTCCCTATTTGCCAACAGTACTTTATTTAACAAACCAGTCAGACAAACAGGTACACAGGAGGGCATCCCCCATCAACTTTCTATTGATAAGTAATGAAGCCATTTGGGTGCTTCTTCGTTGCTGGTTTTTTCAGTCATGGATACTGGGAAGACCACAGGAGAATGCATAACAACCTTAGGGAGACCTTTCAGGTGTCTGAGATGTGTAGGTAAACCTCTGTCATGACCTGTTGCTTGTATATCTGATTCTGATGTATCAGGTTGGAGGTCTTCTGAGAACTGCAATCCATTTATCATTGTTTCCATGAGATCTTGAAGTTCTTTGGTCAAATTAATTTCTAAGGATTTCATAGAATCAGTCAGTTTTTTAGATTAATTATTTATACATGCTTCCAAACATTTAGTATTCTCATCCTTAGTTATTATCTGAATAGCATGTAAGTTGCCTTCCAGAAACAGTGTTCTATCTGCTATCTTGCCATTATTCTCAGACATGGAACAAATCCTTTCCATTAGCATTTCAATCCTATGTTCCAGTCTTTGTAATTTCTTAGTGAAATAATCAGACATGGAACAGATTTTTTTGTTTAAGTGTTTCAATATTATGTTCCACTTTTTCTATTCTGTCTGTTGAATCAATAGATATGGAACACATTTTTCCTGAAAGTACTTCAATGTTTTGTTCCATATTTTTCAACCAGTCAGATCTTCATTGTCATTTTTAATATTCTGAATCTTTTTTACCAAACCTTCTTTACCATTCTGTAAGGCATTTTCTATTTTCTGAATTCTTTGTAGTAGGTTTTCATAACCATCCAGTGATAACTTATGATTTGTCTAAGTTTGTCATTTTTGCCCAATTCTCGAACCATTTCTTTAATGAAATTTTATGAATTATCAAACTGATAACCACAGCAGCAGATATAAAGTATATTCCAGGTAGGTCCTCAACACCTTCCAATATGTCATCCATACAAGAAACAAGAAAATCCCTAGTGTTCTGCATTGCAATGTTATCCACCATAGGTTTAGAGTAGTTAATCTTTTTGTTTATTTATTTATTTATTTATTGGTTTTTATGAGACAGGGTTTCTCTGTATTGTTTTGGAGGTTGTCAGACCTTCCCGACCTCGAACTCATAGAGATCCGCCTGCCTCTGCCTCCCTAGTGCTGGGATTAAAGGCGTGTGCCACCACCGCCCGGCTATAGTTAATCTTTTTTTCTTTGGATATTTTATTTTTTTAAATTTTTTAAACATTTTTTTAAATTTTAAAATAGCTTGTTTTACATGTCAATCCCAATTCCCTCTCCCTCCCCTCCGCACCCCCCCCCCGCAATCCCCCCGTATCCTCCCACCCTATTGCCAATTCCTTCCACATAGGGGATATCTAGAGTCTATCATTTCATTCAGGGTAGGGTCCAGGCACTTCCCTAAGAGTCCAGGCAGAGAGAGCAACCCTCTGTGTTATGAACACACGATGTCTGTTAGTATTCAAGGGATAAACACTGATCCACTGCTCAGGATCCCATAGGTAGCCCAGGCCTCCTCATTGACTCTCACATTCAGGGGGTCTGGATCGGTCCCATGCTGGCCTCCCAGCTGTCTGTCTGGGGTCCAAGATCTCTCCCCTGTTCGGATCAGCTGTCTCTGTTTAAACTATCAGAATTCAAAACTGGGGTGTGAATTTTACTTGTAGTAACTATGCTTGGCCAGCAAGTGGAGAAGGTGTACCGCCAAACACAGTTCCATTGCAGGTGCTCAGTATTTTCCCAGTGGAATCTGAAAAATTCTGAGTAGCTTTAACAGAAATTTAGTGAGCAGGATTTTGCTAAAACGAAGGGAAAAGAACCTCACACAAATTTCAGGGACCTGCAGGGAGGAAGTGGCCAAGTTCAGCAGCCTGCTGGTATGGGAAAACTCAGCTGCACCAGAAATCTTGGGAGAGTTCTGAACCTTATGGGCAGTCAAACGCAGCAGGTTCTGGGTTGCTTGTTCAAGCCGTGAGTGATGGCATGTGCAATGGTCATGCCTTGCCAAGCAGTTAAGCTTCAGAGTGGGAAGCCGCAAAGTAGTGTTGAGCTGTCTCTTTACTGGATACGGCTCAATGATAGGGGAGCCTACATGTGTCTGGATTTGGCTGGGCAGGCAGTGTTCCAGCATAGGAAAGCAGATACTTCTAGGGCAGCTTCTGGAGCCCGGTTCAGATACCAGCTTGTGACACAAGAATGTAAAACAAATAGCACGCTTGATGAGAGTATAGATAACTATTTATTGTGGAAGGTACTTACAAGAGATAGGGGAAACAAAGCTGAGTCAGCAGCTTTCTGAGACCAAACTGGAAGCCCGAAAGAGAGCATGTGTTTCCCCTGCCCAGCCTTTTAATCCCATGTCCTTATGGGCCTGTAGCTACACCCAAAGCAGGAATGGTCAGAGGCACAAGTATCTAAGATCTCTCCCTACAAAAATGTATTATAAGAATATAATAATTTGTGTAATTCCTGAATATTTTATCTACTTAGCACTACATTATTAGAATGGGAAGTGAAAATAAAAACTTCACAATTAAAGAAGAAACCATGAATTTGAAAATGAGGAAGAAATGACATTTTGGAAATGCTTGCTGTAAGGAAATGAAAGGGAGAAATTATGGAAATATATTATAATCTACAAAAAATAAAACAAATAAAAAAACAAGTATTTGCTGTGATTTTGATATGTCAAATAATGACATATTATGGGAATATTCAATTAAGAGGTATATATAATATAGAAAATATCATAATCTCCAAGTTGAATGTAAATATACATTATGTGCAAAATATTAGATAGTGACATTAGGATATGGAACTGCATTTATATATATATTTAGTTCTTTGTATAGGCTAACATGATAACTTTGTTTAGGCTAGCATGTTCTTATTTTGAAATTATTTCAAATAATCTCAAGGAAGAGAAACTGAAGAATGACACTGAAGATGTAAATGGTATAAAAGATAGTCTAAACAATAACATATAAATATGCTGGATTTGCCATGTTGCATATTTTCAGAATATGCAAAACTTAAGCTCATTTAAAATATTTAGGCCACAGTTTATGTAAACTATGTAAGATGATATTCATATGTTTATAACCCATGATAAATGAAATTGCAAAATCTGTAGCACTACATGGTAAAGAAAGGAAAAGTTACACTACTTTCATGTTTTTCATATGTGTAATATTAATAAAATCATATTTAAAGGCCATATTTAAAATTAACTGACATTTTCAATTCTGAAATTGTCCTCATTTGAAGGGTTTATAAATCTGTCTATGTAAGCATTTATCTTCTTAAAGTATCAAACTTATTAATAAATAATTATTTTACACTGTGACATATTTGACTTAATATGTCAAAATATACCTTCATTGCATGTCATTTAATTGTATATTTTTAACATTTTAAGTAACTATTATTTGATATTGTGTAGCCAAATTAATTAATCTAGTATTAACATTTTACTGCAAAGAATTATTTTGAAATTTCTTAGTTTTTTTTACTTTATGAACAGACTGCCTGCAAAGAACTGTAGAAGATGTATTTATTGAATTCTCTAGTTTTCAATAAAATGTCTTTTCTAGGAAAGTAACTCAGTTAAGCATATGTAAGCCTTAATAGCAACACTTTTGACAGTTGTAGGTTAATGTACCCTTGAAGTGTTTGGGCAGAACAATAGCTTGGCTATGAAGGAGCAATTTCATTCTTCCAAACTTTCCTCCTACTACAACATCTGGATAATAACATATGCTTTTCTAATGAGACCATTTGTTAACTCTCCTCAGTCAGAAATTTACTACATGCTTTCCATTTTGTACAGCTACCTAACAGATCACTGCTGGCAGACAATATATAGTAGTATGCATTTTTTTTGTAAACTAGGAATGAACTGTTATAAAGAACCTGTATAAAAATTTAAATACTTATTGTTCCATACTGACTTAAAATAATTGGAACAAATCTAAGCAAGTGATACTTATTAGTCATTTAGTAAATAAAAATTCCGGTAATGTGATATATTTTCTTCATTTATGTATTGATGGAATTCACTACTGGTTTGTTTTCTGGCCATGGTGAACATGTAATAACAAGTAAATGGGCAAGTTTCTCTGTGGTGTTTTAACTATTTTAATAAACATACACTCCAGAGTACTAGAGATGAAGCTGTAGTATCATTTTCTAGGCTCTCTTTCTACAAGAAACCTTATTGATGAGTTCTATAGGGGCTGTATCAGTTGACATTCCATCAACAGGGTGTCAGAGTTAACATTCATTCTCTGGTCACATTGAGGATAGGAAGTCATTGAAGTCTTAGGATTATCCAGCCATACTGAGAAGAGGCAGCAGTCTGAGGTTTGGTGGAGCCAACACTGCCTTTCAGTCACAGGTTTAGAAAGAGTTAGTGACCAGCTGCTTTGCTCTTCTGATCTTCAGCTTGAAGCTTGATCCCCAACATTAGTCTCTGGGTCATTTATTTTTTGTGCTACAATCTCCTTTCACCATATTCATGACTTTGAAGTTTGTTTGTTTGTGGTAATTGGTTTGTATATATATATATATATATCCAATACCAGCTTCATAATAAAATTGTTTTTATTTTTTTCACTATGATTTCATGAATTGTAGTTTTGAAAACCTTCACTGTAAACCTTCTAAATATATGTTGGTATATTTATGATATATTATATCACATACCATAATAAACTTTAATTTGTAAACTTTGGAACATTCTTGTAGATATTGCCTCAAATATCTTGTTTTGAACTTAAGTTGTTATAGTATAAAATTAAGCTTTTCTTTTTGTATTTCATGTAATGTCTATTTAAAGTGCTTTATCTAAGCAACTTCAAAATTAATTATGTAGCAGTCACATAATGTCAATAGGCGCTAGAGACAACATTGACCTAAAAAATATATAACCATATATATATGAGACTTCTTTGGTGATGAGTTTCGTTTGCTAAGTGAGGGTTCTGTTCCTGACTGATTTCCATTAAACTTCATCAAAATATCATGGGATATATTTACTGTCACAAAGCAGAGCCTCGAGGACGTTTTGAAATAATCCATCTACATTTCTTACATGACCAAACCATGGAGATGGGCTTAATATTTACACAACCTTTCAGACTTATCCTGCTGCTTTGAATTTTTGGAAAAGATATATGGGTATGTGATGTGATTTATTTTCTCTTTCACAGTAATAGATGAAAGCAAATGAATCCTGATTTTAAATATTCCATATAATATTTTATAGAGCTTTCTTTTACCTCTAAAAATTTTACTTATTGTACTAAATTGCATCATTATTATTCATTTTGTTGCTTTTCTTATTATGGTATATCAATTATTCATAATCTATGAATACATAGATAGATACATGGTAATCATAGAAATTTTGAAAAATAAAACAAAATAAACTTTTGTGAAGCCAGCTACTTATGGATAAAACGGTTTACTGAATGATTCACTAAGTCACACTACATCTGCCATGATGAGACTAATTTTTTTGCCCGAAATTTTCTTGGGGGTGGGTTGCAAGGGCAGAGGGCAGATATAAAGGGATAGGGAAATAAAGGGCAACAAGATGCATGGTGTGAAAAACAAAATAGATAAAAAGTCTAAAAAGAATAAATATAACCTTTAAAAGTGTAGCATCAAATGCATAATCTATGAGAGAAACAATTGGTGGTAGACTTGATTAAAATGAATATACATGTATAATTTACAAAATATGCCATTTAGGGAATGAAGAAGAATTCTGATACTAAATCTGATAAAATAATCAAAGAATTCTTAAACCGCAATGGTAACAGAACTGATACAAAACTATCATAGAGACATGCACATGTCAGGTAGAAATATGAAAAAAATTCACAAAACAGCAAAAAGTCTTCTGTATCATATGTCATAGGGAAAATGAAACTTCACTCATAAGGTGATAGTACTATAATTCTAGTGGAATAGCTGAAATCTACAATGATAACGATACATTTTGCAGAATATGTGGAACGGCAGTAACATTTCTTCATTTGTGATGGGAAAAAGGTACTATGCAAAGTAACTTACAGATTCTTACAAAATTAACAGTCCTATTATCTGCTCTTATATCTATATCCATTGGTTCTCAGCAAGTATAGAACTTATGTGTCCCATAATTGAAACACAAGTCATGGAGAGATGACTTGGGTCAAGAACATATAATGGATTTGAAGAAGGCCAGGATTCAGTTTCCAGAATTTAATTCTTCACTCAAAACTACCTGTAATTCCAGTGCCAGGAATTTGATCCCTTATTGTGGCCTCTGGGGGTGCCTGCATGACATGTGTGTAAATATATATACTCAGACTGACATGTATAGACCAAAATAATAAAATAAATGTTCAAAAACTGAATGTAAAATTAATTAACAGTTTTATTTATGGTTGGTAAGACTTGGAAATAATCATGATAAACCTCAAAGAGTGAATTAGTAAAGAGCATTGAGCATGGAGTTAATGGGGTATTATTCAGGGTTAACAGTCCAAGACAGAAAATTAAATATAATTACTAATTGAAATAAACAGTCTTAAAGACAAAATGTTGTATTATAACAACTATATGACATTAGGAAAGTATGCAACTCTAAAGATACAAAACAATATAGTATTTTCTAGGATTTGTGTTGTATAGCAATATTCTCTAATGGAAACTTTACCATCCTGGAGTAATGCTCTATAAGACTGAGGAAGTGGAATTTCCAACTTGAAATATTCACTTGTTGAGGGGAGATCTTTAATTCTTTTGAAGTAAAAAACTTACAAATCTTAGGTAGTCCCTTTTACTAACAAGATTCATACGTCCCTCACTGCCTGAGGTTATACATACAAAAGATATTACTATTTAAACTCATGCAGAGTGCTCAAGAGATAAAGGTCTTTTGATCATGACCCACACTGTGGTAGCATTTTGGTAATGAAGCTGACTTTGCAAGGCCCTTGCTTGGTCAGTAACTCCCCATTATGTAGTCGTTTATGAACTCTAATAATCCCATATCTCACCAAGTTGAACTTTAGAAGCTTCACTCATTTTGTCTCTCATTGGTTCCATTATTAGTTTGGGATTGATTATGTTTCTTCATGTTTCAACGGGTACAATCTGAGAAAATATATACTTGAGTGTATGGATCACAGAGAATTTTTTATAGTGAGAACAGTTCAAATAATACTACATTATTTTCTTTATGGATTTGTCCAAAACAATGATGTATACAAATTTAAGAAAGAAGTCACTGTTGTTGTGGGCTGATGGTGATTTTGATATGTCATTTTAGGTTTAATGATTATTTAACACAGGAACCCCTCTGCTTATGATGTGACATTGGAATGATGAATCATAGGTAGGTAAAAAGGGGAAGGCTCTTTTTCCTTCCTTCTCAAATTTTTCTGTGAAACTAACATCCAAAGTTAAAAGAAATAGAAATCTATAAGTCCTTGCCTTATATGTTGACATGGACCAATATTTAAAATGTTCAAAAACTCATTCCTTTTTTTCCCTAAAACAGTATAATCATGAAAGATGCATTTAGTTTCAACAGTAGGTATTTGGTTTTTCATTGTAAAGATTTAAATTTGTCTTTCATGAACGTAAGTAATATGCTCAATAACTTTGAAAATGTTTAAAACACTTACCATTTATTTGAAAGTACATACCAAGTAACTTACTAATATTATTTTATGATCACTGGAAAATATGGGCTTTTATGTGATATTGGTTTTCAAGTAATTTATTGAAAGTCCTGGAGGTTTTTGCACTATTTAAGTTGAAGAATTTTATTTGGAAAATATATGATACACCAATTCTTCAAGTGTAAAAAGTAAACTGAAAATGTTTTATCAGGTCAACATGAGACCAAGCTCTCATGTCCTCAAATTAATAAATCGCTGAGTTAAAAACAACATTATCTGGCAGCCACATCAGTACAAGTGTTTCTCAGACGGAATTTCCCTTCTGTCCTTCTGTCCCTCTGTCCCTCTGTTCCTCTGTCCCTCTGACCCTCTGACCCTCTGTCCACAGTTGGCAAGAAGACAGCCTGCTGGCAGAATCAGTGCATAGATGAAGCTGTAGAGAAAACCTGAGAGACTAGAAAGAGTACAGAATCTTAATAGATTTCAAAACTTCTGGCTTTGAAAACCTTAGACATTTTTACAAATAGTTTTATAAAGTTTTACTAAAAAGGAAAAAGGTTCAATAATGTGTCCAAGAAGTCTCCTAGACTTCTTCTCCATATCACATCATATGCCAGAGGATCAAGAAGACCAAAAGGAGAACTTTTAAAAACATATTTTAATTTATTTTTTGAGAGTGTATTTGTTTATATTTTTCCTCTGCCTAAGTATCTGAGATACTACCCTACCTATCCATCCTAATACAATTCTGTCTCTGTCTTTGTCTCAGTACACACACACACACACACACACACACCAGTCTCCATGCCTATTTTTGCTCCTTCATGCTGAACTTCTGTCTGCCTTGAGCTTGTGAATGTTTTATGTATGCTGTCACAGGTCCATGAGTTCAGTCTTTCCACTTCTTCTATATAGATCACTAAGTCCTAAGAGAAGCTTCATGATCTACACATCTTGCCTAGGCATAATATTCTGATGTCTCTTACTCTCTGCATGTTGCCAATCACGAGTTTCTATGTTGACCTCTACTGCAAGAAAAAAACACCTCTGATTCTGGTTGAGTGATGCATACAACTATGAGCATAGCTATAGTTATCAGGAGTCATTCTATTGCTGTTGAATTAGCAGAATAATAAAAGAGCTTCTCCCATCTAGCTTCATGTTTTGTTTTTGGTGTTGTTTTTTAATGTTGCTGTTTGTGTTTTTTTATCATGAGAGTATCAAGTATGGATTCCATATCATAGAATGAACCTTAATCCATTAAAAATGATTTGTTAATTCTATAGGATTTGTGTCCCCTTTGGATCAGTGTGCATATTTTTCCAGGTGTATTTTGTTTGTAGATACAAGTGTTCACAACTGAGTGAGACTGATGAGGACATTTCTCCTCTAGGAGTATACATAGCACCTCCTAGGACTATGAATGCTAGTTATTACGGATGAGTTTCCAGTTGAGTATCAGACAGATTTCTCAACTGTCTGACTCAAGTTTGTGTTGTCTTTAGCAGTAGGGTCCTAATGCCACATCTAAGTATAACTAGTAGCATTGGCAATAACCTGTAATTTTAATGAAATTTTGAAAAACATAAAATCCAGAAAAATAATTTCTTACTCTTTAAAGAGAAAGGGAGGAGCAGAAGTTTCTAGGTCTTCTCACATGGTTGGGTTATATATAACAACTTCCTGGAAGAGGTATGGAGTAGTTTTAAGCATGTATCCTATCTTTTTTCATCCATGCTATGATATATTCTATTCTCTAATAAAAGGCTCCCAATGGGTCACTATGTGTTGTGAGTTCTGAACTACAATACACATTAAGTGAGTTAAGAAAATTGGAGATTTGTCTAAGCAATGTACTGCTGGTCTGCTCAGTCTTGATGAATTTCCTGTAGGCATGAAAACTCTTGTCCTACTATAGCAACCTCCCAAGGAAGGGATGAAGTGTAGTTTTGTATATCATGATGTCATGAAATTTTCTTTACCTTGAACAATGACAGATGGACATTAGTTGAATACAGAGGTACTTCCACAAATGTCATTTATCATGCCTGAAAAGCAACAGAACTAAAACTAGAAGTTTCTCCTCAATGTATGAATATAGAATAATGGTATATTCTTATAAATTCATAGCTCTAAATTTTGAATGGCTGTTTTTCTCAGTTTTATCTTTATACCTAGTGTTATCTATAAAAGAATAAAGTCATATTTAAGTTGTGCTGTTTGATCTGTCAGCAGTAAATCATTTTCTTAAAGACAGTATTCTCAGAGTCAAGGAGAAAAAATGCAACTTCAAAGTACAAAATCTCATTTTTCTTTTTAAATATGATAACATTTTCAAAGATGAGAGAAATCTGCCTTGAAGCTAGGAACTGATTTTACGGTGTAAGTTCTTTATTTCATTTGCATTTGATACTAAATAAAAGAGCATATAACACATCAACTATGACTGCTCAAGTTTGTTAAGGTGAGACATATTAGAAGTTAGAATTGTAAAACCATTAGTCATGAAATAACGGTGTCTTGCATCACTTATTAAATCCCTTGTTTGTTGAACAATGAGCAAAGAACTGGATGTAACATCTCAAACAGGAAGAAAATTAAAATTTTGTGGGGACATAAAAATATTCCCCATAGACTGATAAACGTGATAATTTGGTACCCATATGGTGAGATTATTTAGGGGAGATTGTGGAACCTGTAAGAGGAGGAGCATATACTGAAGATGTATATCATATGGCAGAGGAAGAGTGTGTAGTCACTTAGGTTTTACTGTTTGTAACATTTCTTGATACTTCTTTCTACTTGAATAAAAATCTTACTGCCTTTGTTTCCCTTGCAACTGATATGTCTTCTACAGTCTAGAACCAAAAGTTAAAATACATTCTTTCTTATTCAAATTGCTTTCAGCAGGACAGGTTTTGACAATGACAGAAAGGTAAGTAGTATAGCGTATAGTATTAGGTAAAAGGTATTGTTTCTGTACAGAACCCCACTCTGCTGCTTTTTGGAGGAATGTGGAAAATTTTGGAACTTTAGGTTAGGAAAAAGGCTATTCTCATGTGAGCCTAGTAGACAATAGTAAAGAGAATAATGCACACAATGGAGGCTCACATCATGAGGATTAAGATAGAAAAAGGGAAATAATAACTAGTGTGGAATAGTTTATTAACATAGTTTATCCCCAAAGAATATACCCATATTCTGCCTATGCAATTTATGCAAAGCTGATTTTAAAAAGAATAGCCTACTTGCTTTGGGGTAGATAGCATATTTCATGACAGTATAATATTGAATTGGTGGTATGATTATTGATAATGACATTTATGAAAGTCTACAATAAAAAGGGTTAAAAGTGGAAAGGGAAGAAATGAAAAGAAGCTAAATTTAGAGAGTAAAAAAAAGCCCAGAAAGGGGGGAGTGCCAGCCTACAATCCCATGGCCAGAGAGTCTGGTAAACAGAACCTTTATTCAGTGGCTGATGGAAGAAGAGGCAGACTTCCATGGCTAAGCACTGAGCTGAACTCAAGAAAGCCAGTAACAGAGAAGGAGGACTGATGATCAAAGGGATTAAGACAGTGTTGGTTTAACCCCCAGAAACACCTGACCTGACAAGGGTTAACTCTTGAATCCCAGGCTGATGCCTGAGAATCCAGCATGAGACTGATCAAGACCCCCTGAATGTGGGTGTCAGTGAGGAGGCCTAGGTAATCCATTGAGCCTTGGGCAGTAGATCAGTATTCATCCCGAGTATACACATGGACTTTGGACTCCCATCCAACAATGTGAGGTGCACTCTCACCCTGAACTCTTGGGGGAGGGTCTATTCCCTGCCCTGGATGAAATGACAGACTATGGACACCCCCAAGGAGGTCCTCACCCTCCCTGAGGAAATGAGGGGATATTGGGGGGGGACTGGAGGGAGGGCACGGGAGGAGGGGAGGGAAATGGAGAGGGACCAGGAACTGACTTGGGAAGCAACCTTGTTTCTAATTTATATTTAAATTTAAAAATAAATGATAATAAAATAAAATAAAATGTTACATGTAACTCAGCAGTCAAAATGCTAGCAAGGGAACACTATTCATTCTGTGTTGTAGACTGACAAGAAATGTTTAATGCTTCCATAAAAACTAAATGTATTAGACTGGGGAGATGGCCTGGGGTGGGGAATAAAGTACTATCCAGGCAAGCAGAAGGATCTGGGTTCAAGTCCCAGAAAAAAAAAAGCCCAGAAAGGGCCTGACTTCTACATGCCCTCTTTGGGATCTCCTGGTCTGTGGACTTTGGGCAGGTAAAATTGCTCCAGGCAGATCAAGCCATCCAGAGTCTCTGACATCAAGGTGATAGTACCGCCTCCACCCACTGGAGATGAAGTGCCTCAGATGCGCCTTCACCCATCATTAGACCAATCAGAGTATTGAACCTGCTTGCACCCACCAGAAGAGACCCTTGGACTACCAGGAGAGGAAGAAAACTGACCAGCATGCATTGGAAAAAAGATGAAAAGATGACAATATAAGAACATATTAAACAACAGACAAACCAATATGATGCCACCAGAGTCTAGGGACTCTACACCAGCAAGACCTGAAGATCCAAACATAGATGAAGCAGAAGATAACGGCCTTAAAAACAACTTCATGTAGATGACAGAGACACTAAAAGAGGAAATGTAAAATATCCTTTAAGAAATGGAAGAAAAAAAACAAAAAATTCAAGAAATGGAGGATAAGACAAATCAAAAATTGGAAGGAAAAATTCAAACAGTGCAAGGATTGAAAGCTGAAGAAGACAATAAAAAAAGACACACAGTCTAAAGGAATGCTAGAATTAGAAAAGCTGGAAAAATTATCAGGAACTACAGATGCAAGTGTAACCAACAGAATACAAGACATGGAAGAAAGAATCTTAGGTGTTGAAGATTTACTAGGAGAAATAGATTCTTAAACAAAAGAAAATCTTAAGTCCAACAAATCCCTAACACAAAATGTTCAGGAAATATGAAACATTGTGAAAAGGCCAAACCTAAGAATAATAGGCATAGAAGAAGGTGAAGAAACCCTACTCAATGGTACAGAAAATATATTCAACAAAATCACAGAAGGAAATTTCCCAACCTAAGGAAAGATGTGCCATAGAAAGTACAAGAAACTTACAGAACACCAAATAGAGTGGACCACAAAAAAAGTTCCCTTGCCAGATAATAATGAAAACACCAAACATGTAGAATAAAGAAAGAATATTAAGCAAAGAATAAAGTTCAAGTAACATATACAAGCAAACCTATCAGAATTACACCAGAATTTTTCACAACACTGAAAGCCAGAATGTCCTCGATAGATATTCTACAAACACTAAGAGACCACGGATGCCAGCGTAAACCAGTATACAAAGCAAAGGTTTCAATCACTATCAATGGAGAAAACAAGATTTCCATGGCAAAACAACATTTAAAAAATACATATCCAGCCAGGCGTTGGTGGCGCACGCCTTTAATCCCAGCACTTGGGAGGCAGAGGCAGGCAGATTTCTGAGTTCAAAGCCAGCCTGGTCTACAGAGTGAGTTCCAGGACAGCCTCCAAAACAATACAGAGAAACCCTGTCTCGAAAAACCAAAAAAAAAAAAAATACATATCCACTAATGCCGTCTTAAAGAAAGTACTGGAAGGAAAACTACAACCTAAGGAAGTTAACTACAGTCACAAAACATAGGCAATAGATTATACCACTTTAACAAAGGCCCAAAAAGGGGGTAAATCCACATACAATACCACCACCTCCAACAAATCCAAAAAAGAAAGAATTAACACTCAATGGTCATTACTATCACTTTTAATTATCTTAATTTACCTATAAAAAGACACAGGCTAACAGAATGGATACTAAGAGAGAATACATCCTTCTGCTGCTTACAAGAAACTCACCTCAACTTCAAAGACAGATGCTACCTCAGAGTAAAGAGTTGGGATAAGATTTTCCAATCAAATGAACCCAAGAAACAAGCTGGTGTAGCAATGCTAATATCTAACAAATTAGGTTTCAAACTAAGATAAATCAAAAGAGATTTTATACTCATCACAGGAAAAATCCATCAAGATGAATTCTTAATTCTAAACATCTATGCCCCAAATACAAAGGCACCCACATTCGTAAAAGAAACATTTACTAAAACTCAAATCACACATAAAACCTCACATACTTATAGTGGGGGATGTCAATGCCACTCTCACTACTAGAAAGGACCACCAGACAGAAACTTAACAAATAAACAAATCAAGTAACAGAAGTTATGACCCAATTGGGTTTAACAGACATCTATAGAACATTCTATCCAAACACAAAGAATATACATTTTTCTCAGCACCACAAAGAACATTCTCTAAAATCGACCACATACTTGGCAACCTAGCAAACCTCAACAGGTACAAAACAATTGGAATAACCTCCTGTATTTTATCAGACCTACATTCAATAACAACACAAATTGCAAAAACCCTAACACTCGTGGAAATTGAAAAATGCACAATTGCACCATTCCTGGGACAAGGAAGACATAAATTAAAGACTTCCTATAATTCAATGAACATGAGGACACAACATACCCAAACTTATGGAACACTTTGAAACCAGTGCTAAGATGAAAGCTCATAGCACTAAGTGCCCACATGAAGAAACTGTAGAATAATCACACTAGGGAATCAATAGCACAAATGAAAGTTCAAGAACAAAAAGTAGCAAAGTCACCATAGAGGAGTAGATGCCAGGAAATAATTATATTGAGGGATGTACTAAATAAAATACAAACAAAGAAAACAATACAAACAATCAATGTAACAAAGAGTTTATTCTTTGAGAAAATCAACAATATAGACAAAACTTTATCCAAACTAACCAAAGGGCAGAGAGAGAACATACAAATTAACAAAACCCGAAATGAAGAGCATAACAACAGACACTGCAGAAATCCTGAGAATCATCAGGTCTTACTTTGAAAACCTTTACTCCACAAAATTCAAAAATTGAAAGGAAATGAACAATTTTCTGGATACATATTACTTCCTAAAATTGAATCAAGTATAGATAAGCAATTTAAATAGACCTATAACCCCTAATGACATAAAAAGAGTCATCAAAACTCTCCCAACTAAAAAAGCCCAGAGCCAGATGGCTTCAGTACAGAATACTACCAAAATTTGAAAGAAGAGATAATACCAATACTCTTCAAATTATTTCATACAATAGAAGCAAATTCTTTTTATGAAGCTACAATTACCTTTGTACCCAAACCACACAAAGACACAACTAAGAAAGATAAATACAGACCAATATCCCTCATGAATATTGATGCAAAAATTCTCAATGGGTTGGCAAAACAAGCAGAGACAGCTGATCTGAACAAGGGGGAGCTCTTGAACCCCAGACCAACAACTGGGAGGCCAACATGGGATTGATGTAGACCCCCTGAGTGTGAGAGTCAGTGAGGAGGCCTGGGCAAACTATGGGGCCCTAGGCAGTAGATCGGTATTTATCCCTGGCATACAAATGGACTTCATATGTCCATAACATAAAGAGGGATGCTCTATCAGCCTGGACCCTGCCCTGAGAGAAATGACAGACTCTGGATATGCCCTATGTGGAAGGAAGTGGGGATTGGGTGAGAGATGGGGAGGGGTGTGGGGGGGAGGGGAGGGAGAGGGAACTGGGATTGACATGTGAAGCATGCTATTTAAAATTAAAGTAATAAAAAAATTCTTGCAAATAGAACCCAAGAACACATCAGAGAAATCACTGACCATGATCAAGTAAGCTTCAACCCTGGGATGCAGGGATGGTTCAACATACAAAACTCCATCAATGTAATCCACCATATAAACAAAATGAAAAAAAAAAACCCACATAATCATCTCACTAGATGCTGAAAAAGCCTTTGACAAAATCCAACAGCCCTCATGATAAAGGTCATGGAGAGCTCAGGGATAACAGGAACATACCTAAGCATATTAAAAGTGATATACATTAAATCCATAGCCAACAACAAACTAAATGGACAGAAACTCAACACAACTCCTCTATAATCAGGAGCAAGATGAGACTGTCCAATCTCTTAGTATCTCATCATATAGTACCTGAAGTTCTATCTAGAGCAATAAGAAAACAAAAGAAGACCTGTTGGGGTACCCCGAATTGAGGAGGGGTCCCCAAGCTGGATTTGTCACCCCAAGAATCAAGAGTCCACCCGCCAATTGATGCAACACGCAAGAGGCTTTAATTAGGCATCTGCAGATGGGCCTCTCAGTCAGCTTTTAGACCGATTGGCCCCGAGGTTCAGTTACAATCAGCTTTTAAAGACAAAAACCACAAGCTTTTGGGAGGGGTCCCTATCTCATGACGGGGGAAGGGGATACGTAACTCCCGACCCAGGGAAGTAGATGTCTTCCTGACCTACAATGTTGTAAATTCCTCAAACCTTGGCATGAGTTAATTATCTCTCCCTAAGTAAATAGTGTTATCTCCTTGTTTCCCACTAGTCTTGTTTGCCCATCTCTGATGCCCTGGTCAGTTCTTCACAGATGGTCAGCAGCCCGTAATTGGCCTTTTGTGGATAACAGCCCTTCTGCAATTAAGGTTGCTAAACCATACATTCCATACTGTGGTATGGCTGGTTCCTGGGATGGGGTCCTTTGTTCACTTCCCAAGTTCTCTAGTGGGGTGCCCTCCCTGTTTAAGATTATATTTTATTTCTATAAATTCAGGGTCTTTCAGACCAAGGGGATACAAATTGGAAAGGAAGAAGTCAGACTTTCACTATTTTCAGATGACATGATAATTTGTATAAGTGACCCAAAAATCTCTACCAGGGAACTCCTACAGCTGATAAATCTCTTCAGCAAAGTGGCAGGATACAAGATTGACTAAAAAAATCATAGCCATACTATATACAGATGATAAATGGGCTGAGAAAGAAATTAGAGAAACATCACCCTTTACAATAGCTACACACAACATAAAATAACTTAGGGTAACATTAACTGAATAGAAACTTTGAGTTTTTAAACAAATAAATTAAAGAAGATACCAGAAAAAGGTAAGATTTCCCATGCTCTTGGACAGGTATGATCAACAGAGTAAAAATGGCAATCTTTCCAAAAGCAAGCTACAGATTCAATGCAATCCCCATCAAAATACTGGCACAATTCTTCTCAGACCTTGAAAGAATAATACTCAACATTATAAGGAAAAACAAAAGACACAGGATAGTCAAAACAACCCTCTACAATAAAGGAACTTCCAGAGATACCACCATCTCTGATTTCAAGCTCTGTTATAGAGCTATAGTTATGAAAACAGCTTAGTATTGCCTCAAAAATAGACTGGCAGACCAATAGAATCAAATTGAGAACCCTGATATTAACCCACACACCCATGAACACCTGATTTTTGACGAAGAAGTTAAAATTATACAATGGAAAACAGAAAGCATCTTCATCAAATTGTGCTGGAATAACTGGATATTGGCATTTAGAAGACTGCAGATAGATCCATGTCTATTGCCATGCACAAAACTTAAGTCCAAATGAATCAAAGACCTCAACGTAAATCCAGCCACACTGAACCTCTTAGAAGAGAAAGTAGTTGGTACCCTCAAACGAATTGGTACAGGAGACAGATTCCTGAACTTAACACAAGTAGCACAGACACTGAGATTGACAATTAATAAATTGGACCTCCTGAAACTGAGAAGCTTCTCTAAAGCAAGGACACAGCCAAAAATCAAAGTATCAGCATTCAGGGATTGCCATGTAAAACAAGATTGTTTCTAATTTGAATTAAAATAATGGGAGAAAAAGGCCAGTGTGGGGACACCAGACCTTGAGCAGAGACCCACTTCCCCAAAGGCCAGGGAGTAGGCAGCTGTAAGACAATGTTTACTAAAAACATGTTTACTAAAAACAATACAATGCCCAGGGCAACAAGTTCCTGAAAAGGGCTGGCCCAAAGGAACTGCCCTGTCCTCGATCTTTTCCAAAGACTAACCGCTTCCTCAGACCCAACCACATCCACCTCTGGTGTCCGGGTATATAATAACCAGCCAGAAGAGGAATAAAAGAGAGCCTTCTTGAGGAGCCTTCTGGTCTCTGTGTCCTCAATCCCGACACCCTCGCCACATTCTCGGACACAGGCTGCGCAGCGGGCATGGCAGGCCAGGAAGCTTAATGTTGCAGTAAGCCATATGTTTATGAAGAGACAGTAATTGTTGAAAAGATTAGTATTAATAAGTCTTCCATTTGGAACAAAACAATATAAAATGTGTCCTGAGGGCAATATCCCACCCAGCTAAGTCTCCATATTCTGTAATAGAGCTTAATTGTTGCATGCTACTAGATATAAGTTGCCTAGAATTGTTTTTATTCACTTCTGAAGCTGCTGCAACTGTAGTCCAAGAGGGTAGGTTCCATTGTAGTCTGGCGTCTCAATTTAGTAGTCTACATGGTACTGACTTCAGAGATAAGACAGAAGCAAGACTGAGGAAATGGTGGATTCTTCTTATCTTTTCATTATCTGAAAAGATCTTGGGTAAGGCCAACAAATGTGTCACAGAGCTGGAGTCCCTATGAGCCATTCTCTGAGAGGTCATTTTGTGAAACTTTGAAATGAAATGTCAGTTTCATAGAGACACCTTAGGTGTTGGAGGTGCCAGAAATGTGAGACATCTGCCTAGAGGAGCTACAGGATACAGAGACTAGAAATAGCAAGATGTATATTAAAGGCAGCAATGCTCAAAGGACAGAGTTATTCATATTTTGAAGTTGAAGTTCCTGACCCCATACTACTATATTTGCTATTCTCCCTGATGAGCTTCTGTCTTGCTGTTGTCCAGTCTTGACCCCACAGTTTCTACTTTTTTAATGGAGATACATATTTCATAACAATGTATGGTGGAAACAAAAATATGATATGGATTACAGGCTCATTGTTAAGACTTTGGTTTAATTCTCAGAAGAGATTTGGACTAAACCATTGAGTAGTGTTAAGATTGTTAGTTTATGGTGGTTACTGTTTGTTTCTTTGTTTTGCTTTTTGATGTTGGAATGAATATATTTTGCACCATGCAATGAACTTGAGACTCCTTTAACAGGTATGGACTGCTGTGGTTTGAGTGGCAAGTGTGCCAGATTTATTCTCATGTGTTTCAATATTTTGTCTCTGTTTAATACCTTGGGTGGGGGTTATACAATCTGGTAAAGCCTTGTTGCAGGAAGCTTGTCACTAGATTTCATAATCCCACATAGCATTAATCAAAACTGTTGAGGATAAACATCAACGATCTTAATCAGGTATAAAAACTGGAAACTACAACAGGCAATCTTGTTCATGGAAGCAATATATAAAGGGGAGAAAAGGAATGTAAGAGCAGGAAGATATGGGAAAATGATATAAATGTGATCTTCAATGCAAATCCATCCATTGTGGTCAGGAACAGACACAATGTACAGTTGTTGGCACTGGATACACAAAATAATTCAATTAAAAATACCATCTCAATTGTTATACAGACAACCCTAGTTATAATCATCAGATTAGAAAAAAAATTATAATGACATAATCTAAAACATGGACTTGTAGAGAGGAAATAGTAAGGTTATAAGTACAGAAGAGAAATGAGACTACACAGAAAAAGAGTAAATGCAATGGATTATATACATGAATGAAATAAACATATATAAGTTTAATTAATATTTAAAATACTTAAAATAGTAGAACAACAATAGGAAAAACTGTATTTTTCAATTTATATAATGTCTAATCAGAATTTTAGTAAAAATATTTGTATACCTTTTCCATAATTCTTAACGAAAATTTAAATTCCAATATAACTCCTGAATTAATATAGTCTTTTAACTCATAATATTTTATGTAATTTATAATGTATTAAAATTGCAATAATTTATATACAACCATTAATTTCCTGACTATGTGACAATAAAAAATGAAATATAAATAAAGTTGGGATATATGCTGTAGCAGGCATAAAACTTGAAAACTTATGCTATGTACAGATTTAAGTTTCCTGATGAACTGCCAGAGTGTGTGGTTTTGAATTTTTTCAGTGGGCACATATATATTCAACTTTAGATTGTATTTATGGTTTCATAACTCTAAAAGTATAATGGAATACATTAACTCATACACATTAAATGCATGAAATGTACGGTATATGAGTTACATCAATAAAATGCTTCAAAGAAAACTTAAAATACATAAGATGTATGCCAGGATTTGACAGGAATTAACACTGAATATCAGATCGCTGGAGTGAGAACTGAAATGCATATATAAATAAATGTGGAGTAGACATCTCCAGCATTTTCTCTCTACTTACATCCATATTCCTTAACTCAGTTGTACCTGCTAAAACTGAACTGTGCGTGTATTTGTATCTGGTGACATTGTTCCTTATGGACACTCTTGGTCCACTAATTGACACATAGTCTATGAAGACACTATCAGTTGTAAAATATCATATATGTATACATTTTCTACTAGGAAACATAACTTACAGTCAATTAAAGATCCTCAAGTTTGTGTTCATTTTAAGTAAATGTAGTACTAAGAATATTGAAAGACACATTCCAAAAAGCCAATATATAAAGAGGCATGAGAATGGAAAGTCATTGAGAAAGAGGAGAGAAGAACAAAGAGTGACTTCGAGTAGAGAGTATGGTGAAGACGATGTACTAGTCACCTGAATCATGGCTGACCACCTGCATCTAACTTCTTCTCATTGTGGCGTGAAATCTCCTTGTTCTGTGTGTGTAATTTTACATAAGTCTGTAAAATTTGTAAAGCTTTTGGAAGTGATGCTTCTTACAAATGCAGGTCTTATTAACTTCAAGCTAATAACCTAAAATGTGTTTGTATACATGGGAACAAATAACTAGCTAGATTTCTTTGAGTTTGAAATCGTATACAAGCACAAAAAAAATTTAATCTCATCTAGGGCCATGTTTATGTTTCCCCAAGGTTATGTGAACATTGTGGAAAAGAGGACAAGAAGATTTTAAGAGCTACAAGTTGGGTAAGACTGTTGAAATATAATGCCTTATGTCAAGGCCATTAACCCGTAAACTTGCAGCTGCTTTGGTTGTGTGCACAAGGCATATGCCATGTAAACCAAGTCAGCACTAAGAAAGGTGATCAGAGGTCCCACTCATAGCTGAAAAGTCACTTGTAGTTGATGGCTGATAGAGGAAAGAAAATCAATTTTTATCAGGCACATAGTATGGGGTAGCTTCTCCATGCTCGAGTGGATGCCCTAACACTAATGCCAATTTAGGCAGCATTAATTCAATTTAGTGTGTTAAAAGGAGGAAGAAGAGGAGGAGGAGCAGGATATGAGGTTGGGAGGGGGTGTAGTGTTGGTGGTAGAAATTCCAGGAAAATTGAAGGGAAAAATAAACACAGTCAAGAGGCTATGTAGTCACTCTTGACTCTAATTCTTGCCTCAATACATAGTGTCAACTTATACTTAGAAAATAATATTAAAAAGAAGAAGAAGAAGAAAGAATTTACAAAAGTAAACAATATTATAAAAAAGAGGATTAATTTTGTGAAGTTTAGATGTCAACCATTAATGGTCACCCAAGGATTCCCTTGGATGTAGATTCTGAGTAAAGTTGGCTATAGAAGGACCAGTTTGAGGAGTGAACAGACATAACTCAACAGAAACACAACAAATGAATGAATGTGGCCTCTGGGTGATCACCTGTTAAACATTAGAGTATATTAAGGGCAGAAGACTGATGTGAAAGTTTATGAAGTCAAGAATAAGTAGGTGAGAAGAGGTTGGAACTACTGACGAACTTTTGGTCTAGCTCCCAGCAGACTAAAGGACCAGCATCTTGCCTAGTTTGAAGAAATTAGGAACCTCAGGGAAGCTTGAACACGATGGATAATAGATTCATTTCAGGTAAACATCATTGTTCAGACATTTTCAGAGTAGATGGCATTCCCTCAGTAGAGCTGTGTGTCCTGCCTGCTAAACTATCTAACATCACAGCTTCTGCTCTGTCACCTGCATTCCCACAACACAGGATAGGTGAGAAAGAAGGAATCTGAGGATTACAACAGGAGAGTTCACAGGCCATGGAAATATTGATATTTAATGTTTAAGAAAAATAGGAAATGAAGCAAAAGCAAAAGGTCAAAATATAATAACAGCGATATAAAACTTTTAGTTTCATGCCACACCAAGTAAAGTGAAAGGAAGAAGGTCATGCATACTCAAATGGGAGGCATAAGGCAATTTAAATTCTTGATTAGATTGAACAATGGTCATGGTAAAAATGGTAAGGGGAGAGTAGAGTAGGATTATTTTTTTATATTAAGATATATGCACATGACATTCTGTATGGAAATTCAGGTATACACAGAGGTGATTGTCAAAATATTTTAACAGCTGGTGCCACACCAGACTCAAACTGGGTCATGTAGGCTACCTGCTGTGCAGACATCTGGACTTAGATTCTGGACTGAAGCCAAGTCTTAAGGGTAAGGGACAGGACGATTAATAATCTAAGGATATTGTGATATTTAAATGTCTTACCAACTAAACCCACAGATATAGAGAATAAAGGATTTCCAAATTTTAGCAAAAAGTAAAATTTCTATGAAATCAGAAACATTTTGATTATAATCATTGTTAAGGAATACTTTGGAAAACAATCCCTTGAATCCTGTTTATCTCCTGACTCTGTCCCCTATTTTAACTGTGTTGCAATTATGTATTTTTAAACATATACTATTGTCATATTGTACATTATTTTGAAATCATCCATATGTATCAAGAAAGAGAACAATTTCTCATTTTCACAGTAGCTGCTACTTTTCTCATTTTCATTCATGAAATGACAACTCACTTTTACATATAATAGTGATTTGTGCACCATATTTGGTTATGGATGCATTGGGTTCATATGCAAGTGTTTCCATTGTTCTGCTTAAATATATTATCCATAAGACAACTCTTCTATCAGAGCGATGTTGTTTCCTTATAAACAATGACCTTTCATTTTACTCAAGTGGCCTATGTTCATATACAAATCTTTAAAATATTGAAAAAGTATGCACTTTAATTTTTTTCTAATTTGGTTTTTCCAGGTGGGATTTCTCTGTGGCTTTGGAGGCTGTCATGGAACTAGCTCTTATAGACCAGGCTGGTTTCAAATACACAGAGATCCGTCTGCCTCTGCCTCCCGAGTTCTGGAGTTAAAGGCCTTTGCCACCACGCCCGGCTGTATGTGTTTATTTCTAAGTAGGTCTATATGCAGTATGTGCTTGCATGAGTCCTGAACATATTAGATCCTCTGGAATTATAGTTATAGGGAGTAATGAGCCACCATGTAGGTTCTGGGAACTGAACCCAGGTAAAAGAACAGCAAGAGCACTTATCAGCCAAGCCTTCTCTCTAGCCTTTCTCCTTCCTGCCACCTCACAAAGTGTACTTTGAATTTTTTTTAATTAGCTACCTCTGTTAAGCATTTTCTCAGACATGTATTTATATGCACATTTTGCCTTATAATTATTTTATGCCCTGAATATCTTTGAACTTCTCATTTACTAATATCAAGGATTCCCTATTTATTCAACTCTTCCTTTACACAAATTCTCACAAATTTGTTCCTACTTCTACCTCCCTGGCACATCTAAGAAAAGGCCTGCATACCCACTCGTCTACAGTGAACAAAGGGTTCTTCATGAGACAGAAAAACTGTACACTTCAAAAACCTAATGTCATTATAAGGTCATAATCTCTAAGACTTTTTTGTTCTTCAAGATGCTCAAAACTTCAAAGTTACTTGTTTTTCTTTTTGGTTTATTTAAATAACACGTACTTTATGACACATTCTATATACATGTAAAGAACTACAATTAATAATAAATTGTATCTCCTCATAGTTCAGTAAGTTTTCAAGGTTTTACAGGGTGGTAAACCTACTCATTCAACTCTTTGAGTTTCTTTGCCTCTCCAGAAGTGGACAATATTTCAAATTTTGTATTAGTCTTTATTGTATTTATTTCTAGTTTCAATTGAGATCTTTGCATTGTCTCTTGCATAATAACATTGTATAATACAATATGCAGAAATGAAATCATTCTAGATTTCTCTTATCATCTTGGCATGTTCAGCTAGTAATGATAAAATGTATTGATCCTTGAGTCATATTGTCAAGAGTTGTATTATATATATGAAAGACCCTGGACGCTTCAACCATATACAAAGAGCTAGAGAAAAATGCGGATTTTACATATGAGAGAAATATTTTTCCTTAGGGAAAAGCACACTGGTTGGTTATCCAATACCAAATAGTCAGCCTTGAAAACATAAATATATACATGCATTATGCATTCTGAGTAGGCTCTACTTCTGTATATACAGCACATATATAACAACACTTAATAAAAAAAAAGAAGGGCATAGATTTAAAGAAAAGAATATCAATGACTGGTATATGATAGGGCATGGGGTGAGGATAAGGGAATACAAATTACATTATTATAATTTCAAAATAAAAGAAATAATTAAAATTCTCATTATATATTAATGTGAAGCGATGGAGATAGTTACTTGCAAATTAATGAGATTGTTGCAATCCCATTACTTTTAGAACACACAAAATACCTACATAGATGTAAGTAAATCAATGCCTTCCCATTACTCCATAAGAGATAAGGAGTTAATACATACTGGCCCCAGAAATGAAGTTCCAGAATTCATCATTTCTAGTACTTTCAAAGTCTTTTCATCAATCTGTTTAATTTTTATTCTAACTAGAAATACATTATCATTATTTTCTAATATAACATCTCTGTTCTGTAGGAAGTAGAGGAAACTGGGTGAGTGAATTACTGAATTTCTGTATATTTTGACATAGACAAGGTTTATCAAGGACTCCAAGACCAATTGGCCTATGTTAAATTATATACCATTACACATATTGTCCATTTCAGGAAGGATGGCAGAGCTTTCCTCAGGGTTTCAAGGATGAGGGCTTACATATCGAAAGTGCTTGCAATGGAGCTTCTTCTTGGATGTGGATGCTTACAGCTTGAGAATGCTTTCCCAACACAGTCCTCCTACTATGACCAGCACCCATGTGCCTTACATAACAAGCATGCTGAGATTACATGTATCAGAAGTAGTGGTGGTTAGTAAACTACACTTGATCCAAGGTTTATCATATTTGTTACTATGTGTCTGTCCTTTATTCTCTTGCAAACAGTAACCAGGATTCTAGCAACACTTAGGATGCATCATTCTACCCAAGAAGAGGATGAACTGTTCTCTCACATTGTTTTGCTTTGCAAAACTAATTTTATGGGACAATAGTTCAGAGCAAATACTTATATACCTGTAGAGAAATTCAGTGGAAAATTGACCCATCTTCTTGTATTCAAATCTGCATATGAATACACTTATTTTTTTCTTTTTTAATAATTTTTTTATTATTTATTTTTAAGTTTAAATTTAGATTAGAAAAAAGGTTGCTTCACAAGTCAGTTCCAGGTCCCTCTCCCTTTATCTCCCCTCCTCCCATGCCCTCCCCCCAACCCCCACATTATCCCCTCATTTCCCCAGGGAGGGTAAGGCCCTCCATGGGGGTGTCCATAGTCTGTCATTTCATCCAGGGCAGGGCCTAGACCCTCCCCCAAGGGTTCAGGGTGAGAGTGAATCTCACATTGTTGGATGGGAGTCCAAAGTCCATGTGTATACTCCGGATGAGTACTGATCTACTGCCCAAGGCTCAATAAATTACCTAGGCCTCCTCACTAACACCCACATTCAGGGGATCTTGATCAGTTCAGCTCAGTGCTTAGCCATGGGAGTATGCCTCTTCTACCATCAGCCACTGAATGGAGTTTCTGTTTCCCAGACTCTCTGGCCATGGGATTGTAGGCTGGCACTCCACAGATCTATGTCTAAAATCCATATATGAGAAAGTACATGCCATGTTTCTCTTTTTGTGACTGTGTTACCTCACTCAGGATGGTTTCTTCTAGTGTCATCTATTTGCCTGCAAATCTCAGGATTCCATTGTTTTTTTTCTGCTGAATGGTACTCCATTGTGTAAGTATACCACATTTTCTCTATCCACTCTTTGGTTGAGGGGCATCTAGGTTGCTTCCAAGTTCTGGTTATAACAAATAATGCTGCTATGAACATAGTGGAACAGACATCCTTGTTGTATGAATGGGCATCTTTTGGATATATGCCTAAGAGTGGAGTTGCTGGGTCTTGTGGTAGGTTTATTCCCATTTTTTCTGAGTAATCTCCATACTGATTTGCAAAGTGGCTGAACTAGTTGGCACTTTCTCCAGCAATGGAGGAGTTTTCCCCTTTCACCACATCCTCTCCAGCAAGAATTATCATTGGTGTTTTTGATTTTAGCCATTCTGACAGGAGTGAGATGGTATCACAGAGTTGATTTGATTTGCATTTTCCGGATGGCTAAGGATGTTGAGCACTTTCTCAAGTGCCTCTCAGCCATTTTAGACTCCTCTATTGAAAATTCTCTACTTAGTTCTGTAGCCCACTTTTTAATTGGATCCTTTGGTGTTTTGGATATTTGCTTCTTGAGTTCTTTGTAAATTTTGGAGATCAGCCCTCTGTCAGATGTGGGGTTAGTGAATATTTTTCCCATTCTGTGGGCTGCCTTTTTGTCTAGCTTACTGTGTCCTTTGCCTTACAGCAGCTTCTCATTTTTAGGAGGCCCCATTTATTAATTGTTGATCTCACTGTCTGTGCTAGTGGTGTTATGTTCAGGAAGCTGCATCCTGTACCAATTAGTTCAAGGGTACCACCCACTTTCTCTTCTAAGAGGTTCAGTGTGGCTGGATTTATGTTGAGGTCTTTGATCCATTTGGACTTAAGTTTTGTGCATGGCGAAAAACATGGATTGATCCGCATTCTTCTACATGCCAGCCTCCAGTTATGCCAGCACCACTTGTTGAAGATGCTTTCTTTATTCCATTGTATACTTTTAGCTTCTTTGTCAAATATCAGATGTCCATACGTGTGTGGGTTAATATCCAGGTATTCAATTCGATTCCATTGGTCTATCTATCTATTTTTGTGCCAATACCAAGCTGTTTTCAGGACTATAGCTTTATAATAGAGCTTGAGGTCAGGGATGGTGATGCCTCCGGACATTGCCTTGTTGAACAGGGTTGCTTTGGCTATCCTGGGTCTTTTGAAGCATACACCCACAAGATGACTAGACACCAGGAAATAATCAAATTGAGGGCTGAATTCAATAAATTAGAAACTAGGAAAACAATACAAAGAATCAATGCAACGAAGAGCTGGTTCTTTGAGAAAATCAACAAGATAGACAAACCTTTGTCCAAACTTACCAAACAGCAGAGAGTGAACATGCAAATTAACAAAATCAGAAATGAAAGGGGGAAATAACAACGGACTCTGAGGAAATCCAGAGAATCATTAGGTCATACTTTGAACAACTGTACTCCACAAAATTTGAAAATTTAAAGGAAATGGACAACTTCCTGGATAGCTATCACTTGCCAAAACTAAATCAAGAACAGATAAGCAATTTAAATAGACCTATAACCCCTATGGAAATAGAAGCAGACATTAAAAGTCTCCCAACCAAAAAAAGCCCAGGTCGAAATGGCCTCAGTGCAGAATTCTAGCAAAAATTGAAACAACAGCTTATACCAATTCTTCTCAAAGTATTCCACACAATAGAAGCAGAAGGGTCTTTGCCAAACTCTTTCTATGAGGCTTCAATAACCTTGATCCCCAAGTCACACAAAGACACAACTAAGAAAGAGAACTTCAGACCAATATCCCTCATGAACATGATGCAAAAATACTCAGTAAAATACTGGCAAATCAGATCCAAGAACACATCGAAACAATCATTCACCACTATCAAGTAGGTTTCATCCCAGGAATGCAGGGATGGTTCAACATATGAAAACCCATCAACGTAATCCACCATATAAACAAGCTGAAAAACAAAAATCACATGATCATCTCATTAGATGCTGAAAAAGCCTCTGACTAAATCCAACACCCCTTCGTGATAAAGGTCTTGGAGAGATCTGGGATAACAGGGACATACTTAAACATAATAAAAGCTATATACAGTAAACCAACAGCCAACATCAAACTAAATGGACAGAAACTCAACGCAATTAATTCCTCTAATAAAAGGAACAAAACAAGGCTGTCCACTCTCTCCATACCTTTTCAACATGGTACTTGAAGTTCTAGCCATTGCCATATGACAACAAAGGGGGATCAAGGGGATACAAATTGGGAAGGAAGAGGTCAAACTTTCACTGTTTGCAGATGATATGATAGTTTACATCAATGACCCAAAGAACTCTACCAGGGAACTCTTATAGCTGATTAACACCTTCAGCAAAGTGGCAGGCTACAAGATCAACTCAAGAAAATCAGTAACCCTACTCTATACAGATGATAAAAAGGATGAGAAAGAAATCAGAGAAACATCACCATTTACAGTTGCCACAAACAACATAAAATACCTCGGGGTAATGCTAACCAAACAAGTGAAAGACCTGTAATTGAAGAACTTTGAATCTTTAAAGAAAGAAATTAAAGAAGCCCTCAGAAAATGGAAAGATTTCCCCATGCTCATGGATAGGAAGGATCAATGTAGTAAAAATGGCAATCCTGCCAAAAGCAATCTACAGATTCAATGCAATCCCCATTAAAATCCCAGCACAATTCTTCACAGACCTTGAAAGAACAATAATCAATTTTGTATGGAAAAACAAAAGACCCAGGATGAATACACTTATGATGAGGTATTTCTTTAGCTAAACACAGAATAATTAGTAGAGTATAACCATTTTATTCAATTGTTTTAATTCATTATTTGAATAACAAATTTATTTATTAATAATTGAGTTAGCAATCCAAGCCAACCTGAAACTGTCATTGATGTCCCCACCTTACCTTAGTTCACTGAGTGTTGGGACCAAAAATTACCTTCCTAATTTTTGCATAATTCTCTTATAATAATTTATACTGTCTCCTGTTTTGACATTCATAGCTTTTACATATGCATAGAATAACTTCCTATTCTGGCATTGACACTCTTAAATACATTTTATTTTCTATGGATTATAGCAACAGTGAGAAACCATTAATATTTAGATCTAACTTATGCATTCTTTTCCTGTTTTTATGATGACCCCCCCATAGCTGCCCCGTATACCTAGCTTTCCAATTAGAGAATTTGGGAGCAGAAATTAAACTCAAACACTAATGAACAATACAACTCATTATGTGCTTCCCCTAAATTTATGCTAGAATAAGCAGCATGTTTTGAGTCAAGGATTTGTTTGTGTGCAGCTCTGTATGGCTTCTTTATTATATTTACAAAAATCTCAGACTCATAAACTGGTTTTCCCTACAGCAAAGTCTTCAGGTGCATGGAATTAGATCTGTTCTGCAACTTCTGTAATGTGATTCTTTAAACAATTAGTGTGCCAGGTCCAGCCCTTGTTTAGTGGTCAGTTGGAAAGAGTTGCCTTGTATTTTGACAGTAGAATATTTTAGAAGCTGTAACTCATATACTAGAAGAAACTCCGTGTTTTTATCTGGATACTGAAAACAGTGGATTCAATCTAAAAAGAAGCTGATATACAACAAATTCATATCCTTCTTACCAGAAGTTTTCAAACAAAACTCTTCAGTGATCATTGTATTTAGCCTTTCACAAACACACACACACACACACACACACACACAAACACACATACATTCATGCAAAAATGCCCTTTAATCCATGAATTGTGGTACTGAAAGTTATCACTATTGTTAGATTTTGTGCCTTCTGAGGTAATAGTGGACAATTTCATTTGACCATAAACCACAACTAATTAGCCTTAAACTATTCCTTGTCTTTTGTGATGTTCAGAAGGAGAAAAAAATCTGAATTCATCCTGAAATGCTTTGTAACACTAGATTTTACTTTTACAGAACTGTTAATATGGCAAGTCTCTTGTCAAAAATGTTAACAATGCTATTATTTTTAAAGAAGCACATATATTGAAGGATAATTTATATGGGAAGTGTTTTTATTCAATGTACACAATTTGATGTTCTGAAAATGCAAGGATCCTAGGGATGTTCATTACAAAAAATGAGTGCAAAATCCTCATATAATTTCTTCAAAGTAAGACCTTCCTCCAGATTGTTACTGGACTCATCAAGTATAAGAGCCACTTTTAGTATGGTTCATTTCCATGGTTTTAAAAAGAGCTTTTGTCTTATTTGTCCATTTTTTCTGTAGAAATAAGCTTACTTGCTGTTTCTCAGGATACTGCTTATGTTTAAAGAATTTCCATGCATGGTTTTCTACAATTTCTCTAGTCCTTGCTTGAGAGTCTAGTGAGGCAAGCAACTCTTCCCCTAATATGACTCACAATATAACTTTAACAGATCTTTCTTTTGGGATCTCTACAATTCTCTTAGATATTTATCCAAATGGATTTTTGGCAGACATAATCTTCTAATGATTTACTTACCCTTAAAAGCTCATAAATATGATGTTTCAATTACTAATAACATATTGTAATCATTTTGTTTCCTAATGGTATGGTTAAAATTACCTCCTTTGAAGCACCACTGTGTCCCTCATTAGTTTTAACTTCCACAAATACAGTTGTGTTAAAATCATTTGTAGTATAAAAGGCAGTGGAAGCATTTGGTTATGAGCACTGCTATTTGTATCTAGGCAGATTTAATAATAATTTCACAACTGTTCTTTGTTCTTCCTAAAATCATGAATTCTCAAAAATCCATGCAATTTTGTGAAATGGACAAACAAATTTTCAGGATGTTAATGTAAAAATTGAGTAAAATTGTATTTAACATCATTTTAAAAACAAGACATAGAAGCCACATAATCAGGTATAATTAATTGTTTCTATACCTGCTTATTTTCTAATGGAAACCATCATCACACACATTGTTACACTCAAACTCATCCTTCTTGTTCCTCACTAGCAATGCTAACAATTGGAATACATAAATTAAATGTTGCAGAGAGTGAGCTTGCATATTAGGAGTAGTCTAGCAGATTTCAGTATGGCATCACTGCTGTGTCTGTGAATTCATCATAGAGAGTATGAAGTGGGAAAAGCACATCTCTATTGATTTCTTGGGTGGCTTTGTAGCACTGTTTGCAAGCATCGCTTTATCATCACTGCAGCATGTGTAAACCAACTTATATTCTTAATTACTTGCTTGGAGTTTTGTTGAGATTATTAATTTTATTCTAATACAGAGTTTCTAAAACCATTTGCCTATAACCAAACCCTTTTGGCAAATCTCTACCTCCAAAACTATTTATATTAGAGTTCATAACAATAGAAAAGTTACACTTATGAATTATTGAGTAAAATAATTTTATGACTGTGGGTTGCCATACATGAGAAAATGCATTAAAAGGTCACAGCATTAGGGAAATTGAAAAATTCTGTTCTAATAGGTTGGTGACCATGTGCATGGGATAATGATAAGGGCAACTGAAATTCCAAAAGTTTACTTTTAGCCACAGTAGACTTCTCAAATATTTATTATTCCACTTTCTTCTTCATTGTTCTTTTCTTCCTATTCATTGAGGAAGTTTCCATTGAGTGTCTGTCTCTTGTGTTTCAGTTAGTACATGCTGTGAGAACAGAGGTGATATGCATTTGAAAGCACAAGCTGTCCATGAATTCAAACCTGCTTATATCTGTCTTTTCCTGTGTGTAAGTGACAGCAACTCTACACAGAGATGAGTCTTGGAGGGCATCAGTAACCAGTCTTATGTCTGCGATGACAAAGTGATGATGCTGGTTCCTCCTCATTTCCTGCTATATGAGTTCTCTGAGCTGCAATTTTCCTTTGTATTTTCCCTTTCATTTAAACTGATTTTAAATAAAATCCCAGCCAAAATCTCTCACTTTGTCAGTCAGCTGTCCAAAAATTGCATACCATTGGCTACATTATTCGGTTAGGAACATAAATTGTATGCTTTAATTACTTATCTTACATAACGACATAGCAGATTTACTCAGGACCTACAAAGAAACCATAATTTTCTTTAAAGACATTTGTATTTGCTTTTCAACTATCACAATATTAGTGACAACATATAAAAATAAAATTGAAATATTGACAGTATTTGGATAAATGAACTATGTAAAATTCAGGAGATTAAACAAATTAAGTAACTAAAATGTCAAGCAGATTACCCAACTGACAACAAGAGAATGATTGAAACTGAGTAAGCACTGTCTTTTTGTTTTACCTTAGTCAAAGACATATCATTCAAAAGATAAACAGCTATGCAATGACTTAGCTCAGGGGAAAACCTGAGTGATTAAGAGGATATAAGATAAGCTGCACTGTGATGTGACTTAAATCAATCAGTCTGCCTTACACTATATATTTTTGGAATATTGTGGCTAATAATTTCCCTTTTCTCTAAATGATCGGGTTATCAAAAATAAAGAAAAGCATGGGACTGATCCAAAAACCCTGAATGTGTGTGTCAGTGAAGGAGACCTAGGCAATCTATGGGACCTTGCATAGTAGATCAGTATTTATCTCTGGCATGCAAATGGAGTTTGAGTGTTCTTCCCACAAAAAAAAAGGTGTTCTCTCAGTCTGGACTCAAGGAGAGGACCTAGACCCTGACCTGCATAAAGTGACAGACTCTGTATCCCAGTGGGGATTTGGAGGGGGGCTGCCTGGCAGATGGGGGAAGGGAAGGGAGAGGGAGCTGGGATTGACAAGTGAAGCAAGCTTGTTTCTAATTTAAATTTAAAAAAAAATGAAAAAAACTACAGAAAAGCTTTTCCCATCACCACTAAAGAACACAAGTTTGGAAATATGAATCTCATTGAAAAAGACAATGTGAAATTTGGTCCTGTTATTGATTCATGTTTTACAAGTTTAAATGAACACTAGAATGAGAAGGCGAGTTAACTTTCATCAAAGATTTTACTTATTAGGCATGATGTCAGCATTAAGTATTTGTGTGGTGGGGAGGGGGCAGAATCACATTTCCATGAAGAAGACCAGCCAGACATTGCCAGAAGAAAGGAAAAGAAAATGGAAAAAGGAGGATCTGAAACACAGTCTTTGATGTGTTTCAAACACTATTAAATTAATCTCTGTTCTACACACGGGTATCAATGCTTTTTCAGCTATCTGCAGTTATACATTATTGTTCCACACAATTAGCTGGACGTTCTACATTGCTTTTAGCTTTTTTGAATATGTGGGAATGAACTTTAACAAAAATGTAGTGCTAAAATCTGAAATGTTGGGCCATGTACATATAAACAAACCCCAATACACAAGCACAGGCATGTATTAGAATGTGTATACTAAGTAACTAATATTATTTTAATGTATACAATATCATTTTGACCTATTGACATGAAAAATTTCTACTAAATTATAGATGTGATCATATTTCAAGCAGCATATGTACCAAATATATATATACCTTTTGTTGAGAACAAGTGAAATATATGAATATTGAATGAATAGCAGACATAAGCTTTGCAAACTGCTTTGTGGCTAGTAATAATGAATACAATTGAATTACATTTTGAGGTCAGTGGATTTGAGCCATGATACTGACGGACTGATTTAATTGGACCATGTTGATCATATTCAAAGGCATCTCCCAATTGACTTAGAAACAATGAAAACATTAGAAGCATCTCCCGCAGAGCTGTCTGGTATTGATTTTACTGTGTCAACTGAGACATGAATCAATAGTACTTCTTTGACAATCATCACTCCTAAACTGGGGTCATGTTTTATTCTAACACTTCCAGGTATCAATCAGAGATATTGTAAAAAGCTACTTCTCAGCTTATCTGAAGTAATTTTTCCAGTTAGAAAGACCACTAGGCATTATATGACATGTACATTTGAAATATGGCTCTGCTAGATGAAGTTTTTGTTTGAATTATAATTTCTTTTGGATTTACTTACATTCACTAATTGTAAGAAAAAGCAAGAAAAAATAGTTTTTAGAATAATCACTAATGTATAACAAATAAATACATAAATCTATCATCTGTTTACCCTCATTAATTTTATAGATATAGGCAAAAACATCTCCCAAGAGAAATAAAAAAACTAAAATGGTATCATATTAGCATTTGTAGTGAAATAAAAGTGATGAGAAGAGAGAATGTCTAGAGTCAGTTAAACCATGTAAACTACTTAGTTGAAACATCTTGCCTTTCATAGGAAAGCCTTTAAAAATATATTTCAAATATGCACAATTAGAAATTCTACAGCATGTGTACATCAGAAACAAGTATCACATGCTAAAATACTTGGTTTAAATATGAAAAGCACTAATGTTCATATTTATTGTTTATCCAGCAACTATAAAATATCGCGTTATATTATTCTTCTCACACCCATATGTTTGTGTAATTCCTTTTGGTGGTAAAAATCATTTTGACTTAATGTTTCTGTTTGAAATAAATTTAGTTGTAACTTTACTATTTTCAGTATTACTTATTAGTATCCATATTCTCCTAAATCCCTGTTTTTAAATATTCCTTCATTTTTCTCTTATTTTCTTATTTCTATGCTTCTATTTGCATACATATATGAATGTGTTAAAGTATTATACAAAGATAACCTCCATAAGATACATTCTATTCCATCTGAAATACAACTTTCTGCTTCTATGTTCTAGCAATTAATGAGTTTTGGTTTATAGAAGATTGACACCAAGTATTATGTATGCATACAAAAATAACACGGCTGTGTTTAGAAAAAATATTATCCATGTGAAAACACACAATAAAAATGGGTATAACCTTATTAATTAAAACTATGCTCCATTTGTCTGATGTAATTTCAAGAAAAAGTTGAAATTAAAAAAAATTAAAACAGAGAGAGAGAGAGATCTCATTCGTTGTGTGTGAGGCTGTTATTCATGGAGAAAGGGTGCTTTTATTTTACTATACCTCTTTATTAACTGACCCTAAAAATAGCCACTGCCATGTTTCTCATTATGTGCAATGTCAATGCGAACTGCTGATTTTGCAGGTGAAATGAATAGCTGCTTTGCTCAAAAAGGCTCTGGCAATCAGCCCTGCATTCTGCTAAACCAGCATGCTGACCACCTTCTTGGCTTGAGTCAGATGGCTATTTGGAAAGCTTTTAGTCATTATCTTCTTGTGTGATATAACTGCCCACTTTCAGCATGACTCATTTATCATTTTTTGCCAAAGAACTGAATTATCTAGGCTTTTTTTCCTGTTATCTTTTTTGAAAAGTCTGACATGACTTTAATGTCAGTATTTTTTAACTAGAAAAGAACATATGTTATATTTTGAAAACTGGCTGAACTTGACAGCATGAGAATTGACACTCAGAATATGTAATTTTCTAACATTGCCTCGTGGGACGTATGTGTGTTTACTTTTAGGGTCTGAAACTGTAAAGCTTTCTACATAACACTCCAAAGATTGCATTAAAGACAGTTTAAAGGAAAATATAGAAAAGCTCAATCCATCTGGAGCTGTTGGAAATGGAAAAGCCTTGGTAAGTACACTTACTCTAAGGCCATGCAGGCAGGCCCATTGCACCATATAAAACACTGAGTAAGTCGCAGTGACAGTTGTAACTATTTCATGGCAAAAAACAGAACCAAATATCTTTCTTCTATCTCTAAGGAGAATGGAGTAAGGATAGAAAAAAAAACTCCTTGAAATACCTGGAGAATGGCACTGCTCCCCCAAACTGCACCCTCTACCACTTACTATCTCTTCTATAGTTAGCCTGTTTTCTCTGGTCATGTCACTACTGTGTCCCCAACAAAGTTCTCTTCAATGGTTAAACTACTGTTACTCTATTCATTTAGCTGGCAAAGGAGTTTGAATATCTAGGTTATTATCCTTGGTCACAGTCTGAGGTCAAAAGGGGCATAAAATAATGGAAAGTTACCGGGTGTATGGTGTCACTGGATATTCTTGAAACTGAAGTATTTAACACACACACACACACACACACACACACACACACACACTCACACACACAGAGAGAGAGAGAGAGAGAGAGAGAGAGAGACAGACAGACAGACAGAGACAGACAGGTATACACACACACACACACACACACATAGTTAAAAAAAGAAAACCAAAATGGTTCCATCTTACTTTCATACTTTCCCCTTGCCCTCCCTGCGATCAAACTCCTAAAAGAGAATTAAACTTTTTGTAACCACAAAGAAGAGCCTTTTAGTCTGTTTAATTATGTCTGTGAACTCACATGTTAACATAGAACTCTGAGGGCATCCCTAATCCCAGTAATAGGTTTGATACATTGGAAACACTTTGCAGAATGACGAAAACAATATATTTTAAATTAATTTCTTTTACAAGTCAATATTTTTCCTTTCTGTTTGTCAAGAAACAAGTGAAGCTCAGACTTCATTTTCCAAAATATAGGATAGTGTTGAGGGAGCAAAAAATTCCCATGAAGCCATTCTTATAATCATGGCTTTGGCAAACTAGCTTCTAGAAGCCATTAAAAGCACATCATAAATCTAGCCCCTGCAAATCTATATGGGAATTGATGGAATGCAAGGAATGAATTATGCATCACAGAACTGCTGACTGGCAAGGAACGAATGTTCACTCAGATGTATACTGTATAAAAATAGAGATATATATTTTTTGGTATCCAAGCATTCCCAATGTTAAGTAGCTGAAATTGCCACAGAATATAAATAACTGCACAATATTACAATTGAAGATAAACACTAGAATTCATAATTGTAGAACTACTATATTTTTGAGTAAAATATATGCAGTAAATGTACAGTTGTATATTATTGAATATATCCAAAGTATTACTTTATTTGCTTTGGATATGGATTAGGTAAGTTTGTATCATTGATACATGAAATACAAACTGTTTCTTACTATTATTACCCACTCATATCAAGTTAGCTAATGAGTTTTACTTATAAAAATAATTAACTGAAATATGAACATATTTATGTTTATAATCAACTATAATCACTACATAACAGACATGATAGTAAAAATTCTAGAGTGAAAGTTCAGAAAATATCTATAGTAATTAAAATCTGGAACTACATAGCACAAAAATTTCTTACCTAAGGGGTTGAAGAGATGGCTCTGTGGTTAACAGCACTTTCTGCTTTTGCACTGGACATTGTTTACACTCTCAGTATCCACATGGTGGCTCATGACCTTATGTAACTCAAGGTACAGGCGATCTCTGACCTCTTCTGACATGCATGTACACAAATCCTCATATTTATAATGTAAAGTTAATTTCACAAATAAATATGTATCTTAAATACAATGCTTATGAGTAAAATATCCCAACAAAGATTAGATTACCCTAGTTTGTAAACAGAAGACTTCAGACACAGATTAAGACCTGCATAATTAATCTAAATTATTATGCATATTTTAATTTTATCTATTAATAACAGGGAACTACGTAAACGGTTCTCTCTGACTGCGTTCATAAGATAATATTTAAGCATATAGAGAAATTCCCAAAACTGTGACACTGAATATTTTATCAAAAGTCTTTAGAAGAAGATACAGGAAAGCCATTGTTAGTTCCCCCTTTTTTTCTGCTGAATTGATTCACATTCTTAATATTCTAGTGGGAGAGAAAACATATTCTTTGAACAGTGCAAGTTAGAGAATTAGTATTATTTAGCGACATTCATAATAAATTGCAGGGGTTCGAATTTTAAGTTTTTAAATTTGTATTTAAATTTAAGAATTTGAATTCTGATATTGAGAATATTAAAAAAGTAAATAATCCAAGAAAATTAGTAATCCGTTATATTCCTTATAGTAACACTGATATAAGGGATTACTAATTTACTTGTTCAATATTCAAAAGTTTTAAAAGCTAAAAATTTAAACAAAAATTTGATTCCATTGTGCTATCTTTGTTCTGTCTTGGAGCTTCATCTAAAAGTTTCAATTTTGCAAATTAACTAAAAGAAGTCAAGATTACAAATGTTCATTTAAAGCTTTGTCTATCCAACGAGAATTACACAAGAAAGCTTTTTCGGATATTGGGCACTTTCTAAATCACATCTATTAGTACATACTTTTGACATTAGGAAGTTTTCTCGTTATTCCTTTCAGTATGTGCTATTATATTTATCTTCATTTAAGGAATTTTAATAAAGTACATATGATTCACAAAATACAGAAAATATAATACTTGTCTTTCCAATTCTTGCCAAATATAGTTAATATGATTACCCCCAGTTTCATTCATTTTCATACAGGTAAAGTGACGTTGTTATTCTTTATGATGAAACATTTCTTTAGAGATATGTATGTATCACATTTTCTTTATTTATTTCTCTAGTTTGTTATATAATCCAGACATTGCCAGTAGTTCTGAAAATAATCAGGAAGCAAGGGTCTCTGTGATACAAAGGGTCCAGAAGTATCAAAGTAGAAGCAAAGATTAGAAAATCACCTTAAAGGAAATACATTTGAAAAGTATGTATCTAATAGACAGTGTTTGACAGATGAGATGTCTCTGGGGGTATGACCTAAGATTTTAAAGATATGTGTCCACAGTGGTATGGACTGGAAACAGCAGTCATTTAAACACCACAGGACTTTCTCACCATTTGCATACTTTCTATTTTCTTATTCAAAAAATACCAACTTCTCTATGCAAATGTTCATTATTATATGGTGTTTCAGTGCTGAAATACGTTGTTTTCAGCTGCAGTGTTCATTGAATTAGTATTGTGCATGGAAAACTGATCTTCTGAAAGAAAGCTGAGTTGATGAATGTTTGTTTATTAACTTCATGTAATAGTACACTAAGCCAAATTGTTGGACTACTGTTTCTAGACTCCACACAGTATATAAAAGTAACATTATTATATGTGTAAAACATTCTTCAGGCTTTTGAATTCAGAGGTTTTCTAACTGTGATTTTTTGATAGAAGTAACTTATGAATTCAAGAGGAGTATTTGTAGTATATGCAAGTTTCTGCATATTATAATGTGGTGATTTCAGTTAGCAACCCATCATTGTGTCAGCCTGAAGAATCGTGAGAGTACAGTCTTTTGCGAACAACTGTAACTGTATTCTTTATGCCCCAGGAATTATTTGAAATAATACAGAAATATACCTACTCTCACAAACATACTTATTACAAATTTCAAGGATACATTGTGTTCCTAGAATCCAAAATTCATAGCATATTATTAAATATTTGTATCATGCAAAAGCAATGATATCTTTTGAAAAGAAGGAAGAGATAAAAGTTCTAGAATACAATCATGGTGACCCACTGGGTAGGAAAGTACAGGTTAATGTCAGTTATATAAAATATGAAATAGAAATTATAACATATGATCACATTTAAGTAATAGTCAGAACTTGATTACTTTTGGGTTTTTTCCTTAAATACAATCCTCTTATTAATAGGGAAATGTAAAGCAATTTATATGGTTAACAAAAAACAATGATTCATTAATTTTCAAATTCAGTTTTGAGCCTTTAATCAAAATTGCCCCTCCCAGTTTCTCATGTTGATTATATGGTCTCTTAGATTAGTGCAGGATGCTCTCAGTTTCTTGGTCCTGAGCAAGAAAGTTACCTAACTCAGATATCCTCTAAGTATTAATGGGCTCTGCCTTATAATTGTTGAAGTACATAACTAGTTATCAAATACCAAAAGATCAGACCTTAAAATATACCCAGAAGCAACATTATATAGAGTGAGCAAGTAGTATTTAGGAACCTACGTGTCTAAAAACAATTACTGAAAAAGGAAAATGTGAACTTGAAGGATATCAAGGAAAGGTATATGAGACGGTTTTGAAAGGTAAAAAGGAAAGAGAGATGCTGTATTTATATTATGATCTTGAAAAATAAATGAAATAATAAAAAGAAAGAACAGACCATGGATATACCTAAGATACACTTGAGTGAGTGACTAAAGAAAGTGTAGTGAGTTTAGGTTCTGAGATACTATTAAATGATAAAATTATAATTGTTGTGCCTAACAGTATCAGATATTTGTGATTATGTCCTATTTTTTGCTCTTACAGTGGGGAGAAGTTTTAGCATTCTTTCTCTAGAAAAAAAAAACTCTAGTAATATATGTTCTTTTCCTTCTCTCTTAATTCCTCACTGCTACTGTTTAATCCTCCGATATGAATATTACCTTTTCAGAGAAATTGTTTGATCATAGTTACAAATCCAGGCAAATTTGTAACTTAATTCATAATGATAAATAATGACTGAAATGTCTAAGCAATGAATTTTTTTATGTTACCTCAAAGGTGACCATCATATAATATGTAATTGTTTATAATTTTCAGTAATTGTCCATGAATTTCAACATAAACAAATATCGTAGGGCAGTCTGAGCACCAAAGTTTCATAGTGAATTTTAACACATAGTTTTTAACAACATTCAACTCTTTTTATTTTACATTTTTTGTTATGTATACAGTATCCTGCCCAAATGCATGCCAGCACACCAGGAGAGGGCACCAGATCACTTTATAGATGATTGTGAGCCACGATGTGGTTGCTGGGAATTGAACTCAGGACCTCTAGAAGAGCATTAGTGCTCTTAACCTCTGAGCCATATCTCCAGCTCTTATGATTAGAAAAACATCCTAGTGTTCTACTGATAAATGTGACTTATGGAGAAAGTATGTTTTTCTGGAAACATTTCGGTTTCATATAAATTTTTTGATCCTCAAAAATATGAGGCTGGGAGGTCAGACAGTTTTGGTGGCAGGTGCTTCACCACCTCCCTCCCTACAGTGCAGAGATAACAAGAAACTAATGTTCTTACACTGAATCTTCTCCACTCACAGACTGAGTGAATATTAACTGAGTAGCATTTTGGCTTCACAAATGCTTATTCCAAAAATCTAAGATTTTCTGAAACTATCATTTCTTAGTTCCCATGTAACAGCTTAGGAATATATTTTTTGGCTAATGCATGTTCATTGCATTTTACTGAAGACTGCATATTTCATGTTTAAACTTCCATGTGAACATATACACACTTACTTTAACTCATACATCATATTCCTGAGGCTGTTGTATATTGCAGCACAGCCCTGAGAAGCCATCCATTAAGATTTAGGTAGCTTTCATTTCTGATATCTCTTCTAGAATCAATTCAATTGCTCTGATTTTTATATTTGAGGACAGTAATATATATGGGTAGCAGAATCTTGAGTCATCTCAGAATGTACAGGAAGGAGATTGGTTTCACTTATAAATGCTACATTATATCATGAATTACATATTTAAGACAATCAAAATAGTGGTGGGTGATGGAGAGTTGGATAAGTATTTAAACAGTGTTTGCTGCTTTTCAAGAGTTTGATTCCTAGCACCCATATTGAGAAGCTCACAATGGCCTTAAACTCCAGGTCACTCAAATATGACACCATTTATGACTGCTCTTGGCATTGACACATGGCATGTCCTTATATAGACACATACACACACCTACAGATTAAAAAATTAAATTAAAAAGAAGTACTAGAAGAACTAGATAATGTTTCCTAAAATATGGTTCTTTACCCATTCCCAAAGGAAGTTATTGGCAATTTTTCTGAAAAGTTGAAATCTGAAGACAGAGAACAAGCAATGCCAAGTATACTGGGAATGGCAGTTGTATGACGCTTTATTAGAGAGAAAGAAGTCACTTACATGAGAAGCCAATAACTGAGGTCAGTGCTCTGCTTGTTCCTATCTCGATCACAGCCTCAAGAGAGCATGACCCCTCCTTCCTTGACCTTTATCTCTGCCTTTCCCAACATAGCTGTGACCACACCCAAAAGAGCATGGTCAGGGCTGCAGGTAGGTGAGATCTCTATCCACAGAAATCATATACAAATTTTCTATAATGTAGAATCAGTATGTTTCAGGCATGCCATTTTATTTACGCTTTTGTTATCACCATAGATAGCAAACAGTTTTTGTATATAACGTTGGTTCTTGTCATTGCTGTTGGTTGAAAGACAATTCTTTACCTACCAGAAAATTTCTCCAAAAATGTAGTGATAGTTTCCGTACTGAGTAATATGGAAAGGCATTTTTTACTCTTCTGGCAATGACAAAAACATGTGGGGGGATTTTATGTATCTATATTTGTATGTTGAAATCAGTACCCCCATCTCCCATCTTTTTATTTCCTGTGGTAGCAGTGTCTTTAAATGGTACCAAAACCATAGAGCATTGCAAAACAAAGTTGAAATTGCAGATAGAGTGTCACATGTAGAGTAATCGAGCAGTTCCTAATAGCCATAGATATAAACAGTTGAAAGAACTAATAAAGCAGTAGACAATAGACCATCAAAAAAGTAACCATAAGTGATTAAAATCTTGAAAAGTGAACCTATGGACAGTGTACTTGTAACATTTACCCAGTTGGATTCCCCTTGAAATCTTAGTTATTTAGGTAATTTAGCTTAAAAAAGAGTTGAAAATGAAGTCAAATATATCAAATATACTTCATAGACTAATAGGTTGTATCTCTTGTAAAAGAAAATTATTCAGACAAAATGTTAATTTGTGACATTTTATAAGAGAATAAGTTAAAGAATACAAATAGATGTTCAGTGTCACTTGACACCAGAAAGTTTTAAGTTAAAAACACCTGAAATCCCACTGTGGACATGTTAGACCTGAATTCAGAACACTGATAGTATGAGATGCTATTCACCTGTTAGAGAGGTCTATATCCAGAACACATCCTAGATCCAGAAGAAGACAAAATGATATAAATATCACTCTATTGGGATAGAAAGAATGGACAGAGCACAGAGGCACCTAAAGGGTGGGAGTGAATTTGTGAACACATCTGCATGATACCACAACGGAGATTTAATGAACATAAATTGTAGAATGGATTACAAATAATATAACACATATATAGCCCTTATAACAGATATGTAACACTTATAATAGTGTCTGTGGAGTTAAGATGTAACAGCATAGGTTCACCAATTCCAAGAATATTTCATTTAGGTGGAGAAAGTTTACATAAAAAATTTAGAAACCACTGTAGATATTACAAGGAACATATAATGTACACTAAATTAAATGCATGGCTCAATATCTGACTAAAATTACTTGAAAAAGAAAGTACTGAGATTCTGTGACTAGAAATTTATTAGAAAAAAAAAGAGCATGTTGTCCTACCAAGAGATTTGAGAGATTGCCTGAGCAATTAAGTGCACTTACTCGTCATGCAGAAGACCTTGATTCAGTTATCTAAATCCACATTACTACTCTCAACCATCTCTATTTCTGGTTCCAGGAAATTTGATGGCATCTTCTAGCCTTCATAGGCATTGCATCCATTGAGAAGCACGTACATATTTGAATGCAAAACGTTCTTACACATAAAATAAAAACAAATAAAAATTAAAACTAGTCATCCTATACATCTTATCATATGAAGAAATCTGTCCAGTTTTCTTGTCAGATTGGTGATGATTTTATAGATATATGAGGAAAAATATGCAATAATGTACTATGCATTGATCAACTATGAATATAATTATGTATTATTAAGACTATGAAACACTGAAAGGAAACTAGAAAATATAACAATAGACAGAAAATAGAAATTCATACATGTATGTATCTTTGTATTAATTTATTATGTAAGGCTAGATATTGACTCAATAATGTATGAGTATGGATGCAAGCATATTTAGTCAACATAAGCATACATGAGCCTCTAACATGGAAGTAATCAAGATCCATAATATAAAATATTAAGCTTTGTTTAATAATGTTTTGAATAAAGATTTTTAAAAATATGAAAAAAGCATAGATTGACATTTGGGACATTGTGGCAAATGAAATGTGCTATTCACATAATAAAGAATGTTAAGATTCCACTTCTATAGACACCTGAAAGAGCACTATATAAAAGTAAAGAAGTAAGATAGTTGATTCTTACCATAGCCTAGCATGGAGGATAAAATAATTGTCAATCAACTGCTTTAAAACTTCAGGAGAGAAGACAAGAAAATTCAACATTGTAATGTAAAGATCTGTAATTCAACATTGTGGTTTTAAATAAGAAACTCAGCTTTACTCTTAAAAATCTGATAAGAGGCAGGACAAGTAACCATTGTGCTAATTTCCAAGCAATCAGGACTCTGAATTGGGAGGATCACTTAAATCCCAGACCTGGAAATGTGTGTGTGTGTGTGTGTGTGTGTGTTCTCTTCCACAGGGGAGACTATTTCTTCTGCATGTCTGTATGTGGCTAGATGCCTCAGATACTCTTTGAACTGGAATTAGGCATTGTCGTATAATGCCTGATAAAGGGTGCAAGGAGTTGAACTCAGATCACATTAAGAGATGTATAGAACACTAATTGCTGAGCTAGCTCTCTTGCTCTAAACATTTTCTTACAAACAGTAAAATTTAGTATGTAGATAATTTTTTGGTTTTATCAATATTATTAATTTTACTTAATTTAATTAGGTTTTATAGACGTTATTCAAGGTCTTGTTGCCTTAGGACTAGGAACACTTTAAAATTTCATCTTAAAATTTGTTACTGCTTGTCAGGGCAATCAATTTATTGAGAAATGTTCAACAAAAGTTTCTCATTATATTAGAAGACTGTGTAAGTAAATTAGACTTATAAAATATTTTATTTCAACTATAAAAAGGGACATTTATAAAATATTTTTAAAACACTACAAAATGAATAAATACCTATACTTCATATTGACTCCCTGTCTTAATCAGGGCTTATATTACTGTGAAGAGACACCAAGACGACAGCAGTTCTTACAAATGGAAGCCATTTCGATGGAGTAACTTATATTTTGAAAGGTATATCACATTATCATCATGGTGGGACATGGCAGTTTCTAAGTAGACATGGTTCTGGAGAAGGTGAGATTAGAAAAGAAGTTACACCTTGATCCACAGATGACCGGGTATGAACTTAGATACTGGATGTGGTTTGAGCATGTATGAAACCTCAAAGCCAACCTCCACAGTGATATACTTCCTCCAACAAGGCCACACCTACTCCAGCAAAGCCACAGCTCCTAATAATGCCACTCCTGAAGAGCTTACAAGGGCCATTACATTCAAAATACCACACTCCCCAAATCTGTGTGTTTGTGTGTAAGGTTTACATCATCTTCCTCTAATGGATAGACTTGTGTTAATAGTTATACAATCTAGTTATTGCATTACTCATACCATGTGGCCATGTCTTCAAACCTTTTATAATCATAACTACTGTATCTTTCTCAACAGCCTTACAATTAACATGCAATTTACTTTTATATGTCTTTATTTAAATTGGAAACATGAATGCTTCACATGTTAATACAAGCTCCCTCTCCCACCCTTTCTCCCTTGTCTTTCCACCAGCCCCCCTCCAGCCGCCCCACACCCAATACCCATATCATTCCCCAGAGAAGGTGAGGCCCTCTTTGGGGTTTCTCCTGAGTCTGTCATTTCAATCAGGGCAAGACCTAGGCCCTTCCCCAAGTGTCCAGGCTGAGAGAACATCCCTCTATTTGGAATGGGCCCCCAAAGTTAATTAATATGCCATGGTAAACACTAATAGCCTCAAACCTTTAAAGACTCCATCTATTATGGTATCTCTCATCCTACTCTCCTCTATTCTTACCTCGACTCAACCTTACTGCTCCCCATGCTTTCTTCTCCCCTCCTCTTCTCTACTTCTCTTTCCTGGTTCCCTCTCCCCTCCCCAGATGTTCCGAATCTTCTCAGGAGATCTTGCCTCATTCCACCTCTCTGGGGTATTATGCATATCTCTTGAGAACCTCCCTGTTTCCCAGACTCAGTGGCCCTGGGATTGTAGGCTGACACTCCCCTGATCCATTTCCAAAATCCATATATGAGTGAGTACATACCATGTTTATCTTTTTGTGACTGGGTTACTCACTCAGGATGGTTTCTTCTAGTACCATCTATTTGCCTGCAAATTTCATGATTCCATTTTTTTTTCTGCTGAGTAGTACTCCATTGTGTAAATGTACCACATTTTCTCTATCCACTCTACAACATCTACGTTGCTTCCAGGATCTAGCTACTACATATAGTTCTGCTATAAACATACTGGAAAAGACAACCTTATTATGTGAATTGGCATTTTTTGGGTATATGTCTAAGAGTGGAATTGCTGGGTCTTGTGGTATACTGAGTCCCATCTTCCTGAGGAAGCAGTCTCCTGTACCTATTCGTTCAAGGGTACCTCCCACTTTCTCTTCTAACAGGTTGAGTGAGGCTGGATTTATGTTGAGGTCTTTGATCCGTTTAGACTTATGTTTTGTGCATGGTGATAGACATAGATTTATCTGCAGTCTTTTACATGCCAACATCCAGTTATGCCAGCACCATTTGTTGAAGATGCTATCTTTTTTCCATTTTATAATTTTAGCTTCTTTGTCAAAAATCAAGTGGTCATAGGTTTGTGGATTGATCTCAGGGTTTTCAATTCGATTCCATTGGTCTACCTGTCTATTTTTGTGCCAATAGCAAGCTTTTTTTCAGTACTATAGCTCTATAATAGAGCTTGAAGTCAGGGTTAGTGATGCCTCCAGACAATGCTTTATTGAGCAGGGTTGTCTTGGTTTTTGGTTTTTCCATGTAAAGTTGAGAACTGTTCATTAAAGGTGTGAAGAATTGTGCTGGGATTTTGATGAGGATTGCATTGAGTCTGTAGATTAATTTTGGCAGGATTGCCATTTTTACTACTTTGATCCTACCTAGCCAAGATCATGGGAGATCTTTCAATTTTCTGGTGTCTTTTTAATTTCTTTCTTTAAAGACTCAAAGTTATTGCAATACAGGTCTTTCACTTGTTTGGTTACCATTACCCCAAGATATTTTATGTTTTTTGTGGCAATTGTAAAGGGTGATATTTCTCTGATTTCTCTCTCGGCCATTTTATTGTCTTTATATAGTAGGGCTACTGCTTTTCTTGAGTTGATCTTGTATCCTGCCACTTTGCTGAAGGTGTTTATCAGCTGTAAGAGTTCCCTGGTAGAGTTCTTTGGGTCACTTATGTAAACTATCATATAATCTGCAAATAGTGAAAGTTTGACCTCTTCCTTTCCAATTTGAATCCCCTTCATCTACTTTTGTTGTCTTATTGCTCTAGCTAGGACTTCCAGTACAATATTGGAGAGTATGGAGAGGGGACAGCCTTGCCTTGTTGCTGATTTTAGAGGAATTTCCTTGAGTTTCTCTCCATGCAGTTTGATGTTGGCCATTTGTTTTACTGTATATAGCTTTTATTATGTCTATGTATGTTCCTGTTATCCCATATCTCTTCAAGACATTTATCATGAAGAGGTGTTAGATTTCATCAAAGAAATCTAGTGAGATGATCATGTGATTTTTATTTCTCAGCTTGTTAAAGTGGTGGATTACACTGATGGATTTCTATATGTTGAACGATCCCTGCATCCCAGGAATGAAGCCTAGATGATCATGGTGGATGAGTTTTCTAATGTGTTCTTGGATTGGATTTTCCAGTATATTATTGAGTATTTTTGCATCAATGTTCATTAGGGATATTGGTCTGAAGTTCTCTTTCCTAGTTGTGTCTTTGTGTGGCTTGGGTATCAACATTATTGAAGCCTTGTAAAAAGAGTTTGGCAAAGACCCTTCTGCTTCTATTACATGGAATACTTTGAGGAAACTTGATATAACCTGTTCTTTTAATTTCTGATAAAATTCTGCACTGAAGCCATTTGACCCTGGGCTGTTTTTGGTTTAGAGAATTTTGATGACTTCTTCTATTTCCTTAGGTGTTTTAAGACTATTTAAATTGCTTATCTGTTCTTGATTTAATTTTGGTGATATGTATCCAGAAAATTCTTCATTTCCTTTAAATTTTCAAATTTTGTGAAGTACAACTTTCAAACTATGACCTGATGATTCTCTGGATTTCCTCACTATCTCTTGTTATGTCTCCCTTTTCATTTTTGATTTTGTTAACTTGCATGTTCATACTTTGCTCTTTGTGTTGATTTTCTCAAAGAACCAACTCTTTGTAACATTGATTCTTTGTATTGTTTTCCCAGTGTCTACTTTATTGATTGCAGCCCTCAATTTAATTACTGGAGTCTGCTCCTCTGTGGTGAGTTTGCTTCATTTTTTTCTAGAGCTTTAAGTTGTGCTGTTAATTCTCTAGTGTGACTATATTCCAGTTTCTTCAAGTGGGCACTTAGTGCTATGAACTTTCCTCTTAGCACTGCTTTCAAAGTGTCCCATAAGTTTGGGTATGTTGTGTCTTCATTCTCATTGAATTCTAGGAGGACTCTAATTTCTTTTTTTATTTCTTTTTGACCCAGGAGTGGTGCAATTGTGCATTATTCAATTTCCATGAGTTTGCAGGGACTCTGTGATTTGTGTTGTTGAATTCTAACTTTATGGTGTGGTGGTCTGCTAAGATACATGGAGTTATTCCAATTTTTTGTACCTGTTGAGGTTTGCTATGTTGCCAAGTATATGGACGATTTTTAAGAAGGTTCCATGTGGATCTGAGAAGAAGGTATATTCTTTTGTGTTTGGATGGAATGTTCTATAGATGTCTGTTAAACCAAATTGGGTCATAACTTTATTAGGTCCCTCGTATTTTTGTTAAGTTTCTGTCTTGTGGACCTGTCTAGTGGTGAGAGTGGGGTGTTGAAGGCTCCCACTACAAGTGTGTGAGGTTTTATATGTGGTTTGATTTTTAGTAATATATCTTTTACGAACATGGATGGCTTTGTATTTAGGGCATAGATGTTCATAATTGAGACTTCATCTTGGTAGATTTCTCCTGTGATGAGTATGAAGTGACCTCCTTCATCTCTTTTGATTGATTTTAGTTTAAAGTCTAATTTGTTAGATATTAGACATTATGGGTTCTTGCAATGGGTTCCAGAAGGTGCCTCTTCCTCTCCTGGTGTGTGTGGGACCAGGGTTCCCTTCTGGTGGTTGTAAGCAAGTCCAATGTTCTGGAGCTCTCCACCTCCTGGTCTCGTGCTGGAGAAATGAACTAGGATGCTGGGTTGCTTTGGATCCCACTGGGGTGTACAGGAGCCCCAGTGTTAGACCCCAGGCATATGAGTGTGGCCTGGAGACAGGCCCTGATAGTCTTAGTCACGTGGGTGGAGCAGGAGACAAGGATGCTGGGGTGCTTGCTTCCTATCTCCGGGATGGAAGCCACAGTTGCAGTCCCTAAGCATAGGCAGGTGGCCCTGAAATAGGCTCTGGTTTACCTGGTCCTATGGGTGAAGCAGGCGACTAGTGTGCTTGGCTCCTGCTGCTGGGATGAAAGATGCAGCAGTAGACCCCACGCACAGGCACGTAGTACTAGTTCCTTGGGTAGAGCAGGTGACTAGGGTACTTTGGCTCCCACCGCAGTGGCAGAGCCCAAGCACAGGCAGATGGCTAGAAATGGGTCCTGGTTTACCTAGACCCATGGGTGGAGCAAGAAACTAAAGTGCCTTGGTTCCCGCCACTGTGATGGAAGACACAGTGGCAGTCACATGTAATCTATTTTTATTACTGTAATTTAAGTATTTGAAAAATGTTACATAATGTATAATATTGGCTTATAATATTTTGAGGTTGAAATTTTACTTGAGATCAATCTAAACAATTTTGTATATTGGTATTTCATTACATTTGAATGCAAAATAGAATTCTATGGAGTAGACAACTGAAGGTTATTTAACAACTCACATAAAAAGGGAAATTTCAGTTGTTTCCAAGTTTTGGATATATTGGCAGGCTTTCTATAAGCTATTGAATGATTTTATGAATGCCTTTGTTTGAGCATAAGATTGGGCACCTCTGAGATGGAGACAGAGTATGTCAATTTGCAATTATTAAGTCTTATTTTTAAGCATGTGTTTAATCTAATGTTCATTTTGTCTTAAGAAACTGCTGAACTATATTGTTAAAACCACTCATTTATTAGAAATATTTTTCCCTAATTACTTTTGGCCCTTGTTGTTTTATATAAGATTTTCATAAGTAATATATTCATATATATACACATATATACATACAACCATACATGTTTGTATGTATATAGGGTATCCTTGTTCTTTCATAACTGTAATTTCTGTTTTTTTTTTAAAGTTCAAGTTTGCTTCACATGTCAATCCCAGCACCCTCTCCCTCTGTTCTTCCCACACACCCCTACCAGCTACCCCAGATGCCCAAACAATTCCCAGGGAGGGTGAGACTGTCTGTGGGAGATCCCCAGAGTCTGCCATTTCATCCAGGGCAGGGCCCAGGTCCTTCCAGAAGAGATCAAGCTAAGAGAGCATCCCTCAATGTGGGAGGGGCACTCAAAGTCCATCTGTATGCCTGGAACAAACACCAATCCACTGCTTAAGGCCCGACCCATTGTCCAGGCCTCCTTGTTGACACCCACATTCAGGGGGTCTTAATCAGTCCCAGGCTAGTCTCCCAGTTATAAGATGGAGGTCCAAGAGCTCCTGCTTGTTCAGGTCAGCTGTTTCTGTGGGTTTCACCTGCCCTGTCTTGCTCATCATTCCTCAATCTCTGTTACTGGGTTCCAGGATTTCAGTTCAATATTTAGCTGTGGGTGTCTGCCTATGCTTATATCAGTCACTGGATGAAGGTTATAGGATGGCATATAAGGAAGTCATCAAGCTCATTATCAAGGATCAGCATTTAAGGTGATCTCTCCACTATTGTTTGGTTTGCCAGTTGGTGTCATTCACGTAGATCTCTGGAAACCTCACTAGCGCCAGGTCTCTTCCCACACCTGTAATGACTCCCTCTATTATAGTACCGCTCATCTTGTTCTCCTCTATTCTTCCCCTAATTTAATCTTCCTACCCCTCCATGTCTTCCTCTTCCCCACTCCTTTTCCCAGCTCTCCCCCCTCCCTCCATGCTCCCAGTCTGCTCAGGAGATCTTGACTCATTCCCCTTATATGGGATACATGCATATCTTTCTTAGGGTCCTACCTGATTCCCAGACTTTCTGACAGTGGGATTGTATGCTGGCACTCTCCAGAGTCATGTCTAAAAACATATATGAGTGAGTACATACCATGTTTGTCTTTTTGTGACTGGGTTACCTTATTCAGGAAGGTTTCTTCTAGTGCCATTCAATTGCCAGCAAAATTCAAGATTCCATTGTTTTTTGTGCTAAACAGTACTCCATTGTGTAAATATACCACATTTTCTTTATCCACTCTTCAGTTGAGGAGCATCTAGGTTGCTTCCAGGTTCTGGTTATTACAAACAATGCTGCTATGGAACATACATCCTTGTTATATGAATGTGCCTAAGAGTGGAATCACTGGGTCTTGTGGTATATTGATTCCCATTCTCCTGAAGAATCTCCATACTGACTTCTAAAGTGGCTGTACAAGTTTGCACTCCCACCAGCAATGGATCCCTTTCTCCAGATCCTCTCAAGCATAAATTGTCATTGGAGTTTTTTTTTTGTGATCTCAGACCACACTTTATTAGGAAGAGGATTATAGGAAAAAGGACAAAACCTAAAGCAAGAAATATTATTAAGTTAATAAGTAATGATTATGAATATTAAATTATTATTATGTTATAATAATAACTGATGAGGCACACATACTATTAGAAACTATGTTTATGCTTTGTGTGGAAGAAATCCACATTGTTAAGCAACCACATTGCATCTTCATTGTAGAAAGAAGTTTCTGTCCATCCCAATCCCACTGTCCTTCAGTCCCAAATAAACTCACAGATGCCTGTATTAATTATAAACTATTTGGCCTAAGGCTCAGGCTCCTTATTGTATAGATCTCTATTAATTACTAACCAGTTTGTATTAATCTATGTATCTCTTTATGGCCTTGCCTTACCAGAGAATGTCCAGTTTCAGGAGGTATCATTTGTTAAATGTAGATCTCAATGTCTGTGCTACTGGTGTTATGTTTAGGAAGCTGTCTCCTGTACCAATTCATTCAAGGGTACTTCAATTTTGTCTTCTAAGAGAAAGTGTGGCTGGATTTTTGTTGAGGTCTCTGATCTATTTGGACTTAAGTTTTGTGCATGGAGATAGATATGAATCCATCCACAGTATTCTAAATGCCAATATCCAGTTATGCCAGCACCATTTGTTGAAGATACTTTCTTTTTTCTGTTGTATAATTTTAGCTTCTTTGTCAAAAAAGTGTTCATAGGTGTGTGGGTTAATCTCAGAGTGTACAATTCAATTCCATTGGTCTACCTGTCTATTTTATGCCAATATCAAGCTGTTTTTAGGACTATAGCTCTATAATAGAACTGGAATTCAGGGATGTTGATGCTTCTAGAAGTTCTGTAAGTGTACATGGTTGTTTTGGCTATTTTGGTTCTTTTGATTTTCCATCCTTGTTTTTTTTTTTTACTACCCTAAAGATTTGTGGGTTTTTTTTCATTTACTTTTTAAAAGTTTGAATATCAGCTCCTTGTGTTTGGATTTTCTTGGGTTTAGTTGATATCTCCGTGATTCTTTGCCTGTTTGCATGTTCGTCAAATATAGGAACATTTTAGTCATTACCTCATTGATTTTAATGGCCCTCTCTGTTTTCTGCCCTATAAAAATTTCTCACAAACTCATTGCTGTTATTTCCATGGTGACTGACTCTTTCCTCCATTTCTAATTTTCTTTATTCAGGAGAAATTTTTCTTTTTACATTTTCCTTCCTTTCTTTCTTAATTCAATTATACTATCTTTCAGTCATAAAATTTCTATTCCAGTACCTGGCACTTTTTCTTGCTAAAAATTTCAGCTCCTGGAATCCAGTTGCAGAGAGGGAGGAACGATGAGCAAACAGTTAAGACCAGGCTAGAGAAACCCACAGAAACAGCTGACCTGAACATGGTGGAACTCATGGACCCCAGACTGATAGTAGGGAAACCAGCATAGGACTGATTCAGACCCCATGAACGTGGTTGTCAGTTAAGAGGCCTGGGAAATCTACGGGGCCTTTGGTAGTGGATCAGTATTTATCCCTAGTATATGAATGTACTTTGGGAGCCCATTCCGCATACAGGGATACTGTCTCAGTGTATACACTCAGGAGAGGGCTTAGGCCCTTCTCCAAATGATATGACAGACTTTGAAAACACCCCATGGAAGGCCTCACCCTTACTTGGCAGCAGAAAGGAGATGGAATAGGGGATGTATAGGGGCAGGAGAGGAGGGGAGGGAGAGGAAACTTGGATTGAAATGTAAAATAAGCTTATTTCTAATTTAAGTAAAAAAATCACAAAAATTCAGCTCTATCCTTTAAAAAATTATAATGTTGTAAATGTCTTTTTAATTATCCATGTAACAGTTTGGTCATGTTGCTTGGAAACCATTATAATACAGTTCAAACACTGACTATATGTTTAATTCACTTTGTTGGTTTATTCCTTTCATAAAGTCTTAACATAGTATCTAAACCTGTATTGTAGATAGCCTTTAACCTCAGAGTTGAGGGATAGACTGCTGTCTTTTATAGGTGATGGTGGACTTCCAGTTTCCTCATCTGGCCTCCTTTTGCCTAAAAATCTCTGCTTGGCCTGTTTGATCATGCTGACCTTGAAGGGATGCAGTTTAGGGAATGCAAATGGATTCTACTAAGCTTTTATATGTAACATCTTTCTGTTTTCTACACCCCTGTATCCCTGTGGCCTTCAGTGACACAGCAGAGGGTCATAACCTTTTATCCACTGAGCAAAACTGCATGGAACACTGGGAAAAGTATTCTTTTATCATTGACAGCGTCAGGGGAGGAAGGTGCCCAAATAATCACTACTGTACCACAAGTGAGATGAACCTCGTTGCTGAAGTCCTGATAAAAGTCCCATTTCTTGAATCAACCCTTTTTGACGTGACAGGATTAGGAAAGAGTGCTGATTGAGGAGGAGGTGCCAGAGGCTTATAAGCTGTGTTTGATTTAATTAAATGATTATTGTCAGGAAGTTTCATAATTCCTACGTACCCTTGATTTTTGGCCTTTATGCTACAGAGGGGCAGCATTCCTAAGTTTTGTTTTCTTTTCTTTTCTTTTTCTGAATGCTCTCGTGTTTGTCTTCTTTGTCAAGCTTTTAATTGACCACTTGTTCTGGGAAACATTATTATTCAGTTCTTAAGGCCATACTGTTTACCTTATTTTCTTTGGCTTTCAGGGTCTTACTGCCTCTACATTACATAGAACTTCCAGAGTTACTCAACATATAGAGGCAGATAGTTGTAAACCTTAAAACACTATCAGGAAAACGTCAGCTCATTGAGGTCACTATTACCACATGGGCAAAGTCTTATTTTCCTTTATCATATTACTGTGTACAATTCGTCAAAATAAGCAAGTCCATCTAACATGCACTTTGAAGATAAAAAGTAATGTTCTGGTGAATTTTTAAAATCAGTCAGAATGGAAGCCTTTGGGTCTGAAAATTTATGCAAACATATGTGGGTTTACAGAGTATTTAATTGGTTGCTTTACCACACGTATTCTAAAAATACAACCCCGATCTATGCTAATGTATCACTAGCATAAAGCCTTAATCTTCTTGGCATATTGTGAAAGACAGTCATCTCAAGAGACTCTGTTGTTTCTCTTTCTCATCTCTGTTTTTTCAAGTGAAAAAGCAAAACTGTGAATTTTTTTTCTGGCACTGGCAGAGCACTGGGAGTCACAGGAGAGATGGACTCTGGGTGCTTATGACAGGACAGGCGTGAAGTGAACTTACTCTTATAACTTAATGTTAAGCTATCTGTTTTTAGATTTAGTCTTTTGGTGTGTTTCCTGATAATGTCCATATATCAGGGCTTTACCACAAGCATACAAATACGAACACTTTTAATGTGCCTGTATTGACAGCACATGTACTGAGATGAAAATGCACAAAAATATATTAGTGTGGTCTCTGTACAAGGATGGCACACATTTTTAAAGCATTCTACTGTTTTAAAATATTAAATTGATTGATAGAAATTACTACATTTGTATAATTTTATAAGATCAGTTTTTAAAACTGAAACTGACTACATACATCATTAAAAAATCCTGGTTTTTCCAATTAACTAGACACTAACATGTTCAGATTATTTAAATAATTACATTATTAAGAATAATTTAGTGCTGAAAAGATGCCTCAGTGTCTGAGAGTACTAGCTGCTCTTCCAGAGGATCAGGAATCAATGTCCAGTATCAACCTCGAGGCTCACAACTTTCTATAGATTCAGTTCCAGGAGACACAATGCTTAATTCTGAAGTCCAAGGGCACCATGTACACACATGGTGCACAGTCATCTATGTAGATAAAACAGTTATCCATATAAAATAATATTTTAAAAACTAAAAATTAATTTAGTGTGTATGTTAAATGTTGACACCCTCCATGGGTATTGATGAGGAAAACATAAAAAAAATCATACACACACACACTTAACTGGCCTTTGGTAATAAAACAGTAGAGTACTTACAAATATTTTATTAATTCTCCAAAAAAAGACAGGATCATGAAAACTTCATATTACAGCTAACTAAAGTCAGGCCATACATAAGTAAAAATCTGGCCAAAGCTAACCAAGTAGCTTCCTCAAAAGTATAGACCAAAATTAACACTGATAGCATGAGGCTCACTGTTTTTTGCAATCTGCCATCATTTCTAGTATCTACAGCCTATAGTCACTTTAATGCACGAACAGTTCTCATATTAGTTCCAACATCCATTTTTAAAATATAAGAAAAACAAAAATGAAAACTAGAGATTGGGAGATGCAAGAAAACAAAATGACTGTGATCTTCCTTGTGTCATCTGTATCTTTCTTTCCATATGCCTTATTTTCATTATGTCTTGGGTCGTTGCGCTCTATAATTATTTAAACTTTCTTTCAACTTGTTTTACCACTGACTTTCTTTGTTTTGCAGCATTTATGTTGTTAAATATAAGAGCAGAAACAGCTGAAATGATTCAGACTTCAGAGAACAATGTTTTTATTTTAGTCTTTAAAAGGTCACTAAAGCTAGACAACAGTAAATTACATTGCTAAAACCACAGTGCCTGTCAACAGGGCACACTTTCACAGCTGGTTTTCTGGGCTTGATTTGCATTTTGCAAATCTTATTAAAATGCCAGTAAGGGGTAAATTGGGCTTCCCATTTAGCTTGAAAATTTTGGAACACAGAAAGACTACCTTTAAGTATGTTCTAAATTTATGTTTTACAGTCATTATAATCTTCAAGAATATGCCTTAATCAAATTAATGAGAATTCTCAGATAACAAAATAATTTCCACAATTTTTCTAAAAAGTAATCAGAAAAATACCAAATAATGATGAAGCTTAATCTTTTATAATAAATAAGACATAAACCTTGGAAAACTGTACAATAGATACTTGCTCCTTTTTGAGGAGGTGTAAACATATTCCCTTTGCTTCCTTCCACCATTACTGATTATCATCTGTGCGGTCCTACATGGAAACAGCAGCCTTCCCCTGGTGGAACAAATCCAAGCCAGTGCTAATAATTATACAGTCCAGGCTTGGGGCATTTGGGAGCTGGTTAGGTGCCAGTTCAATAATGCTGAACTCTATATTTTATTCTCAAGTTGGAGATTGTATTGGATTGGTTTGTGTTTCAAAGTTTAACACATTGAAGTCAGTGCCATATCATATTTTGGGGGCTGATGATTTCATTCTTATGTGATGAAAGTAAAGGAAATCCACCCAATTGAAAACTTACTATCAGCTATATTATGATTGTATGTTCCATGTCTCAAATATTAGTTGTAAAGAACTTCATACAAAGTGATTCGAATTTGAACTTTAACAGATGATAATATTTAAACAACTCCAATTAACCCAGAGTTGTCATTATGTGTCTGATATTATGGTCTAAATATCACATCATTAGGTTTATTATTTGTGGTTAAAGAACTAGGCAGAACTTAAGAGGGAAAACACTGCAGCTGTCTGAATCTTGAGTATCTCAGAGTCTATGTGCTAATGGCTTAATCCCATGTTCGGTGAATTTCGAAATGGTGCAAACTTGAAAGAGGGTCCTAGAGACAGGTTTGGGTGATATTAGGTACATGCCCTTCAATGGGATTGCATATTCTTTAGTTAATTTCTAATTTTCTTTCTCTTCCTCGCCATGAGAAGAGGGAGTTGACTTTACCACATACTCCTGCTGTAATGTGTTACCGTGGCACACAGCAGGCATCGAAGAAACCTGAAAATCTCTGAGTCAAAAGGAAGTATTCCATGATTATCTTAGGGTGTGTTTTAAGCACCTAAAACATACTGTTGCTATTTGAACATTATATGTCCCCCAAAGACTTTTCTGTTTGAATATTGGTGGCACATTTTGAAATGGCTATTGAATTGTGAGGAGACTGAACCTTGCTGGAGAATTTATTTCTGTGGGAGCCTAGTGGGATCCCATTTCCTACTCTATCTCTGCTTTTGAGAACAGGGAAAATGCCATCAGCCAGCTTCTTGTCCCTGCTAAAAGGCATTCACTAGCAGCTGCCATGTCTTCCCAAACTATGATGGACGGTATCCTTCTGGAACTGTGAGGCAACTGAAACTCTTTAAGTTACCTTAACCAGGGTTTCTATCACAACAATTAAAAGTAAGACAAAGTTATTGAGACACAGACTAACACAAATACTATCAACATGTTATTCTTCATAGCTCTGAAGTGTGAAATAATGTTAAAATTGAAAGAACATTGGAGACTAATTTGTAACATAGACTGCATGGATATTCTGGTCCTGGGGCTCTAAATATCAGATAGTTCAGAATGTTCTTCCTGCATGCATAGATACTTATGTCAAATAAAGATTATTTGGTATCCAAACTTTCTTTATTACTGGTCAAATTTCCTTTTAATGCTCAATGACTAGTTAATAACAGAAATACTATTAATATGAATGCATAGGGTTTTTGTCTTTAAAAGATGTCCCTTAACTAACTGGGTAATGGCATTTTAGAGAACATTGCATCTATTGACTATTTCCCTTAGTTGCCAAAAATTAAATAACGAACTATGAAGCTGGTAAGTCCCATTGCCCACAAATGTTTATCTTACAGGATAGCACTTCTTTGGGAAAATGTCTCTAATACTACAGTTCCGTGGGTCATATTAGGAGAGTACTAACACAGAATATGCATATCTGCAAGATTATTTCCACAATATGTTGCATGTGGGACAGTAAATGAGGGAGAAGTTTCTACCATGAAGGTGAGCAGCAAGGTTCCACTGACTGGAAGCCCAGACAGAGTAGAAGAGGAAGAATGGGGGAGATGTCTAGCTTAAGGACTCACTCTCTGTGTCTTGGCTATCAGGAGACAGATCCTCTGCTCGCTCACCAAAGACCATGACATCTGACCTCACATCACCCAGCAGTAACAGAGATAATTGACTATGATTATTTTTCTAAGGTGTATTACACCTGCAGAACAACTAATGAAAGTCTCTGAGTGGACCATTTCTTCATAAGTCATCACATCATCTGTTTTAGGAGAATAATAAATGTTTATTGCCATTAAGAATGTTAAGCATTTAGGTTACATATAGTTAATAATGAACTATGTAATGTTATAAAATTAGAAACAAGCTCAAAGGAGAATTTAGTATGAAAACACCATTAATAAAGATATATACACACTCAGATGTTAATATACAATTTTACACAGGAAAAGTAAAATCTGAATTTTGTGGGATAAACCTTTATCTAATAGAACAAATATTGTATTAATATAATCCCATTTGGGATAAATGTTAGCTGGATCACATCATTTGTAAATAACTAGAGAAAAATGGTGATGGAATAGTTTCATCTTGAAAATTATATTAAATTCTGAGAATTTCTAAATGCTGAATATTTCAAAAATTTATACTTATAAATATAAAGTTACATTTTACAAGGAGATAGCAATAGGTAGAGAAAAACTGACACCTTAAAATTTCACTCCTGGGTCCTCCTTGTTACTTAGCTTCTCTGTAGCTGTGGATTGTAGCCTAGTTATCCCTTTGCTTTATATCTAGTATATACTACTGAGTGAGAAAATACAATGTTTTTCTTTCTATCACCCTGGGAAGGGGATATACAATAAATACCCTGTGTAAACTTGGGGTGGAGGGAAATCAAAGAGAATGGATGGGGGATGGGAGCATGAGGGAATCCTATGTGGTTTAGTCAGGGGGGAGGGACAGAGGGAGAGAGCAATGAAAGAGATATCTTGATAGAATGAGCTATTATCGGTTTAGGGTAAAATCTGGTGCTAGAGAAATTCCCAGAAATCTCAAGGATGACCCTATCTCCTAGCAATCACGGAGAGGGTACCTGAACTGGCCTTTCCCTAAATTCAGATTGGTGACTACCCTAACTGTCATCATAGAAACATCATCCGGTAACTGATGGAAGCAGATGCAGAGATCCAGACTCTAGCACCAGGCCAAATTCCAGGAGTCCTATTGTAGAAAGGGAGAAGGGATTATATGAGCAAGCAGAATCAAAATCATGATGGAATACCCACAGAGACAGCTGACTTGAGCTAGTGGGAGCTAAGGGACTCTAGACCAACAGCTAGAGAGTCTGCATGGGACTTAACTAGGCCCTCTGCAAGTAGGCGACAGTTCTGTATCATTGTCTGTTTGAAAGGATCCTGGTAGTGAGACTATGATCTATCCCTGGTGCATTCCTATGGTGGAATGCCTTGTTCAAACTTGATGCAGTGGGGAGGAGCTTGGTCCTGCCCCAACTGGGTCCTCCCACTCTTTGTTGACTCCCCATGGGAGACCCTTTTCTGAACAGTGGATAGGAGGTGTGTTGGGGGTTGGGGGAAGTAAGAGGAGGGGAGGGAGGGGGAACTGGGTTGGCATATAAAATGAATATAAATTTTTAAATAAAAATAAAACCATTTGACTCTATAACTCTTACATTAATTGGTTGAATGTTTGATAGCTTTTTTTGTCAATGAAAATTAAAAAGTGATAGGAATTCATGTTTTTTGTGTAATTATTAGGAAATATGGGCTGTGTTAAATATATAACCACATCTTTATTTGCTACTGGAAATGAATAAGGAATAAAGTTCTCAATGAGATCAAAGCTGCCAATGGCCAACAATTCTTGAAATAAAAGCAAGATGTGTTTATCAACAGCAAAGACTCATCTTTTCCCTGGGAAAACAGCCTGTTCCCAAAAGAAGTTGAGCATTTGGAGCCCACTCATTCCTACTTCGGTCCTATGAAATATGTAGCTTAGTTTTACAAGAGAAAGAAAGAGACAGAGACAGAGAGAGAGACAGAGACAGAGACAGAGAGAGAAAAAGAGAGAGAGAAAGACAATGTGGTTGACTAAGCAAGACCTGTATAATGATCACACAAACTGCCACACCAACATAGATGGTGAAAATTTCAGAAGTTCCTGCCTGTAGATAAAAAGCTACATGTAATCAAGGGTTACTGAAGAGGGAGAATCTAATTGCTCCAGGACAAGGCCTCTATACATTATCCTGTCCCTTGAAGTCTTCCTTTAAAGAAGTGGAAGGGACACTGGATGAGTTGAATGCAGAGAGAGAGGAAGGGAGATGAAGAAATTAAAGTCCTCATACATGAAATTCTAAAAAAAAATAAAGCTTAAAAAACTCCACAAACAAATGCTAGAAAGCAAAGAAATGCTATCAACTTAATCTGTGAAGTGAGACATATTCTGAGATACAAATCAGATGACAAACTTCTGCTGTGGAATATTTCTTTGAATTGTATGGATATATGTTGCTATGATTGGTTTAATAAACAAGCTGATTTGCCAATAGCTGAGCAGGATAAAGTGAGATGGGAAAACAAAACTGATAATGATGGCAGGAAGAAGTGCAGAATCAAGGGAGACACAGAGGGAGCAGGAAATGAATGTGGCATGCTAACAAATGGACTTCCCTGTGGCAGAGTATAAATTAGGAGTATGGAAGAACTTACGGGAGCCCTTTCCCTATGGAGAGATACTATTACAGCCCAGATACAGTATGGAGGGCCTGGGCCCTCCCCCAAATGATGTGATGGACTTTGATGATCTTTAAGGCAAAGAACATAGCCAACAACACAAAACAGCAGCCTACAGAATGGGAAAAGATATTCACTAACCCCAGATATGGCAGAAGGTTGATTTCTAAAATTTACAAAGAACTCAAGAAGCAAGTCTCCAAAACACCAAAGGATCCAATTAAAAATTGGGGTACAGAACTAAATAGAGAATTCTCAATAGGGAGTCTAAAATCTCTGAGAGTCACTTAAGAAAGTGCTCAACATCCTGAACCATCAGGGAAATGCAAATCAAAACAGCTCTGAAATACCATCTTACTCCTGTCAGAATTGCTAAAATCAGAAACACCAATTACAGTTTATGCTAGAGAGGATGGAGAGAAAGGGAAACACTCCTCCACTGCTGGTGGGAGTGCCAACTCATACAGCCACTTTGGAAATCAGTAGGGAGAATCCTCAGGAAAATGAAAAGGGGTCTACCACAAGATACAGGAATTCCATTCTTAGGCATATACCCAAAAGATGCACATTCATACAATAAGGATGTTTATTCCACTGTATTCATAGCAGCATTATTTGTAATAGCCAGAACTTGGAAGCAACCTAGATGCCCCTCAACTGAAGAGTGGATAGAGAAAATGTGGTACATTTACACAATGGAGAACTATACAGTGGAACAAAAAACAATGGAATCTTGAAATTTACAGGCAAATGGATAGCACTAGAATAAACCATTCTGAGTGAGGTAACCCAGTCACAAAAAGACAAACATGGTATGTATTCACTCATGTATGGATTTTAGACCTAGATCAGGGGAGTGCCAGCCTACAATCCCATGGCCAGAGAGTCTAGGAAACATGTAGGAACCTATGAGAGATATGCATGGTACCCCAGAGAAGGGGAACAAGACAAGATCTCTTGAGCAGATTGGGAGCATGTGGGGAGGGGAGAGACCTGGGAAAAAGAGAGGGGGACAAGACGAGGGGAGAAGAGGACATGGGGAAGCAGGAAGTTTGAGTAGGGGGAAGAACAGAGGAGAGCAGGACAAGAGATAACATAATGGAGGGAGTCATTACAGGTTTGAGGAGAGATGTGGCACTAGTGAGATTTTCAGAGATCTACGAGAATGACACCAACTAGCAAAAAAAGCAATAGTGGAGAAACTACCTTAAATGCCCCTCCCTGAAAATGAGTTTGGCAACTTCATTATATGCCATCCTAGAACCTTCATCTACTGACTGAAGGAAGCAGAGGCAGACACCCACAGCTAAACACTGAACTGAATTCCTGGAACCCAGTGACAGAGAAGGACTGATGAGCAAAGGGGTCAAGACTGGGCTGGTTTAACCCACAGAAACTGCCGACCTGAACAAATGGGAACTCTTGGGCCCCAGACTGATGACTGGGAGGACAGCTTGGGAGTTATCCAGACTCCCTGAATGTGGGTGTCAGTGAGGAGTCCTTGGTAATCTATGGGGCCTCAGATTGTAGATCAGTATTTATCCCTGGCATACAAATGGACTTTGGGAACCCATTCCACATGGAGGGATGCTCTCTGCCTAGACATATAGTGGAGGGCCAAGACCCTGCCCAAGATGATATGACAAAATTTGAAGATCACCCATGGAAGACCTTACCCTCCCTGGGGATAGTAGGGGTAATGGAATAGGAGGTTTTGGGGGTTGGTGGGAGGCAGGGGAGGAAGGGAGGGAGAGGGAGATGTGATTGACATGTTAAGCTAGCATGTTTCTAATTTAAATTAAAAATGAAACAATGTGCATAAGCTTGAAAAAGAACAGAGAAGGGGTATATAACATAGTTTAGAAATAATAAAATTCTTAAAAATGAAGTAAAGTAGTATAAAATATATAAGCCACGTAAAGAAAGGAAATATACAGTTAGGATCCTGTATGTTAATTGTGTTTTCTTTGAGTTTTTTTGGCTGCTAGGAGATGTTGGTTTATGAAAACTGCTAGATGCAGCCAACCTATATATCTTTACAATTTCTTGACTTCAATATGTAAGTCAAGCTCTTGTTCTCTTGCTCTTTCTGCCTCTTACTGTTCTGTCTGCTCTCTCTCTCTCTCTCTCTCTCTCTCTCTCTCTCTCTCTCTCTCTCTCTCACACACACACACACACACACACACACACACACACACACACACTTTTTTTTGGTTTTTCGAGACAGGGTTTCTCTGTGTTGTTTTAGAAGCTGTCCTGGAACTCATTCTGTAGACCAGGCTGGCCTTGAACTCACAGAGATCTGCCTACCTCTGCCTCCTGAGTGCTGGGATTAAAGGCTTGTGCCACCACCACCTGGCTTTCTTTCTGCTCTTTTACAGCTCTAACTCTTCTTTCTGCTTTTTCAGGTCTTTCTCTCTGATCTCCTCTCTTTCTGCTCCTGTCTCCCTCTTCTCTTCTGTCTTCCCTCTGTGTCTCTATGTCTCTTTACCTGTTTTCTCTTTCCTTTCCCCTCCCTTTTCTATTAAAACTTCTCACTCGAAAAAAATGTCAAAATGTATGTTACTTTGGAGGAGAGATTTTTGCTTTTATTTTCACAGGAAATGAGAGGTCTCAGATTTATTCAAAGATAAAAATGGTCAAGTTGATAGAGGAAGGCACCCTGAAATTCTTGGCTACAAACATAAAGAAACAAACATAATAAAAAAACTACAAGGCATGTGATGAATATTTTGCCTGCTCAGACACATAACAAAAAAACATCTTTAACTGACTTGGGTACAATATACAATCTATACTTGAACTAATACAGAACTGTAAAAGTTTATATATTTTCAGAGCAAGGGGTCAAGCACCAGCAAATACAGATGGCCCAGGTGACCCAGCATTTCAAAATGCCTCTATTACAGGCTCCTCAGAATTCTATATCAAAACAGCTTCAAGGCTGTTGACTGAGGTTGTTCAGTCTCACAAACTATACCAGCCAAGAACTAACAATTATAATGATTTTATCAAGATAACAATCCTCAAAAAAAAACAGGAAATAGTCTAGAAATCTATGACCACTTTCCCAAAAATATGGTTATGGATGTTTGTTATCATTTAAGGGAGGTTGGTTATAAGTTGTTGTTGGTAATGGTTGGGGGAAAAAGTAGAATAAAGGAGATTAGACTCAGGGATTTCAATCTAAATGAGAAAGGAGGATATAGAAATGATAAAAGAGTAGATTATTGAATTTATTGACAAATAAAAAGTAAATATCTTACATTGGTATGGATTTTTGTATATTTATACAATTTGAGGTTATTTTTGTTATACTGTACATATGTTTCTCTTGTTTAAGATGGTTTTGTATATTGACACAAATTTAAGTTTAATTTTGTTAGAACCTACTGTATATATGTTTCTACTCTTGTTCAATGTCATTTAACAATGTAATGTAAAATTTCTCGTCCTTGATAGTTATTGTTACCAAGAAATGCATGTTAATGGTCACTTGTTTCAATTAAGCTTGTAGTTTTATAAGGCATGTTTGCAAGGTCAAGCAGATATATTTTAAATAGAGTTGGTCTTCAAATAATTCAGAGATCATTTAAGATGATTTAACAACACAGTGTTTTTTTGTGGCAATGACACACACATGTCTGCTCTTAGGAACACCAATCTACATCAGTGAACAATGATGGGCATTAAAGAAACTCCATGTAGAGGTTGCCGTCTTTATGGAAAAAGTTAGCCATATGAGCAAAGAAACTTTCCTTGCCTTATATCGAAAGGATGGTGTCCAAACTGGTTCATCAGGACATAAGAGAGGGTGACTGTCAAGGAAGCCTGATGTCCCTGTTATTGGGTAACATTTCATCCTTATGGGATCTTTGATGGAATTAAATACTAAATAATTAAACTTATAGTTTTCTTTCATTGTGGTAGAAAGAAAATTAGGCATAAAACATTAGACTCACCAAGATGAGATAGATAATAGATTATTTTCTCTAATTTTGCCTAGTACAAATAGACTAGATATTATGAGTATAATTCTTACTTGATAATTTTTTGTATATGATTTTACTCTGGTAAAGTTAAAACCTTTCTTTGTTTTCAATATATATATTTCCATTTAAATTAGAAACATGCATGTTTCACATGTCAATCCCAGCTCCCTCTCTCACCCCTCCACTCTTAGCCCTCTGCCAGTTCACCCAGCCCCCAACCCAATCCCCACACCATTCCCCATGGAGGGTGAGACCCTCCATGGGGGGATGTCCTGAGTCTGTCATTTCATCCAGGGCAGGGCCTAGGCTCTTCCCCATGTGTCCAGGCTGAGAGAGAGAGAGCATCACTCCATGTGGAGTGAACTCCCAAAGTTCATTTGTACACCATGGTAAACACTGATCTACTACCCAAGGCCCCAGAGATTACTAAGGCCTCCTCACTGACACTACATTCATGGAGTCTGGATCAGTCCCCTGTTGGCCTCTCAGCCATCAGTCTGGCGTTCAAGAGCTCCCCCTTGTCCCATTAACTGTATTTGTGGGTTTCACCAGCATGGTCTTGACCACTTTGCTCATCACTCCTCCATCTCTGTCACTGGGTTCCAGGAGTTCAGTTCAGTGTTTGGCTGTGGGTGTCTGCCTCTGCTTCCACAAAACTATGACTAAAATTACGTGATAATCCAAGTCGATGCATAAAATACTTTGGTAAAAATACCATGATAAATGGTAAAAAAATTGATGAAACTAAGACTAGAAGGAATACATTCAATACAATAAGCATTTATAAATGCAAGCCTATAGAAAACATGTACTAAATATGAAATAAAAGCAAATAACATCTTCAAAAATCACCAATAAGCCATGGAGTCCACTATCTTCAGATTAATTTAATAAAAAGTCACTAACATATTAATTAGACCAATAAAAAAGAAGAAAAAATAAAATGGATAAAAGTTGGAAAGGATAAAATAAAATTGTCTCAAATACAGATAACAAACTGTTCTTTAATGATGTTAAAAACCAGAGAATTAACTTTCAGTATGGTAGGATGCCAAATGAGAAATACGTGTAAAAATATATAATGACTTTATAAAAAAGAAAAATTCTTCCCATTCAAAAGAATCTAAAAACAAACAAAATCTCTTGGATCAAACCTAACCAAGGGTATAAAAAGTCTTTTATCATAGACACATTTAAGCACCAAATAAAATAAATTCAGAATATAGTAAAAGATAGAAACACTCAGCAATCTACTGGGTTTGATGAATTAATATTATAACCATGACTATATTACCCTGGTCTATTATATGCAAGCAAATTCTAATGACTTTCTTCAAAAAACTAGAAAACACAATCTTACTATTCACATGTATTCACACAAATCACAAGGATTCAATATAGTCTCAAGCAGAAAAATATATTGTTAATGGAAAATTCAAATTATTCTATAGAATCTATAGGTTATATAGGAACTATAGACTCTATATCTAGAGAAAGGTTCTATAGAATCACAAAGCAACTAACAGCATAGTACTCACACTAAAACAATCAAATTTAATAAATGCAGAATTACACTTGACCAGCTGTAGTCATCTCATCTTCAACTGAATTGTAAGAAACATTGAATAAAAGATAGTAGTATAAACAAATGGTGCTTTGTAAACTTCAGCAAATTGTAGTGCATCTTTCAGCCTCACAGACTTTAGTTCAACAGAAAGAAACTGCAAAGGAAAATGCTTCAAGTTTAAAAAATAGTCATGGTCTTCATGCAAAGGACTTGCCTTGTAGAAGAAATAATCCCAGGAGTTGACTTATGAATTGATTATATGAGATGAGGAAGCTTTTGCAAACCAACGAAATGATCAAAGGCTAAAGAGACATAAATCAGGCTGGAAAAAACCAATCCCTTCTAGATGAAATGAGAAATGAGAAAGCTTCTGCAAAGCAATTAAATCATCAGCAGGTGAAAAAGACACAACAGAACGGAAGAAAAGTGTTAACTGTACATCTTACAAGAATTATTACCTAGATTCTATGAAGAAATTAAATGTCAAACTCTAAAAGAAACCAATAAACAGGCAAAGGAATTAAACAGGATTATCTACAAATAAGAAATAGAGGTTGGATATTATTCTCATCATTTCTGCACTGAGTTTCCTGAAAAACAAAAAAAAAACTGAACACAACACTAACATATAATTCATCCAAACTCCTCATAAGTGAGATTTGATCTAATGGAGCAAACTGAAGAAACACTTTTACTCTTCACAACAGTAAGGATATGCCCATAAAGAAAATGTGGTACAGATGCACAATGCAACATTATTAAGCTAAAAAAGAATGAAGTTATGACACATTCATGGAAACAAATACAACTGGATATCATAGTGATAAATAAGAACAGCAAACTGAGAAAATGCATTACATTTTAATTACATGTTTAATAAAATATTACTTCTATTTGTAGGATCTAGTTTTAAATAAGTATATATAAACATATGACATGAAGAATGGTGATGGGGTGATATCTTAGAAGTAGTTATCAGTAGAAAAGAATGGAGGAAATAATGATATTTCATGTGTCTGTCATGCAGATTCAAAGTTCAGCTTCATATACATGTATACATGTATATAAGGTGGAGATGAGTCTGGATGTATTAAGAAATCATAAGGATTAATTATTTGGGATAAAAGAGGGATAGAGTAAGAATAGAGAATAAAATATTTAACATCAGGACAGATGTTTCCCCTTGGGAATTTCTTTTTATATTTCTCCAGTATCTGTTGCACATTCCCTATGTAATTACAATGTCTTGCATTGGAGAATGAGAAAAAAAAAACATTTGGACATATATTTATAGAATAGCCCCAACAGTTATATATTCAGGGGGGGCTAAGGCTGTAGTCCAGGGGTCAAGTTCTTTCCTTCTATGTATAAGACCCTGCAATAGAGGGTTACAGAAACAGAAAAGTTCACAGAAGACAAGCTGCCCATGTCTTGTACTGGAAACTGTTTTTGTGAATTCTAATGATTAGCACATTTTGAAATGCTGTACACACATATTCCTAGTTTACAGAAGAAAAGTGAGTTATCAAGACAATATTTACTACACTATTTGAACACTACACTACTTTAGACACAGTATATTTCATTGCCAATTCAGAAATAGGGGATAAGTACCAAGGTGACAACATCTCTAGAAACCAATCAAAGGATATTTTACAATGAAGCTGATCAAAGAAGAACAGTCTTAAATTTGTATTAAAAATAACTCTTTAAAACTGAATCCTAGGACAGTCACATTAGTGGATCTATATGTCTCTATATTTACAGCCATAGGGAAATCTAGCTCTTACATCTCACCAAAGTAGCTTCTTTTGCAGATAAAGACCATTTATGGAAATCTACAGGTGATCAAATGGCAGAGAACAACTGACCAAGTGGTGTCCATCCCTAATTAATTTGTCTACAATACAGTTCCTACACAAAAGTGTCATGGGACATTGCAGAATGAAGAGCACAAAGCTTGTAACAACCAGAGGACCAGAGATTCTGTTGTGAAATAATGTCTCCAATGTATTTCAGGGCAGTTGCACCCATCAAATACGAAATATGAACACTAACTTTATGATAATCTAAGCAAGATCTGCACAGTGACAACAGTAGTTGATAACGCATATGGGCAACATAATGGCTCGTCCCTAAATTAGCAATTAGTGAGTGCTAAGAGAGGCAGAGTAGTACTACCTTTGTATTTTCTGAGCCACAGAAGTCTGGTGGAGCACTTGAACAACCTCTCCTTTCTAGTGAGGTTCACAGCACAGCTCCATACTGTCTGCACTGCCGGCACCATAGGAAGAACCTCTCTATCTCCTCATATAATGGAGATTCTTTTTGCTATCATTCACATGTAAAAATCTCTGAAGGAATGTGTGGGCTGTTCTTTTTTGTCAGATGAATAGTGTTACTGTCAGGCAAATGACCCATGACAACATCACAGTTTTAGTAACTATAGAGAAAATAGTGCTACTACTACATGGGTTGTGGCTGTGTTTCTAATATATCAGATAGAAGTGGTTATTCTTAAAAGATAATGCAGTAGGAGAGCCAAACAGGCATATTCTGGGTTTAGAAGATTCATTGGAATTGCAATCTTCATGGGTCAGTTTGTAGTAAGTCTCCTCTTTTCAGTAGTTTATATTCCACAACATCTGAGTTCAGGGACAATTAATTGCAAAAGTAATCTTGACATTTATTGTTCCTATTGATATGCCATTTTAATTGTTATGTCCCATATCTACCACTCCTATTTCGAGGTAAACATTAAAAATAAACCCTTAAGTGATGTAATTTATGAAGGATTTTAGTACATTTATTTTCAAAACCATTTATACATAACTTTCTAAAATAGGATATATTTAGTCTCTTGACTGCTTATTTGTGAATATATATATTTTTTAAGAAATCACTACACAATTTATTCAAGTATGATAATTTAATTACACAGGAAAGAGGAAGATAGTGATTAAAATAGAATCACACAGTTTGAAATGATCAAGCTTATTTTAAATTGATGTGCAATTTAAAAATGAATACATGTCAATTAGAGGCTTTTTAGATATCAGAAAAATGGTGAAGAAATTATGAAGTGTGTACAAGAATTTATTTAGAAGAAACACTAACATTAAAAATCATTGAAATTATTATCTTTCATGTCATAAAAGTCATGCACAGTATGGTGATTTTACATTTAAACAGCACTAGAATTAAGTTTAATAAAATCTCCCACTTAGTAACCTGTCACTCAAGTATAAATAAAGCTTCAGAAAAAAAACAGAGATTTCCAGTTTAATGAGAAAATACCAGAATTATGACTTCACGAAAAAAATCCTACTCAGGTCACAGTAGTTTAATAATTTTATATGTAATACTACTTATTTATTTATTCAATTAAAAGGGTCTTACTTTAATCCAGGGAGACTCCAGATATACTAGGAGCCCAGGCTGAACTATAACTCATAAACATGTTCCTGCTTTCTCTTGAGATTAAAGGTGAAAGTCACCAAACCTGTGGAGAAAACTCTCCTCCACTATTGGGGTTTGAATTCACAACATTATACTTGAAAGGGATTATTCTCATACTAAGATACCATTGTTTTATTCAATTAAGTTAATACAAATGTGTTTAACACATATCTGTAATTTTTTTATTATAGTGTTTTGAATGGGAATATCTTCTGTATGCTCAGGTATTTGAACACTTGCTCCTGGGTTGGTGGTACTGTTTGGGGAGGTGGTGCAATCTTGCTAGAGGAGGTAAGTCACTGGAGGACTCTTTTGAGAGTTCATTGGCATTCCTTACTTCAAAATTGTTCTTTCTGCTTCCTGTTTGTGGTAGACATTATGATTGCTCAGTTTTCTGTTCCGGCTGTCATGTCTGCTGATGGCTTCCATACTTCTCTGCTATGATGGACTCCTATCCCTCTAGCACTATAAGCCAAAATAGACTTTCTTTAAGTTCCCTGGCCATATTTATTTCATGTTAGTATTTGGTTTGGTTTACTTTTGGGATTTTGCTTGCTGCTTTGTTTTGTTTTTAGAGACAGGGTATCTCTGTGTAGCCTTGACTGTGCTGTCCTGGGAAATGCTCTGTAGACCAGGTTGGCCTCTGCCTCCTAAATAATGGGATTACAGGCATGTGCCACCGCTGCCTAATTCCCTTGTTTTGTTTTATCACAACAGAAAAGGAACTAATACAAGCAGTATTATAAACCTGATCATATTTTTATGTGTTTTTGTCATTCACTCAATTAATCTATTTGGTTATCTCCAATCTAAGAGATATAAGAAAGATTATATGTGTTGTTTCAAAGAAGAAAGAAAACAGAGATGAACATAGGCCAAATGATATTTTCAAATCTCAGAGTCATTTGCAGCCTAACATGGTACTTTTTCTGTGGGTGTTAGTGCTGTGCTTATGGTGATAGCATTAATGATGTGTGTGTGTGTTTATGTGTGTCTCTATGTGTTCATATAGAAACAGATTCAACTAATTACAGATGAAGGGTTCAGCAACTTTTATTTGTGTTAAAAATTTTAAGTTTATAATTTCTTCATAGAATCTAATCTAAAACATCATGTGTGACATCTCATGCTGCAAGATAATATACTATTCCATTACATAGAAATTAGAAGCTATGTATATCATTGTGAGTGACTATCATCCAAGTTGAACAACCATCATTTAGTTAGTTCAACTGTGTCCACTTGTAAAAATCATCCCAGCTGGTGTTATTGAGTGTTTACATCCCTCATGAAGGACTAAAGAGAATACAAAACCCTCACTTTAGTATTTAGTCATCCGTTATAGTCCATTGTATGTAATTCTTCTTTAACTGTACCTTGTCTACAGGAAAGGCTAGAGTGTGTCAGGGAATTCTAGAGGAGGTGGCTCCATTTGTGCACATATGAAAAAGTTTTCATCCCTATTGGGCAAAACTTTATGGTGTGTCCTTTTGGGCAAATAACACTCATGATCCTGTTGATAACCCTCAGTTATGCTCTGATAATAAATCCAACAAACTCACTGGTTCACTGGAGCAAACTGTGGTGGAATCATACCTTGGTTTGTCTTTGGGACCTGGGGAAGAGGAATCAACCTGATTTATGTCACCCTGTGGGAAATAACTTCAGAAATACATGTGTACTTCAAGAGTATATGTTTAGCTAGAGGATTAATTAGCTTTACAAAATGTATGCTTATGTTTTATCTGAAACATCCATACTACCATCCCAAAGAACTACAAGTGAAGTTACGTGAACAGTAAGAAATTGTGTCCTATGATTTTGAAGGATAGAATCCAATGAACAAACTGAAGGGTTTGGTTTCTCCAGAGCCCTGTGTTTTGATCACCCCCCTTTTCCTTTTATTATTATTACTTTATATTTCTGTAGGATATATTTTGATGATATTCTTACCTTCACATAACTCTTCCCAAATATTTTCTACCCCTCAAACCCATCAATACTTATTCACTCTCTTTTAAAAATAATCAAAACAGTCATACAACAAAAATATCCTTTTAAAATAAAAACATAAGTAAAAAGTACAAGCAAAAAAAGAAACACGAGAGGAGCCAGGGAGACCAGGGGAGCAGCTGTTCCGGTGGGATCAGGTACAGCAGGCCCTGCCTCTGGGCCTGTGTTCCACTGCCTGGGGATCACCTGGGAACTGCACAGAGCTTCCAATCCCGGTGGGAGCCAAGCACCCCAGACTCCAGGACCTCTCTCCCACCAACAAGACCAGGAAACTATGAGATCCAGGGAGATCAGGGGACCAGCTCTTCCAGCAGGACCAGGTAAAACAGACCCTGCATCTGAGCCTGTGTTTCAGTGCCTAGGGATTGCTGGGGAAAGTCACAGAGCTTCCAATCCCAACAGGAGCCAAACACCCCAGACTCCAGGACTTCTCTCCCACCAAAGAGACTAGGAAACCAGTGGATTCAGCAAAGGTCCAGGGGACCAGGTGGGAGGATAAGCACCCCAGAGTCCTGTTCTTCTCCACCCACGGGACCAGAACGAGGACAAGGAATAGGAGAACTACCAGATTATTGGCTTGCTAGCACCCACCAAAAGGGAACTCTGGTCCTCTAACCACCAGACCAGTAAGGGACTCTTTCTGCACCCACTAGAAGAAGAGATAGGAAAATGACAATACAAAAACACACTCAGCAACAGAAAAACAAATGTGGCACCACCAGATTCTAGAGACTCCATACCAGCAAGACTCCAACATTCCAATGTAAACGAAGCAAAAGAGAATGACCTTAAAACCACTTTCATGAAAATGATAGAGACCCTAAAAGAGGATATAGGAAAATCCCTCAAAGAAATGGAAGAAAAAACAAAGCAAAAAATGAAAGAAATGGAAGAAGAAACAAACCAAAAATGGCAGGAAATGGAAGAAGAAACAAAGCAAAAAATGAAAGAACTGGAAGAAAAAGCAAACCAAAAAATGCAAGAAATGGAAGAAAGAACAAACCAAAAAATTCATAAAAGGCAACAAATGAATAAAAAGATAAAACGAAAATTGCAAGAAACAATGCAAACACAGCAAGAGTTGAAAACTGGAATAGAGACAATTAAAAAAACACAATCTGAAGAAAGGCAGGAAATAGAAAAGCTGGACAAATGGTCAGGAACTACCGATACAAGCATTACCAACAGAATAGAAGAGATGGAAGAGAGAATCTCAAGGGTTGAAGATACACTAGGAGAAATGGATTCATCAACCAAAGAAAACCTTAAGTTCAACAAATCCTTAACAAAAAACATCCAGGAAATATGGGACACCATGAAAAGACCAAACCTAAGAATAATAGGTATAGAAGAAGGAGAAGAAAACCACCTCAAAGGGGGCAGAAAACATATTCAACAAAATCATAGAAGAAAACTTTCCCAACCATAAGAAAGACATGCCAATGAAGGTACAAGAAGCTTACAGAACACCAAATAGAGTGGACCACAAAAAAAGTCCCCTCGCCACATAATAATAAAGACCCCAAATATGCAGAATAAAGAAAGAATATTAAGAGCAGCTAAGGAAAAAGGCCAAGTAACATATAAAGGCAGACCTATCAGAATTACACCTGACTTCACCATCCCTGACTTCAAGCTCTATTATAGAGCTATAGTCCTGAAAACAGCTTGGTATTCACAGAAAAATAGACAGGTAGACAAATGGAATCTAATTGAAAACCCAGATATTAACCCACACACATATAAACATCTGATCTTTGACAAAGAAGCTAAAAATATACAATGGAATAAAGAAAGCATCTTCAACAAATGGTGCTGGCATAACTGGAGGCTGGCATGTAGAAGAATGCTGATCGATCCATGTTTATCGCCATGCACAAAACTTAAGTCCAAATGGATCAAAGACCTCAACATAAATCCAGCTACACTGAACCTCTTAGAAGAGAAAGTGGGTGTACCCTTGAATTAATTGGTACAGGATACAGCTTCCTGAACATACCACCACTAGCACAGACAGTGAGATCAACAATTAATAAATGGGACCTCCTGAAACTGAGAAGCTTCTGTAACGCAAAGGACACAGTCAGCAAGACAAAAAGACAGCCCACAGAATGGGAAAAATGTTCACTAATCCCATATCTGACAGAGGGTTGATCTCCAAAATTTACAAAGAACTCAAGAAGCAACTCTCCATAACACCAAAGGATCCAATTAAAAAGTGGGCTGCAGAACTAAATAGAGAATTTTCAATAGAGGAGTCTAAAATGGCTGAGAGGCACTTGAGAAAGTGCTCAACATCCTTAGCCATCCAGGAAATGCAAATCAAAACAACTCTGAGATACTAACTCACTCTTGTCAGAATGGCTAAAATCAAAAACACAAATGACAATTTATGCTGGAGAGGATGTGGTGAAAGGAGAACACTCCTCCATTGCTGGTGGGAGTGCCAACTTGTTTAGCCACTTTGGAAATCAGTATGGAGATTCCTCAGAAAAATGGGAATAAACCTATTTGCCACATGGACTCTGGAAGACACTGTTTTTTTATTTATTTGTGATTTCTAGCTCTTATGATTTTTCCACCTGCTCATCTTCATTGACTTTTCAGCACTTTGAATCTAGTTCGTATGAGTCAAGCTTGTCGTTGAGTACCAGCTCAACTTCTCCATGTCTAATGCCATAAGTTAAGTGACATCTTTGCTGTCCTGTAAGGTTGTAGAGGGTAACCATTACCCATGGAAATAGTATATGGTATGATGGCCATCTCTGAGATCCTTTTGACTCCCTTATTTTGGTTGTCATCATACATCTCTACATGGTACCTCATGAGACATTTCTTGTTATAAAAATACTAGCTTTATTATATTAAAGCTATTTACATAATTAAGTTTATCATAAATATATCTCCCATGAGTCTTCAAATGAAGCCACAAAATAAATCCTTTTCACAATATTACAACCTCTCTTGGCCTTACCTTACATATTTTGCGAACTACCCTAGAGCCCTAAAGAATGCATGAACTTATTTTGGCATTTTTTTCACATTAATCTCTCTGAGCACCGAATCTAAATAACATCATAATTTTGTTTTGGAAATCCACACAAAATTTACCTATGCATGTTGACTTTTTTCATGACAAAAATAAATGTTTCTACATGCAACCTTGTATCAAATCCTCAGGAAACATTAACTAATTTATTGTTATTATTTTACTAAATTATTTTTATACTTATATTATTAAATCACCCATTCTATTAATATTGAATCATCTTTAATCCATGTTACACTAAAAATCAATATTAATAGAGCAACTTTTTAACAGCAACAACACATACTCTAAGTAAGTATTGTTATCTTAAAATAAAAAAATGAAGCAAAATAATAAAATTCTCAGTTCATGTACCTTCCCTGTTTAAGAAAGGAGAGGGATTTTAAAGTAGGCAGTCTGAAAGGTTCAGGCATTACTCTGGCCTGCCCTGTTACCTGGCAGGATGCGCTCAGGCAACACTCTGGCCACCCCAGAGTTCCATGAGAACCAGGCAGGTACAAAGGATCCCTTTAAAGGACTGACCCCTGCCTGTTTATGCTCTCTTACTCTCTTGCTCCTCTCTTGCTCTCTCTCTTTTGCTCTTCCTCTCATACTCTCTCTCTCTCTCTCTCTCTCTCTTATCTCTCTCTCTCTGCTCTGCATGGGTTGGTTACCTCTCACCCCCCTTTTCCCTCCCCATCCACCAATAAACTCCATGTGGGATCGTTGAGTCGCAGTTTGTGTCTCCTTACTGGATAAACCTAAACATTTTAACAACATTGGTTCCCTGACTGGGACAGGCTCTCCCTGAGGCTCTGCTGCCTGCCCATCTGGCAGGTGACCACGCAGGTAACCTGTAACATCGGACCAACGGCCCACTTTCCATCAACCGGAACGCTACATTTTACATGCAAAACCGACTACAATTTGGTAAGGACGCCCTTTAAGTCAGCAAACCCTTTCCCTAAACCCTAAGGGCTGACCGCTTAGTGTCTGCCACCCTTATGGTGTTTTTGGAAACGTGGGGAATTCATCCAGCCATGATCTTCAAGGTCACGGTTGGCCCCCATCATCTGACAATCATTCTTGGTTTGTTTTCCATGGGCACAGCCTATTGGTAATTTTTCGGCCCCTTTATGAGCCTACGATGGCTTCTTCGTCTTTGGGACGTTCCTTTATGTGCCTATGGTGGCTTCTTCACTTTTAGGACACTGGTTCCTTTTTGGGTGGTCTTTTTCCGCCCTTACTAGACTCTCGGGCTGACAAGTTCTGAAGAGTTTTTTTTTTTTTTGGTTCATTTCTGAGCCTAAGGTGGCTCTTCACCTCTAGGATGCTGGTTCCTTTTTGGGTGGTCTTTTCTGCCCTAACTAGACTCTCGGGCTGAGGAGCTCTGAAGAGTTGATCTGGCCATTTTATTTTCCTTTAGACCGGACTCATGGATAACAAACTGACAAAGTAAATATGATCTTTCTAACCACTGCCAGTGATCGGGTCAATGGAAGGAGTTGCCCTATGTTCCTATGTTCAAGCTTTTCTCTACCTCTCTCCTAAACAGTCTTGTCAACATTCTTTCTTCCTCTAAATCTCATTCGTCTAGCTTTAAAAACTCCCGCCATATCCCATCTTGGCTAAACCTGCTTCAGGGCGGGAACCACCTTCCACCTGGGAGTGTTCTGTTTTGCCTCTCTCCTGTTGATCCCGGTTTAGCATCTGCTCAGGACACTCAGAGTTTTTCATTTTTTCCCCACAAATGAGGTTTGAGGTTTCAGATTTTTTACTGCTCAGACCCACGAGGGGTCTCTTGGGTTTTATACCCTGGCACGGGTCATTCATTTGTTTCTTAGACCTACAGTGGTCACACATCTTTCTGCCTCACTCGTGGAGAAAAAAGGCCACTTCTACTAACAGAGAGAAATGTGCCTATAGAGGCCGCCATCTTGGCGATCTAAACCATGCGGCCTAGCTTAGAAACCTGTTTACTGAGTCTGCCATATTTACCGTGTGACCTAGCTGTAGACACGCCCACTCAGACCAGCCAGCTCCTGCTGGCAAAGCCTGCCGACAGATACAATTCATTTACTTTTTGCCTGTTTTGCGCTTTTACTTTTGTCTCTAATTTCATCTTTCACTGGCCCTGTTGTGCATGGCTTGTTTATGGAATACTGGGCCTTTCCAGGATTCCCTGTTTTATCTACAATAAATCTTCCTTCCTATCACTGTCTCTTTAAATCTATCTGTTTACTACAAGTTTGGGTCAACACTTTTACCCAATTCTGTTTAATGTATCTATATGTATGTGTAAAAAAATTAGGTAACTTTAATTCAACTATACTAAATATCAAGTATTTCTAAATTGTTATATCTTTTAAATGATGATAAACATTTAAAGTTATGAGGGTCTATTTCAGATTAAGAAAATATAACACCCAGTCCTTCCTGTAAGATGGTTACAAAGGTAAAGCTTCTATTACTTCTATTCTCTAGCCATCTATGGGCTTAAGACAAGTCACTAAAGATAAATTCTGTCTACTAAGATATACTAAACAGACAAATGGTCCTCAAAATACTCAGAGATCTAGAGAACATGGCATTTAAATGTTTTATTTAAAAGCTTTTTATAACAGAGACAGGCCAGCTGCTGGCACCACCCCATTTCCTCCAAGAAAACTGGTGGACACTGAAGAAACTCTGCCCACAAAAGTGGCATTGCTGGCCACTGAGCAACCCTGCCCTTCACCTCAACTGCTTCAAAGGACTCTTCAGGCTGTGAACAAGAGGACACTGGAATTGACTTTCTCCATGTTGCTCGGATCAACGGTAGGAAAGTCTTCCTAAAAAGTCCCAATCCACAGGTCTCACTATCAGCAAAAGGCAGGTGTTCTTGGAGCTTCTGATTTCAACAACTGTGGAGGCCCTTGGGGGTGGCTGTTCATGCAGTCAGCTACTAAGTCTCTCATTCTTCAATCTCAGGTAAAATCTTACCCTTCTCAAGAACTCTGATGCTTTTGACGGCTGGTAGCTTTGCCACCTTAATGTAACAGACAAGGCAAAGCTCTGTCATAAAACAGATTTCAGGAATGAGTACTCTAAAGTTTATCTATAGAAGATGTCTAAGTTGAGACATTAAAAAATATGTTCCTGGTTTCTCTCTTTCATTATACTACTTTTCATAGTCTTAACATTAATCAATAAAGTTCTGATAAGCTACTAATCTAATTCTGACAGTGCTAAACAACTATACCACTATATGATCATAACTGTAAGCTCAAAATTAAGGTGCTTTTCATTGTACTAAAATATCTTTCAGTTTTAAAAGGTTAATGCTTTCAGCCAAGTCTTTTCTAACACAAATATGCTACTGATATGTCTAATATTTATGTTTTCACAAACTCAAAGGATTCTTGTAAGTTTCAGAAAGCCAAATTGGACCCATCTAAACAGGTCAGATTCACTCCAAATATTATTCAACCTCTCCCTGGTCCTGGAACTCCCTTCCCTCATCTTGGGACCCGTCGGGAACCTCCTCCCTCTTCTTACAATCTTCCCCTCAAATACCAGGACCTAAGAAAGAAAATTTAAAACTAACTTTGTTCTCTACTCTGCTAACATCTTGCCAAATCTACAGAGGCGCCAGACAGTCCCATACAGCCTGGACTACAACAGAACAACCAGCGTGGCAACACCCCAACTTTTTCAGGTTCTCCCAAAGATGATCGACGCCCCAAGGTCAGCAGGAAGCAGTCTTAAGAACTCAACGTCCTTGATCCCGAACCTGCCACGTCTAACACCCCCATCTCTTTTTAATCATAAATAAAGGTGGGAATAAAAGGTTCAGGCATTACTCTGGCCTGCCCTGTTACCTGGCAGGATGCGCTCAGGCAACACTCTCGCCACTCCAGAGTTCCCTGAGAACCAGGCAGGTGCAAAGGACCCCTTTAAAGGACTGACCCCTGCCTGTTTACACTCTCTTACTCTCTTGCTCATCTCTTGCTCTCTCTCTCTCTCTCTCTCTCTCTCTCTCTCTCTCTCTCTCTCTCTCTCTCTCTCTCTCTATCTCTCTCTCTCTGCTCTGCATGGGTTGGTTACCTCTCACCCACTTTTTCCCTCCCTGTCCACCAATAAACTCCATGTGGGATCATTGAGTCGCGGTTTGTGTCTCCTTACTGGATAAACCTAAACATTTTAACAACAAAGTAAGTTTAGAGATTTCTTCTCAGCTACTAGCAAACTTTTATTCTGATGTATTGACTTCCTTGCTGTAAACAGCTACCATTCTAGTATTTTTCATGTCTGAAGATACAGTGAGATGAAAAACATTTATTGTTTTCTATTGAATTGTTTTGTCCAGTACTTTCTGGTGGATGACAAATAGTGCCTCAGGTGTTTACAAGTATTTACCTTTTTAGTTGCCCATTATCACCAGCTTCTGCTGAGGACACTGAGTTACCCTAGCAGTAGGGATGCATTCCCATGACAAAGGAAAGTATCCTCCTTCAGGCCGAGGCAGTCCTGTCTAAAGACTCCAGCAAAGAAATCTCAGCCCACCAAGGCTACTATGGAGGGAAGTTTTTGTTCAGTGATCAAAGTCTGCAACTCATTTTTACTCCATCTCAACAGTATCACACAGTAGAACCTAGCCAGTATATATAAGTTTTGACAAGGTTCTCAGTGAGTTAACACTTTTAAATGAATCATAAATTTCCACACACACACCAAACTGGGTGAGAACCCAAACAGATTTGACAGGGAAGAAGGAAGGAAATCATTTCTGAATTGAACAGATCACAGAACCCCAGAAATCCACAAGGAGATGACTCACTGAATGCAAAAACAAAGGTGTCTTTATTAGGAGTTGCAACTCAGACCCTGCCCATTCTGGAACAAGCAGGAGTGCTAAGGTGTTTTTTTAAGGGGAAAGTTCAAAAACTGGATGTCTTGAGATTACAAAGATTTTATGGTTACATAGGATAAACTGTATGTTTAGGCAGGATGCAATTAAGCAGGAAGATGTAGAGGAAATAAGTTTGTTAATTATCTCCTATGCAGGGACTTTTACAACTATGAGCCGACAACGATCTGATCTTCTTTAGAACAGAGAAATGTTGATAGAGTTGAGGGGTGTTATCTGTTCCCAGGACTTTGTACCCAGTTCTTTGTTTAGCCTTATCTCTTGGGCTGCCTTTTGAGGAACTCAGGGAAGTTTGGAAAGTTTTCTTTTTCCTATATAGGCTTTGGAGTCTAAGTTTTAGACTTTTATTAATTTTTCTTTTTCATTTCCCCCTTTGACTTGCATCAAAAACCAATCCCTTGGTTTCTGGTGAGTAATTAATAATGTAGGGCCTGAATGTTAACAGGCCCTGCAAGCTGTAATCTGACAGATTTTTCTGTGGGAGTGACATTGGCATCACAGTGTCCCCTATGTAACAGAAATATCTTTTGACTTGTTATATCAGCCAGGAAAAAGGGATGATATATTCTTTCCTGTGCTACTTCCTGCTGAGTTCAGGCCATTGTAGGGATCCAAGAAGGTTGAAATGCTAGTTAAGAGCAAAACGGGAATTTAGGCAATGGGGTATTCTATCAGAAGCATCTGGTTTACAGACTCTGGAAGAGACAGGGAGTGCTCACATCTACATCAAGACCAGAGTTCACTCTTTAGGAGCAGGCTGTAGTCAGCAACTGATGCTTGGATATGTCTTCCAGAAGTGGAAACCTGTTTGAGATATTTTTTGAGACAGGGTTTCTCTATATTGTTTTTGAGGCTGTCCTGGAACTCGCTCTGTAGACCAGTCTGCCCTCGAACTCACAGAGGTCCACCTGACTCTGCCTCCTGAGTCCTGGGACTAAAGGCTTACACCACCAATGCCAGGAGAGATATGTTTAAACTGGGAACAGAAGTAAAAACTTATGTACTTAAATGGAACTCTTAAGCCACTGGTTTTAGTGATCAGGAAGGGCAGGAGTCCCAATACCAGAGGAGAAAATTTCAACCTCAGCAGCAGACAGGTACGGTAACAAAAGTTTATCTGAGGTTCTTTTGGCCTGTGAAAAGTGGATCCACGTTTTATGACTTTTGATCCTCTGAAGCCTATGTGAACTTTATTATATAAAAGGACAGAAAAGTAATAGACATACTAGTACTGTCAATTCATACTAAAATTTATATTGCAGAAAAAGCAGATATTTGGGTATCTGTCAAACAGCAGGAACAGACTTATACATTTAAGTCCTATTAAAAACTAAAGATTTGGGTTAGAAGCTTGTACAGTAGTCTTTTGTCCAGAGAATCAGGTACTGATTTGACAGAGATACCTTTGGGCTGATGAAAAAAAATTCTTTAAGTTTATACTTAGATGACAACTAAAGTAAATGTAAAACCTTGAGCTTGTGACTGAACAGCAGATAGTTAACTATTCTGCCAGTTTATCAGAACCTTATTGTTAAGCTCTGAGCTTGTATATTTTAAATTATTTTTATATCTTTAAAACATATATGTTTTTATATCCTCAGATCCTTATTAAGGAGCCATATTAAGGCTTGACAATTCAAGTGAATTGTTCAGCCATAGACTTAATGTGTATAAGACAAAACCAAAGAATTCCACCAATTATATTATTCAAATTAATCCTTACATAAAAGTATTTTCATCAAAAAAGCAACTGTTATTAGCTCTCACAGATTGAATTTTTAGTTTAGATAATATACCACCTTCCAGTTTTGCACACTCTAATGGGCTTTTTTGTAAGCTTTGTAAAGATTTTCTTCAACGTGATAAAATTTGAATGTTAGTAAGCTATCAATATTAGTTAATAATGTTAATCGGTTGTTTTCCATTTATTAAACATTTCACACAATATTTTTGAGCAAGCAACATTTTAAAAATAATTAAGCCTTTAAAATGCCTTACAGGAATGAGCTGACTGTTTGGAACCTATTCTCTATGCTAAGATGACTTGCTCAAGCTTGATGCAGGGGCGAGAAGCTTAGTCCGGATTCACCTAGGCTTTGGTGACTCCCCATCAGAGGCCTTACTCTTTCTGACTCGTGGATAGGTAGAGTGTAGAAAGGAGGTGGGGGGGGAACTGGAGCATAGGAGGGAGGGGAATCTATGGTTGGTATGTAAAATTAGAAAAATTTAAAATAAAAAATATTCAAAGATTTGCACAAATGTATATGTAATTATATATGCATGTATGCATGGAAATACAAAAGAATTTGTGTACTTATGTATATATACAATTTATTACAGTCATATTTATAACAACTGGAAATAAACTTTATATCAAAGAAATTGCCTTATAACACTTGATATTCTAGCATGACTGGGAGGACGTCTCACAAATCGAATTGAGATGAAGAGCTACAGGAAATTATGGTCACTAAGAAGGAAAAATCAGTCTTCTCTAGCAGCAAGGGCCCTGATAAGTTGTATAATAACAGGAATCAGCCCTAACACATATATATAGGAACCACACTAAAGGGACTTAGTAGGTTGTATTTATGAATACATAAATATGTAACAATATAGTTTAAAAGGAAGTGGTCATGAAAGGAACTGCGAGGGCATAAGAAGAATTTTAAGGAAGAGAATTAGAAGTGGAAATAGTGTAAATACAATACTGATACATAAAAATCTCCAAAGAATGCAAAAAACTGTTTATTGCCAACTTTGTCAAGATATATATATATATAATTATTTTTTATATATCTATACATAAAATTTATTATACATAATATACACATATATGTATAATCTTGATATCTAGTGTGGGAGCTGTTGACACAACTTCACATTTAGATTAAAATTGAATTTATATTAGTTAATATACATAAGGTAATAACAAGTCTTTTCATATAAAAAACACTCCTAAAAATAAGACATATGTAGTATTATAACACACCCACACACATATATATATATATATATATGATAATGTATAGTGTACTTGTATATGTGTCCAGAAAGAATATAAATTTTAGGAAATGACACATTAAATAAAAGACCCTTAGGGCCTTTTCCTTTAATATACAATTAAGATAGTAACAATTGCTTCAAAGGAGATTCTTATTGTTAACATGCTCTACATTAGATTCTTTAATAAGCAGGATAAAGAAAGGCAAAATAGCTCTGGAAAGAGCTAAATTATGAACTGGAAGACATCATAGCATCTTTCCCATTGTGTCAGGAGGCACATATGAAGACTGTATGGAAATGGACTGCAAGAGTGTTAGACTGTAGAAATAGAAGTTCGTATTTGGACCTATTCAATGACATCAGCCCTGTGACAATGCTTTCCCTTGAATATAACAAAATTTAATAGCCTCCAAGACTAGCTAAATTAAACCTGCATTCAATAACAGTCTCCAAAGACTAAGGATCAATATGCTGAAAAATCTTTGACATGCTGAAACTAGAGAAATCCATTGTTGAATACTTAAGGAGTCAGACTATGCAGCAACTGCTCATATAGTAATATATATAACCAACAGTATCATAGAGGCCATGATCTCTAGCAGTCTATTAATAAATGCATCTCTGAGATGAGACAGTGACATATCTTTGCAAGCAACGTTTTATTTTATAGTCTGAGAAGAGGTAAAAATGATGGACAGGCTTTCTTGTTCTCTTGGGGAATAATGGATTTTCAGAGGAATAGAAGGCAAGTACAATTACCTAATGCCACAAAAATGGAGAAGTAAACAACATTCTTTGTCCCTAATTAATTTGCAGGAACATTGCTTTTGATCGAAAGTCATAAGAATTGACATAAATGAGAGAATTAATGACAAGAAGTTTCATATAAGCAGATACAGAACCACTAGTTCTGATGATCAGATACCCAATTTCAGTTGTGACTGCGGAAATTCAAAACCTACCACCTACATGCAGAATCTAAACTCATTCTAATTTATTCGTACCTTCTACTGAGCAGTAAAAGCATTGCATGACATCCCTCCAATATCTCTGTTGTGAGAGACAGAGAGACAGATACACAGACAGACAGACAGACAGACAGACAGACAGACACACACACACACACACACACACACACACACACACACACCACAGAGGAAGAGAAGAAAAGACATAGATAGGAAGGAGGGAGAATAAGATAGATTGATCTCATTTACTGGGGAAATTTAAGGGGGGATGGAAAGCAGACAGTGGGCAAATATTAGGTATTTTCTAAACAGTTATTATTATCTACATAACTGAAACATTACATGGAATAAAAATAGTGAGGTTGTATCAATCAGATTTTAATCACTGTAACAAATAACCACAATAAATGAATTTAAGGTAGAAAAGACGGCTGCAGTAGCAAATTTATCTTTTGATCTGAAAAAAGAAAAATTACTAAGTATGAGTGGCATCCCATATTCTCCCTCTAGATCAAGCCTCAAGATATTAAGCCTAAGACATCAAGCAAGACTCTACCTCTTATCATTTTCATCTTCTTTCCATAGTGCCACAGTAGGGTGCAGCATTTTACGCAAGAACTTTCAAAGAATATTATGAGAAAAGGTAGAAGGAATTTTGAGTTGAATTCATGCTAGAATATGGGAAATGGGCACTTGATCCACTGATCCATCCTATGGCTTTGTTTCTAGAATAAAAGAGTTCAGGTAAAAATAGCATTTTCCCAAACGATCATGTATTATGACACAGGGAAAAATGGGGATTGTTTTGTAGCTTTATGTGGTTTTGTATATTTTTATCTCATAAACTTCATAAATACACTTAATCTCAAAGAAATATTGTATGTTTTTTAAACTAGTAATGAGAACTATGAAAAAGATCACACTTGGTAGTTCTTAGTATACACTGAATAATATTTAGATTGTCTTTAAACTGTGAGAGGCACAAGGGAATATGCTCAGCAGATTCATGTATTAGGGATATGCAAATCAACCACAATGAGTTATTTGTACACTCATACTACACTTGAAAATACGGTACCATGGAATACTATTTCACTATAAATAAAGAAGAAAACATGAAATTTACAGATAGATAATGGAACTAGAAAACATACTGAGTAGGTAACCCATATTCAGAAAGTTAAACGTTACATGTTGTGATGGCTAGCTTTATGTCAATTTGACACAGGCTAGAGTTATTTGAAGAATGTCCCTATAAGATCTGTAGGTTCTTTTTCATAATTAGTTTAATTAGAGAATTTTATTAAGTAGTTATTGATGAGGAAGGGCCCAGTCCATAGTTGGTGATGCCATCTTTATGCTAATGACCTTATGTTCTATCAGAAAGCAAGCTGATGAGAAAGCTAGTAAAAGCCTGTTCCCACCTGACCACCCCATCCCTGTCCATCAGCTCCTGTCTCCAGGTTAATACCTAGTTTGATTTCCTGTCTTCAGGATGAACTACAATGTGGAAGTATAAGCCAAATAAATCCTTTCCTCCCAATTTGTCTTAGTTGTGCTATTTCATAGCAGTGAGAGAAAACCTAAGATACATGTTCTGTCTCATCTGAAGTTCTTAGCTTCAATCCAAATCTTCAAATGGGAGTACATAAGTTGGAGCAGCAGCAGAAACCAAGAAAGTAGAAAAGGACCTCTGTAAGAATAAGATGAACAATGGAGAGGTGGAATAACAAAGTGCATATAATCTGTATGGGAAAATGGGGGAAATGTGGAGATGCTATAATTAGGCATCAGAGAAAAGGACAGCACAGAACATATAATACACAGAAGTTGGTGTGTACATCTAAATTTGTATTTCAAATGAAATATTCACATCTGGGCTGACAATGCTACCCACAAGAACCACAGAAACATCTAATAAAATCTCCAGTACAGGAATACAACTTTTTTGAAATTTAAAAATATATTCTTCAGTTTCTCAGGAGAGTAATTAGATATAGCAGGGATATCATAGAATATTAATTACCTTTGGTTAATTACAGTCATTGAAATAATAGTGTGGTTGTCCCTGGTTTTAAAGATTGTTCATTCCAAATTATTCTTAAGTAAAAATATATGATACTCAGATTTTACTTAAAATATACGGTGGCAAACAGAAGGTATTATTAGCAGAGAACTGATAACTATTGAATCTAGAGATGCGTACTGAGTAATTAAGTATCAGATATTCTATTTGTATATTTAGGTGTGACCTAGTGGAAAATTTCAAACAGTAATTTTCAAAGGTAAGTCTTTGTTAGTTTAAGATATTGTTATAAAAATAAGAATATTGCTTCTAATTAAAATAATTAAGATGGCATAATAGAACAAAATTGTTTCTTTTCTTAACTTTATCATAATTTGTATTTTTTTGTCTTGACGACTAATCCACAAAGAGGTTTTAACAAATCTGTCACCAGATAAGAGAAGTCTTAGTTGTTCTTTGATTCAATTTTATTTTGTAGTATTCAAATGAAGAAGGTAATTAGAAACTTTGTTTTCAAGTTGACTATAGGTACACTGATAATGAGTGCATGATAAATAAGTGATCTTGTGGGACAAGATTGAACTTATCATTAGCATGCTGAATTCCTAGTATCTATAAAATATGATCCCCCCCACTCCTACTCTTCAGTTCCCAGTCTTTCCAATTAGTCAAGATTTGCTTGCAGCTATCATAAATTAAATAATTTCTTCTGTTTAAAATGGAATAGAAATGTAACCGCTAACTTAGGTCTTCAAGGAATAATAGTATGGCAGGTGTACATATTAATTGTATTTAGGAAACCTCTATTTCAGTCTGTATTTGATAGCTGGTAATCTGAAGGAAATAGTCAAGAATAAAGAATAACTTGTCTTTACTGAGTTTGGATACTGTTATCTCTCTGATTTTGTATTTGAAACTATTACTGTAAATATCCCTAAAATCATTATGTATGTCGTAGACTTTCCTTTCTAAACATGACTGCCTAGAATAGACAGTGCAAACTCTTGTAGGAAGCCTAAGTCCTCCATATAAATAATTTCTAATACATATTCAGGAGTTATAGAATGAAGATCTTTATTTCTCATTTTATAATCTATACCAACATACACAAAAACACCACAAATATTTTAGTGATGAGCCCCTGTGAATATAAGAATGTTGCTAGCATTCAAAATTATAAATTTTGTGTGTTTGTGTGTTTTCTTTCTTTTAGCCAGTACTTAAGTGGAATATGATTGTTTACCTAGTATACTGCTCCTAAATATCATTGTCATTCAGGAACATCTTTACTAGTCCAGAACTTCTGGGTTTTCATGCCATTCAATCAAGTTTTGCATTGTAGTTGTTACTGCTATAGATTGTCTGAAAACTGTAGTTTCCTATGGGTTTATTACTAAATTTTACCACCATTTGGTACAATGAAGGCACTAGCTTGTGTTATACTTATTCACTGTGACTTATTCATTGTGACTGATAAATGAATATAACTGTGACATTTTGCTCTTTTTTGCAATCCCTAGTGTGATCCTCTTCTCTCTTTGACATTCTACTGAACTGCCATTTCGTCGATATATTACAGTTAAAGAGACATATTCCAAAAGGGAATAGATAGAGCTCTGTTTGCAATAAATCTACTTTCCTTTAACACCATAACATTTTTATTAAAATATAATCTACAGGCAATCCCAGCTACTCAATTACACATATGAGCCAGTACCTACCTACCATCACCACAGTCTTAGACTATTTCCATAACCATCATTATTAGCCCACATGTGTGGGTTGTGTTGGACTTGCTGATGCTTTCTGTTGGAGTATGTTTAATTTTGATGTTCAATTTTTCTGCTGTTTTATATCGTTCATGATATTTGCTATCTTAACTGGGAATCCATTTCCAAATACTATGCTATTCAAAATTCTTCTTACACTTATAATTGTTTTGTTTTTCATATTTTTCTTTTAAACTTAGAATTTTGTTCCAATTTGAGTCAATTATTGTTTAATACTCTCAGGAGAAGTCTCTCCAAGAAAAAAGAGCTTCCCTTTTTAAGAACTTCTGCCATCCATCTACATACAATTCTTTCCAGACTTCTCACCCTCCTGGCTGGTGGTTTAAGACACCACAGGGGGGACAGGAAGAGGCATCTAGCCATAAAGGGTGTGAAAGCCATGTTATCTCAGTGAGCAGCCCTTATCTGAGCCCTATCAAGAGCTTTAAAGCACTGAATTGTTTTCAGTAAACATTACACAGCGGCCTGGGAGCAGGCCAAAGGGGAAGTGGGTTTCTGCTCAAGGTCTGGTGTCCCCACAGGTCCTTCCATCCAAAACAGGCTTGACTGATGAGCCACTCCCTCCTCCCCAACTCTAGCTGTATCACACGAGTGCAGATTCGTCTCTTCAATATTGGTTTCTGCCTTTTGGCCTCATTAAGCCCTGGTAGCAGTAAGCCACAGCTCTTTTTGGCTCAGAGCCTTTGTCCCCTACCGGTTGTGGGCGTCCTTTGCCTGTGTCATTTCTCAGGTCCTTGGGTCCTTTGGTCCCTGCCCTTGGATTGACAAATTACTGGGTGGTTTGTGCTTTTCTCAAGGTTCTTGCTTGGTAAAAAGTCATTGCATATCCTTCTGCTTCACTCATGGTAATAAGCCTACCATAAACATACTTATGGCATTTTATATTTGATATTTTATGGGATCATTCTTCCAGCGACCCTGATAGATGGAAGGAGGCATCACCCTTTACTCTTTCACTCTACTGCTTTCCCCATCCTTTGATAAACCTCTTACTTTAACTCTCTTGAGAATGCTACGTTTGCTTAGTGGGCAGAGCCCACCAAAAGATAATTCCTTCTCGCTTAGACGCCTATGTACCTTCTCTGCCTCAATAGATCTGCTCTCTTTCACCTGCAACAAATCTGCTTTCTGGTCACTTGTGGCTTCACTTTCCAGTCAATATCGGCAATTGGGTCTCTGACGGGCTACCTGCCTCTGATCATTTCAATGGAGGCGAGGCTTTATTTACCAAGCACAGTCTTCATGCCATCCTGGCTTTTCTCAAAGTCCTGTTACCTGGGGAGTGTGGCCCTCTTTCTGGTTCAGAGTCCTTAGCCCCTGCTCTGTGTTTGATGAATCACTGAGCAACCTGTGGTTTCTCGAAATCGACCCTTTCTGAATTCCTGGGATGTTAGGAATTGAAGACCATTGGGTGGGTCTTTACTTCTCTGTATCACTCATGGGAGCTGTGTCGTCATATATACCTCCTTGTTCCCATTGAAATGTTTTCTGGAGATCCACTGACAATTCCTAATCAGCTGGTGATGCATGACTACCAGCTGTTAGTCACGGAGCTAGAGGTCATGCTGCCTTGATGAGAAAGGATTAGGTGCTTTAAGCCCTAGGAAGTTGACTTGGATCCACCTCAGACAGCGTTTTACCAGGTCCAGGAAGTGCCCCATGGTTCTACAGAATTTGGACAGGGAAGTGAAACAGTCAAATACTCCATGATGTGGTCAGCACCCTAGTTTCCCCGGTCCCCCTAAGATGAATAACAACCCTTAGGTCAGCAGGAATAATCTTGAGAACACAGCATCCTCATTCTTGATTCAACTGGTACCACTCTCTAACAACCCACCTTTTATAATAAATAAAAAGAGAGTAATGTTAGTATTCAGGCATCTGTACTGGCCTGCCTTTGGGGTCCTCAGGACACCCCCTCAGATGCAGCCACTAAGAGCACCTCCTGTGCACATTCACTATGTTCCGTTTTAAAAGGGTCCTGCCCATCTTCCATCTTTCTCTCTTTCTCTTCCTCTTTCTCCATCTCTCCCTCTCTGTCCCCTCTCTCTCCCACCACTCCTGTCCCTAGGGACCTATCCTCTTCCAATAAACCTCCTGTATGAGTCCTATTGTATGGTATAACATCACTTTGTGGTGTTTTCAAAATTACAACGGAACCCGCAATTGACATGTGATAGTAGGGTTTTTTTTTTAATCATGGATATTCTGCTTCTTCACATTATAGAAGTCTGTCTCCAGGACATTTGTCTTGTCAGTCTGGGAAGCACCTTGTTGGGACACAGCATAGTTTCCTCCATATTTTATTCTACCCATCAAGAACTATAAAATTGCTTCCCACTGCCTTTATCCCTTATGTATTGTTACCCTTTCCATTTTAGTAGCTAAATACCTTTTAGTATTGATAATTATTTATAGTAATGTTTCTGTTTGAATGCATTGATATGTTTGTTATCTGACGAATGACTATTGACTGGCAAACCTCCATTAGAATGAGTTGTGCACTGCATATTGTAAGCACACTCAAACACATAATAATTATAAATTATACAACCTTAACATCTTTCAGAATCTAATTCTAAATAATATTGTATTTATAAACTTTAATAAATGTATGACATTTAGGTAATATTTATTTAGGATTGAATTCTTCCTCACATAGGTAAGTAATTGATTGCTTGCTAGCCAGCTTCTGCTCTACAATATTATAATATAATGAAGGGAGATCCTGACATTTAGCTAAGTTTTTATAATATATCTTGCTTTTTTATTTTTGGCAAATTAATACAAAGTAGAGTTTTATGGAATATGCCAATATGCCTCTAGATGTTTACCAATATATGGAGGATCATGCCAAAAGAAATTATCACTAAAATTTTACACATTCTGTGTTATATTTGAAGTTGAAATTAGCAAAAATTACTGTCCTTTACTTTTCTTTAAACATGGATGGAAATTAACAAATTATTCATATAATTGATTTCAAATGAGCTGAGTTTTGTGTGAAGTCACAATGACATTAAACATTTGATATAAGTAATGATGTCTTTTTGAAACACTATGTTGAGTTTTATATGTGTGTGTACTTTACTTGTGAACAATGATCACATTTTATATATTTTTGTTGTCATAGAAAGGATTTACTATGTCATTTTAAATTGGCCCTCAATTAAGGATCCTTGTCCTTCAAACTGATGAGTGCTGGGATTAGACATACCACTTAGCTCCAGCCTCTTTAGCCATAGTTCTGTAATTTTTCAATACACAAATAAACACATATGTATTTTGCATACTTAATGTAGCAAACAGGTATGTGTATATGTATTTTCTATATAATCCAATGTATGTGCATATATACATGTGAACCATTCTATATAGTCTAAGACAAAAACATAAATTAGATTCTCTGTTGTACATACTTTTGATTTCTATGATTCCTCACAATTTCTTTAATTCATGTTAAAACTGGTCACCCAAATGATTATGGAGAGAACAAATTTCAGGTTAAATTTGCATTGGTGATTATTTACATCTGAAATCCTTTTAGAGAACCTCAGTAGATTAACATCTTTTCATGTGAAATTTCAGTCCCTCCTCCTTCTCTGGACAATTACACTTCTAACATTAACACTGCTCTGTTTAAAAAAATGCTCAATAGGCTCCCAAAACATTAAAATGTGCAAGCCTGCCTAACCCCAACAGCTTAGAAATGTTTAAGATAGAATTAATGTAGTGTTCACTATGGACAGATGCCCAAGAATATTTTAGTTAAATGTCTTACATCTTAAAGCAAGGTTTTTTAACACCAAGAATAAAAGTTATTCCTTAATCTTATTCATATATTATATTGAAATGTGATTCATAAACCTTCTGTAGTCCTTATAGTGTAGTATGGATTATATAAATGTTTACTACTTATTTTAATATAAAATCTGAAATACAGTCACTCATTTGGAATGCATTATTTGAAAGACAAGTTATAATATTCACTTGGGATGAAACTTTGAGAAACACTTAAGCCCAATATCAGTTGATAGTCTATGGCATATTCCAAACAAATCTCTACTAAGAAAAAGTCCAATCCTGTTCTTTACAATAATTTCCATTTAGTCATAAAAGTTAACTTAAAGATGCTTATTAGTTATATTATCATCATGAAAACATTGGTAAAAATTCTCAAGAATATTTTAATAATAGTGATTTGATTATATAAGAAATATTATAAAGCATGAAATGTAGTCCTGAAAAGCAAAATGAGAACCCATTCTGAGATTCATATAAGATATTTATAATAGTATATTGTTCATTTTACAATATAGAAATGTAAATTAATTCTTTAACATATTTGTAACAGGAGCATTGTATAACAAAAGAAAAATATATGCATATGTTTGCTTTATCAGAATTCATATTTAAATGTCTTTAAATATTTAAGATTGTTAACAGTTCATTTCACAAAAATATCATACAAATTCGCCTTTGTTGGTGCTAACAGAATCAAGAAAGAACAGAAAACATAGTTTCATATGTCTACTGGATCTATTACCCTATTTACCTAATTTTCAGTATATTGCTTCAATATAGAACATTTATTGTGATTTATAAGTCAATACTGGTACATTTTTGGTTGCTAAAGTCTATTATTTGTTATCATGGTAGTTTTTATTACTACAGTCAGTGCATTTTTGATGACACACTAAGTATTATTCTACATTACTAAATTTCATGGAATACTTCACTAACCTATAGTTGCTTTGTGCTCTTTGAGTTCAGCTTTGAACTTACAGCATGTATTGACCTTTCTCCTGTCACTAGATCTTTAACAGGATGTCATAGTATTCCAAACATGCAATATTTAATTTTTTCTTTCAGTACACAATATATATTTAATGCTTTTCAATGTTATATTATGTCTTACTGCTTGTTTCTTTTCAATGATGAGCAATATTTCATGATATCTTGGTTATTTCTGTGTTTTACCAATTATGAAAATTAAGAAAAAAGATTCATTGTAGGCTTTCTATAAATATATTTTTCAGTTTTTCTGAGAAAATAAGAAAGAGTGGAATTGTTATAGTACATGTATAATTAGTTTGTAAGAAACCATCTCAGCCTGTATTATTTTGGGCTCTAAGGAACCACATTGGTTTTATTGGTTTACATGTTAGGTAACTGATAGTGGCAGTGTCCTCAATATTAACCATTCTAATAATATGAGTATATCTTTTTACTGTTGTAAAGGCCATTTCATAATCAGCATCAGATCATATGATATTTGTATTTCTACTTATACAAAGTTTCCATTCAAATACTTACTGTGGCACCACTTCAAATATTCTTTTTTTTTTATTTTATTTTCCAGTTTAAATTTAGATAAGAAACAAGGTTGCTTCACAAGTCAGTTCCAGGTCCCTCTCCCATTCCCTCCCTTCCTCCCGTGCCCTCCCCCCCCCCCCCGTTATCCCCTCATTTCTCCAGGGAGGGTGAGGCCCTCCATGGGGGTGTGCATAGTGTGTCATTTCATATAGGGCAGGGCCTAGACCCTTCCCCAAGAGTTCAGGGTGAGAGTGCACCTCACATTGTTCTGTGGGAGTCCAAAGTCCGTGTGTATTGGGATGGGTACTGATCTGCTGCCCAATGCTCAATAGATTCCCTAGGCCTCTTCACTGACACCCAGATTCACGGGGTCTTGATCAGTCCCATGCTGGCTTCCCAGGCTAATGCCTGGGATTCAAGAGTTAACCTTTGTCTGGTCAGCTGTTTCTGGGGGTTAAACCAGCCTAGTCTTAATCCCTTTGATCATCAGTCCTCCCTCTCTGTTACTGGCTTTCTTGAGTTCAGCTCAGTACTTAACCAAGGGAGTCTGCCTCTTCTTCGATCAGCCACTAAATAAAGTTTCTGTTTCCCAGACTCTCTGGCCATAGGATTGTAGGCTGGCACTCCCCAGATCTATGTCTAAAATCCATATATGAGAGAGTACATGCCATGTTTCTCTTTTTGTGACTGGGTTACCTCACTCAGGATGGTTTCTTCTAGTGTCATCCATTTGCCTGCGAATCTCATGATTCCATTATTTTTTTCTGCTGAATAGTACTCCATTGTGTAGATGTACCACATTTTCTCTATCCACTCTTCAGGTGAGGGACATCTAGGTTGCTTCCACGTTCTGGCAATTACAAATAAAGCTGCTATGAACATAGTGGAACAGACATCTTTGTTGTATGAATGGGCATCTTTTGGATATATGCCTAAGAGTGGAGTTGCTGGGTCTTGTGGTAGGTTTATTCCCATTTTTCTGAGGAATCTCCACACTGATTTCCAAAGTGGCTGAACCAGTTGGCACTCCCACCAGCAATGGAGGAGTGTCCCCCTTTCACCACATCCTCTCCAGCATAAATTGTCATTGGTGTTTTTGATTTTAGCCATTCTGACAGGGGTGAGATGGTATCTGAGAGTTGTTTTGATTTGCATTTCCCAGATGGCTAAGGATGTTGAGCACTTTCTCAATTGCCTTACCCATAAAAAGACACAGACTAGCAGATTGGATTCGAAGACAGAACCCTTCCTTCTGCTGCATACAGGAAACACACCTCACCCTTAAAGACAGACATTACCTGAGAATTAAAGGTTGGGAAAAAATTTTTCAATCGAATGGACCCAAGAAACAAGCCGGGGTAGCAATCCTAATATCTAACAAACTAGACTTTAAAATAAAATCAATCAAAAGAGATGAAGGAGGTCATTACATACTCATCACAGGTGAAACCCACCAAGATGAACATCTATGCCCCAAATACAAAGGCATCCACATTCGTTAAAGAAACATTATTAGAACTTAAATCTCATCTAAAGCCCCACACAGTTATAGTGCGAGATTTCAACACACCACTCTCACCACTAGACAGGAATACCAAACAGAAACTCAACAAAGAAGCAAAAGGGCTAATAGAAGTAATGACCCAACTGGGATTAACAGATATCTATAGAACATTTCATCCACATAAAAAAGAATATACCTTCTTCTCACCACCACATGGAACCTTCTCAAAAATCGACCACATACTTGGCAACATATCAAACCTCAGCAGCTACAAAAAAATTGGAATAACTCCATGCATCTTATCAGACCACCATGCTTTAAAATTAGAATTCAACAACAACACAAATTGCAGAAAACCTACAAACTCATGGAAATTGAATAATGCTCAACTGCACCATCCCTGGGTCAAAGAGGAAATAAAAAAAGAAATTAAAGACTTCCTCGAATTCAATGAGAATGAAGACACAACATACCCAAACCTATGGGACACTTTGAAAGCAGTGCTACGGGGGAAGTTCATAGCGCTAAATGCTCACATGAAGAAACAGGAGAACAGTTATACCAGAGAATTAACATCACAGCTGAAAGCTCTAGAACACAAAGAAGCACACTCCCCCAGGAGGAGTAGACGCCAGGAAATAATCAAATTGAGGGCTGAAATCAATAAAGTAGAAACCAGGAAAACAATACAAAGAATCAATGCACTTCAAATATTCTTTCCTCTGTGATCTTGACTTTCCATCCTCTCAAAATGTAGCCCCCGCAGAAAAAAATAATTATTAATTAGATCCTAAACCTATCCATTGTTTTCTTTTAGGGACTGTACTGTTGGTGTTATGATGAGAGTAACAATTGAGATAGAAACACAAAACCTAAAGTTTTCAATCATTTAAGAAGATAAATAAGTTAGAGAAATGGTCAATAGAGGCATAATAAAAGAAGGGGACTGAGGAGAATTGAAATTAAGTACACACAGAGACTCAGAAGGCTTTTGGTTCTTTTGAAAGATATCAAGTTAATAGGATGAAGGTATTATTAATTGTCACAACTGAATGCCATTTCATAGCACAATTAAATTTATAGGTTTCAATAATTTTTTGGAAAAGGAAAACACAAAATTATAAAACTCCCATAGATCAATGCTGAATAAAATGCAGGTAACTTTCAATTTTACTAAAACTTATGTTTGTGTGGTTATGTTTGTTTGTGTTTAAAATTATAATTGTTAAAATATTTAGTTTAAATTCCTGATGATATATATTCATATATATTAGTAACATTTAAAAAATACTAGCTTTGTCCAAGACCCATAATTTTGACTATATGACATGTCGAGAAACACATCACTTCTACTGATATATTTTCTTTTGTATTTCCAATATAATAGTTCTGATCATAGAAATTACAAAAAATCTCATAAGAACATACTGTAAGTCATACATATGAATTTTAGGTAAATAATGACTAACAAGATTTAACCAAACATAAAGTACAGTGGTGCACAAGTGTAATCTGATATATGGGGAGCATATGAAGAATAATTGTGCAATGTCCAGCCTGAGCTGCATATCCAGTTATGGTCAAACTAGGTTCTAGAATGGAGGTATCCAAGTAGTAAACAGTATATGCAATGCCTGAATTTCAATTCCCAGTACTGCCTCTCCTGAAAGGAATTAACTGAGGATGTTCACTCAACTCCCATTTTCTTTCTTTTTCTTTTTCCTCAATATATGTTTTATTTAAATTAGAAGCATGAATGCTTCACATGTCAATCCCAGATCCCTCTCCTACCCCTCCTTCCTTGGCCCTCCATCAGTTCCCCCAGCTCCCCACCCAATCCCCACATAATTCCCCAAGGAGGGTGAGGCCCTCCTTAGGGGGATCTCCAGAGTCTGTCATTTTATCCAGGGCAGAACCTAGGTCCTTCCCCATGTGTCCAGGCTGAGAGAGCACCCCTCTATTTGGAATTGGCTCCCAAAGTTCATCCATACACCATGGTAAACACTGATTTCTGTGTCCTCCTCACTGACACTACATTGATGAAGTCTGGATAAGTCCCCTGTTGGCCTCTCAGCCATCAGTCTTGGGTTCAAGAACTCCCCCTCAACTCCCATTTTCTAAGTGAACATTTCTGATCTGCTTTCCTAGTCAGAGAAAGTGAATCTCTTCTTCAGTATTCTTCACTGGAATATGTATTTCAATTTATGTCCAAAATTAGAGTTTTATATGAACTTTTTCGTTTATCAATACTAACTAATATCATTCCTGAAAATGTATATATTTTCTTTGACATTAAAATGTTGAAAATAAAAGAAATTTCTGACATAATTGTGAATGAAATATGTTAACTTCTACTATCTTAAATTATGTTCTTTTTTTCTGCTTTTGAATCCCTAAATATGTTGATATAGAAGAATCTTCAAAAATTACTGTATAAACTGAACTGAAATTTTATGAAAGAATAAAACAAAATGAAGGATGTACAGAGAAATGATATGAAAGGTACTGCTCTATGAGTCAAATACACAATTAAGGGAAAGAAAAATATGAATAGAGATACCATGCATAGATTGATGGTGTTGTTCCCAGGAATCATAAGCTTTAAAACAAAAATTTGAGTGACAAGTGTAGAATCCCTTCCTATTATTTCTCAGAGGAGCTGAAGAAACACCAAAAACACTAAAGGTTACTGTTGCTGCTTTACTTTCCCACTAGAACTCGATGATACATTCCTATTTCTGATAATACCATACACTTTGTATACAAGATACAGAGAATCACATTGGGATTGTTTAGGAAACTTCCCAGTGCCAGAAGAAGCCATGTAGGCTTCTGTTGGAGAGTCACTATAAAAGTCTTTCCACTCATTGTGACTGTGTGTCCATAACATGTGTTGGCAAAGTTACAGACCCCGACAGAAGCAAGACTGTTTAAGAGGTACACCAGGTTTATTTCTGGGGGATTTACTGTCATTCAATGGGATGGAATGTACACTGGTACTGTCAATCTGAAAAAAATGCTTACCATTGGATAGGTCACATAACATAGGAAAGAATGTACTAGTGACAGTTTGATAAATGAGTGTATACACACACGGCCTCTTAAACAGTTGTCTATACCCATTGACTCGTGGTCAGAGAAGCTCCCCCCTCACACACATGGGCAAAAGACTGATGAAGAGTTTCAGAGGTGGTAAAATGATGAGAGTAAGTAACTATTGGATCCCAAGTGATGAGATCACCTATGTGTGAACTGTTTCTCTTTTAAACTGATTCGCTCTCATGTAACTGAGGGTAGCTTTGAACTCACAGATATCCGTCTACCTCTATCTCCCTCATGCTGGGATTAAAGTTGTGGCCACCACTTCCTGTTGTCTATGGTTAACTAGTGGCTTAGGTGTGTGGATAGCTAGTGGTTTAGTTTATGTGTCACTACACTAGTGGCTTACTTCTTAAGTTCTTAAGTAGGTGTGTGGCTAACTAGTGTGTTTGCTCTGCACTCTGTTCTACAGGCAATCTTAATTTGTTAGATTATGAACAAAATATCACTACAAAAACTGCTCATCCCCAAAAAGACATGCGGGGGGAAGGTAGCTAATTGTGAAGGAAAAGAAGTCAGAGAGTGGGAGACAGATAAGAAAAGGTAATTGGTGATAAATAGTTTCACTATATGTCCTAGCCGTATATGAATTGTAAAGAAAAGGAAATATTAATAGTACTATTGGTGGATTACCAAATTTCCATCAAAAAGTGTGTCTCACCATGTTCCATTACAGTGTTTAAATATCTATAAATTAATAAAAAGAACCAGGTGATTCAATTAGAGTATGTTGACAGGTATATTTTTCAAAATATACTCATATACTTTAACTTCAAAATATGGTATTTATGTCAAAAATGGATTTAGACTACCCAATAAATGTTTTATAGTTTCATGAAAGAAGCCCCCAGATAATTCATTTTAAAACAATTGATAGACTCAAGTTAGTTAACAAACAACACAAATAAGAGACATAGTATTTTTATTCCAAAATAATAAAAATGACAATATTAATGACATAATAATACAAAGTACACTTTTTGCTGATTTCATTTGATACTAAATAGAGGAGTCTGTGCTTTATCTATCTAAGCCAGATAAAATGAACTACACATAAAACATTAACATTTGCAATTTTAAAAATATTGTTAAGAAAAACCAACTCTCTCATATATGGTTTTTAGACATAGATCTGGGGAGGGCCAGACTACAATCCCAAGGCCAGAGAGTTTGGGGAACAAAACCTTCATCCAATGGCTGATGGAAGCAGAGGCAGACTCCCACAGCTAAGCACTGAGCTGAACTCAAGGAATCCAGTGACAGAGAGGGAGGACTGATGAGCAAAGGGGTTAAGACTGGCCTGGTTTAACCCCCAGAAACAGCTGACCTGACAAGGGTTAGCTCTCGAATCCCAGACTGATGGCTGGGAATCCAGCATGGGACTAATGAAGAATGTGGGTGTCAGTAAGGAGGCCTAGGCAATCTATTGGGCCTTGGGTAGTAGATAGTATTTAACCCTGGCATACAAATGGACTTTGGGTGCCCATCCAACAATGAGAGATGCACTTCACCCTGGACTCTTGGGGGGAGTGTCTAGGCCCTGTGCTGGATAAAATGACAGACCATAGACATCCCCAATGGAGGGCCTCACCCTCCCTGGGGAAATGAGGTAGTATGGAGGGGGTTGGTGGGAGGGCATGGGAGGAGGGGAAGGAAAGGGAGAGGGACCTGGGATTGACATGTGAAGCAATATTGTTTCTAATTTAAATTTAAAAATAAAAATTAAAAGAAAAGAAAATCCTAAATTGTAAGGAGACACAATCTCAAAGCATGATCCCTTAACCTCTGTCTTTTATAGTCTGATAACCCAAAAGACATGCTAATATGTATGAGCAGAGGGGAGAAACTCACAATACCTCACCCCTACACAAAGAACTGCAGGCTCATACAGAGTGATAAGATAGGGGAAATAATATTCTTCCCATGGGAAGAGAACGTCAACTGTCTATCCAATACCTAAGTATTGGCCCTGAAAACATACATACAAATAATATTATAGGAACTCAACAGTGTGTATTTATGTGTTTAGGAATATATTTGTATATGGAAGAGTTTCAAGTAAGTAAGAGGAATGAGGGAATGGTATAATTACATTATAATCTCAACGTATAAAGCATAATATAGCCGGGCGGTGGTGGCACACGCCTTTAATCCCAGCACTCAGGAGGCAGAGGCAGGCAGATCTCTGTGAATTCGAGGCCAGGCTGGACAGACAGCCTCCAAAACAATACAGAGAAACCCTGTCTCGTAAAAAACAAAAAAAAGAAAAAAAAGCATAATACAAAATTAGATTCACAGAAAATAAAACAGCTGTTTCACAAAACTGATTTCAGGTCATTTGAAATTCAAATTCAGTAGCTTGGACCCTCCCTTATTTATCACATAAACATACCTACTATAGAACACTTTAGTATAAAAGCTTTTGAACCTAGATACTACAGGAAACATATTAAAAATTAAGTTATAAAATCCATTATAAAGTATACATCATCTTTCTTATGACGTCTCCATGAGTATTGCTCAGTATTTTATTAATAGAAGATTTTCAACTTATATTGATCATTATTGCTGAAGTTCTTGGCTTTCTTTAAGATTAATTTCCTTCCCTTATAAATTGCCTCATAATGACAACATACAAATCACCATGATTCTAAGTACAAGGGGTTATTTTAATCCTTTATAAGAGTTTATACCATTGCTCAAAAGTTGATATTTGTGACAATGTATATTTGATATATTGAAATCATACTTACTAAAAACTCACAAGAAAAGCTGGAGTGTTAATAGAAAAGGAATTCATCACTGCAAACACATAAAACAAGACTATAATTTGTAAAACTAATTCTAGAATGAATTGTAGGTGTGTAGTCTATTAATCTGTCCTGAAGATATGCTTTACAAGTATTGTTTTTCAATTAACAAAACCATGTTTTGGTAAGTAATATTTCTGGCACAGTTTATAAACAAGATATATTTATGAAGAAATAGAAAGGAAGCCCAAACTATGACATGTACTGTAAATAATATATAATAGCATATATTGGTTTTTAATAGTCTATGATTCAGACTATGTCTTGTGGGGGAAGACACAAATATATAAATATAAAGATTTATTTTGACACATGTTTACTCTTAACATGTTTCAGGAAATATATGTAGATATAAACATAATTAAAATGCAGATACATATTCTTACTACTTAGCCCAGGTTGCCTACAAATCTAAAATTCAACCATGTAGTTTTCTGTGTGTAGTTTATTGTATACAATTAGATATATTGACTTATGAGCCGTGTCTTAATCGGACTGACTTTGTCCTTTTTTCATTACTCCTTGTACATAAATTGGAAATGTTAGTCATTGGTAGTCACTAATACTACCCAGGACTAGAACTAGAACTTCATGTATGCATGTTCATATACAAGAGTACACACACATACATACATGTATACACATAATGTCATACTCTAGCATACCCCAGGTTCCTGGAAGCAATCATGGATGGATACTGAGAGATGGCTGTATAGATTTTCAATTTTCCTTATTTGGTTGTAGGGGACAAAGGTAAAACTTTTGTGAACAGAGAAAAGTAGACATTATGTGGGTATAGCTACTTATTTTAGTTAAAATAGTTTGGAAACTGTGGGGTTTGAATAATGGTCCCTATAGGCTCATATGTAAAATGGGTGGTCCACAGTTGATGTAACTGTTTGAGAAATATTAGTAGATGTGTTTTTGTTGGAAGATGTAAATCCTTGTTGGAGAGGTACGTAACTGGGTAGTGCGTGGCCTCAGAGGTTTTAAAATCTCTCTCCTTCCTGCTGCTCAGATTGCTCAGATGTAAGCTCTCAGCAATGGCTCCAGCATCATGCCTATATGTTTCCCTCCTTTCCACTGTGATGATGATAGACAAATCATTAGAAATTGTAAGTAAGTTCTTAATTATATATTTGTTTTACATGTTGTCTTGGTTATGTGATCTCCTCACAATAACTTAGGCAAAACTCAAGAAATATTTCCTGGGTATAGCAATCTGTCTTTAGGATTCATTTTATTGCTGTCTTCCTTTAGTGATACATTTTCTCCTAAGACTTACAACCTATCCAATCTCGGGTACTTGGCTATGTTAACAATACCACCCTCTCCTGTAAAGGAATGATCCTTAAATCCAAACAAGAATTGGCTGGTTACTCCTATATCATTGGTTTCACTACTGTAGTAGTATATTTTGCAGGCAGGTCATTGTTGTAGGTTGTTATTTGATCATTTGGTTTTAGTTTCTTGTTTTGTTTTGCTTTAGAGAAGGGATGCGAGAGAGGAAGAAGGAGAGGAGAGGAAAGGAAAATGTGTGTACGGAGGTGAGGAAGATGTGGAAAGAGTTGTGAGGGGTGAAAGAATATAATTAAAATATATTGAAGAAAAATTCTAAATCAAAGTTATTAAAACTAGAAAGAATTTCTGGAGATGTTAGGTTTGGAAGGAGATTAAAACTGAGGTAGAGAGTATAATGTTGCACTCAAGGCTAAAGCTTTTGATACCATGGGACTTCTTTATCACTATTGGGCCAATTGGATTTGTTTTATTTATTGTTAATAAAAAAGGAATATTCTCTGATGTACTCATAGATTAGTTCCTAGCCTAAGTGTCATCAGAGAGGCGAATTATAGGAATAGATGAAAAGACTCACAGCCAAACATTAGATGGAGCTCAGGGAATCCAGAGGAAGATGGGGAGGAATGAATGTAGGACCCAGTGCCGTCAAGGACATCACAAGAAAAACCATAGAACCAGGTAACTTGGGCCTACAGGGCCTCTCAGAATCTGAACCCACAACCAGTGAGCCTGCTTGGGATTGACTTAGACTCTCTCAATCTATGTTACACCTGAGCAACTTTTTCTTCTTATAGATCTCCTAACAGTGGGAGCAGGGGCTATCTCTGACTCTGTTGCCTGCTTTTGGGATCCTATTCCTCCTACTGTGCTGCCTAATCCAGCCTTAATAGGCAAGGTGGTGCCTAGTCTCACTCCAACTTGTTATACTGTGGCAGGCTGATGTGCATGGGAGGCCAGCTTGTCCTTATCTGAAGAGAAACAGAGGAGGAAGAATGGAATAGGGGTGGAGAAATTTGTGGGTCTAGGAACTTTGAAAAAGGTAGGGATGGGAAGCTGTCATTGGGAGGTAAAAGCAAAAGATGACAACAACAAAATAATATTGTTGAGATGACTTTGAAAACTAAAATTTTCCTAACAAAAATTATTGTTTTTTTAACCATTATTCTTACATTAATTCTTGTAATTACTTTGAACTTATTTTTAAAACTGCAAACCACCAATGTGAAATGAAACACATTGTTAAATTAAAAAAGCATTTGTAACTAAGTTTTAAAATTTTCACTAAACTCCAATTTAATATTTTCTATCTAGGAGACAAAATATAAATATTATAAAGCATTAATGTACTGAGAATAAATGTATCTTCTTTTGTTCTGAGTCCCCTTTTTCAATTTTAAAGACAAAACATTAATTCTAGTTGAAAGCTATGATTATAGCTTATTTGATAACATGTAAATTTAAATAATTCTTGCTTTACTTCTTAGCTAAAATGCATAGAAGTAAAAGTAGAGGTTTATTGCTACTTTCAGGTTAATTTATTACACATATTTGCAAAATTCCATTTATTTTCTCATTTCTTATTAGTCTGTAATTAGACTGGGCTGCCCACTAGTGACTAATAAGTTCCTTATGAAGCACTTAGGATTAGAGCAGCTTGACTCCCTTCTCAATCAGCACATACTTGCTTAATTGACCTATGGACCAAATCATACATTATTTTTTTGTAATTTTGTTGCTTTGTTTGATAGAAAGAAATTTTATGTAAAGGATCAGAAAGTAAAATTGAATGCTGTGAATTGCTCTTTAAAATCCTAAGAATTTAGGTACAATTAATAAGCTTGTTAAATCTATTCACATTTGACATGTATCAGGCTGTGGTTTTCACGTGTGTGTGTGTGTGTGTGTGTGTGTGTGTGTGTGTGTGTGTGTGTGTGTGTTTCCACCAGAACAATTATAAGGGCAGTGGTGTGAATGTACCAAAGTGGTAGCTATTACTGAATTAGTTAGTGTCAAGCAATGCCCATTTAGCATAGAGTAGCATGTAGTCATTGCTAACCAGTAAGAGACAGCACTTTCACACTTGTAAATCAACATACATAAGAAATGATCTGCATTTTAAACTAACCATTTTTGAACCATTACTTGTTTTACTTGTTAGTTTTCTGTATTTACCATGATTATGCCTTCTTTGGGGCTGGAAAGATGACTTAGCTGTTAAGAGTACTGGCTGCTCTTCCTGAGGTCCTGAGTTTAATTCCCAGAAACCACATGATAGCTCACAACCATCAGTAATGAGATCTGGTGCCCTCTTCTGGCCTGCAGTCAGAGCACTGTATACATAATAAATAAATAAATCTTTTAAAAAAACTTTAAAAAATAGCACTCTCCTAAAAATCATCTTAAAATAATTTGTCTTTATATCTACCATAATCAAGAGAATATCCATATCCAACACAGATGAAAGACTGGATGACATGTCTTACAACAGTTTTTTACAATTTGACATCCATGCACAGGTTTCTTGGGTTGTAAGTCTTTGACTTTCTGAACTGGTAAGATTTTCCTCATTTCTTGTAGGATTGTTCTATTTTCTTAACTTTCTAGCCAAGCAATAAGAGACATAAAATTTCACAGGGAATGAAATTTCACTTCTTCTGGGCAAACTCATGTATAATTTCTTCCAACTACAAACTTTCTATTTTCACTATGAAGGAGCTCAGTATTCTAACACAAGAATGACAGGAATGCCACTAATCTGTACTCCTTATGCAGTCTTTGATGAATTGGAAATGGTTCAGCATAGGAACTTCTGTTTATTGTGACATAAAAACAAGACACAGTCAATGAAAAGTGTGCATTAAATTTTGAATCCCAATCCTTCCCAATATAGGGATGTGCTTGATTATTCTCTTGTGATACATCAAAATAGAAGCGAGATGCAGGTCTTAGTCAGCTGCATGTGTTACCAACGGTCTCTAGAACACAGTGACAGCTGAGCAATGTCATTGAGTGCATTAGATGAGTTCCCAATTTTATTATGATGTAACCCTGTCATAAGTTGAGGAGCAATAGCACGCGAAAGGAAAAACATCATGTAAAATTGTGCTTGGCAATTGGGCATATACTATGACTATATAGCACTTGTATAACACATGTCAGGGACTGGATCCAATCTGCAGCATCACAGGAGGAAATCTGCTTTTAATTGTGGATTAGAGTTGCAGACATTTAGTATAATTCTCTTTCAGTAGTTTTTATAACTTTAAGATACTTAGTTTCTTAAAAGCTAGATGGTTCCTAAAATCATTATGTTTGAAAGAACAAGTTTAATTAAAAGGGGTAAATGCTGTTATGTTATACTAATTATATATATATATATTACTATCCTGTGCTATTTTCAATGAATTTAATGAATTGCAACATAGACCCTGTACTCTTGAGGCACATCAGATTCTTATCTAATATAGATATGCAATATTGTGATTATAAATTGACTGAGTGTATTCTAATAATACATGGTATGTAACAAAATCATATGGTTTTAAATTTTGAGGAAAACTTAAAAACATCTAGATCTATATTCCTTAACTTATTTTGGTTGAATTCTCTTCATGAGTCTGATAGAAACAGATTCTTGAGAGAAGCAAACACATGCATTATTCTAGTCAGTGCTAACAGGTTATTTTTGCCTGAAACTCTAGGTGACACAGAGATAAATACATATTTCTCTAGTGGAATTACAATTTAGAGAAAAAATGCTGCAACCACATGAATGTAACCATTCTGATAAAGGCTACAGGAATGTCAAAAGTCTTTCTCCACACACTCAAGTATAGGTCTGTAAAATATTCATAATTTTATGAACATCATGAAAGTGTGGGTAAAGAGAAATTCATCAAAGAAAAGCGTGTCCTAAAGCCTTATGGACAAAGACAGACTTTCAGGATTAGCAAGAGTCATAGGGGGTGGCAGCATGATGATTATTTTGGCTACTTGAAAGGGCATATGGGTCCTTGCTAGGTAATTTCAGTCTTTAAATCCCACTTTCAGGATTGTGAACTTTAGAGTCATTATGGTGGAAATAGCTTAGAAGTTATGTGTTTGGATATACAAAGTGATACATGTTATCTTTAGGTGAGAAATTTAATTTTTAATGCTTGGAGACTGTGACCTCTTCCCATACACATATTTTCTATTCAGATTACAAAGTTTCTGCTGCAAACAAGTATTATGCATATTTCATCTGCAGACAAAAATAAACTAAAACAAGGTGAAAAGGAGTCTAAAAACAAAGTGGGTGAATTTAGGTGCTGTTTGCAGAAGTTATTGTGTCGGTAGCTTCATGTTAGATTATGAACAGGCTTTTATGACAGGATTGAAGTTTGAACTCATTTAGAGATGGAAAGGAGAGAAAACTAGATCAATTAAAATTAATTACTTAGGTTTCAGTAAAGCATTCAAAATTTTTATTTGTGGTTGACAAACTATGTTAGACTGTAGAGGAATTACCAAGAACAAAATTAGTCAAAAATAATCCGGCCATTGAAAATGAGTGGATCATATTACAATACTTTAGGTTCAGAAGGTTAAGGGCTTGGATTATGTGGAATACAGAGAGGTTTGTAATGTATTAGGAATTTAAAACATCCATCTCCTGATTGAATGGTTATAACCAGAAGTTTTAGACAATGATTTAAAGTAAACTCATTTACATTTGCAAGCAGGTGTGTGGATAGTTAAGGAAAAACACCCATTTAGGTAAACATGAATATAAAAGGTATTATAAAGAGACTGGAAGATTCATTTGATACACAGATTACACATAAGAACTTTCTGACATTGCTTCTCATAACTTTGGTTAAATGTACTCATGATTTCTTACTCTCCATTGCTGACACAGTTTGATTTTGAAGAACCTTTGAAAATGTTCTTTGTTTCCTTGCATAGCCAATGGCTGATACACATATTAAATACATGTAATTCATATTTAAATATAACAGCAAATTATATTTTATCTTACAAATGATCTTTCAATGGGTCCTTTCCTCTTTTTTTGAATTCTATATACAAACATCTGTAACGAGATGGTAGTACCACCTTAACGTCACTCATCTTTAATTTTTAGGACTGATGTGCTATGAGTGTCCTAGTGTCATTAACCCCACAGTGCCTCAAAACCTCCTGTTTGAACAATGTGCCTTCCCTAAGCTTACATCATCAAACTTTCTTCAAAATAATTATATAAATATCCATAATATATTACATTTACACACAGAGGCACTGTTGAAAACATGTGTCAGTCCTGTGCTGTGCTTGCTGCTTAGTCTCTGAGTTCATATGAGCTTCGCTCATGTTTACAGGGGCTTTGGGCTCCTGGTGTCTGCAGTTTTCTCTCTCTCCCCCAGTCCATCTTCCTCTTCCTCCGCAGGGTTTCCTGAACTTTGAGAGGAGAGGTTTGATGGAAACATCTAGTGTAGAGTTGTGTGTCCCAGGGTCTCTCTCTGTTTGCACATATCTTAACCTACAGTCTCAGGACAATGTTGACTGAGAACTTTGAGTGTTATATAAGTGTTGATTCTTCTCTGTCTTTGCACTTCTAATTTGGAGCTCAAGAGTTATCACTTTATAGCCATCATTTATTTTCACCAGTATGTCTCTGAGTTGTCCACACACATGTGTAATGTTCCCTTATGTCTATCTAAAAATACTCTGGCACGCAGTTTCAAAAAATGTTTCTATAAATCTATGCCTCCCACTTGTTCTAGCTCTCAAAAATTCTACCAAAAAGAGCCAGTCATTCTTTAAAAACATAGACATTACTTTCTTAACTAAAATAAAGTTACATATGCATATTAAGCACACACACAAACAAATATATACAAGCATAACTGTTAATCCAGGTTGAGAGCAATAATCTACTGTAATTTTCTTCATCTAGTCTCAGGAGTTATTGCCCATTAAATTTTTTTTATTTTAGTCAATATGTATTTGCTACTGTTTTTTATTTTGTACTTGAAGGTATTTTTCGTACAAATTGATTTACTTATTTTATAGTCCCTTACCAATATCTCCTATTATGAATCTTTGTTTTTTCTTTAATTTCATTGAATTGAACTAAATTCCATGTATAGTTTCAGTATTTTGAACTTTTGAAGATTATTCTCTTTTTGCAGTCTTTGTTTCCTTCCCCCTGTTTTTTAAAATTTAAATTAGAAACAAGCTTTTTTTACATATCAATCCCAGTTCCTTCTCCCTCCCCTCCAACCCTGCCTCCCAACAACTCCCCCATCCCACCTGCTTTATGCTCCCCATGGAGGGTGAGGCCTTTCATGGGGGATCTTCAAAGTCTGTCATATCATTTGGAGTAGGACATAGACCCTCCCTCATGTGTCTGGGCTAAGAGAGTATATGGATTGGGCTTCCAAAGTTCATGCATATACTAGGGATAAATACTGAACCACTTCCTGAAGCCCTGTAGATTAACCAGACCTCCAAACTGACATCCTCATTCAGGAGGTCTGGAACAGTCCTATGCTGGTTTCCCAGCTATCACTCTGGGATCCATGAGCATCCCCTTGTTCGAACCAGCTGTTTCTGTGGGTTTCTCCTGGTCTTTACACCTTTGCTCATCACTCCTCCCTCTCTGCAACTGGATTGCAGATTTTAGCTTAGTGTTCAGCTGTGGGTGTTTGCATCTGAGTCTGCTGTATGAAGGCTCTAGGATAGCATATAAGGTAATCCATTATCAGAGAATGCCATTTAAAGTAGCCTCTCTTCTATTGTTAGATTATCAGTTGAGGTCAACCTAGTAGATCTTTGGACAATTCCCTAGTGCCAGATTTCTCTTTAAACCTATAATGGCCCCTTCTATTATGGTGTCTCTTTCCTTGCTTTTGTCTATTCTTCCCCTGACTGGATCTTCCTGCTCTCTCCAGTCCTCTACCCTCCTCTTCTCCCCTTCTCTTTCTTCTAAGTCCTTCTCCCCTACCCCCATGCTCCCAATTAACTCATGGGATGTTGTCCCTTTCCCCTTCCCCGAAGGACCATGTATGTCTCTCTTAGGGTCCTCCTTGTTTCCTAGCTTTTCTGGCGGTGTGGATCGTAGTCTTGTACTGCTTTGTGCTATGTCTACAAACCATATATGAGTAAGTACATGCCATGTTTGTCTTTTTGTGACTGGGTTATCTTGCTCAGGATGGTTTCTTCTAGTTCCATCCATTTGCCTGTGAATTTCAAGATTCCAGTGTTTTTTTCTGCTGAGTAGTACTCCATTGTGTAAATGTATCACATTTTCTTCATCCTTTCTTAAGTCAAGAGGTATCTAGGTTGTGTCTTTTTAAAATAAACTTCTATTTAACTTAAAAACAATCTTATTTTACATACCAATCCCAATTTCTTCTCCCTCCCAGACTCCCATAACCCCCATCCAATCCCCATGAAGGGTGAGGCCTCCCATGAGAGATCATCAAAGTCTGACACATAATTTGTGATAGGATCTATGTTCTCCCCTGTGTATCTAGGCTGAGAGAGTATCCCTCCATAGGGAATGGGCTCCCAAAGCCCTTCATGCACTAGAGATAAATACTGGTTCTACCACCAGAAGCTCCATAGATTGCCCAAGCCTCCCAACTGACACCCACATTCAGCGGGTCTGGTTTAGTCCTATGCTGGTTTCCCAGCTGTCAGATTGGGGTCCATGAACTTTCACTTGTTCAGGTCAGCTGTTTCTGTGGGTTTCACCAGCATGGTCTTTACTTTTTGCATATCACTTCTCCCTCTCTACAACTGGATTCCAGGAGTTTGGCTCAGTACTTTTTTGTGAATCTCTGCTTCTGCTTCCACCAGCTACTGGAAGGAGTGTCTAGGATTGCATTTAAGGTAGTCATCATTCTATTTCTAGGGAAAGGGCATTTAAGGTAGCCTCTTCACTACTGCTTAGATTCTTAGTTTGGGTTATCATGTGGATTCCTGGACTTTTTCCTAGTGCCAGATTTCTTTTTAAACCTTTAGACGGTCCCTCTGTTAAAGTATCTCTTTTCTTGCTCTCCTCCATTCTTTCCTAGACTCAGTCTTCCTGATCCTTCATGTTCTTCTCCCCATTTCTCTCCTACTCTTTCTCCTACCTCCCTTTCCACTACCTCTGTGCTCCCGATTTACTTAGGAGGTTTTGTTCCTTTCCCCTTCTCTAGGGGACCATTTATGTCTGTCTCTCTTAGGGTCCTCCTTGTTTCCTAGTTTCTCTGGGGTTGTGAATTTTAGACTGCTTATCCTTTGCTCTGTTTCTAATATCCACTTATGAGTGAGTACATACCATGTTTGTCTTTCTGTATCTGGGTTACCTCATTAAGAATGGTTTCTTCTAACTCCATCCGTTTTCCCACAAATTTTATTATTTCTTTTTTTCCCCACTTATTCGTACTCAATTTTGAAATGTACCACATTTGATTTATCCATTCTTCATTTGAGGGGCATCTAGGTTGCTTCCAGGTTCTGGCTATTCCAAATAATGCTGCTATTAAAACAGTTGAACAGATGTTCTTGTGGTATGAATGTGAATCCTGTGTATGTATGTATGTATGCATGCATGTATGCCTAAAGAGTGGAAGTGCTAGATCTTGAGGTAGACTGATTTCCATTTTCATGATAAACTGCCAAACTGATTTCCAAAGTGGTTGTTTAAGTTTGCACTCCCACCAGCAGTGGAGGAGTATTCACCCTTTCATCACAACCTCTGGAGAATGCAGTCTTTGTTTTGTTTGTACATTGTTCATCTCCTTTAAGCTTCTGTTTTAGGAAATCTAACCATGGCGAGAAACTTTTTTCTTTAATATGGATCCATCTAGGCAGGATTTGTATTTGCTTGCAAAACTTGCCTGAATACCTTGCTAAGAAAGAATCATTTTGCTTTTAGCTAAGTTTTTCTGAAAATAAAGTGTTGTGGTTTTTAAGCTGTAAATATATGTGGAAGTATGTTGCATATGGATTTATCTGAGAACATTTTTCTATTTTCTTAATCATTGCAATCCATAGACTGTAAAGGTAGCAGGTGCTGAGTCTATATATAATTTATCTGTTTATATGTTATATAATTCCAGATATATTCAATGATTCATGAATGTTCAGAGAGTACCTATTCAATTTTTCCTGAGTCCTCTGTCTCTCCTAGCTATCTTTGTTTCTCCTAGAATACTCAATATAATCCCTGACTTTACCGTGTGTCCCTTGTCCTTCACATGAGATATTTCACAGCTCCTCTTGTGTGTATTCTGTTCTTGTTGCAGAGAATCTTAAACTCAACTTGTCCAGTGGTTGACTGCAGGGAACTGTAAATAGCAATTTCCCCCACTGGCATTGAATCTTCATTTCTCCCACCAGCAAACACAGTGGAGAAAAGCAAAAAATGTAATATTACAGGGCAGTTGTATCAAAGACATAGTGGAGTTTTCTCTCACCAGTTTTATATCTGGTAATATACATCTTAAAATCTACATCTTTAAAGGACTCTTTCATATGCCTCCGTTATTGTATACCCCTGTTGTTTCTCTTATTGAGGAAAGAGAACAGCATCCAAAACTTCAGATATTTATCAAATCCCTAATTCTATAAGGCATTTAATCTTAATACATCCTCCACTCATATTAGACATTTGTTCACAGTACTTTGTTTCTGCAAATTTGATTGTCTGTACTGTTACAATCATGTTATCATTGTATACCATCACAAACTCTTTCAATTTTCACTCCATGACTTAAAGACCTTTGTAGTCAATGAAAATTCAGTAGAAAATCTAATGTGATTATCTCATCAGATCAAAATAGTTATTATCTTCTCTCTGAACTGCTCCATTCATTGTTCCCTGATTAGCGGTTTGTCTTTCTTCCTGGGCAGTTTTCAACATGCAACAGCATGACATTTGCATGTGAGAATGCAGATTCTGACCCAGCCTTCTGCCCTTTCATGTCTCGCTGGTGAGGCAGTGTGCTCTGGATTGATTTTTACTGCTACTCAGACAGTCCCTCGATTCCCATTTGCTCACTGACAGGTTTTATGAAGGACATTAAGAAGAGTCACCATCTTCTTTATGACTTTATCTGTTCCATAGTACCATGTGCCTTTCCCAGGTTGAGCTTGTTTATTGCAGTGCCTTTCCCTGCCAGGAAAGGTGAAGGTTATCTTGTGGCTGCACAGAATATTGCCTCAACTTGGTACCAACTATAAGGTCCCTCAGTACCTCATTTAATTTCTTGAAATATACTTTCCAGTGGTTTTACATGGCTTCCTGTGCTGTTAGCACTTCGCCATCTGCTGTCCTGATGTCACAGTAGTCCTCAAGTAAAATTAAATGTTTATAAATCCCTCTGTAGTGTTTCTATCTACCTCTTGCTTCCAATAATTTTTACAACATTGCTTGCTATTTTTATCTCTCATACATGAATTTTAATGTTTCCCAAGCATTTCACAGTTTTAATAGAAAGATAAATCATTTTTGGGAATGGATAGTGTTAAACTATATAGATAATGGAATGCCTAGTTGATTTTGTCTTTTTGTATTACGTATTTTTTAAAAAATAAATTGAAATGACAACTGTTGTATATCGTCTAGTCTTAAAAGTTTACCTGTGTCCTAAAATGTTATATAGTCTTCTAATAAATAAAGCCCATATATGTAAGTGGCCTTGGTTTAAAGACCTTTTACAAGATTCATTTATGTTTCTAATCTTGAATTTGGCCCATAGACATGCTGGTTATTTATACATGTCATGTTGCTAATATTTGGCATAATTTTCAATAAATTCGCAATTCTCTAGACTTATATGTATTTAATTATTAATCTATACATGACATACATTTTTACAAGTCTTTGAAATATATTATCGCATTAGTTACTGTCACGTCTGCTGCGCAGCCTGTGTCCGAGAACGTGCAGAGGGTGTCGGGGATTGACAACACAGAGACTCGTTCAACGATATAAAGAAAACTTTAAACAGGCTCCAAAAAGGTTCAAGAAAACCTCCTAAGAAAAGCTCCCACCAGAGAAGCTTCTGCTCTCTCCTCTCCCCTGGCTGGTTCTGCTCTGACACCAGAGGTGGATGTGTGTGGGTCTTTGAAGGTGCGGTTAGTCTTTGGACAAGGTCGAGGCCAGGGCGGTTTCCGTGGGAAGGCCTTTTCCAGGAACTTATTGTATCGTTTTTAGTAAACATGTTTTTACTAAACATTGTCTTACAGCTGCCTACTCCCAGGCAGAAGGGGAAGTGGGTCTCTGGTCAAGGTCTGGTGTTCCCACAATTCACCCCTTTTTATTTTCAAATGAGGCACTCCTGGCTTAGGTCAAGTAGGGTCACCCTCCCTTTCCCGTCTTTGGGGGACCTTGAACCCCTGTCTTAGGTGGGAGGGGTCTTCCCCACAGGTTGCCCGTCGTCGGAGACACCCCAACCTTAAATCATCTGTAACCAACATTTATGGCTATCGGGATTGCCATGGGCTAAGCTAAGCAATACTTGGTTATGGATCTCTTGCCTCTGGAACAAGGCACGTTTGAGCTCAGCATAAAGCCAGAATGCCTACTGCCACTGCCACCATTTCCAGGACCCCCATTGACATAGCGCCTCTCCATCACCATACCCATCACCAGATCTGGGCCATAACATTCTACCAGCCTTCATCTGTTACAAGGGTAACATGCACGTGATTTACATTCTGTTACAAGGGTAACCCGCATGTGATTTACATTTACAATTTGATAAAGTTTACAATCATTTCAAGATCTGCTCAGGAAAGCATTTAGAAAGTGCACTTGCACAGATACATTGGGCATAATCATTGATGTTACACATGTAGCATTATGAAAAATATGAACAATAGTTGTCGCATTAGGACAAGTTGCATTTCTCCAGAAAAATACACTGGCCTAGTCGTGATTCTAGAAACAGGAACCATCAAGTCTGATATTTCAAGTGACCATGTCCTGTTCAAATACTGAAAAGAGGCTTTTGCCACTCATCATAGTTCATACCGATGTCCAAATGCTTTAAATGGGTCCTTTTTTCTCTGTTGGCTTCACGATGAAAACTCATGGGTCTGGAAGGTTGATGCAGCAGGTCTGTTGAGGAACTGGAAATCTCGAACCAACTGTTTTCTTTCTTTCTTGGGCTCTAGATTCAATGACATCAAGAGTCAGGAACACTGATTTAGAAGATCTCACTCAAACTGGCTTAGGTAGGCTCCCATGGTCTCAGGTCCAGTTTTTTTCTGCTCCATGCATCTCACTAAATGGTCTGACAGCTGCCAAAGCTTTATTCTTTTCCTGCAAGAAAACACAAACATGCCCTCGACCCCAAATTAGGGTTTTCTCCACTGCCTAGTGTATGGATGTCTCCATTTGACCTGAGCAATGGTTGCTCAAGTTCCATCATGCCAGAATCTGTCTGAAGCTCACTGGCATTCACATTATAAAATTTTTAAATGAGGAGTGTATTATTTGATGAGTCATGTGGGGGCTGGGGGCATTATTCCCCATTTTTTATTTTCTAAAAAAAATTTTTTTTGAACTGTTGAAGCTGGACCATAACAGTAGAAGGATTTGTCTACCCTCCTTGGTTAACTGTCTAGGTAAATTGGGATTATTACTTAGATTATTTGTAGATGCCCATTAAAAAGGACATATCCATTAAATATTTCCCAAAAACTTCTGAAAATCACTCAAAGATTGTAAACTATACTGTGTCCAAATAACTTTTGAAAATTATTTGAAGTCTGTGAGCAGTCTTTCCCAATCTAACCTGTAGAGCTCTCACTAGCTGACAAGGCCTCATTTGTATCTTAAATTTTTCTGTTAAAACATTAACAGACTGGCTGGATGTTCCTTTTGGCTATATATAAAGCAATCTAGGTAGATTTTCAACTATTTTTGAAGGGATTTAAGTATCCTTTTAATCATATAAGCAGTTCACACTCACGCATTCACAATCACATTTCATACATACTGGTGTGGCCACACCATACATTCAGAACATACATGCATCTTTCTGTCATCCTTTTTCCCTAGGTAATGTTTAGTCTGTTGCAATGAAGCTCCCTTAATTGAAATCTATGTAAAAGAACAACTCCAGCCAATCCTTGAACTAAAAGGGTTAAAAAGTCCTGTATGTTCTTTATCATTCCTCCATTTGAGCTATAGTCATGGGGTACAGCTGTACCTACTCCTTGTAACTCTGTAGATGCAAGGTGGAGAGGCCAGGCTTTTGGCCAAAAGTTTTTAGAGATGACTCACAAAATAGAACTTAAATGTAAACAAAAATTTTCATTCCATATACCTTCGTCCTTTTCTTTTTCTTTACCAGTACCTCTTTACTGTTACCAATTTTTTTTGAGTCAGGGTTTCTCTGTACTGTTTGGAGGCTGCCCTGGAACTTGCATAAAGGTGTGTTGGGATTAAAGGCGTATGCCGCTGGGAATCTCTTGGATTCCCCTACTTCCTGACCCTGGTATCAGGCTTAGGAGGGGGAAACTCAGAATGTCTAGTTTCTGACTTTTTAATCTCATTGGCAGCAGCTGCTTCCAGTGTATTATTGGTGTTTTAAAATTTGATGAACAGGGAGCTGGAATGACTAACTGGCATCAACATGGGGGGGAATCCTCACCAATGCCCATATTTCCCTTACCTGAGTGTTCAGCAATGGTTGGATCTTTATCATGGTGAACATTCCTAGTATCCGGAGTAGTATTGGGGTCGACATGCCTGATGCACCGTTCGGGGACCCAAATGGGCTTCTCACTTCCTGGAGGGAAAACACAAACAGCCCCTCGGACCCTAGCTAGTAGGGGAGTGGGTGGCTGCCATTTTCCTGTAATCAAATCCTTCCATCTGACCCATCCCAAGGACTGGGAGGGTTTGTTCCAATGTCTCTCCATAGCAGACAAATTATTACGGTCTATGGTCAAAAAATTTAAAATGTAAAGTATGGTGGATAACTGAATATTGGGGGAGGTAACATACTCCCCCCTTTTTTATTTTCTTAAAATACTGTTTGAGAGTGGCATGCGTGCGCTCCATAATAGCCTGTCCTGTGGGGTTGTGAGGAATACCAAAAGAATGGACAATGTGATGTTCCCTGCAAAAGGCAGCAAAGCGATTGCTGGCATAGGCAGGGCCATTGTCCGTTTTTAGGGCATCGGGTACGCCCATGTAGGCAAAGGCCTGCAGGCAATGAAAAATAACATCTTTAATCTTCTCTCCTGAGTGGAGAGAGGCAAAAATCAGTTTAGAATACGTATCCACTGAGACATGCATGTATTTTAATTTCCCTGCCTGAGGCAGGTGAGTGACATCCATTTGCCATAGATGGTTGGCCCTGAGGCCCCGGGGATTTACCCCCCTCATTGGGAGAATTATGATAAGGGGCACAATCAGGGCACTGAGAGGTAATCTGTGTAGCTATGGATAAGGGGCACCCAGTGTGAAATTTAATGCAGTGGGCATTTAGATGATACCTCTCATGGAGCTGGTGGGCCAGCTGCTCCTGAGTAAATAAGACCCTAGGGCGGGTCAAGGAGTCAGCAATTTCATTGCCCTGGGCAAGGGGTCCTGGAAGGTTAGTATGTGCACGAATAAATCCCACATAAGTAGGGTGGATGCACTGCCAAATAAGATGTTGGAGCTGAACTAATAAGGAACGAACCTGGGAGGTTGGAAGAACATATGGAGAAGTTTCTAAAGGTCTAACAATGTTGGCAACATAAACACTATCAGTATATAAATTAAAGGGCTCTCCCTCAAACATTTGGAAAGCCATCAAGCAAGCAAACAACTCAGAGGCTTGTGCTGACATCTGCCCTATGGGTACCCTCTTCTGCACCTGAGAAGAAACCACCACCGCGAAACCCTTGGAGGAGCCGTCTGTAAAGACTGAGCGAGCTCCAACTAGAGGGTTCTCCTTTAAAATCTTGGGAAAGATCACAGGGTGTTGTTTAAAAAAAAGACATCAAGGGGCTATTGGGATAATGGGTATCAAACTGGGCACCTGTAGATGTAATAAACGGGGTCCACCCATCATGGAAGATCTGTAGATGTTCCACCTCCTCCTTACCATAAGGAAGGATAATTTTATCAGGACTCTTTCCAAAGGTTTAAATGCTAAACTTGTGCGCCTTCCACAACAATTGTAAAATGAGATCATAGTAAGGGGTCACTACCTTCTTAGGGGAGGCTGACAAATGTATCCAATAAATAGGACCAGTCTGCCAAAACACGGCAGTGGGCGAAAAGCTAGATGAAAGTACAACCAGAACAAGGGGCTGCCCATAATCTATACGCCAAAGGTGGGCTTGCTCTATACTTCTTAACAACAATTGTAGGGCTTCCCTGGCCTCTGGGGTAATCTGTCTAGGGGAAGTTGGAGCAGGGTCCCCAGGAAGAATATCATAAAGCGCTTTAAGAGTCCCTGTTTTAATAGAAAGAGAAGGGCGAAACCATTGCACCTCTCCCAAAAATCTCTGCCAATCATGAAGTGTTTTTAAATTTGAACAATCGATTTGGAGTCTTTGTGGCCGAGGCCAGTTTGTTGAATTTGATGACCCAAATAAGTATAAGGGGGTCTCTTTTGGATCTTTTCAGGAGCCAAAATAAATCCTCGGGCCTCCAGAAGCTCCTGTAGCTCTGCAAAGGCTATGTAACATTTTCTTTCTTCGGCCGCAGCCAAAAGAATATCATCCATGTAGTGGATAATGTAAAGATCAGGGAACTTATGTCTGAGGGGATCTAAACAGGCAGCTACATAAATCTGGCATATAGTTGGACTATTAGCCATCCCTTGGGGGAGCACCACCCATTGGAAGTGAAGGGCAGGCTCCCTAAAGTTAATCACAGGAAGGCTAAACGCAAACCGAGGACTATCTTGAGAATGCAAGGGAATAGAAAAGAAACAATCCTTCAAGTCAATGACAATCAAATGCCAGTCTCTAGGAATGGCCACAGGCACGGGCAAGCCAGGCTGCAGAGCCCCCATAGGCTGCATGGTCGCATTCACGGCCCTCAAGTCTTGTAGTAACCTCCATTTCCCTGAAGATATTTTTATTACAAATATAGGGGTATTCCAAGGGGACGTGGAAAGAACCAAATGACCTGCCTCCAATTGTCCTTGAACTAGCTGGTGAGCCGCCCTTAGTTTCTCCGCTGGTAAGGGCCACTGTTCCACCCATACCGGATCACCTGATAGCCATGTGATGGGTATGGGGGCTGGCAGCGCAACAGTTACCCTCATCAAAAATGACCAAAACCCTTCCTATCCCCTGGGGCCCTGGTCTCCAAAGGGAGGGATGCCACAGGGCAAACCTCTCCCTGTTTTAGTTTACCTAGTTCCCTCCCCGGGCTCCAGCCCCTCCGTTGCATCATCTGGGGGCCCCTGCTTTTGGACTTGGGTGCCTGAGTGGTGAGGACCACTCCCATTTCTTGCATGAGGTCCCGTCCCCAGAGGTTAATAGGGAGGCCAGGCAAAACATATGGCTGGAAAAGCCCTGTGTGGCCCTCAGAGTCTTGCCACTTTAGGACTCTGAGGCTTTTTTGGGGCACAGCCTGTCCTATTCCCTGGAGGGTCACTGTCCCTTCCTCCTTCGGCCAGGCGGGGGGCCAGAATTTATCTGAGAGGACAGAAAAATCTGCCCCAGAATCTAAGACACCCCTAAAGGACTTGCCTTCTATCTTTAATGTAAGCTGGGGGCAGTTCTCCATAGTGGCTACCCAAAATGCTGCCGGGCCGGTACTTCCAAAACCTTGGTTGCCCCTTTTCTCTTTAATTTTTCTAGCGTCACAAGGAGCTGTAGGGAGGAGGAGTATCTGAGCAATCCATTCTCCTGCAGGGATGGCAACAACCCCCCTGCCCACTGATGTCATTATTTTAATCTCCCCCTCACTATCCTGGTCTATAACACCGGGGTGTACCTGGATGCCTCAAAGAATAGTACTGGACCGTCCCAAGAGTAGTCCGACCGTGCCTGGGGGCAATGGCCCATGCACCCCAGTAGGGAGGGCCTGGATCCCCATTTCTGGTGTTAGGATTGCCCGGGTGGAGGGAGCGAGGTCCAATCCTGCACTCCCTGAGGTGGCTCTAAGGAGGTCTGAGATATGAAGGGGTTGCTCTGGGGGAGAAAATGAGTCCTACCACTGGCCAGAGCAGGGGTCATTGCCCCGTACACATTGGTTTTGGGGCCCTGGGGCGGGGCCCTCCTCCCGTTTCCCTGATTACTATTAGCAGGAAGGAAATTTCCCTCCCAGTCAATTTTAGAGTAGCAGTCATTGGCCCAATGATATCCCCTTCAACAATGGGAGCATAAACCAGGTCTCTTGAGACCCGTAGTACTATTTTGAGGGCACTCTCTATGGAAGTGTCCCTCCCTACCACAGCTAAAACATGTTTTTCTCCTTCCCAGAGTAGGTCTTTCTTTCCCCACTTGGGGCCAAATAGCAGCAGCTAACACTTGGCCCTGGATGAAGTTCCCATCAATGTCCCTACAGATCCGGATATAGTCATTTAGACTTTTATTGCGATAGGGGCGAAGGGCTTCCTTACAATATTTATTTGCATTTTCAAATGCCATCTGCTTGATGACTGGCATCGCAGACCCAATGCCCCCAAATATTCTTTCTGCTACCTGACTGAGACGGTCTACAAAGTCTTGAAAAGGTTCGGAAGGTCCTTGAAGGACTTTGGATAGATGATCCCCTCCTTCCTTGGAAGGCAATGCTTTCCAAGCCCCTTGGGCCGCTGCTGCCACTTGGGCATAGACTGCGATGTCATATTGCATTTGTTGCTGAATGGGGGCATATTGACCACTCCCGGTAAGCATCTCCACATTTCTCTGGGGCTGTCTGGCCTGTGCATTTCTTTGGGCTGTCTGGCTGCATCTTTCCTGAAACTCACCTCTCCAAATCAAATAATCTCCCCCCGACAGAGCTGCTCTGCAAAGCTGCTGCCAATCGCCAGGTGTCAAATTAAGAGACGCAAAAGATTCCATTAAGGAAAGTGTAAAGGGAGCCTGTGCTCCATAATTTAAAGTTGCCTCTTTAAGTTGTTTTATATCCTTAAAATTTAAGGGGTTATGACGCTGAATGACCTGTCCAGAATTGTTCAGATCTGGAACTTCCATTACTGGGGCCACCACCGGGCAGCATTGGACCCCTCCTCTGGGTCTTCCCTCCAGGTCCGAGAAGGACTGGGTTATCTCATAGGAGGAGTCCCTTTTTTCAGAGTATGGGGAAGGGTTTCTCTCCCTGTCCTGTCTTTCCTTAATTTGAATCTTTTTTAGTTCTTTTTTAAGGGCCGCGATCTCAGCAAGTAACCGTTCCTTTTCAGACTGTGACGAGTCTGAGTCTGAGCTACTTCCATTTTCTAGGTCTGATAGAGAAGGATATAACCGATTCTGACCGGAGTCCTTCTTTTTGGGTCGCGCCCGGAGATCTCTACCCGTTTTTTTGTTGTTACTAAGAGACTCCTCCTCATCCTCACTAACAATGGAGCCTCTAGTTTCAGTCAGGGTCTCTTCATCCTCACTCTCTTCCCCTGAACTCAAGGAGGCTTGAGTCTCAGTCTCTTGTAACTCTAAAAAAGCCTCTTTTGTGTCCTGAACTACCTGGTGGTGACGAACCTTATCTGTCAAAAGTGCTCCCCTCACTAATCTCCATAAGGAGAAGGTCGTAGGGGGCAAGGACTCAGATCCCTCTTTTCGTAAAAGTCTATGAAGATCACGGCGAACCTCCTCCCAATCTGGAATATTTAAGCTTCCCCCAGTAATGAACCATGGACTGGCTCGTTTGATGGATTTTAGAAAGCCTTCTAGGGTTTTAGACTTAACTGCAGTCCCATGTTCTTTAAGTAAATTTTTTACTTGATACTGTAATGATTCTAGCTTCCCGGAACTATTCCCCATAGTTTCTTAACCCCGTCCACTTACCTCGCTTTCACTATCTCGGTGGGACCTCCAATTGTCACGTCTGCTGCGCAGCCTGTGTCTGAGAACGTGCAGAGGGTTTCGGGGATTGACAACACACAGACTCGTTCAACGATATAAAGAAAACTTTAAACAGGCTCCAAAAAGGTTCAAGAAAACCTCCTAAGAAAAGCTCCCACCAGAGAAGCTTCTGCTCTCTCCTCTCCCCTGGCTGGTTCTGCTCTGACACCAGAGGTGGATGTGTGTGGGTTTTTGAAGGTGCGGTTAGTCTTTGGACAAGGTCGAGGTCAAGGCGGTTTCCGTGGGAAGGCCTTTTCCAGGAACTTATTGTATCGTTTTTAGTAAACATGTTTTTACTAAACATTGTCTTACAGCTGCCTACTCCCAGGCAGAAGGGGAAGTGGGTCTCTGCTCAAGGTCTGGTGTTCCCACAGTTACAGTTTTCCTTTCACATCATTACTACCAACAAATCCCTAGGACATACTTAGACATAATTGCCATTTTTAGTTTTTAAAAAATCATTTACTTTTTCCTTAAAAATCTGACACTTTCCCGAGATTAATTTGCTATTCTGACCACTGTAAGGGCAGACAAAATAAGCACCACTATGGTTTTTATTGGCATCATTTTCATATACCCTTATTTTTTTAGAGTAGAAATCAATTCCTGCAAGGAGAATGAAGATCACTATTAAAAATGATGTAGTGACACGTTATCAGGTTTGAGAAGAGACTTACAGAAGACAAGCAAAATTCCTGTAAATGGTTTAAAAATCACAAAGATGACAAACCAGTGGTCTGAAAATGGTATCTCAATTACAGACTATTTTAATCCTAATAATTAAAAGTACTGATTCATATTGTTATGCTCTAAATTTGTAATGTTTCCTGAAGGTCAAGTATTAAAGGCTTATTTACCAGTGATGGCCATTTGGAAAGTGACGGGATGCTGGAGTTCTAAGATAATCCCTACATTGACATTTTGTTGGATTCTACTAGAATTGCAACATTGCAGGATTTAGAAAGCAGTGAGTGGGTTCCGCTCAAAAAAATGCACACTGTTAATAGTCAATGCTCAAAAAGACATCCTGTCTCAATGCCTTTCTACCAAGAGAAGCCCAGTATCAATGTAGCCAAATGACCATGCACTGAACAAGTTAGTCCAAATAAACTTTTCTTTAAATGCATCCCTTACATTTTTTCAGAAGATTTCTCATACCAACACAAAATATTACTAAAAAGAGCATTGAGTTTGCTTCCTATTGAATCATTGTTCTGAATATGTGGATTTTAGATTCGGTAAGCTTGTGCCATTCTTAAGAGACAATTGTCCCTTTCTTAGAGGAGTAAGAAACTGGGGAGGCAGAAAAATATGCACAGATAATTTCAGGTTTTATATTTTGTTTTATTTCAGTTATCCTTCCTAGGGAATTTTAAAAACAAGAAAATAAAAATTTAAAACCTCATCATTTAGTCAATAGCTCCCAAATCACCATAATACCTTTTTCAACATCTACCTATAATTTTAAATTTTGATTTGTAGTTAAACCAATGTTTACATTCTATACCTCTATTTATTTTTTATAATTGGATAGTTCAAAAAATACTTAGAGAGGAACACTCGAACAAAGTATTATTATTATTATAAAAAGTTTAAAGATTAAAATTCAACAGTGTCAAGGCTATTTAGTGGTTCAAGGAATTAAATATGTCAACACAAAAAGTACCTAATAAACTCATCACTACCATGGCCTTGTTTCTAAATAAATCAAGTAAATTTATTTTAGGAGCTCATTTGTTCCATCTGCCCCTTTTCCTGAATGGAAAGTGATTTGAGGGTTTCTGGAGCTCTCAAAGGTATACTGATAGTAGTTGTAGCATAGCTAAACAGACAAGTCAAAGGAAGTCTTCATTGCATCATTTAGATTCAAAGTGACAAAAATAATGTAACAGTAGGAAATTTAACATAGGAATATTTATCCTGTATGAATTTTTGAAATTTATTTAAGGCAAAGAATAGTTCATAATAATTAATAATTTAGGTAGAGAAAGCATTCAATTTGTGCTGTGATGAATGAATTGCTTTTTAAATAATTAGCAGAGCAAGACAGAAAGATGAAATAAGCATTTCACAGAGAAAATTAATGGTAGAGTGGAGTTGATGTTCAGTAATTCAAATAGTTTTGCTTCTTTTCAATGATGAATATGACATGATCGTGCTCCTGAAAGGGCTGGCACAGAGAAGTTCATGGAATATATCCCTCTACTGCCATAACTACTAGGAGCAAAGTAATCATGCCTTCTATGAAGCAGCATTTCTTTTTATTAAGTACTCATGCCTTTTGGTAATGATCCATTATATTAAGTACATAGGTCTTTATATTAAGGAATCATGTTTTAGGCAAAATGAAAACACCTGTTTTCATCACTTGCCCTTTCTCACCTAATAGTTGATTTAGAAACATAAATTATTTCACAGATTCTTCTTTCCATTACTACCACAATTGATTAAGCCTTATTTAAGACACTTTTCCAATTGGCCAAAAGTAAGACTTACTTTTTCTCTATCAGTTCTATGTCTTTTTAAATTCTTGTTATGTACACTCCTGTATTTCCAACCCAAGTTTTGTCCTCACTATGTGTTGTGGACTATTACAAATGCTATGCTTTGTTATCATTTCCTTATCATAGATAGCCTGAATCTGTCTCCCAAGTTCCAACAGTTGAAATTTACTAATAGATAAGAATACAATGAAGATATATGGATATTAGGAGACATTTATACCTAAGGTTAGAGTCTTCAAAGATGGGACAGGACCAATGATAACTGACACAAAGGTAAATTTTCATTTTCTTGTTTATCTCCCATGGGAGTACAAAGAATCCATTTGTACTGTAAGAGGAGAGGACATCCATTCCTGCTTCAAGAAAAGGTAGCAAAGTACTTCTTGGAAGCAGAAATAAGCCATCACAAGATTTCAAAATTTCTAGAACTTGACAATTATATTTCATCCTGCAGATCAGTAAGATTCATACATATGACTTACAACCTACCCAGTCACATGTAGTTTTTCTGCCATATGTACAGACAGATAAAAACAATCTCTTAAATCAATACATAATTACATATGGGACAGAAAAAAAGGAAGAAAATATATGACATTAAATAATTTTTGATTGGTGGCACTGTCAGCATATTTGGAATCTACAGATGCAGAAGCAATGGATTTGGAAGACCGCCTATACTGGAGATTTCCATGGCTACGGTGAGACTGCTCAAGATGATCAGGGATCTGATTTCTGTGACACTCGGCATACACCAGGTGTTGAACACAGAGAATGGTGCTGCTGTTGGGATGCATAGACAGTTGTGACAAAGATTGTCCAATGGTGTAACTCTAGCATACAATAGTTGTTTCCTTGATCCGACCTCCTCTCCTCTCACAACTTCAGGGATTCATAGGTTTTCCTGAGCTCACCAAAGCCTGAAATCCTCACTGAAACCTTGTATCCATTAGGATAATCTATACCGTTGTAAACGCCATCCTCAATGGACACAGCTAAAGCAATGCACATGCTCAGTCCTCACCCCAGCATCCCCCTAGCCACTCACCTACAAGATGGAAATGACCACAGCTGCCTCGGTGTGAGGCCTGAAACAAATCTGTAGACACAGAGCAAGTTCCTGAACAGAGCCTCTGTCCCTTATCATGACTTTGATGACAGAAGGCCAAGAGAGGGACAGCCCAGCAGATCACTGGGGCAGGCAGTAGCTGCTGCTGTTGTCTGTCTCAGGCTTGATGGGAACTGAGGGAGAGACAGAGGGGTATCCCCACTTCTTGATCTACAGAGACACCCTGAGGAGTCAGGGGCCAGGGAAGACTCGTGCAAACGAACGGCAGAGATGCTCTTGTGATCAGTCTGTATCGTCAGCCATCCCGGCTTTCACAACTACAGCTTCTGTAATGTGTAATCATTTATCTCTTAACATCTTCCAATGTTCAGTATTCCTTCTTAAGAATACAGTTGGCCCTCCTGATTTGTGCATTCCATATCTATGGATTTTAACAAGCACCAAGGACAGTATGGAAAAACAATTATGTCTGTACTAATAAGAACTGTAGCTTCTCACCTCTACCTCAGGCTGAATGGGCTGGTCCTGTCTTTCTGAGCTCTCACCAGGTCTCAGACTGTCACCTCTCCCCAGTGTGGCTAGAGAATGAATGCCTCATACTGTCACCTTGTTCTTGTTTTACATACCTCCCTGATGTTGGGATTAAAGGTGTGAGCTGTAATTCTCTTTTAGACTGATTCACTCTAGTGTAGATCTGGGTGGCCTTTGACTCACAGAGATCCGTCTACCTCTTAATCCGGAGTCGTAGGATTAAAGGAGTGTATCACCACCTCCTAGCTTCTGGCTGCTGGAAGGTGTGTTTCACCACTGCCTGATCTATATAGCTTGAAGTTGACTTTTCTTTCTGAATCCTCAGTCAAGCTTTAATAAATCATAAATAATACATCATTACACACTGGTGTTGGAGGAACTTGGCCATTCAGTCTAATGACCAATAGGTTAGCCCTATGTGTATGGCCTTCTCTGGGTGCATGACTGGATAAGAACTGAGGACCAAGGGTCGAACACTCTCCTGGACCATGTAAGAGCTGGCAGAGCTATGCCTTGGTTTGCATCCCCTTTTAGAACAGCAGCAGTGGTGGCAGGAGAGGTGATGGTGTATCAGCTGGACCCGCAACAGCAGCAGTTTTGTTCTGTCCTGTGACTGCAGTGCTTTGATTTCCCGATTTGTCTGTTAGTAATCCACACTTGACCCCCCCAAAACAATAATAATAATGATGATAATTTTTTACTGTTTAAGCATTTTGATTTTCCTCCTTTCATATTCCCAAATCTATCCTGTTAATCAGAACATTTTATTATGAATCACTTTGTATCCATAAGATACTTATAAACTTATGTATAGTTATATAATTCTAGTTGTTTCCTTTGCTGCATTACTTACCTCTTATTCATATATATATGAATATATATACATATCATTTGTAACCTCATAATGAAATTTAATAGCAAATATTGTAACAAACCACTATATACTTGACACACTGCTGAGTTTAAAACTTCAGTATATATATATTGTTTGTAATACATCATTATGGGAGGCTTTCTTTCACTGGTGTTTCACCTTAGACATAAAATCGAAAGATGACTGCTCACCTTTTCACATCACACAAAACATTATATTAGCCCCCCAAACTAAGTTTTCAATAGGCTAGTTCATACTTTTAAAATGGTTATGCATTTTCAGTATGCCTAAAGATAAAGTTCCAAGCAGAATTGCGTTAAAGCACTATAGAAAAACCTGAAGTACTTCATTTATTATCAGAAGACTTTAATACTGCAACAACAGCTTAATGCCCTGCAGTGGCAATTCCAAAGAGGAAATTAAGTGTATATTCGTGTTAGCTTAAGTTATTTATATATTGAATGAAATAAGATTGCTGTACAGGATATGGTTCTTCAGAGAAAGGATATGCTTTCAAGCAATTTGTTTAATTGCATCTAATCAATACAGGATGTTGTTAGGTTAATTCAATATACCTCCTGTAGAATTGATTGAAATTTTAGTCAGAACACTTTGTTATGGGATTTTAGTATGAACTAGGTCAGTATGAAACATAAAAAAACAAAGAGAACAGTATTCTAATTTTTCAGTACTTGACATGTAAAAGGAAGCATCCTAGAACTGCAATAAAAAAATCAATGGGAAACAAATGTATCAGCAAGATAAGAATTATAAATTGTCCTCATTTTATCTCTGTATGTGAAATTTCAAAAAGAAGATTGTGTCTATTTTAAAAATGTATGATAATAAATATTTTTATAAATTTATTTTAAATAAGATATTTCAATGTTTAAAAGTATCAAAGATTGATTTCTACCATGAATTCATACACACACACACTCACATACACACACATGCAGACACACACACGTATCATATATGAATACACAAAATGCATCCATATAAAATATAGATGTGAATATTCTAGCGTGTGTTGTCAGGCTTCTTGCTATGATGATCACAGACTAAATCTATGAAGTTGCAAGCCAGTCCCAGTTAATTCCTTCCCTTTATAAGAGTTGTCATAGTCAAGGTTGAATGGAACGTTGATTAAGACAAAGATGGAACTATGATTCAGGCTGAACATATTGAACCCAATTTAATGGACTTAGAGTGCAAAATTTCTTTAGGTCTAGAGAAATAAAGGCACATCAAAATATAAGATGCAGTTAGAACTCCCCCACCCCAAAATCCTTAAAACATTGTAAAAATACTGAGAGTAAAATATAGAAATAATTGTTTAAGGAAAACATCTAAGTGCCATGTTACTTACGTGCACACCTGTCAGATAACAGCTTGTGATACCATATCCTTAAGCTCCATAAACGAACCCATCAGGTTGAGAGCTACCAATTCCTTATGGAAAAGCTGGTCCACAAAGTGCTCTCAGCACATTTCATTAGCATGACACTATCAGCATGCAAGAACACTATTAAGCAAAGTGCTGTCTGGGGCTCAGGAATACACAGAAAGAACTGTCTTAAAATGTGGCCTCCTCTCTTACATCTTCAGTGTCTTCTTAATCTTTCCTGTGGTCTATTTTACATGTAGACCGAGCTGTATCATATCAGGAAATAGTGTCAATACTTATATCTAAGCTTCTTCCAATGGCAAAGCTGATACATCTTAATTTCTCCAAAAATCAAACCCATAGTGGTGTACCCTGAGGCTACTAAAGTTACAAATTTAAATGCCCATTGATGTAACACCCTTCTCAATCAAACTGCACATTTTTTGGCTTTCAAAGGGAAGTTATTTTCATGGGTAATGTGTGTAACTTTTCTCTTATTGACGTGGAAAAGTCACATGGGATTCTCATACACATGCGTTACTTACAGAAGACACTGTAATAATGGCTGCTATGATTCCATGAGGCCATCACTATTGTAGCAGCAAATGGGTGAGTAAATAATTTGATGGAACTTGTGACGGGGTCTCACTCAAGGATGTTCAGTTCAATACTGTGGATGGAAACAATTACTAAATACAGAGAAAAGAATGCAAATTTCATAGGAAAAAGTTTTAAATTTCAAATTTTATATTCTGGTTTTATAAAGTAGTTCCTGCATTCAGAATGCATCCCCAGCAGCTAGGCTGCAGCTACCACCTTGAAGTTAGTTGATATTATAGAGGTTTTTTTAAAATTCTACCTATCTTGGGATTAATTTATGGGGTATTTTATAAAAGCACTTAAAGTTATATATTATTTTTTTACTTTTAGTCAAACAAAATAAGTATGCACATTGAAAACTGAACTGTTCTGAGTGCATATAGATATAAGCAACACTGAGTGGATTAAGTGGGTTATATGTTTATGTATATATACATACACAAAAATACCAAAAGTGGTCATGAATTTGAGAAGTAGGTAGCGAATGGGAGGGTTTGGAGAAAAGAAAGGGAATGGAAGAAATGACGTAATTATATGTTAATTAAAATAATATAATTTACAAACTTACTCTAGAAACTGTATATTTTCTAGTTAACTGAATACAGTACAAATATAAACCAAAGAGTAGAATGATCAATGTTTAATTTATTGTGTACAATTATTATTTTATAATAATAGTATTTTTCTTTGAAAACTGAATTCCAAGAAACTCAGCTTTTGCAACCAAGTAATGACACATTATCTATGCTCTGTGGAACACAAACATAAGATCTGAAGGGCTGTGGTAACTAATGGCTCTCATTCTGTACCACTCATTTTTCAACCTTGGCTAAGCACAGTGAAGTTCATTAAACAGGATCACATGTGGGTGTAGAAATATTTGTAGCATCATATAACAGCAACCATTTCTGGAAACTGAAAACTGAATTCTGCAAATTTGGATTCATTATGTGTCCACATTGTATCCATCATGTTTGGAATACAAGCCCAGTGTTGCACTTCATAAGCAGCTTTATAGAGTTGACTGTAAGTGACCTGTCAACAGTAAAGAGCATTTGCAGGGCTCACTAAGATCTCTCTGGCGTTTGCTTCCTGTTTAATAGGTGAGCATTTAATTTGGTTTTGCTTTATTTGTTTAATTTAATTTGTTTTATTTAATTAGTCTAACATGAGATTCTTTTATAAAATGCTGTCATACCACAAACCTAAATGCAACAGGTCCAACAACCATGGACTGAACATAGGAAGATATAAACCAAAATAGCATGTCTGTCTTTACAAGTTATTTATCTAAGAATGTAGTGATAGAAATCTGGCAAGCAAAAAGAAATATTTTCAAGGTGTGTATTTGTGCCCTTTCATCTCAAAGCTCTGAGGATGCTTGGGTAAAGCAGGTCATCTCCATGTTAAAGAATAATTACCTAATTAGACTGCTGCTAATTATACCCAGCACCTGTGGTAAGTAGTTGTTTCAGTATCTTTTGAAGAAAATCTTTAAACATGAAAACATTCTGATCTAAAACAAGAAAACCAAAGAGAATTTTCATCATGCCTCCTTTTAGTACCTCATGTTATCCCAGTACTAATATGCAACAATGTTATACACAGGTTTCATTTATACTTTGTCTTTAAAAATACACTTAGTACTGTGTGTTTGTGTTTTTAAATTCAAGTGTTCCACTAAATACACAGTTGTCAAAGGAGGACTGTTGGTTTTCTTCTACTGTGAATTCCAGAGATTGAATTTAGTCTCCAGTCTTGGGGCAAAACAAGTGCCATTAGTTGATGACCTGCCTTAAAAAAAAGCTTCTAAAATATTTGCTTTATGCATAACCAACTTTCTCTTAGTATAACTTAGAAAGGATCTATATGGCAGGGGATAACATCTCAAATGTAATCAAGGGCTCAATTAACTCCATAATATGCCTAGTCTTTTAGCGTAAAGGCAACAAAGGGAGCCTCTATATTTTCAAGCTGGGCTTCAGATAAGGCAATCTTTAAGGTTGCTGTTTTCCAGTTTCACAGTGCAGTGTGTTAGCTTGAAAGACCCCGGCCCAGCACAGGCAGCTGAGGCTTATGGAAAATTCCTTTCCCCCACAGCTCAGGCGAATAGTCATTTTTTTATCAGAAGGGAGCTGCTCAAGGGTTCAAGCTGACATTTAGTTTGCCTGTGATTTGGCCAGTGTTAGGAGATGAGCTAAAAACAGTGGGTATACAAGGCATAAGATATAGCATAGCTCCAATTTTGTTACAGAACACCACAAGGCATAGATTTTTAGTGAGATTATGATACAAGAGGAGATGTCCATGAGTCAACAGCTGAACCTCATCACAAAATGATTGATGGAATTCTTTACTTGGTATGAAACAAGATGTGACAAGATGCAAAGTCACCATTCTTAATAATAGGTTAAGGGCAACTTCTCAGCAATTGAGCCTGTGATGCTGAAACACAAGTCCACTAGCCAAGGCAACAACTATGAAAGGTACTATTCTTCAAAAGGAGACTTACCAGAGGTTGCTGTTATATAGATTATCATATACAAATGTTACATGCAGTTTCATTTCTTTATATACCATTATGTACATGTTGTTTACATGTTATATAAAGTACGATTTCTTTAGGAAATTAAACACTCTTTGAAATGTAGCCTCTAGTTCTTTCCCTGCATTTTGATTATTTCTGGACAAATAACGCATGTCAAATGTGTTATTAGAAAATAATGCATTGTTTATTTCCCAAGGCATAGATTCTTTAGAAAAACATCTTATCGTTCTAATTAAAATATATTTAATGATAATGACATTTTTATGGTTATCAGATTATGTAACATGTTTGTTATTTAATTCTCAGAGATGCCTCATGAACTATGTATCCTTACTTCTTCTCATTGTGGATATGTATTTTTTTAAAGAAATTGACTAGTTTGATAAAAGACAAATATATCTCTTCTGGGAAAATCAGGTAAGTGGTAATTTATTTTTCCATATAAGAGGTAATTTTTGATTCTTATCATGCCTTTTTAGTCTTCCATTTAATTAAATCAAAGCTTAGAACTATGCTCTCCTTCTCATATATTATTAGAAAATAGTATTAATTGATATAGACTATTGGTGCAGATTAAAAAAATACAAAGCAGCCGGGTGGTGGTGGCACACGCCTTTAATCTCAGCCTCGGGAGGCAGAGGCAGGTGGATCTCTGTGAGTTCAAGGCCGGGCTGGACCGATAGCCTCCAAAACAATACAGAGGAACCCTGTCTTGTAAAAACGAAAAAAAAAATACAAAGCAACTATTTCTGCCTGATGAGTAGTCTCAATCAAGATTACTTTGAGTCAGTAACACCTTTTATTTTTGTTTGGAGTTCTAATTCAAGTTATTTTAATAGATAATTCAACATAAAATTTCTGTTTAAATTTGCACTTTAAAGATTAAATTAATGATAAGATTTTTTATACCAATACTCTGGATGAATATACAAGACATGAGGAAGTTGTCTGTTCACATTAAATTCCTGACAGAACTGACACTATGACATTTGGCCCAAGGAACTCAGCCTCAGTTAAAAAAAAATTCCCACATTCTAGACTTGCTGGTGACAGTAGGGAAAGAGACAAAAAAGTGTGGTTGGGTGAACAAGCCACAGAATGTGGAACGTCAGAAGCTTGAGCCTCCTTACCTCTAGAGAGTTTTTTGCATGTCTAGTCTGTTTCTTTTGGCTTTTATGTCCATGTTTTTGATAAATACCAACTATTTCAAAAGTTAGTGCTGCCAGGATGATATTTGTTGATAAAATTTATTTGAATTATTATCTGAAAACTCCCAGTACAGGCTTTCACAAACGTAATTGGTCTTTAGAATTATATATACATATAATGGGGAATCACAGTTTACTTTAAGGAATTAATTTTTTATTTCAAAAATAATGCCTCATATTTCTGATGATCATGAATATAACAGTTCAATTTTGTGTACCAAATATTAAAAAAAACCAGAAAACAAAAAACCAAAAAACTCATACATATATAGACCAAGATGTGTGTAGGAGGTTTAATGTTTGATGGAATTTTGGTTTAAGAGAATAGATAATGCTGATATTTTGTTTATGGTATATTATCCACCTTTGGTGTACAAGGAAAGCACAGAAATCTGTTTTCTTGGTTTCAGTTCTGAGTAAGTACTACCGCCCTACAGTTTTTCAGATTTAGAAACCTTGTAAGGTATTTCTGCCTGTTGTCTTTTTTAACAAATCACTCCCTGAATACAGATAAAAAATAAATGCTTGCTGCATTTCATATCTGCAAGGATATCCTGATATGGTGCTTCTATTATTGTTTTAAACTACTAAAATTTGGAAATATTCTTCCAACTGTAGAGATTCCAGACAATTGTCTTCGTTCCAGAAAGTCAAAGTCAAGTTGGCTGCACTATGTGTACAAATCTGGATAGAGGGTCACTGTCAATAGACCTTTAGATATTTCATGTTCTTTACAGTACTCCTAGAGATACAGCGTGTAGAGGGAAAGCATATGTTTAGAAAGCCCTGAACTGTAGCCATTCTGGTTCTAGGGAAAAGCGGTACATTTGTAGGAAAAAAAGGTACTTTGCAATCTCTATAAGGTTCTTCATAGACAAATACATTAGTGTTAAAGGGTAACTGAATATTAAAGCCATACACACTATTAAGGGAAACAGAGATGTGCCCTGATGATGTGACTTTATTACATATGAAGTAAGATGAATTAAGTGTATGACTTAGAGGAACCAAGAAGATTTTCCATCAGTTTCCTAATAAATTGCTACAATATTAATGGCTTAAACAATTCAGTTAGTTTATCTTACCTTTCTATCACTCCCAAACCTGATGTATCACTGAGCTAAAATTGACACATCACTAGGAACACATTCCTTTCCTAAGACTATAGGAGACAATAGTCCATTGTTATTGTATCTTTTACAACCCCCTCTAACTTCTCAGCTCATGAAGTCCATCCCACATTCAAATCCACAAATTGACAGCAGCTGCACCATGGGATAACTCTTCTTTGTTTTTTATAGTATATTTGGATAATTTTGTATTTTGAGAAATTTCTATGCTGATTGTCATATTGGTTTTGTAAATTTACATTCTTAACATCAATGCATAAGGATTATTCTTTCTCTGCATTCTTTCCAGCATTTGATATAAATTGTACTGAAGATGGTCATCATTCTTACTAGGTTGAGATGGACTCTGCATGCCATTTTAATTTGCATTTCCATGATGACTAAAGATGCTGAGGACTTTTTCAAATATTCATTGGCCATTTGCATTTCTTCCTTTGAGAACTGACTATTCATTTCATTATCCCAAATATTGATTTGGTGATTTATTTTTTTCTGTCAAGTGTTAATTGGATTCCATTCAATTCCTGAAAGAATACTGCCTTGTCCTATGTCTTGAAAATATTCTGGCAACTTTATGATATTTGGGGAAAGTTCAGGAAGTAGAAGAAAATATTTTATTTTAATATAAGACAATTTAAAATACATTTTTGAATTTTACAAAAATGTGTATTGATTCATTATTAAAATATGTTTTATTATAATAGAATTATATCACTTCCCCCTTCTACGAAAAATCCTCAATTTCAAGCTGATAGCTTTTTTCTCTTGATTATTTTTGTGACATATGTACATGAGAGTATACATGTAATGGTATGAATATATGTATGTATGTATGTGTGTATGTGTATGCGTGTGCATGTGCAAATATGTATAAATCCCAATTTTGTTTTGGGGATGTATATGTATATGGTTTCAAGGCATTAGACACCAATAAATAGATGCGTGCCCCAGAGAGGTTTATGTTCCTTTTTGCAGCATTCACTAGTTGCCGGTAATCTTGGTCTGGGTATGAGACTATATAACAATGTGTCACTTTCACATTAATATGTCCATTGCCATTGTTCTGTTATTTTTCTGTAGCCATTTCTAAAGGGGACTATTTCACAGCAGACTTTCTGGAATTTTGTTACTTACAATCTTTCCTCCTCCTCTTTGGATATTTCCTGAGCCATAGATGCAGGAGACCTCATATAGCCGTGTCTTTAGATCCATGTCACTACAGTTTGTTGATCTCTTCAGTGTGTCCAGTTGTAGCTTTCTGTGACAGTATTCATTTACTTTAAAGACAGGCTTTTTTATGTAGGGTGATGGGCTCGTTTAACTGTGGGTTGATGGTAGAATGCAGTAAGGAATTATGTTGCTCTAGCAGAGATACATTTTATAATTGATGTCAGTACTATAGTTTGGTCAGACATTTATCATCTTATCATTAACATTAACTATGTATTTGACAAATGATAATAATTATCATCTTTTTTCATAAATTAATGGTATTTGTAATACAAAAAATCTTACATTCAAAAGATATAAATTAATATAAATCTTTATGTTGGTGCATGAGAACTAGAAATAGTGATATGTCAAACAGAAAGCTACAAAGAACATACAAAATACTAAGTAATATTGCAGAATTATTTGGCATTCCTTCTTTGGATGCTTCTGTAACATAAGAGAATGATGTTTAACTCCTTGTTGTAAGATGTAGGGCCAACACATTGTCTACATCCACCCTCAGGAGAAGCAGAAAAAGGAATGTTTAAATAGGAGTTACTATTTGTAAATGCCTATGCTAGTTCAAAAAGAAAACCTCAAAATGATCTACTTGAATTTCTTGACAGATTAATAGTAAATAAGACACATAGCCGTAAGAAGTGCATTATAAATAACTGAGAGTAAAGAAATTAAGATTAGAAAATCAATAGACCAAGAAAAAGTGCCCCAATACTCAGATTAGAATTTAAGAATGTGAAGCATAACGAGGCATAGTAGTGCATAACTTTAATCCCAGCACTCATGAGGCAGTAGCAGGTGGAGTTTGTGAGTTTGAGGCCAGCCTGGTCTACAAAGAGAATTTTAGGAGAGACAAGGCTGTTACACAGAGAAACACTGTCTGAAAACACACACACACACACACAACTAACAAAAAGAAAGTGAAACAAGAAATTATTAAAACCGGAAAGGAATAAATACTCTATGAGGGAATACTAAAAACAATAGTGACTTAACTAAACAAGTAGGAATCTTGATATCTAGATGTTTGGAAGCAGAAAGAAAAGCAGAGAGAGAAAGAGACAGAGACAGAGAAAGAGAGGCAGGGAATTTAGATGTGTCACTAAGTATTTTGTATGACATTACAATGTAATGAGGTACTAGAAGCTGCATGTAGCATGGTCAATGATTCAGAAACTTTCAAAATATCCTCAGAAAGAGAGTAATGGTTAGGACTAGATCCAGACGACTTTACTCGTTAACTTTAACTAAAGTTTAAGTAAGAACAAATGTCATTAAGCTGGGCATTGGTGGTGCACGCCTTAATCACAGCACTCAGGAGGCAGAGGCAGGTGAATTTCTGTGAGTTTGAATCCAGCCTGGTCTACAGAGCGAATTCTAGGACAGGCTCCAAAGCAATACAGAGAAAACCAAAAAAACAAAAACAACAACAAAAACTCAAGAAATGTCATTTATTGAAAAGTGAGGATAAGCAAGTGAAAAAATAAGAGACACCCTTCAACTTACTTTATAGGGAAATACGATTATATTTGTCAAACAAAAATAACACACCTTAAAATAATACTTCCCAACTAATGAGCTTATGCATGAACTATAATATAGACAGAAGTTTCTGTCCTGCCTGTTCCTGCAGCTGTTTAGACCCCAATAAACACACTGGGAGCTGGGCAGTAGGCCCCCAAAACAGTGAAACATCACATTACATATTATAGTAGATAAGGAAATCTTTTATGAACTCAAACTCTTCCATGCTTTAAAACATCCAACAAACAAGGAATTAAATAACATAACTTGACATTATAAAGTACCTCTGTGGAGCCCCTCCAAGACCCCAACCCCAGCGAGTCCATCTTCAGGTGAGATTGGGTCTCCCGTGGGGACGGCCTGCCCATCACCCATCCCCCTTGATCTTGCGGGCCGCTCCTGGCATCCAGAAGACCCGCCCACACAGGAAAGACATCAGCCCCTCCAAGACCCCAACCCCAGCGAGTCCAGCTTCAGATGAGATTGGGTCTCCAGCATGACCCCCTGACCATCACCATCCCCTTGATCTTCCAGGCCACTCCTGGCATCCAGAAGACCCGCCCACACAGGAAAGACATCAGCCCTTCCAAGACCCCAACCCCAGCGAGTCCAGCTTCAGACCCGCCCACACAGGAAAGACATCAGCCCTTCCAAGACCCCAACCCCAGTGAGTCCAGCTTCAGACCCGCCCACACAGGAAAGACATCAGCCCCTCCAAGACCCCAACCCCAGCGAGTCCAGCTTCAGGAAAGACATCAGCCCTTCCAAGACCCCAACCCCAGCGAGTACAGCTTCAGGAGACCTGCCCACACAGCAAAGAAGTCAACAATTCCAAGACCCCAACCCCAGTGAGTTCAGCTTCAGGAAAGACATCAGCCCTACCAGGACCCAAACTCCGTGTCAGCATCCCCAGCTTCAGCTGCAGGAAGGAAGGAGACCAGTGGAGACGGAAAGACCCCACCAGCACCTACTGGAAGAAGAGATGGGAAGAAGACAGAATAAGAGATCACTCAGCAATAGAAACACCAACATGATCCCACCAGAACCCAGGGATCCAATACCAGCAAGACCCGAAAAGCACTACATAGACGAAGAAGAGGAGACAGACCTTAAAAATTATTTCATGAAGATGATGGAGACCCTCAAAGAAGAAATGAGAAAATCCCTTAAAGAAATAGAAGAAAAAACAAACAAAAAAATCCATGAAATGGGGGGAAAATTCAAGAAATAAACAAATCTCTCAAAGAATCTAAAGAGCACCAAGAAAAAACAACCAAAAAAATTAAGGAAACAACTCAAACAGTTGAAGGATTGAAAGCCGAAATAGAAACGATAAAGAAAACACAGAATGAAGGGATGCTGGAAATAGAAAAGCTGGATAAACGATCAGGAACTACAGATGCAAGTATCACCAATAGAATACAAGAGATAGAAGAGAGAATGTCAGGTGTTGAAGACTTATTAGAGGATATAGAGTTGTCAACCAAAGAAAATCTCAAAACCAACAAATCCTTAACACAAAATATCCAGGAAATATGGGACACTGTGAAGAAGCCAAACCTGAGAATAATAGGTATAGAAGAAGGTGAAGAAATTCAACTTAAAGGTTCTAGAGCCGCATCAGTCCCAAATAAACACACAGGAAGCTATAATAATTATGAAGCTGTTGGCCTTGCTTGTTTCTTACTGGCTAGCTCTGACTTAAGTATTTACCCCATAATTGTTAATCTAAGTATGCGTCTTATCGGAGAATGGTTCCGGGCTTCCTACCCCCATGGCGTTACATGTTGACTCTCTGTGTTTCTCTGTGTTTCTCCTTCCCAGAGTTCTCCTGGACTCCTAGTCCCTCCTATCTTGGTTCCCTAAAGGCTCAACAGTACTTTATTGACAAATGCACAGGACTTCCCCCGACACAATTCATATTCATCAAAGGAAAAATACATCAAGATGAAGTCTCAATTTTAAACATCTACGCCCCAAATACAAAGGCACCTACATTCGTGAAAGAAACATTACTGAAGCTCAAAATGCACATAAAATCTCACACATTAATAGTAGGAGACTTCAACACTCCGCTCTCACCGCTAGACAGGACCTCCAGACAGAAACTTAACAAAGAAACAAAAGAACTAATAGAAGTTATGACCCAACTGGGTTTAACAGACATCTATAGAACATTCCACCCAAATACAAAGGGATATACCTTCTTCTCGGCACCACATGGAACCTTCTCTAAAATTGACCACATAATAGGAAGCATAGCAAATCTCCACAGATACAACAAAAATTGGAATAACCCCCTGCATCTTATCAGACCACCATGCATTAACATTAGAATTCAACAATAACACAAATCTCAGAAACCCTACAAACTCATGGAGATTGAACAATGCACAATTGCACCATCCCTGGGTAAAGGAAGAAATAAAAAAGAAATTAAAGACTTCCTCGATTTCAATGAAAATGAAGACACAACATACACAAACTTATGGAACACTTTGAAAGCAGTGCTGAGAGGAAAGTTTATAGCACTAAGTGCCCACATGAAAAAACTGGAGAACAGTCATACTAGAGAATTAATAGCACAGCTGAATGTCCTAGAACAAAAAGAAGCAAACTCCCCCAGGAGGAGCAGACGCCAGGAAATAATCAAATTGAGGGCTGAAGTCAATCAAATAGAAACCAGAAAAACACTGAGAAGAATCAATGAAACAAAGAGTTGGTTCTTTGAGAAAATCAACAAAATAGATAAACCTCTGTCCAAACTAACCAAAAGACAGAGGGAGAGCATGCTAATTAACAAAATCAGGGATGAAAATGGGGACATAACAACAGACTCTGAGGAAATCCAGAGAATCATCAGGGCATACTTTGAAAATCTGTACTCCACAAAATTTGAAAATTTAAAGGAAATGGACAATTTCCTGGATAGATATTACTTGCCAAAACTAAATCAAGAACAGATAAACAATCTAAACAGACCTATAACCCCTAATGAAATAGAAGCAGTCATCAAAAGTCTCCCAAATAAAAAAAGCCCAGGCCCAGATGGCTTCAGTGCAGAATTCTACCAGAAATTCAAAGAAGAGCTAATTCCAATACTCCTCAAAGTATTCCACACAATAGAAGCAGGAGGCTCACTGCCAAACTCTTTCTACGAGGCTACAATTACCTTGATACCCAAGCCACACAAACATACAACTAAGAAAGAGAACTATAGACCAATTTCCCTCATGAACATTGATGCAAAAATACTCAATAAAATACTCGCAAACCGGATTCAAGAACACATCAGAAAAATCATCCACCATGATCAAGTAGGCTTCATCCCAGGAATGCAGGGATGGTATAACATTAGAAAATCTATCAATGTAATCCACCATATTAACAATCTGCAAAAGAAAAAACACATGATCATCTCACTAGATGCTGAAAAAGCCTTTGACAAAATCCAGCACCCCTTCATGATAAAGGTCCTAGAGAGATCAGGGATAACAGGAATGTACCTGAATATAATAAAAGCAATATACAGTAAACCAACTGCTGACATCAAACTAAATGGAGAGAAACTCAAAGCAATTCCTCTAAAATCAGGAACAAGACAAGGCTGTCCACTCTCTCAATATCTCTTCAATATTGTACTTGAAGTTCTAGCTACAGCAATAAGACAACAAAAGGAGATAAAGGGGATACAAATAGGAAAAGAAGAAGTCAAAATTTCACTATTTGCAGATGATATGATAGTTTACATAAGTGACCCAAAAAACTCCGCAAAGTTACTCCTAGAGCTGATAAACACCTTCAGCAATGTGGCAGGATACAAGGTAAACTCAAAAATATCAGTGGCCCTATTATATACAGATGATGAAGTGACTGAGAAAGAAATCAGAGAAACATCACACTTTACAATAGCCAAAAACAGCATCAAATATCTGGGGATAATGTTAACCAAGGAAGTTAAAGACCTGTATATCAAGAACTTTGTGTCTTTAAAGAAAGAAATCAAAGAAGATACCAGAAAATGGAAAGATCTCCCATGCTCTTGGATTGGTAGGATCAACATAATAAAAATGGCAATCTTGCCAAAAGCAGTCTACAGATTCAATGCAATCCCTATCAAAATTCCATCACAATTCTTCAAGGACCTGGAAAGAACACTAATCAACTTTATATGGAAAAACAAAAGGCCCAGCATAGCCAAAACATCCCTATACAATAAAGGATCTTCAGGAGGCATCACCATACCTGACTTCAAGCTCTATTATAGAGCTATAGTCCTGAAAACAGCTTGGTATTGGCACAAAAATAGGCAGGTAGACCAATGGAACCGAATTGAAAGCCCTAATTTTAACCCACACACCTATGAACACTTGATTTTTGACAAAGAAGCTAAAACTGTACAATGGAAAAAAGAAAGCATCTTCAACAAATGGTGCTGGCATAACTGGTACTGGTATGCAGAAGACTGCAGATAGATCCATGTTTGTACAAAACTTAAGTCCAAATGGATCAAAGATCTCAACATAAATCCAGCCACACTGAAATTTTTAGAAGAGAAAGTGGGAGATACTCTTCAACAAGTTGGTACAGGAGACCACTTCCTAAACATAACACCAGTGGCACAGGCACTGAGATCGACAATTAACAAATGGGACCTTCTGAAACTAAAAAGCTTCTGTAAGGCAAAGGACACAGTCAAAAAGACAAAAAGGCAAGCCACAGAATGGGAAAAGATATTCACTAACCCTACATCTGACAGAGGGCTAATCTCCAAAATTTACAAAGAACTCAAGAAACAAGTCTCCAAAACACCAAAGGATCCAATTAAAAGGTGGGATACAGAGCTAAATAGAGAATTCTCAGTAGAGGAGGCTAAAATGGCCAAGAGACACTTAAGAAGTGCTCAACATCCTTAGCCATCAGGGAAATGCAAATCAAAACAACTCTGAGATACCATCTTACTCCTGTCAGAATGGCTAGAATCAAAAACACCGAAGACAATTTATGCTGGAGAGGATGTGGAGAGAGAGTAACACTCCTCCACTGCTGGTGGGAGTGCCGACTCATACAGCCTCTTTGGAAATCAGTATGGAGATTCCTCAGGAAAATGGGAATTAATCTACCACTAGACCCAGCAATTCCACTCTTAGGCATATATCCAAATGAGGCAAGTTCATACAACAAGGGCATCTGCTCCACTATGTTCATAGCAGCATTATTTTTAATAGCCAGAACCTGGAAGCAACCTAGATGCCCCTCAACTGAAGAGTGGATAGAGAAAATGGAAGAAACCATCCTGAGTGAGGTAACCCAGTCGCAAAAAGACAAACATGGTATGTACTCACTCATATATGGATTTTAGACATGGATCAGGATAGTGCCAGTCTGCCCTTCCACTGATAGAGAGTCTGGGAAACAGGAAAGAACCTAAAAGATATGCATATATGCATAGTACCCAAGAGAAGAGGATGGAGACAAGATCCTCTGAATGGATGGGGAACACGGCGAGGGGTGGGGGGGAGTGGGACCTGGGAAGAAAAGAGGGGGTCAAGAGGAAGAGAGTTGGTCATGGGGGAACAGGAAGTTGAGGGGGTGGGGTAGAATAGGGGGAAGAGGGAATCATAGGATCGAATACAGATCAGGCACCAGAGCGACCTCGAGTGATCTAAAGGGATAACACCAATTGGCAAGTTAAGCAATAGTGGAGAGACCACCTCGAATGCCCATTCCTGATAATGAACTTGATGTCTGTAACCATCCAGGAGCCTTCATCCTGTGACTGATGGAAGCAGAGGCAAACACACAATTAATCACTGAACTTAACCCAAGGAACCCAGTGACAGAGAGAGAGGAGTGATGAGCCTATTGGCAAAGAATGGGCTGGCAAAACCAGCAGAGACAGCTGATCTGAACAGGGGAGAGCTCTTGGACCCCAGACCGACAGTGGGGAGGCCAGCATGGGACTGATCTGGACCTCGCAAATGTGAGTGTCAGCGAGAAGGCCTGGGCAACCTATGGGGCCCTGAGCTGTGGATCAGTGTCTATCCCTGGTATACAAACAGTCTTTGTGTGCCTATAGCACAAAGAGGGATGCTCTCTCAGCCTGGACTCTTAGGGGGAGTGCCTGGCCCCTACCCAGAGTAAAATGACAGACTCTAGATATCCCCTATGTGGAAGGATTTGGCAATAGGGTGGGAGGGTGGGGGGGGAAGGGGAGTGCGGGAGGAGGGGAGGAAGAGGGAACTGGGATTGACATGTAAAACAGAATTAGAATTAAAATTTTAAAAAAATAAAGAAAAAAATTTAAAAAATAAAGTACCTCTGTGAATTTTCCTCAGAAAAATCATCCTAGAATATCAAAGATAGAAAGTTATTTCTTTCATATCAAAATTAAATGCAGATGTATTCTCTTAGCAATTCAATTTGACACTATGCTGAGAATTCTACTGTGATCAATTAGGAAGGGAAATAGAACTTAATTTGGAAGGGAAATATAACTGCATTTTAGATGAAATATATTTATATCAATGAAATTCAGAAAATTCACTGAACTCATTAGACCTAATAAATCCAACCATATTACAGAATGTAAGTTACTATACAAGATGAGAGCTAAGTACATGGCTTATTAGAAGTGCTTGCTCTAGAAGCATAGGTCCTATTTTTACATTTCCAAATCATGTATAAAAGCCACACAGGTGGTAAAAGTGTATCACTCAAGAGCTTCCACATAGTGGGAGGATCCCAGGCAACAAAATGGTCAACTAACCTGACACACACAGTAAAACAACAACAAAGAGGCTGGCTCAAACAACTCAAAAACTCAGTACCTATAGGATGCTGCCTTCTGATCTCCATACACCTGCTATGGCATGAGCATCTGCAAAAAAAATGTTTGTACTAAAACCCACGCACATCATATTGCACACACAAAAATACAAAAGTGATTGCAACTGCACATTAAAAAGTATAATTTAATGATGAAATTAATATAATCATTACTATTTTTCAATAGCACGAGTAATGATAAAATAATCGTTAATATATTTTTCATTATTTTTATTAGTTTTTTTAGAAAATAGCATGCTTCACATGCCAATCCCAGTTCCCTCTCACTCCCCTCCTCCAGTACCTTCCCACCAGACCCCCCAACTTTCCACCCTATCCCCACTTCCTTCCACATAGGGGATTATCCAGAGACTGTCACTTCGCTCAGGGCAGTGTCCAGGCCCTTCCCCAAGATTCCAGGCTGAGAGAGCATCCCTTTTTGTATTATGGACACACGAAGTCCATTTGTATGCTAGGGATAAATACTGATCTACTGTCCAGGGCCCCATAGGTTGCCCGGGTCACCTCACTGACTCTCAAGTCAGGGGGTATGGATCAGTCCCATGCTGGCCTCCCAGCTGTGGTCTGGGGTCCAAGAGCTCCCCCTTGTTCAGGTCAGCTGTCTCTGCTCATTTCACCAGCTCATTCTTTGACCATTTGCTCATCATTCCTCTCTCTCTTTGTAAAATTTCAGTTAAAACGATTATCGAAAGAAATTAAAGACACTACTTGATAATGGACTGGAAGTCTTGACATTGGTTAACATACAAAATGCAGTATTGCAAAGGAGTCTAAAGTCAGAGCGCCTTCTACAGAAGCCCTAGCACTATGTAGTAACAAAGACATAACTCACTCTAAAATATATTTGGAAATATAAGCAATGTTAAATCAATGAGGAAAGTGAAAGTCGAAAACATTTGAAAGATCACAGTATCTGAAATTGAAAGCCTGGATAAGAAAATGCTCAGTAACATAGTACAGTTACTAGCAAAAGAAAGTTAAGGAAACCTTTAAAATCGAGCTCAGTAGCAGAAATAAATACATCAGAAGAAATATGCTCTTGAGAAGTATGCAACAGAAATGAACATGAAGTTGTAAACGGTGTATCCATTCAAACTTTGAAAATTACTTATGGAAATACAAAAGAATTAAATCATATTTCTTATTCAATTAGTTTACAAATAATAATAGAAATTGAACACTCCATAGATATATAATAAAGCTAAATCTCATAAAAATGAGATTGTTGTAACATCAAGTTAGTAGAATTTTTTAGATACAATGCTCAAATGACAAGCAATAAAACAACAAAGAAATAGTTGCTCTTAACTCAATAAAAAATTCATCACAAGGGTATGAATAAAGTGAAAAGAACACTAATAGAATTGGAGAAAATATGTCTGAAACAGCTATCTATGTAAAAACTAATGTCTGGAATAAACTATGAATAATGATACTCATATTTTTGTGGTAACCAATAGGTCTGTAATTGAACTCAAGTCCCACTCAACAGGAGGGAAATCATGCTTGGTACTAGAAATTTAGCTTAGGACCTAGCATTACTAAAGGTATGACTCTTAAGGGAGAATGCATTCCATTACTAATCCAGCAAAATACCTAAGGACACTCTGAAGCATATCCTTATCTCAACACATCAGTCTAAATCTTACCTCAGTATAGTAGCTTCTCTTGACAATGGAGAAAAACCACAGAAAACCACACTGTCAAAATGCAGACTTTTATCTCAGGATGTTGAGCTCCAACAAAGACATATACAACACAACTTCTACATCCATGGCTCAGGGAACATCTCAGAGGAGGGAGCAGGAGGATTCTAAGAGTCAGAGAACTAGCAAGACTGTTGTGAGTTTGTATTTCATGGAAATGACAGGGAACTAACACGACTGATGCCTAACAACATGGCCATCAAAAAAGACTCATTATTGACAAAAAAAAAAAAATAGAAATGCTCATGTGGAAGGAGGAAATTTCAAGGAGCCCCATGCCTGGATAAAGAACCGTAGATAATTCATGACAGCTGAGAAGGGCAGAATTATTCTTCCCCAGAAAATGGCATTTATCTAAAACCAAATTGTCATCTCTGAAATCATAATCAAGCAAACTAAACAAACTCAGAAGTGTGTGTATGTGTGTGTGTGCATTTACACTCAACACACACACACACTCAAGCAAAAATACATGTAATAGATGTAACATTATAATAAAAGAAAAAGAGGCCTTATACTTAATTGGAAATGAAGGGAGGAGAAGATTATGAAAAGAATTGAAGGAAGAAAATATAGGAGAGTACAAACGCAGGACAGGAAAAGAGGAAGTGATATAACTATACTTTAATACCTTTTAAAAAGTGTTAACAAATCAAAATATAAAAGTAATAGACATTTTAAGTAAAAACGAGCAGGAGTGTTGTTAGACATTTTTCTAAATGGTAGAAAGGAACTTATTTATCCACTAATACCACGAGGAAGGTTTTAGGTGTATTTGATCCTAACTTTATATTACTGCAAATTAAAAACAAAAATATAAAAAATGAGTATCATTACCCATACTACAATGAGATATATTTAACGTGAATAATATTGATGGAAAACAAAAATCAATAATGTCAAGTACTGCCAGGAACATAGAAAAAGTAATAACTGATGATAGGAATATAAAATAAATTAGCTGTCTTGAAAAGTTTTCTGAGTGTTTTTAAAGGATTGAAAAGAAAGTTATTGTATGTTAGAAAGTTACTCTATGCCTAGACTAACTTTTTTTTCAGATTTTAAAATTTACATTATAAACTAGCTTGTTTTACATGCCTATTCCAATTACCTCTCCCTCCCCTCCTTCCTTGTCCTCGATTAAACTCCTACCTCATCCCCTTTCTGTTCTCCAGGGAGGGTGAGGCCTTCCTCGGGAAATCTTCAAAGTCTGTCATATCATTTGGAGCAGGGCCTAAGCAGTCTGCCGTGTGTGGGTCTAGGTTGAGAGATTATCCCTCTATGTGGAAGGGGCTCCCAAAGTTCATTCTTATGCTAGGGATAATTACTCATCTATTACCAGAGGCCCCATAGATTGTAATGGCCTACTAACTGGTACTGAAGTTCAGGGGGTCTGGAACAGACCTATGCTGGTTTCCCAGCTATTAGTCTGGGGTCCATGAGCACCTCCTTCTTCAGGTCAGTTGCTTCTGTGTGTTTCACCAGCCTGGTCTTGATCCCTTTGCTCCTCACTCCTTGCTCTCTGTAACTGGATTCTAGGAGTTCAGTTCAGTGTTTATCTGTGGGTGTCTGCTTCTGCTTCCATCAGCTACTGGATGAAGGCTCTAGGATGGCATGTAAGGCAGAATATTCTATAGACATACACAACTTGCAAAGAAAATTTTAAATCCACAATAATCACAGCAGTCAAGTTGTACAAACAATTCAAATGAACATTCTTTCTTCAGTGAATAAAAATATAAGTTTTCCATAAAGGTAATCATTCATCATTCTGTGGCATGAATTAACTTTGAACACATTATACTGCTTGAAAATATCCTATCACAAATACTGAAAAATTGCTTGACAAAATGTTCAATACATCAGAAACTTCCTAAATAGATAACTCTTTAATGGGAAAACAAAGTGCTGACAGATCAGAGTTCACATGTGTGGTGGGAATTTTAGTGAATGCTGGCAAGTATGGGACATTTGTGGAGAAAGAAGAAAATGCTTTGAACTTCAATCTTAATGTGGTTGCCAAAACTAAAATTAAACAAACAATAAACATATTTATGTTATTTATTGCCTACATCATATATATTATATATTGTATATATTTTTCATGTACACTGTACTATATAATATACTATATGTATATTATATGACACATTATTATATTTATGTATATATTTATGACATTAGACAATTTTAGGGAATATAGCTTCTTGTGTACTTATTCTGGCATGATACAGGTGGCATCTATGAAACAAACATTGAATGTAGGGGCCACCTTCACATTCTTTATGTGGTGTTCACCTTGGTCAATGACTCAGTTTTTGTATGATGTCATTTAACATTCATTTGCTTTACCTATTATTTGATATCAAATCAAAAAGATAGCATTGCCTTTCATTTGGTTCCAGTGGTCATATTAGCAAGGAAAACAGTCTTCGAGGACATTCTTTCCCATAGACTTAAGAGTGCAAGAAGCCTGTCACACCACAAAAGGCACTTTTAATTTCTATTGTCACTCCACTAGTCAAAACACATATCAAATGAACTTTACCCCAATCAGTAGGCTCAAGTAGTCTATTTCTGATACAGAAGAGGAAAGTGTTTATACAGTGTTAAAATACAATCACAGGCAGCATTTTAAATAGTAATGAGAAGGGTATGTCCTAAGGGAAGTGTAAGAATGAAGCCTCCTTCAGCTCTGTCTCTCAGCATTACATAATAAACTAGTTTTGCATGGCTTTCCTGGGGCCCATGTGTGAGGTGACTCTTTGAATAATCCAATTAAATTCATTTCTTTCACATATATAAAAGTTTTTATAGTATAACTCTTCTTATTAATATTTCAAATTTTTGGTTACCTTCATATAAATGAACACATTTGCAGATATATATTTTAAATATGTTTATTTTATCTTGCTTATGTCAGTTTCCATGACAGTGCTTAGCGTCTGTCTACAAAGGTTATATTATATTATCTATTTCCCTTTAATTTTTAGTTTTATAACAGATCTTTTCAAGTTCAGTGCTAAAAGAGGGTAATTGTGTGATAGAGACTGACTTTTATATCTGTAATATCTGAGTATTATAATAATTGAACAGTGGATATCAAATGAATTTCCATCAAATTTTCACTAGCAATCACATCTTACGCTCAAAAAATGGTCTCAATTCATGATTCAATACCAACAGTATCAATTAGGTTTCTCATTCTGGCAGGAAAGAACACTCAGAATATGGGCAAAATCACCTTCAGGCTGACTTGTGTGTAATCGTTCCTATTTCCCTCTTTCTGACCTAAGGATGGTCTTCCCAACTATATAAAGAAGAACACCTATGCCTATTTGACCTAAGAATGTTTCACTTAAGGCTGAGGGAACATTGTATAAGAGAGGGCAGAAAAATAACAAGAGCTAGAGGATCATGGAGTTTGCAGGAAGATTGTCTCCTTGTAACTTCAGAATCTGCATCCATAAAGTCTCACCAGCATATTGCTCAAATGAAGGTAATTAAGGATAACTATGATGAACATGCCAAACAGGATGGTAAAAGCCCACAAGGTCTCAACTCTACACAAAGAATTATAGGCAACTGAGGAAAGCTGGGATGAGATAATCAATTTGGTGTCGAGTGGCAAAATAACATTATATGGGGTGAACAGGCTATATTAAGAAATATGTATATTCATTTACATATGTGCATGCAAGAACAATTACAGAAAAAGAAGCTATGGATTTGAGGAAGAGTGCTGAAAGATGTATGGGAGGGTTTGTAGAGAGGCAAAGGAACGGAGAAATGTATTTAATTTATAAATCAGAAAATTTCATGGAGATTACAAGGTACAACATTGCCTTAAAACATAAATAGTCCTTACATTTTTTTTAATTGCGGTATTCTCTCAAAGAGCAATCTGAGTTTCAAAATGTGTCAATAACAAACATTCTGATTAAGGACCATTATAAAATATAACAGTACATATTTTCTCTTCAAACTAGAAAAATAAAGTAAGTCAAATATTATGTTAATAAAGCAGATGTTTTTCTTTTTTCTAGATCTAAAAGTACTTTCAGGTTTGTTCTATCTACCTCTTTAAAACAGGCAGAAGACCACTTTTGAAAAGGAGATCATTTTAAATGTATATAAATTAAAATGCACGTTTTCCCACAAATGGTTTCATCCTTTGTGAGAAATCAGGAAGCTAACTTATTCCAAATGTCATCTCAAAGTGCACATTTGGCAAAACATTAAATCTAATTTGCTTTGAAAGACAATAAGTTATGCCTATTTTTATTTGAATTTTCACCTTCCGACTTTGTGAGGTAGGGAGAAGATGCTAAGCAACAAAAAGAAGAATATTATATCGTAGAAACTTTTAAAATGAGATAATTCACATAGAGATGTTTGTTTTGAATTGCATATGTAACTAAATGATTTATGGAGTTATATTCAAGAGGATGCCGGTGTAGAAATAGACAAATGCTTTCTACAAAGGAAACAACACTCCTAAAGGCCATTTGCTGATTCCAATTTTTCTCCCAAACACATTTTACACATACATGAATACTAGTTATTCAAGCATTCAGATATGTAGTCACATTTGTATTCACATACAGAAAGATGATTAATTTTTCTGATTCAGGAGTGTCCCTAATAAAGTAATGTACAATAATGCACCTGAATTCAATGAGTATTCCTTATGAAGAGTAAAAAATATATGAGTATCATCCCCTTAGGTGCTAGGCTGTGTTAAAGTTAAAAATTAACTTTATCTGTTCTAGCTAGAATAATGAATAAAATATGGTTCTTTCTAGACTAGAGAATGGGTTCAAGCATGGTTCTCTTATAATTAAGTAATAAGGTCATAGCTTATAGCTCTTTTTACCCAGTGGCTTCCATAAAACACTGCACAAATCACCCCACCTTTGCTTAACAGCTCATTCTTCCTGGGAGACCAATAAGAATAACAAGAGCTAGAGAGCAATTAGAACAAAGACTACAAATTTCTGCTGATATTTTTAATGCAAGGGAACAATATTATTTCTAAAAAAATATTAAAATAAGTTGCTTGTTTTTCCCACATCAAGCACCACCCTCTGTACATTTTCTACAATATAATAGCCATTACACTATATAGTATAAATTGAAAATATCTGTTTATGTATGTGCATGTGTTGTTTCTATATTTTTGTATCTACTGAAATATTGCATTTTCTTTTTTTGTAAGACATTATGCTATCCTTTTATATAGGGCGAATAATCACTTAATGCAGTTTTGTAACTCACTGCCATATTTATTTATAACATACATTCTATTTTTCCATAAAATTAATGTTTGTGCTGAGTGTAGTGGTCCACTTTAATCCCTGTACTTCAGAGTCAGAAACATACAGATATCCATGAATTCGTAGCCATCTTGGTTTACAAGGTCAAAGCCAGCAACAGGTAACTAGTGAGAGTTTATATATATATATATATATATATATATATATATATATGTGTGTGTGTGTGTGTATATATATATATTGATTTATGCCAATAATGGAATGTGTGCTTCATGAAACCAAAAGCCTCATCAATCTCATCCACAACACCTACAATGAAGACTGATATAATTAGATACTCTATATGATTTATAAATTATGTATATATAGTGTGAAGTAGCTACTCTATTCTATTTATAAAAGAGCTATACAAATAAGCTTATAAAAGTCATGGGAACAAATAAGACTATTTGACCATAAGAAGGCAAGTTTATTTTCTGTTCATTTTCATAAAATACAGTAGCATAGTCCGTGAAAATACTTTTATTCTAGAATCACTACTTATGAACTAGCTGTTTCATGATAATTCCATCTTTTATTTATTTTGTATAATACAAGAGGATTCCTACAAAAATGTGTTCATTACTTATTAATTTGAGGGTTTTGAATTACTGCTAGGGCCTTGTGTTTGCTGAGAAAGTGCTCTACAGCAGAACTTTGTGTTGGACCCTTCCCTGTAGGGACTGCTAATCAATTTATGATGAACAGCAAGCATATCCTGTTCCCCTCCTTCCAATTAGACCTATATGCAAATTCCTGTTTTCTGCCCATCCTTATTGTTTGAATTCAAGTTCCTGTTATCTGCCATCCTTATTGCCGCAGGGCCCTGGGAATCTGAGCTCTGACCTTGGTAATTTTTCACCGTGCCTGATGACTGGCATATAATATTCCCCTCTTTTTACAATAAATGCCATTCTCCCTGCAAGAATGAGCCTCTGTCCCTGGTCCACATTTCAATCCTCAGGTCCTTACCCATATCCTTGAGAAGTGCTGTGCCTGTACAGTCACTACATCTGTGGTCCTAGTCCATTAATTAACTTAGTTCCTGTCATAGCTTTGAACTTGAGAGACACCCTTCTTAGCAAATGTTTAAGTTTGCAATACATTGTTGTTAAGTAAATTCATAAATTTTATAAGAATCTCTGCTACTTATCATTTTATTTATTTATTTATTGGTTTTTGAGACAGGGTTTCTCTGTGTTGTTTTGGAGGCTGTCCTGGAACTTCTCTGTAGACTAGGCTGGCCTCAAACTCACAGATCCACTTGCCTTGCCTCCCGAGTGCAGGGATTAAAGGCGTGTGCCACCAATGCCTGGCTATAATTTTAATATGAAGCATACAAAATAGACAAATTAATAGGAATGGAAAATGGAGTATTAGTTTCCAGATGCTACATTTGTGTGAAGGTTGACAGTTTCTTCTCAATGAGTATAACATTTCATGATAGATAAAAGAAAGTGTGAAAAATTACTGGAGAAATGCAAAAGACAAACATTAAATAGCAGGCACATGTATATCAATAATTTAATAATAACTACAAAATGAATGAATTAATCTAATTATGGGAGAGGTTGTCAGAAAGGATTTTCAAAGTAAAAAGCAAAATTCCAACTCTGTACTGTCTCAGGTAGTTTTGTATTTGAATATAAAATTACATTGGAAGTCTGTAAACTAGAAATATAAAATATTGTTGATATAAATAAGATGTTCTATATCAATTTAAAGTGTTTATATGTGTAGACAACTGGATTATTCAAGTTCAATGTTGTCTCTATCAACAGTAATTTGTATCATTCTCCCTACTTACTCTCTCTCATTCCTCTAAATCCTTCCCATATCTCTCCCATTCTTTCTCATGGTCTCATGCTCCTTTTTTTGTTTTGTTTTGTTTTCTTTTTAAATTTAAATTAGAAACAAGGTTGCTTCACATGTCAATCCCAGCTCCCTCTCCTAATTCCCTTTCCTCCTCCCATGCCACCCCCCATTTTCCCCTCCCCCAATACCCACTCCTTTCCCGAGGAAGGGTAAGGCCTCCATGGGGGTTGTCCATAGTCTGTCATTTCATCCAGAGCAGGGACTAGGCTCTCCCCCAAGAGTCCAGACTGAGAGAGCATCTCTCACTGTGGGATGGGTACCCAAAGTCCATTTGTATGACAGGGATAAATACTGATCTACTACCCAAGGCCCCATAGATTGTCTAGGTCTCCTTGCTGACACCCACATTCAGGGAGTCTGTATCAGTCTCATGCTGAATTCCCAGCCATCAGTCTGGGGTTCAAGAGATCCCCCTTGTTCAGGTCAGCTCTTTCTGTGGGTTAAACAAGCCCAGTCTTGACCCCTATGCTCATTAGTCCTCCCTCTCTGTCACTGGGTTCCTTGAGTTCAGCTCAGTATTTAGCTGTGGGTGTCTGCCTCTGCTTCCATCTGTCTTTGATTGAAGGTTCTGTTTCCCAGACTCTCTGACAGTGGGATTGTAGGCTGGCACTCCCCAGAAGCGTGCCTAAAATCCATATATGAGTGAGTACATACCATGTTTGTCTTTTTGTGACTGGGTTAACTCACTCAGAATGGTAATGCTCTTTTTATTTAATCTTGCTGAAATAATTAATTTTGCTATCTTGTGTTTAGTGATTTTTGACTGCTCCAACAGGGGGCGCTCTCCTGGAGAAGACTGGATTTTTTACTCTCTCACCAACCATCAATTGCCTTTCTGTGTTCTAGATGTGGTGGTGCTTCTTTGCAGTGTGAAAATTCTCTCATCCACGTTGGCATGTCAACTAGTGTTGCTTGTATTGGTTTCATTGGCAAGCACGATTTTGAGATTTTTCTGGGTTCAGCTTCCGTGTTATGTAGAAGATACTATCAGCAGATATTTCATCTTTGTCTTCTGCCTTTTCTTATTTTCCTTGTCACCACATTCTGCGATGTACACTGAGCTTTGGGTGTAGAAGTTGTGTTGTAGATTACCTATTGGTGTTGGGCACCCAATAGTAAGTTGTTCTGTGCATTTTGACCTTATGTTCAAAACAAAGGTGTTTTTGTAATGGTCTCTGTTTGCTGCAACAAACAAAAACTGAAAGGCTTCTTTGATGAGGGTGAGAACTGTAGGAGCCCCCTAGACAGTTGTGGTGAAAGGAAAGTCTTAAAAATTGTGCTAAGGATGTTAATAGTAGCCCTGCACAATAGATGCCTCCTGGAAGGTTATGTGCAGGGGGAGGAACTCAGTTTTTTCTACAGGGCTGGCCACAGAGAGTTTGACCATGCTCCAGTGAGTATAGGGGCAACTCAAATCAGAAACATTTGCTTTTGTCACCTTATTTTTTTGGTTTTCATCCTATATTTTTCTTAGGGGGAGGGGGATCTTAATGGGGAGCCAACATGTGAGTGGGTTTGGGGTTCATGATGTGAAATTCCCAAATGATCAATAATAATCTCATGAAAAGGTGAAGGCAGTCATGGTTAATACCTCATACATGATAGAGAGAACCATAGAGGTATACTTTATTTTGTAATTTTCACGAATTTGAACACAGCAAAGAAAGGTATGTGGGATCTCATTTTAAAAAGTATAGATGAATGGCATAAGATCAATGATGTCACATGGGGCATACTAACATGGAAAGCATTACTGAATGGAGACAATGCTCAACTGATGCACTTTAAAGTAGGTATTCCACACTGATAAACCTCCACTGGACTCAAACTATGAAGGGAATTCATTACCAATTCAAAACTAACTTTGGTGGATAGGCAATGTACAACTATGTAGTAGATATTTGCAAGTACAACAAATGCATGAGATAGATAGGCAGGAACAGTAGACAAAAAATCTCCAGATTTTATTAATGAAGTCCAATTCTTAAGCAAAATTTCTGAAGTTTAGTTAGTAAATCGTTGACCTTCTTCTTCTGTACCAATCCTTGAAGTAATTAGTGTAAAATAATTTCTACAGTTTGCTTTCTTAGCTCACTTTGTGAAAACTCTTCTGACTATAGACAACTTGAAATTTAATAATACTAATAAATAGGAAAAGGCAACAAGACAATTTGATTTAGTTGTTTAAATATTTTTCAGACTCAGGTATCCTTAGCATTTGAATCCTTCATGCATGCCCTACTTCTGTGTGTTTGCTGAGATGTAACTATTGATTGTATGATGTCTGAGACATGATTCTGTTTGTAATCTGGTAAATATGCCTTGCCAGTATCATCTGTACCTTGTTCTCTAGGGAGGAAATCCTCTCTGTAGGGACTGATATTTGAAGACCGTAAATTGTTTCTGGTACCAGAGGTTTATCACAGTGCTATCCAGTGGGAATTTTTATGAAAGAAAATCCAAAGAGACTTTAACAGCTAGGAGGTAAAAACCCGACATTTTCTTCATGTGGGATAATATAATTCCTTTCTTCTGCCAGTATGTTTACACACCTAATACATAGATTTCTATATCAGTCCACTGAAGAGCAACCCTTGTATGTTTCATTTTTAGGAAGAGATTTATTTGAAAGAGAAAGAATATTGAAAAAGCTTATCATCTCTTTTCCAGGTAGAATATAGTACTTTCTTGACTTCTAACTTATATGTCTGGTCTTTAACTATTCTGATATATATATATATCAGAATATGTGTGTGTGTGTGTGTGTGCGCGTGCGTGTATCAGAATACTCCCTGATATATAAATACCTATATCTATCTGTAATCTCTCTCTCTCTCTCTCTCTCTCTCTCTCTCTCTCTATATATATATATATATATATATATATCTTCTTGATTCCCCAAGACCTAACAATCTGCTGTCATAATAATCCTTTCATACTTCTAGTATCATTAATCCCTTCATACATCTAGTATCATAAAATTAAATAAAAATATGTTGTTACCCAAGTCTGTTTAAACACCTTATCTTTTCTTTTAAATCTAACTCACTTCTATTAAAAATTACTTTTTCCCCTTTCAATTCAAAACCACTTGCTAACATGATCTTATTGCTTCATCTTTTGAAACTTTTTCTTTTTTTCTCTTCTTCCTTATTTTTTGCTCTCTTTGTCACTCTCTTAATCCATAATATTTTCTTTTTTAACTAGTTTTCCTGTTTTATGGCATAACATTTCTCTAATAGCTTCATACATATAGAAACAGGATTTACAGAAAAATGGTTCAGCATTAAACGTGTTTGATTATAGTAATTTGTGTAGCACTGAAGTTTCCTGAGCTATGCCACACACTCCAACCTCATTCCATTCTAGGATATCTATTGTTTTGTCCTTTTTCAGCTCATTTTTACATAATCATGATGATGACAATTTCTTTATTGAAGTAGCACAGAAGATACAATCTCACAGAATACTCACTAATATTTTGACTTTTACATATATAAATATGCACATATGTATATCACAACAATCAATATATATAGATTAATTATATGAATTACATATATATTATGCTACATTTATTTTCTTCATATATACTTCATGTAGGCTCTGTGCTGCCTGATAAATATAAGCAATTAATTCACCTTGAGTATCTTATAATCCTGGCATTTTTCAGAAATTACATTTATGTACCACCCTATTCACCACTGTAAATTATATTACTTTTTGCTTCATGTCCTATGAAACTACCTTATCTTTTATAGTCCATCTGTCAAAATAGCAAATTTCTAGACTTATACACTTAAAATGAAGAGAAATCTTGGTTTGGACTGAGAGTTTTAGATACTGGAAAGTGTAAATATCAAGACCTATAACTAGTAAGGAGATTGATAATGAAATTTATTTCCTGCTGCTTAGCAAGTTTTAATGTCATTAGTTCCTTGGGAATAGTGAGGCCTTTGAAATATCTCCATCCCTTCTGTGAAAATTTCAAGAATAAGAAATATGGGGGTGGGTAGAAAGATGATTCGGCAATTAGGAGTGCTTGCTGCTCTTCCAGATGACCTACTTTTGGTTTCTAGTACACATATGAGGCAGCTTACGACCTCTTTCAGGAGATCTGACATAATCTTCCAGCCACCCCAGAACCCTCCACCACATGCAATACACACACACTCACAGACAGGTAATATACACATAAACACAAATAAGTCATTGCAGAAGGAATAAGGACTGTGTTCAGACTTGGTTATATATTTGGATTCTTTTGTAATTGGAAAATTTTGGCATTATGTAAGTGTGTGATCAATCACATCCAAACTGGTAAAAAGCCAAATGCAGAAGATACTACTATACTAACAGCAAAGCTCAAAGGTAATCCAAAAAAATCACATTAGAAGAATTCACAACTTGTAAAGTGAAATCTTCTACAGCAGTTTAACTACTTCAATTCAAGTGAAATATTTATCCTGAAACATTGTCATGATATTTGAAATGCTACATTGAAAGCAGGAGTCTGCTATGGAAGGAAGAATTATACAGTGAGAAATCAGATGACAAAATCATGGAGGTAGCCCACCTTGGTCACAAATTCTAATGGAGGAGGCCCATAGGCAGGGTGGTGGGAGTATTTGTTTTATGAATAGTAGCTATCCTTACTGTACATTCCACGGGAAGCCATTGTACTCCTCTTCTATGGTGGAGTTCATCCTAGAAAACCCAGCAGTGTATTAATCAATTACTGGGAACATTTTCCCTATGCATTGGTATATTAGATGACTCCCTGCAACACTAACAAAAGAGTAATTACAGTCAATACCCTTGCTCTTTCAACCAGGTCTTTGTTTAGACTTAGAAATTTAGCCCCCTGCAATTGTCTTCCTCAGCAGATATTTGGTCAGTGCTAGTGTCCAGGCAGAGAGACCTCAATTGAGACATTCAAAGATACCCAAGGACAAGAATTCCAGCATGTCTAAAGTTGTTAAATCATAGCTCTCAGAGAGATAGTGAACAAGAGTGTACTGGATTCACTTTGCCAACAGATAGGGAAATGCTGCTCCTAGCTAACCTCACATTAATCTTAAGTCAAATCCTTCGAAATGATTCTTGATTTTTTTTTTCCTGGCTTTCATTGTTTGTGACTTTTAGTTTATTTGCTGAATCCATTTAAGAAAGTAACACATATTCCTTTTATAAATTTCCCTAGTAAATTTGTCTCCTCCTTCTTAATTAATCCCCTTTTTTCCTTTAGAAGTTCTTGTAGACTTTGTCACTCCCACCTTGAACCATAGAGAAAGACTGACAGTTACTGCTTTGTGTAAAACTTTGTTTTGATGACCCTGAAAAACTCCAGCCCTGCACCTGAATAGATCTGGAGAACGTCTGGATTTAAGTGTATATTAGTTGGGAACTTTTACAGTACAGTAGAACAATAGGAGTAAAGGAGATACTAGAATAGAGAAGAAGCTATAAAAAAGAAGCAGGGGTAAGTTAGAAGACAGGATTATTAAAGTACAAACAGAGCAAGGAAGAGCACATGGAATAAATAACATTACCCTCAGACTGTGTGTGAAGTTGTTGTGACCACCTCAACCAGCAAGGAAGACGCGACTCAGGAACTCTTCTCGAAAACGGTTTATTCAGGACCTTGATGTACAGTGGAGCTTCTTCTCCCCGGGAGCCCGGGAGCCCGTGCGGCTCCCTAAAAAGCCAAAAAGATGAGACCAGCCAACCCTGAATAGCCACGTGGACATAAGACATTGGTGCAACAGGGTGCGTAAGCAATTAGATGATCATGGCGTGCCCCTGGCGGGATAGGAACACGCTGAATAAGGAGTTGTTTACCACTGTGAGCACTCACCCTCGGGATGCTGGAAGGCAGAAACCAGCACCATCTTTAAGGCGTGGCATATCGCAGCTCTCCACATGAAGTCACTATAAAAATTTTTTTTACCCACTCCTTTACTCCTGAGAGACATTTCACCTTTGAAACCCTGGGTAGTAGCTGGAGCATGTCTTAGCCCTGGAATGTTATTAAAACACATATCTTGATATAGTTTCTGATGTATAATTATTTCCCTCATACACAGCAATTCTTGAAAATATTACTATATCTATGCTTATGATGAACTCATTTACTGGATTTTTCTTAATGATCGACAATTTCAGTGTAGAGCCTATTAAACACTCAATACTATAGAGACTGTCCTTACTCACCCTTGTACTCTTAGACCCTGACATTTTTAGTGTGTCTCTTGAACTTGATTACATTTTTAAAAGAATGATTTTCATTTGTTTCTTTTATTTATGATATTATCAATTCTTCTTTTTTTCTCCCAATCTATACCATACATACACGTGCCTTTCTTTCTTTCATATTCATGGCTTATTTTTATTATTTCCAGTTACATGTGTATATATATATATATATATATATATATATATATATCTGGCTCCCTTTGTATACTCTTACATGTATGCATCTTTACAGGTCTGACCATTTATTATTGGGTGAAAAACTCGTTTTCTTCTCAAACTCTTAGCTTTCCTTATTTATTTGCTTGAAGTTCTTTGTGTAGCTTCAGGCATTGTGTTGTTTCCTTAGTCAAATTCAGTGCACGCCTTTAATCCCAGCACTCGGGAGGCAGAGGCAGGCGGATCTCTGTGAGTTCAAGGCCTGGCTGGACCGACAGACTCCAAAACAATACAGAGAAACCCTGTCTCGTAAAAACCAAAAAAAAAAAAAAATTCAGCTTGTGTGTTAGGTTCACACTGCTCATCTAGAACTTAGGCAGTTATATGGGTGAGACCTTGTGACTTTAGCTTCTGACTTTTCCAGGAGACATAATCTCATAATAAACTCCCTGATCCTTTGGTTCACACAATCTTTTTGCCTCCTTTTTGTAACGTTTGCTGAGCCTGAATTGAGGGAGTCATTTGTAGGTGTATTCACTGAGACTTGGACTCTGTTTTGATTGGCTATAATTTTGCTGGTTAGCAATAAGGGCTTCTTTAGTTGTGGGTGTTAGTTCAAATGTTTAGATCATTGTCAGGAATTATGCTGCTTAATAAAATGATAGATGTAGAGTCTCTTCCAAAGTCCATAACTTCACTAGCACGGACAATTGGCTAGGATTCCAATACCAGGCTTCATTTTCCTATGGCTGAGCAGGTTTTAAGTCAAGGTAGGGAGCTATTGGTTACTGCCAAAGTATGCGTGCCACTATTTTGCCTTCAGAGTTACTGTGACACATTTGTCATTATTGTGGGTCTTTTAAAAAGTTTTTTTGTGTTAATAATGTCTCTCTCCTTCACTTTCCCTTTCCTCACTTCCAACACTGCCATATATTGTTGCCTTGTTCTCTTTCAAATAAATGTCCTCTTTTTTTCATTTGTTGATACATAAATATATGTGTGCACATATTTGCAAATATGCAAAATATTCATAAATATGTAAATACATAAAATTTGTTCCATCTGTAAATGTTACTTTTATATATATGCTTTCAGGGATGACCTTTTGCTATTGATGAAACAATTGGTGCACACATTGATGAAAAAGACTATTTCCTGATCTCTTAGAATTCATTAACTGCCTTTAGTTCTTGATATAGGTTGGAGTCTCCTGAGCTTTACTTCACCCATATTATTAGCATGTCTACTGGTGTTGCTTAGGTCATGTTTATTTAGTTATATTGATGATAATCCTTTATGATTTTTCTTCAATATCCTAGTTCTTTTAAAATTTACTTTATCGCCGCCCTACTTAATATTAGTTTTTTTATCCTTTTACATAATTGCACTTAGAAAAATATATCATAGACAGTTAACGAATGCCCATGCAATAATGAATGACTATTCAACTGTGTATGTAGGGGAAGTATTAATTGGACTTACAAAGTTACTTCCAAAAAATAAAATTAAGGCATGAAGTTGAAATGGGGTGTGTTTGGGTAAATTGTGGTGGTTGGAGGGACACAATGAGGAGTAGAAATAAATCATATTTCACTGTATAATGCATTAAATTCCCAAAGAAGACATTTTAACTATTGAAAGCAAAGATTTAGTAGCGATACAAAAGAATATATTTAAAAACTCCTAAAATATTTCTATCATATTTACTGTTAATTCAATTTAAAATGGACACCTTTAATATCTATTTTATGACTAAATAATTTATAGCTATTTACAGGTCACATTTATAATTATGGCCTCTTTCAAAATACTTCCTCTATAGTAGCAATTTTCTACAATAAAAAGAAATATTGATACATGGAAAATAAGAAAATCATCTGATTGAATAAACTTTTTTGTGCATGAATGAATCCATATGAGAACAATTGCTAGTGTACATTTATTGCTTGTGTGACATCTTAGGATATTTCCTGAAGATATAAAATCATAATAGAGTCAAAGACAAGGGAAATTGGTGAGGCTTCTTTGGGGGATGGCATATGCACCATAAGATGTATAGAGATTAAAGATAAACCCTTGAAAGTTCAGTGGTATTGAGAATAGATGAATGATAATAGTTGATGGGATGGGCTTTTTCTTTTCTTTGGGGAATTAGCACTGCCAAAAATCATAAAGGGAAGAAAATGTTTCAACAAAAAACACAGACAAATATAGATTTACACCCTCAGGCATCAAGTCTGGGAAATGCAGCCACAGACATATCACGATGTCACATGGTCACTGTGAATGTGATGAATTCAAAGGAGTCCATCAATCACTGAGTCTGTGTGGCGAAGAAGCTGCGTCTCCACCAGCAATTGATCATTAACTTGAAGTTGTGACCACAGTGACTGAGTGAAGACTGCGTGTGTACACTAGATGGAGGAACCACAGGAAATACATCAGTTATTTCAGACATGTACATAAGTAGGAAAGCACCATCCTTAGACTCTGTCATTGCATGCAGGTATAAAAGATAGCATTACAAGTGATATAAGAATGAATGACTTAGGTTGCTAAATGAGGAAGCACACAGTACTGTACCTCTCACAATTCCTCTTAATTTTTTATGTTTCTGTATTTGGAGGAAAAATTTCTGAGATTTTAAGTATTGATAACTTAGATTTTTATATATTAATAAGAAGACAGAAATTGTTGGTGCTTTTGAATAGGACATGCTGGCAAATATCAACTGCATTGTAAACAACACACTTTAACCAAACTGTTTCTCATTCATCTTTATAAACAAAAGAGATGTGAACATACAACAAATTTAAATTTGAAATCATGTTTAGAAAGGAGGAAGGAATGGTGCTGGAAACATCTTCCCCAAGACAAAGATAACAGTGGTGAACACTAAAGAAAATGCTTCTATGATCAATCCTATTTAAAGATACAATCTTGTTTCCACAGATTCATGGAATAATAATTTTCCTTCAATGTAGTTTCAAATCAGACATGAAAATATGTTTCAGAAAACTCATTAAATAAATATTATATTCACAGATAACATGCAGAATACAAAAAATAATTAGAGCTTGATAACTACAAATATATTAAAATACTGAGGTAACATTGGTAGAATTAGCCACAATTATAATAGCTACCTGTTTACAGATATAAAATGTCTGGCAGGGACTTAAAACAAAATTTCTGCATCTGAAATCTTACCAGTATTACTGAAAAATAAAGATAAAATGATCTTTGAAGTATAAGTTTTGATACTAAAATTTGATTTATCAAAAATATTAATACCAAAATGTAGAATATAGTAAAATGAAATGAGCATTGCTTTTGATTTTTATAAAAGGAAAGTATGGGGTGCTCTTTACTATATACCTTTTACACAGATATTAAATCTACAAAAGATAGTAAGATTTGTTATATGATTAGTAATATGATTTATCCATATATTATTCCATGATAAACAAAATAAAAATTCCAATAAAATAAAACAAATCCTTATAAAACTGAACATTAGGAAGAAATTATTCCTTTGTAAATGTGAAATATGCAACAAAACTTAAATAGTTCCATTGAAAATGCCTCTGTAAGTATCAAATGATTTGAGTACAGTACTTGGATACAGTTAGAGTTACTGGTGTAGGTTTGAAGCACAATGTCAGGGAAAAGTTTTAGGATACCATTTTCATTACCTGTGGCAGGACTTTGAGGCCATTGAGGGTTGACCTTTTCTTTAGCATTGGCAATTACATTTTAAAATACTATTTTTGATAACAACATAATTGTAAAGTGTCTAGAACTACCATTTCCAATTTGTATTTTGGTGCTATCAGGCATGTCTACACACTGACACGTGGGCTCAACATAACCGCATGTATCCAGGAAAAGCTATGAGTGCTATCCAATAACAATTGTAAACTTATTTAAAATATTATGGTATCTGTTTCAATATTTTATTAGTGAATTCCACAATTCCTAGATATGAAATTTGTACAAAAAGTTCAACATAACCAAGACGCTTTAAAATTAACAAAAGGAAGGTAACATGTAGTTAATGAGAAAATATACTCATTAGTTGAATAGGAGAGTGAGAGAAAGTATCCAATAATTGATATTTTATAATGAAAATGAAAGGATTTAGAGGTTTAAGAACTGAATATATGGTGTTAGTCTTTCAAATAGTTGGAAGGGCAGCAACACAGTATCAAAAAATAGCAGCTGTGTTGTCTTCTTATGCAAAAGAACCAAGGAGATTTAATGTCAGCAACAGTGAGATCAAACTGGATCCCTGAAGAGTAAGCATAATATCAAAGTCTAGGGCTCCATTAACTAGTATTTTCCTTCTCCGAAGGAAAAGCATCCTCTCACGGTGTTCTGCAATTCTCCTTACCTCCCGGAATGCTCTATGCTTGCATGAGAACTCCATCTAGTATTTCCCCTTGTAAGGACTTTTTACATACACATCACCAGTAGGTTTATTTTGTTTGATATAACCCATGCAGGAAAACACTTAGGCAGTAACATGCTCACTACAACCTGGCAACTTCCAAGTTAATGAAACTCAACTTTTATACCAATTCTGACAGTGTCTTGGCTTCCCTCCTGGCCCCCATCTTGATCTGCCCTCTGGTACAGCAGACCTGGCCTAATTCCAACTCATCACAGATGGGAGGTCTTGGACATTCATCACTAGGTCCCTTCTGTTGTCCCTCTTGTCCTAGGCATGGATCTTACTATTGTGGATGCCAGATTTCTCTCAAAGATCTTGTTTGGCTCTTTTATGAAGATTGTTAAACATTTTCAAGTATTAACATAGATTGAGTGATTGAGTGATTTCTGAAACATTCCCCAAATTAACAACACAATTTTCATCAAAGACTATTCCACTTGTCATAGGAAATACCACGTGTCCATAGTGGAAAAGCAATGAATTTTATAGATTGTGTAGAATTCAAGGATCTGTAATAATAAATATCTAACATAATTTATTTAAATATAGTAAAACTTAATTAATGATAACCCTATGTCGACTTCTAGCATAAACTTTTACCACCGGGTCACAAGAAAAATTTTGTTTTAGTTGTAGTTTCTCAGTGATAAAAAGGGGATTTCAAAATTTATGAAGGGTTCCCCAAATGTCTTCTTGATGTCTACAAGTGGGGGTGGAACAGAGTCATGAGAAATAAAGGGAGAAAGTAGTTTTAGGAAAAGCTCATATTTGTATAGAGTTGTATATCAGGAAAATGAAAATAACCATTTAGTGTTTGCAAAGTGGAGTTTCTTCAATACATGTAAAAAGAAAGAATCAAGTAGTGTAGGCTCAATAACATCACAGAAATGTTTAAGTGAATCCTATATAAATTTCCATTGTCTGGAGATTTCATTGAATATCATTACAGCTATTTTCTAAGTATTTGACTGGAAGCACAGACATGGAGGTTCTATTATAATCATTTACCTATAAAATCTCCCCTGATATATAATGAGAGTTTATTAAAAGGAAGGTTACTGACTTCATAGCTGAGGGTTCTGTTGGAATCATTGTGGGATGCTGTAATTTTGTATTCAGAGATTCTTCAGTAGTGATTATTGACCTGTGAGAATGTAGTTATAAGCAACACTGATTTCTTAATGGTTATAATTAGAGCTCTTATATCTATGAAGAAACTAGACAAGGACTCAGAAGACATCTTTATGATGCTAGCCCTAAAAGCAGCAGAACTCCGTTTAGGTTTTTAATTATACTCACTTTGCTTGTCTGTTGAGGCTTTAGACTATGTGGCCACTCTAACAGAGCTGATGACAACATACACTTAGAATATCCACTGATAATGTAATGTAATTATATGTTGAAATTATACCTATGTGTAATTTATTCATACAGGTATATAAATGATGTAAACATTTAGAGATTATCTTAGTATAATTAGGGTACATACAAAGTCGCAAAGAAAATTTTAGCTTTTATATGAAAGAATTCAGCTTGATTCCTACTAAAGCTTTATTCTCCTTAGTAGGAGATAATGCAGTTATAAGAAATAAAAGATTCACAGTTGGAGTCATCCTTGTGGTTTTCTGGACATTTCTCTAGTGCCAGATTTCTCCTTAAACCTATAACGGCTCCCTCTATTAAGGTATCTCTTTCTTTGTTCTCCTTGTCTGTTCTTCCCCAACTCAGCCTTCAGAATCCCTCATGTTCTCCTCTCCCCTCTTCTTCTCACCTCCTATTTCTCCTATCTCCCACCTCCTTCCTTCCTCCCCCGCATACTCCCTCAGCAGATATTGGCCCTTTCCCTTTCTGGGGGAAGGTATCTATGTATGTCTCTATTAGGGTCCTAACTGTTTCCTAGCTTCTCTAGAGTTGTGGATTTTAATCTGTTTATCCTTTGCTCTATGTCTACTATCTACTTATGAAGGAGTACATACCATGTTTGTCTTTTTGTGTCTGGGTTACATCACTAAGGATGGGTTCTTCTAGTTCCATCCATTTGTCTGTAAATTTCAAGATTCCATTGCTTTTTCCACTAAGTAGTACTTTATTATGTAAATGTACCACCTTTTCTTCATCCACTCATCAGCTGAGGAGCATCTAGAATGCTTCCAGGTTCTGGCCATTACAAATACTGCTGCTATGAACATAGTTGAACATATGTCCTTGTGGTATGAATGTGCATTCTGTGGGTGTATTCCCAAGAGTAGAATTGCTGGATCTTGAAGCAGACTGATTTCCATTTTCCTTAGAAACTGCCATACTTATTTCCAAAGTAGCTGCAAAAGTTTGCACTCTCACCAGTATTAGAAGAGTGTTCCCCGTTCTTCACAGCCTCTCCAGCATAAATTGTCATTGGTGTTTTTGGTTTTAGCCATTTCGACAGGTGTTAGATGATATCTCAGAGTTGTTTTGATTTTCTTTTCCTTGATGGCTAAGAGATATGGTGATCCAAGCTAGCCAGGATATTGATAAATTTCCAATAATAAAGTTTTCTTGTAGAACTATTATCCCTTTTCTTCATTACCTTGAAATGACATCATAATATTCATCTCAGATATTAGTATTACATTATTGACATAGACTACAGGATGTAGAGCACAGGAAAAATTTGTTTTCTTGGGTTCCAAGATGTGTTATATTGATCTTTTCATGTTGATGCTTTGACAGATTTGCTCTTTTAAAGTATGAAAGAAAGGAAGAGATGGAAGGAATGAAGGAGAAATAGAGGTAGGGAAGAAAAGGAAAGAAGAGAAATAAAAGAAGAAGGAAAGGGGGATAGAAAATGGGTTTAATGAAAATTTCAAAATATATTAACAAATGCATTGCTGCAATGTTGAATAAGTTTTCTTATTCATGTCTAATGTACAACTGAGAAAAGTTTAGAGTTAATATTTCTCATACACTATTTCCTGAGAAGTTATTCTGTAGTATATCAGGATCAGCTCTCCATATGTGAAAATAATTATGCACCATATTATCAAATCTATAATGTTGTAATACTAATATTTAAAATAGGAATAATACTCCCCTATTCTCATGAATACCAGTTGGAACACAGTCCAAGAATGAAGTCTTGTGAGGCGATTTCTGAGCACTTGAGGGAAAAATTCCTAGAAACCGGGACAGCAATCTTGTGTCCACATAGTCTCAAAAACACAGAATAGCTCTTGGATTTTGCTCTTCTGCTTCTCCCAGGTATAGTGAATAGGAGTGAGTTTACTTCAGATAATTCATTTCAACTGGCTAGTGTTATTTATTCATACATCTCTATTGAAATCATGTTTTTTTCTTACATGTCTTTCTGTTATTATTGTACACATTACTTATATTGTTCTTTATTTTCAGTGTATTAATTATCTGATGCTCGAATAAAGATGTATGAGACTCACGGCAGTCTTATTTATCAGCTCCACTCTCCCAGGTAACTGACTCTGTACCAGTTAGCCACTATTTTGTGTAACTCTGTGGAAACAGAAGATGTGTGGCAAACAAAATGATTAGTACAAATTAAGCACTTGCATAATCCCTGCATAGTGTCAAGATTTGCATTTTCATTTCCAGAAATGAGTTTTCAATGTTAAGGGAACATTGTCACATTTGAATTGATATGTGAATGTAACAAAGTTTGAAAGTGTTTGATGAAACTTTGTGGCCTCAGAACTATTCCAATGTTCTTGTGATAATCTTACATCTGAAGAAAACCTTGGCATTTAAATAATGAAGTGAAATACAAATTAAATAATAACTGAAAATATCACTTCTGAAGCTATTTTTTATCTATAGTTTAAATTTTAATGTACTCCAGTATTTCCCAAAAGAAAAGAAGAATTTGCCTTAAAGCAGATGTTAAAAAAATGACTATGCTTCTGGATGTGAGTACAGACACAGTTGCAAAAGTCTCTTACATATACTTCAAATTAGAAGCCCTGGATAACTTGCATTTTCTAGCACAGCTCCCATGCCTGAGAAGCCATCCGCAATTGATACATACATGCAAAGGGAGAAAATCATTTTCGCCAGGGTAGTTTTATTTGGTAAATTGGGTATATTCATCACACTCAAGGACAGGCTAATGTCCACCAGCAGACACCCAATAAGCACGCACACACACACACACACACACACACACACACACACACACACACACACACACACACACACACACGGTGTTTTTGTGGACTGCTTGACTCGTGCTGCTTTGATTTTTGTTTTGTTTTACTTACTTGTTTGTTTTCTGTTTTGTTTGCTTTTTGTCTTTTTTTATGCACATTATAGTTTCAAATTTTGTTTTTTCATGTATTGGGGGGAGTCTGTTTGTATGTGTGCATTTCTTATTGTATTTTTAATATTTTGTAATTATTACTTGTTTGTTTGTTTGACTGTTTGCTTCCTATTGAAAGAGATAAGGAGGTTTGGAGTTTGTTAGGTAGGGAGGTAGAAAGGATATGGGAGGAGTTGGAACAGGTGAAACCATGACCACAATATACTGTATGAAAAGAAAAGTTTTTTCAGTTTAAAATGTTATGACAGCACAGGAGGCTGCTCTTTTAAACTTCAAGTTCTGTTTGGTATTTTACAACACAGCACTCATTAAGTTGTCCTTAATGTTTCTTTTACAAAACTTAAATTATATTTTGATCTACCTATTTTCTGTATTTGTGCACATTGTTGGGAATTATTGATAGTGTTGGTCCTTGAAATTACATTGTATTTACACTATTCACAAATAAAAATTTCATCAAAGATGTTTTTGGTCATGTTTATGTAAAGTTATACAGAATCCAAAATTATCTGACTGTCCCATTTTTTTCTTACATTTTCTTTGGACTTTTCTGAAAAACAAATACAGTTTTAAGTAATATAAGCAGTTTTGTTTATAAAGAACTGTCTCAAAACACCCCAAAACCACAGTGGTAGTTAAGGGGGTGAAACAACCATGGCATCTCAGTGCTAGTAAAACTGAGTCACTATCACCACAAGTTTAATTCCTTCTGGCTATACAGTAAAGCTCAGTATCATATTAAATAAGCACACAAAAATCAAAGAAATAGTAACAAGAAATGGAGATATTCATACATGTCAACATATAATTTGTATTCCTATTGGATGTGTTTTGTTTATTAACTCATTCATTTATTCACCTAACAAACACATGCTGAAATCTTAAGTGATCACTCTCCTTCATTCAAAATTTTGTTCATAATATACACTGATATCGAAAAATGTTCCCAGCCCAAATATGCAGTAATTACATTATTGGCAGGCAAGAAGAAGATAATGATGCATGTAAAAAAATTAAGGTAGGCAGAGGGAAAGAGATAGTTTGAAGAGTTTTCCATTTTCTCTGGATGAAAGTCTAGATATTTATCCTAACAAATTATGATAAAACTGCTGTTTATCATAACTAACAACAGCAATGATCCAAACCTAAACAGACAATTTTGATAAAAGTAATTTATAGCTACATTGTCACTCATGTTTAGCACTGAATCCTATGGTGCACATGAATTCAGAGTGACTACTATGTTACTATGTCATGGGTATTGATTATTATAACATCAGCATATTACTTTGACATATTTATTCTGATTGCCATAGAGATGACAACCAACATCTTCCTAGAAGTATCTTTCCTCATTTTAGTCTAGTTTTAGTGTTTTAGCTTGCAATGATTTTAGCAATTCAAAATCATAGATTTTTATAGCTACAGTAAGTAATAAAATTGTATCAATTTCAGGGGCCACAGATGGGGGATTTTAGCTCTAGCTGTGGTGAATTGGTTGGATAGTGACTTCCTTTCTAAACTCATTTCTTGGATTAAGCTCCCCCTCTTTTTTCACCTCCATCCAAAACTTAATTGTAAATGTAAAATCAATTGTAAACGTGAAATGAAACTATTCCATGGAGCTATCTTCATCAAGCTAAGAATCAAGTACTTATCAGGTAAGTTAGTTGCTTGTTTCATCCATTGATGTAATAGAATGTGTGACAGTGAAAAGATTGTTGTAGGTTTATGATTCAATAAATCAGTTTGTTGTATCCAGACAGCTAAAGTATCTGGCAGGCTTCCTGTTATAGCATGGAGAGCTTGCTTTCCAGGTACTTTGACCCTGTTGACCAATATACAGAGAACTCAGGTGAGAACCATAAGTAGGTTATCTCCTTCCAGCTCAGACTGTCTTCATGACCCACTTCTGACAGTGAGGCACCAAATCACAAAATTCCTACAACGATCCAAAACAATGCCACTATTGCAGAACAAGTTATCAAACATGTAGAGGTGTGAACCACATTTCACATTCAACCCACAGAAAGTGAGAGGTGGTTCTATTCTAAAAGAGTTATGTTCCTTCTTAGGAATATGCTTTTGGCTTGTAGATTGTTTGTATTTTGAATAGTGGTAAATGAGTCCAATAAGAAGATTTTCTACATCTCAGAGTAGTTATAAATAAAACTAGCAAAACACAAATGTATTAGTTAAACACAAATACTCATGCTTTAGATGGAGCATTATGGCTGAAGGACTAGATTCACACTAAGTACACAGGCACAATGTGTAATCATGAGCATACCCATAAACCTGTAAGGACTACTGTGAAATTGTGTAAGTTTTGTTCACAAAAATCTATTAGTGCATGAAGGATATTGGATGTATGGATCTGCAACATATACATTCTTTCAATTTATGCAATGCCTTAAATTTCATAGGAACATTTTCAGCAAACAAAAGCTCAAAAAGAAAGTTCATGTTAATGTCAACTATTGAACACTACTCTATACTCATGAGAAAAATGTTCTATATTTTAAAATTTTAAAAAGATGATAACTTGAGAGAGTTAATCGTTATGAGAATAAATTTTCCTTGCATTAAAACATTTCACACAATATAAAAGTGTTGATAGATTTAATGTCAAATGAATAATCATTGCAATTTTTAGTGAGGAAATTGTCTGATCTCCATTCACAATGTGGAGGAAGGATGATTTCTAGAAACCAACCACTTCAGGCTCCAAAGCATCCCTCTGCAATGATACTGATGGCACCCAGTACCTTCTATAGTAAGTCGTTAGATGCAGTGCCTCTCTTTCACTGTATAAGCTGTTTTGCAAAATTAAGCAAACAATAATTAACCATGCCAGTGTGAACACTTGTTTACATGATAGTTCCATTGTGGCAACTATGAACACACTTCTCAATAATTTCTTTGTCTGTCTTTTATGTGATTTTTTTCATTTTCCTTTATAAACATTCCATTATATATTACTCTACTCTTAAAGCCATGTCTTAAAATCTGTAAAAAATGTAGACTTCAGACATGATCATACTTATAAGCAAAATAATTCTATTTGGAAGCACTTAATAATAATTTTAGCTATAAATGTTTGCTGCTTTTTATGTATGTAAAAATATTAAGTGAAGTTTACCTGCCAAAATTGAATACTTATGTGTGCAGGTCCCTTCAGCAATTAAGTGTGCTCAGAATTCTGAACATTTGAACATAATCTCTCTAGTCAAATACCTTTTGTGTATAACAACCTATATATTTTATGTCCTATTTTATGAGTCTGATATACAAATAAACTTGAGTATTTGATGGTTCTTATGTGTTCGTTTGAATTTCCTGAGAATAAATTAACTTATGTAACAGCTTATGATATTATTTCAGCATTTTGGACTTTACTAGACCTGTGCTAACTATAAAAGTGAGGATAAAAGTGTTCCTCATGCATCCCTTGCTTCTTAGGATTATGTGCCATGTTAAAGACAATATGTAGTTTACTCTTAATGCTGTCTTTCCCTTGAACTTTGTGTGTGATAAGAAACTAGTTGCCAAAGTGACTTCATATAATACAATTTCTTGAAAGGAACTATCTCTACTGTAGGGGTTGTGGATTATTATCTTTGAAAGTACATCATTTGAATATATGCCTAAGAGTGGAATTGCTGAGTCTTCTTGTGGTAGGCTGATTGCCATTTTTCTGAGAAATCTCCATGCTGATTTCCAAAGTGACTGGTGGCACTCCTACCAGCAGTGGAGGACTGTTCGACTTTCTCTACATCCTCTCCAGCATAAAGTGTCATGGGTATTTTGATTTTGGCCATCCTCACAGGAGTGAAATTGTATCTCAGAGTTGTTTTGATTTGCATTTCCTTAGGCTAGGGATGGGATTTTGAGCACTTCTCAGCTATTTTAGACTCCTCTATTGAGAATTCTCTATTTAGTTATGTAGCCTAGTTTTTAATTGGAGACTTGCTTCTTGAGTTCTTTGTAAATTTTGGAGATCAGCCCTCTATCAGATATGGGGCTACTGAATATCTTTTACCATTCTGTGGGTTGCCTTTTTGTCTTGTTGACTGTGTCTTTTGCCTTACAGAAGCTTCTAAGTTTCAGGAGGTTCTATGCATTAATTATGAAACTCAGTGTCTGCGCTACTGGTGTTATATTCAGGAAGCGGTATTCTGTACCAATTCATTCAAGGGTACCACCCACTTTCTCTTCTAAGCAGTTCAGTGTGGCTGGATTTATGTTGACATTTTTGAGCCATTTGGACTAAGTTCTATGCATGGCGATAGACATGGAACTATCCCCATTCTTCTACATGCCAGCATCAAATTGTGGCAGCACCATTTATTGAAGATGCTTTCTTTTTTCCATCGTATAGTTTTAGCTTCTTTGTCAAAGATCAGATGTTCATACATGTATGGGTTAACATCAGGGTGTCCTATTTGATTCCGTTGGTCTACCTGTCCATTTTTGTGCCAATACCAAACTGTTCTCAGGACTACAGCTCTATAATAGAGCTTGAAGTCAGGGATGGTGATGCCTCCAGATGTTGCTTTATTGACTAAGGTTGTTTTTCCATAAAAAGTTGATTATTGTTCTTTCAAGGTCTGTGAAGAATTGTGCTGGTATTTTAATGGGAATTGCATTGAATGTGTAGATTGCTTTTGGCAGGATTGCCATTTTTACTACTTTGATCCTACCTATCCAAGAGCATGGGAGATCTTTCCATTTTCTTATGTCTTCTTTAATTTCTTTCTTTAAAATCTCAACGTTCTTGTGATGCAGGTGTTTCACATGTTTGGATAGTGTTATCCCAAGGTATTTTATATTGTTTGTGGCAATTGTAAAGTGTGTTGTTTCTCTTATTTCTTTCTTAGCCCTTTTATCATCTGTATATAGTAGGGCTACTGATTTTCTTGAGTTGATCTTGTATTCTGCAACTTTGCTGATAGTATTTATCAGCTGTAGGAGATCCGTGGTAGAGGTTTTTGGATCACTTATGTAAACTATCATATCATCTGCAAATAGTGAAAGTTTGACCTCTTCCTTTCCAATTTGTATCCCCTTGATCTCATTTTGTTTTCATATTACTCTAGCTAGAACTTCATGTAAAATATTGAAAAGGAATGGAGAGAGTGGACAGCCTTGTCTTGTTCCTGATTTTAGCGTAATCGCATAGAGTTTCTGTTCATTTAGTTTGATGTTGGCTGTTGGTTTGCTGTATATAGCTTTTATTATGTTTAGGTATGTTCCTGTTGGGCATCCATGTTCCTAAAAAGAATCATTATTAAAACTCAAATCACATATAAAGCCCCACACACTCATAGGGGGAGACTTCCACAACCCATTCTTACCACTAGACAGGAATACGAGACAGAAACTTAACAAAGAAGCAAAGGGTCTAATAGAAGTTATGATATAGTTGGGATTAACAAAGATGTATAGAACATTCCATCCAAATAAAAAAGAATATACCTTCTTCTCAACGCCACATGTAACCTTCTCAAAAATTGACCACATACTTGGCAACATAGCAAACCTCAAGGGGTACAAAAAATTGAAATAATTCGATGCATCTTATCAGACCACCATGTGATAAAATTAGAATTCAACAGCAATACAAATTGCAGAAATGCTACAAACTCATGGAAATTGAATAATGCACAATTGTACCATTCCTGAGTCAAAGAGGAAATAAAAAATGAAATTAAATACTTCTTAGAATTCAATGATAATGAAGATTCAACATACCCAAACTTATGGGACAATTTAAACGGAGTGCTAAGAGGGAAGTACATAGCATTAAGTGCTCACATGAAGAAACTTGAGAATAATTACACTAGAGAATTAACAGCAAAGCTGGAAGTTCTAGAACAAAAAGAAGCAAACTCACTCAGAAGGGGTAGATGACAGGAAATAATCAAACTGGGCTGACATCAGTAAAGCAGAAACTATGAAAACAATACAAAGAATCAATGAAACAAAGAATTATTTCTTGAGAAAATCAACAAGATAGACAAACCTTTATCCAAACTTACCAAACGACAGAGTATGAACATGCAAATTTGCAAAATCAGAAATGAAAAGGAGGACATAACAACGGACTCTGAGGAAATTCAGAGAATCATCAGGTCACAATTGAAAATATGTATTCCACAAAATTCAAAAATTTAAAGGAAATGCACAATTTTCTGGATAGCTATCACTTGCCAAAATTAAATCAAGAACAGATAAGCAATTTAAATAGACCCATAACCCCTATGGAAATAGTAGAAGTCATCAAAAGTCTCCCAACCAAAAAAAAAAAAGCCCAGGTCCAGATGTCCTCAGTGCAGAATTTTACCAGAAATTCAAAGAATAGTTATACCAATTTTTCTGAAAGTATTCCATGCAATAGAAGCAGAAGGCTCTTTGCCAAACTCTTTCTACAAGGATTCAATACCTTTGATCCACAATCTACACAAAGACACTAAGAAAGAGAACCTCAGACCAATATCCCTCATGAACATTGATGCAAAAATACTCAATAAAATACTGGCAAATCGGATCCAAGAACACATCAAAATAATCATATACCATAATCAAATAGGTTTCATACCATGGATGCAGGGATGGTTCAACATACGAAAATCCATTGATGTATTCTATCATATAAACAAGCTGAGAAACAAAAATCACATGATTATCTCACTAGATGCTGAAAGAGCCTTTGACAAAATCCAACACCCCTTCTTGATAAAGTTCTTGGAGAGATCCCTGATAACAGGAACATACTTAAAGGTATTCTTAAAAACATGTGTTATAATACAAAAGACCAGTATCACAAAAAGCATACTGTAGTTAACAGAACTTTGCTATTTACCTCTGGTTCCTTTAATTTATAGTTGTATTTTTTTTAGGACCTGCAACAACTGATGAAGATTCAGCTTTGTACAGGGACTGTCTCTTGTAAATTTTGTTTGGGTTTCCTGGTCATCTAGCCTCCTGACATCTAGGGTGGTTTACATGTGATGCTTTCTAACTCACTAGTCTACTATCAGTCATGTTCTTTTGTCATCTCAGAAGATATAAAAAGAAGCAGAAAAAAAAGAAAAACTTTCTTCAGCCAATGCAGTCAACAGTCAGCACACTCACTTCTAATGAAGATTTGTGATTGCTTTTTATATACTGACATTTGCCTTTTCTGCCTTTGGAGATATAATCAACTTATATGTTGTTCCCTTTTCTATTGCAATTTCTTCTCTCTGGGTTTTGCTGTGAAATTTTCTCTCTTTGCTAACTGACCAAGCTCTTTGAATTTACAAAGTTAACCAATGACCTTCTATACTAATTCCTTCACATTCATTTTTCTTTTAAAAATAAAGTGCTGTCATCTGATGATCTTAGTCATATTTGCTGAGACTTTTGTTTGTTCTCTGTTCTACACATAGGTATCTGAATGATCTATGCAGCATGACATCCTGGCAACCATTTTTTGTTAATACTAATCAAACCAACACGTTAAATGATCTGGATTCCAGGGGCACCTTAAATCAACTTCCCAGTGAGACAGACCTTAGCTTTGATCTCATAATATTTCTCAGTATGTGATCTGATTTCACCGTCTTATTTGTAAATTTGTCAGAATGAAGCTCCATCAGATGATCTCTTGTCTCTAATATCATTTGCTCTCAGATGACATTCCTTTCAACGGTTTGCTAACTTAAGATTTCTCTTTCTAGTTTCCCTAGTGTTATGGAGTATTATAATGCATTGGTGATCTGCTCTCCTCTCAGCATATCAAACAGCTATGTCCATTCCCATCAAAGACCACACACACTTGGTGCACTCAAAATTTAGTCTTTAATCCTGAGGAGATTTCAGTGCCGACATTCCTTGTCTTAGTTAATCATATCATAACACCCTGTAAGATAGGTATTGTCCTAGATGTAGGCTCCTGCTACAATTTGACTCATCTGTTAAGCCACAGGTTCACATTTCACTAGTTCTCATTAGCATCAAAGGCTCATTATATTGAGCAGTGTTCTTTTTTTTCCCTTCTCCTTTCATTGAATGATAGTCACAGTTTGTTTTTCCACTCATCCTTTAAGAGACATTTAGTATCTACTGAAGTTTTTTCCATGGCAGCATATTGTTTTTTGTTGTAGACAAGACTTGCATTTTTCCACATTGGTAATTCTTCTGGATACTCACCATCAGGACATGAGTGTACCAGAAACTCAGCATATTAAAGCTTCTTTTTTTCCTTTATTAAATTTAAATTAGAAACAAGCTTGTTTTACATGTCAATCCAAGTTCTCTCTCCCTCTCCTCCTACCTTGTCCCCACTAACTCCCTATCCCACCCACTCTAAGCTCCCCAGAGAGGGTAAGGTCTTAGATGGAGGACCTTCAAAGTCTGTCAAATCATTTGGAGCAGGAACTAGACCCTCCTCCTTGTGTTTAGGCTGAAAGAGTATCCCTCTATATGGAGTGGACTTCAAAAGCCCATTCATATGCTAGGGATAAATACTGACCCACTACCAGAGGATCCATAGATTACAGAGGCCTCCTCACTGACACCCATATTCAGGGGATACGGATCAGTCCTATGCTGGTTTCCCAGATATCAGTCTAGGGTCCACGATCTCCACATTGTTCTGATGAGCTGTCTCTGTCGGTTTCTCCAGCCTGATCTTGACCCCTTTGCCCATCAATCCTCCCCCTTTTCATCTGGATTCCAGGTGGTCAGCCCAGTGATTAGTTGTGGGTGTCTGCTTCTGATTCCATCAGTTACTGAATGAAGGCTCTAGGATGCCTATAAGGCAGTCATCAATCTCATTATTGGAAAAGGGCATTTAAGGTAACCTCTCCACTATTGCTTAGATTGTCAGTGGGGTCATTCTTGTAGATCTCTGGACATTTCCCTAGTGCCAGATTTATCTTCAAATCTATTATGGTTTCTCTTTTCTTGTTCTTCTCTTTTGTTCCCCTAACTCTATCTTCATGCTCCCTCATGTCCTCCTCTCTGCTCCTCTTGTCCCCTTCTCTTTCTCCAAACTCCCTCTCTTCTCCCATATTGTCCCAAGAATGAACAATCAATGGTCTTTAATATCCCTCAATGTTAATGGATTAAAGCTTCTTATAGGTATTGTATCGGGGTTTTCACTCTAATCGTTTTCTAAATTCAGTTTTAGTACCTGTTTAAAATTACAGATATGTACTCTTACAAGGTTCTAGCCTCACTGGATCTCAGGAGTGGTGTTTGTATTGATGACTCTGGATCCAGGTAAGGTGGATTGATTATATAACTTCAGTTATTTTCAATTTAAGAATGTCACTTATTTCAGTCTCTTTAGGTATTTCTTACAAGAGTGCAACTAATGAATCATTGGTTCCTTTATGTGTTTAAGTTAAAACTGGAAGTAACTCCCATTGTGTATTTTATATAAATATATTTAGAATATTAATGATTGATTTACCAATGGCTCTGCAACTCCAATACAGTTACAGGCTCCTCAAAATTATACCCTTATTTCTTTTTCTGTCTTCGGATACTCACAAATACCCTACTTAATTTAAAATTAAAAGATAATAATTTTAATGATTTAGATTCTAGTCCCCATGCTTTCAGTGAAATACCCTCTATAGAAATGGTCTTTGATGGTGAACTTTTTATTATAATGTCTACTCTGTGTAGGAATAAAAAAGAAGTGATTTTTCTAACTTAAAACCAAATAGACAGCAATAGTGACAGAGGATTAGAGAAGTTACTAGTTTGTATTTGCACTTGCAAATGGTAATAACCTTCCTGAATAAATGTCATTCATTGCAAATGAACTGTCACTTTATGCATTCAAGAGGGATAAGAGGTTCCCAGTTATTTGTCAAGTGGTCATAGAGTCAAGGAAACATGTTCACAATTAGAATCAACTCGGTAAATATTGAGCTATATCTTGAATGAAATAATACTACAGTACTGTGAAAACATGTTATTATGCTTTGTGTCATTTAATATAAAAAGGATTACCTTTTTTTAGAATATTAACCATAGAGACACCAAAAGCTTAATTAATTTTTCCTTGTTAGTTTATGAAAACTGTTTATTTCAGATACTTTCTGAACATCTGCTAGGCAGAAAATGGAAGTGACAGGAAAAAAATAAAGAAGAATGCAGTGGAGAGGAGATAGGAAACATGAAAGACTATAGAAAGGAAAAGGGAATTTCAAAAAGGGCTAGACTTGAGAGGAAGTGCAATGATTTGTAAAACACTTGTGGCTGCAGCATCAGAACAAGAGTTAGAATCCAAGCAACTCCTCAGGCAGCTCACAAATGCCTGTAACAACAGCTTGCAGATACCCAGTAGTGTTTTCTGGAGTGTGATGGCATCCAAACACACATGAACATGTACACCCACACAGACACACCAATACCGTCTGTCACACGTCAATAAGATTTTGTAAATCTTCAAAAGCAAAAAGTCTCAGTGCTTGTTATGAAATGTCACATTAACAACATAGAATCAATCTAGTGTAATGTGTCCTGAGCTTGCCACTCTCACCGAAAAGTCTTTGAAGAGTTGATAGTTACAGCGAACTTTAGATTATAATTAAAACATATCTAAAGCAATTTTAGGAGGCAGGCATACTGGATGAACAGCTTTCTATGACACAATTGTATCCTCCAATGCTGAGAGATTTACTACTCAAGAGTTAGGGAGTGTATAACTTTCAGTGGTTCCCAAGAGTGAATTTGATTGGATCATATCCCTGACGATATTGCAATTTGGAGGGCAGACATTGCTTGATTCTTCCAAGAGAAGGAATTTTAGCACAGTGCTTGACAAGGTAGTGACAACAAACTTGGATTTTTCCCTTTATCAGGAAGAAATCATCACACTATTTCAGAAAGGGACTGCAATTTGATCAGTTTGAGGAGTATATTATTTATTTCTCCAAACCAGAAAAGGCAGGCAAGAGTTCTTGTTTTTAATGCGTTTGCTGCTCTTTGCTCATTCACATTGCACAAGAAATTTCTACAAAATTTATGAAACTCTACTTTTCCAGGACATCTGAAAAAGATGCAGTATTTTGTATTTTCCATGGTTTGATCCTGTGTCTTGAAAAGACAAGTCATTACAGGGACAAGATATAAGCTATTGCATCACCTTTCTATCAATCTCGATGATTTAACGGGGAATATGCAAAGCATCATATTATTTCAAATTCAATTATTTAAAATGATTCTTAGCATATTCCTTGAGTTCTAATGAACACTTCGCACTAATTTTCACTCTTTTCAGCAACAATCATTCTTCAGTTGTATCATTATGATATTAAAACTATTCATATAATTTATTATAATTGAATTTTCTTACAATATAAACACTATATGCATAAAAACAAAGTGGTTCTTTCATGTTTAAAGGATGTGGAATAATCCATGGTTTGTTTACAACCAGCAGACATTTATCATCAATGCAATTGTTCATGAAATAGGATGTGTTTATTCCTGTTCCTAAGAGGCGTTTTATTTCTGAATAAAAAAAGTGATTATTATTTCTTTGCAAAAGAAAACTATATTACTTTACTGTTTTTATCATACAAAACAGCACAAACAATGAGTCAACTCTATTTTTCTGTTCCAAAATTGGAAATATTTTTATTGTTACTTTCAATCTGTATTTCTATGCAAGGAATTGGAAAAACAATTCTTTTTTTCTAATTTCTATGGAAGAGATTTTCTTTTATTTGTGGACAGTTCCCACAGTGGCCGAGGTACATCACCAATTCTCCCAGGAAGTAGAGTTACAGGCATCTGTGTACTACCATGTGGGTGCAGGCCATCCAAAGTGAGCCCTCTGGAATGGCTCTTACTGTTCAGACATATGTCATTCTCCAGGAACTTCATTAATTTGTAAATTTCAGTTTACATAACAATTTTCTTGCCTATGATGAATCATTCTTGGGAACTTTGACTTTCATTGTATCAATTGAGTGCCCTAGCATTAAAAAAAAACCCTTAAGATTCATAAATTACTAACTTTAATCTTTTAATACCTACCATACTGCTGGATACTGTTTGCTGTGACTGGCATTCATATGCGTTGTCTTTGATCTCTATATCCTGCACAGACTTACATTAACTTTTCTCTCCCCCTTCTCTTGCACATTAAGTAATGTTTCATTATTCAACAATAAGTCCTTTGAATGTCACTGTAAATCAGATACACATGCTTTTGATAGTGTCATCATTAGCAGAGTTATTACTCACTGACATCTGTGATCTTGAATTTATACAGTACCTCAGAATATCATTACAGCAGCCATGCAAATCATCATATACTCAAGGACTAAGTGAAATAAATCAACATACTGAAAACATTAGTCAGCAATTTGAAGACCTTCAGTGGCCACAGATGGCACTCACAGTTAAACTCTACAAAAGTTTTCCTTTGTTTCACCCCTATTTGTCCTGCTACTAACTATATACTTTCCTTCCCTTTTTTGAGGTCTTAGTTATTCAGTTTCTGAGCAATCTATGAGTCTAAACTTTGAACAATTCCCCATCTTAAATTTTACTACACTTAACCACAATCTTTTTTGTTTTGTTTTGTTTTTAGAGACAGGATTTCTCTGTATTGTTTTGGAGGCTGTCCTGGATCTTGCTCTGTAGACCAGACTGACCTCTAACTCACAGAGATCTTCCTGCCTCTGTCTCCCGAGGACTGGGATTAAAGGAATGAGCCACCAATGCCTGGCATTTACCCCAATCTTTTATGCTATTCCTTAAAGTGTCCACAAAGTAAGTGGTTCATGCTAAGGTGATGATAGGATTTCATAAAGGTAATTTCATAGTACTGGGTCCATAATGAACAAAAAAAAATAGTTTCTCTCCTGAAGCACCTGCCACTGGTTAATCTTTTTGAACTCTCCCTTCTGTGATGATGCCTTTCTTCTGTGTCCCAAAAGACCTTTCTCATACTGCCAAGGAAATAGTCAATTCTATAATTACAATATCAATGGTCTTTCAAAGTTTTCAACACATTTAGAGAGAGTTTTATTTTGAATTCCAGAATTGATGAGACACTGCCACACAGCAGTTTACATATGAATATAATTGAAAACATTAATGCGAAAAAATGAATTATGGTATTTTACACTAATTAACCACCATGGAGATGATAAATTACTTATATGCAAATAAACATATTTTAAAATATTTATTTCATTAGATGAAATTTTGAGTATGTATATTCATCTGTTGGCAAAATTTAAGAGGCTTACTTGCTTTTCTTTATTTAAATAAGAATTTATTTATCTTTAAAATTTACTTCTTTGTGTGTGGAGGGGGTTTGTGTATGTATACTTCCTCTACCTGAAATGCCAGAGGTAAAGGATGACCTAGAGGAGCGTTGCAGCTTTGAGTCACCTAGCATTGGTGCTGGGAAAAAATTCAGGTTCATTACAGGGGTAATATGTGCTCTCTAGCACCAGCTCGATTCACAACTCCTGTGTCTGTCTCTGTCACTGTCTCTCCCTCTCTCCCCCCCTCCTCTCTGTCTCACACACACTTGCTGCAAACAACCCTTATATTTATCATGTAAGATATGCATTTTTAAATATCTAATTATTTAAGTTCTGTGTTATATTGTGATGAAGTGCTTTTCATGACTGTTATTATGTTGATTGTTTTTATTTCCAGTGAAGTATTTAAACACATCCTTGTTAGAAAACCAGAATTTTATTTTTTGCTACATATTTTATTTCGTTCAAGATATTAGTTTGTATGATATTTAAAAAATAAGTCCCAAAGAGAAGCATATACACCAACCAAGCCACAAAAGGCTTGGTCTGCAATGATGTCCTGCCTGCAAAATCTGCTATGGCAATTGTAGCGTAAATCTTGAGGTGGTAACCAGCCAAAGTCTGATTTGATTTAAGGCCTACTCAGTGAGATAGAACTCATACCCAGAAACTTCATGAGAAGAAAAGGAGTCAGAAAGTGTGTAAGAACAAAGAGGATGGAGGTTACCAATAGAACAATGCCCTATAAATCAGCTGAATGAAGTTCATATGAACTCACTGAGGCCAAAGTAGCCAGCACAGGGCCTATGTATGTCTGAACCACATTTTCTGACATATGTATTACAGTTTCTTGTTTAGTGTTTTTATGGGATTCCTGACTGTATGAAGATGTTGGTCTCTGATTCTTGTGCCTTCTTCTGAGCTCTTTTCCTTGCATTGATTTGCCTTGTCCAGTTTTGAAGTGATGTTTTTTATTCTACTTAGTTATGTTTTGTTGCTATATCTTAGAAGCCTGTTCTTTTGTAATGAGAGACAAAAACAAAGTATATCTGAATGAAAAGGGATGTGGGGAGAAACTGGGAGGAATAGAGAGAGGGATACATTGTGTGATAGATAAATCTATTTCAATAAAATAATCATTGTTCTTTCTACATTGACAATAAAACCCTTACTCAGTTTTTCTGAATGAGTCAGTAGGAATCTTCTGCGCATTTAGGCATCTGTTTTCAGGTAGATTGTGAAAATGATAAGTACTTTCTTAAAAGAAACTGTTTACTACAGTCATGGTGATGGTTCTGTTTATAGGCTCTGCAATTTTTGTTTTTGATTGTCCAGTGAGAGCTGACATTTTCTAGAATCAGACCTTGTGGGCTCATTGTTCCTCAACACATATAACTACTAAAATTAATTAAGACTGAAAAATTTTGCCTTGGTGGTTTGTCTCCAATCCTAACACTCCTGGTGTTGAACCAAAAGGACAGGAGTTCAAGACAAGACTAAGGAGGCACCGGAATCAATTGCAGAACAAACAAACCAAATCATTCGGCTTTCAGTTGTGTAACTTTCACCACACCCTCAATCCAAGAAATACTTGCAAGTCGTGGATTTTTTATTGAACATGAAGAAACAAAACATTTCAATTATCACACTTTATACTGTTAGAAATTTTCATGCTACTACAAGTAGAAGTTATCTGGCAAAGAAATGCAAATTGCTTAAATTTCACTTATTCAAAATCATGAAATTATGCATTTAGCATTTAATTGGGTTACACATTTCATATTGTGTAATCTGAATTTTTCATATAGCCATGTGTGTGTGCTTGAAGCCTTCCATTTAGCAACTCATTTCACAATACCCTATGAACTGTTAAGCATGTACTTTGAACTGATGAGAACTAAGTACTTACAAATGGAAATTCCTCACAGTAACTGTGGTTAGTCCTCACAAAATTCCATTCAACAGAAGAGCTATGTTTCAATTAAATTCATCCATGTTTATAATTTTTTGAAAATATGATCAAACACATTGCACATTATTTAAACTGTATCTACAGTGACTTCGATATTTGGCCACATTTTTTAAATTAAGAGATGTTGTTTCACTAATATGGAATATGGTGGAATAAGTGAAAAATTATATGAAGAACATTCTTAGAATTACTGGCTTAGGTATATAGTAAATACCATAGTATGGTTTTTATATCAAAAGGTAATATATATTAAAAAGCATAATTATTCTCTTACGTGTTTAATAAACTCAGAATTTATATAGTCTTTACAAGGTAGACATTTGTTTATTTGTATGTGGGTATAGTGACACAGTATATTACATGTCATTTTCTATACAAGATTATACTAATCAACAAGAAACATTTTTCCTTATCCTTTAAAAAGCTAAGAAAATATAAATATATTCAACAATAATTTTTATAATATTTGGTGGAAGATTAGTTGTGAATAGAGGCATGTTTGGTCATACATGCAACTCCTTCATTTTGCTAGTGGTAGCCATTATTCATGTGCCTTTGTAGCAAATGTAAGTGGACCTTTGTGTAACATGAGCTTTTAATCAAGAAGAACAATTAGGTGATTTTATTAGAAGAAAAATGAAATTATGAGACTCACAGATACCTGTGAGAGTAGAGTACCATCTTCTTGAGGGAGTGTACCATCCCACTCCTTTTAGCAATGTCCTCATTATAGTCCATTCTGAAACTGAATGAAGGCATCAACCTACAAATCCTGTGGCTCCAGTTATCACACCATTACAAAGGGTTCCTTGGTATCTTCCTAATGCCCTTCTTTTATCTTCTTTTTTGAAATCACAAAAGTTACAGTCAAATTAAAATTCAAAAATAATCCTTCTGCCACAATTCTTTCTCTTCCTTTTTAAAATTTAAGTTAGAAACAAATTTGTTTCACATGTAAATCCCAGCTCCCTCCCCTACCCTCCTCCCGGCCCTCCCCATCAGGTCACCTAGTCCCCCACCCAATCTACACTCTGACCCCCAGGGAGGGTGAGGCCCTCCATGGTAGATCTCCAGAGTCTGTCATGTCATCCATGGTAGGGTTGTGGTCCTCCTTCACAAGTCCAGGCTGAGCGAGCATCCCTCAAAATCTATTTGTATGCCAGGGATAAATACTACCCAAGGCCACATAGATTACTTAGCACTCCTCACTGACACCCACATTCAGGGGGTCTGGGTCAGTCCCATGCCTTCCACACAGCCATCAATCTGTTTGCAAGCATTGCTCTTATACCTTATGTTTAAGACAAAAAAAAATATAAAATCTCAGTTCAATTTAAGATACAGAAATAAAAACAAAACAAAAACTATAAAATGGTTCTTAGTTAGTTAATATGAAGTGAGTTTTCCAATTCATAAGATTTAAGTTTTCTCAAAATTGAAACTTAGAAACCCCGGAGTGAATGTGTTGCACATTTGGGGTTGACTCAGGTGTTTGCTTCTGCTTCTATCAGCTACTGGATGAAGGCTCTAGGATAGCATATAAGGTAGTCATCAATCTCATTATCTGAGAAAGCCTCTCCACTATTGCTTAGATTGCTAGTTGGTGTAATCCTTGTAAATGTCTGGACATTTCCCCAGTGTCAGATTTCTTTTTAAACCTATAATGGATTTTCTTGCTCTCCTCTATTCTTGCCCTGACTTGATCTTCCTGGTCTCTCATGTCCTCCTCTCCCATGCTCTCCTTCCTTTCTCTTTCTCCTAACTCCCTCTCCCCTCCCCCATGCTCCCAATCTTTTCCCTTTCCCCTTCTCCAGGGGATCATGTATGTCTCTTTTAGGGTTCTCCTTGTTTCCTAGCTTCTCGGGCAGTGTGGATTGTAGGCTGGTACTCCTTTGCCCTATGTCTAAAATCCATACATGAATAAGTGCATTCCAGGAACACAACTCTTAAGAATGGTATTAATGCTCTTATAAAACAAAGCAGAGGACAATTTCACATAGAAATGATGGTGATGAGAAGTTTGATTGTAAAATATAGTAGTAAAAATAAATTTACACTGTTTGTAACCTGTCCAGTTTATGATATTTAGTTATAGTAGATCATGTAGATTAGTACAACAGATATAATTCCACATGCAAATAACAAAAATTGCTATGAATACATTGAAGCATGATATTATCCTTTAGCCCAATCCATTCCTCTGTTAACACAGAGGATGAATAAAATGGAAGAGCATGACCAAGAGATGACAAGACAACAGGGGGAGAATGAAATAAATAAGAGCCAAGTAAAGGAAAAGAAGAAAGAACTGAATGTGAGAGGAATAGAAAGAAGCTAAAAGGTAAACAAAATCAAGCAAAAGTGAAGACATGATAGGAAAAAAGGAAGGAAGCAGAGAAGAGGTAGAGTTGAGATCACAGTTTCTCTTCACCTGAAATTGGACTCTATTAATGGCAGTAGAGGATAAACTCTCTTAATCTACAGCTAACTATGCATATAAATAACTTGACAAAGCATGACAGTTGGAAATCACTCCATTTGCTACATAGGTGATTTCAATAAAATCCTGATGCCACTAGTTCAAACAGTACTTAGGCAAGCTGAAATAAAGTAGCAACTTGGCATGAATTCAGACAGGGTTAATGATAGCGAGGCTGGTGGGTTGACAAATGTGGGCAGATTTAAACAGCTCCATGAAAGGTTGGCTGCGTGAAATGTAGGCAAAGTGATTCATTTACCAAAAAGGAAAATACAGTGTGAAGTATAATTAGGAAAGAAAACAGCCTTCAGAAAATAGATTTTGTCTTAATTTGCAAATCCCTGGCTTTAAGAAGAAAACAGAACGTTACCAAACTAGATTTTTGTCTTATGGGTACAGTATTTACTAAGCTAGCATAGTTCAATCTCTATTCTATATTGTTCTATATTCTACAAAATTTGTGGTCTTTGATTTGACCCTTAACTGACTTTGCTACTAAAAACAGTGATGTGGAAAACAGACAGCAAGGAAGAAAAAAAAAGCTCAATGGTTTATTTAAATTGATGCATGTTTTATTGTTCTCTTTAAACTGGAACAGTGTAATGTTTACGGTGCTTTGCTTGTATATATCTGAAAGTAATTGGACAGTTCTACCCTAGTGAAATTGCTTACACAAGTGTAACAATGCAGAACACTGCTGCTAACTGTGTTTTAATCATGCCTAAGTGGGTAGTTAGGTTAATTCAGCTATGAATCAATGCATCAATGTAGATGGTAAGGTAAATGGCTTTATAACTATTATTGCCAAAATATCCATAATATACTTAAGTAATATATGAAAGAAAAACAATGGTACTGGACAGATGGCTCAGTGGATAAGGTTCATTGGGTTCCTCAAGAATATCTGAGATTGGTTAATAGCACCTATTACTAACTCCAGTGGATCCAATGATCCCTTCCTGCCTCTCCAGGAAACTGTACAGACATAAAATGCAATACTTGTACATAGACACACACACACACACACATACACACACACACACACACCACAATAGAAATATATCTTCAAAAACATGAATGAATAATAGGAAAGAAATCAAGCCTCATAAATGCCAACCCCCCAAAAAAAATCAGAAGGAAGGTTTCATTTACTCGGATATTCTCATTTCCTGCAGTTTAGATTTTGCTTTGTCCTTTGAGAAAAACATAAATAGTAATTATGTACCTACAGCTGCAATTCCATAAAAGAAAACAGACAACCTTAAAGAAAATGTTTTTCAATGTCATCTGAACATTAGTAAGTATATTAACATGGTCCTGTGCATGAGTATGGCAAGTGACAACCATTTTTATATTATGGTTTTTGGCACTTCTGAGTTCTTTTGATAGAATCACGTTAACACATTCTATGTTGTCTGAATTCCATTTCCTGTGGCTTAGAGAAAGGGTTTATTTTTCCATAAAACTCCAGGTTACAGTCTTTTATTGGGACACCAAGGCAGGTATTACATGAAACTGGTCACAGTATGTCCCCAGGCGAGAGTGGGAAGCCTTTCCGTTCCCAATATTCCACCTCTGGGCTTTCACGTCACCTGGACTCTACAAACATCTCTGCTTTAACTCATTCTTACCACCATCCCAAGTGACTCCTCTCTCATTTTGGAGTTTCCATTCATTCCAACTTAAACACACAAAGCAAAATATGTAAATCTAGCTCGTGTTTGTGAAAGTGGAAATGGCCTACTGTGATAGGGTTATCTCACTCAGCAGGAGACATGTCGTGGTGCACACTGGTAGGATTTGCTGAAGGAGGCAGAGGCAGGAGGATCACGAGTTCGAGGTCATCCTGGGTTACACATTTTTGGAGCTCTAGTGACGCAATCGGTTAGCGCGTGGTACTTATATGACATATATTGGAAAGAGAGGAATTGCGAGTACATGAGAAGGTTTGAAAGGAGAAAACAGAAGGGAGAAATGCTGTAATTATATTATAATCTCAAAAAATAAGGAATTTTTTTTAAATCTACAGAGTGAGTTCCAGGACAGACAAGGCTACACAAAGAGACCCTGTTTTCAAAATGAAAATAATAATAATAATAGTTATAATAATAATTATTAATGTCAGCAAAACTTCTAGTAATATGTAGAATGGCACTCACAGTACTCTGTTTTTCAAAATGAGGAGCTAATGACCATTAATCACTGTTGGGAATCGAGAATCACTCTTCTTTGGGACAGGGCATTGATGTCACTGGCAAGATTCCAATTCTTCTGTGGTTGCACCTATACCAAATAAACATTAAACACTAATTGGAATTGGTAGGTTATTGAAAATAGCAACATTAGAGGATATGAAGTTGTGAGGCAGAAATATTGGAAGGGATCTTTGAGTAACTGAGTTGGAAAGGAGAGTGTGTGATAGAATTTTATCATATTTCATTATTTATTAATATTGAAGTTAATGAATAAATTTATAGGTAAATAAAATAGCAGAGAAAAATGACTTAATATTTGTGTACTGGCATTCACTTTTCTCTTTAAAGTTACTTTTTAAATTTAATTAATATGTAATCACATCACCCTTATCTGTTCTCCTACTTCTCCCATGTATATGTCCCCAATTTCCTTCCATATTCATGCCTTCTCTTCCTTAACCATTGTTGTTACACATACATATAAATGAATAAGCAGACATACACAGAGTACTGATTCCATTCAGTGCTGTCTGCATGCTTGTGTTTCCAGGGATGTTCACTTGATATTGGGTAACCTGACAGCTTATCCCCAAGAAAGACTAATATTTCATCTCCCAGCAGTTGTTATCTGTTCATAACTCTTCATTTATTGACATGACCCTCAGGATTTCCCATATCTATTAGGATGTTAGCTTGGATTGGATTGTTCAAGTCTTTTTTAGGCAACTATGTTGTGGGGCTTTTATGGGTAGAGTTTCCCTGTCAAGGCTGGAAGGTACAATCTCACAGCACTTCTCAGTCCTTTAGTTTTTATTACTGTTTTTGCCCACTCATCTGTTACATTCCCTAGTTCATACATGCACAAACTGTATTCTAGAAGTATCAACTGGAGGTAAGCACTTCACTGTCAGATTTTCTCTCCATTTTGACAAGTTGTGACTCTGTAATTATTTCTTTCTAGTGTAAAGAAGTTTATGTGATGAGAGGTGGCATCAATACTTCTTTGTGGGGATAAGTATTTAAAATTCAGTTATAGATTTTTTAGTTTAGGAAAGTAGCTAAGGCAGATTCCATTCTAAGACCCCACGATTCATGTTTAGTTAGCTAGGTGTACAGTAACAGGAAAGATTTCACTTCTGCTAAGTGTAAGTGCCACAGATATGTTTTCTCTTTTTCATTCATTCCAAGACCCAGCTTATGAAAAGATGTCATGTATATTTGGGTGAGTCCTCCAAAGGCACTCAACCCAATTAATAACATCCCTCTTGGGCGTGCCTATGGTGCAAATAAATCCAGAGAATTCCTCAGTGAGACTCCTTTCCTAAGTGATTCTACATTGTCCCAAATCAACAAACAAAGCCATTACATGTATCATAAAAGAGATTGACACAGAAATACAGGTTATAATGTTTGATATTTTGACTAAATGAATATTTCTAACCCTCCTATGTAGGGATGTTTGTCAGTGGGAAATGTAATAAGCTTATTTAAATGGGACACTTGTGATTAATATTTTTTGGTCAAAAACAAATATTCATTTTTGGGAAGATTAAAGATCAATTACTGGCTGAGTAGTAGTGGTGTAGGCATTTACTTCCAGTACTCAAGAGGTAGAGGCAGGTGGATATCTGTGAATTCAAGGCCAGTCTGGTCTTTAGAGCAAGTTCCAGGACAGCTAGGCCAATACAGAGAAACTTTGTTTCTAAAACAAATAAACAAACAAAACAAAATCACTGAATGCATTTGGACAAGAAATTACTTTCATTTTCTCAGAAAGATCTAATACCAGCTCTGCGTATAGGTGGGCATATATGTTTTAAAGTGTCAAGATCTTGTCCAAGTATTTCCACCATGTTATAATCTTTTTGAAAGAATGATGTTCTCTATGCATAAGAAATCACAATACACACAAGTACAGTGAATGATATGAAAATGTGAAATGAACATGTACATGGTCAAAGTCAGCCCAGAAGTCCAGGCCTGCCCAGCATCACTATCATGAACGAATATGTGATGAAGAGGTGGGAAAGAGAAAAATTGAGTGATTCATGTGCTGTGGAGACAGGCAGAAATAGAGACATGGTGGTGGTACCAACTGTGAAAAGGAGCTGAAGTCAGCAGTGGAACATGTCCTTGCTCAATGTCAGTGGAACGCTGTGGAGCAGCCTGGAGCTTATTCAGATCCAGACTCAGCCTAAACATGCCAAACTCTGGATCTCCGTGGCTTTGGGCAGTAGGGGAGGCCCGAGATGAAGGGGGACCTCCTCAAGGGAGCACCATGATCCATGATGCCATAAGAGGCCATGTTGGTAAATGTGGACCATGTTGCTACCCCAGGCCATGTTGGGGCCTGAAATCCATGTGCATGTACATGGTCAGTGCTGTTGAATGAAGCCATAATTATGTCTTCTTGTTTGCTGTCTCAGGGGCCACTCACTGTTGATGTGAGTGGCTTGTATATCTACCTGTGATACCTCTGATTGTCATGTCCTGGTTCAAGGTCCTAGAGTAGCTCAGGTACGTGTTGAAGTCTACACCTGTGTAACCACCAAAGGCCATATGGTTGTCTGTGGTCAGTGTTGCAGATGGAAGTCATGTTGATGTCCATGGGCCATGCTGCCAGTGGGGGCCATATATTGTGAGCCACCTACATTGCCACCTAAAGCCATGGTCATATCCGCATCTGGGCTGCCACTGAGGACCATGGCTAGGTCGAAGGTTCTATTACTGCTAGAGTCTGTGTTGGTGTCTGTGGCCCATATAGCTTCAGAAGTCTATGTGATGTCAGTGGTCTGTGATGCAACCTGAACCCACGTTGATGCCGGTGGGCATGCTACCCATGAAGGTGTTTAGTTCACGAAATCACACAAGAATATCAATTTTTTTAGCAGGGATACATATTTTCATTTGCATTCACAAACATATGTACATAAATGCACAAACACACATATATATATATACTTAATTTTAAATGATGTTGACAGATAAAAATTTTATAAATATATATGAAGTATGAAGAAAGAGCAAGAAAGCAATGTCACTGTAAAATTATACTTCAATATTTCTTATAAAAATTGTTTTAATGATACTTCCTGTGAATAAAATCTGATTAACAAATTAGAATTTAGTATATAATAAAATGACATCTTTGTTTTCTTTTGTTATTTAGGATTAAAAAATGATGTGATGTTGAGTGTTGCAACATAATTCAATTCCTCTTATCCAATTGGGCAAGAAGTTCTTAAACTGCTTTTCTTGGTTAACTAAGGAAAATGTAAGATTTCTTAATTCAATGACTTACTATTACTTATTTTTATATTTCAAATTATTTTACCCTGCAGGTTGTTTCTGTGGAATTACTTCTGATAATGCTGAATTTCTGGCTAAGTTAAAATTTGAGTCTAATTTCATCTTTACTTGGAAAATCATTACCCAATCTGTCATCTCTCACACCAGTTCCTTTTCCTTATCTTCAAGGTAAAGTAAAAAAATTTTCTTCACTTATCTATCTTGCACAACTTCTTATGTCACCTGCTCATGAGCTTTTTACAAAGTTTCAAAATGTATTATTTTTCTATTCAGAGTTTAATTATTCATGACCTTATTTCTCTCATCATCAGCATCTCCCACCTTTATATTTGCCATTAGTAGTCAGTTCTCAATGAGCTCTGGCCCTTGAGAAGAGTGAATTCACAAGCACAGTTCTCTGCTTCATGACTTTTTTCAGGTATAATTTTGTTCATTTTGTCTTTTTTATTTCCTTCTCCAGTTTCTGAGGTTTGTATACCAAATTTTCATTTATTGACTAGTAAGGCTAGGTAATAATATTTGTGAATGAGTGAAAAGTGGTCTCTACCAGTGCATAACTGATTTTAACATCTAAAATATACGTTATTCCACAATGTCCATTTTACAGAACAAACATAGTGTGTGTTGGTCATACATATGAACTCTTTATGAATCAGAACACGTAATTTTTTTATATTTGCCAAATGATGTTTTAATTGTTTTATGTTCCTTTCAATCTAGTATTTTATGAATTTCTTGTATCCAGTAAAGCACACAAAATTCATTCCCATAAAGACATTGCATTAATTAAGAGTGGTTAAGAGTGAAGCTGAGGAATAAAATATCTAACAGAAAAAAGAAGTATGCTGAGGTGTTCCTGTTGTTATTTTATAATAATGCAGCTGACAAACCAGAATAATACTGGTAGAAGACACCCACATGCAGGGTGGTGGGAGTACTTTATTTATGATGCTGTCCTTACTGTAAATTCCTTGTAAAGTCATAGCACTTCCTTTGAGTGGTGAGATTCATCCCCCAAAACCTAGCAATGTATTAGTTATTAACTGCGCATATTTTCCCCTATGCACTGGTATTTTGAATGACTACCCCAGCAAAGAGTAGTCTGGCAAGAAAGTAATCAAAATCAATACCCTTATTCTTTCAAACAGGTCTTTGTATAAACAACTTAGAAGTCTGTCTCCATGCAATTATCTTCCTTGGCAGACAATTGTTCAGTGTTAGCGTCCAGGCAAAGAGACCTCACATTAACCCCAAAGCTTGCTTATTGTTTACTTGCCAATCTACTAACAATATATCTGTTTCTTAAAGTTGTCATAGTGCACTGTGCTCTCCCATGTCTGGCCATTGTTTTGCTTCTATGGCCTTGGACCCTTATGTTACCATGGTAAAAGGCTCAGCTCCTTATCTCTTGCTCTAGGAATGTTCTTTTGTAAACAAGATAAATTTCTGTATCACTTCAAAGTTCCTGAAGGAGAAAAGTTTTTAGAATAGAAGAAGAAGCTAAAAGAAGAAGCATGGAGAAGTTATAAGTATGACAGGATTATTAGAGTATAAACAAAATAATAAAGAGCACATGAAATAAAGAGCACAACCTCACATTGTTCCTAAAGTTACTACAGAAATTTACCCTCTTCTTCACTCCTAAGAAGCATTTCACTTTTGGAACCCTGGGTTGTGGCTGGAGCAGGTCTCAAAGACCTTACCAGTAAATGAGATGCAAAGATTACTGTGAATCCTTCAAGGTCTTGTGTCAGAAATGGCAGCATTACAATTTCATCAACTCATGAAGCCAGATAGAGCCAGCTTGAGAAGACACTCCTTGAAGACACTATGTGGTTTGTATGAGTAGAAACATAAGTGTTGTTTGTTGAGTTGTAGTTGGTACATGAGGAAAATGATGTTAAGAAAAATTTAGACTTAGCTTGCTGTGACTCAGCAGTTATGAATGGCAACTGCTCTGAGAGAGAATTTAGTACCCAGTACTGGATTCTGTCAGTTCACAACTGTTTGCAATCCCAACTTCAGTGGAACTGATACCCTCTTCTGGTCTCTACTGACAAAAGATATTGGTTGCGTAAACACGCAAACATAATAAACATTATAAATAATCTTTATAAATTCTTAAAAGTACAATCATATATTGTTACTCTATTAAAAATTTCATATTATTTAAAAATAATTTCAAATTCCTCTGTAATTTTCTTGTTTTATTCCTTTTTTCTTTTATTAAATTAGAAACAAGCTTGTTTCACATGTAAATCCCAGATCCCTCTTCCTCCCATACTCCCAATCCCTACTTACCAGGCCCCTTAGCACCCCACCCAATCTCCACTCTGATACCCAGGGAGGGTGAGGCCCTCCATGGCGGATACCCAGAGTCTGTAATCTCATCCAGGGCAAGGTCTTGGCCCTCCCTCAAGAGTCCAGGCTGAGAGAGCATCACTCATTGTGGGATGGGCACTCCAAGTCTGTTTGTACTCCATAGATTATCTAGGCCTCCTCACTGACATCCACAATAAAGGGGTCTGGGTCAGTCCCAGGCTTTCCACACAGCCATCAATCTGGGTCAAATGCTCCCCTTTTTCAGGTCAACTGTTTCTACAGCTTAAACCAGCCCAGTCTTAACTCCTTTGCTCATCAGTTCTCCCTTTCTATCATTGTATTCCAGGAATTAAGTTCAGTATTTACCTGTGGGTGTCTGCCTCTGCTTTAATCAGTTGCTGCATGAGGGTTATGTTTCCCAGACTCTCTGGCAGTGGGATTGTATGCTAGCACTCCCCTGATTCATGCCTAAAATCCGTAAATGAGTGAGTACATAGCATGTTTCTCTTTATACTTTCTGGCAAATAAATCACCTAAATTGAAAATTGTAACATTTTTTCACATTATAGGAGTGAAATTATGTTATGAAAAATCATTATGTATAGCAGCAATATATATTTATAAATGCAGATTGAACATTATGTTGATATAATTTCAAATTCTTTTTAAAATATATTTTTGTCATTCATGTAACAGTATATAAATGAGCTTCCTAATTTTTTCATAATTTGCTTGGTTTTATCTTTCATATATCAATACATTTCTGTTTTATTTTCTAATTGTCATCTTTCAATATTTCACATCTCCTTCATGCTTTTATTGGCTGTGACATTTCTAAGTCTCACTGACATAAAAATAAACAAGAAAAGGAGCCTACAGAGATGATTCGACAGTTAAGATCCATGGCTGCTCCTCCATAGGAACCAATTGGATTCCTAGCATTAACATGGTAGTTCATAATTATCTGTAACTCTAGTTTCAGAGGCTCCAGTTCCCTGTTATGACTTCCTCAGTGATTTCACATGGGTACTACATAGTAAATCATGCAGAATAAACACCCATGAAAATAAAATACGTTCTAGTATCAAGTGGTCATCCCCCAAAGCATAGCATTGTATGAGGAAAGATTGAGAAGTCCCAACACTAATCAAAGAACTACAGGCAACAGGGGGACACTGGATATGGAATAATGCTACCCAAACAAGTGAAAGACTTTCATAGCAAGAACTTTGAGTCTTTAAAGATAGGTCAGGCACCATTGTGACCTCTAGTGATCTAAAGGGATGACACCAATTGGCAAGCTAAACAATAGTGGAGAGACCACCCTGAATGCCCATTCCTGATAATGAACTTGATGTCTGTAACCATCCTGGAGCCTTCATCCAGTGACTGATGGAGGCAGAGGCAAACACCCACAGTTAAACACTGAACTGAACCCAAGGATTCATGAGCAAATTGGCACAGAATGGGCTGGCAAAACCAGCAGAGACAGCTGATCTGAACAGGCGAGAGCTCTTGGACCCGAGACTGACAGCTGGGAGGCTAGCATGGGACTAATCCAGACCCCCTGAATGTGAGAGTCAGTGAGGAGGCCTGGGAAACCTATGGGGTCCTGAGCAGTGGATCAATGTTTATCCCTCGAATACTGACAGACATCATGTGTCCATAACACAAAGAGGGATGCTCTCTCAGCCTGGACTCTTAGGGGAGTGACTGGACCCTACCCTGAGTGAAATGACAGACTCTAGATATCCCCTATGTGGAAGGAATTGGCAATAGGGTGGGAGGATGGGGGGATGGTAGGCGGTGTGGGAGCAAGGGAGGGAGAGGGAACTGGGATTGACATGTAAAACAAGCTATTTAAAATTAAAATAAAAATATTAAAAAAGAAGATACTAGATAATGGAAAGATCACACATGCTTTTGGATAGGTAGGATCAACATAGTAAAATGGCAATCTTGCCAAAATCAATCTACAGATTCAATGCAATCCCCATCAAAATCCCAGAACAATTCTTCACAGACTTTGAAAGAACAATATGTAACTTTATATGAATAAACAAAAAAAAACTAGGACAGCCAAAACATCACTGTACAATAAAGGAACTTCCAGGGGAATCACCATCCCTGACTTCAAGTTCCATTACAAAGCTATAGCCCTAGCGGGGCGGTGGTGGCGCACGCCTTTAATTCCAGCACTCGGGAGGCAGAGGCAGGCAGATCTCTGTGAGTTCGAGGCCGGGCTGGACCGATAGCCTCTGAAACAATACAGAGAAAGCCTGTCTAGTAAAAACCAAAAATAAATAAATAAATAAATAAATAAATAAATAAATAAATAAAATAAAGCTATAGTCCTGAAAACAGCTTGGTTTTGGCACAAAAATAAACAGGTCGACCAGTTGAATAGAATTGAAAACCCTGATATTAATCTACACACCTATGAACACCTGATTTTTTGACAAAGAAAGTAACGTTATACAATGGAAAAAAAGAAAGCATCTTCAACAAATGGTGCTGGCATAACTGGTTGCTGACGTGTAGATTATTACAGATACATCCATATCTGTCGCCATGTACAAACATTAAGTCCAAATGGATCAAAGAACTCAACATAAATCCACTCACACTGAACCTCTTAGAAGAGAAAATGGATGTACCCTTCAACTAATTGGTACAGGAGACCACTTTGTGAACATAACACCAGTAGCACAGACACTGAGATCGACAATAAATAAATGGGACCTCCTGAAACTGAGAGGCTCCTTTAAGGCAAAAGATACAGTCAATAAGACAAAACAATAGTCCACAGAGTGGGAAAAGATCTTCACGAACCCCACATCTGACACAGTCCTGATTTCTGAAATACATAATGAATTCAAGAAGCTAGCTATCAAAATACTAGCAATCCAATTAAAGTGGGGTACAGAACTAAATAGATAATTCTCAATAGAGGAATCTAAAGTAGCTGAAAGGCACTTGAGAAAGTGCTCAACATCCTTAGCCATCAGGGTAATTCAACTCAAAACAAGTCTGAGCTGTCATTTTACATCATCCAGAATGGCTAAAAACAAAAACACCAATTACAGTCTATGCTGGAGCAGATGTGGAGGAAGAGGAACACTCCTCCATTGCTGGTGGGTGTATAAACTTGTAAGATCAAGTTGAAAATCAATATGGTGTTTTTTCGGGAAAATGGGAATCAATCTACCTTAAGATCCAGCAATTCCACTCTTGAGCATATACCCAAAGAATGCACATCATACAATAAGGACATATTTTCCAACTATGTTCATAGCAGCATTGTTTGTAAAATCCAGAACCTGGAAGCAACCTAGATGCTGCTCAACTGATGTATTGATAGAGGAAATGTGGTTCATTTACACAATGTATTATTAAACAGTGGAAAATAACAATGGAATCTTGAAATTTTCAGGCAAACGGATGGAAATGGAAGAAAAATATCCTAAGTGAGGTAACTCAATTACAGAAAGACAAGTAGGGTACATACTCATTCATATATAGATAGTAGACATGGAGCAAAGAACTACCAGTCTACAATCCACACTACTAAAGAAACTAGGGAACAAAGAGGACTCAAAGTGAAGAATACATGGTCCTCTGAAGAAGGGGATGGGGAAAAGAACCCCTGAGCAAATTGGGAGCATGGGGTGGAGAGAAGAGAGAGGTGGGAAGGGGAGAGGAGAAGAAAGGGAGGAGGGTGGGGAACAGGAGGGATCAGGAGGACTAAGACAGGGGATGCATAGAGGAGGGCAAGAAAGGAGATGCCTTGATAGAGAGAATCAGTATAGGTTTGGAGAGAGGTTTGGCACTGGAGAAATGTTCGGGGATCCACTAGGATGACCCAAACTAAGAATTTAGGCAGTGGAGAGACTGTCTTTGATGCCTTTCCCCTATAATGAGATTGATGACTACCTTGGTTGCCCTTCCTAGAGCCTTCATCTAGTAGCTGATCAAAGCAGAAGCAGGCACCCACAGATAATCACTGAGCCGTATTCCTCGAATCCATTTGAGGAGAGGGATGAGGGATGCCCAAAGGAGCCAAGATCCAACACCGTACTAAAGAACCCTGCAGAATTGGTTGACCTGACCTAGTGAGAGAATAGAGACCCTAGTCATAAAGCTGGGGAACAAACATTTGACCAAACAAATCCCTTTGAATATTTGTGCCATCTGGGAAGCCTAGAAAGTCTATGGGACCTCTAAATGTGGAACCAGTGTTTATCCTTAGTGCACAAATTGACTTTTGGAGCCCATTTCCTATGATACTGTTGCAGCCCAGACACACGAAGCAGGGACTAGGATGTCCCCCAAATGATGTTATGGAGGCTTTACTCTCCTTGGGGAGTGTGTGGAGGGTGGTTTGGGGGGTTTGTGGGAAGCATGGAGGCTGGGAGGGCAAGGGAATGGGAAGAATGTTATGTAAAGTAAGATTGTTTCTAAAATTTAAAAAATTAAAATAAACAGCTTCTGCAAATTCTTTTGGAAAAATGGAAAATCTACAAGCAGATCAAAATTAGATCGTGTCTCTGACCCTGTATAAAAACGAATGCCCAGTGATCTTAGCCAAAGGTTTTTAAAGTATGATTTTAATACGATTCCACTTTTACCTACAAAATAATTTTCATATGTAACTTTCTGTCTAACATTTTTAAAGGAAAGATTCATTTTATTTTTGTCTCTGTTTAACTGGTCTCATCATAATATGCAACAGTAAAAACTGTAAAAAGATTGATTAAATTTACTGAATACCATAACAGTACATGTTATGTTTACAAAATATAATTTAGAAAATTTTAGTGTTTCAGAAATATGAAAATAAGATATATATGCATTCTTTTAGAAATATAGAACTATATATGTCACCTGAACAACTAACATCATCACTTTATTAGTGGTCATGTTTTTCTACTTGTTCAGCAATCAATTAAGTCCTAAAAACATTAAAATTGCTGTATGTTATGCTTTTCTATGTGATTTATTACTGGATTTTGTTAATGCATTAACACAATTTTGTTGTTTAACGTGTAAATAATATGTATCATATTATATTTGAATCAATAAGTTATACAGCAAAAAAACAGGAAACAAAAAAGAAAATCATTAAAAAAAACCTGAATAGCTTTATGATATCATTTCTCTAACTTTTGACATATGTGTTCAGCAGTGGATATTTAATGAATTATCTTCTCTGCTTTGAGGAGTGAAGTATATTTTAAATATCAATGCTAGTTTCTGAATAAATATAAAATATATCTTACTAGAAAAAAATAGAATTCATATACCCATACCTGCCAAGATTATCTTAGGCCTTTATATTATAGGGAAATATAATATTGGAAGGTTGAGGTATGTCTATCATGTAGAAGAAAGAACAGCAAGCTCAAATTTTCTAAAAAATACCTTCTAAAAATATGTTTGATTTTTCTTGTATCTAAACAGCTAATTTATAAAAAGAAACAATGAACTGTTTAGCACATACCTTTTTGTGATCATTAATGTTGTCATTTAACTGCCTTCCTTTGACATGTGTTTAAAATGATCAGGCAATATTTATCCATATTGTACATGATATTTAATATCTGTCTATTCCAGACATAAAATGTTATGGGAACAAAAATTATCACCTATACTGGATAATACAAATTCGACTTTGTGCTTATTTTATTTCAATGTGTGCTATCATAAGGGCCTGAATCTACCTTTGGCTTTTTGGAGTTTTATGGTTAATCACCATATGTCTATTCCTGACTGAGAATAGATATGAACTTCAGATAATCCATGCACTGAAATGTATTCTGATTATTTGGTGGTTAGTAGTTGTTTCATTATTTCACACAGTAAACAAGTAAAGCATATAAAATATCTACTAATTGTGAACTTTTAGGAATATCTCCAATATGTTCATAATTACCTATTCTATTTACTCTTCCTAGGATATCCATCGATCCCTACTAGTACCTTGTTCTGTAACTAATTTCTGTGGTTAATGGACTGTAACCTACTTGTGGAAGACACCTAACATCAAGATATAATAAAATACAAAACATATGTATCATTTTGTGTCTGGGTTACCTCACTCACTATAATGACATTTGCAGTCATTAATCAGAGTCATGCTCTGCCATCGTCAGAGAAACTTTTTTGGGAGACCTGGCCTATTTTCAGATCAGCTAAACAACTAAACTAAAACAACTGGGCCATGTCTAGGGAAGTCAGTGAAAGATGAGGTAGAAAGATTGTAGGATCCAGACGGGATGGAAGACAGCAAGGAAATAAAGGCTTCAAGACACAACACACTGATACACATATGAATTCACAGAGAACGAAGCTGAATGCACAGGTCCTGCACTGGTACAACCCAGAGGGGCCCCTAGAGCTGAGAGGTGAAGTGGATACATGCCCCATCCTTAACCCAGAAGCTATTCTCCGCCTGATAACTGCTTGCAAGGGAAAAGTTAATCTTATCTAATGGACTGTCAGTGTGGTACAAAACAGTCTAAGGACAGAGAGAGAGAATGGACATAGTTTTGCATGGAAGGAGAGGGAAGTCTCTCAGAGGAAATGGCGTGTGGAAATAACAATCAGAATTTATGGTATTAATGAAATCTATTTTCAATAACATAAACAAATAAATTAGATGCTGAAGAGTTATCAGGGTATGTTTGTTTTTATAAACAAACCTATATTTTAGAAATATTTGTTTGTATATGTATTTTTATTTACTTAATGTGTGTGTGTGTGTGTGTGTAATATCTGCCTATATTTGGAGTTTAGAAGAATCCCTAGGGAGTCATTTTGCTGAAGAATCCATCCACCATGACTTTGAGAAAGGTTTCTACTATTTGGGGACTCCAATGATTTGACTAGCTGGCTGGCTTGCAAGCTAGGGGTCAACTTCACAGTAATGAGATTAGAAGCAAGTGCCATTGTGACTTGCTGAAGATGGCATTTTGAAAGATATATATGATATGTCTAAAATGTTCAGAAAATGCTTACTTAGTTTCAGAATCATATGAATATTAAATATTTGCTTTTAGAAAGCATAATAAAAATCATATCTATCATTTATTTAGACAACAGCAGGGAATTCAATGCATTCACTAAAACACATAAAGAAAGGTGAATTAATGTGATACTTGTCCCTGAATCACTAGCACTCTTTTTGACTGTGTACACAGTTTTGGGATGTATTAATTGATGCCAATGCTTACCATCTAAAACATGATAATCATGCTTCATTTCTTGTCATTTCATCATGCAATATGTTGCCCTTTATTTTCCATTCTGAAATTGCTAATAAAACTGACTGCACTACAGGAAAACAATTGTACTGTTGTCAATTGATTTTTTACTTTATTTATATTTGATTACCTTAGTGGTTGACATTCAATATTATGGATTGGATAACTAGGAGGTTACTGTAACATCTTACTTTCTAGACATCACTGTGCTATTATGCTTATTTATTATTGTTTATCTGTCCCTGGTCAGAGGAAGCTCAGAATACTTGACTTTAAAGATACTTTCTTTGGTGGTAGAATAGGTGTGGGAGAGTCAGAGAGAAGAAAGATTACTGCTATGCTTTTAGACTCACCTGCAGACTACAGCCTGAATTCAATAGCTAATGGACTAAACTGGTAGTTGCTGGTTGAAATGTTAATGAACCTTGAAAATGGTCAAGTATATTCAGAGCTATACTTTGTGGTATTGCATGCTGGCCTTTTAAATAATTTTAAAGTAATGGTTAATTGTTGTTGTAATGTTCATTTACTTTAAATATATTGCAAGATCAATGTCCCTTCAACATTTTACCAGACATAGGAGAGTGCTCATCATATATTCTGTTACATTAAGAGTTTACTTTTCATGACTGCTCATTTATAATAGCAGAGGGAAAAGTGAATTCATGCTGTATAGATTGTCAAGTTTTCAAATTTAATAGGAAAAAGAAACCCTCAAATAGGAAAGAACAAAGTAGTAAATTCAAGGAATAGCTGCATGGTTCACGGGTACTAAGCCAGAGTGGACAGCAGTGATGAGCGATTTGGTGACTGCTAAACTTTTAAAAGTTATCAAAAATGAAATAAATGTATATATTATCTGCATTAATGAAAATGATTATGATTACAAATTGTCACTACTAGATTTTATGTGAAACTTAATTTTCTAATATGTAGGAATTGGGGGTTTTCTTTGATAGTTTTAATTAAACAGAAGCTGTTAAATTTATGTGTTAACATTTAAACAATGTTTAATGACAGTGATCTACAAATGGCATTTTTAAAAGTAATAGAATATAAATTTATGAAAATTATTTTGAGATAATGAAAACAAATTTGAAATTTAAAACATATGAATATACATACAACATTAGAGGCTTTTTCAATGTAGTTTTAAATTTAACAGTCAGGTATAAAAGAGTAAACATCTTTGTTTAAATATCCCAATGTATTTTTTCAATTAAATAGAAATTCATGTTTTCAGTGTAAATATTAAATTGTCAATACTCAACTTTTCAATTTTTTTATTACTGCTGCTCCAAAATATCTATAGTGATTTGCTTTGAATTTGATTTGGTATGCTTTTTGTTTGTCATATTTTTAACACTAGATTCTTATCTAAAAAGAGGGTATTTATCCTCTCCTAGGATGATTTTTGCTATGTATAGCTTCTTTACTTTCATCATTAAATTATCCATGCTCTTTATGTGTGTCTCTTGTATGCAACACATTGCTGAGAATGAATCTTCATCCTTAAAATTTTATTTGAAAAATTGAGTATCATATTTACATAATTTCTGTTCCTTCCTCTCCAGCTTCCACCCTTCCTTTGTCTCCTACAATTCTTTCTCGTTCATGACCTCTTGTTTATTAGTCATTTCAATACACATATTCATCATATCTCTATCTATCAATCATCTATCTACCTATCAATTATCTCTATCTATGTACATATCTATGTATCATATATAGATAGAGACAGAGAGAGAGACACACACAGAGAAAGAGACAGAGATAGAGAAAGAGGGGGAAATTAGATATAAATATAGCTTACTGATTCTATTTGATGCACATTTTTAGAGTTATAAACTGGTAACTTGTAGATGAACCAAACTTACTCTCTGTATATATTATATATGTACCTTATAAATATTACATATATACTAGTACAGAATGTATGTGTGTGTCAATGTTTCTATAGATAAATTTCTATAATTAAAATAATATATATAGATTAAATACAAGTAAACACATACACTCTACACCCTGCATACATTTATTATTTTTTATTTTCTATTTAAAATATTTGAAACCAATTCATATTTGTGTAGATTAACGTACTGTAAGAAAATGAGCATGGGATGATATCTTAGTTGCTGTGCAAATATGAGGAACTGCCTAGGAATTACTAGGTCCCATATAATATAAACTCTGGGTATGGTGTCATTTATCTGTAAGCCTAATGTTTCAGAGCAGAAAGGATATAAAGGGTGAAAGGCACATCCCTTGTAGCACACTGGTCAATCAGTCCAGCCAAACCTGTAATTTCCAAGTGCAGTGATAAGCCTTGTCTCCAATAAGTGATCAAGAGTGATCAAGGAAGGTATAGAAGATTGGTCTCAGACCTCAACAAGCAATTGTACTCATGCATCCAGAGATATTAATATTATTTACACAATACACACTCAAAAATAAAGTGAACTTAAATCCTTAATGAATTCACTACTTTATCACCATACAATATAACTGCTTTACTCCAAGGACCACTGATTTCAGTGTGATGGATTCATATTTTACTCTAGCTCAATTCAAGAAGAACCTTCGCTAATTACTAAAATTTGTACAGATTTCAGTAGTTGTAATTCCTTCCTAAGCCTGTTTTCTACATCATAGAGAAAATGCTTTTAATATTTCTATATGCCTGACATTCTAGTTAGAATACCTCGTTAATGTATTTAGCATATTGCTAAATAATACTAAAAACTCAAAATGGTCCACTTATGACTATAATTCTACCTACAGTAATAATTGTAGTTGATTTTAGAAATGTATGCTACCATGCCATCTGTAGGCTATAACAATCACTTTTACTAACAAGAAGACTGCTAACTATTTCTTAATCTCTAAAGTTATTGCTACATTTGCACTGAAATAGCACTATAGCCAAGAACATCAGGAGTTTTAACGTCATGGAACAATTTGCTTCAGCTGGAACTATCATAGCTGAGAGGAGATAAATATGCAAGTCAATTTTACATCACATGTTTCTATTTTCAATTTTCTTTATAATTTCAAACATTGCTAGACTAAATATATAAATTCCCATTCACCAAATACACCAATTTCTTGAGCTAAGTGTTTGTGATACGGTGATGAGAGAGTTTTGTAACTTGAATGTGAGGATCATGTGACTGTTGCACGCTGCTCCTTTCAACAGATGAGTCAGCCGCCATCTTGGATATGGTAACTCCCAGGCAGATGTGATTTGGATTTCTCACAGCTGGTCAGGAGCACACTGCCTCCATGTTTTCTATTTTGTAAGTATGGGTGATGTGTGCTGCTGTGGATGAGGAGACGTGAGAGTGTCTATGTGTTTTCTCTCTCTGGCACCGATAGCTTATACCTCTACTTTACTTATTGTTGCATGTGCTTTTGCTAATATTTATTCTTCGATTGATGTCACTAAAAGCTCATTCTTTACTAGCCAGGATTAGCATAATATACATCAGTTGTATGATAGAACAGCATTTACAGAAATTCATTGTGGTGATATTTAGTTCAGAGATAATGTTGCTTTATTTTAGGGAGATGGGCTACAGACAATGCCACATTTATTCAAAGAAATATGTATCAACATCAAAAGATGCTTAAATCCTTACACAAGAGAACATCAAATAATAGATCTTTTTTGTGCAAAGAATTTTTCTTTTGCTTTATTTTATTTTATTTAAAAAACCTCTAAGATTGACTTTATTAGAAACCTTACCATGCTCTGATGATTTCTACTTTAACTCTGTCTGTGCTCCTCCAAAGCCCTGACACTGCAGCTCAGCCCCAATTGTTCTACCTTGTAACCCAATCTTAGTGCCCTGCCTTATTTCCTTATTATACAAATTAAGTTCCCTCTTGCACTTCTTCCTTGTTTCTTTATCCCATTAACAAGGCTATTTTTTAAAAATTTCACATTTTTCTTTTGTGTTATACAGTTATATAAGTCCATTATTTTCTCATGTTATTTACCTATTTTTTTTGGTTTCAATATATCCCAATCACAGATTACACTTCCTCTCCTCTTCTTGATCACCCTACACACTCCATTCAGTCTCCATGTCCTCTCTTCCCCAGTTCCACTTCTCCTCCCGTTTCTGTTCAGAAAAAAAAACAGGCCTCCCAAAATATCTACCAAATATAACAACATACAGTAAGATTTGGCACAAACCCTCATATCAAGGCTAGACAAAGCAACCAAGTAGGAAGAAAAATCTCTCAGGAACAGACAAAAGTGTCGGAGACAACTTCACTTCCACTGTTAGAAGTTCCCCTAGACCACCAGGCTAACAACAATACCACATGTGCAGAGGACCTAGTGATGACTCATGAAGGCCTTATGATTGCCACTTCAGTGTCTGTGATTCCCTGTAAACCCTACTTAGTTTATATCTGTGGGTTGTGTTCTCCTAGTTTTCTCAAGCGCTCTGGATCCTACAATCCTTCCTTCCACTATTCCACCAGAATCCTGCTAAATATTTGGCTGTAAGTCTGCATCTGCATCCATCAGCTGCTGGAGGAAGACTCTGGTGATGATTGGGTAGGCACTGATCTATGGTTATAGCAGAATATCATCAGGAATGGTTGATTTTTTTCTATCATATGCTCATGAGCTATCCAGCCTCCAGTTCCTGGTCATCCAGGTAGTGTTAGAAATCAGCCCAACCTTGTTACAGTATGCTGAATATGTTGTTAATATTCTTCCTTTCACTTACTACCCTAATGCCTCTCACAGTTTCTTTTATGCATCCAGCAATAGACCTCTGGTCAATACCACTCTCCTTTACTCCAGGATTTTCACCCTAGGTCTGATTATTCCATGGGTCTATCTATATGAGGAGGAAGAAGTGACATTCCTATTGACCAAAGACAAGAGATATTCCTTCCTTTGCTAGTAGGAATGGGACATGTCATCTCCCTTGGATCGTCTGGGGCTGAGTAACTGCCATCGTCCAGAAACATCATCTGGCTTGAGATCACACAATATTATCTATAACTGTGAGTCTTGAGTCATGCCAAAGACAGAAGAACTCTCTTGCTAGGATTGTACTCCAAACCAGAAGAACATTAGACCTAATAATATCTGCTGAACGTGGGGGATCCTGTATAGTCATGGAAGAAAAATGTTGTTGCTTTGTCGATGAATTTAACTTAGTAGAAAAAAATGTAAAGACCCATTAAGTCCTACATAAATATCTCCTGGCTTGTTAGTAGCCCCAGGAACCTTTATCCTGGTTCCATAACCCCTTGTTTTCCTGGCATCTACCCCATATGAGACCTCTGACTATGCTATGTTTTATTTTTTTATTATTTTAATTTTAAATAGGTTGCTTCACATGTCAATCCCAGTTCCCTCTCCCTCTCCTCCTCCCGCACACCCCCATCATATCCCCTCAGCCTCCCACCATATCCCCACTTCCTTCCACATAGGGGATATCCTGAGTCTGTCATTTCACTCAGGGCAGAGGTCAGGCTGAGAGAGCATCTCTCTTTGTGTTATGGACACACTTAGTCCATTTGTATGCCAGGGATAAATACTAATTTACTGCCCAGGGCCCCATAGGTTGCAGAGGCCTCCTCACTGACTCTCACATTTTTTATTCTTGTCCCTGACTTTTTCACTTTCTCCAGTGACAGATCACTACCATTGATGAAATTGCAAACAATCAGGTCATGGTTCATTACCAGGCCCTGGACCCTTCTGACACAGGTGACATATTCTGCAGTAATTTCAATAACACCTCTCCATTACAAAATAAAAAGAGGAGATGTTGGAAGACATTGGTGGCTGAATAGAAATAGCAGTATCTGAATGGCCTGGAAGCTTATCACCCTCCCTCATTCCAGCAGAAGTTCCTCCTTCTACCTGCCCTTATCTATAAGCTGTCACTGAACCAGATGACTGACTTACCTTGAGCTTGAACCCTGGCATAGATAGATTCCTGCTAGAGGGCTCTACTGCTGCGCATGCGATTGATAACCAAGGCTAGGGCTCCCCACTCCTGTATATTCCTCCATTGTGGAATATAGTTGAGCTGATTCACCAAAGCCAATCTCCTGGAGGGCTGCCTCCATTCGTGCTCATGGGCCACAAAGCTTTCTGTCACTACTACTACCTCTTGTCCTTTAAACCTGGTAGTCTACAGGCCAAGAGGGAAAGAGGACCCACCAGTCATGACAAATCACTTATTTTTTTCTGTCATACATTTTTGGGCTATCCAACGTCTAGTTCCTGGTCAATCAGGCAGTGTCAGAAATGGGCTCCTTCTCCTGTGATGGGCTTCAAATTAGGCCAGTCATTGACTGGCCACTCCCACAACTTTTGCACCTCCATTGCCCCAGCATATCTGGAAGATAGGATAGATTGTAGGTTAAAAGTTTCATGGTTGGGTGTTGGTCTCCCAGTCCTACAATTGAAGCCTTTCCTGGTTATAGAGGATGGAATTCAGGCTCCAAATCCTCCATTACTAGAAGTTCAGGATAGGGTCACAATCTTAGAATCCTACAGTACAAATCTCAAGTCTAAATGGATCAAAGACTTCAACATAAACTAGATACACTGAATATGATAAAAGACAAAATGACTAACCTTGAGTTCACGGAACTAGTTTGAACTTATTAGCACAGGAGAAACCTTGTAAATAGGACACTGATAGCACAGCCGCTAGAATCAACAAACAGTGGGACCTCATAAAACCAAAAGCTTCTTTAAGGCAAAGGACACTGGAAACAGCACAAAACTAGGAGTATACAGAATGGGAAAGGATTTTCATCAACTCCACACAGATGACTAACATCCAAAATATATAAAGATTTCAAGTTATAAGCTATCAAACAAAACTGCAAATATTCAAACTAAAAATTAGGGTATAGATCTAAACTAAGAATTCTTAATAGAGTAAACTCAAGTGGCTGAGAAACACTTACATAAGCATTCAACATCTTTAGCCATCAGAGAAATGCAAACAAAAACCACTTTGAGATTCCATTTTACACATGTCAGAATGGCTAAGATTAATAACACAAGTGACAACTTATGCTATAAAGGATGTAGGACAAGGAGAACACTCCTCTGTTGCTGGTGGGAATGCAAAGTTGCATAATCAACATGATGTTCCACAGAAAATTGGGATCTATCTACCTCAAGACCCACCTACACTTCTCTGGGCCATATACCTAAGAGACACTACTCTAAAGACATTTTCTCCACCATGTTCCTAGCTGATTTATTTATTATAGCTAGAAATTTAAGACAACCTAGATGTCCCTCAACCTAGGAATGGATAAAGAAAATGTGGTATGCTTACACAATGTGTATCACCTATATGTTAAAAACAATGACATTATGAAATTTGCAGGTCAATGGATGGAACTAGAGAAAATCATCCTGAGCGAGATAACTCAGACCCAGAGAGATAAACTTTGTAAATATTCGCATACAATTAGGTATTAGCAATTAGATAATGAAATCAGGATAATCATGTTACAATCCACAGACCCAGAGAATGTAAGTAACAAGGAGAACTCAATTGTGGATGCTTACATCTCAGCATATTACATCGGGATGTAAGATTTTCTCTTTAAAATCATGTAAGATGCTGTCATCACTTTCATTTCACAGTTAGGTTAACCTGGTTGCACGACAAATAAATGACTCACTTATGTTCATATACTATCAAGTGCTGAAGGGAAATTTTCTAGCAGTTTTCTATAGTCTGTAATATTGAAAATAGCACAAAAATACTATATGTAATAAGTAAACTGAGTAATAAGGTGGTATCCACAAGCACCCTGCATTTGTCAGTCTCTAAAATTACTTAAAAAGGTGATTTTGATGGTTGTAACACAGAAGATTCAGTTACAAGCCTATGAATAAGAAGAGTGACAATACAATCAATATTGTAAACCTGGATAACTTTGAGGATGAATGTGTCAAGTAATAATTACTCAAAACAACAGCTATAACATAGGCAATTTGATGTATGAACATTCAGTCAATAAATGTATTTTCTAATATTTCAGAGAACAAAGAAAATTGCTACACTGATCTGTAGTTGGAATAGGTCAGAAAATAACTGTTTTGAACCAATATTTATGTAAACACTTCATGCCACAGGCAGGTTACATCCATTGCAGGTTTTCAGAAAATAATATTATATCATGCAGAAGAGCCTTGCAGTGTCTCATTTGATGCTGCTCCCTTGATTTTTTATTGCATGTGATGACAGGAAATAACCTCTCCCAAGATGCATTTGCATTGTATTAGACAGTTTTCTTTCAAAATGCCATAAAAAGAATTTCATTCAGAAATGATATTAGATAAATATCTTTGTATTAATATATATTTTCTTTTATCTATAAGGAAAACTATTTACTTCTGTTTAAACTTGTTCTACAAATTATGCATTTTGTCAAATAAGCATTATTATATATTATATATTTTGCCTTTAATTATATTTAGAGCTATATAAATTAATTTTCTTCTACAGATTTTTATGTCAATGTTGTGTTTTAAATACTACGTGAACATTTTTGTATAGAGCTTTAAATCTTTCACGAAATAAGGTTAAACTAAGCATCTCGGGTGTCCATAAGTTATTGCGAGGCAGTGGAATCTAAATACTTATTTCTCAATTATAATTTTTATAGATAAATATTGATGTAATTGTTTAAATGTTATTGAGAGTGTAATAACCAAACAAATTTCTGAAGATGACACGATCACTGAGTGATTCCATTTAGGTAATTTATGCACATTCTTTCCTATAAACTAAAGTCAGGGCAGCTTTACTGAGAAATGTGTCTACTTTTGCACTTAGCTCACCAAAAGGGAATAGGCAGTGAGAACACTTGAGTATCAAATCAGGCTTCAAACATGTTACAAGGACCAGCAAGCTACCCAGACCCAGGAGATCTGTTTGCATCAACTTAGAGACTATGGTAGATCTGAAGCAAAGAAGGTTTTATAATACTTATCAAAATACATTGGTTTTGAAAGGAGACTAAGCAGCTAAATTGCTTGCAATGCACGCATCAGTAATGAGATTGGGTAACCAACAACCATGAAGAAAAATTCTGTAATATTTTGTGCCTATAAATCCAGTGCTTGGAGGCAGAGACAAGAGAATATAAGGGCCTGCTCACCAGCCAACTCAAGGAACTGGTGAGACAGTTCAGTATGATGGCACCTCAAACACAAAGACAATAAAGATGATCACTTAAATGTGTGAATCATGAACAGTCATATATACCATATATACACACATACATGGAACAAACATGCCAACACACAATAGACATAAAACAACTCTTACTTCAAAGGCATGAAGATAACCTTTTATGTAGCCAAAGATGATTTTTCTAGGTTAGTAAAAGAGATTAAGGTTACTGTAAATTCTGTATTTCAATGTGGTAACAGTATTTTTGAAGTTTTATAGCAACAAAACAAAGAAAATCATAAATCAAGACACCTCCAATTGTTGCTGAAAATATCAAGTTTTTGGGTTACAGGAAAACCTATGTTATAGGCTCATATGTTTTCCAGGGCCTTTATTTTGGTGGATGCTAGTGGACTATTAAGTTAATGCATCCATAAGGTTTCGAATGATGGCCACTGCTGATGTTGCTGGGTCACAGACACAGGACAATAATGACTATTTAGGGGGCTATCATGGTTCAAGGTAATTTGTAATTAGTTCCTGGACCCGCAGCATTCCAAAATTTGACTGTTGGAAATCATTAACATTTATCCTAGCATTTAAATATAACTGAAGTCTATAGTAACTGCCTCAACAGACATGTATATTACTATTTACTTTAACAGTTTTCTAACTTTTTAAAGTCCTATCAATATTACCAGCATGCTATATCTAGCAAATAATACTAGCTTTAAGATTATAGGTGAATTGTTATGATTTTTGTCATTCTGATTTATAATTTTTATTTAATGTTATTTTGTAAATTCAACTATTCCACATAATTATTTATTTTTATTCTGGCTAAAGACATACTGAAAAATTTCAATGGATTCAAAAAATAAGTTTTATGTGAGTACATAATAAACATTACTAATGGAGATGATGTTGACAAAAATAGATCCAGCAAACTTGCTTTACACTAATTTTTCTATCTATAATTTGTGATGGTTGAATAAGAATAGCCCCCCAGAGGCTCATATATTTGAATATTTTGTCATCAGGGAGTGTCACTTTTTAGAAATATTAGAAAGGCATCTTTGTAGGAATGGTCTTGATGGGGCAGGTATGTCATTGCCTGTTGTTGTTGAGGTTTCAGAAGAGCAAACCAGTCACTGTGGCTCTCTCACGTGCGGCTGCCTGCTAATCCATACATAGAGCTTTCAGCTACTTCTCCAGTACCATTCTTGCTTGTGTGCCACGCTTCCTGTCATGATGATAATGGACTAAACACTTAAACTGCTTTCATTGATGCTTTCCTTTATAAGAATTGATGTGTTCATAGCAACTCTTCACAGCAATAGAATAGCGATCAAGACATTATATATTTTTTTCTTTTTAGCTATTTTAGGAATGTCTGGGTTAGAAATAGTCTCACTGCCAAGAAGAAAAAAATTACTACCTTGATTAACACGTCAGTCAGTCAAGCTGTACTACTGCTCAGAGGCTGCAAAACACAGAAACACAAAGGAGAGAGCACACATGGCTAAAGTGTCCTTCGTCTTTTATTTCTAATACCGGGAGAACAGAGCTGTTTCCCCTCTGCCAAAGTCTACCTCACAGCCTATGTCTTCCGCAGTAGATCAGTTGGTTCAGAAAACAGCACAAATGAGAACAGAGGATGTTGAAAGTGGGGTGGTGTCGGGGGTGGGGGAGGAGGACGGGGAGGGCTTCTATTTACAATTTAATCATTTCAAAACTGTTACACCTAACTGAACAAATCCTTGTTTGTTCTGATAAAAATGATTAGAAGCAAACAGAGAAGAATATCAGGGGAAGCAAAAATATCATTGTTTTATAGAAAAATGAAAAAAAACATCTTTATAAAGGAAGATTTGTGAGTTGAGTAAACAAGTCTAGGGAAAGGTACGTGCTAAGCAGTAAAAAAAATGAAGGAGTAATCGCAACACCTGTTTTATAGAAAATATTGATTATTCAACACAACTTACAGTCTCTGAATAAATTTATGTGGTCACAACACATTTAGATTCACCTTTAACATCCATATTCAAGAGCTCCTAGCTGACTATGTTTTTTTCCTTGTTATTTGATACTCAATAAATATTATTTTTACTAATAGATTTCTGCAGAAATGAGAAAGTGGTACATTATGATAAATCAATAGATTGTATGACAGCTTTTCTTCTGGGCATAACATGATGTCCTCTTAGGGTAGAGTTTTCTCATGGTAACAAGAGCTGCAATACAATGATAAACTTAACTATTATGATGGTAATATTGCCATTCTTAGTACAAGGAAATAGGAGAAGGCCACAGGATCTTCACTTGTATCTCTGTCCACCCTCTGCTCTTCAAGTGATCTTAGCAGATGTTAGAGTCGACAGTTAATGGAAAGTTAATTTCAAGTGGGACTCTATGATGTAATTTCATGAAGCTATCATCCATGATGAAGTGGTTCTTTGTGGTGAAAGGGCTAGTTCAGGATCACACATTCTCCTTTAAGCCATCATCTGTGCTCAGGAAAAAAGTTCAACAAACTCTCTGATATGCTAAATTGACTTTGTGGTATCCTTTTTCTAATATCAGTGATTTTGCAATTAAAATGATATGATTTGAATGCAAAATCAGTCATTCACTCTGCCCATGGCCTCTCAGGATTGCATTGTTTTCTCAATGATGTGGTGCCCTGAGAATTTGTGTAAGTAACATATATTATTATTGTGCATTCTGTCTTCCTCTGCAGTAGTATTTCTGAGCATAAATATACAAAATATCCCTTATCTACTCATATGAATATCATGGTATTTTCCCCAGATTGGAATATTATGAAAAAATTGCTCATAAGCATTTTGGTGTGGGTTTTTGATTGAACTAAGAGTTTCATTTCTTACAGGTAAATTCCCAGGATCATCACTACTTAGTCATATCTCACTGCTCACTCCCTGAAAAACCATCAATTTCTCCATAGAAATTAGACCATTTGAATCCATAATAGGGGTGTGTGGATAACTAAACTCCTCTGAAGGGTGACTTTCACTGAATGTTGACACTTCTCCTTTTTAACATTTCCTCATTTTGTTAAGTTTGTATTGCATCAGAGGAGGAGCCAAAACCTGGTCAGATCGGGTGTGGGCCCCAGAGCCAGCACTGAGAGAAAGGGGGGGGGCTTGTAGGAAGTCAAGGTCAAAGTTCTGATTCTCAGTCCCTTGTATTCTCTTAATGTTACCTAGAGGCCATACCTCAAGAGGTGGGAAAACTGAGAGAACACACAGGGTTAAGATAGTTGGCCACTGGGTTCCAGGGGTTCAGTAGAGTGTTAAGCTGTGGGTATCTGTTTCTGCTTCCATCAGTCACTGGATGAAGGTTATAGGAGGCATGTAATGTAGTCATCAACCTTATCATCAGGAAAAGGCTATTAATGTATTCTCTCTGCTATTGCTTAGTTTGCTAGTTTGTGTTAACCTTGTAGATCTTTGGAAATCTCACTAGTGTCAGCTCTCTCCTCAAACCTACAATGATTCCATGTATTATAGTATCCCTCATCCTGCTCTCCTCTGTTCTTACCCCGACTCTGTAAAGAGAAGCCTTCCCGCCAGCCTGGTTCCAGGGCCATATCAGTCCCAAATAAACACAGGAGGCTATATTAATTATGAAGCTGTTGGCCTTGCTTGTTTCTTACTGGCTAGCTCTGACTTAAGTATTTATCCCATAATTGTTAATCTAAGTATTTTCTCTTACCGGAGAAGTTTCCGGGCTTCTTATCCCTATGGCGGTTACATCTTGACTTCCTGTGTTTCTCCTACCCAGAGTCCTCCTCGACTCCTAGTCTCACCTATCTTGCTTCCCTATTGGCCAACAGTGCTTTATTGACATATACACAAGACTTCCCTCATCATCTATGGTTTTTCATACCATATGACTCAACCTTCCTCTTCCCCCAAGTCTTCTTCTCCCCTCTTTTTGTCCCTCTCTCTTTTTACTGTTTCCCTCTCCCCTCCCCCTCATGTTCCCAATCTGCTCAGGAGATCTTGCCTCATTCCATTTCTTTGGGATATCATGCATACCTCTTGGGAAACTCCCTGTTTCCCAGACTCACTGGCACTGAGGAGGAGTGGTGTGAGTGGGGGCTGGGATTGACATGTGAAGCATGCATGTTTCTACTTTAAATAAAAACATGTATTGAGGGAAAAAAAGATAGTTGGGCTACCCTAACAGACCTACTCACCTCCCTCCTCAGGTCTCACTGTATTTCTGCAATAACGTTAAAATGTCTCAACAGTAGCAAGGCCACAGAGCACATTCCTAGGGACACACTCAAGCTATATAGGAGGATCTCTTCATCCTTTCTTAAACTTGCTATCCTGATTTGTAATTATTTACTCCCTAAAAATCATACTCTGTTGTCCATGAATTCATTCTTCAAATTCCCAAGACAGGACCATGATATTTACCCACTGTCAAGAATAGCTTTAACAATCTTAGACTTCTCAGACACCCTGAACTCATGCTAATCTCTCTTGTAGAAAGAGAAAAGTCCTCTACCTAAGTCAAATGTTCCTGAAATTTTCCACATATCATGGTGATACAGGGAATGTCTTTATGTTTTGTTTTGTTTTTGTTTTTCTTGACCAACTTATATCATTGAATGTATCATTGTGTTTTTTCTGCCTATTTATTTCTCTTTATTTTTTCATAAATCTCAGGAAATTTATACATGTGCACAATTAAATATATTAAATCATGCCTTCTCCCAATTTTCCCTACAACTTTTCCTCTATCTCATTCAATATCACCTTTCTTTACTACATCTTTTTTCTATGTATATTTTTATTACTTTAATTTTAAAAAGCTTGCTTCACATGTCAATTCCTGTTCCCTCTCCCTTCCCTCCTCCCGTATCCCCCCTAGCCTCCCACCCTATCCCCACTTCCTTCCACATAGGGGATATCTAGAGTCTGTTGTTTCACTCAGGGCAAGGTCCAGGCACTCCCCTAAGAGTCCAGGCTGAGAGAGCATCCCTCTTTGTGTTATAGACACATGAAGTCCTTTTGTATGCCAGCGATCAACACTGATCTACTACCCAGGGCCCCATAGATTGCCCAGGCATCCTCACTGACTCTCACACTCAGGGGTTCTGGATCAATCCCATGCTGGCTTCCCAGCTGTCAATCTGGGGTCCAAGAGTTCCCCCTTGTTCAGATCAGCTGTCTCTGCTGGCTTTGCCAGCCCATTCTCTGCCAATTTGCTCATCGCTCCTCTATCTGTGTCACTGGGTTCCATGGTTTCAATTCAGTGTTTAACTGGGGATATTTACCTCTGCTTCCATCAGTCACTAGATGAAGGTTCTAGGATGGCTAAAGACATCAAGTTCATTATTAGGAATGGACATTTAAGGTGGTCTCTCCACTATTGCTTAGCTTGCCAGTTGGTGTCATCCCTTTAGATCAATAGAGGTTTCACTGATGCCATATCTGTCTTCTAACCTATGACTCCCCCTTCCCCCTATTCTACATCTTTTTTCTAAGCCTCACTAAGTATAGTTAGCATTCCCCACAGGTGCAGTGAAGGGGAGAGGTGGGAAGCCTACCAGTTGCAACACCTTCAACACACCTTACTGAGCAGCTACCAACTTCACAAAAACTCCTCAGTAATCTATTTTGCTGCCTCAGTTTTCTGACAGAGATTAATTTCAAGTGCTGCTGTGAGTCATCTCATGTGCAGAGTACAGCATTTCACGGCGCCATTTCCCATCTTCCCAGTCTGGCATTCTCTCCTCCTTCTCTTTCAAGATATCACGTGAACCTTGGTGGTAGGGAGCTTATTGAAGATAGGTCATCAGGGATGAGCAAACAGAGCATAATTCCCAGTACTTTATATCAATTTCACACCTCTTCATTGATATCTTCCCACCACAAAATGAAACTAGTCCGGGTATGTTGGTAGGGAGGTAAAGGTGGAAAGGGTGGGTAAGGACTTGTGGGGTGCTGGATATGATCAAAATACAATCGATAAATTACAAAAGATTTAATAAAATATTATAAAAGATAAAATGAAATAACATTGATATGTAGGTTTTAAATCTCTATAACTTATGCATCTCTTTTAATATCAAATCTAGCACTTTTTACATGAGAATTCCAGTATTATGTCTGTACAAAAATCACAGTTTTTTTCAAATTTGTATGTTATAATTTGTTTTTCTTATATTAAAATAACTGAACTCACCAATATCAAGGCTTATGAGACAACTCAGATTGTGTTGAGCATGTGTGTGTCCATATGCACATATACATTGCCATGTCCTCAGTAAAAATATTATGTTACTTATAGGCAAACTGTTATTAATGAGTCAAGACAAGGCATTATTATTAAATATTACATAGTGGAAATAAGCCAGGAAGAACTGTTAATTTCTGATACTGTTAGTCACTTTATATTATGATGATTGTAGTAATATTAATGATTACACAAAATATGGAGGGAAATAAAATGTATATTCAATGACTGGAAAGAAGTGCATTATTAACATGATGAATTTTTTATCTGTTTATAATTACATGTTTGCAGTTCACCAACCGTAAATATGAAGAGATTTGAAGGTAGGCACTGACTTCTCTCAAAAATAAACATCAGTCACTTCATAATTCCAATGCCATAATTCTATTTTTTATCAAAAATTGGTTCAAATGTAAAAACAAAATCACAAATACACAATAGATTTTGAAAAATTCAGTTTAATTACAAATATATTAGGACTGCATTAAAAAGGATCCAAGGGCTGTAGAGATGGCTCAGCCGTTAAAGGCTAGACTCACAATCAAAAATATAAAAATGATCCAAGAGTAAATTTCAAACAAAATATCAAATGTGGACCAATTTGCATCATTTTAGGCAAAAGTCAAAAATTGCTTCCCCAGACTGGGTTTAGTTGTGTTAAATGTTACTTTCTCAATCCTGCATGTCATAGTGCTCTTACTGCAGTTGATCCTTTAATGCTTCTTACTACTATGAGTGATGTGAGAAGAAAATGTAATCATTTCCTAGCTAAATATTAACACTTGAAAGTTTCATGTTTCATCCAAATGATATAAACAGACATTAGATGCAAAGTGTAAACAAAAATTTGAAAACATAATTTTTATTTAGGTATTAAATGTGGCAAATATGATTATAATTCTTTTGTTATGCTGACTCTAAATTAATGAAACATTAATATGTATTGATTCTAGTATTATATGTCTCCACATAAATTTGATATGCCTTCTATATTTTTATTTTAATGAGTCAATATGAGATGACATCTTGTTTATACAAATAAAGTGTTTCTGAAGATCAGGGAGTGGAACTTGCCACTTGATAAATATAGAGACAAGGCAATGGGGGTACATGCTTCTAATCCCAGTACTAGGAAGGTAGAGACAGGAGTGATATGAATGGGATGAGACAGAGAGAAAGAAATGTAAGGAGGAAGAGACAGAAACTCAGAGCTATTGCTTCTGAGGATTCATGGAGATAGCATTGTCTATGAGGATTCGTGGAGAAAGGACAGCACTTTCAGCCTGAGGTAGATGTAAGAGCTAGTAGCTGGCTGCTTTCCATCTCTGGTCTTCAGTTTGAAGCTTAATTCCCAATATCTGTCTCTGTGGTTTTAGTTTTTGTGTTACATCAATATGTCATATTTCACAAAATATTTAGAAAACATGTTGAATTTGTGAAGGAACCTTTTCCATAGTGGTCCAAGCAGCCCTGTCATAGAAGTCTCCTCAAATGTGCGCATTTACTTGGCATTTCTTCACTGTCTCTTCTAACAGTCTTTAGGCCTTCAGCTTTAGAGTTGAGTAAGCTCCACACTTATATTAAAACACAGTGTAAGCTCTTCAATAGTATTGACTCAAGGGCTAAGAAAGAGCTCACAGTTTGAAGCATTTGCTGTAAAAACATGAAGAGTGGTGTTTGATCCCAGCACTCACATAAGTTGGTTCTCTTCCACATGTCTGTAACACTGCACTGAGTCAGTGTCAATATGGGCCTGCTGGCTTCCAGACTAGCATCAAAAAAACTAGTGATCTCTAAGTACAGAGAAAGACTCTGTCTCACAAGGAACAAGCGAAGAACGACAGAGGAGAACCTTCACTGGCCTCTAAGTGTGCTTACAGCACACACACACACACACACACACACACACACACACACACAAATACAACTACTACTTAATGTGTCTCAGGTATTTCTCCTAGTTTATTTCACGATGACTTTTGGTTATAGTAGAAAGCTGAGTATTCATATTAAGACCATTTGTGAACAATAGTTTAAATCTTTGTGGCAGAAATAAAATCTTTGTGGTAGTGCTATTTTTAAGTTTCATCTTTTGTGTGCTATAGTAAAAAGACAATGAACTTATTTTTTATCAACATCATTTTAAAAGGTTATATTATCAAAGGCAGATTTTTAGACTCTTCTTTTTTATTTATTTTTTGAAATGAAATATTATTTTATTGGAAACAATTAAGCCTCTATCCAGGTAAATATACTAGGGCTATTGCAATAGTATCTCTCCCTTCATTTTCTTCCTTCCAAACCCTCCAATATATCACTTCTCTATTTCAAACTTATGTCCTCTTTTCCTATTTATTGTTGCTCCATGTATAACATATATCTGGTATATATATATATATATATATATGCATGTTATGTATACATATGCATCATGTACATATATGCATGTAGCTATATATATTTATGTATTATGTATATATTATGCATATATATTGTATTACATACATAAGTGCACTATACATACATGTATATATATACATATAGTGTGTGTGTATGTGTGTGTGTGTGTGTGTATCTCCTTCTGATTCTGTTCAATGTTACTTCTATGTATGTTTTCAGGACTGACTCTTTAGTATTGGATAACCAATCAGTGTGCTCTTTACAGGTGAATTCTATTTCTCCTGCCCCCTTCATTCCTTAGTTACCTGTAGTTCTGTGTGTATGGTTGAGTCCTCATGGTCTTTGCCCCATCCAAATTGGGCTATCTATTGTTATTGTCCATGTTCAGCTCACGTTTAGTCACCCATATTGTTGAGAATTACAGCTTCTCATATTACTACTAGATGAAATCCCACAACAAACCCCCTGATCCTTTTTCTCTTAATGCTTTCCACAATAGACCAAGGATCTGTCACTCCTATTTATCATCTCAAGAACCAGCTTTTACAATAATTCATCCTTTGTACCTGTTATGTCTATTTGATGTATGTCAGTAAATTCTGATATTTGCCTGTTAATATCTTATACAGATGTCATGTCTATTGGGGAAAGTGGGGCATTAAAATAAGTTAAAATAATGGATTGATATTAATCTATGTTTTTAAATCTAAATCCCACATTACTTTAGTAGTGTTTTTAACTTAACATTTTTGTTTGTTTGTTTTCTTTTTTCTTTATGAAATTGGAAATTTGGCACCATTGGGGTTTGACTAATATATATTTGGAATATCTATGTCATCTCAATTAACTTCTCCCATGATTAAAAGTAAGTGCCTTTTTATCTCTTCTGATTAGATGTAGTTTGAAGGCTATTTTCTCAGATATTCGGGTAGCAATCCCTGCTTGCTTCCTGGTTCCATTTTACTAAGACTCTCTTATTCATCCTTTCTCTAAGGAGGTGCCTATCTTTAAATTAAGATGTAGCTCTTGGAAGCAAGCAATAGATAGAATTTGTTTCTTGATCTCTTCAGTCAGTCTGTATCGTTTGATGGGGATATGTGAAGCCACTGACATTTAAAGTTGTTATCTAAATGCAAATGTTTATAGTGTTCATTGCTGGGCCTCAGGTTGAAAACTTACATGGGTAAATTAAAGATATGTGAAAAATGGGGATAGGGTTGATGTATATGAGATATTTCATAGTTCAAGCCTGGAGTTTAGGGATAGATCTGGCTGGGTGGATAATTTGTATTGGTGTGGAAGGGGACTGTAAGATAGGAGTAGATAGTTTGGTTCCTGGCAGGTAGAGATTGACTATCAAATAAGTTTGAGAGGTCAGACTATGCTGGGAGACTAGATGTGGGCCTGGGCTATATTTGTACAGTTGTAGAGAAGCCCATTGGACCGGTGAGAGAGAATCACCGGCTAAAATCTGGTTACAATTGTTGGAGAAAGTTTTGATACAGTGCAGAATGGACCTGTGGATTATGGCAAGGAAGGTGGCTATTGACAGATATCCGCAGTATGATTACAAATAATCAGTGAAGTCCTCTTTTTCATGGTGGGGGTAGAGACTGGGAGGGGGGAACTGCTGCTAGGATGCAAAATAAAATAATTTTAAAAAGAAACAATAGTTAGATTTAAATTTTATTTACATGCTAAGTAACATTATTTATAAAACTGTTGCTTTAAAGGTTGCAAAAGTTTAAAATAATGTATTTTGGAAGACACAAAGCAACAATTGAAAGCTTTGTTTACAAAGGATTTTTCTATCAGTGTTGTTTTCAACAATAATAATTGATATCACACTACCTGTCATTTTTGTCATAGCTATATAATGAATTAGTATGTGTATATAGAAGTTTCTGTCTTGCCCCATCCTGTAGCCCTTTAGTCCCAAATAAACACAAAAAGGTTTATATTAATTATAAACTGTTTGGCCTATATTTCAAGCTTATTACTAACAAAATCTTACAACTTCAATTAACCCATAGTTTATATCTACATTTAGCCAAATGGCTTGGTACTTTTACTCAGTAAGGTATTCTCATCTTGCATCCTCTGCATTTGGATGGTCAGTGCATCTCTGCCTTTCCTCTTCCCAGAATTCTCCTAATGTGGTAACCCTGCCCATCATTCCAGCCTGACTACTGGCCAATCAGTATTTTATAAAAACCAAGAAGAGTGACAAATCTTTACAATGAACAAGAATGTCCTAATGCAAAAGTAAAACTACTCCACATTAACTACAAAAGTAGTCACTTTCTTGAACAAGTTGTAAAATTTGTGAATATTATTGATGTATCAAATTCAAGATTTAAAAAGGTATATATATATTTGTCAGACTATACAAGGAAAATATACACAATGATTTTCCATATTGAAACACAATTTTATGTAAACATGACTATAATTGGTCTTCCAGACCAACAATATTTTCTTATTCAGGGAGCATGTTACAAAGAAAAGAGGGAGGCTTTTGTTTTGTTTTGCTTTTGTTTTTATAGTCTTCTCTGAGTTCATATTGTGGAGATGCACTTCTTCTTGTCTGATTGGAGATAATGAACTTTCTCAACCAATTTCTGAAGATAATTAATAAGTAGTTGTTACTTTAATTCTCCAATTCACGTTTAATTTTTTGAAATTACTCACAAGTTTATAACATAACAAGCCCAAAAACAATCCCATGCTCTTGGAAAATAATACTATAAGCCCTGTGGTATTTCAATGTCTTCCAATTTTGTACTAAGACTCAATCAGAGTTTAAATGAAGTTTCAAGGAACTGTTGATCCATTCTAATAAGTTATATTTTACTATTGTTTCTTTTCTATTTTTCATATTAATTTTAATGCACATTAACCAATCAGTAACAAATGTATTTGGTTACTAGTAACTGACAATTTTGTCAAATAATATTGAAGCATGAACTGTAGCTAAGCTGAAATCACCTTGGTTTTTTGACTAATCTCTGTGTTCACTGGTGTATGTAAGACATCTATAAGGCTCTAAACGCTGCCAGCATGTGATTATTGTTGAGGCAAAGGACAGAACACAAATTAATAAAAAATTTTCACTGAAAGAAATCCGTTTAGCTAGAAAAGTTATTTCTTAGCAAATAAATTTAATATTTAACTTTTGTAAGAATTTTTTTCAGTTTTGGGTACAAGTTTATGAAATCAAACTGCAGTACTATCCTAATACTTTTGTAGGAGTGCATTTTCATCATTATCTCCAGAATGAATTAAAATAAGACAGAGAAACCCTTAAGATTATTGTAATCCAGACTGCCAATAGCTCTTGGTGTTTCACAAGCCAATGTGCAGTTGTGCAAATATGTCTCTTTACTGTTATCTAGAAAACAGCAAGACATGCATATGACTCTGTATCTTAAAAAGTCATTAAAAATCAGGTCATTTTCATGCCTATGATGTTTCCAAGTTTCATAGAGCATTATTGTCCCTCCAGTTCAGAAATATAAAATGAAATCACTTAAATTACTTCATTAAAAGACTTCACATGCCATTTTCATTTGTTCCCAACTGAGCTATGAAATATTTTATTACTTAAACTGTAAGTGGTCAGCTTGTAATACATTATTATAGTTAGGACTTTTTTTTACCTTGCTCATTCAAGTGATGTTTTAAAGTGCTTGATTATGATTTAAATTTATTTATGGCATTGTTTTTTAAAAGGCAACAATTTTAAGATCATTTTAATCAACATTGAACAATAGTAGACATAACAATATTTCTATTGCAAAGCCCCCTTATGCATGTTTGATGAAAATTTTCTCTCTGTTATGAATGACATGAGCACTGTTACATACTTTTTGACTATATTGATACTATGAATCCAAGTACTGCAATACTATGATACTGGATCAACTAGGTGTAATTACTTGATCACTAGTAAGTGCCTAGTGAATAGATGAAAGACATCAGAACATAATGAGATTTCAGCATCTTACTCAAAAGGTTATGCAATTTTAAACTTCTAAATTGTTTATTTCTGAATTTTTCAAAATGTTATTTTCAAACTGTAATTGACCATGAGTAAGAGAAACCATGGACAGCCAACTTGTGGATAAGGTCAAGTTTCAGTACTTGAGATTAAATTTCACCTTCCTAATAGAAAAGAATGGCATGATTTTCTGTGTATAACTGCAAAACAAAATAAATTTACACTTAATATTATATATTTATTTCTTCAAAAGCACAGGAAGGAAATTGTTCATAGCCAACTCTGCAATAATTACAGTGCGTCTGACATTTTGTGATGTTTAAAAAAAACTCGAGTTAAAATATTTGCTGCATTCACAATATCATGTCCTTCAATTACCCTTTGATTCAATCATCATTCTTTTTTTAATAAGGTCAAATAAACTGAAACAATTGACAGTGAAGATTTTAACATTCCAACTAAGCAAGGTAACAATTATCATTTTAAAAGTATGTTTATTTCTGGTCTGAACAATGTGAAGGGTACTTAGCATAAAGATATACTCTAGAAATCAAAACAAAATGAGTCAGTGGGTATATGTGACAAGTGGTTAGTATCCTCTAAGTTGGAAAGAAGAGAGAACACAGTAGTTCCTGTCCTCCATTCTAATGAAAGAGTTAGCAAAATAAGTTCATTGTCTCCCTGATTCAACTCATAGTCTCTCGCACAACATTGGGTGCACTGTATACTGACAAAGTAGCCTGTAAAATGTCAATATCTGGAGATCTGTGTGGAAACCTCAGGAGTAATGAGCTTTTCCAACATGAGCACCCAATTCCAGAAAAACAGCAGTCATGGAGAAAACATTAGATGATTGTCCCCTGAGAATTTCTCCAATAGCTTGACAGAAATGTTAAGAAAGTGCTTAAGAGAATGCAGCCAGTCTAACAGGGCCTGCATCTCTAAGAAACTATGATTTTACACAAAAACACACACAGCATTAAAAAGTGGGTGACAAAAGTAAAATAAAAGAAAATACTACAAGTGGAGAAACAAAATTTTTTTTTTGGTTTTTACAAGACAGGGTTTCTCTGTATGGTTTTGGAGGCTGTTGGTCCAGCCCGGCTTCGAAATCACAGAGATCCACCTGCCTCTGCCTCCTGAGTGCTAGGATTGAAGGCGTGCGCCACCACCGCCCGGTGAGAAACAAAAATTAATTCAACATTTCATATATAAGACCCAATGTAATATACAGTGATGGGTATATGGGGTGTATAAAGTTTCAATCCAAGAGAAAACAGGAACTTTGAAACAACTTCAAAACAAATAATAGGATGATAGAATTAATGAGAGACTGGCAACTAGACAAATCATAAACCCCTGTATATGCTGACCAGAAGCAAAGCTGTATACATACAGTACAAGATGTGGGTAAGAAGTAGGAGGTGACAATATATACTATTCTAAGACACATAGAGTTTTACAATAGACTGTATTGCTGCCTGTTTGGAAAGCATCACTGCAACTATTCATTAAGAGCTAGACAATATAATTTTATAATAATAAAATGAATACCCACGAACATGGAAGTACAGCAAATATTTTTACCCTAAGTAAGACAGTTTCAAATAACCTGCTGAAAAAGTTCAACTAAAGGTAAATAAATTGTATTAAGGCAAAAGGGTAGCCAGAGATTTATGCATACATCTCTGGAGAACTGAGAGTCAAAGGACATAGGATTATAGCATTATTATTAACTACTATTCTAGGTTAACATTCATTAGTCATTCACACAACAATGAAAAGCTAGGGTAGGGGCCAGAGAGAATGGCTAGCATGTAACAACTTTCACTTTCTGACTGCACGAGTAGTTCAGTTCCCCAAATCACCATATGGCACCTTACAACCACCTGTAAACCCAGCTTCATGCCTCTACACTAACATTGCATACACGTGGTGTAGACACATATAGACTTTTATGGTTATACATAAATAAAATTCATAACATTTCAAATACAAATGTTCTTGCTATACATGAATTATTCTTAAATTTAAAAGAAGTCTATCTTTACTCAAACAAGATAACGTGAGGAGAAATCAGCTATTTCTAATAATATTAGAATAAAATCCAGTGGCGTGTCAAGAAGTCTAATGTGAATAGGACAGAAAAGATGTGTAGAGTATGGTTTAAAATACTGGTACAGCCTGAGATTTGTGCCTTTATGTCATGAATTCTACGGCCCGATCACTATAAAAATAACCTATAGAAAACGAAAATCATCCTCGCTCATGACATTATGCTTCATAGAAATGGCTTCTTGTTCAGCCAGTGGAAATAGAACTCCACATGTATCAGAGCCACAAATTACAAATGTTGAAATGTAGTAGTTCCCACCGTTTAACTGCAAGGAGACTGACATCTGGCAGCTACACTGCTGAGACTCTCCACTTGAGGGCAATTCATTGCTCATTTTTAGGTTAGTATAACATTTTCCCCGCATAGCAGCTTGCTGTGTCTATGTTATAAATTGTAGGAAGGCAGAAAAGAAAATACCCAAGAATTGTGGCAAAGCAAGAGAGTTTATGAAGAAAACCACAATCTGATTCTCTTTCTTTCTCACCAGGAGAATGTCATGACATTATGTGATACGTGAGCATGTTTCTTACATAGCATGTGAACTATGAAGACTGTCAAAATTTAATCATTTGATTTTCAAACTTAATACTCTCAGAGGTTTTGCTTTATGTTTCATATATTAAATACTATGTAGTTTTGATTTTAATAAAAGCCTGTAATATTTTCCGACATTTATAAATAATGAAATAACAGATGTCATAATTGCTGGAAGATCTTAGAATCTTGAGATATACTTTCTGTGGAAGTTCACAATGACAATTACAACAATAGTGTGTTTGAGAAACTGTAAAGCTAAAAACCGTCATTTCATTCACTACAATTCTTGAATTCAGAGACTCACTTGATACCGATCGCACTACCTAGGAAAATCTAACAAGTGTTTGAGTGAAACATTTGTTAAATAAAAGATTTGTGATATGGGAACAATTTTAATATGATAGACTAAATGTTTACTGAAATTTGAGGCAGATTTAATAAGTATGCTAAATATCATCAAATGACTCCAGGCCATCTGTTGTGTATGACATAGCTATGGGAAATGAAGGAAGTTAAGCTGATATTTTTACTTCCTGGAATGTTCTCCACAGGTCTTGTCATTACAGTTGATATTAAAGCAGATGGAGTCATAAAGATAAATAATAGACCTCTTAAAATGTTTGGTTACAGTAGTTCTATGAAAATATGGATTCTTAAATGTAATAATCAAGATGGCGGTGTTTATATGCTATCAAACTGTTAAGATGCAGAGGCAAATCCTTCACTTTTCCTTTGATTGGGGTGCAAATTGTCAACTTTGCACAACTAGTACATCCCTCCCTCAGTGAATAACATATTCCATTTGCCAGAGTTTCTACATTTTGCCACTTGTGATATGATCTAGGAAATATTTCTGAACAGGGTCCATCATACTATATAATAGTCTTTATTATATGGACAGGTTGTTATCTCAGAAATAGTCCCAGTTTCAGACTAGAAATGGAAATGAGCCCTGAACTCAGATCAGTGGAACTGGTATGTGTCGTGGAGAGTTGTGCCTGTGTTTGGGAAATGTGACTGAAGCAAAACAAGGAAACAATAAAGTTAAATAAAAAAGAACAGACCAAGGGCTTGCAATGAAAATATGACTCAGCTGTAGATCTTGAGACCTCTCTATTGTATTTTCATAATTCACCCCATTTTTTATATGTCATTGGTTTGAAGAAACCTTGATTACTAAGGAAATGCATTACTCTAAAGGAAGTATAATAAGTATGAACATTGGTTCTTTTTTCTGGTTGCTGTTTTGTTATAGTTGCTATTATTTTCTGAACTACTTTCCAAAAGGGTGGTCACTGAAAACAAAGTATTTCATTTAATGTAGCATTTGGTAGAGAGTAATTCATTGTAGGTAGTATAATGTAGATATTCCATATTTTTTCCCTATTATGTACCAGTAGATTTCAGCTAAGAGCTTCTTTGTATAGAATGTCTAACAGCATCCTTCATACCTGATGCCACCATGGGAAGTCTGGAAGGCTGTGCCTGGCAAGGCTCTTTCCCATCTCCTTGCAGTGTCATTGCCTCTCCAAATGTCTCTCCCATCAGGAGAACTGATATCCATGGTGGTTTCAATTCCACAGAAAATAGGAAAAAAATTCTAATGTAGAAAAAAAAACAAGAAAAAGAAGACAAAACAAAAGCAGCAAAGAACAAATTCATTAAAAGCAGTCTTTAATAATTCAGATTTTTAAAAGACAGAGATCTGTATTTGGAAGAAAAACCATGGACTAGCTACTAGTCATTTTTATCTGCCAATGTCTATATTTAGTCATAAAATATTCATACATTACTACCTGTGAAAGTGATGTTTATTGAGAAGAAAGTCAAAACTTTACTATGATTGTATATGTTACTCATGCCTTTTTTCTAATTATTCATCCTGAAAAGAAAATCTCCATCTTGTAACATAGAAGCACATACTTTGTCTTATTTCACGATTCATACCTGTAACTACAGCATATCCGAGACTGACTGAACAGTTTGCCTCATTCACAAGATTTTGAAAATATTTAGATAACACTTGAGATTTCACAAATGATAATAGAAAGTGGGGAGAGTTTTAAGGTTATTAAGGTACAATGAATGTTTTTGTCATGCAAGAGGACAGAAGTTACAGAAGGTCAAAGTAGAATGCAGTCAAATGACTGGGTCTGTACTGAATCCCTATGTTGAATCCTTAAACCTGCTGGTTAATGAGTGAAGAGAGGATCTTGGATAAGATGTATGCATGGATTCCTGATCCAACAGACCTGAAGCTTTTCCTGTGGAGAAAAGGCACAACAAATAGTCACTGTATGATACCAACTAAGAATTCAGAGAAGGTGACTCGTTAAAAGCCATGAAGAGAGAAAGAGTGCTGTCTTCAGGATAAAACAGTCATTTGAGAACCATGATTTTGGAAGCCTGGTCAATGGAATAATGTGAAATTCCCCTTAGTATGTAAACTGCCCAGGATATTATATTCTATTATAGTATATAAACTAATTCAAGACAGTTTATATTGTTATATCTGTAGTGAGAAATTAGCTAATGCTGTGCAAAAATTCTGAGAATAGGAATATTTACAAACTGTTTTTTTGTCTTAATAGATGACTCAATATAATAAAGGTACTTTTTAATATATTGGAATAGTATTAAAAATGAAGGACATTTGGAAAATGAAATATTATGACTAAATATGTTTAGTTTATGATTAATAGTACTTCTTTAAATAATAAGACTTAGAGATAAAACAATGTACTAATATTATTTGAATTAATTATACTGCAGTACATATTTTTTCCAATTTAGCTGCTAAACTAATAATCAGAAATGAAAAATCTAATGTAATCTCTGCATGCAGTGAAAGATTAGGAAAAGGATATTAATAAATTAATAAACCTGGTTTAATGATTGTATTTTATAACATAGTTCAAACACCTGCTTTCCTCTATCTGCACCAAGTGAAAATTACTTAGCCAGAGTAAGCACATGAAGTAAAGAGATAATCTTGTGTAGCTGTTTGTTTGTTTGTTTTGCTTTTTATCCAGTTAAAATTAACTTCCCAGAGCTGGAGAGACCAGGGCTCATAATCTATTTTTTAAATTAATTTTTATTTAAATTAAAAACAATCTTGTTTTACATACCAATCCCGGTTCCCTCTTCCTCCTATCCTCACATTCCCCCCACAATTCCCCATCCTACCCACCATCCCCTCCTCAGCGAGGGTGAGGCCTCCTATGGGGGATCATCGTAGTCTATCACATCATAGGGGGCAGGACCTAGGCCCTCATCCAGGTATCTAGGCTGAGAGAGTATCCCTCCATAGGGAATGGACTCCCAAAGCCCACTCTTCTGCTAGGGATAATACTGGTTCCACTGCCAGAAGCCCCATAGATTACCAAAGGCCGACAATTGACACTCACATTCAAGGGGCATGACTTGGTCTTGTGATGATTCCCCAGATGTCAGTCTGGAGTCTGTGAGCTCCTACTTGCTTAGGTTAGCTGTTTCTGTGGGTTTCCCAGGTATGTTTTTGACACCTTTGTTCATCACTCCTCCCTATCTACAGCTGTATTCCAGGAGTTCAGCCCAGTGCCTAGCTATGAATCTTTGCTTCTGCTTCCATCAGCTACTGCATGAAGGCTCTATGATGGCATTTAAGGTATTCTTAAATCTCATTATATGGGAAGGGCATTTAAGGTAGCTTCTTCACTATTGCTTAGATTCTCTAAAGGAATTGAATCGAAGGCCTTATATTAATCCATACACCTTTGAACACCTTGGCAAAGAAGGCAAAATTATACAATGGAAAATCATCTTCAACAAATGGTGCTGGCATAAATGGATGCTGACATGTAGAAGATTGCAGATACATCCATATCTATCGTCATGGCCAAAGCTTAAGTCCAAATGGATCAAACACCTCAACATAAATTCAGTCACAATGAACCTCTTAGAAGAGAAACTGGGAAGTATCCTTGAATGCATTGGCACAGCAGACCACTTCCTGAACAAAGCAGCAGTAGCACAGACACTGAGTTTTAAACTTAATAAATGTGACCTCCTGAAACTGAGAAGCTACTATAAGGTAAAAGACACAGTCAAAAAGACTAAATGGCAGCCTACAGAATGGGAAATGATCTTCACCAACCCCACATCTCCCGGCTGATCTCCAAAATATACAAAGAGCTCAAGAATCTAGTCCACGAAACACCAATTAATGCAGTTAAAAAGATGGAGTAAAGAACTAAATAGACAATTCTCAGTAAAAGAATCTCAAATAGCAGAAAGACAGTTAAGGAGTTGTTCAACATCCTTAGTCATAAGAGAAAGGAATTTAAAAAGTTTACATATTCTGGATGTATATGTAAATGAGAAATTAGAAAACAAGAACTCATGAAATAGCTTTAACTATTGATATGCATAAGCCTTTTACACATTTTAGAGTACATGAGTTACTCTTAGTATTTTGAGGTCATTTCTCATTTTGAATTAGTAGCTAATTTTAAACTAAAGAAAAACATAGAATTTCTTTGATAAAGATCATACATTGTATAAATTCATGTTTAATTGACTATAGAAAATCAGATAGTTAAAGATTGAAATAAGTTATTGACAAAAGTTACCAAGGCATTCCTCAGAAATAAAATTTTTTATTTGTAACATTTTTCAGGAGTTGCAATATCACATACAAAAATGTGTCCATGAAGAACACTGTTCTGTTCAATATATGTAATGTATTTCCATCAACAGAACAGGAACATAGATATGTTCTTTCTCTTAATAATAATCCAATTATACCTTGACCACCCAAAAAGCCACTCAGAAAGAAAATAGATCAAACTGACTTCATTTCATTATTAATTGTTTGTAATATAAAAATCATTATGGAGTTCCTCTAAACAATGGGAATAGATCTACCACATGAACTAGCTATACTACTCTTTGGAATATAGCCAAAAAATTCTGTATTTTACTACAGAGATACTTACTCAACCATGTTTATTGTGTCACTATTGACAGTAGTTAGGAGATAGAAACAGTCTAGATGCCAATAAGCAGATACACGTATACCAAAAATGTATGCTAATTCAATTTCATAGTTTATATGGAATAGTTGTGAAGAAAATATAAAATACATAGGCAAATGGATGGAGCTGTAAACACTCATTCAAAGTGAGGTACACTAGCATAGGAAGAAAAAGGCACAAGCTTTCTATCATTTGTTGATGTTAATATTGACATGTAGAATGAGGTGTTTCTTTTGAAATATCCATAAAAGCCAAAAATCTGTGAAGAATCAATGGTGTCAGAGAGATTTCATTGGAAAGTAAGCTAAAACATGGTGGAATAAAGGTTTAAAAAGAAATAATGGGACAGGATAGGCTTAATTGGATTGGGATTGGAAGGTAGGATAGAGGAAGGGATACATTATGGGATTATTAATATCAAAGACCTCTGTTAAAGATATTTGGAAACCCTGAAGTTGAGAAACTTTTATAAGGCAAAGGACACAGTCAACAAAACAAAAGGACAGTCCACAGAATGGAAAAAGTTAGTCACAAACCCTGTATTTGACAGAGGGCTGATCTCCAAAATTTACGAAGTACTCAAGAAGCAAGTCTCCAAAACTCCAAAGGATCCAGTTAAATAGTGGGGTACAGAACTAAATAGAGAATTCTCAATAGAGGAGTTTATTCTCAATAGAGGAGTCTAAAATGGCTGAGAGACACTTAAGAAAGTGCTTAACATCCTTAATGATTAGGGAAATGCAAATAAAAACAACTCTGAGGTACCATCTTACTTCTATCAGAATGGCTAAAATCAAAAACTCCAATGACATTTTATGGTGGAGAGGATGTGGAGAAAGGGGAACACTTCTACACTGTTGGTGGGAGTGCAAAATCCTACAGCCACTTTGGAAATTAGCATGGAGATTCCTCAGGAAAATGGGAATTAGAATACCAAAAGACCCAGCAATCCCACTCTTAGGTATATACCCAAAAGATGCACATTCATACAACAAGAATAGCTGTTCCACTATGTTCATAGCAGCATTATTTGTGATAGCCAGAACCTGGAAGCAACCTAGATGCTCCTCAACTGAAAAGTGGAGAGACATAATGTGGTACATTTACAGAATGGAGTACTACTCAGCTGAAAAAATACCAATTTGCAGGTTAATGGATGGCACTAGAAGAAACTATCCTGAGTGAGGTAACCCAATCACAAAAAGACAAACATGGTATGTACTCACTCATATATGGATTTTAGACATGGATCAGGGGAGTGCCTGCCTACAATCCCACTGACAGAGAGTTTGTGAAACAGGGAGGACCCTAGAGAGATATGCATGTTACTCCAGAGAAGGGCAATGGGACAGGATCTCCTAAGCAGATTGGGAAGCCTGGGTAAAAGAGGGGGAGAGAAGAGGAGGGGAGAGGGGGATATGAGAGAGCAGGAAGTTTGAGTCAGGGGAAGAATACAGGAGAGCAGGATGAGAGATACCATAATAGAGGTTGTCATTATAAGTTTTTAGAGATTTCTGGCACTAGTGAAATTTCCAGAGATCTACAAGGATAACACCAACTGGCAATCTAAGCAATCATGTAGAGGCTACCTTACCTGCCCTTCCCTGATAATGAGTTTGATAACTACCTTATATGCCATCTTAGAGCCTTCAGTTAATGATGGAAGCAGAGGAAGACACCCACAGCTAAAGACTGACCTAAACTCCTGGAACCCAGTTGCAGATACAGAAGAGTGATGGGCAAAGGGGTCAAGACCTGGCTGGTGAAACCCACAGAGACAGCTAACCTGAACAAAGGAGTGCTCTTGGACCCCAGACTGATGGCTGAGAGTACAGCATGGGTTGTTCCAGACCCCCTAAATTTCGGTGTCAGTGAGGAGGCCTCAACAATCTATGTGGCCTTTGGTAGTAGATCAATATTTATCCCTAGCACCGAAAGGACTTTGGGAGCCCATCCCACATCAAGGGATACTTCCTAAGCCTGAGCACATGGGGGTGGGCCTAGTCCTTGCCTTGGATGAAATTACAGACTCTGGACATTCCCCCCTTGGAGGGCCTTACCTCCCTGGGGAGTGGAGTGGGGATTTGTTGGGGGGTGGGCATTTGGGGGGGCAGGGAGGAGGTGAGAGAAAGTGAGCTGGGATTTACATGTGAATTAAGCTTGTTTATAATTTAAATAAAAATATAGAAAATTTGGATACAAATTGGAAAGGAATAAGTCAAAATTTCACTATTTGCAAACTATATGATAGTCTATGTAAGCGACCCAAAGAATTTTACCAGGAAACTCCAACAGCTGATAAATACCTTAAGCAAAGTGGCAGGTACAAAACTAACTAAAAATTACTCAAAAAAAATCAGTAGCCCTACTGTATATGAACAATAAAGGGGATGAGAAAGAAATCAGAGAAACATCACCCTTTACAATGGCCACGACACCATAAAATATCTTGGGGTAACTCTAACTAAACAATTTGGAATCCTATTACTATAGAATACTTTCAAAATAATCTACATATACATTTTAAAAATGCTTAAATGGATTTACTCTGCAGTAGGGGAGCCGTTTTCTAACTATCATCTCTTGCTAGCACATAAAAATCCCCAAACCAGAAACTAGTTCTTTTTTAGTTGTTGGCTTCATAGAGACACAAACATTATAGGCTAATGCCATACCTACTGTGTATCTTCTAGAACTTGTTGCTAAAAACCTACTGCTGAAGACACAATTTAATCAAGTCACAAAACGTGAAGAAAGCTGATACCATCATTCTTTTGATTATTAATGTTATGTGTGTGTGAATGTACAGAAATTAATAAATACATCCTCTTGAGTCTGTTTTTGTTGTTATTCTGTTTGAATGTGTATGGTTTCAGAGCCAATCACAATTCACTAGGCAGTCAATAAGGATCCCATCCTTAGGAAAGGATGAATTATCCTTCTCCCAGCAACTAGTAGTGGCTAGCAGTTCTTCTATTTAAAAGTTCTTTATTCAATACTATCATCAATGTCACCCTTAAAGTTCCTTGCCTCAGTCGGGCGTTGGTGGCGCTTGCCTTTAATCCCAGCACTCGGGAGGCAGAGGCAGGCGGATCTCTGTGAGTTCGAGGCAAGCCTGGTCTACAGAGTGAGTTCCAGGACAGCCTCCAAAACCATACAGAGAAACCCTGTCTCGAAAAACCAAAAAAAAAAAAAGTTCCCTGCCTCAATCTTCCTTATCTGATTTTTACTCCAAAACATTTTTATCATGGTTAGATAAAATTATTCTATTCTCATTAGTACTCCCTAATTTCCTGGATAAAAGACAAGTTTTAGGGATTCTTATATAGTTTGGTTTTGCACAAATATAAGAAATAATTAAATGGGCAAAACATTGATGTCAACAGTTGGGATTTCTTTATTAATTGCTTTTATGTTTCTCATCATTTTGTAGGAAATAAATATGGAGGGACAAAACCATACCTCATGTAGAAAGTGACAGACTAAGTTTTTTTTTAATAGAAGGGATGACAAGGAGGGAGAGGGGATGAAGATCAGTAAGGAGAGTGAAATGGAACTGAACATTGTGTTCATGACTAATTGTGGAAGTCAGAAGAGGGATGCAGAAGACCCAGGAACTTAGAATCAGTCTGAGTTACATAGAAAGACACAATCCAAGAAAGGCCAACACAAAATAGAGAAAATGGGGAAAGTTATATAGTATCTATTAAAATGTACCACAATAATATGTTTTAAAACTTTTCTTAGCCAGGTGGTTGTGGTGCACACCTTTAATCCCAGCACTGAGGAGGCAGAGGCAGGTGGATCTATCTGAGTTTGAGGCTAGCTTGGTCTACAAAGCTTCACAGACAAACCCTGTCTTGAAAAACCAAAATAAAAGAACCTTTGTTAATAAAGAATAAAGAAACATTATATAAAGATCACCAATTTTCAGACAAATCAGGAAGCATGCATTACTATAGCTTGATTTTTTTAACATTCTATGTAAACATGTGGATTCACTTTCTAACAGAAGGTTGATATAAATGGCAGTTGATGGACAGTGATACACACTGTAAAACATCTTCTGGTTGGCCTTCATGGAACAAAGTTAACACATTAATATTTTCAATTCTGACTCTTGAATAACACAGCTTTATCAGTGACCACTACTAAGCTCACCTACTTAATATTTCTAGGAGTTGGATCAATCATATTTGTGTCTAAAATGAGGTAGAGAATGACAGCTTCGTGTGAGAATGCAATTGGACATTTACAAAAATAGATACAAATTATCAATATAATTTTATATAATTATTAGTGGTTAATTCTAATAGACTATCCATACTATATTATGGATAACTCTGTGAGAATAGTTTGGAAAAACGTTAAGATTTTAGTGGTCAGTCTGTAGTGTAAATTGGCAAGTGACAGAGAGAAAGAGAGAGAGAGAGAGAGAGAGAGAGAGAGAGAGAGAGAGAGAGAGAGAGAGAGAGAGAGAGAGAGAGAGAGAGACAGAGAGAGAGAGAGAGAGAGAGAGAGAGAGAGAGAGAAAGAGAGGGGAGAAAAAGAGAGAACACAGCTTAGCAAACAAGGAATGGTGAACTCTGAATTTGCATGCCAAAAAGGCCATGACTGAAGGAATCAGTAAACACATTCTTTTGCTTTTGCTCAAAATAAAACTGTAAAGGAAAGATTGTCAAATGTTCATTCAATTAACCTGCTTGTTACTGATCCAGATCATGTCAGAGACAAGCACTCCTACTGCCAAATGTCTTCCAGAAAGTTTGAACAGATGTATACTCCCTGCAGCAGTACATAGAGGGGCTGCTTCCCACACTGCTGACAGGTTCCAACATGGAATCTGTTCTCTATTTGTGGATTACATGAATGGAGAATATCTCCATGCTGTAATATGCATTTTCTAATTCTAAGCAAGATTCAGATGCAAATATCTACACCAGAAAAAATATTTCCAGGTTGCTCCATCCTTTTTTAGCAATCCTTTATTATCACTGATCATTTTTTATGATTTATAAATTCGTTTTATTTAAAGTGTTGGCAACAACATTTTAAGAAATAAATGGCTTTTCTTTCATTTGGAAATTATGCTTTACATATGTATTTTATTTTAAAGATAAATAAGTGTTTAAATCACTTCATATGTACCAGTAATTTCTGTTTTGATGTCTTCCACCGAATAGCCATTGATACCAGTTTACATACACCTTAATTGGTATTTATTTTATTACATTTTTGTGTGTGTAGTATTTTATATCCCTAAAATTTATTGCATTAGACTAGATTACTACAGAAGTTATAACTTTGAGCATTCATCTCGTACTATAAATAATTGATGTGAGCTGAGACTCATATGTCAGGATCTGCACTCTCACTGTGTGATTCCATGGAGTATTACTTTTTTTAGGATTTATTTTACCTTTAAAATTAGGGGATGGATGACTTTCTATTAGTTTTAAATTACAAATCTATTTTAGTGATGGCTCTCAGTCTTTATTCTGATATACTATCAATTTGTCAAGACTCATTTTCATAAAACTGAGAACTCCACACTCTGTATTAATCTTTAAGGGTGTTCTTTCTCCCTGATACTTCTCTTTTCTTTTTGGCATCTCAGTTATGCCTTTTACGTATGATGATTTTTTTTTTTGGTTTTTTTGAGACAGGGTTTCTCTGTATTGTTTTGGAGGCTGTCCTGGAACTAGCTCTGTAGACCAGGATGGCCTCAAACTCACAGAGATCCACCTGCCTCTGCCTCCCGAGTGCTGGGATTAAAGGCATGTGCCACCAATGCCCGGCTTGTATGACGATTTTTAAAACATCTTTTGTACTTTATATTTGGTTAGGAATATTCGTGGCTTTATTTCTCTTATTCAATTTCTTTATTCACTATATATATTTATTCTATAAGTTTTTCTCTAAATATTAATAGTTAATTTTTTATTTGTTTTACTTGCATTTCCAAGTAATTGTATCATATAAACTTCATGCATGAAAATGTTTTCCCTCTAGTCAAGAATTATGGGCATCAATTGAATATGTTAATACCATACACTTTAGATTAATAACAATCTAATGTAATAAAACAGAAATAAATATTAATATTCTATAAGCAATCGTTTTTCACTTTTTCTGTTGCTCATTTGATTTTTGGCTTCCATATGTAGGTTGAAAATTCTTTGGAATTGTATTATTTTCACTTTACTTTTCTGAATTTCTATAGTGAACTTGCATACTCAGTTTTCTTTTGAAATTTGGCTCAGGTTGTTCCCAAGCTTATTTATATTATTCACCACAGCAGTCATAGGCTTATTCCATATTTTCATTCATGGGATTGGTTTAGCTAGTCAATATTCATTTTTTTCAGGTGGTACTTTCATCTCCTTACATTTCTTGCTACTTTTACATCATTATGTTTTCTTTTATTTTATTGAAATTTCCCCTAGCTGTTTTTAAATGTCAATTGTTTATTGCACACTGTTTTCTTCTTTTTAAATTTTACTTAAATTTGTTTGGGAGGATAGGAGATTTTTTGGCGGCAGGGGTTCCAGACAGTGATTTTCTGTAGTTTTGGAGGCTGTTCTGGAGCTTGTTCAGGGCAGGATTTTTAAGTATTTCAGGCTAGCCCCAAATTTACTATAACTGGGGACGAGGAAAGCATGAACTGTGAACCCTTCCCCCACCATGTACATGCTAGGATGACCGGTGTACATCACTAAACTTGGCTATATATCCTGATAGAATAGGCCTCACAGCTTTTATTGATCTAGACAATCTCTCTTCCTACAGAACTGTATCAGCAATCCTTGAGTGGTGTCTATATCCAATGTGCCTACTTTCTTTGTTTTATTTCAGCATTTTTTGCTGCTTTTGGCTTTTAACCACATTCTGTTGGATAACTGGGTCCCATGATACCCTACCCCTTTATTTAGATGCTGTTCTTGCCAGAATTCAATGCTGTCTCATACAAAGATAAAATTAGTTAAAATTATTCATCTATCTATATGTGTATGGCCTTATTATAGCTTATACCCTTGTGTTAGCATCTCTTTTTGGGAGTTATACTCCCCAGATGGTGCAATAGGCCATAATTCCAGGCACAGGATCTTGAAACAGTAATGATATGTTGTGAGACTTTGGTATTTTTTGAAACACAAAATGTATATATTTGATCTTCTGTGTAATATGCTTTTTAATAGCAAACCTTCATTGCAATTATTCTTGCCGTCATCTTATTGAATAATTTCCCTCCAGAATTTAAAAAGAAATAGCCATCCAAATCAACACACACACACACACACACACACACACACACACACACACACACATATCATTTTTCCCTACCTGTCATTTTATTTTTGAAGTTAATATTTTTTTATTTCCACAATGTTTCACTTTTATGAATATGAAAGCCACACACTACACAATATGTCTGAATTACTGGGCAGATGGATATTAAATTGATTTGAAGCTCTTCATGAAAGAACTGATGAGATCAGTGTAATGTGGAATAGTTTTATTATATATTCAAAGCTATATACGTTTGTATCCAATTTAATAGCCCAGATAATTTATAGTAGATAAACTTTAAACTTTTTAATTTTACTTTATGAAAAGTGAAATCTGAAATATGAATTCAAGGCACACAAGAAGGTAAACTGGCAAATTCATACAGGACAGTAAATGAATAGATTTATTCTACTAATTTTAATGGAGAAGCTAAAAGACGTAAGTGAAATTATCACGTATCTGGGAATGACACTTTTGGGATAAGGTTTTCTCCAGAAAGCTTGTCATATAATGAATAAATATGAACATGAAGGCAACAACATTCATGAATTAATGAACCAAGAGTAGGTTCCTAAAGAACACAGAAATAGCTGTGTATGTTTCCACCTGCCATTTAGCAATTGAAGCTAACACAGGAGGTCTGCAAAAAGTGTATAGCCACCTTGACTATAGATTGAAACCATGAAGAAAAATAAAAGCACAGAAACAAAAAGAACATGGAAGAATCACAGAATATATTAGAGAATTATGTTAGATAAACAGGAAGAATCTTAAAGGTCAAGACAGAATCCAGAACATGAGTGATGGCATCTATAGTTTAGAGAAATATCATATTGGTATCTAAGGAATATTAGTTTAGGAGTATATCAAAATCAAGAAGAGCCTGGAATTTCTGATGGAAACAAAACTTATATGCAACTATCTGATGAATGATTTAGAGTTCACGTGTCAAACTTCATGAGAGAGATTCATAGAGGTCAATAAGGCTTTGTTTCTCATTTTCCCCACTACTGTGTGTTGTACCTGTTTGTTTTCTTTGTTAGGAGAGGTTTCATACTAGTGTTGAAAAGTGCATGATTTTGGTTTCCATTCCTGCACAGAAACTAAAGGCCCATGTTTGACAGTTGGAACTGAACATACCACTAATTATATAATAAGCTCAAGTAAGAGCACTTTACAAAGATGTTGCTTCTTTGTATATAGCAAGAACTATATCCTATGTTCTAGTCATGGAAACTGGGTATGTAACCTCAGTTAATTTCATCCAGCATTTCTATGCTTTTAAAAAGGGCAATCACCTCGCCGTTATCTTTATTCCCATCACACTGTATTTTTTCACAGCAAGGTGGGATTCATGAAAACAACTTACCACAGTTTCTTCTTATTCAGATATATCCCCAAATATGTAATCTTTACTTTCTCAAGTGATTATATTCCACACAAATATTACTAATAACTTCTTGTTCCAAAGTAAATTAAAATTCTCACAATGTTCCACAAAGGTGAATTCATTGGAAAAATCATAATGTGGAAAATATTCACTAAGTAAAAAGGCATAAAGGAGAAAAATGGAGAATGTAGCATATTGAAATATATCAAAGTTATAGTCCTGTAAATTTACCTGCTATATAAAATAGACACACATAAAGCTACTTAGTGTTCTCTGAAAAGAATATTTAAAAAAAGCCGCTATAAAAATTGAATGAACCATTTTCACCCAGCTTCAAATGGCAGAGATGATTATGACTTTGCTTTTCAAATACAGGACATTTGAAAAGATTGGAATTACAAAGTCATAAATCCCTAGAGTGAAATAAATGATTGAGAAATATGCTTCAAGGGAATTGATTCTTATCCTAAGAACTATCTACACGTATTCAAAAAAATTGTCTTTCAAAGGTATTTTCTTTCAATTATACCGTGCAATTTTATCATATGAATTTCCCATACCTTTCCATTTCTCTGTTGCATTTTCCACTATGATTTTCTTTTTCCCAGAGTCATGCTTATATTTTTAAGTACATGTGAAACAAAATATATTTGTCTTAGTCCGAGTTAGTTTTCTTCTTAATATGATGAGCTTGAGTTCCATTCATTTTCTTGCAATTTCATTTTAATGGATGAATAAAACTGTTGTATACAACATTTTCTTTAGCAATTTTCTATGACAGACTCCTAAGCTGACCCTATAACTTAGCAATTATTATTAGCATTGTCATAGATTATATGTGAAGTATATCCTCATAAGGGCAGTTCAATTTTTCCTTCTTATACCAAAAACAAATATGAGATGCTGGACTTTTCTTCAGTTAGAATACACATTTTTTTCTGGGAGAATCTGCCATATATAATGAATCAATTATAATTTTTCAGTCATCACTGACAGGTTTCAGTCTCCTGAAAGGACTTAGGATGCTATTTTTGAATTTATAATTTTGTGTCAAAAAACAATATTATAATTTTAATAGTTCATATCCTTTGAAAGGTGTCTCCCCTCCCCATTTCCTAGTTTGAACATTTATTGACTTTTTAAATTTTTCTTTTAGAATTTCATAGACATATACACTGTTTTAATCAAAGTTACACTCTAATAACTCCCCTAAAACTCTTTCCCAAGCCCTATTACTTATGTCTTCCAACCTCATGTTTTTTGTTTGTTTGTTTGCTTTTGTAGTCACCATTCAATTAGCAATGCTAGTACATACATGTGTGTGCGGCCATTCACTTGTATAAGGGGAACCCACAGGTATTGTAACCCTAATGAACACAGATATTCCCCACCAGTCTTAACTGCCTATAGTTCTTCAGCTAGGGGTGGGACTTTGATAGCGTCTCACCATCCATGGTAAAATATGGAGTATCTTGATCCTAGGAATTCCTTGTGAATGTAGCCAGAAACACTCTGAGTTTGTCACATCCAGAAATCATGTTATTGTAGTTATCCTTAACTCTGTTGGACTTTTATAATCTTTTCATTCCCTCTCCATCTATGATCCATACTCGTGAGGTAAGGGAGCAACACAGTTGTCCAATTTGAATTTGAGCACTCCACAGTCTCTTATTCTTGGAAATTTGGCTAGTTGTTATATCCATACTAAATATCTTCTGCAAAAATGAGTTTCACTGATGAGAATTGAGAACTTCACTAATCTATGAGTGTGATCAACAATTAGCCATTTGACACTATGTATATTTAGCAACATAATAGTAGTAGTTTTCCTCTACAGCCTATAATCTACGTAAATATCAGTTCTTGATGCAGTTAATAGTACCTATAATGAATTGTGTCTTATGGTAATCCCTTAAATCCAATTAGAAAGAGACTTGTGTTAACAAAACATCCATACTACATCTGTACACTTCGTCTATTTTTCCAGACTGCAGTTATTATAGCTCATGGGATTCAAAGCTGGGTCAGATTTTTGATTCCTATTTTCCCAGAGCATCTTGCCCTCACCTTATGCACTATGATATCTGTCCAGTAGAGAGAAAGCTTTCAGGTGAGCATCAACTTGATTTCTTCATGTCATGTTATTAAATGTCTGGTGTTGTCATCAAATACAATTTATCATCAAGTCCTGGTGATGAATACTGAGCAAGAACAATGGTCTGTGTTGTTTGGGGGATATCTGGGACCACTTTGATAAGTAATTCAAAGGTGGGTATCTGATATCTGCCACTGAGCTTGTTTGTTTGAAACCATGGCATCTAGGAAGAGCATTATCTCACTAGTACAGTATAATTCCAGTTAAACACTTAAATGTATACAGAGAAACTTACAAAATACTAGGTTTCCATATAGTCTTTTCTTTAAAAACATGCTTTTTTATGTGTATGTGTGTTTTAACTTCATGTAAAACTATTAGCTATCTCTGAAAAAGATTTTCTCCTACTCTTGGTGTTTCCCACCATTCATTTGCTGAATCCATTGTTATGAAGAAATTTATTTTATTTTTGAGGGCCCCTTTGTTGTTGTTGGCATTAATCGTTAAACAGATGAAATGTTACTCAGAAAGTCCCTTTCTATGCCTTTATGATGATGTGTTTACTTATCAACTTATCTTGTAACAAATGAAAAGTTTAAGATTATATGTTAAGGTCATTGGCCCATTTGGAAATTAACTTCTTTTAATATGGATCTTCATTTCACCCAAATCATTTGTTGGAGATATTGTCTTAATTAAATGGGCATCTTTTGGCATATTTATCAAAAATAAGAGAAATATGATTATGTAGATTCATAATTTTAAGCTTATTTCCTATAAAGAATATAATAAATTTTATTGTGATTTTATTGAATTAGAAAACTGCTTTTAGTAGGATGATTATTTTCAGAAAATCTACCCTGGACCTCCAGAGTTCTGTCTATTTTTTATCATATTCAATTTATTTTTTCATTGATTTGTAGTTTATATTGTAGATGCCTTTCATCTTTTAATTAATTTTATCTTGTTTGTGTTCTTTTACTAGGTGTTGTTATTTGACATATAATTTTTTTATGTTCATTCTGGTTTTGAAAATCTTGGCTTAAATCATTAGGTTATTTATTCATGATCTTTTTCAATGTTTTTCCGTGGGTGTTTAGAACTGCAAATCTCAATTATAGAACTGTTTTCATTGTTTCCCACTTATTTTGACAATTTGTGCTTTCATTTATTTTCAAGATATCTTTTTAAAATTTCCTTCTTTGATTTTTCAGTAATGAAATCATTATTCAATATTGTGTGTTTCTTAATCTCAATCAACTTGTATATTTTCTCTTACTGATTTTATTCAATTAAAGTTTTATTCCAGTGAGATTGTATAAAATACTTGGAGTTATTTTGATTTTTCTAAAGTTTTGTGATTTTTGAACATTTTCTAACTTTCAAGTCACACTTTTTACTTATGGATTTTTATTTTCAAAAAAAGAATTGACTTGGTTTAGTTTTCTTTCACTTTTAAAGAAGGGATTTCAAATTCTGGAATCTACATTCAGATAACATTTATATAAATATTTTAATGTACAAATTAGTATATCATGCTAATCATGGTGCTAGCACTTTTAAATTCTGCTTTCATTCAAACTATTTTCTCTAAAGATTCATTATGTGTGATTATGAAAATTACCATATTTTACTGGAACATAACAGACTTGTATTTTTCACTGTGTAATTTAGTTTAGAATATTTATGAACCAACAGTTCTAGATGTTGGCAACTGTTCCCTGTACTAGCTTTGAAACATAAATAAACTGCATTTTTATATAAAATAGAAGCTATAGTAATATACTTCTGAAATATTATTCTAAGAATATATGTAGATATATTTTAATATAAACATATAGTATATTGATGACATAAATACTTCTTTAAATTTTAGTTAATGTTCCATTAACTTAATTACAAACTGACAATGATGTCTTTTACAATTGTATGCAGATAAATACTCTGGTGTCCATCAGCATTTGAAAAGAATCATTCCTTTGAGACCTCACCAATGTACAGAGAGCAGTCATGTAAAAAACTGAGACATTAGTTACCTTTATCTCCTTTCCAACATGCCCACTAAATGAAACATTTATCTAATCTTATCAAAGAAAATAAATTTAGAAAAGTTAATGTATTGTTGGGGAAGAAAAGTGTTGGAGGATGCCCAGGCCTTGCCAATAAAAAGAAAGAAATACAGAAAAATGTCATAAAAGAACCCTGTAGAACAATACAAAATTCTAAAATGATGAATGAATCTTAATCACATTTACTAGCATAAAATTGCCTAAGAAGTTTAGAACCAAAGCCAAATATATTCCAAACTCTTTTGCTTAATGATTTGTTTAGAGCTCTGTGAACATGTGACAAAGAGCAAAAAGAGAAAAGAGAGAGAGAGCTTCTATTCTTTATTTCTCTTGTTCTCTCTCTCACTCTCTCTGTTTTAAAAAGACAGGGTTTCTCTGTGTACCTTTGAAGCCTGTCCTGGAACCTGCTCTGTAGACCAGGCTTGTCTTGAACTCACAGAGATCTGCTTGCCTTTGCCTCCTAAGTGCTGGGATTAAAGGTGTGAACCACCAGCACCCAGTTTATTCTTTTTTTCTTATTGCCTGATTTCTTTCTTTCTTTATTCTCTTTTTGGTATTTAGGGACACAATATTGTTTAGCCATTGTATTTAAATACTGGATAAAATAATTGGTTAATGATCACAACCAATCTCTTTTTAAAGGAAAAAGGGGATTATGGTATGGAAATGAGTACTTTGTATTGGTATGTTTTTTCAATTATTGATACAAATTCAAGGTCAATTTTGTGATGTGTATATTTCTCCTCTTGATTAAGTAGTGTGCTTATTCTGATCTTTTAAAACTTAATGCATAATTGAATATAGATTATAGATAGTTACTTATAATAGTCAAAACTTATAGTTAGGTTAGATAGGTTTTCTAGGTATACAGAAATATATTTGAGATAGATAAATAGTCTTCAAACCTTTCAAAGCCCTTCAGAAAATGGCATTTAAAATGTTTTAGGTTTTTCTTGACAATGAGAAATGTCTGCTCCTCGCACATCAATTACATCTGAGAGGAAGATGGGCACCGAAGAAACTCATTATGGAGTTTGCTTTAAACGTGGCAATATTAGCCATTTGGGCAAGAAACTGCTCTTGCCTGGACTGCTTGACTGTTGATGTATAATCTGGATATGCAGGACCCACAGGAAAGTGACTGCTGAACTCAAACAGTCCTTCAGGGTTTCTGATTCATGGAAGAGTCTACGAGACTTTCTGCAGGACACAGAAAAATGATTGACAGACTGCTAATGCAGATGGACAGTTTGAAATTTCCTGCTTTGCTGAGAAGTCTTCTGGACATATTGTGGACTATGAGCTGAAGATGGATGCCCCGACAATACAGAGAAACTTCAGGTGACTGTCCAGGCAGCAAGATGTCTCTGTCAATCCTAGTGTTTATATATTATCCTTCTGTGGTCTTTGATGGAGTTGAAGACAGATAATTATAGTTTTCCGTAGTTATGATAAAAGATAAGCTACATACTGAACTTTCGACTCACAAGGATGGGATGGATGATATTTTCTTTAAATTTTGCTAAATGTTGATAGACAAAATATTGTAACTGTGTTCTTACTTGATAACTGTTCTGTTATATATAATATGACTATGTTAAAATAAGGCTTTTCTTTTGTTTAGACAGAAAAGAGGAGATGATGGGGAAGTCCTGTGTGTATGTCAATAAAGCACTGTTGGCCAATAGGGAAGCAAGATATGTGGGACTAGGACTCCAGGAGGACTCTGTGTAGGAGAAACACAGGAAGTCACGCTGTAGCCCGCCAGAGAACTTTTCTCCAGTAAGAGAAATACTTAGATTAACGATTATGGGATAAATACATAAGTCAGAGCTATCCAGTAAGAAACAAGCAAGGCCAACAGCTTCATAATTAAAACAGCGTGTTGTGTGTTATTTGGGGACTACAACGCGGCAGAGCCCAGGTGAGAGGCGGGGGGATAAAAACCAAAGCTGCAAACAAGAGAAAGGCTTCACTTTACATGGAACAACCCCAGGAACCCTAATATAAAGGTATTTTGTCCTTGAAGGGCATGAAACTGAAAGAAGTGATTTCAAATTTTGAGCAAATGATAAATATCTAACTTATCTATTATTATATCCCAAATACAGTATAGATATGCAATTGAAATTACAGACAAATTTGATATTTGGAAATAACAAAGAAAACATATTTAACTGATTAACTTATTTTTTTATTTAAGAACCATAATCTACAAATCAAAAGGAAAATTAGAGGCATGAAAGTTCAATAAACAGTTTTCTATATTACAGTGAAACGACCAGCCTGTTGAAGAAACATCTAGTGATGAGAAGAAATATTTCCAACTTTACAGTTTACAGAGTTAATACACTGAAAGATGAAGAAATCAGAAACAATAACTATGTTATTTCATATTAATGTGTTCAACAAAATAGACATTTGTCAAACAAATATATACAAATACCCAAAATGTATATTAAAAAAGTTCAAAGCCCTCCCTCATTAGAGAAATATATAGCAAAGAAACAATGTGCTATTAGCTTCACACTAGTAAGAATTTTGATAAAAATAAAATAATGAAGTTAGTGGTAACAAAACAAGTATTACACACTGTTGATGATGTTGGAAAATTAGAGTCAGTCTTTAAAACAGTATGGAAGTTTATCATATATGAAAAACAGAAATTCCATGTTCATTACAACATATTTCATAACAGATGAAAACAATCTAAATGTTTATCTGCTAATAAATCAATAATGTCAGATATACATTGTAACTCTACAATGAGAAAAAGAAAAAAAACTCTTGACATATGTGTTCAGATTTATAGTAGACACTTTTACTCATATGTTAACTTGAAGAAAAGTTATTCTTTTCAAAATTGAAATTGAAAAATAGTCTCAAGACTTATAATAATAGAGAGGAAAACTAACATTGTTTTGCAAAGTAGTTTTGTAAATATATCAAAATTGTGCTGTTATGTTTTGAAATTTCAAAATAGCCAATCTCAACCTGTGGGTTGTTAACCCTTTGAAAACCTCTATATTTAAAAATGTTTACATTATGCCTCAAAAATAGTAGCAAAATTACAGCTCAGAAGTAGCAACAAAAATAATTTTTTAGTTGGGGGTCGCCACAACATGAGGACCTGTAATAAACGGCCACAAGCTTTAGGAAGATTGAGACCCACTGCTTTAGATGACTGTTTAGGCACAAATAAATGATATTTGAAATGATAGATTATTTTTATATTGATTTGAGCTTGATACAGGTTATAATTTTATGGAAACATTATATAATGCTCCATAATGATGGAATATTGCTATGTGGCAGGTAAAATTAATGACTTTATTATAAGATGTCAAAATTTATTGAATTATAAATGATACATATATAATTAAAAAATTAAAGGTAAAATCATTTTTTAATTTAATAAGAAAATTGAAACAGTTTAAATATTGAAATAGATACTAAATACTGAAAATAATATAGGACTATATAATAAATAAACATGTAATATATCAAATAGAAAAATTAATTAATTTATATGCAGTAAAATATTTTTAAAATCTACAGCAGAAATAATGAGCATTTTAAACACACAAAGAATAAAATAATTCATAACATATGTTTTTAGATGTAAAGAAACAAAGTATGTCATGAAGCTAAAAAAAATTACCAGATAGAATTTTAAATCAATGTTAGTCTGATAAGTTCAAATAAAAACAAAAATAAAATATAAATATTTTGAAATATAATTTCATATGTAGCTATAATATTAGTACTTAATGTTTGCAATATATATATGGAAATAATATGGGAAACTATCACTGTAGAGAGGAAAGGGGAAATCAAAATCTAGTTGTCAAATCTTTTACACATGTATGCAAAATAAATCCTAACCTGGTGTGCTGACACAGGTGTGGACGCCCAGCACTTTGGAGTCTATGGTTATAAGATGATAAATTGCAGAATCATGGATTTGTGGGAATAGTAGATTTCCTTTAAAAAGATAAAATTAATAAAGAATTATGATTGGACTGAGGTGGTGGGAACTGAACGATCAAGTGAGGAGCAGGAGAGAGGGTTTGTGGAAGGAAATGCGGGGAGGCACAGAAAAAATTAATGGGCATTTGAGAGGTAGTATGAAATTTTAGCACACTAGAAACTCTAATATATGTACATACATGAAGGTGGACTAAATGAAGTTGTCAAATAATGGGAAAGACAGAGTTACAACTGGTAATTTCTTATTACCAAATGATACATCCATTACCAGAATTGGGTTGTATCTAATTGAATTGTTGGCCAAAGGGAAACAATGGAAATCACCGAAGAACCAAGGCTGTGGCTAAAACTATAGGTTACCCTCCACCATTGTTCTATTGCTGAAGACGGCACCTACACAATTCATTGAAAACGGGAGGCTTCAAACTGGTGTCTACAGAGAGCACACAACCCTTTGTTCTAGTGTCTTTGGTAAAGGAAGTAGTCTGCACACTACCAGAAGAGAAATGTAAACCCCAAGTCAGCCACAAATCCTTTAATCTGCAATGTGTCCTGACTACAAAGCATGCTAACGCAATGGTGATACAATGCTTTTAGAAGTAACCAACCTTAATGGATTTGACTTAAGACACACTCCACAAGATGTTATGCAAGCTAAACACTGCGTAGGTGACCAGCAACCAGGGACTAGAAAGATCAGAGACACCAATGGTAAAGCATATAACACTGGTCTACAAAAAAAAAAAAAGAAAGAAAAGAAAGAAAGAAAAAAAAAGGAAAGAAAAGTAAGGAAGTAATAACAAAATGGTCCCTAATATTCTTCTTAAATACTCTTAAATCGGTGCTTTCTTTAGCTCTCATCAGAGAAGCTTCTCTTGAAGCAGATGGGAAAACTTGCGGACCCATGGTCGAACATTATGCAGAGAGTGAGAACCTTGGAACATTTCAGCACCAAATAGGATATCTCTATAAAATCCGTACCTCCAAAACTCAGGGAACCCTGTGGAAGCCGCCCCAAATAGGATGCCTCTATAAAGTCCCTACCCCAAAAACTCAGGGAACCCTGTGGAAGAAGAGGCAGAAAGTATAAAATCTAGAAGAGACTAGAGGAGAGGGAGTGGGCAGTAAGCAAACAAGGACCCCTCAACATGAGCAGAGTTCATATGAACCCATACAGTCTGAAGCAGTATGCAGAGGAACTGCACGGATCTGCATCAGGTCCTCTTCTTACTTAAGCATCTTTTGGGACTCCTAACTGTAAGAACAAGTGTATCTCTGTTTATTGTGCCTTCTTTTGGTCTCTTTTCTTGTGTGTCCTATCCCGCTTCAGTATGATACTTTTTGTTTTATTTTATTGTATTTATTTTAGCATACCTTAAAAATTAAAGAAAGAATGAATGAATGAATGAATGAATGAATCAATCAATCAATCAATGAAAATGCAGCCAAGAGGGTAAAGGTTCACAGCTTAATTGTCATTTTTACCTTCTGGAGAGGGAAAGTCTGTTTTCTTCAATGACATGATGATATTAACCATTCCTCGACAGGTTATATGTTCAGAAGTAGTTCCAACATATATTGGACTTCCAGTCTTTTTGTGTGCTTTTATTAGTTACAGTTTGGTGGGGTCTAATGGTGGGGGGTTGTTTGACTTTTCTGATTTATTTTTGGAGGTGCTGTTGTTATTTTGTGTGTTTGTTTTGAAAATTATTATAAAGTTGAGTGGGTAGGGTAGACAGGATCTGGAAAAAATTAGGGGATTAGAATTTTGAGCTTTAGATTCGAAGATTATTCTAAAGTGTCTTGGGAAAGCTAACTTTATGATTTGGGGAAAAATAAATGAAATTTCAATATGCTGAAAAATAAAGATTTATAATATAGACACTCAAGCAGTAAGTACAGATATCAATCAGTGAAGGATGCCTAGGGTGATGGTCAGTCTTGACTGATGAGAGTGTACATGAACTCATTAACATACAGAACTCCAGGTATAATTTTGGGAATACTTCCAGAGAAGTCAAACTGATGACAAGATATGCATCCTGAAGTCAGTTACACTGTGCTATCACAATAAATACAAAGTGGAGAAAGGGGGAAGAAAATTGAGACGTGACACTAATTTCCATCTGCTTCCAGTTTTGGGATGCTATGTGAACAGGAACTTAAGTTCCTGCCACTCGGTCTTCCCCACTGTGGTGGTGTGAATGAATCCCCTGTAAACATTGCCAAATGAATCTGTCTCTACTGCCTTTTCAGCTCTAACACACACACATACATAAATCTAACACACATGCAATCGCACACACACACACACACATTTAAACAGTTAGGAAACACATAGTTAATTAAAAGTCATATTTGTAAATCTATCATTTAATGCCAATTTAATATTTACCTCTAGCTTCGGTTATAAGTGTCCCTCAAGCAGCCATGAATTGGAAAGTGGTTGAAGCAAAGAAAACTAAGCGAAGGCCATGTGTTTGCATGATTCTTTTGGATCCTAGACCCTCACTTCCCTCTTTTGAATAATAATCATGTTCAGAGAGTTACTGCTAATTATAATTTTATGATTTGAAGAACTATAGTTTCTCAGAAAATATCAGTGATATATTTTATGCAGACAATTATCAAAATATTAACATTTTTGTAACTTTGGCAATATTGTTGTATATTTTGTGATTTATTAAAATTGTTAGCAGTAAAACCTATGTGGAAATGAACACTGGCCCATTTTACAATTCAGAGACCTTCCGTTCCCAAACTTTTATGTCATCTTGGAGTCAGGATAATGCATCATGGTCATTTTATCAATTAATCCAGTTCTTAAGTTCTCAGGGCTATATATATCTTCATTATTGGTCCTCTGTAGGACAGATTTACTAGCTTTCTTTTTATTACTAATCTTTCATCTCATCCCTAGTTATAAACAGTGAAATATCTGTGACAGTTTCACATTATTAATAGCTATAAATCACTAAATAACAACCCAGGTTTAAAAAAATGAATTTCGGTATTCAGGAAAAAAATATTGGAAACGGAATAATTCAAACAAGAGAATGACTCTTTAAAAATATTCCTGAGGCAAATGACATGGCCTGGTGACAGCTCAGAAAGCAAAGAGCATTGGTGCTTGGCTCAGAGATAAGTGGTAAAGCTTCAGCAGGATCTAAACTGGTCAGTATTCAGACAAGTGGAGGCCAGTAAAGACACTTGTCACCAAATCAGAAGATCTGACTTTTACTTGGAATTGAACATAACAATATTTATTCCTAAATACCTAAGACCTCCCCCTCCTCATTCTGAAAGGAAACAATGGACTCTAACAGACTTTCCTCCATGATTACCAGCTATTTCAGGTTACAACCCCACTAAACATAAAAATAAAGTTTTATAAAGTATAGTTTTCAAAAGTAAGATTACATTGGGGGGAAAGAAAGATACTATGTTAAAATGAGATTTCCTAAGATTTTGTATTTTTGTAATTAAATTTTGTTCTACTGACTGAACAATTTAGTACATGGATTGAAGGTTACTGACACTTTCATTGGTTAATCTGATTTTTTTCCAAATACATGCTTCCTTACTCTTGAACAGAGCTTTTTTTCTGACTATTCTGACTTACTAGCTGCAAAGAGCTGCAAGGCGAATTGTTCAAAGTGAAATCAATATTGAGTTCCCTGTTGTTGATAAATAATACTTTGCTGACCTCCACTTTCTAAACGGCTCTTTTTTCCTGCTTGGCAAACACAGGCAAGCAGCTAAAGATACTCACTGTCAAACACTCCTTGGCTTCTGGAGGTCAACAGAAAAAATGGAGGAAAACAGAGATGCCACCAACTCATGTGCCAGGCCAGCAAGATTCCAGATTTAGGTTATGTTTATGTGACATTTATCTAATAAGCAAGGCCAAACTGAATGATGAATGCTTTTCACTGTGTCTGTGCACAAATGGTTTATAAACAAACACCTGCCATAAATCACAAAAGCAGTTTGTCAACTGTAACTAGAAGCTAGATGCATCTTTATAATTACTTGAGACATCTTGTGTTCTGTTTTCATCTCTCTGACTCCACTTTTAGATCAACTATTTTATCCTACTTCAATACAACTGTTCCCATTCTTTTTTAAATGTGAGATTCTGGCCAAAATGTTTCTAGGAAAGTTCCTTTGTTCTCTCATGAGTGTGTCTCTCAAGATGTCTGATTTCAGTGGTGAGATCCCAATATATATATATATCAGTATCAGTCAGATGAATTTACCAGCCACTCTCCAAATCTCCAGTTCTTTTTTACTCACCAAATGCTAGTGTTTTCTTTAAAACAGCCTTTGGTCTTCCCACATTATCTGAATGGAGCCAATGACACTTACATTGGTTAAAAATTATCAAGTACTTTGGAAGACAGGAGTGGTCTTAGTTTTCCATCATTTGCTGAGATAGACATCATAATCATAAGGAACTTGGGTTAAATTGGCTTATTTGATTGACATATCTATATCTGAGTCTATCATAGAGGGAAGCCAAGGCGGAGAGGAACCTGGAAGGAAGAACAGGGACCACATAGGAGTGCTGCTTACTTGATTGTTCACCATGTTTTCGTGCCCAACCAAGGACCACATGTACAAGGGTGGCAACATGAAGAGTACCTTGGATACTCCAATATCAATTATTAATCAAGAAAATGATAACACAGAATGGACTAAAGATCAATCAGATGTTAACGTTTCCTCCAGGATGGCTCAGCTTGTTGACATAAATCTAGACGGCACGTGATAAAATGGCTCTAGAAACTGAAATCATATTGCACTCTTTGTAGATGATTGGATCAATGAGTATTTACTAATATAAATAATGCTGGAGTAATTAAAATGCTTGTCTTAAAATGTATGTTATGTTGTCTATCAATTTTTACCAGCACTGTCTACTGTCAATAAATGTTCTAAGTATAATAACAAAATCTTAGTAGAAAATAAAGCATAACAAATAAAGGTGAAAGGACAAGAGTTTGGTTATAAGTTTGAGTTTGAATTTGACTCTCCGAAAAATGTTTTTGCATTTGTCTTCCCCTGTGTTAATACTATCTAATCGATGCAACAGGCATTCCTTTTATTCACACTGTTTTACCAAATAATTTTACAGTAATCATAGAACAGAAATTGTAGAAGAACACAATAAATGCAACAACACTTGGGTCAGACCATGTAATTTCCCTACTGAATACAATTTCACCCCTCTGTGCTTATTAAACACAAGAATACTTTGTGTATTTGAATGTACTGAGTCATTTTGGCACACTCTGTCTATGATCTTGCCTATCTCTAATGAGATCCACCTCCATCACATTGGATCCTTGGAATGCAAACTAGATATTCTTTTCCACACACATTTTTAGTTTCCTAAATTACTTTATAACTAATTTATAATCATAATATTGCTACTGACTAATCAACTTATTTTTATGTTGGCTTAATGGGCAATAAACATTGCCAAAAGGTATAATTTGAATTAGTCCAATTAGTGAGTTATGCATATTGCTTACATATTATTAGTGTATCTATACCTTTACTATTTGAACACTTAAATATTGGCTGGTAGATTTCTGTAAATAATATTAAACAAATTGTTTATGCCTAATTTCATAGTCACAATTATGGCATTATATATCTGAAAGCTTCATTTCAGTAACAGAGTATTACTATTCCCATAAATAAATGAGGCCAAGCAGAGTATTGGTTATACAAAATTTTAATAGTGCATGGAATTATATGACCAAAAAGTCACATTTATGTTTATGATACTTAGATGTTTCAGATTCCAATAAGTACCAAAAATATAAACAATATGAATATTAATAATTTAGAAATAAATAATAGGTAAACATGAATAAAATCTCAAAATTAATGAGCATATTGATCAACTTGAAAAATCTTAGGAATGATAGTACTTAGGTATAATTACAGGATATTCTAAAAAAATTAAACAGTGCAACGATGGACTTTTTATCTTGTTAAATGTGACAAATTAAAAAAGCTTTTTATAAAACTGGAAATGATTCACAATTGTAGTATTGGTTTGTACATTCAGTCTCTAAATATTAAAGATTATTCAGTGACTGATGTGACTAACATAGACATGTATTAGCATATCTGCTAAGATGGTGGATTTCAAGAGATCAAGATAACACTTGTGGTTATATGCAATAATAAATAACACATTAAACATTTAATGGATCATATGCACCCATATTCTAGAAATTTTGGCTACTGATTTTGCATTTTTCATTTCATTATTTTAATTTTGAAATAACTTTGTAGAGTGTATCTCATAGATAAAGTCAATCTATGTTCCTTAGTAACTCAAATATTACTGTTTGGTCTTTCAAAATCATGTGCTTCTTGTTTTTTATTTGTTTGTTTTTATTTCAAGAACTTCAATTATCTGTACAGATTATTGAATTTTTATTTCTTGTAAAGCCAAATAGTTTCAATGTGCCATGATAGACATTTATTTCATTTTACTTGAAATGTATTAGCCATCAATTATCATCTAATATTTTTCAACATTTTGTATATTCAAAATTGTCCTGTCCTACACATTATTTCTGTGTTTTAACCTAGTTGTTAATTGGAAAATATAATATAGAAAGTACTTCTGAGTCTCTAAGTGACTGACCAAGAAGACCCATAGTTGCAGGTGTTGATGTGTGTTTCTGGATACCTGGCTGCTGTCTATCAACAAGATTGATTATGTTGAAATTCATAATTTATCTGTTGATGATGTCATTGGGAACAGAGTGAGTGGCAAAGTAAACAGAGCTTTTGGGGGGAGTTTTTTTGTCACTCTTAGAGAATAGATTATTTAACCATATGATCTGCCAGATAATAACAGTAATAAGCTAAAAACGTTTGTATTTTTGAAACAGAAAATCTGATATGCAAGAAGAAAGCAAATCACATGGCAAGAAGTAAATTCCATCAGAAATATGCCATAAAAACCAGGCATTGTAATGCTTTTATATATCTACTACAAATAGGGTGCTGCCTATTTAAGTTTCTTGTACTTTGTTAAGTTTGTAATGAGTAATAAAGTTTTAGTTTCATGTGTGTTTTTCTTTTTAGTGCAAAAACAACAGCTTTAAATGTGTTATATTATCCGTCCTTGGGTCTCAATAAACACATTGACCACTGATGCATTCTGAATGACTGCATTAGATTGCTCAACAAAGTAATAATTAAGCAAGGTTCACAATATGAACTGTGTAAAAAGGCTTAGATCTGCCAAGTTCTAGATAATCACGAAATGACTGAATCAAAGCACGTGTGTTTTTGAACCATATTTATTTCCTAGAATTCCTGATAGAAGTTTTGTTCCTTCAACTCTATTTTCACCATCCTTTATGATGCTTTTAGAGAACAAATGCCAAAGATTATTGTTGATGAAAACATGTACATATTTTTAATCAAAATAATGGAATCATTCATTATATTTGGAATTTTTTAAATAGCAGCTATAAAATCAATCAAAGCCTTACCCCCAGATTAATAGCTCCAGGAGAAAAAAGGCTAGATGAGCTTCCTGATACATTATCCAGTTCCAAAGAGCTCAGTCTTAAACACATATACATAGCAGTTAAATGGGGTCAGTAGGTTGTGTATGTGCATGTGTGTGTGTGTGCGTGTGTGTGTGTCTGTATGTCTGTAACAAAATAAATGAATTAATGTCTACAAATTTGAGAGGGATTGTTGGAGGTCATATACATGACTCATATATGAAATTCTCAAAAAATTAATATTTTTAAAAGTTTAAATTTTTAACTCAAAAGAGGAATTTCTACCTAAAGCAATAAAAATTAATAATTGAAAACTGCAGAATAACATGAAAATCTTGTAAATACTGAACACGAAAAGAAGGACAGAGAGACACATATTGCAGTAAAGCACAAAATTGCACAAAATAGTTAAATGCAATTTTGTCAGAAATAATAAGAAATTTAGATATACTGTAAAACATTTGTCGTTAAGAATTGAAATAAAACAAAAGAACAATACCAATAAGATAATACAACATACATAGGACCCAAGTTGGATTGCTAAAAGGTAGCTGTATCCTTGCCCCTTTAGTTCATATGTTGAAGCCTGATTTCTCAGTTAATCCAGACTGTCACTGTTTTGTGGGATGAGCCTTTGGTAAATCTGACTAGTTTTCTTACACATATACCAGGGGTTCTTGGTAGTAGACACATCAGGGAATACAAAAGGAAAAATAAGATTTTTAACGTGTCAAAATATAGTTAGAGAGAAATAGATAAGCTGTCATTTTCATTTTTATGTTTTTAATTAAAATAGAATTAATCACCCACTGTTGTGGCTTCAATGATAAAGCTCATATAATTCAATTCTTGTTCCCTAGTTGGTAGGAATTTTGGAGATGAATTAGAAGCTGTGGCCTTGTTGGAGGAGGTGTCTCACTGGAGTTGGGCTTTGAACTTTCAGAAGTCCAGAACACTCCTAGTTAGTTCTCTCTGTCTTATGTATGTAGATCAAGATGCAAGCCCATAGCCGCTGGCCCAGCATCATGCCAGCCTGATGTCATTCTCTCTACCATGATCACCATGGATGCTACCACTACGTCTCAGGAAAGATGAGCCCCGAATTAAATGCTCATGGTTTTTCGTCATGGAAATAGAAAAGTAAGCAAGACAGTTGTTTCCCTTCTTTTCATACAGTCTCTTTAGTCCTCTACCTCCAATCTGTCTCATGATCCTCTACTTAATTTATGTCCTCATTTTTAAACTATTATGGTTACACACTTACACACACATATGAACACACAATATAATACTACCTGCTGAATATTTGGGGGAGCTTGTTTGTATATTGTGTCTGTGCTGACCACTTTGACTACATAACCAATTAGAGGACTCATAAGAGGGAGATGCTAATGCTCACTCTGCCCAGGTGTGGGATTCTATGAATATTTTCCCCTTAGATTCAATGTCTGTTGACATTGCTATTGTTTCATTCTCATTTACGAAGACATCTGTAGGAGAGACTTACTCAAAGCAGGCTTCCTGATATTCTAACATTTACAGTCATTTGCTCCCTCTTCTATGCTGTTCCCTGAGCAATGATGCAAAAAGTGTGATATACATTGAGGCTGGCCTCCTCACCATTCTGTCGATCTCGACATTGTACCTAGTGATAGTTTTCTATGATGACCTTCATCTGCTATAAAGAGAAGCTTCTTTGATAAGGAGGCAGTCATACTTATCTATAGATAAAAGGGCATATTAATCTTTGCATTTAAATAATGCCAATGTGGTTACTTAAATAATAATTTCATCCATAGCATCATATACTTGAATGTTTGGTCCCAAGTTGGTGGAACTGTTTGGGAAGGATTGGAAGATATGACCTTGTTGGAGGAGGTGTGTCACTTGTAGTAAACTTTGATTTCAATAAAAAGCCCATGTCATCCCAAATTAGTTCTCTTACTCTCTGCCTTAAGTCTGTTGTTTCAATGTGTAAGCTCTCAGCTACTGTTTCAGTGCCATGCTCCCCATAGTGATGGTTATGACTAACACCTTGAAAAGGTAAGCATGACACCATCCCAATGAACTATTTCTTCTGAGATGCCTTGGCAATAGTGTCTCTTCAAAACAATACAAGGGTAACTTAGACCACAGGAATTTTTTTCTTGTATCAGTGCCCAGTGTGTGGTGGTTTTATGGGAGTATTTGCTGCCACACATATGGCAAAAGGATACAGAAAAGATACAAAGTATTAATTCTTTGGATTAAAGGAATCCAAAACTTCTGATGTGAAAATGAAATATGTCTAGAGAACACTGGAAGTTTTTCAAATTTCTAAATATATTGTGATTGTATAACCCATAGTCTTATATCTTGATATAAGTCCAAGTCAAGGAAAGGATTTAAACATGTGAATGTTTACATCAAGTTTCACAGCAACCCTAGCTATGACACCCATAAGGGTGGAAATGACTCAGTATTGACATCAGCTGATTGACAGATGGACAATTTTAGTATATGAAGAAAAAAAAGCAGTTTAAAAATCAGCACACTATGATTTGCAATAAAACAATAGATATAAGGATGAACCATCAATAATTACTGTCATAGTCAGATTTCAGATAAAATATCTGCTATCTTCTGTACAGATTTACACAGCAGAGTATTTGATCCAAAAATTGTTCTAGCTCATATTTCTTTATAATACAGCTTTATATGGTAAACAAAATGAAAATAATTCAAATGTTTGCCAAAATACAAGTAATAAATACATTATAACAATTTTATTAAAACATTGGCCAGGTGATTGTGGTGTATACCTTTAATCTCAGCTATTGACAGAATTAGGCAGGTGGATCCCTATCTGTATGGGACCAACCTGGTGTATGGGGCAAGTTCCAGAACAGCCAGGATTGTTACACAAAAACCCTGTCTCGAAAAAGAAAACAAAACAAGAACAAAAATAAATATCTATATATACATGTACCATGTTAATAAGGGTATTGATAAATATAAATGCAGAGTGATAAATATATTCAATCTCATTTCTATGATTATATTAAAAGGAAAATTGACAAAATAACTTATTTTTTGATAAAATGAGGTATTAAAATAGTTAAGGAATTAAGAAGAATTATATTTTTAATGAATTCAACATCATTAATTGAGATGAGTGATTATACTATTAGATAATGCATAGAGTTTTCTTTAAGTTTTACAATATCCATGTATTTTATATTGAAGTGAAAAATCTTCAAAATAAATAGCTATATAATAATATTTTTTCATGCAAATCCTCCAATTTGCTTTGGGATTTATATGGAAATTTTCAGTTAATCTTTTTTTTTTTTTTTTTTTGGTTTTTACAAGACAGGGTTTCTCTCTGTATTGTTTTGGAGACTGTCAGTCCAGCCTGGCCTCGAACTCGCAGAGATCCACCTGCCTCTGCCTCCCGAGTGCTGGGATTAAAGGCATGCGCCACCAACGCCTGGCTCTCTTAATCTTTTTATATGAACAGTAGTCTTTACATTAATATAATTTACCTTAATATGTAATTTGCATTTTATGTAGTTGGTCAAAGAGATGGTTTAATATCATTTAATTATTCCATGTATAAATTTTCTATAATTTACTATAGCATTTTACATTATTTCCAAATTTAAAAATATGTAATGAGTAAGCATACTTGACACTATATAGTCTTGACATAATTTTATAAGTGAATACAGCTAAAGACATATGGCAAAAGTTTAAAACGTTTATCTGCCCAGTTTCTAAGATAATCAGTGAAGCTTGAATTGAAAAAAAACACATCTTTGTAGATATATTTGAGTATGCTACAATTATCTTTGTTATATATTTATTTAGTAATCATTGGAGTGAATTTAAAACATTTCAATTCTCAGCAGCTGTTCAATAATTATATTTAATCATGATAGTATAAGTAATTATTTACAAGAAAGATTATAGGAATAGGAACATTAATAACATTTTGTGTTTCTTTTCCCTCTAACTGCATGCTAAAATAGCTCCAGACTGTTTTGTGTGGGGAGGAATTTAATTGGAGATATTCTAAGTCACTTTATTTGAACTTCATGATCTCTGACTGGTCACAGGTAGCCTCCCTGCTATAAACATACCTGTTTGTTCAGAATCTTTTCAATTAATCATAATTAGATGAATAATAATATCAGCAAAAACTAATGTAAATTACACGAGACATGCAGAAAAAAAGTCAAATCAACCCATCATTTATCCCTATAGCCACTTCACATCTGTTATGATATGTTTTTAAAATGAGGCAATTACTTTTTTTACAATGAAGTAGTTTGAAATTGTTTCATTTTCTAATTTCTTAGAATATATAAAACAATTAATTTTCATTTTATTTTATTTTGTATGTGTTCATACCTAAATTTTTTCAATTTTTTTGTGAATTATCAAAATTTAGGTGAGTTTAGAGTTATGTTTGCTATTGATTTTGGTTTGTCATAGAAGTAAAACTACAAATTTGAAACAGAGAAATTTGATTTTGTTCATTTATTTAAAGTTTCAGTTTTAAATTTTCATATGTGAGCAACACCTCTCCATCATTTCCACTCTTCAACTCACCATTCCATCTTGTCCTTCTTCCCTCCCCATATAGGGCCTCTTGTTAAACTACTATATTTACATGCATATCTGCACAAATTAATCAGAGTCCACATAAACTTTTTAAATATAGTTTACATACTGACTTAAATAGAAAAGCATATCACTTGTTTTTCAGTTGTTATGATAACATGCCATGAGCAGGACAACTTATAGAAGGGACAGTTTCTTTGAGATACAGTCCCAAGGGGTAAGAGTTCATATCCATCACAGCATAGAGGCATGGTAGCAGGAGAGCACAGTGATCCCATCTGGAAACTTAGATCTCCTATCTTGGAATGCAAAGCATGAAGCTGAAACTACCGACTGGAAATTATCCAGACTCATTAAACTCTCAAAGGCAACTTCCAGGAAGTAGAGAGGAAATCCCAGTTACCCTAGGTATCTTTCTCTATTATTCTCACTATCTCTCTTTCACCTCTAACTACTCACTGTTTCTTTATTTTTTTTTAAAAGGAAAGCCTGAATCCTGTGTAATATTGTGAGAGTTTCAACACTTAAATATGAAAAAAAAAACTTTTCGCAACAGGACTAGTGGAACACATTGCTCCGATGAGCAGAATGTGGAGGAAACTCTTGGAACAGATCTACTAAATTAGCACATGAATAGACACACCTGCTGGACCCTGTACCACACAGTACATGCATAGTGGTAAAGCAAGCAAACGTAACAGAGACTTGGAAAACTGAATTATAATAGTAATATTGCTGCACCTTAAATTAGGTCATGGTTATGGTAGGGAACGATAGATTCCAACACCGACTTTAATTTAAAAGTCTTAGACTCACTGCTACAGAAATGTAAGCACAGCTTGCATTATGGACACAGAGTACCTGAAGGAAGATCTGAGTTTTGGCCTTTAGGGCAGAAACAGAAACTCCTAAAACCGAGAAGCAAAATGGAAATTAGATGTCCTCCCTTATGACATTTCTTTTGCATTTCACAACCCAGCAACCAGCAACGGGGCTATTGCTTCTGGTCCACGACTGAATTTGTTTAAATGTGTAGCTAGTTAAAATGTTCCTTTATCAGAGGGATTAAAAAAAAATTACACGCAGATAAACAGGTCTTTCTAATGATGAAAATTTGACTACCAGAAAACTGGTCAAATTCACAGAAAGATAAATCTCTTGTTTGTTTGAAAGTAAAAGTTAATACATCTTAGAAGGATCCAAAGGTGACATTGGAAAATGGTGGTAGCAGGGAAAGGACCTCAGTTCCAGAAATCAGGATTCGGACTGCTAAGTAGTAACTAGAAATAATCCCAGAAAATAACCACACAAATAAGAGAGTATAAAAGACAGACTTTAATCCTATTTCTTCATCTTATTTTTGTTTTTGCATGTTACTGAATAAATCTTATATTCTAAAATATTTTACCAAAATCACCACTACAACAATCTTAATATAATCTTTGGTTTTATCAAGGAAGTCACTTAGGTCAAATCCTGCATGTCTTTGTCATGGACATTTGAATCTGTGTTTTTTATTTGTAAATACATAATTAAGATTGATTTAATATGATAGAGCAAATGCTTTCCTTAAAGTCTAAAGCAAAACATGTATTTAAATAGAAGATAGGATTGATGAGTAGCAGTAGTTACCATTAATATATAAACTATTTTTTAAAATATCAATTAATGTGGCAAATTGGAAAATACACAGCATTACCTGTGTGTCTGTTTATAATTGTGGAAAGAGAACATTCATCCTCCATTCCCTTCTCATTTAATCCAGGAACATAGAATGATCCTGGGACAGGATGAGTTAAGTCTGAATGTAGGCAAAAACATCAGAAGAGATTTCATGGATCACAGGAACAAAAGAGTCCTAAATAAAATGAATGAAACTCCATGAGATTCAAATACTGATTAAGTCACTGGACTCTTTATGACAATTTTATGAACGCATGAATTTTTTCTCTGATGCAGAAATCCTTGCTTGGTTTTAAATACCTTTGACACATTGGGGGATGACACTCTGAATTACAACATAGGAGCTATTAGATTTTTTCTTTCATATTGCGAAACTATGTATCCTTTCCTTTTGCCTAATAATGTTATAATAAAAATGTTTACATAATAACCAGATCTTAAAATAACCTTAAACTTATAGATAACTATGCAGAAATACATTTAACAATTCTGTTTAAAATTAAAAAAAAACATATTTACCATGAACATAAAGTTGAAAGAGTGATTACAACAGAACAACAACAAAACAAAACAAACAAAAAACTATGTGCCATCAAGGAACACTGAAAGTGAAATAACAATTTCCTGTCATTGAGAAACTACACCTTATGTTAGAAAGTTGATCCTCTAACCCTGAGGACATGAATGTAGGGAACTTTACTCCACCCACTTGCCTAAGGTCCCTGGTTTCAGGGGCCTGGACTGATCAGCTTGGAGGGGAGGGAGAGGAAACTGGGATTGACATGTAAAACAAGCTATTTAAAATTTTTAAAAAAGCTGACTGACAATAGCTGAAAAGGTAGAGGCTAAGTGGGACTGGCAGACAAAAAGAGAGTGCAAAGAAAAAAACAAGGAGTCTCAGGAGTCTCAAGGAGATGCAGGGAAAGCAAGAGATGAACTTGCCACACTGAGAAATGATACTAAACCATGTGGCGGAGCACAGATAAGAAATATGGGTTACACTGGGCAGTGATGGTGCACACCTTTAATCCCAGCACTCAGGAGGCAGAGGCAGGAGAATCTCTGTGAATTCAACGCAGCCTGGTCTACAGAGCAAGTTCCAGGACAGCCTCCAAAACAATACAGAGAAACCCTGTCTCAAAAAAAACAAAAGAAGAAGAAGAAGAAGAAGAAGAAGAAGAAGAAGAAGAAGAAGAAGAAGAAGAAGAAGAAGAAGAAGAAGAAGAAGAAGAAGAAGAAATATGAGTTACTTATGAGAGGCCTCACCCTCCCTGGGGAGTGGGTGGGGAGATGGGATGGGGTTTGGTGGGGGGCATAGGAGGACAGGAGGGAAAGGGAACTGGGATTAGTATGTAAAATAAGATTGTTTTTAATTTAAATAAAAAGTTATTTTTTTTAAAAAGTAACATAACAAGTAGCAGTAATAATAAGTACTTCCCATGTATTGAGGTTGAAAAAGTGACCCAGTGTGAGAAGTAGGGTCCCAAAGCAGAGGCAACCCCTTACTCACTGTTAAGATTTCCAGAAGAAGATGAAGCTACACAACTGTGACATATGTGCAGAGGGACTGTATCCAGCCACTTGACTACAGATGTTATCATCTGTAAGAGTTTCCTGGTAGAGTGTTTGGGGTTGCTTGTGTACACTATCATATCATTTATGAATGATACTTTGACTTCACCCTTTCCAATTTATGTCCCTGGATTGCCTTTAGTTGTCCCATTTCTCTGTCTAGACCTTAAAGTACTATATTGATATGGAAATAAAGAGTTCCTGTCCTTTTCTAATGACTGACAGAAAGGAAGTGAATATGGATGGGATGGGAGAAGGGGAATAAATTGGGAGAGGCAAAGTATAATAAGTTTATAATATATGAGGAAGAAATATTTTTAGTAAAGGTGGAAACATTGAATCAAAATAGTTCATATAGTTAAATGAAATAAGATTCCTAAATGCAAGACCATAAGAACAATACTTTATAATAATTATAATTGATCAGATTTATGTTACACATGACGAAAGCTGAATTGCAACTCTCTGCTACGGGGAGCAATTATTGGTATGCAATAACAATTGTGTTAGTACATTTCAGATAAGTGGACTCTTCACCAGCAGTAATTCATTTCTTGAGAGGGAAATTAGAGCATAATCCCTGATCAAATTTTATGTTCTAAGATTAATGAAACTTGAATTTAAGTGTCTAATGATACAATTGCAAAGTCAGTTATTAGGCTGGATATTTTCATAGCATATTTATAAAGAATTTCATATATTAAGAAAGTTGATAATTACATAACTTGAAGCATTTATTTAGAAATAATATAACAAATGAGGTAAACTTATACCTGACATAGAAATATAATAAAATTGAGAATAGAGAAAAATGAGCATCATTAGAAATCAACAAGTACTTTAATTATTAATATTAATGTTGGTGTTATTAATATTAAGTATATTAATATTAATGTTATTAACACATATATTTTAAAAATGGTATTATATTAAACATATTGAATATGAAACAGCACCTCAAATAAAAGGTAACATTCATAAATATTTGTGGGACATAAATCATTTAGTATTATGTCATATATCAGCCACAATGAATTCTTATCTTGCAAATTTCTTAAACCATAATTTTATTCCAGCAGATTTAGATTGCATATATGGTTAGTTTTGCATATAAATTGCTGTTGTTGAAGACCATTTGTTCAAAATGGTGAAGAATGTCAAATTAGAAAGGTCATAGCTGATTTTACATTCCCCTGAGTGTAAACAGGTTCCCAGAAGTGAAGGACTATAGGAAGAAGCATGAAAAGAGAGTCTGAAATAAGGAACTTCTTGGGTAATTATTTTACATTTTACATGCTTTCATAACACCAAAGTTAATCTACTTGATATTCCTAGATGGGATTCAACTCAATAGAACATTTAAGTATGAATATTAGTATATGGTTTGATTGATGGGATTCACAATAACATTTTCACTCATGCATGTGTTCTTGTTTTGTAATTTCACTCCTTTGCTCTCCTCTTCTCCCATATATCTATCCAACCCCTAGAAATATTTCAAGATAATGTAAAATAATATATTGTAGATAATAGTCATATCCTTTTAATGTGGAGAAAATGACTTCTTTGATATTTTAACTTTCATTTATTTACTCATTTATTAAACTTTTATTCTTTCATATATTGCACCTATTCTACAATTTCTTCTCCTTCCACTCCTTCCTGTGACTCCCCCATGTCCACTCTCCCCAAGATGGACTCCTTCTTTCTTATTCAACCTCAGCAATAGAAATTATTTCTAATTTATGTAAATAAATGAATAAATGTAAACTGATTTTATTTATACTAACTAATATTTAGAGAGTGTTAAAACATGATTTATGTAGTAACATGATGCTGATAACTATATCTTCTCTACTATGTTTCTACACAGTAATACATAAGGACTAGAGATGAAGCTCTATTAAGAGGAGCCTTCTTGTCTGGAATGCTCAGAGATCTAAGTTGTATCCCCAGTTACCATAAACCCAGTGTCGTGATTTAAAGCTTGCTCCACAATTGGAGATGGAGGCAGAAGAATCAGAAGTTTAAATTCCCATTAGGCTATAGAGGCTTGAGTCCAGCAAGGGATACATGAGCACTCATTTCAAAATTAATTAGTAAGTTAATAAAAAAACCTAGTAGCTAAATGACTGAGTACTTCCTACCCACAACAATGAAATGATCCTTACTATATTTCTCACCTGCTCTGAAATAATCAATGATCAAACAAGTTCATTTGAAGAGAATTGCTGGCTTAAAGACATCCAAACTGTTTTTTAACTATTCACAGATTTTGTTCCACTAAATAGTTACTTATGTTGCATTACTGCTGTTGTTCTTTCTAAACAGAGTCTTGCTATTTACCCAGGCTGACCTTGGTTTTGGGATCATTGTGCTTCAACCTGCCAAGTGTTGGGATTATAGCAATACTATTGCACACCCTGAAAAGACTTACAGTTCAACTTTGTATAACCAATTATCTTACTTCCCCAGAAAAAAATAGCAGTCTAATATATGTATATTTAATAAGGATTTTGCAGGGTATTAACCCAACCACAGATGGCTGAACTGGGTCTGAGGAAGGGTAAGTGCACTGCCAGCCTGTTCCCAGCCTCGCAGGATCCATACACAGGAGGGAGTCTAGTCAAGCAGGAACTCACTTATTGCTTCACAGCAAATATCTTTTAGAGTAAAAAACCACAGAGGAGGAAAATAGCCAGCCAATGGTTTTAAAGGTCAGCCTATCACTAGGTGCCCTTTGCTTCACCTAGTGAAAAGGAGCTGTTTATGGAATGACCTCATCTGGTTCGATCTTGGTATCTAATCACCCTTTCTTGTAAACATCTCAGGACTCACCCTCCTGACTTCCCCTTGGTGCCATCTCTAACTGACTCATATGTCCTTCAGATTCCCCCTTTTTGTTTTAGACCATGACCCACCTCATATCAAAGTATAGGCCTCTTGGCACCTCTGCAGAGGTTCACCTCTTATAGCACCTTTTGTCAAGGTTCACTCAAAAGGGATATATCCTTAGGACTGAGCCTATCACAATGTACAGGAGGGGTCATCAGTTGGATCTCTTAAGTCTTTGCTCTCATTAGTCTGACCAGCCTATTGAAAAGGCAAGGCCCAAAGACACATAAGGTTATTATTATAAAGGGACAAAACAGGGTGGAGACTAGGGTCATACAGAGGATTCCAGGCAATCTTGGGAAGGTTCACCCTCTCGACTTTAATGGGCTGCTCTGCCTTATCCAGGAACCCATGCCCATTTACTCACACCCCCATTGTGCATAGTAGAAGGCATTTGCTCCACCACATTTGGATATGTCCCTTGCTGTTCAATTGCTCCTCTGGCATATGTTAAAGTCACTGTCCAATAAATCTTCCCTATTGGGAACATGTGAGCAGCAAGGGGTGTGGAGGTCTGATAAGTAGTGCAGGCAGCACTCCTGCAATTCTCCACAAGACCGTCCTTGATGAAGAGGAGTCCAGACTCCCATGACTCAAGATCCTTGGGCCAGGTCAAAGCAGAGCCAGAGCATGGGCCATCAGGTTGGGGTACTGCATCATTGGTGGTGCTTTTGAGGACATCTCTATTGGCGGCATTGATCATCATTCATGTCACCTTTTGGGGTGATGAGGGTTCTGCTGGGTGGTCACTGGAGCAGTCAGCATCAGCAACAGGAGCATTAGAGCAGTCAGAAAGCATGACATCATCTGTAATTTTTAAAGAACATAAGAGCTTCTTAAGTGTCCGGCGCCATTAGACATGGTTAGGTATCATTTCAGAAGATGAGCCTTGACCACCATTGTCGCTTCCTTTCTTTGGTGGTTAGCCTGTTATTGATCATCTTCCTGCATTGTGGGAAGAGGCAGGAACTTTATATTTCTGTCAGGAGTCATATAGGTGTTCTTCCTTTGTAATTAACCAGTCTGGACCCTTCAATTGGGATGTTAGAGGGTCTTTCCATTTCACCTTAACTTGGGATTTCAGGTCTAGGTGGCCCCAATGTTTTTGGAACTTAGATTCGGTTGCTCCCTTAGAAAAATTCAAATTATCAATAGTAAATAAAGTCATTCCTAGTTGTAAATGGAGGCTGATTCCCACTTTTTGTTTTGTTTTGTTTGTTGTTTTCTTGAGACAGGGTTTCTCTGTATTGTTTTGGAGGCTGTCCTGGAACTACTTCTGTAGACCAGGCTGGCTTCAACCCTTTTTGTTTTAAAAGTTGTTTGTTAAGACATTGATGGTATCTTTATACAATTGCTTGTCCCTGAGGCTTGTAAGGGATTCCTGTAGTATGTTTGATGTGCCATCTATTGAAAAACTCTGCCATGGAACTACTATCAAAGCGAGGTCTTTTATCAGTCTTAACCCGTGTGAGTAATCCTAGGACTGTGAAACTTTGGAAGAGTATGCTTGAACATGTTTTGTCTTTTCTCCTGTAAGTGCTGTGGCCCAACAGGCTCCTGAAAAAGTGTCTATGGAGAAAAAAACTACTTCTGTTTGCCAAAAAAAAATGGAAAATGAGTAACATTGGTTTCCCAGAGGGTATTAGGCCATAGACCTACCATCTGTAGAGGGGGTTCTCTTAGATATGGTTGACATGATTTGCAGGTGTGAACTATCTTTTTTACTTCTTTTGTAGGAATCATTAGGAATCTATTATGCAGTCCCCTCCAATTGATGTGGGTCATATCATGCAACTGGGTGACTTCCTGTAGGTATAGTGCCTCTGAGCCTGTTGGCTGTCTATATTCCCATTCATTGCCCTTAGTCAGGAACCCTGGGAGGCCAGAGTGCCCGCAAAGGTGTTGAAGGTAAATTGGTGCCTCTCGACCCTCTAAAAGGGCCTTAAGAGCCACCATGAGGGGTGATATGGGTTTATTATCTAACCAAATGTGTGCTTGTGGGATATGGGGAAGTAAGTTAATCACATAGAGACTATTTGAAAGAAGAATGGAGGGTTCTGAGATGTCTTGTAATACCAGTGTCACAGTCAGCAATCCCATATATTGAACAGGACCCTGGCAGAGTTGAAATCTTTGGTGGCTTGATATCACTTGGTATCCCCTAAAGGCAACTAGGCAGAGCCTGCTTGGCCTCTGTTAATGGAGATGCAAATGGCTTTGGGGATGGGTTTGGATGGAAACAAGGAGGGAATCTTGAGGGGGAGTCTCTGTAAAAGAGGAACCCATTTGGACAGTCCATAGTGGCAGTCAACACTCTCCATAAATCCCTCTAAGGTGAGAGAAAGGCAGTTGTTAGCCTGAGAATGCCATTTAACATCCGCCACCCAGAAAGGTAAGACAATGGTATGGGGGTCTACCCAATAGTGTCGCTGGGCCTGGGTCCTGCCCTTAATAATAGTGTCAGCAAGATCATCTTCCTGAGAGTATACCAGGGGTATTTCTCCCAAAGATGTATGGATCCATTCCAACATCTCCTCATCCTGGGTTAGAACCACTGTAATCAGGGAGGCTCCAGCAAACAGTGAGAGGGACAAGGGCCTAGTCACCAAATACCTCCTTAGAGAGCATTTGTCCAAGGCCTTCTGAAGCATCTCACAGGGCTCCTTTGTCATGGGTATATTATCATGAGGCACCTTGTCCTTTTGCAGGTCCTATAGGGTACCAGGTCTTCTGTGTGGATTGACACTCAGGGTCTTACTCAATTAATCTCCCCCAGCAAGTGCTGGAGCTGAGTCAGGGTCATAGATCCAGGCACCCCCAGTACAGGCTTAAGTGTACCAGCTTGTGTCAGCATGAGGCACTACCCAAGTACTTTGAAGGAGGGCACATTTGGACCTTTTCTGGGGCTACAGTAGGCCTCCCATTTTAAGCAACTGGAGCACCTGGGCTACCAACAACTCTAGATATGCTGGATCCTGATGTCTTAATATTAAATTATCAATATAAAGATATATTATTGAATCTTTTGACTTTAGCATAGGCCATAAGAGAGTAGCAAGATACTGTTGACAGATAATCAGGCTATTAGCCATTCCCTGTGGCAGCACTACCCATTCAAAACATTGATCAATTTGGAATATATCCCTTCCTTCACCTAGGGCATGGGTGGAGAGGGCTTAGCCCCTCCTGGCCTATTAGCATGGGTGGGCTGTGTTGAGGACAGTCTCTTTTATAATGTCCCTCCTGCCCACATCTAAATCATGCCCCTTTTCCCAGCAGCCTCGAGGACCCTTGACACTGGGTTGTAAGGGCCTGGGTGATGGCTTCCATAACATGGGGTCTTCTGTGCCTATAAGGCTAGGACCAGAGACTGGGATTGGTATTACTGGGTACCTACATCTTGGGAAGCTATCACCTATCTGCTCAGGGAACTGTCTTTTAATCCCATGCAGGCCATTCTATGGTCCCCATTCATCCCTTCCCATGCCAGCAGTTTAATAAATTGTTTTCTGAGGTCCCCTGGTGGCAGTTTATACTGAATGCTCTGCTGGACCCAGTCTATAACTCTGGCAAGGGCTTGCTGGTCTTATGCCTCACCCCAGCTATGAGGTACTCAGTAGGCCCATCATCCAGTTTACTCCAGGCGTTGAACCCAACCTGCCTTACCAATCCCAATACAGCCCAGGGACCACTGCTTGCTGGACCCCAGTAGAGTAACTGTCTCTCATTCCTGACAGCATAGCCCAGGTAATAGGGATGATGGGATTAGCTTGTCTATTTGCCTCAGCTTGTACCCTTCATTCCTCCTAACAAAAGGTACAACATTTGATAAACTGATAACTTGGGAGGACTGCCTTAGCCACATCCAGTCAGTGGCGATGCATGGATGATATGCGATGTCCTGCAACAGGGTCTGTGCCAAAGAAGAATTAGAGTCATCTTCCACCACTGCCTAGCAGAGCTCTTTAAGATCCTTGGTTTACCAAGGATACCAGTCTAGAGAGGTCTGCCGGTTCTGGGTACCAGGTTTACAAGGTAGGCTTTGGAGGCCCTAGATGCATCCTCCTGTCCCTCGTTGATTTGATAGATCTCCACATAAACCAGGTCTTGACCTGCTGCTGTCTGGTTTATCATAGAGGTCCTAGACCCATGGATTTTCCCTGAGGGCAGTATAGGTTGGCCCAACCCCCTTCCTCCTGGGATCATGAGGAGGGGGTCTAGAGTTATTTGGGATGGATGGTTCAGCCCATTCCTCCTCTGCCTCATCCTTAACAAAGATCTCTGGTCCCTCTACTTATTCCTTCTTACTGAAAACAGAGTTACCCATACTAAGGGTCTCATTTATCCTGAGAGATTACTTGGCCTCTGCTGAGATGTAGGTCCTTCAGACCCCATGCAGGTTCTCAGTTCAACCACAGAAGGCTGAGCTGGATCCAAGGAGGTGTAGGTGCATTGCTCACCTGTTTGCCAGCCTCCCAGGATCCCGGAGACAATCAGATGCAAAAGGGACTGTAGGCTCCAAGGGACACTGTAACAATAAGCGACACACAATTACTGAAAGTAAAACTAAGTATTTATTGTAGAAATTACTCACAAGATACCAAACAAGTAACCCAGATGAGCCAAGCAGTTTTCAGCTGCCGAACCGGAAGCCGTACTCCAGGAAAAGAGACCGAGACTTCCTGTGTGCTGTCTTTTATACCTTCCCCCGTAACGCCCCCTAGCCATGCCCAAAAGTGGGCCTGGCTAGTGACGTAGTTCCGCCTACGTACGTATACGTCTTTACGTCCAGCCATATACGTCTTTAGTCCTGCCTAAAGTGGGTGTGGTTAGCGGTGTGGTAAACTGCCCTTTTATTACCTCATCTGTATGCGCCTCTAATAAGTCACATGTTTAATGGTGGCATACAGACTTCCTCCTACAGGGATGGATGGTTCAGCCCATTCCTCCTCTGCTTCATCCTTGACAAAGATCTCTGGTCCCTCTACTTATTCCTTCTTACTGAAAACAGAGTTACCCATACTAAGGGTCTCATTTATCCTGAGAGATTTCTTGGCCTCTGCTGAGATGTAGGTCCTCAGACCCCATGCAGGTTCTCAGTTCAACCACAGAAGGCTGAGCTGGATCCAAGGAGGTGTAGGTGCATTGCTCACCTGTTTGCCAGCCTCCCAGGATCCCGGAGACAATCAGATGCAAAAGGGAGTCTAGTCAAGCCGGAACTCATTTATTGTCCACAGTAAGCATCTTTTAGAGCAAAAAACCACAAAGCAGGAAAACAGACAGCCAATGGTTTTAAAGGTCAGACTATCACAAGCTTAGGTGCCCTATGCTTTACCTAGTGAAAAGGAGCTGTTCAGGCAGTGACCTTATCTGGTTCAATCTTGGCAACCAATCAACCTTTTTCATAAACATCTCAAGACACACCCTCCTGACTTCCCCTTGGCACCATCTTTAACTGGCTTATGTGGCCTTTAGACCTTTATAGACTGCTTCCTGTGGTCAGTGCAAGTAGTCTTTGCTAGAATTTAAAAGCAAATATAAGCATCAATTGTTTTATTTTTTCTATTATTAGCTATAGTTTTCTTCTGACATAGAATGAAGAAATACTTCATAAGTAAAAATGTTACATGTTGATTTGCAAAGTGCAACAAATCCACTTGTTTGGTGGTTAAAGACTGAATAAGGATATATCCAACAGGGGGATGTTTTTGTATCATTGCTCAGCTAGAAAATTTTGCCTGACATTTCCACAGCACTCCTCCCAATTAAGAAGACAGCTGTCATACTGAAGGAACTGATAATCTATTCACATGTCACCTGAGAATGTTTAAGTTTAGCAGATGATAATTCACTAGAGAATGCTCAAGTTTAGAAATTAATGCCTCCTTGGAGTTTTGTCACTGACAACAAGGAAAAGATAACTCATCTTGATTGTCTTTCTGGGTTTGCAATGTCAGTCTTGTTTGGAATTGTGGCAAATCACAGAAGAAGTGCTCTTAAAAGTAGCGTTGTATGAAGATGAGGATAATTTGTGATTTACTTTGCTGTGGCTGTTGTTGTTATTGTCTAGTTCATAGTTTGGTTGTCATATTGGTGAAAATTTGTGGGATGCAAACTCATGGCAAATACTCTGATCCTCTGCTTCTTCACATCTTTTTCATCTATATGCATATATTTATACAGTAAATTGTATGTATAATAGGTTTTATAAGGGATCTAGTTAATGATATGATTCCTTATGGATTTTTCAGATGTCCTTATTTCCTATTGAAGTTAAGAAATAATATGTCTGAAGAAAAATTTCAAAGGTGCTTTCAGAATGTTCTGCTACTCTATCCCACAAAACTAGAAATATAAAACCAAATAAATTCAAAACATGATGGAAGAAAATGCTAAAGACACTAGCAACAACCAATGACATATCATTTAGGCAAGCAATAAACAAAACTGAGGAAAAATATGATCATCATTTGAAAACATCAATAAAATTGATCAGTTGAAAAACCAGAGAACAGTAAAAATCAATAAAGGCATAAAATGCCAAAATAGTGAGAATATAGTACATAATATGATAAACTCTGAAGACAAAGGAGATTAGTGAATACTGTAAACTCTCTTGGCAGGTAAGAGTTGTTTCTAATTATTATTTTCTTGATAGCCTGTGTTTTGTATGTGCCTGCTTTCACATACAAATGACTACTATAGTAATCATTTAGTTAGCAACCATTCACATCATAATAGTTCTCCACTAACAGTAACTGAGTTGTAATAGGCAGCCCAAAAGTTCAGAGTGAGTGAGTAGTGCCAGCATTTGTATAGACATGAAAAACATTTACATGAGAATGAGCTCCCTGTGGTCCTAGAATCTCTCACCCAGAGTTCTCTTGGAGATAAGGTCATACATGGACTCAAGGACACATGCATACAAATGATTTGTATTGCAGTCTTAACCAGAAAAAAAGCATAAGTAGCTTTAATTATCAAATTTGAGTTTTTAGTTCCTCTCTTTTGACTCAGTGTCATACTAACCACTAGTAGTAAGAGCTCCCCATGTAATCCCCATTTCCCTCCCCCTCATTGAACTTTTTTTTTTCCTTTTGTTGAGGTCAGAATTCTCCAATGATTGAATTGCTCCTGTTTTTCTACATCATTGTAGGTCATCCATGCACATGGATCTCATTTCCATATGCCAGCATAAAGACTGTTATTTTATATTTTTGGATCGATCCAAGCAGTCTTAGAATACGTTTACTTGAATCTGTAGTTACTTATCCTAACTGCTACTATATCCTTAAACATTTTAATCATCCTAAACCTTCACACCTTTTATCATTAATATTTTCAACCTTAGAGATCGTCTACCCAGATTAAAATATTTTACACTTTTGTTTCCCTTAAACAATGGCATCTATGATCAAACTTTCTACCCTAAAACACAACCAGGCTCATAACCAAATAAATTGGTATAGATGTCTATATAATATCTTTATTCCATGTTAATGCATTCAATACTATCATGAATTTAATAGGTACTGATTGGAAACCATGAAACAAGTAGAATTTACTTGATGCATTTCATTCAAGCAACATGTTTAGTGTCTAAGTCATTGCCACAATTATAATCTACTCAGTATTTTGTATTTGCTATTTTCTGACCTGTAAAATCTCCATCATCTGAATTATAAAATTCATTCAGATTTTTGTGTCTTCCTTTTTCCCCAAACTGGGGAACAGCGATTAATGTGGATAATTAACTTACACTTGAAGGCAAAGACTTTGCCACTGAACTATATTTCAAGTAATTGCTCTCCATTTTTATTTGAAGTTCAGCTATCTTGACCTGCTGAGTAGCCTATATAATAAGCCTGGAGTAGGCCATGAGGCTTAACGTAGTTTATTTTCCTTTTTTATTTAGATTGTGTCATTGTTGTTTGTTTGTGATTTGGATTTGCTTACCAATACTTACTGATACACTTAAAATTTAGTCTTTTTTCCATCAACCTACCACATTGCAAGTAAAGAAATCATGGTGAAATATACTCTGCTTTAAATACTCCATGCTTCTCTTTGGTAGGTCTTTACTGATGATGCAACGGTCTCTGTTATTTCTCAATTATCAGATAGTGATGATCTACCTCGCTATAGACTATAAATGGTTTTGTTTTATTCTTCTTCTCAACCACATCACACTTCTTCATAATAGTGAGTCTGCCAGGGCTTTCCTCCCCCTGTAGATTTCTCATTCTATTCTAAAATATGTGGACTTGGTAAATTCCTTCCCTATCCACTGTTCCCACAGTCTCTCTGGTCATTGAAGCTTTTCTTGATGAGGGATATGATTCTGTGGAATGCAATATTGTTTCTTTTTGAAATCAGTTTTGTCAAAAATGTTCATTTTTGTAAGACTTGATGCAAGATGTATTTTGTACTTGCCATAATAATGTTTAGACAAGATTCAAATTTTGGCATTCTACAACTTAGCACAGGGATTATCTTCTGTTATACGTGTTCTTACTAACTGCTGTGAAAATTAGAATCTATTTAGGACTAATTTCTTTTACAAAAAAATTCATGTAAATGTTCATTTGTTACTTGGTCATTCAGAAATAAGCAAATAGAAAACAGAAAAAACCTTTGTTCACCAAGTACTACATTGTTAAAGGTTCATATGAGTTTGCCCTTATGTGTGAAGTATATATGTCCCCGTATTTTATATGGCTTCTAATGGTGTATGCACATCATTCCTGGTAGAACAGGCACTTGATTTTTATAAAGCAGTATATACTGATGAATCAAACAATCTTTACTTAAAACATATTTCAACATAATTTAACTGGATTGAGAGATTGTTCTTAGACCACTTTTATGTTCATAATCCATTTAGGTAACAATAACTTAATCTATTTTCCCACTGTTTCCTAATGCATTATATTTAATTATATTGTGCATGCACTTAAACCTGTTCCTATTTAGTAAGAGGAAATGAGTAAATGTAATGCTCTCATAAAATATAGATGGCTTTTTGCATGTTGGATTATTTGTCATAAAACACCATAAATTAAATTAAATTTGAACTTTAATATGTTTTATATTTTATTAGTTTATGGTAGCATTAAGATAGCATTTATTTTGTTTGAAGTTGAAGTTTATACAAGAAAGAATAAACTGAAACAAATTGTGTAACTTTCTGATTCATATTTCAGTCTATGAGGGAAATAGTGGAAGAAATATTGTAATGAAATGTCTCTATGTCTCTCTCTCTCTCTCTCTCTCTCTCTCTCTCTCTCTCTCTTCCTCTCTCACTCCCTCTTTTGCTTTCTGTGTTTCCAGTGTAGATTGTGTAAATTGATTTGCAAATACATGCTCCAAAGACAGCACACACAATCTTATTTAATTAATACTCCTAATGTTGTATATTTCATTGTTTATCTTTGTTGATACCAAAATCAAATGAAGTACATTATGCATCATTACAATGAAGTATCATTCCTGGCTTCACTAATTTTCTCTCATACACAACTTTGTGAGCTACAGTGCTATGCTCTGTTATTACTGGAGTATATGAGAGATTCTAGTAATACATACGTAAGCATGATTTCACCAGGCTGTTGCTACATCATAATTCCACAGAAAGCCTACAGGAAGTTAACTTTATTACCACAACTCTTTTCTGCTCTCTCATCATAAAATTTTATAAGGATTGAAAAATCATAATTGCCTATAAGGCTAGAGCTAACACTTGTGAGAAAGCTTACTATATTGCAAACACCGAAAATTAAATGCTTGAAAAGAAGAAAATAACTACTCCTTAAAACAGGTCATTGAAAGTATATTACAAGAATACTGTCATTCATATAACATTGCCTATACTTTATATTTATCACTCTCCTTCAAATACTCAATATTTAATTTTAACTAAATTTATTAGTTACGTCATTGACTAAAATTAAAAACAACCAATTAAAATGTACTATAATATATATGTACATTTAGGACAACCACTAAAATATGGTCTCAGCAACATTCTTATTGTTCACACAAAGATATTTTCTCTGAATAAATATAACTGATTATTTTGAAATATTTAGGTATTATTTCAGAACCAAATACTTCCATCTTAATATTTTTCACATTTTAAAACACATTTTTGTGTTATTCTCTTTGAAGGAAATGTATCATTCAGTCTTTCTTAAATGATTTAGTCAAATTATTTCTGGCAAACTGTGTTTTTGAGAACTTAAGAATATATGATGATTTATGATAATATGTTTAACTGTTTCCACTGTTTCATGAAAAGTATATATAAACACAGATTTCTCAGAGAAAAGAAAATTTAGTATATACTTCCAAATACATCTATCATGTTTTGTTAACTGTAAGCTCCTTTTTGGTTCATTTTATTTTTATTTTGAGATACACATTATAACCAGAAGTAAAATAGTGATAATTTATGTGTACATCAAGCTTAAATACAGTTTTCATAAATGTTTAAGACAATCATTTTGACATTCTAGAAACCAACCTGTTTCTAAATCATCATTGAAAATTACTAGGTTTGTAGAATGTCTATAAATCTTGCTTCAGTTACAAACATAGTTATATTATTATTTGTTCTCTAGTTTTATTTTTAAAAATCACTCTGAAAATTCAAACAATCCCATATATTTGTAATATGACAAAATTTTGGTTAAGATTTTTTACAACTGTAATACCTGAATACTTTATTGTGAACAGTTGGCCTTTTATGATGAATAACAAGAAAGTTACCATCCTAAAAATTGTTTAAATTTTTCGTCAAAGTTATCAAAAGTAAATTGCTTGACTATATTTTTTAACTCTTCGGATAGTGTGAAGAATCCTTTCTATTTTAAATTCATTATTCTCTCTCATATTACATTTCAACCACAGTTTATGTTCACTTGGCCATTACAGTTCCCTCCTCCACCTCCATCCTCCCTGAGATCCACTCCTCTATTTCTCTTCAGAGAAAAACAGACTTCCAAGGTATAGCAAATGAATAGGACATAGCAATTTACAATAAGATTAGGCACAAACCCTCATATCAAAGTTAGAAGAGGCAACCCAGTAGGAGGAAAAGGGTCTCAAAAGCAGGCAAAAGAGTCAGAGACACTCCCACTCCCACTGTTAGGAGTCTCAAAAGAAGACCAAGCTACATAATATAAAATACATTCAGAGGACCTGGCACAGACTTACACAGGCATTGTGATTGCTACTTGAGTTTCTGTGATTATCTATGACCAATGCTTAGTTGATTATGTGGGTTGTGTTCCCATGTTATCCTTGACCTCTCTACCTCCTGCAGTCCTTCCTCCCTTTCTTCCACGGGGTGAGGAGATGTTTCACCTGGCACAGTGTTTGCTGTTTAACAGAATGACCTGAGTTCAATATCATGATCCACACTAATGAAAAAAAATTCTAACAAATGATGAAAAAGGCAGAGGAGATACTTTACATTCACTTCTGCCAGCACACTCAAGTGCACACTTGTGAACATGCACACCCACGTGGAAACACACACAACAAAGAAAAAACATTTCCCTCAACAAATACAAAACTGCATATCATATTTTATGATGGACCCTTACAGTTAGTAATATTGCTTGAATGAATTTTCATGTTACTTCTTCCTCCATAGGCCCAGGAAAAAGACATTCTACACTTTAATTCAAAGTTTGTGACTACCTTATACACATATATAAATATATTTAGACCTAAGGTGTGTATAAATGTATATATTTATATATTTAAATGTTTAAGGTAGTCACACACGTGTGTCATTGTCTGTGTATGTATATGTGTCCAGTATTTGATCTCTGATAATCGACATGTTTATTGCAATATTCAAAAGGTTCATTCAAGTACCCTCATGTTGCAGAAATCCCTTCTTTTGCAGGATTAGATGGTGAATCATTGCATCTATGAATGCCATATTCTTTCTACAATCTTCTGTACTAATGGACATTAGGATATTTATACATGTTGGTTATTATGACTCATGCTGTAATTGCCTAAGTACTGTCAATGCCTTTTTGGTCTCCTATTTTACCTATAATTGTATAAATATTCAGATGAATTACTGGATTTTCAGGCAGTTTTATTTTTAACTTTATGGGGATTTCTGCATTGTTTTCCACAAGAGATATACTGCTTTATATTATCACCAGTAATGTGCCAACAGTTCAGAGGCCACATGGTATTGTTGCTACTATCTGCATGTTTCTTTGCTTAGTTATACTGGAGCACTTTACATCTAACTCTTGGACATTGGGATGTCTTATTTAAGGATATACATGTTTGTTTAATCTTTCTTACTCTTACTGAGGATGAGATTTTAAATGTAAATGTATTTTAAATGGAAAGCTTCATATAATAGGTGAAGGAAATATGGGGTGATAACCCAAAATCTCAGGGACTTGTGTGGCTCACAAGTGATTCTATTCCTTTCTAAACTTATTTTAGTATTTCATGTCACAAAAAATGTTATTAGGAAAAGGAATTTATATTTAAAACTTATTGTGATGTTTTATTTACAAAGAAACCAACTGAACATATTTTTAAACAACTCTATATATTAATTTAAATTTGATTAATCCATTTGAACAAAAATGGTTCCTTTAAATGTATTCATCATTTATGAAAGCTAATAAGTATAATGAACTAATTATTCTCCATTTCTTAGTAACATAATGATATGTGATCATTTTCTGCTTTTTATAGTATTGCTCATGTTGGAATATCAGCATTTAGTTGAGTAAATGAAAACTGAAATTTCTGTAGTTTAAGTAACTTTACTTTTAGTTCTGAACCATGGGTAAGATATATTAACTATTCTTCTATCTTTACTATGCAGATCTAAAAGGTTTTCAGATTTGCAATGCAACAAAAACAGTCATTTGTTGTGACAGTTGCTCTGCTTCATTAGTCTCCCAGAATAATGTGTCTTTTAGCTAAATTACAGCAGTTTATTTAACTAAGCACATAATTGGTCAAATTAAATTCAAACATTAGGCATTAGGGTACTTGTTAGAGAGCAGTCCTAATTATATTGGTGTATTAGTTTAAACAACTAAACAGATGAGTTTCTTTCCAGTGAAAATATTGAAGATAAACACTACACAATTTAATAAAACCATCTAGTATGTTAATTTGATCTTCATCACCTCCAACACTTATTAATGTTGCTCTACATTAGCTAAGAGTCATAGTAAGTTCTGACTTGCAGAATACTAAGTCAAATTGAGAAAAGCTCCCTGTATAACTCTGAGCACACATACATATATTTATTTTATCATTATCTAGTGACAGATTCCTTACCAGTTTATATGCACTGTATCTATTTTGCCTGTATCTGAAATAATAAAATTCATGATAGCTTTTCTTTAAAGAACATCTTTCACATATTCTTCAAAAATTGAAAATGTAACAAATTTTTGAGTCTACCTCAATATATTCTATTTTTAAAAGAAAGGGAAATGACGGCCAGAGTCTGGGAAACAGAACCTTTATCCAATGGCTGATGGAAATAGAGGCAGACTCCCACAGCTAAACACTGAGCTGAACTCAAGGAACCCAGTGACAGAGAGGGAGGACTGATGAGCAAAGGGGTTAAGACTGGGCTGGTTTAACTCCCAGAAACAGCTGACCTGACAAAGGGTAGTTCTTGAATCCCAGACTGCTGGCTGGGAATTCAGCATGGGATAGATAAAGACCCCCTGAATGTGAAAGTCAGTGAGGAGGCCTAGGTAATCTATGGGGTCTTGAGTAGTAGATCAGTATCCCTGGCATACAAATGGACTTTTGGTGCCCATCCCACAATGAGAGATGCAGTCTAACCCTGGACTCTTGAGGGAGGGTCTAGGCCCTGCCCTGGATGAAATGAAAGACTATGGACACCCCCATGGAGGGCCTCACCCTCCCTGGGGAAAGGAAGGGGATATTGGGAGGGAGGGCATTGTAGGAGGGGAAGGAAAGAGAGAGGGACTAGGGATTGACATGTGAAACAACCTTGGTTCTAATTTAAATTTAAATTTAAAAATAGAAATTAAAAAAAGAAAGGGAAATGCCTACGTTTTCTTTTGTTATTTTCCCACTAAAATTCTAATTCATTTATTCACAGTAATTGAAAAAAGTTAAATTTCATGAGGAAAACCAAAGATCCTGAATAGACAAAATAATCCTGCACAAGAAAACAAGGCTGAAATTGTCACCACATGACTTTTCAAGTTGCATTGCAGAGATATATTAATAAATTCACATGGTACTTGCATGAAATCGAATATTTAAATCAATGGAATACAACTGAGGACTTACACATAAACCCCCACACCTACAGCCATATTATTTTTCCCTCCCCTCCTCCCACACCCTCCCACCACCCTCACCCCCCAGCCTCCCATCCTATCGCCACTTCCTTCCACATAGGGGATATCTAGAGTCAGTCATTTTATTTTTTACAAACCATATAAAACAATATATATTGGAGAGAGCATCATCAATAAATGGTACTGCTCAAACTGAATTGCTGTTAAGTAGAAGAAACCAAATCCTTATTTTTCACCTGTGTATAACCAATTCCAAACAAATCAAGGACCACTACATGATACTTGGTATCCTGAATCTGATAAAGGATAAAATACAGGGTATGTCTGAAGTTATTGACACAGTAAAGAACTTCTTAAGGATTCCAATAGTTCAGACATTTAGCAGAAATTCATAAAGGAGACCTCATAAATGTGAAAGATAGCAAAAACCACACCTTTGAGAGAATAGGAAGCATAAAGAACAGGAAAAACATTCTTTACAAGCTATTCATGTGAAAGTGGGTTACTATCTAGAATATATGAAGAACTCAAATAATCCCTAATTATTAAAAAAGAAAACAACCCAATTAAAACTCAAGTAATAAAATTAACAGAGTTCTCAAAAGATGAAATAGTAGTTGCTAAATGTATATATTCAGCATTCTTAGATTCCTATGAAATACAACTTAAAAATACTTTTAAAATATATCTTTCTGCAGCCAGAATGGCTAAGATTTAAAAAACATAGCAATGATGACAAAAATTTGCATGGATGTGGGGGAAGAGGAAAATTTATTCGCTGCTTGTAGGAGTGAATACTGGTATAGCCAATTTAAAATTCAATGTGGATGCTCCACAAAAAAGCACCATATTGGATGGCACATACTTTGTCTAGTACATGTTAACATGTGGAGGTACAGAATTTATTTTCATTCATATTTTTAATAAAGTTGCTAGGAGATAGTTTGAGGTTTACTAATTGTTCCTTTCCATAATATTTGTACTATACTTTTGTTTTGACTATAATTTTTTTGCATCACCTAATACCCAATGGTGATAAACAGATTCAATATCCAAACATATCTACAGACAATGCACAAGCATGAGAAGTTAGATTATTTGTTACCATTAGGAAAAATATTATTAAGGTACTTATGTCCATGACCATCCAATATAGAACAAGATAAAGCAAAATAATAATGTATCTATTTCACTATTACATTATATATAAGAACTGAACGGGTTATATTGAACAAAAAGAGGACATGAATTTGAAGAAAAGTTGGGAAGTGTATGTTTTAAGGACTGAAGAGAGAAAAAAACAAAAAAATTAAACAATTACATTATTACTTGCAAAAATAACTATGGTCTAAGGATCTATGCAATTTTATATGAATAATAATTAAAAAGATTTTATGTACTTAAACATAGGTATGAGAAACTTAACATAAACAACAAATATAATACCAAATATATGAATAAAATATATCTAAGACATAATGTTATACTTACATGATATTTCAGTCTTTAGCTAAATAATTTTAGAGAAAATAAATTTTATTGCAGTCATTTTTAGTTTACTATAGCTTTATAATTAATGGAACAAGAAAATAAAATAAAAACATTCAGTCAATATGATATTTAACTTAATTATTCTCTTATTCATTATACACGTATATGTCGAATACTTTGTGCACAATTGTACAAAGGAGAATGAACATAATTTAGATAAACTCTAAGTTGCAATGCTGAGACTTCACATCATGTCTAGTTGATTACAGAATTGTCATTTAACCACTATACAAAGTAAATTAATACAAAACAATCAAACTTCGACAATACTTTGGCAGTCACTAATTAGCTGGAGTCTCATAAAATCAGTACACTTATTGCATTGGTAAAAAACTTCATCAACATTATCCTATTATATGCAAAGGTGAATGAAGCTAAATATAAGCAGTTTACTCTTCTAACATTGCTATTTTAATGCCTCTTTTTATCTCATAATACAAAAGCTGAGTAATTAGGCACATTTTATATTACATAAAAATATATTATTTTTCCAGTAATTTTTGTTATGTGCATATTTTATTTATTTAGTAGAGGAAAACCAAAAGATTCGAAATAATTCGAGAAAATAAAGACAATATTCTTATTTATGACTAAAGACCTAAAGTACATGTGATTTAGTTTTCCAAGTGGGAAATTTCACTAGATACTAAACTACTAGATATCTTTCTATACTACTGAATACTGCTTCATAGATTTATGCATTAAATCATCTCTCCAACTACCAGTACTGTTGAGAAGTGATTGGATCAGATGGTTTGGGCAATAACTTCATCAGTGAGCTAATCAGTTGATGAATTTCTGTGATTATTAAGAGGTTGAATATGAATGACTGAAGTGGTCGTGTTGGTTTGCCCTTGAAGATTATAACTTGCTCTGCTGCCTTTCTCTTTCTTTGCTTGCTGGCTGCACTGTGGTGGCAAGCTGACATCTAACATGGCTTTCTATTTTATGCTTCTGTGTTAAAACAGTCTCAAAAGGAATGGTGCCAGACAGCTGTGACATCATAAAACAAAACAAAACAAAAAATGCATCCTCCCTGAGTGCTGTTTTCTTGGGAGCATTGTCAAGGAACCAATGTTGACCAACACACTGCAATTTTTGTATACATTCTCACCGCATTTTCCAGAAAAAAAGGAAGGGTAAGGCAAAAATTAAAAAAAAAAAAACAAAAAACGAAATCAAGAATTGTAAGACATGAAACTGACCAGAAGTTGGAGGAAATTTTTGCAGGAGATAAGATTTCAAGTTAGGCTGGATTACTGTTTGATGTCACATTTTAAAAGGAATGGTGACTCAGCATTAGTATTTTCAAAAGTTCAATGTGAAGGGCGCAGACCCTCACCCAGTCCCTGACTTTGGTAGCAGTGACTGGCTGCAGAAAACACCCACCAATTTGTAAGTCCCTACTCAGAAAGATGTGCTGAGCCCCCGATCTTGCCATAATTACTGGGAAGAAACTGCCAGATATCCTCCATGTGGTAAGGAACCAATCAGAAATTAGATGGGGTCTCTGGAGGTGCTTTACTGATCATAGTGGAACGCAGCACCTAGCAACAGCCCTTGGGTGACTTCCGAGCATAACAACTTTCCAAAACTGAGGTGACCAATCAACTTAGGAGAGGTACCTCCCAGTCCCGATGTGCGCCAGTCCTAAGACTGTTACTATGTATTGGCAGAACCCCCAAAATGTTCCCCTTGCTTTACTCCCAATATATGCTCTGTCCCACTGTAGCTCAGAGACTTTCCTATTCTACCCTCTGTGTGGGACAGAAAAAGGATACACATGAACTTGTAATTGAAAAGACTCTTTACTTTTGCATCAGATCTGGTCTCTTGGTGGCTTTGGGTGGTCCAGACTCTGGGCATAACTCAATCAAAAATATTCAGTCTCCCTTCTTTGAAAATCAGGCAGAGTCATAGAGCATGAGCTGAGATAGCTGCAGATGAGGCCCACATAAAGACAGCCATGTTTTTACATCATCTCTGTCTACATCATCTTGAAGTAAGATGAAATCTCAACTTAGAGTATATCTTAGTAAAACACAGGAGCTCATTGTGAAACAACAGAAGACATTTTCTAGATTTTTCATTATTGATACAAATACTTGAGGAAAACATCCCTGGAAAGAAAATTTATTTTATATAAAGATTACCAAGGCTTCTGTCCATTGTGACAGTGAAGTGGTGAAACAGAGCAGTTCAGATGATAAAAGATAGGAAGTCCAGAAAATTCTTCTGCTAACAAGCCTTCTATCCCTACTTAGTTCTGTGTTGGCCCTAGGATAGAGGACTGTGTTACTCAGACTCAGGGTAGAGCATTGCCCTCTCATTAATCCTCTCTGGAATGCCCTCACAACACATTCAGTGTTGTACTTTTATAATGTAGATGCTTCTCAATGCATAAAGTTGATAATTAAGCTTAAAGATAATTTATTAAAAGAAACATTTAAGGATTCCCATTAGGATAATACAGTACCATGCCAGCCTCACTATATTGAGGAAAGTGAATAAACCTATGTCCTAAAACTGAAACTACATAGTGAAAACATGGTACATTTATACTATGAAATACCATTTCACTATAAAGGAAGATGAAATAATGGAATTTGTAGTTAAATAGATGAAAGTAGTAAACATTATATTGAATGAGGCAACCCATTTCCACAAAGACATTTTGCATATTCTTTCTCATCGGTAGCTCCTAGCTCTTCTAATTTGATTCTCCTAGCTCCAAGTCCTCAGATGTAAATATACTATTTGACGTAGCTGTCAAAACTAGGAAATTAATAAAGGACCATTGCAGAGGTGGAAGGAAGGGAAAGGATATAAGAGTAGCAGAGTATAAGTGTTCTAAAGAGGGAAAAGAGAAAAATGGGTGGGTGACCACTTAGAGAGGATGAAGATAAATGAAAATATAGGATTAAGAAGAAAACAATTAGGATGTCTGCAAAAGTCACATGAAATCTACTACTATGTACCTAAAAATACCTATAACACACACACATACAAACACACCAAGTTAAAGTTTTCTATGGGCTGACCACATTCCTTTGAAAAACCAAGGACCATTTAATAAAATCTCCAACCCTAGGCATGAGAAGCCCTCCTTTGAGTTGTTGGTCAAAGTTGTCCAAGAGTATTAGTTGTTGACATTATAAAAAATTTCCCCAGCCCCTAGAAAAAAAAGGCAAGTCCCTACTTTTGAACACACTGTGCACTTCAGTCACAGAGTCAAGAAGCCCCTGAGTTAGAATATACTTGAAAGCCTCTACCCTGAGAACTAGCTTTCATGATACAAAAATGTGCCATGTAGGCTTCCAAAAGGGAAAAGCAACCAACAGCCATTCCTAGCTATGAGTCCTACATTCAACAATGACCAGCATGGCAAGTAAAATCTAAAGGTACAGATAGTATTGGAAGGCATACTTTGGTGTTAGTCAACGTGCTCTAAATGTGTTGTTTGTTTGTTTGTTTGGTTTTGGTCTTGTTTCTTTGTTTTTAAAAACAGTGTTTCTCTGTGCTTTGGTGGCTTTCCTGGAACTAGCTCTTGTAGACCAGGCTGGTCTTGTAATCACAAAGATCTGCCTGTCTCTGCCTTCCAAGTACTGGGATTAAAGGTGTATGTCACAACTGCCTGCTCTAAGCGGTTTAATGCTCACAAAACAAGAGTGAAATTATGCATGGTAATGAAAAACTAGCCAGCTTTGTGGGCTAGGGAAGTCATGTATATTAGAGAGGAATCTGTAGGAACCTCTTTAACAAGCCACCATAATTCAAAATTATTTCATTCTTTGATTTTTTTTGTTTTGTTTTTTTTTATTAATATTTTTTTATTTTCCATTTTAAATTTAGATAAGAAACAAGGTTGCTTCACAAGTCAGTACGAGGTCCCTTTCCCTTTCCCTCCCCTCCTACCGTGCCCTCCCCCCCATCCCCCCCGTTATCCCCTCATTCCCCCAGGGAGGGGGAGGCCCTCCCTGGGGGTGTCCATAGTCTGTCATTTCATATAGGGCAGGGCCTAGACCCTTCCCCAAGAGTTCAGGGTGAGAGTGCACCTCACATTGTTCTATGGGAGTCCAGAGACCGTGTGTATACTTGGGATGGGTACTGATCTGCTGCCCAAGGCTCAATAGATTACCTAGGCCTCCTCACTGACACCCAGATTCAGGGGGTCTTGATCAGTCCCATGCTGGATTCCCAGGCTGATGCCTGGGATTCAAGAGTTAACCTTTGTCTGGTCAGCTGTTTCTGGGGGTTCAACCAGCCCAGTCTTAATCCCTTTGATCATCAGTCCTCCCTCTCTGATACTGGCTTTCTTGAGTTCAGCTCAGTACTTAACCAGCCAGTAAATGAAGTTTCTGTTTCCCAGACTCTCTGGCAATAGGATTGTAGGCTGGCACTCCCCAGATCTATGTCTAAAATCCATATATGAGAGAGTACATGCCATGTTTCTCTTTTTGTGACTGGGTTACCTCACTCAGGATGGTTTCTTCTAGTGTCATCCATTTGCCTGCGAATCTCATGATTCCATTATTTTTTTCTGCTGAATAGTACTCCATTGTGTAGATGTACCACATTTTCTCTATCCATTCTTCGGGTGAGGGACATCTAGGTTGCTTCCAAGTTCTGGCTATTACAAATAAAGCTGCTATGAACATAGTGGAACAGACATCTTTGTTATATGAATGGGCATCTTTTGGATATATGCCTAAGAGTGGAGTTGCTGGGTCTTGTGGTAGGTTTATTCCCATTTTTCTGAGGAATCTCCATACTGATTTCCAAAGTGGCTGAACCAGTTGGCACTCCCACCAGCAATGGAGGAGTGTCCCCCTTTCACCACATCCTCTCCAGCATAAATTGTCATTGGTGTTTTTGATTTTAGCCATTCTGACAGGAGTGAGATGGTATCTCAGAGTTGCTTTGATTTGCATTTCCCGGATGGCTAAGGATGTTGAGCACTTTCTCAAGTGCCTCTCAGCCATTTTAGACTCCTCTATTGAAAACTCTCTATTTAGTTCTGCAGCCCACTTCTTAATTGGGTCCTTTGCTGTTTTGGAGACTTGCTTCTTGAGTTCTTTGTAAATTTTGGAGATCAACCCTCTGTCAGATGTGGGATTAGTGAATATTTTTTCCCATTCTGTGGGCTGCCTTTTTGTCTTGCTGACTGTGTCCTTTGCCTTACAGAAGCTTCTCAGTTTCAGTAGGTCCCATTTATTAATTGTTGATCTCACTGTCTGTGCTACTGGTGTTATGTTCAGGAAGCTGTCTCCTGTACCAATTCTTTCAAGGGTACCACCCACTTTCTCTTCTAAGAGGTTCAGTGTGGCTGGATTTATGTTGAGGTCTTTGATCCATTTGGACTTAAGTTTTGTGCATGGCGATAAACATGGATCGATCTGCATTTTTCTACATGCCAGTCTCCAATTATGCCAGTACCATTTGTTGAAGATGCTTTCTTTATTCCATTGTATATTTTTAGCTTCTTTGTCAAAGATCAGATGTTCGTACGTGTGTGGGTTAATACCCGGATTTTCAATTCGATTCCATTGGTCTGCCTGTCTATTTTTGTGCCAATACCAAGCTGTTTTCAGGACTATAGCTCTATAATAGAGCTTGAGGTCAGGGATAGTGATGCCTCCGGACGTTGCCTTGTTGAACAGGGTTGTTTTGGCTATCCTGGGTCTTTTGTTTTTCCATACAAAATTGATTATTGTTCTTTCAAGGTCTGTGGAGAATTGTGCTGGGATTTTAATGGGGATAGCATTGAATCTGTAGATTGCTTTTGGCAGGATTGCCATTTTTACTACATTGATCCTACCTATCCAAGAGCATGGGAGATCTTTCCATTTTCTGAGGGCTTCTTTAATTTCTTTCTTTAAAGATTCAAAGTTCTTACGATACAGGTCTTTCACTTGTTTGGTTAGCGTTACCCCAAGGTATTTTATGTTGTTTGTGGCAATTGTAAAGGGTGATGTTTCTCTGATTTCTCTTTCAGCCCTTTTATCATCTGTATATAGTAGGGCTACTGACTTTCTTGAGTTGATCTTGTAGCCTGCCACTTTGCTGAAGGTGTTAATCAGCTGTAAGAGTTCCCTGGTAGAGTTCTTTGGGTCATTGATGTAAACTATCATATCGTCTGCAAACAGTGAAAGTTTGACTTCTTCCTTCCCAATTTGTATCCCCTTGATCCCCCTTTGTTGTTGTATGGCTATAGCTAGAACTTCAAGTACCATGTTGAAAAGGTATGGAGAGAGTGGACAGCCTTGTTTTGTTCCTGATTTTAGAGGAATTGCGTTGAGTTTCTGTCCATTTAGTTTGATGTTGGCTGTTGGTTTACTGTATATGGCTTTTATTATGTTTAAGTATGTCCCTGTTATCCCAGATCTCTCCAAGACCTTTATAATGAAGGGGTGTTGGATTTTGTCAAAGGCTTTTTCAGCATCTAGTGAGATGATCATGTGATTTTTGTTTTTCAGCTTGTTTATATGGTGGATTACGTTGATGGATTTTCGTATGTTGAACCATCCCTGCATCCCTGGGATGAAACCTACTTGATCGTGGTGAATGATTGTTTTGATGTGTTCTTGGATCCGATTTGCCAGTATTTTATTGAGTATTTTCGCATCAATGTTCATGAGGGATATTGGTCTGAAGTTCTCTTTCTTGGTTGTATCTTTGTGTGGCTTGGGGATCAAGGTTATTGAAGCCTCATAGAAAGAGTTTGGCAAATACCCTTCTGCTTCTATTGTGTGGAACACTTTGAGAAGAATTGGTATAAGCTGTTCTTTGAATTTGTGGTAGAATTCTGCACTGAGGCCATCTGGACCTGGACTTTTTTTGGTTGGGAGACTTTTGATGACAGCTTCTATTTCCATAGGGGTTATAGGTCTATTTAAATTGCTTATCTGTTCTTGATTTAGTTTTGGCAAATGATAGCTGTCCAGGAAGTCATCCATTTCCTTTAAATTTTCGAATTTTGTGGAGTACAGGTTTTCAAAGTATGACCTAATGATTCTCTGGATTTCCTCAGAGTCTGTTGTTATGTCCCCCTTTTCATTTCTGATTTTGTTAATTTGCGTGTTCACTCTCTGCTGTTTGGTAAGTTTGGACAAAGGTTTGTCTATCTTGTTGATTTTGTCAAAGAACCAACTCTTCGTTGCATTGATTCTTTGTATTGTTTTCCTGGTTTCTACTTTGTTGATTTCAGCCCTCAATTTGATTATTTCCTGGCGTCTACTCCTCCTGCTTCTTTGTGTTCTAGAGCTTTTAGCTGTGATGTTAATTCTCTGGTATAACTGTTTTCCTGTTTCTTAATGTGAGCACTTAGTGCTATGAACTTCCCCCGTAGCACTGCTTTCAAAGTGTCCCATAGGTTTGGGTATGTTGTGTCTTCATTCTCATTGAATTCGAGGAAGTCTTTAATTTCTTTTTTTATTTCCTCTTTGACCCAGGGATGGTGCAGTTGAGCATTATTCAATTTCCATGAGTTTGTAGGTTTTCTGCAATTTGTGTTGTTGTTGAATTCTAATTTTAAGGCATGGTGGTCTGATAAGATGCATGGAGTTATTCCATTTTTTTTGTAGCTGCTGAGGTTTGATATGTTGCCAAGTATGTGGTCGATTTTTGAGAAGGTTCCATGTGGTGGTGAGAAGAAGGTATATTCTTTTTTATGTGGATGAAATGTTCTATAGATATCTGTTAATCCCAGTTGGGTCATTACTTCTATTAGACCCTTTGCTTCTTTGTTGAGTTCCTGTCTGGTATTCTTGTCTAGTGGTGAGAGTGGTGTGTTGAAATCTCCCACTATAACTGTGTGGGGCTTTAGATGAGATTTAAGTTCTAATAATGTTTCTTTAACGAATGTGGATGCCTTTGTATTGGGGGCATAGATGTTCAGGATAGACACTTCGTCTTGGTGGGTTTCACCTGTGATGAGTATGTAATGACCTCCTTCATCTCTTTTGATTGATTTTATTTTAAAGTCTAGTTTGTTAGATATTAGGATTGCTACCCCTGCTTGTTTCTTGGGTCCATTTGATTGAAAAATTTTTCCCAACCTTTAACTCTCAGGTAATGTCTGTCTTTGAGGGTGAGGTGTGTTTCTTGTATGCAGCAGAAGGAAGGGTTCTGTCTTCGAATCCATTCTGCTAGTCTGTGTCTTTTTATGGGTGAGTTAAGGCCGTTAATATTGAGGGATATTAATGACTATTGATTGCTCATCCTTCTTCGATTTGCGATGGTTGTTGTTGGTGGAATTATGGGTGGAATTTCGCCCCTTTGTTCTTTTGGCTGTTGGTAGAGAGGGATTCTCTAATGCTTATGTTTTTCTGGTTGTAGTTAGCTTCCTTGGGTTGGAGTTTTCCTTCCAAAATTTTCTGTAGGGCTGGGTTAGTGGACACATATTGCTTGAATCTAGTTTTGTCATGGAATATCTTGTTTTCTCCGTCTATAGTGATTGAGAGCTTTGCCGGGTATAGTAGTCTGGGCTGGCATCCATGGTCTCTTAGTGTAGGTAGAATATCTATCCAGGACCTTCTGGCTTTCAGAGTTTCCATGGAGAAATCAGGTGTAATTCTGATAGGTCTGCCTTTATATGTTACTTGACCTTTTTCCTTAGCTGCTCTTAATATTCTTTCTTTATTCTGTATGTTTGGGGTCTTGATTATTATGTGGCGAGGGATTTTTTTGTGGTCCACTCTATTTGGTGTTCTGTAGGCTTCTTGTACCTTCATTGGCATGTCTTTCTTAAGGTTGGGAAAGTTTTCTTCTATGATTTTGTTGAATATGCCTTCTGCCCCTTTGAGGTGGATTTCTTCTCCTTCTTCTATACCTATTATTCTTAGGTTTGGTCTTTTCATGGTGTCCCATAATTCCTGGATGTTTTGTGTTAAGGATTTGTTGGATTTAAGGTTTTCTTTGGTTGATAAATCCATTTCTCCTAGTGTATCTTCAACACTTGAGATTCTCTCTTCCATCTCTTCTATTCTGTTGGTAATGATTGTATTGGTAGTGCCTGACTGTTTGTCCAGCTTTTCTATTTTCAGCCTTTCTTCAGATTGTGTTTTTTTTAGTGTCTCTATTTCAGTTTTCAACCCTTGCAGCATTTGCATTGCTTCTTGCAATTTTCTGTTTATCTGTTAGTCCGTTTGTTGCCTTTTATGAATTTTTTGGTTTGTTCTTTCTTCCATTTCTTGCATTTTTTGGTTTGCTTTTTGTTCCATTTCTTGGATTTTGTGCTTTGTTTCTTCTTCCATTTCCTGCCTTTTTTGGTTTGTTTCTTCCTCCATTTTTTTCATTTTTTGCTTTGTTTTTTCTACCATTTCTTGCATTTTTTGCTTTGTTTCTTCTTCCATTTCCTGCCTTATTTGGTATGTTTCTTCTTCTAATTCTTGCATTTTTTGCTTTGCTTTTTCTTCCATTTCTTGCATTTTTTACTTCATTTCTTCTTCCATTTCGTGCCTTTTTTGGTTTGTTTTTTCTTCCAATTCTTGCATTTTTTGGTTTGTTTTTTCTTCCATTTCTTGCATTTTTTGGTTTGTTTTTTCTTCCATTTCTTTGAGGGATTTTCCAATATCCTCTTTTAGGGCCTCTATCATTTTCATGAAAGTGCTTTTAAGGTCGTTCTCTTCTGCTTCCTTCGCGTTGGAATATTGGGGTCTTGCTGGTGTGGAGTCTCTAGAATCTGGCGGTGTCATATTTGTTTTTCTGTTGCTGACTGTGTTTTTGTATTGTCTCTTTCCCATCTCTTCTTTTAGTGGGTGCAGAAAGAGCCCCTTCCTGGTCTAGGGACCAGAGTTCCCTTTGGTGGGTGCTAGTAAGTCCAGTAATCTGGTGGTTCTTCTATGCCTTGTCCAAATGCTGGTCCGTGGGTAGAGAAGAAGAACAGGAATCTGGGGCGCTTAGCCTCCTACCTGGTCCCCTGGACCGTATGCTGGGTCCTGTTGTACCTGATCCGGAACAGCTACTCCCCTGGTCTCCCTGGCTCCTGTAGTTTCCTGGTCTCTTTGGTGGGAGAGAAGATCTGGAGTCTGGGGTGCTTGGCTCCCGCCGGGCTTGGGAGCTCTGTGCAGTTCCCAGGCGATCTGCAGGCTCTGGAACACAGGCCGGGAAGCTGGCCTGTTTACCTGATGATGCCAGAGGGACAGCTACTTCCCTGTACTCCCAGCCTCCTCTCCTTTCCTGGAATCGGTGGTGGGAGAGAAGATCTGGAGTCTGGGGTGCTTGGCTCCTGCCGGGATTGGGAGCTCTGTGCAGTTCCCAGGCGATCTGCAGGCTCTGGAACACAGGCCGGGAAGCTGGCCTGTTTACCTGATGATGCCAGAGGGACAGCTACTTCCCTGTACTCCCAGCCTCCTCTCCTTTCCTGGAATCGTTGGTGGGAGAGAAGATCTGGAGTCTGGGGTGCTTGGCTCCCGCTGGGCTTGGGAGCTCTGTGCAGTTCCCAGGCGATCTGCAGGCTCTGGAACACAGGCCGGGAAGCTGGCCTGTTTCCAAAATTATTTCATTCTTAATGCATCTTGTTTTTATGCCCACAGAAAAGTGTAATCATCATCTCCCATCAAGGGAACATCTTTTTGCAATATTACAGAAAGCCTCAAATAATCAAAATGCAGTTATGGAACTTCGTCCCAATTGATGCATTTATTATCAAACCCTTAAGACTTAGAGATCATTACAAAAGAGTGGGTAGAAAGATTGTAACAGCATAAACAACTGGAAGTTTGCTATGAAATCATGTCTCCTAAGAACGTCAGAAACTATACCCATAAAGTTCTGCCAACATGACTGCCTACAATAATCTGAACAAGTAAAACACATATAGACCTGCTAACACGGATTGAGGGAGCTCACAAAGCTTCAGCTCTACATAGAACTTCAGGTTACTAAAGAATGCTGATAGTAAGAGAAAGAGTCTTCCTCAGTGAAGTGCAACCAAATGCAACACCAACCAACAGTTAGTCCTGGAAGCACACAAGTAACAAACAAATGGAGAAGGCCATACACACACACACACACACACACACACACACACACACACATCTGTAACAACATTTAATGTAACAGAGAACAAGGGGAGAAATGTAATTATTTTATAGTGTCAAAATTAAAATAATCAAGTGTTTGAAAATGTAATCTATTCTGAAAATTATAGGAAATTTAAAGGCTCCACAAAAGCAATAAAATCTGTATGTTCTCATAAAAGGGACCTGATGACGTGGCATTCATGAAAACAGGAAAATAAGAAGCAAGGAAGGAAGAAAGCAAAGAAGAAAGGAATGAAGGTAAGAAGGAATGAAGCAGAAAAGAAATGGTAAATAAGACTCAATATGAGAGAGAAATACAGTTTGAAATCCCCCAGGTACAGTATGCTATGAGATATTAGCATGTGGGAGACATGCTCACATATATAAGCTTTCAACTCATTCTATCAGTGTATCTCTATAAAAAGCTAGACACTGAAGAAAAAAGGTTATGTTCACATTTGCGCTGAATGGTTTTATGTCAGTTTGATGCAAGCAAGTGTCATCAGAGTCAAAGAACCTCAACTGAGGAAATGTCTTCATAAGATAGAGCTTCAGAGAAACACGTAGGTCACTTTCTTAGTTAGTGATCAATGGGGGAGGACATAGCCCATGGTGGGTGGTGCACTCACTGGCCTGGTGATCCTGAGTTATGTAAGAAAGCAGGTTGAGTAAGCCATGGAGGACAAACCAGTAACCAGCACCTCTCCATGGTCTCTGCCTCAGCTCCTGCTCCCAATTTCCTTCCTTGTTTGAGCTCCTGCCCCTGACCTCCTTTGTTGATGAGCAGCGATAGGTAAGTGTAAGCCAAATAAGCCCTTTCCTCTCTCATACGTGAGGTCATACAGTTTCATCACAGCAATAGTAGCCCTAAATCTGACAATACTCAATAGTAAAATTGAATTCCACCTGAAATGAAATATTGAATCAAAGTATCCCTAACTGATATTCATGTGGACAAATAGTTTTAAAACAGAATCTAAAAAATTGTGGTACTTTCCCTTAATTTCAAAGATTGGGGCAAACATTAAATGACAAGTGATGAGTGTCAGAAGCTACCACATCCCCACAGAGCCCTTGGCCACTGAACAAAGCATCAGAGTAAATGCATAAAGAAATGACAGATTACTGCAATGTGCTGGAGTAGCAATGATTACTAGGAAAAAGTAAATAACCCTGATTTTTTCTTACCCCTACTATGCTTAAATTAATCTCAAGTAGATAAAAAACTCAATTATGTAGCCAAGAAAACATTAACAGTGCATAGAAGTTAACACACACATTTTAAATGTGTCCTTTTAAGTTATTCTCATATATAAATACAGATTACCAGATTATTCTGCAATAATTCAACTACAATTTGAGTTGTGAATACAGGAAGATTCATGCACTATTTCATTTCTTTCCTTTTTCTCTATTGGTGAAGCTCTGGAAATCAAACCCATTACCAACTGGGCTGTTTTTATTACATACATATGGCTAGTGGAAACTACCAATTAGTACTAAGCACTTTAATGAGGAAGTACTGTTCTCTCATAACTTATTGTATAAGTACAGTTGTAGAGGATTCAAGGATATAGTAATAATATTTTTTATTAATCTTTGACATACATACTGAAATACGGAAAGTTTATTATATTATTTCCTGTGGGTTCTAATTTCATTCATATATATATGTATAGGTATAAATCTGTACTATGAAATAACTATTTTTAATTTTACATATTCTATTTCTTTTTCTTTAAAAATATTTTATATCTTTTCCAAAGTACCAAATCATGGTGGATTAGAAATTAAGAATATTCAACTTCTTGTTCATAAACCAAAAAGTGCTGATAAGATTTTCCTGGAAATATTTGGTGCTACATTCATAGCCCATTGAAGAAGTAGTAGCCAAGTTTTATATAAATATGTTAGAATCAATATTTTTATTCATCAGCCATATGGTATACCAGAAATAAATTTATGACTATATTAATAGAACATTTATTAACAATTCCGATTTCTTTTTTTTTCTAAAATTTATAGTTGTATTTTTCATCCACAATCTATTTAAAGAAAGTCATTTTAGAAAGTCAGATTTTCCTTCCAGGTGGTGGTGGCACACACCTTTAATCCCAGCACTTGGGAGGCAGAGGCAGGCAGATCTCTGTGAGTTCGAGGCCAGGCTGGACCGACAGCCTCCAAAACAATACAGAGAAACCCTGTCTCGTAAAACCAAAAAAAAAAAAGTCAGATTTTCCATGGGGGATGTTCAAAGTCTGTCATATCATTTTGAGCAGGGCCTGGACCATTCCCTGTGTGTCTAAGCTGAGACAGTATACCTCTATGTCGAGTGGGCTCCAAAAGTTCATTCCATTCGTGTGCTAAGGATAAATGCCTGAGAAGCAGAAAGGGGATGGGACAGGGAGGGGGGGCAGGGAAGGAGGGGAAGTAGAGGGAAAAGGGATTGACATATAAAACAGGCTTGTTTCCAATTTAAATAAAAAGAAAAAATAAATAAAAAAGTCAGATTTTGCAAGTGTTTTTCTTTTAATATGGCTACGTAATTTTGTGGGCCTTTCCAAAATTTCCAAACTTTCTCTAATGGATTGAGTTGGTGCACATAAATTTTACCCCTATACATGTAACACCCACTGAAGAGTGTAGTCTTAGACTTATATTATAACTGGTTTGAGTTAATCATTACCATAGAAAGTAATAGAGATTGTGCAAGCTGCATGACTTTCAAACGTAGTTTTTTTTCCCTGCTGTATAGAATAGAGAGATGAACACAATTCTAGGTATAACAGAGACAAACAAGCAACGCTGCTGCTTCTGGAAATAAAACATGCTGTGGAGCCTGCTTGGGACTGTGGCTATGAATAATTCTTTTTGAACTTTAAAATTAGTTGATTAAGAAGTATAGCTATAGCTCATCGAAGCAGCAATTTTCTCTGAGTTTATCTGTGCAGTGGACTGCTTGTAGCTACAGCTGCACAATGACTCCATCAGCCTTGAACACAGCAAGGTTTCCTAGTCCTGTGCACTCACTGACAACTTGCAATGAGCAGGCTCACTAACAACTTGCACTAACTAGTCTTTCTTCAAACATCCATGAGAACTTTCATCAGTGATAGCTTAGCACTCAATTATAATACACCTGTGAGAATTAACAGATATGATGATATGTAAACAATATATATTACTATACAAAGAAGGTATTATAATCTTGTTATGACAGTCATAACAAAAACAACATTCTTCTTTTTCCTAATCCTCTCTTATATTCATCATACAGTTCATTGTGTATAGAATATGTCTTCGTAATGTAATAATAGAACTGACAATTGTAACATACATTTTCTGCAGTGACCCAATAATTCAATAAACTAAGTGTTTTCAATCCCTTGGACTATTTTAAGTCCATTTATGAATTTTGTAACACACTCTGAATGATATAAATCTGAAGTATAAATTCTTCATGTACCCATTGTTAAAATAAACAATTCTAAACAGCCATGCTCATCCCAGTGTGTGTCTCCCACACTGCTGAGACCTGTCTTTATTATGGCTTCAACAAAAGCAAAGAATGGAAAATACAACAAACCCTAAAGCCCCAGCCTGAAAGCCCTCAGGATTTATTCAACAACTGTTATGAAACTCCACCTCTCAGCAGGTGAAGCTAGTGTGCAGCATCTTACAAAGAAACATGGGACACAGTCACCTCTAATTCAACCACTGAAAGCCAGTAATGGGATATTCTTCACATTTCACAGAATGCTAGTCTGCCCTACGGTATCAACTTTAGCTGATACAATTCTATATACTAGCTTCCTATTATGCTTTGGCCTTGGTTTCTTGTGCTGTTAACTGGCTAATGGGATGAATGGTTACAGACACAGGATAAATAGACATAACCTGAATTTCTAAAAGGAAAGAAAAAAATTAATATTGTATGTTTTAAAAAATACAGCTTGCTCAAATATAGCATTATTAAATACTAAGATAAATATTAATTTAATATGCTGTTAATCAATTAATCTTATTACATAATATGTGCAGCATTTGTTGTCATTAAGTGCAAATTAGCAGAAACCACTCATCAAACTAAAATTGCTTATCAGAACATAGAAAGCCATAATAGGTAGATTAAGGTGTTTTCTTATGGGATGATTGTATGAGTTACACACTGTATGTTTCATTTAAACGTTTATGTTCACTGCATGTGGTAACCCATGTCCTGGAGACCATAATAGCAGAGTCCTGACTGGCTTATTCATCCAGTCCGTGTTTGGAGCAAAGTGTGCATATTAAAACTCCTGGAGTCCAGTTTTTGAGAAGGAGGAGTGATGAAAAAGGGGTCAAGACTATTCTGGGAAAACCCACAGACACAGGTGACCAAAACAAGTGGGAGTTCACTGATCCCAGTCTCATATCTGGAGAAGCAGCATAGGACCACACCAGGGCCCCTGAGCGTGGGTGTCAGTTGGGGGTTGGCCACTGGCAGTGGAACCAGTATCTATTCCTAGTGCATGAACTGGCTTTTTGGAGCCCATTCCCTATGGAAGGATACTATCTCAGTTTAGATTCATGAGGGAGGGTCTAGGTCCTGCCCCAAATGATGTGACAGACTTGATTATACCCTATGGGAGACCTCACCCTCCCTCAGGAGTGGATGGGGGATGGGATAGGAAAATGGTAGGAGGTGTGGAAGGATGGAAGAGAGAGGGAACTGTGATTATTATGTAAAATAATACTATTTTAAATTTAAACTAATAAAAGAAAAAAGAAGAAATAGGCAGAAAAATTAAAGATATTAAGACAGAGACACAGAATAGAGGCATGAGGACATCCAGTAAATACTGAATCTCTCATGTTTATTGTGCACAGTCTTTTTGTACTTCCATCAAAAGGGGGGGGAGGAAAAATACTTTCTTACTAAGATATAAAGAACAAGCAAGCATAATTACCTTCTCAATACCCAAAACATCAAGTAACTATCTCCTGAGTTAAGTATGACTTTGTTTATGCAGGGTATGCAGTGACCATATCTGAAGCCAAGTATCCTGTTGCATTCATACTCTTAGCCCAGACATCCTTGTTGTTTCATCTTGGATATTGCAAGGGCAAACAAAAACTCTCTGACCTTAAGTCAAAATGGAATGGAATCAAAATTCTGTTGGTTCCCACAACCAAATTGCTCTTTTTTGGGTATGGGGCATACAGATCTCAGGTACCCAAATTAACCTTGAACTCTTGTTATTGCCATCTAACAGGGGATGTCTTTGAACTCCTCAGCTCTCTGACTGCCTCCTCAGTGTTCAAATTACAGGTATGCACAACCACATCAGGTTAACCTATTTCTCTTAAGTGTAGCATTCTTGCTTGTAATTAAATAACTGAACTTAAATCATGGAAATGAGGCTTGCTGCAGTAAATTCACTGTCCTTAAAATGAGACAGGTGAGGAATTGATATTGTAGCTCAGTTGGTAGAGGACTTGATTAGCACAGACAAAAATCAGGGTTCATTCCTTCTAAAAACTGAACATGGAAAGGAGGGCAGTGAAATGCAATCTTAGGGACAGGAAATGATCACTGGACTTAAAAACTCACAGCATCTGTGACTATCTGAGAAATATCTGTATAAGATTAGGTTCTTCAACATTCATAATGTAGAGAAACACACTCATGACTCCTGACTCCTTCTGGAGGAACTATTAGCAGTTAATGTTTGCAGCTAGTGGGTAGATTCCTTTTCTTCCGTGAAATAGCCACTAGAAAGTTACCAATGTTCCATTAAAATAACTATTTATCCATATTCATGTAAGCAACCCTAAATAAACTCAACAAGTGAAAACTACAATAGAAAATGACATGCAAACAAAAGAAAATCTGGTTGGGAGAAATTCAGTGGGAGTGGGAAAAGGAATAAAAAAGGTATTAATGAGTGAGTGACAATAATTGAAATCCCTTCTAAACATGTATAAATTATAAAATGAAAAAGAATAACCATGAGTTTCAGGGCATATCTGCTATTGTAGCATTCTTTAAGGAGAGACAGGAAGTTGAGTGTTCAAAGTCATCCTTGGCTACCCAGAGAGTTTGAGCCTGCCAGAGTATATGAGACACGATTGTTCACTTTGATTGTACACAAAGTAGATCATCTGAGTCCCCAGCAAAATTATTAACTACCTAACAGAAAGGACCACTTTGATCAGTGACTTCCTCTACTCAACAATCATGAGACATAAGTAGCTGCTGTTTAAGCCACATAGTGTACTAGATTTCCCTCTAGACCCCAAATGAACTAGTACACCATGAAGATGAAAGCACTTTAACTAGACTTCTTAATATTCTACAATTTGATATCTTAAAAGTCATATCACTTTTAACTTTCAACTATCTAATGGGTATTGACACAGAAAATTATACCACTCAGAATATTTTTTGACTCCATATTCTGTTCCTAGAACCCTAACCCACAACTATGCCAATATCAAATATTCATTGTCCACCACTGGCAATTATATTCAGCATTCATATACCTCGAAGACTTGATATTTTTCATAAAATGGAGACTGAATAGCCAAATCCTTATTGTAAATGCCACAGGATTCATGCTTTAAATAATTGTTATTTGTGTGTAATTTATTATTCTTCTGTCCACCATATCCTAAGGAGTACAAATTAAATTATACAAGTGAAAAAATATATTCTGTACTGATACTTTAAACTATGATCTGAGAATTTTGTATTCTCCTTATGTTTTAGAAACTAATTTCTAAAAATCCTTAGGGTACCATACATATTCATAGTATTTTCAATTTACCACTAAACCCTTATTATTTTACAATTACCATGTCAAATTTCATTTATACAAGCCTTTTAAATCTCTAAGTTCTTTATTTAATGGAAATAGGACAGGATTATAAAGACACAAATCACAATGCTCTCAAAAACACACAGAAGATTCAGTCTTTAAAAATAAATTAATACTATAACCACTCTGGTTATTTCTGCTTTAAAAGAGTGGTTTCAGTACAAGTCTTTTGTTTTTGCTTTTGGACATTCAATCAGTTGAATAATCTCAGGATTTTTCTGTAACATCGGAAAGATTGTTGTGGTGGTTTGCTAGGAATAATCCCATAGACTCCCATGTTTGAATGCTTGACCCTTAGGCAGTGACACTATTAGAATGAGTGGCTTTCTTGGTGTATGAGTGGTCTTGCTAGAGGAAGTGTTAATGTGGAGGCAAGCTTAGTCATATTTGCTCAAGCTACATCTGCTGTGGAACACAATTCACTTCCTGTAGCTTGTGGATCAAGATGTAGAACTCAGATCCTTCTCGAGCACCATGTCTGCCTGCATGCTGCCTTGGGTCTTCCCATGAAAGTGATGAACTAAGCCTTTGAAACTGTAAGGCACCCCAATTATTTTTTTCTTTTTAAGAGTTGCTGTGGTCGCAATTGTAAAATATCTTGAGGTTAACTAGAAAGAAAACAAGCACTGTTCCCATTATTGAGTAAATTACTCAATTTGGATGTGTGAAGCTTTGCCTACTAATTACAAAACTTGCTATCAGAAGTACAGGAGAAAATACTGAGGAATGTATGCATGAGTAATGTAGAAGGAAATATACATACTCTATGGCTCACAGCACCATAACATCTCTGAATCCTAGGAACTAGTGAATTTAATTTTAATCATGAAAAGAGTTGATTTGTACTAATTTGGTTAGCCATTCAACTCACTATCATGAACCACAGCAGTACACTCATCCACAGGTTACAGAAAAATCCTGAAATCACTTAATTGACTATGTCTAAAACCAAAATGTATTTATTAAAACAATTATGCTATGCCAGACATATACAGAGTGAGCTTATTATTGATATGGTCTTTAGACACTGAAACTTCTATATCCTTTTTAAGTTCATTGTAAATTGTGTCTCTGTAATATTGTCCTTGTCATGCTTCAAATTGGTGGACAGAAACACTACTGATTTTTGCCAGTTGATTTTGTTTTGGTCTGCATTGCTAAGCAAATAGTGTGTCTTTTATAGAAGTCTTCTTTACATATTTTTCTTTTTAATATAGTATCTGTAGAGATACATTATTAGACTTTTTGTCTCTTTGTGTATTTTTAATAGTCTTTTCTTCTCCTATGACTATAGCTAGTGCTTCAAGCACTGAACTGAAAAAATATTATAAATACCAATGTCTCAGTCCTGACTCTAGTGCTATACATAGTAATTAGAAAAGTTGAACTAGAACTGACCTGGAAGATTTTCACTAAGAATTAACTCTTGGGTGCTATGTAAGTTCTCAAGGAAAGAAAGTGAACAATGGTACTACCTAGATATAAAGAATACATCCCACAATGACCAGTAGGGTGAACTATCCCCAAAGGTATAATGTTGGCACTTGTTTCTTAGAGGTAACCAGAAGTAGATACCTGTGTTGGATAGTTTTATGAGAGTTGACATGCTGAAATCATCTGAAAGGAGGGAACCTCATTTAAGAAAATACCCCCATAAGATCTGGTTGTTGGCATGCCTGTAAGGCATTTTCTTCTTAGTGCTTGATGGGGGAGGAACCATCCCACTGTGAGCAGTGCCATCCCTGAGCTGGTGGTTCCTGGTTCTATGAAAAAACATACTAAGCACACCATGGAGAACAAGCTAGGAAGCAGCCCTCCTCTATGGCCTCTGCATCAGCTCCTGCCTCCAGGTTCCTTCACTGATTTTGGTGTCGTACTGTTGTGTTTAGCTGTGAGCAAGCCCTTTCCTCCCCAGACTTCTCTTGGTCGTGGCATTTACCACTGCAATAGAAATCCTAAGAAACTGTCTAATTGAACTTATGCCCCAATCTTGGGAGGGGATTCATGGCAAGCACTGTAATTCTATCCACATGTTTGTAGCCAGTGGAGTCATAGTCCTTAAAAGGGAACACAGCACTCTCATTATCTAAACCAACATAATTTCTAACTGTACTCTTTAAACATATATCTTTCTACCCACAGGTAAGTGCAGTCTATCCTCCTCAACAAAGAAGCTTCTTTGTACAAAATACAGAGACCATTAGAGAAATCTACAAAATGGATAGAACCCAGCACCAGGAGATATTTCTACAACATAAACTATAAATCTAAGACTCAGGGAGCATCATGGAAGAGGTGTGAGAAAGACTGTAAGAGCCAGGGGCCCTTCTAAATCTCCTGGGCTCTACATAGGCTGGACATATATATGTACAATCAGTTGTGTGGGTGTTGTCTTCAGCAATGGAGACTTACTGTAAGTTTGTTGAGAGTATCAAATAGCCTTGGTTGTTTGGGGGTTCTCCTGTGACCCCTTTGTCTAGCAACTCATTTAGATGGAACCGATTACTGGCAATGGAAACTTAATTTGGTGGCAAAAAGTTCTGTCTTTCCTGTTAATTTGGTGATTTCATTAAGATCACTCTCATATATGCAACTATTTTGAGAAGCTTCTACTGTACTAAAGTCCCATATAACCCAACAAAAAGCTCTTTCTTTTAGGTGTCTCTTTCTGTATTCCCTCACTTACTCTACTCTTCCCTCCCTCATCCCCATTTGATTCTCCCATTCCAGTCCCTCCACCCTGTCCATCTGTAACTTCTCCATTCTATTTCCCATTCCTAAGAAGATTTATTGATCTAAAATAGTTTCTTAGTTTATGCATAAACTTTGTGGTTACATGAATTGTATCTTATTTATTAATGATGTTTAACAGCTAATATCCACCTATAATCAAATACGTACCATATTTGTCTTTCTAGGTCTGTGTTATATCACTCAGAATGATTTTTTCTAGTGTCATCAATTTACATGCTTATTTCATGATTTCTTTTTAACTGCTTGTAATATTCCATTGTCTAAATATACCACATTTTATTTATCTATTCATCCACTAATGAAAATCTTTTTTTCCAGTTTCTGATTATTATTTATAGAGCATGGTACTGGTAGGTATTCAACTCATGATACCAGTGGGAAAAGGTAAACCCCATTCATCTTCAAATACTATTATCTAAAATGGTTACCTACCTATAAGATATGCTGTTGCAATGGTATTTCCAAGCTCATGGGAGTAACTACTCAAAACCATAGAATTAAGACCTACTCTATGAGATGGAAACCATACCAGATATTTCTTGAGTGACCAAGATCCTGAGACTATATAGACCTAGGAGAAAACTAAATCATAGCAATAAAATGACTGTTGTTGACATTTTTCTATACTCATAGATCAGTGTCTTACTCAGCCATCATCAAAGAAGATTCCTCCTACAGTAGATGGGAACAATTACAGTGACCCACAACAATGAGATATAGAGAGTTTTAGACTTACTGAGATAGAATAAATAATAGAGCATTTTCTTCAAATATGACAAATAAAACTAGACTGGACTATGTAAAAGTACAAGTCCCAGGACAGCCTCCAAAACAATACAGAGAAACCCTGTCTCAAAAATCCGAAAAAAGTACTTCTTACCTGATAATTTTTCTTATTGTTTATCGGTTTATTATGTTAGAGTTTAAAACCTTCCTTTTTATTAAAGTAAGAGGAGGAAATATCATGGAATAATCTTTTAGTACACTGCGAAGATTTGTCACTTGGGTTGGTTTAATATAAAGCTGAACAACCAATAGCTAGGTTGGATTTGGAGGGCAGAGATGATTCTGGAAAGAGAAAGGCAAAGACATATAGAGACACCATAAGACTCAGAGGAAGTAGGGTGTCCAAAAGAAGAGGTAATAATCTATTAACCATGTAATAACCCAAAAGATAAAAAATTGGATAATTTAAGTTATAAAAGCTAGCTAGAAACAAACCTAATCTATTAGCTGACATTTTATGGTAAGAAGTCTCCATTTGATTATTTGGAAGCTAGCTGGAAGGACAGAAAAATCCACCTATAGCGAAGACTCGATATAAGTAACAACTCACCTTCTCCATGTTCAGTGAGTTACATATGTGTTGTCTTGGGGCTTTGATGGAGGAAGTCCTGTGATTATGTCAATAAAGCACTGTTGGCCAATAGGGAAGTTAGATAGGTGGGACTAGGAGTCCAGGAGGCCTCTGGGTAGGAGAAACACAGAGAGTCAAGATGTAACGCCATGGGGTAGGAAGCCCGGAACTATTCTCCTGTAAGAGAAATACTTAGATCAACAATCATGGGGTAATTACTTAAGTCAGAGCTAGCCAATAAGAAACAAGCAAGGCGAACAGCTTCATAATTAATATAGCCTCCTGTGCGTTCATTTGGGACTGATGCGGCTCTAGAACCAGGCTGGTGGGAAGGCTTCTCTCAAGGAAAAAGCTTCCCTTTACAGGGCTTTAATGTCAGTTTGTGGAAAACTACGTAAGTTGTTAGTAAATTCCCATGGGAACCCTTTGGCAAGCAACTCAAATAGATATAACCCATCCCTATACTAGAAGATTCATTTGATGATAAAATATGACCAGTTGTCACTCTGTCTCCCCCATTATTTGACAATTTAATTTGATCTCCTTCATATATGGGTACATGTTTGGAAGCTTCTACTGTATTAGGTTTCCAGACAATCCCTCAAATGGATCTTCATTTTACCTGTTCAAGTCCATATACTTTCCATCAACATCCCTTTCTCCTCCTGCTCTGCATTTGTTCCTTCCATTTCAGTCCCATTCACCCATATATGTTTATTCTATCTATTCATCCTTAACTATCTATTTACCTTTCTAAAAAATTTATCTCCACTGACCCCTTACTCTATAGCTACCCTTTGTCCTCCTATGTTTTACTGTAGCTTGGTTATTATGAACTTAACTAATATACAGACATAAATGAATACATAATATCTTTACCTTTCTGGGTACAGGATGTCTCACTCAGGATGATTTTTTTTATATTTCTACCCTGGAAATTTCATGATTTAATTATTTTTAACAACTAGGATAACTGTTGTGTAAATGAACCAGAATATATTTATCCATTCTTCTCCTGATTATCATCTAAGTTGTTTCCAGTTTCTTATTATTGTGAATAGACCAGCAATGAACATAGCTGTGATAAGATTAGATTACCTTTGGGTGTATTCCCAAGAGTGGTTGTGGTAGTTTGAATGTATTGGTCCCCATAAACTCATAAGGAGCAATACTATTAGAAGATGTGACTTTGTTGGAGGAAGTGTTGTCTTATTGGAAGAGGATGGATAACTCATGTCTGTAATCCAGACAATGATATTGGAGGACACACTTTTAATCTGGATCACACTTTTTGTTAAAAGTATGTGACTCTGGGATCTGGAGGTTGTTTTCTCAAGTTTCACTCACTGTAACAGGAAGTTGACTTCCTGTGACCTTTAAGATGTAGGACCCTTTAATATTTCTCCAGCATCATGGCTGCCTGCATGTCGCTATGCTCACCTCTATAATGGGCTAAACCTATGAATTATACGCAACCCCCCCCTCAATTAAATGTTTTCTTTATAAGAGTTATGGTGGTCATGGATCTCCTCACAGCAATAATAAAATCCTAACTATGGCAGTGATATAGCTGCATCTTGAGGGATGTCTATTTCCATCTTCCTGAGAGCTGCACACACATATGCATAGTGGCAGAACATGTTTGCATTCCCACATAGTAGTGTTAATCTTGCTCCATAACCTTGTTAACATGAGCCAATGCTTGTTTTATTGATCTTAACTATTCTGAGAGCTGTAAGATGAACTTTCAAAGTAGTTATAATTTGCATTTTCTTGATTGCTAATGATTCTGAACATTTAGTGTTTCTCAGACACTTGATTTTACTCTGGAGAGAATTCTCTGTTAAGATCTGTAACACATATTTATCATATATTTATTTATTTACTTACTTGCTTTGTTTTTTGAGGCAGGGTTTCTCTGTGTAGCTTTGCCTGTTCTAGAGTTCAAACTCACAAAGATCTGCCTCCCTCTGTCTCTGCCTCTTGAGTGCAGTGCCATATGTTATGGAGATAGGTTGAATATTAAGTGGAAGAGTCCTTTGGTCTGGTAGATATGTAGGCAGCATCCCAACCAACTTAGAAACCCTTTTCAATGTTGGCAGGAATGTACAATCATTCTGTTGCACTGGTTGTGGGATTCATGAAAATTTGGTCAGCTACATGGGGACATTAGGGGTAATCAACAGTGCTAAACCCTGTAGGAGAACATGGGAAATCTGCATCCCTCCTAGGATACTGTTGACAATCCAGAAGGATCATGTGGGTGATTGATGGAAGGGTAGACCTGGGTGTAAGAACAGGGTTTGATTATGGCATAAGCATAGGTCAGACTTCCCTGGGGTACTATCTGTGAGACCCAGTCAAGATCTGGTACTCACCAGTCTAGACTGGAGACACATATGGGATGTCTAGGTATGGAGTGGATGTTGGATGCAGCCACAAATACAAACTTTTACAAGTGAAAATTCAGAAGCTCTGACTATGACAAATGAAAAAAAATGTCCACCACTAATTGAGGAGGTATGAATAATAGAAGACTTCTGAGAGGGGGAGAATAAGTTTTCTTTAATTTGTAGATCCTGGTCTTTAGCTCATCATTGTTCACTATTTAGAACCACCCTCAGATGTATGTGTGTGTAACAGATTAGAGTTGGTTTTATTTAAAATTTAAAAATGAGAATACTGGATTGAGAGTATAACCAGAAGATTTTCAGTCAAAATAAATTACCTTTTTACTTACTTAAAAAGAAATAGATGAAGTTAGAAGAAAGAGAAGAGGAGAAGAGGAGAGGGGAGGAGAACAGGAGAGAGCAGGAAGATTGAGTCAGGGGAAGAATAGAGGAGAGCAAGAAAAGAGATACCATAATAGAGGAAGCCATTACTGGTTTAATGAGAAATCTGGCTCTAGGGAAATGTCCAGAGATCTACAGGGTTGACCCCAGGTAACAATCGAAGCAAGAGACAAGACAATACCTTACATACCCTCCTGTGATAATGAGATTGATGACTACCTTATATGCCTTCATCCAGTAGCTGATGGAAGCAGAAGCAAACATCCACAACTAAACACTGAGCTGAACTCTAGAATCCTGTTGCAGAGAGAGAGGAGTGATGAGCAAAGGGGTCAAGATCAGGTTGGAGAAACCCACAGAAACAGCTGACCTGAACAAGGGGATGCTCGTGGATCACAGAGTGATAGCTGGTAAACCAGCATAGGACTGTTCCAGACCCCCTTAATGAAGATGTTAGTTTGTAGGTCTGGTTAATCTATGGGGCCTCTGGTAATGGATCAGTATTTATCCCTAGTACACGAATGGACTTTAGGAGCTCACTCCACATATGCCGTGCCCTTGCGCAGCCTGGCCGATAATCTACCGAGGGTGTCAGGACTGATGACACAGAGACCAGTCAGTGGTGAAAGAAGGCTTCTAGAAGGCTTCAATAAGGCCTCTTAGCTTTATTCTAACCCTGGCTGGTTATGTGCCCTTACACCAGAGGCGGGTGTGGGGGGTCAGGGAGAGGCAGTTAGTCTTTGGAAAGGTCAAGGTCTGGGTGTTCCCATGGGCAAGCCCTTCAGAAAATATTAGGAACTTATTGTTCTGGTCAACATGTTTTTATGGACACAGGATTGTTTTTGGTAAACATGTTTTCTACTGGTTACAGCTGCCTGCTCCCAGGCTGATGGGGAAGTGGGCCTCTGGCCAAGGTCTCTTGTTCCCACACACATACTCTTGCTTTAAATTGCACTTACTCTACCATAAAGTTTATTATAAATATGCTAGCCTCTTATATTCAGTAGAAATTTTCTAAGCTTCAGTGCATGTATCTGTCATTCTTATTTTCTAATCACCAACCCTCAACATCTGTGGAGGGTTACCTGTCTCATAAGTCCTTAGAATGTTTGGTTAAATGAGCATGTACTGCAAAGGCTTCTGCAGTTAGAGAATATGGCACACTTGCCATGAATATAGCATGAAATGCATATTTGCTGACTATTTTGTTGAAGATGTGCTTATCTAATTTTATGTAAGCCGAAGACAAACTCATTCCCTGAGGAAATTCTACTGACCTAATAAATGAAAAGAATACCTATAGCAAGATTAAGTATGTACTTATTTAAAATGGATTTTTGCAATTGCATTGCTTCACATGAAATTATTACTGGTAAGTATCTACTTCCATCCTAGACCACTTGGTATGATCATTGCTTTGATTCATTCAGTAATTGTGATAATAATTTGTAATAATAATAATTTGTTTGATGAGTGTTTCCATAAGCAAAACACAATATGCAATTTTTTTCATGAGACATCCAAGAAATAGAGTAAAAACTTCCACTGTAAATGCTTTTATTTACCATAACTAAGCAATGAAGAAGCCATAACTTTACCATTACTTACTTAATCAAAATCTAACCCATACTTCAGAGAAGACAACACAATCACATAAATAATAGGAGATGGAGATCATTGAGTGTTATGTTCTACTTTGATATACAAAGAGCATAAAAAAAACAAACTTAGTTGCTGGAGCTTTTTTGTTTTAAACCCACAAGGAAGAAAAGATTAAAGGGATAAAAAATACATACAGATTTTAAAACTTTGTAAGGTTTAGGCATCACCTCATTTGTGTGAGTCCTTTGAAAAACTTGCACATTTGAGGAGCTTGGCACACTGCAATCAGAGCACTTTATCATGACTTTCAGAAAGAAATTACCTCTAAATTATGCAAATTGCCTTAATCAACTGGATAATATGAGTGTGAACAACTCAAAATGTTTTTGAAAATCCCTTGCTATGCAAGCCATCATGTTCATCATGCTTATTGTTAGTTAGAAGGCTGTAAGTGCCCTGGAACATGCCATTCACTCTCTTCTGTCTACTCCTTATTTGGGTAGTGCTACTGTCAGTTTGTCAACAATGTGAACAAACCCTTGAAAAATTAAGAGGATGCAATGTTGTTTTGTTGACTGATTATGTTTATTCACTTTCTGATAATTTTATAATTTTACTGACAAAAAATCCCTGTTTTTTCTATTAAAAACTGACCCTCACTAAAAAGAGGAAATACCATAAACTATTATAAAATAGCAATCTAGATATTAATAAATATATGTGAGAGAACAATAAAAGAACTACGGACTACAGACCAAACTACTGAGACACATTTATGTATTATGGCCTGTATAAAATTAATCATTGGAACTAGAAGAGATTTTTTACCTAGATTCATCCATAGAGATATTCAGATAAATGAATATTCAATTTTAGAGTCCTGGTTACACAAATATTTCCATGTAACATCCTCCCTCCCATCTTATGATCAGAATATCATGTAAAATTTTCCCTGAAATTATGATTATTTTGAAAGCCTAATTCAAACTTCTTCTATTGCATCTAAACTAGGAGGAGACTGTAGGAACAAATAGTCTCTGTGTATTATATTTATACTCTGAAACTTTTGCTCTTATTATTGAAGTTTCTGAAGGCTTATTTAGATTAACTTTTTTTTAATTTTTTTAAATTTTATTTTCCAGTTTAAATTTAGATAAGAAACGAGGTTGCTTCACAAGTCAGTTCCAGGTCCCTCTCCCATTCCCTCCCCTCCTCCCGTTCCCTCCCCCCACCCCCCACCCCTGTTATCCCCTCATTCCCCCAGGGAGGGTGAGGCCCTCCATGGGGGTGTCCATAGTCTGTCATTTCATATAGGGCAGGGCCTAGACCCTTCCCCAAGAGTTCAGGGTGAGAGTGCACCTCACATTGTTCTATGGGAGTCCAAAGTCCGTGTGTTTCTGTTTCCCAGACTCTCTGGCCGTAGGATTGTAGGCTGGCACTCCCCAGATCTATGTCTAAAATCCATATATGAGAGAGTACATGCCATGTTTCATGAGATTCGCAGGCAAATGGATGACACTAGATTAACTTTTAAAAATTTCACTATTATTGACAAAATTAAAGATCAATCATCATTTTAGTAAATTTTTAAAGTTTTTTTATGATTTCAAAAGTATATTTTTCCTGTGATCATTTCGTTTAAAACATTTTATGCAAAATCATTTATTTTGCACAAAACAAATCCAAAATTCTCACAAAGGTATGTCACATAATTTCTCAAGTATTTATTGTATTTTAAACACTTATAATTGCTTTTTTCTTTCAGTAGCTCCAATACTTTAATGTTTTTTATATATCAATATTGAATCCAAATCACCAATAATAACATGCTGTTTATGTTTATTATGGTTTCAAAGGTTTAAATACATCTCTGCTCCTCATCTTCTGCAATGTTCCTTGAGGTGGAAATATTGTAAGGAGCAATGAATCGATTTTCTGTGAGATTATGTCTCCTAGTAATGACAAAATGTACACCCACTAAATCTCAGCAACGTGACTGTCCAATCATAAGTTAAACAAGCATGACACCAATGGACTTGTCAAAGTGGAAGGGAGAATGCCCATGAGGCCTCAACCTAACACACACACAGACACACACACACACACACACACAAAAGAAAAAACATAAACAACCAAAGAGGGTTGAGAGTGAGAAAAAATAGTTTTTCCAAAGATGAGCACACCAATTGGTTATCCAATATCAAAATAGCCATGTAAACATTCACATGGAAGCATTGTATATACAGAGAAGGCTATATTTAGAAACATAAATATACATATATACAAATAACAAAAAATAGTGAAAAAGACACAAATTTGAAAGAGAGAAAAAAGATCAAAGGAAGGATTTCGTGATAAGTAAACAAAGGGAAAATTGTGCAAGTATATTAAATTCTCAAATAAAAGAAGAAAATAGTGTTTCTTCTACTGCGTCATATACTTTTAATCTTAGAGCAATTACAGGCTGTCTCTGCTAAATAACTGATCACTTTATTTTTGTTGCTGACTTTACAAATATTTTTGAAATTATACTATAATTATATGATTTCCCCCTTCCTTTGCCCCCTTCCAAGCCCTCCCATGTAATTCCCACTTGCTGTCTTTGTAATTCCAGGCATCTTTTCCTTTGGCTGTGGTTACATATATGTGTGTATATTTATATGCATATATTTATACACACACACACACACACACACATATATATATATATGTGTGTGTGTGTTCCTTAAAATACAGCCTGCTCAATTTCTACTGTTACTCATGTATATAAGTTCAGGGATGACTATTTGTTATTACATAGCCAATAGTTATCCATTGCCTGGAAAAGAATATTTCTCCATCTCTCATTATTCTTAGTTGCTTGCAGTTCTTTGTGCAGGGCTGAGGCCTCTTTAGTTTTCTCTCATCCATATTACCATACAGGTAAAAATTCATTAATGTGGCCTCTAGCATGTCTAAGAGACCAAATCCCATGTGCTTTATATACCAGAATTGAGCTTTGTTTTAAGTAGTGAAGTGCAGCCAATGAGATGCACGTTTTTTAGCGATGCTTTCCAGCCTCTGATCTTAGATCTCATTTGTTTGCTTTCTTTTTCCTTATATGAGGTCTTGACCTGCAGATACACTGGTGTGGAAATTCCTATGTAGCTCAGCTCATGGCCATCTTCCAGAGTGAGTGCTGAAAGTAGAGGCATGGCCACCACACCTAACTGTGGCCTTAATTTCTTACATGCTTAATACAAATGAATCAAAAAATAGTCACATCCATTTATACTACTATTTTTCCCTATTTCCATGTGTAACTCCAAACACTTAGTTTAGAAAGTACACAGTTAGTAGCCAGGACATTCATGCTCTAGAGCAGAGGTGTGTTAAAAGGATCATAACATATCAAAGGAGAGATTGTAGCAGGGAATGAAAACCAGCTTCTCTCAAATCGGTGTTCTTTCATGATACCCTCTTTCATGGGTCATAGATAGCAGGATAGTGATATTAGTGGATAGTTTCCCCTTCAGTTTGGGCTGATCTTGGGTCTCCAGCTTGCCTGAGAGATTTCAGAGTGATAAGTAGAATCTCAGCATCATTACAAAATGAAGAAGGATGCTAGAACACTTAAATATAGATTTATTTTAGCTTAATACTGATGACAGGAAGAGATTGCTGTACCAGATCCAGGGGCTTGCTTCTGATTAATGTTTTCACACATAAACATAATTTACTTTAAGTAGGGGATTTTTACATTTTATTTTCCTAACTGTAAAATACATTCAAAACTAAGCCATTTTGCATGTCTCATGATTACACATTCTTGAGATGTTTTGCTTTGAAGTATGCCTGATATGAATTCTACACAATAAGTCTACCAAAGCACATTGTTTAACCTGGTATAATTTCATCTGTGGTTCTTTTTTTATATGAATTCCAAAGCAATGTGTACAATTGATGCATAATAAGCATTACATGGTTCAGTGATGTATGTGAAAAGCAAAACACATCATTTAGAAGAATCTCTCTGGGTACATAGCTATATTAATTTTACTATATTCATTAAAAGCCCAACTTTAATAAATTCTAAAATGTTACCCTTTAACTTAAGAAACCAGTGGCCAGGCATCTATGCAGAACACTGGAAATCCTGAGAGTATATCATGTAGAGTTTGGTGCCCAGTTGTCTCTGCCTTCTACTAACAAAGGCACATATTTTTTACTTCTTCAATCCTAGTTAGCCCTGAGGACTGTCAGAGTGGCTTTTGATAAAAAGCAAAGTGGCATACTAGTAGTGTACATGTAGCCTAATAGAGCACTTTATCTTGTGACACTCAAGGTGAGTCACAATAAATCCTTCCCCATTCTGTAAGAGCAACCTGAATAGTTCTCTGTAGGTCATCAAGCAGCAGCTAAATAATGGATTTCTTTTTGTAATTGGCAAGTTCTATTAGATAGGATTTCTGGTTTGTAAGAAACTTGTCTTTAATGTACCTAGTATATTTGACTAGCTTCAGATTTTGGGTCACATTTATTTAGGTAGATTTTCCCTTTTGATCCCACTGAATGTAGGATGAAATCACTTTATATATTGCTAAACTTTGTATAATATAATTAGCATATGTCACAGAATGTATTGATGTCTGTAGTCCCTGCTACCACTAAAGGCATGGAGGATAGGACTGCGCAGAATTGTATCCACTCTTTACTGGAGACAGTACTAGGAGGAAATGGCCCCGGTACTCACCAGGCTGAAACACTCTAGAGAGCAGGCCTTGTGCCTAGCCTGTGCTAGGAGGCAGCAAATGAGCTGGTCACAAGGATGTTCATATGGGAGACCTGGACTTGTCTCTAGTCTTCCATAAGCGGTGTGAGCTAGGGAGTGATGCCATCCTCACCCCACCTCCACCCGTCACTGCCTGTGGCATATGGGATAGTCATCCCTGAGGACATGAAAACAGAAGATCTGACCCTGATCCTCACCAGATGCAGCACTCAGGAGAGGGTCCCCTGAACCTCTCCTGGACAGCATAATGGAACTGACTAAGACAAAAAGGCAGCCCACAGAAAGGGAAAAAATATTCACTAACCCCACATCTGACAGAGGGTTGATCTCCAAAATTTACAAAGAACTCAAGAAGCAAGTCTCCAAAACACCAAAGAATCCAATTAAAAAGTGGGCTGCAGAACTAAATAGAGAATTTTCAATAGGGGAGTCTAAAATGGCTGAGAGGCACTTGAGAAAGTGCTCAACATCCTTAGCCATCCGGGAAATGCAAATCAAAACAACACTGAGATACCATCTCACTCCTGTCAGAATGGCTAAATGCCTTAAGAGCATGAAAGTGGGGGAGATAGTGCAACTCTCCTTGTCTGTGGCAGACAGGAGAGCTGCCCTCAGGGACATGAGAGCTGGAGAATTGTTCCTGCCCCTCACCAGCTTCAGCACTTGGGAGAGTGGGCCCTGCTTGTCCCCTGGGAAGCATGGTAGAGCTGGACTTGGTGGTGTAGGTGCTAGGTGTATGTGAGCCAGCCTGACAGTGTGAAAGGAAGAGAGCTAACCAAATCTCTTGTAGCTTGCTACATTTGTCAGGCTAACCTGGGTGATACTATAGAGCTAATCCTGCTGATGAGGATATGGGAGACCAACCCAACTAACACCCTGACCCAGAACCAGGGCTATCAATTTTGACTCACCTTAACATCTACCCTATCTATGATCTGTTGAAGTACATGAATGGCAAGTATTGCAGATCAAAAGCATCTTCATGACACAGGCCAACAGCAAGATGTCCAAGAAGAGGACCTGGAACCAGACTAACGATTCATTTTAATAAAAACTTACAAGCAGAGAAGTGTGGACTAAAGGGTAAACTGTGTGACTCACTGTTACACTGAGACATTCAGAACGAGATTTGTTTCTTTTATTCATTTTCTTTAAATTTGATTTTTTGTGGGGAGGTTGCAGGGCCAGAGGGTGAATTAAAAGGATGGGTAGATAAATTAGATTGGGATGCATGATACAAAATCCACAAATAATCAATAAAAAAGTTTTAAAAATTTCAAGGCATTCTTAAAAAACAAAAAATCAGCAACATATCCAGAATTGAACACATTTCTTATTTTTTCAATCTCCTGTTTTTCTGAGGCTATTCTATCTAAATAATGTAATAGTTTTTGCTTGTCTAGTTATGCATTAAGTGAGTAGAACAAAAGATGAATTAAACTGCGGCATTCTGTGTCTGACAAGAATGTCCAACCATGGCTCCATTATCACAGATTCATTTTATGAGGCCACAGTCACTGTGACACCCAAACCAGACAAAGACTCAACAATGAAAGAGAATAACAGTCCAATTTTATTCATGAACATTGATGAAAAATACGGAATCAACTACTGGTAAACTGAAATCAAGAACACATCAGAAAGATCATCCACCATGATCAAGTAGACTTCATCCAAAAGATGCAGGAATGGTTCAACATATGAAAATCTTTTAGTGTAACCCACCATATAAAGAAACTGAAAGAAAAAAATAACAAAAATACATGACTACTTCCTTAGATGCCAAAAAGTCTCAACAATCCTTCATAATAAACAAATGGAAAGAAAAAATAACACCTGCATGATACTCAAATTAGATGTGGAAATCGTTTATTACAGTCCAACACACCTTCATCACAAAAGTCTTAGAAAATCAGGGGTACAAGAGACATGCCTAAACACAAAACAGCAAGCAGATTTCCAACATCAAATTAAATGGCTAGAAACTCAAATCATTTCCGCTAAACTTATTAACAAAATAAGGCTGTCCACTCTCTCCATACCTATTCAGTGTAGAGCTTGAAGTTCTAGCTAGAGCAGTAAGACAAATGAAGGGAATCAGGGAAAGGAAGAAGTCAAAGATGGTATGATAGTATACATAAGCAACCACAAAACCTCTACCAGGGAACTCCTAAAGCAGATAAGACCTGTAACCAAAAGCCTGGATATAAAATTAACTCAAATATCACTAGCCCTATTATATACAAATGGTAAAAGTTTGAGAAAGAAATCAGAGAATCAACACACTTCACGATAACCTCAAGTATTATAAAATATCTTGGTGCAACTGTAGCCAAGCAAGTGAAAGACATGTATGACAAGAATTTCAAGTTTTTTAAGAAATAAAGTAGAGTAGATATCAGAAAATGAAAATGATCTTTTGAGCTCAAGGATCTGTAAGAAAAACATAATAAAAAATGGCTATCTTACCAAAAGCACTCTACAGATTCAATGCAATTCCAATTAAAATCCCAACACAATTCTTTTTAAATTAATATTTTTACTTAAATTACTAACAATCCATTTTACATACCAATCCCATTTCCCTTTCCCTCCAGTCCTCCATTCCCTCCCACCATCTCCCTATCCCACCTCTCCATCCATTCCTCAGAGAGGGTGAGGTCTCCCATGGGGATGTCAAAATCTGTCACATCAGTTGGGGCAAGACTGAGGCCCTCTCCCTTGTATCTAGGCTGAGATAATATCCCTCCATAGCGAATGGGTTCCAAAAAGCCATTTCAGGCATGAAGGAAAAATACTGGTTTCCCTGGTAGCAGCTTTATAGAGTGCCCAAGACCCCCAACTGATTTCCAATTTCAGGGGACCTAGTTCAGTCTTATGCAGGTTCCCCTGCTGTCAGTCTGGAGTCCATGAGCTCCCACTTGCTCAGGTAAGTTGTTTCTGTGTGTTTCTCCAACATGGTTTTGCTCATCACTCCTCCCTCTGTACAAACAGATTCCAGGAGTTCAGCTTAGTGCTTAGTTTCTAAAACTACTCTTTACAGACCTTGAAACAATAGTACTCATCTTCATATGGAAAAACAAATAATCCAGGATAGTTAAAGCAATCTTGGACAGTAAAAGATCTTGGACAGTTATCATCATGCCTGATTTCAAGCACTACTGCAGAGCTATAATAATAAAAACCACATGATATTGGCATAAGACATAACTCCACACACCTATAGACACCTGATTTTTGACAAAAATGCCAAAATTATACAATAGAAAAAAGAAAGAATCTATACCAAAGGTTGACCTGAATGTTGTCATGTGGAAGAAAGCACATAGATCCATATCTATCACTCTGGACAACACTCAAGTCCAATGGATCAAAGATGTCTTCACAAATCCTGATATGCTGAGGCTGATAGAAGAGAAAGTGGGACATAATCTCAAATGCACTGGAACAGGATACACTTCCTGGACAGAATGCCAATAGCACAAGTGCTAAGATCAATAATTAATAAATGGAATCTCATGAAATTGAAAAGTTTCTGTAAGGCAAGGTACACTGTCAATAGGACAAAACAGCAGCCTACAGAATGGGAAAAAAAATCTCCAACAACCTCACAACCAACCAAGGACTGATTTCCAAACTGTATAAAGAATTCAAGAAACTAGATATCAACAAATCAAATAATCCAATTTAAAAATGGGATACATATCTAAATAGAAACATAACAACAGAAGAATATCAAATAGCTAAGAAATACTTGAGGAAATGTTCAAAGTCCTTAGCCATTAGGCAATGCGAATCAAGACAACTCTGAGATTGCATCTTGTACCTGCCAGAATGGCTAATGTCAAAAATGCAAGTGACAGCACATGCTTGAGAGGAAGTGGAAGAAGGGAAACACTCCGCCAACCTTCCATTGCTGATGGGAGTATAAGCTTTTACAATATCTTAGTGTTATTATATCTGCCATAAAACACCATGACCAAAAAGTCACTTGGGTTGGAAAGGGTTTATTTGGTTTACATTTCAACATTGCTGTTCATCACTGAAGGAAGTCAGGACAGCAACTCAAACAGGGCTGGATCCTGGAGCCTGGAGCTGATGGAAAGTTGATGTAGGGGCTTGCTTCCCATGGCTTGATCAGCTCACCTTCTTTTTTTAAATTTAAAGTAGAAAGAATCTTATTTTACATAACAATCCTAGTTCTCTCTTCCTTCCATCCTCCCATGCCCCCACTGACACCCTTATCCCACCCTACATACCCTCTCCAGGTAGAGTGAGGCCTTCCATGGGGAGTCATCATTTGGGACAGGGCCTAGGACCACCCCTGTATACCTAGGCTGAGAGAGTATCCCTCCATCAGCCCACCTCTTTTAGAATCCAGGAGCAACATCCCAGTCATGGTACCATACACCATGGGCTTGGCCCTCTCCCATTGATCACTAAAAGAGAAAATGCCTAACAGCTGGATCTCAGGGAGGCATTTCCTCAGCTGAGGCTCCTGTCTCTCTGATGACTCTTGCTTGTGTCAAGTTAACACACAAAGCCAGACAGTCACTTTGGATGTCGATGTGGTGGTTTCTCAGAAAACTGCCACGTATAAGAGGATATTAGCTGTAAAATAAGGGATAACTGTGCTAAAATCCACAGATCCAGAGAGACTAGGTAACAAGTGAAGTTCATGGGGGCAAGGCCTGGATCTCCCTGGGAAGGGGAAAGAGAAGATATTTTGAGTGGACTGAGAGCATGTGGTGATAGGAACATGAGAGATCAGGTTAGGAGACATAGAGAGAGGGTACTAAAAGAGACTACAGGAAAGGGGGAGCATTTCAGGGTTAGGTTAAAAACCTGGTGCAAGGGAATCTCCCAGGAATCTACAAGGATGACCATAATAATGTTGGAGTCAACAAGGACATCAGCAATAACAGATGTATATAGCCTGAAGTGTCCATCTCCTGTGCCTACGCCAACCGTCATCAAAGAGGTGTCATCCAGCAACTGATGGAAGCAGATACAGACCCACAGTCAAACATAATGCCAAGCTTGGACATCCTGAAGAAGATGGGGAGAAAGGATTGTAGGAGCCTAGGGTTTCATGGACACCTCAAGAAAACTTACAGATACACTAACTTGGCCTCATAGGGGCTCAGAGACTGAACCAACAACCAGGGAGCGTACATGGGACTGACAGGACCTCGAATTATATGTTACTATTGCATAGCTTGATCCTCTTATGGGGCTCCTAACAGTTGGAACAGGGGCTGTCTCCAAACCTCTTAGGACCCTATTCCTCATACCGGGTCGCCTTGATATATGGGGAGGTACCTAATCTTACTGCAATTTGGTACTCCATATTTTGTTTGTACACTTGGGAGAGCTGCCCTTTTCTGAACAGAAGCAGAGGAGGAGTGGATTGGGTTGTGGAAACAGAGGGGATTCAGGGGAGGGACTATGGGGAGTGGGGGGAAGGAAACTGCAGCTTGGATGTAAAATAAACAAATTAATTAATTAACTAAATTTTAGAAGAGAAAATTGAAACACTTTTGAAAATGTTCTTACTTTTAATATTCCTGTTAAAATATATCAATATCCAAATTTCTCCATACCCTAATCTACACTTAGTATTCTGAGCATTTTAAATTTAAGACACAAGGCCGGTCATTGGTGGCACACACCTTTAATCCCAGCACACGGGAGGCAGAGGCAGGCAGGGCTCTGTGAGTTCAAGGCCAGTCTGGTCAACACAGTGAGTTCCAGGACAGCCTCTAAAACAATACAGAGAAACCCTGTCTCGAAAAAACAAACAAACAAACAAAAAGCAAATTTAAGACATAACAGTATATACTCAATAGTAAATAAATATTTTCTACTTCATCCACATTTCTCTGCTGGCTAAAACAGTTGAACTCATTTTATTTGCCAGTTCCCACACAGTTTTGTGAGTTGTCATTGGCATTAAATCAGATTTCCCAGGACTGATGTACGTAATTTCTCTGTTTTGAGTATCAGTGCACTTTTCTAAACTTTTAAAAACTTTTCCAAGTCATTGATTTCCAAGCTAACATTTTAGGAAGTATATAAATTGCAATTTTGTGTTGAATTTAAAGATATTATTTAAATGTCATTCATGTTTCTGTACTTTGATGGTTAAAGTGTTAAGTAGAATGCTTTGCAGAAGTAGCAAGCAAGAAAATACCTGCATTGCTTCTTCCCTTGATAGGGAGGCATTCTAGTTTTCAATGTGACACATAACGTTCATTGCAAATACCTTATAGATCTTTTTTCTCAAGTTGAGAAAATTTCTTTCTGCTCATTTTATGTGTTTAATCACAACTCTGTGCTAGATATTATCAAATTATTTTCCTGTATCAACTGATAATATCATATCAGTTTTCCTCTTTAAACGGGTTTATGTGGATTATACAAACTGATTTATAAATATTAAAGCAGACTAGAATAAATCCTACTTTATGTACCTTATAAGCCTTTTGTACATTCTTGATTAATATTTTCTCATATTTTGTTGTGTATCTATCTATGTTCACAGGAATTATTTGTATTTTTTCTAAGAATTTTAATCTGCTTACAGGATTCACTGGTTAGTTATGTAGCTATTTCATCCAAACTGAAACAATACTCCTGAAAGAAGGAGGTAGGACCATAGGACCAGAACACTAAAATTACTTGCAAACCTAGGTTTGTCAGAGTACAGGATTCATAAAATTCTTCTCCAAGATTTTCTTTTCTTTTTTTTTTAAATAGGGAGAAGATTGAAATAGGCTATTATCATTATGCAAGCAAGTGTATCTGTGTGGATAGGACTGGAAGGGACTCTATAAAAGTACAAATCTTGGTGGGCTATATTATTTACTTCTCATTGTTGTGACAAAATTCCTGACAAAAAGCACCTTAACAGAGTAGTATTTACTTGGTACCATAGCCTGAGGGTACAGAGCACTAAGGATTAGGTGACTTGCCAGGAAATAACAAGAAAGTAGAGGGGTTGGAGCAAGACAGCTCGCCACATTCCCTCACCCATCAGGATGGTGCTCTGTCAGCTTCCTCTTCTTATTGAGTCCAAGACCCCAGTCAGGAATAGTGATGCCCATATTCATGGTAGGTTTCCCTTCCTCAGTGGAACTCCTCTGGGAACAATTCCATGGACACACCTAGAAGTGTGCTTTCAAATGTAACCAAGGTGACAGTGAAGACTATCACATAGGCATGCTCATTATTCCATGTTTGTAAAATATAAAAATGTTAGCTATCATATAGTCCAGAAAAAATTTAGACACCATATACTTTGTTTTCTTTCCTTTTATTTATATAAATTTTATTTGAATTAGAAACGATCTTATTTTACATATCATTCCCATTTCCCTCTCCCTGCCTCCACCCATGCCCCCCCACTGACCCTCCCATCCCATCCCACAACCACTCCCCAGGGAGAGTAAGGCCTTCCATGAGGGAACATCAAAATCTGTCAAGTCATTTGGGGAAGGACCTAGACTCTCCCCTGTGTATCTAGGCTAAGTGAGTATCCCTCCATGGGAAATAAGCTCCCGAAGTCCATTGCACACTAGGGATACATTCTGCTTCCACTGCCAGAGGCCCCATAGACTTCCCAGTGGTCCTAGCTGATACCCACATTCAGGGGGCCTGGTTTGGTCCTATGCTGGTTCACCAGCTATCAGACTGGGGTCCATGAGTTCCCACTTTCTTAGGTTAACTCTGCTTCTACTTCCATCAGCTCTTGGATGAAGGCTCTTGGGTGGCATTTAAGATACTCATCAATCTCATTATAGGGGAAGGGCATTTAAGTTAGCCTCTCCACTATTTCTTAGGTTCCTAGTTGGGGTCATCCTTGTGGATCTCTGTGCAATTCCCTAGTGTCAGATATCTATTTAAACCTATAGTGGCTCCCTCTATTGATGTTTCCCTTTTCTTGTTCTCTTCTGTACCTCTCCCCACTCAATCTTCCTGATCCCTCATGTTCTCCTACCCCTCCTCTTCTCCCCTCCTCTTTCTCCTACCATCTTTCCCCTCAGAAACTTTTTTCTGATATACTGGGAGATCTTATATGTCTCTCTTATGCTCCTGCTTGCTTCCTTGCTTCTCTGGAGGTGTGGATTATAGTCTGACAATGCCCTGCTCTATGTTTAATATATGTATGAGTGAGTACATACCATGTATGTCTTTCTGTGACTGGTTTACCTCCCTTAGGATGGCTTCTTCTAGTTCCATTTATTTGCTTGCAAATTTTACTATTTCATTACTTTTTGGTTTTTTGTTTTGTTTTGTTTTCTGCTGAGTGGTACTCCATTGTGTAAATATACCACATTTTCCGTATCCATTTTTAGGTTGAGGGGCGTCTAGCTTGCTTCCTGATTCTGGCTATTAGAAATAATGCTGCTATGAACATAAATGTGCATACTTTGGGTATATGCCTAAGAGTGGAATTGCTGAATCTTGAGGTAGACTAGTTCCCATTTTCCGGAGAAACTGTCATACTGTTTTCCAATGGAGAAGTATTTCCCTTTCTCCATATCCTCTCCAGAATAAACTGTCATTGGTGTTTTTTGATTTTTAGCAATTCTAATGGGTGTAAGATGGTATCTTAGAGTTTTTTTGACATGCATTTCCCTGATGGCTAAAGATGTTAAGCAATTTCATGTGTCTTTCAATCTTTTTAGATTCCTCTATTGAGAATTCTCTGTTTAGTTCTGTACCCCACTTTTCAATTGAATTTTTAGATGGCTACCTTCTTGAGTTCTTTGTGTATTTTGGAGATCAGCCCTCTTTCTGATGTAGGCATAGTGAAGACCTTTTTCCATTCTGTGGGGTGCTGTGTAGTCTTGTTGACTGTGTCTTTTGCCTTACAGAAGCTTTTCAGTTTCAGGATGTCCCATTTATTAATTGTTGATCTCAGTGTCTGTGCTGCTGATGTTATGTTCAGGAAGTGGTCTCCTGTGCAAATTCGTTCCAGGGTGACTCCCATTTTCTCTTTGAAAGTGGTTGGATTTATGTAGAGTTCTTTGATCCATTTGGACTTAAGTTTTGTGCATGGTGATAGACATAAATCGATCAGCAGTCTTCTACATGTTAGCATCCAGCTATGCCAGCACCATTTGTTGAAAATGCTCTTTTTTTTCCATTGTATGATTTTAGATTCTTTGTCAAAGATCAGATGTTCATAGGTGTGTGGGTAAATATCAGGGTCTTCAATTGAATTCCATTGGTCTGCTAGTCTGCTTTTGTGTCAATACCAACCTGTTTTCAGGACTCTAGCTCTGTAGTACAGCTTAAAATCAGGGATGGTGATGCCTCCTGAAGTTCCTTTATTGCATATGGTTGTTTTAGCTATTCTGTGTCTTTTGTTTCTCCATATAAAGTTTTGTGTTGTTCTTTCAAGGTCTGTAAATAATGATGCTGGTATTTTAATAGGATTGCATTGAATCTGTAGACTGCTTGTGGTAAGTGACATTTTTACTATGTTGATAGTTGGGAGATCTTTCCATTTTCTGGTATCTTCTTTAATTTCTTTCTTTAATGACTCAAAGTTCTTGTCATAAAAATCTTTCACCTGTTTGGTTAGAGTTACCCCAAGATATTTTGTGTTGTTTGTGTCAATTGTAAACGGTGATATTTCTTTTTTCTTTCTCAGCCTCTTTATTGTCTACATATAGTAGGACTACTGATTTTTTTTAGATAATCTTGTATCCTGCCACTTTGCTTAAGGTGTTTATCATGTGTAGAAGTTCCCTGGTAGAATTCTTCAAGTCACTTATGTAAACTGTCTGCAAATAGTGACAGTTTGACTTCCACCTTTCCAATTTGTATCCCCTTCATCTCATTTTATTGTCTTATTGCTTTAGCAAGAACTTCCAGTTATAATATTGAAGAGATATGGAGAGAGTGGACAACCTTGTTTTTTTCCTGATTAGAGAAATTGCATTGAGTTTTTCTCCATTTATTTTGATGTTGGCTGTTGGTTTGCTATATATTGCCTTTATTATGTTTAGGCATGTTCCTGTTATCCCTGATCTCTCCAAGACCATCATGAAGGGATGTTGTTCAAGATTTTCTGAGGAGAAGTGTATTGTTCTGGAAGAGTCTCTTGGATATAGCTACCTAGAAGCTCTGCTGGAAGATTGAAAGACCTGGTTTGGGAGTCCTCATCCAGGCTTGGGTAAGATATTTGTTAAAGCAGCTGCCTTTGAGTAAAACACAGCTCTGTATATAATCTCTCTCCCATAGTCCTGTTAACAACTCCAATTTATTCATTTGTTCCCTCCCTGGGTTAGGCTTGCATTGATTTGAGACACATGGCTGTTATGATATCTTTTCTGAGGTGAACAGGTGTTTGTCCACATTTCCCCAAGAAGAGTCATTCATTAATTTGTATAATATAATAACTGGACCTTATGAAATGAATAGGGGATGTTTTCTTGTTTCATGTTTTAGGTGACAGTATATATTTTATTTAATTTATTCCCTAAATTTTGAGTAGAATTCACCTGTGAAAATAGCACTATGTTAGAAATTTTAATTTATATTATAGTTTTAAACAAAAATTTAAAGAAATTTTTCAGATATTTGAGGCCCTTAGTTATTCAGAATTTGACAGAAATTGTAATTATTTTTAACATATGAAAAGTTTACCACAGGTAAAAACCGAATTGAACCCTCAAACCCAGTTGCAAAGAGGAGTAATGAATAAAGGAATCAAGGTCAGGCTGGCGAAACCCACAGAGGCAGCTGACCTAAACAAGGGGGAAACACATGGACTCCAGACTGATGACTGAGAGGCCAGCATGGGACTGATCCAGACACCCGATTGGGTGTCAGAGAAGAGACCTCAGCAATCTGTGTGACCATGGAAAGTAGATCAATATTTGTCCCTGACATACAAATAGACTCTGAGAGCCCATTCCACATAGAGGGATGCTCTCTCTGCCTAGACACTGCGTGGAGGGCCTAGACCCTGCCTGGGATGATATGACAGACTCTGAAATCCCTTGTGGAAGCCCTGGGGAGCAGACAGGGGATGGGGTGGGGTGGGGGATTGGGAAGACTGGAGGATCAGGGGAGGAGGGGAGGAACAGGGAACTGAGAGTAACATGTCTAAAAAGTTAAATTAAAAAGAGAAAAAAATTAAAAAAAAAGAAAGTTTCACTGAATGTGGATGAAGTACTGTGATGAGAAGGGCATCCTTGGACATGAATTCTGTAGTCTATGACCAATATCTAAATGAATTACACATCACCTATTGAATACTACCTCTGTCTTTGTGTAAATACTGCTGACACTTATACTCATGTTTACAGTAGTGAAGTAATTTAAATGCATAATCTAAGAGTCTATTTCTCATTACTAGAATGATAATACAAAGGTTAACATGATGTGAAGACTGCAGAGATTGGTATGGTATCAGAACTGTGAACACATTAGGTGTTTATGCTTTTATACATACAAATGATTATATAAACCATCATAAAGAATATAAACACTTTTTTTCTAAATATTTCCTTTATGTGTCATCTGGGAGGGTTTTGGGAAAATGTAATGATATCAACAAGCATACATAGAGAAAAAGAATATTTCTTCAAACATGAACCCCAACTGAAAGGTGGAGTTACTTAGAAACACTGGTGATACTAAGAATGTGTCAGGACACAGGATACTTCATAATAGCACAAAGTGAGGAAATACAAAATAATAATAATAAAACTTCAATTGGTAACAGAGTGGACAACATCGAAGAGGACAATGGGTGGCTGAAAAAAAACAAACAAACTAATTTTAAAGATGTAATAATTTGAGCCAGAGACTCAAATTTTAGTCTGTACCAAAAACCGCATTTTTTAAAAACACTAATTAATTATTTTAATAGTTGTTTATAATTTATAAATATTTCTCTTAACTGTATAATTACAACAAATTACTCTACCCAATGATCATCTTAATCATCAAAAACTTGAACAATCTTATAGTTTTCTCACATTCTTTTTTTTTTCCAGTTTAAATTTAGATAAGAAACAAGGTTGCTTCACAAGTCAGTTCCAGGTCCCTCTCCCTTTCCTTCCCCTCCTCCCGTGCCTTCCCCCCAACCCCTCCCTTTATCCCCTCATTCCCCCAGGGAGGGTGAGGCCGGGTTCCAGGGAAGCAGCTCTTCCTGCAGCAGCATCAGGTAAACAGGCCGGCTTCCCGGTCTGTGTTCCAGTACCTGCAGATCGCCTGGGAACTGCACAGAGCTCCCAATCCCGGTGGGAGCCAAGCACACCAGACTCTAGGTCTTCTCTCCTGCCAACGAGACCAGGAAACCAGAGGAGCCAGGAAGACCAGGGGAGTAGCTGTTCCGGGTCAGGTTCAACAGGACCCAGCATAGGGTCCAGGGGACCAGGTAGGAGGCTAAGCGCCCCAGATTCCTGTTCTTCTTCTCCACCCATGGGACCAGCACTTGGACAAGGAATAGAAGAACCACCAGATTATTGGACTTGCTAGCACCCACCAAAAGGGAACTCTGTTCCCCAGACCAGTAAGGGGCTCTTTCTGCACCCACTAGAAGAAGAGATGGGAAAGAGACAATACAAAAACACACTCAGCAACAGAAAAAAATATGACACCTCCAGATTCTAGAGACTCCACACCAGCAAGACCCAACATTCCAATGCAAACGAAGCAGAATAGAACGACCTTAAAAACACTTTTATGAAAATGATAGAGGCCCTAAAAGAGGATATAGGAAAATCCCTCAAAGAAATGGAAGAAAAAACAAAGCAAAAAATGCAAGAAATGGAAGAAAAAACAAACCAAAAAAGGCAGGAAATAGAAGAAACGAAGCAAAAAATGCAAGAAATGGAAGAAAAAAACAAAGCAAAAAAATTGCAAGAATTGGAAGAAGAAACATACCAAAAAAGGCAGGAAATGGAAGAAGAAACAAAGCAAAAAATGCAAGAAATGGTAGAAAAAAAACAAAGCAAAAAATGAAAAAAATGGAAGAAGAAACAAACCAAAAAAGGCAGGAAATGGAAGAAGAAACAAGGCACAAAATGTGAGAAATGGAACAAAAATCAAACCAAAAAATGCAAGAAATGGAAGAAAGAACAAACCAAAAAATTCATAAAAGACAACAAATGGATGAAAAGATAAACAGAAAATTGCAAGAAGCAATGCAAACACTGCAAGGGTTGAAAACTGAAATAGAGACATTAAAAAAACACACTCTGAAGAAAGGCAGAAAATAGAAAAGCTGGACAAACAGTCAGGCACTACCGATACAAGCATTACCAATAATATAGAAGAGATGGAAGAGAGAATCTCAAGTGTTGAAGATACACTAGGAGAAATGGATTTATCAACCAAAGAAAACCTTAAATCCAACAAATCCTTAACATAAAACACCCAGGAAATATGGGACACCATGAAAAGACCAAACCTAAGAATAATAGGTATAGAAGAAGGAGAAGAAATCCACCTCAAAGGGGCAGAAGGCATATTCAACAAAATCATAGAAGAAAACTTTCCCAACCTTAAGAAAGACATGCCAATGAAGGTACAAGAAGCCTACAGAACACCAAATAGAGTGGACCACAAAAAAAAAATTCCCTCGCCACATAATAATCAAGACCCCAAACATACAGAATAAAGAAAGAATATTATGAGCAGCTAAGGGAAAAGGTCAAGTAACATATAAAGGCAGACCTATCAGAATTACACCTGATTTCTCCATGGAAACTCTGAAAGCCAGAAGGCCCTGGATAGATATTCTACCTACACTAAGAGACCACAGATGCCAGCCCAGACTACTATACCCGGTAAAGCTCTCAATCACTATAGACGGAGAAAACAAGATATTCCATGATAAACCTAGATTCAAGCAATATGTGTCCACTAACCCAGCCCTACAGAAATTTTTGGAAGGAAAACTCCAACCCAAGGAAGCTAACTACAACCAGAAAAACATAGGCATTGGACAATCCCTCTCTACCAACAGCCAAAAGAACAAAGGGGTGAAATTCCACACATAATTCCACCAACAACAACCATTGCAAATCGAAGAAGGATGAGCAATCAATGGTCATTAATATCCCTGAATATTAATGGCCTTAACTCACCCATAAAAAGACACAGACTAGCAGAATGGATTCAAAGACAGAACCCTTCCTTCTGCTGCATACAAGAAACACACCTCACCCTCAAAGACAGACATTACCTGAGAGTTAAAGGTTGGGAAAAAATTTTTCAATCAAATGGACCCAAGAAACAAGCAGGGGTAGCAATCCTAATATCTAACAAACTAGACTTTAAAATAAAATCAATCAAAAGAGATTACATACTCATCACAGGTGAAACCCACCAAGATGAAGTGTCTATCCTGAACATCTATGCTCCAAATACAAAGGCATCCACATTTGTTAAAGAAACATTATTAGAACTTAAATCTCATCTAAAGCCCCACACAGTTATAGTGGGAGATTTCAACACACCACTCTCACCACTTGACAGGAATACCAGACCGAAATTCAACAAAGAAGCAAAGGGTCTAATAGAAGTAATGACCCAACTGGGATTCACAGATATCTATAGAACATTTCATCCACATAAAAACGAATATATCTTCTTCTCACCACCACATGGAACCTTCTCAAAAATCGACCACATACTTGGCAACATATCAAACCTCAGCAGCTACAAAAAATTGGAATAACTCCATGCATCTTATCAGACCACCATGCTTTAAAATTAGAATTCAACAACAACACAAATTGCAGAAAACCTACAAACTCATGGAAATTGAATAATGCTCAACTGCACCATCCCTGGGTCAAAGAGGAAATAAAAAAGAAATTAAAGACTTCCTCCAATTCAATGAGAATGAAGACACAACATACCCAAACCTATGGGACACTTTGAAAGCAGTGCTACGGGGGAAGTTCATAGCACTAAGTGGTCACATGAAGAAACAGGAGAAAAGTTATACCAGAGAATTAACATCACAGATGAAATCTCTAGAACACAAAGAAGCAAACTCCCCCAGGAGGAGTAGACGCCAGGAAATAATCAAATTGAGGGCTGAAATCAATAAAGTAGAAACCAGGAAAACAATATAAAGAATCAATGCAACTAAGAGTTGGTTCTTTGACAAAATCAACAAGATAGACAAACCTTTGTCCAAACTTACCAAACAGCAGAGAGTGAACACGCAAATTAACAAAATCAGAAATGAAAAGGGGGACATAACAATAGACTCTGAGGAAATCCAGAGAATCATTAGGTCATACTTTGAAAACCTGTACTCCACAAAATTCGAAAATTTAAAGGAAATGGATGACTTCCTGGATAGCTATCACTTTCCAAAACTAAATCAAGAACAGATAAGCAATTTAAATAGACCTATAACCCCTATGGAAATAGAAGCAGTCATCAAAAGTCTCCCAACCAAAAAAAGTCCAGGTACAGATGGCCTCAGTGCAGAATTCTACCAGAAATTCAAAGAACAGCTTACACCAATTCTTCTCAAAGTGTTCCACACAATAGAAGCAGAAGGGTCTTTGCCAAACTCTTTCTATGAGGCTTCAATAACCTTGATCCCCAAGCCACACAAAGATACAACTAAGAAAGAGAACTTCAGACCAATATCCCTCATGAACATTGATGCAAAAATACTCAATAGAATACTGGCAAATCAGGTCCAAGAACACATCAAAACAATCATTCACCACGATCAAGTAGGTTTCATCCCAGGGATGCAGTGATGGTTCAACATACGAAAATCCATCAACGTAATCCACCATATAAACAAGCTGAAAAACAAAATCCGCATTTTTGATTGCATATTTATATAAATAAATGATTGCTTAAATTAATAAATGCTGGTGTTGACAAAAGTTTCCCAAGCAGAAGAACTTTAAAGAGATTCCCACACAAGCCATGCTAACAAGTTTAAGAATTACTCTGCACCTGAGTGTGAGGTAGTCACTACCACTTCCATCCAAAACGCACTCTATGTAAAGACAAAACTGGGAGAATAATTCTGTTTTGAAGACTTCCCTCAAGAGCATTTCAGCAAGATGACAGTCAAGTTAACACTCACAAATCACGTTGATGGTATCCACCCTTCTGTGATGTGCTAAATGTGACATTTCACTATATTGTTCCCTTCTAAAACTGATTATACAAACGTTTTCATGAGGAAAAACATAAACATAAACTTACATTCCTAAAAGGATTATACAATAGACTTGATTAATTTCCCTGAGTCCCTGAGTATTGTCAAACTATCGTTACCAAGGATACTGTGAGAAATTTTTTTCAGCCTTGAAGTGCCTAGAACATTATGACAATTAAAGACAATTTGTTTTGGACCAGTTTCTGGAAAAGAAAAGGAAAATTTTTATGAGAGCAACACATTTTTTAAAATTTTAGTTGATGATATACGGCAGGGATGCATCACTATGTAGCAGGTGTGCAATACTAATACAAGAGGATGACAATAGTCTAAATGGATTAGAGGTGCATATGTGGGAATTCTCTGTCCTACCAGAGAAATTTTTAATTAAATTTTAAAAGAACAGAATCCAATACTGCATGTAAGCCAATTCAAAACCACAGAAGTCCATATAATATATAACAGTGAATTTTAAAATGATGCATGTTAATGCTGCAAGACCATTTTTTCATATCATTGACAGTTACACTGAGGTACATTACTTTTCAATTACTTACTAGATTCTTTTAGCATGGCTAACTCTTAGGGCATCAACAGACTCATGTTCTATAGCAAATGCCCACGGCATTACAGGACTAATGCTTTAATCAGTGTCTGAAGTATTCAGCACACACAGGCTTGTTTCTGGAAGTTAATTAAAAAGAAATTAGCAATAAAATTTTATTTGACATTTTGTTAAAATTAATCACTTCCTGTAATTAAAACATAGTATGCTTGAAGAATTACAAAATGGGGCTTTACAAACAGAGATAAATTTCAGTCTTTCTACTAATATTTTCAATTCTTTTATCAATGTTATAAATATTGCATGATTTTTTCTCCTACATGAAATTATGGGCTGCATATTCACTATAGAAACCACCATATGAGTTAATTGTGTCTTATGACTTATCACCCTACTTTTCAGGTAGAATTGGCAATTTGATTAGTTTTAATTAAGACTACTCAAGCATCCTGTAGTTCACAAGATACAAGTAATGCCATCCACAGTACACATTACCAAAAGTGCCATCACAGCAAATGAGTACAAGAGAAATTGTCACTACACTACTGGTTTGGAAGAACTACCGTAACAAAACAGCATGCACTAGTTTCAACAACAGAAATTCATCTTTTCAGAGTTGTGCACGAGTCAAATTTAGGGTGTCAGAAATTTTGGTTGTTCCTAAGACCTCTCTGCCCTTATCTTCACCTCAGTCAACTGCTGTCTGCCTCCTTACTTGCCCTTCCTTTGCCAGTACATCTCTCTTCTCTTGTTCATGCATCGGGGATCCCTAGTCACACTGGATACACTCTACATCTTTCAAGTATTTATTTGCTCACAGAGTATCTCTAATATACCTACTTTTATAGATAAAGCGAAGTATTTTTTATATTGTATGCCTTTTTACATCTCTATTATCTCCATAAGCATTTTCCCGTTAGCCCTTCTTATCAGTTTTCCATGGCCTAAGATTTTATTAAGAACTATTATTCACCAATATTTATCCAATAGCAAATTATAAGCACTGAAAACACACATGCAAGTACCATTATATGGATAAAACATATTACATTTAAGAATATATATGTATATATGTATATGCTTAAACCTACACTGTCCACACTAAAAATATATTTTAAACTTTAAGATTTTTTAATATTAGCTCATTAGACATTAAAATTTGGGACAAAACTTCATATTTGCTTTGAAATATAAATTATACTGTGCTTCAAATTTTATGCAGTAATTTTAGTATTCTTGGAAATTAAAGCTTTATTTAGTCAATTGTGTGTGTTGTTGCCTCTATGGGATGGAAGATTAGGATTATATTTTCCACATAGTATTCTATGCCAATTCAACCAAAAATTAGTATGTGTCAATATTTACATGTGATACAATTTCTGGATTCCTTTATTCAAATGTGACTCTTACCTTTAATAACATTAGTTTTAACATCATATGAAAGTGATTTGTTTCCATATTCTCAACAAAGTTACAATAGTCTTTATATATTGATGTTAATTTTATTGTACATAATTCCATTACATTTTATTTTAAATTTCTCTCATATATTTAATCTTTCATATCTTTAATAAATAAATTCAATTTGTATACTAATTTTAATACGCAAATAAACCAATATTATTTAATTTTTACATAATTTGTTGAAATCTTCCAAATGTCTTATCTAATTGCATATCAAATTTTTTAGTTAACCCAAATCATGAATAAATGTTTTCCTTCTCATTTGAATTCAAGTTTGCCTTCCAAGTCTTCACAAATATAGGTTAGAGTTTTTAAATCTTTGCTTTACGCATATTGTGAATTTTTGAGAGCTTTATAATGTGAAAGCTATATCATTACATTTACCCATTAAAAAATCAACTTCAAGAGTGTTTAAAATACACCATCCATCACTGAACTGAAAATAACACATAATTATTTCAAACACCAACTTAGTCAACAACTCTAGGAGCTGTGCATTTTCTTCAAGAAGATTGAAGCAATGAGTTGCAAAGTACCGATTATGCGTAATTAAGCTTTAAAACTCACATCAGTAGTCTCGTAGCACTGTTTTAAATACAGCTTTGTTGTTATGTTACTGGCAGCAAAAGTCATTCCTAAGCAGGTTGCCTTTACCCCAAACTGACCTCATTCCACTCAGTGTAGTCAAAGAGTTTTATCTTGAGAAATTTAAAACTCACAACTAAAGAGTTCAGTTATAAAATTGGGTATGATTGTCACCAACTCCTCAGTATTTGGAGACTGGTACATTTTCATGTTTATTTCTCTTGATATGTCAATTTATTTGATCAGTATCTCTTCATTACTTTGCCTAATTCAATACTTTGGGATAAATCAATAACTATTTTTATTGTCATTCAAATTTTGATGCAGTATATCTGATTCAGCAATTATATTCAATCTCTATTTTGAAAAGAAGCTTAACTTAAAAATTCATTTACTTTTAAAAATAAACACAATAAAATCTGCAATTATATTCTTCATAACGTCAAAGTAATATTACTTTATTCCATTTCTTCTTATATATACTGATCTAGTGCATTATTTTTCTCTTTGTGAGTGTGCAATGGTCAAATGCCTGCATATGTACATGTGTGTGCACATGAATGTGATGTGTGTAACCATCCATGAAAATTCATAAACCTCATTTATGGAGGAGAGTCTTCATTCAAGCCTAGAGTTTGCCAAGAGTCTTGTTTCATTGTCTAGCTTATTGTGGCTAGGAGATTATTTGTCTTGCTCTTCTGAGACTGGAATTTCAGATAGGCTTCCAGGCCAACTTGAAATTTAAGTGGCTTGCAAGAATATGAACTGATCTCTTCTCATGCTTGGGTGGCAGGAGCTTTAACCACCGTGAAGTCAATCTGCAGTCCCTCTCTAGTGCATCTGATTTAACTAGCACATACTACATATAAAGTATACTCCTGTGTTGCTGCATGACTCATAATAAATTTCAAAGGATTTTAAACTACTTACACATCAAGGGTGAAAAGGTATCTTATGCATTCTCTTCTTTTAAAATCATTTGTTACCTTTACCACATTTTGAAAAAAAATCATTATTATTAACATTAATTTTTATATGTTTGAAAATATCCTGGGTTTTATAAAAATTATATTTCCTAAGTATAAGGTTGCCAATCAGATATTCCAGGCTTTATGGTCATTAAAGACTGATTTCAATCCTCATAATAAGCAGTGTATAAACCGATAAACTGAAATTGAGAATTTGAATGCTTGTCAAAATAATTAAATCTGAAGTCTATCACAAACCCTGGGTTGAGACACAACATTCTCCATTACCCAAAGATTTTACTATCTAGCCAGGGGTGTTCTGGCAAAGAACAAACATAATATAATTCTCTTTTATTTTTTTAAGAACTGATTCAAATGGTCCTGTCAATCACTGTGACAAAATCCATTGCTAAGAGAAGCTGTTCTATTTAGATTAAGAAATGTTGTATTTTGCAAATGGTCCCTTTGACTGGTATCCATTCTCACTTCATGTGAGTACTTCCCTAAACTATGTAACAGATTCCATTTTTCTTCTATTCTACATTCTTTGTGTCTTGTGGAGACTCATTTGAAGAAAATCACTATGCCTGGGAGGGAAGTCTAGGAGATTTCAAAGTAATATATCTTTAATCTAAAGATATTGCTCTCATCAACATTAACATACAAAACTGTTTTCATTAGCTGCTAACAAAGCAAAGTATGCTTCTGTCTTTCTGACAATGTGACCAATTGCCACAAGCCCCTTCACCATAACTTGCCTGCTGGGATGGGATAGGTTCTAGAACTCTGAGGCAAGAATACACTTCTTTAATTAGTTCTGTCACAGTATTCAACATAGCAAAAGGAAGAGAAATCAATATCTGTTAAAAATTGGAAAAGTCACAAAAACCAGAATGGACAAAGCAACACAACAAAACTGTCTCCTAATTTTTAAAAATTTTATAAAGCAGAATGTTAAAACATGCCCGTATCTTCAGGACCCTTTTCTGAGCAATTCTTTAAAATAAGTAGAATAAATACCATTAGCAGAGTTTTATTTTATGGTAAATTTACCCTAAAAACAAAAATAATTACTGAGTGGTGGTGGCACACACCAGTAAGCCCAGCTTTTAGGAGGCAGGGAAAGGCATATCTCCATGAATTCAAGGCCAGCATGGTCTACAGAGTAAATTCCAGTATAGCTGAGACTACAGAGAGAAACTCTGTCCCCAGAAACTAAAAACAAATAAATGAATGAAAATAACAGAAAAAGTTGAATAGGGCTATAAAGAGAAATACCACGTTGTACAAAATTCCAAAATGAAAAAATATTTTTATATAGGTGTTCACTATTGTGGATTCTTAGATAGGCTGATAAAAATATATAAAAGCAGACTCAACAGGAAAGTCAGAAATTATTTTACTAGAGCTGTAAAGAAACAAAGGGGGAATGTATAAACTGGGAGTGTTGACAGGTCTCAGGATAAAGGCAATGGAAAAGAAGACAAAAACTAATGACTTTAGACTTAAGATCATCAATGATCATCCTTAAGAAGCTGCGAAAAGTCAGGGCAAAGACCCCTTCATAGAATACTGTGGCAAAGCCCAGAATGTCAAGAGAACTTTGCTAAGGATTTCAGCTGATATATTAAAATTAGATATAACAAAGGAAAAAGAAAAGAAGGTAGGCTTAGTAATAAAATACAGCATGCAGCTGAAACAAGGGAGGACTTCAGCAGCTATGAGAGTACTATCTCAGTAATGGAATTATTGTTCATACCAATTCCTTGGATGACTTCAGGTATATCTGTTTTCTTGAAATAGAATCTCTTACGCAAGTGATTGACAGGTCAGGCTGCATTGACCATCCAGGGAATAGACAATATTAGGTAATGGTTAGGTCGTTCTCAAAATAATGTCTCCACTTGGGTGAAATTTAGAACTCAAGTTCTCTTCTTTTTATGAAAGGAGTAAATCCTTTGAGGGTTTCAAAAATACTATGATTTTACACAATTTCCTACCATGTTGAAAATGTTATAGAGGTCATCATGATATTTACCATTGATAAAGTGAAACATCTCTTTTAAATACAAGTCCTAGAGAAAGAAGGACTATAAAGAATAAATCTCAACATACCAAACTAGAGTCAACATCATCCCAAAAGAAGAGAAACTCAAAGTTACCCTATTATAATAATAAATGAGACAAGGCTGTCTACTGTACATAATCCTTTTAATATAATACTTGAAGCACTAGTTATAACAATAAGAAAATAGAAGAAATTAAAGGAGCACAAGTAGAAAGAGAAGCAAATTTTTCTTCATCTAAAAATGTGATTTTATACATAACAAATGTTCAAAACTCCCTAGAAAATCTAGAAATAACATTTTCAAAAAAGTGGCAGAAAACCAGGAGATTTCTATAAACCAATAACAAAACATTGAAAACAAAATCACAAAAAATTCAAAACAAACATTACCAAGTAAACAAAACACCTCTCCAAAGAAATGTTAAATCTCTGGAGAAAATATTGCAGAAGTCAATAGAAGATGCAAAGACCTTCCAAGCTAATGGATAGATAGAGTTAGTATTATAAAAATAAATATCAGTCAGAAACAATTTAGAGATTCGATGCAATTCCAATCAAAATTTCCATTATTTTCATCACAGAAATAAAAATAAAATAAAATTCATATGCAATATGAATATCTTGGTAGACAAATTAATACTATGCAAAAAGAACAATAATAGAGGGATATACATTCCAGAAATCATGATAGATTATTGAAGCATAACAGTATAGTCAACATTATAGTGGATAATAGTCATGTAGATCAATGGAACAAATAAAATAACCAACCATTAGTGCACATAACAAGAGCTACTTAATATCTAACAAAGAGCAAAAAACACACACTGCAGAAAATATAGCACCCTCAGTGAATGACTCTTGGAAAATAAGATCTCCACATGTGGAAGAATGAAATGAGGCATATATCTATTAATCATCACAAAACTGAATATGAAATAGATCACAGATCTAATGTAAAATCTAAAATATTGAAGCCGGTAGAAGAAAACATAGACAATACCTTCAAGGGCAGAGAAAGAAAAACACATTTTTAATGGGACTTTATTGATTTATTCAAACAAACAATAATTAAGTGGGACCTTAGATGAATAGAAAGCTTTTCTACTGAAAAGGAAAAAATATCAATGAAGTGAAGAGGAAGCTGACCCACTGATTAGGAGAGATTATTTCCAGCTATATATATGATACAATACTAATAATGAGACTACACAAATAACCGTGAAACAACCTAAACAAATGATACAATTCATTGTGCAGAATAAAGACATCTTAGTTTTAATGAAATGAAACAGGTTAGACTGAAAGGATTAATTAAAGTACTTCATTTAAAATGGGGCCAGGAAAGAAGAGCATCACTATCCTAATATCTGACAGATATAGACTTCAGACTGATACTTGTCAAAAGAGATAAAAAACATTAAGATCATTCTACACCAAGGAACAATTAACCAACAACTCATTGTTATGCCAAACATGTAGGCATCAAACTCAGGTGAAACTAATTTCACAGAAAGTCTACTTCTTAAAAAATAAATAAAAATAAGAAGTCTACTTATTATTATCAACTAATAGCATCTCTTTGCAGCAATAGAAAACAGACTAAGGTATGGAAACAACTTCATTGTCCTTCAGTTAACTAATGGATAATAAAAATGTGCTACATGTACATTTAGAAATGTGTAAAAAACTGAAATAATAACTTTTGCAATATTTGTAAAATCACAAAGTTCATAAATGATGGACCCTAGAAAAGTGTATGGTGAGTGAGGTAACTCTGAAAAACAAGTGTTGCATGATATCTCTCATCTGAGGCTCCTAGTTCAAGTATTCTGCTGCAAGTAAATAATCTCAAGGGGCCACAGAATGCAAAAAAAAATGTGAAAAGAAGACTGCAGTGGGTAATAGCAATCAGAGATTACATGTGATTCAAAGCAGGAAATGGGAAATTAGTATCTTCACTAAGGAAGCAAGAGTGAAATACAACAAAAGAAGGGAGTAAGGTATTATAGTAGTAAAGGTATCGGAAAAAGTCATAAGGCAACCTATGATAATTTACTAAGCTTGCGTATATATTAATGTATATATTGATTTAATTGTTTCATCTGGATTAGCAAGTCTTCTCCTAGGGGCCATAGACTACCCACTAAAAATTCTGATACCGAGTATGAGAAGCTCCCTTTGAGGTGTCAGTCAGGTTGTACAAACTACTTACAGAACACTATGGGCTAATGCTTTGCTCATAGTTACTTTACAGAGTGGAAAGTAAGTCACTGTCAATAAAGTCACCATGCACTTTTGAAATAGAAGCTAGAGGGTCTGACTTGAAAGAATTCCTCCTGAAGACTAGCTTTCATTGCCTAGCCATGATGACCATCAACAAAAATAAAGTCAATAATGGCACAATAATCCTAAAGGTAGAATAATGGAATAAACATTGGGGGTACTCTCAGCTGTATAACTAGATGTAGGATCTTCCAATAAGATGGAAGCCGTGCCTGGTACTAGAAACCTCGACATTTACCCAGGAAGAGTGAAGCTCTCAGACCTCATCAAGAAACTTCCCTTTGCACTACACTGAAAACAGTGTAGAAAATACACCAAATCAAGAAGCAGAGTTGTAGACTCCAGTCCCAAACAAATGCATCTGCAATACAACTGCCATATCCAAAGCCCATGCATTCACTTTGGAAGATTGGATAGAGAGTTGTAGAGTCAGAGGAACAGTGAATTTCTTGTCTAAGTGTATCTTTTAGAATATCATACTGGCTACACCCATGAAGGCTCATCAACAAGACTCCTAAATAAGACCTGAATGACAATAACAACAAGCAAAGAAGAAACCCCACATAGATTCAGTTGTAGAATTATAGATAACTAGGAATGACCAGAGTGGGAGAGTTTATCTTCACCTGAGATGAGCTCAGAACTGTAGGTTAGCTCTGAGATCATATTTGTACAAGGAACATTATATGGAATGAGAAGGGTCAAAGATCAGGTGTTCATAGGTGTGTGGGTTAATATCAGGGTCTTCAATTAAATTCCATTGGTCTACCTATCTATTTTTCTGCCAGTACCTAGCTGTTTTCCTTACTAAACCTGTATAGTAGCTTTGTCTGGTATTCCTGTCCAGTGGTGAGAGTGGGGTGTTGAATCCTCCCACTATAAATGTGTGGGGTTTAAATAAGGATCACACAAATTTAAGAGATGCATGATTTCTTTTATAGAAGCATCTTAAAATATATACATAAATGAAAGCAACATAAATGGAGTCACAGGATAATGGGGAGCAAGTGCCCTGACTGTATGACATGTTTCAAGAGTGGCATACATGTTTCAAGAGTGGCATAAATGGTATGGGAGAGAAAAAACAACCATTATCTGATTGAATTTAAGGCTACTTCACAAGATGATATATTTGCTTTAATTAATAGCAAATATTTCTATGTTGGAAGATCAATATTTGAGAAGTTTGTAACAAAGAAGCACTTTTTGGATAGAAAGTTACAATGTAGGCAACAAAGAATAATAAGAATGAAACAAAATTTCACTTCTTAGAACATCCATGAGAAAAAATCAGTCTATAAAATTTAATGTTACCATTCAAAGTAGCAATTCATAAAACCAGAAATGTAGAAATTTTGTAACATGATTAAATGGTATAATTGTATGATGAAATATTCCTCAGATATGAAATTAAGTAACTAGACACCCATATACTTACATGGATATATTATACGAAAAATTTAAATAAAGTCAGCAAGTAGCTTTCATTCAAGACCACCCTTTTTCCACAACAAGAGACAGAATAAAATCAGAGCCAAATGCAAGATATATGGTGTACATTACATAGAGAAGAATGTTGTCCGCATTATTCCCACACAGGAAAACACAGTTTTTTCAACCTTTAATGTGAAAATGCTCCAGACTAAAAAGGTAGCTACTCCTGAAATTTGCCAGCAGCTGATGCTAAATGGAAGTGTAGAACTCTAATAACCATTCATCAAGGGAGTTTAAGTTACAGTTTCTTTGGGATATTTGAAGTTTGCTACAAATTTTAATTTACCCTTGTATGGTAATACAACGATTCTTCTATCCCTAGGCATTTAGGCAAAAAATAAGTAAATAAGTAAAATATGCCTGTGAACCCTAAGAACAAATTAAAGAAGAATATCCAATAGCCGTGATTTCAGTACAATTGCACCTAATTACAAAAGAGATGAAGTGAAATTTTAAAAATATTCAAAATATTATATGAAATAATATAGAGTAGTCTTAGAAGCATTATATTTATTGCACACAGATAAACATAGAATACCATTTAAGAATAAATGAAATGTATGTGTCAACACAGAAATGAGACCTGTGACCTACAATGTAGGAAACTGAACTTGGCTGGAAAGAAAGCATTCACTGAAGTTGAACAATCCATCTCTATATTGACTAAGGAGTGTATAGAACAAGAGCACTTCCAGGTTGAAACTTACTCAAGCAGATTTTAAAATATGCATTTATTGAGATGCTGAAAAGCTTTAAAAGCTATGGTCTTAGGCAAGTGCTTTTGGAGTTGCCTGCATTGGAAGAAAATTGCTACGTTTCATTAAAAAAATAAGTGTGCCTTCTTTTTAAAATATCTAATATTTTAATTAAAAGAGAAGATTAAGAAATAGGTATGAAGCACAATAGCAAAGTAAATTAAACAAGTAGAATGGGTTTTTGTAAGGCAGATATGGAGAGCTTTGAATTAAGCTCCTCCAAAGGAGTAATTGATTTTACAATTACAGCATTTTTATCTCTTGCTTTTCTAAGTCTTGGCCTTTGCCCCATTCCACTCCAGGCATCCATCTGCTGAGGGTAAGATTAAAATGTGTCACGGATAGAGTGAAAGAAGAAAACCTATGCAGTATTTTTGACATTCAAATTGGATTATATACAAACAATATGTCTGAAAGGCCAGCTATTACCCTGAGGAAGGATTTTCAGGATTTTCTATATGGCTTATTTTCCTTTTACATATCAACAGCTATACTCCAGAGGACTCCAATAATTCAGTTTCCCCAGGAGAGACTAAGTGAAAAGCATATAGGAGTGGCAGAAGACCGGCTGCCTTCCAGCTTGAGAGTATTGGAGAGAAAGAGGCTAGCATTCAAAGGTGCACTCTCATTTTTAATTCTTCGGGAAATAGTTGAGCATTAATACAAAACATTTAGTGACCAGAGACCTTCCATGGGTCCTGTCGTATCTGGCCAGTTAGCCCTTCCTCCACAAACAACTGCTGGCTATAGGACAGTTTCAGCAATTTCCCAGCATAGCATGATTAGAGGAAGGTTATCTATGCAGTCACGGAGACTATTGATGTGCAGAGGAACTCAAGAACAGAATGGACTCTGGATTTATGTGGAAGGTGCTATAGTTGGACCAAGTTAAGAAGGCAAGGCAAAATTCATGAACGTGATAAAGTATACTGATAATGGCTACTTTGTGATAGAGAAAGAATGAGTGAAGGCCCCAACAAAATCACTTCCTGAAAAAGGATGACCCTAGTAGATGTGTGTACAAAATGGGGAAACCTTGTGGAGCCCCACCCTTACACAAAGAACTACAGGCAACTAATGAGTGCTAAAAGCCAAAGAATGGTTTTCCTCAGGGAGATGCTCAAGTTGATATCCAGTACCAAATGGCCATTTTGGAATCATACACATAGAAGCAACAGTATACAGACTGAGTGGTTATAAGTATGCATTTAGTAATATATCTCACCAATAAAGAAAAAGAGGACATGAATTTGAGAGCCAGCAATGAGGGTAGGCAGAATGAAAGGGAAGGGGTTAAAATGATGCAGTTATATCTTAATTTCATTTTTAAAGGGACCGTATGAAGTTTTTTTTTTGTTCATCTGTCTCAGTGGAGGCAGAGGATAATGAAAAGGCAGAGGTAAACACAAATGAATAAATAGTAATGTTTTAGTGACACACTTCTGAACATGAGAGTATCTGAGAAAACATTTGGAAAAACTATGCTTCATATTAAAATACATCTCACAGAAGTTATCTTCATGTTAAGTATTTCTGTTTCAGGTTTATTTATATTCCATTTGATATTTACTTTTTTCTCCATCTGTATGCCAACTTTTTTTCTATTTTTAATATGTTTTTATTTAAGTTAGAAAAATGCATGCTTCACCTGTCAACCCCAGCTACCACTCCTACCCCTCCTCCCTTATCCCTCCACCAGCTCCCAACCCCCGCTCCCACACCCAGCCCAATCCCCACATCATTCCCCAGGGAGTGTGAGGCCCTCCTTGGTGGGATCTCCAGAGTCTGTCATTTCATCCAGGGCAGGACCTAGGCCTTTCCCCATGTGTCCAGGCTGAAAGAGCATTTCTCCATGTGAAATGGACTACCAAAGTTCATTTGTACACCATGGTGAACACTAATCTACTACCCAAGACTCCAGAGATTTCTGAGGCCTCCTTCGTGACACTACATTCATGGAGTCTGTATCAGTCCCCTGTTGGCCACTCAGCCATCAGTCAGGGGTTCAAGAGCTCCCCCTTGTCTAGCACAGACTTGACCACTTTTCTCATCACTCCTCCATCTCTGTCACTGGGTTCCAGGAGATTAGTTCAGTGTTTAGCCATGAGTATCTGTTTCTGCTTCCATCAGTCACTGGATAAAGGTTCTAGGATGGCATGTAGGATAAGTGATCAACCTTATAATCACGTAGGGGCTATTAATGTAGTCTCTCCGCTATTACTTAGTTTTCCAGTTGGTGTTATCCTTGTAGGTATCTGGAAATTTCAGGAGTGTCAGCTCTTTCCTCAAAGCTATAATGACTCCATCTATTGTAGTATCTCTCATCCTAGTCTCCTCTATTCTTATCCTGACTCAAACTTCCTGCTCTGCCATGTCTTATCCTCCCCTCCTCCTATCCCCCTTTCTTTTTCCTGGTTCCCTCTCCCCTTTGCCCCATGTTCTCAATCTGCTCAGGAGATCTTGCCTCATTCCACTACACTGGGGAATAGTGCATATCTCTTGGGAACCTCCCTGTTTCCCAGACTCACTAGCCCTGGGATTTTAGGCTGACCCTCCACTGATCCAGGTCTAAAATCCATAAATGAGTGCCTACATACCATATTTGTCTTTTTGTGAGTGGGTTACCTCACTCAGGAAGGTTTCTTCTAGTGCTGTCCATTTGCCTGCAAATTTCAAGATTTCATTGTTTTTTTTTCTGCTGAGTAGTACTCTATTGTATAAATGCACCATATTTTCTCTATCCACCTACAGTTGTGGGGCATCTAGGTTGCTTCTAGGATCTACCTATTACAGATAATGCAGCTATAAACATAGAGGAACAGACATCCTTGTCGTATGAATGTGCATCTTTTGGGTATATGCCTAAGAGTGGAATTGCTGGGTCTTGTGGTAGACTGATTCCCATTTTCCTGACGGATCTCCATACTAATTTCCAAAGTGGCTGTACAAGTTGGAACTCCCACCAGCAATGGATGCGTATTTCCATTTTTCCACATCCTCTCCAGCATAAGCTGTCATTGGTGTTTTTTATTTTAGCCATTCTGACAGGAGTAAGATGATATCTCAGGGTTGTTTTGATTTGCATTTCCCTAATGGCTAAGGATGCTGAGCACTTTCTTAAGCATCTCTCAACCAGTTTAGACTCTTCTATTGAGAATTCTCTATTTAGTTCAGTTCCCTACTTTTTAATTATGTCCTTTGGTGTATTGGGGAGTAGCTTCTTGAGTTCTTTGTACATTTTGGAGATCAGACCTCTGTCAGAAATAGGGTTAGTGAATATCTGTTCCCAATATGTGGGTTGCCTTTTTGTTATTCTGACTGTGACCTTTGCCTTACAGAAGCTACTCAGTTTCAGGAGGTCCCATTTATTAATTGTCGACTTCGGTGTTTGTCCTACTGGATTTATGTTCAGGAAGCAGTCTCCTGTACCAATTTGTTCAAGGGTACCTCCCACTTTATCTTCTAACAGGTTCATCGTGGCTAGATTTATGTTGAGGTTTTTGATCCATTTAGACTTAAGTTTTGTGCATGGCGATAGACATGCATCTATCTGCAGTCTTCCACATGCCAATATCCAGTCATGCCACCACCATTTATTGAAGATACTATCTTTTTCCATTTTATAATTTTAGCTGCTTTGTCAAAAATCAGCTGTTCATAGGTTTGTGGATTAATCTCAGGGTGTTCAATTCCATTCCATTGGTCTGCCTGTCTATTTTTGCACCAGTGCCAGGCTATTTTCAGGACTATAGGTCTATAATAGAGCTTGAAGTCAGGAATGGTGATACCTCCAGATGTTGCGTTGTTGAGAAGTGTTGTCTTGACTATCCTGGGTTTTTCTTTTTTCCATATGAAGTTGAGATTTGTGTTTTTCAAGTTCTGTGAAGAATTGTGCTGGAATTTTGATGGGGATTGCATTGAGTCTGTAGATTGCTTTTGGCAGGATTGTCATTTTTACTACACTGATCCTACCTATCCAACAGCATGGGAGATCTTTCCATTTTCTGGTGTCTCCTTTAATTTCTTTCTTTAAAGACTCAAAGTTCTTGCGATACAGGTCTTTCACTTGTTTGGTTAGCGTTACCCCAAGGTATTTTATGTTGTTTGTGGCAATTGTAAAGGGTGATGTTTCTCTGATTTCTTTCTCAGCCCTCTTATCATCTGTACATAGCAGGGCTACTGATTTTCTTGAGTTGATCTTGTATCCTGCCACTTTGCTGAAGGTGTTAATCAGCTGGAAGAGTTACCTGGGAGAGTTCTTTGAGTCACTTATGTAAACTGTCATATCATCTGCAAATAGTGAACATTTTACCTCTTCCATTCCAATTTGTATCCCCTTGATCTCCTTTTGTTGTCTTATTGCTCTGGCTAGAACTTTGAGTACAATATTGAAGAGGTATATGGAGAGTGGACAGCCTTGTCTTGTTCCTGATTTTAGAGGAATAGCCTTGAGTTTCTCTTCATTTATTTTGATTTTGGCTGTTGGTTTGCTGTATATAGCTCTTATTATGTTTAGGTATGTTCCTGTTATCCCAAATCTCTCCAAGACCTTTATCATGAATGGGTGTTGGAATTTGTCAAAAGCTTTTTCAGCATCTAATGAGATGATCATGTGATTTTTGTTTCTCAGCTTGTTTATATGGTGGATTACAATGATAGATTTTTGAAAGTTGAACATCCCTGCATCCCTGGAATGAAGCCTTCTTGATCATGGTGGATGAGTTTTCTGATGTGTTCTTAGATCTGATTTACCAGTATTTTATTATTTTTGCTTCAATGTTCATGAGGGAAATTGGTCTGTACTTCTCTTTCTTAGTTGTGTCTTTGTGTGGCTTGAGTATCAATGTTATTGAAGCCTGGTATAAAAGTTTGGCAAAGACCCTTCTGCTTCTATTGCATGGATACTTTGAGGAGAATTGGTATAAGCTGTTCTTTGAATTTCTGGTAAAATTCTGCACTGAAGCCACTATCAATGTGTGAGTTTTTATGTGTGGTTTGAATTTTAGTAATGTTTCTTTTACGAATGTGGATGTCTTTGTGTTTGGGGCATAGATGTTCAGAATTGAGACTTCATCCTGGTGGATATTTCCTGTGATGAATATGAAATGAACCCCTTCATTTCTATTGATTGATTTCAGTGTAAAGTTAGTTAGATATTAGGATTGCTACTCCACTTGTTTCTTGGGACCATTTGATTAGAAAAGTTTTTCCCAACTTTAAACTCTGAGGTAACATCTGTCTTTGAAGCTGAGTTGTGTTTCTTTTATGTAGTAGAAGGATGGATGCTGTCTTCAAATCCGTTGTGTTAGCCTGTGCCTTTTTATGGGCAAGTTAATTTAATATTGAGGGATATTAACGATCTTTGTTCGTTCTTGTTCGTTTTGGAATGGTTGTTCTTGGTAGAATTGTATGTGGATTTCCAACTCTTTTCTTTTTTGGTTGTTGATAAAGTGGGATTATCTATTTCCTATGTTTTTCTGGTTGTAGTTAAATTCCAGAACTTTCTGTAGGGCTGAGTTAGTGGACATATATTGTTTAAATCTTGTTTTGTCGTGGAATATCTTGTTTTTTCCATCCATATTGATTGAAAACTTTGCTTGGTATAATAGTCTTGGCTGTCATCCGTGGTCTCTTAATGTTGATAGAATATCTATCCAAGACCTTCTGGCTTTCAGAGTTTTCACGGAAAAGTCATCTGTAATTTTTATATGTTTGCCTTTATGTTATTTGACTTTTTTCCTTAACTGCTCTAAGTATTCTTTCTTTATTCTGTATGCTTGGGGTCTTGATTATTATGTGGCTAGGGACTTTTTTGTAGTCCACTCTATTTGGTGTTCTGTAAGCTTCTTGTACTTTCATTGGTATTTCTTTTTTTAGGTTGGGATAGTTTTCTTCTATGATTTTGTTGAATATATTTTCTGTCCCTTTGAGTTTCTTCACCTTCCTCTATACCTATTATTCTTAGGTTTGGTCTTTTCATGTTGTCCCATATTTCCTGGATATTTTGTGTTAGGGATTTGTTGGACTTAAGATTTTCTTTGGTTGATGAATCTATTTCTCCTAGTGTGTCTTCAACACTTCAGATTATTTCTTCCATAACTTGTATTCTGTTGGCTATGCTTGCATCTGTAGTACCTGACCATTTCCGAGTTTTTCTATTCCCAGCATTCCTTCAGACTGTGTTTTTTTTATTGCCTCCATGTCAGCTTTCCACCCTTGCACTGTTTGAATTGTTTCTTGTAATTTTTGCTTCATGTTGTCCTCCCTTTCTTGCATTTGTTGGATTTTTTGGTTTGTTTTTACTTCCATTTCTTTAAGGGATTTTCTCCCATCCTCTTTGAGGGCCTCTATCATTTTCATGAAGTTGTTCTTAAGGTCATTCCCTTCTTTTTCATCTGCATTGCTGTGTTCAGGTCTTGCTGATGTAGAATCTCTAGATTCTTATGGTGTCATATTTGTTTTTCTGTTGCTGAGTGTGCTCTTATATTGCCACTTTCCCATCACTTCCTCCAGTTGATATAGAATGAGCCTCTTGCTCTCCTTGTAGGCAGGCGACCAGGGTTCCCTTTTGATGGGGGCAAGCAAATCCAATACTCTCTGCCCTCTGCCCTGAGTGCAGGCAGAAGTAGACTGGCTCTCTCTGCAGGCTCCTGGTCACTTGGTCATCTGTACTGGGGAAAGTTGTCCTGGCTGTGGTCTCCAGGCCAGAGGATCTAAGAGGAGGAATTCAGGTCTAAGATGTGAACCTGGTGCTCAACTCTGCCCTCTTCCCTGAGTGAGTGTGAGCAGAAGTGGACCAAGCAAACAGATGAAGACCCTATGAATTTTCATTCTTTCATCTCCATTTCATGTCCATTATCAGGCCACTACCAGAAGATGTCACTAAATCTAGCCTGGGTTTTGCCATACTTCAATTAAGGCAATCCATACAATTCTCCAAAGATGTAACCACATACCAAACTGATAGAAACAATCACTCATTGAGGGTCTAGTCTAGATTATGTCAAATGAGCAATTCAAATCTAATTACTAAAGCATAATTACTAGAGAAATTGTCATTATGTTGAATTCATTTTATCTTCCTAAAATGTTTTAATGAAAACATTTTCATACCATAAGTTTGATAATAGTTTCCCCTCATGAAATCCTTTCACATTCTCTATATCTCCCATCCACCCAACTTTGCATTATTTTTCTCTTAAAAATCATCTAAATTAATGGTTTATATTTAAGATTTATAATCTTGTGTGAATGATGTAGTTGAAGTAATTTAAAGGTCTGTATGAAAAAGTAAAATTTTTAAATGAGGTAGAGATGAAGAAAATATTCCATTTAATCATAGTTAATTAAATAAACAATAGACATTTATTTTGTGTGATAAAACTGATTTGGTAGAATAAAATTTACATTTCAGTCATATAAATACTTTTAATTTCTAAGAGTAGCTTCCTACCTTACTGTTATATATCATTTGAAATGATGAGCTTTAATCTCATTTGATTATGCTTAAGCTTTAAAATTAATCAGATGCTATATAGCATATAATTGTCAATATGGGGAATAAATGGACAATTAATTATGCTTAGTGAAACTTTTCAATATATTATATTTGTTAAATATACTGAAAATGATTAGTATGACTCATAAACCTTTCAGAACTAGTTCTATCCAATCATTAGCCAGATTTTCATTGCTAATTAGTCCAAGAAAAAAGAATTATGGACACAAAAAAAGAGATTTATTTTAGCCCACAATTCTAGGTTCCTGTCCATTATTGCAAGGAAGTTATAACAGCGCAAAGTTGAGACAGCAGGTCATGTGACACTCACAGTGTGGAACAGAGAAGAGTGAAAGCATGCATAGTCCCTCACTTGCCTGGTTTCTCCAGAGCTCCATATCTCAAGTTTTACACATTTCACAGATCCCTGCCAGAGAAAGAGACTGCACACAGTGTGCATAATCTCCCCACTTCAATTAAGACAACCGCTGCAGAGTTTCTTCCAGGCCACTCTAATATAAAAATCCCTTATTAAGGCTGTCTTCTGATGTCTATCTAAGCTGAGTCAAGTCTACAGCTAAACCCAACAATGACATTATTACTGTACTGGAAACTTCACTGCTGCCATCATAAAAAAACAAATATTTGTCTTAAATAATTGCAGCAGGGCATCCTGTTGTAAAACAAAACACCACACAAACACATTTAAAGTGGATCTTGTGGCTTCCATCCAGTACAATGCCTTTTCTGCAGAAATCTCAAACAATTGCCATGCAATTTTTTCAATTTTTGTTGTCACACACATTTGTAACAGTATATTCTTTACATAAATTATTGAAAACACACGTGAGAGAGGCTGCTGTATTATTATTATTTCTTTTAGACAAGGTTTCACTATGTAACTATAAATGACCTTGAACTTACTATGTAGACCAAACTTGCCAGGAATTTATAAACATTTCCTGTTTCTGCCACCTGAGTGTTGGGATTAAAGTTATACACCTCCACACCTCAGCAATTTTTGTACTAACAAGAAGATTTGCATATATTTTTAAATACATCTTGAATGTAAAATAGAATAATTATTCTATTTTATATTTTTTAAAAAATTATAGTTTCATACTAAATATATGACTCTTCAAAACATGTTTTGATTTGAAACCTGTGCTTTTATGAAACTACCTAGCTTAAAATAGAAAAGAAGCATAAAATAAGATCAAAATATATAAAAACTTTGAAAAACACAAAAATTAATAAAATTGAAAACAAAGAATAGAGCATCAGCATATCATTTTCCTAATCTCCAACAATCCAACAATTCATTTTCATCTTTATCAATATTTACTTTACCTGTATTTTCCATATATATTTAATATATATATTCCATATATATTTAATATTTTAAAAAACTGCGTCTTTTTATCCTATCTTATAATAGATTTTATAGATTAAGTCTATTACATCATCCTGTACTGTACTTTTAGATATTTATTGTTGTTATGCTCTTGGCATGCTTTCAAGCCATGGTCCTCCGTATAGAAACTCTAACCTTCAAGAATAAAGCATGAAGTATCTTCCAAGCAGCATTTATGAAGTGAGGGGATAGCCAAACAAAGTTCAACCTCAAATGTCATTATAATACACAGTTGTCATTGTAGTAGTGAAGACACCATTTGAAAAGGTTACGTTTAACAAGCATTTTTCCTGAAGATTTCAGCATAATAGTGAAAGGATAGATCAGTCAACATATGAAATTTCTCCAATTTTATTTTCTATGACTCTTTTACTAGCACTTTTCAGAGGATTAGATATGCAGGATATAGAGAGAGGAATGAATATGCAGGATAGGGAGAAAGAAAAATGCAACCAGAGGTGGAAAAAAATACACAGACAGACTAAAATTTTAAGGAATTTGCTTATAACTGTGCATGCATGCTGACAAAAAATCCTGTAGTCAGCAGGCTTTCTCTCTTCTGTCCTTGCAACTATTATCTCTCTCTAATAACAAAGATTAAAGCTATTGTCTCATCTCTCTAATGACACAACTTCCTATATGCACAGATCCCTTGTAATAAAATAGGAGCTATAATGGAGCAACCATATGTTTCAGTAGGATATTGATATTTCTTGAAGTAGCTCATCATACAAATTATTCTACAGAAAAAAAGAAACAGATCTTCACAAATCAAACAACCCAAAACGAGTAAGAATACAATTGACTTGGGGAAACAGGAGTTATTTTTAACAGACTTAGTTTATGTATCAGTAGGAAGGAGGGAGAAAGGGAGAGGCATGGGTTTAAAAAGAAAAGAAATAATTGCTTAGGTTATTAGAGTCACAGCCTTAATAACCTAACCATTGAGGCATGGCCATCCCTCTTCAATAAGCCAAGTGAAGACATAAGTAATAGTGACAAGTAAGAAATGGAGATTTTTTTATTCAAACATATTTTGAAGAGGAACAAATAAAGAAGTCAAATGTACAACACCACATATACCAAATCCGTGTGCAGGGTCTTGACATGTTATTTAAAGAAAGGCTCATTGCTATTCAAAACTAACCTGGCAAAAGGTTTCACCTCTCCCAATACTGACTCATCATTGTCTCTGGTAAGGTAGTCTAACAATTTTGCAGACATATGAGAAATTTTCTTCAGGAACAAAGTTTCTCCTCTGCCTAAGAAGAGCAGTCAGCCTCTTCCTTCTCTCAAGGAGATTATTGACGAAATTCCCAAGAAAACAGAAGAGAGGAACATCTCTTCTTCCCACAGCATTGTTGTTATGGTACTAGTAATAGAAAAATTTTCTCAGGGGAAGAAGTAGACACCTTGGCACAAATTTGCTGGAGATTGACTTCCTTGGTGTTCACAAAGGATAGGGACCTTATTTTATATTGTATGAAAATGTTGGAGATATGCATTGAAATGTTTAACTATCTACGCAGCATAACAAATATATTTTATCAAGAATTGGTAAATTGTAAATCATCCGGCCTGACCTCCATCTCTAGTGGCGTTCTCAGCCTTCAGCTTATTTATGGAGCATATTTGAATGGTTTTATAGTTCTTACCATTAATAGATGCCATTGTCCATCCTAACATGCATTTTCCTCTCCTTCCAACTAATCCTACCTAACTCTTTTACTTCAACATTTATAAAGATAATGGCCTAGGTACAAATTCCATACTCTGGAATTCAGATAATGTGGGGGCTTCCTTTACACTGTCAGTCATAGTGTTTTAGTAACTTTGTTTCCCATTATTCAAATAGAGTTGAAGACTGCTTAATCTTCTCTGTTTGTAATTCTCCCTGTGTCTTGGGACATTGAACATACTACAGAAAAGCTTATTTCTTTCATATTAAATCCCTCTGTACACAGAGCTTTTATTAGTCTTGCTATGTATTTAGCACAATAGTTTTTCATTGCAGTCTGTGATGAAGGCCAACTGAAAATTATGGAATAAGATGTAGTGTCCATGACTGATAATTGTTATCTATCTTAAATGAAAGCATAGGACTAAATTCTCAGCAAAAGCAGTTCTCATTATAAATAGTATTAGATGCAAACCTCAGCATCTGCTTGGTTTCTCACACATCTGATTTTTTTTCAGAAAGAGTTCACATTTGCTTCAATTTTTTCCCATTATATAGCCATGGAAATCAATGTTCTCTGACTATGCTTCAATGATTTTCTTATTTATATGTTTTATATTTGTACAGAATTTTTATTATTTGTAATTAAGACAATCTAAAACAATGTCATTTGATTCTCACACTCAAACTCCAAAAAATTTAAAATAAAGTAGTATTGAAATGTCAATGATTAAGTATTTTTCTTATGTTGGTGATACAATATCCCATTGTTCCATTAATTTAAAAACATAACAGTGGAATGATATTCTAGACTTTCCCTACCAATTTAATATCATCCTTTTCTCCCAGCGTTATGAGTCATGTGACAAAATATGTAAAGAACAACATGACCTATTACAACAGTGTGGACCTTAGACTAAGTCTTATTTTTTACCTACAACATTTGGATTAAGTTTATGTTTGCCACCTTTAATGTCATCTTTACTGCTTTCAAAGACCAGCAAGAGATTTCGATTAGGGGAATGAAAGCGTCTTACCTTCACAGCAAGAGAAATGCTTTTAGATAATCCTTAGTACAAACTAATGTAGAAAACCCTGGTGGCATGAGGGAAGAGGCCCATGTTGGAAAGGGAGCAAAGGTTGTTTACTAAGGGAAGAAATGCCAGTATCAGGTGCGACACTCATCTAACAGTAGGAATACTTGTTACATTAACAAGATTTACTGACAGACTCCATCTGTGTCTTCTCACCAAACAAGGTCACTCAGTCAGATACGATGGCGCCTAATGAGGAAAATGCCAAGTCTCTGGAGTGATAATGGAGGTTCACTCTGACTTACGCCTCAGGCACTGGCAATATTTTTAGGTCTAGAAAATAAAATAAAGTACAGAAAAAGGTCATAATTTTTATAGAGCTGATCCACCTTGAAAAATAGCTGTGCATGTGAGTATCTTTAATATTTTTCCCCTTTCCTGAGAGTCAAGGTTACTTTTCTATTCTTCTTCAAAGTGGTCCTTCAGGGTGTTAATACCTTCAACATTGAACTTATATATATTATTAAGTTAAAGTATCTCTGCCACAGCTTTTATTGTTTTGTATCTAAGAAGGAAATATATATAAAATACTAAGGTAGCCATTTGTTTTTACACAAATACATTGTTAGATGTTTCTTTGCATAAAAAAGATCTCACAAAAATATTCTGTGGCATTGGATAACTCAATAATACTTGAATTCATCCCTTAGTGACTTTTAATATATAGTTTTTGACTGGCGCAAATAGGTTAGCATTTTAACCCTCAGTGTCTTTAATGGAAAAATAAAATAGATTGAGAATAAAAAATAGTGGAGGAGATCACTTCTAATAAAAGTATCCTGCAGTCCCATTTTCTATTCTATGACCTTATATGCCCTCAAGAGAATTTATCAGTGTACCTCTATAAAACCAATTGCACATAGTTCCAGCCTGATTCATGACAGCTACATGGTATTGAAACACAATCAAATATTTGCTATGTCTTTTTCAATCTCTGAAATGGGCCTCAATAGTTTATAATCTCTTTTATGTTTTCCAAATTTGAAGCATTTAGCTTTAGCTTTCTGTATTATTTTCAAAGTATGCTATAAATTTTTCTTGATTCGGCAAATACTTAAGATTCTTTTGTATTTCTCAAATGTGGTCCTTTCAGTTAAAATACAATTAAAACTGGCTATGATGGTGCACACCTCTGATGTTGCCACTCAAATGGTACAGGTAATTGGATCAGATCAGGGGTTCAAGTTCATCATAAGCTATCTAGCACATGTGTTGTGAGATAGTGCTGTATGAGATGTTGCCTTGGGGGAAAATCAAATCATTGATACATTCATGTCATGAAGCCCTTCATTGATATAATGTCAGGTATAGTTCTAAGAACTCCATATGCATTTATTTTTAGTGTCATAGTCATCCTAAGAATACATCACTAATAGTAGCTCCATTGTACATATGTCATAACCTGGACAGATGACATTTAAAAAATTTAATGGGTTGATGATATGTGTCAAGGAGCAAATGTGCTTGTTGCCTCAGTTCAATCCCTGGACTTTTTTGGTGGAGGAAAGAAACAGCATGCCAAACTGTACCCGGATCTCCATATCCCCATACAAAATAAATGAATAAACACAAAGATTAATTTTTCTCCAAGTACTTACAAACCAAAGATGGAAATCAAACCATGCAATTTTATTCTGATGAGTTTTGTTACTTAGTAAGCTAACCCATAATGATAGGGAGGATTGAGTTTTGGGACATTGTAAATTGAATGTGCTTCAGAGAGTAAATATCATTTTAATTTATATTATTATCATGACTCAATATTTCTAAAAGAAAGAAACATAGTGATTGCAACAGGTGAAAGTGGAACTAAATAGAACTGTGAGGAGGATATCAGAACGTGATGCAGGCATCAAGTCACTGGAGGAGAATTCGGACTGCTTGTGAGAACACTCCAGGAAAACGAATCTTCTGCCCTCATGTTCTTCACTATGTGGAATTGTTTGTTAGAATGTGTTTTTAATGTTCATCCCAGGTGCACCAGACAGGAGTGAGTTGACTTCATATTACCCATTACATCTTGCTGCTGTTATTCAATTAAGTGTTTAAACTATCCTTTAATATGCTTCTATGGAAAAACACAGATTTTGTTGTTGTTATCTTATGTGGCTTATCCTTGTGATTGTATACAGTTTAAATTCATGTGAACTTTATTCATATGACCTTTCTTAACACACACAGTATAAATTTGAAGCTATAAATAAAGTTATTACATGAGTCTATTCTGCCTCATTTATCAGATCCATTCTTCCAGATTCCACTGCCTTTAGAGCACTAACAAAAGTCAAAGACAATACCAAAATTATCTGTAGTAATAAACACTGAAGAGTGTATGTAAATAAGTTGGAATGAGAAGAGTTTATATCTGTCTTCTTAATGTTCAGTGCCATGCTTACAGTTGTTAGTAGATTGTAAGAATGAAAAATTCTTAAAAGAATTTTGATAGGAGCCAAGTGTAATCACCTGCGTGAACAAAGGTTTATTTTATTTTAATTTAATTTTAATGGAGATGAGAAAGTCTTGTGGAACACAGAGCAACAGTCTTGGTTCTGGGTATCTGCTCACTAGAGTGAGTCTGGAGTCCAAACGAGGCTACTTATTTAACTAAGATACTTTCCATTCATTTATAAAAGAGTTGAGGTCACCAGAAGACTGAGCAGAGTTGAGGAAAAGACCACTTACACGTTGTAGAGTTTTTTGCACTCCAGTATTTAGAGGTCTTGACCCTATTTGAAGGCTGATTCCACCCACAATGGAGATCAATAGTTGACTTAATAATGCTATTTCTGGAAAGGATTTTTAATTTAAAAATTGTCTTCAATATGTTAACTTCTAGCTTTCAAACACATAGATGTGTATGGATATCTGATATAAGATCTTAGTGTTTAGGTCCACTAATCACATATATGCCTTATATTATTGACTGAAAAGCTCAAAAGCATGCCCTTTGCTCAGCACTAATGAACAATCATGTGTGACATGGGGCCAAATCTGCAGGGAACGCTTTTAGCATGTCTATGCCTGTGGAGGTAGGAAGCATGGGCATGCTGAGTTATAAATTCACAGGTCAGTCTCCTCAGCCCTTTAGCATATTATTTCATTTTTACTTTACTTATTTGACATAAAACTTTAGTCTGCATTTTAAGTAACAGGTTTCCTGATGGCACTCTAATATTTTTAATATTATTTATTTATTTTATATGTATGGATGTTTTGTACGCTTGTGTTTCTATATGCTGCTACAAGTTTGGAGCCCAAAGAGTCCAGAAGATGTCAGATTCCATGGAAGTGCAGTTTAAGATAGTTGTGAACCATCATGTGTGTTCTGGGAACTGAACCCAGGTCTTCTGGAAGACCAGTCACTACCACCAAGCCATTTCCAGTCCCTCGATGACATATTCATATATAATATTGGTTAACCCTCCTTCTCTATCCAAGTCTCCCTCATCTCTTTACCCAGCTTTCATGTCCTGTTGTGAGGCCCAGCATTCCCCTTTCCTATCACATATGTTTGGTGACCCACACCCTCCAAAGCATGCCTTCCCTTCTTATAGAACTGTTTCTATTTTCATATTTTATGTGTTTTATGATGGGAAATGTCCTTCTATATGCTGAGAAAATATGTTTCTTTTATTGATTGTGGAATAAATGCTGATTGGCCAGTAGCCAGTCAGGAAGTATAGGCAGGGCAACCAGACTAGGAGAATGCTGGGAAGAGGAAGTCAGAGAGGAGCCACCAAGAAGATGCCACGTAGCTGCCAAAGGAGTAAAATGCTGGAGCACTACAGGTAAGCCACAGCCTCATGGCAATTCATACTTTAATAGAAATGTTTTAGTAATTAAGAAAGAGCTAGCCAATATGAGCCTGAGCCACCAGCCAAACAGCATATAATTAACATAAGCTTCTGTGTGTTTATTTGGGACTAATCAGCTCTGGGACTGTGCAGAACAGAAACTCTGTTGTCAGTTATACAACCCACTATTAAATCCTTTATTCATATTCTCATGAGTATCTTTCTACATTGATGATGACTATATATTCATGCTTAATACAACATAATTATACATGTATGAATACTGAAAGCTCAAATAGATCTGTAAAAGATAGCAATGCAGTGTTTATCTTTCTGAATATATGTATTAGCATAATATAATATTTTTATTTCATTCTCCTGCAGTGATGGTTGGATCTGGAATAAACTAATAAACAAGTTGTTATACACATTCTTGATCACTTTAATTTTTACTGATATGATCCACTGTAAAGACAGGTGGTAACATCTGGAGGTAGTCAAGATAAAAGGATGTCTAACAACGAGAATCTTTTACTTGTTTCACATTCTGCTGGCAAATTATTATACCCTGCTGGCATCTTGCTGTTGCTGTTATCACTGCTGCCACATTTTTTCTAATATTAGAACCTGTCTTCTTTAACATTCCAGTTCGCATCAAAAACCAATGGCTTGCCAAGTATCCTCCAGTCCTGATATTGATGAGGTATCTAGCCCTCTGTTTGATAAATTCCATGTTCTGAGACTCTCCAATGTGCACTACTTGGACCATGTCATGTGAGTTAATCTAATAAAGCTTTCTAAATATATATTATTATATTGGAATTTCTCCTTTGGAAAAGAATGACTAATACACACATGATTTGCATAATTTTGTATTTTGTCCTAAATATAATTCCATTGCGTATCATATGTCCATTATTTATATATTACTAGTACTATTTTCTTGTTACTATGAACAGGGCAGTGGCAAACAATGATATGAATATATCTCTGTGGTTCAAGTGGTGCAACATAGAGGCTTTTTGCTTTGTATCTAGGAGATTTTCCAGATTTAGTTCTTTTTAAAACCTCTGCACTGATTTTCACAGTGTTGGTACCAGTTTAAAATTCCACTTGTGGTTAATAATAACTACTCTTTCTTCATATCAACCTGTCAGTCATGATTCCTTTAGGGAGGAACAACCTTTTCACAGGATCATGTTAGATATCCTGTATATCAGATATTTATATTAAGATTCATAACAGTAACGAATTTACAGTTGTGGAGTAACAATGAAATACTTCTGTGGTTGGGGATCTCCACAGCATGAGGACCTGTATTAAAGAGTTGCAGCATTTAATTATTCAGTCCAGAATATTCTAGACATTATCCCCATGTCTATACTATGGTTGGCAAAAATGTTTTCCCATTCTGGAGGTTGTTAGTTTGTTATACAGAAGCTTTTTAATTTTAATTTCTTGTGATCTTGTTTGTCAGTTCTTGGGGTTATTTCCTCTGCTATTTGAATGCGTGTCCATTAAAAATATTCTTTCAAATCACGTATCAAAAGTCAGTATTTTGGGAAAAATAAACTTTAGGGATCCTTTTTTCCTGTTCCTGCTCCTTGAACAAAAACTCCCATTCCATTTTCACTATCTTGATTATTTCATTATCCTATAGTGTGATAACTCATTAATTTCCCAGTCTTCCTTTTCTTAAGCCCTGTCTATACATATTCATATATTCTGAGTTGCTCTCACTCACAGGAATGTCCATTTCAGAATATGCTGTTAATATCAACTCTATCACAGCCTAACTTCCCCATAGTGCATTCTTCATTTTATACCTGATTTTAATTCACTGACACACATTGCATGAAGAACCTTTAAATGAAGAACCAGAGGGCATGGGTTAAATAAAGGTTATATAGTGGGTCACATTTATATACACAAAAACATGGAAGTAGAAAACCGACTGGAGAAGAATTAAGGAACTGGTAGGAATGCAAAAGACATAAGAGAAGATAATAGGGAGACATTGATCAAATAATATTATGCACGCATGTGAAATTTAAGGAATTAGTAATTAATTGAAGTATAACCTTTCTATCAATACTTTAGCAAAAATCATTCTTCACAGTCAACTCTGTCCTATAAGAGTCTCAATTTATCAAGATGTCACACACACACACACACAAAACCAACATCAAGTTAAAGAAGTTTGGCACATAAATACAGAAATAAGAATAATTATTTTAGTTTTGTATTTCTTTCTTACTACATACTTTTCAGACCAAATCCATATGAAATAATATTGCTCACATAAGCAAATCTATGAAAACTTTCAACCAAATATATTGACTACAACTAATAACTCATAAATAGTAAGCATTTTATCTAATTACTAATTCTGATCACACTCTATAAGGTTGTAGATGAAGGCATATTTAATAAAGAGTTCAAAATATTTTATACTTAGTTTTGTTAAATGGTTGATGGGTAATAATTGAACAAGAATGATTAAATTGTGGAGAAATTTGGGAAGGCAGGGTACAGGAGGCACTAAAGGAAGGATAACAGAAATACATATAAAAATCTACTGTTGTACACATATATGTAGACAGTCTTTTAATTGAGTTACACTGTAACAAGTGTGAAGGTAAATTCCCAACTTGACATTGTGTGCTACCAAATACGGACCCAGTACCAGGGATGGGTTACTTTTTTAAGTTGTGTGGCTTTTTCTTTTTTACCTCCCCGCCCATATTGCAAGCTACTGACAATATTATTGGCTAAACTCAAGATATGAACATAAGACCTTACTGATGAAGTTATAACACACCTGAGTCTTAGAACATGAAGAAATCAAGTTGGTATTTACCCAGAAATATCACCTGAACTAAGAGCTTCCATAATGTTGGGATGTCTGTAAATATTACCAGAGATAAAAGTAATCATGTTCCAGATATGATTCCATAATGCTACATAATGACCAGTCTGATAAGGTGTGATCATTGGCACAAGAGAGGCAGAAATACTATAATAGGAAAGAATCATTTTGAGACTGGATCTACATTATTCTTTATGAGTTGGAGGAAATATGTGACACTTTTATTGGAGTCAAGAATATGTGTAAAAGGAGGTCATAGGCCCTTGTGGAAATCCTAATACTATTAACCTGATAGATTGATATTGTATTAAACTGACTCCTAACAATTATAGCTATGCTAATAGATCAGAACATCTTTCATCCATCATCAGAGAATATTTTCCTGTGTAGTTAAAGTCAACCTGCAAGAAATAAATGAGTGAGGAATGTGCATTCCTCAATGAGAATTACATATTATGCCAACCACCCAACACTCAGGGATCTTTGATTATAAGGGGCGTGGTAGAGATAGCATAAAAGCCAGATGTAGTTCATTGTCATCCCACTAGAGATGGTGGGACCTGGAAGAGTGGAGTCTAAAAATGAAGCAGAATAAATCCTCATGTGATTTCCAACTTCGTTCAGAGCATGGAAAAATTTACACTATTGAGGTTTAAAAGAAGAGTTGCATGAATAAAGTGTACAAATACAAGGACAAGCCACACATGGCAGATAAGGTGCATAAGATAGACAAGCCACATGCGACAAAAGCATGCTTTTCCATGCAGGCATATTCAATAACAACTGCCACAGTAATGAGTAGTCTGAAGAAAACTCACTACTATCCACTACCTCTGAGAGGAGCAGGAAAGCACATTTAAAAAACAATTACATGTTTTAAAGAAACTGAAAACACATGACTCTTGTCTTGTTTTCTCAAAGATACCCAAATTTTCCTTTACATACAACTTCATTCTTGGACTGTATTTAACAGTGGATCACTTCAAGGAAAAGGAAACAGGTTCTTTTCCAGACACAATTGGGAAGTAGCACATATGTACTCAGCAGTAGCATCAACTTGAACGAGACCTACACAAGCTCAAGACAGAGAGATTGCCAGCATAGTGTGAGAAATATGGGTATGGAATCCGATCAGTAGTTGAATGATATTGGCAGTTGATAATGGTTGGGAGAATGAAAATCAGTTTGCTTTAATGTTGTGAACCCCAGTGGTTCAAACACATTCCAGGGGAATACATATTCTCAAGAGTAGTAGAACAAGAAGAATGGACTCAATAGTGGGAAAAGGAGAGGAAGAACATTTTATGTTGGTAGGTGAAGGTGAAGGTGAAAAAAGTAGCTGTGGTCGGAGTTGTAGGAGAATGTAGATAAGTTCGCTGTGTGAAGTTCTCAAAGAATTATAGAACTACCATTTTATCAAAGTACATTTTAACCAATGAGAATTAGAACATACATTAACTTTTCTTATGTGTGATATATTTTTAATTTCTAATGATACTGCTTTACACTATTAAAATAACTATTTGGACTATTTACCAATCACTTATATTTATGTGAAAGTGGTGCCATCATTTGCTTCTCTTTTGCTTTGAGAAAGGCTATTATTTTATTTTGTTCTGTATTATGTTTTATTTTAGAATCAACAAATTCATGAACCCAAATTAATAGTTACAATAAGTTCATATTTATTATCTCATCCAATGCCTCATTTTGACCTGTTTGCCAATTGCTCATCTTACACAGGAAAAATTAAACCATGTAAGTTTTGTTTTGAAAATTAGTGTATTTTGCTGCTATTTTATTTGGATTACAAAACAACACCCATTAAAAACATTAGTAAACAAGACATTGTTGGACTTTTAAATATGAGGCTTTTTTTTGAGGAAAGTCTTAACTTAAATATTCATTGGTAAACTGGAGGCAGAGTCCACTTCTCAGGGAAGCTGAAAATGTAAACAATGAACCTGTCCTGAGTACTGTCAGTGTTGACTATTTGTTGAGGTCTTTACTTATAGAATGTGTGAGTAAACAGATGCACTGGTTTTCATGTTAGGATTTACTTTCAGCAATGGAAATAGTTTACTGTCTGTATGTAGGGTTTCAATCATCCTCATGAAAGGAAAGAGGTAATAAGAAGAGGAAGACTTGGGAGAAGTAGAGAAGAAGACGACAATGGCAGAAATGTGAAAGAGAAGCCTTAATGTCAGACAACTAGTATTATTAGTACTATTATTAGCAGAAATTTGAAATACTTGGTACCATTTTTCCTTGGATGCTTCAAATGGACTCCATGAGCAATCTGAGCTTATGACGGAGCTCAGCTGGTTCCCCCTAAGAGGGTTCACAGGCTGCGTGGTGGTGCTTGGCAAGAGAACAAGGCTCCCAGATATCTCACTGTTATTCAGGTGCCACATGGCAGGTGATTTGTCAGGATTGTTGGCAGAACGCAGTCTTTGTTCTTCCATTTCCCCTAGTATATAGATCCAGGGGTTTGGATATAATTGGAAGCTGCCAAGACACCATCTGTTGGTCTACAGCATTGTTCAGAAGTGACACAACAGCACTTACTTTTGTTTCAATAGGTAATTCTCCTAAAGAGAAATCAATTGAGACCATTCTTACATATTCTATATGTAAGAATACTTGGACTTTAAATTTATCATGTTGGTTAACTTTTGTATTATGTATTAAAGCAACAAAATACCAGTATATAGCTCTACTACATATCTATAATTATTTTGTCAACTATCTGTCATATAAAGCATGTCTGTGGGTGAGTGTTTAGTTTGGGTTGATTCAAGCTAATTTTCACATGATAAATATTAAAATCTCTCTCTCTCTCTCTCTCTCTCTCTCTCTCTCTCTCTCTCTCTCTCTCTCTCTCTTTCTGTCCAGGAAACTAGCTGTTAGGAAAAGAACAAAAGAAGTAGAAAATAATGACACTTTATAAAAGTTGTATAACGTTTGTAGATATTCTGTTTCATAAACACTAAACAACTTAAAACTAATCAATATGGATTTTGTTTTCATTCTTGTCACCTTACTATTGTCCTGGATAGCTTTATGTATACTTAACACAGGCTAAAGCCATTTGAGTAGAGGGAATCACATTGTGAAAATGCTTCCATAAAACCTGTCTATAGGCAAGCCTGGAGGGCATTTTCTTAATTAGTGATTGATGCTGGAAAGCACAGCCCTTGGTGGATACAATCCCTCTGGGCTGGTGGTCCTGGATTCTTTAAATCAAGGATGAGCTAGCCAGGAGAAAGCCAATTAGCAGAATTCCTAGTAGCCTCTAGATCAACTCATGCCTCCAGATTTATGCTGGGTTGTTCCTGCCCTGACTTCTCAGTGATGAATGAAACCCTAAAGAAAATATGATATATATCAATATAAGCATATTTGACACACATAATGAAGAATTGAATTTTGTTACACTTCCTGACAGGAATGATAGTCCTAACGTCAAGAAATTTTGGAAAATAAGTTTAAAAATGTCTTAGTACCCTAAGAAAAGTGCTAATTACACTTATTGTGTCAGAAACTTATATGTTTTCTTCTCATGACATTCACTGCCAAAGACACTTACAAAGAAATAGCAATTGATAACTCGCACATTGTTTGAAGCTGAAACTGTTTTCAACTGTGGAATCACACTCGCGATGTGAGCAGTCCAATATTGCAAAAAGCATAAACATGCACAATTGTGAAAAATCTAATAGAGGACAGAGATTCTCAGACAGGATAACCTATTCTAATGCTATTTAGGGAAGGGGATATGCTGGACCACTCAGCTCAGTCTCCATCGGAGATGCTATTTTATATTCCTGGAATCATCATTCGAAGTGTCATCTTAGACCAACTGAAGATTTCTTGAGCCAGTGTGTATGTGTGTGTGTGTGTGTGTGTGTGTGTGTGTGTGTGTGTGCGTGCGTGTGATGGGACTCAGGAACCTAGTGAATCAGCTCTATTTCTTTAATTCTTCCTCAAATCTAACACTAATAATCATTTAATACTGGCTCCTATGATGAGCTTTGGTTCCCTGTTTGGTCACACCCAGTTTGTCAAAATTTTGGTCTGCACATCAGAATTGAAGAAGCAAAACTTACAACAAAACCCACCCACATTTATCTGTCCTCTCATTTGTAAAGTATTCCCTGTTTAATATTCAAAACACTCAGTAGCATGTCTTGTAATTACATCACTTAGTACAACAGAGGTCTAGGTATGAGCTAAATGTCAGAATGCATTACTATGTGGGCAGCCCATTGCAGCTATAGCTGCATTGCATTTGTACTAGAAGTAACTTCATCCTTGTAAAGTTTGACTGTGCCCATTATTTATCAGCAGGCATGTATTTTGTATTATCTTCACTCAGATCTATTTATTATTGTCATAATCACCTTGATACTGGTCTGAACCATCTGTATTCATGACCCCAGTACACTCTGGAGTTTCCCCAGGGCCATTACAGTTATTTATACAGCAGTTTGAGTATCCAGGCTATTTCCAAGACAGCCTATAATTCAATAAGCATGAATACTGAGAATCATTATACAGATCTTATTAAAAATGTTTTCAATGACAATATGAGTGATATTAGTGAATTTTTATGATTACAACTGAATATGTATCTTATTCAAAAATACTTTGTAGGAAGGTAGAATCACTATAAATACTTTAGTTCATTTAATATAATATATCCTACATGTCTTCAGTGGTAAGGTAACAGCTCTTTGTAACATAAATAACAACAGTTTAATGAAGACTTGTTTGTTTTTCATATTTTTACTTCTAGAAGTTCCAATTAATATTCTACGTTGGCATTATTACATTTACTTTTCATGTGACAAATAGACACATTTTTGAAATATATTATCAAAGGCCACAGAAGTATTAAATACAGAATTCACAATTCCAAACTATATCTCACTGAATACCAAGATTAATACCTTGGCCACTATATTCTATTAAATAATGAAATAATGTATTTTATAAACTTTTAAAAATTATGCTGAAGAACACAGAAAATCTTGTGGATCTGCAAGAGAAGCAATAAATTAAACAGCACCATGATTCCCAGATCGAAGCTCTCGGGTGGATGCAGACAGAGTCTCAAGTCTAAACTTGCTGGATTCATTTTCACAAGAATATCAGCATGCATAGTATGAAGAATAATGCTACTGCCCGGTTCAGGATAGTTTTGGGGGAACTCAGTATAATCCTATGAGTTTGGGGAGGCTCACTGAGACATCTGCTCCCTGAGACTGGCCTTAGGCTCTCTGTAGGGGCATGTGTCTGTTAGAGGATAAATGTAGAGGAGTCCTTCCCACTGTGGTAGTGATGCTATTGGACAGGTAACTCGGAGGAGAATAAGACAAACTGAGCCAGCTTTTGAAGAGCATGCCAATAAGCGGGAACCCTCTACAGTCTCTGTTTCAGTTCAGGATTCTAGGCTGCTAAATTGAGTTCCGGCAGAGCCTCCTCTTAATAATATAATATAATCTATAAGGCAAAATAAACCTGTTCTTCTCCAAATTGTTTTCTGTTACTGTGCTTTATGAGAGCAATAGAAGACAAAATTGATAACTTCTCCAAAAGATGCCCAAGTTGTGATATTGTAAATTGGCAGACTTATAAATGCTGCTAAATACTCTGCAAAGGACATGGGAACAAGATGGCTCTGACTCTGTAGTGTGGGAAACATTGCACAAAATCCACATAGTTACAATTTGACTATATGTTTTCTTATGGAAAGGGAAAGGGAGAAAGAGGTAGAGACACAGAGACAGAGAGAAAAAGACAGAGTCAGAAAGAAACAGAGACAGAGAGGTAAATTTAGGAAGGACTTCAATATTTGTTTGCTGTGGCAGACTTTGAAATAGAATGAGGGCTACAAGCCAAAGACTGCAATCTCAAAGAGTTAAAGAAGCAAATTCATCTCTATGATCACTGAAATCAAACTGTACCCTTTTCAATAATTTTACTTTATATGATCAGGACTATTTTTAGACTTTGGACCTACAGATGTAGACATTTTTGTTGTTTCAAACCATTATATAGGTTGAGAAAAATTAGTATGAGAACATAAGAATCAGCCATGCATCACAGTATTTGAGAGGCAGAGACAGCTATATCTCTGTGAGTTTGTAGCCTACAAAGAGAATTTAAGGACCCTTCCTTGAAAATAAACAAACACAAAACAAAAAAAACAAAAACAAACCCCACAGACAAACAAACAAAAATTAGTAAAAATTTAGCAGAACATACTTTGTCCTTTTCCAGTCCAAATTTTCCAACATAATTTGTTTTTCCTTCTAACTTAAATATATTGAAACCATTGACAATTTCCACATATAACTCTAACTTCAGGCCAGTATTTCTTTCTTGTCAATGTGATAATTGAGAATATTACTAGAACTGCCATTGTTTGCCATGAAGAATATGTGTCACTCTTGAATTCAACAGGGAAGCAATAGTTTGTCATTAATTCAAGTATTGCATGGAGGCAAATTATCCACGAATCAGGCTCTGGTCAAGTTTTTTTTTCTTTTTCTATCAGCAGATCACATGAAAACTTGTGCATTCATAAATCAAAGCTGAATAAACATTGAATGCAACAGTTAGCCACAAGAATTGCCCATTTGTATAATTTACTTAAATATGCCACACATGGCCTGGTGATAGCCCAGATAAGCCATTGCCAGAATTTAATAGAGTATTCCAGAACTTTTTATGGGACTGATTTAAAACCATCAAGCTCATTATGGTTAATGTCTGTAGTATGAACACCTGATATCTAATGTCTAGCTCTTTCCATTTGTATAAAATAGCCTTCCAGGAGATACTTTTTAATGTCTTCTGCTGCCCATGAAACTTGTCATCAGCTGTCAACTAATGTCTTTATGTAAAATCATAGAACCAGCCTGGTATGAATGGTAAAATCAATTTATGGCACAGTCCCAAACTGTTATGAAGTCAAACATCTCTGATATCAGTGAAAACAACAATTCATCCATAGAAGTAAAGAATGGGTTTTTAATTCATTTAATGTATTTTATGCGAAACATATGTTACATGGTACTTCCACAATTAAATGGCCATGTCAAATTTTCTGCAATTTCTTTACTTTGGAAGAGACAACCTGATGTAAAATTGTTGTCATGTTGAAGACACCTAAATCTTCCTTAGATTTATGTCACAGATTTTGCAACTCATTCCTTTTACAATGACATTCAAAACTATCTGCATCTATCTCCACAACTCTTGGCTTAGCACAATGTCATCAATGCAGTGACTAGAGGTAATGTTTGCAAATGTTTGCAGAATGTCAAATCAATCAAGGTCCCTTTGGAAGGCATGGTAATATAACAGAATTAGCATAATCCTAGTATAAGCTGTGAGGATGAACTGTCTCTTCCCCATGTGAATGTCAACTATTTTGGTCACCCTTCATGATAAGGATTCACACAATATATTCCACACATCCCAAGCCCATACCAAGTCCCAGCAGTTGCAGTCAATGCCATGACCCAATATACATATTACATGATCATATATAATAGCAAATACCACTTTACTATATTCTCAGAAGTCAGTTGTCATTCTGAATTGTTAGTGTAGGTTTTGTAATATGCATACTAATGAACTGATGCTGTGAAATATTATTTTAACTGTGTAAAGCTGTGTCACATTTTTTCTGCTGCAAATATGTGTCACATTTGTTTGATTAAATAAAATTAACCTGGGGCCAGGAGGCTGAGTCAGTAACTAGCTGACAGGAAGTGGTAGGGAGGAACTATTATGGCTAGGGTTCTTAAGTGGCAGCTGAAGAGAATGATGCCTTTTTTTTATGATACATGAGCAAGGAGAGAAGGTTAGCTTCCTGCTATTCAACCTCTCTGAGCTGGTAGAATTTCACCTCAACCTTGTAATTCTGAGCTCTATAGAGGGATGGAGATCTAGATAAAGTTCTTTTAGTGGCCAAGGTAGAACAAGTTCCTGAGGGAACAGAATTCCCAGCAGGCACAGCCAGTAGTCAAACTGCTGCTGGTAGCTGTGGAGTTGCAATTCCCAATTAGGACAGCAGTTGCTTAATGGGCAGCCACTGTAATCAATGAAAAACTTCATTTGGATATCCAACATGGGGTGCCTAAATGTGGTTGATTGTTTTTTAAGTCTTTATTATTTGAGGGCCATCTACCAAGCTCCTTCTCATCATGAGTCAGTTTAAATTAGAATTTGTACTGTGTATTGTGTTCCAGAAACAGCTGATTCCTCATGAAAACAGTGGGCTTCATCCAGGGTCTCTTCAGTTTGTTGAGGAATATTATTTGAAGATGTGGTACATTTGTTTATGTTATGTTGAATGATGCAAAGAGGTGTTGTATTCTTTTCTGTTGCATTTTGATTTACTCTGAAGCTTTGTTACTTTGCCAGTCTAAAACACCTGATTGGTCTAATAAATAGTTGAACAGCCAATATCTAGGCAGGAAAATCATTGGATGCTTTTGAGTACTGTCATTATATACGGGGAATAGAGTATGAAATATGTTTTTATTTCATAATTACATTTAAATAGATTGAATAGATAGCATGCAAGAACAAAATTATGAAGATGTACATAGAAGAACTGTAATTACTGTGGCAATATGGAGGTGGAGGTCAACAGTAATACGCTGTTAGGTTGATTCAGGAACAGAGGAGACAGAAGATAAGCAGATAAATGAATGCAATGTAGATATGATGAGGCAAATGTAAAATTCACTCTGTTTTACACAGTTAAAGGAGACAGGAATGAAGATACAATTAAAACTTTGAACACTGTCAGCATTATGTAGGCCAACTTCTTTTCTGATTAGGAAATTATGACTTGCAAGGGTCCATGTGTAATCAGCTACTAAAAGCAGCCTAAATTCATTCTTTGGAACATCTTTTTTTTTTTTTTTTGGTTTTCTGAGACAGGGTTTCTCTGTGTAGCTTTGTATAGCAGGTTGGTCTTGAACTCACAGAGATCTACCTGCTTCTGCCTCCCGAATGCTGGGATTAAAAGTGTATGCCACTATTGCCTGACTTCTTTGGAACATCTTACATTCTGAATTGTTTGTGTTCCTTGCTAATATAGATACTTTTTATTAATGGAACTGACAAACAGCCTAAACCTGGTTATCAGACTTGTATATGGACCTAGTTTTCCATTTGAACATTCAAAACCAAAAAATTGACGAATCTCATTCATTCTTCCTGTCCTCAGTGCCTTCAGTGATGGACTATGATGTGGAAGCATAAGTCAAATAAACCTTTTCCTCTCAACTTGCTTTTGGTCAAGAGACACTGAAACATTTGAATTCAAGCTTTAATGTCTTTGACAAAATTATCATCATCAGGTATTTTAGACATTTTAAGGCAGTCTAAGAGGTTTAGTCAAATAATACTGTCCTCTTTCATCCACATTTTTATCCAGCTCAATCTTTAGACTTTTTTATCATTTTTTTATTTTAAATAGCTTGTTTTACATGTCAATCCCAGTTCCCTCTCCCTCCCCTCCTCCCGCACTCCCCTTACCCCCCTCACCCTCCCAGCCTATTGCCAAATCCTTCCACATAGGGGATATCAGAGTCGGTCATTTTACTCTGGGTAGGGTCCAGGCACTCCCCCAAGAGTCCAGGCTGAGAGAGCATGCCTCTTTGTGCTATAGGCATACGAAGACTTTTTGTATATCAGGGATAGATATTGATCCACAGCTCAGGGCCCCATAGGTTGCCCAGGCCTTCTCGCTGACACTCACATTTGGGGGGTCCAAATCAGTCCCATGCTGGCCTCTCCACTGTCAGTCTGGGGTCCAAGAGCTCTCCCCTGTTCAGATCAGCTGTCTCTGCTGGTTTTGCCAGCCCATTCTTTGCCAATTTGCTCATCACTCCTCTCTCTCTGTCACTGAGTTTCTTGGGTTCGGTACAGTGATTAATTGTGTGTTTGCCTCTGCTTCCATCAGTCACAGGATGAAGGCTCCCGGATGGTTATAGAAATCAAGTTCATTATCAGGAATGGGCATTCGAGGTGGTCTCTCCACTATTGCTTAGCTTGCCAATTGGTGTTATCCCTTTAGATAACTCGAGGTCACTCTGGTGCCTGATCTGTCTTCTAACCTATGATTCCCTCTTCCCCCTATTCTACCCCCACCCCCTCAACTTCCTTTTCCCCCATGACCAACTCTCTTCCTCTTCACCCCCTCTCTTCTTCCCAGGTCCCACTCCCCCCCCACCCCTCGCCGTGTTCCCCATCCATTCAGGGGATCTTGTCTCCATCCTCTTCTCTTGGATACTATGCATATATGCGTATCTTTTAGGTTCTTTCCTGTTTCCCAGACTCTCTATCTGTGGAAGTGCAAACTGGCACTATCCTGATCCATGTCTAAAATCCATATATGAGTGAGTACATACCATGTTTGTCTTTTTGCGACTGGGTTACCTCACTCAGGATGGTTTCTTCCAGTGCTATCCATTTCCCTGAAAATTTCAAGATTCCATTGTTTTTTTCTGCTGAGTAATACTCCATTGTGTAAATGTACCACATTTTCTCTATCCACTCTTCAGTTGAGGGGCATCTAGGTTGCTTCCAGGTTCTGGCTATTACAAATAATGCTGCTATGAACATAGTGGAGCAGATGCCCTTGTTGTATGAATTTACCTCATCTGGATATATGCCTAAGAGTGGAATTGCTGGGTCTAGTGGTAGATTAATTCCCATTTTCCTGAGGAATCTCCATACTGATTTCCGAAGAGGCTGTATGAGTTGGCACTCCCACCAGCATTGGAGGAGTGTTCCTCTCTCTCCACATCCTCTCCAGCATAAATTGTCTTCGGTGTTTTTGATTCTAGCCATTCTGACAGGAGTAAGATGGTATCTCAGAGTTGTTTTGATTTGCATTTCCCTGATGGCTAAGGATGTTGAGCACTTTCTTAAGTGTCTCTTGGCCATTTTTGCCTCCTCTACTGAGAATTCTCTATTTAGCTCTGTACCCCACCTTTTAATTGGATCCTTTGGTGTTTTGGAGACTTGTTTCTTGAGTTCTTTGTAAATTTTGGAGATTAGCCCTCTGTCAGAAGTAGGGTTAGTGAATATCTTTTCCCATTCTGTGGCCTGCCTTTTGGTCTTTTTGACCGTGTCCTTTGCCTTACAGAAGCTTTTTAGTTTCAGAAGGTCCCATTTGTTAATTGTCTATCTCAGTGCCTGTGCCATTGGTGTTATGTTTAGGAAGTGGTCTCCTGTACCAACTTGTTGAAGAGTATCTCCCACTTTCTCTTCTAAAAGTTTCAGTGTGGCTGGATTTATGTTGAGATCTTTGATCCATTTGGACTTAAGTTTTGTACAAGGCGATAAACATGGATCTATCTGCAGTCATCTGCATACCAGTACCCAGTTATGCCAGCACCATTTGTTGAAGATGCTTTCTTTTTTCCATTGTACAGTTTTAGCTTCTTTGTCAAAAATCAAGTGTTCATAGGTGTGTGGGTTAAAATGAGAGCTTTCAATTCGGTTCCATTGGTCTACCTGCCTATTTTTGTGCCAATACCAAGCTGTTTTCAGGACTATAGCTCTATAATAGAGCTTGAAGTCAGGTATGGTGATGCCTCCTGAAGTTCCTTTATTGTATAGGGATGTTTTAGCTATCCTGGGCCTTTTGTTTTTCCATATAAAGTTGACTAATGTTCTTTCCAGGTCCTTGAAGAATTGTGATGGAATTTTGATAGGGATTGCATTGAATCTGTAGACTGCTTTTGGCAAGATTGCCATTTTTATTATGTTGATCCTACCAATCCAAGAGCATGGGAGATCTTTGCATTTTCTGGTATCTTCTTTGATTTTTTTTCTTTAAGGACACAAAGTTCTTGATATACAGGCCTTTAATTTCCTTGGTTAACATTATCCCCAGATATTTGATGCTGTTTTTGGCTATTGTAAAGGGTGATGTTTCTCTGATTTCTTTCTCAGTCACTTCATCATCTGTATATAATAGGGCCACTGATTTTTTTGAGTTTACCTTGTATCCTGCCACATTGCTGAAGGTGTTTATCAGCTCTAGGAGTAACCTTGCGGAGTTTTTTGGGTCACTTATGTAAACTATCATATCATCTGCAAATAGTGAAAGTTTGACTTCTTCTTTTCCTATTTGTATCTCCTTTATCTCCTTTTGTTGTCTTATTGCTGTAGCTAGAACTTCAAGTACAATATTGAAGAGATATGGAGAGAGTGGACAGCCTTGTCTTGTTCCTGATTTTAGAGGAATTGCTTTGAGTTTCTCTCCATTTAGTTTGATGTTAGCTGTTGGTTTACTGTATATTGCTTATATTATATTCAGGTACATTCCTGTTATCCCTGATCTCTCTAGGACCTTTATCATGAAGGGGTGCTGGATTTTGTCAAAGGCTTTTTCAGCATCTAGTGAGATGATCATGTGGTTTTTCTTTCGCAGATTGTTAATTGATAGATTTTCTAATGTTGAACCATCCCTGCATTCCTGGGATGAAGCCTACTTGATCATGGTGGATGATTTTTATGATGTGTTCTTGAATCCGGTTTGCGAGTATTTTATTGAGTATTTTTGCATCAATGTTCATGAGGGAAATTGGTCTATAGTTCTCTTTCTTAGTTGTGTCTTTGTGTGGCTTGGGTATCAAGGTAATTGTAGCCTCGTTGAAAGAGTTTGGCAGTGAGCCTCCTGTTTCTATTGTGTGGAATACTTTGAGGAGTATTGGAATTAGCTCTTCTCTGAATTTCTGGTAGAATTCTGCATTGAAGCCATCTGGGCCTGGGCTTTTTTTATTTGGGAGACTTTTGATGACTGCTTCTATTTCATTAGGGGTTATAGGTCTGTTTACATTGTTTATCTGTTCTTGATTTAGTTTTGGCAAGTGATATCTATCCAGGAAATTGTCCATTTCCTTTAAATTTTCAAATTTTGTGGAGTACAGATTTTCAAAGTATGCCCTGATGATTCTCTGGATTTCCTCAGAGTCCATTGTTATGTCCCCTTTTTCATCCCTGATTTTGTTAATTAGCATGCTCTCCCTCTGTCTTTTGGCTAGTTTGGACAGAGGTTTATCTATTTTGTTGATTTTCTCAAAGAACCAACTCTTTGTTTCATTGATTCTTCTCAGTGTTTTTCTGGTTTCTACTTTATTGATTTCAGCCCTCACTTTGATTATTTCCTGGCGTCTGCTCCTCCTGGGGGAGTTCGCTTCTTTTTGTTCTAGAACATTCAGCTGTGCTATTAATTCTCTAGTTTGACTGTTCTCCAGTTTTTTCATGTGGGCACTTAGTGCTATAAACTTTCCTCTCAGCACTGCTTTCAAAGTGTCCCATAAGTTTGTGTATGTTGTGTCTTCATTCTCATTGAAATCAAGGAAGTCTTTAATTTCTTTTTTTATTTGTTCCTTTACCCAGGGATGGTGCAATTGTGCATTGTTCAATCTCCATGAGTTTGTAGGGTTTCTGCGATTTGTGTTATTGTTGAATTCTAATGTTAATGCATGGTGGTCTGATAAGATGCAGGGGGTTATTCCAATTTTTTTGTATCTGTGGAGATTTGCTATGTTTCCTATTATGTGGTCAATTTTAGAGGAGGTTCCATGTGGTGGCGAGAAGAAGGTATATCCCTTTGTATTTGGGTGGAATGTTCTATAGATGTCTGTTAAACCCTGTTGGGTCATAACTCCTATTACTGCTTTGGTTTCTTTATTAAATTTCTGTCTGGAGGTCCTGTCTAGCGGTGAGAGCAGAGTGTTGAAGTCTCCTACTATTAGTGTGTGAGATTTTATGTGCATTTTGAGCTTTAGTAATGTTTCTTTCACGAATGTAGTTGCCTTTGTATTTGGGGCATAGATGTTTAAAATTGAGACTTCGTCTTGATGTATTTTTCCTTTGATGAATATGAAGTGTCCTTCTTCATCTCTTTTGACTGATTTTAATTTGAAGTCTAATTTGTTAGATATTAGGATTGCTACACCCGCTTGTTTCTTGGGACCGTTTGATTGGAAGATCTTTTCGCAACCCTTTCCTCTGAGATACCGTCTGTCTTTGATGTTGAGATGTGTTTCTTGTATGCAGCAGAAGGAAGGGTTCTGTCTTCGTATCCATTCTGCTAGTCTGTGTCTTTTTATAGGCAAGTTGAGGCCGTTGACATTGAGGGATATTAATGACCATTGACTGGTGATCCTTGCTTGTGCTCGATTTATTGTTAGTGAAGTTATTTTGTGTAGTTTCTCCTCCCTTTTTCTTTTGGTGTTTTGTAAAGTGTGATTATATATTGGCTGTGTCTTTGTGAATGTAATTATCTTCCTTGGCTCTAGGTTTTCCTTCTAGCATTTTCTGTAGAGCTGGATTCATGGATAAGTATTGTTTAAATCTGGCTTTGTCATGGAATATTTTGTTTTCTCCATCTATGGTAATTGAGAGCTTTGCTGGATATAGTAGTCTGGGCTGGCATCCTTATTCCCTTAGCGTTTGTAGGACATCTGTCCAGGATCTTCTGGCTTTCATCGTTTCCATTGAGAAGTCAGGTGTAATTCGGATAGGTCTGCCTTTGTATGTTACTTGGCCTTTTTCTTTAGCTGCTCTTAATATTTTCTCTTTACTCTGTAGGTTTGATGTTTTGATTATTATATGGCGAGGTGACTTCTTTTTCTGGTCGAGCCTATTTGGTGTTCTGTAAGATTCTTGTACTTTCATAGGCATATCTTTCTTTAGGTTAGGGAAGTTTTCTTCTATGATTTTGTTGAACATGTTTTCTGTACCTTTGAGTTGAATTTCTTCACCTTCTTCTATACCTATTATTCTCAGGTTTGGCTTCTTAGATTCTTTGAGAGATTTGTTTATTTCTTGAATTTTTCCCCCATTTCATGGATTTTTTGTTTGTTTTTTCTTCTATTTCTTTAAGGGATTTCCTCGTTTCTTCTTTGAGGGTCTCCATCATCTTCATGAAACAATTTTTAAGGTCTGTCTCCTCTTCTTCGTCTATGTAGTGCTTTTCGGTTCTTGCTGGTGTTGGATCCCTGGATTCTGGTGGGGTCATGTTGGCGTTTCTATTGCTGAGTGATCTCTTATCCTGTCTTCTTCCCATCTCTTCTTTCAGTGGGTGCTGGTGGGGTCTTTCCGTCTCCACTGGTCTCCTTCCTTCCTGCAGCTGAAGCTGGGGATGCTGACACGGAGTTTGGGTCCTGGTAGGGCTGATGTCTTTCCTGAAGCTGGTCTCACTGGAGTTGGGGGTCTTGGAAGGGCTGATGTCTTTCCTGAAGCTGGACTCGCTGGGGTTTGGGTCCTGGAGGGGCTGATGTCTTTCCTGTGTGGGCGGGTCTTCTGGATGCTGGGAGTGGCCCCGAAGATCAAGCGGGATGGGGGAAGGGTGGGCGGTCCCTGCCGGAGACCCAATCTCACCTGAAGCTGGACTCGCTGTGGTTGTGGTCTTGGAAGGGCTGATGTCTTTCCTGTGTGGGCGTATTTATTGTTTTTATTTGAATAGTTTCACAAAAACTACAGTATTCACAATATTATCAGAATGGAATTAATGTTAGCAGCTTTCTTACTTTGTATGCTAAATTAATTTATCTTTACCTTTATAATGGTAATAAAACTATTTTTTGTTTTTTCAGAGTTAACATTTTAATTTATTTAATTATAACAAGTAATCAGAAGTAGAAACTATTTATTGTATATATTGTATATAACCCATATCAGATCTCATGTAGGCCTACCAGGTTCTCTACTACAAGGTAATGATGAAACTGATCAGATATTGGTAGGAAATGCTCTAAAAGCCTCAGAGTTTTATAGGAAACACCATGTTAATAGCAAAGATTCAAAGAAAGATTTTTCTAGCACTTGGCAACATGCCAAGGAAACTATAAGGGCATGTTCTACTTGAATATATATATATATACACACACACACACACACACACACACACACACACACACACACACACATATATATATATATATATATATATATATATATGCTAAACTCCAATACATGTAGAAAGAAACTCAAAAGCTAGCTACCCAAAGAAAATTTGGCAAATGGATATGTTTCATTTTTCAGAGTTTGGAAAATTAAAGTATGTGCACCATACCATACATTCATCTTCAGTATTTCAATTGGCAACTTCTTTAACTTCTGAAAAAGCTGATTCTGTATTTATGCATTTATTGGAAATCATGACCATTATGGGGATACCTGTGCAAATTAAGACTGACAATGTTCCAGCATATGTCTCTAGTAAAATGAAGCAGGGTTTTTTTTTTGAACATTAAAAATGAAGAATAAATCATATAACAGGTATACTACGAAATCCTATAGGACAAGCAGTTACAGAAAGATCTAATGGCAATTTAAAGTATATGTTTAATAAACAGAAATGGTAAAAAAAGATCCCCTAGAAATAGATTATACAGTGCTTTATTAACCTAATTTTTTTATTTTTAAATATAAATTAGAAACAAGGTTGCTTCACATGTCAATCCCAGGTGCCTCTCCCTTTCCTTCCCCTCCTTCCATGCCCTCCCAACAACCCCCCAACCGATATGCCCTCCTTGCACCAGGGAGGATGAGGCCCTCCATGGGGGTGTCCATAGTCTGTCATGTCATCAAGGGCAGGGCCTAGACCCTTCCCTAAGCATCCAGGCTGAGAGTGCATCTCTCACTGTGGGATGGGCACTCAAATTACATTTGTGTGACAGGGATAAATACTGATCTACTTACTACCCAAGGCCCCATGGATTGCCTAGGTCAACTCACTGACACCCACATTCAGGGGTCTTGATCAGTCACATGCTGGATTCCCAGCCATCACTCTGGGATTCAAGAGCTACACCTTGTTCAAGTCAGCTGTTTCTGAGGGATAAAGCAGCCCAGTCTTAACCCCTTTGTTTGTCATTCCTACCTCTCTGTCACTGGGTTCCTTGAGTTCAGCTCAGTGTTTAGCTGTGGATCTCTAACTCTGCTTCCATCAGCCAATGGATGAAGCTTCTGTTTCCCAGACTTTCTAGCTTTGGGATTGCAGTCTGGCACTCCCCTGATCTATGTCTAAAATCCATATATGAGAGAGTACATGCCATGTTTGTCTTTTTGTGACTGGGTTACCTCACTCAGGATGGTTTCTTCTAGTGCCCTCCATTTGCCTGCAAATTTCAACATTCCATTGTTTTTTCCACTGACGAGTACTCCATTGTGTAAATGTACCACATTTTGTCTCTCCACTCTTCAGCTGAGGGACATTTACATTGCTTCCAGGTTCTGTCTATTACAAATAATGCTGCTATAAACATAGTGGACCAGATGTCCTTGTTGTATGAATGTGCATCTTTTGGATATATGCCTAAGAGTGGAATTGCTGGATCTTGTGGTAGGCTGATTCCCATTTTTCTGAGGAATCTCCATACTTATTTCCAAAGTGGCTGTACGACTTGGCACTCCCACCAGCAGTGGAGGAGCATTCCCCACTGTTCACATCCTTTTGAGCATAAATTGTCATTGGTGTTTTTGATTTTAGCCATTCTGACAGAAGTTATATGGTATCTCAGAGTTGTTTTGATTTGCATTTTCCTGATGGCTAAGGATGTTGAATACTTTCTCAAGTGCCTCTCAGCCATTTTAGACTCCTCTATTGAGAATTCTCTATTTAGTTCTGTAACCCACTTCGTAATTGGATACTTTGGTGTTTTGGAGACTTGCTTCTTGAGTTCTTTGTAAATTTTAGAGATCAGACCTCTGTCAGATGTGGGATTACAGAATATCTTTTCCCATTCTATGGACTGCCTTTTGTCTTGTTGACTGTGTCCTTTGCTTTACAGAAGCTTCTCAGTTCCAGGAGATCCCATGTATTAATTGTTGACCTCGCTGTCTGTGATACTGGTGTTATGTTCAGGAAGCAGTCTCCTGTACCAATTCATTCAAGGGTACCTCCCAGTTTCTCTTCTAAGAGGTTCAGTGTGGCTGGGTTTATATTAAGGTCTTTGTTCCATTTGGATTTAAGTTTTGTGCATAGTGATAGACATGTATCTATCCACATTCTTTTACAACATCCAGTTATGTCAGCACCATTTGTTGAAGATGCTTTCTTTTTTCCATTGTATATGTTTAGCTTGTTTGTCGAAGATAAGATGTTCATACATGTATGGGTTAATATCAGGGTGTTCAGTTCGATTCCATTGTTCTACCTCTCTGTTTTTAACAGCTTGACTTTTATATACATATTATTTTTTATGTGTATATCTGTGTGTCTTTATAGGGGTATGTGAACATGTGTGCAAATGCCACACAGCCCAGCAAAGAATGCTGGAGTCATAGGGGTGGTTGTAAGTTACCTGATGTAGTTATTGGAAAGTGAACTCAGGTCCACAACATGCTTTTAACAGCTGAGCCTTAATCTAGCCCATTTTTTAATTTTTCAAGTTTTAAATGTTTATAGAACTTGAAATTTAATTAGAAATGTAATTAAGAAAAAATCCATGGATTGATATGACCTTAAGGCATTTAACAACATGCCTGAATTTAAATTCATGATATTCAGTTTGACTTTTTAAAGTAAGTAACTCACTTGATTAATGGAAGTGGAAATTTCTTTTTTCCTTGTATACACTAATTGATCAAAGTTATAGCAGGTCAGAAACATAGAAATGGTTTTTAAAGATGCAGTTACTTTTCTGAATACACTTAGAAGGAAAAGGGAACACTCCTCCACTGATGATGGGAGTGCCAACTCGTACAGTCACTATGGAAATCAGTATGGAGATTCCTCAGGAAAATGGGACTCAGTCTACCACAAGAGATAGCAATTCCACTCTTAGGCATCTACCCAAAAGATTCCCATTCTCACAACAAGGATGTCTGTTCCACTATGTTCATAGCAGCATTATATGTAATATCTAGATCCTGGAAGCAACCTAGATACCCCACAACTGAAGCGTAGATAGAGGAAATGTGGTACATTTACACAATGGAGTACTACTCAGTGGAAAAAAAACAATGGAATCTTGAAATTTGCAGGCAAATGGAAAGCACTAGAGGAAACCATTCTGAGTGAGGTAATCCAGAAACAAAAAAACAAACATGGTATGTACTAACTCATATATGGATTTTAGATATGGATCAAGGGAGTGTCATCCTACAATCCCAGTGCCAGTGAGTCTGGGAAACGAAGAGTTCCCAAGAGAGATGCATGATACCCCAGAGAAGTGGAATGAGGCAAGATCTCCTGAGCCGATTGTGAACATCGGGGAGGGGAAAGGGAACCAGGAAAAAGAGAGGGGGATAAGAGGAGGGGAGAAGAAGAAGGCATGGGGGAGCAGGAAGGTTGAGTTGAGGTAAGAATAGAGGAGAGCAGGATGAGAGATACCATAATAGATCGAGTCATTATAGGCTTAAGGAGAGAGCTGACACTATTGAGATCTCCAGAGATCTACAGGGATAACACCAACTGGCAAACTAAGCAATAGTGGAGAGACTACATTAATAGCCCCTCCTTGATGATAAGGTTGATGACTACCATATATGCCATCCTAGAACTTTCATCCAGTGACTGATGGAAGCAGAGACAGACACCAACAGATAAACACTGAACTGAACTCCTGGAACCTAGGGACAGAAATGGAGGAATGATGAGCAAAGGAGTCAAGACCATGATGGTGAAAACCACAAAGAAAGCTGACCGGCAAAGGAGAGCTCTTGAATCCCAGACTGATGGCTGAGAGGCCAACATGAGACTGATCCAGACTCCATAAATGTAGTGTCAGTGAAGAGGCCACAGAAATTACTGGGGCCTTGGGTAGTAGATCAGTGTTCACCATGGTGTATGAATGATTTTTGGGAGCCCATTCCAAATAGAGGGATTCTCTCTCAGCCTGGACATATGGGGAAGGGCCTATGTCCTACCCTGGATCCAATGACAGACATTGAAGATCCCCCCAAGGAGAGCCTCACCCTCCCTGGCGAATTATATGGAAATGGGGTGGGAGGCTGTGGGGGCTGTTGGAAGGCCAAGGGAGGAGGGGTGAGAGAGGGAGCTGGGATTGACATGTGAAATATTCCTCTTTCTAATTTAAATAAAAATATATATTGAGGAAAAAAATAAAAAGAAAAAGAAGGAATAGTGCTCAGTGTGTCACAAGAATTTAGGTGTGTGACAAAGTGTACTGCCCAAGTACCTCAATCCCATATTATCCTAGAGAAACCAAATATCGTATTTTTGCGTATAATAACACATTCATTTGAATTACATGACATGTTATAGAAACTATTAACTCCTCAAATTTAATTTGGCATATTTTTAATTGTGGCATAATTTTAATTAATACAGTATGTTAAAGTAACTTTATGCTAAGAACTATTAGCTTCATCCTCAGATAGTCTTAGAATTACAAAACTATTTTAGTAGATGTCAATTTTTGATATTCATTGCTTAGGCTGTTACATTTCTTGTCAGTATTATAGTCTATAAACAGCTAAAATACATAAATTGAGAGACAATTGTTCAAGAGTATGCAATACTGTATAGAAATTTGTTTAAATTGTTACTGGTTCAATTATTCAAATAGTTAAATGTTGGGAGTTTTTTAATGATATTCACAAGTACAAAATACACACCACACATTTACAGAAGTCTTTGCCTAAAGCACATAAGAATGTCATGTCCCTTTAGAGGCTAATTTATGAGTAAGTCACCTCTGACAGTCACTGGCATTAACTTTCAAATGTGCTCTCCTAACTGCTAAAAATATGGAGAACAATTTATTCTTGAAGTTATTTTGCATGCTGTGTATTCATCTAAATATCCATAATAAAGCATTAGACTTACAATCACCCCTAAACTACCATAAACAATTCTGTATGTACTAAAATATATTCAGAGGTACTACTTAAAGATTGTGGGTAGAAAAAATAATATTCTAAAGATAGATACATTACTTTTTATGTTTTTATTTGAATAAATTTTTCATACAATGTATTTTGATCATGTTTTCCCCTTCCTCAACTCCTCCTGAATCCTCCCCACCTCCCTCCAAAGCTTCATGTTCTCTTTTTGTCTCTGTCTCTCTAAAAAAAAGAAAATCAAAAAAGAAAACCAATAAGAAAAAGCTGCCAAATGAAAACAAATGAAAGTCCATAAAAAATAAACAAATAAAACAAGCCACCAGTACCACCACCACCAACCCATAAAGCTCGTTTTGTGTTGGCTAACTACTCCTATGTATGAAGCTTGCCATTATTAGCAGTGGTTGATATCCTCATTTGTACTCTATTGGAAACTATTGATCTTTCTTTTCTCAGCAGTTATCAATTGCAAATAACTTCCTTTTTATGCAAGGAATTTGCATCCATTTCTCCTTCTCAGGGCTGGGATTTTGTCTTGATTGAACTTGTACATATTCTGGGCTTGCTGTCACAGGCTCAGTAAGCTCATATTGTATATCAATCTCATTGTGTATGAAAGACATTGTTTCCTTACAATTATAAACCGCCTCTGGCTTTTATAATATTTCCAACTTCTCTTTAGCATAGATCCCTCAGCTTTGGGGGAGGGTTTCATGAAGACATCACACTTACAAACAAGTGCTCAAAATGTGTCTGTCAATCTGTGCATTGCCAAGTTGTGAGTCTTCTGTTAATTCATACCTAGTGTAAGAAGATAATTCTTTGATAAAGGTTTAGTGCGACACTAGTCAATGGGTATAGCATTATGCCATTTGTTGTCATTTTCCTGCTGTATTCTTTAGCAGTGTTAAGTTTTCCCTTCAACCCTACAACCTATCTCATCTCAGAGTATTAGCCACTTTAGCAGTGTATGGTATGAGCTTTATCTCATAAAGTAGGCTTTAAACAGAATCCCAAAAGAAATGGCTGTTCCAATAACATTATGTCACTACTTATGCCATTTAATATAGAAAAATCAAGCTGGTATACAAAAAGGAGCTTGACCCATACTGAATTGCTTTCATGGTACTGGGAGGTGATTTGAATGCTACCAGGGGAGACTAGAAATCAATATCAACCAGATAAAGACACTGTGACCTACAACATAGATCTGTCTGCAGGTACATAGTTTTTAGTTAAAATGTTTCATTTATTCTATTTCTTTACTTACAATTATTTATATTGAGTCTGTCTGTGGAAGGAAGTATATATATATACATATATATATAAACATGTGTAATATACATGTGGAAGTCAGAGAACAATATGTATATGTCTGTTCTTTCCTACCATGTGTTTCCCAGAAATCAAGGTAAATTATATGCATCAAAATCTCATACACTCAATTTCATAGAAATGTTTGCACTCAAATTAAAAACAAACTAGAGTCAATCCCCTGATATTTCTTGCTTTCAATACCCTATTTATTCCAATAAATAGTCTACCTGGACTAAAAAGTATGCAGAGGAACAACAGAATCAAGTTACTTTATACATTAAAAAACTTACTAGATATCTAGATAATATTTCACACAAATATTAGAGATTATACACAATACTCAGAAGCACACAGACGTTTCTCTGAAATATTTCAAATCCTGGGACAAAAAGAAAAAGTCACATCCATAAATGTTAAAAATGTTTATATTATATCTGACCATAATAAAATATGATTTTAAATTTACAGCAAACAACTAGAAATAAAAAACTCATGATTAAAGAAATCTTTATTGAAAGACAAACAAAGAATCAAATATCAAAAATCAAATAACGACATAAAAATGAATCTCCACCATGATCAAGATGGCTTCTTCCTAGAGACAGATATGCAGGGATGGTTCTTAATAAATATAATAAACCACATACTTGGAAATAAAGATAAAAATCTCAATAGATGCAGAATTACTCACTCTGTAGTCCAGGCTGGGCCTTAAACTCACAGAGATTCACCTGCCTCTTACTCCTGTGTGCTGGGATTAAAGGCATTTGCCACCAATGCCAGGCCAAGAAACATATCTTAACATGATAAAAAACATAAATAAAAAATCTGCCAGCCAACATCCTCCTATACTGAGAAAAATGTAAAGCACTTCCATTAAATTAGAGAATAGGAATGGTGGTCTGCTAAGTCTATAGTTAATCAACACTGAGCACAAAACATTTGATGCAGTGTAGTATATATCTACTCCTCAATGTTGCCCTCACTGATAGCAGGTTTAAATTTGTTCATGTTTACTTTCCTTTTCCTGGAATAGCTTGACATTTGTTATCATTTTATATTGTTTTTGCATCAGGCTTAAAACCTTTTTTTTTTTCCTGACATTTCTCTTTAGTTTTTTTCTTCCTTTTTTTATTTAAGTTAGAGAAAAAACTTGCTTCACAAGTCAGTCCCAGCTCTTCCTCCCCGCCTCCCCCACACTCCCCACTAGGCCTCTCAGTCCCCCACCAAATCTCCACTCCGAACCCCAGGTAGGGTGAGGCCCTACATGGAGGAATTCCAGAGTCTGTCTTTCATCCACAGCAGGTCTTAGGCCTTCTGCTAAGAGTCCAGGCTGAGAGAGCATCCCACATTATGGGATGGGAAGCCAAAGTCCATTTGTATGCCAGGGATAAATACTAACCAAGGCCCATAGATTACCTACACCTCCTCACTGACACCACATTCAGAGGGTCTGGATAAGTCCCATGATTTCCACACAGCCATCAGTCTAGGGTCCAAGAGCTCCCCCTTATTCAGGTCAACTGTTTCTGTGGGTTAAACTAGCCCTGTCTTGCTCATCAATTCTCCCTTTCTGTCACTGGATTCCAGAAGTTCAGTTCAGTGTTTAGCTATGCCTGTCTACCTCTGCTTCCATCATTCTCTGAATGAAATTCTGTTTCCCAGGCTCTCTTGCAGTAGGAATGTATGCTGGCACTCCTCTGATTCATCTCTAAAATCCATATATGAGTGAGTACATACCATAGTTCTCTTTTTGTCACTGGGTTGCCTCATTCAGGATGGTTTCTTCTAGTGCCCTCCATTTGCTTGCAAATTTCAAGATTCCATATTTTTTCCACTGAATAGTACTCCATTGTGTAAATGTATCACATTTTCTCTATCCACTCTTCATTTGAGGGGCATCTAGGTTACTTCCAGGTTCTGGCTACTATGAATAATGCTGCTATGAACATAGTGGAACAGATGTCCTTGTTGTAGGAATGTGCATCTTTTGGGTATATGCCTAAGAGTGGAATTGCTAGCTCTTACAATAGACTGATTCCCATTTTCCTGAGGAATCTCCATACTGGTTTCCAAAGTGGCTGTGTGAGTCAACACTCCCACTAGCAGTGAAGGAATGCTCCCCTTGCTCCACATCCTTTCCAACATAAAATGTCATTGTAGTTTTTGACTTAACCATTCTGACTGGAGTGAAATTATATCTCAGAGTTGTTTTGATTTGCATTTGCCAGATGTCTAGGGATATTGAGCACTTTCTTAAGTGTCTCTCAGCCATTTTAGACTCCTCTATTGAGAATTATCTATTTAGTTCTGTACAATTAGATCCTTTGGTGTTTTGGAGACTTGCTTCTTGAGTTTTTTGTAAATTTTGGAGATCAGCCCTTCAGATGTGGGGTTAGGGAATATCTTTTCCCAATCTGTGGGTTGCCTTTTTTTCTTGCAGACTCTGTCGTTTGCCTTACAGAAGCTTCTCAGTTTCAGGAAGTCCCATTTATTAATTGTCGATCTTAGTGTCTCTGCTACTGGATTTATGTTCAGGAAGCAGTCTCCTGTACCAATTCATTCAAGAGTATCCCCCACTTTCTCTTCTAAGAGGTTCACTGTGCCTGAGTTTATGTTGAAGTCTTTGATCATTTGGACTTAGGTTTTGTGCATGGTGATAGACATGGGTCTATCTGCAGTCATCTACATGTCAGCATCCAGTAACCTTCTTCTTTAGACCAAAAGGTGTAAAAATGACTATTCTACCAAAAGTACTTTACTTAACTGATACAATCCTAATTGAAATCTTCACCTTGTGGATCCTTGGGAGTTTCCACATTAACACCTAAATGGTCTCCTCTGTCATGGTATCTCTTTCATTACTCTCCCCCTCCATCTCTACCAACCCAATTCCTCATGGTCCCATCTTCCCATCTTCTCCTATGTAGCATAATAAATAAAAAACCCAGAGACAGATAATCAGGTTCAAACTACAAGCTGAAGATCAGAGAAGCAAAGCAGCCAATCAGTAGATCTTCCCTCTACTCAGCTAAAACGGCTATCCTGTCTCTACAAATCTTCAGAGGCAAAAGCTCTGAATTCATGTCTCCTCCACACTATATTCCTTTCTCTGTCCAGCCATATCCTCTTGTATTCACTTCCCTAGTGCTGAGATTAAAGGCATGTGATCCCAAGTACTGAGATCACCTTTGTGTGAGCTGTTTCTTTTAGGACTGGATCAATTTCATGTAGTCAGTGTGGTCTTGAACAAACAGAGATCCATCTACCTCTTCATCCTAGGTCCTGGGATTAAAGGTGGGTGCCACCACCACCTAGCTCTTTGGTTCCTGGGATTAAAGGTGTGTATTACCACTGCCTGATCCCTATATCTTGGTGCTGGATTTGCTTTCTGAATCCCTAGACAAGAATTAATAAATCATAAATAATTTATCACCACACTCCTCTACTCCCAATCCAAGTTTATACACATATTTATGAATGGTTGACAAAGAAGCCAAAACTATATAATGGAAAAAGAAAGCATCCTCAAAAATGATGAAGACACAACTAAATGTTTGCATGTAGAAGAACATAAATAGATCCATATCTATCACAGTGCATGAAACTAAGTCCAGGTCGATGAAAGACCTCATACATAAATCCAATTATAATAAACTTGGTAGAAGAGAGAGTGAGAGGTATCCTCAGATGCATTGGTACAGGAGTCAACTTCCTGAACATACATCAGTAGGACAGACACTGAGATCAACAATTAATAAATTGAACCTCTAAAACTGAAATGCTCTGTAAGCAAAGGACACTGTCAATAAGACCAAACGGCAGCCTACAGAATGGGAAAAAGATATTTACCAGCCTCACATGTGACAGAAGCCAGATCTTCAAAATATATAAAGAATTCAAGAAACTAGATATCAAAATACCAAATAATCCACTTAGAAATGTCATACAAATTTAAACAGAGAATTCTCAACAGAAGATTCTCAAATGTCCTAGATACACTCAAAGAATTGTTCAGCATCCCTGGCTATCAGGATACAGTTAACAATTATAGCAGGTTTGATAGTAAAGTGTATAGCAAATGAAATGATACAATCCTACACTTGTCAGAATGACTAAAGTAAATAACACTAACTTCAGCCCAGGATGTGGATGAGTGGGGGTCACTCCTTTACTGCAAAGTTGTACAGCCACTTTGGAAGTCACAATGGTGGTTTCTTAGAAAATTGGTAATCAATCTACCACAGTACTCAGTTATACCAATCTTGAGCCTATAACCAAAGGATGCTCAACCATACCACAAGGACACTTGCACAACTATGCTGATAGTAGTGATATTCATAATATTTACAACCTTGAAATAAACCATATGCTCCTCAATTGAAGAATGGATAATGAAATTGGAAGGCAAGTGGATGGAACTAGAAAAAAATCATCCTGAGTGAGGTAACCTAGACCCAAAAAGGTATGTATTCACTCATAAGTAGAAATTAGATGTAAAATAAAGAATAATCAGGCTAGCCCCATAGAAGCTGGGTAACAAAGAGGACCCTAAAAGGGACACATGGATTCGTCAGGGAAGGGGAAATTGATGAGATCTCCTGGGCTGGAAGTCTTTTACTTTAGGTGCATTTTGTTCCTTGGATATTTTGTATATGATTTGAAGCCTCCTGTATTAAACATTTTCATTTAATTTATAAGGCCTATTTATTTTTGCTGGATGCCAGAACATAGTTTTAGAACCCAGTCTGGTCAGTGTGCTCTGAATCTAGCTTTGGCCTTCTGCCTTTCATGCTTTCCCAGATAGTATATAGTACATCAGATAATTGTGTTTAAGTTTTTCTGTCGTGAGAAAGTTATGGGAAAGGGCTGCTCTGTTAATATTTAGTGTGTGTTTACTGACATTTATTTGAACACAACTGTCTGGAAAATAATCTGAAATAATCAGTTTTATATAAGTAAGAGTGTTGGATTATTTTAATGATTGAGTAAAATTTTATTATACATCAAAAGAAGGTATTTCAATAAATAATTTCTTGCTTTATAGTATCTTCTATCTCATAAACTGGAATTTGCACATATCATTGCATATCTCTTTTAAATATTTATAGTGACAACTATTTATTGAGGGTTTATTGTATTCTCAAGATTTGGGATTCATTACATTATTCAGGTTATAGTACATATTATCAAAATGCATACTTTGAAATGTTATTTTACACTTAAATAAGGAATAATAAAGTAAAATGGCAATATTCTTTTATGAAGAGATGATGAAACCAAATTAAAAATTGATTTTTTTCCTGTCTAAAATTCATTTTCTCAAACATTAGTTGTAAAGTACTGAAATAAACATTGATACAAAAGAAGATGTACTTCTCCATTTCTTCATGATTTTCTTACCTGAAGTAAAAGGTTGATAAACGTCGTCCTTACGCTCAAATTTCCTTGGCTCTGAAGCCCTGACCAAAGAGTCATCTATGGCAGAAGCACGTTGAGTCCCAAAATTTAGTGTGGTTAATGCCTATACTTACATAGAATTTGGTCTTTAAATTTACCAATGTGTGATGAAATCATATCTGTTGTTGGTTAACATACTCAATAAAAGATTTTTCTATGCCTTTGGGGTTCATGACAAAGGAAGTTCTTGGGAATCTGCATAAAAATCTATCACTACTCTCAAAAACTGTTATGAATGACTTAGTTGTACAGAGTGACTAAGTGATGGTCTCATTTCCATAGAAATGGCCTCATTATAACTAAATTCTAAAAATGTATGAAGACAGTATGGAGTAATTCTCATGGCACTTTCCTCTCCACTAACTATTTTAATATCTTCTTGCATGTCTAAAAAAATGATTTGAGTTCATCTTATACACTAGGAAACACTCAGATTCCCACTGCTGATTATTAGTTCTGTTATTTGTGCATGCTTATTTACATTTATAATGAATTATATTGAATATGCTACTTTTGCAAATAATAGATATTGTTTCAAATTTGTAGTCAAAGCTTATATTTCTGTATGAAAGCATTGTGTAATAAAGGTGACAAAATAAATTGCATACTATCTATTGCAAGGTATTAAGTTGTTGACCACACATGGATCTCTATTCTAAGTTGTTCATCTTAATATGCTAGAAATGTTTACTTTGTATTTTAACACATTTTTTGTATTTTAAGATTTTAATTATAGTATAATTACATGGTTTATCTTTTTCCATTTCCTTTCTATAACCCCTCTAAATACTTGTGTATGACCTACACACTCAAATTGATAAACTCTTCTTCCCTAATTATTATTGTTATTGTTCATTAATTATTATTATACATGAACATATATAAACACACATACATGTATATGTGTATAAATAAACATATACCTATATATGTATATTTATACTGGTGAGTTCACTTTTTCCTCTTTGTACATGGTTTCACAATTGACCAATTTGCATTACTCAATCTAAGAGGATGCTCATCCACGGGAAGGCTAAATCTCCCTCTCACGGGAAGGCTAAATCTCCCTCTCTCAGTAGCCTGTTGTTTCTGGTTCACAGGTGTGACCTTGTGATATTTCTCCCTTTCTGTGTTAGAATGTCTATTGATATATTGTTATTATTAATATCTTATTTGTACTGACAATCTTTTCAAGACTCTCCCAAGATATTTTCTGATATAGATGCATCCAGTGATGCTGGACTTCCAGAATGTCTGCACTGTGTCTCTGTGATGGTCTCCCCCCATAGTAAAGACAGGATTCTTTGCCTATAGCTATAATGATCTGTGGGTATGTGGTGGTTTGAATGAAAATGGCTCCTATAGTCTCATATATTTTCGTATTTGGTTCCCATTTATTGGAACTATTTGGGAAAGATGAGAAGGTATGACCTTGTTGAAGTAGGTATGTAATGCAAGTATACTTTGATGTTTCAAAATCCCATACTATTCCAAGTTAAATCTCTCTGTATCATGACTGAGAATCAAAATAAAACTCTCAGGCATTGCTTCACATTCATTTTTATGCCTGCCTGCCTGCCTGCTACCATGTTTGCCTCCATGGTAGTCATGGAATCAAACACAGTGATACTGTGAAGCACAAATTAAATGCTTTCATTTATAATGTGACTTGGTCATGATGTTTTACCACAATGATTTAAAAGTTAATTAAGACATAATTTAACTCTAAGAATTGGGATGTTAGATCTATGAAAGCCTAGGAAAGTGATGGCAGTGAATACGTTTTCCTAAGATACATGACATCACTAGACGTAGGAAGATGATTAGGTTTCTAGTACCAGACGTGGTTTCTGCCTTGTATAGGACCTTAAGCAAATTACACTATTATTGTTTACCATCAACATATGAGTATCACATACTACATATTTATAGATATATTGCCATGTTTGTAATTGTTCTGGTTCATATATACATATATATATATATATATATATATGCTAGGTGGGAGTATTAATTGCTTCTTTGGAAACCTGAATGGTATTTCCTAATACTATTCAAACCAGATGACAGTATTCAGTCTTTCATGTTAGATCTAGTTCATGCAATATGAATAGTGATTTCTAACTGTGCAGTGCCAGAAATCTGGATATACACATGCAAAAGATATCTATTTATCTATCATTTATTATCTATCTATCTGTCATCTATCTACCTGTCATCACCTATCCATTCAATATCTGTTTCCATGCACAAAAATTAGATACAAATGCATCAAAGACCTCCATCGTAAATCTGGCACTCCAAATTTTCTAGAAGAAAACAAATGCAATACCCTAACAAATGTAGGTCTCAGGAAAGAATACGTTAGTAGAATTCCATTCACCCACAATTGATAAGTGAAAATTCATAAAACTAAAATACGTAGATACAGCTAAAGAAACAACTAACTGAGTGAGGTGGGAGGTTAGAAAATGTGAGGGAATACTTCACCAGCAGCACATCTGGCAGATAATGTTCAAAATATACAAAAAAATAAAAAATCAGGGGGTTCAAAAACAAATGGTCCATTTGAAGAATGGGCTTGCTTGGAATCTGAACACAGAGTTGGAGGAGAAAAAAAAGCAGCTCAGAAATAAATAAAAAATATTTATAACCCCTATTGACTAGAGAAATTTAAATCCAAACAACTTTTTTTTCTTTTTTATATTTTATTTTATTTTATATTATTTTCCAGTTTAAATTTAGATAAGAAACGAGGTTGCTTCACAAGTCAGTTCCAGGTCCCTCTCCCATTCCCTCCCCTCCTCCCATGCCCTCTCCCCAACCCCCCCCCCCGTTATCCCCTCATTCCCCCAGGGAGGGTGAGGCCCTCCACGGGGTGTCCATAGTCTGTCATTTCATATAGGGCAGGGCCTAGACCCTTCCCCGAGAGTTCAGGGTGAGAGTGCACCTCACATTGTTCTATGGGAGTCCAAAGTCCGTGTCTATATTTGGGATGGGTACTGATCTGCTGCCCAAGGCTCAATAGATTCCCTAGGCCTCCTCACTGACACCCAGATTCAGGGGGTCTTGATCAGTCCCATGCTGGATTCCCAGGCTAATGCCTGGGATTCAAGAGTTAACCTTTGTCTGGTCAGCTGTTTCTGGGGGTTAAACCAGCCCAGTCTTAAACCCTTTGATCATCAGTCCTCCCTCTCTGTTACTGGCTTTCTTGAGTTCAGCTCAGTACTTAACCAAGGGAGTCTGCCTCTTCTTAGATCAGCCACTAAATGAAGTTTCTGTTTCCCAGACTCTCTGGCCATAGGATTGTAGGCTGGCACTCCCCAGATCTATGTCTAAAATCCATATGTGAGAGAGTACATGCCATGTTTCTCTTTTTGTGACTGGGTTTTAAAGCATAGTCTAAAGTCAACAAAACCACCAACAAGACGACTAGAATAAATGTGGAAGAGAAACAACTCTCATTCTCTGTTGCTCAGCTTTCAAATTTAGGTAGCTACCCTGGAATTGAGTTTGTAGAACCCTCAAAAACCTAAAAATAATTCTCCCATATTATTCAACTAACTCATTCCTTGGCATAAGCCATAGGACTCAATATGCAACTCCATGTCACCATAGTTACATGCTCAGTAATGTCTTATTTACCATAGCTGGGGAATGGAGAAAAAAACCCTAACTTTCCTTCAAGAGTTGACTAGATATTTAAAATATGGTACATATAGGCAGTATAATACTATTATGTTGTAAAGCATAGTGAAATCTTAAAATTTCTAGGAAAATGCACACAGCTAGAAAAGGTTACATTGGGTGAGGTAACAAAGAATCAGAATGACAGACATTGAACATCCTCTCTCTGCATTTTCTATTTCCACATTTTTAGGCATTTATATAGACCGTGAAGTAATCCCAGGAACCAGAAAAGAACGAATGAACTGTGGTGTTTGTTGCCTGAGGGGTGCATAGCAGAGGGCAGATGGTATATAGCAGAAAAGTTAGAAATACAGCACAAAGCTTTAAGTGGGGAGGGAGAAAGAGGTTCAATTCAAAAGAATGATAAGGAACAGGGACAAATATCAACAAGTTTGATTGACAAAGCCTCAGGAATCTTGTTTTATATTTACATAAAGTTGTACACAATGCATGTAAGTGTATATATTTATATTTATGCTTTTGAGTGTGGATATATATCTTAAAGGAAGATAGATATATCTAAAACTGGCAATGCTCATCACAAGAACTAATCCGAAGCTCCAGTACAATATATAATAAATCTCCCTTAAAATATTTGGTCAGGGAAGTTCATTTGACTCCCAAACTAGCATAGCCTATGATTGCTATCCTTGTTTGCACCTCAGAGGTTGAAAGTAAGCCACTGTTGTTGTAAAAATAGGTTTTTAAAGGGTACTATGATAAGCTGGGTGTTGGTAGCGCATGCCTTTAATCCTATAACTTGAGAGGCATAAACAGGTGTATCTCTGTGATTTCAAGGCCAGCCTGGTCTACCAAGTGAGTTCCAGGACAGGCTCCAAAACAATACAGAGAAACCCTGTCTCAAAAAAAGAAAAACAAAAGGAAAATTAAGGTACTATGACAATACATTGCCAATTGAAACAATATGTCAGTGTAGTATATATCTTCCTGCTCCCCCATGCCTTCTTCTTCTCCCCTCCTCTTATCCCCCTCTATTTTTCCTGGTTCCCTCTTCCCTCCAAGGATGTTCCCAATCTGCTCAGGAGGTCTTGCCTCATTCCACTTCTCTGGGGTAATATGCATCTCTCTTGGGAAGCTCCCTGTTTCCCAGATTCACTGGCACTGGGATTGTAGGCTGACACTTCCCTGATCAATATCTAAAATCCATATATCAGTGAGTACATACAATGTTTATCTTTTAGTGTCTGAGTTATCTCACTCAGGATGGTTTCCTCTAGTGCCATTCATTTGCAGCCTGGAAATTTCAAGATTCTATCATTTTCTTTCACTGAGTAGTACTCCAGTGTGTAAATCTGCCACATTTTTTCTATCCACTCTTCAGTTGTGGGGGACCTAGGTTGCTTCCAGGAACTAGCTATTACCTATAATGCTGCTATGAACATAGTGGAACAGATATCCTTGTTGTGTGAATGGGTATCTGCCTAAGAGTGGAATTGCTGGGTCTTGTGGTAGACTGAGTCCCATTTTCCTGAGGAGTCTCCATACTGATTTCCATAGTGGCTGTATGAGTTGGCACTCCCAACAGCAGTGGAGGAGTATTCCCCTTTCTCCACATCCTCTCCAGCACAAACTGTCATTGGTGTTTTTGATTTTAGCTATTCTGACAGGAGTAAGATGATATCTCAGAGTTACTTGATTTGCATTTCCCTAATGACTAAGGTTGTTGAGCACTTTCTCAAGTGTCTGTCAGCCATTTTAGACTTCTCTATTGAGTCCCCCACTTTTTAATTGGATCCTTTGGTGTTTTGGAGACTTGCTTCTTGAGTTCTTTGGAGAGCAGCACTTTGTCAGATGTGGGGTTAGTGAATATCTTTTCCCAATCTGTGGGGTGCCTTTTTGTCTTGCTGACTGTGTCCTTTGCCTTACAGAAGCTTCTCAGTTTCAGGAAGTCCCATTTATTAATTGTCTATCTCAGTGTTTGTGCTAGTGGTCTTATATTCTGGAAGAGGTCTCCTGTACCAATTCTTTCAAGTGTATCTCCCACTTTCTCTTCTAACAGGTTCAGTGTGGCTGGATTTATTTTGAGGTCTTTGTTCCATTCAGACTTAAGTTTTGTTCATGGTGATAGACATGATTTATCTGCAGTCTTCTACATGTCAATATCCAGTTATGCCTGCAACATATATTGAAGATGCTATCTTTTTTCCATTGTATAATTTCAGCTTCTTTGTTGAAAATCAGGTGTTCCTCGGTTTGTGGATATTGCCAACCATTAGTGGTCATCAAAAGAACCAACACAATATCTCTTGAATCTATAGAGAACATTTTAAAATAAAAAATTCAAGTTATAAAAGAATATGTGAGAAATTCTGGCCAACTATGAATGGTCATTTAGATAAAGTCAACACAGTATCTCTTGAATTGACAATATTTTTTTCAAGACAGGGTTCTCTGTATTGCTTTGGAGTCTGTCCTGGAACTCTTTCTCTATTGACCAGACTGCCCTCAAACACAGAGATCTGCCTGCTTCTGCCTCCCGAGTGCTGGGATTTAAGATGTGTGCCACCAATGCTTGGCTATAGAGAGCATTTTAAAACAAAAAAAATGCTAGTTATAAAAGAACATGTGAGAAATTCTCATGAGGGTTGTATTGGTCATCTGAGGATTTCGATGAGGCCATAATATATGGAAAAGTAACATAGCTCCTTGTCTTAAACCATGTCTAATTGTAGTGCCAGGAACTTGGGAAGAGTTTTGTCGAGAGTTTCTGATGTGTGGAGAAAGAGCATAGTTCCTTGTCTAAAACCAGGATTATTCTTGGTAAAGCCAGTAATGACCTGGGGCTAAGTCACTGACTGGGTAAGCTGTGTCTTTAGATCCTGAGACCTCAATTCTGACTGGTGTGTGGGGCTATGTTTATCAGTCCCAAGGTCACTATGAAATTGTCCATAATATTCTTGAAATAACTTGTGCTCTCCTTTTGTAACATTGTCCAAATTATTTCTTGCTGACTTTTTCATATTTACCCCCTGGAAATATTTTATAAAATGCTGTACTTTTGAATAAGTTTGCTAGCCAAAGGACATAGCTAGCACAAGACCTTCTGATCCCAATATTTTCTATGTCCTTATCTTCTTTGGCACTAAAGGCTGGCCTGCTGGTCCACATACAATTCCAACACTTAAAAGAAACTAATCTGTTCATAAAAACTTCATAGTTATTATCAGTAGACTTTCTATTGGTATTTGAATTAAGATGTTCACCAATAGTTTTGGCATAGACCTACTGAAAGAATCAAAAAACAATTTTGCTTACAGGTATAATATAGAAACCTGAGCAAAAGACATGACAGGAAAAAGGCCCTGATTACAGGTAGGTATGGCTTCCCAGGACTGGAGAGTCCACAGATATGCTGTCCATCAATGAAGTTCCTTCTTAAAATTGCTTATGTTCCAGGATCACCCAGCTAGGCTGATAAGGTGCTACAGACAAAGATAGCACACAATGCTTCCTTATGAAGTCATAGAATGCTCTTTCTTTAAAGTTGTCATTTCAGCACATAAACAAGTAAAGGAAGCTAGAAATCAATTGGGACATTTTCACTACTGATGTATTTAACAAGTAATGGCAGCTAAAATTAATGTACTCTCTAGAACATCTACCACTTTAACAGCCAAAACAGCTATTTCTTAACATCTTATGGGTAATTATTAACTTTGGGAAGAATAACAAAAAGAAAATAAATGCGCAGTTTCTGGAATTTGTAGTGAGGCTTTTAAAGCTAGGGACTCTGGAGGAAAACATTCTTTATTCATTATCTAAGTTTTTCCATTTAATAGTATCGCTTAAGTTTTCTGTTGGCTTTTACCTCATCTGTATTCAAAGAATAACTGTAGCCTCAATATCAGATTGTTTTAAAAATTAAATCAGCTAAGCTCTGTGTAGCACTTAGAGGAATGTCCAGCACATAGCCTGCTCTCTGGAAGGCTGATCTGTTCATGTTTTCTCACATAACTTCAACAATAAGATGATTCACTGGGTTAAAGTGCTTTCTGGGCAGGCCTGATGATGACTTAAGTCCAATCCCTTGCATGCACATGTGTGGGTACACACACAGAGAAATTTACTCACTCATCGAAAATAAAGACATAAAATATATTGATTAATTAAAATGTATTTCCTTAATTCATTAAATAGTAATCTGATTTTTATTCTTTAATTATATTTTTTATGGATTTGGCTTAGTGGAGCATTTGTACTCTGTGGATAGAGAGTAACTATTAAGGAAATCCATTTCATATTCTTCCTTGTACAAATTTATATTTCATAGCCTCCTTTGTAACTAACAGAAAGTATGTGACTGAGCACCAGAAAGTACAAATGGAAACAGCATTCTGAGACCTTCACTTGAACAAACATTCCATGTATTGCCAACCCTTAAGTCCCTTTCCTTCTCTAAGGGTGTATTGTTTACCACTCTAGCTGGCAGTGGAATCCATGAGAATAGTCAATAAATGTGGTAGGCTGAAGTCTTATTCAATAGCCATCTTTATTGAGAGCATCAGGCAATTTACATTAAGAAGAGTCACATGAGTAAATGGTATAATTATAGGGACAAGCTTCATGTGATGGACAAGCACATGTGGTAGACAGATTGCATGCAGCAAAAACATGTTCTCAATAGAGGCACATAAATAAGTAATAATAACCAGTTGTAATGAATAATCTGAAGTAAACTCACTACTATCTGATACACCTGCAAGGTGTACAAAAGCACATCCCAAGGTCAATTCCATGTTTTTGAAGAAGCTGAGGCCAGAGGACTCTTGTGGTTTCTTGGATATTTCTCACAAGAACTCAGAAATATCCTCCCACAACTCCATTCTTGGACTGTGTTTCCAAGAGTGCACTTTCAAATAGAGTCATGTGATGAAAATAATGAGTTTCCAAGATGACGATGGAATTCATTCCAGTGCATCCCCTTTAAGAGAAAAGGGTTGTCCACCAATAAGGAAGGTATAGTAACTTCAGGAGTAAGAATCAGAATATTTTAAACATTTAGAAACTAGCAAATTCCTGTAATTACCTCCTCTTCTGATATAAGTTGTAAAGGGTATTGAAAGATATTTTAGTTTGATAGTTTTACTAGTTTAACATTAAATTTCAAAACTCTTATTTAATCAATAATTATCACCAATCAAAGATCCCTAATACACAATTTTGTCTTCTACAGATTACTATCAATTGTTATGAAGATATTTATTTGAGTCGTTTTGTGAACAAAAGCTTCCTGATATGTAATTTTGTATCTTACGTCTTATAATGCCCTCTCTTTAGTAAGTTTCCTAGAATGAATCAATCCTATTCCAAGCCCTTTGGCTAAATTAAGCATTTTATAGTTTACAAATACTTACATTCATTCACATATAAATAAACCATTCTGTATCAATAAGGAGTCAGTGAAAAACCTGTTTTAATTAACTAATGAGGAATGTAATAAAGCAGTAATGTAGTCTACTCTTCTCAGAGAATAAATTGAAATCACCATGTAATTTTCTCCAATGTTGATAAAAGATTAAAGAGATTGTGTGGATACGTTTCTTTTTGAGCACAACACTTCTAATATCAAAAAACTTTAAAGTACTAATTATTTATACTTGAATTTAAATATTTTAATAATGTACTTTGGATATTCCCTTGCAGACCATTGGGAGAATAGTCTTAAAGAGAAATTTATGATAATGAAGCTACAGTGCTGAGCTAATAGCTCTAGCCTACAATATATCAAAAGAGAAATGGGTCTGGATCTAGACACCACATTAGTACTTAAAGATGTACATGTGAGATCTGTAGTATTTTCCTCTAAATTTTTAATTGTATGTTCTATGAACAGAAAAGCAAAATCAAGTTGTTTCTTGATTTCCCTATATATTTTATTTGATAACACAGGAAAGACATCAGCCCCTCCAAGACCCCAACCCCAGCGAGTCCAGCTTCAGGTGAGATTGGGTCTCCGGCTGGGAACGCCCGCCCATCCCCCACCCCCCTTGATCTTCGGGGCAACTCCCGGCATCCAGAAGACCCGCCCACACAGGAAAGACATCAGCCCTTCCAAGACCCCAACCCCAGTGAGTCCTCCAACACCCTAACCCCAGCGAGTACAGCTCCAGGAGACCTGCCCACACAGCAAAGAAGTCAACAATTCCAAGACCCCAACCCCAGTGAGACCAGCTTCAGGAAAGTCATCAGCCCTACCAGGACCCAAACTCCGTGTCAGCATCCCCAGTTTCAGCTGCAGGAAGGAAGGAGACCAGTGGAGACGGAAGGACCCCACCAGCACCCACTGAAAGAAGAGATGGGAAGAAGACAGGATAAGAGATCACTCAGCAATAGAAACACCAACATGACCCCACCAGAATCCAGGGATCCAACACCAGCAAGACCCGAAAAGCACTACATAGACGAAGTAGAGGGGACAGACTTTAAAAATTATTTCATGAAGATGATGGAGACCCTCAAAGAAGAAATGAGGAAATCCCTTAAAGAAATAGAAGAAAAAACAAACAAAAAAATCCATGAAATGGGGGAAAAAATTCAAGAAATAAACAAATCTCTCAAAGAATCTAAAGAGCACCAAGAAAGAACAACCAAAAAAATGAAGGAAACAACTCAAACAGTTGAAGGCCTGGGCAACCTATGGCGCCCTGAGCTGTGGATCAGTGTCTATCCCTGATATACAAACAGTCTTCGTGTGCCTATAGCACAAAGAGGGATGCTCTCTCAGCCTGGACTCTTAGGGGAGTGCCTGGACCCTATCCAGAGTATAATGACAGACTCTGATATCCCCTATGTGGATGAATTTGGCAATAGGGTGGGATGGTGGGGGGGAAGGGGAGTGCGGGAGGAGGGGAGGGAGAGGGAACTGGGATTGACATGTAAAACAAGCTATTTAAAATTAAAAAAAAGAAAAAAAACAATAAATACAGAACCTTTACCAACTTTTACCACTGAACTGTGATAATTCTATGAAATGTGATTAGTGGTTTTGATATATGTCTTATTTATTATCACTGTTAAACATTATTCTTTCCCTCACTTCATGATCTTACATTCTAATTTTAAGGATTTCACTAGTCTTGTTGAATATGTATTCTTTTTATGCATACAAACTCTGTTCAAATAAGAGATACTGTTATAACCATAACCTCATTAGTGCCTTCATGACAATAGACAAGACCTTAGCATTGTGAATAGTTTGTTTTGGTCCTGATATGCTTCATACTGAATCTAATGTTGAATATTTCATGAAACCTTTACATGAACATCAGTTTCCTAATGTAAACTTAGGAAAATAATCCATCTATGAAATAGGAATGGTGACATAACTCAATTATCATTTAGGCCACAATGTGTTTTAAAAGGCCTTCCAATTTAGACTCACCATAGAGCTATTACATAGTAACTATCATGCATGGTCACCTACATTTTGATATCATTAACACACTACCTTAATACCATACATTTACTAAACTTGAGATGTTATTAACTGAAGCTCATACTTTACTTGGGTTTCCTTAGATTTTACCTAATTTCTTACCTTCTCTCTCTCTTCTTTTCTATTTGAAGATCCTTTCTGGGAGACCACATAGACCTGTTCATCACATAGCCAAACTCTTGTATAGACTGGGTCAGTGTCTCTGACATCCTTTGCTTTGTTTGACCTCTAAAGTTTTAAGAGATTTTGCACAAGAGTCTTCTCCTTTCTGGATTAGTAGGCAGCCATTAGCTGGAATGAAGAGCACACTGAAGAGCAGTGTGATGACCCATTGCCAATCTCATTATGTCATGTATAGATAAAGTCATTACCATTGATATATCACAATTTATACTAACCTTAGTCAACAGCTGAGAACTTTTATTATCTTTTTAAAATAACTTTTATTTAAATTAGAAGCAACCTTGTTTGACATATCAATCCCAGTTCACTCTCCTTCCTATCCTCCCCTGTGCCCCATTAACCCCTTATCCTATCCTGTTTTTGCTCCCCAGGAAGTGTGAAGCCTTCCTTGGGGAAATCTTCAAAGTCTGTCATATCATTTTTAGCAGGGCCTAGACCCTCTCCCATGTGTCTAGGCTGAGAGAATATCCCTCTATGTGGAGTGCACACCCAAATTTCATTCGTGTGTTAGGGATAAATACTAAATACTAATCCACTACCAGAGGTCACATAGGTTGCCCAGGCCTCCTAACTGACACCTCCTTGACATTCAGGGAGTCTGGATTCGTCCTATGCTTTTTTCCCAGGTATCAGTCTGTGATCCATGAGCTACCCCTTGTTCAGGTCAGCTGTTTCTGTGGGTTTCTCCAGCCTGGCCTTGACCCCTTTCCTCATCAATCCTCCCTCTCTGCAAGTGAATTCCAGGAGTTCAGCTCAGTGTTTACCTGTGGGTGTCTGCTTCTGCTTCTATCAGCTATTGGATGAAGACTCTAAGATGGCATATGAGGTAGTTATCAATCTCATTATCAGGGAAGGAAATTTAAGGTAGCCTCCTTACTGTTGCTTAGACTGTTAGTTGATGTCATCATTGTAGATGTCTGCACATTTCCCTAGTGCCAGATTTCTCTGTATACCTATACTAACTCCCTCTCTTATGATATCTCTTTTCTTGGTCTCATCTAATCTTCCCCTGACTCAATCTTCCTGCTCCCTCGTTTCCTCCTCTCCCCGAGTCTTCTCCCCTTCTCTTAAAACTAAATGCCCCTCACCTTCCCACATGCTCCCAATTAGCACAGGAGATCTTGTTCCTTTCCCCTTTTCCAGATGACCATGTATGTCCTCCTTGTTCATGCTTCACTGGCAGTGTGAATTGTAGGATGGTAATCATTTACTCTATGTTTAAAAGCCATATATGAGTGAATACATACCATGTTTATCTTTTTGTGATTGGGTTACCTCACTCAGAATGGTTTCTTCTAGTGCCATCAATTTGCCTGAAAATTTCAAGATTCTACTGTTTTTGGTTTTTTTTCCTCTGAAGAGTACTCCATTGCACAAATGTACCACATTTTCTCTATCCACTCATCAGTTGAAGGGTATTTATGTTGCTTCCAGGTTCTGGCTATCACAAATAATGCTGCTATGAATATAGTTGAACAGATATCCTTGTTATATAAATATGCATCTTTAGGGTATATGCCTAAGAGTAGAATTGCTGCATCTTATGGTAAACTGATTTTCATTTTCCTGAGGAACCACCATATGGTTTCCAAAGTGGCTGTATAAGTTTGCAATTCCACAAGCAGTGGAGGAGAGCAAGACATTAACTCAGAGTTGTTTTGATTTTCATTTACATGATGGCCAAGGAGGTTGAACACTTTAAGTGTCTTTCAATTATTTTAGTTTCCTCTATTGAGAATTATCTATTTAGTTCTGTAGCCCACTTGTTAATTGAATTATTTGGTGTTTTGATGACTAGCTTCTTGTGTTCTTTGTATATTTTGGAGATCAGCACTCTGTCATATGTGGGGTTGGTGAATAGCTGTTCCCATTCTGTGGGCTGCTGTTTTGTCTTGCTGACTGTGTCCTTTGCCTCACAGAGTTTCTCAGTTTCAGGAGGTCTCATTTATTAATTGTCAATCTCAGTGTCTATGCTATTGGTGTTATGTTCAGGAAGTGGTCTCCTGTATCAGTTCATTCGAGGGTACCTCCCACTTTCTCTTCCAAAAAGTTCAGTGTGGCTGGATTTATGTTGAGGTCTTTGATCCATTTGGACTTAAATTTGGTACATGGCAATAGATATGGATATATCAGCAGTCATCCACATGCCAGAATCCACTTATGCCACCACCATTTGTTGAAGATGCTTTCTTTTTTCCATTGTGTAATTTTAGATTCTTTGTCAAAAATCAGGTATTCCTAGGTGTGTGGGTTTTTATCTGGGTTTTCAATTCTATTCCATTGTTCTACCTGTCTATTTTGTGCCAATACCAATCTATTCTCAGGAATATAGCTCTATATATGAAGTCAGGGATGGTGATGTCTCCAGAAGTCTCCTTATTGTGCAGAGTTGTTTTGACTTTCTTGGACCTTTTTTTTCCTTATGAAATTGAGTAGTGTTCTTTCAAGGTCTGTGCAGAATTGTGCTGTGATTTTGATGGGGATTGCATTGAATCTGTAGATTGCTTTTGGCAAGATTGCCATTTTTTCTACATTGATCCTACCTATTCAAGACAATTGGAGATCTTTCCATTTTCTGGAACCTTCTTTAATTTCTTTCTTTAAAGACTCAAAGTCCTTTTTATACATGTCTTTCACTTGTTTGGTTAGCATTATATCAAGTTATTTTATGTTGTTTGTGGCAATTGTAAAGGGTGATGTTTCTCTGTTTTCCTTCTCAAACCATTTATCATCTGTATATAGTAGAGCTACTGATTGAGTTTATCTTGTATCCTGCCACTTTGCTGAATGTGTTTAACAGCTGCAGGAGTTCCATGGTAGAATTTTCCAGGTTACTTATGTAAACTATCATATTATCTACAAATAGTGAAACTTCGACTTTTTCCTTTCCTTTGTGTATCCCCTTGATCTCCTTTTTTTTTTTTTTGGTCATATTGCTCTAGCTAGAACTTCAAACACAATATTGAAGAGATATGGATAGAGTTGATGATCTTGTCTTGTTATTGATTTTGGAGGAATCATGTTGAGTTTCTCTCCATTTGGTTTGATGTTGCCTGTGGGTTTGCTGCATATTTCTTTTATTATGTTTAGGTATGTTATCCCTTATCTCTCCAAGTCCTTTATCATGAAGGGATGGTGGATTTTGTCAAGGGCTTTTCAGCATCTGGAGAGATCACCATGTTATTTTTCTTATTCACTTTGTTTATATGGTGGATTACATTGATGGATTTTCACATGTTGAGCCATCCCTGGGTTCAACACTACTGCACTCTACTTGATCATGGTAGATGATTTTTCTGATGTGTTCTTGGATTCAATTTGTCAGTATTTTATTGAGTATTTTTCCATCAGTGTTAATGAGGGATATTGGTCTGTAGTACTCTTTTTTAGTTGTGTCTTTGTGTGGCTTGTGTACCACAGTAATTGTAACCTCATAAAAAGAGTTTAACAATGACACTCCTGTTTCTTTTTTGTGGAGAATTGGTATTAGCTGTTCTTTTAATTTCTGGTAGAATTCTGCACCAAATCCATCTGTACCTGGGCTTTTCTTTCAATCTTTCTTTTTTTTTTGTTTTTTGTTTTTTTTGCTTGGGAGACTTTTGATGATTGCTTCTATTTCATTAGTTGTTATACGTCTATTTAAATTGCTTTTATGTTCTTGATTTAATTTTGGTAAGTGATATCTATCTAGAAAATTGTCCTTTCCTTTAGACTTTTTAATTTTGCAGACTACAGGTTTTCAATGTATGACCTGATGATTCTCTAGATTTCCTCCATGTCCATTGTTATGTCTCCCTTTTCATTTCTGAGTTTGTTAATTTGCATGTTGTCTCTCTGCCTTTTGGTAAGTTTGGGTAAAGGTTCATCTATCCGGTTGATTATCTCAAAGAACCAACTCTTTAATACATTGATTCTTTGTATTGTTTTCCTACTTTCTACTTCATTGATTTCAGCCATCAATTTAATTATTTCCTGCCATTTATTCCTCCAGTGTGAGTTTGTATTCTAGAGCTTTCGGTTGTGCTGTTAATTCTCTAGTGTGATTGTTCTCCAGTTTTTTCATATGAGCACTTAGTGCTATGAATTTTCCTATTAGCATTGCTTTCCAAGTATCCCATAAGTTTGGGTATGTTTTGCATTCATTCTCATTGAATTTGAGGAAATCTTTCATTTCTTTATTTTATTTATTCCTTGACTGAGGAATGGAACATTTGTGTATTGTTTAATTTCCATGAGTTTTTAGGGTTTCTGCAATTTGTGTTGTTGCTGAATTCTGACTTTAAAGCGTTGTGTTCTGACAAGATACAGGGGATTATTCCAATTTTTGTACCTGTTGAGGTTTGCTATATTGTCAAATATGTGGTCCATTTTAGAGAATGTTCCATGTGGTGCTGAGAAGAAAGAATATTCTTTTGTTTTAGAATGGGATTTCTATAGATGTCTCTTAAATCCTAGTGGATCTACCTTCTATTAGTTCCATTGTTTCTTTGTTAAGATTCTCTCTGGTGGTCCTGTCTAGTGGTGGGAATGGGGTGTTGAAGTCTCCCAGTATAAGTATGTGAGGTTTTCTGTTTGATTTGAGTTTTAGTAATGTTTCTTTTATGAATGTGAATGCATTTTTATTTGGGGTATAGATGTTTATAACTGAGCCTTCATCTTGATGTATTTCTCCTGTGATTTGTATGAAATGACCTCCTTCTTCTCTTCTGATTGATTGAAGTTTAAAATATAATTTGTTAGATATTACGATTGCTACCCCTGCTTGTTTCTTGGGTCCATTTTATTGGAAAATCTTTTCCCAACACTTAACTCTTGGGTACAGTCTGGTTTTGAAGTTAGGTGTGTTTATTGTATGTACCAGAAGGATGGATTCTGTCTTCAAATCTATTCTGTTAGCCTGTGTCTTTTTATAGGTGAGTTAAGACCATTAATAATGAGGGATATTAAGGCCATTGATTGTTCATTCTTGTTTGTTTTGGATTTGTTGGTGATAGTATTACTGTGTGTGGATTTCCATCCCTTTTTTGATTTAGGTGTTGGCAAAAGAAATTATTATTGCCTATGTTTTTGTGGGTGTAGTTAACTTCCTTGGGTTGGAGTTTTCCTTCCACAACTTGCTGTAGGTCTGGATTAGTGGATATGTATTGTTTAAACCTGCTTTTGCCATGGACTATCTTATTTTCTCCATATATAGTGATTAAAAGCTTTGCTGGATATAGAAGTCTGTAATGGCATCCATGGTCTCTTAGTTTTGGTAGAATGTCTATCCAGGACCTTCTGGCTTTAAGAGTTTCCATGGAGAAGTTGGGTGTGATTCTGATAGGCTTGCCTTTATATGTTACTTGGACTTTTTCCTTTGCTGCTCTTAATATTCTTACTTTATTTTTTATGTTTGGGGTTTTGATTACTATGTGGCAAGGGAACTTTTTTGTGGTGTTCTTTAAGCTTCTTATACTTACATTGGCGTGTCTTTCTTTCATTTGGAAAGTTTTCTCCTATGATTTTGTTTGATATGTTTTCTGAAACATATCCCATGAGTGGAGGTGTGACTAATACTGGGACATTGGCAGTCCCTGGATGGGGTGTTCCCTGTGTGCGGGTCCCAAGCCTCAGGAGGCTCTGAGTAGGGCACAGTAAGGTGGGCTAGAAACAGGCCCGGCCTTACCTCCTCCCATGGATGGAGGCGGGACCAGGATGCTGGCAATCGGTTGATGAGCTGGATAGATAGGATGGGTTCCCCACTGATCAGTCCCCAGGTCTCAGGAGGCTCTGAGCAGACAATGGAATGCAGGCCAGAAACAGGCCCATGCTTACATCCTACTGAGGACATTTTACAGTTCTTTTCTCTTCACAATGTTATTCTTTCTTCTCTCTTATTTTTCACAATATTCTGTCTTAAAGGCTGTCACCCTGTTGCAATCCAAACTTTAGAACGTAAGGGATATATTCTGCATATTTGACAAGTTGTTATGATCATATTTACCAATGTTTGTATTTCTTCACTGGAACATGTTGTTCCAGACTGTTCCTTTACATCTAACATGTATATTGCGTACTCCACTAATCTATTTGTATGACTCTTTGTTATCAGCATGAATACATGCATATTGATTTGTAACCATGACTATAGTTACATAGTACATTTTTAATATACAAATTGTTCCCTAATAGTTATCACAGTTTGTTTCTTTTGCTGTTTTGTCCTTTGTGTATAGGTGCTGTGGTTGTTTGGATAAGAATGTCTCCCATAGGCTCAGATATTTGAGTACTTTGACCCCAATTGCTGACATTATGTGGGTAGGCTTGGGAATATAACCTGGCTGTAGGAAGTGTATCATCGAGAGTGAATTGTCAGGTTTCAAAACCACATCCATTTGAGCTCATTCTCTCTGTTTCAGACAAATAATTAAAGATGTGAGTCCTTAGCTTCCACTTCTAGTTGCCATGCCTCCAATCTGCCATTATGAATGCTTAACTCTTAGGAACCCTAAACCCAAAGAAATCCTCTCTTCAGTAAGATCCTTTGGTCCAGATGATTTACCATAGAAATAGAAAAGAACTAGTGATTTACACTTCCTTTTGTAAAAGTAATGCTTCCCTATGTTCTGGAAGTATAAAATGTATCCCATTAATCCTATGTATTCTCTGCCACAGCTTTAGACTTGGCCATTTCAGTTTTAAGTTGGCCTGTGTTCTTTAAATACAGGATAGCATTTATACTCTAGTTCTAGCTGTTGAGTGTGGTCCTTGTTTCTAAAATGTGCTTGCATCTATGATTTCTCATTAGGCATGCCTTTAGCTACTTATTTGTACTTATAATCATTTGCATACTTTATATTTGTGTCTCCAACTCTAATTCATTTTAGATTTTCTCTTTTTCTTCTCTGTTATCAAACATTCTGTAACCAATCACTGTCAGTGAGAAACTTGTTCCCTATAATCTTCCACATATATATCTAATTTTTGCCCCACAGTACGGTGATGTTGAGTTTATTCTGCTAACTCATACCTCACAATTGGAAATTTTACCAATGAGATTTTAGAGCTTCCATGTATTCCTTGTCCCATTAGTCTTCTTGTTTCCAATAAATTCCATTTATAGAAGAGCAATGTTTTCTTTGTAGATATTATATTTAGATTAGTCAACTTTCCATTTGTGTGTATTCTGGAAACTTTACTGATTTTTGAAGATTAACATATATGTTTCCCTAGTCTTTGTGAATTCACATTCTATGTGTTTTTACAAATGTGGAGTATTATGTGTCTATACTTAAAGATTATATAAGGCAGGTTGCATAATTTCATAAATATTTTACAATGAAATATTTATGAAGTATTTTTATATAAATATATATATGTATATATGTCATAAAAACAGTATAGCTAGAGAACATGAATCTCTTCAGACACAGAGAAGGTGAGTTAAAGGTGTTACTGTACAAATACATGTACAAGGCAACTCCTAAGGCTCAGGGGAAAGTATGAAACAGAAGTGGGTAAATATGTAAAAGTCAGAAACAGATGCCAGCTACAAGTTAGGGACTCCTGAACATGGGTCTTGCTCCACCCATTAAATATTAATAACATGGTTGTCTAAAGAAGACCTTCATAGTGAAAACACCTTTGGCATGATGAAAAGGATAGGAAAGTCTTCATATATCCCTCCCCATAGAAGAATAGACACATGCAGTCAATTGGTTCTTTTTTTTTTTTTGAGACAGGGTTTCTCTGTATTGTTTCAGAGGCTATCGGTCTAGCCCGGCCTCGAACTCACAGAGATCCGCCTGCCTCTGCCTCCTGAATGCTGGGATTAAAGACGTGCGCCACCACCGCCTGGCTGTCAATTGGTTCTTAAGAAAGGGAGAATCATTTTTCTCCAATGGTGAATTCCCTGATAGATTATCCAAACCGAACTGGTCAGTTCTGAACACACACACACAGACACACACACACACACACAGACACACACACACAGACACACACACATATATATATAATACATACATACATACATACATAATGGACTCAGTAAGGGGTGTGTGTGTGTGTGTGAGAGAGAGAGAGAGAGAAGAGAAAGGAAGAGAGAGACAGAGAGGGGGGGGGAGATGATGATGATTTGTCACTGTAGTTATTCTTGTTCTCTTCAAAACATATGGGATATGGAATACAGACGACAGGTTTCCAGGAATTAAACTCATCTTTATCAGACTTCAATGGCCAGCATCTTTAACCACTGAGTCATCATGTTGGATTTGCATACAGCTATTAGAACACACTGCAAAGAATGACAAAGAGTGAACAATGCAAGGTCTTCTATCTCAACTGCATTTTGTTTTCTAGTTTTTCTTGAACATGATTTCATGCCTCCTGTGTCAAAATTTACATTCAATGTATAGGACATGCTTATTTTTGCTGGGTATCAGGACATAAATATAGATCCCAGTCTGGTTAGTGTACCCTGTGTCTGGATATAGCTTTCTGTCTTGTTTATATGCTTCCCAGATATAATCTATAGTACCTGCTAGGCAATTGTGTTTAAACTGCTCTCTGCTAAGAAAGTTTAGGTAAAAGGCCACTCTGTTATATTCTTACTGAAGTTTATTTACGTGATTTTCTGATCAAGAAATTCTGATTATGTATATTTGAACTCAAACAATCTTCCTTGGTTCATTATTCTTTGTTACATTCATGTACAAAAGTACATTGAAACTGAAGTAAGGTTGTCTACAGAATTGCGCTGCAGTTTGCCCCATTCTTTCAGTCCTCAGATCACAGGTCCAACAGACAAGATCTGCACAGGTTGGCTGAAAAGTTGACATGCAGCTTTTTGTTTGTTTTATATTGTTACATTTTCCTTATTTATTTTAATTATGTATTTTATTTTTGCGACTACAATCTCATTACATCATTTCCCCCTGTTTTTAGTCCTCCTTACCTTGCTATATTCCCAACCTTGTCTTTTCAAATCCATGACCTCTTTTTTCATTAATTATTATACACCTGTGTGGATATATCATCAACATGTTGTCATGACATTTTCTTATATTGTAAAATAAATGAAGTGGGGGAAAACTATCTTACCTTGTGCAAACACTTAAAAACAAAGTTCATGTTTACAAATGGACTAAGCCATATTAGTTCTACACTAATAAGTCAGACAAAATTGTAAGAGAATGTCTAGGAAAAGTAGAAATAGTGTCATACTTGAACTAATGATATTCACATGATGCATCAATGAGTAAGGGCATGCAAAAACCTATTATTAACCCAGGTAGCTGAATATCCTACAGAAGAATATGAAGAAATGTGGTTCTCTTGTTTACATAGCTATTGTATACACATATCAAAGGCCTGAATTTCAGGTTGTTCAAATTCTTTTCCTTTCTTCTCATATCTATGGGAAATTTTCTAGTACTTTCCAAATGAGTACTGTGTTCTTTAGCCTAAATTACAGGTGCTAGCAATGTGTCTGGGTGTTACAGATAAGCAAGCTGAGAATCTTGGCTCTAGACTTACAAGTACAGAGTTCTGAAACATACCAGTAGTCCTCAATGACGCACTATTCTAAGGTGCTTACAATTCATCAGTACCAACCTTGCAGTGTTACTATATGCTGAGAGACATGAACCAAAATTATCAATTATTTGGCATTAACAAATATTTTTAAAAATTACAGCATTGTGATTATAATAGGACTCAAATTAATCCTGTTATTACCATTTTCATATTCTTTATTTTCTTAATAATGTAATATTATGTACTATTTCTTTGACTTCTTTTTATTTCTAAAGCTAATTATTGAAAGAATGCTAGAAATGGAATTAAGTCTTATTATTGCCAGTTCCTTATAATCCTTATAAAGTACTATATAACCAATCATAGAGACTGGGAGAGGGGATAAAATAAAGGTTAAACAGTAGCCTGGCTTCACTAACTTAATATTCTTTTTTAAAACCCTGCAAATAAAGCATATGACTCAAAAGCATAAATGCAAATACATGATGTCATTTTCTCAATCTTGCGCTAACGGCATAGCATTTTGCTATGTCTGTTTATTTATAGTATTTGTACAACTTTTACCAAAATTTGATATCTTTTTATATGTGCAAAAGTTATTGATTGTAGAACACACACATTTCCAGGGGGAGTTATCTGCAAAGTCAAAGCTTACCACAGTAATCGCACACATTTAAAACAAAAAATGCTTGGGAGATCACCCAGGTAAATAGTTGGATGTTAATCATTCTGGCTGTCAGTTAAGGAAGCCATTCTTTTATAACTATAGGGCAGAAGGAATGAGGTTAGTTCTTTATTTTCATGATGTTTTAGTTATAGATTGATTTTAGGAAATATATTCATGATTCTTCCACTCGCATTCAAGATCAGATTTTATGAATGTTTAAAATGAATAAAGAAAAGTTTCAGAATATGGTGGTACTCGCAGAAGCCTACCTTTGAATGTTCCTGAATCAGACTTACAAACAGCAAACCCCTTTGACATTATGCATGGTAAACCTTACTGATAAATCTTCTTCATCACATGAAGGCAGATGAGTAAGGAAAACTCACTGAGGGTGACAAGCAAGACTCAATGTTGAATAAGGACAGGAGGAAATGAAAAAGAACAAGACAACTAAAAAACACCAGAACAGAGCCCTAGAACCAGAGGTATATGGTTGACCATTCCTATTGTTCCTATTGTGCTAATTTGAAAATACTGAGAGTAGTGTTCTACAGATCAAGGCAGATCAAAATAGACCACACTGAAGCACACTAGTTTGAGTACATTTTCGAATGTTCTTTATATATACATATGAGAGAGAGAGAGAAAGAGAGAGAATGCTTTCTTTCAGTAAAATTAAATTTAAACCCAGGAAATAGCTTTTCATCTCATATTCCTTTATTTCTCTAGAAAGAACTATTCACAGAATGAATCAGTTGGGTATCTGGTACTTTCACCAAACAGAAAAGATGAGCTGTGGCCTACCACTGACTGTGGTCATCCTTTGTCTGTATAATGAGACACCTTTGTTTGATTCATTTGTATTTCCTCACCCTGTCATAGGTGGGCACCTCCATTCAGAACACAGTTTTCTCTCTTTTCAAAATATGAGCTGTAACTATGAGTCATCCTCTGAGTATTGCTCTTTGTATGTACATCTTACTTACACTCTGCTGATACATCTGCACTGTTTCCTATCCAACTTAACATGGACAGATTTATTTTTCATAGACCAGCTTTATCTAACTTTCAGATTGAAAAAGTTTTATGTGGAACTTCTGTTTTCTAGAATTACTGTTTTCTATGCTATCAAGACACTCAATGGGAACTTCATTATTTAACTGCACTGTTTATTTCCCAGATGTCCTCTAGGAATACTCCTCTGGCTAAATCTTTGTACACAATTCGTACTTTCTTCCTTAGAATTAATTCTTAGGGGTCATTTTCTAGATTGACATCATTAAAAACCATAACTTACTTTCAGCAAATTCCCAACTTATACACAGTAATGTTTCAAAATAAAGTATAGTATACATGTGTTTATATGATATTTAATAAACATTTGTTGACTTAATATTTGGATAGATTATCAACTATATAGATGAGAGATAAAATTAAATCCTAATATTTTTGTATCTAAGAGTCAGAGCACCAGTGCTTCAGGTTTAAAATTACATACACAACTAAACCTAGAAAATAAACTGACATCAATATCTATTTTCTTTCTTAATATTTAAAATAAGAAGTGAGTACAATATTAATTTTACAATGTATTATTTGCTGTATGCAATAATTGCTTTTAGAATCCAATGTAATCGATGCAATGATTATTTAATAAACCTATATCTGAGGTCAGATTTCTTGAAATTATAATTGGTTTTCTTAAAAAATAAATGAATCTTTTAATGAATTATCACCTGACATTGTGCAAGTACTTACAGTAGGAGATTTTGAGATGAGAACTTAAAGATAACAAGTTGCTAAAAGCACACTTAAATTCTCATAAGTTCTTTAAATGTAAAATTTCACAAGTTGGCCACAACTAAATCAAAACCTGTTAAACAACATTTATAAAACATAATTTTCTAACTTTTAAAATAGCTTATGGATAGTATAGTAATAGTAACAGTGTTCTACCTCATTTGGCTTTTCTTACAAAAATTGCTATCTCATAATACCTTATAAAATTCATAGTGTCAAACATTTTTTATTTCCTCATCAGTATTTAAAATAAAATTTATTACCATAATTTATAAAATGGAATTATTCTATTTCCAATTTAAGTAATGGATTACATTTGACATGATGTATGTCAAACTAATTTATACATTTTATAGACTTGTAATAGAGGCTTTTTGACATTCTTAAAGTGCTAGTTCTTGATGCTTCATCTGAAAAATTACTCAATCAATTGTTCTGTTCCTTACATAGCCAATGAGCTGGAACTAGATATTTGCCTCCAATATTCCATTTTCAAATATGATGGGTTGATTTTTTTCAAAATGAATTATGCCCTTATTGCTGAGATCCACTGTCAAGCTGTCATGTCATTTAGTTAGAATTTTGTTAGGCAGAAGATTCCATCTTTGCCATGCATGTGACAAATTGAGTGTTTTAGAATGGTGTTGAGATTTCAAAGTTGCACAGATCTAGATGATACCTGTTGGTCACCAGTTTTGTGAATCACAGATTGAAAAGGGCATATAAATAACGCAGCTAGACGATGGTACTCTTGGGTAAGAAAGAAAGTCACTAAATTCAATGCCTCTCTCTGAAGTATAGAAACATTACTCCTTGTAGAGATTCCTTTGGTGAAGATTTGAGAGAAAACAGTACAGGTTGAAGACAGGTACAAATAAACATATGACATTTTATATAAAGAGATTTTGAGATCTCTAAACTCCAAGAAATAAATGCAACTTAAAATAAATTAATGCAATTTAGTACAAATTAAGAGTATAATATAGACTTAATTATGAACGTTTTCAAATTATTTTGGTGTCTTTAACTGTCTCTTTCCATATATATACATATATATATATATATTCTCCTAGTCATTATAATTAAAGGGCATTAAAATCAAGTATTTTAGTTCCCAAGCTGACATTATGAATATTAACTACTAACAAAATATGAGCTAATTTTAAAACATATGATAGAGGATATAATGGACTATGATTTCTTCCATTTTTTCCAGATCTCCCTTTATTTCTTTTATTGATTCCAATTATACCTGAACTAAGAACTCCTGAAATTATTCTGAAACATTTTTATTCATTTTGTTTATATTTTAAGGCTTGCTTACCCTATAGGAACACCTACTACTGCCACTTCCCTAAATGAGTGTAATACCAGACTACACTCTAAATACCTATTCTTACTTTTCCAGATAAGTATAGCTCCCGCACCTTATGATAGAAGCTTTGGATTTCAGCACATAGTGACAACTACAAAAATCCACCAGTCAAAAAGCAGAGGAAATTGACTTGGGGGCCTTTCCCCATTTAATGTATTGAAGCACAACTCCTACAGTTAGAGCTCAGGAGACGTTTGTAAGAGGGGACAAAAAGACTCTAAGAGCCAGAGGACGAGAAGATCTTCTAGGATATGTTACCTTCTGTATATGTCAGGGAGTTGCATTTGCTAAATCTGAGAATCAGGAGGACAAAAGACCAAATCTATGATTTTCCAGTTAAAACAAGCTGTATTTGGGGGAGGGGGTGTACCTGCAACTGGCCTGATGATTGTTTCACCATAAGCTGGGATTTGAGAGAACAGTGCCTGTCTACTTCAGGTATTTTTAGGGGCAAGAGAGTCGGCTTTTACACATTAGTAGAAAATATAATAAAAGGGAAGGAACAAGGATAAGAATACACATCAAGTCAATGGGATTGCAAGTTCAGTATAGGTTGGAAAATGCATATTGCATTTTGCATCAGAGCTAAGAAATAGGAACTTCTTAATTAAAAGAATTAAGCAAGGATTTAACTGGCATTTATTTACCCCAGGACAAACAGGAACTTCTTTAACTACACACAAAATCCTTAACTTCAAGGTATTTTTTTTCCTGTTTCAGTCTCCTATTAACTTGCAAGGTATATTGTTCCTGTTTTGGTTTCACACATTCACCATAGCTCAACATGAGGTTACCTTAAACAAAACCAATATTATAACAGCATCAGTTGGCATTCCAAGGGGAATGGGAGAAATCTCAAAGGAACAATCCCAAATGAAGAGCTATAAGCAATTAATGCCTGCTAGGAAAGGGAGGAACACTCTCATCAAGACAAGCCCCATGATAGGTTTTTCAATCCAACCATTCCTAAACACATATACATATGAACAAGATTAAATGCACTCATCAGTTGTATTTACATAATACAATAATTTACATAATTACAATAATAATTAAAGATGAGATTAAGAATTTGTGAGAATAGGGGAACACAGAGTTAGAAGACAGAGAATGTACTTTGGAAATGACATAAACACGATGGTACTCATGTACACAATTATCAAATAAGAAAATAAATGAAAATCTAATAAAATAGAACAAACAAGATAAATGTGTGTCTGCATGGTGTTTATTTCTCTAAGGTCCATTTCCCTTCAATGCCTCAGATCCTTCCTGTGAAACTTTCCTTATAGCCATTGTTGTTTGCTCCTCCACAGATGTGATCTCTAGGGTTGTTTGTACGTTACATATTTTTAAAACGCACTCAATTTATCACCTTATTTTTGAGCTGATAACATTCCTCATCCCACTTGTTGTTCTGTTTAATTTTACCTTCTCTATGTAAGCTCGGGTTTGATTTTAATTTTTTAATCCTCCCTTGTGATAGATTACTGCATTTATTTCCTCTCCCAGCCTCATCATCTTAACTCAGTGTGTGATGTGGATTTTATTTTGGCAGGTACTGGACATTTATCTTTCACTGGGGGAACTATTGAACTTTGTTCCAGAATGCATATCAATTATTGGGAAAAAGTAACATCATTGCTTTTAAGATTCTGAGGCTAAACTGAAGTGGAAGTTGTCTAAGGTTTATTAATTTTAACTACAAACCAAGTCACTTGTGGGAACTTTGCTTAACATCCTGTGAATGATAAGGTTTTTCCAGTTAGAAGGAGAGTGTGCTCCGTATTCTGTGGGATTCCCACATACTGTTCTCCTGGAGCCTTAATAGTTTCCTCAGGTCCATGCTCGCATCATCATTCCTCCAATTGCCCCAAGAAGGCAGCTTTCCAGAGTCCTCACTCCATGTAATTCTGCCTATGGTATACTATCTGACCATTAGGCACCTGTTTCTTTTGGATACCATTCTGTGGAAATTCTCACAAAAGTATAAGAAGAAACTGTAGGGATCATCTCAGAAACTTCACACACTTCAGAGACTCCCAGTCTTCACTGACTGGTAACATGTCTCAAAAAGCATTGTTCATATATATTTATCCATGTTTTAGGGGTTAACAGTTGAAGGCATCTGTCTTTGTTATTATCAGTAGTTCTGAATATAAATTTTGATAAACATTCAATGTAATTCAAGGTCAGTGGAAGCTGCAAAACCTTCATATACTTTAAAGCATGTGTTGGCTCTATGAAAATAAATTCGAGTTTGGAATATAGAGAAACAATATTAAATGGAATAAAAATGAAACACATTTCAAAACAGATCGTTATATAAGAGTTAGGATCACATTAATTTTTGTATTACACACATATTTTGGTTTTTCCAGACAGGCTTTAGTCTGTGAAACAGCCTTGGTTGTCCTGGGACTCAATCTATAAACCAGGCTGACCTTTAACTCACAGAGATCTGCCTGCCTCTTTGATATGGCACAATTTGTTCTCTCTTTCTATCTGCATATGCATTATCAACATTGAACTTGGGCCATCAGGCTTGTGTGGCAGACAACATGGATCACTGAGAGATATCATTGATGCTGCTGTAGTAATAACAATACAAAAGTACACATGCACACCAAAGAGCATCCCTAAAGATATTAAGGCAATTTCAACATGATCAAATTCACCATATCAAAGAAGATATCAATAAAGTTTTGAATCTTTCCTCATATGGATTTCAACATAAGTAACATATATTGGGAAAACTTTTTTGTTTGTTTCCTTTGGTTTTTGAAAGTTTTATGTAGCCCAAGGTGGTTTCTAGCTCCATTTCCTGATACTAGGATTTCAGCTGTGTTTCACAATGCCTGACACATTGAAATATTCAACAAAAACTAGTGCACAAAAATTATTTGTTGATACTTTAGCAGATAGGTCTTATAAATTTAAAAATAGTTAACAGTTTTGAAAGCATGCAAGCTTTAGAAAATATGATCAACAAGTTCAATTGGATGTCAACAGAGCAAACTCTTACCAATTACAGGATGCTGATTCCCAGCAAGCATGTTAAATGATTATTAGAAATTCTACCATAAGTAGGTTGGTGGCAGCACATACCTTTAATTCCAGCATTCAGAATGCAGAGGCAGGTAGATCTCTGTGAGTTCAAGGTCAGCCTGGTATATAGATTGAGTCCCACGACAACCAAGGCTGTTTCACAGACTAAAGCCTATCTGGAAAAACCAAAGTGTGTGTAATACAAAACTAATGTGATCCTGAAAGCTGTTGTTCAAATGCCAAATTAGAAGAAAAGTTGAGCTTAGAGATACAGAAGTATTAAGTTCGAAGTCATTTAGAAATTACATACACTTATAAACATTGTTAATTAATTTATTAATCATTATGAATTTTGAATATAATTTATAAAATGTACTTTATATCTGTAGAGAAGACACTATGACATAAAAGTCAACATAATTTCATGGGGACTCAGGGGTTGGCTGGGGGGAGGAGGGGTGGGAGAGGGAGCTGGGATTGATATATGAAACAATTTTGTTTCTAACTTACATAAAAAAAGGAAGAGGAAAACTAAAAAGCAAAGTTTATAATTAGAAAGTAAGCAAATCCAAAAAGTCGTTGGAATATCATTCTTAAACATGATGTTGAATGATAAAATTTAAAATGTGTTATGTATAAGACTGCCAAATCATCTGCTTATACTGTCTACGTACTCTAGCATGCATATATACATAGGCACTATAGTCAGTGATGTATACAAGGTTTCATTTCTTACTCGTTTGTGTGTTTGAAATATGGTCTTAATACAGAACCTAGGGCTCCTAAATCTCATGCCACTCCTACCCCTAGTATTGTGGTTACAAGCGTGTGCCACCCACCACTCCAGCTCCTGGAATTGCTTATACTTTTCTTACTACATTGAAAGCAAAAGATTAATGTTCTGTTCATAGTCACATCTTTTATTAAAAGTGAACATTTTAATTGGTTTATTTATAATAAAATCACAATATTCATCATTCTTGTAAAAGCAATGCAGATTGTTTAAGAATTTCTAGATTTCCATTTTAATTTGTATGTGAATTTATTTATCAAAAGAAGAATGAATGTCAATAATTTGTAATATTTTCATCTTATGGTTCTGCTTTAACAAATGTGATTTTGCTAATAAAATGTCATTTGTAACAGTGAATGTCACACAATTTATTTCATATAGGTACCATTATAGTGTACACTGTAGATTTGATAGAGAACTTATTTATATTTTACTATATTCGAATGTTCAGTCGGTGTAGCATTCATTATAAAAGTACAGTGACTTTTCCGAGCCATATATGAACTATGCTTTTTTGTATTTATTGGGCATATTTATTTTAGGAAATAGGTTATTTTTAGCTCCTTAAAAATTTAAATTGTTTTCTATCCAATATATTCTGATCATGTTATTCCTATCCTCCAATTCCTGTCAGATCCTCCCCACTACCCTACTCACCCAACTCTCCTCCTTTTCTCTCTCTCTTTTAATCTGTAAAAAATAAACCAAAAACAAGAAGCAAACACCAACAAAGGAACAGAAAAATATAAAAAGGTAGCCCAAAATATACAAACAAAAGACCAATAGGACAAATACCTCCAAAAGACCAATACCTCCAAAAAGCAAAATGGAAGTAACAGTTTATAATATCATTAAGGGGATTTGGGGTCAGGCAACTGCCCCGAAGTGTGTTAGTATACTCAGTGAGGCTTCGTTGGAGAAAACAAATTTTATCTTTGCTTGTGAGTATCAATTTCAGATAGCTTCAAGGTCAAGGGTGAAATCCTATGACCACTTCCTCCCTTTAGTGATAGAACCCAATCTGGCTTGAACCTGTTCAGGTCATGTGTGTACTCTGACAGTCTGGATTCATATGTCATCAGTCCTGTTGTGGCTGGAGGACACTACTTCTTTGGCACTTTAGAGTCATCCACCCATTTTGTATTTATAATTTTTTCACAAGTATTCCTGACCCTGGGAATGGAGAGTGGGTTGATGAAGAAATCCCATATAAGACAGGCTGTTGCAAAGTCTTTCACTCTCTTCATTGTCCAATATTCAATGTCTGTGTTATTTTCTTAGTTGTAGTTCTGTTGCTGTGAAGAGACACTACAACTAAGGAAACTCATAAAATAAAGCGTTTAGTTAGGGACTGGCTTACAGTTTTTGAAGCTTAGTCCATAACCATTGCTGTGGCAGCAGAAAAGCATGGTACTAGAGTAATAGATGAGAGTTTTACATCCTGATCACAGACAGCAGGCAGAGAGAGGAGAGAGAGAGAGAGAAAGAGAGAGAGAGAGAGACACAGAGAGAGACAGAGAGAGAGACACAGAGAGAGAGACACAGAGAGAGAGAGAAACAGAGAGAGAGAAACAGAGAGAGAGAGAGAGAGAAACAGAGAGAGCCTGCTCCTGACATGACCTTTTGAAACCTAAAAGCCTAATCCCAGTGACACAACTCTGCTAACGAGATCATGCCATCTAACCATTTCCAAAAAATTCACCAGCCTCAGATGAAGCAGCAAATATATATGGAGGCCATTCTCTGAAAGGCCAAACCAGAGCCATCCCAGAGAAAAAGAGTCCAAAACAGCACTATGTGAGAACCTATACTATTAGCAGATGGCTTACAACAACCACCCCCAGGACTCTGTAGCCAGTCAGCTTCAAACCCATACCCCCAACCCTATTTTGTGACCTTTGAAAACCCTTCATTTATGAGGCTCAGGATCTCCTCCTGCAACTGCTTCACCAGTCTGCAGGACAAGGTCCCTGCTTAGGCTTGAATTTAATAAAGAAACCTTGTGCTTGCATTCACGAGTCTTGGCTCTGAGTGGTGGTCTCTCTGGGGGTCCTGTGGACTGGGCATAACATTCTCATTCAAAGTATCACATTCCACTCCCATGTCCCCTAGGCCTATAGCTATTTCCTAAGGCAAAGTGCATTTAGTCCAACTTCAAAAATCCCCATAGTCTTTCACAGTGTCAAGCCTGCTAAAAAATCTAAAGTCTAATGTCTCTTCTGTGACTCAAAGCAATCACTGAACTTTAACCCTTTATAAAACCAAAGTAAAATGCAGACCACATACTTCCAACACACAAGATCACATATTACACATTACCATTCCAAAGGAGAGGAAAGTGAGCATAGTGAGGAAATGGGACCAAAGCAAGACTGATAACCAGCATTACAAACTCCATGTTCTGCATCTCTGTGTCTGAAGTCAAAGCACTTGTCACAACTCCAACTCATTCCAGCTTTGGTGACTGCAACATCCTTCTCTCCTGTGCTGTTTTCACACCTGGTATGCAGCTCTCCTTGGCAGGCATCCCATAGCTGTCATTTCAAACATCTGGAGGTCTCCAAAGCAATCCAAATTTCACCCAAACAGCTTAATTACCATGGCCTCTTTGGGCCTCCATGCAGTGACAGCCTTGCCAAACATCTGGCCTCAGCAGGTTTCCTTAACTGAGAAAGGTTCTACAACCTGCCTTCTGCAACCTTCTGACTCTGAAGCCAGAACCTCATGGCCAACGCTACCAAGTTTGCTACTGCTGCATCGTGGACCCCACTTTGTCTTGCGCTTGCATAAACTTTATGTTCTTGTTGGTTTCCTTGACTGCTGGAAGTTTTCCTTTACTTCCTTCTCACAAGCTGGAAGCTTAGCAGCATAGGGCCTTGACCTGAGGTCACCACCCCCCCTTATTCCATTTAAGATCAGGCCTTTAAACTTTTTACCTGCTTGAGCTCCAACATTACATTTCCTGGTGCTTTTCTCCTCATGCTTTGCATTATGTAGATTTCGTTGCTTGTTTGTTTGTTTGTTTTGGCCTCTTTGCTCCTTTTATTGTAGATCTGCTGTACAGTGACCACTAGTAGTCATAGGACACTGTCAGTATTAGGCAGTCGTGAAATCTCTGCCAATGAAATTGAACCCAAAATTCTTCAATTTAGCCTCAAGCACATTTTTAAGACTGAGAGAAAAAAAGAAATAAAGAAGGAATGACATGACTGCTTGTAGCTACGGTAGAAGAGAAGGTCTATAGTAAATAAAAGGGAAAACATAACCAGAGGCAGGGGCATCTAGCAGTTTCCATAGTGAACAGGACCCTGAGCTCAGTCATGTGAAGAGAACATGCACAAGGGGAATAGGGATAGCTAGGAGACCAGGAGAGTAAAGGGTAGAAGAAAGGGTTATGTAACCAACCTGGCTGGATTACATAAGAAAAGACCACTGGGGGAAGGGCAGTATAGATCATGGGCTGGAGAAGTTTAGGCAAGTGGTAGGGTATGCCAGATTCAGATGCTAAAGCCAGGTCCAGTGTGACTCTTTTTTGCTGCATGCTGACTAGGGTGTAGAACTCGTGACTCCTCTAACATCATGTCTGTCTATATGCGACCATGCTTCCTGCCATGATGACAGTGAACTAAACCTCTCAACTGAAAGCCAGCAGCAGTTACATTCTTTCCTTTATAAGTTTCCAATGACGTGGATTCTTATCGCAGCAACAAAACTCTTAAGAGTTCAAATACTTTTCTAGTCTAATGTCCCAAAGACTTTGGTATTCCTCCAAAAAACAGCGCAGACAGGCTTTTCACTGCAATATACATTTCCATGGTACCAACTTTGAATTCATTATTGTTGTATTGCTGCGAAGCAACACCGCAACCAATACATAAAATAAAGTGTTTAATTGAATGCCTACTCAATAGTTTCAGAAGGTTTCTTCATGATCCTTATGTTTGGAAGCAGAAAGACAGGATACTAAAGCAGTAGCTGAAAGCTTTACATGCTGATCCACAGGTCTCTCTCTCTCTCTCTCTCACACACACACACAGAGAGAGAGAGAGAGAGAGAGAGAGAGAGAGAGAGAGAGAGAGAAAGAGAGAGAGAGAGAGAGAGAGACTGGGCCATTCCCAGGGACACACATCCTTCCACTAGACCACACATCATAATCCTTTCTAAGAAATTTACCAACTAGGGACTAAGCATGTAAACATGCAAGCATACTAAGGCCATTCCTATTCAAATTTTATCTTCTATGAAACTGTGTTTATTCCAAGTAGGAAGGACAACTTTTCTTTTTAGACATCTGCCCTGGTCTCACTGAACCATTGCTTGAAAACAGGAGTGTATGAACAATCCAAGGAGTGCCAATCCTTCATACCACAGTTTTCCTGCTTATCTCTGAGTTCTTTGGAACAGTGGTGTAGTATTTTCCACGTTGGATGAAATCAAAGTGTATTTTTGCTCATTACGGAACAATGGTTACTAATGATGAAAACAATGAGGATCAAATTGAGCTAAAGATTTCTAAATTCTTCTGCTATCTAAAGGGTAATCATCTTTGCTGTTTCTGATTTTTTTATTGTGAGTTTCAAATTATGCTATTATTTATACGATTAAACATTTCTCAATCTCTAAGTGAGACAAATCATACAAAACTTCAAACATCTTTTCCTCAGTAACATCTCCTTGCAGAAACTGTGCAGTGTTTCTGCAATCTGTCTTTCATTGCCATTGATCAAACCTGGGTTCTTTGACATCTCTTGGAGATGCTTTGGGATTCACAGACACATGTCTTCACAAGTCATAAAGTAGGTATTTCACAATTACTTTTCTTTATATTTTCTTCAAAAATTATAGATTGACGATTACTTTTTCCTCTTTCCCTCTGTTTATACATGGTTACAAATATAATATTATATAATAACTTTCATAAGAGAATTTTATGGAGCTATATTATTAAGATACATGGAAAATGTATGATATAGAAGACATGGAAAAATGATTGAAACAATTTGTATTTAAATTTGCCTATAATTAAATAAAATATATAAGCAACTCTTTTATAATTAGTATAAATATATGACTAGAAAGTGTAAATATATCCAATGCTAAATGTCTTTCTTCCAATAAAACCATTCATTTAGATAATAATTTAAAATGATCATCTAGAGCATAAAATAATTTAATACATTTCCAATAGATTTACAAAATTTACAATGTGAACAACCTATAAAATAAAACAAATATCATTTGATGAATGTATGAAAATAATTATTGGAGATTTTTTTCTTTTATTGACAATATTCACATTTAAAATTTATTCCAATATTTATAAAATGTATATTTTGCCTTAAATGAAAATTAATGAAATTGTTGCTGAATAATATAATTATGTTTTCGAAAGGCAAAGTGCAAAATGAACTACAAGTATTACATTGAAAAACTAGAATTATATTTATGTATCTCTGAAAATATTTGTACAATTTAAGTTAATAAATGTTTTATGTCACCATATACATTCAAAATTGTATAACTTATTAGTAAGTGGACTTGGGAGGTGGCTTTTAAGAATGTTAGCATAAAGCTAAACAGTATGCTGGGATAAGATTGAATAAAGCAAGAGGGGCACAATAGGGGAAAGGATGACTATGACCAGAATAATTGTATAAATTTCTCACAGAAATAATAAAAATGAGAAAACAAAGAAATTTGGCAAATAATTACTAGAAAGGATTCCAGGTAAAGGTCAACATTTTAAACGTTTCAAAATTATTTATATTCCTTTATAATATCATTATACTTCACCTTTCCAATTCTCCCATGTTACCCACATTTGTTCTTTTCCAAATTCAAGGCATTTTAAGAACAAAGGTAAAATGGAAGTAATTGATTTCCTTAATAGAGTTTTAACAACACGGATCATAAAAATATACATACCCATGTGAGATAATGTTCTTGTACACTGTAAAGATTTGTTATTTGTATTGGTTTAATAAAATGCTGATTGGTTAATAGCCAGGCAGGAAGTACAGGTGGGCTCGCAGACTAGGAGAATTCTGAGAAGGGGAAGGCAGACAGTAAGTCTCCAGCCAGATGCAGAGGAAGCAAGATAAGCAGGCCTTACTGAGAAAAGGTACCAAGTCATGTGGCTAACCATAGATAAGAATTATGGGCTAATTTAAGTTGTAAGAGTTTCTTAGTAATAAGCCTGTGCAATAGGCAAAACAGTTTATAATTAATATAAGCCTCTGTGTATTTAATTCGTACTGAACGACTGAAGGACTGGGCAGGACAGAAACTTCTGTCTACAACACACTAGTTACAACTAAGAATAAGGAATTAGATTGTACACACACCACAGATCTCTAAAGATGCTGTTATTAAAGAAGTCAAGAAAAGGTTGGAGAGGCTGCTCAGCAGGTAAAGATTTACTGCACTTATAAAGGATTGGAGTTTGATTCCTAGAACCTATGTCTGGTAGTTCCCTATTGCCTATAACTCTACTTCTGGACAATTCAATGCCCTTGGCCTCAATAGGCACCTGTGCTCTTATCACATACTCATATGCATGTACACTCACACATATACACTAAACAAATAAATAGATAAATAAATTAGAAAATTATAGATAGATAGATGGTAGATAAGAACATTTTGAAGTGGTATATACATTTTTAATTATCAGTGTAAAATTTTGCACAGTTTAATGAATGTTATACAAACATTTTCAGGAAAATGTCACTAGTGGAATGTTACTGATAGGAAGGAAAGATGATGATTTCTTACTGAAAGCATAGCTAGTGCTGAAAGCTGAGATTCTCTCACAGTCCCATTCCAGAATCAAGGTGGCAATACAAGGGAACGCAAAACAATGGCTTCACATTTAGTTTTATAATTAGTTCTTTTTCCAGTTTCTTCATGTCATCAATGAAAGACATTAATGATTTAGGGTTTATTTGAAAGCAGATTTCTGCTACAACTTTAAAAATGTCCTCTAGCCCATAAACAAATGTTGCTTTCTATCATAGTAGCTATCAGGGAATACTGAGACCGGTATTGACATGTTTACAGTGTCCCAGAATGTCGAGCTTTCTAAAGTTCAACACTGTCCGATTTATAAAACTACAACCTGCAAGTTTGTCAGCCAATGGAGACAGGTAAGAACAACTTTGAATTAAGTTTTTCTACCGTGCATTCATAATCGATTCCTTTACCAAATGAATCCTAAGCTCACAATACTTTTCAAAACTGCTTAGAATAGTATTTAAGGTCTAATCACATTTTTTTTCTTTGGGGAGCATCAGAAGCAGAATTATTAAACTGTGCAAATTTAGGGATGTCCTATGATATGTATTGAAAGAGAAATCACTTATGTGAAAAGCTAAGAAAGCTGAGAACCAAAAGTCCAAAAGCTGCTCTGCAGGTGGAAACTGAAACCCTAAAAGGAAGAGTCCCCTCCCCCTAGCTCTATTTACCTGTTTGTACCCATGAACACACCCACATGGGAGTGGTCAACTCTTATGGATATGTAAAATCACTCCCTACAAGCTTACATTTCCTTGAGCTTCTGAAGCCTCACACAATTTGCCTAGATGGTGCTTTGAGGGAAGTATTTATTTCTTTCTCTCCTTCTTTTATGTGTCTTCAATGTTAGCATATGAAATGAAACTTGAATTTTGAAGTTGCATTAATTCCTACATAAAACAGCAATAGCAGGAACTTGGGAACTCTGGACATTGACTGTGATATATGCTTATAGGCACAAGATTCATTCACATAAATGAATCTTGTCCCCAGCCTATTGATGCAAACAATATCAGTCCTCTTACTTCTATACCTCCATTTCAAATTTCAAACAACACAGTTCCCAATGCCACCATGTGTGTGTCTAATTGTTTCTCAAAGCAAGCAACAAAAGTATCTCTATTCCAGCCGGGCGGTGGTGGCACACGCCTTTAATCCCAGCACTCGGGAGGCAGAGGCAGGCAGTTCTCTGTGAGTTCGAGGCCGGGCTGGACCAACAGCCGCCAAAGCAAAACAAAGAAACCCTGTCTCGTAAAATCAAATATGTATGTATATATATACTGAGACCGGTGTTGACATGTTTACAGTGACATGTATATATTCTTACCACTGTAACAAAAAATAGAATAGTTGCTAGCAGTAATATTTAGCTTAGTATAAAAATGACAGGACAAATGTTATGAAAAGATAAGGTAAGAAAAAAGTCTTACAAGTGCTGCAACTACCTATCTTCCTAAAATGAATATAGCTATAATTAGCAAAGCAGCTAATTTCTGTTATTTGCAGAATTGCTCAGCAATTACTGGGAAAGACAAAAGATTTAGACCAAAAGGGCTGGGAACATGCCTTTCAGATAATAACAGCCAAATGGCTATTGTTTTTTTCTAATGATTTAAAAATTGCTAGGTCAATGCTAACGTCTAATACTACATTTATGCATTATTATTTGATTTCCAGAAAAGAAAAGCTGCTTTGAGGGAGCTTACTGTTCAGTGAATGAATAGCACTTTTTGTGTGTCAGGCATCACTATAGGTGGTATTACTACTAAACGTTAGCAATTTATAATTATTTAAATCTATGCATTGAAAACAAGGGGGCATAGCTAGGTACATTTACATGAAATAATAGGCAAATATGTATTTGTGGCATGAGAATGAGCGACACAGAGTTCCAGTAGTTTTTCAGTGGTGAGTAAAGTACAAGAAATTCAAGCTAGAGGGGTAAGAACATTGTGAAGCCGCCCAGTGCTAGACTGCTTTCTTCCTGATTTGAATGTATAATCCTACAACTCTATCTCAAGATGTATTTTTATTTTGTCAGATTTTCCTCATACACAGCACTTTCAGCTCATGTTGTTCTGATAATTGCTTCCATTAAACCAATTTAGATACTATATATTTTATGTACATATAAGAAAAGAAGCAAATTAGATTCAAACACATACTGTGCTTAGCTCTCTGGCTACATATGTAAATTAAAGCATATTGAGAAAAGCTATATTCTTTTGAATGCCTTTGTCAACTGCATGGCTTTGCTAACAAAACAACAGTAGGGAGGATCTGACATAGCCCCTTGAACAGCAGCAAGAGAGTGGTCTTTTATTGAACAGAATTTCAGGAACAACATTAGTGTATAAATAATTTCTGAAACCACAACACATTTTCTTCCCCTGAAGCATACCTGTAGCTTTTCTTAAAAGGCAAGTTACAACGTTAGAAAGAAAATAAAATTCAAGTTTTACAATATTATGGATCAGTGACAGAAATATGTGCCTGTTTTTAACACTATTTATACTGCTATAGTCTTCAAAAACTACTATCCGGTTGTGGTCAGGAATTTTGCAGACATTTATTTTTTATTACTCCTTTGCTTGGCTTTTCAATTGTTCTGACTTCCTTATCTTTTAAACCAAAACGTGCTTCAGAAAGTAGTATGGATTTTATTTCTAAAGGTTTTTCTTTAGGAAAAGTGTTATTTCATTTAAGTCACAGGTCTCATTACTAAAGCATATTTTCTTTCATTTAGATAGTATGAAAAAATGAAAAAATAATCAAGATAGTATTTGAGGAAGCTTGGGGAAGTTAAAAAAATTAGACATAATATCAATGGTGTGTGAGTGCTTGTGTGATTATGCCAAATACCCACAGTTATCATCAACTTCTTGTAATTGGGATATTGAATATTTCTTGAGATTCTATGAGCCAATAATTATATTTGCTCTAGCTAATTTCTGCTGATTTTGTTCTTTTTGTCCAAAAATACTAAAGAATATATCAACAGAAACATTTTATGCCAAAATAAATAATATAGTTTTAGTGAAGCATTTGATTTGAGAAGAAATTATGATACATCACTTTGTGAGAGGCACAACTTAATTGATTTATAACATACAGAACTGTATTGCTACCCCTTGGCACTACATTATAAATCAGATTTCAAGGATCAAGTTCAGAATTATTTTGGAAAATTGTGATTTTACATGTTGACTCTAGTATTCCCCTTCCCCAAGCTATTGATACCCATTATTTTATCATTTGTCTCCATGTAACTGACAATTTTAGCTGTTTTGTGCATCTGAAATCATGAAGTGTATGACCTTATGTTCCTGTCATTGTTATGGTTGTCTGTTTTTATTATACTGATCCCATCATGATAAATTTCTATTTTATAAAGAATATTAGCATGCATGATGTAAGCTTTGAAGATGGACTGATTTACAGCAAGAAAATTAGTTGAAAAAGATAAAAGTATCCATCTGAGAAAAATAAAGCAAGAACAAAGACAGTAGCAGTCTTTGAACAGGAAGTGTTCAAAGGGAGTGTGAACAGGAGAAAGGGGCAAACTTGGGGATATTTACATTATGTATTCCCAGAAAATTGGTGATAAATTAGCTGTATTGAACAGGTCGTATAAGTGAAAGACAAGAAAGAGTTAGTTCTCCCTTTCAGCCATTGCTGTTAAGGAAATGACATTATTAACTATTGTTTATATTAGGAAGAAAATGACTATTCTTGGAGAATGGAAGCTCATTTTTATCTTGTGGGAGATTTAAGAGATATTCAAGTAGAGCTATCTACAAGAGCCTTAGTTTTGGATGATAATAAAAATAAATCACATTGAATTATAATTTTTAAAGAATAAATTTCTTACATATGGAGCACAAGGATGTGAAGAACACAGAACCAACATAAAACATAACTTAATATGGGGAATATAAGAGAATAATAACAGAACATAGAAAAGGAGCAGTAGTAATGGACAAGTATGGTGGTCTCCTGATCTATATATTACCCAATAAACCAGACATAGAAGGACAACAAAATGGATGAATCACAAGTGGCATTTCAAATAGCCAAACTAATACAAACAAAAATTTGAGTGGTGATTGTGGAGGGATGGTAGGAGTTGGAAACAAGAAAGATAATGGCAGAAACTTTCTGTCACAGTGTTGATAAATGTTAGATCTGACATGTAGTGTCAAGTCTAACATTCTATTGCATGCATAAAATTGTCAAGTGAAAGGTTTGCATATCTGGATATTAAGTGTCTTCTCAGATGCAGTAATCCAAATCAAGTTGAATTAAGAATAAAAAAGCAAGTCTATGGTGCAAAATGTTTCCTGGTGTACTTTCCTAGCACCCAGAGATGAGATGGGGAGATGAGGCTAGAAGAACCATTCTCCATGTCATTCTCCAGCCATTTTCCAGGAAGTGGTAATCTTGAGTAGCTCTAGGGAAGGAGCCACCACTTGCAGGGCATTCTGAGTGGGGAGGGTTGGAATGGGGTAGAGTGAGGCCTAAGCCGAGCTTCCAACTGAATAGCAAGATGTTAGATCTTTTATTAGGCTGTTCTTCTGACATGTAATAAAGATGATATTAATCACTACAGTCAGGACAGTATTAGGAAGTAATGACACACATTTATGGGCTCCATGTTGCTAGTCATTTCATGGATGTAAACTTGTCAATATCTTAGTGTTTTGGGTTGTGTGTGTTAAAATAATACAGTACTTTGCACATCAGTGATACCTAAATAAATTAATTAAGAACTCAGATGTAGCTTGGAAGTTGGCCATTTGTTAGCAAGCAAAATCTTAAATAACAATTAAGCTCCCTTTAAAAAGAACAATAAGCAGGGCAGTGGTGACACGCCCTTTAATCTCAGCATTCAGGAGGCAGAGGCAGGCAGATCTCTGTGAGTCTAATACCACCCAGATCTACAGAGTGAGTTCCAGGGCAGAGAAACCCCTTTAAAAACAGACACAGAAACAGAAACAAACAGAAAAACAGAAACAGAAACAGAAACAGAGCAGAAGGAGGAGGAAGGAGAAGGAGAAGGAGAAGAGGAAGAAGAAGAAGAAGAAGAAGAAGAAGAAGAAGAAGAAGAAGAAGAAGAAGAAGAAGAAGAAGAAGAAGAAGAAGAAAGAAGAAGGGAATTGCTTGAAGTAATATAAGATTTCAGAGTATTTTGAAAATCTAAAAGTAGATTTGAACAGTAAGAAATGTTGAATGGTAAACATTCATAAAAACAGATATCATACTGAAACTTGACAAAAACGGGGGGGTAAAGAAATTCACACAGTTGATACAACAAAGCCAACTCTGAGCTGCATGTACCTTCATTATGTCCTGGCACTTCTTTAACTGAAGGCATGATCTCTAAAAAATATCTCATCTCTAGTAGTTGATGGATAAAAAGGGAGACAGCATAGATGATTTGAAGATTTATTTTTGCTTTAGATCCCATGATCCTTCTGCTATTTCTTCTTGGTTTCCCAATCTGTAGAATAGCAGCACTTGTTGAGATATTAAACCTACATAGCACATCCTCATTAGTAGCTATTTACTAATTTTTATTAAATATCTAACTTTGTTAACTGTAAATGACTCTGTGGCTATATACAAGGGTTATCAAAGGAACAAATCACATTCTCTTTATAGTGCTGGACTCACACCCATTCCTGAGGATGGCAGGAAAATATGCTACTACTAACCTACATCCTCAACCATGGCAGCCTTGAACACCATAAATAGTATAATTCAAATTTTGCTAAGATTTTCTCTGAGTGATGAAATGAGGAAGGTTTAGGGAAACCAAGAGTGGATGAAGAAATATTTTCAGTCAAAGGAAGCAAAATAGATAGGAGATGATACTCCTGTGACAGGGGAGAACATGGGACACAAGAAAAACAAAAACAAGACAGGCTTTAGGAGTTGTGACTTTATACCAGAAGGCTTACTTAGAGTGTACAAGTTCCTGATTTCAATAAAAAATGTAAGATAGAATATAAAGTAATATATATTAGGAAGTGGTGACAGATTGGATGTAGATGGAGTGTGAGACATGGCTGTAAATAATGAGATCAAGACAGAATTTTACTCAATACTACAGAGAAAACAGAAATGTCATTTACTGTGATTGATGACATAAGGGTGTATCACAGGAAGAGGGGGGTCACAGAATGGGTTATGAAATATATTAAATTTGAGATATTAATTGAATCTTGACAATTTTTGTTGTTTATACTTTTCATAAACATATTGCTTTGCATCTAAAGGTTGTTGCCCTTCTTTCTCTTAAAATATTTCTCATTTATGTAATTTCTTAAATGTCAAATCATTAACCTTATCCCACCAGTACTTTAATATGCATTTTCTCCAACTCAATCATCATCTAAGGCCATAGGTCAGAAACCTATATATGTAAATAAAGCCCCACAAATAAAAGCTTGTTCTCTAAATACCAAAAATCTACATAATGTTCACGAAACTATTTTATAGTTCTTTAAGTAATTTACTAATATATGATTTGCATAAACTCAAGACTATGGGTTCATTCCATGAGAATCCTAATGGGATGAAGAATGGAATATTGATTTTATGATAACCAAGATATAGAATATTGATCACAAATTATCATCAAAATCTTCTAAGTAATTCTATGTAAGAATGATGAATTTTAACAGGATTTCTCATAGTTCATAGGCTGTATTGATAAAACAAAATCCATTCATACATTGTCATATACTTAGGATTTCTCAGCAAAAATACAGATATCTTAGTTTTTATATATATTAGCTGAGTTTAAGATTTTTGCTTTGTATTTCATTACAAAGACTACTCAAGTTTACAATTCTATTTTGGAGAAAAAAAATTGAGCATGTGCTTTATTTTCTCCTCCAACAAGAAACTGGTTTTCTAATAGAAGACTACAACTCTGGCTTTGCCCAGCACACTAGATGTTAACATGCAAAAGCCCAAGAGTTTGTTTTTTATTTCCATTTTTGGTGTCTTGATTGAGAGTCAAATAAAAATAAAACTATTTTTTATTTATTGTCAAACTTTCTTATTCTTTTATATACTAAGACTAATCTATCCCCATCTATGTGTTAATTTGCATTGTCTGAGTATCAGAAATAAAATTAACGTAGATAAATAAATACAAACAAAATTGCTTTATTGGTTCTTACTGTTTAAATTACTTTGCTTTCAAGTAAGAGGCATGATGAAGCAAAGAGTTGTCTCATTTCTGACTTTCTTTTTCCTTTTTTCATCTCTATACCTAACATGCATATTGAAATTAAAGTGAACACAAACTGAAAAGATCAGTTAATGTAAATACTGAAAACCAAGAAAAGCAAGACTACTGGACAGGAAGTGTGAAATTTCAATGAGTAAACAGTTCACCAGATGAAGATGCTGGGAAAAAGTAGATGCCTGCATGTAGGAAGGATATTTGGGCCAGGATGGGCACCTGTGATCATGAGGGATGGACACTTTAAGTGCAGCAGCACTGTGCTTGCTGAAAGTGCCACAGGAAAGGGATGAGACTAATGCTGTTTAGGGATTGATAGCATGTAGGGGATCTTCACACTCAGCACGTAGGCCAGCTTCTCAATCACAAACTACAGGTGAGTGAGTATTGGTCAGGCAAACACTTTGGATTTTGATGCCCTGCATTTGGGACCAAAAAAGTGTTTCCTTTTAATTTAGAACAATTTAAATATTCATTTTTCTCAGTGTCTGATAAGTAAATATAAGCAAATACTTGATGAAGGTATAGGTAACTATTTATTGTGGGAAAGTACTTTCAAGAGAAACTGGCAACCCAGGGTAGTCGTGGCAGCTTTCTGAGACCCGACTGGAACCACAAAAAGAGAAAGAGTGTTTCTCTCCTCAGCCCTTAATTCTGCACACCTATACAAACATGTAACCATGCCCAAAATGAGTGTGGTCAGTGGCACAGGTGCCTAGGTCTCTCTTTACAATTCCCCTTTAAGTCGAAAGAAAAGATTTAGACTTGAAAAAACTAAATTGTATCAATATAAAAAATGTCTTAAACATATATAAAGCACATATACATAGAAGATGATAAGGATATTCATGCATCAAACATGATGAATAGAAAGAAGACCTTATACAGTATGACTAATTGTGTAAGGATATTCATGCATCAAACATGATGAATAGAAAGAAGACCTTACACAGTATGACTAATTGTGATATACAAATTATAAATCACCAGAAGATATAATAATCTACCTGTATCCCATCCTAAGCATATCTATCCCATCTTGTCAGAAGTTACTTCGGGTGACTGTCCAGGTAGCAAAATGTCTCTGTCAGTTCTAATGTTTATATATTATCCTTCTGTGGACTTTGATGGAGTTGAAGACAGATAGTTATAGTTATAGTTTTCCTTAGCTATGATAAAAGATAAGCTACATATAAGACTATAGACTCACACAGATAGGATAGATGATGAATACTTTCTTTAAATCTTGCTAAATATTAATGGATTAAATATTGTAACAATAGTTCTTACTTGATATCTGTTTTGTTAGATATTTTACAATATTAAAGTTAAAACCCTTTTTTTACTTTTGATATATCTTATTTTTATTTGGTCTTTTAAAAATTAGTTTATTTTTATAATATATACGAATGTAGTTATATATATGGGGTACAGTGCTTTCATACAGGCATTAATTGTGTGATATTTAAGATTAAACATGCCGATATTCTCAAACATTGATATTTCTTTTCGTTTTTTTTAAATTTAAATTTAAATTAGAAATAAGGTTGTTTCACATGTGAATTCCAGGTCCCTCTACCTTCCCCTCTTCTCCTCCCATGCCCTCACACCGACCCCTCCAATATCCCCTCATTTCCCCAGGGAGGGTGAGGCTCTCCATGGGAGTGTCCATAGTCTGTCATTTCATCTAGGGCAGGGCCTAGACCCTCCTCTGTGAGTCCAGGGTGAGAGTGCATCTCTCATTGTTGGATGGGCACCCAAAGTCCATTTGTATACCCAGGATAAATATACTACCCAAGGCGCAATAGATTACCTAGACCTCCTCACTGACACCCGTGTTCAGGGAGTCTTGATCAGTCCCATGCTGGAATCGCAGCCATCAGTCTGGGATTCAAGAACTAACCATTGTCAGGTCATCTGTTTCTGGGGGTTAAACCAGCCCAGTCTTAATCCCTTTGGTCATCAGTCCTCCCTCTCTGTTACTGGCTTTCTTGAGTTCAGCTCAGTGCTTAGCCCTGGGAGTCTGCCTCTGCTTCCATCAGCCACTGAATGAAGGTTGTTTCCCAGACTCTCTGGTCATGGGATTGAAGGCTGGCACTCCCAAGATCTATGTCTAAATTCCATATATGAGAGAGTACATGCCATGTTTCTCTTTTTGTGACTGGGTTACCTCACTCAGGATGGTTTCTTCTAGTGGTGGCCATTTGACTGCAAATTTCAGGATTCCATTGTGTTTTTCTGCTGAATAGTACTCCATTGTGTAAATATACCACATTTTCTCTAACCATTCTTCAGTTGTGGGGCAACTAGATTGCTTCCAAGGTCTGGCTATTACAAATAATGCTGCTATGAACACAATGGAACAGATGACCTTGTTGTATGAATGTGAATCTTTTGGATATATGCCTAAGAGTGGAGTTGCTGGGTCTTGTGGTAGGTTTATTCCCATTTTTCTGAGGAATCTCAATACTGATTTCCAAAGTGGTTGTACTACTGGACAGTCCCATCAGCAGGGGAGGAGTGTTCCCGTTTAAGCACAACCTGTCCAGCATATATTGTCCTTGGTGTTTTTGATTTTAGCCATTCTAACAGGAGTAAAATGATATCTCAGAGTTGTTTTGATTTGCATTTCCCAGATGGCTAAGGATGTTGAGCACTTTCTCAAGTGCCTCTCAGCCATTTTAGACTTCTCTATTGAGAGTTCTCTACTTAGTTCTGTAGCCTAATTTTAATTGGATCCTTTCGTATTTTGGAGACTTGCTTCTTGAGTTCTTTGTAAATTTTGGAGATCAGCCCTCTGTCAAATGTGGGGTTAGTGAATACCTTTTCCCATTCTGTGGGCTGCCTTTTGGTCTTGCTGACTGTGTCCTTTGCCTTACAGAAAGTTCTTAGTTTCAGGAGGTCCCATTTATTAATTGTTGACCTCACTTTCTGTGCTACTGGTGTTCAAGAAGCTGTCTCCTGTACCAATTAGTTCAAGGGTACCACCCACTTTCTATTCTAAGAAGTTCAGTGTGGCTGGATTTATGTTGAGGTCTTTGATCCATTGGATAGCATTCTTATACAACCCAGCATCCAGTTATGCCAGCACCATTTTTTAAAGATGCTCTCTTGTTTCCATTGTATATTTTTAGCTTCTTTTTCAAAGATCATATGTTCATACATGCATGAGTTAATATCAGGGTGTTCAATTCGATTCCATTGGTCTACCTGCCTATTTTTGTGCCAATACCAAACTGTTTTCAGGACTACAGTTCTATAATAGATCTTGAGTTTAGGGATGGTGATGCCTCCAGATGTTGCTTTGTTGAGTAAGGTTGTTTTGACTATCCTGGGTCTTTTGTTTTTCCATACAAAATTGATTATTGTTCTTTCAAGATCTGTGATGAATTGTGCTGATATTTTAATGGGGATTGCATTGAATCTGTAGATTGCTTTTGGCAGGATTGCCATTTTTAATACATTGATCCTACCTATCCAACAGCATGGGAGATCTTTCCATTTTCTGAGGGCTTCTTTAATTTCTTTCTTTGAAGATTCAAAGGTCTTGCAATACAGGTCTTTCACTTGTTTGGTTAGCATTACCCAAAAGTATTTTTTGTTGTTTGTGGCAATTGTAACCTGCCACTATGCTGAGGGTGTTAATCAGCTGGAAGAGTTACCTGGGAGAGTCCTTTGGGTCATTTATGTAAACTATCATAACATCTGCAAATAGTGAAAGTTTGACGTCTTCCTTTCCAATTTGTATCCCCTTGATCTCCTTCTGTTGTAGTATGGCTCTAGCGAGGACTTCTATTACAATATTGAAAAGATATGGAGAGAGTGGACAGCCTTGTCTTCTTCCTTATTATAGCAGAATCGCATAGAGCTTCTGTCCATTTTGTTTGATGATGGCTATTAGTTGGCTGTATATAACTTTTATTGTGGTTAGGTATGTTCCTGTTGTCCCAGATCTCTCCAAGACCTTTATCATGAAGGGGTGATGGTTTTTGTCAAAGGCTTATTCTGCATCAAGTGAGATGATCTTGTGATTTTTGTTTTTCAGCTTGTTTATATGGTGGATTACACTGATGGATTTTCATATGTTAAACCATCCCTGCATCCCTGGATGAAACCTACTTGATCATTGTGAATGATTGTTTTGATGTGTTCTTGGATCTGAATTGCCAGTATTTTATTGAGTATTTTTGCACCAATATTCATGAGGGATATTGGTCTGAAGTTCTCTTAGTTGTGTCTTTGTGTGGCTTGGGGATCAAGGTTATTGAAGCCTCGTAGAAAGAGTTTGGCAAAGACACTTCTGCATCTATTGCATGGAATACTTTGAGAAGCATTGGTGTAAGCTGTTGTTTCAATTTTTGGTAGAATTCTGCACTGAGGCCATTTCGACCTGGGCTTTTTTTTGGTTGGGAGACTTTTGATGCCTGCTTCTATTTCCAAAGGGTTATAGGTCTATTTAAATTGCTTAACTGTTCTTGATTTAACTTTGTCAAGTGATAGCTACCCAGCAAATTGTCCATTTACTTTAAATTTTCAAATTTTGTGGAGTACAGGTTTTCAAAGTATGGCCTGATGATTCTCTGAATTTCCTCAGATTCCGTTGTTATGTCCCCCTTTTCATTTCTGATTTTGTTCATTTGTATATTCACATTCTGCTGTTTGGTAAGTTTGGACAAAGGTTTGTCTATCTTGTTGATATTCTCAAAAAACCAGCTCTTCATTGCATTGATTCTTTGTATTGTTTTCCTAGTTTCTACTTTATTGATTTCAGCCCTCAACTTATTTCCTGGCATCTCCTCCTCTTGGGGGAGTTTAATTCTTTGTGTTCTAGAGCTTTCAGCTGTGCTGTTATTTCTCTAGTATAAATATTCTCCAGTTTCTTCATGTGGGCACTTAGTACTACAGACTTTCCTCATAGCACTGCTTTCAAAGTGTCCCGTAGGTTTGAGTATATTGTGCCTTCATTCTCATTGAATTCTAGGAAGTCTTTAATTTCTTTTTTTATTTCTTCTTTGTCCCAGGAATGGTGCAATTGTGCATTATTCAATTTCCATGACTTTGTAGGTTTTGTGCAATTTGTGTTGTTGTTGAATTCTAATTTTAACATATGGTGGTCTGATAAGATGCATGGAGTTATACCAATTTTTTTATACCTGCTGAGGTTTGATATGTTGTCAAGTATGTGGTCGTTTTTTGAGAAGGTTCCATGTGGTGGTAAGAAGAAGGTATATTCTTTTGTATGTGGATGGAATGTCCTATAGATGTCTGTTAATCCCAGTTGGGTCATAATTTCTATTAGCCCCTTTGCTTTTTTGTTACGTTTCTCTCTGTTATTCCTGTCTAGTGATGAGAATGGTTGTTGAAGTCTCCCACTATAAGTTTGTGGGGTTGTATATGTGATTTGAGTTTTAGTAATGTTTCTTTAACCAACATGGATGCCTTTGTATTTGGGGTATAGATGTTCAGAATTGAAACTTCATCATGGTGGATTTCTCCTGTGATGAATATGTAATGAGTCCTTCATCTCTTTTGATTGATTTTCCTTCAAAGTATAATTTGTTAGATATTAGGATTGCTGCCCCCACTGGTTTCTTGGGTCCATTTGACTGGGACGTCTTTTCCCAATCTTTAACTCTGAGGTAATATTTGTCTTTGAGGGTGAGGTGTGTTTCTTGAATGCAGCAGAAGGATGGGTTCTGTCTTCAGATCCATTCTGTTAGCATGTGTCTTTTTATGGGTGAGTTAAGGCCATTTATATTGAGGGATATTAATGAACATTTATTGCTCATTCTTCTTTGATTTGGAATGGATGTTGATGGTGGAAGTATGTGTGTAATTCCACCCCTTTTTTCTTTTGCCTGTTGGTAAAGTGGGATTATCTACTGCCTATATTTTTCTGTTTGTAGTTAACTTCCTTGGGTTGGAGTTTTCCTTCCAAAACTTTCTGTAGGGCTGGGTTAGTGGATACGTATTGCTTGAATCTAGTTTTATCATGGAATATCTTGTTTTCTCTATCTGTACTGATTGAAAGCTTTGCTGGATATAGTAGTCTGGGCTGGCATCCATGGTCTCTTAGTGTTGGTAGAGTCTATCCAGGACATTCTGGCTTTCAGAGTTTCCATGGAGAAGTCAGGTTTAATTCTGATGGCTTTGCGTTTATATGTTACTTGACTTTTTTCCTTAGCTCCTTTTAATATTCTTTCTTTATTCTGTACGCTTGGGGTCTTGATTATTCTGTGGCAAGGGAACTATTTTTTTGTGGTCCACTCTATTTGGTGTTCTGTAAACTTCTTGTACCTTCATTGGTATGTCTTTCTTTAGGTTGGGAAAGTTTTCTTCTATGATTTTGTTGAATATGTTTTCTGCCCTTTGAGGTGGTTTTCCTAACCTTCTTCTATACCTATTATTCTTAGGTTTGGTCTTTTCATGGCGTTCCATATTTCCTGGATGTTTTGTGTTAAGGATTTGTTGGATTTAAGAATTTTCTTTGGTTGATGAATCCATTTTTCCTAGTGTATCTTCATCATCTGAGATTCTTTCTTCCATCTCTTGTATTCTGTTGATTATGTTTGTATCTGTAGTACCTGACTGTTTGTCCAGCTTTTCTATTTCCAGCCTTCCTTTAGATTGTGGTTTTTTTTATTATTTCTATTTCAGTTTTCAGCCCTTGTACTGTTTGAATTGTTTCTTGCAATTTTTGCTTTGTCTTTTTGTCCATTTGTTGTATTTTATTAATTTTTGGTTTGCTTTTTCTTCCATTTCTTGTATTTTTTGGTTTGCTTTTCTTCCATTGACATGTGTAGCAAGCTTGTTTCTAATTTTTAAAACATGTAATGAATGATAATATAATATAAAGGAATATAGGACAAGTGGTGGAATTATTTTGCCTTAGTTTGGTTGTACTATGTAGTGTCCTTTATATGTGTATGTAATTCATATTTATCTTGATTTCCTGTTACAAAATTCCAAGTAGAAACTTTACCTAGAAATAATTAACTTTGTAAAGGAAGAGTGTGGAATGGTCATTACCAGGTTCTGGAAGTGTCCAGGAAGTGTGGAGTTGCCATCAGTAGTTATAAACAGTACAGTTATATCAGATGTGTGTGTGCTAGAATTCTTTCATGCAATCATGGGAATGCAGATGATAATATTGTATTGTATACTTTAAAACATTTTGGGGAAGGTAAATCATATTGAATCATATACACACGCACACATACACACACACAAATAGCTAATAAAATCCTTAGCACTGAAGCTCTGTTATAAGAAGCAGTTTTACATGCTAAATTTGTACTGATTTCTTCTTTATAAATAAAACTGAAATTCAAAGGCCATCCTAAACTAACACAAATCATCATGTAATCATCATAGACTAGGAAGACTATTTATAAGCCAAGCATTTGTGCGACTCTTTAGCCATATGACAATGTGCATTTTTGTAGACTAACATTTGGCTACTCTGACGTTTCCTAAGGCAACATCTGACTACAGGAAAAACCACAAACTGGAACCACCTAGGCATCACCCATGAAGGGACCATCCAAGGGAAAAACACCTAACACTCCAGCCATTGCAGATAGTATCACAAGATGTTCCTTAACCCAGAACACACCTAAACCCTTGACAAATGTCAGCCAATCAGGGATCCTGAACCTTAGAAATCCCCCAAATTCTGCTATCATAAAAACCCCACCCCAGCTGAGCTCGAGGCTCTCTGATTGTGCCACTGCTTTGGATACACAAAGAGTCCAAGTTAGAGTTTGAATAAAGGCTCTATGCTTTCACATATGGATTTGCTCTCCTTATAGGACTTTGAGGGACTCTAAGACCTAGGCATAAGAGTGACTAACTCTTTTTATATTTTTAACAGTTTGGTTTAAGTTCTTTTGGTTTTTCCTTTGCTGAATGTTTCCTTTTTGTCTGGGTTGTTTTTTTTAATTTTTAAAAATTATTTATTTTGTTTTAAAAACATGAATATTTTGCCTGCATACATATTTGTGTATCACTTGCATGCCTAGTACTGTGGATGTTGGAACAGTGAGTTAGATCCCTTGAAACTGGAGTAATGGATGGCTGTGAGTCACCATAAAGATGCTGAGAATTGACCTCAAGTCAGTCCTCTGTAAGAAAAAACACGTGCTCTTATCTGCCAATTTATGTCTTCAGTCCTGTTGTGTCTTTTCAATGAAAGTACAGTGATGAGAACAACAGCTTCTATATTTCTCTTACGTTTCATTTTAATGTTCTGATAACTGGTAACTGTGTGTGTGTGTACTGATGGGCTAGCTCATATGTGCACATACAAAAGACAGAGACTGATGTTCGATGACTTTCTCTATTTCTTCTATTTTATTTTTTTTAACTCAGAGCTTCCTGTTGTAATACAACAGCTGGTCAGTCACTCCTGAGATTCACATATCTTCCTCTATCCATGATATTATAGTCACCAGGTTTTTACATGGTTTCTAAGAATCAAATCTTGGGTCCTCATACACAGGAAATATTTAACACATTGAGCCAACTCCTGACCTTTGATGATTGACTTTTGATGGAGAAAACCCCTGTCTTTCTAGCTTATTTGTTTCTACCAAAAAGATAATGATGATGACGACTAAAATATAACTTGTTAATGAGCAATTTTACAAATTATTCACTTTGTTTGAAGTACATTCAAATATTAAAGATCAAGATTTACCTTGTTTCCCCTTGCACAAGAGGCATTTTATTATCTGCTACAAATATGAAGACTGACAAATTAGGAATATCACCTATAGCAACATTGCATTTCAATTAACTTAACTATGAATGTGACTTAATAAAAAATTAACTAACAAATGTCAAAGCATAGCTTTTTATATATACAGGAGAAAGTTATCAGTCACCTAAAACATAAAGTGTGAGCTTTACTTTCACGTTTTATCTGCTTGTTTCTGTTTTAAGACAGTGTCACCGATAAGCCTACACTGGTCTCAAATTTGAGATCATCCTTGCTGCATCTCCTGAGTGTTGAATACTTTTAATTCTTGTCTTAAATTTTTATTAGAAATTTGCTTGAGTGGAGAAATTGACAATGAACAGCCCCCAAATCCTACGTAATTGGTATAATTAGATGCTCTAGAAATTTAGAATTGAATGTTTTAGGAAATGTAAATTTCCCTATGTTTTAAAGATACGCATCTACATTTTGTTCATGAACATCTACTTGGTGTAATAGCCACATTTGACATGGAAAAACTAGTTTTAAAAGACTGAATTATGTATAATTGTTAATGTATCTTGCTCTCTTTAATGTCTTAGACACCAATCTGGTTGCTTGTGGTTGTTTATGGTAAATGCTCACCTCTGGATGTTTATTTTAATACATTAAGTGTTTAGACACTGTTAGGTGTCCGACCTGGGTCAAATGGCTGAAGTGCCTGTCAAAGAGGACACTGTTCTTCCCTGGCCCTGACTGAGAGCCAGGGAGACTTAAATAATAGTCAAGCTCAAGCCTGAGGTACACAGCAAGTGATTCCACAAGTGGAACTTCATTCAGTGAGCAATTTAGTACCTCTCAGCAGTTCATGAAACATACTATGAAGCTATTTATGATGTGTAGATCCCACGATTATTGAGGAAGAACAAATCAAAAATAAAGAAATAAATAAAACACACTGAACTTCAACTTAGGACATGATTTGAGAAAAATAGCATAGGGGCCAATATAGAAACAAATCAACTAAGACTATGGTTAACCAAGAAAAGGAAGAAAAAACTGCAGTCAACTGGCACTTAACATACTCTCAGAGTTGTGAGTACCTGTTACTGGTTCCTTCTAGCTAGAAGACCTTGTCCCATATGCTCATCCTCTCAGTGAAACTCAACCCTGGGCTTCACTGCCATTCTCCCAGCTCCTCTGTTCCTTGTGTAAGTCAACCATTCTGGCTATGAGTGAGGGGTGGGATCCTTCCTCCTTTTGGCCTCTTGACCTCTTGGCATTTGGCTCCTGGCTCTTCTCTCTCCATCTCCCCTTCAATTTGCCAGCCATGCTCATTTTGGACTCTCCTAGATGCCTTTGCCTCTGGCTATGCTCGACCTCTTGTGTACTGTGTGCTCTCTTATGTCCATAGTAAAACCTCAACCCCTTAGGAACAGTCATGTGCTCCTTTTAGTTTGTTTGTCATTTAAACACCAGCACAATGGACAAAGTGAAAGACTGCATTTTAGACAGCAACAGAAATGGCAAGGGCACATCACAACAAAGTGTGATCTTTTCCTATATGAATACTGACATAAACGGAAGTCAGTAACAGGAAGATGGATAGAAGCTGAGGATTGAAGCCAGAACGGTAAATAGTTTGTCACTCAAAATCTGACAGCATAAGGTAACTATCTAAACAAACAAACAAAATATTGAATAAGATACCTGTTAATATATCTGTTTGCTAAATTATTTAAGCTTTATTGGATACTTGGTACCCATGAAGTTAGTTAAGATGAGAAAATATGTTTGCTGCATGGTCCTCCAAGATATCTCTGAGAGTTTAAGATGAAAAAAACCAGGTTATTCTACTCTATGCTCAGCTTTCCATTCCTTACACCCCGGTTCCATTCCCAACTTGCTTTTTTTTTAATAAATTATTGTTATTTCTTCAGTTAAGTATTCAAATAATTTAGAAGTTATAGTGCAATGAATGTAGAGAAATATTTACTAATCATAATCAAATTAGATCATATTTGATCATAATGCCAAGCAAGTCTATTCAAATCTAGAAAGGAAACTGATGATGAAACATTATGAAAATATCTCTTATGTTCTTAGAGACTGGAACTTTTGTTGGACCTGACAGGGTTAGCAATGTGCCTTGATGTCAGTTAACACCTGACTGCTCTTCTACTATGTACTCAGCATGTGTGTTTAACCTACTTTTAAGAACACAATGCAATTATTAGTTTTAATTGTCTTTGATTTCCCATGTAGTCAACTTTTAAAGCCTAACCTAATATATAGCTATCATCTTAAAATGTGTATTCTTCCATGCTCTGACCCAGACCCAGAACAATGCATGTATTTCATTTTCTGAAAACAAATACAGTGATTGAAAGCAATCTTATAAAACAAACATCTATCATAGTGGTTGAATGAGACACTTGGATACTGGTTGGGAAACACTGGTGATATTCATTGGCTGGGTCAGTTGAGATCAGCTGGAGCAAATCACTTAATCCCTTGTAAAACTGGGTCATGATTAATACAATTATCCCATCCCTTCCTTGTGCAATTCTTTCTGTGCTGTTGACCAAGGACAAAACACTTTGTTAGGGACAGACACAGGATAGGTAAACACAGTCACACCAGACAGGAACACTCAGACACACTGGACACACACAGATAAAAACTTATGCACACAGAATCACATGAGCAGATACAAGGACAGAGTCCAAGACAGCCTTCAGTAGGGACAGATTCAGACTCAGACAACAGGCAGAGGATGGAAGACACAGGGAACAGGATGCAGAGAACTCAAATCTGTGCTCTCTCTTTGGTAAATGACTCCATTGGGGGAAGTGCTTTAATTTCTTTCTTTAATGTGACACCAATGCATTACTGGTAACTCATGTACTTCATACATGCATTTCCACAACCCATGTGAGGAACATGTGAGGAGCATATAGGATAGAGGAGAAACAGCAAAGAAAAGTCAGGCAGAAAACATCAAAACAGGCAGGTTTTCAAATAACAGATTCCAGTTTCTGTAATAAGGATTGTCACAGCCCACAGACTGTTTCAGCCATCACCCTGTCTGTGGCCCCCAAGGTTAACACATCTACTCTAGCAGCTGGCTGGGATTGGTGCACTGTCAGTTGTAAACAAAAGGAAATATTTTATTAATATAGAAAGATTTCCATAGCTCCATGTGCAGACTGAAAGCAAAATAGTTTTCCTTATTTATTTGTTATGATCGAGCCTAGCAATTCGCTAAAATCTTTGAATTAAAAGGCAAAGTTAAAAACTTGACTTTCATAAACCTGTTATTTATTGTTTACATAGGTATATAAAATAGGCACAGAAGTTAAATATTTACTCTTATGAATCATAAAAAATATTCATTTAAAATAATCATTTGGCATTCTTTTTTTTACTATTTGTTTAAAAAAAAGTAAATTTGCTCACCAATGAGATTTTTACAGAAATAAACTAAATTTTTGATATTTACTGTAGTAATGTAGGCTGTAGAACATCTTAAATGATTTCAGAAGAAATAAATAATTTTAGAATCAGTGTTACCCAGCCACTTTACATTAAATACATAGCACAATATGGCAGAATATATGGAGACTCATCATAGATATGTTTGGCAATTGTGTCCTAAACACAAGCCAAAATTCCACTAGTGATTTTTAAAAGAAATTTAAGTCATAAATTCAAATGGCAACTTTTAAATTCCAACATTTAATACAATAGAATCTAAAGACATACTTACCTGCTGAGGAGTAAGAGTAGGAAAATATTCAAATCTTCGTTTCCCATAATAAAACCATTATGGTACTATAAGAGCTGAAAAATATATAGTAAAAACAGTACAATTCATAAGATACTGCATATGCCTATCTGAACTGGGGTATTTCAGGTGGTGCCTATTTGTGTTGCATGGCTTACAAAATGCACAGTGTGAATGACCATTGAATAGATGCATGTTCAGTGTTCAGAACTAACTAAGGTTGTCTCAAGGTCATTACAGTGTTACTGCTCAGGTAATGCCACCAGAAACACCTTGGATTAATTTGTATTGGTTGACTTTGGATATTTAGTTATGTTCTGTTGTTGTGACCATAGTGTAAGAAGAGAGGTCCTAACATAACAGGCTTACAAGGGGACATTTTCCCAAGTCAGCCTTAAGGGAAGCTGATACTCTAGACCTAGTGCACGGGGGTGTGGGACAAAAAGAATGGACTTGTTGCTATGAGATTAAAGGGACGATCAGAACTCTCCTGAGTAACAGAGTCTCTCTGAGGGATGCTGGTGAAATGGAGAAATACCGATAAAGAGAGAGAAGACACACAGTGGTGGCCTGTGGAAGCTGGGTGTTCTAACATGTACTAATGTTTGTGTAGCAGCAGCTCCAACTATAACACCATAGCTCCAGTCCATGGGATCTTATTTTAAAATTATGAAATTCACTTTTTTATTCTTACAATTATTAGAAAAAAGTAAGTTATGGTAAGGAGTTTATGATATTACCTATTAATAATTATGAAACGACATTTAATATAATCATTGCATTATCTTTAGTATACTCCCCAATGAATAAAGTGCTGTTATAAAGGGAATAAATAAGTTTTTTACCATGTATTCTCTCATATGTCAAATCTAAATTTTTTCATACTTAATTGTTGATTAATATTATTCATCTTCATATATGATTAAAATGTGCTGTGGTCATGGATACCCCTATTTCATTTCACGTTACATTCTCCTTCCTGGTAACACCCTTCCTCTTCAGTTTTTCCCCATCCTATTCAAGTTCTGTGTGTGTGTGTGTGTGTGTGTGTGTTTGTGTGTTTATGTTCATGCATGTGGGCTTGCACTGTGTAAGTGCATATAGCTCTTGAGCAAGTAGCCACAGGTGCAATGTCTATGTCATGTACAAAAGATGACATCGTGTAACACTTAACTTCATCTTCTAAATTTTACAATCCTTGCACTCCTCCTGTGGCTATTCCTAGGGATGAAGAGGTCATGAGAGAGTACTCAATGGCTGTCTATTCTCAGTACTCTGAACAGTCCAGAGACTCTGTTTTGACCATTGCCAATTGCACAGAGACTTTTCACAATTACAGGAAGGAAGGAAGGAAGGAAGGAAGGAAGGAAGGAAGGAAGGAAGGAAGGAAGCAAGGAAGCAAGGAAGCAAGGAAGCAAGGAAGCAAGGAAGCAAGGAAGCAAGGAAGGGAGAGATGAAGGGAGGGAGGGAGATAGAAAAAGAAAGGAAAGGAAGGGAATAAGGGAGGGACAAAGAGAGGAAGAGGGAAAATGAAAGGAAAAGAGAAAGAGATAAGGAAGAAAGGAGGGAAGGAAGTAAGGAAGGAAGGGAGAAAATAAAGCAGATTCTAGGCCAGAGAAATGACTGAGATCTAGAAGGAAACCTAGGCAAAATGCACAAAGTCCTGGACATATGGATAGCATTTTGAGACTATCTGTTAAGCACCATTTGTGCTCCGAATAAAATATTCACCCTAGAGCTAACTCAGAGTACAAAGTCTATAATGAACAAAACCTTCCACAACCGGGAGATAAAAATTGATCTGAGATGTATACTGATAATCCTGACAATAAAACACTAATATTAGAAAAAGTATGTAAGATATTGTGTAATTTACAATGTAGATGTTGGGCATTTTAGTGATTTAGGATGTATATTTAATACAGAAAGTCAAAAATAGGTACTTCCTGAAATGTGTCCAAGAAATTTCTTTGGAAAGCAGCACACTGAAACTGTCACTCATCCTCGCCTAAGGGGCAAACGATGGCTTCAGAAGTAAGGTTATTTCCTTGAAGCAGGATGGGAGGTTACTAACACAGCTAGCTCCTTTGGCTTATACTGTGTTTTACTCACAAGTTGAGATTGCCCTTAGCAATTATTTTAGAATATGGGCTATGGACCAAGTAAATGAGAATCACCAGGAATAAGTTCTAAAATTGCATGCTCCTGTGCCCACTCCAGGCCTGAGGATGTAAATTGTTAATAATATTTCTACATGAAAGTTTAAGAAATGGGACCATGCTGTGGAGCAACTTCTCTCCACTCTTTAGAGCAGCGAATAAATGTTATTTTTATCTGAAACTGTAGAGATTTGTACGTTCTGCCATACCAAGTGTAGAGGATTTAAACAATGGTTAGGAAGTTTTCTTAATTCTAATAGAACCATGCTATTATTTAAAAGCTGCCTTTAGGCAGAGTACTACAAAAGCAAGTGGTGATTGTTCCTCTCAAATCTAAGCAAGCCCTGGAGCTGGCAAGAAACTGAGAAGGAGAGATAGACTACATAGTGTTGAGGAATATTGCTTTAACTAAACAAGAGTGTATTATATTTGTTTATAGTGCAATTGTTTAATTAAGGGAGGCGTGTTGCTGTTTTACCTTGCCTACCTAAGGCATATAATTGGTGTAACAAAACACTAAATGTCCAGTAGCTAGTAAGGAGAGGGATAGGTGGGCCTGGAAGGCAGAGAAAATGAGTAAGAAGAAAAATCTAGGCTCGGGGAATGCTAGAGAAGAGAGAACTACGGGGAAAAACAAGGAGATTCCTGGGACCAGAAACCAGACAGCCACTAACCAGATAGGGAGGAAACAGGAAAATAAGATGTATAGAATGAAAGATTAAAAGCCCTGAGGTAAAACATAGAGAAAGAAAAACAGATTAAGATAAGAGCTAAGATAAGGCTGAGCATTCATTACTAATAACAAGTCTTTGTGTCATGATTTGGGAGCTGGTTGGTGGCCCCACAAAAAAGCCTGATACACCACAGTCATGTAACAGTTATGGAAACATAGGAATAACTGAGAACAAAATAACAAAAACATCAGAAACAATGATGGAGACTGTGCAAGATCCTAGTCTATAAGAAGAAGTGTCCTAGCCATGGGCTCCCAGCAAGTGAGATGGAAGACCTGTCAATCCAATCACGAAGACACCAGAAAGCCTCGCTGTATCTGCTTCAAGATCCTAGCATGTGAGATGGATGTGTCGTACCCACGTGCTTCTCAGTCAGTGAGAGCAAAGACCTGTAAACACAAGTGTGGGAGAAGTAGCCTGGTAACTTTGCATCTGTGCTTGGTATCTCATTCACAGTGCCCAGGGAAATTAGTTCTTGCCTGGTTGTCAACCTTTGATGACCAATAATAAGGTTCTGACTCCAAAGCTGCCTCTTTAGTACTTAAGGGGAGTGGCTACACTGAGAAGCATCAAAATTGATGCAGGTATGTTTGCTAGAACCTTTAGTTTCCCCATTCATCCAAATTGCACACAATTAATGTGACTATTGTGAAAAGTCAGTGAAGTATGAAAAGCCATTTGCAGTCAATAAAGGGAAACATAGTATTTGACACTTAAGAGCTATACCCATTGTAATTCACTAGGTGACTCAAAAGTCTGATGTATTACTTAGTGTTTACTAATGGTCACAAAATAGGTACTAGCAGAAAGTCACAAGCTATCACTGAGAAATGCAAATGATTGTAACAAAAAATTCTCAATGAAGTGATTGAAAACAGAGTACTTGAAAGAAGTTAATCTCTCAGAAGAAGAAATCAAAATAAACATGTATAAAATAAACATCCTTGGATAGTATAAAGTGAAGGAGGGATTAAAAAACAAAACAAAGGGAAATCATCCATGTATAGTAAAAATCTGAGTCATTGGATATTAGAAATTCAAAAGTTGGAATAATAGCAAAACACAATGATTGTGTTATAACTTTAAAAGATTAACAAACTTAATATCATTAAAATAATTTTAAAAGCTCAACAAATACCTTACTTCATAATTAGCCTAAATTTATAAGGAGATTGAAAACATAAAGACAATAAGACTTACTAAGGAGAAAGGTTCCAGGCACCAATAGCGTGGAAGCATATAGAAATTGTTTATTTTTTCTAAAACTCACTAACTTGACACTAAAGAGGGTAAAACCTTTTCAACTTTGTATATAGTGACTCTCTCTAATTGCTTTCTTCAAGTCTGCAATAAAATTAAAATGAAATACAAATGCAATCAATACATGCGGAAATAAATTAGGCAACCTCTCTAGCAGGAGTGTTGTATGCTTTTTGTGGAAATCCTATATTATTATCTTTCTTTCTTCCTTCCTTCCTGCCTTCCTTTCTTCCTTCCTTCCTTCCTTCCCTCCCTCCCCACTCCCCCTCTCTTTCTTTCTTCCTTCCTTTCTTTCTGTGTTAATTTCTCTTTCCAATTTGGCATTGCATCATCACCCCATGAACAATTCTTTCTCCACTAAGTTGGGGGCAGCCTAATGTACTTTACCCAGTGAAATCCTGCAAGGGTGGCAATGAGCCTGGACTCATAAAACAGGTATGTGTTTCCTTGGAATCTTAACGCTGGTTGCTAGAGTATGAATGGCGAAGGCCTGTGACCCAGATTTGAATGAGACACTGGTTGTCCCAAGGTGGCATTTACTCTTGAATCCCATGACTTTCACAAATGTGATAGTTTCCATTTCAGTGAGAAGTCATGTCATGATGGTTTGCCAGAGACTATTCCAATTATTATCAACTAGTCTTCAACTGCAGGTTTTAAATTCCTTCAGACCATTCAAATAGAAATATAAAGGTCTTGGTCCTCTGGGAGCCTTTGATGCTTCTCTTAATTCAAGCTGTCAGTCTTTTTGAGATGGGTCATTGCATTTCCTGCACTTATCAGTTTCCTCTGTAAAATCATTTTTATATCCATACAGTCTTTTATTTGAAGATTTCTCCAACATAAACACACACACACACACACACACACACACACACACACGACAGACATACATACTGGTTTGTTTTCAAAGTATAATTCCTATGAAATTTCTTGAATGCTCTTAAATGTTGCAATGGAACTTACATGGAGCAATAGAAAGAGTAACTTTTTAAGGTGAGTTTAAGGTAAATACACTGTTGCATATGTGTAGTTACCTTTTGTCTTCAAGAAAATAAAATATTACAGAATTGCTCTAGCACAAAGTATAAAAGATGGTGGACTTCAAACTCGATCTCCTGGAAGAGCAAGCCTGGGATGAGCTAATTTCCTAATTTAAACCATAGTTTCTCATGATATTTTTTTCAAAAAGTTTATTTTCTTCATGGGGAAATGCCCTTGTGTATATGTGTTTCTCTTGTTGGTTTAGTAAAACAATGATTGGCCTGTATCCAGGCAGAAAGTATGGGCAGGGTGACCAGACGAGGAGAAGTTTGGAAATAGGAAAGCAGAGAGTGAGCCACTAGAGAGACACCATGTAGCCACTGAAGGAGTAACAGGTCTGGGAACTCTCCAGTGTGGTGTGACTGTTTCTAGGCCTGGCAGGTCCAGCTGCCCTTCTCTGCCCTAAAGAATCACATAGACACTATATTAATTATGAAACTGTTGGCCGTATTTCCATGTATCTTGGCTTACTGGGAAACACTGGGCCTGCTATATGACTGCTCAGCATATCTAGATAGAAGAGAGTGATTTCCTGTTTGTCCCTGTTTATATCCTGATTCTAACAAACTATATCACATCCTGCCTGTCTGAACAGACCACCAGACCTCTATGGTTAGCTATGCTCAGCTATGTCACTTTGTGGGATGTAATGATGACTCCTCTCTGCCTACACTTCCCAGAATCCTCCTTATCTCTTAGTCCTACCTATAATCCTGGCTGACCAATCAGTGTTTTATTCATCAACCAATAAGATAAACATAATATACAGAAGAACATTCTCCATCACTCCAGTAACATAAGAACATGAAGAAATACATAGATTAATAGACACAGTTTAATAATTAAGAGAGCTAACCAGTAAGAAGCTTAAGCCATCGTCCAAACAGTTTATAATTAATATAAGCCTCTATGTGTTTATTAGGGGCTAAATGGCCATGGGACAAGACAGAACAGAAATTCCATCTATATTTATTCACTGATAAAAACCTATCTACTGGGGTATGACTAGGTTAACGACCATAAATCAGCAGAAGGAAGTCAGATTTAGGATGGGTTTTCCAGGGTTAAAAGGAAGGCTTCTCATCCTTAGGTCTAATTTAGGAGTCATCACACCATTAGGTCCTAAGTTGATCAGGATATGCACTTTTCATATCATTTTCCAAAAGACATCAAACAATACAACTAATGCACTCCAGAGAGCCTTTTATTATAGCTGTACCTGCCTGTAAAGTATGGGACCTCCTGAAACTGAGAAGCTTCTGTAAGGCAAAGGACACAGTCAGCAAGATAAAAAGGCAACCCACAGATTGGGAAAACATATTCACTAATTCCACATCTGACAGAGGGCTGATTTCCAAAATTTACAAAGAACTCAAGAAGCAAGTCTCCAAAACAACAAACGATCCAATTAAAAAGTGGGGGACTGAAGTAAATAGAGAATTTTCAATAAAGGAGTCTAAAATGACTGACAGACACTTATGAAAGTGCTCAACATCCTTAGCCATCAGGGAAATGCAAATCAAAAACAACCCTGAGATATCATCTCACTCCTGTCAGAATGGCTAAAATCAAAAACACCAATGACAGCTTATGATGGAAAGGATGTAGAGAAAGGGGAATAGTTGTCCATTGCTGGTGGGAATGCAAACCTGTACAGCCACTATGGAAATCAGTATGGAGATTCCTCAGGAAAATGGGACTCAGTCTACCATAAGACCCAGCAATTTCATTCTTAGGCATATACCCAAAAGATGCTCATTCACACAACAAGGATGTCTGTTCCACTATGTTCATAGCAGCATTATTTGTAATAGCTAGATCCTGGAAGCAACCTAGATGCCCCACAACTGGAGGGTGGATAGAGAAAATGTGGTAGATTTACACAATGAAGTACTACTCAGCGGGAAAAAAAATAGAATCTTGAAATTGGCAGGCAAATTGATGGCACTAGAAGAAACCCATTTCCAAAAAGACAAACATGATATGTACTCACTCATATATGGATTTTAGACATGGATCAGGGGTATGTCAGCCTACAATTACAGTGCCATTGAGTCCAGGAAAAAGGGAGGTTCCCAAGAGAGATGCATGATACCCTAGAGAAGTGAAATGAGCAAAGATCTCCTGAGCAGTTTGGGAATATTGGCAGAGGAGAGAGGGCACCAGGAAAAAAGAGAGGGAGATAAGAGGAGGGGAGAAGCAAACATAGGGTAGCAGGAAGATTGAATCGGGGTCAGAACAGAGGAGAGCCAGATGAGAGGTATCATATAGGTTTGAGGAGAGAGCTGACACTAGTGAGATCTCCAGAGATCTACAAGGAAAACACCAACTGGCAAACTAAGCAATAGTGGAGAGACCACATTAATTGCCTCTCCTTGATGATAAGGTTGATGACCTTACATCTTATATGCCATCCTAGAACCTTCATCCAGTGACTGATGGAAGCAGAGATAGATACCCACAGCTAAACACTGAACTGAACTCCTGGAACCTAGTGACAGAGATGGAGGAGTGATGAGCAAAGGGGTCAAGACTATGATGATGAAACCCACAAAGACAGCTGACCGGATAAGGAAGAGCTCTTGAATCCCAGACTGATGGCTGAGAGACCAACAGGAGACTTATCCAGACTCCATGACTGTAGTGCCAGGGAGGAGGCCACAGAAATCACTGGGGCCTTGGGTAGTAGATCAGTGTTCACCATGGTTTATGAATGAGCTTTGGGAGCCCATTCCAAATAGAGGGATGCTCTCTCAGCCTGGACACATGGGAAAGGGCCTTGTTTCTGCCCAGGATGAAATGACAGACTTTAGAGATCCCCCAAGGAGGGTCTCACCCTCCCTGGGGAATGATGTGGGGATTGGGTGGGGGGTTCGGGGGATTGGTGGAGGGGGCAAGGGAGGAATGGTGGGAGTGGGAGCTGGGATTGACATGTGAAGCATGCATGTTTCTTATTTAAATAAAAACATATATTGAGAAAAAATAAGTATCATTTCCCTAAAAATTATTAATTATGTGTTAACCAAAAATCTATGGTACTCTAAGTACATTGGACTTATGTGTAAACGAAATTTGACTTGTGAAAGTTTGACAGCTCTGAGAGTTTTCACAGGAAAAATCACTTCACATTAATATAGACTGATAATCTTTATCTTATTTGTGTTTTTTCAAGCTTCAACGCTTTAAGTATTCATGTATGAATTGAATTTTTAGTTCTAATGGTTACTGAATTATTTTAATAAAATGTAAGAAAGTTATTTATTCTTAATTAAAAGACAAAATTCTGCAACAATAAATAGAATACTTCTGTGTATTACACATGAGTAAAATGTAATAATTAGGTAAGATGAAACTCTATTTAATAATGATATGAATACATAAACAGAATTGTAAATTTAACCATAGAACAATTTTTATATAACATATAAAGAAAAATTTTATGATTGCTTGAAAGAAAATACGACCCACAAGTATTGGCTTTAATAGTGGTGTGTCTTTGTTGGAGTAGGGGTGGCCTTGTTAGAGATTGTGTTACTGTGGGGGAGGGTTTTGAAAACTTCTTTGCTTACTCAGTGCTCAATGTGATACACAGACTCTTTGTGTTGCTTATGGATCAAGGTTTAGAACTCTCAGCTACTTCTCCAGCATAATATCTACCGTGTTATTATAGGTATGGTCCTGTTGGAGGATGTTTGACACTGTGGATGTGGGCTTTGAGGTCTCATAAATGCTCAAGTCACAGCCAGTGAGACGGTTCACTTCCTGTTGCCTCTGGATCAAGTTGTAGGACTCTCAGCTCCTTCTCCAGCATCATGTCTGCCTTCATGCAGCCATGTCCCTCCATGATGATAATGGACTAAACCACTTAAACTGCAAGCCATCCAGTCAAATGTTTTCCTTCATAAGAGCTGCTGTATAGCAATAGAAACCATAAGACAAATGTCTGGATTATTTTGTCCTTACCATGCTGTAAGATCTAGAACAAAGTCATGTTACACTGTCTACTGTTTCTAGTTATAGTACAGTACCTGTAGTGGTTTGAAAAGATAGCCCCCAAAGGAAGTGGCATGATTAAGAGATGTGGCCTCATTGGAATAGATGTGGTCTTGTTGGAGAAAGTGTGTGACCATGGAGGTGGGCTTTGAAGTCTAATATATGCTCAAGCCACAGCCAGTGAGATGGTTCACTTCATGTTGCTTCTGGGTCAACATGTAGAAATCTCAGTTACTTCTGCACCATGTCTGTCTGAATGCCATGGTGTTAATGAACTGAATCTCTGAAGCTGTAAGTCACCCCAATTAGTGTTTTCCTTTAGAAAAGATGCTGTGCTCATGGGGTCTCTTCACAGCTATAGAAACCAGAAGGCAAATGTCTGAATCATTTTCGAAATACCACATTAAAAACTTGTTAGTATTCATTCTTTAGAATTTTCATGCATGTATGTAACATATTTTGACCACATATACAGGTGGGTGCAATTTCCACCTGAGACACATCCAAATGCACATTAGCACCTCTGTGTATGAAGAGGGGGGTCAAAAGAAATTATTAGGTATTCATTTCTGTTGTTCTCTGCCTTATACCCTTAAGGGAGGGATCTCTCATTGTGTTTCAGTTGGGGTTTCTATTGCTTTGAAGAAATAATATGACCACATTTTAAAAGGAAAACATTTCATTGGACCTGGTTTACCTTTTCAGAAGTTTAGTCCATTAGCAACATGGCAGAAGCATGGCACCACACAGGCAGACAGAAGAGAAAAACACACTGTTTTATCTTGAACTTCTGAAAACTCAAAGTCCACACCCAATGACACACTTCTTCCATTTAGGTCATACCTAATCTGACAAATGCACACCTCTTAATAGTGGCAGCTTCTATGAGCATATGGGGGCCATTTTCATTCAAACCACTACACACTGGATCTAGAGTTAGGCTGGTTACAACAAGCCCAGGGACTAACTTGTCTTTACTCCTTCACTCTACAGCAGTGGAGTTATAAGAATGCAGGTTAGTGCTATCTTTTCTACAAGGAAGTTGGGGGTTTGAACTCAGGTTCTTCCGCTGGTCTAACCAGTGATCTCAAACCACTAGACAACATCCTCAGTTGACTTTTTAGCACAATCATTAAAATGTTTACATTCTCTAAACCATAGGGCATTTTTAGGCATTAAACTCATACAGGATTGAAGTTTTTTTTTTCAGAAAGAGATTCTTATCCCTTTAACTGTTATACTGATATTTAAAGGGAAATTTCTATATCAATTGTCAATCCAGTAAGAATAAAATAGGGAAATTACACCATCAAAACCAGAAATGTGATGCAAAAATTACATAGGGATTTCTTTTTATATGCCTAATACATATTTTCCCAAGATAATAATGCGGGTACATAATGTGTACATGGGATGGAAGCATAGTAATGTATATAAAAAATTTATGTTATATTCATAGTTATATGCATTAAAATCATTTTCTGATGTCCAGTTTTCTAAATACTTTACAAAACGTATCTAATTATATGAACATATTAAAACAAAATTAGTTTGATAAAGCCATCATACTTCAATTATTTGGATGAATACATACCCTAATTTAGAAAAATCTTCATAACAGAAATTTCTCATGTGACTATTTAATATCAAATTTAAAAAATCCTAAAGTTTGTGTTAAATAACATAATAATGCTGATTTTTCTTTTTACTGTATGTACATATGAAACTGTAAATAGGATGCTTAAGAGGATATATCATATTTCAGGAATATTCAAATATATATTTTAAATGCTAATATTTATTTTGTACTTGATTTGGTTATTTTATTGTGATAAATTCATCTTGATTCTTTATGTCCATTGTTTTGCTATTTCAAAAAACTACAGACTACAGATTGGTGATCAGAATTTTTCTTTAAAAATTTGCTTTAATATTCATGAGTGTCTATTATGAGAACCCAGTCAGAGTAGTTTTCTGTAAGACCTGTTAATATTATGAAAAATTTTACCCAAGCTATTAATAATATGATGAAATGTTTTTGGTAGTTGGACTCAAACCTTATTTTAGAATATTTATTTTTCTTTAGTAAGAAGCAGATTTGCTAGTGTTCTTGATCTACTAGTCTCATTACTTGCTGAATCTAATAAGAGAAACATTTTGTTAGCTAAAAAGAGTACTCATGCAGGATTTGCTTTGTTAAGCTATTCTACCTCTGAGAGCAATAAAACTGTTCTGATATTAAATAAATGAAATGAAAATTACAAAGGAAATTAAATACAGAAGTCAGGAAGAATAATAAATAGTACATTTTAATGTTATGTTATTATTTGTGTTTATATGTAAAAACTTGTTACATGTCATAAGTTGATATATGGAATATTAGAAGTATATTGAATTTCCTCAGTGGAAGGGTAAATAAACATTTATTATGTATAGCAAATGCTTTTAATATATGTTCATGATGACATCTTCATGGGATAATTAGTGGGAAATTTAAAGTTTTCTTTTTAAAATACTTCAGTTCCATATCTCTTATTTTTGTTATTTATTTTTAAAGGGAATTTATTAAGTGGGGATTTTTGTTGGGTATATGAATATATTGTGCAATTATGTGCATATGTCAAAAATGTATTATTTGCTATGTAAAGACATTACATATTTTCTATTGATAAGAAAATGTATATTTATACTAAAGGGTATTTGAAAATACATGATGTTTTAAGGAATTTATATGTTTTACATTATCTTAAACACCTTAAACAGAATCATGTCAGTAAGTTTTGGTAGAATTGTTACCAAAGGATTCAAAATTCACAGTGAGGTCATAAATCCCATATTTTTTGGTCCTATTCTGTTTCCAGTAGTACTTCTGACCCACAGAACTAACTTGCTAATACTCTCAGTTTGTATCACCATTTCATGATCTAATTCTGATGATGTATGAAGCACAACTCTTAACATTTCAAATTAGGGCTGTGCTAATTACTCTAAAAACTCTCACCTCTTTGAATCTTTTTGTTTTCTTTTTTCCTTTTATTGATTCTTAATGGATTTTACACCATGCATTCTGATCCCATTATCTCCCTGTCTCCTTGTATCTGTCCTCTGCCTTTGAGACCTCCCCACATCAAAACCAAATTTAAAAAACAACAACCAACCAACAAACAAACAAACACAAAGAAAAAAGCCCAACAAAAGCACAGAAATGAAAAATCTTGTTGTGGAAGCTATGGTGTGGCCCATTGAGTCACACAGTTTATCCTTCAGTCCATTCATCTTTACTTGCTGGTGTTCAATGCCCTGGGTTGCTGGTTTCATTCCAGTCTCTGGTTTCTGCTGTCCCACTAAAAATGGATTCTCACTGGGGCTCCTCTTGGATATTCTGTTGTTGTCCTGTGTCATGGAGATCCTGCTGTTTTGAACCTGTAGGTTTCTTCCCTTCACAAGCTCCAGCAGTTTATAGATGAGGTAGGTGTTGGACTGGGACAACTCATAGTCCTGGTTCCAGCCCTGGGTGGTGGGTGTGTTGGACGGCTCATTAGCTTTCCCTCATCGTCACTAAGTGAGCTCTCCAGCACTACTTCAGCTATCACCTGGTACAACCTACTGCAAGGAACTGGGCCAGTTCTCCTGTTCTCCAGGCTTCAGATCCGGGTCTGCCTCACTGGTGTCACCAGGGCAGCTTTATTGTTATGCCCACGCAAAGTGCAGTGTCCTCTCTCCTGATAGCTGTATGTGGGATATGAGGGTGTAATGAGGTCAGCTCTCCTGCTCTCATGTCCACAGGGCTGGCTTTCCTGAGTCCTGACATGGGAGGGGTGGGAGTGGCTAGGTAGGAATGGGGTGGGGGTATCAGTGCTTTCATGCCTTCCTGCCCTCAGGGTTATCTCACCTGTGTCCTTGACCACAGGGTCAGATTTAGTGCACTACCCAGGTAAGGCGCATGTCTACAGTGAGTGGGGTCATATTTCCCAATTGAAGAGGGGAGCTCTCTCCTGAGTGCTAGGACTAGCTTCCCTGATGAGGTTTCCAGCAATGACCAGGGTCAGCCATCCCAGGGCCAGTGAAGGGCAGGGCCTTCTCAGTACAGCATGGTTCCAACAACCCCCATGATAACATGGGTCATGGACATCACAACATACCCTAGCTGTAGCAAGACCATGGACTCCAACATGGTCCTTGGCAGCAGTTCAGTTCTGGACACCACCACAGCCCTGATGGCAGCACAGGCCACCTAGAAGAGCATGGTCCCAAAGCAGCATGACTATCAGACACCAACATGGCTCCAGGTGGTAGCCCAGAAGCCCCTGTCATTGCCATGGTATTCCATGGTCTCAGGAGCCACAGACATAAACACAGACCCTGACTGTGGCAGGGCCGTAGACCCAGGCATGGCCCCCAGTTGTAGCCTTGGTCCAGAAGATACCATGACCCCAGTTGACAGCCCTGGCCACCCAAATTACCTGGCCAAGGTGGAGCTGGGGAGTAGGGTGTCGACACAGCCCCCAGACACCAACATGTTTGTGGTTCAGACTCCCATTCATCCGTGTGGCCCTTGGTGCCAACATGGGCCAGAGAAAGACCAGATGTAGCAGATCAGGGACCCAGACATGGTCCTCATCTGTGGCTGGGACCAGATTGTCACCACTGCCCCTGGTGGCTGTGCAGGCTACCCAGATTTGCATGGCCCTCATGCTAGCATGTCCTTCAAACACCAATGTGGCCCCAGGCAGTGACACAGACTAGAAGGCCCAGTATAACTCCAGTGGTAACAAGAGCCACAGACATAAACACAGGCCCCATATGCTGCTCTAGAGACTGGGACTGATGGGGTAAGTCCTTCTGTATGCTGTGGATATAGGTTTCTCTTACTGGTTGGTGAATAAATGTTGATTGGCCAGTAGCCAGGCAGGAAGTATAGGTGGGTCTATCAGACTAGGAATGCTGGGAATGCGAAGACAGAGGTTTGCTAGAGAGATGCTATGTAACCACTGGAGCAGTAACATGCCAAAGCATTACAGGTAAGCCACAGCCTCATGACAATACATAGTTTAATTAAATGGGTTAATAATTAAGAGATAGCTAACCAATAAGAAGCCTGAGCCATAGGTCAAATAATTTATAATTAATATAACCTCTGTGTATTTATTTGGGACTAATGGCTGTGGAATTAGGCTGGACAAAGGCCTCCTCTGCTGCTCTAGAGCCCGGGACCAAGACCCTTTTTAAATCTTTGATTTCTTTTAGTATTATTCAGTAAACTTTGATATTGGGAAAAATCTGTTATTCATGGGTCTGACTTGAGACTGTGTATTAGGGTGAGATTTGTTTCCAATGATGACAACATCTTTAAAGTGTTCAAAATAATTTGGAATCAATATCATTTTTGGATAATGCTATTTTGAATTTTCTGATTAATTATAATGGAATGAAAGTAAAAAACATTATTTAGAAAACACATTTTCCTTTAGAATAAAAAGTGATCAATATAATTCTGTATCAAAGTGGTAAGATTTGAAGACCAATTCATGATGGTTATACTTCTTATCAAAGAGAAAATTTATATGCACAAAATAAAGGAATGTATTCACAGTTAACATAAATTGTTCTTCACAAAAATATTTTTAAGATGCAATTACACTGTGGATCTGCAGAAATATTTGTAGGGTTTTGATAATCACAGTTTCAATTAAGATTTGTGGGATTTACTTCTTTTCTGATACAATTTTAAATTTTAACTGTCCTAGGAGTAATTCTTGACATATTTCCCTTACCAAAGTCTTCTTAATTTAAAAAGAAGCCTCTTTTAATGTTATCACCCACTTCATTAAATTGTATTGTCACATTACAATAAAAATCCCATTTCATCTTCTTCAATGTTAAGCCTTTTTCTACATTTAAAGGAACTTGTTAATATGTCATATTTCAGTTTCACACAGTGGGTTTTAGTAAATTTCATTTTTCTTTAATGTCTTATATGGATTAAAAAGAGACTTTTGAATTCTGTGGTTTCTCTTTTTGAAGTATCTGAGGATCTTATTTTAAAACATCATCCTCAAATCATTGGTTACTTATGTAAGAATAAATACTTTACCCATTGTGATGTCAATAATCCAATCAACAGTCAGATTAGAAAGTAAGTTTCAAAATTTAGAAAGATCATTTGATGTAAGGAAAGCACCTTTGATTCATAACTAATTGCTGCTACGTATAGTCTTCACTAATAAAAAAATGGAAACTTATGGTGCTTATCAGTCAACTCATGGTTTGGTTTTTTTGCTTTGTTTTTTGAATGGACTTATTTTCTGATTTCTTATTGCATTAGGATAATCTTAATTACCTCTGAAATTTTATTTAATGAAGTATTAAATATAAATTTTTCAAAATAGAAAATAGTAAAGATATACTTTTGAATCCCATAGCTGTTTGAAGATTGGAAAGAAATATACTTGTACGGTCCAGCAGTTGCATGAATAGAGTACTTGATTACTCACACAGTAAAATGGTTGCAAACTAGTGTGAAAAATTGTCAAGAAGCCATGCATGCCACATGGCAGCATGATCATCTTCTACTTACTGCAATAGGGCAAGGCATAGCAACCACCCTGGGAGGGCATATGGGCCATAACAACCAATTGACCAATCAGTACAGGGCAAGTCATTCAACCCTGAGACTGTTGCATACTCTTACACACTCCCTTATACTAACATATAAGATCCCTGTCTCATGATTTCTCGGGGTCTTTTCTCCATCCATTCACTGTGGTGGATGGATGAAAGGCCTAAGGTAATGGGGTTAGCTTGTTAAACAACTTCAATAATACTCTTTGCTTTTGCATCACAATGGGCCTTTTGGTGGTTTTGGGGTTCAGAATTTGGGCACAACACATAGGTGTGAGTAAGAAGGAGTAAAGCAAAGAAGATCTGAATAAATAAAATAGCAAGAGATGGCTTTGAAAATTAAAAAAAAAAACAAATGTTTCCTTTTACTGTTGTTGCTGTTCATGCTGCTATAATCCCAGATACCATAGGGCAATTTGAAGCACATTTTTTAAAGTTTATAGTAGCTCAGTTTCTTAAAGCTTGCTTTGTTTGTGTTCCCTTGTAGGTTTTGTTGTTATTGTTTTAAGTTGGTATCTTAGTTACTTTTACAAGTGAGGTTGCAGTAAAACCACTAAACTAGATCACTTCCTGGGTAGAAGGAAAGGAATGTGGGGGTTCAAACTGCCAAGGTTGTCTCATCAGTGGTAGGGGCAGACAAAAGCAAAATAACAGAAAAACAGGCAGATTTTATATAACAGTCATGGTGGGGTGTCCGTTTGAATGGACCAGTGTGGTGGTTTGAAAAAAATGCCCCCTACAGGCTCATATATTCAAATACACGTTACCTAGGGAGTGGTGTGATTTGGCAGGAATTAGGAGATATGACCATGTTGAAAGAAGTCTGTGACCAGGGGTGGGCTTCGGGGTTTCAAATACTCAAGCAAGGCCATTACTCTCTTCCTGAAGCATCTGATTAGCAGGAGGAAGGGGAGCGGGTAAGTTTTATTTTTAAAGGATTTTGAGTGCGCTGAGCTTTCCATCCTGAGTCCGGATCCTCAGGGAAGGCAGCTTTTACGTGTGAGGCGTGTATCCAAGCAGCAATCCCGTCCACCTTGAGAGCAATAGGGGTGGTCAACAGGACCGTGTATGGTCCCTTCCAGCGGGGTTCAAGGTTCTTAGCCTGGTGGCGCCGGACCCAAACGCTGTCTCCCACGTGGTAGGAGTGAGGGACGATAGGATGTTTCCTCTGGTCTCGGTAGGCTTGGGCCAGAGGCTTCCAGACTTCCTGCTGGACCAGCTGGAGTGCCTGCAGGTGAGCTTGAAGAGAGGAGGAATTGGCATAGTCAGAAATATCTTGGTCAAAGAACTGAACAAAGGGAACGGTGGTTCCATGTAGAATTTCAAAAGGGGTGAGGCCATGGGGGCCCGGTGTATTCCGGGCACGATAAAGGGCAAGGGGGAGCAGGAGGACCCAGTCTTTAGTGCCAGCTGCAAGCGATAATTTAGTTATAGTCTCCTTAATGGTTCTATTCATTCGCTCTACCTGCCCTGAGCTTTGGGGTCGGTAAGCACAATGTAATTTCCAATCAATCCCCAACAAGGTGGCCACAGACTGACTTACCTGAGAAACAAAGGCAGGCCCGTTGTCTGTCCCCAATACCTGTGGCATTCCGTAACGGGGGAAGATTTCTTCAAGAAGTTTCTTGGTGACCACCTTTGCCGTCTCGTGCTTGGTGGGGTAGGCTTCAGTCCATCCCGAGAAGGTGTCAACAAAAACCAGGAGGTACTTGTATCCATATTTTCCTGGTCTGATTTCTGTGAAATCTATTTCCCAATGCACCCCAGGCCGGTGCCCACGAGCTCGAGTCCCCATGGGTAGCTTTAGCCTGGTCATATTGACGCGGGCACAGGCGTCACATTGCTCAGTCACTTGTTTTATTATTTCTTCTATTCCCAACAGGTGGCGAGTATTTTCTTCCCGGGCTAATAGTTCTCGCATTTTCCTGGAGCTTAAATGAGTGAGTTTGTGTAGGCTGTTAACCAGATATCTAGTCATTAGGCGGGGAAGGACAGTTTTTCCTTGATAGGTCCAGAGACCATCATGTACTCGGGTCGCCCCCAGTCTTTTCATGGCTTTGATGTCTTTTATCTCATAGTCCCATGACGGGGAGGTTTTCTCGGAAGCCTCATTAGTTACAGGGACTACAGCTGCCTGGAGGAGGTGACTGCTGCTTTCCAAAGCCAGGGCAGCCTCCCGGGCGGCCAGGTCTGCCCTCCGGTTTCCCCGGGCGACTGGACTGTCACCTTTCTGATGCCCTGGGCAATGTATAATACTGAGGGCGGTTGGCAGGTGCAGAGCCTCTAAGAGGGCCAGGATTTCCTTTTTGTTTTTAATGTCTCTGCCCTCTGAGGTCAATAGCCCCCTTCGCCTATAAATTTCACCATGGATGTGAGCGGTGGCAAAAGCATAGCGGCTGTCTGTGTAGACAGTGAGTTTCTTACCTTCTGCCAGTCTCAGGGCCTGTGTTAAGGCAATCAGTTCTGCTCGTTGAGCCGATGTTCCTGGCGGCAGGGCCTCGGCCCAAATTGTTTCTGACTCAGTTGTCACTGCAGCACCGGCTTTCCTTTCCCCTTGATGTACAAAGCTGCTTCCGTCCGTGAACCAGACATGGTCGGGGTTGAGAAGGGGTTGATCCGTGAGGTCAACTCTCGTCCCATGGACCTCAGCTAGGACCTGCAAGCAGTCATGAGTAGCGAGGCGGGGCTTAGGGTCACCGGAGCCCCGAAGTGAATTCGGTCCTTGTCCAGCAACAAAGTCTGGTAATGAGTCATCCTGGCATTGGTGAGCCAGCGGCCCGGTGGCTGCCTGATGACCGCCTCCATAGCATGGGGGGGCATAAATAGTCAAAGGCTGCCCCAAAGTCAATTTGTGAGAGTCCTTTATGAGAACTGTGGTGGCGGCGATCATGCGGAGACATGGGGGCCATCCTGATGCTACGGGGTCTAATCTCTTAGATAGGTAGGCGACCGGCCGTCTCCAGGGCCCAAGTTTTTGAGTTAGGACCCCCTTCGCATAACCCTCTTGCTCAGCCATGAATAAGTCAAAGGGTTTAGTCAGGTCAGGTAACCCCAGAGCTGGGGAGCAGAGCAGAGCCTTCTTGATGTCCATGAAGGCTTTTTCCTGGCTCTCCCCCCCAGTCAAAAGCAGCCCCCGTCTTGGTGAGGGGGTACAGGGGTGCTGCCATCTCCGCAAACCCGGGGATCCACAGTCTACAGAAACCTGCTGTTCCCAAGAATTCCAGCAGTTTTCGGGGGGTCTTGGGAGGAGGGATGTCAAGTATGGCCTGTTTGCGGGCTTCTGTTAGCCAACGTTTTCCATCCTGGATTTTGTACCCCAAGTAGGTGACCTGGGTCCGGCAGATTTGGGCCTTCTTGGCAGAGGCCCTGTACCCCAAGTCTCCTAAAGTCTTTAAGAGAGCTTCTGTCCCCCTAAGGCATTCCTCCTCTGTTTTGGTGGCTATCAGGATGTCATCCACATATTGTAAGAGGATGACCTCAGGGTTGTGGACTCTAAATCCGGCCAAATCCTGATGTAAGGCCTCATCAAAGAGGGTGGGGCTATTTTTGAACCCTTGGGGCAACCTAGTCCATGTAAGTTGTCCCGAGATTCCCAGGTCTGCATCCTGCCATTCAAAGGCAAACAGTGGCTGACTGTCTTTGTGTAACCGCAGGCAGAAGAAGGCATCCTTTAAATCCAGGACTGAGTACCAAACATAGTCAGGTGGCAGTCCACTCAGGAGGTTATAGGGATTGGGGACCGTGGGGTGTATGTCCTCAACCCGCTTATTGACTTCCCGGAGGTCCTGGACCGGCCTATAGTCATTGGTTCCGGGCTTTTTGACTGGCAGCAGGGGAGTGTTCCAGGGGGACCGGCAGGGAGTTAGAATGCCCTGCTCCAGTAGCCTCCTAATGTGAGGCTTGATCCCATCGCGGGCCTCCCGGGACATGGGATATTATTTAATTGAGGCTGGGATAGCAGATGCCTTAAAATCACTATGATGGGAGCCTGCTGGAGGGCTAGTCCCATTCCTCCAGTCTCTGCCCAGGACTGGGGAAAGTCAGTCAGCCAGCGTTCCTCGACCTTAAAAGAGTCATCCTTGGGCTCATGTATTCTATATTCCTCTTCTAAGGCTATGGTCGGCACCGGGAGTGGGGCCCCTTCTGGCCCCGTGACTCTTATGTTGGCTTTCTCGAAATGTACTTGAGCCTTTAACTTCGTTAGGAGGTCTCGACCCAGGAGGGGGTATGGACAGTCAGGAACATGTAAAAAGGAGTGCATCACCTTACCAGTCGCTAGGTGGAGCTGGCGGTCCGTGGTCCATCGATATTGTTTCCCGACAGTGGCTCCTTGTACCCAGGCAGTTCGTCGGCTCAGGGGGCCGGGTGACCGATTTAGAACAGAGTGTTGAGCCCCCGTGTCGACCAGGAAGGTGACCGGGCGCCCCCCTACTGGTATGGTTATCCGGGGCTCAGAGGGGGGCTCCTGGCCCTGACCTCCCTAATCTTCGAGGCTCAGGAGGTCAGAGGTCTGAGAACGGGGTTTGGGCCTTTGAAATGTCCTTCTTTGTTTCTTGTTCTTGGGGCATTCTCTAGCCCAGTGTCCTCTCTCCTTGCAATATGCACACTGGTCTCTTTCTAGGCGAGGCCCCCTTTGTCCCTCTCTCTGCCTATCCTGTCTCTGCTCTGCGACTACTGTGGCCAACAGTTTAGTCATTTCTCTATTACGCTTCTCGTCCCTCTCTATCTCCCTCTCTTCCATTTCCTTTCTCTGACGTTCTGCCCTTTCTTGGTCCTCTTTTCTCCATCTCTCTTCCCTTTCCTCCTGTGTTTCTCTCTTGTTAAAGATGCGCTCCGCCTCTTTTAATATATCTGGTAGTGTATACCCCTGTAAATTCTCTAGCCACTGCAATTTATTTCTAATGTCAGCGGCCGACTGACAAATGAAGGACATGGTCAGGCTAGTAGCTTGCCCGGGGTCCTCAGGGTCATATGGAGTATACATTCTGTAAGCTTCCTTAAGTCTCTCTAAAAATGCGGCTGGCGATTCCTCCGCCTTCTGAACTATCTGTCTTACCTGGGCCAAATTGGTAGGACACTTACCTGCCCCTCGGAGACCCGCTACAAGCAACTGGCGATAAAGACGTAGATGGGTCCTACCTGCCTCAGTGGTGAAGTCCCAGTCTGGGCGGTCGAGGGGAAAAGCAGCATCAATTTCATTTGGGAGCTGCGTAGGTTGTCCATTTGCCCCAGGAACATTCTTCCGGGCTTCAAGAAGGACCCGCTGTTTTTCCTCCGAAGTGAGGAGGACCTGTAAAAGCTGTTGGCAATCGTCCCAGGTGGGCTGGTGGGTAGTAAGAACCGACTCCAATAAATCAGTCAGTCTCACAGGATCTGCTGAAAAGGAGGGGTTATTATTTTTCCAGTTATAAAGATCAGAGGCAGAAAACGGCCAGTACTGTAATTGGCCATCATGGCCCGTCCGGAGGGGCAGGGCAGTGGAATCCGGAGCGGGCTGCTCCCTGCGGCCTCGCAGTCTAGAGGCCATAGGTGAGGGCTCCGGGTCGGTGGGAGGCGAAGGTTGGGCCTCAGCTGCTGCTGCGGCCTCAGCTGCTGCCGGTTGACCTGCCGGAGGAGCCTGGTACGGTGGGGGTTCCTCCATCAGTAGATCCAACAGGAGACCGTCTTCTGGAGGGAGGACTTTGGGGTCTCCTTTTTTTCTCTTTCTGCTTAGTTACTGTGGGGTACAGGCCAGAATGGGAGGACTGAGGATGCGGGGAGGGGGCCAAAGGGGGCAGAAGGGGGGGTGCGGATGGGTTGGAATTATTGGCGGGGGTTAGGGAAGAGGAGGAGGGGGACCCTCCGGGGTGCACAAAAAGGGCACACCCAGGTGGGAGGGTTATGAACTAATGCTTCCCAGGTGACTATGTAGGGTACTTGGTCCGGACAGCCATGGGGCCCAGGATCCATCACTTTCTCTTTCACCTGGAAGATAATTTGAGAGTTAAAGGTGCCATCCCGGGGCCAGCCAACATTAAAAGCTGGCCACTCGGAAGAGCAGAAGGTGATCCATTCCTTCTTGCGCACATCGACAGTCCGGTTACGAGCATACTCCTGAACCTGTGGCCAATGTGAAAGGGTCAAACTGAGCGGAGTGGTAACTGTCTGGCCCATCTTCTCGAGAGTGATGACTAAGACAAACAAACAAATAAGAAACAAAAACGAACAGATTTTCGCTGCGCGGCTTCGACGTAAAGTCAAAAGCAAAACTTCAGTTGGGCTCGAGGTCCGGGGCCTCTCGTCCTCGTCCCCTACCAGGATGGAAAATCCCTCTGTCAGCGGGGGGTTCCCCAAACAGACGGGGCAGATTCCTAGGCATCTACCCCAAACAAACGAGTCCCTAAGAACTCCAAATACAAACGGGGCAGATTGACATCTACCCCAAACAAATGAGTCCCTAAGAACTCCAAACGCTACCAGGACGTCTCCTGGAGCTGCGGTCTCGGTGCCGCCAAATACAAATGCATACAGCTGTATACTACAAACGCAGGCGCGAGAAAATAACAGGCATAGACAGACAGCAGACAACAGAAACAACAGAAATTTAGTCCGGACAATTCTTACCTCCCAGAAGTGGGTCGGTGGTCCCTGGGCGGGGTCTCAATTTCCCGGCCAATGCACCAAATGAAAGACCCCAAGTAGGGGGACTTTCACGGGAGGGAGACCCGAACCCAAGGAACAACGAGACCACAAGCTTGGATGCAACAGCAAGAGGCTTTATTTACACACGGGTACCCGGGCGTCTCAGTCTTGGGGGGGCTGAGCGCCCCGAGCTGGGGACTCAGGGGTCCTTTTATAGAAAAAAGCGGAGTACAGAAGCAAGAAGCCTAGTTACAGGACCCTGATTGGGCAATTTAAATGAGGCCGGGGCTCAGAACGAGGGCAATTGAGGTTTTGCTTGGAACTCAAGTCTCGGCCTTGGCCCTATCTGAAGAACAATAGGTCTCTGTGCCTGCCCAATCTTGCTGGGCTGGCAATGCAGACGCTATGCAGACAGCGGACACCTGTGTCCCTGCCTGGACAGAGATAGTAGTGACTATTCAGTCATGAGGACCTTGAGCTGAGCTCCTTCTGATAAAAAAATGACTATTCAGCTGAGCTGTGGGGGAAACGGAATTTTCCATAGGCCTCAGCTGCCTGTGCTGGGCCGGGGTCTTTCAGTAGTAGGAGTTTGTAAACCAGTATGGTTAGTTTTTAATGTTCTCATCTACTTAATTGGACTGGTTCATATAGTAGCAACATTTTCTTCATTAAAAGGAAAGGACAAGTTGTCCCCCTTTCAGTGGTTAGCAAGACTAGGGGTTGCCAGTTTTATAGGATACCCAAGGGTAGAGAGGTAAACTGGTTTTAAGTTAATTGCCAGGGCAAAGTTGATTCATGGATTGCACCTGCTAGTTAGGTAGAAATATGCTAAAATGGATACATATTATGACTGAATCTGCCTAGCAATAGGAACCATTGGGCCTTAGGAGAGACAAGATAGGAACATTGAAGAGCTAGAGCTTGAGAATGCCCCTATTAAGAAGGCTTTTAAGCCTGGTCTAGTTTTAAAGTGATATGATGATAAGAAAGAGAGAGATGTAAGAGGAGGTGGGGTCGCAGAGTAGGATGTTAATTAGGGGATGATGGGAGGCAACCAAAGGAGAGGAAGAGTCCCATAATTTGAGTCAATGTGGAAGTCTGGAAGAGAATATAAGTGAACCATTCATGCCAGTCCATAGACAGGGAGATTCTTCAGTGGCTAGAGGGAATTAGATGAAAAGGAAGGAAAAGTATAATTTAGCCTTGATATCTCTGCCCAACAATGAGTTTGGAAAACTCAATATAACTATGAAGGGGTGAGCAAATCAGATAACACCAGAGTTAACAGAGGAGACAGCCTGTAGCCCTAGCTTGTGGGCCTAACCAGCAATAACCATCACCAAGATCTGAGAGGGACGCATATCAGAGTAAGCAGTAAGTATGGTCCAAGTAGCTCCAGGATCGATTAAAATGATAGAGACTTGCCTGCTGCCTGGATCATTGGTGGAAATCTCAATAGTTTTGTTCAGTTCCAGGATCAGAAGATCTAATAGATTTTTCTCAGATGGAGGAATTTGAGGGACTGATCTACCTTGGAGAGGCACAGTGGGGGTAGTTGACCCTCCAATTTCTTGCCTGTCCAAGGTGAAATGCAGTTTTAGGCCCAGTGGCCAATGTTATCACCCTTGATACAAGCTCCAGGTGAAGCCCTTGGTGCACCTTCTGTTGTTGTTTTGCTGCATCTGTGGGACATGAAACATGAACCACAAAACTCAACAAAATCCACTGGGAGTTTATTGGAGAAAGGGAGCAAAAGGAGAGGTAGGTGTGGGCCAACTGGGGACAGGGATGGAAGTGAAACAAGGGGAAGGGGGAAGAAGGGAAAAAGGGAAGGACAGGGAGAAGGAGGGGTAAACAGGTGAGAGGCATTCCCTTAAAAGAGAAAGCTTGCACGTGTACAGAGTCCTTACGAAGTCATGAGACGCGTGATGTAGCCACACAGCACAGGACCCTTTGAGCTGTCTAAGTATCTTCCTGAAGGCTGGTTGTGTATATCCTGCCCATTGTCAGGGGGTGCGGGAGTCAGCATAATGTCTGAATTCTTATACCTTCTTTGGAGATGGCCTCCAAAGAAGCTGATATTTCTATCACAGTAATCCCTTTCCATCCCTTCCTGATCCTCCTTTCCATCAAGCACCTTAAGTATCACATTCAACAGATGTCATTGAGAAGTGTGAGTAATCTATTTTGCTAAGTTTTTTTTCAAATAGCAGGAATTATCCAGGAGAGCAAGTGAGATTTGAGTACGAGTTCTTCTCTTGAGGACAAGATTCTCAAGAATTAGGATGGCACTTTGTGTACTGAAGGAGTGCCTGCATGAATTAGGTGAGACACTCAACATGATTATCATGTGGCCTCCTGGTGATATCCCTCTGTCCCCTGCCAAGTCAGTTCATCATAATTAAAAGGTAAAGGATTTTATTGGGGGATCCCAGTGTCCCTTCAGGTTTGCCTGAGAACACAGTGAAACCACCAAATTAGACAATTAAAAGAAAGGTTGCTTGGGTACCAAACTGCCAAAGGAACATAGAGAAGCAAAACAATGAAAAAAACCATCAGGTTTTTATATGATAAGTAACTAGATGCTGCCCAAAATCTTCCCAAAGCAAAATAAACCAACCAGCTAGGAATAAATCAAGCAAATGTGATATTTTATTTCAAACCATCACAGATGTGGTCTGTGTTAGTTAATTTTCTCATCACTGAAATAAAGCACTTCACACAAGATAACTTAATGCAAGGAATACTCATTTTCACTTACGTTTGGTAGAAATACAGTCCATATTGATGAGAAACATGGTATGGTGGTTTGAAGACGAGTCCAAATGGGTTTACTAGGGAGCAGAACAGTTTGCAAGGAGTGCATTTGATTGGGAGGTATGAACTAGTTGGGAAAAGTATGTCACTGGAAGTGGGCCTTGAAATTTCAAAAGCCAATGCCACAACCAGCATCTATTTCTTGTCCTGCAAATCAGGCAATATCTCTCAGCTCCTTTTGTAGCATCTTGTGTATGGCCATGCTCCAAACCATGATGATCAACATGGATTAAATGTCTGAAAGTGTAAGCAAGCTCCTAATCAAATGCTTTCTTTGATAAGAACTTCCTTTGTCTCCTCACAACAATAGAACAGTCACTAAAACACAGGGTCACAGGATCAGGTTGTGAATTTCACATGCATTTATAGTGTGGGAGAAAAGTGTGATAAGTGCCTTGCTTTACTTGTTTCCTGATTTGATCTGTTCTATTCGGTTTGTTTGTTTGCTTGCTTTTGCTACTGTTTTCCTTAAGTTCAAACTCCCACTCATAGAACGGTGCTGCCCACATTCAGATATATCTTTCCACTTCAGTTTACCTAATCAGGATAATCTATCACAGATGTATTGAGAGATTTTTGGCTGTGGTAAGTCTACATTTTATTAAGTAAGGTTATCACAAGATCCCAGTGTGTTACCCAGGCTGAGCTCAACTCATAGGATTATGTAGAGAAGTATAAGAATTAGAGATGTGATCCATTGTGACAAGTTAAATTATCTCTTATTTTACTTAAAAATTGATATTATAATATAACTCCAACATTTAACTCTTCCCTTTCCTACATTCCAAATCTCCAAATTTTAATATAGCTGAGTTAAATTGATAACACTGTAAAACAATATAGTATTTGATTACATGACAGTCCATGTATGTTTCCTACTTTAGCATTCCCTATAAAATACATGCAACATTTCCTTCTAGTACTATAATGGATGTGAAAGCGTATAAGAAAGTAAAATGAAGAGTTTCTAACTGCTGATATCAGCCGGGAAGCTAAAGCTTCAAACCAAGGCAGAGAAAGGAACTTTGGTAGCTTTTAAGGAATTGTGAGCAAAACAATGTTCACTCTCTTACAAACAAAGACTTAATACTTAAGTATCTGATGGAGAAGTCAAGCCTAACTACAACTTTATAATATATGAAAGCCTTTAGTATTAACTGTATGGGTATTTACATAAACTTGTCGACTTACAGAAAGCTTTCAAATCTTCAGATCAAACTTTTAGTGGGATGTGCATTTTCTGACAATTGATTTGCAATTGAATCAATTTCAAAAAAGCAAATCAGACTCTAAGTTTCTAAAAGCTTATGCAGTTTGCTCTTTGATTTTTCTTAGCAATTACACAATCGGTTACAATGATCAGTCTGGCACCGAATTTCCCATGTGTACAAAATTCTTATTCATAAAATTTAACAGAGTTCTGATTCATGATAAAAAATGTCTTAAATGTATTTTATGGATAAAATATACTTACTCATTTTATTGGTTTTTCCAACGTGATATTCTTTCTTTTCAATGATACTGTAAACTAATACTTCTTTACTCAGATTATTACCTGTATTTCCAAAAGTATTGATACTTTTTTCTCAGAATATTTCTAGTGATTATAAAAATAATCAGATGATAGATTAAGTAATTATTCACTGGCCTGCTGAGATGCATGTGTGTGATTATTACTTTCAGCACTGCTTTCAGAATCAAGTCATGAAATATAAAGATACATTAATAATTATTCACTTCCTTTCTATTGTAGACATAGTTATTTAAATTAATAAATGAAATCTGTGGATCAGAGAAATTTTATTTTCAATAAAAATAGTTGCAATGTCATTTTGACAAGTAAAATTATTATAGTATTATTTCCCTCTGTACAGTGGAATATTTCATGTGATATTATTTGAATCTTTCCCCTACTTCTTATGATATATTCATTTCTTTAAAAACTGGAACTAAGAAAATAGTACAGAAAACATAAATGAATCATTTGCAATACTCCTTAGACAATAATAGTTCTCAAATATTCTAATTCTTTTTGTGATATATTTTGTTTATTTTTATTTATTCTTTAAAATTTTTAAACATGAACAAAATGGATACTACATTCATAACTCACTTCCAATACCCAGTCCTCCCAAGATTCCCATCACATCTCTCTCCCAAGTAAATACACTTTTCTATAAGTTTCATTTTCATGTTTAGTTATTTTAAACTCACTGTATCTAATTAGTATGTAATTTGGGAATGGCTTGTCATCTTTCCCAGAAGACAGGGATTACAATGAATTCAACTTCGCAGGCTTCACAGAAACTTCACTAGTATGAGTGTGCTACAAGCTACCAAAGGCTCTATTTCACCTGGGGAAAGCAGATATTATGTTATTTAAATGTTATTTCTCATTGACAAATTTATTTCCTATACCTCATTAATATATATATGCATATATATATATGTACTTACACACACAAGCTTTATTTCACATTTTCACATTGACCCATTTAGGAATAATCATGGACAAATGACCAAATAAAACCAGTGAAAGTCAATTATATATGTTGTTTATAAGGAATAATATAAAACCAACTTGGCATAAAAGAGTTAATTTGATAAAACTCATATTCTATTATTTTCATGGAGTACTGTGTAATGACAACACTAATTTTTTTACCTCCTACATTAATATAATCACTTGGTTAGAATCTTCTCATGAATTTGAGGACTCAGAAGGATCTAGGTAAAATTATAGACCCCCTGCTCCAGGTCCTGTCTTGCTGATATGTGGTCACTAGAGCAAACCTGCAATGCTCAATATGCTAGGAGACATTCAAGATTCAGGAGACTCCACCCTTACTTCAGGAGCTCTGAGTCTTCAGTTGTTCTTTGTACGAATACTAGTACTAAGGAAAGTTGCAGTGGTCAGGCATATGTCAGGGGTGTTCTTGAATGGAAAACTAGAGAGGGTGAAGCTATGAAAATGATTCCTGGATTGTCTTCAAGACGCCAAGATGATGGAGATGCCAGAGTTCTGAGATACATACCAAGAAGAGCTAGTAACCTGGTGTGGGAATAGCTCAGGAGAGAGAAATATGCTGCAGTTAAAACAGTTGAAACGGGTTGGAGATCTGAAGAGTGCTTTGACATCAGACATGGTGATGCAGAATATGGAGTTTGTCCAGCACATTTTTTGGTCTTGCTTTGGTCCAGTATTTCATCACTTTGCTCCATTTTCCCCCCTTTTGCAATGTATGTTAGAAACATGTGATCTGATTTTTTATTTTGTTTTACAGGGGGTTGCAGTTAAAAGGTTGCCATAGGTTATCAGATACTTTGAACAAACTTGTTGAAACAGTGATAGCCTATGGAGACTTTTGAAGTTGAGCTAACTGCATTTTGCATTATGAAACTACCTTAAGCCTGTGGGGACTAGAGAGTGAAATGAGGTAGTTTGAATGAAAATGGTCACTATAGGCTCCCAGGGAGAGGCATTATTTGAAAGGTAAATTAAGATATGGGGTCTTGTAGACCAGGCTGACCTTGAATTCACAGAGATCAATTAGTTCCAGAGTAGCCTCCAAAGCCACAGAGAAATGCTTTCTGGAGACAATCAACAACAACAACAAAAAGACATGGGGTCTCATTAGTGGAAGTGTGTCACTGAGGTGAGCTTTGAAGTTTCAGAAACTCAAGCCAGGCACAGTAATTCATTCTCACCACCTGCTATTTGCTGATCCAGAAGTATAACTCTCAGCTCACTCTACAGAACCATGTGTGCCTGCACTCTGCCATGTTTCTCACTATGTTGATAATGAACTACCTCTGATACTGTTAGCCAGTCCCAGTTAAACTTTTTCCTGTAAAAGAGTTTCCCTGAATATACAATAAGCTTATAGAACACCAAATAGAGTGGATCACAAAAAAAAGGTCACTAGCAACATAATAATCAAGACCCCAAATAAACAGAATAAAGAAAGAATACTAAGAGCAGCCAAGGAAAAAGGTCAAGTAACATATAAAGACAAAACTGTCAGAATTACACCTGACTTCTCCATGGAAACTCTGAAAGCCAGAAGGTCCTGGAGAGATATTCTACCAACACTAAGAGAACATGGATGTCAGCCAAGACTACTATACCCAGCAAAGCTTTCACTGTAGATGGAGAGAACAGGATATTCCATGAAAAACATAGATTCAAGCAATACATATCCACTAACCCAGCCCTACAGAAAGTTCTGGAAGGAAAACCCCAAACCAAGGAAGTTAACTACAACCAGAAAAACATAACCATTAGATAATCCCACCTTACCAACAGCCAAAAGAAAAAAGTGGTGAAGTTCAACAAAGAATTCCAACAACAACAACCATTACAAATCAAAGAAGAATGAGCAATCAATGGTCATTAATATCCTTCAATATTAGTGGTTTTAACTTGCCCATAGAAAGACACAGGCTAACAGAATAGATTCAAAGACAGAACCCATCTTTCTGCTGCATACAAGAAACACACCTAATCCTCAAAGACACACATCACTTCAAAGTTAAAGGTTGGGAAAAGATTTTCCAATCAAATGGACCCAAGAAACAAGCAGGGGTAGCAATCCTAATATCTAACAAATTCGACTTTAAAATAAAAACAATAAAAAGAGATGGAGGTCATTATATACTCATCACAGGAGAAATCCATCAAGATGAAGTTTCAATTCTCAACATCTATGCACCAAATACAAAGGCATCCACGTTCATAAAAGAAACATTACTAAAAGTAAAAAACATATATGAAGCCCCATATAGAGGGAGACTTCAACACCCCACTCTCACCACTACAAATGAATACCAGAAAAAAATCTCAACAAAGAAGCAAAGGGGCTAATAGAAGCAAAGGCAATTGGGATTAACAGACATGTATAGAACATTCCATTCAAATAAAAAAAATACCTTCTCAGTATCATATTGAATCTTCTCAAAAATTGACCACATACTTGGGAACATATCAAACCTCAAGAGATACAAACAAAATTGGAATAACTCCACGCATCTTATCAGACCACAATGCATTTAAATTATAATTCAATAACACAAATTACAGAAACCCTACAAACTCATGGAAATTGAATAATACACAGTTGCACAATTCCTGGGTCAAAGAAGAAATAAAAAATGAAACTAAAGACTTCCTAGAATTCAAAGAGAAAGAAGACACACCATACCCAAACCTATGTGACACTTTGAAAGCAGTGCTACGAGGGAATTTCATAGAATTAAGTGCCCACATGAAGAAACTAGAGAATAGTTACATTAGAGAATTAGCAGCACAGCTGAAAGTTCTAGAACACAAAGATGCAAACTCACCCAGGGTGAGTAGACACCAGGAAATAATCAAACTGAGAGTAGAAACTAGGAAAACAATACAAAGAATCAATGCAACAAAGAGTTGGTTCTTTGAGAAAATCAACAAGATAGACAACCCATTGTCCAAACTTACCAAAGGGCAGAGTGTGAACATGCAAACTAACAAAATAAGAAAGGAAAAGGGGGACATAACAACAGACTCTGAGGAAATTCAGAGAATCATTAGGTCATACTTTGGAAACCTGTACTACACAAAATTTGAAAATGTAAAGGAAATGGACAATTTGCTGGATAGCTATCACTTGACAAACTTAAATGAAGAACAGATAAGCAATTAAAATAGATCTATAACTCCTACAGAAATAGAAGCAGTCATCAAAATCTCCCAACCAAAAAAAAAAAGCCCAGGTCCAGATGGCCTCAGTGCAGAATTCTACCAGAAATTCAAAGAACAGCTTACACCAATTCTTCTCAAATTATCCCACACAATAGAAGTAGAAGGGTCTTTGCCAAACTCTTTCTATGAGGCTTTAATAACCTTGATCTCCAAGCCACACAAAGACACAACTAAGAAAGAGAACTTCAGACCAATATCCCTCATGAACATTGATGCAAAAATATTCAATAAAATACTGGCAAATCGGATCCAAGAACACATCAAAACCATCATTCACAACGATCAAGTAGGTTTCATCCCAGGGATGCAGAGATGGGACAACATACGAAAATCCATCAGTATAATCTACCATATAAACAAGCTGAAAAACAAAAATGACATGATCATCTCACTAGATGCAGAAAAAGCCTTTGACAAAATCCAACACCCCTTCATGATAAAGGTATTGAAGACATCTGGGATAACAGGAACATACCTAAACATAATAACAGCTATATAAAGCAAAACAACAGCCAACATCAAAATAAATAGACAGAAACTCAATGCAATTCCTCTAAAATCAGGAACAAGACAAGGATATCCACTCTCTCCATAACTATTCAATATTGTACTTGAAGTTTTAGCTAGAGCAATATGACAACAAAAGTGATTAAGGGGATACAAATTGGAAAAGAAGAGGTTAACTTTCACTATTTGCAGATGATAATGATAGTTTACATATGTGATCAAAAAACTCTACCAGGGAATTCCTACAGCTGATAAATACATTCATCAAGTGGCAGGATACATGATAAACACAAGAAAATCAGTAGCCCTACTATATACAGAGGATAAAAGGACTGAGAAAGAAATCAGCGAAACATCACCATTTACAATTGCCTCAAACAACATAAAATACCTTGGGGTAGTGCTAACCAAACAAGTGAAAACCTATATCTCAAGAATTTGAGTCTTTAAAGAAAGAAATTTTTGTTTGTTTGTTTGTTTTTTATTATTTATTTTTAACTTTAAATTTAGATTAGAAACAAGTTTGCTTCACAAGTCAGTACCAGGTCCCTCTCCGTTTCCCTTCCCTCCTCCCGTGCCCTACCTCAAATACCTCCAATATCCCCTCATTTCCCCAGGGAGGGTGAGGCCTTACATGGGGGTATTCATAGTGTGTCATTTCATCCAGGGCAGGGCCTAGACTGTCCCCCAAGAGTTCAGGGCAACAGTGCATCTCTCATTGTTGGATGGGAGTCCAAAGTCCATTTGTATACCTGGGATAAATACTGATCTACTACCCAAGGATCAATAGATTACGTAGGCCTCCTCATTGACAACCACATTCAGGGGGTCTTGATCAGTCTCATGCTGGATTCTCAGGCATCAGCCTGGGATTCAGAGTTAACCCTTGTCAGGTCAGCTGTTTCTGGGGGTTAAACCAGCCCAGTCTTAATCCCTTTGGTCATCAGTCCTCGCTCTCTATTACTGGCTTTCTTGAGTTCAGCTCAGTGCTTAGGCATAGGAGTCTGCCTCTTCTTCCATCAGCCACTGAATGAAGGTTCTGCTTCCCAGACTCTCTGGACATAGGATTGTAGGCTGGCACTCCACAGATCTACGTCTAATATCCATATAAGAGAGAGTACATACCATGTTTCTCTTTTTGTAAAGTATCATATCATCTGCAAATAGTGAAAGTTTGACCTCTTCTTCCCACTTTGTATCCATATGATCCCCTTTTGTTGTTGTATGGCTCTGGCTAGAACTTCAAGTACAATGTTGAAAAGGTAGGGAGAGAGTGGACAGCCTTGTCTTCTTCCTGATTTTAGAGGAATTGCGTTGAGTTTCTGACAATTTAGTTTGATGTTGGCTGTTGGTTTACTGTATATAGCTTTTATTATGTTTAAGTATGTTACTTTTATCCCAGATCTCTCCAAGACCTTTATCATGAAGGGGTGTTGGATTTTGTCAAAGGCTTTTTCTGCATCTAGTGAGATGATCATGTCATTTTTGTTTTTCAGCTTGTTTATATGGTAGATTATACTGATGGATTTTCGTATGTTGTCCCATCACTGCATCCCTGGGATGAAACCTACTTGATCGTTGTGAATGATTGTTTTGTTGTGTTCTTGGATCTGAATTACCAGTATTTTAGCATCAATGTTCATGAGGGATATTGGTCTGAAGTTCTCTTTCTTAGTTGTGTCTTTGTGTGGCTTGGGGATCAAAGTTATTGAAGCCCCATAGAAAGAGTTTGGCAAAGACCCTTCTGCTTCTATTGCATGGAATAATTTGAGAAGAATTGGTGTAAGCTGTTCATTGAATTTCTCTTAGAATTCTGCACTGAGGCCATCTGGACCTGGGCTTTTTTCTGTTGGGAGGCTTTTGATGACTGCTTCTATTTCTGTAGGGGTTATAGATCTATTTAAATTGCTTACCTGTTCTTCATTTAATTTTGGCAAGTGATAGCTGTCTAGGAAGTCATCTATTTTCTTTAAATTTTCAAATTTGTGGAGTGTTTTCAAAGTGTTACCTAATGATTCTCTGAATTTCCTCAGAGTCCATTGTTATGTCCCCATTTTCATTTCTGATTGTGTTAATTTGCATGTTCACTCTCTGCTATTTGGTGAGTTTGGACAAAGGTTTCTCTATATTGTTGATTTTTATCAAAGAACTAACTCTTTGTTGCATTGATTGTTTGTATTGTTTTCCTTGTTTCTACTTTATTGATTTCAGCCCTCAATTTGATTATTTTCTGGCATCTACTCCTCCTGGGGGTTTTTGCATCTTTGTGTTCTAGAGCTTTCAGCTATGCTGTTAATTCTCTAGTATAACTATTCTCCAGTTTCTTCATGTGGGCACTTAGTGCTATGAGCTACCCCTGTAGCTTTGCTTTCAAAGTGTCCCATAGGTTTGGGTATGTTGTGGTTTCATGCTCATGGAATTCTAGGAAGTCTTTAATTTTTTTTTATTTCTTCTTTGACCCAGGAATGTTGCAGTTGTGCATTATTCAATTTCCATGAGTCTTTAGGTTTTCTGTAATTTCTTTTTGTTGTTGAATTCTAATTTTAAAGCATGGTGGTCTGATAAGATGCATGGAGTTATTCCAATTTTTTTGTAGCTGCTGAGGTTTGATATGTTGCCAAGTATGTGGTCAATTTTTGAGAAGGTTCCATGAGGTGGTGAGAAGAAGGTATATTCCTTTTTATGTGGATGAAATGTTCTATAGATGTCTGTTAATCTCAGTTGGGTCATTACTTCTATTAGACCCTTTGCTTCTTTGTTGAGTTTCTGTCTGGTATTCCTGTCTAGTGGTGAGAATGGTGTGTTGAAATCTCCCAATATACGTGTGTGGGGCTTTATATGTGATTTAATTTTTAGTAATATTTCTTTTACAAATGTGGATGCCTTTGTATTTGGGGCATAGATGTTCAGGGTAGATACTTCATCTTGGTGGATTTCACCTGTGATGAGTATGTAATGACCTCCTTCATCTCTTTTGATTGACTTTATTTTAAAGTCTAATTTGTTAGATATTAGTATTGCTACCCCTGCTTGTTTCTTGGGTCCATTTGATTGGATAATCTTTTCCCAACCTTTAACTCTCAGGTAATGTCTGTATTTGAGGTTGAGGTGTGTTTCTTGTATGCAGCAGAAGGATGGGTTCTGTCTTCAAATCCATTCTGCTAGCCTGTGTCTTTTTATGGATGAGTTAAGGCCATTAATGTTGAGGGAAATTAATGACCATTGATTTCTCATTCTTCTTCAATTTGCAATAGTTGTTGTTGGTGGAATTATGTGTGGAATTTCACCCCTTTGTTCTTTTGGCTGTTGGTATAGAGGGACTTCAACCTCTGTTATAGAGCTGTAGTCCTGAAAACAGCTTGGTACTGGCACAAAATATACAGGTAGACGAATGGAATCAAATTGAACACCCAGATATTAACCCACACATGTACGAACATCTGATCTTAGATAAAGAAGCTAAAAATATACGATGGAAAAAAGAAAGCATCTTCAACAAATGATGCTGGCATAACTGGATGCCGGCATGAAGAAAAATGCAGATATATCCATGTCTAATACCATGCACAAAACTTAAGACCAAATGGATCAAATACCTCAACATAAGTCCAACCACACTGTACCTCTTAGAAGAGAAAGTGTGTGGTACCCTTGAATGAATTGGTACAGGAGACAGCTTCCTGAAAATAACACGAGTAGCACAGACACTGAGGTCAACAATTAATACATGGGACTGCCTGAAACTGAGAAGCTTCTGTAAGGCAAAGGACACAATCAACAAGACAAAAATGCAGTCCTCGGAACGGGAAAAGATATTCACTAACCCCACATCTGAAAGAGGGCTGATCTCCAAAATTTACAAAGAACTCAAGAAGCAAGTCTCCAAAACAACAAAGGATCCCATTAAAAAGTGGGCTATTGAACTCCATCGAGAATTCTCAATAGATGAGTCTAAAATGACTGAGAGGTACTTGAGAAAGTGCTAAATATCCTTAGCCATCAGGGAAATGCATATCAAAACAACTCAAAGACACCATCTCACTCCTGTTAAAATGGCTAAAATCAAAAATACCAATAATAGTTTATACTGGAGCAGTTGTGGAGAAAGGGGTACACTCCTCCACTGCTGGAGGGAGTGCCAACTCCTACAGACACTTAGGAAATCAAAATGGAGATTCCTCAGAAAAATGGGAATAAGCCTACCACAAGACCCAGCAATTCCTCTCTTAGGCATATACCCAAAAGATGTCCATTCATACAACAAGGGAACCTGTTTCACTATGTTCCTAGAAGCATTATTTGTAATAGTCAGAACTTGGAAGCAACTTTGATGCCCCTCAACTGAAAAGTGGGTGGAGAAAATGTGGTACATTTACTTTTACACAATGGAGTACTACTCAGCAGAAAAAATCCAAAAACAATGAATTCTCAAATTTGCAGGCAAATGGATAGCACTAGAAGAAAACATCCTGAGTGAGGTAACCCAGTCACAAAAAAAGAAACACTCATATATGGATTTTAGACATAGATCTGTGGAGTGCCAGCCTACAATCCCACTGCCAGTGGTTCTGGGAAACAAAACCTTCTCTCAATGGCTGATGGAAGCAGAGGCAGACTCCTACAGGTAAACACTGAGCTGGACTCATGGAACCCAGTGACAGAGAGCAAGGACTGATGAGCAAATGGGTTAAGACTGGGCTAGTTTACCCCCAGAAACAGCTGACCTGACAAGGGTTAGCTCTCAAATCCCAGACTGATGGCTGGGAATCCAGCATGGGACTGATCAAGAATCTGGGATAGACTTGTGAAGCAACTGTGTTTCTAATTTAAATTTAAATTTTAAAAGAAAAAAATTAAAAAAAGAAAAGAAAAAAAAGTGTTCCTGGCCATGTTATCTTTTCACAGCAATAGGAACCCAACTAAGGCAACCTTTTATACTTTGTGCTTTAAAAAGTGTTAATTCTTTTTTTTTCTTACTTGACTCTAATGGACATCATCCATGAAAGAGAAAACCAATTATGTGTGAGAGAGAGAGTAGGGAACAGTCTAAGTTCTTAAAGTGAAAGATGAGTCAATTCCCATTTTAAAAGAGTTACTTGTGTCTTACAGTTTTTCTATGATTATGTATTAAATATCACTGTATGTATCAAAAAGATAGGTAAGTTAATTTTAGAATTAAGAAAATAATATGAGCTTATGTTTAGCATCACAGTTAAACTTAAAAAACCACTGTGATATCTAAAATAGCAAAGCTAATAATAAACACAATGATGAGCAGTTATTGGATTTCCATCTCCGATTTTTTGAAGCTGAAACAAATCAATGACAACAATATAACTATATATAGCATAAGCTGTCATTCTCATACCTCAATCAGTTTCTAATTCAGTCTCTAATTGCAGTTAATTGTTTTCAATTTTCCTTTCAGTACAAACATATTTGTGCAACCATTATTCATTCATAAATATGCATAAATACCCAAAGCCATGTAGAGTTATTTATCATCAATCATTACATTAATTTGTACCTTATAAATTACAAACAATAAAATCTATTGTCTTACATGAAATGCTTTTATTGATTCTATTCTCAATTAGCCAGACACATATTACTACTGCTGAAAAAAATAAACAAAACCAATATTAAAACTAATACATTTTCTGTGTGAAAGCATCAATATCTACAACATTTTAATTAGTATTTATTAAAGTATAATTGAAAGTCACATTTGAAGTTCTTGATAAAATTACCAAGTGTTGGACTCAAAACTCTCTCTGATGTATTTAAATGTCATAAAGTAGGATTTTAAGTGCATGTTCAATTTATTCCACAGAAGAATCTGTGGAATAAATATCAAAATACATTAAAGTTTGGGACCCATTGATATAAAGAAACAAAATCAATTCATTTATTTGAAATTGTAACACATTTTAAAATAGACTATGTAGTATTTAGAAACATCAAAATTCTTTTGTAAATTCAAATAATCCTACAATAGTATTTATTAAAGATTCATACAGAGATCTCAGTGACTACGACTGTTGGCAATACAGCAATGAGGGCCAGAATTCAGATGTTCCTCACTTTTATCTCCAGCTCGGAGGGCTATGCTGGTCTTATTTGGCTTTCATCTGTGTTTGAGAAAGTTTGCCTGTACACATGTACTGTTAAACTACACTCTCTCTGTCTCTCTCTCTCTCTCTCTCTCTCTCTCTCTCTCTCTCTCTCTCTCTCTCTCTCTCTCTCTCCTCCTCCCTCCTCTCTCTCTGTCTCTGTCTCTGTCTCTGCCTACACACACACACACACACATGCACACAAACACACACACATGCACACACACACAGTCTCACACACACATACACACACACACACACACACACATACACACACTGGCCCCACACCCATGAGCATTTGGTCAACAACTTCTTAAAGAATTTATAAAGTGTTTTTTTAAGTACAGCTACCCCATAATCTTTGCTGATAAATAGACAAATATAATGAACATATTCGGAAACATTGTATACCTTCTACTCAATCAGTGAGAAACTACCTGCCCTTGGTACTATAAAACCTGCATATTAAACTTCTACAGCATGCCCCATCATTTTTATTACTGTCACAGGCATGGGATTTTGCAAGGCAATAAGATAAATTGTCTACCTTTTAAACACACACACACACACACAACAGCTTGGGAAATTAATGTATATTTCAAATAACTATCTTCAACTCAAATTACATTGCATGTTTTTAGAGATGGAATAAACCTTTGTCTGACTTGCAGTAATATCTCCCTGTGTCTCATTTACTGTTCATTTAAAGTTTTGCTTTGTTTTATGTTGATCACTTTATGAATAATCATAGGCAAATGGTCAAATTTAATGTTCAATTTCATTTATATATGCCATTCACCAGAAATAACTTAAAACTTAAACCTACTATAAACCAAGATCTATTTCTTTGGGATCTTATTTTTCTGTCATTAATCACTAAATAAGGCCAACAAATAAAACTTCTAATTCCTCCCTTAATGTAATAACTTTGGTTAGAGTCCTCTATGTATCTGTTGTACTTTTATTTAATTTTATTTAATGTGCATCCACATATTCACATGCTATGTTCCTTTTACAATAATGTATTAATTCCTTCAGAATTCTATCTAATGGATTTTGATCATATGTACACCAGCTACTTTCTAATTTCTCCAAGATTGCATCATAAATCTTCTCTCTTTTAAAATCCAATCGAATTCAATTTTTATTGTTCAAATATTCCTTGATGTCAGGCCACCAATGGAAGCAGAATAATAATTGACATACCAGGAGCTACACTTTTAAGTAAAACTGATTTTCTCACCCAGAAGCCATCAACTATCCAAAGTTTCTCCGTTCTTCTTAGGGGTAGGAGCTCATGGACCTTTTCCTACATCATCCTAGTACATTAAATGGCTTGATCTTGTTCATGTCTTGCACAGACCACTATAGATGCTGAGTTCATGTATGCAGCTGTTCTGTCATATACAGAAAACAGTATTTTGCTCCAGACATGCTAGACCTCTGACTCTTTCAGTTTTTTACTACCTCTTTTGTGATTGCCCATGAGTCTTGGGGAAGGGCATGGTATAGATGTCTTTTTTGTCACTGAGTTCTCCATTGACATTTTCCCCCTCACTTTGACAATTTCTGAGTTTCTGTGTTAACCGCATCTACTGCACAAAGAAATGCCCTGATGAAATCTGAGAGCTGCACTTCTCTACAGGTCCTGAGGGGGAAAAATGTATGGGCCAATTTGGATACTATGTCCAATTAGCTACAAAATAATATTAGGTTCACCCAGAAGCACAGAAACTCATCAAAAATGTTTTTCTTGGATATATTTATAATAACAGATTTATGTTTCCTTCTGTGGAATGAGTCATGAACCCCATTAAGCAGTTCATGATTACTTGTGGTGGTTTGAAAGAAAATGTGCACCATAGGGAGTAGCAATTTTAGGAAGTGTGGTTTTGTTCACATATGTATTGTTTTGCTGGAGGAAGTGTGTCACTGTGGGGGTGGACTCTGAAGGCTCTTATGCTCAAGCTATGCCCAGTAACACAGTTCACTTCCTGTTGCCTGTAGATCAAGATGTAGAACTCTCAGCTCTTTCTCAGTCACTATGTCTACCTGCTTGCTGAAATGTCCCAACATGATGACAATGGACTTAACATCTGAAACTGTAAGCCATCCCACTTAAATGTTTTCCTATATAAGAGCTGCCATGGTATCTCTTCACTGCAGTAGAAACCCTAAATAAGACAGAAGTTGGAGCCAGGAGTAGGATATTGCTGTGATAAAGCTGACCATGCTCTTGTTTGGTGGAATATAATCATTGTGATTGTGGATTAGAACGGCTGTTGAATGCTTTAAGTGCTGTTTAAAGGGTCATGCTAGTTGGAGCATGGAAGGCAGTGGTACTGAGAATAATTTGATGAGGAGGCCTGGCTCAAGAGGTTTCATAGAAGAATTTTAGTATGCTGCCTAGAGATCATTTTTCTAATGTGTTGGTGAAGAATGTGACTACATTTTTCCCCTTGGCTAAAATGTCTGCCTAAGGCTAAACTGAATGTTTTTGGATTAACCTTATTTGCAGAAGAAATATCCAAACAGCATAGTATAGAATGTTAACTTTAATGAAGATTTATAGTGAAAAGGGTAATCTACAAAATGTAAATTTTGAGTAGAAAAAGGAGCATTGAGAAATGCATTGGTAACCTTGGGGAAAAATCTCACCAAAGTAATTTTCCAACTAGTGAAAAGGAAATAAATGAAAGCTTAGAGTTGATGCTATGGTGCATGCCTTTGACCCCAGCAGTCAGAAGGCAAAGTGTGGCAGATCTCTGAGTTTGAGTCCAGCCTGGTGTATAGCGTAAGTTCAAGGGCATCTAAGCTTAAGAAGCAAAGGTAAAAAATAGAAAGCTGGTCAATATGCAATTGAATGAAGTGTTCATAGCCCAGGCCCAGCAAATAGCAGAACTTGACAGTTTTAGTAACATGTTTCTAGCTAGAGTTCTTTGGGTCATTTATGTAAACTATGATATCATCTGCAAATAGTGAAAGTTTGACCTCTTCCTTTCCAATTTGTATCCCCTTGATCTCCTTTTCTTGTCATCTGGTTCTGGCTAGAACTTCAAGTACAATATTGAACAGGTATGGAGAGAGTGGACAGCCTTGTCTTCTTCCTGATTTTAGAGGAATTGTGTTGAGTTTCTGTAGATTTATTTTGATGTTGGCTGTTGGTTTGCTGTATATAGCTTTTATTATGTTTAGGTATGTTCCTGTTATGCAAGATCTCTCCTAGACCTTTATCATGAAGGGATGTTGGATATTGTCAAAGGCTTTTTCTGCATCTAGTGAGATGATCATGTCATTTTTGTTTTTCAAGTTGTTTATATTGTGGATTTCATTGATGGATTTTCATATGTTGAAACATCCCTGCATCCCTGGGATGAAACCTATTTGATCATGGTCAATGATTGTTTTGATGTGTTCTTGGATCTGAATTGCCAGTAATTTATTGAGTATTTTTGCATCAATGTTCATGAGGGATATTGGTCTGAAGTTCTCTTTCTTAGTTGTATTTTTGTGTGGCTTGGGGATCAAGGTTATTGAAGCCTCATAGAAAGAATTTGGCAAAGGTGCTTCTACTTACATTGGAATACTTTGAGAAGAATTCGTATAAGCGATTCTTTGAATTTCTGGTAGAATTCTGCACTGAGGCCATCTGGACCCGGGCTTTTTTTGGTTGGGAGACTTTTGATGACTGCTTATATTTCCATAGGGGTTATAGGTCTATTTAAATTGGTTATCTGTTCTTCCTTTAATTTTGGGAAGTGATAGCTATCCAGGAAGTTGTCCATTTCCTTTAAATTTTGGAATTTTGTGGAGTACAGGTTTTGAAAGTATGACCTGATGATTCTCTAAATTTCCTCAGAGTCCATTGTTATGTCCCCTTTTTCATTTCTGATTTTGTTAATTTGTATGTTCACACTCTGCTGTTTGGTAATTTTGGACAAAGATTTGTCTATCTTGTTGATTTTCTCAAAGAACCAACTCTTTGTTGAATTGATTGTTTATATTGTTTTCGTAGTTTCTACTTTATTGATTTTAGCCCTCAATTTTATTATTTTCTGGTGTCTACTTCTCTGGGGGAGTTTGCTTCTTTGTGCGGTAGAGCTTTCAGCTGTGCTGTTAATTCTCTAGTATAACTATTCTCCAGTTTCTTCATGTGGGAACTTAGTGATATGAACTGCTTTCAAAGTGTCCCATAGGTTTGGGTATGTTGTGTCTTCATTCCCATTGAATTCTAGGAAGTCTTTAATTTGGTTTTTATTTCTTCTCTGACTCAGGAATGGAGCAGTTGTGCCTTATTCAATTTCTATGAGTTTGTAGGGTTTCTGCAATTAGTGTTGTTGTTGAACTCTAATCTTAATTTATGGTGGTCTGATAAGATGCATGGAGTAATTCCAATTTTTTTGAAGCTGCTGAGGTTTGATATGTTGCCAAGTATGTGGTCAATTTTTGAGAAGGTTCCATGTGGTGGTGAGAAGAAGGTATATTCTTTTTTTCTGTGGATGAAATGTTCTATAGATGTCTGTTAATCCCAGTTGGGTCATTGCTTCCATTAGACCCTTTGCTTCTTTGTTGAGTTTCTGTCTGGTATTCCTGTTTAGTGGTGAGAGTGGGGTGTTGAAATCTCCCACTATAAGTGTGTGGGGCTTTATATGTGATTTAAGTTTTAGTAATGTTTCTTTTTATGAACATGGATGCCTTTGTATTTGGGGCATAAATGTTCTTCACATTTTTTTTATTGTCTCTCAGTTTTCAACCCATGCACTGTTTACATTGTTTCTTGCAATTTTCGGTTTATCTTTTTGTCCATTTGTTTCATCTTATGAATTTTTTGATTTGCTTTTTCTTCCATTTCTTGCATTTTTTGGATTATTTTTCTTCCATTTCTTGCATTTTTTGGTTATTTTTTCATCCATTTCTTTGAGGGATTTTTATATCCTGTTTTAGGGCCTCTATCATTTTCTTGAAGGAGGTTTTAAGGTCATTCTCTTCTGTTCATTTGCATTGGAATGTTGGAGTCTTGCTGGTGTGGAGTCTCTAGAAACTGGTGGTGACATATTTATTTTTCTGTTGCTGAATGTGTTTTTGTATTGTCTCTTTCCCATCTCTTCTTCCAGTGGGTGCAGAAAGAGCCCCTTACTGGTCTGGTTGTTAGGGGACCAGAGTTCCCTTTTGGTGGGTGCTAGCAAGTCCAATAATCTGGCAGTCCTTCTATTCCTCATCCTTGTTCTGGTCCCGTGATTGGAGAAGAAGACCAGCAATCTGAGGTGCTTAGCCTCCCACCTGGTCCCCTGGTCCCTTTGCTGGATCTGCTGGTTTTCTGTTCTGGTTGGTGGGAGAGAAGACCTGGAATCTGTGGTGCTTGTCTCCCACAGGGATTGGAAGCTCTGTGCAGTTCCCAGGCAATCCCCAGGCACTGGAATGCAGGCCCGGATGCATGCCTGTTTTATCTGTTCCTGCTTGAACAGCTGGTCCCCTGGTCTCCTGGATCTGCTGGTTTCCTGGTATCATTAATGGAAGAGAAGAGAAGACCTGGAATCTGTGGTGCTTGGCTACCACAGGGATTGCAAGCTCTGTGCAGTTCCCAGGCAATTCCCAGGCACTGGAACACAGGCCCGTATGAAGGGCCTCTTTTACCTGGTCCTGCTGGAACAGCTGGTCCGTTGGTCTCCCTGGATCTGCTGGTTTGAACGTTTTCTTTTTTTATCATATTGTCTTACAGTGAACATAGACATTTGAAAGTAATTTATAATGATTTTAAAGCAGTTTCAAATATAATCATCTCATTATAATTTAAGAAAGCTAATATAAATCCAGATTTAAAATAGGAATATGTAATCAATTTGAAAGTTCTTATTACCACTGCCAGGTATAAAACTCCAAGAGATATTCTAGTATCACTAGCGGTGTAGTGAATTGAGTTCTTTCCTCCCTGGTTCACACCTTATTTCTCCTTTGTTATCCTTGGAAGTCAGTCTATCTTTCTATCTTGATCATATTGGGTGGGTGTTAAAGTGAAAGAATTGTTTTTATATGATGCCATTGTTGTTTCTTTTAAATATTTTTGTTTAATTTTGCAACACCCTTTGTAGCCAAGAGTAGCCAAACTAGACACTCTCCTACTTCAGAGTACCAGGAATGAGTGGGATAATAATTGTGTCCCACCATGCCCTCATATCTTCCTAACCTTATAACAGATTTCATGCTCCTAGATAACCTTGAGAGTTGCTTCAGATCTTCTAAGCATTTGAAAACAGTTCCTACAATATAAGTGAATCAAACCAGAGCTAGAAGATGACATTTGATGAAACTTAAATATAATATCCATCTATACAAAAAACTATCAATATCCATTCTGAATATTGGTTCATATAGAAGCTAGAGAGTTCCCATCTTAAAGGATCAAGGTTTGGGTTATCTAAACTCTCTATGTAATTTGTCTTTCAATAACTCTTTAGTTGACACTACAGTTGTTCATACTACTAATGTCTATATTAATGACATAAATATAACTGAAAGAAAAAATCTGTACCCTTTATAATGGAAGTGAGAATTACAAGAATACAGAAGAATAAATCTATTTTGGAACATAAAACTGTTTGGAAAATAAAACTCGCATATGAAGTTGTTACTGAATACATAGAAAGATATAGCAAACTTGGTAAGTTGTTGGCAATGCTTGATCTCTAAGAAAATGTCCACTTGACCAACTTACCAATAAAAGATGAGTCATTTGAATGAGGCAAGTTATACACAATTTATGTCTAATAAACATATCCCTTTACCAAGCAAATTCAAAATTCAGTCCTAATTGAAAGACATTCTCTTAAGGATGTCACAAGAAAAAATCCACTAAAATACAGAGAATGTCTGTATTTCAATTAGGTGTTTCAGTGTATTCAATATGATGAAATTTTGAAATAACACCCTAGCTGACTTAGTAGCTTTTCCTAAAAGAGATATAACAAAACATAATATCATAATAAGAAAAATATGAAGTTTTTCTTAGAATATGTGACAGTGAGATGCATGTGTTTAGAAGATGGTATTACACAGAATGAAAATATAAAGCTTTGGTAATACAATTATCTAAAAAAAATTAAAATGGAGGCCACAGTATGTAAGTTGGTCAATATGATTTCTATAATTTAAAGAACAAACCCAAGAGTCCTATGTATGAAGACCTTCTCCCTAGGGTACCTGTTCTTTGGACTGGTTCATAAGTTGAAGTAATTTGCTCTGCTCCATATTGTAAGTATGGTATGTTGCTGTCTTCAGAAATCCAAGCAAATGGGGCCTCTGGACCTTTGGCTGTGAGCCCAAATAACTGTTTAAATGTCTTCATGTAGGCATACACAGATGACTAGCACAGTGATGAACCAGGGCTTGAATTCACTTTGTGCTATAGGCTTTATCCTTTTCATGAATACTATATTGTTGAAATTTGTATGATGATAAGTAAAAACAAAAATAATAAAAAACCAATAGTATAATTTAAATAATGATTATTGAACAGAATGACCATATTTAAAATATGTTACTTCACACTTGTCACCTTGAATTATGCCTTAACAAGGCGCATGGCAGCAGGCAAGAAGGCATGGTGTTGCACCAGAGGATGAACTTATATCTTGACATATTATAACTGGGAAGGGTTTTTGATACCCCAAGTCCTGCCCACCATGACAAACTTTCTCCAGTGAAGCCACACCTCTTAATCCTTCCCAAATAATTAGTCAACTGGGACAAGTATTCAAATGTGTGAGCTGATGGGGGCCATTTTCCACTCAAACCATCATACTTACCTATTACATTTTTTTCTATGTGCCATATTGAGTAGCATGCTTATACTAAGTGAATCCATTCAATACCTGCCTTTGCAAGGAACCAGTAATAAAATATTTGGCCTGTCCCTTACAATTGTCAAAGTATTTTCGTCATGTAGGTATTATAGCAAATGCACAATTCTGACATCATTTTCTAAATTTAATTAAATTATTTTGCATCCTGACCAAAGTTTCCCCTTACTCCTCCCCCAACCCACTCCTCTGCCCACCTCCATCAATCCACTCCTCCTCTGTTTCTGTTCAGAAAGGGTAGGCCTCCAAAAGTATTAACAAAGCGTGGCATATTAAATTACACTAAGAAAAGCACTACTCCTTGTATCAAGGCTGGGCAAAGCAGTCCAGTATGAGGAATATTTTCCTAAGAGCCAACCAAAGCATTCTGGACAGCCCCTGCTCCCTTTATTAGGAGTCCTGTAAATAAATCAAGCTAAACAATTTTAATGCATATCCAGGTTGGTCCCATGCAGTCTCCCTGGTTGTTGGTTCAGACTCTGTGAGTTCTTGTGAGCCAGGTTAATTGCGTCTGTGGTGTGTGTGTGTGTGTGTGTGTGTGTGTGTGTGTGTGTGTGTGTGTTTCTGTGATGTCCTGAAAATACTTCCTCCATCTCTTCACCAGGATTAGCCAAACTTGAACTAATGGGTCTTATGTTTCCATCAGTTTTTGGGTGAAGGCTCTCTTATGACAAGTGGAGTAATCACCATTATAGGAGATGGCTAGTTGAGGCAATGAATCCACTATAGCTGGGAGTGTTAGCTGAGGTCATCTTTGTAGATCCATGGAGCTTACCCTGCCTCAGGTTTCTATGTGATTTTGAAATGCCTCATCTCATTTCTGGTCATCTCTTTCAGTACTCTCCCCTCACCATGCCCCAAATGGATTCCTTAATTTCCCACATCCACTAACATCCAGTCCATCCAGTAGATTTCTTCTATTTTCATTTCCAAGGAAGACCCTTGAATTTCCCTTTGGGCCCTCCCTGTTACCTAAGCTCTCTGGAGCTATGGATTATAGCATGGTTATCCTTTATTTTATAGATAATATCCACTTATGATTGAGTAATATCATATTTGTCTTGCTTAGTGTGTGTTAACTTACTCACATTGATTTTTTCTAGTTCTATCCATTTGCCTGCAAATTTCCTGATATCATTGTTTAGAAAAGCTGAGTAATACTTCATTTGGTAAATATATTATGTTTGCTTGATCCATTCTTTAGTTCAAGGGCATCTTGGTTGTTTCCGAGTTCTGATTACTATAAATAAATCTTCTATGAATATAGTTGAGCAAGTGTTCTTGTGGTATAATTGAGCCTCCTTTTTTGTGTATGCCTAAATGTGGTATACCTGGATCTTGGGAGTAGATTGACTCCCAATTTCCTAAGAAACCACCATATTGATTTCCCAAGTAACTGTACAACTTTGCACTTCCACCAGCTGTGAAGGAGTGTTCCCCTTGCTCTGTATCCTCTACAGCATAAGCTGTAAGCTGTCACTTGTGTTTTTGATCTTAGCCATTCTAACAGGGGTAAGATGGAATCTTAGAGTCATTTTTATTTGCATTTCCCTGATGGCTAAGGATGTTGACCATTTCTTAGTGTTTCTCTGACATATGAGATTTTTCTATTGAGAATTCTGCTTAGGTTTGTACCCATTTTTTAACTGGATAATTTTATTTTATTTTATTTTATGTTTTTCCAGTCAGGGTTTCTCTGTATTGTTTTGGAGACTGTCCAGGAACTCTCTCTGTAGACCAGGCTGGCCTTGAACTCACAGAGATCTACCTGCCTCTGCCTCCCGAGTGCTGGGATTAAAGGTGTGCGCCACCATCACCCAGATCATTTTATTTTTATAGTTGGTTTCTTTTTTTGTTTTGTTTGTTTTTCCTGATGTTTAGCTTCTTTTTTATTATTATTTATTTTTTAATTTAAATTTAGATTAGAAACAAGGTTGCTTCACAAGTCAGTTCCAAGTCCCTCTCCGTTTCCCTCCCCTCCTCCCGTGCCCTCCCCCCCACCTCCCCAATATCCCCTCATGTCCCCAGGGAGGGTGAGGCCCTCCTTGGGGGTGTCCATAGTCTGTCATTTCATCCAGGGCAGGGCCTAGACCCTCCTCCAAGAGTTCAGGGTGAGAGTGCATCTCACATTGGTGGATGGGAGTCCAAAGTCCATTTGTATTCCAGGGATAAATACTGATCTACTGCCCAAGTCTCAATAGATAACCTATGCCTCCTCATTGACACCCACATTCAGGGGGTCTTGATCAGACCCATGCTGGATTCCCAGGCATCAGCCTGGGATTCAATAGCTAAACCTTGTCAGGTCAGCCGTTCCTGGGGGGTTAAACCAGTCCAGTCTTAATCCCCTTGGTCATCAGTCCTCCCTCTCTGTCACTGGATTTCTTGAGTTCAGCTCAGTGCTTAGCCGTGGGAGTCTGGACTTGAGTTTTATTCAGAGTGATAGATATGGATCTATTTGCATTTTCTACATTCTGATAACCAGTTATGCCAGTACCATTTGTTGAACATGCTTTTTTTTTTCATTGTGTAAATTTGGTCTCTTCGTAAAAAAAAAATAAAAATAGATATTTGTTGGTTTGTGGATTTATTTCTGGATATTCAGTTCAATTCCATTGATCTACCTGTCTGTTTTTATCCCAATACCATATTCAGTAAGCTTCATATTTAAATATCAATACATTCAACATAATTTTAGAAGCCCACACTCCTTAATATGTTTCTTGCCTTTTTTATGCTACGTGTTAATCTTACTATAGGCAAACAATTATTTTATAATTGAAAACTTAAAGCTAACCAACTTATGGTGAGTGACTTTTAAAATTCATATGGCATAATATTTATGATTCTTTCAACAAGCACAATCTATCAATACTAGTGTTAAAAGTCATTGGTTCTTCTGAAAAGTAAAGTAATTGTGTGTTAAGAGAAGCTTTTTCTTCACTAGCCGCTTTGGTTTATCACCCGCCAGTCGCCTGGGCTCTGCCACATTGTAGCCTCCAAATAAACACACAGGAGGCTATATTAATTATGAAGCTGTTGCCCTTGCTTGTTTCTTACTGGCTAGCTCTGACTTAAGTAATTACCCCATAATTGTTAATCTAAGTATGTCTCTTACCGGAGAAATTTCCGGGCCTCCTACCCCATGGCGTTACATCTCGAACTCTCTTGTATTTCTCCTTCCCAGAATCTTCCTGGACTCCTAGCCCCACCTATCTAGATTCCTATTGGCCAGCAGTAATTTATTGACATATACACAGGACTTCCCCAACAATTGTGCATGAAACAAACATTAGAAATAGATCCAAGACAGTAACATCCCCCTTATTTTTCATGATGTTTTTTGTTCTTACTTTCAGTTAGTTTTGCTTTCCAAGAAATCTAAATCATTGCAATTGTAGCTATACAGCAATATATGTAGATTATTTGTTTCACCTCAAATAAATTGCCATAGTTATTGCTCTTTAGTGTTCTGCATTTTTAATATTTTTCCATTTACAAGAAAATGATAGTGATAAATACTTGGTTAATTAAATGATCCTATTGCCAAAAGGCTTACTATGTACTCAGGGCTTATATACAGAATAATATCCCAGTATTTTATGCAAAGCATTTCTAGTTTTTTGATGTATTTTATTGTGATGTAAATAAAAGGAAAAAATAAGGACTTAATATTTTCATCTAATGATAGCAATTAAAAGTATCAAATTACTGTCGCAAAACACATAAATGATGTAAGGTTTTAAAGGGGCAAAACAGCATTTATTTTATTCTTTCATGTAAGTTGTGAAGAAATAACGTGGAAAAATTAGAAAAAATACATTTTGAGCTTGATAATAAATACAATTTGTTAAATATTAGAAAACATTTAATTTTTGAATATTAAATCTTACTTTCATTCTTATATGTGAAGATAGGTGCAGTATTATCTATCTTTCCATTAATTTAACTTTTTGTCATCAAATTCATCTGACCTCGTATTGTATATCTTGTTACTAAATGCTATCAAATATGTTTGATAGTTCTTTAGATTTGCATAAACAAGTTCTAACTGAAAGCGAATATTTGCATTCTATATAACTTTAGACAAATGCTATGTTGTCCCTTTGTACTGTATTGGGAACTGATGCGTGGGAAAACACCAGGAATGGATGCATGAAAAGATACTCCATGACAGTCAAACTATAGCCTAGACATGACAGACCACGTTCTTATTAATTTTATAATGTGAGTTGTGTGTGTTTGTGTCTGTGTATATGTGTGTGATTGCACATGTGCATGCATAAGTCGAAGAGGGGGGTCACTTCCCAGTGATTCCCTCAGTCACATTCATCTCATATTTATGAGGTGGAATCGTGCCCCAACTCTAGAGCTTGCTATTTCGATAGACTGGCTAGACTGAAAGCTAAGAACGCCTCCATACTCTGATGCTAGCACTGGAGTTACTAGCCTTGTTTTGCTATGGCAGCTTTTTTGTAGTTAGTAAGGGTCTATTTCTGTTAATGTTTTTATTGCTGTGATAAAATTACTCTGAACAGAAGCAAGGGATTATTTAACCTACAGCTCATATGTTCATCATGAAGGTAAAACAAGGAAGGAACTTAAGTAGCATGCTGGAGGCGTGAAATGTAAGTCAAGGAAGGAACTTAAGTAGGATGCTGGAGACATGCTATGGAGCAAAAGCCATGGAGAAATGCTGCTTACTGACTTGCTGCTCCTGGATTACTAAGTTTGCTTTCCAATACATTTCAGTACAATCTTCACAGGATTGGCACTGCCCCCAGTGAGCTGGTCCCTCCCATATAAATTATCAGTCAAGAAAATGTACCAGAGGCTTGTTTGCCTGCAGGACAATCTGATGTGGGAATTTAATTGAGTTTCACTGTTCTAAAATGAATCTGACTTGTGTCAAGTTCACATAAAACTAGACAGCACAGCATCCAAATTCAAGTCCTCAAGAATTTTATCTATTGAAACAACTCTGAGACCAAAGAGCATTTTCTTAGCAAAACTCAAAGTCTACAGTGGAACTAACTGACATCAAACTGAAGGAAATGATGATCATGAATTGCTATATTACTTGTATAAATCATATATATAAATATAAATCTCTCTATATATAAATCTATATAAATATATATATATATATATATAGAGAGAGAGAAAGTCTCTAGAACAGTGGTTCTCAACCTATGGGTCATAACCCCTTAGGGGGATGAATAACCCTTTCACATAGGTCATCTAAAACCCATCTTAAAACATATCTACATTATGTTTCATAACAATTGCAAAATTACAGTTCTGAAGTAGTGATAAAAATAATTTTGTGGTTGGGGTCACCAAAAAAACAGGAACTATATTAAAGTGTCATACCATTAGGAAGGTTGAGAATCAATGCTCTAGACATAGATATCTATAAATATATGAAACCATATATACATACATTTTAGTCAATAATGTTATGTTATTATCACAAAAATAGGCACACACCTTTTATATAATCTCATTATTTCTATGAAAGATAGAACCATGCATTATGTTCCCCATTTCCCTCTTACATATTTACCTCAAAATATAATATTGCCTTTAGTGACCCTAAATATAGTTAAGCTTCACAGGACCAATAAGTTGGTTCTGCCCTCTACAGTGCCATCTTTCAGGAAGTGGAGACTCTCAGTTCCAGAGACCAACTGATTCCTGGCTTGTTATCTGAATTTCACTAGAAGCTATAAATAGTGATTTTTTTTTGTCATCCACCTCCTGGGGTGTTGCCGTATGTTCGTCCTCTGACAGAGGCCAAAATCACTGCAGCCAACTATTGTTTATCCAAACCCAACTGGCCAAGATGACATTGAGCCAACAGTAACCTGCAGACACACAATAGGTTTTCAGGACAATTCATTTGTCTATGTAGCTTTTACATTCCGACAAATGCCATTTATTTTAGGGAACTGGTGTCAGAGTTTGAACAGTATAATCACACACAATGCTAGTTGACTTATTAACCACCTGCTTTCCATTTCTATTAGTGAAATACAAAAGTTTAGAGGTAACCGTCCACGAGTGACTCTGCTTCCAGCTTAGAGATAAATTCTCATTACTGAAGTCTCTCCTGGCGGTAGATCCCTCTCACCAATGATTGTTTCAGCCATTGCTAAGTGACAAGACCCCAATCAATGAGATAAAAGAGGTGGCTTGCCGGGTGCTTCCAGAAAGGTTTTCAGACACATAAAAATAAGCACACACACACTGGAAGACAGAGTTTATTTTCCTACAATGAGTGCTACACGTTTATAATGCCAACAAATCATGCCTGAAGCTGCGACAAAAATTTTAGTACTTTAGAATGAAGCTGGCTTGGTATTCACTGGGAATAGCGCACAGATTTTAGATTTGTGATAAAAATAGTTCAGGCACCAAATCAATCACCTAAGACTGGCATGCAGCTCAGGTGTAACACTTTCTAGGCTATATGAAGACACAGATCTGATGATCCTCAGGACAAAACATAGTGAGATAAACAGGAAGAGCAAGAAAGAAACAGTGATCAGCAGGAGAAAACAAACAAAGACAAAAGGGAGAAGAGGAGGAAGAGAAGAAAAATCATCACTTTACCTCAAGATTTCATTGAAGGAAGATACAATCTTGTAAAATAAAGGGAATAAGTTCCTGGCACTTCGTTAATTGTTATACATTTTATCTTCATTTCTTTATCATGATTACCTACTGGTGAATAAAACATCACTATGTATATATCATGATGAAAGTATTATTTCATGAGAATAATATGGGAGAGTAAATTCTTACATTAAATATTTCATAGTCCATTTATAACCCCTTGACTATATTAGGTTTTAGAGTTTTTATGTATTCCCTAGAAAACATGATTGCTGAATGAAAAGAAGTAGTATGAAAATACCTTCAGAACGTACTCAGTCTGTGTAATGTTACTTACATGCATGTTTTCAAGGATGAATATTGGTATAACAAATGGTATATTCTGTCCTTGAGAAGACTGTTTGTCCCACATTCTGCACTCCTTAGTTGCCTATCATTCTTTGTCACAGGTGGAGGCAGTCTGAGCCTTCTCCTGTCCTTCTCATTGTATATTATGTCTATTGGTGTTGTCTTTGTTCAGGTCACACTTAGGCAGACATGATGGTGAGACTTCATGGGTTTAACATTTAAAGAAAATATATATACATATATATGTGCGTGTATTTATTGCCTATGAATATATTGCATATATTTAATTTACATATATATGTGTGTATATACATATGTATATATGTGACAATGAAAGAAAAAGGTGATGAATATTAAGAGAGCTATGTATATGAGCGGGTTTGGAGGAGGAAATAGAAGGGGAGACATAATGTAATCATATAAGCTCAGTTTTTTTAAGTTAATAAAAACATTGGGCAGTCACTTTTTAATTATCAGAGATCATTGCAATTTCATTTTATATTAAATAGGATTATATAATCTCTAAAACTCTTCTTCCCTCAAAAAAGTTCAGCTTTTTAAATTTTTTTATTTAAGTTAGAAACATGAATGCTTCACATGTCAATCCCAGCTCCCTCTCCCACCCCTCCTTCCCAGCTCCCCCAGCCCCCCACCCAACCCCCACATCATTTCCCAGGAAGGGTGAGGCCCTCCTTGGGGGATCTCCAAAGTGTGTCACTTCATCCAGGGCAGGACCTAGGCCCTTCCCCATGGGCCCAGGCTGAGAGAGCATCCCTCTATTTGGAATGGGCTCCCAAAGATCATTCATACACTATGGTAAACACTGATCTACTACCCAAGGCCCCAGTGATTTCTGTGGCCTCCTGAGACTACATTAATAGAGTCTGGATCAGTCCCCTGTTGGCCTCTCAGGCATCATTCTGGGATTCAAGAGCTCTCCCTTATCTGGTCAGCTGTCTTTGTGGGTTTCACCATCATGGTCTTGACCCCTTTGCTCATCACTCCTCCATCTCTGTCACTAGGTTCCAGGAGTGCAGTTCAGTGTTTAGCTGTGGGTATCTATCTCTGCTTCCATCAGTCACTGGATGAAGGTTCTAGGATGGCATATAGGGTAGTCATCAACCTTACCATCAAGGAGGAGCAATTAATGTAGTATCTCCACTATTGCTTAGTTTGCCAGTTGGTGTTATACTTGTAGATCTCTGGAGATCTCACTAGTGTCAACTCTTTATTTCTCTCCTCCTTTCTTTTCAAGTCCGAAGTGAATGTGTCCTACTTCAGTTGCTGAGTTTTCTGTACTAATCAGTCTACTGTTTACTGCTTCAATCAAAGACTTGCATTTACCAATCATATTTTTCATTTACATGTAATTATTCTTTATCTTCAACTGATTTTTCTCCATAACTGCTTTTTCTATTTTTATGATTCAGATGTCTTTTATATCTTTGGGAGAAAGATAAAATAGGAATTTTCTAAAACAGTATTCTCTTTTCCTATATGTATATTTGTGGGAAAAAAGAGAGAGAGCAATAGAAAAGGAGATGGCGTTCTCTGAAGTGGTTTATCTGGGATGCACGATTGCCTTTGGATCATCATAGAGCCTCTGCTTCCTGGTTCGTTGCTCAATTTAAAAGGAGATCAAATTATTGTTTTGTGTGGGGTTTTACCTAACAACCTAATATACAAATACAGTCGCTAATTCTTCCTATTTGCCTGGAGCTATTCTGTACCTTAGATGTACAACAGTGAAAAATGGCAAAGGTCTTAGCCCTTGCAGAGAAAACCTAACTACTCAAAACTCTGTGGAAAAGCAGAAGTTGTTTTGCAGTTAAATATGCTATCCCTTGTTCAATTTGTTTAGTCATATGTCATAGATTTTATTTAATGTAGTTAATAAAACCAGGGCAATATATTTTCAGTTTAACTTAAATTTAAATTGTTATATGCTTATATTAAATAGTCATAACTATTTACATGTATATATGGATAGATATGAGTTTCGTTTTTAAGGTAAAAATATTTGAAAAGGGGTGTCTGAGAGCCAAAGGACATAGTAAATAATTAAAGGAATGGACAAGATATGTTTAGATTAACAAGAAAAGTTTCTCTGAAGAGATAAAACATGAAATTAATGTTATCAAAAATAATCCTTGTAAAGACTGTTTAGACAGCAATGGTTGTGAGGTAAAAACAAGCTTGGAAATCAAGTAATTAAAAAAGATTTTAAATGATTGAAAGCAAGAGAATACAGTCTGGAGAAACCAAAGCATACATGGCCTGGTAGACAGTATTGTTTCAAACACAGTCTCCTCACAGATCAACATAAATTTCCAAGAGGAAATAGCACTCTCACCAACACAGAGACAGGATTTGCATAAAGCCTAAGATAATCATTTGTGAGAAAAAATTTGAAGTTGTGCTTTAAGCAATGATGTGTTAACAAAATCTTTCAGACATGAACCTACTATGAAAGAAAAGCAAAAACAAAATAAATGAACAAAGAAACAAATGAAAATAGCAAAATACAAAGAGAACTAGAGGCAGTAGATGAAAGTAAGGAAATAGCGTTTCTGTAGACAACAGAACAGCTGTACATATCAAGTCATAGTTGTTGGAACAGCATGAATATGACATGTGTAAGCACAAACCAGACAATTCCTGCATGAAATTCCACCCCTAGAAATGGACCTATTAGCAGCTCTTAGATGGTAGGAGATGGAGAGTCAGTTTTCTCTGAATGCAGTCCTTGAGAAGTTGAAGAGGTCAACCATACATCTACGAACATTTGGGCAGCATAAATCATTCTTGATGAAAAAAGAAAGAATCCAAATTTTGGAGTGGTAGGATCTGGAAAGAGTTGAGGAGGGAGAAATGAATATGATCGAAAACAAAGTATTCTCAAAGAAATGTTACTAAGTAACTAAGAACTTAGCAATTTGCCAAATTGATTATGATATTTGCAAGTAAATAATCAATGTTCTCATCGAAATACTGTAGAAAATCATTTTGTAATTTTGGCATCATTTTCCCTAAATACATAACCATATTAATACAAGGCTGTTAGGCAGGAGACACAGGAAATCCTGTAAATGCACACAATAGTTTTTAAAAAGAGAGCTAATAATTTAGTTTATCTAACATCATTTTATAGAAAAATAAAGATGCCTAATGTATGAAATCATTTAATACAAAATGCTGAGTGGAGCTCAAAATTGGGCCAATTATCTCTGTACTCAGTATAGATTTTCCTCAACCAATATTGTACAAATATCCTTCCTGTAATTTATTAATATAAAGGAAATGGTTTATTAATATTCATGCATGATTTTATATTTAAAAATTGCTAATTTAATTAAAAACAAAATTTCTTCACCTGAAAGTTTGAAACACAGGAGATTTTATAATATATTTTTAAATTACATATGTAATCTATAATGTGTAATATAATTACTATAATATATAATTACAGATAAACATATCTTTATCAAAATTATTATCAGACACTTGTGCCTGCTCTTGGGACTCTTCCCGCTATTGGGTTTCCATGTCTAACTTACATGTGATTGTTTTTGCTTCATCTTAGTATATTTTATTTTGTCATGTTTTGTTGCTATCTCTTAGAAGCCTGTTCTTTTCTAATGAGACTTTATCTATAGATGTGCATGCATGAGTTTATATTCCATTTATATGCATGTAATGATTGCCTTTCAGGCCAATGCTTAACTTACATTGTAAACATGTCCAAGAGAAATTTTGCCATTTACTGTTCTTTGCCAAATGGTATTGAACCTCATTTTCAACAAGTTTACTATATATTCCACATTTAAATAATTTCACTACTTTTTGTTTTTCTAAGAAACAGCTATCCAAGACTGTGGCTCTTGTGTAGAGTGACTTCTGTTTCCAGATATCTGTGGAAGCAAATAAAATCATGGTTTGTGTAAGCTATGTCATATGACTTCCTTCATCCCTTATGGTACCTATGCTTATTATTTCAGTGGTCTTCACAGTAAGTACCCTATTACTTTGTGAGGTAAAGGAATTCTGTCCTTTGATATTTTATCTTTATATTCTGGTTATTATTGCTGTGTACAATGTTTTTCATTGTTAAACTAAACTACCTTTTCATGTATTCATAAGAGGTTTACAGTTTAATGGTGGTGCGGCAGCGTTTGTTTCTTGAAACTGGTCAAAAGTGTATTGTATTGAATTTCTGAGAATATGAATAGTCACATACATAATAAAGTGGATAATTTTGCAGTGTATAAAACATATGGGTCAGCAAATATTAAAGATGAGGAAAATCCCTTCGTTTCATTTGGTTGAGGTACAACGCTCATATAAAGTTTCATAATTATTCTAAACATGTTCACACTAGAAAGGATTCCAGCCACAGTACAACTGCAGATATGACTTTTATCTATTCATGAACTTCAGGTTATTTCTCCTTTATATATCTGTTCTCCATATGACATTTCAGCTTTCCTCTACTGGAGCCACCTAGAAATAGGGTGGGATTGTTTTAAAACAACAGGCTAAGTTCCTACTTGCAGAACATACTTCCATGCAGCATTTTTCCTGAACACTTTTTTTTTCAGCCCTTTGACCCCAAATGGAAGTCACAACAGTGTGTTTCAAGGTCTTCTCAAGGACCCTGAAGGCATTTTACTTATTTAAAATCTAAAAACTTTTGTTCAATGAATTTTCTGTCTCTTTTACTATCAACTATGAAGTAAATGATATATTTTAATATAATTTTGAATTTGTTTTTGTCTTCTTTTATTTCTGATAATTTTGTTTCTAGCAATGAAAACTATTGTGGTTAAAAATATGGAGTGTTATTATATTATCTTAATATACCTATTTTGTCTTTGAGAAAAAAAAGTCAGCTCATTACAATGACTTTTTGCCTAATAATAACATTCCTTCAATAGCTTTCTTATAATTTAACTGACATAAAACATAAAATTAGTGTAGATTATTGGAGTACCTTATAGTTTATAACATATAATGTTTAAATTATTTAGATTATTTCCTGAAGTTTATTTTTGACTGGTAAAAATGCTCAAACCTTTTCCTAGGATTTCTATTTTTGAATGATATTTGGGTTCACAGAAAATTGCAACTAAAATACAGAATATAAATCCCATCATTATCTTATTTTCATATTGAGATTTTATATCTCAAGAGTGGTACACCAGTTAAAAGTGATTAATATTGGTTCACTAATATCAGCTAAACTCTAGTCACAGTTGAATTTTATGAGCTTCAAAGGTAACACTATTTCTTTTTTCCATCATCCGGTCCAGGATAGCAAGTGGCATTTAGTTACCTGTTCTGCCTAGCTTGATTTCATTCAAGACAATTTTTCAATGTCTTTATTGCTTTTATAAAAAGTCAGGTTGGTTACTTTTAAAGTTCCTTCTATTTGAGTTTCTCTGATGATCTTTAATTTTTAGAGAGAGTTTGGGGTTGGCAGAAGATTACAGAGGTAATATTCCCCCCTTCTCATACCATGGCACAGGAGTCAACCTGCATCATGTAAACCAGCACTGATATTAAAGCATGTCTGTCTAGCCCATTAACTATAAACTGACTATTTCTTACCTGCAGAAACACAATTGGCTATTTTGAATGCCTTCAATTTCTCTTTCCTTCCTGTGAAAATTTTTTCCTTATATCTTTGAATATAAGAATTTTATAAGTGTTTAAATGTCTTGCTTAATCTTCTATCATCTTTACATTTCTGGACGATTTATTTTAATTTTACTCCTGTTTCTTATGTTTTATAAGATACTACCTTCCATGACAACTTTTGTTTGGGTGCCAACTATTAAAAATTTATGTGTACATCTATGAGGTGTTGTATCTATTTCATAAATAATGGTTTTATTCATGTGAATGTGCAGTATGGTTTTGTCAAGGTTTGCTACACAGATTTTGTTTCTCATTTGAGATAGAGAGAATTCTTTATTTTGTGTCTAATTTAATTCCTTTTTGAAGATACACTGGCAAGGCTACCACCCACTGGCCCATAGACTCAACCTCCCTACTGTCTAAGAATACATACCAATTTCACCCTCTTTGATTACTGAGACTTGGTCACAGAGCCTTACGTGGCTTGGGCATTCTTTGCTCACAACTAAGAAGCCCCCTTTCATTTGTGTACAACAGCATGCTGCTGGCTTCTTCAGCAAAATAAATAAGTGAATGGTACTGTTAAGAGCTATCCATTTTTAATACTTTGCTCTGAGTGTTGTTTCCCTGAGATCTGATATCTTCTACCTCACCTGGGGTGAAACTGTGAGATGATTTTCCACACCTCTACACTTGGTTTGTCTCAGAGATACCCAATGAAGTTGCCAATAGTGAAGCTGATTTAATATTTCTTCTCACACAGTTTACATTCTCATGGTATCTTTTCTTAAAATGAATACTTTCTTTTAACGTATTTTCCGTGTCTTACTAGCAGTTTGTAATGGCTGACTATTGTAGCAATTAATCACACATAGGTGAAAACAGAAAGGCTAACCAGTCTATCAACTTCTACCAAGTAGATTATTTAGAAATCAAGAATAAAGAATTAGTTATTAACTTATCCTCTGTGCCAAATCAGTAAGACAACATACAAACTTTAAAAGGTAATGTTTCTCACCATAGTAGAGTGTTTTATTAAAGTGACTTATACTAAGTAAATATTTTAATTAATGCCTTTTCATAATTTGCTTAAAGGAAGACAAGCATAATAAATGAATAGTTAGCACATTTACAGTTTTCTTAGTAGTTTAGTTATTTATAATCTTTAAAAATTAATTTTTATTTAGGAATGTGAAGAGAATTGCAAATATGAGTATCTTTGGAAAGTTCTCTAATCCTTAAATAGTTACTTCTATTTCTATATGACCTAAAAGGAAACTTGGAAATTGAAGTTTTTTAAAAAATGGCAACATCAAAAAATGTTAAAGATATGTATTCAGGTTCATGTGTGATTTCTGACATGTCTGGGGGTTGCAAAATGTTACCCCTAGATTCATACAAGTCTAGAAGCACCTCTTCTCTTTCTACATGACAATTTGACCCCTAACAATAAACTTAAAACTAGCTCTGTTTAACATAAAATTAAGCATGAGAGCTTTTCTATTTAAATTTAATAGTAATTTTTTCTTTAATCTTAGAAATTTAAGGCTGGGAAGAGAGCTCAATTTTTACAGTTCTTCCAAAACAATGATCAGCCATTTGATTCTGCAGAACCAAGCTAAGAAGGGGCCAAGCATGAGGCAACACTGTACTGCCATGATGTTGAGGCAGAGCACAGCAGGTCCCTTGGAGCTTGCTGATCAGTCAGCTAATCCCAGTCAAAAGACTCAGCAGAGACCTGGTTTCAGAAACAAAGAGATGTATGCATGTATATATTTGTATATCAACACACTAGTGAAAACTGAAATTAAAATCATATGTCGATGTGACGACTTTGAATAACTCAACATGATCTATACATATATCAATCCATATGAAAAGTTCAGCTTCTTTGCTTATTGGGAAGAAACTTACTAATTCTACATGAGACATTTAAATATTTTTGGGAAAACACATTGCAATGGAAATACATTGTTTTGTTTTGTAAACTTGCTCTGCATGATACATAGCTATTTCATCAGGATAAAGAACAAAGAGAATCCAGGAGTTTGAGAATATTTTACTGTTTTCATTATCCCTCAGAGAGAAAACAACAGGACTGGCATGGCCCTCAATTCCTTATAGAAGAGTCCTGTGGCAGGTTGCCTAGAAGATTAGAGATGGCATGCACAAAAGTGAAGAGTAGCACTTAAGCAATTGTAGCATTACCCAGGACAGAATGCTTCCTAAGGGAGGGTGATGTTCTACCCTGAACAGTCCCTTGCTGTTGTGTCTATGTTTGGCATTCCCTGTTACAGTGCTCCATATTCCTGGTAGTGATAAATGTAGAGTACATTACAGTCCTGGATTCCAGATACTTTTCTTACTTAAGATTTAAGAAAACACAAAATAAACACACACACACACACACCTCAAATCACCTAAGTCATATTACATTATGTTTTTTAACAGCAACAGACATTCACTCACACTGACTCTTGACAACTGGGTTTTGTATAGCTACTTTGAAGTAAACATATAAACTCTGTGAGTTAGAATCTAAGTTCTCAATTTACGTGTGTGTGTGTGTGTGTGTGTGTGTGTGTGTGTTTGTATACCTAAGATAGGAAATCTTGAGTTATCAAGAGTCAGTGTGAGTTGAGATGACTTTGGAAGCTTTCTATAGAAACTGACACAATTTTGGTGTGACTTTTAGTTCCCTGTGATATATACAAGGGACTACAGTTTCTAAATTTGGAACATAGTGCCATCGTGTCATTAAATTTATTTGCTTTTAGGCTCTTGCTCATTACAAGATATATGATCCAGTGGAAAAAAGAACTTGCAAACTCAGTTGATGGTAATGAATTACTGCAATTCACAGATGTTTTCACTTTAAAATGGAATATTATGATGGTGCTAAAACTTTCTTTCACCATTACTGTAATTTGCATACCATTCCTGGCGATGTTTACATCTTGCAAGTTGGAATGTTTTTGAGCTCATCATAGCCTAGTCCTAATGTTTCTCAGTACATCTGTGGAAAACCAATATCTAGGCAGTTTCTGTCAGCTCAGTTATCTCTGATGAGTTTGTACTGTCTTTCAAAAATTTTCAGCAAAGATTTTCTCCATAGAACTTAAAGATTCTCTTTTATGGATATTCAACTTGAATCTTAAAAGAAAAGAAACAAATCAAAATGATGTGGCAACATACAAATGGACTTCCATTCTTGCATGTGTTTCAATAGAATCACTCTGGTGGATTTATAGTGTATCTTAAGGATAGCCAAACCATTTTAATTATGGGTTACAAGGGACCAATGCTTTGTTTGCCAACAATGAAGTCAATTAGACTTCATTCAGCCTCTCAAGCTTGGAAAACACCCACACACTGCAGGTGCCAATAAAGGAAGGTTCGAAGAAATATAATTCAAAATGTAAAATATTTCAGGAAATAAATCTCCATTAAAATTGACGAGCAATTAACGAGTGGTATGGTGGTGACAAACAATTCGCAGATGGAAGCTCTTTTTTCTTCTTTCTGTAAAATAGTTTTAAACTAAAAACCTGAGCTTGCAGCACATGGCCTTCTTATTTTTATCCATTATCTTTAAAGTAGTGATGACTTTCAAACAACTGTGAATTGCTCTGCATGTCTTTTTATATCTTCATAATCCTGAGAACACCTTACAATTAGCCACAAGGCTAAAATCATGGAAGTATTATCTTACAGAACAAAGCATTTCATGTGCAATCAAAAGTTCAGTTTACCAGTTTTCCATTTCAGTTTGTCTGTACTTAATTCAATGGAAAAAATCCTTAGCATAAAAAGTTAAATGTCATTAGCTTTCCCTGTAAAAGATGTACAGAGGAGGCCAACATAGATATTTAATGCCGCCTTCTCACTGACACAACGGATACAAGTTCAGAGAAATTTGTTCTATCTATGTAATATTCTTACTTTTGTTCCTTTTTGTAGTTACCAGCATTTATTTTATAATTTTATTGTGGTAAGAACACTTAGCACTAGTTACATCCTAACCCATAAGTTGGACAACATAATCTTCTTTTAAATGTTTTTAACTGAAATGGAATTGCATGATTCCCACCTTCCTTTTCCTCCCTCAATCCCCTCCTAGCTAACATTCCGCTAAATTCTCCTATGTTCCTCTCTCAAATTCACAGCCTCCTTTTCTTTTATTTTTGTTTCTATATAAATATATACGTGTGTGTTTAGCTTTTGTTTTTGAACACACATATGAATGTGAATACACACACACACACACACACACACACACACCTGATGAGTATTTTTTTATTATTTATGTGACTATGGTTCCAGGACTGACCACTCTGCATTTTAAATGTTTTCATTATACCCACCAGTAAATGTATTTATCACACCTTCAATGAAGCCACTCTTTACAGCAAATGGAGACCATCACAAAAACCACAACCAGAAACAATGCAGAGATCAACAGATCATGGCAAGTCCATCCAAAAGTAATACACTGGAGAAAAGGCACCTCCATCCAAGGTTCAGGGAACATCATGACAGAGGGAGTATGAATACTAGAAATCCAGGTGAATATCAGGTGATGTCTAAGTCTTTTCTAGAAATAGCTGTATAAACCACACTGGAACAACAATAATGTCCCTGGACATAGTCAGATTCTTGGGGACTGTAGGAGCAATGTTTTGTGGATTTCTTGTCCTCTTTCTGGTATTGGAATGAGAAACATCAAGCCCATGTTAGCTATATGAAGATTAAAACTGTCTTCTGTGTTGACATACTCATTTTGTACCTAATACACTAAATTTATGTCATACAATCATTTTGTATGTGTTAGCATGGTATATCACAATACTTGACTTGCTTATGTTTAACCATTATGATTTCTTACAAATAAATCTACCATGGTTAGCTCACCAGTCATTTAATCCCAGCAACTGGGTGATACATGCAGGAGAATTTCTGAGTTTTAGGCAGCTTGGTCTTCAGAGCAAGTTCCAGGACAACACAGAGAAACCCTGTCTTGAAAATAAAATCTACCTTTATTATCTAGTATAAATATTTCACTGAATTGGGTTTAATTTGGAAATATTTGGTGGGTGGTTTTTGTGTATGTATTCATGATGGATGAAGTCCTGAAAGTATTTTTGTTTCCTTGTTTTCTTTTTGTTGTTTTCTTTTTATAGTTCTGAAGCAAATCAGATATTAGTGTTTTAAATGGAGTTGAATATCTCCTTTAATTTTCATTACTTCTAATTTTTGTATTAGCTTAAGATGATTAGTAGTCTTTCTTAAATGTTCTTGGAACTCAAAGCTAAGGTAGTCTTTCTGCTTCTGTTCTCTTCACTGTTCATTAAATTATTTATTATTGACTAAATGTTATTTGTATTTATGACACTGTTAGGACTTTCTATTTTTTCTCATTATGAAAGGATAAGTTGTATATTTCTAGTGTTTTTATCTTTCATTGTCAATTAGTTTGCAGACAATATACAGTGATCTGTCATTAAGGGTTTTATTTTTGTGGCATCATATATGCCTCATCATTTTTAATTATGCTTTGAGGTTCATTATTCATCTCAGTCATTTTCTTTTTTCAAAAAATCTTCATAAAAGCACTTTTTCTTATTGCTAAATTTTCTATTATTTTCAATCTCTGCCTGTTGTTGGTCTATTTTTTACTTCTCTCCTATTGTTACTTTGAATTTCATTTATTTTGATTCTTATTCCTCCAGATACAAAGTTAGCTGTTTCTTATTTGAGATTGCCTTTGATGTAGGACTCTATGGATTTTAAGCTCTGTTTTATTGCTTACTGCTTTTCCTAGGGTGACATAAGTTTCAGTGTGCTGTGCTTCCATTTCTCTTAAATATAGATTTCTCTTAAGAGATTTATAAATCCAATGGTAGCTGAAGAAAATTTCATTGTTTATTGAAGTTAAATTATTGTTGAATAACTCCCCAATACTACCAAAAGCATACCTATGTGGCAAATAAATGTGGGACACAAAGAAGCACACATGGTATTTTCTTTGCTGAGATTCATCAAAGTCTAACCAAACACATTCCTTTACACTTAAGGTAACACTGTGGTCACACCACAATACCTTCTTGTGTAAACTTGCCAAGTTAATGATGAGAATTAAAATTGGATTTCTGATATTAAAACTCAGAGGGAAATGAATATACAGTATACAAATAAGTTTTTATGATATGGATCACAAATGTTTCTTTTGCTGATGTTTGGGTAGTTGTGGTTAAAAACAGTTTCATATATACATGACTACTTTTATAGTCATTATGTAGGTAAGGATGACTGTGAATTTCTGATCTTCCTACCTTGATTTCTAGTACTGGTATTAAGGGTGGATATCACTGTTTGATTTTACAGTGCTGGGGATAGAACTCAGAGCTTTGTGTACTCTAGACAAACACTCTGCTACTTGAACTACATATCAGCCACTGAATATTTTATGATGAGCCCAATTTCTGAGTCTGGAATATTGATGATGTTGTAGTATGTCCAGGAGAACCAAGAATCAAAATCTAGTTTGTTATGTCATTATAAATATATTATATCTAGATTTAAAGACCAAACACATCTCGTTGTCTGATAATATTTCCCTCAGAGAGATATGAGAAATAAAGATGATAGTCATAATGAACTAAGTTATTAACATTTGACATTCTCCATTATTTGCTATAAATGTGACTACATTTTAATAATATACAAATTTGTTATGAAGCGGCTATATTGGGCTTTCTCAGATGCCTGTACCAGGATTGTTGAATTAATCATAACACTGTCTTCTGGTAGATTACAGTACCTTCTCCCTTAACTGAAGTTTTCTTTTCCCTTAAGCAGCTGATTCTCCTCTGGCTTATCATTTCTTACAATTTTCAAGTTAAATTCATGTGCATTTTGGACTTTTTATGAGTCCATTCAAAAGTGTTTTTGGAGTCATTCTTGAACATTAAATTCTCTTTCATGGTTGACTCTGTCTTGCATTCACTGTACTCACTTATGTTATGATGTCATACTTCATTTTTCTGACCTGTCTCATGAAGATGCCAAGTCCTTAAATTTAATGTTATCACAAAATTGAGTAAAAATAATTCATTTAAAACACCTGTGAGTGTCATGATGTCTATTGTTATAGTTTTCTAGTTTTGTCTGGAGGGCTCTAGTTTGACAAATCATAAATTCAACACTTGCTTTCAAAAATTTTGTGGAATTTCTGTGGGGTGAAAATGGCCAAGGAAAAACACCGTGACCTTGTCTTGACCCCAAGACCAGGGCTTGAGATCCCATCAATCCCTGAAGTCCCTGAAGACAAAATACCATCAATCTCTGAGCACAAAATTTAACCAATCCCTGATCTTACCCCAGGATCAGTGCACATTCCTATCACCCTGGAAAACTCTGCCCCTCCCAAATCCTATATAAACTTTATAGCCTGTTCAGTTTGCTGCTATTTCTCACCTGAGGTAGCCACACTTGTAGATTCATTCATAAATAAATCTCTTAAATAAGGTTTCTGGTGCCATGTGACACTTTTGCCGAAGCAGAGCCTAGCAACAGCAAGTTTTACTGGAGCTTGGGTAGAATGGGGTGCAGCAGAAGTATAACACCTTTGCTGGAGAAACTTTGCCCTAGCAGAGCAGAGCTGTATCACTTCTCTGGAACAGAGCAAAACAGAGCTGTAATAGTTTCTATGAGGAAACCCTGTCCTCCTAGAGCTGTGTTGTTACAGTTGCATTAGGAATAACTTTCTATGGAGCAGGGCTGTAAGCTGCAAAGCTTACTGTGACTTTGTGGTATTCCTTGGCTCCTGACTGTCAGGATACTTTTCCATATGAGCTGCAATGCTTAAAGTTTGGTTTTGAGTGTTTACAATATACCTTCCAGAGAGTAAATATTTTAAAAGGTAATCAGTGCCTAGCCTATGACTAGGTGACTTTTAAAAATCAAACTAATAGATATCTTTGTGTCTGTGTCTGACCCACACTCAATTATTCCAACCTTCCAAGCAAGAAAGTCCCTCTTTATCTAAAAATCCATAATTGTGAAGGATTAAAAGTTCAGGGATAAGAGACAGAGAGAGATGAGAGAGAGAGAGAGAGAGAGAGAGAGAGAGAGAGAGAGAGAGAGAGAGAGAGAATCTGATGGCAACACAAAGAATGAAAATCAAAAATTAAAAAATTTACTAACAGAGAGGTTAGGATACCTAAACTAACTAAAGGCAAGTCTGCAGCAGTGAACTCAACAGGTGATCTGGAGGGGGAAAGGGGACCTAAGAGTGTGCCTTTATGAGTGTTCACAGGCTTTATCAGTAGTTGTGGATTAAAGGAAACTAAATGAACTAAGAAGTGATACATGTGATTAAACATTGACCATCAACTTTCATCATAAAAGCTGTCAGGTATGTTAGACCTTGCATGAATAAGAAGGGGAAAGAAGACTACATAGTCAGATGGGGAGTAGAAATTCTAACAAGGCCAATTTTATACTGATCACCATCTTTAAACAACTTCTGTAAGGATGGAGACAACATGGCAGGTTTGTAAAATAAATATGGGAATGTTTAGAAACATAGTGTAAAAGATGCTTCCCATCAAACGATTCCTTTTTTCATACCACCTGGTGAACATCTTGATATAATATATGCATAACAGAAATAAAGTGGGTGATACAGAGAGGAATGTATTTAAACATTTATTTCCAACTAAAATGGAACTTTTTATCTTTTATTCATTCATAAACCCACATATTCTTCTCTTGGAGATGATTGTCATTACAAAATAGAGCTTGTTTTGGTGCTAGTATCAGAACGTACATTGATAGCATAATTCTGGGGAAATCCTGTACAAACACAAATAAAATGGACAAATACACATTGTGTATGCCACTTTCCATACATGCAAATGAATGTTACCATGCTGAAATATTGAAAATGTAATTAGAAGAAAAGAGTAACAACTACCTTCTTTAAGGATTTATGCTAGAACAACAGCAAAATTATATTTATTAGTATTACTGCTACCACTAGTATCTTGATGCCTCAGGAAGACATGCACAGGATGAGTATAGAAATGTCACTTTGGAGTGGCAGATCCAGCCTTAACATTGACATAGTCTCAACATCGTCTAACTTGTGGTTTGAAAAGCAATACTAGGAAGTAGAGTTCTATTTTGTATAGGAATATGTAGTGTAAAGGAGTAGGAAATTCTATCAAAATTGCAGGTGGTCAGAGAAGATATTGTGGAAGTAAGCAGTTCTGGGATGCAGATACTGCAGTAGCAATTAGTAGCACAAGTCTCTACTATGTCAATTAGATCATAAGGAAAAGAACCTGCAAAGATCCTTGTTGGTTCCACTTATATTTTCATTTAAGCCAAACAAATATTTTAACACAACTCTATGCTAAGTTGTGGCCCTTTTAAGTGGTCACTCACTCAAGAGAAAAGGTTGCCATTCAGTGGACCATTCAGTTTTCCCTTGTTCAGGGAACAGACTTTGTTTCAGCCTTTTGGGCATTCATCATGCTCTGACACTGTCTGACTCACTATGTACAAAGGTTTTGGTGGATTTTGTTCATAGTCCAGATCTATCAGCCAACTGATTTCAGATAATTTTGAAGGGATGCGTAGCAATTAATTTCCCAGCCATTGTTGAATTTAACAGTGGAAACAGAAGGTATTGAAAACTTTGCCTGACCATATTTTGCAGCCTTTGGGGAATCATTAAGCGACCTTCCTACTCAAACATCAAGTAAATATGATAATAACAACAGGTATAGTAAGCATTCCTATTGTAATAATGCCTGTGTCTTGATCCACAAAGACAGCACTTACACAGTAATGGGACAGATAGGTTTGATGTCAAGGCCAGGGAAGGCACTGCACCTCTTACCATTCCCTTTATTTTCAGAACTTCCATCCTGGGCACAATGTCTTACTTTTTGCAATTATGTGTCAGGGTTTCTTCTTTAGATATGAATGGTATCCACCAGATCCAACTTATTTTTAACTCCAATAGTGATTTGTACAATGTTTTATGATGACACTATAGTCCTCACTTCATGTAAGAAGTCAGAGGCACAGGGGATTGTAGCTATTATATACATCTAGTAAATCTAAGTAGGACATACAATCAGAGAACTTCAAGTTCCCCAGAGTAATACTGCTCACATAGCAAGAAGATGGGTTTTGACATTTGATGACTGTTTTCAGGGGGTCATAATTTACCAGTTAGTAAGTTTCTGGTGGACAGTGAGATCTAGATAAAGGTGGATGGGAATTGAATCTGAGAACTTATAGGCATGATAGAAACATTTTTTTTGTTCCTTTGGTGAATATTTTTCTACTTAACTGCAGTTGACTCCCAAGACAGTTAGTAGAGGTCAAACAGCATGACTGTGCTGTAGTAGAAACCTGGTAGAGAGTGAATTCAGGGGAAGCCCACCACCAGAGTGTTCCAGCTCAGAGGTCACATCTTCCTTGTTAACTTAACTAATTATGTTTCATAGGCAGTTGATTTTTTTTCAGTCAGGTTTTCATCTGATGAAGGATGTTGTATAGTACACATGGTTCAATGATTCATTAAAGGACTGTCTAAGTCATAATGTCCTCTGATTAGATTCTGTTGTCTGAGTAAATTTTAAATGAAATGAGACAATTTTTTTTCAGATTATCATTCTTGATTTGTTGTCATGTGCCACTTGGGGATATCTTGGGATGATCCTGTGTAGAATCTGTCATAGCAAGCAGATCTCTGGTAGCTTCAAGCACAACTGTCAGCATTAAACTTGATGAGTATGCCTACCTAAATGAGGAGGACCTCTTAGAGACACCCTTCTTCACCAAAGGGATATTTATTTTCTTCTCATACTCAGAATGAATTTAGCTAAGGACAGTGTGAAGGAATATCCCATCTGATATGCTGACTCCCAGCCTGAATGCTTTGGGATGTACTTGTGTGGACACTGTTTTCTCTCTAAGGAGGCACAGCAAGTTCTCATTTTCTTTTGTTTCTTCACATATGTATACTTGTCAGTATCTTTGCAGTAGTGTGTAAGTCTAATTAAAAGTTGGTGTGCACCCATGCAAGTGGCTTAAAAATAGCAAGTGTGTGTGTGGACAGTTCTGCCAGACCTGGAAGACTGAGAGTGGATTGCTTAAATTTTTGAAGGGAATTTGTTTCTCTTGTCCAGATTGTCCATGAGCCACCACCTAAGATTCAATGAAATTTCTTAATTCATGAAGGTCATTTGTTAGGATGTGTAATAGTATCTCCAGGATCCAAGTGCACTGCCTTAAATCTCCTGTCAATTTAGGCATTCCTACCACTCCTCAGTATCTATAACTCTTATGTCACAATCATGTTCTCAAGTGGCTCCTTAACTAACCAATGTACAGGTAATAGGAATGCTAGTAGCCTGTCTAATGGGTGATGGGTTAGATACTGATCAGACTGGAAGACATGTCCTTCTGTAATGTCGAAAGGTATCTTAAATCAGACTTAGACATTTCCTAAAAACACTGTTTGTGTTTAAGAGGAAAGTATGCATATGTCTGTTGAGCCTTTACTGAAAAGTAATTCACACCTAAAACATTGTGGAATCTTGTATATTTAGGATCACCATCTAGAGACAGTATGAAACTCTGTCATTCATCCCAAAATTAAATAGGGAGTCTTAAACTGGTGAGAGGGGAGATTGGATGGTAGGATAGAAGAGGTAAAATTTGAGGGATAAATAACACTAAAAACTTTTAAAAATATGGTAACCTACTACTGGAGACTCTCCCAGAGAGAGGGGAGAAAGACAGATAGAAAGAGACAGACAGACAGAGAAAGACACAGAGACATATACAGAGAGATACAGAGATCCAGAGAGAGAAAAAATTTAAACAGTTACCATATAAGAAGGCAAAAATGCTCTTACTGGACTCTAGGCATCAACAAATAAAAAGGCCAGTGTCAGAAACAGGTTACATCTTTTGGAGGTGATAGCCATTGAGGTTCCATGGATACACACACACTATAGTGGTGATTTGGAAGAAAATGGCCCCCAATGAGAGTGGAACTATTAAGAGGTGTGGTTTTATTGGAGGAGGTGTGGCCTTGTTAGAGGAAGTGTATTGCTGTGGGTGTGGACTTGGAGATCTGCTTGCTCAAACTATGCTCAGTGTGATACAGATTTTTACTTCCTGATGCCTATGGATTGAGATGTATGCTTGAATGCTGTCATGCTTCTTTCCATGATGATAATGGACTAAACCTCTGAGCTACAAACTTATACATATCAGGAAAAACAGGAGTACAGCCAACAAATGCGGCAAGAGAAAAGGACAGGCAAATCAGGAGAGTATGAAGAGTTTCTATTATTCAATATTATAAATAATAAAAATATTGAAATCTTATAAAGGTTGAGAAAATGGTGTTCTATTTTACTTAAAATACCTTCCTAGAAGGCACATTTGCAGTTCGCCATGAGAGACAAAACATTTGTAACATTACTTCATTTGTGCTATCCAATGTCACTAATCACTATGACAGTTTCAATTTAAGGAAGCTAAGCATGCAATATGCATCTGTAGTCCCAGCATTCAGAGAGGTAAGGCTGTAGAATCCTTGTTTGTTCAAGGGCTATACAGTAAAATCTTGTATTTTAAAAAAGTGAAAAAAAAACAGTTAGCAACAGAGAAAATAAGTATGTTGTCTCCTTGCCATGCTGACAATATTTCAAGTGCTCAATAGGCATTCAGGATGTGTAGGTACAGTGCTGTACAGGCACGCACTCATGGTCTGCAGGGACAGCACTGGCCAGACACTTGTGATGTGTAGGTACAGTATTGGTCAATAATGAGCAAGACAATGGCCAGATGGGAACCATGGAGTTCCTGAAAATACACCAAATTATTTCATGAGAAACAAATTCTTGTTCTTTTCTTAATATGACTTGAGAAACTAAATTTATTTCTCTGAAGAAATATTAAAAGGTTAAAATTTATTGAATAAAAAGAACATAACATTAAATTTTACGTCTTCTCATACATTAAGGATCTATAGAAGATGGTAACCTAAAAATAAAATATTTCTTGACCAATATCTATCTGCAGTAGAAGGCCTCAAAAAAGAAAGAACAAACAAGGGGGCTGGAGAGATGGCTCAGTGGTCAAGAACACTGGCTGCTCTTCCACAGGACCCAAGTTCAATTCCCAGCACCCACATGGCAGTTTACAACTGTCTGTCACTCCAGTTCCAGCAGATCTGGCATCCCCACACAGACATATATGTAGGCAAAACATCAATTCACATACAATAAAAATAAATAAATTCTTATGAAAGAATCTGTGATTTAAATAAAAAACAAACAAGAAAACTTGCACAGATCAAATATACTTTAGATAAATTTTTTATATTCAAATAATTATCTCTATTTTTATATATTCTTTGAGAATTGCATATGTGTACAAAGTGCATTTTGATTATATAATTAATTTATAATTCATGGATGACAAGACAGCTCAGCTGGTAAAGACCCTTGCCTCCAAGAATGTCTACCTGTTTATCATCCCTGTAAGCCATTTCATAAGGAAAGAATCTACTCCTCCATGCTGTCCTTTCACCTTCAGAGATGATCGAAGGAAAACACACCCCCCCCCACATACAGACATGCACACACATGCTCACAGACAAGTAAATGTATAGTACAATTTTATTTAGAAATTAATATGAAAACCACCTGCAATTTAAGAATGGATTTATCAACATCCTTTTCATGCTCTAAAATATTTATAAATGGAAAGTTACAAATTTACTGTTGGTGTCTGCTTCTGAATCTTTCAAATTTTATAGAATAAGAACCACATATCAGACTGGATAAAGCAACAAGTTATTGTGATCTACTCCTATCTTTGCATTAAAAATCAGTTGCTTTCTCACACATTCCTGTGCTTGCACATAAAAAAATAATCACACTTCACATGTATTGGACACTGACTATATAGATGGTCTCATTTGAATTTATTATAAACCTATATTGAGTCAAGGTGTAATGGATTTTTCTAGGTATATTTGTAAAAAGTATTCTGCTTGGTTTTAGATTCTAACTCACTGTCTCTAAGGTTCTAATGAAACTGTCCATAGCAATATGGCATGTGTTCTGATCATTCCACAATGGTTTTTAACTGCATTTTATATCTGTATGTCAATGACTCAATGATGGGTGGGTGTGCATTTGAACATATATGTACATGTGTACATAGCAAACTGTTATGTTCTTTACTTCTGAACCAATATATCAAAAAATAAGACAAACATACACAGGATTGGAATACAAATTCAAGGTTACAATGTTAATTAACTGTGGATGACAATATAGAGCAGAATCACCAAATGTGCTTTTTCTGAGGTATCACACAGGTGTGAATATTTGAGTCATAGGAATAAGATGGAAGAGATTTTTGTCTATGGAGTTTCGGCTAAAGGTAAATTTTGAATAAAAAAATAAATAAAATGGAAGATGAAAAACAAATGTTGCAGTTTACCTTTCCCAATAACAATCGTAAACATAGCTAAGCCATTATTAAAGGGAATTAATTTGAAATATCTAATTTTCCAACATGCAAGTTTTGCTTAAATTCTATCACTTCTGAAGGAATTGTTGACTCTAATGTAGCAAACTATTTAATATTTAGAATGCATATGACATATTTGTGAAAATTTAGCTACCTGAATAATGCATTTAATCAAGAAACTTAAAGGCAATGTGATTTTCAATGTGAACTGATTAGCAAAAACATGATCAGCTTCCTAAAATTTAAACCTTAGAGATAACAGTTTGCATAATGTTCACTTAGTGTTTAGTCTTAAATCCTGACATGAAAGTTGAATATAAAAATCTCCAAGATGATATCGGTCTTACTTTAGGATGCCTTCCTCCAACTCTGTAAACAACAGGGAGTAATGAGGAAAGAAAAAATATTGTTTTCAAATTAATTAAAATAACATAGATCTTTACATAGTTCCTGAATGAATAAGATGATTCCTAAATATTTTTAATAAATGAGAGAAGCCCCAGTAAACATAAAATTCCAATGTAAAAATATTGGGGAGTTTCCACATAATAGCACATTTCTTTTCTTTCTTTAATTAATTTTTTTTATTTTTAAGTTTAAATTTAGATTAGAAACATGGTTGGTTCACAAGTCAGTTCCAGTCCCTCTCCCTTTCCTTCCCCTCCTCCCGTGCCCTCCCCCCAACTCCCCCATTATCCCCTCATTTCCCCAGGGAGGGTGAAGCCCTCCATGGAGGTGTCTAAAGACTGTCATTTCATCCAGGGTAGGGCCTAGACCCTCCCCCCAAGAGTTCAGGGTGAGAGTGCACCTCACATTGTTGGATGGGAGTCCAAAGTCCATGTGTATACTCAGGAAATAGCACATTTCTTAAAGGACAAGGACTGTGGATTTCTTGATGCCTGATTCATACTTCTCATTGTTATTTCCTTTCTTTAAGTAGTGCTAAAAAGCAGATCTGAAAACACTGCTGAGCAGAGCTAGCCTGAATCACAGGGTGCACTCAGGCTCCTGCTCGCTGATCTATCTCCCATGTTCATTGTCAAGAAACCTAATGCACCTCTCCCTGTGGTCAGGCAGTTCCTTCTTAATACTTTCTCTTTAGGCCGCAGGATAGCAATAGTTTTTGTGCTCTGTCAGAAATCGTGGAAACGCTACTATCCAATAAATGACCTGGTGGAAAAGCGAGGTCTTTCCTAATTTTCCTTAAAGTGCTTCATCTCTTGGTGAGTCTGAGATATTGCATCTATTATCTAGTCAGAAGCACACACAACCGCAAACAGGTTCCAGCTGCTGCTGCCCTTCCCACTAGGATTTGTAATTAACTTGTTTCAAACACATTTTGTGGTATGCCTGATCATGTTTTTCCAGTACCAAGGTTTAGATGACCAATATAAAGAGGAACCAAGCCACTGTTTCATGTGACAGGTCTCCTTGCTTAGCAGGTTCACAAATACTCCCTGTTCAGATAAACAACATAAACAGCACATTTGTAAATGCGATAAATACTCTTGTCACTGTATGACATAGTCCTTTGGGAATGATTGCTAAGAGTCCAAAACATAACATCCTTCCTCCACTCTTATTGTTCAAACCACAGTGGATTCAATATATTTCAAAAGTATAGCTGATTTTCTTCAAATGTTAATCTCTTGTGAAGTGAATATGGATTGGCTACAGATTCTGGCATGCCATCCAACTAAAGCTGTTAACAGAATTTCCGTTCCTTCCGTTCTTTCCCAATTCAGGGACTTGTTACTGAAAGTTATTAACAGAGACTTCTGTATACATAGGCATAATGAAACATATTTTTCTTCAGAATAGTTAAGTACCATTTTTAGAATATCTTAGGGATAGTTAGAACAATCTTCTCATGTATATGATAAAAAGATTCTACTTTCAAAAATCAAAGGGAAATTTTTTAAACGGATAAAATATCCTACTATGTTCTTTGAAATAAAATGAGAAATAATTTAATATTCTTTCCACAAATATTATGGATTATGAAAATCAAGTCACCTCCATTTTCTTATTAAAATTATTTTGTACATCTAACCTATGTGTTACCTTTAAGACAGTACAGTTACTCTGATTTTCAAATGCCTAATACATACTAATTATATAAAGAAATACTATGAAAATAATTCTAGAATCATACTACTAAAAGTAGCTTTTACAAAGAATAAACAAACAGAGACATATTTTTATGAAAGCAGACTGCAATAAAATCTTGGAAATACCTAAATACAGCATATATTTAACAAGGCATGAGATAAAAAAATCTTAACTTTGCTATTGCCATAGATTCTAGGAATTAGTCGTCATAAATTTAAGCTCTCTTATACTTTTTTGCAATGGTTTGCCTGGAAATTCTTAGGTTAATCCCTTAAAGGGTCAATTCACTGTACGTCAGGATAAGTCTGAGCAATGACTTGAGGTGAGATTTACAGTGTCCTTTCCAACAAGAGTTATTAAACATTAACCTTCCAGCTTCCTTTACTGTTTCAGTGTTATTATATATGGATGGAACAATGATAAGGGCTTACAAGCAGATATGCCAATAAAGATACACACACACACACACACACACACACACACACATATATATATATATTTCTTTTATTCTCATCAACATTATAGAAACTTCAATGAATAAGACAGAATTTGATCTCTCTCTGGATTATTAAAGATGCTGCAAAGAGATGACACCTCAAAGGCAGTGTGTTTCCTAAAGAGGGTACATCCCTCAGACAAGATGTAACAGGAGGTTTGGGGAATAGTGAGCAATTCAGATTCATGCAGAAGCACCTTAAAGAAGTCACAAGCAATGAACCTGCAACATGTTATAGTTAAGTGTGAATTCAATAAAGCGATAGTACACCATGTATGTAAGGGACATGAAGGCTTTTAGATAATAGGGAGATACATGAGTTGTGCTGTTGGATTGTCAGTAGATGTAAGGAAAATTATATAAAACATAGCATGTATGGTTTGGTATCATGGGCAACACTGATGTGGAAGATACTACTAAGAGGAAATAGCATAAAGATTGGAGTCAATAGTGAGAATATTTCTTCCCCATTCCCGATGTTTCTTTCCTGTGGCAGTATCCCATCTCCATCTTTTTACATGTGCCCACCAGGAGTTCTAGAGTTTATTCAATTGATACAATAAAAGGAACATTTCACTTTAGTTTCTCTACATTTCTCTCCCTGTAGGTGTTCTCCTTCGATCTCTCCTCAGGGGTCCTCTTGGATGAAACTTCTTCCTCAGAGCCTGGCCACTGCTGTACTTCCTTGTGCAGCTCTGTAGCTCTGTCAAATCATTGGATACACATACCAGCCACATTTGAATGAAATGTAAGCTGGACTATCCAACTTTACTTTAATTGGTAAGTTGCAATTTTCCCCCAATATTTTTGTTTAGGTCCATGGCTTACATTCAGATTTCTTGAGAAGATGAAGAGGAGGGTTTTAACTGAGCCAGCTGACAGACGGGATCACCAGAGTGATGAGCAGAATAAGTTTGATAAGCTGGTAAGTTGACACATACATAATGGAATGTAGAAATGCTGGACAAGACTTAATTACTAAGGTGTTTCAATGATCAGTCCCATGTGTAACTGAACATGGCAGTGGCCTTGAGAATGAACCCCAGAAATATATTTGATAAAGGAAGAAATAAAGTTTGGTATGGAAAAATAAAGAAAATGTTATGTAGTTGTAGCTATTGGTCTATGCTTTGAAGAATTCATTAAATAGTAAATTTTTCACTTGTTAAGGAATATGTCTTCACTTCATTTTAGGAAAATGTCTCTTTTAGGACTTGTGATTTTTAATCAGGCAATAAAAAATTACCTTGTCCACCTAAATGAAATGTTTCCAAAACAAGTTAATCACATTTGCATTCCAACATTAGCTTCCTTCTTAATTGTGCATCTAATCAAATCCAAATGCACTTTACCAAAGAAAATTTACACTCCTACCATACACTGCTATACTTGGAAGAGCTTAAGGAGTCTGCTAATTAGGTTATCAAAATTTTGCTTGAGATTAAATTTCTGTTTCAGGAGATAGAGAAAAAGATAAAAAGCAGAAGAAGCACATAGAATCAAGGTAAACTATTGCATATTTCTTGTTTGCTTTTATTTTGGAAAATATCCTGGACAAAATTATAACATTGAGTTTCTCTTCACTTGAAGTTCAGCAGGCAATAATATTGACTAGAGCCCCTAAAATAACAACTTAAAATAAAACTTCGGTGTTTCCATGGAAGAAAGAGTGTAATGCTTCATGTTGGTTTAAAATGACTATCATGTCATAGAAAAATGCTTATGAACTTAGTATTGAAGGGATGATATTTTAACAATTTACTAATTTCCTTGAAATATAACTTACATAGTTGTGGCTTAAATAACTGAAATAAACATTGTCATGTGTAAGAGTCTTCCTCTGGAGGCAGAGGCAGGCAGATCTCTGTGAGTTTGATGCCGGGCTGGCCTGACAGCCTCCAAAACTATACAGAGAAACCCTGTCTCGTAAACACCAAAAAAAAAATCAAAAAAACAAAAAGAGTCTTTCTCTGTCCTGTAAGCCAGTTCCCAAATAACCACACAGAGTCTTACTAATTATGAAAGCTTGGCTGATATCTTAGGCTTGTTTCTAACTATCTCTTATAACCTAAATTATTCCATTTCTATTTTTTTACTTTTGCCTTGTGCCTTTATTACCTTTACCCTGTACTGACCATGACTGCTTTCCTTTTACCTTCATGTCTGTCTGGTAACTGCTTTCTTCTTCCTAGCATTTTATCTGCCCCCCAAGTTCTCCCTAGCTATTGGCTATTTATTTTTTATTAAATCAATCCAAGTGATGCTTCTTTAAATTGTACAAAAAGATTATTTCACAATAGTCATGTTAGCATAATAACTGCTTCAATAAAAGATGACATTAATAACATGACATATTAGCCCATGCCAATATTTTTCCCCTAAGGAATCCTGTTGATTCTGAGATCTAGTCATTTTTTTTACTGTGTAGAAATTGAGGTTACATGCATACACGGATATAGTTAGAAAGGTCTGGAAAGTTGTACTCTGCAAATAGAGCAACTGGAGAAATGTTTGAACTTGAATAATTTGCTAGAGGGATAATATCTGAAGGGGAATAATGTTGTGTGAACATGGTTACATGCAACTCTTTCTTTGTCATGCTTAGCAACTCAGTTTGTAGAAAGTTTCATGATTGTAATACTAACCTAATAAGGAGAATCCATCTGTGAACTTGCGAAGATTTCCAAGATTCATCAAGAGATGGGACATATTAAGTTATGCATCATAAAGGGAAAGGAGATGATGAGATGAGAAAGATGGGCAAACAATATTAACTATATACTGGCTGCGGCCCCTTTCCATTTCCTCATCCAGGTCTCAAGAGAAGCAGCCATAGCAGCAACATAGGGGTTCCAGAAAGTGAATGGAGCTTCCCTTGAGGGCAGGAACCTGACTGTCATTATATATCACATCAGAGTGCATATCTCACTCTATAAAAAAATATATGACATCTGCCAGAAGATGAGATAGCCTTTGCAAAGACACTCTCTGCTCTCTTTGATCTCCCAGCAGACCCAATAACTCAGGCGCATAGTTTTCACTACAAGAGAACAACAGCTGCAGCCTCCATTCACCCTCGTTCTTGACTCTTGTGGATTACTTAAGCCATCTTCCCCTGACCTACCTACCTCCAACTTACTACTACACATCAGACTCCAACAGCAGCAGGCATTCTATCTGAAATCACAAGCCAAGCAGGTCCATATAGCAGGCATAACAGGCAGCACACACTCAGAAAATACAGAGAGGAAACAGAAACTAAGGAATAAAACACCTACCCAACAAAGACAAAGTCAGAAATGATCACCTAGACCTGTAATCATTACAAACTCAGATGTCTGGATAATAACAAAAATAATAACAATATAATCAACAATAGCAAAGACAATGTGTTTTCACTAGAAATCAGCTATCCTAACACAGCTGGCCCTGAATACCACAACATAGATGGGACATTAAAGAAAAAGACCATGAAACTAACTATACAAATATGATACAGTTCCTCAAAGAGAAAATAAATAAATCCTTTATGGAAATCCAGGAAAACAAAAACAAACAATTAGAAGAAATGATTAACTTTCTTAAAGAAAGCCAATAAAAAAAAACAAAGAGTTGAAAAAAAATAAAAACTGCTCAAGAACTGAAAATGAAAATAGAAGAAATAAACATTAAAAAAGAAGCAAAATCAACAAAACAAGACAAAAAACTGAGGGAATTCTGGAAATGTACAATTTGAAAATTCAAACTAGAAACACAGAAGCAAGCTTCACAAACAAAATAGAAGATATGAAACAGTAAATCTCAGTCATTGAAGATACAACAGATGAAAGGGTCAACAAAAATGTTTAATAGAAAAATTTGCTGACACAAAATATATAGGAGAACTGGGACACTATGAAAAGACCAAACCTAAGAATGATAGAAATAGAGGAAAGAGAAGAATCCCGGCTCAAAGTCCCAGAAAATATTTTCCATATAAGCACCAAAGAAAATTATTTTAACCTAAGGAAGGAGATGTCTATTAAGTACGAGAAACATACAGATCATCAAATAGATTTTGCTAGAAAAGAAAGTCCTCTCAGACATAATCAAAGCACTAAACATAAATAACAAAGAAAGAATATTAAAAGCTGCCAGGGAAAAAGGCAGACCCATAGGAATTGAACTTGTCTTCTCCATGGAGACTTTTGAAGTCAGAAGGGTCAGGTCACATGTACTATAGATACTAAGACACAACAGAAGCCAGCAAAGACTACTATACCCAAAACTTTCAATAACAGTAGACGGAGAAATTAAGATATTCTATGATAATGTCAAATTTAGAAAACACCTATCTGTAAATCCAGGCTTCCAGAGGGGCTAGAAGAAAAACTCCAACCCTAGGAGGATAACTAAACCCATGAAAGCACAGGAAATAAATTATCTCCCATCACTACAACAAAAACAGAGGAAGCACAGACACCACAAACACATACACTCACCATCACCACCACCAACAACAATATGAATCAACAATCAATGTACATTTATATCTCTCAATATCAATGTTCTAAATCCCCCAACAAAAAGACCCAGGTTTACAGAATGGATGTGAAAACAGGATCTATCCCTCCGATGCATACAAGAAATATTTCTCAATATCAAAGAAGGATACTACCTCAGTGTAAAAGCCTAAAAATTATATTCTAAGCAAAAAGATCAAGAAGAAAGCTTGTGTATCAGTTCTAATATCTAACAAAATATACTTCAAACCAAAACTCATAAAAACAGATAGAGAAGGGCAGGTAATAGTCATCAAAAGAAAAAATACACAAAGATGAAATTTCATCTATGTTCCAAACACAAGGGCACCCACTTTTGTAAAATAAACACTACTACAATTTAAGTCACATATTGACTTCATGCACTGATAGTAGGATACTTCACTACCCCACTTTCACCACAGGATAAGTAAGACAGACAAAAAAACTAAATAAAAGTACTGGAGCCAACAGACTTTAATAGGATACAGAAAGCAACAGTTACTTACAGAATATTTCACCCAAACATAGAACTTGTTCCAAAATTGACAGCATATTTTGTCACAAAACAAGTCTCAAAAGATACAAGAAAATTGAAACAAATCCCTGCATCCTATCTGACAACTACAGATTAAAGGAGGAAATCATCAACAGAAAGCCTACAATCTCATGGAAACTGAACAACTATCTACTGAATAAAAATGGGTCAAGACAGAAAAAAAAATGGTCACTCATCTGGTCATCTCTTGGAACCAGGAAAGTCTTCCAACGACAGCACAGCATTCAGTTGAATTGGTGTTCAAGGGAGTTCTGTAAAGATCCCCAAACAACCTAGACTGATGCTAAGGCAAGGGGTTGCTCTCTGCAAACTCATGGTGTGACCCCATTGCTGAGAAAACACCCACATAGCTCATTGAACTTGGAGATGTTGAACTGGTGTCAGCACGGATCGTTCACCTCTACATTCTAGTATCTAGTGCAGGAAGGTACTTTACAGGCTACTAAAAAAGAAATTTAGATCCCAACCTATCCTCAAAATCTTTGACCAACTATCTGTCCTGCCTGCAAAATGTGCTGTGGCAATGGGAAATAAAGAACTTGTGGGAATGGCCAACCAGTGTCTGATTAACTTGAGGCCCATTCCACAACAAGGAGCCCATGCCCAACATTTCTTTAGTGGTCAGCAATGGCAGACTGGATAGACCAAAGACCCAGCATAAAACCAAACACAACTGGTCTTAAAAAGAAAAAAAATCAATGAAATGATTCCTAAGGATACTATGTCCTACTTATAGATTGATGCCTTGTGAAGTCATCATCAGAGAGGCTTCCTCTGCCAACAGATGGAAGCAAATTAGAGACATGTATCCAGACATTATGCAGACAGAGGCTCTATATTTGCCTGCAGAGGTCTGCAGGTCTACACTAGGTCCTCTGCATATATTTTAGTGGTGTGTGTGTGTGTGTGTGTGTGTGTGTGTGTGTGTGTGTGTGTGTGTGTGTGTGTGTGAGAGAGAGAGAGAGAGACTCCTAACAGTGGGAGCTGGTGTGTCTTTGACAGTTTGGCCTGCTCTTGGGACTCCTTTCCACCTGTTGGGTTGCCATGTACAGTTTCAATACGTAGCATTTTTTTTACCTTGTCTTGTAATATTTGGTTGTTGTCTTTAGAGGCCTGATTTTTTCTAAAGGTAGATGGAAGAGGAGTGGGTCTAGAGGAGAGGGGAGGTCAGGGAGTAAGATCTGGGAAGAATAGAGGATCGGCAAACTGAGGTAGGACTATATTTTATGAGAGAAAAATAAATTTTCCACTAAAAAGAGATTCATGTTACTATTTATTCTAAAACCTTGACTATTAAGTCATGTGGCTTTAACATGCATTCCATGATATGAAAAAAAACTGAAAAAATTAGAGTAAAATTAAGATATTTCAAGTAAAAATTGTATAGCTGTTTAAGCAGTACACATTCCTAATGGAACTCCGTAAGATTCATAGATCTGAGGCTCCAGCCTGAATTTAACAAGTTGCTTAATTTCTCTGTTCTTCATCTCCTTATTGAGAAAACTGCAAAAATAACTACACCTAGTCCTTGGCTCTATAATCTTAGGCCTAAAAGACTTACCAATAGCAATATGATACTCATGAATTCTTTCAATACCCCTTGAAGCTTGTATAATTCAGTTAAAGGAATTTTATACATTTTATTTATGTAATAAACAAATAAAATCTGACTCATAGCAATCTTTCAATCTAATTACAGATTAAAATAAAATAATTTATTTTATTTTAAATAGAAAGATTTGGTTCATTCATACATGTGTAGTGTCTACTCTAGCACTATAAACCCTATCTTCTCTGTTCCCTATTAATTCCTCCCTGTAAAGCCTTCTCCCTCATTTATGTCTTTGTTTTTTTTTCTGTCTGTGGGATTCACTGAGTTTAACCAGGATCATCTGTATAAGTATGCATTTGGAATATCTTCAGGGGCCTCTGGGGTTCTTCAGAATATACACAGAAGAAGACAACAACTGTTTTTTCCCCAGAATCTATCAGTATCCAATAATTAGCAGGGAGATGTAAAACTATGTGAGTCCTTCCATAGTGTATATTGCTGAGAGGCCTAGTCTTGCTGAAGACAATTGAAGCCATCCATAGTCTATACCTTCTGGGAATGATGGAGACTGATTTCCAGGTCTTCTATTTACATTTAGGTTCTTATCACTGCAGCTTGCCTCATGATCCCTGAGCTTTAGGCAGTGGTGTAAATGTTCTATTTAGGGTCAACTGTTATTCTGAACATCTCAAGCAGTCAAATATCTTTGTATCCATGGCCATATATTACAAAAAGAAGCTTCTAATTGAGACTGATAGTAGCACGTGCCACACTATAAACATTAATATTTAGAGTCAGCTGGTGCCAACACATAGGTCATTTCGTATAGTTCAAAAAGTACAGCCAAGGCTTCTCTCATGCTCTTCTGAAAATATCATCCTGTCTTACTTGCTTGGCTGTACACAAGAATATGAAGGTGCATCACTTTTGTTCTTTGGAGGGTTGTCAGGGTTTTTAGAAAGCAGGCCAATTATGACAATTACAAAGGAAGTAAATTATAAGGAAATCATTAAAGTGGATGAAGTAATGAATGAATGTATGAGTTTCAAGTCTCCTAGTTCTCTTCCTTGCAGAAAGTGGGGCCATTTAGAACACCTGCCAGTGTAGAGCTCCCTGATTTAATGTGCTGGTTCTGCATCTCAAAAGACTTAACAAAAAGGTGAGATCAGCTTAATTACCCCAAGCTCTTCCTTTTCTCTATGTGGCAAAGAACAAACAAGGTTTATCTTTAAATTACAAGAAATACTAAGAAATATTTTTGTGGTCTACTCACATTGTTAAGAGTACTTTGGTTAAATTTTCCTGTTGCTTATTAGCCTGGTTTGTAAATACAAAATTGATGTTTTCTTTAGTATAATGAATAAGAAAAATAAGCCTAACACAGAACACACACACACACACACACACACACACACACACACACACACACACACACACTGATTTTTCAGGCAAAATGCACCAAGAAGAGCACAGTAAAAAAAGTATGTGTTTTTGTATCTTTCCTGTTGAAACACAGCTGCTATCCCACACACAAGTATATGCTCAGGTTAGCATATATGTCTCCAGATGTTATCTTAATGAATATGAAATCAGCCTGTCTTCTGGTTAAGACAGGGGAAGTTCAAGAAGGGAGCAGACTAATGCTGTGAACTGTTTGTGATTCTGTGAGCTCTATCATAACTGACAAATAAATAGAAAAGACATTTGGATTATTCAAAGACCGTCTTCTATCTTTTGTAAAAGAGTAAATACATATAATTTTTGCTGGGATTTAAGTAATAACCAAGAGGAAAAAATGCCTACTCTCTTCTATTATTCTTTTACTGTGTCTTTGTTAGTAGTTTGTACTATAATTTAGGCAATTTGCATATACTTTATTTTTTCTTCATCTCCTGGTTTTTCCAGCACTATTTCTTTGATTGAAGACTTGCTATGACAGAAGATAATGGAGCTTTCCACACTCGGTGGGGCGTCTGTCACTGCTGACTTCAGCTGCTGCCTTTGTTTTTTTCCTTTCCTTGCACTATTCTGATTTTCTCTGGCACTGTGAGAAACAATTATGAAATCCATGAGCCATTATAAAATACTATGTGACCAAATGGTTATTTTTAAGTATCTTTCAGTCTTTGAGATCTCTTTGTTTATTCTTAGCAATGGTAAATTACATCATTATTTTCCATTCACTCTGCAGCAGAAGGTAGCTAGATTGCTTTCTGCCTTGGGGTAAGCAATTTTAGATTGAGCACAATTTGTATTACTTCTCATACTTGCCCTCATCACATCAATCAAAATCTTCACATATCTTGTCTTTTCTTCATGAAACTTTATTTACTGACCTTGCTGAAGTCGCTTGTCAATTTTCATGCCTGGGCTACAACCGTTCGAAAAAGATATCCTGGTCGACATAACTGATCTTCTCTTATACACAGTTGTTTTTATTTTTTTAACTTCCTCTCATGAGGAGGAAAATATTTTTCAATCCACTTGCACAGAAAGGTGGTATCAAAAATTTCGGTCACATTGATAAACATAAACCCTAACATTTGTCACCCTGGATTATGAAAATATTACTGACAGTTTCCTATGATGTCTGTCTTCCTACTACGGTAAATGAGGAGGTTGGATATAAAATTCATACTTCATCAGTCTGTGTGAATGTGAAATCCCTGCAAACCCTACCCAAACACACCTCTCCTTTTGTAGTACAATGAATGTTATATAAGCAAGCACTTGTCTTGTGTTTCCTAAACCACTTACCTTTCATCAGAATCATATCAAATATAGTTATGACAAAAATATGTGGTTGTGCTAATCATTGCTATGTGTATCTCCAAATGACATTTATAGGTTAAAGTGGTTAGAATGGGTCAAAGAGGTATAGCCAGCAGTGTGATTAGGTTAAAGTACAGCAAGGCAATCAGGAAGAAAAGATTTTACTGATTTAATACTAGTATATATTGAATACATTTTTTAATATGTGCCTTTCATTGTAACCAGGTTTAAAATGAAGGACATTTCAATACAGAAGTGAAGAATAAATGATCAAACAGAAGTATGGCAGATCAATGCCTTCTTGAATGTGGAATCAAATATTTTTTAAAAATTGAGTCTAGAAGCTCTATTTTTTGAGGTCAGTTTTCATTGCATATACAATTTACCCAGTTTTGGCCATATCTTGATTAGTAACTTTTGCTTTATTTAAATCTTGGATACAGCATACCAACTATTCATATGTAGGCGTGTGATGGTTTATGTAGGAATTTTTATTAACATATTCAATAAGAAGTTATACTTTTTTATTTTATTTTTTTCCTTTTTTAAAATTTAGAAGTACTCTTATTTTACATATCAATCCCTCCATTCCCCCACCCTCCCATCTTCCTATTCCCCTGCCGAACCCCCAACCCACTCCCTACCCACTCCCCAAAAATAGTGAGGCCCTCCACAGGGACCATCAAAGTCCTTCATATCATTTGGTGGAGAGCCTAGGCCCTATTTAGTGTATCTGGGCTTCCAAAGTGCACTAGGGATAAACACTGGCTCCACTTCAGAGGTCCCATAGACTGCCCAGACCTCCTAGCTGGAATCCACATTCAGAGGGCTTGGTTCGGTCCAATTCTGGTTCCCTAGCTTTAAGACTAGGGTCTCTATGCTCTCACTAGGTCAGGTCAAATGTTTCTGTGGGTTTTTCCAGCACAGTCTTTCCACCTTTACTCATCCCTCCTCCCTTTATGCAACTGGGTTCCAGGAGTATGGCCCAGTGCATAGCTGTGGGTGCCTGCTTCTGTTTGGATCAGCTACTGTAGGAAGGCTCTAGAAATAGCAACCAAGACGAAGGTCTTCAACCAGCAGTATATGAGTCCTGTTTTGAAATGTATGACTCTTTTAGAATTTCATACTGAACTTGATAAGTGATTGTTTTGTCATCTGTGAAATAGAGAGTTTGGCAGAATCAGATTATAAAAACATAAAAAATGTTTTAAAAAGTCTCACTTTATTTTAACACTTCAATGACATAATGAATGAAATGCCCAGAGCAAATGTTGATAAGATATTAGAAAGTCAAAATGTTAGGCATGCTTATTATTCAAATAGCTCTAGGAGTCTGTTAAAATATATGGTCAAATTATATTAACTAATAATGCATCAACACTGCCACATTTTCCCTGTGGTAGCACATATTCTTTTCCACTGAATTCAGATCTATTTCTTTATTGATTTGCGTATGTCCAGGTTTGCCATGTACTTTACTGCACCATTTAAAATCAGCAAGGGAGTTAAAGAGATTGTTCTGCAGGCAAAAATGTTTAGCCTGAAATTCAAAGGCTGGTCGTTAGGATCCCAGTGGTTATGTCACAAACTAGGTGTTCCCACAAATGTCTGTGACCGCAGCTCCAAGGGAGCAGAGCTAGCAGGATCACTGGGACCTGTTGATTTTTCAGACTACCCAGGAAAACAACAGCCACATATTCAGAATGGGAATTCGCCTCAAAGAAAGAGTTATCAAGTGATACCTGTTCTTGCAAATACTCCGGAGTACACAAAGAAATACAAGCACATACATTCACACACATACAAATATACTATGTAAAATAAATATATAAATAAATAAATAAACTAAAAAAAGAATTCAGCCAGAATATTGCTTTTAAACAACTGTGAGTCCTTAATATCTTTGTGAAACTCCCTGGTTAAATTTGAGTTGAAGAAATTCAAGAAGTTCCAGCTATTCAGAGTTGAAAGTGCTTGGCTTGCCACTACTTAGGATCACCCTCCAATTTGTGCTGAGTGTGGAATAAAGTGAGCAAAGAAGAAAACTGCCACAGTAGCAACTACACATTCAGAAGACATAAAATCCCATTAGATATTCCTGGGGGATGAAGAACATGCATTATTAATCTTTGTCCCCTAGTATATAGCATTGCTTACAAAGTAAGATAAATAATAAACATATCATAAATAGTTGTAAATTCAGTACATCATTTATATCACTAGTATTTAGAAATCCTCTTGCAGTGTTTTCCTTCCTCATTTTATAATTATACAGAATTAAATTACAATACATTAATTCTGTAAATTTATTTTGAATTTATTTTGAAAATCACACACATACACATAAACACACATATGACAGGTAAACATGATACATAAATAACGTATAACCTTTATGGCTCATGTATTAAGAATTCTATAGTTTTACCCTTTTATTTATCACTGTCTTTAATATATTTCATTGATCATTTTCTATGTTAAGACCCTTGTAAATTATAATTATTTTCCACATGAAAAATCTCAACCAAAATGAAAATATGGAACATATTACCATGTAAGTTTTACAAGGAGGAACATTTTAGGTAAAATTGTTAACAAGAAACAATTATTTCAAGAAATAAAAAAGCAAATATTGGGGATGTTTAAAGGCTCTCTGTTCTTTGATTTAACTTAGTAGCAAGTACCAGTTTTGACTCAGTCACATCACAGAACATACACATAATCAATGATTCAAAATTATGGCCACCAGGTATCTGTTAGTGTTACCTTGGAAATGTCAGTGAAAATAATTTTACATCAAAATGTCAGATTCACAACAACATCACACAAAAAGTCACATTCATTGCCCTTATTTTGACAGTTTTGCAAGAATTGATTGACAATACTGAAGTGCACCCTTTTCTGTTCAACACAGCTCTATTTGTACTTGAGACACTCCAGTAAAGCAAAACCTGAAATTAACAGTTGCCTTACAGAGGGAAGACTGTGTTCTCAGCCCTATAAAGGCAACTACCCCTCTTTTCTCTCTAAGGGTTTCAAGTGGTATAAAGATTTACCACATTAAGTCACTTAGTTATTATGGCTAAGAAGACACAACTGATATTTCTGATGAGGAAAATACTCTCAATTTTACTATAATATTTCATTTTCACAATTTTACCTTATAATCTTTTATTTATAGAAACACTTGTTTGATTTTAAAATACTAACCTATCCCTGAAACCTTCAAAATTACCTTTAAAATAAATGGAGTGGAGGTAGGTAACGAGAAAAGGGATGTAAAACCAAGGGAGAGAGACAAGGAGGGATATGGATCTACAATGACGACCTGCTTGCACAATGTGCTGGGTCAATAGTAGCAAAAGTGTTGGGAGTGAAAAACTAATATCTAATGTTTTTAACGTCCACTCTATGAGATGTAACCCATACCTAGCCTTGTCTGTGTAGTGGCAAACCTAACACCATGGATTTAGGTGAAAACCAAATAATACTGTTATGCTAAAGGGATATAGCAATAAAGTAACTCCTAATGATATTCTGTTATACTCATATATCAGTGGCTTGCTCAACCATCATGAGAGAAGCTTCCTTGTTGTGGGATATAATTTTAAGATGTGCTACATCTGTTTATGCTGGGAATATTTGTCTAATTATGCAAAGATGTGTTGAATTATTTTTTATTGCATTTGTTTAACTCTGTGAAGCTGTGTCATTTTGCCTCTCTAAAACACTTGATTGGTGTAAAAAAGATCTGAGTGGCCAATAGCTAGGCAGGAGAAAGGATAATCAGGGCTGACAGGCAGAGACAATAAATAGGAGGAGAAATCTGGGAAAAGAGATCTAAGAATGAGAAAAGACGGTGAGGACATTAGAGAGCAGCCACAGAGTATACACTAATAGAGAAAGATAAAGGCCCAGAGGCATTTTAAGTGATTTAAGTTAAGATATGCTGGCTAGAAGCAAACCAAGAAAGAGTAAGCCTCCATGTTTCTCTTTGGGAACTGGCTGATGAAATCTCCAAAGAGTAAAGAGCCAAAAAAGTAAACAAACAAAACACAACAACAACACTTCCTTCTGCTGCAGTCGGGAACAACTACAGAGACCCACAGCCAGATAATGTATAGAAATTGAGAGACAATGGAATAATCAGCTCTAAATGAGGTATCTTAATCAATTCTTTCACTCTGAGGCCTCAGAGAACTCTACAAAAGAGCAGGCCAAAAGATTTAAAAGCCAAATGGATGCAAGACACCCATAAAAGAAGGCCTCTAGACACAAGAGGACTTACACATATGAACTGGTAGAGGTTGTGGCAGCAGGTCAAAGACCTACACAGAACTAAGCCATAGCTAGGACTGGACATGGACACAAACACCAATCCTTAACCCCAGAATCTATTCTCCAACTGATAACTGCTTACAAGGAAAAATTTGTTTTCTCTAAAGGAGTATCACTGAGTAAAAAAAGAAAAGAAAAAGAAAAAAAACTCATTTAAAGTCAGGCTGCATGCCCAGTTATAAACGGGCAATGCAAAATGAACATGTAATACTTTTAAAGGATTTCTTTTTCTCAATAATGCTTTGTCTGAGCTTTTATTTTATTTTTCTTTTAACTTTCCAGGCCTTCTGATATTAAAGCTTCTGATTTTGTAGCACTTTAGTTTGTGGAAATGAATGTCTCTCTGTATGTGCTTCTTGTGCCTTTTCTTTTGAATTCATTTGTTTGATCCTATTCTGGTATTTATTTACTTAGATATCTGTATTCTAATAAGAGAGAAAAAGAAAGCATGTGGAGTTTTTTTGTTAGTTTGGGCCTATTCTGGTATTAATTATTTAGATATCTTCTAATAAGATAGAAGAAGAAAGCATGTTGAATTTGGTACATGGAGAATTGGGGAGGAGAACTGGGGAAGGAGAAACTGTTACCAGAATATATTTTATAAGAAAAAAATCTTTTTCTTTCCTTTTTTTTTTTAAAGACAGGATTTCTCTATGAAACAGTCCTGGCTGTTCTGAAACTCACTGTAGACCAGACTGGACTCAAACTTACAGAGATTTGCCAGCCTCTGCCTCTGCCTCTACCTCCAAAGTGCTGGGATTAAATGTGTGCAACACTACCACCTGGCAAAAAAATATGTTTTAAATAAAATTTCATCCCAAAAATGCAAATTTAAATTTTAGTGCAAATGATAAAATTTAAAAATGTTACTTTTTTTGTATCTTTGCATCAGTTGCTTAAACCTGATGGGGAATGTCCTTCTGTGTATGTTTATCTTATTGGTTGATGAATAAAACACTGTTGGCCAATAGGGCAGCAAGGTAGGCAGGACTAGGCTTTGAGGAGGACTCTAGGAAGTACATGCAGAGAGGAGTCATCATGAGATCCCAGGAAATGATTATATGGGCAGGATCAGAATGTAAACTGGGACAAACAGGAAATTGTCCTCTTCTCTGTGGAGATGTAGCAGGCAAAGGAGTTGCAGGTCTGGCATTCCCAGTAAGCCAAGACGATGTGAAAATACTTAGATTGATAGGAGTTAATAATTAAGTCAGAGCTAGCCAATAAGAAACCCAAGTCACTAGCTAACAGCTTCATAATTAATATAGTGTCTGTGTGCTTCTTTGGGGCTGAGAAGGGCGGGTGGACCTAGCCGGGCCAAGAAAATTTCACATAATATACACCCAAATGAATCATATAGGTTGCATTTGTGGTAATCATTGATTAAAGAATTCTTATACAAATTGTATCTGATTAAAAATAAAAACACTTGGATAGTTGTTCATTCTTACAATGAATGCATTACTTTTGAATATATATCAAATGCTTAATGTTAAATAGTTTATGCACAGGTTTACAGTATATGTGTTAAATACAGTTATTATACTGAGTGATATTTTGATTTGTCATTCTAAAGTCTACTTTCTGAAAGTCCCGAATTCTGTGATTTTTGGAAAATTTGCAGTCCTCAATGACATTTTCTCCACTAACATGTGCTATATATTGATATATTGTATGATATAATTATATGATAAATATATATATACACATATATTACATTATCTTTATTGAGCTTTGAAAAGTTCTATCTTTCAATATTACAAACTTCTAAAGCATTAATTTACTATGCTTGTAACACTATGCCAATATTTATTTTCTTCTATTTTATGATTTTTACTTAATCTATATACATAGGCTAAGACTTACATAATCTGAGATGTTGTTCTCTACTAAATCTTATACAGTCCTATTACTTATATCTAATATGTATGTATATACAAAATTACATAATACATACATAGACACACAGAAACACAAACACACACACATCAATAGCTAAATGATTGGGAGATTCATGCAGTTTAACACACCAGTTAGCATTTAAAAATTGCTGTTTGTGTACATTTGTGGTCATAGTACTAAAAGTTTTTTAGCAGAAGTTAGTTTTTATGAAACGCAATTCTGTTGTGATAATCCCACCAACATAAGAAGAAAAAAGTACCAGCCCAAATTATGATCAAAACTGAAGTAAATTTTATTCAGTGTACTTCAAAGATGGACTGGCTGCTACCTCTTCCTGAGAATGGCATCAGGAGAGGAGCTGAGCCAACTTCTCAAGCTCCTTCCATAGGACAAAACTTCAGGGTGGAGATTTTGCAAGCAAGCATTGTTACAGAAGCAATTTTAGCAGTTAAATAAATCCTCACAGGATACCTGTTACAAACTAATTTATGGTCTTAAGGTGGGGCACAGGCCAATTCCAAGAAACAGAAACTTAGGTTTTGCAGAAAACTGAAACTTTATTGAGGTAAAGTATCAAAATGGCTCTTGATGATAAAAAGAGTCAGGTGTTTTCTCAGTTGACAGTCTCTGAATTTATTTATTCTACCTAGCAACAAATGCATATATAAATAAAGTAACTGTAAAACCACAGCACTGGTCCACTCCACAAAGTAGGAAAGATCATGGGGACCTAAACTGACAAGGCCTCCAAGGGTTTGTGGGGAATTAAATTTGGAAAAGCAAGCAGATGTTTTTGAGAGTCAAAAGCAGGAGTGGACTGAGGTGTGTATGTGTTGTGGAACAGATATGGGCTGTTCAGACTGATCAAGTACTAAACACCCTTACTTGAGATATTTGACATTTCAGGTGACTAATGGAGGTTCATAGTAGATTAGGACTGCTTTTGACCTCACAGCATCCATCACTGATGTTCTTCTCTCTTCCCTCTCCATTGTATGTAACCAATAATGCCTTCTTATTTAATGTTCTTACAGTAGGAGCTGTGGTAGCATTCATCATATAATTTAGTAAGTCCAACAATCTGCTTTTGAAAACCAATGCAATGATAATGGGTACTTTATAAATTACAATAAGATATCTTTACTGTTAAACATAGGAAATATTTAAATATAAGACTTCACCATTGGATTTTTTTGTCAGATGCTTAATCATTTATGTGTTAAAAGTTCCAGAGAGGAATATAATTTTCCATATCTTTATCACCATCAATTCAACAGAGAATGGCCATTAAAAAAACTAACAGCTTTTATAGTTCTAATTATTCATAGATAATCTGTGCAAGCTTCAGGATATAGCAGTGAGGAAAATGCTTATGTGATCTGTTAGTTTGGAAATTTGGGAAAAGGAATTGCAGAAATTTTCTATGAAATTTCAAGTGTTAAATGGTGGAGTTTAGATCTAGGCAATCATGAAGTACAAACTTCCATACTATAATAGACCTTGAAATAGAATATATTATTTTATTTTTTAATCTTTTTATTTAAATTAGAGACAAGCTTGTTTCACGTGTCAATTGCAGCTCCCTCTCCCTCCCCCCCTCCTCTATCCCCTACCAGCCCCTTAAGTCCCCAATCCCTACTTCCCTCCCCAGGCAAAGCCCTCCCTGGGGGATCTCCAGAGTCTGTCATTTCATCCTGGGCAGGGCCTAGGCCCCATGTTTCCAGGCTGAGAGAGCATTCCTCCATGTGAAATGGGCTCCCAAACTCCATTTGTACGCCAGGGATAAACACTGATCTACTACCCAAGGCACCACAGATTTGCAAGGCCTCTTCACTGACACCCAAATTTAGGGGTCCTGGATATGTCCCATGCTGGCCTCTCAGCCATCAGTCTGGGGTCCATGAGCTCCCTCTTGTTCAGTTCATCAGTTCCTGTGGTGTTCACCACCAAAAGTCTTGACTCCTTTGCTCATCACTCCTTCCTCTCTGCAAATGGATTCAGGAGTTCACTTCAGTGTTTAGGTGTGGGTGTCTGCTTCTGCTTTCATCAGCCACTGGATGAAGGCTCATGTTTGTCTTCTTGTGACTGAGTTACCTCACTTAGGATGGATTCTTCTAGTGCTACCATTTGCCTGCAAATTTCAAGATTCCATTATTTTTTTCCACAGAGTAGTACTCCATTGTGTAAATGTACTATATTTTCTCTACATACTCTTCAGTTGAGGGGCATCTAGGTTGCTTCCAGGTTCTAGTTATTACAAATAATGCTGCTATGAACATAGTGGAACAGACATCCTTTTTGTATGAATGTGTGTCTTTTGGGTATATTCCTAAGAGTGGAATTGCTGGATCTTGTGGTAGACTGATTCCCATTTTCCTGACGAATCTCCATACTGATTTCCAATGTGGCTGTTTGAGTTGGCACTCCCACCAGCAGTGGAGGAGTGCTCCACTTTCTCCACATTCTCTCCAGCATAAACTGTCATTGGTGTTTTAGATTGTAGCCCTTCTGACAGGAGTAAGATGGTATCTCAGAGATGTTTTTATTTGAAATTTCCTAATGGCTAAGGATATTGAGCACTTTCTTAAGTGTCTCTCAGCCATTTTAGACTCCTCTATTAAGGATTCTCTTTTTGATTCTGTAGCCCACTTTTTATTTGGATCCCTTGGTGTTTTGGAGACTAGCTTCTTGAGATCTTTGTAAATTTTGGAGATCATCCCTCTGTCAGTTGTGGTTAGTATCCAGCCACACTGAACCTGTTAGAAGTGAAAGTGGGAGGTACCCTTGAAAGAATTGGTACAGGAGACAGATTCCTGAACATAACGTCAGTAGCACATACACTGAGATCTACAATTAATAAATGGAACCTCCTGAAGCTGAGAAGCTTTTGTAAGGCAAAGGATAACAGTCAACAAGACAAAAAGGCAGCCTACAGAATGGGAATAGAATACATTATTTTAATGATGTACTTTAAACAGTTTTGTGGGCGATTGGCAAAGAAATACATTGACTGAAGTCCAGTCATTACCTGGAAATTTGAATCACAGTTACTTAAACTTTCTGGATGATCATGTATGTATAATATTCTGGGGAAATTTCTAAATCAGGATGAATTAACTCTCGATCTTAAATGTACAACCTTTGTCTAACTTTCTTGAAATTCAAACTTAAAATTTAGATACCTATTCAGGCTACTTTGAACAATGCAAAAAGAAATTTTCCATTTAAGTTTGAATGACTAAATGGATAAGCAAATAAATGAATGAACAAATCCGCAATGTGGGAAGACTCCAAGTAGTCATTGAGGGATGATGCAAAATGCACATGATGCACACCAATATATCTACATATTTCCTTATGCTGTTATCTTCAAACTTCACTGAGTAAATATGCAGAAATTAGTATATCAATGTATTGTAAATCATGCTTTGTAGGCAAAGAGATTCTTTGATTGCTTTCAATTTCTAGTTCCCTTAAGTGCTTTTATCTTCAGGATGATTTCTTTAACTTAAGTTCAAATTAATTGATTCCAATTTCTAATTTAATTTAAGTAATTATAGAGAATCGATGAGTTTTTAATATTTGTTTTTAAAGTGTTGATTCATGTTTGAGCTAACTGTTGGAATGGGCTCCTTTGGGAAACAATAAGGCACTAAGATATTACCAAACTCTTTCCAATCATATTTCCCACTTAATCATATAAGCATGTGTTCCTTGTAATGACAGTCATCATGTTAATGGAGATGTGGAGTTAATTTTGAAAATTGGTTACAGTTCTGTATGCTTTCTATATAGAAGCTCAGCACATGAATTCATTACTCTATGTAGAGTGATAATTAGAATGGATATCCCTTTATGCTAAATCATAAAAATCATTCTGTGACTAAACGAAACAAGTGATGTTTCAGCTTTGCATGAACATATTACTGAAACTTGTTCTGTGTCTGTTCTTGACTGTTGATTTTTATTTTGTTTATTTATATATTTTTTCAATTCAGCTCCATAATGTCAGATATTCTCAGTTAGAATTCCTGAGACAAAACCTACTGTAATTATACTTTATAAATTATATTAATCTTTAAAAAATTTCATGACATATTTTCTTGGCTTTCAATAGATTATGAGATTTTTTTGCTATAATATTAATAACTATAGGGATAATATTATATTGTACAGTTCTGCATCTTTCATAATTGAAACATTACCCTAGTATCAGCAATGAGATTTCCAGATGACTTAAAGATGTCACAATCATTTCCAGAAGTCTTAAAAAAACAATCAAACCTTGCAAATCAATGATTAAAGGAGTTGCCCATGTGATCCAACGTTCATGTAAAAAATTAAAAAGTCAGTTCTAATAACTGCATTTTGAACACCAGAAACTGTCAAAATCTGGGAAACCTCTTAAGACAAATATGAGGCACAATGCGAAATTCCATCAGAAGGAGTATTATCACCTTGGTGATTCTCTTACGGTGTGATGTGATTTATTTCTATTCCATATTTTCATCCAATTTCTATGGTTGTTGGACAAGGTTTATAGGTTCTGGCAGAAGAAAATCAGTGACAGTGACTTAGAGGAACCTTAATCCCATGAAAGAATTAAATGCTTGTCAATCAAGAAGTTTTAACCTTTACCGTGTTTTGACCTTTACATTTTCAAGGTGAGCCTATTATTTGGAAGAGAGCAACACAAAACTCCACAGGATGTGCCATGATCAATACAATCAACAGACCTTCACACTGTATGTTTAAAGGCATTAAGAAGATAAACAAACACATCAGAATTCTACCAGCTGGAACAGTCCTGTATTGGATGCTTGCCTCATTTGGGAATTTAAAATTGATCTATATCCTGAACTCAGCAGTAATGCACTCATGGTTCTGTAAAAGGAACAGAGAGATGTTAGTTAAATGTTAACAAATATTTGCAAGTACAGATTGGGTGGCAACTTAATTCGTTTATTAGTTGTAACAAGTGAAATATGGGGAATGAAAACTTATTTTTGTTTCTAAATTAATTTTGCATCATTTTTCTTTCATCATCTATCAAACCATTTTTGACTACCTGCTGTGCATAAGGCACTGTTCTAATATCTGACAGTGATAAATGAAATAGCTTTTCTTTCCCTTAAATTATATTTGATTCCAGAAACAGTGAAGGTATTTTAATGTATTTAAATATTTAATCACACTATGACAATAATTTGAAAGGGAAAGATATGTCAAAAAATATATGTCCAGATCTGACTTTTAAAAAAAAGATGGAATTTGAGATTTCATGTAAAAATGAAATAAACCATGTTGGAAAACACAAGTTTGAGGTGGATCTACTGGGAAAGGAGTGGACTCAGGAAAGTAACATGAACGTTCATGATTGAAATGGTTTCCATTTTTTCATCTTTTTGCTTAAAATTAAATATGCTTAAAAATCAAACAGTCTTCATGACACTGTGTTATTTTTATTTTAAATCTACTATGCTTTGAAACATCCAAGTCAAGTTCATATTTAGTGTCTCCAATTCACTTTCTGGCTCTCTGAAATGATGGCGTCAGTTGTTTTTAATTTTTGGATTGTGTTTCCACCTAGCCGTCTGAGAATGTCAACTTGCAATGGCTTTCTTATTCTTTTAAAAAAAATCTCTTAAGATTTTACCAACCTTATTTTGTCTTGCCTTTTTCACACCCAGTATTTGCATTGCACAGTGACAGTGAATGTTACTTATACAATGTTTAAACTGTTTTTCAAATGTTTTAAATTAGTTTTGACACAGAGCTTAGCTGAAAGTGAAGCTTACTTTCATAACGGTTTGATCAGTCAGTGTTTGTGCTATACAGTAAGATATACTAGTGTGCAATACTGGCTTATACTTAATTTTTAGAAGTGACTTCTCTAGATTCTCTAATGATCACTCCATAGTTATTGAGATATCTGTTATATGACTGAATAGATTTTTGTATTCTTGCAAATTCTATTTTTCAACTGTTTTGTATGTGGTTTCTTAGGAATTATTTGTTATCTATATCATTTATAATGTGTACTACCTATAATCAATAATTTTCAAGTTATATTATTTACAATATATTCATAGAAATATTTAGAAAATTCCCAAAGAACATGGGTATCACCCTCTGAATCCTTTGCCGTTTTCCCTGTGGAGGGCTTATCTACAGTGCTCTTCCATACACATTTCTACCACCCTTCCCTTTGTCTCCATGACTTACAGTCAGCTTGTTTCTCTGTTGAGGTTTTTTTGTTCACATATCTTTCCATTGTCCCTTATTTTCTTTTTCCTGGTCAAAGCTTGCAATAACTACTATAGTTGTCTAACTTGTTTCTTTTCCTTCAGGCTGTAGAGTTCTACATTGCTTGTTGTTCTACTGCCAAAAAAAATTGTGCTTGTCTATCTTGTCCATTGTTCAAGATTTAAAGGCAGTATATCAAATTCTATACCATCTACCCTTTGATACAAATTTAACAATTTACTATTGTTAATGGCAATGTTGCAAGAAGAAAATAGATCAGATTCTTTTACTTCAGATAGTTTCCTATTACTAATAAATTACACATGAATACAAATAAAATATTTAAACAGTGAATTATGATCCATGTCAAATAAACTGGAAGGGAGCTTCATTCCATTAACATGTATACTGTATAAAATAGTATGTCAGTAGCCATTACTGTACTTTTATTAATTATAGTCATCTAAGTTTAACTAATACTTTTCTAGTATGAAAAATTTAATGAAGAAAATGTTTAGGCTACTCTATTAGACAGTTTGAAAAATATGGACTAGACATATTGTGTGTATGTGTTTCTAATTTATACATATACTATTAGTACTCTACACATGACATGTAGTGTATGATATATAATTACATATTTTAAATGTAAGTAAACTATAAGTTTAAAATATGAGGGATATGTTTGTGTTATTTATGAGTACTTCTTTCCCTATCAATGTCAATGGCACCTGAGATTTTCCATATAAAACAGTTAGATGAAAAGAATTGATTGGGCCAGGCATTGGTGACCTTTAATCCCAGCACTCAGGAGGCAGAGGCAGGTGGGTCTCTGTGAGAGTTCGAGGCCAGCCTGGTCTACAGAAAGAGTGCCAGGATAGGCTCCATAAGCTACACAGGGGAACCCTGTCTTGAAAAATAAGGAAAGGAAAGAAATGATTTTTTTTGGTAACCCAGAAAGATTGGATGCACTAATTGTCAAAAAATAAAATTTCAATAGAAGTCTTTCACTTTCTTTTCAAGGTTCACATTGGGAGCTTGACAGTGTGCCTCTATGTTGCAATCATTCAAATTCCCATTCTTCAACAATCGACTTCCGCATAGCAGGGTTGGACAGTAATTGGGAGTGTATTAAATTTTATTTAGAACTGAAACACAATGATGTAGTATACTTTGTGTTACTCACTTAAAGTATGACTACCTTTAAAGAGCTAACAATGATTTTGATACAAAGAAAGGTATCATTAGAAAAATAAACAAAATTCATCGTGAACTACAAAATTGTAGGCAGACAATAGTCTCCAAAGAGATTTCCAGTGGGGTTATAAAACATTACGAATAGGTAATTGTCCATGCCCCAATGTGGACAGTATTGTGGGCTCACCCCTACAGGTAATGTGTTAACTTATTTCCATAAAAAGCCTACTGAATTTTATATCTATCATTGTAAGAAATGACATCAGAACTGACTTTAACAAATAATCTAAGCTATGTTGATTTACAGTCAGGCATATTTAGGACCTTCGGGAATCTATGTAACTAGGAGTGTAAGAACTCTCGAATTTTACAATGAAGAGTTTCACTAAAAGGGCAAGGTTAGGGGAAATTAGACCCAGTGCACATGCACTTAGTAGCAAAGGGTCAAGAACAGAGTCAAACAACGACACTAGAAAGGGGAAGCCAGTCCCTTGACAGTGAATTACATCTCACACCTCTATTGATGTGTGAGAAAACTATATCCTGAAGAGACACAATAGGAGCAATTTCATTGATCAGTGTCATTGTTTTCTTTCCTAAATATTACTGTCTGTAAATTTTTATTATAACCATGACAGATGCTCATCTGGATTTCAACAAATGTTACCTCTTTCTTCCTGTTATGCAGTTAGTTCCCTATGTACATCCAATTTGTCCATGATACCATAAAACAGCACATGACTTTTAAGATATTTTGAATATCTTTTAAAGCATATCCCTTTTAAATGACGATATAATGTATGTCTTTAGGTGTTATAGCCATAAAAATTATTTAAAAATCACTTTTATTTCTATGATTATAATCATGAAATTTAACTTAGTTCCTGGTTTTCTGTGTGGCAGCCTACTGGTTTCTTTCAGATTTGCATTAATTTCACAAGTCTACGTCTTTATGCATTCATTTTAAAATAGTGACCTCAATGGCTTGTAGCATTTCTGAACACACATACACATTCTTCCTGCCTCCTAAAAGAAATGAAAATATAGTTGACTCACAGCTCATAATCCTTCCCAAAAGTTTTCAAAATAGTGTGAGTATTCACTTAAGTCCCAGCATTCATTATTTCTGTCATTGCATGAGAAATGTAATCTTATTTCATGTCTGACAAACATTTATAGTCCATATTCTTCCATTGTTTGGAATTGATTTATTTAATATACATAAACCTCTTGGCCTACCTTATTTCTGCCTGGGTACAATGTCGTTAGAAGACTTAGAGGCCTGAAATATGGTCCCATGACTCATGGGAAAGATTCCAGGTTCATATTGCTGCAAATGAATATCTTCCTTCCCTGGCATGTGGGATCTCCCATACACTTACTGCAGTGTTCTCTCTAATTTCTAAGGGCCAGTAATCCAAGAGGTCAAGATATGGTGGGAAGACCCCTTTCTCTAAGCTAAATTTGGAGGTCACACTAAAATATCTATGATGTCCTCTAGGCGACATAAGTGCCCTTTATGCTCACTACAGGAGGAAACTGGCATTGACTGGATGTGATTATCAGACAGCGGTCACCTTCCCAGATCTCCCTAACACTGCCACCTCATCAGTTTCCTTACAGAGGTCATCAAAGGTCAGCAATGCTTATACTTGTATTAGGCTTTTTTTGGGGGGGGTTAAGCTTCAGAGAAAAGTAACTGCCAATTAAATTGTCACTGGCTTAAATTTTCTACCTTCCAAATTTACTTCTATCGACTGTAAATAAAAAACTCAGATTCTAAATGTTTGTTTTGTTAGTTTTCAAAACATTGTTGCTGAATGTATTCAATTTAAGAGAAATTGAGCCACTAATTATTTGTCAGACTTTATTATTTGTTTTCCGAGTATGAGTCAATTCTTCTTTTTGTTATGGATCCTGTGATCAATATCTCAGTTTATTAATTGTTTTTTCTTTAATTAAATTTGGATATTGAAATGTATTCCTACCCAAGCATACAATATATACTGACTATCTCTCCATCCCCATCTGTTTATCTCACCTGCCTTTACTCCTCAAGTAAGTCCATTGTAAATCACTTGTAATCTACAATTAGAAACTCTAACCAATATTAAACATATTTATAATATTTAACTTAGGAAACTGCTAATAAATCTCACACAGTAAAAATTATAGTCTATTTTACATCAAAGAAAATAAATTAAATAGTGAACAGTAAGTTATTTCTTTGAGACTTCTAGTCAAGTAAAAGGACTGTACATGCATGTCCACTTACTATTTTTAATGATATAATGTTTGATATCAGAATATTTTGTTTTCCAAGAACTGGTAGATTATTTTTTTCTAGACCCCGAATACTGTTTTTCTTCCCTAGAATCTTTAAAAAGCCATGTCATTGATTTAATGTCTCATCTTCAATGTTTATCACACATAAATTCTTGCTGGATAAAAGCTAGGAAATAAAAATCATTTTTATTCATATATATATTTTATATTTACATTCAGTCTTTCTTGAATCCATGTAATCTTCTAGGAATGTTTTAAAATAATAATTTTCTTCAATTAGTAGTCATTACTACTTCTTCCAATATTTTTTCCACTAAACAAATGATAATTATTATACAAGTAAAATTTATTAAGCCATCTACATAACACAAACACATCATTTAAATAATGAATAAGGAAAGTGTAATGATAACTATGCTACAATTGTTACTAGAAATGACTTTTGAGATGATATATGTGATGTAAAACAATTGCAGAGTATATTCTTATTTTAATTTATTAACTCTTTAAAAATTCTAATTAAAATATAATTATATCACTTTATCCTCCTCATTCATATCCCCCCTTGTTTACACCTTCTCGAGTTCATGATCTTCACTTATTTAACCCTTATTATTACATATGCATATAAACAAATAAATATAAATATAATCTGCCGATTCTCTTCACTGTTGCCTGTATGTATGTAGCTAAGACTGACCACTTGGTTTGGATAACCAAAAATTGCTCTCTCTCTCTCTCTCTCTCTCTCTCTCTCTCTCTCTCTCTCTCTCTCTCTCTCTCTCTGCAGTTGCTAATTGCATATAGCTCCTCATCTAGGGCTGGAACCTGTGACATTTCACTCATCTACGTGAGGATGTCAGCTGAATTGTTCAGTACTTGTTTAGGTAGCCAGGTTGTTGAGATTTTATTCATGCAGTTTCCATGTAATAACAAACAAAACAAAAGCCCACCAAACTGAAAACCAAAACAAAACACAATTTTACTGCAGACTTCCTAGTCTTTTCGCTCTTATAGTCCTTTTTGTCATCTCTTGCATGATGTTCCCTAACCCTTAGGTGTAGTATGTGTGTTGTATATGTATCACCTGTGGCTGGGCACTCCCTGGTCAGTTATTCTTTACATTTTGACTCATTGTACCTTTCTGTAATAGTCTTCAGTTGCTTGATTAAGCTTTTCTGATGAGAATGAGATCTGTACTTCTCTGTTAGCATAAGACTAAGTATTTAGAATGTAGTTAGAAATTAAGCTGGTTTAGACAAGTGGCAGTAGTTGGCTCTCCCCTCTAAGTTCTAAACATCACTAGGTATCTCTAGTTGTTTAGGTTTACAGTACTGGGCTTGGTTTCCCTTCTGATAAGTGGGCCTTGTTTTTAATTAGAGAACTATTAGTAATGAACAAGATATAAATGCTGCTAATTGCTTTGATGGAGATGCCTTACCACACTGGCTTTTATTTTGCTTCATAGGTGTTACAGCTGAGTAGGACTAATGATTGCTTTCTCGCCTTAGTAGCTTGCATAGAATATTCTGGGACTGTGAAGGCTAAACTTCAGAGAGGAGGCTTTTATGTCACTTCCAGATCAAATCATCTAAACCCAAATTATGTTGTATTTTCTGCAATGGTCATTTCCCATCTATTTTGGCCTGGGGCCGGGGGGGGGCATTACCAGAGGCAATGACAGTAACATATTGTTTTAGATTCCTTGGATTTCCTGAAACATTAAAAAAATGCCTTATAACATTCATTTCCCAAGAAAGTCAGTTATTTAGAAATTAAGAAGATAGCAGCTACTGGTAGTTAAGTAATAATGTAGAAATGTTAGCAACATGGTTGAAACTGAACTTTAAATGATGACTTTCTGTAGGTTGTTCATCACCTAAAGTAGAAAGAGAAATCACGTAAATTATTGGTCACACTTCAGGAAATCCAGGGGTAGTTTTCTTTGCAAGTATATCATTTATTATAGAAAAAAAATTGTGGATCATCCTTTGAGATACATTGGTATTGCAAAAGGAGACCAAGTTTAGGTTGGTATTGAAATATGCCTATTCCTAAGTTGCCTATAAGCATAGTAAGCCCTGGAGAGAACAGCTTCCTGTGTGACCCATAATATGTGATTTTCTAATGTTCAAAGCATGCACAATGTCTCAACTTGACTGAACTTTGAAGTAACTAGACATGACACCTGATTCTTACGAAGAATCTTCCAATTTATTGACATCTTTCTGAGAATTCACTACAAACAAATGAATTAAACCTGAGTTTATGAGGGAAAAGTAAAATAAGAAATTATCACTCTTCATAAAAGCACAAATTTTATCCAGAGAATTCATATTCTGTAGAATAGTGCAAATTGTGCAATGAAAACATTCCTTCTTAAGGCTGCAGACTAATTTAAAAAAAGTATCCCATAGTTATTATTTAAATCTTAAACACATTTGTACAAAGCATTTTGTCCTTGGTACCTCCATACTATCTTCCTACCACTTTCATGCATCCCTTTTACTAATTGTTGTCATTAAGCTCTGAGTTGAGTTAATGCTGCTAATATATACATAGGTGTGAGGCCATCTGCAAGGGTATGGGTAACTTACCAGAAGTCATGTTCCAATAGGAGAATGATTCTCTTTCAATAGTCATCTACTGCCCAAAGCTGCTCTACTGAGAGATAAATTGTCCCCCACCTGACTGAATATGGGCACGGAGTCCTTTAGTACCACTGAATCTCCCCAAGAAACTCTTCCCCTGTTGGGCACCACACACTCTAAGGGAACTTAACAGTTTGTCAACAGTAAAGAATGCACACTGAATGTGTGATTTACACGTGTTAGTCTCTTCAAAGATGCAATGTCACCTTCACTTTGTGAGATGCCGCCGGGTAGTTGGAAAGTTAGCCAGTGATTTCATTCTGTTAGGATGGACTTTTTTGATAATTATTTACACTTTGATCTTCCGAGTACATCTTTTCTTTTGAAGACAGATTTCAAAGCTAAAATACATTAGAAAATGAGTGCAATTAGGTTACAAGAAAGAACAAGACATTTGTTCATATGAAGTCAATATACCCTGGTTTAGTTAAGTGTCACAGAAAATCTGCGTGATTAGGGCCTAAGATGCTACTGGAATATAATAGGAAATTTAGGATAGGGAACCCAGTAGAAGGTATTCCAACCTTTTGAATAAGAGAACAATTTAAAGTGAGAGCAGGACCCAGGCATCCCCCTTTCCCTCTCTCGCTTTCTGGACAAGTAGTTTTAAATTTTTTCCCAAGATACATGGAATGTTTTTCTTTTCAGGGTAGCAGGGATTAAATCAAGCCAACCACAGTCAATTGTGTGACAGTGTGTGCACCATCACATGCTTCCTCACCACAGGCCCAGAATGGAGCAATGAATTATGCCCTGGAACATCCAAACTATGAGGCAACTAAACATTTTCTCTTCATGACTTGATTATTCTGAAATTTTATTAATAACAGAATTCTGATTAACTCATAATATTAAAAATGTAAGTGACTAGATTTTATAAGGAAAACTAGCATGAAATGAATCTAAAAGATAAGCAAGTACAAGTGATTGCCATGTTAGTACTCTATCAAAACTAATTATTTCGTTAAAACCACAATCCTTTATTCAATGAGTAAAGAGTTGAATTTAGTGAATGCACATATGGATCACTTTTAATTCATGAAAAAAATATTTGATATAATATTATTGTTTCTTGAACTCAATTTCTTTTTTTTGTTGTTGTTGTTTTTGAATGATTCTCTTTGGTTTCAATGAGTACAATTTGAATTGGATTGTTTGGTTACTGTTTATACAATAGAGTAATACTCATTTGACACGTGTTTAGAACACAGTGACATGTTGGTTTAATATTAAACATTGTTTATAATTCTAAATTTTTCAAAACAATGAATTACAATATTTTACATGATTTCTCATTCACTACAGTTTTCATACAATGAATATATTCTTGTAGAAAATAAAGACATGTATTAAAATGAAGATATAATATCTGTGCATATATGCATATATATTTTATGTATATAAGCATGTTTATAATTTCACAATGAATCATATAAAATATGTCAAAATTTAAATTATATTACAGAGCTCTTATAACAAAAGACACAGGATAGCCAAAACAACCCTGTACAATAAAGGAACTTCCAGAGGCATTCCCATCCCTGACTTCTTGAACTCAATTTCTATCCATTATCTACCACCTGTTATTTTAATTACATTCAGATTAATTTCCAGACATCATTTTTCCTTCATTGTTCTATTTCTGTTCCAAGATTTTTTCATTTGCATTTTCTTTTTTTTAAACTTTTTTATTTTAATTTTAAATAGCTTGTTTTACATGTCAATCCCAGTTCCCTCGCCCTTCCCTCCTCCCGCACTCCCCCATCCCCCCCCAGCCTCCTACCCTATTGCCAATTCCTTCCACATAGGGGATATCTAGAGTCTGTCATTTCCCTCAGGGTAGGGTGCAGGCACTCCCCTAAGAGTCCAGGCTGAGAGAGCATCCCTCTATGTGCTATGGGCACACAATGACTGTTTGTATTCCAGGGATAGACACTGATCCACTGCTCAGGGCCCCATAGGTTGCCCAGGCCTTCTCACTGACACTAACATTCGGGGGGGTGGGGTGTCCAGATCAGTCCCATGCTGGTAAGAGAAACTCAACTAGAATTTGTGTGCGTGACAAAGAGTTAAAGATGCTCTGTGTGATTCTGCTATCAGTTCTTAATGTGTAATTAAAAACAGTTTATAAAATTGTTAAAAATCTTTTGCAAATATTAATCAATAGAATATTGCTTTATTCTTATCCTCATTCTCATTCTAACTCATGTAATTAATATAATTATGTATCTCTGTTAGAACAAGATCAAAAATGAAACTACTGTGAATCTTACACCTATTTTATCAATGACCAGCAAATTCACACTTTGGCTTGAATGAGTTGATCTCCAGCAGTGTCCCATTGAGGTTTGTTTTACAAAAAAATGACCTAGAAAGAGAGCAAGGATTTCTTATCTTCCATATATTAGTTATCATGTGCCTGCTCATAATTTCTTCTGTTCTCATCATACTTAAGTAGCCTTGAAGAAAGCCAACTGGCATAGTAATCACAATACTGTGTGTGTGTGTGTGTGTGTGTGTGTGTGTGCATGCCCTTTTTTAATTAATATGTTAATTAATGGAACACACCTCATTACATAATTTTGGGACAAGAACAATCACTTGAATTTTGAGATAATTGTTACTATTATAAGGTGATAAGAAAATATTTGTAGATTTCATTGGCCAAAATGTCACTAGTATTAGTTGTAACACTGATCTACTATGCCTCTCTTCACTGTAGGACAATATTTCTCAATCTTCCTAATGTTGACAGTCTTTACTATAATTCCTCATGTTGTGGTGACCCTCAACCATACAATTATTGACTTTGTTACTTCATTACTGTAATTTTTACTGTTATGAATTGTAATATAAATATCTGATTTTCAGGATATTTGAAATATGACATCTGTGAAAGGGTTTTTAAACTACCAGGAGATAATGCATAACCTCAGGTTTAGGACTACTGCTTTAAGAAGAGCTATTCTATTTTATTTAGGAGGAGCAGACAAGGAGCTAAGTGTGTGACTCAGTAGCAGAGTACTTGCTAACATGGACCAGAGACTTCATTTATTCCCTGACAAAAGTAAGATCACAGAAGGAAATGAGAAATATTTTTCTCAACTAAATTAAAGCCTGGTTTATGATTGGCACAAAAGAAGAAAAGCAATGAAAGAAAGAGAGCCAAGTAGATGTTGAGGTCCATTCTTAGCCTTAACAGTTTCTAGAATCATAAACCAAGACATACCTGCTTGTGTTACTAAGTCCCAGTTGTACTTGACCACCATAGAAGCGATGAAAGGAGGGCATTAAATTGCAGGAATTATGTAATTGATATTCTACACCTCCTTCATGATATACTTTTGGCAAAGGAAGATTTTCATTTATTGTATTTAGTATTGATATACTATTAAATATTTAAATAAAATTTGAAGTCCATTTATGATGTTAGTGAATCACTGAAAACAATCATCATTTAAGGTTTTCATTAAAAGGAATTATAGTAGAGCACAGAATCAAATGACATTTCTATATTGTATATACTTTATGTCTGTGAAAAACAGAACCCAGAAAGAAAAACAAAACTGGTTTCAGCTTATGTCAAAACAATATAGAACATTAATTTACTGTGACTATTCAATAAAGTGCTGTGGTGATATATTGTTTATGATCTAATAAAGCCACTGAAAATCAGAATTCAAAACTAGCCACAGCCATAGACGCTGGACTGTGGTGGCACACATCTTTAATCCCAGGACTCAGGAGACAGAGGCAGATGGATCTCTGTGAATTCAACACCACCCAGGGCTACATGAGAGTGACTCAGTCTAAAATAGAAACAGAGTTTAGGTATTTAATCCCAGTGCTAGAGGGTATATGAGACAGGAGCAGTGCATTCAGCATGCAGTCTTGGGTCAATTAGTCTCCAGCATTGTTGAAGACAGGGTCCCTCCCCAAGCCTTGGTAGAGGTAAGAGCTCTCTGCTGGCTTTTCTCATCTTCAGTGACTTTATTAGGTCATATACATTAAACTGCACAAGTTGGCTATTTACCTTCTAAGGACAGATCCTATTCTGCTAACTGTATTCAGCACTTGGGATTATTCAGAAAAGACTAGGTATTTGGTTTTTCTGTGATCACTGGAGACACCATTAATGGAAGAAAATGAAATATGGACAAATCATAGATTGAATCAGAAAGAAATGTTACCCTTCACAATAGTGAGAAAGTATGACATGCCTCAGAGTACTTAGAGGCAATGCTAAAGTTAGACCTGAATCAGTGTAGGCTATCTAAACACTGAGGAGGATTCTGGACCAAATTTGTATTAAATTAAGTAAATCTATCCAGTTACTACTTTATATCACTAGGAGTATTTATGCATAAAAGCCAATTACATTTAAATTTTTCCATTTTTGCTAAAATTGTGATTATGATAATTTTGATATTATAATTTCCTAAGACAAAGCTAAATATGAAGAAAAATATTGTTTATAGGAGCAGTAGTTTAATCTTGATATTATGAATTTATGGGGAAATGTTATAAAAACATTTGAAGTATATTTTTTTTAGCTATTACAGGTTAGAGGTGACAACAGCAAGGTTTGAGGCTATTAAGATCAACAGTCTTATTTCAATTGACATTTTGCTTTTATTTTAATGTGTTTAGTCAAAGTTTATATTTCCCGAAAGAAATGAAATATATGTGTGTCATAACTGTGCAGATATCTGGTCATATTAGATATTTTCATATTAATGGATTTGTGTAATGCCAGCTGTTCTTTTAAAAAATGCCTTTAATGCATGCACACTCTTTCAAAATATTGTAGAACTAAGGAATTGAACTCACTAGCTATGAGCAGCACAGAAAGGACTGGCATATTAGTAATAGATTATCTTAATTTAGTTTTGAAAGATTTTAAGTTTATTTCCATTTTATGGAATAAGAAAAGTTTCCAGGAAGGAAATTATAATGTCAGAGTTTTCTTTTCTCTTTAAAACAATAGAGATGTAGACAATTCTTTCCTCAGCCATACTATTTAAATTGTACAAACTTTTGTGTGGGTTTTGTTTGTGTGAGAAGGAGCTGAGGCTACTACACTTGTTGGCAGCTCACAGGTGGAGAACCGCTCCCTGAACTTTGAATAGATTTAATGCAAACACTGTGAAGAAAATCCTTTAACATAAAATCTGGTGGGCTCAAAGAAAACGAGAAAGAAACATTTGACTGAAATGCAAATATCATTTTAAGATGACTTCAGCTAAATCACAATGTGGTGGCAAATGCCTTTAATCCCAGCATCAGGGAAGCAGAGCCAGGCAGATCCCTAAATTCAAGGCCAGCTTGGTCTAAAGAGAGAATTTCAGGATAGCCAGGGATACCCACAGAAACCCTATCTTGAAAGACCACCAAAAAAACCCCCTAATTTCAGTTAAATAAATGTTGTACACACGCATATATATTTACATATAACAATTATATTGTTATGTAACTAATGCATAAAAATTAATATAATTTAAAGCAATTTTTATTATTTATCTTAAGTAAATATTATATGCATATAATAACTAGTACTAATCGTTAAATAGACAGTTTTACTAAATTGCATCTTTATTTCACAGAATTTGAAGAAAAAGAGTTTACTTCCTTGGGAATTAATAGGGAGGAGAATAGTGCCAAAGCCCATATTCATATCATGATGACAAAAGTAATAAAGACTCATAAAGTCATTATTGGGAAAACCATGGCCTGCTGAACCGCAGGCTTTGAGGAGCCAGTGACACGGCACGGCTTGGTACAGAGGACACTTCACCAGCTTGTTTTTCTGTTGACAATTGCTAGCGCTGTAATTGTCTGCATAACTGGCTAATTGTAGGTTCAGTGAGCCTTGCTTGTTCTAAAATGATGGGCAGGTGGCTAATGGTTGTCAGAATGATTTCCACGTGCAATAAAATATATGGGTTTAAAATTGAGGCTATAAAAAGGAAAGTCACTAATGTTAAAATCTGCCTTTAGACATTTGACACAGGTTGAGGAAGTCATCTCAATAGTATCATAACCATTAAGTCCTGGAGAATTTCCTGCACTGAAAGAAAATGTCAACAAAATATTTTCTATACATACACACATATACATACAAACAGGCATACACACACACACACACACACACACATACACACACACACAAAGAGGAAGTTCAGATTCCTGATAATGAGAGATTTGTTCATGAGTGTTGCAGTTAGACAGAAGTACCAAATCTCCAGCAATCAAAGGTTTGTAAGTTTTATTGAAATACAAAGATAAAGGGATTTGGGATCCTTCATGAGAAACAGATTCCTAGTTATCAAAAAACTATAATAAAATAGCTATGACAACAGGTACTTCAGATTAGAAGTCAACAACAGTATTCTAAAGGGAATGGGGGATTTCAAAGGCCACTCTAAAATAAAACAAAGGATTTGCTTTGTTTGGGCATTTTTTGTCTTTATCCGTCTTATGCTTGTGTTTTTTGATTTCCATTGTGTGTTTTTTTTAAATGATTTTTTATTTAAATTAGAAACAAGCTTGTTTTACATGTCAAAGTTCCCTCTCCCTTCTTCCTGCCCCCCACCCACTAACATCCTATTCCATCCCCTTTCTGCCCCCCCTCCCAGGAGGGTGAGGCCTTCCATGGGTGATCTTCAAAGTCTGTTATATTATTTGGAACTGGGCCTAGACCATCCCCCATGTGTCTAGGCTGAGAGAGTATCCCTCTATGTGGAATGGGCTCCCAAAGTCCATTCATAAACGAGAGATAAACGTGTGTGTGTGTGTGTGTGTGTGTGTGTGTGTGTGTGTGTGAGTGTGTGTTTCTCTTTGTATGTGTGTGTTTCTTTCTGTGTTTATTATGCTTTCTCATTGTCTCGGTTTTAGTTGGTTTCTCATTTTGTTAGCCTGTTTGTTTTCTAGAAAGGAGAAATACGTGCTTGAGTTGGTAGAGATGCAGGGAGGATCTGGAGGAGTTGGGAGAGGCAAAGCACTGAACATTATATATCACATATTGTTTTTAACATTTAAAATATATTTTTAGAAGTCAAATGAAATAGATACTATATAGAAAGATTCTATTATGAAATGCACTGGATTTCTACCCTCACCACATAAGGTGAGGGTAGAAATTATTTCAGCACCATTTGTTAAAATGTTTACCTTGTCTGGCTAATGTAGGCAATCTTCTTGAGTCTGTTTATTTTTTGTTGTTGTTTTTTTGCTTTTTGTTTGTTGTTTTGAGAAGGCATCCTTTCTCTGCAACAGTTCTGGCTGCTTTTGAACTCACTATGTACACCAGGCTGGCCTCAAAATAACAGAAATCTGCCAGTCTCTGCCTCCTGAGTGGTGGGATTAAAGGCATGCTCCACCACCACTTCGCTGCCTTCTTGAGTCTTAATTAATGTATATGAAAAACTTACTATATAGAATTGCAAGTTGTCATTTTATTTGTGAAACTAATTTAGGCGAACCCCATTCTGAAAACAAACAAACAAAAAAAACAAGTTCTGCTGTCACACTCAAGAATGATGGTGAAGACGAGTGCCAAGTGTGAGAAAATACCCAGTCTCTGTTTTTATTTTGTATTATCTTTGATTAATTTCACCAATATTTTTCAGTCAGTACCTCTCAGTTTTTAAGAACTATCAGGATCACAAGAAAATTATATCGAAGAAGGAACAAATTTAATGATATTTTTTCTTCAATTTGAAATATAAAGTGTTAAGCTCTGAAATTTTGAACTCTTTGCTAAATATTAAGGAATTTAATTGTTTCAAACCATCCAAATTCACAGCAATTATTATAGCAAACACGATGCCAAATTATTTTGTCAAAATAACAAAATAAAGCCAACGCAGCCCATATCCTCTGGCAAAGTCATCTGCCTCTAAAAGAAAAACATTTGCTGGAGTCACTGTGATACTATGAAGGCAATGTGATGTTTATAAAATCAGAGCACACAATGTTGGTTGTATCATTGCACGTGTGAACATTTGTCAGCCTCTGGCCACACTTTTCACAGTAAGGATGCACTTGACACTGGTCTAATGAGTTTAGCCATGGGGGTAAAGCACCAAGTTGTATTGGAATTCTATTATTGAATGAAATAAAATAGATCATGCTTTTAAGCCCACTCTTTTCTGTGCCAAAAATGCCTTCCTGTTCATCATGCAACTGTAAATATGAATAATACTGATATCAGAAATTATTGATGATTTTGTTCATTTAGACTACATTTAGATAAAGACCAATAACAATCAAGAAACTCTTTTCAAGAGCAGAAAGTTATGACAATGACTTAATAAGCACTATGGCAGCCAGAATATACCAGCACAAAGAAACTAATTCAAAAATAAAAACTAGGTTTACATTACATCTAAAAAGTAATAATGATGTTTCAGAGTTGGTGATGAATGAATTTTTGTAAATGGTATATACATATATATGAGTAAAAGGATTATAGGGATGACTCATAATATTTTACTTAATAAAAAATAAACACTTGAAGTAGATTAGATTCATGGATCTGTTTTTGAAAAGAAAGATAAGGGGAGATGTAGAAATGATAGGAGAAAGGTAGGTTATTGAATCTACTTTTAAACTAAAAGACAACTACTATTCTAAAATATTTTACATTGATACAACTTTTGTATATTAATACAAATTTATGGTTACTTTTGTTGTAGTGTATGTATATTTCTACTCTTTTTTAAGATATTTTTATGTATTGATACAAATTTAAGATTATTTTTGTTATACTGTTAAATGTTTCTACTCTGGTTTCAGGTATTTTACCAATGTAGCTCATTTGAAAATGTAATGTGTATTTCTAGACCTTGAAAGGTATTATTACAAACTATTAAGGATAATTAAGAATGTAGGTTAGTAATTAGTCATCTATAACAATCAAACTTACAGTTAGGTATGTTTTCAAGGTCATATAGAGATATATTTTAAATAAAGAGATGTCATCAAACACTTAAAGGACCTATAGACTATGGAATTTAACACGTTTTAATAACATAAGTCTTCTCATGACAGTGAACTATGTCTGCTCTTGGCAGCTCCAATTTACTTCAAAAATGGATGATGGACACTGAAGAGCCTCCATATGGAGTGTGCTTTCACATGAAAAGTCAGTTATTGGACAATAAACTGCCCTTTTCTTGACTGATGACAGTATGCAGTCAAAATTGAACAAGCAGGACACAAAAGAAGGTAATGACCAAACTTTTCCAAGACAAGGTAGGGCAGTCCTTCAAAAGTCTTGCCTTATAGAAAAGTCTGTCAGATAGTCTAGTCCTGTAGGCTGAAGATGGATGTCCCAACATTTCAAAGGAACCTTGTGTGACTGTGCATGTAGCTAGATCTCTGTCATTTCTATAGCTTTGGAATTTGTTTGCACTGTACTTCTGTTTAACTCAGGTAATATTTTATCCTTCTTGGTTCTCTGAGTGGAGCTGAAAGCTAGATAGTTATACCATTATGTTTGTTACCAAACTCAAAAAGGAAATATAAATGACATGTAAAGTTTATAAAGGTTGAGAGACATAAAAGCTCTAGCTTTTCATATAAGAAAATGCTTTAAGGTTTAAAGAGATATGTTTACATGGGTAACACAAATTATGATAACAAAGTGGTTTATGTCTAAAACTTTGGATTCATCAAGATATGGTATGAATTGTATCTTCACTGAGAATGCCAAATATAAATGAACTTGACATTGTGAATGCACTTCTTACCTAATAATTGTGCTTGTATAATTTTACTGGGTTACAATTAAACTGTTTCTGCTTTATTTAAACAAAAAGGGGAAATGTTGTGGAATATTTGTGTACTTTGTAAAGGTGTGTCTTTTCCTAAGGCACTTCCTTATTGGTTTAATAGAGATCTGAATGGCCAATAGCTGGGCAGGAGATAATAGCCAGTGATTCCAGGGAGAGAATGAAAGAGAAAGAATCTAGGTACCCAGATATGCCAGTGAGACTGGGAGGAGGTTGTATACATGGTATAGAATAGAGGTAACCATGCCATATGGCAGAACAAAGATGAAATAAAAGCATGTTAATTTAAGTTTTAAGAGCAAGTGGAAGAAGCCTAAGCTAATGGAAAGAAAATGGTTTTATAATTAATAAGAAGTCTTTGTGCCAATATTTTAGGGCTAGCAATCCAAAGATAGCCTGACAAGAAAGCCTTCTACACTAAATAGTCGCCTATATGAAATGAAATTCTGAAATGGTGAGAAAAATACTGAGGGGAAGAGAGCTATCATTAGGATCAGTGAAAGGGAAAAGGATCACAACACAGGAGGACAGAACATGGAAAGGTCTCAATAAAGAAACTTTGTTTCCATTAGGAACTTTGGTTACTTCAAAAGCAATGAGAACTTTCATTAATAAATGATATCATAGCCTAAATTTTTTGTTGTTTTGTGAGATCCCTATCTTTGTGTAATAGTACTGCAGTCCTGACTATCCTGAACTCACTTTGTAAATCAGGCTGGCCTTGAACTCACTGAGATCCTACTGCCTCTGCCTCCCAAGTGCTGGGATGGGATTAAAGGCATATGCTACTACTGCTCATTTATAGTCTAAAGATTTTAATAAACTGAATGGCAGAAGCCAATTCTAGAAGTATTTCTAAGCATTTGAGACACATTTAAAGAATTCTATTTGTGGACATGATTTCATTCAAGTAAAGATACTTAGAAGATTTTAGATGTCATCCTTCTGGGGTCCATGCATTCCCCCTTGTTTAGGTCAGCTGCTTCTGTGTGTTTCACTAGCTGGGTCTTGATTCTTTGCACATCACTCCTCTTTGCAGCTGGGTTCCAGGAGTTTAGTTCAGTGTTTAGCTGTGGGTGTCTGCCTCTGCTTCTGTCAGCCACTGGATGAGGGTTCTAGGATGGCATATAAGGTAGTCATCAATCTCATTAGCACGGGAAGGCAGTTAAGGCAGCCTTAGTGCTAGTTGGCGTCATTCTTACTGATCTCTGAAAATCTCATTAGTGCCAGATCTCTCTTTAAACCTATAGTGACTCTCTGTATTATGGTATCTCTCATCCCGTTCTCCTCTATTATTACCCTGACTCAACGTTCCTACTCCCCCATGTCCTCCTCTTGACTGATCCGGACCCTGTTGAACCTGGGTTTCAGAGAGGAGGCCTCAATAATCTACAGGGCCTCAGATAGTAGATCAGTATTTATCCCTGGCACACAAACGGACTTTGGGAGCCCACTTCACATGGAGGGGGGCTCTTTCAGCCTGGACACATAGAGGAAGGCCTAGGCCCTGCCCAGGATGACTTGACAGACTCTGAAAATCCCTCATGGAAGGCCTTACCCTCCCTAGGGAGCAGAGGGGCATGGAGTGGAGTGTTGGGGGATTGGGTGGAGGGGGAGAAGAGGAGGAAGAGGGATCTGGGAGTAACATGTGTAAAAATTTCAATAAAAATTATTCTTATTAGAAAAAGGAAAAAAAGATTTTGGATGTTTCACTAAAAATCTACAGAGATTTTGTCCTATTTGTGATTCAAAAACCTATGCAACATCAAAGAAAACAATAATCTCAAAGGGGAAGTAAATACACAAAAATATTTTTCTGGATAATTGTATGCAAAGTGAAAGTAAAGGTTTGCTTTCATGCAGAAGCAATAAGTCCAACATAAGTTTATTAAAGAACACTTCATACAGAATAATAATTTTGGGAAATAAACACGATTAGTTCTGAGAGTCAGAGAAATGATTGTACAATATACTCAAATTTACATCTGAAAAAATGGTCACCTGTAAGTGAAGGGCACGAATTTAAGATTAGCCGTTGTCAACTATTAGTAAAGAGGGCAAAATTCAGAGGGAAATCCACATTAGGATGCTCTGTTGCTTTATTTCTCATCCACATCAGTTCAGACTATACTTGGACACTACAGCTGAAAAGATTAATTGTTCTACCTCTAACATTAATGTCGAATTATTTGAAAGATTAACTCTGTTTTAGGAGCTGCTCCTCCACACAACTTTCATAAAATGAATTTTTTTCTGTTTTGGCTGATAATTTTAATTATAACTCATTTCATAGTAAAGGTGTTGTAATAAATTAATGAACAGAGTTTTCCAAAATGGGTATGTGATACTTTAATATATTACATTTATATGTGATATTAAGCAATGGAATATTTCTCTCTTGTTTCGCAAGTAACACCAAACTCTAAGCAAGTTTACATAACTTTGTTTTCCTGGCTCTAACAGTGCTAACCTGTTTCAAATATTCCCCGATTTTCTATTTATAGAGTTGGCTCCTTTTATGATTAGCATGTTGAGTCAGTGTAAGCAAAATTAGTTTGCAACACCTGGCCTAGAAAATTTAGCTCCTGAGCAATCCTGCCCCCAAATTAAAATAATTTAGAGTTTTATCTCATGGCTGTGGTATAAAAATAAAGCCATCTGGGAGTATTTTCTTGAAAGTTGGTATACCAACTAAGAAAAAGTTTATTGATTGCATAAATATATGTAACTCTCCAGTGAACAGTAGCATTTCTGTTTGTGGATCCAAGTCAGCAAAAAGATTTGAAATGTAAATTGTTGCCAAAAGTCTGTGAGTTCCAGATCTACTTTGGAGGGTCTAGCTTTTAAAACAGTACTTAAAATAGCACTACCTTTCCATAGTCATCAGTTGGATCAATTATCTAAGTTCACTTGGGAAATTAATTTATTTAATGTCCTTATTGTTTCAACTTTCAAATGTAAACTTTCAATTTTTTATTTCTTATGAATCTTATTGTTGAATTCTGTCTTTTTGCTAATGGTGGTATATGTAGCTATTTGTTGAAAGAGATGTATGAAGTTATCCTAAAGTATTTATTGCTGGTATGAAATCAATCTTACAAAGATTCCATAGTGCACTAAATATAGCATGAATAGAAACTGAGTGTTAAAAGAGTATGATGACATTTAGGAGAAATTATTATTATCTAGAACCCAAAGGTTATGAATTAATACTCACAGATCATCTTACTCTCTAACAAAATAAAGCATTAGTCAACTGCAAACCCACTAAGTTCCTGGAATTTTACTACATTTTTCATGGGAAGTGATCCAGTTCTCTCAATCCGAACTATGAATAAATCCCTCTATGATCAAGCATTTACCTTACTCAACTTGCCTTGAGCAAGAAGGAAAGATCACCAAGAAGAATGAACAGAAGCAGTTTCTTTAAAAAGGACACATGGGAAAAAAACCTAGAATTTCCAATAATCTACCTTGCCCATGTTTATTTTCTCAAACACAGTTCTGAACGATTGTTTATGCAGTTACAGGCCTCCTCCTGAGTGAGGTAACCCAGTCACAAAAAAGCAAACATAGTATGTACTCACTCATATATGGATTTTAGAAATGGAGCAGGGGATTGCCAGCCTACATTGCCACCACCAGAGAGTCTGGGAAACAGAGAGGACCATAGGTGAGGTATGCATGGTACCCAAGAGAAGGGGAATGGGATGGGATCTCCTGAGGGGATTGGGAACACTGGGTGAGAGGAGGAGAGAGAAAGCTTGGAGAGAGGGGAGAAGAGGAGAGGAGAGAAGAACATGGCGGAGCAGGAAGGATGGGTCAAGGAGCCACTATAGGTTTGAGAAGATATCTGGCACTAGAGATATTTTCAGATCTACAAGGATGACACCAACTGGCAAACTAATCAATAATGGAGATACTACCTTAAATACCCTCCCCCAATAATGACATTGATGACTACCTTATATGCCATCCTAGAGCCTTCATCCAGTGGCTGATGGAAGCAGAGGCAGACGCACATAGCTTAACCAAACTGAACTCCTGGAAACCATTTGCCTGAGAGGGAGGAGCGATGAGCAAAGGAGTCAAGACCTGGCTGGTAAAACCCACAGAGACAGCTGACCTGAACAAGGGGGAGCCCTTGAACCCCAAACTAGTGACTGAAAGGCCACCATGGGACTGATACAGACCCTCTGAACGGGGGTGTCAGTGAGGAGGCCTTAGCAATCTATGGGGTCTCGGGTAGTAGGCCAGTTTTTTGCCCTGGCATACAAATGGACTTTGAGAGCCTGTTCCACACTGAGAGATGCTATCTTAGCCTGGACATATGGGGGAGGGCCTAGGCCCTGGCCGGGATAATATGACGGACTTTGAAGATTCCACATGGAGGGCCTCACCCTCTCTGGGGAGTGGAGGGGGAATGGGTTGGGAGGTTGGGGGGGATTGGTGGGGTGTGGGAGAGTAGGGGAGGGTGAGAGAGCTGGGATTGACATGTCATGCAAGTTTGTTTCTAATTTAAATAAAATAAAAACTGGAAAAATTCCTTCTTAAAAAACAAAAACCCCACATCATTTTATATGATTCATATTTTCCATACTTTAAAATGTATTCTTTACTACTTACTACCATTTTTTCTAATGGAACAACTAGTCTGTGTACCTTGATTTTTGTAATTCACTTTTAGTGTTATGTTTTTACACCTTTGTACCTTTTAATTATTTTGAGCAGTTTAAAACAGAGTAAAAATGTATGAGCCTTCATACTACTGATGTGGGTAGCTATGCATGCTTTTCTGAGTACCTTGTTTGTAGTTTAAGCATTATCTTACTGAGGGGCAGTAAGCAAACTATTCAGTAGCCCAACCCTTGAAATGATATGGTCTGGTTCTTTGCATTACCAATGTTTCCTGTGCCTGACACCATTAATCAATGTACTTTCTTTTTAAAGTTATACACAGTTTAGTTAGAGCTAATACACTTGACAAATAAAATGGCTTTGTGGGTAAAAGTGCTTGTTACACAAAGCTAGAACTGAATTTGATTCCCAAGACAAAAGTGAAGGTAGAGATAGAGAACTGACTCTATAAAATTGTTCTGTGACCTATACACTGGCCCAGGCATGCTGCTTCCACACACAAATACATCCCCCCCCACAATAATAAGTATACATAATTAAATAATTAATCACATTCTTGTGTTTTCCAAGGTAAAAATAGCAGCCATATCCTATGCTGAAAATTTTGTTTTGTGTATTTTTAAAGAAAAATGAGGTATTTAACAGCTTAATAGGCCAAATATTTCAAACTTGATGACCATTTGCTATGATAAAGATGTATCAACTTTCAATTTCTTCAGTCTAAAATGTTTAAAAATATTTCTGATAGTTCAGACTTGTTGGAAACAATTTTTTCTAGTTCATATTTATCTATAAATGTCATTTTGACTATATCTCAGTGATGTTTCTACTGCTGTATTATTCTGTGATATCCCTTGTTTCTCAACTATGTCAGGAATCATACTGATAACTTTTTCTATAAGCTTCTTTCCTTTCTGAATACATTTAAAGTTTTTCATTTATTATCCAGGTCAAAATACCTGTCATTAGCATTGTGTTATCTCTGCTTGGTGTTAGTGGCAAACAATTCAGTTATCAGAGACATTGTTTTTTCTTAACTGTTTGAAGCCATACACCTATGAACACCTGATTTTTGACAAAGAAGCCAAAATTGTACACTGGAAAAAAGAAAACATCTTTAACAACGGTGTACTGTGGGATAATGCTCTGGTACACTTTACAGATTTGTCACTCATATTGGTTTGATAAAATGCTAATTGGCCAGTAGCCAGGCAGGAAGTATAGGTGGGGCAAGACTAGGAGAATTCTGGGAAAATGAAAGACAGAAACAGAAGCACCAGTCAGACACAGAGGAAGTAAGCTGAGAATTACTTACTGACCAAAGGTACCAAGCCACATGGCTAAACATAGACAAGAATTAATTTGTTAATTTAAGTTGTAAGAGTTTGCTAATAATTCTCATGAGAAATAGGCCAATCATATTATAATTAATATAAGCCTCTGTGTTTTTATTTGGGACTGAATGTTGATTGAACCAGTCAGGACAGAAATTTCCATCTACAATGGTACTGGCATAACTGGGTATTGACACACAGAAGAATGAAAATAGACCATATCTATTGCCATGCACAAAACTCAAGTGCAGGTGGATCAAAGATTCAATATTGATCCAGTTACACTGAAAATGATAGCAGAGAAAGTGGGAAGTAGCCTTGAATACATTTTCACAGGAGACCACTTCCTAAATATATCACTAGTAGCACAGACACTGAGAGCATCAATTAATAAATGGGACCTCCTGAAACTGAGAGGCTTCTATAAGGCAAAGGACACAGTCAATAAGGTAAAATGCCAGCCTACAGAATGGGAAAGGATCTTCATCAACACTACATCTGAGAGAGGGCTGATCTCCAAAATACATAAAGAATGCAAGAAACTATACATCAAAATACCAAATAATCCAGTTTAAAAATGGGGTACAGGTCTAAGCAGAGAATTCACAACAGAAGAATCTCCAGTGGTTGAAAGACATTTAAGGAGCTGTTCAGCATCCTTGGCCATGAAGGAAATGCAACTCAAAATGACTCTCATATACCATCTTGCTCTTGTCAGAATGGCTAAGATAAAAAAAAAGAATGAAAGCCTATGTTAGAGAGGCTGTGGAGTAATGGGTACACTCCTCCATTGTTGGTAGGAGTACATACTTGCACACCACTTTGGAAATAAGTATGGCAGTTTACCACAAAATTGGGAATCAATCTATCTCAAACCCCAGCATTACCACTTTTGGGCATATAACCAATGAATGCTCAAACATAACACTAGGAAACTTGTTCAGCTATGTTCTTAGCAGCATTGTTCATAATAGCCTGAACCTGGAAACAACCTAGATGCCCCTCAACTGAAGAATGCATGAAGAAAATGTGGTATATTTACACAGTGGAGTATTACTCAGGTGTGAAAAAAATGGGCATGAAGAAATTTGCAAGTAAATGGATGAAACTAGAAAAAGAAATCATCCTAAGTCAGGTAACCAAGACTCAGAAATAAAAAACACAATATATACTCACTCATAAGTGGATATTCTATACAAAATACAATAATCATGCTATATTAGCAAGAGGGGTCTAGATCTTGAAGGCTAAACCTACAGAGACAGCTAACCTGTGCTAGTGGGAGCTGGTGGACTCTGGACTGCCAGCTGGGGAGTCTGCATGTCTCCATAGTCTGTGAGCTCCCACTAGCTTGGGTCAGCTGTCTCTGTGTTTTTCCCCATCATGATTTGACACCCCCCTCTTATTCATCTGATCCATCCTCCCTCTCTTCAACTGAACTCTACATGGGTCACTGAATCTGCTTCCATTATGGGGTTAGGGAGAAGCCTGGTGCTAGAAAAATTCCCACGAATCCACAAGGGTGACCCCAGCTAAGACTGCTATCCATAGTGGAGAGGATGCCTGAAATGGTTTTCCCCTTTATTCGGATTAGTAACTACCATAATTGTCATCATAGAGCCTATGTCCATAATTTTAAATTTATATCTATTACCTATTATTTCTCCAAGATAACTTCCTATGTCTGCTGCAATCAACAGTTGAACAATCAACCATCATTCATATGAAACTATAGGATATAATATTTATCAATCATGTCAGAGATTGTCATTTAACTTAATAATATTGTCCTGTGACATCAGTGAATTCCTCATTCACTGATCTTATTTTGTTTACTTGAATACAGGTGGTGAGCTCTGTATGCAGAAATATAACTCTTTATATATATGGCTTTTGTGTTGATATGTGTATTGATATACCTGAGTGTGTTGGCCTGCATGTGGATGTTGAAGGTTAACAAAGTATGTCTGCATCAGTGATGTTCTACCTTAGTTTTTGAGGCAGAGTCTATAACTAAAGCTAGAATTTGCTATTTCAGCCATAAATTTTTCCATGATAATCTAGGATCCACCAATATCCATACTTGGGTGTATTTTGAGTGTCTGGGCATCCAAAATTTACATTGTCATGTTATTTAAACAAGTTCTTTACCAAGTGAGCCATCTTTCCAGGGAAGAAAACATAAATTATATTCTCCAAAACCCAGTGACAGAGAGGGGGCAAGACTGGTCTTGTTTAACTCACAGAAACAGCTGACCTGAACAAGGGGGTGCTCTTGAACCCCAGACTGATGGCTGGAAATCCAGCATCGGATTGATCAAGACCCCCTGAATGTGAGTATCAGTGAGGAGGCCTAGGCAATCTATGGAGCCTTGGGTAGTAGATCAGTATTTATCCCTTGCATACAAATGGATTTTGGTGCCCATCCCACAATGAGAGATGCACTCTCACCCTGGACTCTTTGGGGAGGGCCTAGGCTCTGCCCTGGATGAAATGACAGACTCTAGATACCCCCCATGAAGGGCCTCACCCTCTCTCGGGAATGGAGAGGGGATTGGAAGAGGGGAGAAGGAGGGTTGGTGGGTGGGCATGTGAGGAGGGGAGGGAGAGCAAGAGGGAGGTGGGATTGACATGTGAAGCAAGCTTATTTCTAATTTAAATAAAAAACCTTTCTGTTCTTGACTGATAACTTCTTGGACAGTATATGATATGAGCTCTCTGCTAATCTGCAAAATTGTTTGTGTCTTCATCAAATTGCTCCTTCTCTAGAACTTTTACTTCTTATACCAATAAGGTATTCCATAAGTCATCAAAGCATTTATAAATTTGCTTTCTCTTTTCTATTAAAGGAATGGTAGCTTAAGATCAGCATGATTAGATGAATGGTAAAGAAAGGTTGAAACTTCTTTACCATTTCATAATGATATGAATTATGGCCACACATTTTATTTTTACTCATTACTTTAAGTTCAGTTGATATTCATGTTAGTTGGCTTCTACTCAGTTTGACTAAAAATTTTTCTGCCTTACAAATGAATCCTTGTAGACTGTGCCACATGGAATACATTTTACATATAAGTAAAATCAATAATTTTGGATAGATAAGAAAAGTAATATTTGTGGAGAATGATTGACTTCTACAGGTCACAAAAATAATGAAGAGAATCTGTTTAAATTACCCACTATTTTCTATCATATGTCCCCATTCACTACTCTGCTTCTTACACTTTCTTTTTCAAATCCATCAATAAATAAGTAGGAGTTCACTTTTATATTTTGAACCATTTCTATTATGCAGTAAAGAACTTACCTAATATTTATAGTAGTATTTTCCTCAAGTCTTTTGTTTTTCCCTATCAATCTTTGTCATAATTTCTTAATTAAAAATGGCTTGTTCATTTATATGAATAACTTTTATATAAATAAGAATAGAAATAAATTGTAAGAAATACTATCTTTAACTGGGAATATAAAAATAGATGCTGAAAAATTAATGGCTCTTGCTGGCATAGTGGAAACTACACTTTATTTTACAATTTTCTTTCCTTTTCTCAATTCTTAGCATTCCCATTTTTATTGCTTGACTTCTGGAAGCTGTTATGCAAGTCTTAAGTGAATTATTATTTATAGTTCCCTTATTTCCTCCAATTTATGGAAACTTCTGATGGAAAAAAACAAGTGTTGCTAATGGCTCTGATAAGCCAGGTCGGTCATCAGGGACTGATTTCCCTCCTATATTTATCTGTGTGTCTAACGGTAGAGTATAAAAGTACAATACTGACACTCATATCAGGGTGGTAACCAACAGCTGTCTAACTAGACTTAAGGCTCAGCTATGCAGGGCTCGTTAGGACATGGATTTTATACTAAAACCTATTTCCACTTCAGTAGACAAGTAGTTCTATGTCTGAGCCCATACAATACTTCTGTTCAAACTTCTTGAAATAAGTATGCATTTACTCAACATAGAGAGAAATATATGCGCATATAGCAGTATTTTGTATATGAATACATGTATATAATTTTTGAATGTGTGAAATATCAAACATAATTTCTGCATTTAGTCAGTTCCACCCTTTTTTCTCTTTCCTCCAGTTTATCCTGGTTTCCTGGATTCACTCCCACATTTGTGATCTTTCTCTCCTACTTGTTACTTAGATACAAACAGATACACATAAATACACATACAGGTAAATGCTAGTGGACTTCCATATACCGTTTTATCCATCTATATTTTTAACTCATTCACATGTCTTCCCTTCCATTTCTCTTTCCTAAGCACAAACGTGCTCCCTTCACACATATACCCACACATTCACACAAAACAGTGGTAATCAGTAAAATAAAATTAAAATATAATTTATTACAATTCTTCCTAAAATGAATCCTGTTTATAATTTATCATAATACAAAATAGGTTAAGGCAACTTAGAACAATTTCCTTTAAAATATCAATTATTGATATTTTAAATTTACTATCAGAGAACATTTGTAATCAATTCTTTCACATAGGTTTCTGTCAAGTATAATTTTAATACATCATAGCGTGAAAAACAAAATACTACAATATTTAGTAAAAATAAAGTATGTGATAGAAATAATTCCACACAATAAAAATGTAGTTCTATATCAGCATTGATTTTGTTTACAATTCACACTGATTGCTTAAAATCAGAAAATATTTAATTTTATTTACTTCATCTAGTACTTTGTTTTATTGACAGGATAGATCCATGTTCTTTAATTTAATGTACTGTAGCATGATTTTTATCACTGATTCTATAGAGCTTATTACTTTATGGAAAATGCATTTCAGTAAATGGTCATCCTCTTTTTATGATATCTAATAGTAGATTTGAAAAACAAAAACTCAAAAGTCAATACACGAAAAATAGTATTTATGTAGATAAGTTTAAATGATGTATGAACATGAATTCGTAAACATGAATTTCAAAAACAGGTAGAAGATGCTTCAACATTTTTCCTAAGAAAAATTACTCAACCACAATTGATTGACTGTGTTCAGAGTAGAGTGATTTGAATGTCAAGTATGAACAAAATCTCGTATTCTTTTGTTTTTTGGTTTTTGTTTTGGTTTTTCAAGACAGGGTTTCTCTGTATTTTTTTGGAGACTGTCCTGGAACTCTCTCTGTAGACCAGGCTGGCCTCGAACTCCCCGAAATCTGCTTGCTTCTGCCTCCCAAGTGCTGGGATTAAAGGCGTGAATTACCAACACCGGCCAAAATCTCCTATTCTTGTTATGCTTGCTTGCTTTAAGTTTATCTTTTTCAACAATCGCATGAAGACAGCGTTGTTGAAAAACTATCATAAAATAAAAACATTCCACCATTCTAGAGGTGATTAACTGATTTAATTTATTGATTAATACTTATATGGATGGAAATTGAACACAGTACATTATGCATGCTACTCAAGAAAGCTCTATTGCTGATCCCTTAACTGAATTCTTCAGGAATATGCCCAATTATGAATTTATGGAAGTTTTTGCTGTTTAATTATCTAGTCCATTGTATAGATGGTTCTAAATCTAGAAAGTGTTGCAACTGAGCTTATCTAATATTTCACTAATTTCTTCTGATATTTAAGGGGGGAAATGCACATAAGTATAAAATTATATCCAGTAAGTTAAAAACACAAAATATTTTACTTTTTATTTTTATTTTGTAATCTTGTCACTTTACTCCTTATAAAGAAATAGTTTTAAATTAATGGGTATTAATTTCTTAGAAAATATCTCAGGATTGTTTTGGACATATATTTGTTTCATTGGAAAAATCTGTGAAGGAACTTATAAACCTGTTCACAATATGCATGATTTGAATTCTTATGGAGGTGTATGTAAGAACTTGGATGGCTGGGCATCACATTAGAATATGTGTGCTGAAGAGAGTCAATCTTTAGAGCATTCACACTCTTGCCCTGCTGTCTCTAATTTGCTACCGACAAAAGAGCTATTTCTTTTAGTAGGAAACTCCCCTTTAAAAGCCATCAGGTAACTATGCTTTCTTGGAGAACTAGCGACCACATTGATGAAGACATATTTTCTTCTTTTTATGATTTCATTTGGATTAGAGAATAGAATGTTTTATCAGAACAATTTCAAGTTTTTTGTGCTTTTCATTTTAATGAATGTAGATAGCATTTGTCACTTTGTGTACACAGAGCACTTCTTTCTCACCATAAACTATACAATCTCAGACTTATATTGGACTATAGAATTAACTATATACAATAGTTGTGTATTAGAGATATAAGAATTGGGATCCAAAAATCACTTGCATAATTAGGTTCACCAAATAGCTAGTCATTGAAATTGCACTAGTCACCCTTTTTGGATCTACATCCCAAGCACAAAGTCCTTAAAGTCTTGCTTAAATATACTTTTAAACGTTGTTCTCCAATTGCTCACCACAGGTATTGTATTATGACCTCAAAATATTCTCATGCAATAGCCTGATTAATTTAAAGTTAAGATCTCTTGAACATCAAATACATTGGATATGATGAAAATATAATTCTTACTCTTCTTTGTCTCCCACAAATTATAACTTAGATTTAGAAATAGGTTTTGATAAGTATAAGGGTGAGAAAATAAGAAAATAAATGTAAAAGGATAAAAACATGATAAAAAATTCTTACATAGAATAAAACACCTCAAGAAAATAAACTACAATAAAATAATAAATGTATACAAAGGAAAAATAAAAGTGTCATGCGTATCATATAGGTGGTATCTTTAATTTATAAGAATTTTAAAAATACAAAATCATAAGATGTTATAGGAAACACTGAGAAAAATGTGTGAACTAGATTTGAATACATGAAAGCATTCATGGATAATGAACGCTTTCTGTTTTCCTTACCATTTAATCTTTGGTTAAATTAGCTTATATTATAAAATTCTGAGGTATGTGTTTTTGTTCAGTTGAATTCCTATTTGATAAAAAATATTCTTGGAGAAGTTAAATGATTGTTTTTTAAGTCATATAGTTCTGACAAGTACCTATGTCTAAGGTTTATATGAATAGCCAAGTTAAACTAGAAATCTACATTAGAAGTAGTTAGTAAGCCTGAGATGCTTGTATACATCCTCAAAGTTCATCATCCCAAAGTGCGTCATTAGCCAGCAGGTTTGCACATAGAGCAGGGAACATATAAAATTCTAGATGCTAGTTCCAGCCTTACTGGCTTTCTTAGTTTCAAATACTGTGATGTAAAATGTTGCTACTCTTTATAATCATAAATAATAGAAAGATTAATAATATGATATAAGATTATAGATGAGTCAGTGATGCTCACAGATAGGTATGTGATTGGTAATAAGATGCGCAGAAACATGGATGAATGTAGAGGCAGACAACATTCTACTCAATTAACATACATATGGAGTTTTGGTTAGTGCTGAAAACGTTTGTTGATATCTGCATAATCACTTGATATCAATACATGTCTTCATTGTTCTGAAGACCAGTCTTTATTTGATAATACAGTGAGTTTTAATGATCTACTGAAATATGACTTTTATTAAATCATTTTTAAATAAATTTTATTTAAATTAAAAACAATCTTATTTTACATACCAATCACAGTTTCCTCTCCCTCCCATCCTCCCATGGCCCCCAACATCTTCCCATTCCACAACCAATTGACTCCTAAGGTAGATCATCAAATACTGTCATATCATTTAGGGCATGACCTAACTCCTCCCCCATGTATCTAGGCTGGGGAGAGTATCCTCCATAGGGAATGGGCTCACAAAGCCCATTCGTACACTAAGAATGAATATTAGTTCTATTATCAGGGGCCCCATAGAAAACCTAGGCCCCCTAACTGACACCCACATTCTGGGAGCCTGGTTCAGTCTTAAGCTGGTTCCCCAGGTATCAGACTGGGGTCCTGGGATCCGTGAGCTCCAACTTCCTCAGGTCAGCTGTTTCCGTGGGTTTCCCAGGCATTTCCCCAGCATGATCTTGACCCTTTTCCTCATTGTGACCCTTTTCCTTATCACTCCTCCCTCTCTACAACCAGATTCCAAGAGTTTGGCTCAGTGCTTATCTGTGATTCACGGCTTTTATTAGATCTTATACAATATAATTCTTCCCAGTATTCCAGGTTTTCATTTTGAAATGGCAATCATCAAAAACATTTTTAAAAATTAAGACAAGCAATTCAGTTGTTACAAATATCTCATGAACTTTACTGATTCTTCAAGACTTGAACAGGATGACAACGACAGATATGCCAACATGAAAAGGGGAAATCTTATGGTTCCTCAAACCTAGACAAGGAAATACAGGCTATGTAGGGAATATTGAAGGTAGGAGAAATAGTCCTTCCCAGAGAATAGTCTCAAATTGATTATCTAATATCAACTGGTCAGCCCTGAAATAATATATATGCAAGCAATTTAAAAAGATTGAGCATATATTTAAAATTTGTATATACATATATATCAACAATTAAAAAGGTATATACATATCAACAATTAAAGAAATAGAGGCATGTCATGTATTCATAAGAGAGAACAGTAATGGGTATGTGAGAGGATTTGGAGTGAGTAGAGGGGAGGTAGAAATGTTCTAATTAAAATACAACCCACAAGAAAATAAAAATATATCAAAGTAAACAAATATATATTTACATATATACAACTTATATAAATGGATCTATTTCTTAGTGACACTCTTCCTTCCATAAATGACTAAGGTGTTTTACTCTTTGTGTTATCAAATTATCATTTGTCATGATAGGAGGAGTTCCTTAAAAGAAAGCTGAAGCTCATTCAGAATAGTCTAATAAATGGAGTTACATTAAAATGATTAAAGATTTATATTTCCTCTAAAACTTATTCGTATTATTCATAAAATTGTTTCCATTCACCAGTAATTTCTGGTTGTATTATGAAGCTAAAACCAATTTTCCCTATTTTGAAAATTATGTATATTTTAGAAACTTAGAAAAACATTTTTAAGAATAAACATTCTTCTATATTATCAGATTATGTCTATCATAAAGTTACAACTTATTCTGAAACTCCTGTTTACGATTCAAAATGACAAAAATCACAATGGGATTAATTTTCTCCACATCAGATGGGTTTAAATTTAAACACATGAAGAAGTAGGAGTACTACTTTATCAAACAAGAATTATATTAAAATCCAGTCCTTGATGGGCTAGCAAATAACTTAGTCTCCCACTGGTTCGGGCATGCAGAGGAAGTTTAATTTTCTCCCTGTGTTCTGGTTGACTCCTTCCCTACTTCCTTGCACACCTGGAGTATTATAATCTTGCAAATGCAAAATTACATTGCATTCTCTCTTCTGTAACTTTTCCCCAATCAAAGCAAACACAATAGAGAAAGAGTCATCATTTCCCACAGCAAGACCCCACCAACAGCTTATCGGCTCACTGTGGTGTCATACTATCGAATAATTTCAATGCAAAATATCGTTACAAATGAGTCCTGTCGATTCTTTACACCACGAAAATCATTAGCAAGGATAATTAACTGAGACTCTAGTGATGAATAGAGCTGCATTACTGATCAGTGCAATAAAGAACAGAAGCCTCTAATTACAGATATAGAGCCTTGAAGCTACTGAGAAATGTAATTTAATGTTGCTGCCCAGATTTCACAAAACCTAATACAAGTGTACAATGAAAACAGTAGGTCTTTCCATAATGCTTCTGGGTCCAGTCCAGGTGGAAGAAAGTGTGTTCATCTGCAAGAAGCGGCTTGAACCTAGAAAGTAACATACCCGAGAAAAAAAGCATTTTATAAAGTAAACCTGCTTAAGTAATTTTCAGATGCTCTCAGAAAAACCCCGAACTTTTGCCACATTCTCTGGAAATTTCTTGAATTATCAAAAGGCTAACAGGGCTTTAAGGGAACATACAGCACATAACTTGCATAAACGATAAGAAAAAACCCAGAATCCATGGTCTCTTATCATTATTGCTTTCTTACATGCAAAGTAGACTTTGTTCAACTACAGTGAAAATATTGTTATAAATGTGTTTTCAAAACTAACTCGGTGATATGAATTTCACAAGTCTCTTCTTAAAATGCAGAGTAATATAGAGTATGGTGAGCAACAAGAAAATACTCTAAGAGCTAGGGTTAGTTAGAGTTAATAACAACAGGAAATGCTGTTACAGAAGATCAGAGTTCTATTCCCAGCACCCATGCCAGGAAGTCTCTAACTCTGGCTCCGGGGGATTTGATGCCCCTGGCCCACAGAAGTACCTACCATTATGTGCACACTCTCCCTCACTCCCCACACAAATATATATAATTAAAAATAAAATAGAATGTGCCAATTGGAAAAAGGCAAGGAAGAAACATGTCACGGGCAAGGAAGAAACATGTCACCTATCTGAGTCTCAGACCAAACCCAAAGTAGAGTTTGGCAGTTGGAGGGGCTGGTGCTGACAACTGATTGCAGTAACAGCTCCAGGTGATTTTTGTCAACCAGCAACTTCAAGAAAAACTGGGTTGCTAATGCTGCTGTGTGGAAGCCTGGGTCCACCGTTTTACTGCTATATGCCCCATTGAGACACTTCTTTGTGAAACAGTCACATTGTATTTCTTAAAAGTATAGCAACCTCATCAACAGCACACAATTGAAAGTGCATATAAATTGAAATTGTTACATATGATAATATACAACTTTCTCCTCTGGTTTATCTGCATTTTCAACTCTTCCCCCTATGTTTTCCTCTAGAGTTTTCAACATTTCACTTTTCAGATGAAGGAATGGATCCAATTTGAATGAGTTTTGTGGATAGTGCAGCGTACAGATCTAAATTTTGTCCTTCTACATGTTGATACTCACTTTTCAAATCATTGCTTTTTACTTTCTCTCCCTCTTTCTTTTCTTTTTTTTTCTATTTTTTTTTGAGACAGAGTTTCCCTATGTAACAGCCCTTGCTGTCTTGCAATCCACTTTGTAGACCAGGCTGGCCTCAAACTCCCTGAGATCTGCCTGCCTCTGTCACCACAGCCCCACCAAAGCATCATTTCTTAACTAGGCTATTTTCCTAGTATTTGTAATTGAGAGTTTTGGCACATATTAAGTCTACAAACTCAAAGTTCTATAGGCTTATTGCTAGGTATTCTGTTCTGTCCTGTATATCAGATTTGCGTTAGTTGTGATATAATACAACTCTGTATTGTATTGTCTTCTGACTTATTTATATGTTGTTCTTTTTTTCCTGTTTATTAGTTTCTGTCTGCCATACTCTTCCTAATGTCTGATATTTCACTGTGTTTGAGAGATACCTTAGCTGGGTATATGAATCTTGTTGACAATTTTTTAATTTCAGGCTTGACATATACAATTGCAAGCATCTTTTTTCTTTTCAACATAATTTTTGAGTGAGAAAAATATTTTTATTAGATCTTTCAGAATTACTTTTTTTATTTAACTTTTTACATATGTCTCTCCCAGTTCTCTCTCTCTTCCCTCTTCCCCTGATACCCCAGTTCCCTCAGCCCCCCTCACCACTGCATCCTCCCTCTGCTCCCCAGGAAGGGTAAGGCCTTCCATGAGAGATTTTCAGTGTGTCTTATCATCCCAGGCAGGGACTAGGTCCTCTCCCATGTGTCCAGGCTGAGAGAGAATCCATCCATGTGGAATGGGCTCCCAGAGTCCATTTGTATGCCAGCAATAAACACTGATCTACACTCCAAGGTCTCATAGATTGCCAAGGCCTCCTCTCTGACACCCAGGTTCAGGCAGGGGCAATGAGGGGATCAGTCCCATGCTGGCCTCTCAGTCATCAGTCTGGGGTCCATGCATTCTACCCAGGTCATCTGCTTCTGTGTGTTTCACCAGCTGAGTCTTGATTCCTTTGCTCATCACTCCTCTTTGCAACTGGGTTCCAGGAGTTCAGATCCGTTTTTAGCTGTAGGTGTCTGCCTCTGCTTTCATCAGCCACTGGATGAGAGTTTTAGGATGGCATATAAGGTAGTCATCAATCTCATTATCAGGGGAGGTCATTTAAGGCAGTCTTAATGCCCATTGGTGTCATTCTTGTAGATCTCTGAAAATCTCACTATTGCCAGATCTTTCCTCCAACCTATGATGGCTCCCTCTAATATGGTATCTCTGATTGTTCTTTCCTCTATTGTCCCCCTTCTGTTGTTTCCCTCTCAATTGAAAATTTAACAAAAGACATAAGGTTAAAAGTCTTCCAGGGAAAGTCACATAGTGGGGGGGGGCTATTACCATGTTTTACCTCCTTTTCCATGGCATCCATTTACCTTCTAAGTAGAGATTGCCATTTACAAATTTCTAGGTAGTGATCATTGAATCTTACATAACCTATAATGATGTGCCAAAGTAATTCATTTAAGACAAAGGTTGTTAATAAGTAGTACAAGGCCTGTTGTTTCTTTGTTTTCAATATAATTTTTATTTAAATTAGAAACAAGCTTTCTTCATTGGTCAATGCCAGCTCCCCCTCCCTCTCATCCTCCCTTGCCCCTCCACTAGCACCCCAGACCCCCACCCAACCCCCACTTTGTTCCCCAGGGATGCTGAGGCCCTCCATAAGGGATCTCCAGAGTCTGTCATTTCATCCAGGGCAGGGCCTAGACCCTCCCCCATGTGTACAGGCTGAGAGAGCATCCATCATTGTGGGATACCTCCCAAAATTCATTCATACATCATGGTAAATATTGATCTACTTGAGCAAAGGGGTTAAGTCTGGGCTGGTTTAACCTCCAGAAACAGCTGGCCTGAAAAGGGTTAGCTCTTGAATCCCAGACTGATGGCTGGGAATCCAGCATGGGACTGATCAAGACCCCCTGAATGTGGGTGTCAGTGAGGAGGCCTATGTAATCTATTGAGCCTCGGGTAGTAGATCAGTATTTATCCTGGGTATACAAATGGACTTTGGGCACCCATCCAACAATGAGAGATGCACTCTCACCCTGGACTCTTGGGGAGGGTCTAGGCCTTGCCCTGGATGAAATGACAGACTATGGACACCCCAATAGAGGACCTCACCCTCCCTGGGGAAAGGTGGGGATATTGGAGGGGTTGGTGGGAGGGCGCCGGAGGAGGGGAGGGAAAGGGAGAGGGACCTGGAATTGACATGTGAAGCAACCTTGTTTCTAATTTAAATTTAAATTAAAAAATAAAATAAAAAATATTGATCTACTACCCAAGGCCCCAGAGATTGCCGATGACTCCTCACTGATGCTACATTCAGGGGGTCTGGATCAGTCCCATACTGTCCTCTCCGCCATCAGTCTGGGGTCCAAGAGCTCCCCCTTGTGAGATCAGCAGTCTGTTTGTTTCACCATCATGGTCTTGTCCCCTTTGCTCATCACTCCTCCCTCTCTGTCACTGGGTTCCAGGAGTGCAGTTCAGTGTTTAGCTGTGGGTATGTGCCTCTCCTTCCATCAGTTGCTGGATGAAGGTGGGCCAGTGTGATTGTAGGCCAACATTCTCCTGATCCATGTCAAAAATCCATATATGAGTGAGTACATACCATGCTTGTCTTTTTGTGACTGAGTAACCTCACTCAAGATGGTGTCTTCTAGTGCCATCCATTTTTCTTATAGGGATACTGATAAAATATCTGATGTTGACTGATATTTTCTGCTTTGCAAGTGAGTTGACATCTTTCTTTACTGGTTGTTTTTCTTGTTTTCTATTTTTGACATTTCTGCACATGTCTACTTTATTTGGTTTCTGGAGGTCTGTTTTTCAGTTTTGGAAATTTCCCACTGAGATTACTTTGAAAAATTACCAATTTCTTTTTACTTTATCTTAGCATCTTTATACTATGGATTATTAGATTTTTTGTCTCTTAAATGTATCATAGGTATTTTATTTATTTTATTGTGCTTATTATTTTTACTTAAATGTGTCTGAATGTATTATTTACTGAACTTTGTCCTTCATAACTGAGATTGATTGTTCTGCTTATTCATGTTCCTTGCTGTTTTTTCCATGTTTTTGATTTGCTTGTTGGTTTTCCTTGTTGTTTGTTTCTTTTTCAGAATTCTCTTTGGTTCTTTTTCAATGTCTTCAGTTACTGCATTTTTAATTCATGTCTTTTTAAATTTTCCTGTATATTGTGATTTTCCTCAATTCATTACCTTACTTCATTCATCTGAACATTTGAGTCCTCTCTATGGTCACTGATGCTATTTTTAAATATGCTTTAAATTGAAATAGAATTATATGATTTCCCCTCTCACTTTTCTTCCTGCAATCACTACCAGATAGCCCCTCTTAAGCCTCTCCCATATTTTCCCCCATCTCAAATTGATAGCCTCTTTTTATTAATTATTGTTATATATTCACACATACATGTGTGTAAATATATAGTAAATGCACATATATATGTAAATGTACATATATACATGTATACATCCACACACATATGTGAATACAACCTGTTGAGTTCACTTTTCTTGGTTTATGATTTAGAGGTTGGCCATTCTACATTGGACCACAAATAAGGGGTATTTTCCCCCTTAGACAAATAGGAGAAGACAATTTTCCTTCTCTCTACAGTCATTAGTGTCTTCTGCTCTTTGTAGAGTGGTACAACCAAACAAAAAATTTCCCCCTTCCATTTTAGCATGTCTGTTGATATTGGCATTGTTCTAGTCTTGTTTGTTCAGCAGTCCATAGCTGATTCCTTGGTTTGATTATTTTGGTTTCCTTTTTGTAATTTTTGGTGGGTCTTACAATCTTTATAAACATTCTTCTGTGTTGTTCTTTGAGCCATAGATTCAGAAGTTGTGATGTAGATATATCCACTGGAGCTGGTCTCCCCATAACTTCTGTATTGTGTTCAATTGTTATTATTCTGTCATATTCTATGCTTACTATAAAGAAAGGACTCTTTGATTAGGTGTGGTAACTACATTTATCTATTTTTATAATACAGTAAAAATTATGTAGGTCTAGGAAAGTAATGGTAGTAGAACATTTTCTAAGTTCTGTGACCCCACTCACACAGAGAACCTGACAAGATTTCCAGTTTTAAGCATGATTTACCTCTTTGTTTCCTGCTGATTTTGTCCTAAGTTCAATTAGACAATGGTTGGTTGTCACTTACATGTGAATTTCACTTATTGCACCTCTATGCCTATTTATGTATCAGAGGTGAAGAACAGATGTGAAAACAAGGCAGAGCTCTGTGACAAAGAGTTCTGGGAAGAAAGGCTTTCCACTGTATATTAGAAACTTTATTTTTTTATCCAATTTCCACTCCTTTTTGAGATATACCTCCATATCTCTGCCTATGCTTCTCCTCTTTAATGTACATAGTTTATATGTGCATTTAAATCAATCACATAATAGATGCATACACATATTCTGTTGTTCAAAGACAAAAAAGGGAAAACACTGTGTCATTAAGAAATCTAAATGTGAAAAGAAATTTCTAAAATTGACTAAGTATGCAGTATCACTTCATGAAATCTTCAATTTTAATAATGTATTTCCTTTTCTGTGCAACTAATAAAACATTGCTTAGTGTTCCTTGTACTAACTTTGTACATAAAATATGTTAATTACATTTAACAAAAATATGTTCTGGAAGCAGTTATTGTTAAAGCCAGTAGTGCCAGTAGGCCTCCTTGACCTCCACACCAAGATGAAAAGCCCCTGAGAACCAGTGTTTACTCCAGCCAAGGAGTATGTGTAGGAATTCACTTCTGGTAATTTGCAATTTCAAATCTCCACAGAAATACTTATGGGGATACCTGAGAACAATAAGGAGAGAAGTTGATCACTGAGAAACAGATGCTAATTATGAGATAAGGTGGTTAAAGGCAAAAAGTTAAAGGAGGTTCTCAAGTAGAGTTGGATACGTGCCCATTACCACACACACCCTGTATGTTCTCAAAGAAGACATACTTCATCCACATGATGTCATTTCAGTTATCAATTGCAGAGAAACAATTTTTATTTTAATTAACAAATAAAGCCCTCAATGTATTTGTAGACATTAATTACATATTGCTTTTTTGTGTTTTTATTTAAATTGAATTCATAATGAAAAACTAAAAACAAAGCCAAGAAAAAGGAGAGAATAAATAATATTATGGGAAATAAAAACCACAGACTTACATAAGTAGTGTGTGATGCACAATGCAGAGTGAATGCAGACACAGAAACTTCCAGATCTGAACTTCCTAGTGTTCCAAGTCACCAGAGAGAAAGTAAGAGAACTGGTCTGTAGGTTCTTGAGGGGAGTGGAAAAGGGAACCAGTTGTTTAAAACAGATATACTTCTGATTCTGGGAAAGACCTGAAGAAACCTCTCTTGGAGACACCTTCAAGAAGAGGTCATTGCACATATTGACTGATGTTCTCAATTTTGTGGACACAAAAGCAAAAGCAGGAAGGCATTTATGATCATTCTTCTCCATGTCCAGGAGTGAAGCTGGAAGGAACTATGGCAAAGATATAGTTATCTAGGGCCAAGACATTGCTGCACAGTTTTGTGCCCTCTGGGTGTTCAAATCCAAACTGAATTCAGGGGATTCTAAGTGGGAATGGCTGTCAGGTGTCCTGTGGGACTCCTCATGACAGGATCTATGTGTTTATTTTCCTCTTTCTAAAAATACAGGATTAAAAACTAACAGACAATTCCTCAAATTAAACTCCTACCAAAGAAATGCCACCAGACTGTGAAATATGACAAAGTTATACAGTAAAAGGCTTTAAAGATGGATTCTCCAGAGACAAAGTCACCGTGGGACATTTCTAATTTGATTTTTTTCTTCTCAAGGCCAGAATGATAGCAGCATTCCCATGTGGCCTCATTTTCTATAAAGGATTACTATGAAAAATATGAAAATCCATGTTTCAAAACTGAAAATAAGCCTGATTTTTTATTTCTTTTCAGTTAAAGTTAGCAAATAGAAGTTCAAACCTCTTAATCACAGGAAGATGATTTTAGACAAACTGTTAACTATTCTTTTTATATTGGTAATGAATTGAAAAGATTGGGAGGAACTTTTATAGGTAACATATTGGCTCAGTAGGTTGCTAAATCTGAACAAGTGAAAACAGTTCACTGGTTTAGACTTTATTAATCTATAACATGACACATTTAATGAGGCCATAAGTGAAACAATGAAATTTGTATATACAGTACCTCCTAACACAGAAAGATTCAAGTTTTAATTTTTACATAACATTCTTCAAACATTATTAGGAACTTTAAAAATAGTAATAGGTTGATTTGCAGTGATGATACTTTTTACAGACAAATTCTGTCTGTATGCCTGTACACTAGTCTTAGTAATTTTCTTCCAATATGAAAGGTCACTGTTCTGAGATAAAGAAGGAAGGAGTTGTGTGAGGACAATAAAGCATCACTAGAGATTTCCATGGCAATAAATTCACAATCATCCAGTAGCTTCCCGTCCTCCATTTTGTGATCAATCTACACACTCACAGGAGGACAACATAGGGAAAATAAATGAGTTAAACGTTGAACTATAGAATGCCATACTTAATAAAGTCCTACAATTACTTTCAACCAGGTTAACGTATATCACTGAATGATTTCTTTAAAATGATATTTTCTGAAAAAATTTTTACAGATTGTTCCTTTAGGAAATTTTTTATAGTGACTTGATTTTTAATTGTAAATTGAGCAAAAAATTCATGTAATTAACATAAATTTTCAAGTTTAATTATATTGAAATAGCAAAATCATCATGATATTTAATATTGCATCATAGCAGAACTCATTGTCTTTCATGTATATTTTAGTCAGCTTTTCCATGATATAAAGATATTATCTTAAAATTGTTTCTAAATACTTTCCTGTTATATTTTTAATTTAGATATAATAAAATGCTATTGTAACTCTCCTATGTCTTTTTGTTTTCCAAGGTCCAGTGTTCCTGTTGCCCTGTAGCTTGGGGACAAGGGCAACAGTGAAAAAAGCCAGGCTGATTCAAACTGCTTGGCCTTGAGTGGGTGAAACCCTTGACCTCTCCCAAGTCTGTGGATTAGCAGGGTTTTTTTATTTTTTATTTTAATTTTAAAAGATAACCTCCCACTCACATTCAAATTCTAGGTTCTTTTCAATGAGTCTAAATGTAAATGTAAGAAACAGATAATATTCATGAATGCTTAACTCAGAATTTTATAGATGAAACTTTTGGAAAACACATTTAACCGGAAACCAGAATGCATTTATTCTATTACCTAGTATTTTAAGTTTATGAATTTAATTTTCATATGTGGTCTCTCAAGTTCTTCAAGAGATATGTTTTGACTAGAATACCCAACCAATAGCAGACCTAGGTATGAGCATCTAAGAATGGATAGGTACATAAAATGTGTGATTCGCATATGAAAATAAGTGGTGTCTTCACTTTAAATGAAAAAATTATTGCTGAAATTCATAAGTCCAAGCTGATAAAAATGTAGGAGATAGTTCTTCCTTACAAGAGAAAGTAAACAATATACCTACTTACATTAGAGGGCTGAATATGTTATTTTAATAGGTAGATAGATGACAGATTAGATCCAGAGAATATCATATATATACACATATATGTATACATATATATATATGTATAGATGATAGGTAGGCAGATAGATAGATAGATAGATAGATAGATAGATAGATAGATGATAGCTAGGTAGGTGATAGGTATATAGATGATAGATAGACAGACTGACAGACAGAAAGCCAGATAGGAGATAGATGACAGATGATAGATATACAGATATAGATAGGTAGATACATAGATAGATGGATAGATAGATAGATAGATAGATAGACAGAAAGATGATAGGCAGATAGGTAGATGTGATTAGAAAATAACCAACAAATGCTATTGCTAGTGAATGAATACGTAATGAATATCAAAATATTTGCAAAATTCCAAGGTATCTTTTTGCTTCTTTTAAACCACAAAGTGCCAGGTAGTAATTTTATGGTTTTAACATTTAGTAAACATCTCCTTAAAAATGTATCTAATGCAACAACACTGATGCTGAGATGAAGCAGAATTATATTCTTTGTTTTCACTTATTGAGGACAAAAAATGAAAATATTTCCACAGAATCCTGCTTCAAGTGTATAAATTTAATTAATTCATGAACACTAGCAGGAAAATTCAGATTGATAGATATTGTAGGTAATGACTGACCTTTAACTTCTAAATAAAATCCGATCATGTGAGTCACAGAGAGATTGAGGATGAGGAATCTCAGAAGTGGCATAACAAATAACTCTCATTCCAGATAATGTGAGTTTGATAAATATGATACACAGTAAAATCTACCAGAGTAAAAAAGAAAATAGGATAAATTTTAGGACATGAAAGTGGTGCTAATTTGTAAACAACAGTCTGGATGAGTATTAATGTCTTTGGGGAGAAAATAAGAGAAATCATTTAATAGTGGAAGTTTAATTGTGCTTTTTCTGTGCTCAAAATGCCTATAAAAGGGAGGCAGGTAAAAATTTTACTATAATTGGAAAAATTGAGCCAATAAATAGGAAAGAAATACAGAAAATTAAGTAATAGCAATTAAAATCATCTAGACTTAGTATAGATACCTAGGAAACAATGAGTTAGTTTATTAATGGATAAAATGTTATTTCCATTTCTTAAATTTAAAAATTTTCAGTTATACTTTAAGGATTTAAATGTTTCATCATGAATGTAAGTATTGAGTGCATTTAAAGGGGAACTTAAAATAAAAGTGTATGTTCCAAGAAAAATAGGTATTTGAGAAGTTCAATGATGAAAAGATTTGGGAGTTTTCTGTTGTCAGGTATAGTTTAATACGCTTTATTTATTGAAGAGTTTCAGTGACATTGATGGATTGAAGGAGAAATTTTAGGTTGCAAAGAAAATTTTGAAAAGTAGCATCGATTAGAATTTCAGCAGACCAGGGAAAAATATATGTCTCTAAAATTAAATGTGAACTAATTACAGGTAATTTATCAAGACATATTTGAATCTAACCAACTGAATACCTCTTAAAATCTTTCCTTTAAAGTATATACAGATCTCATTTTATTTAAATAATTAAATCTTAGTAAAATAACAGACACAGGAATTTCACATTGGTACACTATCTATCTATCTATCATCTATCTATCTCTCTATATATATTTCATTATTACAAAACTTTATAAAATTTTATCTATTTATTCTAGTAGTAGAAGTGTTAGTCTTAAGATTTAGTAAAAGATCAACTATGTAAAATGATAAAAAAAATTCCCATGAATGATCAATACAAGTAATAGAATATTTTACTTTTTATTTCGTTATGTATTATAAAGTATACACCACACAATATTCAGATATAAGCAATGCTCTTGTAAGCCTTAGATAAAGACTGCTGCTTAAAAGTCTACATGTCAAAGGAGTTGTCTGTAGAGCCCAAAGCAAAATTAGGCCTGCTCTGTCCCAGTGAGTTCCCTGTGTCTCTTTGTGCCGTTTCGTTTTTGCACAAAAATAGTGGCATTTCCTTAATTTTCACTCATTTCTTCTCACCCTCCATATCGGAGTCTCCCATCTTGTACCAGAACTTTCCTGAATGAATGAAACTAAGGAGGAAGAAATGCAGAGAGGGAGGAGTGATGTGCAGTGGGTTCAAGACTGGGGTGGTAAAGCCCACAGCAGCAGCTGATCTGTTAATGATTTTTAAACTTTTTATTAAAAAAAATCATGGGAGGTGGGACAGAAGGTGCCGAAATTGCCAGATGTGGGAACCAGGGATGGAAGACTTGCAGGCAGGGGTGGAAGGAAGTGCATCAGGGAAGAGAGGCAGAGAAGCAGTCTCAGGAAACAGATCTGATTGGTCTACGGCAATACTGGTACCAGCTTGGGTTCACCCACGCCCTGGCCACAGTGGAGCTTCTGCAGCTCATCATTAAAGAGGCTTCCAGTCTGGTGCCACCAGTTACTGAGACACACACATGCAATCAACGGAAACTTGGTTGCCACGGCAGATGTGCTAAGTCACACTGTTCTTGTGTCTCCAGTGTTATTCAGAAGCTACTCGTCTGAAAGGGGTGTTGGGGAGCATCACATATCCTTTTAGTGGCTGTTATATATAGAAGGATGAGTGTATATCTCAACCATCATCCCCATACTGCTACAATCATATGATTTGTACAACTTCAAATGTTGCACTAATAACTATAAAGAGGGGATTAATAAAAAGGTCTTTCTTGGTGTACAGAGGGCTGGCCTCAAAAGCATGCGGAGTGGAGTCTGACTCAGGGGGATACAGTGGCCCATGTGCACTCCAGTGTCTGAAAGTCCAGGACAGGGGAACTCTGGAGCAAGCTGGCTATTTGTATAGAGACCCTGCAAATGAGCTCTGGGCTCAATTAAGAGGTCAGATGATAGAGAGCAACTAAGGAATGCTCCAGATATCAACCTCACATCTCCACATACCCCCACACAAAATTGCCCATGCATTCACACAAAAACATACCACATAAATATATGCAACAGAAAAACATTGTAAAGTACTGATCAAAAGGGGTTCTGGAAACTGTGACATTTGGTCAAGACACAGAAAGAGATCAAGGGAATTGAGGAGTCCTATCGTCCACTATATGCTATTTGTAAGAAACTTGTTGTAGATGGCAGGGTTTATAGCTGGATTGGTGGTTACCTTTCTCCTTTGGTAGGATGCGGAGTATGGAACAATAGCCAGTAGGGATGAAGATTCTATTTAGACACCACATTGACTTCTTCATGTTCAATTAGAATTGTAAGTGTTGTCTTCAGTATTAGGGCCTTACCATCAGTTTTTGGAGAGCCACCAATAGAGTGACAATAGCCTCAGACAATTTAGAGTTTTTAATAAGGCCTCTTTGACCAACAACTCTACTAGATATAGCCCATTCCTGACACTGGAGGCTTCACGTAGTAGCAAAAGATGTCTAATGCCAACATATGATTTCAAAGAACTTTATGGGGTTCAAATATTCACAGACAAGAGAGTTGGATCAACTTAATCCTAACAGACTTATATTTTTTCATTGGCAGCATAAATCCTCTAAAAATCTTTAAACTTGTAGCTGATTGTTTCTTTGTTCTGACACACTTTTTTTCTACATTGTGTCCACCAACCTGTGTACAGGTACAGACTTCCTAATATACTTAGGATTTCCCTTGGCTCCATTTGGCCAACCCACTTATCTTGTTGCTAGTTCAGTGAGCTGGCACTAGTTTTGCACCCCAGGATGTTTACTCTGGCTTATTTTGATGCTGATCTTCTAGTGTCTGCTGCTTGGCAATAAAGTCCCAGTTGGGGTTTCCTACCAACAGCAATTTGAATTTAGTTTTAGAGTCTGTGCTTTGCAGTCTTAGTACCTTCTCTTCTGTCTCGATGAAAATATTTGCTCCTAGGCACACCTGAACCTGAAATGAACTGAAAACATTTTACAGTTTTTCAACATGCCAAGCAGTAGAAGAAAACAACACATACCAATCTCAGTGTTCTGAACAGCTGTTGCTTTAAAGTGATATTGCTAAAGATCTCCAAAACAGAACCTTGCAAATGCCATCCCTATAAGGATTCTACTATATTTTGGAGAATTCCAGCTGGAAACTTAATTGTAATTTAAACAGAGCATACAGAGACAGCTTTTGTGCTTCTAGTCTCCATACTTTTATCGAATTGGATAATTTAATCAATAAGTTACAATGCTCTCTGAAGTGAAACTATAAAATTTTAGGAGCAGATCAATTTGACATCTGCTTACTGGCTGCTTTGCCTTCCTGTACTGTCTTCTTCCAGGAAACTTTGTCATGCTTTCTCCATGTCAATCACATCTTTGTTTTCCTACTTTTAATTATATATTTAAATTAGAAACAAGATTGCTTCCCATGTCAGTCCCAGCTCACTCTCCCTCCCCATCACACCCATTCCCTCCCACAGGCCCCCCAAACCCTAAACAAACCCCACTCCATTTCCCCAGGAAGGGTAAGGCCCTCCATGGGGGATCTGTAGAGTCTGTCATTTCATTCCAGGAGGGCCCAAGCTCTTCCCAAAGTGTCAAAGTTGAGAAAGCATCCTCATTGTGGGATGGGTCCCCAAAGTCCATTTGTGTGCCAGGGATAAATATTGATCAACTACCCAAAAACCCCATAGATTGCTTGAGTCTCCTCCCTGACATCCACATTCAGGCAATCTGTATCAGTCCCATGCTGGCCTCTCAGCCATCAGGTCCAGGATTTCCCCCTTGTTTAGGTCAGCTGTTTCTCTGGGATTCACCAGTCCAGTCTTGACACCTTTGCTCATCACTCCTACCTCTCTGTCACTGGGTTCCAGGAGTTCAGTTCAGTGTTTAGCTGTGGGTGTCTGCCTCTGCTTCCATCTGTCACTGGATGGAGGTTCTAGGACGGTATGCAAGATAGTCACTAAAGTCATTATTAGGAAGGGGCATTTAAAGTAGTCTCTCCACTACTGCTTAGTTTGCCAGTTGGTTTCATCCTTATAAATCTCTGGAGTTCTCATTAGTGCCAGATCTCCCCTCAAACATAGAATGGCTTCCTCTATTATGGTATATCTCATCCTGTTCTCCTCTGTACTTCTCCCAACTCAACTTTCCTGCTCCCTCATGTCCTCCTCTCCCTTCCTCTTGTCTCCCTCTCTTTTAAGAAAGTGCTGATCTGCAGAAAAAAATAATGGAATCATGAGATTCGCAGGCAAATGGATGACACTAGAAGAAACCATCCTGAGTGAGGTAACCCAGTCACAAAAAGAGAAACATGGCATGTACTCTCTCATATATGGATTTTATACATAGATCTGGGGAGTGCCAGCATACAATCCTATGGCCAGAGAGTCTGGGAAACAGAAACTTTATTTAGTGGCTGATCGAAGAAGAGGCAGACTCCCTTGGTTAAGTACTGAGCTGAACTCAAGAAAGCCAGTAACAGAGAGGGAGGAATGATGATCAAAGGGATTAAGACTGGGCTGGTTTAACCTCCAGAAACAGCTGACCAGACAAAGGTTAACTCTTGAATCCCAGGCATTAGCCTGGGAATCCAGCATGGGACTGATCAAGACCCGCTGAATCTGGGTGTCAGTGAAGAGGCCTAGGGAATCTATTGAGCCTTGGGCAGCAGATCAGTACCCATCCCAAGTATACACACGGACTTTGGACTCCCATAGAACAATGTGAGGTGCACTCTCACCCTGAACTCTTGGGGAAGGGTCTAGGCCCTGCCCTATATGAAATGACAGACTTTGCACACCCCCATGGAGGGCCTCACCCTCCCTGGGGAAACGAGGGGGATAATGGGGGGGGTTGGGGGGACGGCACGGGAGGAGGGGAGGGAATGGGAGAGGGACCTGGAACTGACTTGTGAAGCAACCTCGTTTCTTATCTAAATTTAAACTGGAAAATAAAATTTAAAAAAAAAAGAATGCACCTATCCTACATATGTGCAGAAAGAGAAAAAAAAAAAAAAGAAAATGCTGATCTGAAAAAGGGGGAACTCTTGGACACCAGATCAACAGCTGGGAGGCCAGTATGGGACTGATCCAGACCCCCTGAGTGTGACAGTCAGTGAGGAGGCCTAGGAAACATACGGCATCCTTGACAGTATATCAGTGTTTATCCCTGGCATACAAACAGACTTTGTCCATAACACAAGAGGGATGCTCTCTCAGCCTGGACTGTTAGGGGGAGTGCCTAGACCCTGCCCTGAGTTTTTGAAATGACAGACTCTGGATATTCCCTATGGGGAAGGAAGTAGGGATAGGGTGGGAGGCTGGGGAGGATGGTGGGAGGTTGCGGGAGGAGGGGAGGGAGAGGGAACTGGGATTGACACGTGAAGCAAGCTATTTAAAATTAAAGTAATAAAATAAAAAAATAAAAGAAAGTGCTCAACATCCCTAGCAATCAGGGAAATGCGAATCAAAACAACTCTCAGATACCATCTTACTCCTGTCAGAATGGCTAAAATCAAAAACACCAACGACAGTTTATCCTGGAGAGGATGTGGAGAAAGGGGAACCACTCCTCCACTGCTGGTAGGAGCGCCAACTCGTATAGCCACTATGGAAATCAGTATGGAGATTCCTCATGAAAATGGGAATCAATCTACCACAAGACCTAGCAATTCCACTCTTAGGCATATACCCAAAAGATGCACATTCATACAACAAGGACATCTGTTCCACTTTTTAAACTTCATCAGTATCATACAAGAGAGTTCAGCAGTACAGCAGGCACATATCAACTTTATTAAAAATTTACACACACCCACAAACATGCACACACACACGCATGTGTACACACATGATTTCATGCACACAGCCTCTGTATACCATGGGGAGATAGGGAGTGGACTTAGAAAGTGTTTTTACAAATCTTGTATGATTTGAGTTTGGGTTGTAGAAGGCTACAAGAAAAATGACTTTGCAGTGACTAATCAGCTGTCACTGAGAGAAAGCAATTCAAAGAATAAATACCTGGCAAACTTATTTAGCTTTAACATGCTGAGTAGCAGTTTCTTTATGGCACTTTCATACACACCTAGATTTGGTTGAGTTTATCCTATGTCTCTTCTCTCCAATCTTCCTGATCCTACACATGCTCAACCAGTACTATTCATCCCAATAATATCATTTCAGTTCGATATATCATGAATTAAAATTTTTATATACGTTGGTAGTAGACCATATGGTGACTATCACATATCAACTGGGAGTAGGATTGTGCAAGGCCTCTGGTATGGTGTATGCTGTATCTATTCTCACACATGATTAATGATTGCTCTATTTGTCTCTCTCAATCTGATCACAAATTTGGAAGTTGACTTTGACAGGAGATCTGAAGACCTGTATGAAAGCAAATGGCATAAGAAATAGATACGGGCTAAAACTCCCACTGGATCAAACACTCAGAAATTCGATGAAAGCACAAAAGCAGAAGCCATAGTATGTATGGAAAGGATCTGCAGCATTAACCCAGTAAAAATGTCCACCCTATGGAAAGCAAGCTACAGATTCAGGGGTCATTTGAAGGCTCTTACTGCCAGGTGTTTGCTTTTGTTTTCCCAAGGTCTTTATTATTGCATTATTAATTTTAAATCTCTCAATTTTTTAAATAAAATAGTTGCTACTATAATCTTCCTTGTACTGTTGTCTTCATTTTATCTCATTTAGGTGGGTAAATTATGTTTTTATTTTCTTTCATTTCTATTATTTTGTTTAATATTCTTTTGATTATTCTTTTAACCAGTTGCCATACAGTTGCCTGCTGTTTAGTCTGTTGGTGTATTTTCCATAGATATCTAGTTCATAATATTGTTGGTGGATGTAATGCAGGATGTTATCTCAATTTTCCTAGATTTTTTAGAAAATCTCATTGTTCATTCTTTAGTGTTTGGATAGGGTGTTATGTAGAATTCTCTTAGGTCCAATTAATTTATGATGTAATTTAACACTAATTTTTCTTTTTTAGTTTTTGTGCAGATGACAAAGTTATTAGTGAGGTGTAGGTATGGAAATCACCTATCTCTATTTTGGGAATTATTCATGGTTTTAGGTTAGGCAGTATTTCTTTTTTTTTTAATTTTGGTACAACTTTATAATGTGTAATGTTTTAACTAGTGGATTGGTCTCTTAATGAGTATGACATGCTCTTCTTCCTCTTCTGTCTTGCTTTTAGTCTGCAGTCAGTTTGTCAGATATTAGAATTGCTATGCAATTCTAGTTCCATTTGTTTGGAATATGCTTTATAATTCTTTTACACTAAAATGTTATCAGTGATAAAGAAGTGTAATTCTCCGGGCGTTGGTAGTGCATGCCTTTAATCCCAGCACTCAGGAGGCAGAGGCAGGCTGATCTCTGTGAGTTCGAGGCCAGCCTGGTCTACAGAGCGAGGACAGCCTCCAAAAAAATACAGAGAAACCTTGTCTCGAAAAACCAAAAAAAAAAAATATATATATATATATATATATATAAGTGTAATTCTTTGTGGGAGGAAAAATATGTTTCCTGTAATCTGTCTATTCATTGGGAATCATACTGTTACTATTAAAATTTTGGTGAAGTGTATGTATCTGTTCTTGTTATTTGGGTGTTTTTGTTGTGCTTTCTTAAACTATGTTGAATAGCCGGTCAACAATTTTATATTTCCTGTTACCTCTTGAGTGTGTTTATTCTTTCTTTTGAATATCAAGATATTCTTATCAGTACCCCCAGTAGACTGATTTATCAGTCATAAATTCCTTTAATCTGTTTTTATCATCGGAAGCTTTTTTCTTTTATTTTTGCCTTCAATATTGTATTCAATGTTCTTAATGTTTTAACTACATCATGTTGTGAAAAGAATTTTTTCTAATCATCTTATTTGATATTTTTAAGTCTCTGGATAAGCTTCTCTTTCCCTGCACTTGGGAAATTTTATTCTGTGATTTCATTGAAAACATTATTTTTGCCTCCATATTGGTATTCTCCTTGTTCCATAATGAAGGCTATGTTCTTCAAGTTATATCAGATCCCCCAAATATATGTGTATGTGTATATGCATATATATGTGCATGTACACACACACGTGCACTTTTATTTCTTTTCTTAATGATACAATTCCTATATCTTTTCTTTTAGCTCAGATTCAATTTTCTACATCATCCATTCTGTTGATGAGACTGTCCAGTGAACGTTTGTTTGTTTATTTTGCTTATTAACTTTCTTTCCTGCATGATTTCATTTTGATTTTTTCAGTAGTTATATCTGTTTGCTGTATTTTATTTTCACATCTTGACTTGACTTTCATATTTTATTCACCTAGTCTTTTTTCTCTCATGGATCATGTTCATGTCTTCTTCCAGTTGTTCAAACACACAGTTATTTTTCTGAATTCTTCTCCTGTGAGGTTGTCTGGGTCTTTTCCTTTCATTATCTTTATTATAGGATTTAAAATCTGTGTAGGAAACATGTTGGTTTGGTTTTTGACATTTCTATTTGCATGCTGGGTCTTGTGTACCTGGAGTAGCGTGTTGGTTGAGTTCCTTTTCTTTCTTTTTCACTTTTTGTTATGTTGCCTTTCTTCTTTCACTGTAGGCTTCAAAATATCAAGGAGAGGACTACATTGCAAAGATGAGCTGCTATTTCCCTGGGTTTACCTGGAGTTCTGAGTCAGCATAGAGGGAAACAAGGAAACCAAGTAGGGAAGGCTGGGTCTTCTCTCTGCTGCCAGAGACTGCAGGGTGATTTTCTGGAGCAAAATTCCTGGATGCGCATGCTGTAAGTGGAGCTGATGCAGGACTCCTTGGTAGGCACCTGAATCCTGGTTCCCTGAGAGTGCAGGTGTGCCTCAACAGGGAAAGCATGGTGTGGCAGACCTTGCTGACTTAGCTCATGGTACCCAGGTGATGTAGGTGGGCCTAAGCAGAAAAATAAGGGTCACCTAAATGATTCAGGACATCTTGCAGGTTATATTGTGGGAGCACATTTTCAAGGAGCTATATGTGGAATTGGTACAGGAGGACAGTTGGTGACTCTAGGAACCTTCAGAATTATTCATAGATAGCAGCTTATTTTTCATGTCAAGTAGTCAGTTGTTATCTGAAATAATCAGTTATAAACAATGCTTTTCTCAATAAGTGGTTTTCTGAATTAAACTAATGTGCACATGCTTTATTTATTCTGTTATCAAAATGTAGCTTTAAGTTTTTGTCACCATATTTTTTAAAAATGTTTTTGGTAGACTATGTAGAACTTTCATACTACATGTCTGCTTCCTCCGTTGAGTCAGTTTCTTGGTGTGTTAATAGAAAAATAATCAGTCATTGTGGGAAACCATAAATTGACAAAAGTAGAGATATACTTTAAAGTTTTATATATATTTACAATATGTGCAGTCATGTCATGACAAAAGAAAAATTAAAACCTCATGACATAAATCTTCTTGCATTTTTATTAGAGAGATGTAGTTTACCCTCCTAATCCTCAAAATAGAATTTCAAAGTACTTTGAGAAATTAAAATTAAAAATAGTTTCTTAACAACTGACCTGTTTTGTGAGCTCCAAAGCATTAATAATTGGTATTATAAAAACTGTGAATATAACAATTTATAGGCCTTTCTGTCCATCCAGGAGCTAGATATCTAGTGTCAGCATCTAGCCATGTTAGTTAATGTTAGACTCCCACTTCAAGAATCCCAAAAACCCTCACATCATGCTCAGGTCCCAGACCCTGTGCCATGGACAAGTGTTGCCTTTTCTGCTTACACCATCCCCAATGTCCTGATTCCAACTAGGGAATATTTTTCCTGCCTAAAACCTACAAGGCTCTTGCTTACTATACCCAAACTGCCTGCCTAGCTAGTTCTTCCAAATCATGTGCCACCATCAAGTTTTGTGAGTCTGCCAGATCATCCCTTACACATCCTTAAACCCCAAGATATATCCCCAAACTCCAGGCATGAACCATGATGCACTCACTTTTTACAGGTCAGTCCAGTCCTTGAGTACCCTTGATTTCATTACACCTAAGCTACATATGGCCATTGGCTTCAACATCCCACACACTGTGTTTTGTCCCAGCTGAAGTTTCCTTATCAAACACAGAACTAACAAAGGAAGTCCACATCTGATCACAAACATGCAATATGGTGATCAAGGCTTTAACCACAAAAAAATCCACTAATCCTACAAAAATTCATTCAACAATAATTACATAAATGAACACAAGGGTACAGAATTGCAAAGAATGATCATAAACTTTAGCAAATAATTGCGGTGTTTAAAATGGATGAAAAGATGTGGCTCAATGAAGTTAAAAAAATTAAACCCTGGGTGATACCAAAGAAAACCCACTCATAAGGTTGATAGAAATGATGAAGATAATCCAGTATTTGAAAATGTTCTCTTATCTGGGTCTCTTAACTCCAACTCTTCCAATGTGAAAAACAGGCAGGAAAAAAGAGGCTGCAATGGAAAGAGCAAGAGGGAAGGAAATAGCATGGTACAAGTGATTGAAAAAGGGAAATGGGCTAAATGGTGAGAGACATTAGTTAGATGGGAGACGATGTTAGTAAAGGGAAGGAGCATAGTAAAATAACAGTTAAGTTGTCTGTAAAAGCATAAGGAGTCATCTTATTATCTAACCTAAAATTACATATAGTATATTGTTAAATAAAACATATATTATATAGCTTAAATTATATATACTATTTTATATATACAGATATGTGTATTTATATACATATATAAAACTATATTATATACCATATACTTTTAATAAAATTTTACCTTCTGGCCTGACTATGCTTCCCTCAATTCCCATAGACTACCTAACAGATACAAAATATCAGACCTAGGAAACTCCCTCTTGAGCTGTTAGCCAGGGTAGTCCAAGAGAGTATAAAAACCATTATAGATTATTGCTATCACTCTGGTTGTCTTCTAGAGGTTAAAGATAAGTTTTCATTACTGAAAATGTCATAACATCCTCAGGCACGGGACCCAGAGATGCTTGAGCTTTAGGTAACTTGAAAGCCTCCTTCCTGAGGACCAGATTTCACAATACCAAATCTGGTACAACATCAAAAGTAAACAACAGTCCTAAACAGCTACAACAGTGACCGGCATGTCACAATAACCCAAAGGGTTCAAAAGTGCACACATTGGCAGAGACCAACAGCTGTACTTAAGGCCCCCTCAATAAGAGGGAAACCATGGCTGTTACTGGAAACCCAGCCAATCACCCAAAGTTAGTGAAGTCATGAATTGGAAGAGAACCTCCTACTATAACTTTATTAACCAGAGTGATTTCTATCTGTATTCTAAATATTTATCCCTATATACACAGAAATGTGAGCTCTCACCCCTCATCAAATAAACTTGTCTCTGCAACAGATGGAGACCATTACAGAAAACCATTACTGACTAAAATACAAAGAGAGCATGGGCATTTGTTTTCCTGGGTCTGGTTTACCTCACTCAGTATAAGCTTTTCTAGACCCACCAATTTTCTTATTATTCCATTCCTTCAATTTTCTTTATAGCTGACTAATATTCCATTGTGTGCATATTCTTTGTGTAGTTTGAGAACTGGTACACATCAGAAATGATGGCCTGGGGACATTCTAGAAGAAGGGGTCAGAAGAATATAAGAGTCAGTGAAACAGGAGTCTTCTGTGAGTTTGATTTTCTTAGAAATGTCACGAAGATAACCATGAAGTCTCAACAACATTGCAGCCTAAGACAGAACTTGAACAATAGTAACACCAATAGCCATGTTAACATGGAACTGGGGAAATCTTACAGGTCTCTGTCCCCACAGGCAGAACTACAGGCAACCAAGGCAACTGAGAGCAGGGAAGACAGACACCTGATTGATGACCCCATTCTCAGTGCTCTGCTTTGGGATCGTGTGCATACAAGTAACATTCTAAGAACTGAGCATGTCATCTTTGTATATTTATGAACACACAATATTGAAAAAAAGTCTTGAATTTGAGAGACAGCAAGTGTGGAGTAGTACATGGAGATGTTTGTCAGAAAAAAGGGCAATTAATTGTGCAGTTATATTTTTATTACAGAAAATAACAACAAAAACTCAATGCCTCGTACAACTTAAAAGTAATATTTGTCATTGACTTTACATGACAAATATATACATAATGATTGCAAATTTCCCCAAACACTCATGATAGTTTGCCAGTGATATTTCTAGTTAGCTATGCTGTCAGTAACAACTGACATGATTGTTTTCTGATGGCATTTGGCAGAAGCAACAGAGATTAGAGACCGGAGAGACAGGTTTAGTCCTGCTAGTTAATCTGTGCAACTTTCGATTCCAGCCAATCAGTGGCACCTGCATGTGGTAATCATTCTCCTTGGTTACAAGTGCTGGCAGGAACCAGCAACCTATTTTGCAAGTTAGAGCAAAAGGAGCTAAATATAAACGTGAAAACATTTTCATAAGGAAACTTTAAATTCCCTATAAGGAAAGGCAAAGGAAGAAAGTAAAGAGGGTTGTTCTGCACCTCTTTTTAATTATTCTGTATACAGTTGTAAAGGAAACATAGCATGGAAGGAAAAGCAGGGTGGGTGTGTTTTCTTCCACAGTCCATGATAAACATCCCAATGCATCCCAGTATCCAGCAGGAGGCTTTAAACTGCTGTGCTGGGCCTGTTACTCCACTCTTCTTTTTAGTTCCTTGTTAGAGCTGTGCGAACCTTTCATCTCATGAAACTTGCCAACTTCAGGAATATTTTATGAGTTACGAGCTTTGCAAGTTTCACAGAATACATTCAAACATCACTTTTGCAGGCAGCAGGGCTACAAATGTTTTCCCAAGATTAAAAAAATCTATATAAAAAGAAAGCATGGAAAGTAAATGAGTGGCTCTTCCCACATTGTTTTCTGAAGTCCTCTTTTCTATAAGCTGACATGCACCTGGGATCTGGGGCAGGTTAGACAGACTATCCTGCAGAGGTTACCATCCTAGTCAAACCCCTCTCTAGAATAACAGGCAGACTATGAATAATGAGATTCTGCTATTGTTCTAGCCATTCTAAGGTAAAATAAGATATTACTGGATAAGCTAGTTATTAAAATATTACTGAGTAAGGAAGTTAAGATATTAGTGAATAAGTTAGTTATTACTTATTAATTAATAAGTTATTATCCCACTTCCAATTAATAGCACTACTGTATTCTCTTTATAAATCTAATTCATTATTTTAATGAATGATTTTTTTCTAACTGACAATAATGTCTGTATAACCCTTCATGGCACCAGGACAGTAAGATGTTAGGCAGATGAGAAGGAGGAGTCTGTCATTGATTTTAGTTGAACTACTCTAAAAATAAATGCCCTCCGTGAAAAACATCCAAGTGGTAAGCACAATTCCACCAGTGACCTGTGTGATTTTAAACAGGCCAATAATTATAGAGTATGTAGAACATCTCAGCCTAGGTATGGTTGATGTTTTTTATTTGCTACTTTATAGCCACTCACCCTCAGACACGTTGTTGAGATATCTCTAAAAATCAGGTCTTTTTGGATTATAACTTTATGTAAGAGACATTGCCTATTAAATGGTGAATGTCACTGTTCATCTAGCCAGATGAATCTCAGATATTGTGGGTGATAAAAGAATAGGTCTCTTTTTATTTTGCCCATAGCACTAGGAATTTACCAACTATAATAATCATGCTAAAAGAAATAATCTGAGGGAAAAGAATCAGTTTACTGCAAGCTAAATGAAGTCTGGGTCAGAGAAAACAACACTTAGCATACTAAGCCACTGTAATGTGTCTGAAGATGAGTCTCTCTTACCCATAGATTTCCATTAATGAGTCATTAGCCAGGAAAGACCATGGCAGATCTGTATGCACAGCACAGATTAACCAGGCACCTCAGGGTGCAACTACTGAATTCAACTCTCCATCTTTTCATGTTCTGCTCAGTAAAAATAGTGTCTGTCAAAGGCCACCATTAGAGCACAGTTCCTTCTCAGAACACACCTGTTCTTAAGGTGAAAGTGTTGATTGTTGTGTCAAGATAGTGGAAAAGAAATACATATTGATGCTCACCTTTGAAAGGTAACAAGGATTTGAAGTGAGATCAATATCCATTGAAATGTATCACACTTCTCATAGGTGAGACATGACTAAGCTGGAAATATTCATTAAAGCCTCTTCCATCCAATGTTTTTTCAAAGTAAACATTTATGATCCTGTGCATTTATTTAAACATAGACACACAAAGACCATAGACCCATTATATATAGTATATATATTTGTATACATTATAGATGCTATATAAATGAGACTAAGAAAAACATAAGTAATGAGTGTCCAAATAAACTAGGATGTGTCTATCCTTCTTGTGAATTCTAACAGAGAAAAAAGAGGATTAAAGTTGTGGATGCAATGACCTGCAATCTAAGGTACTGTGCAGTAGGGAGAAGACCATTCATAAGTAAACATTTTCTAGAGACTCTTGTGCATCAAGCCTCATGACACATTTTAAGAACAAAAGATAAGACAAATTTTATTTCCCAGACCCATGAATCAGTTGGTGACATAAACAAAAGATTCAGAGATTGTTACAATGTGACCATCAGAAGTTAAGAGGCCTGTTTTTAATAAGTAGGCAGGAGAGAGTAATTGGGAATTGAAGGATACAAGTGATCTGATAGGGCAAGTGAGAAGGAGGGTCTTTAGGGAGGGGGAGAAGGAGGTAAATTCAGATGAAGGAGATAGGTAAAATAACAACAAGGATGTCTGATAGAATAATGAAGAATAATGCTACTATTATTTACCTAAAAAGGTACATATGTAATTCTGCGTATAAGGATGCATATATGTTTCTTATCTGTGATGAAGGTACTTCCTCTACGAGCCAAAGAATGCCTAAGTAAACGCCCAATACCAGTAATATGAAGTCCTTTTTTTGAGTTAGTGTCTAGAGCTGTCAAGAGACTCCCAAAGCATACAGCTTATTGCTATTGCCCATTGCTGGTCCCAGGGAGGATGGTAAGTTTAAATTGCTGAAGATATCATGCACTTCAGAAACAGCGATCAGAAGACCCTGAACACCACCTTTCTCAGGACCAAAATGTACATGCAAGCTTTCTATTTACCAAACCTGGTTCCTATCATAAAATCACTTAAGTTAAGGAAACAGATCCATCTTGTAAGCAAAGCCTCTATATTTTAATCTGATCTTACTTCTATTAGCTGTTAAAATAATTAGCTTTCAACAGACAATTTGGAAAGAACATTAAAGTTTTAGTGTACCACTCATGTCCCTCCAAGAACATATTCATTCCATCATAGTAGACTCAAAAGCTTTAAGTCACAACACTGAAGTTCATGGTCATGATATAGTTTTGCTTCAGGAAATTATCCTTCCTTTGTCAGACCATAGGCCTATGAAAGGGAAACAATTTATGTCTGCTTTCAGAATACAATGGAATGGTGAGACAAGCTTAATATCCATTTCCCCATCTCCAAAGAATATACTGGGGATTCACAAGAATACACAGATACCAAAACAACTTAACATTTAAACTTCCAAATCAACTTCTGGGATCCCATTTCCTACCTTCTGGGCACATTAGGATAAGTTAGGCCTTCAAGAAGTTAGATAGCCTGACTTTTCTTGTTTGAAAACTGACAGGCTGAGATTCACATGCACATCTGCTCAGGCTTGAGATGCATGCCTGTTGGTTGATAGCTATAGAGTATTATGGACCTGAATCAGAAATGACAAATCTGTTCTAACTTCATTCTCAGGACTCTGAGAGATATCCCCTCCAGGGGTCTTACGGTGGTGGCCAATTCTGGGAAAGCTCTCCATCAGTCCCTAGGCTCTCCAAAATAAACTTTCAGATTTAGGTGGAAGAATCTAATGTACCCATATTATTTGCATTCTAGGAACTGGATAATTGGTACACTGGACAATACATGGCATTACAAATCGAGCTGGACTGGTTATAGCTACAATCATGGATAGAAAGGAATTCTATATTACAATGACATGATTTGGGGTGAAATGGTTAAGATCAAAGAGGAAACTTCATCTTCAATATCCTCATCTGCCTCTAAAATTCATCATCATTCTTTAATTGTCTTGATTCCTAAAAAAATGCCTTTCTTCCTTAATAGTATCTTCACAACAACTTTTAGGTTTTCTACAACTTTTGGAACTTTTTCCAAGTGTGCTTGATCATTCTTTACCACCCCAGGCTATGAGTTGACCAAACCTTTTCATTATAGTTTTGTTTTAATGATAGATCCTGTCCTAATATCACCCCTGTTCGTTTATATTTACTGTATTCAATACTAAGGTGATAAGCTCCTGAGTCCTCTTCTACTTTGTCATGTCAGTGACAACTGGGTTCCTTGCCCTTTTATATATTGCATTTTTTTCAGCCACAAGAAAAAAACCCTGCCAAGTTCCTTGCTTCTTGTTTACTTATTCACAAAGTCAGAAACCAGAGAGAGTCTCTGCCTTGAAGCTGGATTTTTTGGCACTTTCAGGTCACCCAGCTTGTTATGTGGGCACAGGGATCCAAATGCAGGCTATCATGACTATACAGTAAGTCTTCCTAACCACTGAGCTTTCTTTCCATCTCCACTAATTCCTTCTTGAAAATAGTGCTCTCAGCTTCTAAGTGTTTCCTATCAAGTATATGTTGCTCAATGATGGAGTGCAAATTCTTGATTTGCAGGGCATTGGGATCAGTGCTTAGTACTACCCTCTCTCACCTACACACCCACATACCCAAAAGGAAGAGAAAAGTGAATGTGAGTTCTGAAGATGAAATTCAAAGTCCTACCAGGCACAGAATAAAATAGCATAGCAACACAGATACTCAGTGGAATGTTCAGTATTGCAGCCTGCACCAGGGCTAGTTGCTTCTATGTCACAAGGAATTTCTGTTACCTAAAATTACTATATACACCATATTTATGTAGCATGCCAAGATTCCTGAGATAATTTTATATCTATACATATAATGTTCCTACGATCCTGAAAGTACTAAGAAATCGTATATCTAGGAAGGGGTTATTATAATCTCAAGTAATAAAGGATATAATAAAAATGCAACAAAAGTCAACTGATTTTAAAGTAATAACCTATTTCAGAGCTATTATAAAAACAAATGTATTCAATTTAAGCTATGTTTATATGATTTGGGGTTTCAATACATGAAAATTTCCAGAAGAGAAATCTATTAATGTTTTCAAACTCCAGGTATAAATTGGGGTGGATTGGTAGCTCAGTGAATAGGACTGTCTTGATTATACTGAGTGACATGGAAAGACTATTCCACTGTGCGTAGCACAATTCCATGGGTCTTTCATCCTGCACTGTATAATAGTGGAGAAATAAACCGAGCCCTGGAAACATGCATAATTCACTTTTCTCTTCCAATAAAATATGATTATTTATTTAAAGTTCCTGAAGTCCACCTTCCCTGTATATCCCTGCCACAATAAAATATAACCTAGAACTGTGAACTAGAAATTCACCCTTTTTCTCCAAGATGTTTTTGTCATCAAGATAGTCTAGCCAAATAAGTGAACTTCAGGGTATTAAGATAAGTTGGTCTCAGCAATTAAGATTGATATGACTGAAGATGTAAGCTAACTCTGGTTTTCACATGCATGCATACACATACAACACATATAAGTGCACACACAGGGATGCATAAAGATATATGAAATCTTAGATTTATGAACAGGTAGCTTCAAATGACATCTAAACCAATGTTTGTTCTCAAGACCATTTAATGGCATAAATTTGAGAAATTTAATCAAGCTGAAATGTATGTAGCCACTATTATCTGACTTCATTATATCATATGAGACAAAAGAAACAACTAAACACTTGCTTGACATATACTCTATATTAGGCATGGCACTATGCATATCTAAATATTCATAATCACATGGGCATAAATGAAATGAATTTAAATATTTTCCTTTGTTACAAGAAGACATATTTTGCTTTTATATAAGAGAACTGCAGGGAAATTATCTTGAATTGTCATAGGTTTCATATTTGACTGGATTTTACAATCCAGTATTTTACAAAAATAGGAATAATTATAAATTGCTTCTCTTCCACACATCACCAATTATTAATAAAATGGAATTAGCCCATTAGATAATAGAAAGAACCTTGAGCAAAGATAAATGTGTGCGCACATACATTCTCTCTGTCAAGAAAGGGCAAAGCAAGAAGAAATTCCATAATTGAAAAGTTAATTGCAGGATTTATTATTTTTCATCATACAATAAAGTTAGTGGGCCCTTTATGTCTGTGCTGCATTTAAGATACTTTAACCTTCATAAATTAGTATTTAAGTAATTCAAAAGAAATCTTTTCATGCCTAACATATTTAAAAAGCTTGTTCACTGTCTTCATTCACTGTAATTTTTTGTTATGACCTTTATATAGTCTTAGTGGTTTTCAACATCTATTTCATTTCTATTTTTATCATTTTCTGTTCAAATTATTTTCAGTAAGATTGACAGTGTTTATATACTTACTTTTGTGCTCTGGTTTTCCCTTAACATAATTAACTGTCCACCTCTTAAGAATGTCCTGAAGAAACACATGGGAATATGTTCCCTGGGATTTTGGTGGGCTGAGTGTTTCATGACATTGTCCTGTTGCAGTTCATTGACAAAATAATAAGGGAGTGCAAATTGTGACAACCAAGGGTATGCTGTTGGTCATCCATGAGGATTTGATGTCAATATTTGGCCAAAGTTTAAACCATCGTTTGAATCTTGCCTAATATGTTCATACTAAGATATTTTGTTTGTCCTGGCAATTGTCTACATATTCTAACTTTCCTCTTTCAAAAAAATATCCCTTTAGGTTTTGAGACACGCTGATTATTGATGTGCCATCATTTGCCAGTACACTTAGTTTGAAGGGAGATGTGATTTGCTGTATAGTGTGTGTATCTGGGGAATCTTTCTAGAGTGCTTCACACATTACCCTCCAGATGAAATTTTGTCAGAATGCTGCAGACACCTTTCTGATTAGTATGCAGAAAAGATTACTTTAGAGTGTGTTCTATTTACAGAAAAACTGTTAGAAAATCTCCCAGTAGGTATTTGTTTGAAACATGTTTCTCTACTTAGTATTTGCATATTCCTTAAAACATTTTATGGGGAAATAAAACCTACATGTTTATGGTGATGTGTCTGTCATGTTTATTAAAAATATTGAGAATTTTTTAGACTATTTTCTAGAATAAATATCAATTAGGGTTGTAATCCTATGTATACGTTTCCTGCAGAATTCCAAATACTATTTTTTATTTCAAAAATTTTATCATGGAAATATTCTTGGAATTTGAGTGATGATTTACTTTTATAACTGTTAAATATTTTGCTCTTATGTATTGATATGTATGTAGGTCCATCTCTGCCACAGCTTATGTGGAGTTCAAGAACATTTCTCACTGTGGTGGGCAGGGACAAGAACTATGACTTACTCTGAACCTCGGTTTGTTGCCCTTGCTCTATTAGGATCCTGTATTTGTGGGATTTTGATGGTCTTCTTCTTTTGTTGTTGTTATTGTTGCTTTGTTTTTTGTTTTTTTTTTAATTTTTTTCAAGACAGGGTTTCTTTCTTTTTTTGTAAATTGTGATGTTTCTTTTTTTACATATACATTTTTCATTTTTAAATTTAATTTTAAATTAGAAACAAGGTTGCTTCACATGTCAATTCCAGGACCCTCTCCCTTTCCCTCCCTTCCTCCTGTGCCCTCCAAACAACGCCCCCAGTATTCCCCTCCATGGGGGTGTCCATAGTCTATCATTTCATCAAGGGCAGGGCCTAGACCCTCCCCCAAGATTTCAGGGTGAGAGTGCACTCTCATTGTTGGATAGGAGTCCAAAGTCCATTTATATTCCCGGGATAAATACTGATCTACTACCCAAGGCTCAATAGATTACCTAGGCCTCCTCACTGACACCCACATTCAGAGAGTCTTGATCAGTCCCATGCTGGATTCCCAGGCATCAGTCTGGGATTCAAGAGCTAACCCTTGCCAAGTCAGCTGTTTCTGGGGGTTAACCCAGACCAGTCTTAATGCCTTTGGTCCTCCCGCTCTGTCACTGGATTTCTTGAGTTCAGCTCAGTGCTTAGACATTGGAGTCTGACTTTGCTTCCATCAGCCACGGAATGAAGGTTCTGTTTCCCATACTCCCTGGTCACTCTCCAGATCTATGTCTAAAATCCATATATAAGAGAGTACATACAATGTTTCTCTTTTTATGACTGGGTTACCTCACTCAGGATGGATTCTTCTAGTGCCATCCATTTGCCTGCAAATTTCAGGATTCCATTGATTTTTTTCTGCTGAATAGTGCTCCATTGTGTAAATGTAACACATTTTCTCTGTCCACTCTTTGGTTGAGGGGCATCTAGGTTGCTTCCAAGTTCTGGCTATTACAAATAATGTTGCTATGAATGAACATAGTGGAACAGACATCCTTGTTTTGTGATTTGGGCATCTTTTGGATATATTCCTAAGAGTGGAGTTCCTGAGTCTTGTGGTAGGTTTATTCACATTTTTCTGGGGAATCTCCATACTGATTTCCAAAGTGGTTGTACGACTTGGCACTCCTACCAGCAGTGGAGGAGTTTTCCCCTTTTACCACAACTTCTCCAGCATAAATTGTCTTTGGTGTTTTTGATTTTAGCCATTCTGACAGGAGTGAGATGGTATCTCAGAGTTGTTTTCATTTGCATTTCCCGGATGGCTAAAGATGTTGAGCACTTTCTCAAGTGCCTCTCAGCCATTTTAGAATCCTCTATTGAAAATTCTCTATTTAGTTCTGTAGCCCACTTTATAATTGGATCCTTTGGTATTTTGGAGACTTGCTTCTTGAGTTCTTTGTAAATTTTGGAGATCAGCTCTCTGTCAGATATGGGGTTAGTGAATATTTTTCCCATTCTGTGGGATGCCTTTTTGTCTTGCTGACTGTGTCCTTGGTCTTACAGAAGCTTCTCAGTTTCAGGAGGTCCCATTTATTAATTGTTGATCTCACTGTCTGTGCTAGTGGTGTTATATTCAGGAACCTGTCTCCTGTACCAATTCGTTCAAGGGTACCACCCACTTTCTCTTCCAAGATGTTAAGTGTGGCTGGATTTATGTTGAGGTCTTTGATCCATTTGGACTTAAGTTTTGTGCATGGTGATAAACATGGATCGATCCACATTCTTCTACATGCCAGCCTCCAGTTATGCCAGCACCTTTTGTTGAGCATGCTTTCTTTGTTCCATTGTATATTTTTAGCTTCTTTGTCAAAGATCAGATGTTCATACATGTGTGGGTTAATGTCAGGGTTTTCAATTTGATTCCATCGGTCTACCTGTCTATTTTTGTACAAATTCCAAGGTGTTTTCAGGATTATAGCTTTATAATAGAGCTTGAAATCAGGGATGGTGATACCTCCGGACATTGCCTTGTTGAACAGCGTTCTTTTGGCTATCCTGAGTCTTTTGTTATTCCATACAAAATTGATTATTTTTCTTTCAAGGTCTGTGAAGTATTGTGCTGGTATTTTAATGAGGATTGCATTGAATCTGTAGATTGCTTTTGTCAGGATTGCCATTTTTACTACATTGATCCTACCTATCCAAGAGCATGGGAGATCTTTCCATTTTCTGAGGGCTTCTTTAATTTCTTTCTTTAAAGATGCAAAGTTCTTGTGATACAGGCCTTTCAATTTTTTGGTTAGCATTACCCCAAGGGATTTTATGTTGTTTGTGACAATTGTAAATGGTGATATTTCTCTAATTTCTTTCTCAACCCTTTTATCATATGTATATAGTAGGGCTACTGATTTTCTTGACTTGATCTTGTAGCATGCCAATTTGCTGAAGGTGTTAATCAGCTGTAAGTGTTCCCTGGTAGAGTTCTTTGGGTCATTTATGTAAACTATCATATCATCTGCAAATAGTGAAAGTTTGACTTCTTCCTTTCCAATTTGTATCCCTTTAATCTCCTTTTGTTGTCATATGGCTCTGGCTAGAAGTTCAAGTACAATATTGAAAAGGTATGGAGTGAGTGGACAGCCTTGTCTTGTTCCTGACTTTAGAGGAATTGCATTGAGTTTCTGTCCATTTAGTTTGCTGTTGGCTGTTGCTTTGCTGTATATAGCTTTTGTTATCTTTATGTATGTTTCTGTTATGCCAGATCACTCCAAGACCTTTATCATGAAGCGGTGTTGGATTTTGTCTAAGGCTTTTTCATCATCTACTGAGATGATCATGTGACTTTTGTCTTTCAGCTTGTTTATAGGGTGGATTACATTGATGGATTTTCTTAGATGGACCCTCCCTCCATCCCCGGGATGAAACCTACTTGATCGTGGTGAATGATTGTTTTGATGTGTTCTTGGATCCGATTTGCCAGTATTTTATTGAGTATTTTTGCATCAATGTTCATGAGGGAAGTTCTCTTTCTTAGTTGTATCTTTGTGTGGCTTGGGGATCAAGATTATTGAAGCATCATAGAAAGAGTTTGGCAAAGACCCTTCTGCTTCTATTGCATGGAATACTTTGAGAAGAATTGGTGTAAGCTGTTCTTTGAATTTCTGGTAGAATTCCGCACTGAGGTCATCTGGACCTGGGCATTTTTTTGGTTGGGATACTTTTGATGACTGCTTCTATTTCTATAGGGGATATATGTCTATTTAAATTTCTTATCTGCTCTTGGTTTAATTTTGGCAAGTGATAGCTGTCTAGGAAGTCGTCCATTTCCTTTAAATTTTCAAATTTTGTGGAGTACAGGTTTTCAAAGTATAACCTGATGATTCTCTGAATTATTCAATTTCTATGATTTTGTAGGTTTTCTGCAATTTGTGTTGTTGTTGAATTCGAATTTTAACGCATGGTTGTCTTATAAGATGCATGGAGTCATTCCAACTTTTTGTAGCTGCTGAGGTTTGATATGTTGCCAAGTATGTGGTCGGTTTTTGAGAAGGTTTCATGTGGATGAAATGTTCTCTAGATGTCTGTTAATCCCATTTGGGTCATTACTTCTATTAGATTCTATGCTTCTTTGCTGAGTTTCTGTCTGGTATTCCTGTCTAGTGGTGATAGTGGGGTGTTGAAATCTCCCACTATAAGTGTGTGGGTCTTTATATGTGATTTAAATTTTAGTAATGTTTCTTTTTACGAACGTGGATGCCTTTGTATTTGTGTCATAGATGTTCAGGATAGACATTTCATCTTGGTGGATTTCACCTGTGATGAGTATGCAATGACCTCCTTCATCCCTTTTGATTAATTTTATTTTAAAGTCTCATTTGTTAGATATTAGGATTGCTACTCCTGCTTGTTTCTTGGATCCATTTGATTAGAAAATCTTTTCCCAACCTTTAACTCTCAGGTAATGTCTGTCTTTGAGGGTCAGGTGTGTTTCTTCTATGAAGCAGAACGGTGAGTTCTGTCTTCGAATCCATTCTGCTAGCCTGTGTCTTTTTATGGGTGAGTTAAGGTCATTAATGTTGAGGGATATTAATGACTATTGGTTGGTTGCTCATTCTTCTTTGATTAGGAATGATTGTTGGTGGTGGAATTACATGTGGAATTCCACCCCTTTGTTCTTTTGGCTGTTGGAAGAGTGGGATTCTCTGATGCTTATGTTTTTCTGGTGGTAGTTAACTTCCTTGGGTTGGAGTTTTCCTTCCAGATCTTTCTGTAGTGTTTGGTTAGTGGATATGTATTGCTTGAATCTAGTTTTGTCATGGAATATCTTGTTTTTTCCATCTATAGTGATTGAGAGCTTTGCCGGGTACAGTAGTCTGGGCTGGCATCCATGGTCTCTTAGTGTTGGTAGAATATCTATCCAGGACCTTCTGGCTTTCAGAGTTTCCATGGAGAAGTCAGGTGTAATTCTGATAGGTTTGCCTTTATATGTTATTTGGACTTTTTCCTTAACTGCTCTTAATATTCTTCCTTTATTCTGTATATTTGGGGTCTTGATTATTATGTGGCAAGGTGCCTTTTTTGTGATCCTCTTGATTTGGTGTTCTGTAAGCTTCTTGTACTTTCATTGGCATATCTTTCTTAAGGTTGGGAAAGTTTTCTTCTATGATTTTGTTGAATATGTTTTCTGCACCTTTGAAGTGGTTTTCTTCACCTTCTTCTATACCTATTATTCTTAGGTTTGGTCTTTTCATGGTGTCCCATATTTCCTGGATGTTTTGTGTTAAGGATTTGTTGGACTTAAGATTTTCTTTGGTTGATGAATCCATTTTTCTAGTGTATCTTCAACTCCTGAGATTCTGTCTTCCATCTCTTGTATTCTGTTGGCAATGCTTGTATCGATAATACCTGACCATTTGCCCAGCTTTTCTATTTTCAGCCTTTCTTCAGATTGTGTTTTTTTTTATTGTCTCTATTTCAGTTTTCAACCCTTGCACTGTTTGCATTATTTCATGCAATTTTCTATTTATCTTTTCATCCATTTGTAGCATTTTATGAATTTTTTGGTCTGTTGTTTCTTCCATTTCTTGCATTTTTTCGTTTGCTTTTTTTCCATTTTTTTGTTTGTTTTTTCTTCCATTTCTTGCATTTTTCGGTTTGTTTTTCTTCCATTTCTTGCATTTTTTGGCTTGCTTTTTGTTCTATTTCCTTCCTTTTCTGTTTGTTTTTCTACCATTTCTTGCATTTTTTGGTTTGTTTTTTTCTTCTATTTCTTGCATTTTTTGGTTTGTTTTTTTGTCCATTTTTTTGCATTTTTTGGTTTGTTTTTTCGTCCATTTCTTTGAGGGAGTTTCCTATATCCTCTTTTAGGGCCTCTATCATTTTCATGAAGTTGTTTCTAAGGTCATTCCCTTCTGCTTCATTTGCATTGGAATGACGGAGTCTTGCTGGTGTGGAGTCCCTAGATTCTGTCGGTGTCATATTTGTTTTTCTGTTGCTGAGTGTGTTTGTGAAAGATGCCAACTGCAGGAAACATCTGTCTAAAAAGTAACCATGAGTTCAGACTCAGGCTAAGGGCCCTGGCACCAGAGTGATTACCAAACAGGATATCTGCAGTTGGCCACCTGGTGCTGAGGGAGTTTGGACTCAGGTCAGGGGCCATGGTGCCAGGGTAATTACCAAACAGGATATCTATGGTTGGCCACCTGGTGATGAGGGCGGGTAGCTCCGAGAATGTCCCGACCACTGTGTATCCTAGATTGAGCCTAGTCAGCCTTATCTGACTTCCTTGTACCCGAGCCGGCTGTTCTAAAGCTCACCCCTCGCCTCATTTAAACTAACCAATAGGGACTCTGTAACCGTGCACCTTGCTTCTGTACCGAGCTTTTTGCTATAAAAAGGGCCCCGTTTTCTTGCTCAGCGCGCTTGGTTACCGAGAGACCAAGACGCCCGGGTACCCGTGTGTGAGCAATAAAGCCTCTTGCAGTTTGCATCCAATCCATGGTCTCGGCTGATCCTTGGGAAGGGTCTCCCTGAAAAGAAAGCACTCCTCTGGGGTCTTTCATTTGCATTGTCTCTTTCCCATCTCTTCTTCTTGTGGGTGCAGAAATAGCCCCTTAGTGGTCTGGTGGTTAGGGGACCAGAGTTCCCTTTTGGTGGCTGCTAGCAAGTCCAGTAATCTGGTAGTTCTTCTATTCCTTGTCCTACTCTGGTCTCGTGGGTGGAGAAGAAGAACAGGAATCTGGGGTGCTTAGCCTCCCACCTGGTCCCCTGGTCCCTTTGCTGGAAGAAAATACTTGGGGTCTGGTGTGCTCCCCCCAGGATTGGAAGCTCGTTGGCTGTCCCCAGTCACTGGAAGGCACGCCTGGGTTTTGGGGCCCTGTTTACCTTGATCTGCTGGTTTCCTGTTCTCCTTGGTGGATTAGAAGACCTGGAATCTGGGGTGCTTGGCTCCTGCTGGGATGGGAAGCTCTGTGCATTTCCCAGGCAATCCCCAGGCACTGGAATGCAGGCCCAGATGCAGGTCCTGTTTTACCTGGTCCTGCAGGACCAGCTGGTCCCCTGGTCTAGGTGGTGTAAGAAAAGTCCTGGGATGTGGGGATTTTGGCTCCTGCTGGGATGGGAAGTTCTGTGGCAGTCCCCAGTCACTGGAAGGCATGCTGGGATGCTGACAGGGTTTCTCTGTATTGCTTCTGAGCCTGTCCTGGAACTTGCTCTGCAGACCAGGCTGGCTCACAGAGGTCCACCTGCCTCTGCCTCCTGAGTGGTGGGATTAAAGGTGTGTGCCACCAATGCCTAGATTGGTAATCTTCTTTTAAACTTGCTTTTGGAGTCTCCAGAGTGACTCATGAGCGACCACATAGATTTCTAAGGTACATTCTCTGCTAGGACCTCTGCTCCTTTGCATTGTGACATTTTAAAGCCTAATAGTACCCAGCATCTTAGACCATTCTCACTTGCCATTTCTCATGCCTAGGTTTAACATTCTGGAGCTGTGCTTTATGTTTCTTTCCAGAAAGCATAAGGTAAAAAAGTGCAACAAAACATGTTTATGTTTTGAATATGAAATTTTATCAGGGGACATTCTTATCACTAATGGCAACTTTGATTTCATTTGAAATTTGATTATATTTTAGTATAAAACATGTTGTATCTTTGAGTCTACACAATTATCATTTTGCTTTCCCTCTGAGTTATCTAACAACATGACTTTGTAACCACATGGCTTATGGGAGCCTCAATCAAAATTCATAAGATGCCTACATGTTCTCCATAGTCTAATGTCTCCAAAATAAAATTGGCATAAAGATATGAATGCTTTATCCCATTGTGTTTACTGGCAATATGAGTGTTTGACTGAAGTGGGTTTATTTTGGCTGGAGAATTAGCTCACTGTTTAAAAGCACTTGCTACTCTGGCAGAACACCTGAGAACACATGGCAGCTCACAAACTTTTGTAACTCTAGATCCAGGGAATCCATATATTTCTTTTGGCCTTTGTGGTCACCAAGCACTCACATGTTTCATATACAGAAATGAAGATAAAAACACTCATATATATTAATTTGAAAAATAAGTGAAATGAGGTTTAATTGACAACATTTATGTTACAATGCTAAGGTTAATTATTTGTTGAGATGTATCTGTGTGTAAGTAGGAAAGATTGTCTGTCCCACACATAATTATTGAATACACCTGATTTCGGGGTTTAAGCTCTTCATATATTTATTTTCTAAAATATATCCTATTTTTCATTTACCAGTTACTCTTGGTTGCCTTGAATTCTTTGCTACAGTGGAACCTTATTCATTCACAATGTTGGTGATGTCATCCCAAGCACACATCTTAGTGAAACAATTGATAGGCAATCGATTTGCATTTTGCATTGTATCAGAATTACTAAAGGTCACTGGAAACCACCCAATGTCAAATTTACAGGGTGGGCTCTGGACTTTACTACAGGATTTCTGTCCTGCATTTGAGAATTTCCCAGGTGTCCTACTTGAGTTAACATCGATGCTCTGCTAAAGTTCTTTGACCCAGAGTCTTGTTATAAAAAGAAGCAGAAATAAAGTTACTATGTCTGAACTTAATTAACCCGTACATGAAAGTACATTTTGAATGCATTTAAAGTTTATGGTAGATTATGGAGAATGAGTAAACCCAATTCAAGTTTTCTCTTTTGGCATAAAACGGGAAGTTTCTGTCATATCTTTATCAAGATCATAACAATCTGATTGCTTAACAAATTACTAGAAAGAAAACCTAATATGAAATAGTTCCAAAGTTAAATTTAATTAGATAACTTAAAGTATGTATTTTTTTGTTTTTTGAGATTAGAATACTACTTCTCCCTGTGTTTTCCTTTTTCCTTCCTCCAAAGCTTCCATCAATTACCCCTACTGGTATCTTTTAAATTAATGCCCATTATTTTCTTTAATTGTTATTTCTCTCTCTCTCTCTCTCTCTCTCTCTCTCTCTCTCTCTCTCTCTCTCTCTCTCTCTCTCTCTGTGTGTGTGTGTGTGTGTCTGTCTCTACTTCATAAAATCTGCCCAATCTGTATAATCTTACTTCTATGTATATGTTTTTAGGGCTGGTCATCTGGTAATGGAAAACCAATTGTTGTCCTCTTCCCTGGGTAAGACTATTTTCCTTTTCCCTGCATCCATTAGTTGCCTATAGTTCTATGTATAGGGTGATGTCTTTTCAGCTTTTCCCCAACAACATTAGCATGTCTGTTGGTGTTGCCCTTGTTCAACTCATGTTTAACCAGCCATTTTTGCTAGATTTCATGATTATAGTTTCTGACATTTCTAGAAGACAAAATGTCTCATCAAACTCCTTGTTCCATTTGTTCTTAAAGAATTCTGATCTTATTGGGCAATGGTCCTTGAGCCTTAGGTACAGGTGATTTGTGGCAGAATTATCAGTTGGGAAGGAGCTCCGCAGCTCTACATTTTGATTTGTGATTTCCTGTAATTCTTTTTGTCCTTTGTAAAGAAATATTAAATTGATGTGTAGTGAAAAAAACTGATCTGTGGGTCTGAAGACAAACATTTACAAGGTCCTCAGAGATTATACTGCTTTAGTAACTTGGATGTTCTAAATTCTCCTCAAAGATTCATGCTTGTAGCCGTGGAAGCACAAACATCTATCCTAAAACCTCATGATCTGGAGGTCAAAAGCTGTTGGATGGCAGATTATACCAAAATGTTCTTCTAACATTCTTCATACTTCTAATTAAATTAATTATTTATTTTTATTTCCCCAAATTGCTTAAATAATAAATTTTATTGCAAATCCAAACATTTATATTACAAATTAAATAGCACTGATACTGTAAAGTTTTCAGTGGAAGTTAAAAATGAGTGTCTAGGAACAGCATATGCATGAGATGCATCTTGCAATTAATAAAAATGAAAAGAAAGAGAAAAGATTCCAACAATGAACATTTTAAAAACAGAAAACGGGTGAAAGTTATGTATTTCCATTTTTATGAAAATAGACCTTACTTTGCACAGTTCTATGTATTTCATTTAGTTTGTTATTTTCTTTTGTATATGTCTACTTATTGCCAATTTCATCATCAAGAACAATTCATTGAAAAATAACCATACTCTATTATATTTTATCCCATTTTAAGAGCTAGCACACAAAGTTACCATTCACCACTAAATGCACATACTCTAGGCAAAAATCCATTAGGGAAATTTGGAACTAGTATTTCTATTGAAATTCACAGTATGATGCAAAGCAGTGATGTACCAAAAGAAAAAAAATATTTTTGCCATTATAGGATTGAACTTAATGGGCAGCTAGTGTATTACCCTGCTAAGAGAAACTACTGAAATTTGTTCACTTTGTGTTCATGCCCAGAAAAAAACATAATAAAAACAACAAAAAACGCATTTAATTTCTAATTAGCTTAGAAAATTTTATTTTCAAAAAAACATAAAATATAAACATAAAAATATATATCAAACACACACATATATATACATATATATTCAGAAGTACAAAGGTATATATGTGTGTATGTGTTTCATCCTGAGTATACACACACACACACACACACACACACACACACACACACACATAGATACACAGAGATATGTCCAGGTGAAATTGCAAACAGTTTCTAAATGATACGAGAAACAAATAAGCAAGAGAAATCATGTGGAATTACAGCCACCGTAAAATTAATTATGTTCGTCACTGAGTATTGATATGTAGTTTAGTTTTAAACAAATAATTACACACAAAATATACATAGAATAATTCATAAATTTAAGATTTCTATAATAGGTTATTCCATTTATTTATGTGTATTCAGGTACAGCTAGCACTTAATAAATTAAGAATGTTGTAACCTCTACCACCAAGTGCATGGTCCTACAATGGCCTCCAGATACTGCTAGTGATGGTAACTTTACTTGTTTGTTGACACCCTGCTTATGAAGTTTCCCTCAGGATTTACCTTTGAGCTAGCAATGTGGTATCACAGGAGACAGCCAAGTATCTACCCTTGAGTTTTGAAGCCAATTGTGAACTAGTTTCAGCAAAATGAACATTATGTGAAGATGCGCTCCAATCCCCTGTGATTACAAGGACCATACTTTCCTAAATATATAGAAGTTGCACAATTAGATATTGTTATGTTGTTAAATTTATGCATCTGGGTTGGGAGAGTGAAGATTAAAACTAAGAAATGTTCAATATCGTTAGCCATTTGAAAATGCAAATAAAAGGGCTCTGATATTCCATCTTATACCTCTCTGAATGGTTGAGATAAAAACAATGACGACAACTTATCCTGGAGAGGATATGGAATATGGGGAACATTCCTCCAATGTTGTTGGAGTGCAAACTTATGCTTTGGAAATCAATATGGAGGCTTCTCACAAAATTGGGAATCAATCTACCATAAGATACAGCGATATCACTATTGAGCATATACCCAAAGGCTGCTCAATCATGCCACAAGGACACTTCTTCAACTATGTTCATAGACGCTTAATTCATAATTGCATAATTGCCAGAACCTGGAAAGCTAGATGTCCCTTCACCAAAAAATGGAGAAGTTAATTGTGGTATTTTCACATAAAGGAGTATTACTCAGCTGTTAAAAATAATGACATCAAGAAAGTTGCAGGATGGAACTAGAAAAAAATCATTGTGAGTGAGGTAAAATAGACCTATAAAGACAGAAATGGTGTGCACTCACTCATAATTGGATATTATCTGCAAAATAAAGGATAACCATGCTACAAACTATAGACCCAGAGAGGCTAGGTAGCACAGAGGGCCCAGGGCATGCATGGATCTCACTGGGAAGGGAAGTAGAGGGCAACTCCCAGGTGGACTGGAGGTAGGTGGAGATTGAAACTTGAGGCATCAAGTTAGGGGTTGAATGGATAGGGAGTGTGCTGAAAGAGATGACTGAAAAGGGGGAGCGGCATTTTGGAGTCAGGTAGAAACCTGATGCAAATTAAACTTCTGATAATTTACAAGGATGATCCCAGCTAAGATTCCTAACAATAGAAAAATGTAGCTTGAACTGGCTCTTTCCTATGATCAAATTGGTAACTACCCCAGATATTGTTAGAGAGTTTTATCCAAGTAACTGATAGAAATATATGCAGAGATTCAGCCAAACATTAGCCTGAGATTGAGAAATCCTGTTGAAGAAAGGGAAGTCCTTTTGTGCATGTGTCTTTCTTATTGGTTAATGACCAAAACACTGTTGGCCAATAGGGAGGCAAGATAGACTGGACTAGGAGAAGGAGGTTTCTGGGAAATGTAGTAGGAGGTTGCCATGTGATCCTGGGAGGAGAGAATTCATGAGTCTGGTGTTCTTAGTAAGAAAAGACCTTATAGAAATGTAGGCATGGATTAATGCTTAAGACAGAGCTAGTCTATACGTAGCCCTAGATATTGGCCAGCAGTATTGTGACTAATAGAGTCTCTGTGTGTTATTTGGGGCCTCTGAAATGGCAATGGGACCCAGGCACGAATGCCATAACAAGAGAGAATTGTAGGAGCCAGAAGGGTCAAGGGCATCACAGAAACACCTAACCTGACTCACAGGAGCTCAGAGAGCTTGAGCTAACAAGTAGGGTGCTTTCATGGGATCAAATTATGATTTGCATATATCTGACAGTTGCGCAGCTTGGTCTACTTTTGGGAATTGTAACATTGGGAACAGGGGCTCACCCTAATGCTTTGGCTGTAACTTGAGAATCTATTCCTTATTTTGGATTTCTTTCCCAGACTTAATACGAGGGAAGGTGCTTAGTTTTACAGCAACTTTATACGATGTGCTTTGCTAATACCCATGGTGGTGGGGAGCAGATGGGTGGTGTTGAAGGGAATGGGAGGAGAGGAAAGAGCAGAAAATGTGGTCAGGATATTAAATAAATAAATAAATAATTAAAAAAGAAATAAACAGCAAAAAAGAAATCCAAATTTAAGGCTTCATTAACTCCTGATAACATTTACATCAAGCTTTAAATTGGCACTATCTAAGTATTGAAACTGAAGTTATTTTTGTCATTGTTGTTTTGCTTTTTGTTTTTTGAGGTCCATGGTTTCTCTGTGTAGCCCTAGCTGTCAAGGACCTCCCTCTGTAGACCAGGCTGATTTGGCACTCAGATTAGCCTGCCTCTGCCTTCCAAGTGCAGGTATTAAAGGCATGTGCAACTACTACCTAGTGTGATTTTCTTTTCTTTTTTTTAAATCTTTACTAAAACGAAGTTTATCCCATATATGTTAAGCACTCTTAGCATGATTTTCCTAATTACATATAATGCTAGCAATATTGTTTACCTCAATGATAATTAAATAATTCAATTGCTTGAAATTTAAGATTAAAAACAAAATTTAGCTACACTTTGAAATCTCTACAATATTGTTGCTTAAACAAGACCAGAACAAAGATACCATGAGTCTGACACACCAACGTGAGTGGGAGAAATCTCCTGAGGCCTCCATCCATAAACAAGGAGTAACATACAATCAAGGACTACTGAAAGGGGAATAATCAGTACTATATATATTCATGTGTTTGAACACTGATGTGTCTGTAGCTTTGCGTGTGTATTTATGTAGTGTGTGTGTATGTGAGTAATAATTTGAATGAATGAATGAATGAATGAATCACAATTTGAAAGTTCATTGATCAAACACTAGAGAAGTTGATGAGGAGAGATGGGGATAGAAATGATGTAATATAGTACTTATGTATAATGTTCTCAAAATAATTAAAAGTGTTTTCATTATATGAACTAATGGTGTGTAGCTCTCTATGGATCTGTCTTTTTCAAATATTAATTTTCAATAATTACTGTACTTCTTTTGGATGTACATATCACTATAAATGTGAGTATTCTAATAAAATGATAAAGTAGCATGTTTAATTTTCTATACTTCTAGCTATGTCTACATCTGTATAAGGATGCTTTACCATGACTCATTTGGAAAATAAACCAAGTGACAGTAACATATGTCTAATTTGCATAAAATAATAGGCAATCTTGAAAAGTGCTAATGATAATAATTCATAGCATTAACAATAAGTTTTGCATATTAAAATAAGTAAAGTATTTTACAGTAAAAGTTGAATCTTTGAAATCTCTAAAGCAGTGGAGAAGAGGAATAGATTGACATATCTTAATACTCATTTTCTTTTGATAATCTACTTGATATTCTTTTCAGAATTATGATTAGTTTTATCTCAAAGAATGGTTTTAAAAGTTCTTAATACCACCTTTCATTTTGGTTGTACAGTTCTGGTAAAAGTAAAGCAGGCAAATAATATATTTCAAACCATTCCTTTTCTCTGTAATCAAGTTATTTAATACTGTTGCTTTGGTAACTGATTCACTGCATAGATTAGGCACTTATAATATTCTTGATAAATTCCATCTTTGGAAATATTTTACACAACATGTAAGTCTAAAAATCTGCTTTCATATATGAGCAATGTGAATTCTTCTAAAATCTGGGTTGATACTTTACTCAAAATCATTTTAGCCTATACATGCTAAGCAGCCCTGAAAAAAAATGATAAGATTTTTCTAATCAAATCTGGTGCAAATAATATTGTTTGCTTCAACAAGTCCCTGTGCATTCCTTATCCCATGAAAAGCAAATCCAATAAATCATTAACTTCTTATTAGTTTTCCCAGATGCACTTTCTGGAAGAACTAGAAGTGTTTAATAATTGAATAAAGTAGAATTATAACCAAATTATTTTTGGAGTACAATAGAATTGAACTTAAAAAATAATATTTTATAATCCACAACCCCAGAGAAGCTAGGAAACAAGGAAGACCCTAAGAGAAACATATATGAGCCCCCCACCCCAAGAAGGGGAAGAGGCAAGAATTCCTGAGTAAATAGTGAGCACTGGGAGTGGGGGGAGGTAGGAGAAAGAGGAGAGGAGAAGGGGAGAAGTATGAAAACTTGAGGGATCAGGTAGATCGAGTTGGGGGAAGAAGAGCATTTAAACTTAATATTAGAGAATATAATTTACTTTATGTAAAAATAATAGACAGAAAATCAATGCTATATTAGGCAGAAAGACAGGACCAAGCCTGGTGAAGTATAAAAATATACATCATTTTCACATCAATGAAATGGGATTTTTAAAAATAAAAAATAATTCCAAAACAAAGATTTAGTGTACTTCATTAAAATCAGAAAATTTCATGAATATGTTGCTTATCATAATTGCTTCTTCACAATGAAAAAACAGAAGATAACTTTGATATAATAAAGAAGTCAGATTTATTATTAAGCAACCGAAGGAGACAATTTCAGCTTGCTTAAAATGAAAAGGTACAGCAATGTATCCATTGTCTCACAATGTAAAACAGCAGAGGTTTTCTCATAAATTTTGCTGTTAGGTTAATGGAAAAACTCTGTAAACACAGAATCAAAGTAAGTCCAACAAGAATTTAGACCAGTGTTCCTTATGAACAGATGATGTGAAGTAAACATAAATCAGGGTTAAAAGTGATGAACCATGAATAATCTGCAACTATGTATGCGATGGATTAGCTGAGTAAGTAAGACGAGGAAAAACAGAGGTCTGACAATGTAAGGTGTCTGCAAAATTTGGCTGACTAGCTACACTGAAGGTCCTTTGTAGAACATGATATACATTACAAGTTTGAGTTAAGTCATGTAAGTTACATGATTATGCTACACATCAACTATGTAATAATGAAAACAAAAAGAGTATAGTAGTGTACATCCTGGTGTGAAGAGATGATGGATTTCTAAATCCAGAACACAATAGTTACTCAGAGAATGGAAGTAAGCATAAATTGTAGACTCATAGCATGACCATATGTTTAACTGAGTAAATAATAAACATGATCATCTCTCTGGTTGAGACAGGAGGAAAGGTATAGACCATATGTGCACTCAATAGGCTCAATTTACAATACACTAACAGTATTTACCAGTCTCAACAGAAATTACTCAGGCTTTGTCTAGTTCTGTTTTAATTCCACTAAGAAGCCCCTAGAATAACACTTTAATGTGTTTTCTTCCTTTCTTTTATATAAAGAGGACTTAGACACAACTAGACACCATATGTTAACAAATTCCCCTATACCAGGAATGGCTTAACTCTTTATGAGTTGTTGATAAGTAGGCCTTACAAACTACTAGATTCAGAGTATTGTCAATGCTATTGGTTTGCCAGAACTTTACAGTGAAACCCTATTTAGAGGAACCAGAAATGGAGACATTATACTGGAGCTCATCTGAAAGCTTCATCTCTACTAGCTAGCTTTCATAGATATGAAAATGGTATGCATGTTACCAGATTAAAAACAGTAATAAAAAATCTCACCTAACTTATGATGTCTGTGATCTACAATTACCTACTTACTAGATCAGCCCAGTGGTACAACAATGGCATAAAAGTCACAAGAGTGACTAACCAATTTCTGCTTGCCTCTACGGCTTGCTCCGTGACATGATATTCATACAAGTCACTATTGGAAAGTCCAAGAACCTCTGATCATACTGGTCATCAGACTAGGCCTAGGAGAGAGTGTGACTAATACTATCTTATTTTGCTAGATGGATATAGTATTAAAATGGTTCCTACTTACTGATTCTTGTGCCCATAAATCAGTGTATCTCTCGGGCTTTTCTGAGAAGCTTCTTGTACTTGATGGTAATGAACACAGGTGGTCATCTAGCCAATATGAAAAGAACAAGAAGCTGGAATAGACAACCCACAATGGAATGCACATACAATACTCCTTCCCATAATCTCTAAACTGTAGAAAAGCAGCCAAGGAGATTGTCGGTTTCAGAGGTGGCTTATAGTGTCAAGAAGTGTGTGATTTCTGAACACAGTGCAGATGCATATATGAATTTGTAGTAATTGCAGCAGCATGTATGTGACATGCTTAAACTCCAGCCAGACAAAACCCCAACAGGGGTTTGGAGGGTGGAGTGGATAGGAAATCATACTACCAGTTGAAGAGCTATTTGTATTTGATAGTACCAGGGGAGGGAGATTCATTGATCTTTACTATTGTGATTTATGGTAGATTAAGCACATTCCAGAGCAGCCTCAATCCTAATAATAATTAGATAAAAGTTAGACTTAATAGGACAATGGGAGGAGAAGGAGATAAACCCAATTGGGTTGAATAGAAAAGTGAGGATGTACAGCTAAATTTGGAAAGAGTTGAAAAGGGGGTTTAGTTATATCAAAATGCAAATATGAAATACAAAAAGAATAAAATACTATTCAAAAGAATATTATATCTTTTATAGAAATAGCACATTCATATATGAATATTTTTGTTTAGATAAACTATCATAAAATATCATTTCCTTGATTTTAAATAGTACTTACAAATTTTTACAGCTAAAGATTCTTTAATTATTAAGCTAATGTTGTCAGCATATTGATATTAACAGTGACTGATTTTATAGAGAAACCATATATTAAGTATCTTTTGAACTCAAGCTTATTTCTAAGACATAGTGATAAACTCATTACAGTATAATAAATGTATACTTAATTTATTTTTTGTTTGTGAAATCATGGTTTACTAAAAGTTAGGCAATTGCAACAAAAGCATAAAATAAAAGGCCTCAACATCTAGGACAACAAAATATCTAACAATAGGAACTGTATTAGGAAACAGTATAGTATAAGATAAAACAAAATAGACATATGGTCTTGTGTCTATGAGGCACTGTTTTCAAGGCTGTGGCAATGTAAGTTAATTCAGAAATTATGTTACTTAACGATTAGTTTAAGGAATAGAGTAAGATTCTACATGGATTTTTTTAGTCACACTTTATGAAAGTACACATTTTACAAAATAGTATCCAGAAAATTTTACAATTACTTGTTAATCCCTCCAGAATAAGTTATGTAAAACTTAAGCTAGTATGTATTTGCTTTCTAAAAAGGAATAGACAGTACTGAAGACACTTGAAAAAGCACAGTCCAAAATTGAAGTCAAATGTGGCTCAGAATAGAGTGCAAATTCAATTCTTTCATATTGGATTTAATTTATTCTCTCATTGTATGTATTTAATGTTTCTGATGAATAATTTTGCAAAAGAAACTATCCTGAGTTTTAATGAACATATTTTGCAAAAATTAAAGTGGATTATCAAGAATCTGAGACAAATACTAAAGTGTCTTTCAAAATTAGAATCTCAAGCTTGTAACATGTCTAGCACTTTGGTAACCAGAAGGAATAAGGAGGAGTTAATTGGAGATAAGTCAACAGAAATAAGGAAGCCAAAATATGTGAAAACAAAATGTGCTTCTGGAGCTTTTATTAGCAGGTAAATTTTTCATTGCATCTTTCCTTTGAACATCTGAATAATATTTTCGTGACATTACCCTGATAGCAACAATGTTATAATACAGCTCCAGGTTGGGATCTTGGCAAATCCCATGGTGGGGGACAAACATGCCATCAGGCAGAAATTACATGGAAAGGAAGTTTTATTGGGAATGGAGTGGGGGAATGAAGAAAAAAGGAAGAGAGAAGAAACACAAGAGACAGGGATCTGTCTGCCTCCTCAGAGTGTCTGCCTCCTTGAAACTCCAAGTAAAAATTTTTCTCATAATACAAACATACAGACAATTATATGAGCTACTCAACAAAATGCAATGCTTGTGGGTCTATGACAACAGAACATAGAACTCTGACATCAATATTTATTGTAATTGCATAAGATCATATCTCAGGTTTATGTTCTGTTAGGAAACTATATATGCACAATTTCACATACATACATATATCCATGCACACATACACAGACATGAATACACATGTACCTTCACACACACAAATAAACCCACTCACATACATGTTCACACAGAGATATATACACACATGTACACACACACACATCCATTCGCATAAAGACAGCTGGAAATTTTCTTTTTTAATTAATTTATTTATTATGTGTACAGTGTTCTTTTTACTTGGATCCCTGCAGGCCAGAAGAGGGCACCAGATATCATTACAGATGGTTGTGAACCATAATGTGGTTGCTGTGAATTGAACTCAGGACTTCTGGACCTTTGTAAGAGCAGCCAGTGCTCTTAACCTCTGAGCCTTCTTTCCAGCCCCTACTGGATATTTTTCAATGTGGGTAACCTAGATTGGTTTCATTGTCCTGAACAAAATATGGGAAACACATTTATAGGAAGGAATATGGAATGAATAATAAAACTAAATACATTTTCCTTCAAATTTTACATTTTCCAAGTTTCAAAGAGAAACTGCTCAAACAGTTTCTTATTTTCTTATTTTCTCATAGGACACTCGGTGCTGTGTAGAATTTAGTGCTTCCTCTTCTGCCTAATGGTTATAGTAGTCGACAATGAAATGTTTACTCTGCAATGTTCTTCTCAAAAGCCTCATTCTGAAGCAATGGACCGTTGCACACACACAACCGCAGGAAATTTGTAGTATGCTACCCAAATTCCATTCCCAAGCCTGAAGAAAATATATATGAGATTTTCCATGCACAAAACCATACAAAAGTCTTCAGATGGACAACAGTGATGGATTTTAATAGAGAGACGGCAGGAACCATTGGGAGTATGTAAATAGGACACTCATTCAATTTTCAAAATCCTGAGTCACCTGGATACTTCTAGAGGTGATATACTGTATATTTTGACAAAATATATAGAAGATGAAGCAAAATTTTTCATATTGAAGTTAGATACAACAAACTAATTAGAGGATGAGTGTCAAGATCAGGCACAAGTGTCAAAGACCCACTTGTTATCATAGTTCTATAAAAATTACTAAGCTATTAGCTGTGACATATGTGCAGAAGGCCTAGTACAGACCTGTGTAGAGTCCCTATGTTTGATGTTTCTGTCTCTGTGGGACAATATGGGTATTGCTTAGTTGATTCAAAGGGCTTTGTTTCCCTGTTGTCCTCCATCTCCTCTGGAATTTACAATATTTCAGCTTCCTCTTCCTCTACCTAGATTCATTAAGGGATTTGGTGGAAACCTCCAATGTAGACACTCTCTTTCTATAATGTCTCTGCATCTGTTCCCATCTGATGCCAAAGGAAGCATCTCTGAGGGTGACTAGATCTGAGCACAACACTGATCTGAGTACAGCAAAATATTATTAGGAATCATTTTATTGATTTTTTTATCGACCAGTAGTGTTTGGTTTCACCATATATCTTTGGCTTATCTCGTTTCTGCATCTTGGTTACCCAAGCAGTGTTGAGTGTGGGCTCCTTCTCATGAACTGGACCTTATATCAAATCAGACATTGGTTGGAAAGTCTCACACCTTCTGTCCAATTGCCCTGGCATGATTTGAAGGCAGGACAGATTGTAGGTCAAACATTTCTTTTTCAGTATCCTGCAGAGTATCTTGCTGAACTAAAGAGAATATAGAGGCGAGGCTCAATGAAGGCACCATTTTGACTTCTCCATTTTCATCGAGTTGTGTACGTGATACCCTCAGAAATGTGACATCATAGTTTTTAGAAAGCAGCCTATTATCTTGAAAACAGATTGAATGGTTTGGGGATTTCCATGAGACCCAGTTGGCCATGAACTCAATCGAGTGCAACCCAACTGGAAGTCTTACCTGGTTACAAGAGATGATCAGTTGAGACTCCATATCTCCCATTAGTAGGAATCTTGAATATGATTACCTTTATACATTCCAGGGAGTTTGCACTATACTAGCTTTCCATGCACCCCAAACTTTCCCTCCCCAATTACAGCTACCTCTCTTACTGCACTGTTCATCTGCCCTATGATATCATCCAAACTTATCCTTCTGGTCCTACCCTATCCCAGTCTGTCTATAAAATCTATTCTATTTTTCCCTCCCAGGGAGATTCCTGTATCCCTAAACCCCTCCTCCTTACCTAATATCTCAGTGTCTACAGAGTGTAGCTTGGTTAATGGTTAATATCACCTCTTAAGTAAATACACTTTACATTCATCTTTCTAGGAGTGGGTTTCCTCAATCCAGGTGAGTTTAGTTTGAATTGACTCCAAATTTCATGATGGCATTTTTTAAACAGCTGAATAATATTTCACTGTGTAAATGTCCCACATTTTATTTATGCATTCTTCAGTTGAGGAACATCTAGGGTATTTCTATTCCTGGCTATTATGAATAACTGTAAAGAACAGAGTTGGGCCGGGCAGTGGTGGCGCACACCTTTAATCCCAGCACTCAGGAGGCAGAGGCAGGTGGATCTCTGTGAGTTCGAGGCCAGGCTGGACCGACAGCCTCGAAAACAATACAGAGAAACCCTGTCTCGAAAAAGCAAAAAAAAAAAAAAAAGAAAGAAAGAAAGAAAGAAAAAGGAACACAGTTGAGCAAATGTCTTTGAGCTAGGATGGGGCATTCTTTGGGTATACGTCCAAGAGTGATACATCTGGGTCTTGAGATAGATCAATTACAAAGTTGATTTTCAAAATGTTATGTTTCTGTCACTCATCTGCAAGGTACCCAAATGAAATAATATTCTTACTATCACCCCTTGGTGATCCCATGTTGCTTCCAGGTTCTGGCTATTATAAATAATGCTGCTATGAACATAGTGGAACAGCCATCCTTGTTGTATGAATGTACATCTGTTGGGTATATGCCAAAGAGTGGAATGTTGGATCTTGTGGTAGGCTGATTTCCCTTTTCCTGAGGAATCTCCATACTGATTTCCAAAGTGGCTGTAGGATTTTGCACTCCCGCCAGCAGTGGAGAAGTGTTCCCCTTTTTCCACATCCTCTACAGCATAAACTGTCATTGGTGTTTTTGATTTTGCCATTCTGACAGGAGTAAGATGGTATCTCAGAGTTGTTTTGATTTGCATTTCCCTAATGGCTAATGATGTTGAGCACTTTCTTAAGTGTCTTTCAGCCATTTTAGATTCCTCTATTGAGAATTGGATTGTTCTGTGTTTTGGTGGTTAGCTTCTTGAGTTCAGTGTATATTTTGGAAATCAGCCCTCTGTCAGATGTGGGGTTGGTGAATATCTTTTCCCATTCTGTGGACTGCGTTTTTGTCTTGTTGATTGCATCCTTTGCCTTACAGAAGCTTTTGAGTTTCAAGAGGTCCCATTTATTAATTGTCGGATCTCAGTGTCTGTGCTACAAAGCAGTCTCCTGTACCAATTCACTTGCTCAAGGGTACCTCCCACTTTCTGACACTTATTTTTAAACATTTTTATTTAAATTAGAATCTTGTTTTTTATGTCATTCTTAGTTCCCTCTCCCTCCCCTCCTCTCCTGCCCCCCCTCCGACCCCCTATCTTATCCCCTTTCTGCTCCCCAAGGAGGGTGAGGTCTTCCATGGGGGATTTTCAAAGTCTGTCACATCAATTGGAGCAGGCTCTAGGCTCTCCCCTCTGTGCCTAGGCTGAGAGAGTATCCCTCTATGTGGAATGGGCTCCCAAAGTCCACTTGTACTCTATGGATAAATAATGATCCACTACCAGAAGCCCCATAGACTGTCCAGTCCTCCTAACTGATACCCACATGCAGGGGTCTCGATCAGTCCTATGCTGGTTTCCCAGCTATCAGTCTGGGGTTCATGAGCTCTCTCTTGTTCAGGTCAGCTGTTTCTGTGGCTTTCTCCAGTCTGGTCTTGACCTCTTTGCTCATTACTCCTCCCTCTCTGCAATTGGGTTCCAGGATTTCAGCTCAGTGTTTAGCTGTGGGTGTCTGCTTCTGCTTCTATCAGCTACTGGATGAAGGCTCTAGGATGACATATAAGGTACTCTTCATTCTCATTATAGGGGAAGGGAATTTAAGGTAGCCTCTCCATTCTTACTTACACTTTTAGATGAGATCATCCTTGTAGATCTCTGGATATTTCCCTAGTGCCAGATTTCTCTTTAGACCTACAAAGTCTCCCTCTATTACGGTGCCTCTTTTCTTGTCTCCTGTGTGTCCCCCCCCCCGATGACTCAATCTTCCTGCTCCCTCATGCCCTCCTTTACTCTTCCCACCCCCCTCTTAGTTCCCTCACCCTTTCCCACAATCTCCCAATTTGCTCATGAGATCTTGTTACTTTCCCCTTTTCTGGAAACTACGTATGTCTCTCTTAGTGTCCTCCTTGTTCCCTAGCTTCTCTGGTGGTGTGGATGGTAAGCTGGTAATCCTTTGCTCCATGTCTAATATACACATATGAATGAGTACATACCATGTTTGACATTTTGTGAGTGAATTACCTCATTCAGGATGGTTTCTTGTAGTTTCATCCTTTTGCCTGTGAACTAAAGATTCCATTGTTTTTCATCCCACTGAGTAGTGCTCCATTGTGTATATGAACCAAAATTTCTTTGCCCATTCTTCAGCTGAGGGCATCTAGGTTACTTCCAGGTTCTGTTTATTACAAATAATGCTGCTAGGAACATGAACAGATGCCCTTGATGTGTGAGTGTGTAACCTTGGGTGTAGAGTGTAGTCTTCCTGCCAACCTTGTTCCAGAGCCGCATCAGTTGCAAATGAACACACAGGAGGCTATATTAATTATTAAGCTGTTGGCCATTTGCTTGTTTCTTACTGTCTAGCTCTGACTTAAGTATTTAACCCATAATTGTTAATCTAAGTATTTCTCTTACTGGAGAAAAGGGTCTGGACCTCTTACTCCTCTGACGGCGACATCCTGTCTGACTTTGCCTTTCTTTCCCAGAATCCTCATTGACACCTAGTCCCACCTATCTTGATTCCCTATTGACCAACAGTGCTTTATTCAACAATTAACAAGAGATAGAATTACAAAATTTCATCGCCCATCACTTGGTTATATGCCTAAGGTGGAATTGCTGGGTCTTGAGTTAGACTAATTTCCATTTTCCTGAGGAAACACCATTCAAATTTCCAAAGTGTTCGAACTTGTACTCCCACCAGCAGTAGAGGAGTGTTCCCCTTCAGCATAAACTCTAGTTGGTATTTTTGATTTTAGCCATTCTGACAGGAGCAAGAAGGTATGATAGAGTTGTTTTGATTTTCATTTCCCTGATGGCTAAGGATGTTGAGTACTTTCTTAAGTATTAAAGACACTTATTTTTCATTCAAGTTGTTGCTAAATATATATAAACAGAAGCATTATACTGTATCTTAGTTTCTTCCCGAGATTTTAACTTTGTGAATTCTACAACAAATTTTATTCTAATATTAAGTGCTTGTATGAATAATAATAAAAACAAAACACAAAACCATATATTGAGATATAAGAGTGAAAGGAAAATGTGTCTGTGATATTGTTGTTAATTTTCATAATGAGACTGTTATAGAAAATAGTAGCTAACAGCTGGTTACTTGAAAGTCTCAAAAACCATTTTGTCCTCACAACCACTATGTCAAGACCTTGTTAATAATCTCTCTCTCTCCTTCCTTCTTTTTGTTACTTCTTTGAGTTATTCCTTCCATCCTATTCTGTTTACTGACAGCACTCTCAATTCTACATTGGATCTTGTAATGTACATTTGGCACAAAGCATAGAACGAAAAGATATAATACCAATCAGTGGATCTACTTGTTGGCATAAACCTTTCACACACTTGTCTTAGGGCACTATAATTCTAATTATGCATGCAACAAAACAACATTGTTTGACAATGATTGGCAAATATGTAGTTTTTATGAAAACTCTCATAGACATTTATTAACAAAGATTGATTAGTGTATAAGAAGCTGTGGGGGTGGTGTTTTTTGGGTCTCTAATTGAACCCTTGTGCCCTATTTCTGTGGTCTGAAATAAGATATCGATATCAATAGATTTGGATTTTTTTTTGTTAAGGGGTGATAGTAAGCATATGATTTCATTTGGATACCTTGTATATGAGTGACAGAAACATCATTATGGAAATAAACTTTGTAATTGATCTATGTCAAGACCCAGATGTATCACTCTTGGACTTATACCCAAAGAATGTCCCATCCTAGCTCAAAGACACTTGCTCAACTGAGGAAAGGAGTGGAGATTGGGGGGCATGGGAGTTGGGCTGGTGGGAGGATTTGGGAGGAGGGGTGGCAGAGGGAAAGGGAGTTCGGATTGACAAGTGAAGCAACCTTGTTTCTAATTTAAATTTAAAAATAAAAAAGACAAAAAATACATTTTTTCAGGCAAATGGAAAGTTCTAGAAGAAACCATCCTGATTCAGGTTACCCAATCACAAAAAGACAAACATGGTGTGTACTAACTCATATATGGCTTTTAGATATAGAACAAAGGATTACCATCCTACAACCCATACTGCCAGAGGAGCTAGGAAACAAGGAGGACTCCAAGAGAAAAATGCATGGTACCCCTAAGAAGTGGATGGCGACAAAACCCCTGAGCAAATTGGGAGCATAGCGGGAGAGAGAAGGGTGATGGAAAGGGAGAGGGTGAGAACTGGGGTGGAGAACAGGATGACTGAGACAGGGGAGGAACAGAGGAGGGCAAAAAAAGGAAATGCCTTGATAAAGGGAACCAGTACATGTTTGGACAGAGGTCTGGCACAGAGGAAATGGTAGGAGATTCACAGGGATGACCCCAACTAAGAATCTAGGGAGAGGTGGAGAGCCCGCCTTTGATGCCCTTCCCCTATAATAAGATTGATGACTGCCTTGGTTACCATTCCTAGAGCCTTGACCAAGTAGCTGATCTAAGCAAAGGCAGGTACCCATAGTTGAGCACTGAGCCATTTTCCCAGAGTACAGTTGTGGAGAGGGAGGAGAGATGAGCAAATGAACTAATACGGAACTGGAGATACCTGCAGTAAGAGTTGACCTGACCTAATGAGAACAGGCAGATCCTAGTCATTAATCAGGGGAACCAATATCAGCTGGGAGGCCAAGGCAGTCTATTGAACCCCTAACAGTGGATCCAATGTTTATTCCTAGGTCACAAATGGACTTTGGGAGCCCATTCACTATGGAGGGATACTATTGCAGTCCACATACAGAAAGGAGGGCCTGATTCCTCCTCCAAATGATGTGATGGCCTTTGATGATCTCTCCTGGAGAGTCTCACTATTCCTGGGGAGTTGGTGAGGGATGGGTTGGGGGGTTGGTAGGAATCTTGGGAAGATGGGAGGATGAGGGAATACGGGGGTGGATATGTAAATAAGAGTATCCCAAAAAATTGTCAACAGCAAAAATATATAAATATATAGAAGTATCTTTGAAAAACTATTGTAATGACTTAAGGGGCTTGCAAGTGAAGAATGGACCCTGTGTTCTAAACTATTCCATGAAAGTAAAATCTACAATGACAGTTTTCTTCAATTGTTCCAAAGTCCTCTGAGAAAAGTAAGTAAATGATAATCAAGCTACAATTTACAAACCCAGAGAGGTTAGCTAAAGAGGAGGGCTGGTGAGGGTGGGGGAAAACACGGACTTAACTATGAAGGGAAAATAGGATAAATTTTGCTGGTAAACTGGGGCTATGTGTGTACAGGAATGGGAAGGATCAGGAGGGGGGATGGAAACTCCAGGGAGAGACAGCTGAAATTAGGTAGTATTGGGAAAATGATGTGGAGATTCAGGGCAGTGGAAGCTTTCTTGAATGTGTGAGGGTGACCATCTTTTGTAGACAGGCAAAGTTTTCAAAGATAGACCTGGGTTGCATTTGGTTGAATTGTTGGCCAAGTGGACCCTGTGGAGATCCTAAACAAGCAAGGCTGATGCAAGGACAGAAGGTTGATCTCTAAAAACTGATAGTTAGTGTTGTTAAAATGTTTAGGTTTATCCAGTAAGGAGACACAGACCGTGACTCAATGATCCCAGGTGGAATTTATTGGTGGATGGGGAGGGAAAGGGGGGTGACCAATCCGTGCAGAGCAGAGAGAGAGATGAGAGAGAGAGACAGACAGAGAGAGATGAGAGTAAGAGAGCAAGAAAACAAGAGCATAAGAAGGCAGGGGTCAGTCCTTTAAAGGGGTCCTTTGTACCTGCATGGTTCTCACAGAACTCTGGGCTGGCCAGAGTGTTGCCTGAGTGCATCCTGCCAGGTAACAGGGCAGGCCAGAATAATGCCTGAATCTTTCAGTTAGGTCATTTCCTAGGACAGCATCCACACAGCTCATTGAACTATTGAGCATAGAGAGGTTGAGGTGATGCCTACATGGAGTATTCATTTCTATTGTCTAGTCACTTTGTCACAAGAATATACTCTTCAGGCTATGTAAATAGAAACTCGATAGGAATCAAGCCACAAAACCTGCTACCTATAATCTATCCTGCCTGCAAGATGTGCTGGGCCAATGTCGGCACAGAATTTGTGGAAGTGACCAACCAATGTTTGCTTTAACTTGAGTCCCATGACAGAAAAGAGCTCATGCCCTACACTGCCTAAATGATCAGAAACTAGACATTGCATAGTCCAGAGACTTAGGATAGAACCAAACACAATTAAGCTTAAAAATTAAAAAAATGAAATGATTCCTAATGAGATTCATCTATGCTGATAGATTGACGCCATGCCACTTCTCCAGTTCAAATAGTATCTTGATGGTGTGTCTCAGGTTTTAGCAAATATTCTTTAAAGTTTCAGGTCATTAGCATGCCTTTAATCAGGAAACTTTGGAGATAAAATACAATGAGCAATCCATCAAGAAGCTGTGTCTGTTGGTAAGAGATCATTAAAATACCAGATATCTAAGCTGAAGAAATACTATTTGCAGACATCCTGTAAATAAGTCAACATTTCTAGTTAGTATAATAAGTATTTACATGCATCAAGGAAATTCTTATTTATACTACATTTTCAAACAGAAAATCAGGCTTAGTAACAGGAAAAAGGAAAACACATGTGTGATCCTAAGCACTCAGAAAGATGAGGAAGGAGAAGCAGTAGCTCAAGGGTAGCTAGGTTACATAGTAAGTTTGAGAAAAGCCCTGGACATAATGCAAGGTCTTATGTAAAAAAATGCCCTTGCCAGCAGAGCCCAATGAAGGTCTAGCCCACGGGAAACTAGAATGACGGGGACAAGAGACAAGAGAAATAGACAGCAAGACAAACTTTCTGATCAAGCTATGAGATTTTTATTTTCTTTAGGTGTGTAACATAGTAGTTAGGGTGAGAATTCACAGGGGTGGCTCATTGCCTGGTTAACGGATTGAGGAATGTTCTTGGTCAAGTACCATGGAGTGTTTTTGGTCACATACTGAGGTGTGGTGATAGTTGCAGACCACCACCAAGGCTGAGCTGCTGCTGGAATGCAGATGAAGATAATCAAGGTGTTAGTAGGGTAAAGGCCATGGGGTAAGTTGCTAAATAACCTAATTGTAGGGAGAAGGGTTATTAAGTAATGTAACTGCAGACTTCTATCAGCTGAGAGCCCAGCTTCTATTCATTAGAAAGCTGGGGAGGGGACGGACTGTTTTTAAAAAGGCTGGCAATATTTACAAGAGGTTCTAAATAACAATGATTACCCCAACCAAAAAAAAAACACAAAAATGAATAAAACAACAGATTACTGAATTATGCTGGTTTTTCTATATGTTTATGAAAATCCACTCATTTTAAATGTGAATGAAACAAACTATTATAAATGTACATCACTTGTCTCTGAAATTATAGTGTTTCACTATTCATAATTATCCAACAAAGTCAGAACCATGCAAATTCATAGTCTCAATATATGCTATTTTCTATTGGATATCCAGGTACTGGACCAAGGGTTTGAGGGATGTGCATGGTTGTAACTGGTATTATTGTTGCTTTCAAGAGGATTATAATTTATTAAAGGAGCTATGACACACATGAGCATAAATAACTGTAAAATAGAAAACTATGTAGCAGGAATCGGAGGGATGCAAATCTCACAGACACAGACACAGGAGCAAAACTCTAACCTGAGAAATAGGCCCTCGTTAACTCCTCGAAATGCTTACTGATGATGACAGGGGAGTTCTAACTGTATTTTCCTGTTAAGATGAGGAAGTGCTCGGTGTGCACTTTTTATTTGTATATGCACAGGAAATATTTTACTATTTACTGGGACAATATTTGGGTTATAATTCAGTTTACAATTCTTCTGATATGTCTGGGAATAACTAGGAAAAATAATTGGGGAAATATATATTCCTTCTCATAACGGTGGCATAAAATATGTACTTTAATCACCAATAGATATAAGCAACTGCTGCAGGAAAGAATTTGAAACACAAATCTCTCACGCAGCTGCTGTTACACTCTTATCTCCCTAATGCAGTGCCATCAGAGGTAAATGAAGAAAGCGGGCTTCTTTATATTACATTAGCCACGAGAGGAAACTCACAGAAACCTATTAATGTGAGTGAAGCATATTAACAATGATGAAAAATGTTAGTCTGAGGAGTTCAAACAAAGTTCATTCTCTCGTATTATGGTGTATTCCAATGATGCCTAAGAGGAAGTTTTGAGGATATCAATTGCTTTTTGACAATTGCCAAATTATTTTCATGACTGTTGGGTTTATGTGGGTCCTACTATTAAACTTGATCGCCTGGTTAATAGTTCCTCTTTTGAGGTAAACATCAGAGATCTTCTAAGAGATGAAATTAGATTTGACCCTGAGTTTCTGACCCCAACTTGAGGGGTCTTAGAATTCGTTTCCCCCTCTGCACTGGATTCTGTGCTTCTCTTGACTAATCTCAAGAAAATGGCTAGACAACTGTATCATTGAAAACCCTACTTTTCACAAAAAGCCTCAAGTCAATTTTTCTTTCTGTCCTTCTTTCCTTATTATCTTCATCACCTCCCACAATATCTCAAAAAGCTCAGCAGGGTGCCATCTAAATATGTAGCTGACAAAGACCTTGAACTTGCTGTCCTCATGCCTGTATCTCCCAAATGCTGGGATTAGAGGTAGGGTGCCATTCTCCTGGCTTCTTTTGGTACTTATAAGTTTTTGAATTAATTCAGAGTCATTAAGAAATTCAAAGATTATCTCCTCAAAATTTGACTACACTTATTGGAAAATTTAAACTTGTCAATATCTTCTTACATTTGTTTCTTCCGACACAAATCTGTCATGTCAGACAAAAAGAGATGTATATATAAGTAATGGGCACTGATGATGAAGGAAACCCGGCATATCAAAGAATCTGTGCATGATGCAAGCTTGCAGACGTTTTCCTACCTTCCTTGACATTTACTTTTTACATTCATGATAAATAACCAAACATATTATCAAACAGTTGCCAAAAATTTGTATTAATGTTTTAGGATAATATATTTCTCATTCAAGTTTGTTTTTTTAAACTCCTTTGAATGAGTATGTATAATAAAGTTTTTGTTTATATATTTATAATAAATTATTTTAAGTATTTAAAATACTTAGATCATAGCCATTAGTAGCAGTAATTAACAGCTGTTGCTAAACAATAACTAAATACAGTTGTAAATACACATGGCTTGTGATAGCAAAATGGCCCAGTGAACAATATTTGTGATGGAGATATAGCTCAGTGGACAATACCTGTGATGTGGAAATGGATCAGTGGACCCCCCAGGGGCACATTTTTCCCTCAGTCTCCATGAGATCAAGATTGAATCAGGAAGTCTGCTTCCAACACTAATAGACAGTGATAGAAGAAGACATGTGACATTGACCTCTGGTTTACACATAGATGAGCACACACACACACACACACACACACACACACACACACACACACACAAATACACACCAAAGATTTGAAACAAAAACCATCCAAAGAGACAAAACAACAAAAACAACAAAGATGTCAGGTAACATGTGTGGGAATTGCATACTGTGGTTTCCAAATACTTTGAAATGCAAATGCATATTTGACCATGGCTTGCTGTGAAGAACAGGATGGAGTTTAAGTGAATTATAGATAAAAGAGTTAATCTGTTCACTCTTTAGCCAATGTGCTCTCTCCCCAAGTTATGATCATTTAGTGAAACCGTCAACTGTTGCAGAACCTTCAAACGTGCACCTCTACAGATTTGTAAGAAATGTGGTGTGTGTGTGTGTGTGTGTGTGTGTGTGTGCATGTGTGTATGCATGTGTGTTAGAATGGAAAAAGAATAAACATTCTCAAACACTTCCAAAATCTACGTTCCAAGTAGACAAGCTTCATTTGGCTTCAATGCCCAATAGCAAGGGCATGTATTTTTTCTTTACACTTTTGTTGATCTGGCTTGTACCCACTTCTCAGTAAGCTGTTATTTATGCCACACAAAAGGCTTTATATATATTTCCTTTCATTTCATAAATATATGTCTATCTCTCTATCATTTATCTATTTATGGTTATCTAAATCTACCACTAATGTTTTTATTTACTCCCAGCATCCTTTTCAATGTGCTTCAGTTTCCTTTTATTTCATTTACTAGTTGGTGAAGAATTCTTGTCTTTTTTCAAATCAATGCAATATTTATTTATTGCTATTACTCATAATTGGCCTAATACTGAAGGCACAATTGACTGTGGCACCATGAATACCACCAAACTACAAAGGAATAAGGAATAAGGAATGTTTCATTTTCCAAGACAAAATGGGTACATTTTACCGCAGTGTTGTTTCCTTGTCCTCCTACTCAAACCTTCTGTAAATGATCCTTCCATGCCGAGTATTGGCACCAGCTGCTTCTGTCCATCTGTCATAATGGAAGCTTGCCGGTTTTAAAATGTGATAAGAAAACCATACTTGAACACAAGTGCCAGTAGTATATAGACATGCTTTTTAAATCTGCATTGCTAACACTACCCTGTGGGCAAGATGCCATGATGTCTGTGGCAGACTTGATGTTTGGGAGGGGGTGCTATGTAAAACTTGATGCCATGCTGAATTACATGGTTTGCTCATGACAAATTTTGTTTTGTTCAGCAGTGAGAAAATTATGGATCACTAATTGCATTGTCAAAGGTGTATACTCTAACAAAAATGTGGGAATCACAACTGATTTCACTTGTGAAGGTAATGCAGTGAACGAGTATGGGATATTATTTTCTCTATATTCTCAACTTCAGTTTGAGTACCTTTGATTTATTTGGCATAGGGTATGTAATTTTACATTCAGAAGCTGATCTTAGGAGCTGAGGAGATGGTTCAGTGGCTAGCAGCACTTTCTGTACTAGTATAAAGAAATAAATTTATATCCCTAGAAACCACAAACAAAACTGAGCATCTTTTCGCTCATAGAGTATCCACAGCACAATGGAGGGCAGAAACAACTGACACAATAGGCTGGTAACCAGCTTAACTCCAGATTTAATGAGAGACCTTAACCTGCAGGTAGAAGATGCAGAACAGAACTCCAGTGTCATCCTCTGGTTTTGCACATGCCCATGCGTGTACACACACACACACACACACACACACACACACACACACACACACACACGTGATTAGCTTGAAAATTCGATAATTTTACATTTCAAAAGCAACTGACAATGTTTTGGATAAGAAGCTCATTACATGTAGAACAAAGGTGGTAGCGAATAAACTATAACTGCTTAAATATTTGTTTTCCTAAACTTTCTAAGCTGTCAGAAAATCACAAAATCTGATGAATGAATATAAATATTCACAATACAACTTCATAAAATTAAGTTCAACCTGAGACTCACTGAACATAAAGAACAAAGCCTGAAGCTGCTATATTTATATTACAATGATATTTCACACAGCATGTATTCCTTATGCTTTTTATTTTTCAGTAAATATATACTGAAAACATTAGCAATTACTAATTGATCATGATTCTTTGTGATAATCAATCCTAATTACTTTAATCATAAATTAAGCTAGCAAAAGTAGAACTAAATCAGTGACATAGAAAATATTACTATGGGTGAAAATTATTGATATCTCTTTACATAAAATTAATATTAGCTGCTAAGACATTTTCACTGTTGTAGACTAATTGTACAAATAAGAGTATAGCATGATGCTTCTTAAATCTTATTAATATATGCTGATTACATTAATTCCCTATATTACTTTCAAATCTTCTTTTCTCCCCCATTGTTTTCTTCCTAAAGCTTATTTTGGACTTAAAGTCTCAGTTTTTTCAATTATTATATTCTTTCCATTTTTGGTTATATAAATCTTAATGTATAAATTTATTCATTTATTCAAAAATAATTTATTTGACTCTAGACTTCAGTGTACTAAGTGGTATTTCAGACACTAGAAAATATCTTTTAAAAAAACAAGCAAAATATGCCTTTCACCTTGTTGAATTTGCACATAGAGAAAGACAACAGCAAGAAAATAATTCTCAGTAGCATTAAGCATGAGTGACTGAATTAGTCTGAGTCTGGCCTGGGATAAATAGGGAATATCAGGGTAGCCAGAAATGCATGGCAACAACTTGTCTCAAAATAAACACATACTATGATTTCTCTCTTTTTTTTTTTTTTATGAGACAGGGTTTCTCGGTATTGTTTTGGAGGCTGTCGGTCCAGCCCGGCCTCAAACTCACAGCAATCCGCCTGCCTCTGCCTCCCGAGTGCTGGGATTAAAGGCGTGCGCCACCACCGCCTGGCCTATGATTTCATTCTTACCTAGGAGTTTTATAGCGAGGAAGTCACAGTTGGGATACTCAAGGGGAGAGTTATTAAGAACGGTTTCATATGGAACATTCTGGAAAAGCTGTCCCCAGAACTGGCAGTTCCTCAGAACTAAGTGTATAAGAGATAAGAGCAGCTTCTAACCCAGAGAAATGATTCCTAGACCATTTTCTGAGAGAACAAGGCTGGGCAGGAGAATAGGAAAAGATGCAGCAACACCAGAAAAACAATCAGAGAAATTGTGTATGAATTAACTGTTTTTGATGATTTGCTTTCTTGATTTAAAAGTCAGGTCAAAAGTTAATGACTTTGCTTCTGAGTTTATTTCAGAAAACATTAAAACCACATAGCATATTTCTCTGAATATAATATCTTCTTTTTTATCTTTGTTTATCACAGCCTTCTTTAAATATTAAAGATCACAGAAATTCATAGGTTGATAGTATTATGAACGTCAACACACATTTGATGATGTTGGGTGAAACATTAGACTATCTATTAGTTGTGCTAGCAGCATGCTCAATGATTCTTGCACAAACTTTCAGTTATATAGCATGAATATAAATGGTGGTCTTATACTATTCATGCTTTCGTCTCCTTTTTATTTGAATATGTGGAGTGACTTTATTAGATATTAAATCTGCTTTAAAAATAGTCTTTTACCAAACTGTCTTTAATATAGTTTACACCACAGTTCCCAAGAAGCAGAAAAAGAATTCTGCCATATCTTCATTCATGTTTAGATGAATTCTGTTTGAATTTAAAGTCAGAATGTTTTCAATACTTTACTTTATCTATCACAGACACATTACTGGCAAAGTTTATAGATATTGCCTTTGATCAAGAACTATTTTTGATTCAATAAAACATAATCTGTAAACCTTCATAAGATAAAATTTTGAATAAAGCAGTGAATAAAAATAACACAAATAGATCATTTCAACTATTTCAAGTACTATGGAGTGTAGAAGCAAAGAGAAGTAATTGAAGCCTAAGTATGCAATGTCCAAGCAAAAATTAATACACTGAAATTAAATCAGATATCCTAGTGAGGTCAAATATTTAGAGAATATTAGCTCACAAAAGAGAATTATTTATAAATCTGTTTCACAGTCTGTTAACATCTAATTTTGCTTATTTGTATGGTGGCATATTAAGAGAATGCCCAGTCTTGCTGCACTGTTTAGATTTCATGGTTTCATTTGGGAGGCAGCGTTAGCAAATTTGAATTACTTATTTGCAATAGGATTTACTTTATATTTTACTTCTCAGTTGATACACAAACATCACAATAGAGAAACATGTTTACCTCTATTTAACTTTCTGCTTTTCATAACGTGACTGTAAAATGAAATGGTGTATGCCTGATTAGACATCATTTCAGTTTCTCCTCTCTGTGGCTTTGTTATAACTGTGGGATGCCAGAGTCGCTGGAAGAAGAATATATCCATTCAGATATGGATGAAGTCAGTCTGTTCCCAGTGATTACCTCTGAGTCCTAGATGCTCTGTCACAGATTCCATTTTTTAAATGATAGCACAGATGCTTGAAACCCACGAGCCCTTTGACAAGGATGCCATGCATGCATTTCTGGCCCCTGCAACTGTCACAAACTGTTAAATATGCACTTCCTTTAACCTTGTATATTAGAAGAAAACAGTGGCAATAGTTATCTCATTCAATGGAAAATATTAAAACATAAAAGCAACAATTTATTGAGTAGTACTATCTAAACCCATTAATTACTACTATACAATTTTTAGGATATAAAAATATACCAAAGTTGTGTGGTGTGTTTATGTGTTACATATGTCAGAACTTGGTTGAACACAAAACATTAAAAAATCCATTTTTTCAATTGCTTACTTATTAGTCTTCACAGTTCTGAAATACTCATCAATCATGTATTGTTACTTCAAAAGTGCCACATCATAAAAGTTGTGAAATCTATCTTTTTAAATCTTTTTTATTTAAATTACAAACAAGCTTGCCTCATATGTCAATCCCTCAAACTCCCCTCCTTTCTTGCCCTCAATCTCCCCAACCTTCTACCCAATGCCCACTCCACTGCCCAGGGAGGGTGAGGCCCTCCATGGAGGACCTCCAAAGTTTGTCATATCTTACTGGGAAGGGCCTACGTCCTCCCCATGTGTTCAAGCTAAGAGAGCATCTCTCAGTGTGGAAAGGACTCTCCAAATCCATTCGTATGCCAGGGATAAATACTGATCTACTACCCAAGGCTCCATTGATTGCTGAGACCTCCTCTCGGATACACAAACTTAGGGGTCTGGATCAGTCCCATACTGACCTCTTCTGCAACTGAGTTCCAGGAATTCAGTTCAGTATTTGGCTGTTGGTTTCTGCATCTGCTTCATCAGACACTGGATGAAGGCTCTAGGATGGTATGTAAGGTAGTTGTCAATCTCATAATCAGGGAGGGCATTTAAGGTAGCCTCTCAATTGTGGCTTTGTTTGCCAGGTGGTGTCATCATTTTAGATCTCTGGAAGTCTCACTAGTGACAGATCTCTCCTCAAAATGATAATGACACCTTGTATTATTGTATCTCTTATCCTGCTCTCCTCTATTCTTTACCGGCTCAACCTTACTGATCCCCCATGTACTCCTCTCCCTCCTCTATTTAAATTGCTTATCTGTTCGTGATTTAATTTTGGTAAACGATATCTATTCAAATAATTGTCGATTTCTTTTAAGTTTTTTTTTAATTTTGAGGAGTACAGGTTTTCAAAGTATGACCTGATGATTGCCTGGATTTCCTCAGAATCCATTGTTATGGTCTGCTTTTCACTTCCAATTTAGTTAATTTGCATGTTCTCTTTCTGCCTTTTCATAAGTGTAGATAAAGGTTTGCCTATCTTGTTGATTTTCTTGAAGAACCAGCTCTTCCTTACATTGATTCTTTGTATTGTTTTCCTTGTTTCTATTTTATTGATTTCAGCCCTCATTTTGATTGTTTCCTAGTGTCTACTCCTCAGGGGTGAGTTTGCTTCTTTTTGTTCTAGAGCTTTCAATTGTGCTGTTAATTCTCTATTTTTCATTCTTCTTTGTATTGGGGTTGTTGGTGGTGATGGAATAGTGTGTGTGGATTTCCACCTCTTTTTTCTTTTGGGTGTTGGAAATGTGGGATTATGTATTGCCTATGCTTTCGTGGTTGTAGTTAACTTCCTTGGGTTACTTCCAGAACTTATTGTAGTGCTAGATTTGTGGATATGTATTGTTTAAATCTGTTTTTTTTATGGAATACCTTTCTTTCTTCCATCTATAGTGATTGAAAGCTTTGCTGGGTATAGCAGTCTGGGTTGGCATCCGTGATTCTTGCTCTCAAAGTTTCCATGGAGAAATCAGGTGTAATTCTGATAGGTTTGTCTTTTTATGTTATTTGGGGTTTTCCCTTCCTGCTCTTAATATTCTTTCTTTATTCTGTATGTTTGGTGTTTTGATTATTATGTAATGAGGGGACATTTTGTGGTGCCCTCTGTTTGTTGTTCTGTAAGCTTCTTGTACTCTCACTCACTGGCATGTCTTTCTTCAGGTTGAGGAACTTTTCTTTTATTATTTTGTTGAATATGTTTTCTGCCCCTTTAAGGTGGTTTTCTTCACCTTCTTCTATACCTATTATTCTTAGGTTTGGTCTTTTCATGGTGTCCCATATTTCTGGGATATTTTGTGCCAGAGATTTGTTGGACTTAAGATTTTCTTTGGTCGATAATTCTATTTCTCCTAGTATATCTTCAACACCTGAGATTCTCTCTGCCATCGCTTATATTTGTTGGCTATGCTTGCATATGTAATACTTGACCATTTGCCCAGCTTTTCTATTCCAGCATTCACTCAGACTGTGTTTTTTTATTGTCTCTATTTCATCCTTCAACCCTTGTACTGTTTGAATTGTTTCTTGTAATTTTTGCTTTGTCTTTTCCTCCATTTCTTCAATTTTGATTTATTTTTTCTTTTATTTCTTTTAGGGATTTTCTCATATCCTCTTTGAGAGCCTTTGTCATTTTCATGAAATTGTTTTTAAGGTCATTCTCTTCTGCTTCATCTGCATTGGGATGTTCAGTTCTTGCTGGTGTAGAGTCTCTAGAATCTGGTGGTGTCATATTGGTTTTTCTGTTGCTGAGTGTGATTTTATATTGTCTCTTTCCCATTCCTTCTTCTAGTGGTTGCAGGAGTCGCTTCCTCTCCTGGTGGGTACAGGGTTTGTTGGGATGGAATCTGCAGTGGGCAGTCCCCAGACCTAAGCTGCTTCCACACAGGGCAATGGAAGACAGCCTATAAATAGTCCCATGCTTACCTTGCCTGCCCTGTGAGTAGAAAAAGGGACTAGGATGCTCACAGTCTCTGGGTTAGCTGCATCTCAGTGCCATGGGATCCACAGTGTGCAGGCCCCAGGTCGCAGGTGTTTCTGCTCGGGGCACTGATGGAGGGTTGGAAACAGGTCTAGGCTTACCTACTCCTGTGGGTGGAGGAAGGGACAAGAATGCTGCCATTCTCTGGTGGGGTTGGCTCCTTCAGGGATGGGAACCTCAGTTCACAGTTCCTAGGCCTCAGCTTGTTGTTTGCAGGGCAACAGAAAATTAAATATTTCTTAATTAACTCACATAAATATTTTTCAATGTATAAAGAAGTAATTCAATTCATGAAAATAATTACATCCATATTTACCTTGAAAGCATTCTTTTTAAGATTTTATGTGTTTATGTTTTTTCTGTTTGTTTTGTGTTTGTGTGTGTGTGTGTGTTTGTGTGTTTGACATATGTGAATAGATATACCATGAATTGTGTGTGGAGGTCATAGAACAACTTTTTGTTGTCATTTTCACATTTATGCTGATAATGGGGATTGAACCCAAGTTGTCAGGCTAGCATCTGTAATTGTTGACTCTCTTGGAGATTGTAATTCTCCTCGTTTGAACACAATTATTTTTAATTAATATTTGTTTATTCTTTTATAATTGAATATATGTAAATATAATATGCTTTTATTAAATCTTAATACTTTTATTCTCTCTTTTCCCATATCTATTCCCTCTAAATAATTTCTTCTTTCCAAGTGTCCCTCTAACTGTCATGCCTTTTTTTTGTTTTTGTGACTGCATTGAAATAATTATATGCATGAACATTGATAGAGGGATAAATTTTTTAGCGGAGCCCACATACCATTGGTGACCTCACTAAGGAATATTGTGTGTCCCACCCTGCAAATTTTGAATGCCTATAGCTCCTCTGGGAGGTGTGGCACTTTATGAGTCCATCCTCCCTGCCCATGATGCAATGTTGATGCTCTCAGCTTTGTGCATGTCTGAACCAGGTGGCAGTTGCCGCTATGAATGTTATTAAACAGTCTTATAGTGTCCAAAACCCAGAAATTTTATTCTCTTATTCTCATCCTTACCATCTATTCTAATTAGCTTTTTATAATCATAATAGAGGCTGGAGTTATTTGTAAAGAGGGATCCAATATTGGAAAAATACTGCCATGACATTAGCCTGTAGGCAAACCTGTGGGGCATTTTTTTAAATTAATGATTGATGTGGAAGGGCTAGGGCCATTGTGAGTGGTGCTGTCCTTGGGCATGGGATGTGTAAGAAAGCAAACTGAGTAAGCGAGCAGAAGCAAGGCAGAAATCATATTTTCTCCATGGCCTCTGTGTGAATTTCTGCCTCTGTGTTCCTGCCTTGAGTTCTTTTCCTGATTTCCCTTCATGGTGGACTATAAGAGTAGGACAAAATAAATTCTATTGTCCCCAAGTATTTTGTTCAGTGTTTTATCAAAGCAATATAAAGCAAGCTAGGATACTGACAACTCATCTGTGATGCTCCCTGAACTAGGGAAAAAGAAGTGTGGAGTACCATTTAGGACAAAACACTGAAAAGTCTCCTATTGTTAGTGAATTGTATAGTATTTGCCTTTTCAGTTACACACTACCAACAGGCCTTTCTGACCAAGTCTGAGAGTAGTACTAACCTATGGAGATAAATATACATATTCAGAAAGCATTTTGACAATGTGGCCACTTAGCAAATAGTAGTGGGTTCCACTCTAATGCCTAGAACTCTTTTAGTCATGTATTTTTGACCTGGTTTACAGTTCCAAGCACAATTCCTTATTGTACAGCAGGCCTTGAATACAATCAGCAATCTGTTGGTTAACTCCATAACAGACATGATAATATTGTACATTCAGGTAAATTTTAACTAGTAGTACTGAATTCTACCTCACCGGTAATTGTAAAAGCTTTCTTCTAAATTGTATGTTGTGAATTTCAATATATGACATGGTTAAGTAAATATTTTGTGCTTTAACATCAACACATAAATAAAAGATTCTACTCGTGCAAATATAATTTTTAATTTTTAGTATTTGAGTCACTATTTACTATATTTTACACTACTGTGAATTGCAATGATCTCTGTACATAGCATACATTTGTTTAAATGTGCATATCCAGGCATTTAATGAGTAGAAATAGCCTAAATCTTATTAACTCTAGTGATTGCCCTCATAACCATTTCAATGTAAAATGGATGTGGCTGCCAAAATTTTATAATGTATGAAGTCTCTTTAGTTGCACAAAAAATAAAGTAACCCTGGAATGGCACATATTCCAAAATTCTGGTGGTTCATGAAGTGAAAAATTATGGGCTTGAGTTTTTATAAAATTTGAAAGGTCAAGAGGGTAAGCAGATGGCTAGCTGCAGAATTTATTGCACATTAAGCAATTGTTTTGACATGCCAGCCAAGTCCTGGAAGCTTATGAGACTGTAAAATGCAATGACCCTGCATTAGACTAAGGATTCAGCTCATGATACACATGAAATTTTAGAGATCACATCCATCACTAGTTTATTACCTGTCAGAAACTCACACTATTCAACACAATTAATATCCTGCACTGTAGTTTTTTACTATTGCTCTTTTCTTAACCTCTTTTTTTATCTTGATATTTTATTCATCATTTTTAATATTACTAAGTTCAGGATAATCAAGTGACAACTCAGCAATGCTGTATGATTTTCCAGTAACTTTCAGTACTCATAGTAATAAAATTTTATAAAGGATATAAAGAATTTAGATACTCAATCCCACATACTCTCCAATATACATGAGTAATTTCATTGTCATCAAAGCTTTTGAATGCATAGAACAGCAGTATTTTTCATAACTACATAAAATACTAAAGACAAATGTTCTCCCTTACAAATGTTAATCTGAAGAATATATTCTAGGATATTACAGTTTCAGAATGTTTCTCTCAATATTCTCTCAAATAAAAACAAACAAATTTATCACCCACAAATAAACACCTTACAGGCCTAAAGAAAAATTTTGGCAGGCTGCTTGTAATGTGAAGAAAATAAAATTTACGAGTATCTTATGAAATACCTTGCTATAGTACACTGTGTTGGATGATTTCATGAGATGATACCTAAAATCTTAATATTTATTCAGGGCCTGGGCTGAAGAAGGAATTTGTTCATTGGCATAATCTTAAGTATAAAATATGACCATTCGGTACTTCTAAGGTTTAAACTATTTGACACAGTAAATTTTAGAATTTTATTCAAATAACCATATTTCTATTAATATAATCTAGTAATTCAAATGCCTTATGATTTAAAATTAACAAATAGCCTAAACAATGGTCAATCTGTATGTTTATTGTACTGTCACTAATTTTTGCTATATTTAATTCTGTTTAATTAGGTAACACCAACATTTGAGAATATTTAATCGGGTAACCTTCAATAAAATACAGATGACATTTTAAAAAAAGAGTTTAAATAATAACATGTTTTAGAGAAAACAGCTCAAATGTCAAAACATTGTACATGAAAGATTATTTATTCCTGATATAAAACTTCATTCAGTGTCCTCCCTGTAGGGTTTACAATAACTGAGACCTTTGGCAAGATTTCAAGCTAAAGAAGGAATAGAATGTATGTCAAGTTTTTTCTCAGTATTTGGATGCTAGTTTAAACTATAATATTAAAAAGAATGTGTTTGTGTCTCCAATAAGTATTATATTTGAGAGTGGAGAGAGTTCTCTCAACATAAGCCCAGTATTTCAAGTCTACTGGAGTTCTGAGAAGTGAATATGTGGAAAATACTATGTCATCAAAAACTAAGTTTTAACCTTCTTCTAAATAAGAAGGTTGGGATTACACATCTCCTCTAAGCTAGTTCTGTGTAGGTTGACTACAGTACCAAGTACATTGTTAAAGAAACATATGATTGTAATCCTAATTCAGTTTATTTATGTGTATCATTCATAACATAATATCCTCCCTGGTTGATAATTAAATAAAATGAATATGTCAATTTTGTGTATACTTCAATCATTTCTCTTCTGAACTTTAATTCATGGTTGTTATTTTTATAATTGATCTCAAAATATTTTCTTACTACACTTACAAAATCTCTTAGAGTTACTGTAGAACATGTGTGTATGTCTCTCTCTCTCTCTGTGTATTTGTTTGTGTGTGTTTAATTTACAAAATTAAGGCAAATAATTGACAAGTGAGACCTTATAAAACTTAAAAACTTCCATAAAGCTAAGCAGACAATTAACCAATCAAAGAAGCTCATAGAATGGGAGAAAGTGTTTGTCAGCTGTACCTCTGAGAGAGAAATAATATTTAAATATACAAAGAAATCTAAAACAAATGGTTAAGGAAACAAATTGCCCAATTCAAATGGGCTAGAGCTCTAAACAGAGCGTTATAAATAGAAATAAAAATCATTAAGAATAGTTTCATTATCCTTAGAAATAAGTATGCTACAATTTTAAAACTTGGAGAGTTCATTTTAACCAGTCAGAATAGTTAAGATAAATAGAACAACTGAAATTAAGTGTTGGCAAAGTTGTGGGGAAAAGAGAACCCTCATTCACTGTTGGGAGGACTACAGTAGAGCATTTCCTTTGCAAATAAGTTGGAAGAATTGTCACAAAAAGCAAACTAAATCTTCAATATGATTCAATGGCCTCTGCCCAAAGCATTCACCTATACTCCACAGATACCTACTCAGCCAGCATTGTTCTTAGCTGTTCCCATTCATAATAGCTCAGAAATGTAAGCAACCTGAATGTTATTCAACAGAAGACTGGATAATGAAAATACAGTGCACTTACAAAACATAATATTCACTTCTAAAGAGAAATGAAATCAAGAACTTTCCTGGTGAATAGATAGACCTTTTAAGATGAAGAAATGTCACACATTTCTTTAATCTGGGCCTCTTAGCTCCCCAGTCTCATATATGTCCCCAGATTCCAGGGACGTACAAAGGCACCATGATGGATATGGGGAAGCATTTTGAGAGGGAGATAGCAGAATACAGGTTACATAAAGCAGGAACTGTAAAATGTGTTGGTACAACCACTGGGGAGGTAGGGAGATTAGCAAAGAAGGAGAAAGGAGGACAAGGAACAAATAACACCATAGTTATATGAAGAATCCTAAATGAACCAAATTGTATTCATTAAAGGAAGTAATATTATAACACATATATCAAAGTAAGCAATGCTGCGAACAAGAACCATAGACTAACAAAATTCCTAGTACCATTTACTGCCCCAGAAAAAAACTCCTTTTTTCCCTCCTCTTCTCTCCCACCCCCATCAACTCTCCCCCAGCCCCTCCCCCTTTAAATAGCTGTTCAGAGCATTCTGAATAACTAAACAAAGATTACAGATTACTGCTGCTTTGCTTTGTTTCATCTAAAACTTTGAATGTAAATCCCTAGTGTATTAAACACTTAGTGTATTAAACACACTTAGGACACAATACTCAGAATTTTCAAGCTAGATCTAAACTGAAGGCCTTCTTTCTGCAGTTATTTTCCATGGTTCTAGAAAAAGCTATGCAAGCATCAATAAAGAAAAACAAAAATGGACCTGTCTAACAAGGACACATATGAATCTCTATTGCAAAAGTGTATTAATTAGTGACACTCAAATATTGTTTCCAATCAAGAGCTTTCTTAGTATACTTAAGGCCTCACTCTACAGAAGAAAATTCAACCCTGGTCCTAGATATCTTCACATATTTCAGTGTAATGAGGTCATGGGCTTAAAGAAAATGTACCAGAATACCCTGCTAGACCAGCATAATCCCTTTTACTGCATTTTAAATCCTTGTGCCCACACTGAAGTGCTATTGTGTTTTTCTCATCAAATTACCTAGGAAAAGTAGAAAGTTTAAAATCTCTGGTATTTGTGGACATATTTCTTCTGTCAGTGGCATTGATTTTATAGGCTAATACTTTCAAAAAGTATGCTAGACAGCTGAAATTTAAACAAACATACGTTTTAAATATTTGCAGTAGTTGGTATATCTAATATCAGGCTAGAATGCAGGACTCTATAGGACTCCAAATGATTGTCACCATATCTTTACATTTTATGCCCAAATACCATTAGAAAGCAAGAGGAATAAAAATCAGAGGGCATGTGCTTATATATTTATGACAGCTATTGTCAACTTGATGAATTTTATGAATCCCCTAGAAGAGGAGTATTTATGAGGCCTTTGAGGGATTTTCTCAATTGATTATTTGAGGTAAGAGGTCTTCACCTAATGTGAGAAGCACATTCTCACTGACTGGGGCCCTGACAAAAGACAGGGAGAAAAAGAACAGAGCAGCAGCCTTCACATTCATAGGTCTCTTCTTCCTGACAATGGCAGCACTGTGATGTCTTGCCTTAAGCAAGAAGAGGTAACAGTGAGAAGGGGTGCTGAAAAATAGGCCTGTTTTGATAACCCTAATTTTGTAGAACGTGTGCGTTTTATCTGATTTGAATGAAAGGCATTGAAGATTTTAAATTCTTGAATCTGAAAACCTCGTGAATGTGTTAAGCAGAGATGATTGTTCCTTTCTGCAAGGAGCTTGGAGAACAAGAATATTAAGAGAAATGTGAAGACTGGAGAAGCGCCACACAGAATTTCAACTTTATCAGGAACTAGGCTTGAGACCATTCATGTGATATTCTGGGAAAGCATCTGCCTTCATTCTGCCCTTGTCCAAAAACCCGAACGAAACTAAATTTAACATGAATGCACTCGTGTGTTTGGCGAAGGAATTTCAAGGACTATATTCCGTCTGCCATGGCTGCTCCTCAGTGTTCTTATCCTGCAGTAAAAAAGAACAAATCCACATTGGGCTCTGCGAGGAAAGCTTCGTCAGCGTATTTAAACTTTAGGCAAGGAAAGTAACGACAACAAAGTATTTGTAGTTGATAAAGAGAGCCCTCACTCTCTTCCCAGATATTGAAAGTTGTGGTGATATGACACCACCAATCTAAGGCCTTGGTTTCTTACCCTATCATTGCGATCTAAGTATCTCATAAAAGCAACTTAAGGGAGAAACGGGGTCCTTTATTCATAGTTCCAGGGGAGAGTCATTCATGGTGGGGAAGTAATGGTAGCAGGAGCTTGAAGCAGCTGGCAGCATCACATTCACCATCAGGAAAAGGAAAAACAAATGCAAGTGGATTACTGCTTAGTCCCTTTTGTGCATCTACACAATTCTGGACCTTAAAGTGGGAATGTTGCCACTAACAGCGCATAGATCTTTCCACTTCAATGGAAGTCTTCAAAATAATCCCTCACAGGTATGTCCAAAAACCCATTTTCCAGTAGATTTTAGATTCTGTCAAATTGACCTTTAACAATATCAGTCTCTGAAAGAAAGAAAAACAATGATCCACTTTCAAAAGCGCCTTTATACAGATTAGATGAACAGAAAACACTGGACCACTACTACCATCTGTTAGTTTACCTACCTTCTTTCCCAAACTCTACTAATCTAGCTATTCCCTCCTCCCCAAATTAAAAGTTTAAAGTAGAAAACATGCAATGTTTCCTAACAAGGTCAGGTACCCGATAAGCTTTAAGATAAACAAGAGGTAAAGTACACAGATGAATTTACCTGTTAATTTTGCTGAAAAATAGCAAGCATAAATGGTTCAGGGAAAAGGAAGAACCAAATGATTGGTAAAATAATACCACAATTACTTAACTAATGAAAAAGTGGAAGAGACCTGTGCTTACAGTCATAAAAACAATTTTTTACACCAAATCAGCACTTTCCCTTGTCCTGACAAATACCTATCTTTGCTGATGGAGATGGGGAGTATTTGTTTCTCAATATCCTAACTTATAAAAGCGAAGCCTGAACTCAGAATGCCACAGAAGGGATTATTTGATCAAAAAACAACTGACTGCTTCTGTCTTGGCAAGCAGTTTGGGGATATAGCCACAAAGGCCTATGGAATGGCTTAATCCAAGCTGTCAGCAGAACTTGGCAGCATTGCACATATGGCAATTCTTTTGCGGACATGAAAGATACAAAATAGAGTTGGTTAGGCTCTTGTTCCATGATTTTAGATACCTTGTTGAGATAGGGCAATGTGTGACAGTTATGGGGGCCAAGAAATGAGACCTAAAATTCCCACTATGAGATTCTGTTTAGATGATAACTATCAATTGTAAAGGAGATCTCTGAATGTTAGGACCATGGAATATCTCCTGAGGAAATCTGCAGGCATGGAGTAGAGCTGGTTCAAGAGAGAGGCTTTTGCAGGCCAGAATATTTCTTTACAGGCCACAGACACAGGATTTGCTTTTTCAGTCTTTCTTTGGTCTATTTTTTCTTTCTATGATCCCTTTCGTTCCTTTGGGAATGAATAAGAATGTTCTCTTTGTACCATCATAAGTCAGAAAGAGGAAACTTCCATTTGAGAGAATTTAGAGAATTTCCTTGAGTCTCACAACTGTGTGTCTATACAGAATACATGTCAAAGTATACATGTAGAAGGCAAGAGACACTGTCCGGTATTGGCCTTTTCTATGCTGCCTTTTTGTGTACAGGATATCTGTAGTGCAATGCAAGCCAGGGGGGCTATCTATGGAGGTCCTGGCGGTTTTCCTATCTGTGTCTTCTGTCTCCCGGTCAGACACAGAAGGATTACAGAAACCTGCGCTTCAAAATCTGTCATATCATTTGGCGTAGTTTCAAGTTGGCCAGGGGTAGGTAGAATTATTGCATTAATGTTGTTGACTTGATGAAATCTAGAGTCATCTAGGAGGGATGGACAGTTTTGAGGGATATCATTGATACCCTTCTTAACTAGCATAGGCAGATTCACTCCAAATGTGAAAAATATCATTTTATGAGCAGAATCTTGAACAGAATAAAAAGGAGAAAGGGAACTAATCATCAGTGCTTATTGTTTTTGAATGTTGGTAAACTGTGACAAGCTAACTCAAGCCCCAGTCTAAGTGATGCCCATGCCAGAATAACCTTTATAATCTTGAACAATGAGTCAAAACAAACCCCTTCTTCCCTAAGTTCCTCTTGTCAGATATTTTATCATAGCAGTGGGAAATAACTAATATTATGATATAGCTGGAAAATGCCTATTTCACTTTAGAAATGAAGTCATGAAATAATTAAAACTAGAGGTAGAAGAGAAGGAAGTTATGAGTATAGTTTGTTCATCAGGAGATAAACATTAATCTAAGCTCTATGTTGTGGATGCGTTGACTACGGGCTCTATAAATGTAATTTATATGAACCATCAGTGTTCATTACATGGGTTAGTAAGCATCTCCTTCACCATCATGATTGTATTGACATAGATGAGATTTTTTTTTGTAAAAGTTTACATATAGGGACCCTCCTGAGGCCTGGGGACTTGCACTGGGGAGTATATCCCAGCTGAACAGCACATCCAGGGTCTGCCAGTAAGAAATAAACATCTGAACCCAGATGAAGCAGAAGAGAATGACCTTTAAAATAATTTCATGATAGAGGACCTCAAAAAGAATATGAGAACATCCCTTAAAGAAATGTGTAGGAGTGAACCCCACAAAGCTATCCACCCAACAGGGTGGGGTCAAGGTAGATAAAAGGAAGTGAAAGGAAAAGGGGCTTCCCTTTTTCTCCTGGAAGCCAGCCATGCTTCTAACTCCTGGTCTGTGCGACTCTCTCTCTCTCTCTCTCTCTCTCTCTCTCTCTCTCTCTCTCTCTCTCTCTCTGATAAATAAATATATTGTTTTCCCTATATAGCCTCGAGTATCTTTATATCTGGTGTCACGGAAGTGGTTTGGAATTACAGCCCACGCCTTGGAAACCACCTGAAATCAGCATCCCGAGGTGAGTGCTAATTGTCACTTCAGCAGTGCTCGCTCCCGCCATGGCAGCTACAGAAATGGAAGACAAAACAAACAAAAAATTACAAGAAATCAACAAATATCTTGAAGAAAGTCAAGAAAAAGCAAACAAACAGATGAAGGAAAATAATTCAAACAGTCCAAGACATGAAAACTGAAATTGAGACAATAAAGAAAACACAAACTGAGGGAATTCTGGAAACAGAAAAGCTGAGTATATGTTCAGGAACTACAGATGCAAACAAAACCAACAGAATACAAGAGATGGAAGAGAGAATCTCAGGAGTTGAAGATATACTAGGAGAAATAGATTCATTGACCAAAGAAAATCTTAAATCCAACAAATAACTAACACAAAATATTCTGGAAATATGGGACACCATAACAAGACCAATCATAAGAATAATAGGTATAGAAGAAAGTGAAGAAATCCAAGTCAAAGGTGCAGAAAATATATTCAACAAAATCATAGAAGAAAACATTTCCAATCTAAAGAAAGGCATGCCAATGAAAATACAGGAAGCTTACAGAACACCAAATAGAGTAGACCACAAAAAATCCCCTCATTGCATAATAATCAAAACTCCAAACATACAGAATAAAGAAAGAATATTTAGAACAGCAAAGGAAAATCCCAAGCAACATATAAAGGCAAACCTATCAGAATTACACCAGATTTCTCCATGGAAACTTTGCAAGTAAGAACCATGGATGCCAGCCCAAACTTCAGTCACTATAGATGGAGAAAACAAGATATTCCATTACAACAACTAGATTTAAATTGTACATACACAGTAATGCTGACCTACCAAAAATTCTTGAAATACAACTCAAACCCAAAGAAGTTAACTACATTAACAAAAATATAAGCAATATATAATCCTACTTTACCAGCAACCAAAAAAACAAAAAAAAACAGAAAGAAAAAAAGAAAAAAACTTGGCGGGGGGGGTGCAGAATCTACACACAATACCACTACCATCACCAAATCCAAAACAAACAAGAATTAACCATCAATAATAATTAATATCCCTCAATATTTTAAATAGCCTATAAAGTATATGGATAAGAGAATGGATACAAATACAGAATCCATTCTTCTGCAGCATGCAAGAAATAAACCTCAACATCAAGAACAGAGTTTACGTCAGAGTAAAGGGTAGGAAAAGATTTTCCAATCAAATGGACCCAAGATATAAGTGGGGGTAGTAAACCTAATATCTAACAAATTAGATTTAAACTAAAAACATTCTAAAACTATATAAAGATAATAATGGGCTGCAAAAGAAATCAGAGAAAAATCACCCTTTAAAATTGCCACAAGCTACATAAAATATCTTGGGGTAATGCTAACAAAACAAGTGAAAGACCTGTATAGCAAGAACTTTGAGTCTTTAAAGAAAGAAATTTATGAAGATACCACAAAATGGAAAGATTCTACATGCTGTTGGATAGGTAGGATCAAAGTAGTAAAAATGATAATCTTGTCAAAAGCAATCTACAGATTCAATGCATTCCCCCATCAAAATCCCAACACAATTCTTGAAAAAACAATAATCAACATTATATGGAAAAGCAAAAGATCCAGGATACTCAAAACATCCCTGTACGAGAAAGGAAAGTTCAGAGGCATTACCATCCCTGATTTCAAGCTGCATTATAGAGCTATAGTCCTTAAAACAGGTTGTAACTGGCAAAAAGAAATTCAAGTAGACCAGTGGAATCAATTTGAAGACTGTGATATAGACCCACAAAACTCGAACACCTTATTTTTGACAAAAACTAAAATTATACAGTGGAAAAAGAAAGCTGCAGATAGATCTTAACTATGGCCATGCACATAACTTAAGTCCAAATAGATCAAAGACCTCAACATAAATCCAGCCACACTGAACATCTTAGAAGAGAAAGTACCCTCAAAGGAATTGGCACAGGAGCCTGCTTCCTGAACATAACACCAGTAGCATAGACACGGAGATTGACAATTAATAAATGGGACATCCTGAAGCTGAGAAGCTTCTGTAAGGCAAAGGATACAGTCAAGAAGACAAAAAGACAGTCCACAGAATGGGAAAAGATATTCACCAATCCGACTTCTGACAGAGAACTGATTTCCAGTATATACATAAACCTAAGAAGCTTGTCACCAAAATATGAAATAATCCAATTAAAAAGTGGGGTTTACCCATCTTGAGTGAGGTAACCCAGACACAAAAAGACAACCATGGTGTGTACTCACTCATATATGGATTTTAGATATGGATCGTGGGAGTGTCAGCCAGTGAGTCTGGGAAACAGGGAGGTTCCCAAGAGAGATGCATGATACCCTAGAGAAGTGGAATGAGGCAAGATCTCCTGTGAAGATTGGGAAAATCGGGGGAGGGGAGAACGAACCATGAAAAAGAGAGGGGGAGAAGAAGGCATGGGGGAACAGGAAGGTTGAGTCGAGGTAAGAATAGAGGAGAGAAGGATGAGATATACCATAATAAATTGAGTCATTATAGGCTTGAGGAGAGAGCTGACACTAGTGAGCTCTCCAGAGATCCACAAGGATAACACTAACTGGCAAGCTAAGCAATAGTGGAGAGACTACATTAATAGCTCCTACTTTATGATAAGGTTGATGACTACCCTATATGCCATGCTAGAACCTTCATCCAGTGACTGATGGAAGCAGAGACAGATACTCACAGCTAAACATTAAACTGAACTCCTGGAACCTAGTGACTGAGATGGAGGCGTGATGAGCAAAGGGGTCAAGACCATGAAGGTGAAACACACAAAGACATCTGACCAAATAAGGGGGAGCTCTTGAATCCCAAAATGATGGCTGAGTGGCCAACAGAGGACTGATCCAGACTCCATGAATGCAGTGTCAGTGAGGAGGCCACAGAAATCAGTGGGGTCTTGGGTAGTAGAACAGTGTTCACCATGGTGTATGAATGTTTTTGGGAACCCATTAAAAATAGAGGGAAACTCTCTCAGCCTGGACACATGGGGAAGAGCCTAGGTCCTGACAAGGATGAAATGACAGACTATGGAGATCTCCCCAAGGAGAGCCTCACCCTTCCTGGGGATTGAAGTGGGGATGGGGTGAGGGGATGGGAGGACTGGTGGAGGGATGGGAGAGGGAGCTGGGATTGACTTGTGAAGCATTAATGTTTCTAATTTAAATAAAAACGTATATTGAGGAAAATAGTGGAGTTTACACAATTAAATAGAGAATTCTCAATAGGAATCAATAATGTCTGAAAGTCACTTAAAGTGGTCATCATCATTAGCCATCAGAGAAATGTAAATCAAAATAACTCTGAGATACAATCTTATTACTGTTAGAATGGCTAAAATCACAAACACCAATGGCAGTTTGTGCTGGAAATGATGTGGAGAAAGGAGAACACTCCTGCACTGCTGATGGGAGTGCCAACTCATGCTGCCACTTTGGAAATCAGTATGGTGATTCCTCAGGAAAATGGGAATCAGTCTACCAAGAGATCCAGAAATTCCACTCTAAGGCATATACCCAAAAGATGCACATTCATACACCAAGGATTTCTGTTCAACTATGTTCATAGCAGCATTATTTGTAATAGCCAGAACCTAGAAGCAACCTAGATGCTCCTCAACTGAATAGTGGATAAAGAAAACATGGTACTTTTATACAATGGAGTACTACTCAGCAGAAAATACACAATGGAATCTTGAAATTTGCAGGCAATTGGATGGAACTAGAATAAACACTCCCAAGGGAGGTAATCCAGTCACAAAAAGACAAGCATGGTATGTACTCATATATGGATTTTAGACACAGAGCAAAGAATTATCAGCCTACAGTTCATACTGCCATGGAAACTAGGAAACAATGAGGACTGTAAGAGAGACATACCTGATCCTCCAGAGAGGGGAAAGGAACAAGATCTCCTGTGCTAATTGAGAGCATGAGTGAGAGGCGAGGGAATTAGGAGAAAGAGAAGGGGAGAAGAGGAATAGAGAGGAAGATATGAGGGAATGGAAAGATTAAGTCAGGGGAAGAATAGAGGAGAGCAAGAAAGAGATACCATAATATGGGAAGCCATAATAGGTTTAAAGATAAATTTGGCAGTACGGAAATGTCCAGATATCTACAAGGATGACCCCAACTAGAAATCTAAACAATAATGGAGAGGCTACTTTATATGCCTTTCCCCAATAATGAGATTGATGATTACCTTATATGCTATTCTAGAGCCTTTATCCAGTAACTGATGGAAGCAGAAGCAGAAACTCACAGCTAAACACTGAGCTGTACTCCTGGAATCCACTTGCAGAAAGGGAGGAGTGATGAGTGCAGGAGTCAAAGACCAGGCTGGAGAAACCCACAGAAAACAGCTGAACTGAACAAGGCAGAACTCATGGACCTCAGACTGATAGCTGGGAAACCATATATGACTGATTCAGACTCCCTGAATGTGAGTGTCAGTTAGGAGGCCTGGGACATCTATGGGGCCTCTGTTAGTGAATTGCATTTATCCATAATACATGAATGAACTTTGGGAGCCCATTCCACATAGAGGGATATCTCTGCTAGACACACGGGAGTGGGCCTATGCCCTGCTCCAAATGATATGACAAAATTTGAAGATCCTTCATGGAAGGCCTCACCCTACCTGGGGAACAGAAAGGGAAAGGGATAGGTTTGTTGGTTGGGGGCAGGGGAGAGGGAAGGGAGTGGGAACTGGGATTGACATGTAAAAGTACCTTATTTTTAATTTAAATTAAAAAACAAATAAAAATCACAAGCAAACATAAAATTGTGTATGTACTGCTGAGTAGAATGTTTGTTCTTGGAATATCATGTAGAAATCTCTTTAGTTCATTTGTTACATGTGTTACTTAATTCTAATATTTCTGTTTATTTTTTATTCAAATAGCCTGTCTTTTGGAAAACTACCTAACTACTCAGTGTTAGTGAAATCATGTTTATTGGTGGAGAGTCTATTACTTATATTTAATTAATCTAGCATAAACTCTAAAAGAAATCTATAAACTTTTGTCCCTTGACCCACAGATAAGTGTGGTCTTGATGATGGCTTTCTAATCAAGGAAACTTCTCTTTACAGCAGATAGAGTTTACTACAGAAAATATCAAAGTGCAGTGTTGGGGAACCCAGTCCCATTTGTTCTATAAGACATCCCTTCATCTAAAGCATGGGACAATTCTGAAGAAAGGGAATAAGAATTAAAGAGTCAGAACATCATGAACTTTGCTATGAGATTGTGTCTCCTACTAATATCAGAAGTTCTACCCATAAAGTCTCAGCAATATAATTGCCCAAATATTAGTTGAACAAGGACTAAGCCACAGATAGGCTAAACTGATTGAGAGAAAGCCTATGGACCTTGACATCAGACCTCAAACAAAGAGCTATGCGTGACAAGAGAGACAGGATAAAACAAAAATGGTCATGCTCAGCTAAAGAAACGGTCAGCTGGGGAAACAGGAAGCCCACAGAATGGGAGAGGATCTTTGTCAGATATACATATATAAAACCGAAATAATATAACCGAACAAATGAGACCTTCAAGAAGTGGATCTGACACATAACAGAGAATTCATAAAATAATAAAAAGACCAAGAAATATTTGAAATAATGTTCATCATTCCTAGAAATTAGGAAATTGCTGGCTACATATACAAGTTGAAAAGTATAAATTTGATAGTCTCAATGCCTAAATATTTCACTTCATGAAATTTTCACTACTAAATACTTTCTCTATAATTGGCCCATAGAAATGCATGACAGATTTCGTAAATTGGATAATTAAACTCTTCCAAATAAAGAAGTCATATCTATGGTAAGAAGGTTTTTGCCAAGGAATCTTTAAAATATAAACATCTGTGCCTGTACATACTGAACTACAATAATAAATTTTCCATGAATATAAATTTGATCATGCCATACCTTTTCTTCCTAATCAACCTAGTTCAGTGAAATTTTCTCAGTAAATAATATTTCACTGATTTACATAAAACAAAAGAAATATATTATCTTTTCTAACAATAGACAATAAATAAATCTTCTGCCATATAAATGGGAAGTGTGCCATCTTCTTCCTCAGCATAAAACAGTGCACTAAATTTATGTAAGGAACCTTCCTTGGTAGCTATGAGACAAGCAGAATGTCATAAGTGTTAAACTGAGAGTTAGTGGTTAGCAATGCTGTTGGTATACACCTGCAGTTAAGCTTAGAGCCTTTGCTACTGAACAGCTGAGGTTAATACATTGATGGCACACATTATGAAAAATTATGGGAGTGCTACAGAAAGCTAGGCATGAGTAAAATTTTAAGACTTTCCTATAACTAAAGGACACTAAGATTAAAATAACATGACTTTAGGATAACATCAGCTACTAACAGGAAAAATGCTTTGTATCAAATTACTGTTTATGATTATCTAATTATATAACATGCTTATATAAGGAATATTAGATGTCCCATCTATTTTTTATAGTGAAGTGGGGAAGTTTGTTTTTATTTTTGCTAAAAAGGAAAATATAAAAGAAATTATAATCGTTATATATTATGAAACATACTTTCAATTTGTGTGAATAAAACTCTATGTTTATAAAATACCAAAGCTGTTTAAAGAAAGCCATATGGACATTCTGTCAGTATTTATACAGCAACATATAATATGAGATAGGTGTTCTAAATCTATCAAGGAACAAAACTGTAAAATTTTATATAATTTATAACTGGTGATAAAACTTTAAGATTATTCTTTCTTGTTTGTAGTCATTATTTTGTCTATATATTGATCCTAACAGTGGATTAAAGGAATAGTTGGACTCGTGGATCATAAACAGAGAAATAATTCATTTTGATGTGAGAAAGCTTGCCTTATGTTTGAAACTCTGAATCTGCTGTGGTTTTAATCAAATATTTTTATTAGTCTTGAGAATTTCATACAATGTACTTTGATTATATTTACCCCTTAAGCTTTATTAAGTCTACCTCACAGTTAAAATAATTTATAAACATCAATTTTAAAATGACTATAGTACACATGAATTTTTTTCATTTGTTTGAAAAGGTTATATTTTATTTGATTTTATTTCATTTTTTTGGTTTTTTAAGACAGAGTTTCTCTGTATTGTTTTGGAGGCTATCGGTCCAGCCCGGCCTCGAACTCACAGAGATCTGCCTGCCTCTGCCTCCCGAATGCTGGGATTAAAGGCGTGCACCACCACCACCCGGCGAAAAGGTCATATTTTAGTACTATACATACGTCATTTATCTTGGCCACTCCTAAAATTCGTGAGTTCTCATACTTTCATTATTACATATTTCTAAAGTTATATACACATGTAAATTCATTAATGGAACCTATTTATATTTATTTAGTGTCAGTCCTACGTATATGATTCAGGATTAACCATTTGGGATTTGATAACCTATCTGGGAGATAGTCCTTGAAAAAGACCAATTATCCTCCTTTAGGTGTCATTAATGGCCTGTATTTCATGTAATGGTGGAGTCTTGTGCTACTTCCCTATTCCATATTTGCAGGTCAGGTTTTGTTGTCATTTTTAGCTATTGAGATTTCATGGGGATAGCTTCCCTACAGTATTTAAAAGACATGCTCTCACAGAAGACTTCCTGGTTTATTGGTTATTATAATCTCACTGTCCCTCTTCCATGACATACCCAGAGCCTTATAAGTAAGGTGGTTGAGATATAGACAAACCAGGTGGCCTGAGCACACCACAGTAAGTTGTTCTGTGAGTTTTGAGCAGTTGTGGCTTTCTTAAATAGTCTCTACTACAAAAGGAACTTCTTTATGATGGGTGAGGGAAACTCTTATCTGTGGTTATAAAGGCATATATTTATTTATTTATTCATTTATTTTTATTTTTCACTTCTTTTTTTAATTACCTTAGAAACAAGCTTGCTTCACATGTATATCCCAGTTACCTGTCCCTCCCCTCCTCCCACGTCCCCAACAACACCCCAAACCCCACCCCATCTCTCCTCCAACACCAGAGAGGCTAAGGCCCTCCATGGTGGATATCCAAAGTCTGTCGTAACATCCAGGGCAGGGCCTAGGCCCTCCCCCATGTGTCCAGGCTGAGAGAACATCTCTCCATATGGAATTGGCTCCCAAAATCCATTCATATGCCAGTGACAATTACTGATCTACTACCCGAAACCCCATAGATTGCAGAGGTCTTCTCACTGACACCCATGTTTCAGGGATCTACAACAGTCCCATGCTGGCCCAGCCATCAGTCTGGGATCCATATCCCACTTGTTCAGTTCAGCAGTTTCTGTGGGTTTCACCAGCCCAGGCTTGACCCTTTTGGTCATCAGTGCTCCCTGTATGCAACTGGGTTCCAGGAGTTCAGGTCAGTGTTTAACTGTGGGTATCTGCCTCTGCTTCCATCAACAACTGGATGAAGGCTCTAGGATAGCATTTAAGATAGTGAACAATTTCATTATCGGGGACGGGCATATAAGGTACCTTTCCACTATTGGTTAGATTGCCAGCTGGTGTCATTCTTGTAGCAATCTGGAAATCTCACTCCTCAAACCTATGATGGCTCCATCTATTATGGAATCTCTCAAACTGCTCTCCTCTATTCTTCCCCAGACTCAATCGTCCTGTTTCCCCATGTCCTACTATCCCCTCCTTTTCTCCCAGTCTTTCTCCCAGCTCCACCTCCCCTCCCCAAATGCTCCTAATCTACTCAGCAGATTCTGTCTGTCCCATTTCCCTTCTTCAGCGTACCATACATATTTTTCTTAGCATCCTTCCTGTTTCCCAGATTCTCTGGCGATGGGATTGTAGGCTGGCAATCACCAGCTCCATGTCTAAAATCCATATATGAGGGAGTATATACTATTTTTGCTTTTTTGTGACTGGGTTACCTCACTTAAGATGATTTCATCAGTGCCAACAATTTCCCTGTGAGTTTCAAGATTCCATTGATTTTTCCCATTGAGTAGATCTCCTTTGTGTAAATGTACCACATTTTCTTTATCCACTCTTCAGTTGAGGGGCATCTAGGTTGCTTCCAGGTTCTGGCTATTAAAAATAATGCTGCTATGAACATGTCCTTATTGTATGAATGTGTATATTTTGGGTATATGGCTAAGGATGGAATTGTTAGATCTTGTGGTAGACTGATTCCCATTTTCCTGAAGAATCTCCATACTGATTTTCAAAGTGACTGTATGAGTTGGCACTCTCACCAGCAGTGGAGGAGTGTCCCCCCCTTCTCCACATCCTCTCCAGCATAAACTGTCACTGGTGTTTTTGATTTTAGTCATTCTTACTGTTATAAGATGGCATCTCAGAGTTATTTTGATTTGCATTTCCCTTGTAGCTAAGGATGTTGAGTACTTACTTGAGTGTCTATCAGCCATTTTAGACTTCTCTATTGAGGATTCTCCATTTAGTTCTATACCCCATTTTTAATTGGATTGTTTGGTGTTTGGGAGACTCACTTCTTGAGTTCTTTGCAAATTTTAGAGATCACCCCTCTGTCAGATGTAGGGTTGGTGAATACCTTTTCTTATTCTGTAGGCTGTTGTTTTGTCTTGCTGACTGTGTCCATTGCCTTACAGAAGCTTCTCAGTTTCAGGAGGTCCCATTTCTTGTGTCTCTGCTACTGGTGTTATGTTCAAGAAGCAGGCTTCTGCACCAATTCATTCAAAGTCACTTCACGTTTTCTCTTCTAAGATGTTCGGTGTGGCTGGATTTATGTCGTTGTCTGATCCATTTGAACTTGAGTTTTGGGCATGGTGATAGATATGGATTTCTCTGCAGTCTTATACGTGACGACATCCAGTTATGCCAGCACCATTTGTTCAAGAGGCTGGTTTTTTTCATTGTATATTTTTAGCTTCTTTGTCAAAGATTGGGTGTTCATAGGTGTGTGGGTTAATATCTGGGTTTTCAGTTTGATTCTGTTGTTCTACCCATCTATTTTTGTACCAATACTAAACAGATTTCAGGACTATAGATCTAGAGTAGAGCTTGAAGTCAGGGATGATGGTACCTCCTGATGTTCTTTTATTGTACAGGGATGCTTTGACTATCCTAGGGCTTTTGTTTTTCCATATTAAGTTGAGAATTGTCCTTTCAAGGTCTGAGAAGAATTGTGCTGTGATTTTGATAGGGATTGCATTGAATCTGTAGATTGCTTTTGGTAAGATTGCCTTTGTATTTGGGGCATAGATGTTCAGAATTGAGACTTCATTCTGAAGTATTTCTCCTTTGATGAATATGAAATGACATTTTTCATCTCTTTTGATTAATTTTAGTTTGAAATCTAATTTGTTAGATATTAAGATAGCTATACCCATTGGCTTCTTAGGCCTATTTGCTTGGAAAATCTTTTCCCAACTTTGACTTGAGGTAACATCTGTCTTTGAAGGTGAGGTATGTGTCTTGTATGAATCAGATGGATGGATTCTCTCTTTCTATTCATTCTGTTAGCCTGTGTCTTTTTTATAGGTGAGTTAAGACCATTGATATTGAGTAATATTAATTACTGTTTATTGTTGATTCTTATTTGTTTTGGATTTGTTTTTGGTGGTGATATTGTGCGTGAGTTTTTCCCCTATTTCTGGCTTTTGGTAAAGTGAAATTATCTATTGCCTATGTTTTTGTGAATGTAGTTAACTTCCTTGGGTTGGAGTTTTTCTTCTAGAACTTTCTGTAGGGCTAGATTTGTGGATATGTATTGGGTAAATCTGGTTTTGTCATGGAATATCTTGTGGTCTCCATCTATAGTGATTGAGAGTTTTGCTGGGTGAATGTAGTCTGGGCTGGAATCTGTGGTCTCTTAGTGCTTGTAGAACATCTATCCAGGACCTTCTCGCTTTCAGAGTTTCCTTAGAGAAGTCAGGCGTAATTCTGTTAGATCTGCCTTTATATGCTACTTGAGCTTTTTCTTTTGCTGCTCTTAATCTTCTTTATTTATTCTGTATGCTTGATGTTTTGATTATTATGTTGTGAGGGGACATTTTTGGGGGTCCACTCTTTTTGCTGTTTTGTAAGCTCCTTGTATTTCATTGGCATGTCCTTCTTCAGACTGGGGAAGTTTTCCTCTATGATTTTGTTGAATATATTTTCTGCACCTTTGAGTTGAATTTCTTCACCGTCTTCTATACCTATTATTCTTAGGTTTGGTATTTTCCTGGTATCCCATATTTCCTAGATATTTTGTGTTAAGGTTTTGTTGGAATTCAGTTTTTTTTTTTGGTCAATGAATCTATTTCCTCTAGTTTATCTTCCATGCATGTTATTCTGTCTTCCATATCTTATATTTTGTTGGTTATTCTTGCATCTGTAGTTTCTGATCATTTACTCAGCTTTTCTATTTCCAGTGTTCCCTCATTTTGTGTTTTCTTTATTGTTTATTTTTCAGTATTCAGATCTTAAGCTGTTTGAATCATTTCCTTCAACTGTTTGATTGTTTTTTATTTTCTTGGCTTTCCTTGCTTTCTTTAAGAAATTTATTGATTTCTTTCATTTTTTTTGTTTGTTTTTTTCTTCCGTTTCTTTAAGGAATTTTCTCATATCATCTTTGAGGCCTCTATAATTTTCATGAGGTGGTTTTTAAGGTCATTCTATTCTGTTTCAGTTTCATTGGGATGTTCATGTCTTGTTTGTGTAGAGTCCCTAGACTCTGTTGATGTCACATGAAGTTTTCTGTTGTTTGGGCTATTCTTATATAGTAGTCTTCCCATCTTTTCTTTCAGTGGGTATAGGTGGGGTCTCTCCCTCTCCTAGTGAGTATGGGGTCTAGGCTCATCCTCTCCTCTCTCTCTCTCTCTCTCTCTCTCTCTCTCTCTCTCTCTCCCTCTCTCTCCCTCTCTCCCCCTCTCTCTTTGAATGGAGGAGGAAGACTGAAATGGCAGCTGATGATGTTGGCTCCTTATTACTGCCTCCAGGTCCTTCTGGGGGATTCAGTGGCAGGAAGAGTCTGAGTACCAGACTGCTAGAGGGGCAAGACCAGAATGGTGGCCACTGATGCTGAACTCTTTGTTCTGCCTCCAGGTCCCATTGTGGGAATAGATGGCAGGAAAAGGTCTGGTGGCCACAGGTCAGGGAACTTGAAGAGGGGGAGATGGGCTAGAAGTGAATATATTTAGAAAGCACTTAAAATTATACTGATTTAGGGAAGTCGCAGCAATAGTTTCATTCTAAGTTCCATAGATTCACCAGTCAATGCCAGTTGGCTACAGACCATCATGAATTTCCATCCTACTGAGTGGGCTTTTGGCTACACTCATTATGAAAGTGGCACTATTTCACCTTTCAGAATATACTGTTGTCTGTGTCATTGTTGTGGTTGGTACACTTCATAGCTGGATAGAATCACTGATAGCGTTTTCTCCCTGGGCAACTTTCATAGCTTCTTCTGTTGTTGTAGGAGCTAAATACTCATTTATCATTGATAAAATTGAGATAACGTTGACCCATTCCTTATGCTTTCGGTAGTAAGGCATGTATTGCATCCATGAATCAAATGATTAATGGCTAAAAACAAAGGCATTGAGAATAGAGAACTAGGAAGGACTCATGATATTCCTAGTATTGATAAGCAATGAATTCTGTTTAGATAAGGCATTATTTGTGTAGTAGAGAAAAACTGTCTGATAAAGCCATACAGGTGTTTGCCCATTTCTTCTGTCTACTCTCTGACATAAAAGGCATTGATACAGGATTTATTACTTAACATCATCAATTAAAGTAGGTTCTTTTAGCCTATTGTTACAAAATTTTAAAACACATGATCTTATATCAAAGAGCATATTGTTTGTATGTACATTCTTTATTTCAGTTTTATTAGTTTAATACTTTTCTATTCCAATGACCTGGAATATGTGAGGTGATTTCAGAGCATGTACTCAACTAATGTTTGTGAAACATCAATTTATGAGTTAAATAAGAAAATTTGAGATAGACTTCATGATATAATGCACATTTCAAATGTTATATAAATATGTATTCTTACATGAAATGCAGATTAACTATAAAAGTGCATTTTGGACTTATGTATGTAATAATAATTCTAATGAATTTGCATAGGTAGAAAGATCTAAGAATGACAGCTTGCTTGGTTCCCTTGGTCTTTGTTTTTGAGGCTTGCACTTGATATTTTAATTGAAATCAAATACTGCATAAGTAACACTTAACCCAAAAACTTGAAAGAATGCAGGGTGGGGCATATGGGAGGGAATGAATAGAGGAAATGGAAGGGGTAAGCATCATAATTATATTGTGATTTAAACAATAAAAAACAACCTGCATGCATTTATTTTTTAACAAAATTGCCATTTAAAGTTATATATTTCAACACTGTTTTAAACCATATGAGTTTATGTTAGATATATTAAAATCATCTCTTTTACAATATGAAAAATAGTGACTTTTTATCTCCATATTTCTTCTGGGTATGTTTACTATTAATCTTTTTCCAACTAATTCTGCCCACTAATTCTCCAGACATTGATGAGTGGAGCACTATAAGCCATAATTCCCCCAGAAATTCAGAGTTAAACAGCAGGTGAGTGGAGGTTGTGAAACTTATATTTAATTTCCTTCTAAAGGTTAAATAGGTTTCAAAGCAATATTGATATATTGGCAGGGAAATTAATAACAAACTAATAAGAATGGATGATTATGAAATAACAAGAAAAGAAACCTTAAAAGCAATGATTGATCCAGAATCCTTTGTATATGTAGGAAAGCCTTTAGCAAGCATGTCATAGATTCCTGAGAGGACCATGCTGAGAGATTCCTGATAATAATTACATCAAGGTAATGAGTTTGCTGTACGATGCTTCCCAACAATGTAGGTCGAATACCCCCTTAGCACTGCCTACTTGGGAATGTTTGATGTATGCCAATTAGTAGAGAACATCTTAGTGGTAATACCAATTATTCACAGGGAATAAAGAAGCAATTTTGGTATTAGCCTTAGTTACCCACTTAGTTACTCATCAAACACTTCTTAAAACATTGGATTTAATCATGCGAAGTTTTGAAGACTTTTCGAACTTTGCTTGATAAGTAAAATGACTAAATGTATTTCTTTCAAAATGAATATTTCCTGATTATTTATAAAATCACAAATAGAACAAAGTCTGAAGAAGAAAAGAAGTATGATTTCATTTAGAGCAAAAATTTGCTAAAATTTATTACCTATAGAATTTGACATGGTGTCACTTTCATCTGATCCTAGCACTGGGGAGGTTGAGGCAAGAGGATCACTTGTCTTAAGTCAGAATTAGCTACCTAGTGAGATCCTGTGTGAAAAGAAGCAAAGAGAGAAGTGGCAAAATTTAGAGCAGTGGTTTTTAACCTGTGCATCATCACCGAGACCATCAAAAACACAGATATTTACATCATGATTCACAGCAATAAGTAGCAAATTTACAGTTATGAATTAGCAACAAAAATAATTTTATGGTTGGGAATTACCAGAACAAAAGTAATTGTATTAAAGAGTCACAGCATTAGGGAGTTTGATAACCACAGATTTACAAGAGAGGATGAATGCCATTAAAAATTATTTCTTAACTTATAATAATTATGTCACATATTTTCATTAAATTAATATAACAAATAATATAAATAAAATATTAAAGGTTTTTTAAAAAGAATTCTTAATTATAAGCTGTTTATGTATTATAAAATGATTGTCATTGAACTGGTAATATTATTCTGGTGTAAATGTACGATTTTGAAATGTATATGCATTTTGGTTAGATTTATTATGTTATTATGTTACCTACTTTTTGTCTGTTTTTTTGTTTTGTTTTGTTTTGTTTTTGTTGGTTTTGGTTTTTCAAGACAGAGTTTCTCTGTGGCTTTGGATGCTGTTCTTGAACTAGCTCTTGTATACCAGGCAGGTCTCAAACTCACAGAGATCTGCCTGCCTCTGCCTCCTGAGTGCTGGGATTAAAGGCATGTGTCACCACTGCCAGACTTGTCTGGTAATTTTTATGGGAGTAAAATAATGGCTCTGTAAAGTAGTCTGCTTTGTATATTTACATTTAAAATTTAAAATTAGTTGAGACTGTTTTTACAATAAGCTTACATTATACATAGATAATATAACAATGATAATTGAAAGAAGAGATTATTTTCAGGTATATTAAAAAACATACTCATATCTAGTAAAATTGAACAACCAAATTGTGACAAATAGATAAGGTAGTTGAAAGCTCCCTGAGGCAATATTTGGTTATGGGTGGATGGATGCATTTGGCCTTAAATTTTATGTCTCAAAAGGAAAAAATAAGATCAACATAAATTCTCCTCCATGTCAGATCACAAAAACAAAAACAACATGAATGGCTAACACAGCATGTCTTTCACCAAATCTATTAGTTCTATAGATGAGTTCCCTAATGAGAACTGCCTACACAAAGCCACAGGACACAGAAATTATAGAACAATTATAAACTCTGCCAGTGAATTTAACATATTTAAAAAAAGACCTGAACACTTCATTGAACTCATAGAGAAGGAAAAAAACACCTGAGTGATGACCAAGGAAAATAAGAATATTCCCCAATATAAAGTCACAAATTGAGTTTTGGATTTACAAAGTGAATGCAGTAAAGAGGTATAAATATTAAAGATAACACAAACTGAAATGAACATATAGTTGAAAAACTCAATTTAAAAACTCTCAGAAAAGCCTTAGAAGTAGAATGAATCAAATGTGTGAGAGAGACAGAGAGAGAGAGAGACAGAGAGACAGAGGGACAGAGACAGAGAGACAGAGACAGAGAAAGAGAGACAGAGACAGAGACAGAGGGGGAGAGAGAGACTTTATGACTTGAAGATAAATTACTTGATCTATACTAAATAATTAGCACTATCAAATGTGGCAATTTCCAAACTATGTCCTAAAAGTTCCCCAGCTTCTGGACAGGGAATTTCATCTTGGTGTTTGTACTGTATCAGTTGAGTCACTTGACCCCTTAATACAACAACTCTCTTTTCTTTCTGTGAGTTCAGTGATAGACATTATAAAATGATGGAATGGTGTCACACATCCTCAGTTCAACTGAACTGCAACATAGTTTTCTTAGTTAAACGTTTATATTTGAATACTAAAAGTATGAAAACTATCAGGAACAGTGACAACAGTCCTCTAAAACAGTACTTGCCACATCACTTTCTCCATGAATCTTTTTTTTTTTTTTTGGTTTTTCGAGACAGGATTTCTCTGTATTGTTTTGGAGCCTGTCCTGGAACTCACTCGGTAGACCAGGCTTGGTCTCGAACTCACAGAGATCCACCTGCCTCTGCCTCACAAGTGCTGGGATTAAAGGCATGCGCCACCACCACCCGGCTCTCCATGAATCTTTAAGATGTTGTTAATAGAAGAGTGGACCCTCCTTTTGAAGTTAGACCACACCCTGTGTTAAAACAGTCTAATTGCGAATGTTTTTCTTATACCAATGGCATTAAGCTTAAGTAGTTTTATTGAGTTGTTTTAACACTCTCATGTAGGTTTATTTGTAAGTTTGAGAAACCAGAGTGTTTGCCTATCACTTTTATACAAGTGTTTTAATTAAGTAGTGTAAAGATTACTTGTCCATGTGTAAGTCATTTTTAAAATCTACCACTAATGCTATGAGAGGAAATATGAAAGAGAAAATCATATCTAAATTCATCTATCCCTTGAAGGACAAATTTCTCCATCTTATTTTATGGAAGTAGTCCAATATAATCTTCTTGCCAGGCAATGCTTTATAAATCCTACCTAAGGGAATTTTGCCACTGCCCTGGGCTTGGCTTTGGTAGTTTTTCTTCATAACTAGAGAGTTTTTAGAAAATAACAAAATCAGTTTTAGTGAAAATCATTTTTCCCTCACTCACTGCAGAGTAATCAATTCTTTCCAGAATATGCTATGACAAGATGCAGGAGAACTGCCATAGCCCCAAGGAGGAACTTGTACTATGTTTATATGCTGCTGCTGACATTGCACATCTATGTGACAACTTATTTGTTTTGTATTATTTTTGATGAATCAATAGTGTAAACAGATGCTAGATGCTGTATCATTGTCTTCAGTAATAGTATCTTATATAGACTTCTGAATAAATTTCTATCCCATCTCCAGAAGGTCTTGCCAGTTCATGTTATTCTGGATGTAACTCTGGGCAAGCAAAGGATATGAAGTTTGTTTTAGGATACCAACCCTATGTTTTTGCGTACTCCGTACTGAATTATCAGTGCTTTATGGAACAGCACTGCCTTCTGGGAGTGGGGCAAAGAATTAGCCCTAAGCATTTCCTCTTGATCCTTTGTACTAACAGTAGTAATACACTTCACAGAGAAAGGAGGCATTCTGAGATAGCTTTAGTAATAGACATATGAACTTAATACATTGCAGACTTATAGACTCACCAGAATATTAAAACATACCGCAATGCAAACTCCTTGATACATTTTTTGCCACGATTCTGTTAACATCATATTTCAGATTTCTAGATCCAAACTATGATTAGAAAATAGTTTTACATTTAGTGTAAGAGTATGTAATGTGTTTTGAAATGCTTATGCATTTCCTTTATTTTAATACACTGCTGATAGAATACATAATCAGTTGTTTGAAGAGGTTTGGAAGAGAGAAACCATTTGATGGCCTGATGTTCTGTGTAGTGGTGTGAAGTCCTAAGTTCAGAATGGTCCTGCAGTCAGTAATTTCTTGTTGCTATTTTAAAAGATAAGGCCTCCATTTTGTGCTTGTATTCTGCGAATGAGGTTTGATTGGGAAATAAAGCTAAACACACAGAAGAGGAGAAACACATTAACTTTCATGGCCTATTTTGAAATATTTGAATATTCCATAATTATAGAAATTGCTTGTGCCCTTTTTGTATGGGAGCTCATTAAAAATCGAAACAAATGTGTCACAGATATACCTGACAGAGTAGAAACAATGGTAACTTGTAACTAATCTCTCCAGAGGGAACCTTGATTTAAATGCAAACAAGAAAGCAGAATTATACAAACAGTTTTCCGTGGAACCCTTTCCATATTTTGAGTACTTTCAGTATTGTTTTGTACCTAAATCAGTTTGCTTCTCTGTTGTTCTGATAAAACACTAGCCAAAACACCTTTGGGAGGAAAGGTTTTATGTGGTTAACACTTCCATGTGGCAGTTCATCACTAAGAGAAGTCAATGTTGGATGCAGGATATTGCATTGCATATTTTAGAATAGAATTTCAAACAATACACTACTTAACACAGTAGCTTAACATATTGCCAATGGCTGGTTTGTTCTGTGTTAACACTTGCGTTAACTCACTCTCTTAGAGGAGTGCATGGATAATCTCAGCAGACTCTAGTCAAATTTGCTATTCCAAAATGTTCCAGAGCCAAGGTGTCCAAAAGATGATAATGAGGGATAAGCACAGGATGTGAAAAGGGAGGACGAATCAATGGGATGAACATCAGGAATAAAACTGGCAATGGACCAGAGGACAGCAATGTTCTCTGGCATTATGGGTGTGTTTGTTCTCTGCACATAACCTGCTGGCAGCAGATATATTTTCCTTGGGTAGGACTGTACTGACTTTGCAGGTCATCAAATCTCCTAAAGAAGCACAACTCAATAATTTACTTTCCTGTCTTCTCACTGGCTATTGTAGTGACAGGCAGAAAAAGTGCTACTCTTCTTATGGCCATATTTCTTAACCTTTTTACTTCTTCTTTACTAAAATTCCAAAGGTAGAGTGTTAGGTGGAAAGTGGACATTTCTAGAAGTAAAACAGAGAGAGTTATATCAGGTACCTGCAATTCTACTTTTGAGATCCTAATAGAAGTGCCTACATGTTTAAGTACAAAGTATAAAACATGAATTCCCTAATTTTGTGGAGAAATGTAACTGCATTCAATGTCTTACATTTGCATTTATGACTAGTATTTCAAAATATAAAACTAAACATTAAAATTTGCATGCCTATTGTTAATCTTTAACTCATTAATTTTATAATTAAATAAGAAAATAGAGCTCATTAAATGTTGAGGAAGACTGTAAAGGAAAGAAATGCTTTATATTTTAGAATATTTCAAGTCATGTTTTACTTATTTATAAATGAGGGGTTTGTATTAGTCATTTTTTACCATGTTGGAAAATTGCCCATGGAAATGGTAATAATGAAGAAATATTTTCAGAGTTCTCACTCCATAGATAGTTGGCTCAATCACATTTAGTCTGGGGTGATGTATGATATCATAGCAGAGAGACAGAGATGAGATTTGCTCACCTCATGACAGTTCAAAATAGAAAGAAATAGTAAGGAAAGTTATACTGTTCAAAATATCCTGCAATCCACGTTGCAACAGAACTTTGACAAAGAAGAATTATAACATATGAAAACCAATGATCACTAATTGAGACAATTGTAACAATTGATGCTAAAGCCATTAGTAGAAAACAGTGACATGATATTCATTCCTGTTCCATCAAAGCATCACTTCACATTACATATTCACAATTGATGGTATCGATTTTAAGCATTTTGGGCTGGTCACATTTTGGGCATCTTCTACCCTTTGGCAACACGACTACCTCTTAAGTGATTCTTCAAAAAATGTTCAGGATAAAGTCTGTTCCATACTTCAGATCTAACTTTTTAAATAGAGTAAATCATATGACAAATGAACCAAAAGTCTGAAAAGGCACAAATCCTAAAGATAGGTTAATCTAGTATCATGGAGGAAAACAAAACATAAACAGAAAATTATACATACATATATATGTATATATATATATATACAGTCTGTGTGTTCCTGTGTACTGATGCCATATTTTGTATAAAAGTGGCTAATGAAAGAGAATATTCAAGGTTATCATACAACCTTAGTATGGAGGCTAATTCATAAAAATATTCTGAAAGTTATTTAGTCAATAACATTATGCAGCTTAAACTAGATTTTATATCATTAGATAACTGATTACTTTACAAGGGATAATATGAGTATAGTGGTTATATGATAAAGGAAACATCATTCCTTAACTACTTGGTTAGCTTCATAATTTTGATACCTTAAAATATGCCTTTACAAGGATGAGCAGATGGATCCAATAAAGCAAAATACTAGGAGCTAGTAAATCTTACTGATATTCTGTAAGAGAGACAGTGTGTTGTTTTATATGTGTGCATAAAAAGATCATAACAAAAAGAATATACCTAACAAAATTTGCACTGCAATCAACTTGTCAATTAATTACATTCAAATTTAAAACTTATGTTTTGTTTAAGGTGTGTTATAAATATAAATCTTAGGTTAAGATTATCTCAATTTTTTTCAAATATTACCAAATTTTAAAAAAGAATCCCTAAAGTCAAATCCTGAACACCTGTGGTCTCTAAATTACTGACTGTTGTCTGCTAGAAAAAAAAACAAGTGTTCCTAAAAGATGCTAATTGGTTTTGAAAGGAAGATTGGGGAGCACATAATGATCCATCAATTTAGTGTCATGTCATTTTCAAAGGTCTTAAAGAATCCTGTTTATGATGCTAAGAACAAACTTCATACAGAAACTATAGAATCGCTCTTCCATTAGTCATGGCTTCTCCAAGGACATTTCTGATTACAGGAAGAGAAAAAAGTTGAAATGTTGCATTACCAAGAATGTTACGTGAAAGGAAGACACTTTCTTTAGATAACTACTGTGGAAGAGACTAGAAATGACTCAGCAGTGTGGTGATCCAGGATAAAGGAAGTAAAGGAAACCTTAACTATGATTCAGCTTGCTCCAGCCAGATGTCATTTCATGTATACATATAATTAAAGAATTTTGAGGACATTTCCTAGAAACAATGATTTACTTCTGAATAGTCAAACCAAGCTTCTTTTTCTTTATTCCTTTCTTTCTTTCTTTCTCTCTGTGTCTCTCTCTCTTTCTTTCTTATTTATTTATTCATTCCTTTTTGGCTTTTCAAGACAGGGTTTCTCTGTGTAGCTATTGTTGTCTGATAATTCACTATGCAGACCAGGCTGGTCTTGAACTCATAGAGATATACCTTCCTCTGCCTCTTGAATGTCAGGCTTCTAAATGGCTTTTATCCATTATAGCATATAGTCCTGTGTCTAATTATATGTACTGCACTTTAAATAATTTGACATACTCCAATGGGAATGAAAATGAATTCACAATAATAGTTCCAAGTTCAGAATTAAATGGGTTAATGTGTTGATTTTGTCAGGAATATTTATCACTATGGGAAAGCCTTTTGGTTTTTTTAAATTCTCTCCTTTCATTACTTGCTTCTTACTTATAACCTGAAATTTTCAAATTTATTCCTAAGGAAACTGAAAAACTTAAAAAGTAGGCATGTAACTATAAACAATGAAAAATCAAGTTACCTGCATTATCACCAACTGTTTTTCTTTTTATGAAAGGCAGGAAACATTAACTGTTCTGAAGAACTTTCACATATTAGTGTTGAGAGTGCTGACATTTTCAAAAGGATGATAGCATTTCATCCTTTCATCTTGATAGCTTTATGACTGTATTATTTATATGCATCTGATGATAGGCTAAATAATGGAATGTATAGTATTTGTACGATGTATCAGTTTTATTCTTATGAAGGAAAAACAGTCATAAGAAAATTGATGCACCTCTAGTAACTTGTAAGTTTTGGAGCTAACCCAGCTATAATCTACATACCAGGAGAAATTACATATTGAGGTATAGAGGAAATGATCATGTCAGAAACATGGATCTCCCTTGGAAGGAGAAATAAAATAAATTTAATGGCTGGACCATGGGTTGGCAGAGACAAGAAAAGGATGATCATATTAGGAGTGGATGAAAAGGAAGGGTACACAGAGAGAATTTGAGTAGCGAGACTATGAAATTGGGTAGCATTTAAGAAATGATATGGAAATATAGTGCACTAGAATATTCCTAATATTTATGTAGGTGATTCTAATGAGGTCTCCTATAATAGGGGATATGGAATCTCAAATGGCATTCCTTGTTACCAAACAAGGCTTCCAACAGTGGGACTGAGTTGCATTTAATTGAGTGTTGACCCATGGAAATTCCCAAACTGAGAGCTTGCCCCTACTACTGAGGAAAACTTTCACAGAACTAATAGAACATGTAGAAGTCGAGCTGGTGCCTACAGGAGTCTTCACCCTATGTTCTAGTTTTCTTTGGTATGTGAAGATAATCTACAGGCTACCAAAAAAGAACCATAAACACCAACTCATCCATAAAATCTTTGGCCTTTCTTCTCTCCTGCCTACAAAATATACTAGGGAAATAGTGGCCTAAAATTTGTGTGAGTAGCCAAACAATATCTGATTTGACTTAAGTTTAACTCCATCAGAAGGCATCAATACCCACATTTTTGAATAACCAAAAATATGTAGCTCTAAATGGAATGTCGCCATCAAATTTCCCCCCTCAGAGGTCAGAGAAACCCACAGAATAGGAAGCATAAAGAGTATAAGAGCCAGAGGACTCCAGGAGAATCAGCCTTTGAAATACATTAAGCAAGGTTCATATAAAATTGCAGAGACTGAAACATGATGCAAAAGAATTACATGGGTCTGACCAGGTCCTCTGTTTATGTGCTATAACTATTAGCTTAGTATTTTTATGGGACTCTTGAGTGTGAGAACACATGTGTCACTAATTCCAGTGTCTAGCCTCTGAACACTTTTCCTTTCATTGCTTTGTCTTGTACAACTTCAGTTGGATGTTTTTTTATATTATATTTTATTTTGTCACCTTTGGTTGTATCTCTTAAGCCCATTCTTTTATAATGAGGTGCAGAAAGAGAGTGGATCAGTAAAAGAGTGGAGGGAGGAAGTTGGAGGAGTAGAAAGAGGGGAATCTATATCAGGAAAAGACATTTACAACTCCTTTGGATTTTCTTAACTTTATCTTTACTACATTTTTTTAATTTTAGAAGTTTTTAGTTATGTAGATTTTTATGAATTTGTTACAGAAAAGACAGTATTTAAGAACTAAAGAGCTGTCTGGTGATGGTGGGAGAGCCATAAGAAAGGGTGAGGTGGTGAGTGTGGCCAGAATGTGTGTGTGTGTGTGTGTGTGTGTGTGTATACACATAGTTATGAAAACCTGATGAAATAAATGAATTTAAAAAGAACTAGTGAATAATAATTTTTCATACATTCAGACCCTAATGCTGAGGAGATATACACTTTCACTACAGGACTTGTAGAAATAAAACTGGAACTAATATAGAAGTCTCTTCCTTGGGTCTAGTTCTCATTGAGTCACAACTGGTATGCAAGCTTGAGAGCAACAATGTCAACAGGACCAGCACAATATACCCTAATAGTGCCATTGTGGAACATGATTCTTGGGTGCAATCAAACAATGTTTAATTGTACCTAATGCCACTCATTTGGAAGGAACTCATGTCTGATACTGTAGAAACATACAAGAACTTGCAGGTAGAAAGATCTTAGGGCCTAGTGTAGAACCTATTGTACCACATCATGAAAATAATATAGTTTCTAACAAAAATGTGAAGTTATCCTATTTCATCAGAGATACTTCTCACTGCAGCTGCTGAAGACTAACAGAGATAATCACAACTTGGCAAAATTTTATGGTTTCCAGACCAAAATGGGACACCTATAACATAACCCCTATATCTTAGACTCAAGGAATGTCACAAAAGAGGGGGCAGAACAATGGTAAGAGTCTGAGGCCAGGGTGGCTGTTGCATGACAGAGTTTTTAGGACAGGACAGGACAAGACAGGGATATTATTCTCAGAAACTGGCAAAAATATGACTGTCTGCAAAGACTGTTTGGAAAAAAGTAGTGAGTCAACATGTGAAGAGGAATAAAGGGAAATTTCACAAGAAGTCAACACCCTTGGATGAAGAGATGAATTGACAGCACATAACAACTACAGAATGTAGGAGAACCAGTCCTTTGTTTCTTTATTTTGTGTGTATTTTTCCATAAATGGAATTCAAATCCAGAATAATTATCCCTAACATAGCAAATAAAGGTGAAAGGTGAAATTACTTGGATTAGTAGGATATATAACCTGAATATATTTATATGACTATATATGAATATGAACATAATCATATATATGAATTGATATATGTACATAAACTATTCAATATATTTATAAGTATATGGTTAGTATAGAAGTCATTAATTCTGAGGATGGATGGTTGAGTGTACATAGAAAGAGTTGGAGAGTGAAAACCAACACAGAAATTATGAAAATACAGTGTACTAATGTATATAATATTCAAATTAAAAAAGGTTGTCTTTCTTCATTGGAATCTTCTTAAAAATGGAAATGATAAAATAAATGCAGTTGCTGTTATTGTAGATGAAATTTAACGACGAGTTCTTCGTCTCTACCATAAAATTACCTAGATCATTGACAATGAAAATTACTAATAATTAACTATTGAAATAACATTAAATATCTATTTGAAATCTACTGTTTTCAACTCAAGTCATAAGAATATGTAACATTAGAATGTCAAGGTATCTCCGCAGATAAAGTTGTTTGCTACCAAGCCCAATCACCTGAGTTAGATTACTGAATACCATATAGAGGAAGGAAAGAATATATTCTGTCAGGTTATTATTTATTTCCATAATATTCTATAAGAAATTTATGTAACAATGTTTAACATTAAGCTTTTTACATCCTTCCTAATAAAAATGCATTATTGTCTCTCTGACATTTTTGCAATAAAATATTTAGAAATTTCAAACTATAGAGTAGCAATAGCTTTTAATCTTGAAGTTTGTAAAAAGTGCTTAGATTTTTAAAATGCCAAATTAACAAGGACAAAACAAGTATGTAACCACTATCAGTTTTTTTAAAAGGGAGTCTAAACTTTTAGTATGTTCTATATTTAATGTTTGCAGTTTTTATTTTCCTCCTTTCCTATTTAATGTGTTTTTATTGACTCAAAGATTATCATGCATTTCTTGATCATATTCACCCACCATTTCTTCCCCAATGCCTGTCATATTCAAGCTCAAACCTCCCTACCCAAAGAACATAAATGTCAGTAGGTAGGGAAGTGGTGAGGGATTGGGAAAAAGTTCGAGGTAGAGAATGAATTTGATCAAAATGCATTGTGTGAAAATTATCATGGAATAATAAAATCATTATTAAAGAATAACATTGTCATCGAATCAGTTTGGTATTGAAACTCCTCACAGGTTGTGTGTTATAAAGTGATGTGCTCATTTTTCAAGAGCATGGCTTTATAGTCTCTGGAATATGGATATCTTTATTGTTGTGAAGAGCATATAGAATAGATTTCTAATGATCCATTATATATGAGGTATAAGAATATTAGTCTAAAAGTTATAAGCATGTGTTTTCCTTACAATGAAAGTAAATAATATCTCAATTTCAGGAGACAATATTCTGACACATTGAATTATGCTACAATGCATAGTTACTTGCATTGGGAATAGCTGAACTACAGGTGAGCTCACTAATAAAACAATAATTGTCACCAACTCTTAATGCTCCTGCACAGTAGTCACTGTTTGCATGATTTCAACATTTTCTCATTTATCTTTCCACTTCTTATGTGTCAAGTATTTAACTCTTTATTCCTACACTCAGTATTGTCCATCCTATTAAAGGACCAATGTCTGTGTCCTTTACTTAATAATTCTGCATCATCTCTTGCTTTTCCATGTTGTTTCCTAGAACTTTTCATTGTTGATTGTGTCCTATCTGCCTGCTGCCCAGGTGTTGTCTCCTGTGTAGTGAAGATCATCCCTCTGCCACAATTGAACTTTGGGGACCTTGTTTATTTCCAGTGTTACATTGTTTGGATTTTGTTCAGTGTTCTCAGATGTCAAGTCCCAGTGAGAGGGGAAATAAAGTGCAGAGGTGTTAAGAGTCCAGTCTACTGATGCACTATCATGAACCATTTGCATCTACTGTATGTTTAATGAACAACATTGCTACCCTTGTGGCATGGTTGATTTATTGGGCATGAAACAATGTGCCTGTTCATCATTGCAGACTTCTTCTTCTTAGCACTGATGTTGCTTTTAGTGGCACATTTTTAGTGATGTTCACAGCACATCTCTCCCAAATACACATTTAAGGAAACTGTATTTAAATTGCACAACACAGATATAAACTATTCCTGCTTTCTTGATCTCTGACTGGATATTATCCACAGAAACAAGTTTGTAGGGACAATAAATATTGTACCATCATCCTAAGTATGGATTTATAAAATCAAGAATGTTGGAAAGAAAAATATATTTATAAACTCTTACAGTATAACAGGAACTTACATGTCAATTTATATCAAATCACTATATATTTTAAAGTAATTATTTTAAATTTTATGTATAAAACTCACCATATTATTAAAAACCTCTAGGTATCTTCATAAAAATTAGTATGACTGCATGAGTATATTAGCAGATTAACTTCAAATCTCTTAAAAATATTCCTTCAGAAACATGATATTTGACTTTCTAAATGATGTGCTTACCTACCAACAATTACATTGTAAAATGAGATTTCAATGCTCTTTACTATAGTTAGCATGCAGAGATTATTAAATTATGATATAATAATTTTGCAAAGCTTTCTCTTGTATATATTTATAATAGCTTTCCATTTCCTCTTTGGGAACCAATTCAAGTAGTGTCATCTTTCATATTTCTATTTTCCACTTTTTTCACTTTTGCTACACAATTAACAAAACAAATATACATAATATGATCATTTGACATATGAATAAGTTATGGAAATCATTATAATAAGATAATTAAGTTATCTATCACTTTACTGATTTTGTTGAGAATATTTCAATCTGCTATTAGCAAATTTCATATACATAATACAGTAATAAAGCTAAAGTTATATACAGATTAAATGTCTAGAAATTATTATATTATTAATAACTGAAATTTTCTATCCCTATTATATGTCATTATTTGTTTTAAACTTTTAATATTTAGTAAAATGGGACTTGCATGTTAGAAATAGGACCTGGAAGGAAACTGATCATTCCATCTCAAAAATACTTCTCTTATTGTTTGCTTTCTTCTTAGTCTGAGAGCCATAAAACAGAATGCTTACCCAATGAATTCAGTACAGCTGAGAAATTTGTTTGCACTTATTGTTTCATAAAAAGTTACAAACAGGGTTACGTTTTTCCACAAAGTAATATTTTATTTAACTTTTCGAGGCATAGGAAGACAAGTTTTTATGGTGATAGGTATTACATTTCTGTTAAAAATAAAATTAAATATCACTAAAGGCAATGCCTAAATATCTATTCATAAAGAAAGTTCTATAGGAAATTTATGTTACTTTTAAATGAAAAACCAAAACCTCCTTGTAAATTCAAGTCAGTTTTTTCCCTTTGTTGTCTCATCCATTTAGTCTTCATGTCTCTCCATCCAGTTAGATTTGTATAGGTTGTTTAACATACTGGAAATCTGCTTATTTCCTTCTTTGCCGTTGTAATCCATATCACTCAAACTTCAGTTTGAAGAGACTTTTCACAGTACCACAGTGTATACCTTGACAGTATATACAGAAGAATCTTCTTTTCTATGGATCACTGATTTTAACGGAATGAGAAAGATTTAAAGGATTCTGAATTTCTGTTTTTAGGGCTCAGTGTGGCCGCTTTTTAAAACAGCAATGTTTTTATAGGTTCTTTGAGTATTTCATAATCAAGTTTCATTTCCTCTGTCTGTTTCTCTCTGTCTCTTTCCCTCCCTCCCTCCCTCCCTCTGCTCCTTTCTTGTAGACTGTGGAGTCTAGCTTGCATTGGCTGACTAGACTTGTGGCACCATTGAAGACAATAGACTTTCCTTCTCCCAGCAGCAATCAAATGCCAATAGCTCCTCACGTAGGGGAAAGATGTCATGACCACACGCATGTCGAGATTTTATGGGTTGAGCATGTGCATGCTGTCACAATCCATGTAAGTGCATTTGTGCACCTGCTCTTTTGTGTCTGGAAAACATTCTTCCCTTGAAATCACCTACTAGGCCTTGTTCTGACGATCTCTGGTTTCTCTTCTTCACAGATGCTTGAGCATTGGAAAGTGGGGTATGGTATAAACGTGCCATTTATGATCAAAATTCCAATAACTTATCTCAATAACTGTATTTTATCAGTAAATAATTGCATTGTGCTCTGGGGAAAAGTTTTTTGTTCAGGGTTGAGCACTGTATTGGTCTATGCGCATAGAAGTCACTAGGAGTCACTTTATCGAATGTGGACTCTTACAGCCAGAATCTTTCAAATTCAATTTTTTCACAAAAAACTTATTTATGGGAGATTTTACAGATGAGTTTATGAACTGAGGGGCATGGTGCATTTCAGATTATATTTGCTGCTAATAAGGAAACAGAAGAAATGTAAGGAGAAAACAGTCATGTGCAAAAAAACCTAAAAGTCTTACTTCTTTAACTGAGGCTCCCATAAAGTTTATTTCCTTGAAAAATATTTTTAAACTACATTCATTCCTTCCAAATTAACTCCAATCATTGAAATTACAATCATCTTTCATATAAGCAGAATATTGGTTAATGGCTGCAGTTTGAAATCAACATTTGTAAATCATGTTAAAATAAAACAAGAAAAAATAACATGAAATACCAACTTTATTAAAAACATAGATCTAAATGATGAATTACAGCATAAGCATACCTTACTGCGCTTGTCAGCTGCTTCTTTGTTTATCTTTCAGTTACTTCCCTTTCTGACAAATGGACCTAAAATAGCTTTGGCATAATGTCACCCACTTTCATCACAAACCAGTTTCCCAATAATGACAATTTGCCTCTGGCTCCATTCTTCTGTTTGAATATGTGAAACTATTTAGAAGACAAATCACAGTGCTTGCTTATTAAAAGGGAATATGGTTTCAATCTTTATTTTTCACTCTGGCTACTGAACAACTTCAGCAATTTGTGAACTAAAGCAAAAGAGCAATCTGAAAGAATTTGAAGATTTTCTTCCTTAATAATGCTTTTAGAACTTAAGGGAAAGAAAAGACAAATTATACTGATTAGGAATCCCTTGTTTCTCATTTCCATGTCTATATTAGATTATTTAATACCTCTTTACTGAAAAATTTAATATAGCTTTTATTTCCTGTTCCTCACCAAATATTTTTGTTAACTTATTATGTATTTATCAACATGTAAACTTCTGAAAAAGGATTTCTAGTTCTATCAATTACTGGATGAAGACTTAATGATGAAGCTCTTCTTTGAAATTTTAGCTGAAGCCATCTGGTCCTGGGCTTTTTTTGTTTCAGAGATTATTAATGACTGCTTCTATTTCTGTAGGGGCTGTATCCTGTATTGATTTAATTTTGGTATGTGGATTCTATCCAGAAAATTGTCCATTTGTTTTAAATTTTTCCAATTTTGTGGAGTGTAGGGTTTTGAAATAAGACTTAATGATTGTCTAGAATACTTCAGTGTCTGTTGTTATGTCTCCCCTTTTGATTCCGATTTTGTTAATGTGGACATTCTCTCTCTGCCTTTTGGATAGTTTGGATAAGCGTTTGTCTGCTTTGTTGATTTTCTGAAAGAACCAAATCTTTGTTTAATTGATTCTTTGTATTGTAGTCTTTATTTCTGTTTTATTGATTTCAGCTATCAATTTGATTATTTCCTGGAGTGTCCTATTCCGTGAATTTTCTTCTTTTAGTTCTAGAGCTTTCAGGTGTGCTGTTAAGTTGATAGTGTGGTGTGTCTCTACCTTCTTTATGTAGGCACCTAGTGCTAATAACATTCTTCTTAGCACTGCTTTCCTAGTGTTCCATAAATTTGGGAATGCTGTGCTTTCATTTTTGTTGAATTATAGGAAGTCTTTAATTTTTTCTTTATTTCTTCCTTGATCCAGTGATGGTTTAGTTGAGGGTTGTTCAACTTCAATGAGTTTGTAGGCATTCTGCAATTAGTGTTGTTGTTGAATTCTATCGTTAAGCTATGGTGACCAATAAGATACATCAGTTTATTCTACATGTTTTGTGTCTGTTGAGATTTTCTTTGTGACTTAGTATGTGGTCAATTTTAGAGTATGTTGCATGAGGTGCTGAGAAGAAGGCATATTCTTTTGCATTTGGATGGAATGTTCTATAGATGTCTGTTAAGCCCATTTGAGTATACCGTCTGTTATTTCCCTTATTTCTCTGTTAATTTCTGTCTGGAAGATGTGTCCAATGATGACAGTGGGGTTTTGAAGTCTCCTACATAGTGTGCGGTGTTTGGTATGTAATTTAAGCTTTATTAATTTTTCTTTTACAAATTGTATCTTCAATGGTTCAGATTCTCCCTTCAATGTCTTGAATTTTATTCGTTATGCTTGTAACTGTAGTTCATGCTTATTTACCCAGATTTTCCATTTTCAGAATTCGCTTGGTTTGTTTTTTTTTATTGCTTCTATTTCAATTTTCATGTCTTGGACTTGTTTGGTTTTTGTTGTTTTTGTTTTTGTTCTACTTGGATTTCTTTAAAGAATTTATTGATTTTTTTCCAGTTTTTATTTGTCTTTTCCTTGATTTCTTTACGAGAATTTTTCATTTCTTATTTAACGATCTCTATCATCTTCAATAGGTTGCTTTTCAGGTTGTTTTAATTTACATTGGGATATTCAGGTCTTCCTCTTGTAAGGTAATTATGGTCTTGTGGATGAGTGACTTTGGGGACAGAGTGGGACTTGTAGACTACGGTGTCTAGTGATGGGTGTTAGAGTACCCTGCCTGCAGAGACCTTTCCTACTGACTGGCTAATGCATCTGAGATGGGTGGGGAAGGTTCCTGGAATTTTGCCATGGGACCTACGACCTAGAAACTAGGATGTCCAGCAGGGAGGCCAGTTACTCACCTCTTGGACTGCTCTGAGCAGCTCCCTGAGATACAGTTTTTTAACTAACCCGCTCACATCAATGCTCAGTGATCATGTCACTGTTTTCCAGTTCACCCAACCTCTCCACTGAGCTCCCTGTAGCAGTAATTGTAGCACCACACACACACACACACACACAAAACACTGGTTCCAGCTTCTCTTCAAAGTCAAGCTCTATGAGACGCTTTTCAATGTACTGAGATTTGATTCTTCCAGAATCTTAACTATTGATTACTGCCAACCCATAGAAACCCTATATGTTAAATAATGATTGTGTTCTTTTTTCTCAGTTATTTCACTTTGCTACCCGCTGATTCTATCCATATCATTAATCTTATGATCTCATTTTTCTCAATATATGTTTTTATTTAAATTAGACACATGAATGCTTCACATGTCAATCCCAGATCCCACTCCCACCCCTCCTCCCTTGTCCCTCCACCATCCCTCCCAACCCCCCGCCCAATCCCCACATCATTCCCCAGGGAGGGTGAGGCCCTTCTTGGGGAATCTCCAAAATCTGTCATTTCATCCAGGGCAGGACCTAGGCCCTTCCCCATGTGTCCAGGCTGAGAGAGCATCCCTCTATTTATAATGGGCTCTAAAGATTATTCATACACCATGGTAAACACTGATCTACTACCCAAGGCCCCAGTGATTTCTGTGGTCTCCTCACTGACACTATATTCATGGGGTCTGGATCAGTCCCTTGTTGGCCTTTCAGTCATCATTCTGGGATTCAAGAGCTCCCCTTTATCTGGTCAGCTGTCTTTGTGGGTTTTCACCATCATGGTCTTGACCCCTTTGCTCATCACTCCTCCATCTCTGCCACTAGGTTCCAGGAGTTCATTTCAGTGTTTAGCTGTGGGTGTCTGTCTCTGCTTCCATCAATCACTGGATGAAGGGTCTAGGATGGCATAAATGGTAGTCATCAACCTTATCATCTAGGAGGAGCTATTAGTATAGTCTCTCCACTATTGCTTATTTTGCCAGTTGGTGTTATCCTTGCAGATCTCTGGAGATCTCACTAGTGTCAGCTCTCTCTTCAAGCCTATTAATTTGATCTATTATGGTATCTCTCATCCTGCTCTCCTCTATTCTTACCTCAACTCAGCCTTCCTGCTCCTCCATGCCTTCTTCTTCCCTCCTTTTATCCCCCTCTCTTTTTCCTGGTTCCCTCTCCCCTCCCCCGATGTTCCCAATATGCTCAGGAGATCCTGCCTCATTCCACTTCTCTGGGGTATCATGCATCTCTCTTGCGAACCTCCTTGTTTCCCAGACTCACTGGCACTGGGATTGTAGGCTGATATTTCCCTGATCCATATCTAAAATCCATATATGAGTAAGTACATACCATGTTTGTCTTTTTGTGTCTGTATTACCTCACTCAGGATGCTTTCATCTAGTGCCTTCCATTTTCCTGCAAATCTCAAGATTCCATTGTTTTTTTCCACTGAGTAGTACTCCGTTGTGTAAATGTACCATTGTGGGCCAAACCAGTCAGTCTCTGTACACTCGTCATGTGAGCCCTTACTTTCTTGGAGGTGAGGATGGGTAGTTGGCTGGGGTGGGGCTAGAGAGGAGCAGTTGGAGGGAGAACTGTGGTAGGAACATAAAATGCATTTTAAAAATAAATAAATTACAAAAAAGTGCCTCATGTTCAGCTCTTTTACTTTATTTTCAATACATTATATGGAATTAGAATCCTTAGAGTTTTTAATTATGTGGATTTAAAAAGGATCAGTTATTGGTTAAAACTGAAGTCTCAGGTATAATAAACTATATCCAAGACACAAAAACGTCTTTTGCAAGTTTAGCTTTGCTCTAATATTTCTGTGGGGATCCCATTCCTTGTGACTGCCCTAATACTTGGAGGTCCTTGTGTGTTTCTGCAAGAAGTTTGCTCTCAGATCTCCTTGCTTTTTTCTTCTCTTGCTCTTTGCTGTACGTTATTTTACATTGGATCTGATTAATAGCTACATAATTTATACTGTCATATTATGCAGCAATTCTTCTATTAGAAAGCATGTTAGAACAAAGTAACATATATCTATATACGTAGATTTTAGTTACATTTACATATTCTAGATTTGATATGAAAAGATCAGGAAGTTTCATTCAGAAATTCATCTCCGTTCCTGATAGTAAGATGCCTTTAAATGTGTGTACATTTATTATAAATTTACATGTGGTAATTATCAATTAATTTAAGATATTTTATGTTCTTCTTAATACTTTATAAATAATACAGGGACCCAGATTCTTTATTTAGCTATAGTATTTTAATCTTTTGATTTACCTAATATTTAAAGGTATTTAGCAATTAACATATACCTATAGAAACAAATCAAACTGGAAAATAGAATCAATGGAATAAAAATTGTGATATAAGTCAAAGAGAAATATAAAATTTTGTATGAATCCCTAAACTGGGCATGTTTATACATTCCTATAGTACCAGATCACCATTAGGCAGAAGGAGATGAATAAATGTTAGTTGCCAGGTCAATGTATATAAAAAGTTCCAGGACATCCAGAGCTGCACAATGAAACCCTATCCTAATAAAAAAACTGAATATTTTGTATGAAAATAATTTGTCTAATAAAAATGTAGAAAAATATGTTAATGTAAAATATTGTATATGAACCCCTGAAAATATTTTAAGAATCTCAGGTTTTAATAGGTTGGAGATGAAAACTCAAATTACAATGATAACTGATTAATTTTGGAACTTCCTATTGATTTTTAAAAGGACCTCCTTCAGAAAATTTTGGGTCTATGGTTAAGTTTTAAGGCTGTACATATATTTTTCAGTAAGTGCAGATTCAACTAGAATGAAACTTTACTTGGACTCATCTGTGAGGACCACACTTAAATTGGACATGAGTTTTGTGGAGATAATGAAGGGTCTCTTGAGATTGGAGTCCTAAATACATTTCTCTCAGGTAACTATTTTCTCTCCTCTACTTATTGAGTATTTAGGAAACTGCTTAGGATCATTCTTCTAACATAATAGGTATGAATAAATTAATTAATTATATATTTAATTTTATATAATTTAACTCATTTTACTTTAATCACTAGATCCATAACGTTATCCCCTTTAACACTTATATTCTTAATTAGGATTCTCAAGTATGTATATGCATAATACACAGTGCATGTCTTCAGATTCATATCATCTTAGGGTATTTGATGCCACCAACATTATATGCATTTACCTGTATTTCCTCTGTCTTTATGCTTTTTCTCCATGTGTGTTCCTCTCTTACTGTCTCAGCATGTTTTTATATGCATCTGCCTATCCTCTATATCTAAAAACATTAGGAAAAGAAAAAAGAACACAAAGATGTCAGAAAAAGAAATAGATTGATTAATAAATAGAAGTCTATAAAATGATTGATGATAAATGAATGATGATAGATAGATAGATTGATACATAGATAGATAGACAGACAGACAGACAGACAGACAGACAGGCAGACAGACAGACAGACAGACAGATAGATAGATAGATAGATGGTAGAAAAAATTGGCAAATGTAACTTAGAAAAGGATGGCATTTTGACCCAAATCTTGAGGGCTCAGTTTTGATTGGGAAAGACAACTGGCTATTGGTATCTGCAGTCAGCAGAGGAGAATGATGAGTGCAGATGCTCAGCTCACTTTCTCCTTCTCATTCCGGTCAAGACCCCAGTCAGTGGAATTCACCCATCGATGTTAGCATGGGTCTTTCCTTAGCAGTTATCTCATTCTAGAAGTTCCCTTACAGATATGCAGGACAGCATGCCTAGTTGATTTTAAATCATGTCAAGTTAAAAATTAATATGAAAACTCTCATGTTTTTAACAGTAACTATTAACCAATGGAAAAAGAAGGCTCATTTATATGTTACATGAATACTTAAAGTGTTCAGCACATAATTATTTTTTGATAAATTGATGATTATTAGAAGCTGCCTGATTTTATAAGCGATAAATGGCTGTGCCTACCAATAGACTACTAAAGGTTATGAATTGTAATTTTCTGCTGAAATCCACTTAGGAGAAATTTATGAAGTGGGTTAGGAATAGCCATTCCCTTTGGATCAGTAATTGCAATTTGGGGAATCAATATAAACAGCTGTTACTAGTGTTTGACTTTTATGAAGCCATCAAGTTTAAAAAAACCCTGGCTTTAAAATCATTGACTTTACTTATTTTCACCCACACTTTATTCTATCTTTTATGTTATAGTAACAAATATTTTGTGCTCTTTTATGAGGTTAATCACTTAACTTCTATAAGATTGGTTTCATAATAAGAACAATGATGTTATTCTATTATTCCATTGGTGTACTGATTTTTCTACTCTCTCTAACTCATGTAAGCTCACCTGTCTCTAAAGAAGTTAAAAAGAAGAGTAACAACTGCCAGTAGTTTTCTTTTATCTTTCAAGTACACTTTTGGAATAAAATCTAAACCCGGTCACCTTCATTTTCTGCATCATCTACTCTATTCAAGATGTATCCTAGAAAATAATGATTTCATATATATATACATATACATATATATATATGATCACCAGCAATTTACATGCTAGAAAAATATTGACAACAACAAAATTGAAATAGAAATAGCCATGATCACTGTCCTTAGATTGAATGGCAAATGTTTCTGTGTTAGTTCACCTATGATCTTCATGGCAATTCAGCAGTTGAGGCAATTCTGTGAACCAGTGGACCAGCTGGTAGAATTGTGTATTACTGAGTTTCCATGATCTGTCTAGGTCACAAAACAAATGCATGTCAAAGCTGAGACTCACATTTCAGCTGTATGTACAGCCATTGCTTATGGTTATCACAATACTTTGCAATGTTTATAATATCTTGCCAAGTATCTGGAAAGGCCTATATCTGGGAGGATCATAGGGATTTTATCTACAGATCAGATGGTTTATGGGTGATAGAATGTTTCCTAGCCAGAAAAAAATTTTTAAATTATCATTGGTTTTTTATTTGTTTTCCTAACTGTTTAGTTTTGATCCACTGAAAGTCTGAGGGAGTGCTAAATGACAGTATTAATCTCTTGGAATGACAGTCAACATACTGCAGGTATCTATATTAATAATACATATAGCAGAATAATCTCTACAATAATTTTGGTGATTTGCATTCAATTGATAATATTAACTGTACTTTATACAGATAGCAAAGCAAATATAATCTACTTTTTAAGTAATTTATTATATTTATGTTAAGTGTCTGAACATTTTATCTGCACATAAGTATGTGTACCATGTACCATGTGCATGCCTGATGTCTGCAGAGATCAGAGGGAGCATCATGCCTCATGGAATGCAATTTATTTATGATTGTGCGTTAGCAGTCATCATCATACCATATTGACAGTTGTGTGGTACTGGGAAACAAATCAAGGTCCTCTGCAAGACCAAAAACTGCTTTTATCAACTGATCTCTCTCTCCAGGCCCACAAACACATTATTATTACTAAACTGAAAAAGAAATTGCTTATTGTATGTAAAGCTGAATATAAAAGTCTCAAATTTTGCTGACTACCATTAGCTACCAATTCAAACTCTGTCACCCACTTTCAACATTTAAGACTCTAAATATCCTTTCTAGATAACTACATAACTAATGTGTCATGTTTAATGGTAATGTCATTTAACGAATTACTGATATCTTAGTTTCACTTCTTCATCCAACTGGAATTATATATAGTAAGTCTGTTCACCTATATGCCTGGTTATGAAACTTCTGAAATTAAAACCTTCACTTGCCCCAGTCTTCAGATTTTTTTCCCTTAAAGAAGAAAGGAAAATATCTTTCATTACTTAGAGATGTAGACAACCCAAGAATTAATGGTTCAGCTATTGTATTCAGTGTCAAATTTAACAAATCTGTATATTTCTCTGGGTAAGTGGCTTGGATATCTTACTCTCTGACACATGCAGGAGCACACACACACACACACTCACATATATATATGTATATATATATGTTTGAGATGACACAGGTGCTTAGATACATGCATACATTCACACATACATAGAGATATATCTAGTTTTTAATGACAAAGTTGGATGGCTAGGGAAGGGAAAGTTTTCTCTGAGCTTAGTCTCCATGGTAAGTCATCCATTCTGCATTGGGAGTTCACTTATTCAAGACTGTTTGGATAGGACAATTTGGTTTAGAATGGCTTATTTTTATTTTAAGGCACAAAGTTATGTAAGGGATAGAACCTAGTAAAAATCAAGAGTATAGCAATTATAAATAAAAAAACTACATAGGTAGATACATAGATAGGAAGGAAGGCCAACTTTGATTCAGTGATTGAGAATGCCAAATTTCCTAGTCAGCTGGCTACAAGTCATCTCCTGTGCCATTATTTTCAGGTTAATTCAGGGAGAGGTCTGGCAGATATTAAGAATGTCTTAAAATTGTTCCATATTAAGATGGGACGGTATGTGGGAAAGCCAAATGATAGTTCTATCCTTTGTCATGAAGTTTAACTAGTGGGATGTAACACAAATACTCTGAAAATATATGCATTAGTTCTATACAGAAAAAGAACATTTAAATATTAGCGTTTTCATGAGAAGTTATACTTAAAACAGAATGTGGGAGAAATGTAAAGAAAAGTATAGTATCAATTTAGTAGGTTCTCTTACCATTCCTACCAGCAGGGTACCTGTAGAGGTAGAGTCTGAGATGTTAGTATCCTCAATGTAACTGTTCAGTGGAAGCAGACTAGTAAGGCTGGGACAGAGGTCGTGAATAAGAAGGTGAAGTAGAAGTATCTTAAGCTCTAACTATTTCAACCTATACTATAAATTCAGACTCCAAATTCTCTTATTCATTAAAGTCTGAATTTAATATTTTATTCGCAATTATTTGAAACCATATAAAACAATCCACTGCATGACATTGTGGAAAGCTATCATTGTAGCAGCCAAAGAAAAACTAGGTATAGGAAACATTTGAGGACAAAATGCTTGAAAAGGCTTGATAGCAAGAAAATCGTGCTAAGGTTGCTTTTGTGTCTAGACAAGACCTGATCTATCTGGGCTTAATAACTGTCACACAGAACATCAGTCAGAGGCCTAGATTTATTTTTGACATTGTATAACTTTCTCTGAGTCTTAAGTAAGCTATACTGATGAGCTATTTGCAGCTGTTAGTGCCTAAGGATGTTGTCCCTGGTAAGCCAACCAAGCTGTAGTGGATGGAAGACTATACATCCAGGAATATTTAGACTGTACAAAAAAGGTGTTGATGAGTTTAACTATTTTAAAGGACAAAACGTTGCATGGGTAGAGAATGAAATGGATCTGGAAAAATATCAGGTGTATGGTGAATGTGCTCAAAATATATTGTACAAAACTCTTATCTTTTACAATTTAAATCTTATTTACATTTTATCTGAGATATTCATAATCACATATTATGTCTAATACACAGTTCTATGTGTTCAAAACATTTAATTGCTCTTTTAAGGAGACTAGACTCACACAGCTAGTTAGTGACAGTTAACAGCAAAGAAGATGCATCTGCTGATGCCTAATACAATTTGACCAAAAAATAATTTAAATAAAATAATGTGGTTTACTTCTAAGGAAGCACAGTTTTTCTAAAAAGTTCCTGAAAACATTCCCAAACAACTAATTAAAATAGAACTAGTGGCAGTGTTAAAGAAATGAGAAAATCACATAAAAACAGAATAATTTAACGTACTTCAAAGACGTCATCATGGGAATGGCTCTTGAACCAAAGCCTGAAGGAGAATAATGTGGCCTCAGATCATTTCAGAGCCTCAGGCATGAATCTTCCATGAAAAATGCTGTTTTTATGAATTCTTAGAGTGAAAATATGGGCACCCGTTAAAGTAAAAATCCCCTGGGAGACAGAAAAACCGACCAAAAATTTTATGAAAATATCCTCACTGTTGTAATACAATCCAGAGGAAAAGTATGAATTTAAGCTCTAGACATGTTTTTTAATCTTTTCTTGTGCTAGATATACTCACTTGAGCTAATATTCAATGTCTCTGAATTACTGTTTCCTCATGTTTAATGAAGTGTTCGATTTAGCATCATGCCAATATAACATTTTGAAGTTTGTTTACAAGCAACATGAAAAATTGCTTACACATGAATAAACCTCTTAAGTGTGCAGGAACATTTTTTCTTTTGTAATGTATAATGTATAACATAGTATATTTTTATCATAATTTCCCTCCCCCAATTTCTCCCGGTTCCTCCCCACACACTCAATTTCATACTCTTTCATTCTCTGTCTTTAGAAAACAATCATGTAAATAACAACAAAAACCCAGAATAACAAATGCCTGTACTCACAAACAACAAAAATTAACAGAAAATCAGAAATTTGGAAACCATAGCATACAAGCCAAACATTAGCAAGACAATAAAAGCTGAGACAAAACATATGAGACAAACATTCTAAAAAAATCATTGAATTCGTTTTGTGTTGTTCAACTACTACTGAATAAGAGGTCTAACTTAAAGTGATTATATATATGTATATATATATATATATATATATAGTGAGACTTCACTGGAGGAAACTGTTTATTCCTTTGCAAGCAGATGTTTAGGAGCAGGGGCTTTACAGACGTCCCCCTCTAAGTCCTGAAACCATGTCTACTTTGAATCTGGGCAGGCCCTGTGCATGATGGTACAGATTCTTTGAGTTCATACGTGCGTCAGTCCTGTTGTGTCTAGAAGACACTATTTCCTTGGAATTATACATGCCCTCCTACTCTTATGACTGTTCAGTCTTTTCTTCAGCATAGCTCCCTGAACCCTGAGGGGAGAATTTGATGAAGGCATTCCATTTAGGGCTAATTGTTCCAAAGTCTCCCAGTTACTTTCTGTACATTGCCAAATTTTAGATGTCTGTGTTTGTTCCCATCATCTGCAATGTGAATCTTCTCTGATAAAGACTAGGTGAGGCACTGACATATGGGTAGAAAAGAATGGCATTATGAATCATTCTATTGCTTTGTTCCTTTTGTAGAACAATAGTATTTGGCTTTCATTTGGGTCCATGGTCTATCCAGGCTCAGGTTCTTAGCCACTTGAGCAATGTCAGTCATGGGTTCTATCTCAGAGTTGGCTTAATCCCGGAGACTGCTTGGTTATTCCCATAATGTATATAACAGTATTGGAAGAGTATGTAATGTGTCCTGGTCAGCACTGTCAATTGAAGGTTTTGTAGCTGGGTTGATAGTTATCTTTCTTCTCTGGCAGTATGGAGAATACCTTCTATAGCCATGAATATTATTCAAGCAGGGTGAAGGCTCTAGTTAGGCACCAGATAAACTTGTTTAACCAAATATTTAAGTGGTATATAAGTGTTATTTTTAGCAGAGGTTCTTGCCAGCAGAAGTATAACAACTTTTATAATAGCCCAGTGTATCATCCCATGTACAAATATTTTAAGACAGAACTAAGAATTGATGATCCTGAATATTTTTCATACAATTTCTTTATTACTTCATCTTTCCAAAATCATATGATATTATGAATGTAGTTACTGTGAGAGTAACTTGGTAGAACTTTCATTGTTTCTGACAAAGAGTATTTGTAGTCTTCCCCAGACTCCCAGAACAAGAGTCTAATAAAAGCAATGACAAGGAAAGGTAAAATTAGAGAAGCAGAAATTTCTGATATCTAGGGAAATAGTACAAAGATTTGATAGACCTAATCAAAATCTAAGGAAAACGAGTGTTGACGATTTAAATGAAGCAGAAAGAGAGTTGTTGTAGAGATGGCAGAAACTCCAGAATGTAGTTTTTTATAAAGAAATGATGTAGCATATAATGTAGAAGCTGCTTCAAGATATAGAACACATCTGAAAGATGCTTGAATTTCTGAAAAATGTAAGATCTTTGACACTTCCTTCCACCAATAAAACACACATATCTTAAAAGTAGTGCAAACCACAAGGATGATCCCAGCTAAGACCTTAAGCATTAGTGGAAGGGGTGCCTGAACTGGCCTTCCCCTGTAATCAGATTAATGACTATCTTAATTATCATCATAGAATCTTCATTCAGCAACTGGTGGAAGCAGATGCAGAGATCCACAGCTAAATACTGATATGAGCTCCAAGAAACCAGCTGAAAGAGGGAGGAGGGATATTATGAGAAAAGGGGCCAATATCATTTTGGGGACACCAACAAGAACCTGACCTGTGCTAGTGGGAACTCACTGACTCCAGCCTGAAAGTAGGGTAGCCTGTATAGGACCAAAGTAGGTCTCCTGAATGTGGGTGACAGTTGTGTGGCTTGGGCAGTCTGTAGGACCACTGGCAGTGGGGAAAGGATTTATACCTTTTTGGAAGCCATTCTTTTTGAAGGGACACCTTGCTCAGGATAGATATAGGGTGGGAAGGCCTTGTTTCAGCCTCAAAGGGTTGTGCCAGATTTTGTTGACTCCCCATGGGAAGCCTTACCCTCTCTGAGGAGTAGAGGGTAAGTAGATTTGCAGGGTGGAGCGGGGTTTGGGGATAGCATGGGAGGTGGAGGGAGATGGACACGTAGGAAGTAGGGAGGGAATGAGAACTGGGATTGGTATATAAATTGAGAAAAAGATTGTTTTATTTTATTTTTTATGTTTTTATTTAAATTAGAAATATGCATGATTCAAATGTCAATTCCAGTTCCCTCTCCCACCCTGCCTCCCTTGTCCCTCCATCAGCACCCCCCCAAACCCAACCCCCATATCATTCACAGGGAGGGTGAGACCCCCCTTGGGGGTTATCCAGAGTTTGTCATTTCATCCAGGGCAGGACCTAGGCCCTTCCTCATGTGTCCAGATTGAGAGAGCATCCCTCCATGTGGAATGGGCTCCCACAGATCATTTGTATGCCATGGTAAACAGTGACCTACTACCCAAGGCCCCAGAGATTTCTGAGGCCTCCTCACTGATACTACATTCATGGAGCCTGGATCAGTCCCCTGTTGGCTTCTCAGCCATCAGTCTGGGGTTCAACAGCTCCCCCTTGTCCAGTCAGCTGTCTTTGTAGGTTTCACCAACATGGTCTTGACCCCTTTGCTCATAACTGCACCAACTGTGTCACTGGGTTCCAGGGGGTCAGTTCAGTGTTTAGCTGTGAATATCTGTCTCTGCTTCCATCAATCACTGGATGAAGGTTCTAGGATGGCATATAAGGTAGTCATCAGACTTAACATCAGGTAGTGGCTATTAATGTAGTCTCTCCACTATTGCTTAATTTTCCATATGGTGTTATCCTTGAAGATCTCTGGAGAGCTCATTAGTGTCAGCTCTCTCCTCAAAGCTATAATGACTCCATCTATTATGGTATCTCTCATCCTGCTCTCCTCTATTCTTACCCTGACTGAACCTCCCTACTCCCCCATGTCTTCTTCTCTCCTCCTCTTATTCCCCTTTCTTTTTCCTGGTTCCCCCCCCCCATGTTCCCAATCTCCTTAGGAGACCATATCTGATTTCACTTCTCTGGGGAATAATGCATATATCTTTGGAAACTCCCTGTTTCCCAGACTCACTGGCACTGGGATTGTAGATTGACATTCCCCTGATCTATGTCTAAAATCCATATATGAGTAAGTACATATCATGTTTGTCTTTTTGTGACTGGATTACCTCACTCAGGATGGTTTCTTCTAGTGCCATCCATTTGTCTGCAAATTTCAAGATTCCATGTTTTTCCCCGCTAAGTAGTACTCCATTATTTAAATGTATCACATTTTCTCTATCCACTCTTCAGTTGTGGGACATCTAGGGTGCTTCCAGGATGTAGCTATTACAAATATTGCTAGATATCCAGTAGAACAGATATCCTTGTTGTATGAATGGGCATCTTTTGGGTATATGCTTAAGAGTGGAATGGCTGGGTATTGTGGTAGGCTGATTCCTATTTTTCCTGAGCAATCTCCATACTGATTTCCAAAGTGGCTGTACAAGTTTGCACTCTCACCAGCAATGGAGGAGTGTTTCACTTTCTCCACATCCTCTCCAGCATAAGCTGTTATTGGTGATTTTGATTTTAGCCATTCTGACAGGAGTAAGATGATATCTCAGGGTTGTTTGGATTTGCATTTCCCTAATGTCTAAGGATGTGGAGCACTTTCTTAAGTGTCTCTCAGCCATTTTAGATTCCTCTATTGAGAATTCTCTATTTAGTTCAGTCCCCCACTTTTTAATTGGGTACTTTGGTGTTTTGGAGAGTAGCTTCTTGAGTTCTTTATAAATTTTGAAGATGGTTTCAAAATGGAAAAACAAAAGGTAGCATCATATATTCCTGAATCCAAGCTCATGTATCTATTGAGGATCTGTACGGTATGCAAGAGGTCCTGGGTTCACTTCGCAGTATGAAAATTTAAACCAAACCAAACACATAAATGGAAACCCCAGTTCCACTTCAGCTGTAATTCTAATGAAGTAACCCAGGGCAGCCGGAGCTATTATAAACTTGTCCACATTTTGTGGTGTTTCTAAACAATGATGGAATTTGGTTTCCAGGTCAAAGTTCTGGTTGCTATAAATTTGTAGTAAATCATCACTTATTTAATTTGTTTTTAAACTTAGGTTTTTGTTCTCATCAAATAATACTCATTTCCTTTTTGAATAAGCATCATGTTTGTTGTTTGTTGTTGTTGTTGTTGTTGTTGCCACCCCTCATCACTTCTGAGTTGCAGAGGCTTCTCTTATGGAGGGAGACCTCCTCATCTCATTTGTTGACAGTACCTGGATTTCTAATGCACAGTAACTTTGTTCTCAATTTTTATGCATGCTTCATCAGTTGTTTATATTGTATATGACTGCTTGTGTTCTTTTAGACTTTATTTTTCTTAGTAAGTTTCCAGTTTATGAAGTTCTTACTTATCTTAAACAGTTAGCTAGAAACTTGTCTCTTCCTTTAAGCCATCTCTATGCGAGGTATCACATCCTAATTCTGCCTCCACTGCTCCTAACATGTCAGCAACCATGTTACCTTCATTAACTAGCTATTACCCTCTCAGAGGTATTTCTGTTTAAAAGTTGTTACAGTATCACATTCATGTTTTTATTTGCATCTTCCTCACACCAAAAAATCCAGTTAAGTATCCTATGTGTGCTAAATATGAAATAAAATTCTAGGAATAATTGCTGAGGCATCACAAATACTAGGAATATATTTGCAGTATAATGCACTTTTTAAGGAGATACAAAAGTTTCTTACCAGAGAACAATTATCATCTTTTGAGAGAAGAATCTCTCTCATTTCTCCCCCCCCCTCTCTCTCTGTCTGTCTCTCTGTCTCTCTCTCTCTCTCATCTTGCTCTCTCTTTCTTTGTATGTGTATGTGGGGTGTGGGGGTGTCTTAGAAACCAAAAGTATTATTAATGAGAAAGGTAACTTTCATAGAATCATTACTTCTTAATACTGAATTAATTGTGAAATTTGTTTTGCTTCCTTATTCCTGAGTGGCTAAAATATATTCATAATTCCCAAGCTGTAAAAGGCTATTCTGAAACTATCTGCAGACACAGTTGCTATGGAAACCATCTTTTTTTTGCCTAGTGCAACAAATATTCATCTAAAAAATACAGAATTCCAGTTCACCTTGCTGTAGTAATTATGGCAGACTAGAATTGAAATACCTATGTCATATTTTGCTTTCAGGTGTGCCACCAAAGTGTATTTATCGACACAGTAGAATATTTCTGTAAAGAAACGAGATACAAAATCTTTTCTTACAACAGCAACTCCAGGTGTCGAAGTAGGACAAAGGCTTCCACTTCACATTCCTCTACAGTCTGCCCTCCTTCACCTTACACACGTATGCACAGCACAGAAACAGATGAGGGCAACATATGCGGCAAAACATATGTGAGTTTCTAAATATTTAACAAAGTAGAAGACAATAGATTTGAAGAATTCTGTGTATGAAAAGGAAAGTTAGTTTTAAATTTTTCCCCACTACCCTTAAATCACTATTAAAAGACTAAATACCAAGGCAAATAAGAACTTTGAGGAGTGTAGAAGAATTATACTAAGGAAAATGGAAATCAGTATGCTATTTCTCTAGTGTTTTGGAGTAGAGAAGACTCCCAAGAAGGTGTCCATACTTTTGAATAGAGACAAGTCTTGATTCTCAGCTGAAGTTTATTACCTGTCAAGCCTGCAGAATAAATCTGTGCATCAGTGACTAAGGGAAGACAATTTGTGAATAAGAGAAGAAGCAAAAGTCGTTTACCCAGGTGATTTAGTTTATATACACAAGTTCTAGGATTATTCATGGTTTATGCATGCACTCAGTGCTATAAACATGAAGTAGAATTTGCCAAGGTTAGATGTTGGTAGTAGATCATCAAATGGGTCTTTTTTCCACACCCCAGGCAGAGGCAAGCCAGACATGTGATCACACCACAGCAAACAGTCAACATTTTACACTGTTCCTGAAGAGAGCATAAAAGTCCATGGAGGCTAAACTGTACTGAGGGTCCTCAGCTATAATAGTAAAGTAAAAAAAAGCTTCTTGATTTTTCTCAGACATATTTAATGTTTAAATATATTATGTTTCTTATTCTGAAGCTGAATGCAAAGAAAATATAGTTTTTGAGAGAAAGATATTTTCATTTATTTTTATATTTATTGCATATCATCTATATGTACACTGATATGTACACAATTGTCCCCTTACTGGTGGAAGTATTTAGATCACTCCAGAGTGCAAAAGGACAATATAAAGAAAAAAATTGAACTATATTATCTAATCCCAATCATTCTAAATTAGAACCAGTTCCTCAACTCACACCCACAATTTTATTCCACATTCTTCTCATGACCTGTAAGTTCTAACTATTTCCAAAGGCTAGGAGGAGAAAAAGGTCAAACTTCTGAAAAACAGGCTTCTATGAGAAACTAGTTCCCATGTTTGATTCCCTCAGTGTAGTATGGGGCCACAGCAGCATGATAAAGCAAACCCTCCTACACAGATCCCTGGCACCCTGAAAAAAAGGAGTTAACCGAGCTGTTCCTTCCTGCTTCCCTTGGAAGAGATCTCTAGGTCTCCTAGGGTTTTCTCTCCCTGCGACAAGGCTGAATGGGGTTTGGAGCTCTGCAAGCCAGAAAATGAAAACAGTCTCCTGGATGCCCAAGAGGGCCCTTCCTTTTGCTTACTCACTGGGGATGTGGGAGAAGGTTTTCCTGTCTTTCTGTCTGAGGCAACAAAATAGAGTAGGACCAAGTCAACCAAATTTTGGCACCTCCATGGAGGCTCTCCTGTCATTGGAGCTGTGGGGAAGAGTCCAGGGCTCCAAAGCTGGTGGCACTATCTCTGAACTCGTGCTAAACTCAGGTTCCTCCTTTGCACCTGGGGTCTGGGACAGTACTCACTAGGCTTCATTCATCCCTTAGTCTTCTTGTCACTTCTGCTGGGTCCCCTGACTCTCATCTTCACTCTTAATCTCAGATCAGGACCCTTTGCACACAGACCCTTCTGCAGGTGCGGTTTGAACCTGAAGGCACTGGTCAGGTCAGAGATGCAGTGGTCAAGACAGCCTGCAAGAACTTGCTAGATTATTGAGTAACCATCCTTCTGTCTTGCCATTCCCCTCTCCTGTGTGCAGCATAGGGAGTATCCTGTGGAGGCATATCAGGAGCCCCTGGGGAGGTGACAGTCTACTCCATCTCCTCTTGATCTCAAAGCACAATGCAGTTCTGGGGACTAGAGATCAGGGAGGGCCTGTGCTTGGGAGGTGCCACATCCTGGTTTTAGTCAACTGAACAGCTCTCCCCAACACGTCAAGCAATCTGCTTTTCTACTGTTCTAGAAATGGGGCAGGCACTCACATGCCCTCAGAGGGAGGCGGATCTGTTATTGGTGCTGAGGGCCCCAGCTGGAGTCCATATTCTTTTCCAGAAGCATCCACCAGGAGAAGAGCTAAGGATCCCCTTTGTAAAGGTCTTTCAGGCAAACAATACCCAGCAAAATAAAAGGTACCTTGACTAGACTGTGAACGGCTACATGTCCCTTCAGGGAGCATTTTATTTGTCAATAACTGGGCACAAGAGGAAAAGTGCCACCCCACAAATCCTGTATCAAAATGGAAACAGAAGTGACTCTGAAATTCACTTCTGTCCAACATTTCATCTGTGTGTATGTGTTTGAAGCTGCCCACTCATCTTTTATATGGGGTTGGGTGGTAATGTACTATTTATGATTTATTAAAGCTTGCCTTAGGATTCAGAAGGCAAAGCCAGTCTCAAGCTATAGAATCCAGGTGGTGGTAGTACACACCTTTAATCCCACCACTTTGGAGGTAGAGTTAGATGGATCTTTGTTATTTCAAGTCCACACTGAGCTACAGGAAATATATCTAGTCTTCAAGAGAAAGAGCTTACAATTCAAATCCACACTGAGCTACAGAAAATATATCTAGTCTTCAGGAGAAACATCTTACAAAAAGATAATCCCAGCACTTGGCATCACTATTCAAGACAAAAACAGGGTCTCAGAGCTGACAATCGTTTTCCAGTCACATTGAGGACAGTAAGGCATTGGATTCTCCAGTTGAAAAGTGGAGAGGCAGCAGTCTGAAGCTTGGTGAGGGCTAATGAAGACAGGATCATCCCTTTCAACCTGAGATAGAGGTAAGAGCTAGTGGCTGGCTGCTTTGCTTTACTGATCTTCAGCTTGAAGCTTGAACCCCAATATCTGTCTCTGGGTCTTTTATTTATAGTGCTACAGGATTGTGATCTTCCTTGGATCTGTTTGGACTCTTCCTCCTGAACTTGTGTTCAGAATCAGTTCTTTCTGGTCTGTTATGAATCTGAATATTGACTTGAACCACAAAGTGAATCTTTATCCTGATGATATAATTAAAAATCTAATTGAAAAACTATGCTACTTACTTATTATTGACCTGATTGTGATATATCCACGGATTGTTACTTTACAAAAAAGAACAAAGAGTAGAATTTACACCATGTAAGATCTGTAGTATACACGTCTTAGTATAGTATACAAATTTCAGTGTAGTACACAAATCTCAGTGTATAGCATACAAATCCAAGTGTGTTTGTTCATGTAAGCACATATAATGAACATAGTTGGGAGGCATGGATCATTAATACTTTAAAGACACATATAATTTTATTAATTTAAAAGTTTTCCTTTTTTTGAGGCAGGGCTTCTCTGTGTAACAGCTCTGGCTGTTCTGGAACTAGCTCGGTTGAGCAGGGTCCTTAAACTCACAAAGATCTACCTGTCTCTGCCTTCCCAGTTCTGGAATTAACGGCATGTACCAACATTGCCCATCTAAAAAGGTTTCTTGTTATTAGAAAATTCCTACATGCATTCAATTGACTTAGATTATACTTTTAAAATGATTTATGCTTCATTTAATACAGACAACTTTCTTATTACTCATAGGCCACTATCCTCCTGTGCCGTCCCTGCTGCGCAGCCTGTGTCCGAGAATGTGCTGAGGGTGTCGGAGATTGACAACACAGAGACCAGTCAACAGAGTAAATAAAACTTTAAGCAAGCCCCAAAAAGGCTCAAGAAAACTTCCCAAGAAAGGCCTCCCTCCAGAAAAGCTTCTGCTCTCTCCTTACCCCTGGCTGGTTCTGCTCTGACACCAGAAACTGACTTGGGTGTGTCAGAAGAGGCAGTTAGTCTTTGGTAAAGGTCGAGGTCAGTGGTTCCTGTGGGCCAGCTCTTTTCAGCAACTTATTGCCCCGGGAATTGTATTGTTTTTAGTAAACATGTTTTTAGTAAACATTGTCTTACAGCTGCCTACTCCCAGGCTGATGGGGAAGTGGGTCTCTGCCCAAGGTCTGGTGTCCCCAAACTCCTGCCATATTTATGATCTCCTTTTGGAAACTGATCAGTTTGCCAGAGGCATTCCCTGACTGCATTACCCAGAGTTCCCACGGGAAGGCAGAAACAGAGAGGGAAGTGCCTGCACTGCCCTGTAGACATGGTGTGGCCCCAAATAGCTGCTGAGCGCAGCAGTCACAATCCTCTAAAACACTTAATTGAGCACAAATCTGTCAGTTCTAGGTGTCCAGGTTATCACAAAGCAGGAAAAGAGCCTGACTGTGGTAGGGTCACAGAGTCAGTCATGGTGTTTGGCCATAGCCCTGGTGTTAGCTATACCTTGGCCTCAGGTGACAACTCAGATCAGCATGGCCCCTGAAGGAGTATGGTCCTTAGGGCAACAATATGGCCCTAGATGGCAGACAAGACCCCTATCATCAGCATGACTTTTGATAGTATCATGAGCCATGACATCAGCACAGACCGTGTCTGTAGTAGGGTTTTTGACTCAGACATGGCCTTTGGCAGCAACTCTGGCCCAGAGAGCATCATGGCCCCAGGCAACAGTGCAGACAACTCAGACTGGTATAGTCTTAGTAGCAACATGACCCTCATATCCGCACCTGGCCTCAGGTGATGACCTAGACTCTGAGTATTTGCATAGCCTGATATCAGGACCATGGCTACCAAGACACTGACTGTGGTAGGGGCATAGACCCAGATATGGCCCTACTATAGAGCCTGGGCTTGAACATCACCATGGCCCTGGGTGGCAGCAGAAGTCACGCCAATTAGCTTGACCCTGGTGGCAGCATGCCCTCAGATACCAACATAGACTCAGGAATATGACCAGATCCCAGTCATCTACAGGAACTTCATTCATTACTGAAGTCATGGACATCAACAAAGCCTGGCTACTACAGGGCCAGAGACCCAGACATGGCCCCAAGCAGCATCATAGGCAGAATTTAATTTTGTTCCCAGAACAGGTCAACATGACCCTGATGGTAACATGACCATCTGACATCAAAATGTCCACAGGTGACATGCCAGAACCTGGGTATCCCCCTGGCCTGGGTAGAAACATGGGTCATGGATATCAACACAGACTTCAGCTACAGTGGGACCATGCACTCAGACATGGCCCTAGGCAGCAGTCTGGACCTGGATGTCACCCTGGTTCTGGCAAGTAGGCTACCAACATCAGCCCATTCTTCACTGACCTTGCCTTTGCAGATCTGCCTCTTACCACAACATAGGAACCATTATGCTCCTCTTTGTCTTCTATTTCTCCACCATGCATTTGCTCATCATAAGGTACTCATGCCCAGCACCACAAGATACCATGCAGTCCAGTAGATTTCAGGCAGCCTGGACCATGAGAATCCAGTCTGCCCCATGGATGTCTTTTGCCTGTCTGAACTGAATCAAAATATAAATAACTTTATTGAAGCTACTGATTATATTATTATGCTACTTATGATTATATTATATTTCTATTTCTAGTTAATTTTTGTTCTATAATACTAAAAATATATCTGAGTTAGTAACTTAGAAATTTGCTTTGGAATTTTTAATGCTTAGATAGGTTAAATAGATAAAGCAAAATAATTTTTGTTTTAACAGTTGAACAGAAAGATGTTGACTGAGGCATAAATATCCTGAAGTCTGGACTTGGTTGACTCTTTGGAATAGTCTTCAAATTGTCTTCTTCTGTTAGACATGTGTACAATATAGTAATTCAAGTAAAAATAGATTACTCATTACCTTTTACACAAAGCTTATCTCACGAGGAAGCCATGCTTTATCGTTATTTTACCACATTTCCTGCAATCTTTTTGCCTCATCCACTCAAAGTAGTAATTTACCCAAAGCAGGTTCCAACAGCCACGTCTGACATTAGATTGAACCAACGGCTTAAGTTATTAACACAACCATGCATTTGATTAACACTTTGCATATCATTGGATATGAGGAAGATGAACCCAGGCAATTAAGAAGAGAAAGAGGAGGTACTTATGTGGAGCTTTCTGCCTGGAGGGATTCATTCTTTTTATTTTTTAGGAAAAGATATTTGAATTGGTAAGGACCTAGCAACAGAAGTGATGGCATCTGCTTATTATTTTATCAGAATTAGTCACATATGATAGCTAACTTTTATTAAAGTTAATGTCATAAAAATCATGCTTATTGTCTATATTTTTTCTTGATTTTGTTTCTATTGCTTAATTTTGTTTTATAATTCCATATGTGTATCTAATATAATCTAATTAACCTCTACACACTTTCTAATCTCCTGGTCCCCATCAAACTACCACCTGAAACCTCTCCCACTCTCATTCCTGTGTCCATATCTTACTTGACTATGCGACCCATTTAGTTTAACCTAGGCCATCTGTATGCATTGGAGCCTGGTGGGATCACCTGTTTGTATGACGACAGTAAAGACAACTGTTTTCTTGACTCCTGAGCATATTAGTAGCACATAGTTTCCCAGTGTGGCTGGAAGAAGTGTTGCTCTCTGAGGCCCTTCTCCATTCATGAGTGATAGTGGATGGGTCTACAATAACCTTGCACAGCTCATAACGTGACCCTTTTGGTGTTGTGGGAAGTAAACAGGCTCAGAAGAACGTTTAGGTCATATGGACTTGTGAAATAAAGACAGGACTTGTTGGGTTCAGCTCTGAGTTTAATCTTCCTAATCACCGTGTTATGTTGGCAGTGTTAAGTAGTCATCAAAGGAAACAGCAATAAGCAAAGAACCTACATCTCCGTTATGCAGGAAGAGGCACAGTGCACTCTGGCGGGGGCATCTGACTCCACTATCCTTGAAAACACACTGAAATTTAGAATTAAGTTGGATAATAGGAAATAAACACCTTTAAAGCATAATATTTAAATATTGTGTTGCATATGATTTAAACTAAATGAAAAAGGAACAATGACCTTCCTCCTAATACCACTACACAAAAGATGAAAATTAATGAATTTTTGGTCAGGAAGTTGTCAGGAGTATCCTAATGAACAGGACTTTGTCAGATATAATTAGAGTTATACTCAGAAGGGTCACCTAAATGACAGTAAAACACTGAGAGATGTGAGTCCGGTTGGCTTTTGTTTCTCATAAAAGTTAGTAAGTGCTAAATAAGGTCAATTCATTTCTTCATCCTTACAAAATAAATCAATTTGGTGAAAAAAGTACATAAAACATATTTATGAGACTGTCCACAATTAAAGAATCATCTTTCCTGGCTATTTTTATATTTGCTTCTGTGGTTGGGTGTATGTGTGCAGAGAAGTATACAAGTATTTTGTATGACCATATTAATAGGATAGGAGAAAATGATCCATTGGTCTATGAAAGGAAGTCTCTCACATAATAGAGGTCAGCTTGTTAACTGGCTGTCAGCAGCTTCCCTACCTGTCATTTATCTTTATGAGTTTGTCTCATTGCAGTATCTGACACTCAATTTTGCAAGCTCACAGGCTGAAATTTGTCAGTTTCTCAAAGTTGGCAGGCTCTGGAAAAATTAGTTTCAAACAACAAACATTGTAAGACATAGTTTCATAAGAAATCTATCTGCAAAATGATAAAACTGCCTAGTGAATAACACCAGCTTGTTCCCTCTTCAGTGTGCATTTCTCCATAGGAACACACAGTCAAGAATGTGTAGGAAGAAACTGGAATGGCAAAATTCAGTTTAGACACAAGCCTGGTGTCATATGATTATGGGTGGTGATGAACCAGACTTCTCATCCTACTAGATTGTCTTAACCTTAACACCTTAACCATGGCACTTTGTCCACTGGACAGAAATTAAGCTGGAAACTGGAAACATTGATCTTTGCCACAATTTTATCAGTTTAAAAAAATAAGAGAAAAGAAGTCTGTTCATGTCCTCTTCCAAATCTTTGCCCCAACAGTGGGCACCTGACCACAAGCAGTGAATCCCCAGGTGAGAGCTGTTATCACTGTGTGCCTCATTCACAGTGATGTGCTAAATTATTGAAGCATATTGGACATAAATATGAATTGTGGCCTAATACCTACATGCAAAAACTGAAATTAAACATATCAGCACAGTATATGGTGATGCTGGTATAAATCTCCAGTGTTGAAAGTCCGATAAAATCATGTCATATACATTATTTTTAATGCATAATGCATGATAAGGAACACTATAATAGTAATACTTGAGCATTACAATTCATTTTCCTTTACCCGTGTTTTGAGTGAATATCTACTTATGAAAAAGTTCACTACACTCAATCGTCTATGAAATGACAGAAACATACTCACATCAGGTTCATAGTGTTCGTTAATCACATCAAGAAGCCACACTAATTGACAGAAATTCACTGTCTAAGCTTCCATACATTTGCTATGTAATACCTGTCTGGTGATCAAATAAACTAAGGATATAGTTTTCAGCAAATGTAACCTTCATTGAGTACCATATGGTTATAAAAGTAACTTATTTAATTTTATGTCAAAACTGCTTACCTAGAAACATACTTATTTAATATAAAATTTTAGCATTTCATAAGCTGCAAATATTTTTGGAATAATTTAGGTTTTGTAACGCAGTTCTGTGATCCCAGAAGTATGAGGCTGAGGCAATAATATAAGGCCAGTTTCAATTCTACATAGGAAAATTTATTTTTCAACATTCAAGTATATTTTAGAGCATAATATGCAAGTACTACATAAAAGGCACTTGGTGGGGTTTTATAATAAATGTATAATTGTTTGGCAAAGAGTAAATACTTTGTTGTGATCTTATGCAGCAGACTGAGTGGATCTGGTGCTGTGTCACACGCATCCTTGAAAGCTTATCCAAGTGAGCTGCTGCTAAAAACATAAGTAAATACTGCATGCAATAAAGCTTTCAGCTAGACTCTACCAAAGGACAGTGCCTCTGCTTCTAAGCTCTGAAGAGTGAAATGTACATTTTCAAAGCTGTGGATTTTTCAAGGACCAAACCAAGCATTTTCTTAAGTTAATGCATTTATCTCTGGTACAATTTTCATGACCCTCTCAAACCTTTCAGAAAGGCTATTCACATTCTGTGCTTTATTGTCCATAAGAACACCATTTAAGTCATGGGAAATAAACAGTTTCCAATGAACAGACTGACACTTTAGAAAGTTCAATTTAACTTTGATATTTCAGACTTGGAACTGTGGTTTCCTTTAGAGGCCACCTTAGAACTATCTGAGTTATACAATGCGTAAAAGAGTTAACCAGAAATGGTAAAATGAAAGTAACCATAATGCAAAGGTAACAGTCTCACTTCCTTTGGACACCCATTATGTAAGAATCAAGTTAAAGCTTTACATGGTTAGTTTAATTATTGCAACACAAACTTGTAATTATTTATTTAATTTGAAGTGAACTGCTGTAAGGTCAGCTTCCAACTATGTTCAGGAAATAAAAAGATATGGAGGCATCAGTACAAAGATTATACTAGTAGACTTTGAGGTAGTTATATAGTTATATCACACAATTTGAAAACTGTTAACTAGTTCTACGCATCCTGAGTTCCTACACCTTGTGAAAAATATGTTGAACTCCACATCATTCTTTCATAAAAAATGATTATAAAAATCATTTTAAGTTGCATACATTTGTGGAATCTCCTCTGTTGTCAATGTGTTTTTAGTAGTAGTAGACCTTTATGTTTTAAAGCAATAGGAACTGTACATAGTTTTAATATTGTTTAAAGTGTCTGATTTAAACAAATTATTTACGGGTTTATTATTATAATGACTTACATAAAATTAAGTAGTACCCTCATACTAATTCTTATTAATTAATATCAATTAATATTTGAGAAAGTAAGGGAAATATTTTTAAATATCTAAGAAATCTAGTTGACTTTTCTGGTTACATGCCATTATACATATGCATCATGTATGAATCTTCTTTGAGAAACAGATGTGTCACAATAAGTAGCAATTTCACTGATTGTAGTGTGTATGCCTCTTAAAGTCTGTCCACAAAATATTATCAGTTGTATTTCATTATAGTCTTAAAACATTAAGATAAAATTATAAAATCTAGAACATAAAACATTCTTATGGTGTATGAGAGTCTACACTGGAAATGAACATTTTGAGTCATAATTGAGTTATAAAATCAATATCCTCTTTAACTCTTTTACATAGTAGGGAAGACAAATGATCTCAAGCCATTGAAATCTCACTGATCTTTGTCTTATTTTAAATTAGTACCTCAAACATATCAGATTGGTTATTAAACATGTATATCAAGACCAGATGAAAGTGAATGTGAATTTTCTTGTTAAAAGTATTCTGTCTCACATCTGTGGAAGGAGAAGGATGACTTGATTATATTCAATTATGGGAAGATAACACGGATCACTGTGAGTGGGATCATTCCCTAAGCAGGAGCTATGTAAGTATAGAGAAAGGGCTGAATATAAGTAGGCACATGTACATGCATCATTCTTTCGGTGCCCTGCTCTAGAGTTTGAATGTGGAAGTTCTTACCTTACTTAGCCACAGTGATGAACTGTAACCTGGAGTTATTATCCAAATGAACCCTCACTCCCAACCCATTCCCCCTAGATATTGTCTTGAATTATATCCATTTTGATACACTGAGATATATTAGAAAACTGAGTATCATCAACAATATCTTGAACTAAGTACATGGTACACACAATTTGTTGTTACATTCATAGGTGAAGGCTATGTCGGCTGAAGCCTTTTCTTAAAAACTTCAGTTGGATAGATAATCTGCTAAACCTGTTTTAATTTTATATATATGACAGAACAAACCCTAAGCATTTTATTTTCTTTATGCAGTTGTAAATAGTAATCTCATAAATTAGTTTCACAACATTCATTTATGATCAGCTTAACAGGTTAAATGTTAGATTTATATTTTCTAAATATGATTTAATTATGAAGTGTTTCAAAATAAAAGTTAGTGAAATGTAAAAATAACAAAAGGAATTATCATTCCATTTTAAATTAATTTGAGATTCATAATACACATATAGATGAATATACGTATAGATCACCTGACACCACTAAATTGTTTGCTTTTTTAGGTCTTTGCCTACTTATTTATAAGATATATAAAAATAAATGCAACTTTACAACATAAATATTCATAGATTCTATGTATTTGAATATTTATATAGCACCTGCCAACTTCTTTGACAGGCATGCTAGCTTGGAATGAATTTTATAAGATTGGGGATATTTACTTAGCATTCAGGTCCCTTCTAAAAGTTCAGCAGCACTATTCTATGGCATCAGAAAATATCAGTTAGGAATGAATCATTAATGGTATATTGGATAGGTTTAACACTTACCTGTATACATATAAGTTTGAAATAATTTCTGAATGTTGAAATTGAGGCATCTAATTTTAATGGAAAATAAATTATTTCCCAGAAGAAATACCTGCTCTATTCTTTAAACGTCCTGTAATGTCACCTATGTGTAAAGGTGAGCTAAATGCTTAGAAATAAGATAAATATAAGATATTCTTTATGAATTTTCAACATGGTCACTTTGTATTTAGATTCCTAAATTGATAATTGCATAAGTTAGCAGCTTTGCATTACTTATTTCTTTAATCTCAATTCTCATTGAAAAACAAAAAAAAATCTAGAGAAACAGCATGAGAATTGTACCATATCAGTTCAATACTGTTTAAATTTGATCTCCATTGTGGAATTACCCTTTCATAAAAATACTGCCATTTGAGTGCCTAAGACATATTTTTTGTCTTTGCAGATTAGAGGGCTGTAAAGTCAGCACACACTACATGCCTCTCCTACCAATTCTAAAATAATAGTGTTTTTTTCCCCGACTACTGAACACAGCCATGTCTAGAATGCAGAATAGGAATATGCCCTCTATTTTCAGATGAGCTGAATTTGACTTCTATTTCTGATATTAACATGCAGTGTGAGATTTGGAAACTAAATTGTTTTGGTGTTTTCCTTTTTCTTTTTTTATTATTTTAATTTTAAATAGCTTATTTTACATGTCAATCCCAGTTCCCTGTCCATCCCCTCCTCCCGCCTCCCCCCACCATCCCCCCCATCTTCCCACCCTATTGCCAATTCCTTCCTCATAGGGGATATCTAGAGTCTGTCATTTCACTCTGGGTAGGGTCCAGGCACTCCCCCTAAGTGTCCAGGCTGAGAGAGCATCCCTCTTTGTGTTATGGACACACGATGCCTGTTTGTATTTGAGGGATAAACACTGATCCACTGCTCAGGGCCCCATAGGTTGCCCAGGCCTCCTCACTGACTCTCACATTCAGGGGGTCTGGATCAGTCCCATGCTGGCCTCCCAGCTGTCAGTCTGGGATCCAAGAGCTCTCCCCTGTTCAGATCAGCTGTCTCTGCTGGTTTTGCCAGCCCATTCTTTGCCAATTTACTCATTGCTCCTCTCCCTCTGATGCTGGGTTCCTAGGGTTTAGTTCAGTGTTTAACTGTGGGTGTTTGCCTCTGCTTCCATCAGTCACTGGATGAGGGCTCCAGGATGGCTATAGACATCAAGTTCATTATCAGGAATGGGCATTCAAGGTGGTCTCTCCACTATTGCTTAGCTTGCCAATTGGTGTCATCCGTTTAGATCACTAGAGGTCACAATGGTGCCTGATCTGTCTTCTAACCTATGATTCCCTCTTCCCGCTATCCTACCCCCCCCCAATCAACAACCCTGTTCTCCCATGACCTACTCTCTCTTCCTCTTCTCCCCCTCTCTATTTCCCAGCTCCCACTCCCCCACCCCTCGCCGTGTTCCCCATATGTTCAGAGGATCTTACCTCATTTCTCTTCTCATGGGTAACATGCATGTCTTTTAGGTTCTTTCCTGCTTCCCACACTCTCTGTCAGTGGAAGTGCAGACTGGCACTATCCTGATCCATTTCTAAAATCCATATATGAGTGAGTACATACCATGTTTGTCTTTTTGTGACTGGGTTACCTCACTCAGGATGGTTTCTTCTAGTGCTATCCATTTACCTGCGAATTTCAAGATTCCATTGTTTCTTCTGCTGAGTAATACTCAATTGTGTAAATGTACCACATTTTCTCTATCCACTCTTCAGTTGAGGGGCATCTAGGTTGCTTCCAGGTTCTGGCTATTACAAATAATGCTGCTATGAACATAGTGGAGCAGATGTCCTTGTTGTATGAATGGGCATCTTTTGGATATATGCCTAAGAGTGGAATTGCTGGGTCTTGTGGTAGATTAATTCCCATTTTCCTGAGGAATCTCCATACTGATTTCCAAAGTGGCTGTATGAGTTGGCACTCCCACCAGCAGTGGAGGAGTATTCCCCTCTCTCCACATCCTCTCCTGCATAAATTGTCTTTGGTGTTTTAGATTTTAGCCATTCTGACAGGAGTAAGATGGTTTCTCAAAGTTGTTTTGATATGCATTTCCCTGATGGCTAAGGATGTTGAGCACTTTCTTAAGTGTCTCTTGGCCATTTTAGCCTCTTCTACTGAGAATTCTCTGTTTAGTTATGTACCCCTCCTTTTAATTGGATCCTTTGGTGTTTTGGAGACATACTTCTTGAGTTCTTTGTAAAATTTGGAGATTAGCTCTCTGTCAGATGTGGGGTTAGTGAATATCTTTTCCCATTCTGTGGACTACTTTTTGTCTTCTTGACTGTGTCCTTTGCCTTACAGAAGCTTTTTAGTTTCAGGAGGTCCCATTTGTTAATTGTCGATCTCAGTGTCTGTGCCACTGGTGTTATGTTCAGGAAGTGGTCTCCTGTACCAACTCGTTGAAGAGCATCTCCCACTTTCTCTTCTAAAAGTTTCAGTGTGGCTGGATTTATGTTGAGAACTTTGATCCATTTGGGCTTACGTTTTGTACAAGGCGATAAACATGGATCTATCTGCAGTCTTCTGCATACCAGTACCCAGTTATGGCAGCACCATTTGATGAAGATGCTTTCTTTTTTCCTTTGTATAGTTTTAGCTTCTTTGTCAAAAATGAAGTGTTCACAGGTATGTGGGTTAAAATCAGGGTTTTCAATTTGGTTCTATTGGTATACTTGCCTATTTTTGTGCCAATACCAAGCCGTTTTCAGGACTATAGTTCTATAATAGAGCTTGAAATCTGTTATGGTGATGCCTCCTTTATTGTATAGGGTTGTTTTGGCTATCCTGGGCCTTTTATTTTTCCATATAAAGTTGATTAATGTTCTTTCCAGGACTGTGAAGAATTGAGCTGGAATTTTCATAGGGATTGCATTGAATCTGTAGACTGCTTTTGACAAGATTGCCATTTTTATTATGTTGATCCTACCAATCCAAGAGCATGGGAGATCTTTCCATTTTCTGGTATCCTCTTTAATTTCTTTCTTTAACGACTCCAAGTTCTTGATACACAGGTTTTTCACTTCCTTGGTTAACATTATCCCCAGATATTTGATGCTGTTTATGGCTATTTAAAGGGTGAGGTTTCTCTGATTTCTTTCTCAGTTACTTCATCGTCTATATATAATGGGGCCACTGATTATTTATTTTTAGTTTACCTTGTATACTGCCACTTTGCTGAAGGTGTTTTTCAGCTCTAGGAGTTCCCTTGCGGAGTTTTTTGGGTCACTTATATAAATTATCATTTCATCTGCAAATAGTGAAAGCTTGACTTCTTCTTTACCTATTTGTATCCCCTTGATCTCCTTTTGTTGTCTTATTGCTGTAGCTAGAACTTCAAGTACAATATTGAACAGATATGGAGAGAATGGACAGCCTTGTCCTGATTTCAGAGGAATTGCATTGAGTTTCTCTCCATTTAGTTTGATGTTAGCTGTTGGTTTACTGTATATTGCATTTATTATATTCAGGTATGTTCCTGTTATTACTGATCTCTCTAGGACCTTTATCAGGAAGAGGTGCTGGATTTTGTCAAAGGCTTTTTCAGCATCTAGTGAGATGACCATGTGGTTTTTCTTTCTTTGTTTCTTTATATGGTGGATTACATTGATAGATTTTCTAATGTTGAACCATCCCTGCATTCCTGGAATGAAGCCTACTTGATCATGGTGGATGATTTTTCTGATGTGTTCTTGAATCCGGTTTGCGAGTATTTTATTTACTATTTTTGCATCAATGTTCATGAGGTAAATTGGTCTATAGTTCTCTTTCTTTGTTGTGTCTTTGTGTGCCTTGGGAATCAAGGTAATTGTAGCCTCATAAAAAGAGTCTGGCAGTGAGCCTCCTGCTTCTATTGTGTGGAATACTTTGAGGAGTATTGGAATTAGCTCTTCTTGAATTTCTGGTAGAATTCTGCACTGAAGCCATCTGGGCCTGGGCTTTTTTTGTTTGGGAGACTTTTGATGACTGCTTCAATTTCATTAAGGCTTATAGGTCTGTTTAAATTGTTTATTTGCTCTTGATTTAGTTTTGCCAAGCGATATCTATCCAGGAAATTGTCCATTTCCTTTAAATTTTCAAATTTTGTGAGTATAGGTTTTCAAAGTATGCCCTGATGATTCTCTGGATTTCCTCAGAGTCCATTGTCATGTCCCCTTTTTCATTTCTGATTTTTTTAATTAGCATACTCTCTGTCTTTTGGTTAGTTTGGACAGAGGTTTGTCTATTTTGTTTATTTTCTCAAAGAACCAACTCTATGCTTCATTGATTCTTCTCAATGTTTTCCTGGTTTCTATTTGGTTGATTTCAGCCTTCAATTTGATTATTTCCTGGCATCTGCTTCTCCTGGGTGAATTTGCTTCTTTTTGTTCTAGAACATTCAGCTGTGCTATTAATTCTCTAGTATGACTGTTCTCCAGTTTCTTCATGTGGGCACTTAGTGCTATGAACTTTCCTCTCAGCACTGCTTTCAAAGTGTCCCATAAGTTTGCGTATGTTGTGTGTTCATTCTCATTCAATTCCAGAAAGTCTTTATTTTCTTTTTTTATTTCTTCCTTTACCCAGGGATGGTGCAATTGTGCATTGTTAAATTTCCATGAGTTTGTAGGTTTTCTGCGATATGTGTTATTGTTGAATTCTAATTTTAATGCACGGTGGTCTGATAAGATACAAGTGGTTATTCCAATTTTTTTGTATCTGTGGAGATTTGCTATGTTTCCTATTATGTGGTCAATTTTAGAGAAGGTTCCATGTGGTGCCGAGAAGAAGGTATATCCCTTTGTGTTTGGGTGGAATGTTCTATAGATGTCTCTTAAACCCAGTTGGGTCATAACTTCTATTAGTTCTTTTGTTTCTTTGTTAAGTTTCTGTCTGGAGGTCCTGTCTGGTGGTGAGAGTGGAGTGTTGAAGTCGCATACTATTAGTGTGTGAGATTTTATATGCAATTTGAGCTTTAGCAATGTTTCTTTCACAAATGTAGGTGCATTTGTATTTGGGGTGTAGATGTTCAGAATTGAGACTTCATCTTGATGGACTTTTCCTTTGATGAATATGAAATGTCCTTCTTCATCTCTTTTGATTGATTTTAATTTGAAGTCTAGTTTGTTAGATATTAGGATTGCTACACCCGCTTGTTTCTTGGGTCCGTTTGATTGGAAAATATTTTCCCAACCCTTTCCTCTGAGATACCGTCTGTGTTTGATGTTGAGATGTGTTCCTTGTATGCAGCAAAAGGATGGGTTCTGTCTTCATATCCATTCTGCTATTCTGTGTCTTTTTATAGGCAAGTTGAGGCTGTTGACATTGAGGGATATCAATGACCATTGATTGATGATTCTTGTTTGTGCTTGATTTATTGGTAGTGAAGTTACTTTGTGTAGGTTCTCCTCCCTTTTTCTTTTGGTGTTTTGTAAAGTGGGATTATATATTGCCTGTGTCTTTGTGAGTGTAGTTATTTTCCTTGGATCTAGGTTTTTCTTCTAGCACTTTCTGTAGAGCTGGATTCATAGATATGTATTGTTTAAATCTGGCTTTGTCATGGAATATTTTGTTTTCTCCATCTATGGTAATTGAAAGCTTTGCTGGATATAGTAGTTTGGGCTGGCTTCCTTGGTCCCTTAGCATTTGTAGGACATCTGTCCAGGATCTTCTGGCTTTCATCGTTTCCATTGAGAAGTCAGGTGTAATTCAGATAGGTCTGCCTTTATATGTTACTTGGCATTTTTCCTTAGCTGCTCTTAATATTTTCTCTTTATTCTTTATGTTTGATGTTTTGATTATTATATGGAGAGGTGACTTCTTTTTCTGGTCCAGCCTATTTGGTGTTCTGTGTGATTCTTGTATTTTCATAGGCATATCCTTCTTTAGGTTTGGGAATTTTTTTTCTATGATTTTGTTGAATATGTTTTCTGTACCTTTGAGCTGTATTTCTTCGCCTTCTTCTATACCTATTATTCACAGTGTCCCCTACTTCCTGGATATTTTGTGTTAGGGAATTGTTGGTTTTGAGATTTTCTTTGGTTGAAGACTGTATATCCTCCAATGAGTCTTCAACACCTGAGATTCTCTCTTCTATCTCTTGTATTCTATTGGTGATACTTGCATCTGTAGTTCCTGATCATTTACCCAGCTTTTCTATTTCCAGCATCCCTTAATTCTGCGTTTTCTTTATTGTTTCTATTTCAGCTTTCAATACTTCAACTGTTCGAGTTGTTTCCTTCATTTGTTTGGTTGTTTTTTCTTGGTACTCTTTAGATTCTTTGAGAGATTTGTTTATTTCTTGAAATTTCCCCCATTTCATGAATTTTTTGTTTGTTTTTTCCTCTATTTCTTTAAGGGATTTCCTCATTTCTTCTTTGAGGGTCTCTATCATGGTAATAAAATGAATTTTAAGGTCTGTATCCTCTGCTTCATCTATGTAGTGCTTTTCAGGTCTTGCTGGAATTGGCTCCCTAGATTCTGGTGGAGTCATGTTGGTCTTTTGCTTGCTGAGTGAGCTCTTATTCTGTCTTCTTCCCATCTCTTCTTTTTGCAGTGGGTGCTGGTGGGGTCTTTCTGTCTCCTTTGGTCTCCTCTCTTCCTGAAGCTGAAGCTGGGGATGCTGACACTGAAGCTTAAGCTGAAGCTGGGTTCGCCAGAGGTTGGGGCCTGGAAGGGCTGAAGCTGGGATCTCCGGAGTTCGGGGTCTGAAGCTGAGATTTCAAAAGTTTGGGGTCTGAAAGGGCTGATGTCTTTCCTGGCTGGGATCGCTGGAGTTTGGGGCCTGAAAGGGCTGATGTCTTTCCTGTGTAGGTGGGTCTTTTGGATGCCAGGAGCATCCCTGGAAGATCTAGGGGATGGGTGTCGGTCGGAAGATGGGGAGTGCCCCCCCCAGAGACCCAAGCTAACCTGACAGGGATCGCTGGAGTTTGGGGCCTGGAAGTGCTCACAATTTTTGTTTTGTAAAATAGGCACAGTAGCGATATCCTCTCAGTAGACTGTTAAATGTCAAAGCAATTAATTCTGAGTTATTTATATTTACTTTTCATAGTAAACCAAATATTTAGAAGTAATCTGAGTGCCAGACCCTCACACTCTGAAACTCCTCCCTGAACAACAATACCTGTTTTCTTGCCTGAAATTGCCATCTCCTGTGAGCAATAATTATTAACCAATTCTATGCTGGTTAGGAACTCTCTTTAATCTATTACACAGCTAGGAACTATTGCCTAATGATCCTTTTTTTAAAGAATCTTTTGTCTAAATTTACTTGAGTGTATCTTAAAATTTGATTTGTTTCCCTCTAGTGCAGACTCTGCAATCTGCTCTGTGATATTTTATTTCCTTTAATATGGTGAGTCCAGACACCTATACCAATCTAGTTACAATCAAACAACCAACCTCTTCTGATGAACATCTAACAGCACAGCCCTAGGTGCATATCCATTTCCTTTTCAGTCTTCTGTCATGCCCTCCAGATCCCATTTTCTCCTTCATAATTCTCTACTTTTTTCTTTTAAGATATAAACTGAGAAGGAAAAGTCTCACTTTCTCTAACTAATGAGTTCTGATATTTAATCCTCAAGCAATATTTCCCCAAGAAGCTTTAGTTCCTCTTTGATTTTTCTGAGTCAGTGTAATCTTCAAAGACAGATGTTTGGCAGCATGGAGAATCTTAATGTCCTTTGGCTTTGAATTTGCAGTAATGCAGGGATTCCCATTGCATTGTTTTACTTTTAAGAAGATAGACACTAGTTTCTTTTAAAAAAATATTAATTACCCCTCTGTGAATGAATCTCTAATATAAAACTAAGTCGTGGTTTCCTAAATTAACAAATTCAGAGCCAAATCTTAACCATAAGGTTTTAAGATTACCCTGATCCTTTGGATGAAGCTTAAAATATTAATAAGAATGGAATTGTACTACTAATATAACACAGCCCGCTAATATTCTGAAATAACACTTTAATGCCAGAAAGTCCTTATTTTTCCATTGCTTATGAGGAACTCAGCTGATTCAGGAGGTTAAACACTAAGCTTTCAGGGCTGACTGAACAGCATAGTTTAAACTGAGAATATTGTCGCTGAAACTCCTTCTACTCCAGTGTGATTTCACTGAGTCAGAAATTCTCCTTCTTCTGTTGTTTCCCTCTCAATTGAAAATTTAACAAAAACATAAGGTTTAAAGTCTTCTAGAGAATGCTGCATAGTGGGGGGGCTGTTACCATGTTTTAACTCCCTTTCCATGGCACCCTTTTACCTTCTAACCAGAGACTATCATTTACAAATTCCTAAGTAGTGATCATTGAATCTTACATAACCTATAATGATATGTCAAAGTAAAATTATTTAAAGCAAAGGTTGTTAATAAGTAGTTCGAAGCCTGTTGTTTCCAACAATGCAAATATATGTTTAAAGACAACACCCAAGTTTTTAAAAAATATCAACCTCATTGTTATGTGCTCTAATTTTAAGAGTCCCTACTATAATACATGTTAGTTTCTAAGATGCAGAGACCACCTATATCTGTAACTCATTTTCAAAATTCAACTTCTCCTTTATAGCTGAATGTGTCTTCTAACTCTCCTCCGTATATTAACTGCCTATATTTGGTATACATGTGGAAGTACAAACATTCAGAATATTTTTTTGTTTTACTATTTTTCCTGTCTCTCCTATGATATTCAAATTATAAAGTCGGGCATATGTTGTACTCTTCTAATTCCATAACTTGAAATGCTGAATAAATAAAATGATTGGAAGTTCAAGTCCTTCCTGTGTCAGGCTCAGTTATTGTTGGCTGTTTGTGAGGTCTTGTCTCAGAAAAAAAAGGAGCAATCAAACAACATAAAATTCCACCATTGTTTGCAAAGGAAGCAAAGTGGTTTTGTGAAACTATCAGAAGAGGCAGATGATGAGAACTAGGCAGACAAAATTCTTTTCCAAATGAAAACACCCCTTCACTCTTGAGACAGATATCTCTGCAAAACAGCTATGACTGTCCTGGAACTTACTTTGTATACCAGGCTGGACTTGAATTCTGCCCCCCAGAGTAATTCTTTTAGTAGAGGAAATCTCACACCAGCCTAATATTTTCTGTTGTGTGATTAATAGTGTTTAATCTTATGAAAATCTACAATTAAAAGGAACAAAATGGACAAAAAAACTATAAAATGTACAGTTCAAGGAGAAAAGGGGTACCAGGAAGTGGTAACTTTCACTTTGTAATATTTGCCCTGGTTACTGTGTCCATTCACAACAACTGAAACCTTAAGCCATATACAATATATATTTACATATATGTGTAAATATGTGAGTATGTGTATGTATAAATATTTAATATGTAACACTATATGTTACTAAATATATGCTAATATATAATGTGGAATTCTATAAAATATAATAATAATAGTCAATATAATTTAGAGATAGATAAAAATCTATCATAGAAGAAAACTCTCCCAACCTAAAAAAAAAAGACATGCCAATGAAAGTACAAGAAACTTGCAGAACACCAAATAGATTGGACCACAAAAAGAGTCCCCTCAACACATGATAATCAAGACCCCAAACATATATAATAAAGAAAGCATATTAAGAGCAGCTAAGGAAAAATGTCAAGTAACATGTAAAGGCAAAGCTATCAGAATTACACCTGACTTCTCCATGGAAACTCTGAAAGTCAGAAGGTCCTGGAAAGATATTCTACCAACACTAAGAGACTACTGATGCTATCCCAGACTACTATATCCATTAAAGCTCTTAATCACTATAGATGGAGAAAACCAGACATTCCATGAAAAACAACAAATTTAATAAAATACGTATCTGCTAACCCAGGACTACCAGACAAAGGAACAAACAGATGTTATGACCCAATTGGGTTTAACAGACATCTATAGAACAATCCATCCAAAAACGAAAGAATATACTTTTCTAAGCGCCACATGGAACCTTCTCAAAAATTGACCATATACTTGGAAGCATAGCAAACATCAACAGGTTCAAAATCTTGGCATGACTCCATGTATCTCAACAGACACCATGCTTTAAAGTTAGAATTTAACAACAGCACAAATTGCAGAAAACCTACAAACTCATGGAAACTGAATAATGCAAAATTGCACCATTCCTGGGTCAAAGAATAAATTAATAAATATATTAAAGACTTCCTAGAATTCAATGAGAATGAAGACAAACCTATGGGACACTTTGAAAACAGTTCTAAGAGGAAATTTCATAACACTGAGTACCCACATGTAGTAGCTGCAGAAGAGTCACACTGGATAATTAACAGCACAATTGAAAGATCTAGAGCATAAAGAAGCAAACTCACCCCAGAGGATTAGATGCCAGGAAGTAATTAAATTGAAGGCTGAAATTAATAAAGTAGAAACTAGGAAAACAATACACGGAATAAATGTAATGAAGCGCTTGTGCTTCAAGAAAATCAACAAGATACACAAACCTTTATCTAAACTTACCAAATAATAGAGTGTGAACATGCAAATTAACAAATTCAGAAATGAAAAGGGATCATAACAAGGGACACTGAGGAAATCTAGAGAATCATCAGGACATACTTTGAAAACCTGTATCCCACAAAATTTGAAAATTTAAAAGAAATGGAATTTTTTCTTAATAGATATCACTTATCAAAATAAAATCAAGAACAAATAAGTAATTTGAAGAGATCTGTAATCCCTAATGAAATAAACACAGTCATCAAAAGTCTCCCTAGCAAAAAAAAGCCCAGGATCAGATGGCCTCAGTACAGAATTCTACCAGAAATTCAAAGAACAGCTAATACTAAGTCTCAAAGTACTTCACACAATAAGAGAAGAAGGGTCATTGAAAAACTCTATTAATGAGATGTCAATAACCTTGATGCCCCAGCCACACATAGACACAATTAAGAAAGAGAACTACAGACAAATATCCCTCAAGAACACATTAGAAAAATCATCCACCATGATCAAGTAGGCTTTATGCTAGAGATACAGTGGTGGTTCAACATATGAAAATCCATCAATGCCATCCACCACATAAACAAGTTGAGAAACAAAAAACATGATCAACTCACTAGGTACTGAAAAAGCCTTCAACAAAATCCAACACCCCTTTATGATAAAGGTCTTGGAGAGATCAGGAATAACATAATCATACCTAAACATAATAAAAGCTATATACAGCAAACCAACATCCAGCATCAAACGAAATGGAGAGATACTCAAGGCAATTTCTCTAAAATCAGTAACAAGACAAGACTGTCCCCTTTCTCAAAACCTCTCCAATATTGTACTTGAAATTCTAGCTAGAGCAATAAGACAACAAAAGGGAATACGAATTGGAAAAGAAGTCAAACTTTCCTTATTTGCAGATGATTTGATAGTTTTCATAAGTGATCTGAAACAACACCAGGAAACTCCTACAGCTGATAAACACATTAAGCAAAATGGTAGGATACAAGATCAACTAAAAAAAATCAGTAGCCCTACTATATACAGATGATAAAAGGACTGAAAAAGAAATCAGAGAAACATCACACTTTACAATAGCCACAAACAACAGAAAACACCTTGGGGTAACACTAGCCAAACAAGTGAAAGAACTTTGAGTCTTTAAAGAGAGAAATTAAAGACACCAGAAAATGGAAAAATCTCCCATACTCTTGATTAGGAAGAAACAACTGAGTTAAAATGTCAATCTTGCCAAAAACAATCTACACATTCAATGCAATCCCCAACAAAATCCAAGCACAAATCTTCGACCTTGAAATAATAATTCTCAACAAAAGACCCAAGAGAGCCAAAACAAACCTGTACAACAATGGAAAGTCAGGAGGCGTCACCATCCCTGACTTCAAGCTCTACTATAGAAATGAAAACAGCTTGGTATTGGCACAAAAATAGACAGGTAGATCAATGAACTGAAATGAAGATCCTGATAGTAACCCACACACCTATGAACACCTGATCTTTGCAAAGAAGCTAAAACTATAGAATGGAAAAAAGAAACCATCTTCAACAAATGGTACTGGATGCTGGAATGTAGAAGACTGCAGATAGATCCATATCTGTCACCATGCACAAAGCTTAAGTCCAAATGGATTAAAGACTTCAACATAAATCCAGCCACACTAAACCACATAGAAGAGAAAGTAGGAGGTACCCTTGAACAAATTGGTATAGGAGACTGATTCCTGAACATAACATCAGTAGCACAGATATTATGATCAACAATTAGTAAATCGGACCTCCTGAAACTGAGAAGCTTCTATAATGCAAAGGATAGAGACGATATGACAGAACAGGAGCCCACAGAATGGAAGAGATATTCACCAACCCCACATCTGACAGAGGGCTCATCTCCAAAATTTACAAACATCTTGAGAAACAAGTGTCCAAAACACCAAATGATCCAATTAAAAAGTGGGGGGGGGGGAGAAAGAAATAGAGAATTCTCAATAAACGTGTCTAAAATAATGAGATTGCTGACTACTTTAAATGCCATCCTAGAACCTTCATCCAGTGGCTGATGGAAGCAGAAGCAGACACCCACAGCCAAACACTGAATTGAACTCCTGGAAACCAATTTCAGAGAGGGAAGAGTAATGATGGAGTTCCTTATGTGTATATCTTGTCTTATTGGTTGTTGCATAAAGGACTGTTGGCCAATAGGGAAGCAAGAAAAGTGGAACAAGGAGTGGAGGAGGATTCTGGGAAACAGAAGCACAGTCAGTCATGGAAATATTCAGATTAGCTGTTATGGGTTAATAATTAAGCCAGAGCTATGTCAAAGACGTATAAATAATAATAAATTGGTTTGCTTTAGAACAACAGAATTCAAGGTAGTTACTTAAGTAGTTAGTGATTACTTCCTACTAAAATTTACCATAAGATATTCTTTCTTACCAACCATTTTCCAAACTTTCTTCCCAGGTTTGTGTGTACTCCTTATCCATGCTTACATATTAATTTCTTAATTTTATAGTGGCCTGAAGTACCACCTGATATTATGGTGATGCCCTGATCTAAGCTGCCACCAAAGACAATGTCAGTGTTTATAGTACTACTGTAGTAAGGGTCTTTGTTAATGTGTGTTTGCTGTGCTACCACCAAGGGCCACAGGAATGTCAACAGTCTTAGCTGCAGCCTGACATTATGCTGATATCCGGGGAATGTCCTGCTGCAGAGGGCCTTGTTGATATGTGTGACCTAAGCTGCTGCCTGAGGCATGTTGGTATACTTGCCCTGTGCTGCCACTGAGGGCTATGATGGTATCTGAGACCTGTGCTTCAGTAGAGGACTGTGTTGATGTCCATAGTCTGTAGAGCCACCAGACAGAATATTGAGGTCCATGGCACATTCTGATGCCAGAGCCCATGTGGAAGTCTGTGGTCATTACTGTCTCCAGAACCCATATGCAAATCCAAAATCCATTTTCCTGATGACTGTAAAGGGAAAGGATCTACTTTGCCATGTATTGATGAATGTGGACTCACATCTGAGAAAGAGAACATGGAAGACTTCTGTGACAACCCTCAACTCCCAACCCACACTCTACACTACCCCCCTGAAATGTTATAGCCTAGACAAAAAGGTACTGAATAGAACTCTTAAAATTTGTGATAAGGGTGCTGAACTGTAGCTCGCCACAACTGATGACTTCTGGCAGGAGTATGAGTGTAGAAGTACTTGATTTTTCTTAAAAACTGACCACCAGGAGTTTGAGCATGCTCCAGTAAGTATATGCCCAACACAAACTGGACTAGATATTTGTTATTATTATTATTACTATTATTATTATTATTATTATTAATGGGTGTTGGAGGTTACAAGGGTAGAGGGTAGACCTGGGAAGACTGGGGAGTGAGTGTACTAGGGGTTCATGATGTGAAATTACCAAATACTCAATAAAAATGTTATGAAAAACTAATATGTACCCAGTTATCAATTTTGTTATATATTCTATTTACACTAAAGGTTTCAAGTAATTGAACATACTGAAATGTACATGATAAACTTTAAAATTATAAAGTAATATCCTAACAGGCCAACACCATAATTTATTCCTCTAACATTAATATATATTTTGACAATCTGATACTGTGCACATAGTGGAGTTTTTCCTTTAAACATTACATTAAATTTGGTATTAAGATCTGTCCATTTAAATTTTAAAATAAATTAGTTTTGACACAATTTTACCAGTCATTTGGTACTATATTTTATTTAAGAGAATCTTTTTTGATGTTTTATTTGTAAATTTTATTTAAATTAGAAGCAATCTTATTTTACATGTCAATCCCAGTACCATCTTCCTCCCATCCTCCCATGTCCCTCACCAAAGACCCCCATCCTACTTCCCAGGGAGAGTGAGGCCTTCCATGAGGGATCATCAAAGTCTGTCAATTCATTTGAGGCAAGGCCTAGGCTCTCCGTCATGTATCGAGGCTAAGAGAGTATCTCTCCATGGGGAATGGGCCCCCGAGTCCATTTGTGCACTGGGGATATATCCTGGTTCCACAGCCAGAGGCCCCATAGAATGCTCAATTCTCCTAGCTGACACTCATATTCAGGAGGCCTAATTTGGTTCTACATTAGTTCCCAAGCTGTCAGACTGACATGCATGAGCTGATTTGCTCAGGTCAGCTGTTTCTGTGGGTTTCCCCAGCATGGTCTTAACTCATTTGTTCTTCACTCCTCCCTCTCTACAACTGGATTCCAGGGGTTCAGCACAGTGCTTAGCTGTGGATCTCTGCTTCTGCTTCCATCAGCTAATAGATGAAGGCTTTAGGATGGCATTTAAGGTAGTCATCATTCTCATTATAGGGGAAGGCATTTAAAGTAGCCTCTCCATTATTTCTTGGAATCCTATTTGGGGTCATCCTTGTGAATCATTAAGGAGAATCCTAACTTACATATTTTTGAGAAGGAAGTGTATGAAAAAGGTTACAGACAAGTTGTGCTTCTTTTATTGATATTCATAGCCTATAATTGTAATATTTAAGAGGACATTTTCCAAAATGCCCTTAAGGTTTTCTACTAAAAGTTAAAATCATGATCATTCTGCTTAACAACCTTAGATGAGTTGTAAAGTATTGGGAACATCTCTGAGTTCATGATAATAAAACAGCATAATTTTTCAAGACATAGTAATTACACCAGCTCTCACCCCATTACTGATATAATGTGAAGCTAATAAGCCAAATAATTAGTATGCTCTAGGTCAGACTATTCACCTCAGTAACTGAAGGGCAAATGAAGACAGAGCTGTGTAATATTAAACATACAAGCAAAGGAGCAGTAATAAATTATAATGAACATCTGAAAAGCCCCTTAAGAATCATAGACTTTTGGTTGCTCATTAAAAAAAACTAAGAGACTAGTTTTCAAATTTAGAGAAAGTTAAGACACCTTTTACTATACTGCTAATAGATATGACTAACATACAGCACATTATTAATAATAACTCATGTTATGCATACATGTCTATTTTAAGTTAGAGAGTACTGTGTCCTGTATCAGCTATTTGTTGGTTTTTCGAGACAGGGTTTCTCTGTATTATTTTGGAGGATGTCCTGGAACTCCCTCTGTAGATCAGGCTGGCCTCGAACTCACAGAGATCCACCTGCCTCTGCCTCCCAAGTGCTGGGATTAAAAGCGTGCACCACCAATGCCCGGCTATAGTCTCTTTATATATATATATATATATATATATATATATATATATATATATATATATATGTATATATTCTTTCTGATTTGAAACGGAGTGATGTTTACATAAAAGAACTGATATCCTCTGAATGAAAGAATATTAATAAATTAGGATAGTATAATTTTTAAAAACTAAATTCAATGTAGTTATTGTAGAGAAATTTCTTCACAATCCCATAATTTTGACAAGCCCCAAAATGAATGACAGTGTAGATAAGCTCTCCCCAAAGCTCAGACAGATCCTGGAGAAAGAAAACGTTCTCTTCTCAGTAAAGTCCCTATTAATTCTGCCTGTTCAAATTGCCCCCTTCCCCAAGAAAGGGTTTAGGGGGGCATTTTGTTGGGAGGACATTCCCTCTTGCCATTATCCTCAGTTTGATTTGTGAGGAAATAAGCAGGATGACTGAGGGGTGCTTGTGGAACAACACACACATACATACAAACACACACACACACGAGTTCATGGAATATTGGAACACACAGGAGCAGGAAAGGTAGGCTCTGTTGTAATGCATTATAATGCAGATTCTTGCTTGCATGACCTTTCTGAGTGTACCAAAGCTAGATGACATACCAAGCATTTATAACCTGATGCTAGTAAATGACCACTGCATTTATATGCACCTTTGTGACTATAATTTTATTTAACCCCGAATCACAAGTACACTGAGATATAAGTGCTATTTCCTAGACCACAAAAAAAGACAACAACAAATAAAAGACTTTCAGATCGGTTCTTCACTCATGAGACTGGTCTCTGTAGCATAAGGCAGTGTCTATTTCACTAACCCTGTTTAATCTTGGCAAGTGAATAGTTTTAAAAAACTTATGGAGAATTAAAAATAAATGATAATGTTTACCTTGACAATTTTCATATTCCATATGCAACGTGAATGATGGGTCTTAAAGTTCAAGACCTGACTTGACAGAAAGTGAAATCTGGGACTTTATCATGTTAACTTGAAAAATTGGGCTATGAACAGCAGTACAAGCTTTTTGTACATGTTAATGTGTAAAAGGTCATGGAGCAGTTTAATAAATAGAGGGCATGACTTAAGTATATATTGAGATAGTCACTTTCTCCTAATCTAGTTTACAGTAACAGATAATAGTCAAGAAGATTATGCCCTTGCAAATGAATAAAATGATCTTTTAAAGTGAATTTTCCTTTATGTTATATCTAGAAGTGGTTAAGAAAGAAGTTTAAGACTAAAGAGTGGTAACATTATACTGGCTATAATACCAGTAAAAAGGTATATGACACAGGGGGATTGTCAGAAATTAGTGCTATTCTAGGCCATCTTATAAATTCTAGGTAAGTGCTGTCTTTAAAAATATTGTCTTTAAAATGAAACAAGGGGAAGAAAAAAATGGAAGAATAGAGAAGAGAAAGGGGAATTGAATGAAATAATTAATGATTAGATCGATAAAATCATAAAGAAATGTCATAATTTTCATCAAATCAAACATTGGAAAGGATATAAAACCTGAAACCCCTGAAAGAAATATACACAACTCATGTATGTTGGGGAGTTACAAATTAAGACCCCTAGAAAACTTTGACAAATAAAGCCAATGAATTTCTTCATCATTTTCTGCCCAGGGTTAAAAATTCTGAGGGAGGCCATATTTGCTTTCTTCATGCCTTGATGGAATCTACACCCTTTACCCTCAATAGAGTTAACTTAATTCTAGCCTCTCGTATTTCCTCTTTGTTGTCATTCACATCTTTTCCCTCAGCCATGTATCCTGTTAATATAGTCTCTTGCCTCTGTCTGAGACAGTGTTTTGAAGGAGATGCAAGCTACTACAGAAAAAAAAGACAGTTTCTTTTATCTGTTAAAAACCATTTCAATCCTACTTTTGCAGAAATCAAATGTTGCTGTCTCAATAAGACATAACATTAATGTTTGACAGGAGACATTTCATCTCACAGCCCTCATTATTCTAACTAATTACATTGATATTATTAGGATATTTATTCTATTTACATTGAAAATATGTTTGTTTTTCCCTGAGTCTGATAAAAGTTACCTGGTTGTCTCAATATTTTCTTCTGTTATCACAGATTTTGTAAGCTTTATATTGTGGTCTTAGAATTTTTTTCAACTTAAACTTACATCAGGAAATGATAAAAGTAATATATTGCAACTTCAGTTAGACTTTTATTTAAATAAATAGAGAGACTACTCTATGTTCTCATTTTGAGGAACTACAGTTGTAGGACTATCAAAGTCACTCTGAAATATTCATGTTATAATTTATATAATATCAGACTTTCCAATAACACTCTTTCACCTGCACTTTATAGTTTTTGTAGGCATGTTTTTTCTCTGTAGAATGAAAACACCTTAGACATTTATATAAATCATCTGTAGAAAAATGTTTGCACCTGTCAAGCTGAACAAATGTTTTACACCCTATTCATCGCCATGAATCTACCAGCTGACTGCTTATTTATTCATTGTGTTTGCATGCCTGATTTATTAAGAAACTAAACTACATGATTGGATGCTGAAAGTACTGTACCAAATTTTATAGTGAAAAAATTGAAAGCTTCGGGAGAGTTGAGGAAATATTCAATTATACTTAGATGGTCAAGGACTTACCTCTATATTACATAAAGTATAAAAACATCCTAAAATAAACAGGAATGGTCACATGAAAAAGCCTTGCTGCACATTTGAAGTCTCGTGGCCTTGTTTCTTTTCAAACTTATTTTGTGTTCGTCATCATATTTAGATTCATAGGAAGTTGCATGTAATAATTTTCTTTTTTCTATATTCAATATTCTTCTTCAAAGATAGTAATTGAATTTGGTCAGTACTGTATTATAGACTTCAACTTTTATAAGTATTCAACATTTCTACTTTGTCTCTTCCTGTGAACAATACCTTTATTCATATTTCAGTCAAAGAAGTTTTGTTAAGTTTAGGACTTCACATGTGCAATCTACCTCTGGGATACATCCTCAGGCCTACCTATGTCCCAAAGTCAGCATTTAAAAACAATGTTGGTATGTTAGTTGACTAATACAAATCACCTTCACTGTGACAGTTCTTCATTCTCCTGACCCCACTGTTCATTACCATGAATGGATCTGGGTTGAGTATCTTCAGCCATCCATTCAAACACAATTTTCCAGGGTGTCTGACAAAAACAATGTTTGAGGTGTATACTCTATCTTGGATTTTTAAGTTATATTCCTTCAGCTTCCTATTTTATCCTTCATTATGCTACTATAACAAAATAGTAGCCATTGTAGCAGTATACAACACTCAAATACCAACTATTCTCCATATTTTTTTATTATTTGAAGATACTTTTAGTGCCTTGCTGGTATATTTGCTTTTGAAAATATTCATCATCCTTGCAGGCCAAATATTTTGTGATATACTTTTCATAATTTTGATGTGAGAACTCATCAATGAAGACAGAAGGCCTGGAAGCAACTCTCTGTGTTGGGCTATATGAGAGGTAACTTTGCTATGGTTATAGAGTTGGAATAACATCAGACTCCATTTACAGTGTGGCCTTGGCTGGCAGAAATCTACCTAGTGTCTTACAACATGTTGAATTATGTTTCTCATTTTATTTCATATAGTTTTTTTGCAGAAGGATGTTGATGTAGGTTCATTGGTTGACTCACTTTTGTTCTTTTTACTTGTAACTTGTATGTATTATGTATATTACCTGTCCAAGGGAAATTTTCATTGAAATACTTGAACCATAATTTATAACCATTTAAGGAGCTATAAGTGACTCCAGTATTACTCAACCACCACATATTGAAATCTACTGTATCACACAGAAACTTATACATGGATCCATCTGCAGTCTTCTGCATGCCAACACAGTTATACCAGCACCATTTTTTGAAGATGCTTTCGTTTTTCCATTGTATAGTTTTAGCTTCTTTGTCAAAAACGAAGTGTTCATTGGTATGTGGGTTAAAATTAGGGTTTTCAATTCAGTTCCATTGGTGTACCTGTCTATTTTTGTGCCAATACCAAGCTGTTTTCAGGACTGTAGCTCTATAATAGAGCTTGAAGTCAGGTATGGTGATGCCTCCTGAAGTTCCCTTAGTGTATAGGGTTGTTTTGGCTATCCTGGGTCTTTTGTTTTTCCGTATAAAGTTGATTATTGTTCTTTCAAGGTCTGGGAAGAATTGTGCCAGAATTTTGATAAGGATTGCATTGAATCTGTAGACTGATTTTGGCAAGATTGCCATTTTTATTATGTCGATCCTACCAATTCAAGAGCATGGGAGATCGTTCCATTTTCTGGTATCCTCTTTGAGTCTTTAGAGACTCAAAGTTTTTGATATACAGGTCTTTCACGTCTTTGGTTACCGTAATCCCCAGTTATTTGATGCTGTTTATGGCTATTGTAAAGGGTGATGTTTCTCTGATTTCTTTCTCACCCACTTTATGATCTGTATATGATAGGGCCACTTATTTTTTTGAGTTAACCTTGTATCCTGCCACTTTGCTGAAGGTGTTTATCAGCTCTTGAATAGTTCTTCAGGTCAATTATGTAAACTATCATATCATCTGCAAATAGTGAAAGACTGACTTCTTCTTTTCCTGTTTGAATACCCTTGATCTCCTTTTGTTGTATTATTGCTCTAGCTAGAACTTCAAGTACAATATTGTCCAAATGTGAGCTGAACAAAAATGACTCCTATAGACATGTCAAATGTGACAGAGCAAATCCCAAGGGGCCTCAATCTTACACAAAGAAAACTGAGGAATGCTGGGAGAAGGAGGCATGGATTTCAGCAGGGAAAAACACACCAGTTGATTATCCAATGCAAAAGAGCTGTGAAAATATGCACAAAAGTGGAATTATATGAACTCAACAGTTTATATTTAAAATATCTATGTATATACATGTGCACATACATATACATACAGTACATATACAAAGCATACAACAATAATTAGTTTTTAAAATAGATCATGAATTGAAAGGAGAGTGAGAAAGTAGATGGTTTTGAGGGAAGAAAAGAAAGGGAGAAATTCTGTAATGAAATTAGTTTATACTCAAATAATTCTCAACTAAAAATATTAACTTAAATGGCAAAAATATTTTTCATATTTTTCTGGATGGAAAACATAATTATGTTATAGTATCTAGAGAAAATATGTTTTTTGGAGTCAGGAAGGAAAGGAAGGCCAAGATTACACAGCTATCTGTTTCATGGCATATTAACCTAAATTTAAAAACATCAATCATGCATAGGAAGTGTCAAATAATACCTATGGCTTTGTGGAAAATTCATGTTCCAAGTACCAAATACTACCATTAATTCAAAAACTCAATTCTCTCCCTAAATAATATGTTAATTTCCTATTCTTTATAAAAAACTCTCAACTATTTATTGATATGATAAATGAAAACTAAAGACATAATTATTCTTCCTGTTTATTTACATTATTGTCTCCTCTTCATCTATCATACACATAGAAACTTGTGTTTTATTGATAGAATTATAAAGTGGCACTCTTGATAAAGACACCATGACCAACAGAGATCACTTTTTCATGGTTTACATTAATTTTCTTCCTTGTTTTTTTTGCTTCATTTTCTGTACTGTTTTATTTTGAATTCTTTAATCCACTTGGAGTAAATTTGTTTGTTTTATTTTATTTTTTTTCAAAGTGATAGATAAGTATGGATCTATTTAGATTCTCCTACATTCAGGTGTCTATTTTTAGCAGACGAACTGTTGAAGTTTCTGTATTTTTCCAGTGTGTATTTCTGGAAAAAAATATATATTTGGGTGTGTCTATTAAATACATTATATAGTTATATGTAATTTTTGAAGTTACAATTATATTATGTAATACATATGACTTTTTATCTTTATGGTGTTAAATATGCTGGATAACTATAGTGAAACAGCATTTTCCAGAAACAACATATATCAAAACCCTTACACATATGAAAAACCCTTACACATATGAGCTCATGGTAATGGTGACAGAATGCATAAGACCCATAAGACCCTCCAAGAAGCAGGGAAGTCAGCAAGATATCCCATCACCAGCTGAGTAGCTTTTGGGAATCAATATCATCTGTTAGAAGGAAATCCAGTTTCCCTTAAGATTATAATCCTCTGATAAGTCAATCATATTCCAAAGGATGGAACCTTACCCAAGAGTATATGAGGAGAAGAAATTTAACTTTATTGATTAAAGAAGAGGAGTAGAAGGACAAAGATGATTAGGAAGAAGACAAGGAGGAGTAGAGGAATGAAATGAATTTGCATTGGTACTAGGCTGGATGGATCTATGAAAAATTGAGGAGAGTTAAAAATACATTGGATGAAATTTCAAAAGACTTAACAAAATCATTTTTTACTAAAATGAATATGAAAGAGGGCATGCGGGATGAAAATGTGGGTGGTCATGATCATATTTTATATATGTATAAAATTCTAAAAATACATATTTAAAAGGTTAACATTAATCCAATTGAGGAACTAAACCTAAATATACACCAAAATCAAATAAAGACAATATCATATCCTGCAGCATTTTCTAAACCCAAGAAAATACACACACACACATACACACACAAACAGAGAGAGAGAGAGAGAGAGAGAGAGAGAGAGAGAGAGAGAGAGAGAGAGAGAGAGAATGAAAAATTGCTCAATAGTTGTTGGTTATAAGTGCTGCTATGGATATTACAACCTCTACCCTCCTCATACATAAAATAAACATGTGTCTTAGAGTTAGAAATAGAACACCACACTTGCTTTTTCTAAACACTCTTTCGTATATAAAGTGGGACACTGAAACAAAGTGAGAATTGCACTGAGTCTCTGTAATAGTATTTTTGTGTGCTTCATTTCCATTAACTGCACAGCACTTGTGTTTGCCTCCTAAAACTCATGGCTGTCATTACCGTAGGAATTTCACTAATGGTTAAAAATGAAGTGATTTTTCTACTCTATTTCAGAAGTTACTCATTTGAAAAAGAAAGACTTTAATCTGTTGAATTCTATTTGTACCATTTTATCCTTCACAATTTGTGTTTTTGACTTGTTTAAAGACAATGCATAATATAACATCACAAAATATACCTTTAATATTTTATTATTGATTTCTTCTGATATTTATATTAAGTTATTATATTTTGAGATTTTGAGGTTTCATTTAGTTCCTTCTGTAAGCACAACCAGTTGGTTATAAAAAAATTTCTATAACTTCATACTTCCTAAAGTATTTGAAGACTATTTTCTGTCAGATATATTTTAGTCTAGAACTTAATCCAAAACACCTCATTCTAGTCTCAGTCTCTTCTGTCTGTCTATGATTCTCATTTATCCCCTACAAGAAAACAACTGTAAAAGTAAAAATATCCCATCATTGTATCTGTTCCTGCATAATGGATCATGTGACCATGATTATTTATAAATACAAGAAAACATTAAAGAGAACATTGCTTCACCAAAAAAGGCTCAAAGATAGATCCACTGATGATATAAGATACTGTATTAAACAATACGATCTAACCTAGTTTATAATTTCACATTGCTAGTATAAGAAGTAGAACTGACTTTTCTACACTGAAACTGTATCTTATGATTTTGAGACATTCCCTTTAGTGAATATGTAGCTTCATGCAGCTTCTGTTCAGTTCAGTATATGTCCAGCAATAGTAGTGAATTTTAAGTTTTGATTTCATGGGTTTAAATTTTTATATATTTTGTTTCTTTTTCTCATTTCATATTAAAACAGCAAGGATATATTGCATACTGTTTTTTTTATCATTTTTTATTTTAATTTTAAATAGCTTGTTTTACATGTCAATCCCAGTTCCCTCTCCCTCCCCTCCTCCCGCACTCCCCTTCCCCCCCTCCCTCCCACCCTATTGCCAAATCCTTCCACATAGGGGATATCTAGAGTCTGTCATTTTACTCTTGGTAGGGTCAAGGCACTCCCCTAAGAGTCCAGGCTGAGAGAGCATCTCTCTTTGTGCTATAGGCACATGAAGACAGTTTGTATACCAGGGATAGACACTGATCCACAGCTCAGGGCCCCATAGGTTGCCCAGGCCTTCTCACTGACACTCACATTTGGGGGGTCCAGATCAGTCCCATGCTAGCCTCCCCACTGTCGGTCTGGGGTCCAAGAGCACTCCCCTGTTCAGATCAGCTGTCTCTGCTGGTTTTGCCAGCCCATTCTTTGCCAATTTGCTCATCACTCCTCTCTCTCTGTCACTGGGTTCCTTGGGTTCAGTTCAGTGCTTAGTTGTGTGTTTGCCTCTGCTTCCATCAGTCACAGGATGAAGGCTCCCGGATGGTTATAGACATCAAGTTCATTATCAGGAATGGGCATTCGAGGTGGTCCCTCCACTATTGCTTAGCTTGCCAATTGATGTTATACCTTTAGATCACTCGAGGTCACTCTGGTGCCTGATCTGTCTTCGATCCTATGATTCCCTCTTCCCCTATTCTACCCCCACCCCCTCAACTTCCTGTTCCCCCATGACCAACTGTTTAAAACAATGCACAACCCTAAATTTTTCCCATAATTATAAGTAGAAAATCTTATTATAAAGAATTTGTACCATTCAATTGTTGAACAACCATATAGACAATGTACAGTGATTTATTTAAGTGGAAAATATTGTATAAGCATACCATGTCCTTTAAAATTTGTTCAAATAGGTCAATGGTCAGGAAGAATTTTTAAATCATAGAGTATTACTGGAAATTTGTAATTTCTGTTTAGATTGTGTCACTTTGAGCTTTGTTTTCTAAAATTCCATTAAGACCTAGATACTTGTTTGTATCTGCTACATCTATCTGATAAAATGACCCCACTTGTGAAAAACTGTTTTGCACCTGATTTCTTAAAAATCACTTTATCATAGATAATTATTACATATACTGAAATTATTCCAATGCCTTCCTGTTTTGTACATCATTTACTCCTATACTTATTCTCTAACAAGTTCTAATCTACTCTAACAATATTCATTTTAAGAGAGTATGTTCTGCTAACATCTAATGTAATCAGTGATCTACTTGCAATCGTTTTCTACCTAATGCTTCTATGTATTCCAGAATACTTTCTGTTTACTATTATAGCCAAAAGTTATTTTAAATTGTAATTTTATTATGATATTATAGCTATAATTCTCTATTAGTTTATTAAACACAGAATAAGGAAATAAATAGGTAGAAATGTTAAAGGTACCCATTTTTACCTTAGCTATTGGAAAAAATTACCCCTACTTAAAAAAAACAAAAACAGCAGGAAAGGTTTGAGGAGGCAAGATGAAGAGGTGTTCAGAGTATTCTTTAATACATAGCAAGTGCAAGGTTATTATGCATTATATAAAATCCTACAATATCTATCTATCTATTTATCTATCATCTATCTATCTACTTTCTATCTGTTATCTATCATCTATCTAGACTGTCTTTAGCTATAAATATATATATATCTACACATATATGGTTTTATATATATACATATATATACAGATAGATACAGATAGATACATGATAGATAGCTAACCAATAAGAATAAATATAGAAAAACCATAAAGTAAGTGAAATATTACACACACATACATATATATATATTCTTTGAAGCTCCTTTTTCAGGATGATTTTCAGAATAAACTATTGTAGTGCTTGATAAAGGCTAACTGGGTAAGTTCTCTATCAGCAATTGAAATATTTATGTGTAGTACCATTTGTGTTTAATTAAAGAAGTGATGTATTTTAACTTGTTGTATCCAACTGTAACTAATGTTACAAAGTTGACTTAAAATTTTAATTTGTGAAGATGGAAGCTTCCAGAAGACAGAGACAAGTCTGCACATGGTGATATGAAGGTGAAAGTCTCTTGCGTTACATTCCACTCAAAGCTAAAAGAAAAGAGCAAGAGAGTGTGATAGCAGTATCTGCATAATAAATGTTTATTTTTGTGATTGTGTATGACTGTGTATGTGTATGTATGTGTGCGTGAGTGTGTGTAAGTACTCCATATTTATTGAGAGTCAGGGAGATTCTCCTGCAACTCTGGAATATGCTTTATCTCTACTTCACAAAACCTTACAATCGAGAAACATAAAAGTTGATAAGGAAGCTGAGAGGATAACAGTACACATAAAAATCTTTTTTTTTAACTTTTTTATTTATTTAAATTAAAAACAGACTTGCTTCACGTCATTCCCAGATCCCTCTCTCCCCCCGCACTCTGCCAACCCCCCCTTAACCTCATCAAATCCCTACTTAACTCTCCAGGGAGGGTGAGACCCTTCATGGGGGATCTCTGAAGTCTGTCATATGATCCAGAGAAAGGCCTAAGCACTCACCCATGTTTCCTGCCTGAGAGAGCATCCCTCCATGTGGAATGGGCTCCCAAGTTTATTCAGATGGCAGGGAAAAATACTGATCTAGTACCCAAGGTCCCAAAGAATGCCAAGGCCTCCTCACTGATACCCAAGTTCGGGGAGTCTGGATCAGTCCCATGCTGGCCTCTCAGCCATCAGTCTGGGGTCCATGAGCTCCCCATTGTTCAGATCAGCTGTTTCTGTGGGTTTCACCCTCCTGGTCATAACCCTATTTCTTATTACTCCTGCCTCTCTGTTACTTGTCTCCCGGAGTTCAGTTCAGTGTTTAGCTGTGGATGTTTGACTCTGCTTCCTTCAGCCACTAGATAAAGACTCTAGGATGGCATAAAAGATAGTCATCAATGTCATTATCAGAGGAGGGCATTTAAGGTATCCTCTCCACTATTGCTTATATTGCCAGTTGCTGTCATCCTTGTAGATCTCTGGAAATCTCACAAGTGCCAGATCGCTTCTCAAAATTTTAAGGACTCCCTCTATTATGGTATCTCACATCCTATTCTCTGCTATTCTTCCCCAACTCAATTTTCCTGCTCCCACATATCCTCCTTTCCCCTTCTCTTTTCCCCTTCACTTTACCCCAGCTCCTGTCCCATTCCCCCATCCTCTTAGTCCACTCAAGAGATTGAGTCCCATTCCCCTTCTGTGTGGTACCATGCATATCTCTCTTAGGGTCCTCCCTGTTTTCCAGACTCTCTGTCTGTAGGGTTACAGGCTGGCACTCTCATGTTTCATATCTAAAATCCATATATGAGGGAGTACATACCACGTTTGTCTTTTTGTGACTGGGGTATGTAACTCAGGATGGTTTCTTCTAGTGCCATCCATCTGCCTGCAAATTTCAAGATTCCATTGTTGAAGTTGGTTTTTAACTGCTGAGTGGTACTCCATTGTGTAAATGTACCACATTTTCTCTATCCACTCTTCAGTTGAGGGGCATCTAGGTTGCTTTAAGGTTCTGGATATTACAAATAATTCTGCTATTAACATAGTGGAACAGATGCCCTTTTTGTATGAATGCCCATTTTTTGAGTATATGCCAGTGTGGCTGGATTTATGTTGACCCATTTGGACTAAAGTTTTGTGCATGGTGATAGACATGGATCTATCTACATTTCTACATGCCAGCATCCAGTTATGCCAGCACCATTTGTTGAAGATAGTTTCTTTTTTCCAATGTATAATTTTAGATTGTTTGTCAAAATCAAGTGTTCATAGGTGTGTGGGTTAATATCAGGGTTTTAAATTCAATTCCATTTGTCTACGTGTCTAATTTTTTTTGCCTATACCAAGCTGTTTTCAGAACTACAGCTCTATCATAGGGCTTGAATTCAGAGATGGTGATACCTCTAGAAGTTCCTTTATTGTGTAGGGTTGATTTGGCTATCCTGGGTCTTTTGTTTTTTCATATAATGTTGATTACTGTTTTTTCATGGTCTGTGAAGAATTATGTCAGTATTTTGTTGGGGATCACATTGAATCTGTAGATTGCTTTTGGCAAGACTGCCATTTTTACATTGTAAAGTGTGGTGTTTCTATGATTTCTTACTCAGCCCATTTATCGTCTGTATATAATAAGGCTACTGAATTTTTTAGTTAAACTTGTATCCTGCTACTTTGCTGAAAGTGTTTATCAGCTACAGAACAAAAAGAAGCAAACTCCCCCAGGAGGAGCAGACGCCAGGAAATAATCAAATTGAGGGCTGAAATCAACCAAGTAGAAACCAAGAAAACACTGAGAAGAATCAATGAAACAAAGAGTTGGTTCTTTGAGAAAATCAACAAAATAGACAAACCTCTGTCCAAACTAACCAAAAGACAGAGAGAGAGCATGCTAATTAACAAAATCAGGGATGAAAAAGGGGACATAACAACGGACTCTGAGGAAATCAAGAGAATCATCAGGGCATACTTTGAAAATCTGTACTCCGCAAAATTTGAAAATTTAAAGGAAATGGACAATTTCCTGGATAGATATCACTTGCCAAAACTAAATCAAGAACAGATAAACAATCTAAACAGACCTATAACCCCTAATGAAATAGAAGCAGTCATCAAAAGTCTCCCAAACAAAAAAAGCCCAGGCCCAGATGGCTTCAGTGCAGAATTCTACCAGAAATTCAAAGAAGAGCTAATTCCAATACTCCTCAAAGTATTCCACACAATAGAAGCAGGAGGCTTACTGCCAGACTCTTTCTACGAGGCTACAATTACCTTGATACCCAAGCCACACAAAGACACAACTAAGAAAGAGAACTATAGACAAATTTCCCTCATGAACATTGATGCAAAAATACTCAATAAAATACTCTCAAACCGGATTCAAGAACACATCAGAAAAATCATCCACCATGATCAAGTAGGCTTCATTCCAGGAATGCAGGGATGGTTCAACATTAGAAAATCTATCAATGTAATCCACCATATTAACAATCTGCGAAAGAAAAACCACATGATCATCTCACTAGATGCTGAAAAAGCCTTTGACAAAATCCAGCACCCCTTCATGATAAAGGTCCTAGAGAGATCAGGGATAACTGGAATGTACCTGAATATAATAAAAGCAATATACAGTAAACCAACAGCTAACATCAAACTAAATGGAGAGAAACTCAAAGCAATTCCTCTAAAATCAGGAACAAGACAAGGCTGTCCACTCTCTCCATTTCTCTTCAATATTGTACTTGAAGTTCTAGCTACAGCAATAAGACAACAAAAGGAGATAAAGGGGATACAAATAGGAAAAGAAGAAGTCAAACTTTCACTATTTGCAGACGATATGATAGTTTACATAAGTGACCCAAAAAACTCCGCAAGGTTACTCCTAGAGCTGATAAACACCTTCAGCAATGTGGCAGGATACAAGGTAAACTCAAAAAAATCAGTGGCCCTATTATATACAGATGATGAAGTGACTGAGAAAGAAATCAGAGAAACATCACCCTTTACAATAGCCAAAAACAGCATCAAATATCTGGGGATAATGTTAACCAAGGAAGTGAAAGACCTGTGTATCAAGAACTTTGTGTCTTTAAAGAAAGAAATCAAAGAAGATACCAGAAAATGGAAAGATCTCCCATGCTCTTGGATTGGTAGGATCAACATAATAAAAATGGCAATCTTGCCAAAAGCAGTCTATAGATTCAATGCAATCCCTATCAAAATTCCATCACAATTCTTCAAGGACCTGGAAAGAACAAGAATCAACTTTATATGGAAAAACAAAAGGCCCAGGATAGCCAAAACATCCTTATACAATAAAGGAACTTCAGGAGGCATCACCATACCTGACTTCAAGCTCTATTATAGAGCTATAGTTCTGAAAACAGCTTGGTATTGGCACAAAAATAGGCAGGTAGACCAATGGAACCGAATCGAAAGCCCTAATTTTAACCCACACACCTATGAGCACTTGATTTTTGACAAAGAAGCTAAAACTGTACAACGGAAAAAGGAAAGCATCTTCAACAAATGGTGCTGGCATAACTGGGTACTGGTATGCAAAAGACTGCAGATAGATCCAGGTCTATCGCCTTGTACAAAACTTAAGTCCAAATGGATCAAAGATCCCAACATAAATCCAGCCACACTGAAACTTTTAGAAGAGAATGTGGGAGATACTCTTCAACAAGTTGGTACAGGAGACCACTTCCTAAACATAACACCAGTGGCACAGGCACTGAGATGGACAATTAACAAATGGGACCTTCTGAAACTAAAAAGCTTCTGTAAGGCAAAGGACACAGTCAAAAAGACAAAAAGACAGGCCACAGAATGGGAAAAGATATTCACTAACCCTACATCTGACAGAGGGCTAATCTCCAAAATTTACAAAGAACTCAAGAAACAAGTCTCCAAAGCACCAAAGGATCCACTTGAAAGGTGGGGTACAGAGCTAAATAGAGAATTCTCAGTAGAGGAGGCTAAAATGGCCAAGAGACACTTAAGAAAGTGCTCAACATCCTTAGCCATCAGGGAAATGCAAATCAAAACAACTCTGAGATACCATCTTACTCCTGTCAGAATGGCTAGAATCAAAAACACCAAAGACAATTTATGCTAGAGAGGATGTGGAGAGAGAGGAACACTCCTCCACTGCTGGTGGGAGTGCCGACTCATACAGCCTCTTTGGAAATCAGTATGGAGATTCCTCAGGAAAATGGGAATTAATCTACTACTAGACCCAACAATTCCACTCTTAGGCATTTATCCAAATGAGGCAGGTTCATACAACAAGGGCATCTGCTCCACTATGTTCATAGCAGCATTGTTTGTAATAGCCAGTACCTGGAAGCAATCTAGATGCCCCTCAACTGAAGAGTGGATAGAGAAAATGGGGTATATTTACACAATGGAGTATTACTCAGCAGAAAAAAAACAATGGAATCTTAAAATTCACAGGTAAATGGATAGCACTGGAAGAAACCATCCTGAGTGAGGTAACCCAGTCACAAAAAGACAAACATGGTATGTACTCACTCATATATGGATTTTAGACATGGATCAGGATAGTGCCAGTCTGCACTTCCACAGATAGAGAGTCTGGGAAACAGGAAAGAACCTAAAAGATATGCATATATGCGTAGTACCCAAGAGAAGAGGATGGAGACAAGATCCTCTGAATGGATGGGGAACACAGGGAGGGGTGGGGGGGAGTGGGACCTGGGAAGAAGAGAGGGGGTGAAGAAGAAGAGAGTTGGTCATGGGGGAACAGGAAGTTGAGGGGATGGGGGTAGAATAGGGGGAAGTGGGAATCATAGGTTCGAAGACAGATCAGGCACCAGAGTGACCTCGAGTGATCCAAAGGGATAACACCAATTGGCAAGGTAAGCAATAGTGGAGGGACCACCTCGAATGCCCATCCCTGATAATGAACTTGATGTCTATAACCATCCGGGAGCCTTCATCCTGTGACTGATGGAAGCAGAGGCAAACACACAATTAATCACTGAACTGAACCCAAGGAACCCAGTGACAGAGAGAGAGGAGTGATAAGCAAATTGGCAAAGAATGGGCTGGCAAAACCAGCAGAGACAGCTGAACTGAACAGGGGAGAGCTCTTGGACCCCAGACCGACAGTGGGGAGGCTAGCATGGGACTGATCTGGACCCCCCAAATGTGAGTGTCAGTGAGAAGGCCTGGGCAACCTATGGGGCCCTGAGCTGTGGATCAGTGTCTATCCCTGGTATACAAACTATCTTCGTGTTCCTATAGCACAAAGAGAGATGCTCTCTCAGCCTGGACCCTTAGGGGAGTGCCTGGACCCTACCAAGAGTAAAATGACAGACTCTAGATATCCCCTATGGGGAAGGATTTGGCAATAGGGTGGGAGGGTGGGCGGGAAGGGGAGTGCGGGAGGAGGGGAGGGAGAGGGAACTGGGATTGACATGTAAAACAAGCTATTTAAAATTAAAATAATAAAAAAAGAAAAAAAAACCTGCCCCTCACAAAATTGAAACAAACTATTTTTCTGTTAGATTCCACTTACTAAAGATAAATGAAGATCAAATAAGCAATTCAAGGAAATGTACAACCCCTAAGGATATGTAAGCAGTCATTAAAATTCTGCTTCCCTTCTACCCCCCCCCAAAAAAAAACCTCTGGGCCAGATGGTTTTAGACCAGAAATCTACCAAATATTCAAAGAAGATGTAATACCAATCTTCCTTAAATTATCTCAGAAACTTGTAACAGAATTGAACATTGCCCAGTTCACTTTATGAAGTCACAGGTACCCATATCACACAAAGATTTAATAAAGGAAAAAAACCAGAGACCAATGTTCTTCATGAACACTGAGGAAAAACACTCAATAAAATACTCACAAATTGAATCTAAGTAAACATAAAAAAATCATCCATCTTGATCAATTAGGCTTCATGCCAGAGCTTCAGGGATGATTCAATGTATGAAAATAAACCATAGTAGTCTACCATATAAACAAACTGGAAAAATACACAACCCTCTCATTAAATGATGAAAAAGACTTTGACAAAATACAATACCCCTTCATGATAAAAGTTTCAGAAGAATATAGGATACAAAGGATATACCTAAACATAATAAAGGCAATTAACAGCAAGTATGTCCCCAACACCAAATTAAATGCAAACTCAAAGCAGTTCCACTAAATTCATGAATAAGACAAGGATGCCTACTATGTCCATATATATTCGATATAGTCCTTGAAGTTTTATCTAAAGCAATAAGACAACTAAAGGAGATCAAGAAGATACAGATTGGAAAGGAAGAATTCAAAGGATCAGTATTTGTAGATGATATGATAGTATATATAAATGACTACAAAAATTATACCTGAGAAATCATGTAGATGATTTCAGTGGATGCAAGATTAACTTTAAAAAAGGAATCAATAGTGTTCCTACCTAAAAAGATAAACTGACTGAGAAATAACTCAGGGGAATAACTCCCTTCAAAATAGTCACAAATAATATGAAATATTTTGGATCTTGAGGTAGACTGAGCCTCAACTTTCTTAGAAACTGCCATATTGATTTATAAAATAGCTGTAAAGTTTGCACTCACACCAGCAATAGAAGAGAGTTCCCCTGACTCTACCTCTTCTCCAAAATAACCTATCCTATGTATTTTTGGTTTTGGACATTCTGACAGGTGTAAGATGACATCTCAGAGTCATTTTGATTTGCATTTCCCTGATAATTGAGGATGTTGGGCACTTCCTTAAATGTCCTTTGGCCATTTGAGATTCTTTCAGTGAGACTTTTCTATTTAGCTCTGTACCCCATTTTTAATTGAGATATTTGAAATTTTGATGTCTAGTTTCTTGAATTCTTTATAAATTTCAGAGATCAGTCCTCTGTCAGATATGAAAACCTTAAGACCCAGTGATACCACTTTAGAGCATTTACCCAAAGGATGCTCAATATTTTCAGAAGCACACTTGCTCAATAATGTTCATAGTAGCATTACTTTTAATAGCATGAACCTGAAAACAACCTAGAATCCCCCAAACTGAAGAATGGATAACAAAAATGTGATACAATTACACAATGGAGTACTCAGAGGTAAAAAATGATGACCTCGTGAAAATTTCAGGCAAATGGACTGAACTAGAAAAAAAAACATCCTGAGTAAGGTAACTCAGACTCAGAAAGACAAACAAGGTATGTATTCACTCATAAGTGTATATTGTATATAAAGCAAAGGATAACAAGATTAAGACCCACAACTCCAGAGAAGCTAGGTAATATGAAGGAACCTAAGGTCACATAGATAATACCTATGGGGTAAACTGGGAGCAGGTGGTGGTAAGGAGAGGGGAGGGGAATAAAGGCAAGAGGGAAGGAGATGGCCTAGGCAGAGAGGGATCCAGTGGAAGAGCAATGAAAAAGATATTTTTAATAGAGAGAGCAACTATGGTGTTAGGGAAAAACCTGGTACTAGAGCAACTCCCAAGAAAATACAAGGAGAAGCCCAACTAAGACTCCTGGCAATACTAGAAAGGATGCCTAATTTGGCCTATCCCTGTAATTAAATTGATGAATACCCCAACTATCATCATAGAGCCTTAATCCAATAATTGATGGTACTGGAGGCAGAGATCCATAACCAATAAGCAGGCTGAATTCCAGGAATCCAGTGGATGAGAGGGAAGAGGGAATATATGAGCAAAGGAAATCAAGAACATAATAGACAAATCTACAAAGACAGCTGAATGAAGCTCATGAGAACTCATGAACTCTATACCTATAACTGTGGAGATTCCAGGGAACCAAACTATGACCTATGTATGTGGGAGACAGTTGTGAAGCTTGGACTAGCTGAGAGGCCCCTGGCCATAGGGCCATAATACAAAACAGGTACATGAGCTACCTTGTTGCAGTCCATTACTTAGAGTGGGATACCAAGCTCAGTGCCAGTAGTTCCACAATATTATCCCAGTACATGACTTAAATTGTTGAAATCCATTCCTTATGGTGGCATGCCATGACCAATCTTAATGCATGGGAGAGATACTTGGCCCTGCCACATCCTATTTTGTCAGACTATGTTGACTACTAATGGGAGCCCTTACCCATGAGGAGGAGTGGACTGGGAGTAGCCTGGGGGAAGGTTAGAGAGTGAGAGGGAGAACTGTGATGGCAATGTAAAATGAAATCAAAAAATGAAAAAAATATTTTGGAATAACTCTAACCAGCAGGTGAGAGAATGATAAGATAAAACCTTCAAGTTTTTGAAGAAGTAAGTTGAAGAAGACATCAAAAAATGAAAAAACTATTCACTGTCCATGGATAAGGAGGATTGGCTTTATAAAAACTGCCACCATACCAAAAGCACTCTACACATTCAATCCAAATCACATCAAAATTCCAACAGAATTCCTTACATACCTAGAAGGAAGAAGGTCTAAATTTCATATAAATAAGCCCCTACAAGACAGCTAAAACAATCCTGAACAACAAAAGAACTTCCAAAGGTATGACCATCCTTTATTTCAAGCTGTATTGCAGAGCTTTAATAATAAAAATAGTACGTTCTTTGCATAAAACAGACACACTTAACAATGGAATAGAATCAAAGACACAGATATATCCACATACTTATGGACACCTGATTTTTGACAAAGCAGCCAGAAATGTAGAATGGAAAAAAAGAAAGCATCTTCAACACATGGTATTAGTCCAAATAGATGTCAGTATGCAGAAGAATAAATAGATCCATGTCTATCACCATGTACAAAACTCAAGTCCAAGTGTTTCAAAGACCTCAGAATGAAGCCAGATATGCTGATCCTTATAGAAGAGTAACTGGAGAATAACCTTGAAGAAATTGGTTCATGAGATGACTTTCTGAACAGAACACCAATAGCGTAGGTACTACGATCAACAACTAGCAAACAGAACCTCATAAAATTGAAAACTTTCTATAAGGTAAAGGACACCATCAATAAGACAAAATGGCAACCCATAGAATGGGAAAGAAATTTCACCAACTCCACATATGACAGTGGGTTAGTACTGAAAATACATAAAGGACTCAAGAAACTATACATCAACAAATTTAATATTCCAACTTAAATAGAGGGTACAGATGTAAGCAAAATTCTCAACAGATAAAACTCAAATGGCCAAGAAACACTTAAAGAAATGCTCAACATCCTTAGCCATCAAGGAAATGAAAATCAAAATATCTCTAAGATACCATCTTACACCCGTCAGAAAAGCTCAGATTAAATTTACAGTTGACAGCTTATGCTGGTGAGGATGTGGAACAAGGGTAATACTCTTCCACTGCAAACCACTTTGGAAATCAATATTTAAGTATCTCAGAAAATTGGGAATTAATATACCTCAAAACCAGACTATAAAACTCTTGTTTATATATATATATATAAATGTCCTGTAAACAAAGGACATTCTTCCCTATCACATTATTCATAGCAGCTTTGTGTGTAGTAGCCAGAAAATAGAAACCTAAATGTCCCTCAAAGAACGGAATAAGAAAATGTGGTATATTTACATATAAAAGTATTACACAGATGCTAAAAACAATATCATGAAATTTGTAAGTAAATGATTAAAACTTGAAAAAAATCCTCCTAGAGTGAGGTAATCCAGACCCAGAAAGACAATCATTCTATGTACTCATATATAAGTGTATATTAGCTGTAAGCAAAAGATAATCATGCTATGTTCCATAGAACCATTGAGGCTAGGTAAAGAGGAAGGTATACGGGGAAGCAAGGATTCTTTTGGGATGGGGAAAAATGATAAATTTTGTAGCTGGACAGACAGAGGTTGGGTTAGAAACAGAAAGGATAATTTGGGCCATTAAAAAAAAGAAATGATTGGAACTGTGGAGAAGTATCAGGCCAACATGGAAACCTATCACAAGGGAAACTTCATGGAAACTACAAGAGTAATTCCTAGTTATGGAGCACATGGCGCCTGAGTTGGCCACCTTCTGTAACCAGGCAGGGCCTCAAGTGGAGTGATAGGGCCACAAACCCAGAAACAAAACCGTTGACTTACATTTTGTTCTGCTTGCTGAGAGTTCTGGGTCCTTAGGCTATTGGAATCCTCATCAAAGAGACCAGAGAGAATTCATCCAGCAACTGATGGAAGCAAATGCAGAGTCCCACAGGCAAACATTAGGCAGAGCTAAGGCAGTTCTGCAGAGGAGGGGGAGGAAGGATCATAGGAACCAGAGGGGTCAGGTACATCATGTGAACATGGAATATAGAAACAAGACTTGGACTCATGGGATATCACAGTGACCAGGGTGTCTGTTGGGGTTTGACCTAGGTCCTCTGCATATATGTTATGGCTGAGGAGCGTGGTGTTCCTGTGGGATTCCTAAGAGTTGGAGTAAGGATGGTGTCTGACTCTTTTGCCTACTTATGGGACCCATTTACTCTTACTGGTTGCCTCTTCCAGCTGGGAGAATAGGAGATATTTAATGAAAATTAGCATAAATTTTAAGAGCAACAATATTCTGTGAAATAAAACTAATAATTTAGAAATCATCTTTGGATAAATTTGAAATACAGTAAAATTTAGGCCTTCTAATTTATAGAAACTACACATTGAAAATAACCTACAAGCTTTCAGAAAAAAACTGAATGTGGTGATATATTATTTATGATTTAATGAATCATGCCTGGGGATTCAGAAAGCACACAGCCACAGGCTGTATAGGACATTGGTGATGTACACCTTTAATCCCAGCAACCATAGAGCAAGGAGGTGGTGGTACACTCCTTTAACCCAAGTACTCAGTATTGAGAGGTGGACAGATCTTTGTTAGTTCAAGGCCACACTGACTACAGGAAATTGATCCACTCCTAGAAGAAACAGCTCACACAAAGGTCATCTCAGCACCTGGGATCATGGGCCTTTAACTAAGCACTGGACAGGTGGAGATAGGAGTGATATGGCTGAGTGGATAAAGGAATATAAGGAGGAGGATATGGGAACTGAGAGCTTTTGTCTCAGAATTCTTGGGGACAGGATTGCCGTTTGAGCTAGGTAGAGGTAAGATCTGCTGGCTTGGGCTGATTTGCTTCTCTAATCTTTAGCTTGAAGCTTCAAAACAGAAGGTCACAAAAAGTTATTAAAACATGCATTATATACACATATACATATATACATATATGCATATAAACCCCACATATATATTTCTTTGAGTGTTTTCATAATATCCATCCCCTCTCTCAATTCCGCCAATATTCCTTCTCCTATATTCCCAATTTTGTGTCCTTCTCTATTTTTTAAACACATCAATTCCAATAAGTATTGCCCATACATTCTTTGATGTGTGGCCTTCCAGTGGAACATGGTTTATTTACAAAGGGTCATCCTCTTAAAAAACATTGACTCTTCCTCTCCTTTTTTTTATGAGACAGGGTTTCTCTGTATTTTTTTTGGAGGCTGTCGGTCCAGCCTAGCCTGGAACTCACCGAGATCCACCTGCCTCTGCCTCCCGAGTGCTGGGATTAAAGGCGTGCGCCACCACCACCCGGCTGACTCTCCCTCTCCTAACTGTCCTCAGTGCCAGTATTTCCTCAACTCAAGGTGGAATATCTCATCTACCCTCTTTCTCTATATTGGTCTGGAATGAGCTTACAGAGTTCTGTGCATGCTGTCAGATCCACTATGAATTCCTCTATCCAGCTGCCCCATTGTGTCTGGAAAACCTGTTTCCTTGCTTTAAGTTATAAGTGGAAATTGTATCCTCAAATCTCACTAGGAGTACCTATCTGGAAGATTCCCCATTGTATAGAATGTTTGAGACACTGAAATTCTATATATTGATATAGAACCATTGGTGGCTTAGTCAGGATGGTTTTTTGCTTCTAGTCAGAATCTCCAAGAAACACTAGTTAGAGATGAGTCTAATTTTTGCTCTTCATAAAATGATGATAATCGCTATTGCTAAAGACATTACTTGCATATCTCAGTGATAAGGGAGAAGTTGAGTGGGTACCTAACTAGAGTCTTTACCTATATTTACTAGTTTTCATGATAATAGCAGGTTCATGATATTCTGCATGCAAAGAAGAGAAAGATTGTTACAAAGAAATTATTAACCCTGCTAAATACAATGGTGTCCTGCATGCATTACATGCTGTGATAATGGTGTCATGAATAACTTAATGTTCCTTGATTGAATTTAGGCCCACTACACAAGATGGAACCCATGTATGACACTACTCTGGTGAGCAGGAAACTTAGAATGAATAGGCCATGGGCCTAGGAGGAAACATATATTATTGTTCTGCTAAAGGGACATAGCAATAAAATGGTTTCTAATGACATTCTGTTGCAGCCATAGATCAGTGCTTTGCTTGAACATTATCAGGGAATATTCTTTTTACACTGTGTGAATATATGTCATTGTGATTGGTTTAATAAAGTAGATGACTGGACAAGAGCTGAACAGTTTTAAGGTTAGGCAGAAAAGTCAAACTTAGAACACTGGAAGGAATAAAGGTGGAGTCTGGTGTCACCAGCAGAGGCAAAGAGAAGCAAGATGGGCATGCCATACTGAGACAAGGTACCTAGCCATATGAAAATGCATAGATAAGAAATATTGGTTAATTTAAATGTAGGAGTTAGCAAGTAACAATACTGAGTTTTTGGCAAAGCATTTGTAATTAGTATAGGCCTCAGTGCGGTTACTTTGCAGTGACTGGTTGGAAGGAAATGCCCACCAACACTCTTGAAATAAATGGGAATTAACATAGGGACCTACATCTGGACAAAGTGCAAAGACTGTTAGATTTTAGAAATCTCATTCTTAAACAGGATATCCTCATAAAACCCTCCCCTCAGGTTGAGGGAGCTCTGCAGAAGAGGAGGCTGAAAGATTCTCATATCTAGAGGGAATACATGAGAACAAGAATCATTATTTTCTAGACAAAAAGGTACTGATGTACATAGGAGCCCACAGAAACTGAGGTAGCATACAAAGGACATGCAGATTCAACACAAATGGGGTTTAATGCTGAGAAGCAGAAGTAGAATTTGTTTTCTCTAATTGAATCTCAGTGGCTATAGTAACCACACTTAAGGGTAAGCCACATACCCAGCAGAAGACGACCAGAATAAAACAAATCAATGTTATTTCTATAGAATTTTTGTTGCATACTGCTTTGTTTTGGCATTTTTAATATTATTATTCATTTACTTATTCATTGCTTACTGTTCATATTTTTATTTCTAGTTTTGTTTTTCAGGGTGTGTGTATGTGTGTTTCTTGTGTTTCCTCTGTTTATACACTCAAAATATTTTTTTGTTTTCTAAATAGAAAGAAATAAATGGCATTGAGTTAAAGTGGGGAGGAGATCTGAGAGGAGATTATAGAGTTGGGAAAATCATGATTGAAATACTTTATAAACTATTTTTAATAAAAAGGGAAATAAAGCCTTGTTATGACACTAAATTTTCAGTTTGAGAGTGATGGCATAAATAAGTGTAGCGATGTTGGGGAAGTCCTGTGTATATGTCAATAAATTACTGCTGGCCAATAGGAATCTAGATAGGTGGGGCTAGGAGTCCAGGAGGATTCTGGGAAGGAGAAACACAAGAGAGTTCGAGATGTAACGCCATGGGGTAGGAGCCCGGAACTATTCTCCGGTAAGAGAAATACTTAGATTAACAATTATGGGGTAATTACTTAAAGCAGAGCTAGACAGTAAGAGACAAGCAAGGCCAACAGCTTCATAATTAATATAGCCTTCTGTGTGTTTATTTGGGACTGACACGGATCTGGAACCAGGCAGGCGGGAAGGCTCCTCTCAAGGAAAGCTTCACTTAACATAGCAACATGATATACTTGAGCTTATGAGATAGAAAGCAAGTGTGAGTATTTTGTACTTTTGAAATTATTAGATCATAATAATGTAAATAGCTATTCTTAGTGGACATGTTTTGAACTTATAGAGTACAAGCATCTTCTGAGTGAAATTAACACTGACTATCATATACATTTGTTGGCATTACATTGTGCCAAGAGTTCCCATAACACTGAAATAATTGGAATACTTATCATTTATCTGCACATATGGATAATGTTTTGCATGTACAACTATGATATCAAATATGTACTGTTGATGTCACCTAGTATTTTATTCATAAAAATAGTATTAATATAATTGTGAATTTCTTTTCTTGGTTTTCTTCATATGTCTTTATCAAGAGTTTCTATTGACCCTTTCCAAGGACAACACTTGATTTGTCTTTCTATTCTTTCTTACATTGCTGGTGCCATACTAAGATGGAACTGAGGAAAGATGTCCTAGAATAAATTCAGGAAGAATTTATGAGTGTTTTCATGCTTGTGTAATGAATGTACAGCTCCAGTGCTTGACTGCAGGAGAAACTCTATGAAAACAGGTCTGCAAGACAAGAAGCAAAATGACAGCAAAGGCAAGACCGGAACCTAGTGAAAAGGAAGTGCATTACTCTGTCTGCCAAGTCATCGCACAGAGAGAAACAAAAGAACATCATGTTATCTGAACATCTGAGACTCCTACTGTATTGGATAATGTGAATTATGTATCAGTCAAATGCCAGAATTCATGAAGCAGAATAGATCTCAATAACACATAAAGTATAAGCAAAGTAATATGTGATTGATAATAATGTTTAATACTATATAATTACTATAGTTATATTTTATTTCCATAATCTACATTTCAAAAAAACATATTTAAGTCATAAAATATGGTCTAAAATTACACACTTTCTAATGCTTATAATAAGTCATCTATGTAGAGTCATTTTCTTCGGCAAACCTTCACATTTAAGTGACGGGGAAACTGAATGTGTCAAATGATCCACTTAAGATTTAGCTACTCAGTTTTTACCATACTCCAGGTTATCTGTGTCCCGGTTCTTCTACATAGGTATGTTTATGTTCTTAATGCCAGGAGTTATTACCTTCTTAAATTAGAGAAATTTTATAACACTACAAATAAAATGAAGATTTTGAAACAAAACATGAATCCTGTTTTGATAAATGCACTTAACTTTTAAATCTCAAATGTATTTCAGTCATGAAAAGTTTCACAAATTAACTGTTCCACAAAGATAGGCCTGCAAATTATATAAGAAGAAAAGAAGACATAGAGAGTGTAAATTAATGACCAACTATAATCTTTGCATATCTGAAAGGTAATGAACACAGAAATATTACATTTCCCTTTGAAGTCAGTGTAAAACAGAGAAATGTCTTACCTTACCAATAGTGAACTATCTGCCTGCTAATTTTCTAACTTCTCATCACAGTCTAACTCCCGGCATTTTTTTAATCTAATACATTCACTGCATTAAAGTGTATTGTTATTGAAAGCATTCACATTATATAGCAAAATATAACTGCATTCTAATAATCATTCCAAGTATAACCTACTTTAATTTTTATCAGAATCCAGAAGAAAATATAGATATACTTCTGAGAAATTATATCTACATAGAAGCATTATATTTGCATCTGCACATATGTGTTTATGAAATTATAGTGGGCTTGAATTTGAGAAATTATAGAACCATTAGCATCACAATTAAAAACAGCAAAATGGTAACATCTACCATGTTGAAAAAAGTCCATATTCACAATTTCTTTTGTTAAAAACATTACAACCCACTAATATTTTGCCATACTAAGAGCTCTATGACATTATCATCTCAATATGAAACTGTCTAATTAAATATGCTCCTTGAGCAGATCATTTGTGTTGTTATTATTTTATTATGCTTCAATCTTAATGAGTATGAATTTGTGACAATTAATATAGATATATTTTATATTAATGTTCAAATTAAAATTTCCCAAAAGAGATAAAGTATATTTTCACAGTGATCCAGGTAAAAACATCAATCTCTTTCTTACCTTTGACAATTGCTTAAGAAAGCTGTCAGGTTGTGATTATTTTAAATTGCATTTCTAAAGTACTTTTAGAGATAGACATTTTTTCAGTATATAAAGGAGTCTTGTTTTACATTGTGAGAACTTCTTGAATCCTTTCATTGCTTTCTAGTGACATATTTTGCTTTTATGGTCTCCAGTATAATCATTCAAATTAAAAACAAAAAACTGGTTATGTCTGGTAGGACAATGAAAATATATTTAAATATCTTTCATTTTCATAAACAGAAATTACTTCTCAAAATACTAAAATAAGTACCTGTTATAAAGAGTTTCTCTCTTGCCTTTTATAGAGAATATGCTATACTCCAGTAAAGACACCAGAGCAATAGTGGTAGGTGATTCTGTGTACAGAGAGAGAAATGAGCCGAGACCTGCATCATTCTAGACATTCTGCTTCAAAATATTGTAGGTATTGTATTTCATGAGTAAGTACTGAAAAAGGAACAGATAATGCTTTTACTATTACAATTATTAATTAAACTTTGTCTAACAATAGTCTGCATCTGCTGGAACAAATTAAAAAGTTCCTCTCCAAGTATCCTTATCACTAGTGAGCATGTTTAATTATGGTTTTATATATTCTACAACTCTGAGGTAGTTCACTTTCCCACTTTTTCTTTTCTGTTCCACAAACTTGTTCATTTGAATGAATTAACCTTTTGATTTGATCACTTTCCTCTATTATAACAATTCTGTTGAACCCATGAACAAATGCCATTTTAGTGACTGTGTGCTTCCATGATAGAATTCCCATTTTGATATTTTTAGTGTTTTCTGTGTCTTTATATGTGCTGCTATATTTGGTGAAAAAAAGTCTACTACATTTTTGCAGACACTGTGTCTATTATTTATTTGAATACATTTATTATTGTTGATTTAAAGTGTCTGTCTCATAAGTTCAATCATAGATAGCCTTCTTCAGAGAATTTGTGTTACCTTTTGTCTTGTGCATGAGTCATAATTCATGGTTGCTATGAACACTTCATAATTTATATAAAACTGGAAATTCAATAAGCTTATGTGACAACTAAAGGATTCACATGAATACTCTAGAAATTTCATTCACTGATGATACAAAGCTTTCAATAAAAGAGCCAATTTAGTTTGTCCTATAAGGTTGCTAATCATAGTGGTAGGTATAGTTCATATTGATGATCATGCAGTTATATCCTTGTGGCATTCTGTTTGTTTAATTTTTTTGTTAGATATTGCTGAATCTGTTAGTGAAACTTACTTTGGAGAGGACACAGAGCAGTTGCAAACCATAATAAACTATGGTGAAGGCAGGAATTAAGCACAGCCTGCAATCTGCAATCTCTCTTCTCTTCCTCCATCTTTGGCTTAATATACAGTACATAGTTTTCTGCATTGATAATTCTAGTTTTGTCCTGTTTTTTATTGTTTATATGAAATAAGCATGTGCATTGCATTCTTAGTGTAGATGCAAGTTATTGTTGGTAAACAGTCTTCTATGAATCTGAGGGATTCTTTGCAGTGACGGTTAAATAAAACACTTGCTCACAAACTACCTTCACAGAAATGTATGTATGAGCAGACATCTTTGGAAAAGGAAACATAGATAATGCTGAAGGGAATTTATTACTTCTCTGTATTGTACCTCATGACAATGTTTTGTCATGGATATAACACTGGGTATTAAAAGTATAAACATCTCTCAGCTTCCTTCCCATGGTATTTGGTGAGTTCTCAAGCTCCTTACAGACAAAAGGATAAAAGGATAATCTGGTTTCTAGAAACTAGTTATAATATCAAAGTATCTAAGTTTCTATATTCTTCCATTGTAAACATTCCCTGTTTCTGTGCAAAAGCCCTCTGATAGATGAGACATAGGAAATTTGCATCAATATTCTTTTCTATTCTCATGAAAGATAGAGTATATAAATCTATTTAGTTTCATTTTAATACCAGGTAAATCAATGGCAGAATGACAAGTCAAATTAATAGCATAAGCATTGTGATACTTAGAATATTATTAACTTCTCTATTTTGCATCATCTGTATCTACTTCAGTAGTTTTTATAATTCAGGTTATGCTCTTCTGATTAATATGCAACAAAAAGTAATATTTTCCATTCTCAGTGTACCATAGTATGGTATACCATGAACTCAAGCACTGCACTGATGAAGACATGATCATGTGATTAACAACACCGCCCATCACCCAATCCCTCAATCTTCATGGGGCCTGATACTGGAATCCAGAGGACCCATCCACAAAGGGAAAGACATCGGTTCTACCAGACCCCACCCTCTGGCATGCCCAAATTTAAGTGAGCTTGGATCCTCCTAGGGACTCCTTCCCCACCCATCACTCACCCCTACAAACTTCCAGAGGCAGCTCTAGGCATTGAGAGGACCTGCCCAAACAGGAGAGTTATCAGTCCTCGAAGACCCTACCCACAGCTCTTTGCACACCTGCGTGCCCAGTCCCCAGGTGACCTTGGGTCCTCCTGGGACAACTCCTCTGCCCAGCACCCACTCCCTCAATCTTCCGTGGGCCCTTTCCTGGCATCAAGAAGACCTGCAAACACAGGAAAGACATAAGCCCTTCCAGACCCCGCCCGCTGGCATGCCCAGCTTCAACTTCAGGAAAGAGGACACAAATGGAGACAGAAAGAACCCACCTACACCCACTGGAAGAAGAGATGGGAAGAAGACAGAATAAGAACTCACTCAACAATAGAAAGAACAACATGATTCCAACAGACTCTAGAGACTCCACACCAGCAAGACCTAAAAACCACAACATAGATGAAGCAGAAGAGAAAGGCCTTAAAAATTATTTTATTACAATGATAGAGACCCTCAAAGAGGGAACATGCATATTCCTTAAAGAAATAGAAGAAAAAATGAACAAAAAAATTCATGAAATGGTAGAAAAGATGAACCAAAAAATTCAAGAAATAAACAAATCTCTTAAAGAATCTAAAGAGTACCAAGGAAAAAACAACCAAAGAAATGAAGGAAACAACTCAAACATTTGAAGGATTGAGGCTGAACTAGAAACAATAAAGAAAACACAGAATGAGGTGTGCTGTAAATAGAAAAGCTGGATAAATGATCAGGAACTAAAGATGCAAGTAGCACCAATAGAATGCAAGAGATGGAAGTGAGAATCACAGGTGTTGAAGACTCATTAGAGGATATACAGTCATCAACCAAAGAAAATCTCAAAACCAAACAATCCATAACACAAAATATCCAGGAAATATGGGACACCATGAGGAAGCCAAACCTGAGAATAATAGGTATAGAAAAAAGTGAAGAAATACAGCTCAAAGGTACAGAAGACATATTCAACAAAATCATAGAAGAAAAATTCCCTAACCTAAAGAAGGATATGCCTATGAAAATACAAGACTCTTATAGAACACCAAATAGGCTGAAACAGAAAAAAAGTCTCCTTGCTACATAATAATCAAAACATCAAACCTAGAGAATAAAGATAAAATATTAAGAGCAGCTAAAGAAAAAGGCCAAGTAACATATAAAGGCAGACCTATATGAATTACACCTGACTTCTGAATGGAAACGATGAAAGCCAGAAGATCCTGGACAGATGTCCTACAAATCCTAAGGGACCAAGGAAGCCAGCACAAACTACTACATCCAGCAAAGCTTTCAATTACCATAGATGGAAAAAACAAAATATTCCACAACAGAGCCAGATTTAAACAATGTGTATCCATGAATCCAGTACTACAGAAAGTGCTGGAAGGAAAACCTAGACCCAACAAAGACAACTACACTCACAAAGACATAGGCAATAGATAATCCCACTTTACCAAACACCAAAAGAAAAAGGGAGGAGAACCTACATACAATAACACCACTACCAATAAATAAAAAACAAACAAACATCATCAATCAATGGTCATTAATATCCCTCAGTATCAACGGTCGCACCTTGACTATAAAAAGACACAGACTAGCAGAATCGATACGAAGACAACCCATCCTTCTGCTGCATACAAGAAGCACATCTCAATGTCAAAGACAGTCATTACCTCAGAGTAGAGGGTTGGGAAAAGATTTTCCAATCAAAAGGACGAAAGAAACAAGCTGGTGTAGCAACCCTAATATCTAACAAATTATTCTTCAAATTAAAATCAATTAAAAGAGATGAAGAAGGACATTTTATATTCATCAAAGGAAAAGTCCATCAAGATGAAGTCTCAATTCTGAACATCAATGCCCCAAATACAAAGTCACCCACATTCATGAAAGAAACATTACTAAAGCTCAAATCCCACATAAAATCTCACACACTAGTAGTAGGAGACTTCAACACTTTATTCTCACCACTAGAAAGGACCTCCAGACAGAAACTTAACAAAGAAATGAAAGAACTAATAGTAGTAATGACCAAACTGGGTTTACCATCTATAGAACATTCCACCCAAACACAAAGGGATATACTTTCTTCTCAGCGCTACAAGTAACCTTCTCTAAAATTGACCACATAACAGGAAACATAGCAAACCTCCACAGATACAAAAAATGGAATAAACCCCTGTATCTTATCAGATCATCACGCATTAAAATTAGAATTCAACAATAACACAATTCACAGAAAACCTACAACCTCATGGAAATTGAACAATGAACAATTGCACCATCCCTGGATAAAGGAAGAAACAAAAAAAGAAATTAAAGACTTCCTGGAATTCAATGAGAATGAAGACACAACATACTGAAACTTGTGGAACACTCTGAAAGCATTGCTGAGAGTAAAGTTCATAGCACTAAGTGCCCACATGAAGAAACTGGAGAACAGTTGCACTAGAGAATTAATAGCACAACTGAATGCTCTAGAACAAAAAGAAACAAACTCACCCAGGAGGAGTAGATGCCTGGAAATATTCAAATTGAAGGCTGAAATCAATCAAGTAGAAACCAGGAAAATACTGCTAAGAATCAATGAAACAAAGAGGTGGTTTTTTGAGAAAATATGCAAGATAGACAAACCTTTGTTCAAACTAACCAAAAAGCAGAGAGAGAGAGCATGCTAATTAACAAAATCAGAAATGAGAAGGGGGACATAACAACAGACACTGAGGAAATCCAGAGAATCATCAGGGCATACTTTGAAAACCTGTACTCCACAAAATTCAAAAATTTAAAGCAAATAAAAAATTTTCTGGATTGATAACATTTGCCACAATTAAATGAAGAACAGATAAACAATCTAAATATACCTATAATCCTTAATGAAATAGAAGCAGTCATCAAAAGTCTCCAAAACAAAAATAGCCCAGGCCCAGATGGCTTCAATGCAGAATTCTTCCAGAAATTCAAAGAGGAGCTAATTCCATTACTCCTCAAAGTGTTCCACACAATAGAAGCAGGAGGCTCACTGCCAAGCTCTTTTTACGAGGCTACAATTACCTTGGCACCCAAGCCACACAAAGGCACATCTAAGAAAGAATACTATAGACCAATTTACCTCATGAACATCTGTGCAAAATTACTCAATAAAATACTAGTCAGTCTGTTTCAAGAACATACCCGAAAAATCATCCACCACGATCATGTAGGCTTCATCCCAGGAATGCAGGAATGGTTCAACATACTAAAATCTATCAATGTAACCTACCATATAAACAAACTGCAAAGGAAATACCACATGATCATCTCACTAGATTCTGAAAAAGCCTTTGACAAAATCCAACACCCCTTCATGATAAAGGTCCTAGAGAGAACAGAGATAACAGGAACATACCTGAACATAATAAAGCAATATATAATAAACCAACAGCTAACATCAAACTAAATTGAGAGAACTCAACTCAATTCCTCTAAAAACAAGAAATAGACATGGCTGTCGACTCTCTTCATATCTCTTTAATATTGTACTTGAAGTTCTAGCTAGAGAAATAAGACAACAAAAGGAGATCAATGGGATACAAATACGAAAAGAAGAACTCAAAGTTTCACTATTTGCAAATGATATGATAGATTACATAAATGACCCTAAAAACTCTGCAAGGGAGCTCCTAGAACTGATAAGCACCTTCAGTAAAGTGGCAGGATATAACGTTAACTCAAAAAAATCAGTAGCCCTATTATATACAGATGATAAAGTGGCTGAGAAAGAAATCAGAGGAACATCACCCTTTACAATAGCCATAAACAGCATCAAATATGAAGTGAAAGACCTGTATATCAAGAACTTTGAGTTTCTAACGAAAGAAATCAAAGAGGATACCAAAAAAATGGAAAGATGCCCCATGCTCTAGGATTGGTAAGATCAACATAATAAAAATGGCAATCTTTCCAAAAGCAATCTTCAGGTTCAATGCAATCACTATCAAAATTCTGGCACAATTCTTCACAGACCTTGAAAGAATAATAATCAACTTTATATGGAAAAACAAAAGACCCAGAATAGCCAAAACAACCCTATACAATAAAGGAACTTTGGAGGCATTACCATCCCTGACTTCAAGCTCTATTACCGAGCTATAGTCTTGAAAACAGTTGGTTTGGGCACAAAAATAGATAGGTAGACCCAATGGAATCGAATTGAACCCTGATTTTAACCCACACACCTATGAACAAAGAAGCTAAAATTATAAAATGGAAAAAAGAAAGCATCTTCAAGAAATGGTGTTGAGATAACTGGATATTAGCAAGCAGAAGACTGCAGATAGATCCATGCCTATTGCCTTGCACAAATGTAAGTCCAAATGGATCAAAGACCTGAACATATATTCAACCACACTGAAACTCTTAGAGGAGAAAGTGGGAGATACTCTTCAACGAATTGGTACAAGAGATTGCTCCTCAACGTAACACCAGTAGCACAAACACTGAGATTGACAATTTATAAATGGGACCTCCTGAAACTGAGAAGATTCTGTAAGTCAAAGGACATAGTCAACAAGACAAAAAGGCAGTCCACAGAATGGGAAAAGATATTCACTAACCCCATATCTGACAGAGGGCTGATCGACAAAATTTACAATGAATCCAAGAAGCAAGTCTCCCAAACACCAAAGGATCCAATTAAAAATCGGGGTACAGAACTAAATAGAGAATTCTTAATAGTTGAATCTAAAGTGGCTGAGAGACACTTGAGAAAGTGCTCAACATCCTTAGCCATCAAGGAAATGCAAATCGAAACAACCCTGAGATATGATTTTACTCCTGTCAGAATGGCTAAAATCAAAAACACTGAAGACAATTTATGCTGGAGAGGATGTGGAGAGAGGGGAACACTCCTCCATTGCTGGTGAGATAATTAGTATGGAGATTCCTTAGGAAAATGGGAATCAATCTACAAGATGTAGCAATTCCACTCCTATGCATGTATCCAAAAGACGAAAATTCATACAACAAGAAAATCTGCTCCCCTATGTTCATAGCATTTACACAATGGAGTACTACTCAGCAGAAAAAATGGAATCTTGAAATTCACAGGCAAATGAATGGCACTAGAAGAAACCATCCTGACTGAGGTAACCCAGTCGCAAAAAGACAAACATGGTATGTACTGACTCATATTTGGATTTTAGACATTGGTCATGGGAGTGCCAGTCTGCAATTTCACTGATAACGAGTCTGGGAAACAGGAAAGAACCTAAGATAGATATGCATGGTACCCCAGAAAAGAGGAATTATGCGAGATCTCCTAAACTGCTTGGGAACACTGCGGAGGGTGGCAGGGAGTGGGAACTGGGGAGAAGAGGAGGAGAGAGTAGGTCATGGGGGAACAGAAAGTTTGAGTGGGGGTTGAATAGGGGAGAACAGGATGAAAAATACCATAATAGAGGGAGTCATAGGTTTAAAGATAGATCTGGCACCAGTAAGACCTCTAGCAATCGTCAACTATGACACCAACTGGCAAGCTAAGCAATAGTGGAGAGACTACCTTAAATGCCCATTGCTGATAATGAACTTGACGTATACCTTATATGCCATCCTAGAACCTTCTTCCAGTGACTGATGGAAGCAGATGCAAACACCCACAGCTAAACATTGAACTGAAACCCTGGAACCCAGTGACAGATAAAGAGGAGCGATGAGCAAATGGGCAAAGAAAGGGCTGGCAAAATCAGCAGAGACAGCTGATCTGAACAAGGGGAAGCTCTTGGACCCCAGACCGACAGCTGGGAGGCCAAAATGAGGCTGATCCAGACCCCCTGAGTGTGAGAGTCAGTGAGGAGGCCTGGGCAACTTATGGGGCCCTGGGTAGTAGATCAGTATTTATCCCTGGCATGCAAATGGACTTTTGTGTCCATAACACATAGAGGGATGCTCTCTCAGCCTGGACTCTTAGGAAAGTGCCTGGACCCTGCCCTGAGCGAAATGACTGACTCTGGATATCCCCTATGTCGAAGAAGTGGGGATAGGGTGGGATGCTTGGGGGGGATTGTGGGAGGATGAGGATTGAGGGGAGGGAGAGGGAACTGGGATTGACATGTGAAGCAAGCTATTTAAAATTAAAGTAGTAAAAAAACGAACGCATCTTAAAGGTTTCGTATTATATTTTGCTATTTTCATGAGTATATTTCATCATCATTAAGAATCTCTGAATGTATGTAAATATCTTCATGATTTAGTTTTTATGATTATGATTATACAAAGATAATGATTTCTTATTGTTATTCATTTTGTAGTAGTAATTGGATATTCTAAGGAAACATTTTATTGATACAAATGTTAACTAATAAGTACTTATTTAATTATGTATAAGGTATTGTTTTAATTATTTAAGTATTCGAAATGTGTCCAGCAGAGTCCTGTTTTGTTCCTGTGGTATTTACTATTTTGCTTTCTTTCCTTCTTGTTGATTTAGTAATAGTTTCTTAAGGTGTGTTTCCTTTGTTTTCATTAATGATATTTAGATCTAATTAATACATATATGATATGTTATCTCATTATAATAACTAACATCTCAGTGCTGTTAGTTATTTTTATATGCTCGTAATTTATTTTTACTGACAGGGCAATGAAGAAGTTGTAAATGAATGACATTCTGAGATTTATTTCAAAAATGAAGTAGTTAGGATTTGTAACTGGTAAACAACAAACCAATATGATTATTGCAACCATATAATGGATATAGGAAGGGGAAATTGAATATGGTGCTACAAAATGATATAGAGGAAGCTAAACAGTAATATTAAAGAGAATAATGAAAGGGAGGCAAGATAGAAAATGACATATGGGGAAGGATAACTAATACAAAAGGCTTTTGAAAGCCAATATGAAAAACCACTACTCTAGAATGTTCTTAAATATAATATTTACTTATTTTTTTGATTTTGTGACTGAATTGTTTTTTTTTATTTTCCAGTTTAAATTTAGATAAGAAACGAGGTTGCTTCAGAGAAGCAAAATAGGCAAGCCAATTGATCTTACCTGAAATAGTGATCCAGTCTCTGCAAATTTTCAGAGGACTATGAATTCCTGTCTCCTTATAATCCTGTCTCCACCCAGCCATATATTCCTGTCTCTACCTCCTTAGTGCTGGGATTTAAAGTGTGATTCCAACTGCTGTAATTAAAGACATGAACTCTGTTACTCTTCACCCTTGTGTAGGGCAGGGTGGCCTTGATCTCAAGACATGCATCTGGTTGTCTCGTGAGTCCTGCATCAAAGGTGTGTGCCACTACTGCCTGACTAGATACTATGGCTGCTGGGATTAAAGGTATGTATCACCATTATCTGACATCTATAGCTTATGCCTAGCTTTGAATTCTGAATCCTCAGACAGTGTTTAATAAATCATGAATAATGTATCACCACAATTAATACTTTCCTTGTTTGTATGATTAATCTAGGACATGTACTCAAATCTGAATATTTAGACCTAGAAAACTCATATGAGAGAATACTTGCTAATTATCTTTGTGGGTTCAGATTACCTCACTAAATTTGATCTTTTCTGGTACATCCAATTGGCCTGAAATATACATGATTTCATTCTTCTTTACAGATTTTATTATATAATATGTACATAATATATATGATTCACAGTTTGGTCATGCATTTGTCAGTTGAAAAACAGTTGTTTTTCTGCCAGTTCCTAGCTATTGTGAATAGAGAAATATGAACATGGAAGAGAAAGTATCTCTGGAGTATTAATTATCTTAACTCTTTGAGTATATGCCAAAGAGTGGTATATTTTGGCAATATTAAGATTTGCTGATGTCTAGATTTCCTGGACCAGATTGTAGTACCAAAAATAACAAATGAGGGTTCCACTTCCACATCTATAACATTTGTTGGAACATTTTGTCTTGCTATTCAGACTGTGATAAGATGAAATCTCAAACTCTTTGGTTTTTAAATCCCTAATTTCTAAGGAAGATGAATGTTTTTGTGATATATCTACCCATTCTTTTACTCTTTAGAGAATTCTGTTCAAGTACCAAGACCATCTTTTAATTGGTTGTTCAATTATTTTTTATCTTTTTTCACTTTATATATTCCCTATATTAATCATTTATCAGATATATAGCTAAGAGAGAGAGTCTCTCCATAGTGGAATTTTCAATGGCTTTGTGTATGCAGGACTTATTTAGTAACCACCAGCAGTTATCAGTCTCATACATGTAATAGTGAAGTCATGTCCAGAGGATGGCATTTCACGGTCGTCCTCACTATTGAGTTCTTATATTACTCTTGCCCATCTTATCAAATATGCCACTAGGTTTTGTTGGAGAGTATTGCCATGAATTTCCTAGTTTTATTTAAGCACTCAGTCACTTCTTCTCAGGATTTTGACCAATTGTGAGAATCTGTATGAACCCCTACCCACTTCAGTAATACACCTTTCTTCCTTTCTTTCTTTCTTTTTCTTTTTCTTTTTCTTTTTTTTTTTTTGGTTTTCTGAGACAGGGTTTTTCTGGAACTCACTCTGTAGACCAGGCTGTCCTCTAACTCACAGAGATTCACCTGCCTCTGCCTCCCGAGTGATGGGATTAAAGGTGTTTGCTACCACTGCTCAGTGTAACATACCTTTCTAAACAATACTGAAAACATCACACATGACTGTTTCCAAGACAATTTAACAACTTGAACTTTTAGTAAAACAGCATCAATAAGTTCTCTCCTAGGGCTTATGTCTTCCCAAGCTATGGATTTTCCTGTATTTTCTTTATTAGACATGAATTCCCTTCTATGGAGAAAACCCCAACTCCAAACATGAAAGTATATGGCTGCTACCAGGTACAGCTTTGCCACTAGTGTGTCAGAGGTCTCATTTCAGACTAAGTATATTGCAGCATGTGGGACCCAAAGTTGAGTCAAAAAGGAATAAATAGAAAACTTTGTAACTTGGTTCAAGAAATTAACATGATAATATAGTAAGTGCTGGATGCTGCTGGTTTAAAAGATACTTCTTTCATTTTGTTGTTGCTTTAATAAAATATTGTTGTTTATGTTGTTATGTATATGTTGCTCTGATATGTGTTCTTATTTTTTCTTATATTTTTCTTTCTTGTCTATATTTTTGTACAATAACACATAAGACCCTTCATGGCACCTAAGGAAATTCAAACTTCCTTTGAAACAACTTGATATAAACTAATCCATCCAGGCATAGCTTATCCCTTAGCAGCTGGCATGGGAAAATAGAAGATATCATCTAAGCATCTCTAAACATCTGTAGCAAACATTGGAGTTCTTTCATTTGTTTGTTTCTTTTCTTCAGTTTAGAAAATGAACATTGATGCATTTGAGGCACACAATAATGAGAGCAAATATTCTAAAGGCTTTCAGATGCAAACTATTTTAATTGCCAAAGACTTGAAAGAAATCTTGGCTAACTTGCATTAGCATTTTCTTCTTAGGGCTTTTACTTCATTTTTTGCAAAGTTTGTATTATTAATGCTTAGCAAAATTTTGCATAACTGTTCTTATTCGTGATCCCATGAACAGTAAACAAACAAAATAACCAGGTTTAATGAAACTGAATTCCATACTTAGTGTTCATGCTATCACAATGTTCTTAACATCTTTACATAACAATTGATAACATAGGAGATCAAGTCATTATTTTGAAGGATGGTGCTAGAAAACTGAAGAGATGTTAAGTTAACTTAACTTACATATCTTCCAGTGCAGATACATTTGTCACTGTTTTGTGTGTTACAAATGCAAATACTTGTGCCACACATAATATACAGGGAGTGGATACATAGCACAACTCTTTCAAACTTATTTACAATTATATCAGCTCAGAACTCTTATCTGATCTGTTTATGTAAAATACATGTTTGTATAATACATATATTAAATATAAAGGCATAAAGTGGATTAACTGTGGATTTTTCTGTCATTAAATTGTAATACTAGCCACATATTTGAATACCTAAGAATATTTAAATGTCTTCTATTATGAAATGATGTGATAAATTTTGATGAATTTTTTGAGATAATTTAGAACTTCTCCATAGATATCAAATCCTGGGATTTTACTTCCACTGCTTTATGTGAGTTTTGTTGAATGGAAATATTAAAAAAGTACAATGTCAAAATTTTGCTCTAATTTCACTTTCCTCAAATAAATGTTTGCTACTTTGTAGTAATAAGAATAGTATCCTATTTCCTTAGAAAGAATTGTTTCTTTACTCATACATGCATACTTATATTTATCTTGAGTTAGTGTTGCATTTACCAGAAAATCAGTAGTCCTCTTTTACATAGCTGTATATACCTTAAGCATTCAGGTGCCTCTCCTTAGCCATAAAAGGATATTTTGTCTTATCTTTAAAAAATTACTCATATTTTGGTGGTTAGCTGGAGTGTTTTCCTTTCTCTTCTATTGATGTATTTATTGACCTTACAGATTTCCTTGTGTTTTAAATGTTCATTCTAGAATTCCTTGGACTTTTTGTAGTTTTGAGATAACAGTGTTTTATTTTACGTTATATACATATGACTATTTTTGAAACATAATATTTATTTTATTATCAATTGATAATATAGTTATGAAAGTGTAATTTATAGTTTGTAGTATGACTTTTTATTCTGGACATACCATGAGTTCCATTTTAGAGTAGAGATTACTTTTGTCTGGAAATCTGTAAACAAATTAAGTCAGCAGAATCTTATAGTTATATCTAGGACTGTGGTCATAGTAATGGAGTCTTTGTTATTCCCTACTAATATCAGAAAAGCATAGTAACTCATCCCTTATGTGGGATGGCACACAGTATTTCCTTAGATCTTCTCCAATGGGGAGTGATTTGGGGAGATCTTAGAGGATATAATGACCAGAAGGTTGACTGAAAAGACATAATGATAGTGCAGCTTCCAATAGGTTACCATCTATCACAGGATGGGACTTTATATTCACCCATGTTATTGAAAGTAGCTCCCAACTCATATTCTGTAAGAAAACCAGCAAATTCATTGGTTTACCAAGCTGGAGGTTGTAGAATAAATATGTTCATAAATCATTGGTATAGAACCAGTATCTGTCACTTGTGCCAGAGCTAGCTTGTTGGAGTCCATTCCTTATGGCATAAGTCTTAATGAATGATAGAGGGGCTTGTTCCTTCCCCAACTTAATGTCCCTGACTTTGTTACCTCCTCATGGGAGCCCTTACCCATAGGGAGGAGTGGATGGGAACTGGACTGGGAGCAGAGATGAAGAATGTGACAGAGACTGTAGTTAGAAAGTAAAATTAAATATAAACAAATAAATAGAAAACAAACTCATTGGTGCCCTACATGAAGAGCCAATTTGTGTTGCTGTCTCCTGCAGAATACATAATATAGCATAATTAATATTTTGGACATATATTTAATATTCATTAAAATCATAATGAGTTATTATATATTCTGCATTATATACTCCTAAAATTATTATACCAGAGAATGATGACAGTTATCATTATCTCTTTAAAACCATAATCACTTTAACTGTTGCTTGACTGCCAGATGGTCAGCTTTTTTACCCAAAAGACTCATGCTACATAAGACATCAACACAATATTAAATAGAAATGACCAAGTATTTTTATTTCAGATTTTACAAAGAGATCACTCAGCACTCTCTATTAAATATTTTGTACATTGTAGAACATTAAACATTTCTGAGAATATTTAATATTGTGATATTTTCCATTTCATTAGTATTTTAAACAAATTATTTTCATTTGCTTTATTTTTAATCTATATTAGCTAATTCTTAAGGTAAAAATTGCAGGAGAGAACTGGCTAAGATTATACTTCAGACTGAGCACTACTGGGAGAGAAAGCTCCAGAACACTGGAGAAACTCATGATTGGTCCTTGAAGTGGGAGTGCAATTCAAAGATACAGCATCATTATAGAGACTGTTTTATGGGTCATTGAGAGGAGTAAAAGGGCCCTTTCCACAAAACCAGGAGCTGCAGTAGGATAAATAAAATCATGATCAGGAAGAGAATAATTCTTTGTTTTATAATAAAAGCAAATACATGTCTCTGGAGATGGAACCTGACACCCATATGTAAGGAGCATTCTTCCTGCCAGCCTGGTCCCAGAGCCTTGATAACCCCAAATAACACACAGAGAGTCTATTAGTTATAATGCTGTCGGCCAATGTCCAAGGCTTCTCATTGGCTAGTTATGTCTTAAGTATTAACCCATAACTATATATATATATACATATATATGTATACATATATATGGTAATATCTTACTGAGAATGCCAGGCTTGTGCATCCTCTCCTGCCAGGATCACATAGCGACTCTCTACCCTCTACTACACTTCCTAGAATCCTCCTCAACTCCTAGTTTCACCTAGTTTGCTTCCCTATTGGCCAACAGTGCTTTATTTATCAATAACTAAGACAAATATATACACAGAATGACTTCACCCAACACCCATAACCCTTCAGAGTAAACTTTGTTAAGCAAGAGTGTCTTGTGACCATGGGAGTTATTATTGGATACAGAGGTAGGAGGGTGTTAAGACGTACAGTATACCACACCAAAAAACTAAAAGGAAGAGAAAAGCTTCCCTTTAAAACCTGGAAAAGATATTTATTGAGTGAGATAGCTTAAAATGGAACTTTAGAAAAAAAATACCCTCATTTGTGGATGATAGGGGATTGAAGGAATTTGCAACTTCTGTTGGTTTTTAGAGGTTGGAAAGAAGGTCTACAACAATCAGTTTGACCTCTGTAACAAGAAGCATGGAGGAATAAATTTTAGATAAGACCAGAAATGTATCTTGCATGTGTCAGTGGGAGAGGCTGGCTTTGCTTCTATCACTGACATCTTCATGCTCCAACCTTGACATCAGGGACCAATCAGCTGCAGGTGGAGTTGCCTTATCTCTGGGCATGGGATAAGGCAGCTAATGAGTCTGGAATCTAGGATCCACATATAGAGGCTGAGATTAAGGCAGCCTCCATCTACAGAACAACTAGGAAGAAAGGCATTTAAATCAATTTAGAAAATCACCCTGACTAAGAGGCACATTTCTGACTTTCATAAAATGTTATAAAACAAGATCCTGACAACACAACATATTTAAATTCTCTCTTTGTCTCTGTTTTTCTCTGTCTCTCTCTGTCTCTGTCTCTCTGTCTCTGTCTCTCTCTGTGAGTGTGTGTTTGTGTGTGTGTGTGTGTGTGTGTGTGTGTGTTCACATGAGTAGAGATACATGAGTGCAAGTGTTCACGTATATCAGAAGAGGGCATAGAATGCCTTGTAGCTGGAGTTTCAGGTGGCTGTGAGCTGCTTGATCTGGGTCTTACAGTTAGCTAGAAGAACAAGAAGCACTCATCAATGCTGTTCCTTTTCTCTGTACATCTCATTGTATTTTTATACAATGTTAAATTTTCTTCAGCTGGGAAGATAGTTCAGTAGTTAAGACACTATCTCATGATCTCCACAGTCAAATAGCATGCATTTGTTGCATATACATGAATGAAGGAAAAACAAAACACTCATAAACATAAAATAAAATAAGTAAAAGTAAAAAAAATATTTAAAGTAATTGTGGTTGCTATTATTTACAAGAAAACATTTTTCTACTAGGAAATAGAATTATATTTTAAAAGATACATATATTATGATTGCGGGCATTTATGATATATTTGGGTTAATGTGTACCACCACATCCATGTGTGACTCAGGGGCCAGGTTTGAGGCATCTATTCTCTTCTACCTTTATAGAAGCTCCAGGTCTCAAACTCAGGTAGTGATGCTATTTACTAAACAACATTAAACCACCAAGTCATCTAAACTAACCAAATTCCAATTTTTGTAGAGGATACATGAGTATTATTTAAAATTCATAGTGTCATTTATGGACTATGGAAAGATCAGAAAAATTTCTTACATTTGAGTTTCTATTGTCCACAAGATTAATTATCCCAAGTGACTGGTGATGAGAAAAGATACAGCTTCTGCCATCTAGATGGTTTGCTTTGTTTGATTGATGGATTATCTTGGTAGAGCCAATGAGTACAGAAAATATGACATTAAATTAACATGCAAAACTTAAGGAAAATTTTTAGTATTTGAAGTAAGTTAACTTCTGAAGAAACACACACACATACATATAAACACTTTCTACAAAAAGTTCTTTTCAGTCTTGGTATTTATCAAAGTAACAGAAAGTAATCAAGAACATTACTCCATATTTGAAAGATATTTTATCAATTAAATACAAAAGGCAAAACCTTTGTAAAGTTGATAACAACCTTGCTGACAAGGTACACATAGTTTTAAATGTGTGAATGTGTATATCCCTCTCTCCGTCTTTCTCATTCTCTCTCTCATATATATGCATATATATGTATATTATGCATACTATATACAATATTTATACATATATATCATATATATTATGTCATAAACAAAACAACAGATACTTGATGTAAATTTCAAGAAAGGAGTTAAATGTCATATAGAAATTTACTATTTAATAATTATTATAGTAACTTATTTGTTTTCTTATTTCTTGGGCACCACCTTGGCTCCCCTCACTCTATCATTAATCCTCTATATTTTAAATTTTTTAATTGTGGATGCTTCTGGCAACTCTGCAGCAGATTATCATTGGCAGTCTGCTGTACAGCAAAAACCTCTAGTTAAATGGAAAGACCTAACTTCAGGTCTTTGGAAAGGACCAGATCCAGTTTTGGTATGGGTCCCGGAATCTGTGTATTCCCACAGGATGGTGAGTCCCCAATTTGAGTTCCAGAGCATTGTGTGTGCTCTGTTCCTGCTGATACTCATCAGCCACCAAAAAATAGACTCATTAGGTTTTAATGAGGACCCTGCCTGTCCTGAGGCCGGCAGGTCTTCAGAGTCAGGTATATCCAGCTATAGACATTTGCTATATTCAATAACACTCCCTCAGGAGAAATGCTTAATTATTTCCTCCAGGATTGCTGCTTGAGAAGCTGTTGATCAGCCTTGGTGGTCCGTGTTCCAGGTGTCATGCCTATTCCAGTGGAACACTCAGGAGAGAACCAACTCATCCTCACACGACATGCGAGAGACTTTGACATCACTGCGGCTGCAGTTTGTGGCTTCCCTGTCTCTTAGCCCGTTGCCACGGCAGGCATGCTGGGTAAACTGCCAGGGGAGGATGCCTCTATCTTATGTTCCTAAATTTATATTAATTACAATTGGACACTTTAAATCTTAGTTAGCAAATGGACTTAATTAGCTATTCTAACTGAGACCAGGGTGCCTCCCTTTTGGGAGACTCCCTCTTAACGGGACTGCAACAGATAGGTCGAAACAGAGTGCATTGCTAGCCCTCTAGATTATAGCCCTGGGCAACACAGTATTTCGCCCTAGTTTGCGTTTGCCACATGGAAAGGCCACAAGCCCAGTGCCATTTTCATACAAAGCAGATCATGCTTTCCTTGGCAACAGATAACCCCTCAGTGCAGGCCTGGTTGAGCCTGCTAGACAAATGTGTTATCAATGACAGGTACATCCCAGGGGACATCTATCAACCTAATACAGAGGGTTTGTGAGGCCTGAACAGACTTCTCATTGTCAGGTAAGATAGATGTTAACATCCCAGGCAACCTAAGCCAGGTGCTCATTTTTTAAAATTATCTATAAAAGGGGGATTTGTTGCACCCTTCTCCTATGGGGGTCTATTGACTGCTTGTGACTATGAGCTTTTAGCAAAAAACTTCTCATCCCATCCTCCCATTAAGGGTTGCATGCAAATTCCTGTTTTCTGACCATCCTTATTGTCTAAATGCTAATTCCTTTTTTTGAACCACCCTTTGCCAGAGGGTCCTGAGAATGTAGGCTTCTGACCTTGGTGGTTTCTCTACCATACCTGCCTTTTGTATATAAGGTTCCACCCTTGCTAAAAATAACCGCCATTCTCCTTGTAAGAATGAGCCCTTGTCTTTGCCTTTTATTACATCCTTAGCCCTTTGCCTCAGATTGTTGTGAAGTAGTGTAGTGCCTTAGCTGCAAACACCACCTGTTCTCCACACTTATTTTTGTAAATTGATACTGAATACAATAATGTTGCTGTGTCTTGTAGATATGCTTTCCTCTATGCTTATTGACTACTTGGATATATCAGTAAGAATATATTGTTGAGGAAATTTGTTGGGGAAGTCCTGTTATTTGTCAATAAAGTACTGTTGAGCCAATAGGAATCTAGATAGGTGGGGCTAGGAGTCCAGGAGGATTCTGGGAAGGAGAAACACAGGAATTCAAGATGTAACTACCATGGAGTAGGAAGCCCGGAACATCTCCGGTAAGACAAATACATAGATTAACAATTATGGGGTAAATACTTAAGTCAGAGGTAGCCAGTAAGAAACAAGCAAGGCCAACAGCTTCATAATTAATACAGCGTCTTGTGTGTTATTTGGGGACTACAATGCTGCAGAGCCCAGGCGACTGGCGGGTGATAAACCAAAGCAGCTAGCAAGGAAAAGCTTCCCTTTACAGAAATTCACAACAATTCATTATTGAATAAACTCAGGACAGAAACTCAAGCAGAATCAGAAATAGAAACCCATGAAGAAAAGCTCCTTACTGCCTTGCTTCTCACTAGCTTATTGTACAGCCTTGGACCTCTTGCCCATGGAGTAGTTTCAGGCATGGTTAGCTAGACCCTCCCTGTCTGGATGGCCACAGGTCAATGTGAAAAAGAAAGTTCCTCAATTGGAATGCCCTTTCCCCAGATGTGTCAAATGGACAGGCAAGCTTAGCCACAATGAATGCAATGCTAGCAATTTGACATAAAAATTTATCATAAAATAAAGCACATAGGAGATATCCAGAGTCTGTTATTTCATTCAGGGCAGGGCCTAGGCCCTTCCCCAAGAGTCCAGGCTGTGAGAACATCCCTCTTTGTGGAATGGACACACAAAGTTCCTTTCACTTCTTTGTCCCAAGATCTCATGTTAATATCATATAAAGTACAGACCAACTTTTGAAACCTAGCAGTCTTTAAAAACTATATCACATAAAGTCCAATGTTCTTTAAAATATCCAAAGTCTCTTATCCTTGAATTCTTATAAAATTCAAGGTAAGTTACATGCTTTCTTATTCCAAAAGGTAAGAACAAGTTATAATTTTAACTGAATCAAATCACAGCCAAAATACAACACTGTAAATCTAAACACTATAGGTCATTGCTTAACATTTAGGTTTAAATCATTATCTTCTGGGTTCCAACATGTTTGTTTGGACAGACACACTTTTCTGACTCTGCCTTTGGCAACACAAAACAACTTAATTTTTAAGCTCAGGTCATCTAAGCTGCTGTCCTATGTACACCTACCACAGTATCCTGGTGGCTCTAATATCTATATTCTTCTGATGGCTATTCCTGGTTGCCAATCTCAGTACACTTGGAATTAACTAAAACCCAAATATGGAAGGCATGCTGTTAAGAGGCTTCTACTTAATTTGAAGTGGATATATTTACTTATAACCTGGATGTTTGAGGTTCAAAGACACACCTTTAGTGCAGATCTTTAATATATATATCTATAATATTAATATATAATATATATTTCATATATAAATATGAAATATGTGCTGCTGGTCACAGATATTGTTACACTCCAGCTAACTAGTAACCACATATTCTTAATACAAAATATCACATGAACAGCTCAAATGAAGTATTTGTTGGTTTACCTGTCAAATATCAGAAACCAGGCCTAAATATTGACATTTATTTCTGCTTTCATATTTTGCTTAAAATTTATTTTTATTTTATATGTGTGTATATTTTGCGGACATGTATGCTGGCCAAATGTATACTAGTGTTTTTGAAGTCCAGGATAAGACACAAGATTTCTTGAATTAGACAGTTATGAAAAATAATATTCAAGCTTGAAATTAAAGCAGAGTCTCCTGGAAAAACAGTAAGTGACTTTAACCATTTAGCAATCTGTGCAGATGCTCTTTGAGTATGATTATACAAGTATCCACAGAACCCATTAAGCCATTATCAATCAATGTTTTTTTCATGTCAAGATTCTAAAACTCTGCAACAAACCAATATTCTCAGGTCTATTACTGCATCAATCCCACTTCTTGTAGTAATGTACGTCCTAATTTGCTTACTGTTGTTGTGATAAACACCATGACCAAAAGTGGCTTCCACTCCCCAGTTTGATGCTATCCTTGGGCAAAGGAATTTGGGGCAGAAACAAGCATGAACAATCACAGGACAACATAGAAATGATACTTGCTGACTTGCTCCTAGTTAGCTCATAGTGGGATAAGATAGTCTACATCAATAAATAATCAAAATAATTCTCCATAGATATGGCCACAGACAAACTGAGATTCCTTCTTCCCATGTATGTCAAGGTGAAAACCAAGATTTGCCATCAGAAGCAGGAAACTATAAGAAATTATCAAACTGGCAATAATTATAGTGGATGAGGAAGAGATTCCAAAACAAAATTACCCTAAAACATAATTATTAATTAGCATTAAATATAATTTAGAAAGATACATTTTAATGAATTTTTTGTATGCTTTTCAAGTAATATAGGTTTGCTGTTGTTCTCCTGATATTCCAGTTCACATGAATCCTATAAGTCAAATATGTGCTGTGTGTAAGTTCCAAATTGTACGTGGGTTTTGAAGAGTATTAATTCTAATGAGGAAATATTATGTAAATCACTTTGACGTTTCACTGCAATGGTTTAAATCTGTTTATATAATAAATATAAATTTCTTTGTTGGAAGAGGTTTTCAATACTCTTATCTAAAGTGAACAGTGCTGCCAAATTCTAAAATTCTTCTGCTTTCTCACTGAGAAAAATGACTTCATACTATACTTACATAGAGAAAGGTTCTGAAATATTTGCAAAGCTAAATCCCAGGAGAAGACTATAGAGCAAAAAGCCCATTGCCTGTATTTCATTTCTGATGCTCTACTAGCAACATTTCCAAAAATAAAACTGCCTTGTGTTTTGTTTCCTAGTAGACTTATTCTCAAATATTTGAAATGATTTATTTGCCTCTTTGGACCAAAACTAATCTTGCTTATTTTTGATATGGCACAAAGTTAAATGTTAATATTCTAAAACTACATTATTATCAAACATTCTTAAATACCTCCCTAACTTTATATTTTATGAACCAGTCCCATGATTAATTTACTACTTGACTAACAATTCAATTTATTCATATTTTTACCTTTGGACAATTATTAATGCCTACATTTTCTCAGGTTACATAGGACATTTTGTAGTTTTGATCCCATTACGTTAGAATGAAAGGAATCAAAAGAGGAAAGGCAGCAAGTTTGAAAGGGATGAATTTGTCAAACATGTACCACATCAATTTGTTAAAAAGAATACAAAATAAATGCTGGCATGGTACTTCTGGTTATTTGTTTTCTTACATAATGATATGCCTTCTTTAGCCTGTATCTGACCCCATATCTCATAAACTTAACTTGACCATTTACTTTACATCAAAGGAAAACTTACTACAAGACTTAATTCTATAGATAGTGCTCTCTCTCTTTCTTTGTGCCTAATGTATGTAGCTTATGAGAACATGGGCATGTGTATTCATGTATTATGTACAGATCAGGAGAATGTGTAGGTGTCTAGTTCACTCAACACTCTGCCTTATTATTTTGAAACAGGGTGTCTTATTTATGATTTAAATTACTATAAAGAGACACCATGAACCATTTTAACTATTACAAAAAATAATTTTATTAGGTGTGTTACAGTTCAGAGGTTTAGTCCATTATTTTCATGGTGGGACATGGCAACATACAGGCAGATATGGTGCTGGAGAAGAAGCTGAGACTTGTACATCTTTGACCTTCAGGCAACCAGAAGTGAATGGAAGCACTGAAAATATCTTGAGCATAGGAGACATCAAAGCCCCCCACTTTCTACATCAAGGCCATACCTTCTCCAACAAGCCAACTTCCTGTTAGTGCCACTCCCAATGGGCTTATTGGGAGACAATTAATTCAAACTACCATACACGATCTCTTTCTGAACCTAGAACTAGGCTGGCAGACAGAATGCCCTGAGGATCCTCCTGTCTCTTCCCCAAATAAATGCTTGTATTATAGGTGATGATGACCAAGAACCAAGCTAGGCTTTTTCAAAGATCCAGACTGCAGTTACTAATGTTTGCATAGTCAACAATATACACACATTGTCATTTCTCTAGCTTTTTTTGTTTATATTTGCAAATCTTAATTTTACTAACAGAAAAAAATATTGAATACCCACAAGAAAGCAGTAAGTGTGGTGAGTGATTTTATTGGCATTACCTCATATTGAGAACAGTTTACATTTCTGATATTCCCCCATGAATCAGACCATGTGCAGACCTCCTTCTTTTTCTAGGAACTTGCCTTTGATAACACTGTTTATTCCTGGATCTTTTTTGTAGGACTTTCTTAGTTCACAAGACATGGCAACATGCCAGGAGACCAGGTATTCTCAATGAGATAATTCTAAAAGGCAGAGCTTTTTCCTTTGTTGATTAAGGGCAAAAGGGAGCTTCTCTCTTTCAACCAGTCTCAAAAGAGTTTGTTAGTAACAGAACGAAAAATTTCCAAGGCCTGCTCTGCTGGAAACACAGAAAAGAAACAGGAATATTTTATTGGATGTGACAGCTTAGAGTAGTCCCAACCTCTGAAGAAATGGAAAATGTTGCATAAATAAATTTCTCCTTTTCACCACAAAGTTTGACTGGACTGTTCTCCATTCATTCATGGCAAAAGGATAACTCCCAGAAATAACAAATAATGAAGACTTTATGGAGTCTAGTACTGAGTTCCTCATTACAATTGTTTAAATCATTGGTGACAATTTCATTTAAATTACAAATTATTCTTTAATAGTATTACAAATTGTAAAGAATGGTACAACATTATAAATCATATAAAAGAAAGCAATGGAAAAAATCTAGGTAGTATTTGCCTGGAAGCTTTATGATTATAAACAAGCATTCATAATTCTGTAAGAAGCTACTAGGAGAAAGTAATTATGCATCTAAAACATCTCTGAAACATGAAAATTATAATAACCAGAATCTTGATAATGTATACCCACTGATGCAACGGTGACACAAATATCATCAATGAGGCCAAAAACTGAGTCTGGACATGCCATGGTCTCTAATGGAAAACCACTACAATTATCATGGTGAGTGTAGATGGAAATAAGCAACTGCAACTGGCACATTGCATTATTCAGATATCAGTGCAACACTCAACTGTCAGCAGAGGAATTTCTTCTTGCAAGAGACAACAATTAGCACAGAAACCTACAACTCATCAACATATGGAGAAGGGAACTTTGTAATATTCATTTATAAATGGGACATCTATATCACAATCACACCCCTTCAGTGTTCAGAGATCTTCAAGGAGGAAGCAGGAGAAAGATTGTATAAATCAAAGCTAATTTGTGAGTTAAAGAACAGTGTTTTCCTGATCAAAAAATAGGTCAGATGCATAAATGAACTCACAAAGACTGTGAACACATGCACAAGACATGCTCAAGCTCAAACAAGACAAAATATCAGCATGGACAAGGGGAGGTGGCAGAAAGTTCCACCCATAGATAAGCAGCTATGCACATTTGATTGCTTCTGAGTGAAAAGAGTCAGTGTTCTTCAATGGAGTAAAGTTGGGTATATGGACCACATTCCAAGGCAGACACCACAACCTGGAAAAGTTATTCAACACAAACTGGTTTACAATTTTCTTGAGGAGAGATGGGATGTTATAGAAGTAGTGTCGATGACCATATTATTTAGTCTCACATTGTGTGCCATTTATCATGGATTGATGTCATAGGGGTTGTGATTGGAACCAGCCAAATGGCCCCGGGCCCATTCCTAATTTGGGGAGTATGGATGAGGGAGGGCTAGCTACCCAATGACACTAAAGAAAAGACAGTAATATCTGATGATCACAGGAGGGCAACCCAGTTAATAATGAAAAGCCCCCATTTTATTGATGCATCATCTTAAGTAAACACTCAAAGGGGGGTAATGACAAAAGATATCTGTTATTATGTATAAAGGGAAGATAGCAAATATTTACCTTAATCCTAAAGACACTTCTTTGTAGCACATACTTAGGCCTCCAGATACTTAACTATAGCATGTACTACTAGCCTTCAGCATGGGTGTAAACTTGCCTTGGTCCAAGTCTGTTGTTATTTAGATAGAGGTCATTCTCCACATAGCCCAGGACATCCTGCAGCTATTAGCTGACATCTGAAAGATGGCTCAGCAGTTAAGAGAACTACCTGCTCTTCTAGAGGTTCTGAGTTCAATTCCCAGCAACCACATATTGGTTTACAAACACCTGTAATGAAACCTGGCCTGCAGATATACGTGCAGGCAGAACACTGTATACATCATAAATAAATAAATCTTTAAAAAAATAAAAGACAATAGAAATCAGGGCTCTCCTGAACTCATGGCAGGGTGGAATAGATTTCCAAAACATATGGGCCTGACAAAGTAGGAAAGAGTCTTAGAGAAGATTGGAAAGGGGAATGGAACATCTGTACTCTCTGTTACTATAAGAGGAGACAGGCTCACATACTCCTCTGTTTCATTGTTTATGCTGATCCAAGATGACCTGTATACTCCCATAGAACAACTCCCTTTTTTGCAGAATGATATTATAAAAAAATTCAGTGTTCTAAGTTTCTTCTTTCCCATAATTTTGGTGCTGTTTTCAAGTATTTTTGTCTAGCAGAAAAGAGGTATCATCACGTTTATGCTAATCCATACTAGAAACATATCTCTAGGCTATTCAATACACATCTATGTAAAGCTAAACTGTGTTTTTACTCATCTTCACAAATATGTCCCATGATGTTGATCATTCTAAACTTCACTATTTCCTTGTGTTCAACTTGTAACTTTAAAATTTATTAAATTTTACTTAAATAAATTACTATTGTGACAGGTATTTTATTTTGTCAAAGGCCCTTTCTTCATCTATTGACATGATCTTGTAGTTCAATTTGTTTATAAGGTGGATTCCACTGAATTGTCCCTTCATCTCTGGAATGGAGCTGGATTGCTCATGGCAGATGATCTTTATGATTTGTTTTTGGATTTTGTTTGAAGTATTTTATTATTTTTTGCATGTATGTTCTTATAGGAGATTGGTCCATAATTATCTTTCTTTTTTTATCTCTATGTGGTTTAAGTATCAAGATAACTGTGCCCCAATGCAATGATTTGGGCAATGTTTCTTCTGTTGCTATTCTAAGGAATAATTTGCGAAGTATTGGTGCTAAATTTTCTTTGAAAGTCTGGTAGAATTCTGTGCTAAAACCATCTGGTCTGTGGACTTTTTTTCCACTTGGAAGACTTAATGACAGTTTTTATTTCACTAGGGATTAACAGCTTGTTTAAATTGTTTAACTGATGTTGATTTAACTTTGATAAGGTGTATGTATCCAGAAAATTCTCCTTTGTTGTTTGATTGTTTGTTTCCAATTTGGTGGAGTACAGGTATTTAAAACAAGTCTACATCAGTGGTTCTTAACCTTCCTAATGCTGAGAGTTTTTATATAGTTCCTCATGTTGTGATGACCCTCAATCATAAAGTTGTTTCATTGCTACTTAACTGCAATTTTGCTACTGTTATGAATCATAATATAAAAATCTAATATGCAAACCCTGTTGGGTTCATGACTCACAATGTAAAACCAACTGTTCTATAAGGTTCTCGATGTCTTCAATGTCTGTTCTTATTTTTCTCATCTTTCATCCCTGGTTTTGGATATTCTTCATTTGCCCTTTAGTTATTTGAAATAAAGGTTTGTCAATCATATTGATTCCCTTAAATAACAAACTCTTTCCTTCACTGAGTCTTTGCCTTGCCTGTACCAGGTCTTCTGCTTATATATTTTAGTTTTCAGTTAAGTATTTTCATGGGGCTTTTGATTATGAATGAGTAGTCTCCAATTCTTGTGTCTTCTCTTGGGGCTCTTTTTCCTTTGTTGTTTTTCCTTGCCCAATTCTGATGTAAGTTTTTGTTTATCTTATTATACTTTATTTAGTTATGTTTTAATGCTATCCCTTAGAAGCCTGCTCTTTTCTAGTGATTCCAATAAAAGAGTATGTGGGAAGTATCTGTGAGGAATAGAAGTAGGTGAAACATTAATCAGGATTAAAGTATGAGAAAAGATTTGATTTTTATTAAAACAGAGACAGTAAATTACTAGATAATTCATTCATTTTACTCTTAAGACAGACTATATTTTAATAAATTCCATGAATATATACATAATTGTTAAATATTTTAATGTTATCATATACAATGACACCACAGATGTGATTTTATTTTAATAATTCCCCATTTGAGGGGCACCTCCCAAAAATCGTCTTGCATTTGTTTCACACTCAATTAGTAAAACTCAACATCTATTATTAACTCCTTGTCTGTGGTATTATTTTGGTATAAGAAAACAAAATTTTTACTTGTTTCTTTATAAAATAGCATTATAAGTAATTTAAGTGTGATTGAACATGCATATGTGTATTATGATAGTTCCTGTGTGTATGTTTCCTAATGTTGGTGTACATACAAGGGGAACCCACAGGCAGATGTAAGTGTGCTTCTATCATTTATTTATTATTATGATTTATTTATTATATAAAACATTTCCTGTTGGCCTTGAGTAGGGAGACTGACTGGGCAGCTAGCTTCAGGAATCTGTTATTTGCATCCAGAGAACTGATGCAATACTTTCATGATTGCATGGGCAACATTTCATCTTTCTCTTATGCTCTCAATATTATTTATCATTTGTTTCAGGTTATAAATAATCATCAAACAAACAAGGATAGTTTTAATAAAGGCATAATCAGATTTTCACTTACATTCATTTTTTCTTTATTGGTAAAATTTTAAGCTCATTGAAAGACTATGTGTAATTTTAGAGGGAAGCTTTTTTATATATTTTTATTTTATTTGGTAGGATGAATTAGCACAAGCAGTTTCCCTGAAAACTGTGACGAAGTTTTACTTTTACTTATATACAACATTGTTTATATATCACCCCAAAGCTTACATGTTCATTCCCTTCTATTAAACATTCAAATTTTCCAATATTAATGTTTTGAGAGTTTGAATTTCTTATACCTATTTCTTTAGAACATGGAAATAATGATTGGACATAAGATTTCAATTCCAAACAGACTTGAGGGGATTATGGCAGAGAAAAATGTTTTCCAGTGTCTTGTTTATTTGAGTCACTGTTGTTCATGTATTGTAATAGTCACTTTCTTTCTCATATTCAAGGATATTAAACCCTCACTCTCACCCACTCAGTTACTTGTGGTGATATTTTGTTTGTGCTTTAACAAATGAAGCTTGCCTGAAGATCAGAGTGAGGAGCTAGCCACTAGCTGGCCATAGAGGCTAGCACTCCAGAGGCAGAGCAAAGCAGCTCTCTGAGTTCAACGCCACCCTGGATACATGAGTTGTTTGATCCAGTCTACAAGAGAAATGACCCATACCTTTAATCCAAGCACTGAGGAGGAGAGGAGAGGTGTGGTATAGCTGGGCCAAGAAAAGAATGAAGGAAGAAGGAAATAGGAGCTCACTCTCTTTTCAGCTGAGAAGTTGGAGAGGTAAGGTGTAGCAATTGCTTGCTCCTTTGTCTCTCTGATCTTTTAGCATTTACCCCTATATCTGACTTCCAGCTTTTATTATTAAGAACTATTACAATGCATGTTATACATGTTTGTCACTAAGTCCTAACAATGCACAGCAAACATGCTAAATGAAACCTTCTGCATCAAAACACTGACCATCATGCATAAGTCCATTAGCTACAAAAGGTGCCAGCAGCTAATTACATAAAAGTAAGTGAACAATAAAATGATTAGATAGCTGTTCCACCAGAACTTCATTCAGTTGTCCAGAGTTGTTAAACAACTTTAAAGTCTGCTGTGAATTTAAAGACTTTATTTTTCTCTGGAGGAATAAAGAAAGACAAAAGTAAATTGTGAGTATTAACCACTAGTACCAAGTAGCTCACAGGCAAGTATCTTTTCCTCCCAAGAAAGAAGCCTTCTATATTGCTCTAATAAATGGAGGGTGAAATGTTTCAAAGGGCACAAAGAACATTCTCTGTTCAAATAGTTAGCTAGCATAGTGCTTATGTCCTTTAGTCAAGTGGCTTGTTACAAGACCTCAACATAAATCCTGATACACTGATCCTAATGATAGAGAAAGTGAGAACTATCTTTGAACACAATGGCACAGATGACCACTTCTTAAATATAACACCAGTACCACATACACAATTACTAGAGAAATAATCCATAAATGGGACCTCCTGAAGCTGAAAAGCTTCTGTAAGGGATAAGACACTGTCAATAAAACAAAATGGTAGCCTAAAGAATGGGAAAAGTTCTTCACCAACCCTACATATTACAGAGGACTAACTTCCAAAATATATAAAGAACTCAAGAAACTAGACTATTAATACTGAGTAATTCAATTAAAAAATGGGATAGAAATCTAAACCAAAAAATTTCAATAGAAAACTCTCAAATGGTTCAAAGACATTTAAAAAATTGCTCAACATCCTTAGTCATCAGGGAAACGCAAATCAGAATGACTCTGTGATGCCATATTACACCTGTCAGATGGCAAAGATAAAAGTTACAAGCTACAGCTCATACTGGAGACAATGTAGAACATGGGGAAATTTCCTCCACTTTTGGTTGGAGTGCAAACTTGTATAGTCACTTTGGAAGTCAGTGTGGTATTTTTTTCAGAAAACTAGGAATCAACCTACTGCAAGACACAGCTTAGGCATATAAACAAAGGATGCTTAGTCATATTACAAGGACACTTGGTCAACTCAACTATGTTCATATCAGCTTTAATTGTAATAGCCAGAACCTGTAAACAAACTAGATGTCACCCAACTGAGGAACTGATAAAGCAAATATGTTACATTTAAACAAAGAAGTATTATTGCTCATCTGTTAAAAACAGAAACACCAGGAAATTTGAAGACAAATGGATGAAACAAGAAAAAAATCATCTTAAGTGAGGCTAGACAGACCAAGAAAGACAAACATAATATGAAATCATCCATAAATGTATACTAGCTGTAAAATAAAGGATAACTACGCTAAAATCCACAGACCCAGAGAGAGAATGAGGATTCATGGGGGCAACAGGCAGATCTCTATTAAAAGAGACAATAGAAGAGATTTTGTGAGTGGATAGGACTTGTGAGGATGGGCATCAGAAGAGGGGAGTACTAAAAGCGTGCTGGAAGGGGGGAGCATTACAGGCTCAGGTAAAAACTTAGAGCATGAGAATCTCTCTGGAATTTACAAGGAATATCCCAACTTATACTCCTAGCAGTAGCAGATACAAAGTCTGAACTATGTCCTGTGATCAGATTGGTGCCTAGCCTAATTGTCACCAGAGAGGAGTCATCCAAAAACTGATAGAAACAGATGCAGACCCACAGGCAAACATTAGGCAGAGTTCACGTAGTCATGTAGAAAAGGAGGAGAAAGGATTGTGGGATCCAGAGCGGTCAATAAAACTCATAGAATCAACACACCTGTGTTTGTAGGAGCTCACAAACACAGAGCCATGCAGCCTACATGGAATTGACATAGGTCAATATACATTGATGTTGTGTAGCTTGTTCCTCTTGTGGGACTCCTGATAATGTGAACATGGGATTACTCCAACTTTTTTATAGTATTTGGGCCCTATTCTTAACGCTGGGTTGTTGTGAACAGACTTAACTCATGGAGAAGTGGTTAGTCTTACTTCAACTTGATATGCCATGAATTGTTGATTTTTCATGGTAGGCCTGAACAGAAACAGAAATGGAGGAAGAGTGGATTGAAGGGATGTAAATAGGGTGATGTCAGAGGGACTGGGATGATAGAAGGGAGGGGAAACTGTGGCCAGATGGAAAATAAATAAATAAATAAATAAATACATTTACTTCAAAAGGTTTGTTGTTTAAATGATCAGCAGTAATTTGTTCTTTTAATTAAAAAGATAACATTGTACTAATTACTTCAGACATAAGAAATGTATGGGAACATGTAATGGTGAAAACCAGGCTATCAATATCCCATGTAATGCAAATCACTTTTGAGCAAAATAGGAGCAGAGTATAATAATCTAAATTCTCTATTGCTTTAGAGAAAAGAGGAAAGAAAGTAACAAAAACACAAGTGATAGACTTAACATAAAGAAAATATTTTCTCAGTTTTAGTATATGTCATTTGCTATCTAATAATATAGTTAATGGAATTTATGCGTTCTATAATGCTCCCATAAGATATCACCTAGCAATGCTATGGTCATCTTCTTTAGGGTAAGTATAAGTATACTTTATATTTATGAGACAAAATAATCTTCTTCTAAGTCATCTTCTAGTATGTGGCTATGTTATTAAGAGATGTAACACTGTGTATTCTTATAATCTGTGTTTATGGTTCTAAAAAATACCTTATAATGGGTAACATATGAAGCAGACATCTATTCTTCTTATAGTTCCAAGATTGAAAATTCTAACATCCATGCATAACAAGTATTAGATACTTTTCTTGTCACTGTGACAAAATATCAGCAAAAGCACCTCCATGAAATAAAGGATTTATATTGGTTCACAGTTTGAAAATATAATTAATCCTGGCAGGGAATTCATAGCATCATGATACAGCACATCAGGTCACATTGCAGCTACTGTGAAGAATCAAAGAGACACATGGATATTTATGCTAAGCTCACTTTCTTCTTCTCATCCAGTTTAGGTCCATATTGTGGTGACATATTATTTAAGATTTATTAGAGCTTGCCTGATGACTCAGAAAGCAAAATAAGCCTCAAGCTATAAAGATCAGCCAGGGGAACTACATACCTTTAATCCCAGCACTCAGGAGACAAAGGCAGATGGATCTCTCTGAATTCAAGGCCACCCAGGGCTACATGAGATTGAATCAGTCTAAAAGAGTAACAGTGCTCACACCTTTAATCCCAGCACTAGAGAGATATAAAATACAGCACAGGGTGTTCAGTAGTCCATTTCAAAATTCTCCAGTCATGTTGAGGAAATTATAGATGTCTGGGATTGCAGTATGAGGTTTGATGGAGCCAGAATTTCCTTTCAGTCTGAGGTAGAGTTAAGAGCTAGTGGCTGGCTGCATCGTTTTTGTTATCTTCAGCTTGAAGTTTTAATAAATCAAAATAACATATTACCACATTATATGACAGTGTCATGTACATTAAGGTAATTCTTCCCAGACCTCTTAAATCATTCTGGAAATACTTGCAGAGACACACATGGGTCTTTACCTCCACAGTAATTATAAAACTGATTAAGTTATCAATGCAGCACATAGTAGTAGGAATGGTAGTTGTCTGCTTCATTGTTTCAAGTCGAGTGCTTGAGCTAAGATAATCTCCCTAAAGCTTTTTTAACTGTAGCATATATGGTTTTCCTAAGGACTCCATTTTTATCACACATATTTCTATATTAGCTTTCTTTATTGTGAAAATAAAACATAAGATAAAAAAACTGACATAATCCACTAATAAGGAAAGGCTTATCTTTCTCGCAGATTTAAATATGTCTATCCGCAGTTACTGTGCCACATTGATTTGGGCACACTGTATTAGCATACAGTGACGTATACTGAATCACCTTATGGGAGGAAAGTGGCAGCAAATGGATGAGGAGAAAGACAGAGAGAGTAAAGAGAGAGAGAACTTTTCCAATGTCAATATTTTCTCTAACAATATATCTCTATAGACCTACATTCCTTCCAATACACCTATTCCTTAAACTTTGAAGTGGATCCAACAGGATGGCTGGGATGACTTTGGGACGTGGACTTTGTGAGACTTTAATAATCTAAAACATGACAGTTCATCTCTGAATCAAGAAACACAAACCTAAAGATTTTTATCATACATACATATATAAGTTGTCATTTACACAGGTCTCATCACCCATCTTAAACAGAAGATAACAAGCATGGAAAAATTTAGCTGACATACAGAAAACATATGTATAAGTGAGAAATTTGCATTTCATAAATTCCTGATATTTCCACCCATTTATTATTGTTATAAAACCTGGCTGGTTAGAAATTTATTATTTTATAAATACTAGATTTACCTCAAAATTCTACATTTAATAAATCATAAATAGTATTCTATTCAAACTTTTCTTCTGTGAGTTCTAAAAAACCCCATTCTTGTAGTTTTATTACTTTTTAATATTTGAATGAATTAATATATCAAGGGAGATTACTATTTTGGGAGACAATGACTGCAGCAGCTTAGTATGTTAGTCAAAGTCTTTCATATGATGTCTACATTAAACTTATGGCATACTCTGGGCATTGCTCATTTCTTATAGAGTTTTTTTGTCTGTATTATTTTAAAATCTAGACATTACATTAATTCGGAACCTTAAATAGTTTGTACTTAAACATATTAACATTTTTCATGTTGTTCAAATAGTCAGTCTTCACTTTTATGTGACTTTTGATAAACCTGTTTGCAGAAGGTTACACAAGTTTTGAACATTTTGAACAATGTAGGTTGCCATTAATTGTATCTTCTCTATATAGATCTTCCTTCTACCATTGTTTAACATCCATTTTCCTTTATTTAATTTATTCTCAAGATTCTCATAAGTACACTTATCTGGGAGCTACCTGTGGAACTGCTGCTCAACTTCACCCTGAGGGTAGATGAACCCCTGCTCTGATCAGTAAGCTCTAGACATGCTCTGTGATCTTCAATGGGGTCACCTCCCTAAGCACTTCCTAACTGTTATTCAGGAGCAGGTCGTAAACTGAATGATTTTAAAGAGCTTGACAATTACTAATAATTCACAATTTACATCATATTGAGTTGTTCCATGTAATAATAGTGCATCTTAATCCAATGTTTTTATTCACTATTATTAATGTATAAATTTATATATGAGAAAAACATGACCAAATAACAAGTAATGTGACCAAAATCATGGAAACAGAGATAGAGATGGGTGTAGTCTAAACTCCCAAGCTCATGAGTTAGGAATTGAACAGCTAATCATTAATTTTTTCTTCTTCTCTGTCATAGTTCTGACCATGCACACATGTGTGGGTGTATTTAGCTAGTAATGTGCTGCTCAGTTTCTCATCCTATTAGTCTTGGTTAAATATGCAACTGATCACATAGACATCCTCAGATATAGTGATACTTGGTAGTTTCAGCATTAAAACAATATTAGATTACCATGGAAAATTTGTTCAGTATTTTGAAATGGTTTAAAGATAATTGGAAATAGTCCAGATGTCAGCAAACTGGGACATAAGGTGATAGAACTGTATTTGAATTAGGTGATAAATACTATTATTTCATTGTATTTAGCAGGATTAAAGTATTTTTACTGAGATTTCTTTCAGTACTTCAAAAATTGTTTCATAAGAGAAACAGAAATGAAGAATAGGATGGGGGGAGGAGAACATGAGGGATCAGGAAGATTGAGTCAGGGAAATGTGAGAGTAGAGCAAGAAAAGAGATACCCTAATAGAGGAAGCCATTATAGGTTTAAAGAGAAATCTGGCACTAGGGAAATGCCCATAGATCCACATGGATGACCCCCAACTAAGAATCTTAGCAATAGTAGAGAGGCTATGTTAAATGTCCTTCCCCTACAATGATATGGATGATTACATTAATGCAATCTATAGCATTTATTCAGTAGCTAATGGAAGCAGAAGCAGAGATCCACAGCTAAGTACTGAGCTGGACTCTGGAATCCAGTTGTAGAGAGGGAGGAGGGATGAGCAAAGGGGTCAAGATCATGCTGGAAAAATCCACAGAAACAGTTGACCTGAACAAGTAGGAGCACATGGACCCCAGTCATAAGACTGGGGAGCCAGCTTTGGATTAAACCAAGCCTTCTGAGTAGGGGTGTCAGTTAGGAGGCCTGGGCAGTTTATGGGACTTCTGACAGTGGATCCAATATTTATCCCTAGTGCACAAATGGAATTTGGGATCCCATTCCCCACTGAGAGCTACTCTCTTAACCTAGACCATGGGAGGATACTCTCTCAGCCTAGACCCTCCCCCAAAGATAAGGCAGACTTTGATGATCCCACATGGAAGTCCTCATCCTCCCTGGATAGATGGTGGGGGGTAGGATGGGGGCTTGGGGGTGGCATGGGAGAATGGGAGGGAGAGAAAACTGGGATAGGTATGTAAAATAAGATTGTAATTTTAAAAAAGTTAACTAAAAAAGTTAATTAAAAACAGAGTATGTGTCACTAGCAAACCAGGAATTGCAATCTTTCTCATCCATTTTAGGGTAATACATTAAATATTTGTAATGTCTGATATATATATATATATATATGCCTAATATATATTATTTCACCAAAATAGAATCAAACACGCACATTTGTTTATAATTATAGTGTCCATCTTCTCAGCACTGTAGGGTGCTGGGTGTGCTTGTGTTTTTTTCTTAGAAACCAGGGCAGCCCACCCCAAGCTTGCATGTGGGTCTCCTTATCCTTCTCAGTCTGTCATGGTGCTAGGCAAGACCATGGTTCCTCATTACAAAGAAATCATAATAGTGCCCAACTGCCTAGTACCTCTGGTAACAGGTGAACTCCTGATTGGTGCTGTGGTTGCTGTTGCTTGGGTCTTTTTGTTGGTCAAGCTTAGAAATGCCAGGATGGTTTTGATGAGTCTCACCTGCCCCAACCACACAGCACTGGGCAGGAATTTTTGTGGAGTCATCCCAGACAAGACTACAATCCCAATCTATGTTCCATACCATAATCCCCTTTTTCCTTTAAAAAGAGATTGGTTACAAACATTAACCAATTATAAATGACCCCATTTAAATGAAAACAAATATTTATAAACAAGATGGTAATTAGGACGTCGCTCATTCCAACCTGCTTCGTGCTGGAAGGGGCCTCTGTTCATACCATGGGGATCATGACAAAACTCAGAAACCTGTATAAGTCCGTATTTTCAGGGTCTGTAAGACTGCATCATCTTAGCTGTTTCAATTGTTGGAACACCTGGACCACTGCTTCTGGGGGTCTTGGTTCATGAAACCACAAGCCTGGAAGGAATCCTCAGCTTTTCATTTTCTGTAGAAACATAGACAAAAACTCCTTTCCCAAGAAACATATCCTTATACTTAAATTTTGAAGTCAAGCCATTTTCAAAAGATTTAGTTGAATTAATTTAGCAACATTTATAATCAAGTGTACTTTAGCAGTTATTCCTTCCTGAGCAATCAAAAAAATGAAAAACACAATAGCGTACAGTATCCAGACTTTGTGTGTATTTTCCATCTTTGTGTGCCTTATTTATTTTATCTATTATTATTACTCTATTTCTTTTACTTTGATTTATTTATTTTTTTCTCTGAGACAGGGTTTCTTTTTGGAAATCCACCTGTCTCTGCCTCTGCAGCAAATCCTTCTGGTGTGTGCCACCACAGCCGGCTTCTCTATTTATTGACCACTCTGTCGTTTTATTTTTCTCTCTCAATCTTACGTATATTTTTAAACACACTGTAAACCTTTAGAGGCTTTTCTTCATCGAAGTCTGACTTTACTGTAAATCTTTATGTTTTTCTGGCCACGTGTCTTATCTGTTAAAACCACGGCTGTTTAAACTGCCGTTTTTCCAAGATGGCAGGCATAAGCATGACTCCAAATGCCGGCTTGGAGATGTGGTCACTGCCACCTCCAGCTGTACGTACATATCTTTCAATCATTAGCAGAGTCTCTTAAAAGAACCTTGCTGGGTTTTTTTTTCTTTTTATGCCGAGTCAGGAAGACTCCTGTAAGCAAGCCGCGTGAATCTTGGCTTGTCGCTAGCAAAACAGAGCCCACCTGAGAAAAATGCTGCTACCAAAAAGGCCATGCTTTTTTCTGTTCTTTTGTTTCTAAAATTCCCTTAAATCTTTTGTAATTCTACGTGGAAATTCATTATCCCATTCCTGATCACCACTATGTAAAGAGAAGCCTTCCCGCCAGCCTGGTTCCAGAGCCGCATCAGTCCCAAATGAACTCACAGGAGGCTATATTAATTATGAAGCTGTTGACCTTGCTTGTTTCTTACTGGCTAGCTCTGACTTAAGTTTTTATCCCATAATTGTTAATCTAACTATTTCTCTTACCAGAGAGGTTTCTGGGCTTCCTACCCCATGGCATTACATCTTGACTTTCTGTGTTTCTCCTACCCAGAGTCCTCCTGGACTCCTAGTCCCACCTATCTTGGTTCCCTATTGGCCAACAGTGCTTCATTGACATATGTACAGGTCTTCCCCAACACATTCCAAATAGAGGGATGCTCTCTCAGCCTGAAAACATGGTGAAGGGCCTAGATCCTGCCCTGGATGAAATGACAGACTTTAGAGATCCCCCAAGGAGGGCCTCACCTTCCTTGGGGAATGATGTGGGGATTGGGTGGGGGGCTGGGAGGGCTAGTGAAGGGTCAAGGGAGGAGGGGTGGGAGAGGGAGCTGGGACTGACATGTGAAACATTCACGTTTCTAATCTAAATAAAAACATTAAGAAAAAAAAGGAAAAGAGGAGTTTGTGGTAGGGCTTGGACAGAGAAAATAGGTTGGGGAAAATCAGTAAATACATTATAAACTCAAAAGGATGAATCTATTGAACCTATTAAAATAAGTTAAAGTTTGAGATAGTTATAGATTTCTGACTACTTTATTTCCATATATTTGTATATAAATACATTAAAAAATCCTTGAGAGAGATGCACAGAATATTTCACACAAACATCAAAGGACATGTATTTTAGTCAGTAGCTTCTGGAAGCATCTCTAAAATAGACCTTATCTTGTGATACAAAACAACTGCTAATAATTTTAAATAATTAAAATAACTCAGTTCACTTTATCTGAATATAATGCAATAAAGCTTAATAGCAAACAAATATCTGGGAAGTCTACAGATTCATGGAGATTACTCATCTCATCAGTGAATGGGGACAGGATCAAAGAAGATAACAAGAGAGACAGAAAGATTCCTGAAATGAAATGAAAATGAAAAAACAATACAAAAAAAACCTCTTGGACACATTGAATTTAGACCTAGGAGGGAAATATAAATGCTCACACATTAAAATGTCAGAAAGAGTAAATTAATGATACAACTCAATAAATTAATTATACTACTCAATATTTGGCAAGATAAAATTTAACCAAATATGATGCAGCTGACAGAAAGAAATGATAAAAACTTTAGTTGAAGCCAATAAAACAGAAACAAAGAAAATAATACAAAAAATAAAGAATCTAATAACTTATAAACAGACATACATACATACATACATACATACATACACACATACATGCATTCGTTCACCAAAATTAAGTGGGAGGGACCAAGGTGTGGAAGTGATTGGACAGAAGAAAGGGAAGACAAGAAATGGTGTAATTACATTTTAACTTAAAAATGTTTTTAAACTATAAATATTTTTGCAAACTTTAGTCAAACTCCAGAGATAGAAGAAAGGAAAGAAGGAAAGGATCCATTCGACAGATCAGAATGAAACCTTACTTCTTGGAACATAGGGACTAAATTCCAAAAGCAAATATTCTTCATTAAAAGACTATTTACTGAGGTTCAGTTATTGAAACTGGCTGACAAAAGATCATGATTTATATCTCCTATTCAGTGATAGCATGTTGATATCATGGTACTGATATACAAAGTAATGAGAAGAGACATCATGTCTTTGGTATTCTTCCTTTAAAGAGAAACACATCTGTGTCTAGTCATGATGAGACACCAGAAAACTCAAATGTAAGAAAAACAACCAAATATCTAATCTGTAATTGTCAAAACTTCAAGGTCATAATAAGGGAACTACCCCAGATTAGAGGGTCAAAGTCCATATAATGGCTTAATGCAATCTGAGAGAATATATGCTTAGTATAGTACTATTACACCAATATTTATTTCTTGTTAATAGCTACTCAGGAATAATTTGCAATTTCTACTACTATAAAATGTAAAGTGAAATCGTTTGAATAACCCTTTTCTCTTTCAAAAATTTTCTACATGTGTGTGTGTGTGTGTGTGTGTGTGTGTATTTAACCCCAACTTTAGGTACCATTCAAAAATGTATTTACCTAGATGGGTATCCTTTTTAATTGTAATTAAACATACAAGATTCTGTAAATTGTCACATATCAAAACCTGCATGTTGTTAGAAACTTTGTGTGAATATTTAGCAGAATATTTTTGAGTTTTCATTCATCTATGATTCAGAGGACAGGAAAATGCAGTGTCTATATGCTCCAGCTTAATATCACATGAATGTATATTATGCAAATTATTAATATTTTGCATATTATAATTAAGAGGGGAAATCTTCCCTGTCAATAAAATTGTTCAACAAAATAGAACCAAAAAAGTGATAAGAGAACTAAATTTTCAATTAATTCAAATGCAATGTGGGGGACTCTGCATATATAAAGTAATATCAAAATAATGTCAGAAGTTATATGGTCCCATATAGAACTCTAATCATTGTGATCAAAGGGAAAACTAATTGAGAAGGAACTGTTCCTAATGAGAAACCTTTTTTAGTGTGTGTTTTGATTATTGATTAACAATTTAATAACATAACTGTATCATGGATAGCTTCTAAAATCTGGATCATCCTGCTTTATCCCCAACATAAAATCCCATCAATTGGGTGTAAAATAATGTGCTTGAGATGTCTTAATAACCTCCTCTACATTTTTGCTTTCAGCATAACTGCAATGATCATAAGCCAGTCAGATACCACCACCTGCTATTCTAAGAAAAATCTTCGAGTCAGTCATGACACACTGGCAAATTGACCAGCAAAACATCTGAACCATGACATCAAAAATTTCAAACGCAAAGTAATTATTGTCCTTCAAAAACATGGACAAGCTCCAGAAGAAATGTACAACACTGTGGAACATGATCACTCAAAATATTTACTGCCTGGGTGGAAATGTCTTTTTTTTCAATATATACAGCAATACCAACAGCACAGACAACTGTTTTTACTGATCCAATATAAAGATAATCAGCAGATATCAGGAAGCACCATAGTAGTGACCTTGTGATGCTTTTTAGCAAATCAGATCATATATTAAATATTAGTGATAAATATACTCTTTTATTCCTTAGGGGATATTGGAATATGAAACCAAAAGAAACAAATGAGGGGAGAAGTAGAGAATAGAACAAGTCTAGCCTACAGTAACTTCCCATGTAATTTGCTAACTTGGGATAAGAAATTTTGATAGTGAATTCTGTTCTGTGAACTTTGTGTAAAAGTAGCAAGGGAGACTATCTCCACCAAGGACAGAATGCATCCCCCTTTGCATATCAGATTGCTGAAGAGTGTATTTAATTGTAAGACACATTTAAGATAATTAGGATATGACTGAAAATGTCAGCTTGAGGACCATCTGCCTAGATCTTAATTATAAACAATATTTTCTCATACTCACAGAAGATGACAGCTTTGATCTTCTTTGGAAACCAAAGCTGAATTTCTCAGAATTCATATAGATGAAGCTTCAACATTCTTGAAGGAACTTTTAATGGAGGGGAAAAATGTGTGTGACACATTATCAAGTCTCCACAGGATAGGCTATGAATTTTATGCTAGAATGGAAATGATATGTCCAAATATATATCCCAGAAAAAATACAGACAGAAGATAGGAACTGAGTCTAGAACACCCAGAGAGTCCATGTAAATGACTGCCCTTTGCTTCATTCATGAATGTGACTAAAGATAAACTTTTTTTTCTGAGTAGAGAGTCGTGATTTAGGCTTAAACTCTGTTTTAATTATAAAAGATAAATTAGGGCATAACAAATAGCCTACCAGAATTACAGAAAATACAATATGACTATTTTTGTAGTCTGGTTTCCAATTTGTCTCCAATAGTTTTATGAGATTTTAAACTTGGCTTTAAATCTCTATTCTTCACTTATTTCTGAAAATGTCTAGCTGATCTCTACCAGAGGTTTTAATGTGAGTCATTCTGAACATTGAAATATTTCAGGACAATGTGATAATAGCCAGTTACATTCCAGAGAGTGGTTTTACTGCAGTTACATAGCATTATTTCCTAATTTGAGTATAAACTGGTGACACAGTATTAGAATATCCTTTAAACCCGAGGAGAAGGGAACTTCTATGAAATGTCAACTATCATCTACAACCTTTCAAGTTTTCCCTGAGTCAAGTCTCTAAATTGCAAGATTTACTAAGTAAAAATGAACCAAATTCATCATTTTAAGCCTTGTTTCATTGGAAATTACAGAGGTCTATGTCATGTATAGATAGCTAGGTAATGATTACATAGATAGATAGATAGATAGATAGATAGATAGATAGAGAGATGATAGATAGATAGATAGATAGATAGATAGATAGACAAATAGACAATCACATGGATGGTAGTAAAATGATCAATAAATTCATAGTTTGATAAAATAAACACAGGAACATATAAAAGACATTAATCATGTAAATAATGTAAGCTGAGTTTTGAGTTTTGTGATCCAACTTATTCTACAAGTATATGTGAAATCTCATTGAAGTGATAATTAATGTGTTATGATATTTTATTTCAAATACAATGTGGTAGCCTTCCACTGCCATCAACCTTTTTGTTCAATATAACTCAAGAGACTACTATCAAATGTTCATAAAACAGATGCATTGTGAATTCCTTCCAACAAAATGGCAATTTAATTTAGCATTTGCCTTTCATCAGTTACTCACTGATTAACCTTCTGCCCATGGACTTTGAACCACTTCTAGTATTAAAAGCACCAGATTCTTTATTGCACAGAAATAATTTCACTTTGAGTATTACAATGCAAATGGCTCAAATGTGTGCTTTTACTCAGTGGTTAATTGAGTTTTAGTAATACAAATACCTAATTTTCACATCCAAAAAGTTTACTTCCTTTGGGCTCAAACATGAAATCCAAACATAATCCAATTATTCGTAATCAGTCTGGGAATTGCACTCCATGGTCTACTCCTGAAGGTCTTTTTTACAGTGACAGAAACCTCATCTTACAAATGACTCCTCAAGCTTAATATTCATTTCGTGAAGGTTATTGAAACTATCAGTAAACTAATTTGTACTAATCTTCAGGCTCTTGACCCAGAGCTTAGCCTGTCTGGGATTCTCACTGACCATGGTGCTCCTAGTTCCCTCTTGCAATTCCTAATGATTCCTACCTCATCAGTTACTTGAGTTTTTCATTAGGCTTTTATACAGCTTTGAGAAACTCTTGCCTCTATAAATAGCTGCATCTAACCATGAAAGTAGAACTGGGTCTCTATGTTTCAGCTTATACTAAACAATGCTGCATTCCAAACTCAAAGGACCAACAGATTATCTAAAATACTAATGTGTTTTGTTTTGTTTTTTACTGAATCACTACAATTGATTTTTTCCTGATGATATTTTATTTCAGCTGAGTGAACAACAGTCATTTCCAGTCGTGCACTTAACATGCTTATCATGTGAAAAAATAGGAATCTCTTACTGTACATCATCACAAATTGTATTTCTTTATTTTTTATTTGTTTTCAATACATTCCTACCCCAGTTTCCGCTCCCTCCAGTCCTCCTACCATTTTACTACCATGGATTTTTCCAGAATCCAGCTTTGCCACTCCTCCTAAATGATAATAAATAGCACATTAAAACTAATTTGCTTCCTTATACTTGTACTTATTGTTGTTCAGGCTTCAGTATTAAAGCTCTCAGACTGAACTTCAATCACGAAAATTTCTCCCCCTGATGGCCTTAATCTATATCTTAAGCAAGCAGTGTTTGCACAGATGGTGTTTCGTGTTGTCCAGCTATTCCACATAGGGCATGCACCCCAATTTACACATGTGCATGAGTCCTTTCCACACACAAACGTGCATTCAAAGAAAGTAGTGATAAATATGAAATATGAGAAAGTAAAAATGTATTTTAAAGAATAAGCATTTCCAGGAGTCACAACATTTAGGAGGTTGAAGCAAGTGTTAGAAGTCCACAGTCAGTCTGAGCTAAATAGTGAGACCTTGCATTGAAAACCAAAGCAAGAAAATAAAATGCAACCAAAGTAACAATTGTCTAGTAGAATCTTGCAGAACTACATTTGTTTTATTCATCCACTTCTTCTTACTATCTTGAGAATTTTGAGATTTTTTTTCCATCCTGTGTACCGTATTTTTGCAAGACACACCCACTATCGCTTCTCATTGAAGTTTTCTTTCTTTTGTTTTCCTCATCTAAGTCAATTTGTTCTTTTGAAATATTCTTCCAGGTATAAACTTTCCCTTAAGTGTCACTTTATCATGGGCTACCTGCTTAGAGAAAAGTGACTTTTACGTTCCTAGCTGCTAGCGGTTACCAAAAGCTCATCAGTTAAGGGCAAAATTTAGTGCCCATTTTCTTTTTTAATCCTGAGAATTGTTCTGGCTTGGGCTTGCACAGGTCTTATGCAGAAGATCACATATGTTCAGTTGTCCTGAAAAGTCCAGAAGACACCAATTTTTGTAGCTGTCTACTACTTCTGACTGTTGTACACTTTTCACAATGATCCCTGGCCTTTGCATTTAGGGAGGAGCTGGCATATGGTCTAACTGAAATTTCTGTAATCCCTTTTTCTCTTCACCTTGGCCATTAGTCACCATACAATAAAAATAGAAGTTTCTCTAATGAAGGTTGAGATGTGGCTTAATCTATTTGTATAATGATAAATCATTGCGAGTTTATTTAATAATAAGACTAGTAGGCCAACCTAGGGCTTATGACCTGTCTAAAATAGGTTCTTAACTTGATAATTTGACTTTATTTCTAAAGTGTTACATCATATTTAAGTAAATCAGAATGTAATGTAGATTTTGACATATCACATGATATTAATTATAAATGAAATTATTGTATGACTACCTAGCCAACGGCTAAGATCTTTTGACTTCTGATGTCTGTAAAACACCTCCACCTCTCCCTCCTTCTCTCTTTCTCTGTCTCTGTCTCTGCCTTTCTTCTCCCACACAAACACACACCTTGAATAAAGACAGGACCTGAAATTTTGTTATATTGTCTCTACAATGATTAGATTCTTTCAGACAAGCTAGAGCATATTGTTTGCATAAATTAACATCTCTATTAAGACAATGTTGCATCAATCTATTAGAAGATTACCTTTTATGAACCTGGCCTTATCTATTAAATTTTTTAGTAGGTTTAGAGATTTAAAGGAAATAATTTTTATTTGCCAATATTCTGTTGCTTCTGTGGAATGTAACTCAATCATTCTCCAGCAAATAGTTCACATGAAGATTCATGAATTTATATTTTAACAGTTTCTTATTTTAACATTCTGGTCTTGACTCACAGATGACAGAATGTTATTTCTTCTCCTTGTCATCTGTTCAGTTCCCAAAAAGACTGTGTGGGCACAAGGCTACTGTGTGGGCCTGGTCAACTCGCAGGTTATTCTGCAACAGTTACCTCACTGGAGGGTTTACAGACAACAGACCCTTTTGCCATGTAACTATTGTGTGACCCTAGAAATGAGGATGCCAGTAAAGCAAAATCAGCAAAGAATAGTTCCAGGTCCTTTTTCTTACATCAAAAAATTTAAAGATGCCGACTAAGGCGGACATCTGCAAAGTAGAAGGGAGCATTGTAAAGAATTACAGAAAAGTGGAAATTGGGAATTGTGAGACATTAAATGAAAGATACTCCAGAGAGTATCATGAGTTTTAAGACTTAAAAAAGGCCATCTTTGCTATTTGTCTATGGAGAAAGCCTGATATAATTATTAAGACTGGATTATGTGGGTGAATGACATGGGCAGAGCCAATGGAGTGTTCACGGGTCTTATACATGTCCTTTTAGTCCATCCAAGGAGATGACTGTGTACAGTTCATGAATTACTCACTGAATAGTGATATTCAAAGTCCACCTCTGTCCATCTTGATGTAACTTTTGTTAGTAATTAACTTTGCTATTCTGCCATCTGTTATCACTGGCTGATAAGTCTTATTTTTCAGCAGCCTCCTTTCTTACAACTAAGTTAACTATACTTACCTATGGTAGAAACTAAGATAGATGATAGAGCAGTGATGTATAGAATCTATGCCTCAGGAGAATCTATAGAAGCTGGTCAGCTAGACTGTTGACTATGCTTGCTTCTTAGATTCTGTTTGTTATATCTTTACTGTGACTATCGAAAACCCTGATACTAACTACGTTAATTCTTATTCCTTGAGCTCCTAGCTTCACAGTTTTATTCTTAAAGTTTTCGTTTAACTCAAGCAACCATTTCCATTGTATCATGCGAACAATAGTTTTCATCATAAGTTTTGCTTTACTGCCTATTATAGCTTCTATACCACTTGGATGTGTTCTCACCCACTTGTTCTTCCAGACACAACTCCACACTTGTAGGAGGCACAGATATATTAAGACGGATCTCACACCTGGAGAAGATTTTATGGGAGTAAGTTGAACCACAGTAATTGACATTTATAAACATCCCCCAAGACTTCCTGAGGTCCCAGTGAATGGCTGCCCAATATGTTACTCCCTATAGTTCCCTACTTGCCTCAGTGACTCCTGAAACATGTATGAAATCTCATATTCCAAAACACTCATGGCACTGTTAATCTACAGAGTTGTTTTTTAGGAAGTAACAATGTTTTCTTATTTGTTTTTTCTAACTCAGAGCTACAGGAAGTAAGTTTCTGTCTTTCCTGTAGACAGTTGATTTATACTTGCAGTTGATTTATTAAATATATCTTTACTTTTTTATTCACTCAAAGTTCTATATAAAAAAATGAGACCACAAAAAGAGATCAAGGGGATACAAAAGAGCAAGGAAGACGTCAAACTTTCACTGTTTGCAGGTGATGTTAGTATATACAGTGTTGGATTTTATTGAAGGCTTTTAAAAAATATAATGAGATGATCACTTCTTTGTAAAGAGAAGCTTTTCCTTTGAGAGAAAGCCTTCCCGCCAGCCTGGTTCTAGAGCCGCATGAGTCCCAAATAAACACACAGGAGGCTATATTAATTATGAAGCTGTTGGCCTTGCTTGTTTCTTACTGGCTAGCTCTGACTTAAGTAATTACCCCATAATTGTTAATCTAAGTATTTCTCTTACCGGAGAATAGGAATCCATGGCGGTTACATCTCGAACTCTCTGTGTTTCTCCTTCCCAGAATCCTCCTGGACTCCTAGTCCCACCTATCTAGATTCCTATTGGCCAGCAGTGCTTTATTAACAAATGTACAGGACTTCCCCCATCACTTCTTTTTTTTTCTTTCAGTTTGTTTATATGGTGGAATACACTGACTAGTTTTCACATGTTGAACCATTCCTGTGCTCTGGGATGAAGCCTCCTTGATCATGGTAGATAATTTTCTGATGTGTTGTTGGATTTGGTCTGCCAGTATTTTATTGAGTATTTTCGCATCAATAATTTTCTTTCTTTGCTGCATCTTGGTGTGGTTCGGTTATCAAGGTAACTGTAGCACCATAAAAAATGGCAATATTCCTTCTGTTTTTATTGTGTGAAACAATTTGAGGAGTATTAGTAATAGCTCTTTGAAATTTTGATAAAATTATGTGCTGAAACCATCTGATGCTGACTTTTTTGGGGGGGTTGGGAGATATTTTTACTTTATTTTTATTTTAAAAAACAATCCTATTTTGCATACCAATCCGAATTTTCTCTCCCTCCCATCTTTCCACACCCATACCCTCCACCCCTAACAATCTTCCAACCCCACCACCTTCTACTCCTCAGAGAAGACGAGGCCTCCATGGTGAATCATCACATTACTTGGGTCAGGGCCAATGCCCTCCCCCGTATATCTAGGATGAGGAAGGTATTTATCCATAGGGAATGGGTTCCAAAAGGCCAATTCATTAACTAGGGATAAATACTGGTTCCACAGCCAGCAGCACCATAGACCTCCCAAGCCCCTCAAGTGACAACCATGTTCAGAGAGCCTATTTTGAAAGGCTTATATAGGTTCCCCAGAAGTCAGTTTGGAGTCAGTGTACCCTCACTTTCACAGATCAACTATTTCTGTAGGTTTCCCCAACCCCCAACATGGTCATTTTTGCTTTGCTCATCCCTCCTCCCTGAATACAACTGAACTCCAGAAATTCAGCCCAGTGTTTAGTGGTTAATCTCTGCTTTTGCTTCCATAAGTTAATGGATGAAGACTCTATGATGGGATTTAAGGTAGTCATCAGTCTCATTATAGGGGATGGGCATTTACTGGTAACCTCTCCACAATTGCTTAGATAATTATTTGTCGTCATCCTTATGAATTCCTGGAATTTCCCTAGTGCCAGGATTCTCATTAACCTCATAATGGCTCCTTCTGTCAAGGTATCTTTTTCCTTGTTCTCTCTTTCTGTCCTTTTCCCAACTAGTTACTAGTTTCATGATTTCTTTGTATATTTTTCAGCCCTTTGTCAGATGTGGGGTTGGTGATCCTCCTTTCCCAGTCTGTAGGCTGACATTATGTCTTGTTGACTGTGTCCTTTGCCTTACAGAAACTTCTCAGTTTCAGGAGGTTACATATATTAATTATTGCTTTTACTGTCAGTGCTTCTGGTGTTAAATTCAGGAATTGGTATCCTGTGTCAATGTGTTCAATGATACTTCCCACTTTCTCTTCTAAGAAGTTCAGTGTTGCTAGATTTATGTTTTGTACATGTTGATAGATATGGATCTATCTGCAGTATGCTAAATATCAGCATCCAGTTATGCCAGCATCATTTGCTTAAGATACTTTCTGTTTTCCGTTGTATAATTTTAGCTGTTTCATCAAAAATCAGATGCTTATAGGGATGTGAATTAATATCATGGTCTTAGATTCAGGCCCATTGGTCCACCTGCCTGTTTTTGTGTCAATACCAAGCTGTTTTCATTGTTATCACTCTGTAGTAGAACTTGAAGTCAGGGATGGTGATGCCTCTGGAAGTTCCTTTATTGTATAGGATTGGTTTGGCTATCCTGGGTCTTTTGTTTTTCCACATGAAGTTGAGTATTGTTCTTTCAAAATCTGTCAATAATTATTCTGGGATTTTGAAGGGGATTGCATTGAATCTGTAGATTGCTTTTGGTAATATTGCCATTTTTGCTATGTTGATCCTACCTATCCAAGAGTATAGGAAATATTTCCATGTTATAATATCTACTTTAAAGACTTAAAGTTCTTGTCATTCAGGTCTTTTACTAGTTTGGTTACAGTTACCTCAACCAACAGCCAACACCAAACTAAATGGAGGTAAACTTAATATTAGTCCTCTAAAATTAGGAACTAAATGAGGCTGTCCACTCTCCCCATATCTATTCAATATTTTACTTGATATTCTAGCTAGAGCAATAAGACAAGAAATAGATCAAAGTGATACAACATGGAAAGGAATAATTCAAATTTCACTCTTTGCTTATGATATGATAGTTTATATAAGTGATCCAAAAATTATATTAGGATGCTCCTACAACTGGCAAACACCTTCAGTAATGTGGCAAGATACAAGAGTAACGAAAAAAATTACTAGCCCTCCTATATGTAGATTATAAAAGGAATGAGAAAGAAATCAGATATACATTCCCCTTCACAGGAACCATAAACAACACAAAATATCTTGGGATTGGAAGACTTTTAATGATTGCTTCTATTTCCTTAGGGGTATATGTCTATTTAAATTGTTTATCTGGGTTGATTTAAGTTTTGTATGGGATACCTATCCAAAAACTTGTCCATTTCTCTTATATTTTCCTATTTTGTGGAGTACAGGTTTTTTGAGTTGTGACGTGATTATTCTCTGGGTTTCATTAGTGGCTATTGCTATGCCTCCTTTTGTTTCTGATTTTTTAAATAATTTTGATATTCTCTCTGTACCTTTTGGTTAGTAGTTTGGATGAGGGTTTGTCTATCTTGAAGAACCAACTCTTTGTATCATTAATTCTCTATATTGTTCTCTTTGTTTCTATTTTATTGATATCAGTCCTCAATTTGATTAGTTCCTGACATCAATTCCTCCTGGATGAGTTTTATTCTTCTTTTTCTATAACTTTCAGATGTGCTGTTAAGATGTTAGCATGAGGTTTCTATAATTTCTTTATATAGTTCATGCTTTGAACTTTCCTATTAGCACTATTTTCATTGTTTCCCATAAATTTGGGTATTTTGTGCTTTCTATTTTGTTGGATTCTCGGAATAGGCTTTGTACAATTTGTGTTGCAGCTGAATTCTAATCATAAGCCATGGTTATCTAACAAGATAGAAGGCTTTATTTCCAATATTTTTGTGTGTATCTATTGAGATTGGCTTTGTGACTGAGTATGTAGCCAATTTTAGAGAAGGTTCTATGAGGTTCTGAGAAGAATGTATATTCTTTTTTGTTTAGGTTAAATGTTCTGTGAATGTCTGTTATGGCCAGTTGAGTCATAACAACTATTACTTTCCTTATTCCTCTGTTAATTCTCTGTCTGGCAGACATGCCCCTTGGTAAGAGTGTGGTGTTAAAGTCTCCTAATAGTAATATGTGGTGTTTGATATATGATTCCAGCTTTAGTAATGTTTCCTTTACAAATATGATGCCCTTGTATTTGAGACATAAATGTTCATTTTGATGCAATGTCCCTATTATGAATATGAAATGTCCTCCATCTCTTTTGATTAATTTTTTATTGAAGGCTCTTTTGTAGAATTATCATAGCTATACTAGGTTGCTTTTTATGTCCATTTGATTGGAAAGTCTTTTCCTAACCCATTACTCTGAGGTAATATCTGTCTTTGATATTTAGGTGTGTTTCTTGTATGTAGAAGAAGGATCAATCTTGATTTGCATCCATTCTGTTAGCCCATATCATTTTATAGGCTAATTGAAACTATTGATATTAACATTTATTGATAACCAGTGATTGTTACCTCCTGTTATTTTGTTTTATTTTGTTGGTGATTGTTTGTGTGTATTTTCCTTCTTTGGGATTTGCTGCTGTGGGGTTATCCATTGCCTCTGTTATAAATAGGTGCAGTTAGCTTCCTGGGTTGGAGTTATCCTCTAGTACTTTCAGTAGGGTTGGGCTTACAGGTAGGTAATGTTTAAATATGATTTTGTCCAGGAATATCTTGTTTTCTCCAGGCATGGTGACTGAAAGTTTTTTTGGGATGGAATTAATGGCAATTTAGTGTCTGCATAACATCTGTCCAGGACCTTCTTCTGACTTTCATAGCCTCCATTGAGAAGTTGGGTATTTTTCTGGTAGGTCTGCGTTTGTATGTTAATTGGCCTTTTTCCTTTGCAGCTCTTACTATTTTTTCTTTATTTTGGATGTTTAATGTTTTGACTATTATGTAGTGAGGTGGACATTTCAGTTTTTGGCCCACTCTTCTTGGTGTTTTGTAAACTTTGTGTATCTTCACAGGCATGCCCTACTTTATTTTGGGAAAGCTTTCTTCTGTTACTTTGTTGAATGCATTCTCTGTGCCTTTGAGAAGGTATTCTACTTCTTCTATCCCGATTATTCTTAGATTTGATCTTTTCATTGTGTCCTAGATTTCCTGGACATTTTGTGTTATGACTTTGTTGGATTTAGCATTTTCTTTGACCAATGAATCTATTTCTTCTATCAATGACTGATATTCTCTTTTCAATCTCTTGCATTCTGTTGCTTATGTTTGCATCTAACATTCCTATCCACTTACCCCATATTTTCCATTCCCAGAATTTCCTCAGTTTGTATTTTCTTTATTGCCTCTATTTCACTTTTCATGTCTTGAACTGTTTTCTTCACCCATTTGATTTTTTTCTTCATATTATTTAGTGGGTTTATTGATTTTTTCCAATTTTTCATTCCTGTTTTCCATGATTTATATAAGGGAATTTTTAATTTCCTCTTTAAGGGCCTCTATTATCTTCATAAAGTTTAAGATTGTTTCCTTCTGCTTCTTCCCCATAGGATATTCAGGTCTTGCTGTTGTAGAACCACTAGATTCTTGTGGTCTCGTATCACTGTTTATGTTGTTGAATGTATTAATACACTACTATCTGTCAAACACTACCTCCATTTGGTGCAGGAAGTGCACCAGGCCTCTAGTATCCACTGATGATCTGTGTAATGGTTGGTGTGGGGGAGAGGATGATGGGTTCTATGAGTTTGTCAGTTCATAATGGGAATTGCAGAATACAGAACACAGTGGAGAGGCCTGCTCTAAGGAATCTTACCTGCTGAACAGCTAGTTGGGCTACAATACAGGAAGTTCTCTGGGACATTGAACCTAGGGACTGGGGCTGTCCAGTTGGGAGATTGGCCACTCACCTCTTACTTCAAACAGTACAGGCAGTGTCTGTTCTTTCCAGAGGCTGCTGCGGTGGGTCAGGGTATTAATTTACTAATTACTTTCATTTATATTATCATGTGATGTATTGTTTGACTGATATAAATAGCAACTTCTGGTAAAGGAAAATGAAATAAAATTCAGCCCTGTTGTGAAGTAATTTTAAATAAGGCTAATCCAAAACATGGTAGACTAATCAAAGACCCATATATGGTCACTATATATTCCTTGAATTGATATGTAAATCAATTTTCCAACATAATTTCAGTTTTTGAAGAAATTTCATGGGATATTCAGATCTAATTAACACATGTATCCCACAGTATGATTATTACCATTTCAAAGCAAAACTATTTTATCATTTTATACTAGTTAATAATATTACAACATTGAGTTGTTGTCACTTCTATTTCCAAATCTCACTTGTAACAATCAGCTTATCCTGAATGAATATTAATGTTGGATTTGTTGTTCATGAAAACTGAACCCTTTCCTAATTGTTATAAAATGTATTTATAATTAAACAATATTTTATATTTTAATTCTAAGCTTTTTACTTCCTATGAACAGAGGTTCCTGAATTTTACATGTTTCTTCTCTGTGGGGTTGCTATTATTTTCTTATGAGAATGAAATTGATCAAAATTGAATTATCATTTTTAATGTATAATCACAAAATACAAATAATAAGTTTCCTTTTTGAAAAATATACTTGTAGTTATTGTATGTGTTTGTGTGTAAGAATGTTTGTATACATTGTGTGTATGAATGTGCATACATGTGTGTACAAGGGTATTATGTGTCAATATGTGTACTTATTTGTGTGTATATGTGTGTGAATGTATGTATGTCCCTGTGTGAGTGTTTATGTGTGTGTAATATGTCCATTTCCACATATACATGCCATGGCTCATGTGTGGATATCAGAGACCACTGACATGCAGTGTATTTATTTGTGTTTATATGGGTGTGAATGTGTGTGTGTACACTGTGTGAGTGTATATGTGTGTGTAAGATGTCCATGTCCATATGTAAGTGCCATGGCTCATGTGTGGAGATCAGAGAATCATTGACATGCAGTCAGTCATCCTATTCTGCCTTTCTGTAGGAATCAAGGATCAAATTCATATCATCATATTTGAGCAGAACAGTCTTTACTCTCTCAGCATCCTGCTAGTTACAGAAATACATGTTCAGTGGCCGAATCATAATCAAGGTTCAGCAAAGTAAACATCATAAAATGAATATTACTGTCAAATATTAATATGGGAGTTTACATGTTATTTTCAAAGAAGAAAATACTTACAGGAATCTATTTGATTCAAGATCTCTAACAAACAGCAGTGCCACTCCTGAGATGGTCCTAGTACTTAGAAACTACTAAGGCCTGTATTTTTTTGAAATAATAAAAGTAAGAGCTAGAGAGATGGCTCAGCAGTTAAGAGCATCAAATATTCTTGCAGAAGTCTTAAGTCAGTTCCTATTACCCATGTCAATTTGATCGAAGCTATCTTTATGTCAGTTTCCAAGTATCTGATGCCATGGCATTTATGAATACATTTATTCATAGACACAAAAACTCATAATTAAAAACAATAAATCTAAGGATACTTATTTAAAAACAAGCACTTATTTACATCAAAACTTTTCATCAGCTTACTGAATTATATATTATACAGAGGAAAATGATATCTGAAGGAACAATTATATTATAGACATGGATTTGGGATTCAATTTACTTTACTGAGTCTCATAAACTTGTGTCCTTGGTCAATGTTACCTGGCTATTATGAAATGGAGAAAATATATTGTTAACTTTCATAGAGTAAATTGAAGACAAACAACCATTACTAAAGAAAGGATCTTATTGAACTGTTCTTGAAAACTATAAATAAGGTAAAATACATCTAAGAAGTTATAATAAAAGTATATAATCTTAATAAATAATTTCGAGATTTACATTCAGCTTTCTGGCTTGTATTATGAAAACATTACAATATTAACATCATCTAGCACTCTTTACATTTGTCTTTGTTTGCTTTTGTTTGTATAATTAACTCTATGACTGAAGGAATTTGAGGACTTAAGGATTTATTTCATCCTATAGGTTACAATTTGTTATTGAAGAATGGCAAAGTAGAAATCTCCAAGTAGTTACTAAAACTCAGGCCACTGGGGAATGCTGCTGACTGGCTCGTGTATTGTTAAATATAAAAATAGAAGAATGCTTCTTTAAAGACACATGCACAAAAAAATAGGAGAAAAGAAGGTCTGAATGCTTTTTGTTTTTTCTTCACAGTATCAGGTGTTCTTTTATTTAGAAAACACTGAGCATTTGATGAAAATTTGTATTATTGTTTTAGCTCGGTAAGTTAGGAATTTCACATTTTCTTGATTTTACCCCATGGGTATGTAGAAAAGGATGATTTACACCACAAATCTTGTTGAGCATAAGCTAAGATTTAAAGCAATTTTGAGTTCCAATCTAACCACATCTTACTGGTTTAGGAAGGAAATGAGCAGTGTACTTAGGATATTTTAAATCCCTAAAATGAAACAAGAAGACAGTTAAATGGGAGGTATATTTTTCTTCATGGTAAATTAATACTCAAATCTAATTCCTTACAAAATACATATGTACTAGAATAAAAATCTAGAATTCTGAACTCTCAATAAGATGTAGATTAACAAATTGTATACCTGAATTTGGAATATCCAATAAATATTTTATATTATATATTATATATATATCCTGCTGAGTCTGTTGTTGTTTGTTTATAAATGATTTCAAGGATGACCTCTCTGCATTGGATTGATCAACAAAAAGTGCTCATGCCTTGGGGAGATTAACTCTATATTATTTTACCTGCTCCTTCATGATCAAATTTTTCTGTCAATAGTCTAATTTATGTTATAAATCCTTCCTTTAGAATAATGGTGACTCTTTTTAAGTTAAAACCAAATAAAAATAACAAAAATGTTTTCAAATACTCAATGAGAGATTATGGTTTTTGGTAACTTTTCATATTAATGCGATGATAACATAAAGACAAACGAACTGAAATTAGGTGAGGCTAATTTGATCTCACAGTTCAGAGGAATTCAACTTGTTTTAGGCATGCCAGATATTACATAGAGAGAGAGACAGAAAGACAGAGAGAGAGAGAGAGAGAGAGAGAGAGAGAGAGACAGAGACAGAGACAGAGACAGAGAGAGAGAGACAGGGGCAGAGACAGAGAGAGACAGAGAGAGACAGAGAGACAGAGAGGTTGGAACACACTAAATGGGATGTCTCTATCAAATCTGTCCTCTCAGCTCAGGAAACCCATGGAAGAAGGAGAAGAATGAATGTAAGAGCAAGACAGAATGGAGGAAACCTGAGAATACGACCCCCTAAATCAACCAAGCAAAGCTCATATGAACTCACAGAGACTGCAGCAAAAAAAAAAAAAAAATGACACCTTTACAGGGTAGCACAAGGTCCTCTGCATATAAATTATAGCTTTCATTTAGTATTTTTTTCAAGAGATTTTTTTCTCATTCTTTTCTTATATAATACCTCCTGACCATAGTTTCTCCTTCCTCCTCTTATCCCAGCCTCACTTCTGTGCCCTTCTGCTCTGTTTCCTTTCAGTAAATAGCAAGTCTTGCAGGAATATCAAGCTCATACTGCATAGAAACTTACAACAATTTGCTGAGCAAATTGGCAAAGAATGGGCTGGCAAAACCAGCAGAGACAGCTGATCTGAACAGGGGAGAGCTCTTGGACCCCAGACCGACAGCTGGGAGGCCAGCATGGGACTGATCCAGACCCCCTGAGTGTGAGAGTCAGCCTGGACAACCTATGGGGCCCTGGGCAGTAGATCAGTGTCTATCCCTGGAATACAAACAGACATTGTGTGTCCATAACACAAAGAGGGATGCTCTCTCAGCCTGGACTCTTAGGAGAGTTCCTGGACCATGCCCTGAGTGAAATGACAGACTCTGGATATCCCCTATGTGGAAGGAAATGGCGATAGGGTGGGAGCTTGGGGGGGGGGGTAGGATGGTGGGGGGTGTGGGAGGAGGGGAGGGAGAGGCAACTGGGATTGACATGTAAAACAAGCTATTTAAAATTAAAATAATAAAAAAAGAAAAGAAAAAAGGAGAAAGTTACAACAAGACTAGGGGCAAACCTTCATATGAAGGCTGGATGAGGCAACTCGGAAGGAAGAAAAGGGTCCCTAAAGCAGGTAAGAGTATCAGAGATACCCCTACTCCTCTTATTAGGAGTTCCACAAGAACCCAAAGCAATACAACCATAATATACATGCAGAGTACCCAGGTCAGACCCAAACAGGATCCCTGATTGTCACTTCAGTCTCTATGAGCAACTATGAGGCTTGGTTGGTTGATTCTGTGGGCTGTACTTTCCTGGTGTCTTTGACCCTTTGACTCCTACTATCCTTCCTCCTCTTCTTCAGTGAGGGTTCCCTGAGCTCCCTCTAATGTTTGGCTGTCAGTTTCAGCATCTACTTCGATCAGTTGCTAGATGGAGCCAATCTGATAATGATTATGTTAGGCTCTCATCTATGAATATAGCAGAATATCATTGGCAATCATTTCATTGATTTTGGTTTTGGCAGTCATGTTTGGCTCTATCCTGGCTGTCTGGGCTATCCAGCTCTGGCTCTGAGCCCTCCAGGCAGTGTCAATCATGGATTCCCTCTTGTGATATAGGTCTCAATTTGGACCAGTCATTCGTTGCTACCTTTACTCCAGCATAACTCACAGGTCAGCCTAATTTAGGTCAAAAGTTTTGTGACTGGGTTGGGGTCCCAGTCCCACAACTAGAAGCCTTACCTGGTTACAGAAAATGGTTGATTCAGGCAAGCTATCCCACAATGCTAGGAGGCTTTCTAGAGTCACCCTTGTAGATTTCAGGGAGTTTCCATTGCACTAGATTTCTACCTCACTCCCCCAAATGCCTGTCAAATGTGAGCAAGTGAGGCTCTGATTTTTTTGTGCCTTATCCTGGGGCTCCTTTTCTTCTGGTGGTTTGCCTTGTCCAACTTTAATGTGGTGGTCTTTTTTTTTTTCATCTTATTCTGCTTTATTTTGTTGTTATCTCTTAGAAGTCTGTTCTTTCCCAAAGAGAGTGGACCTAAATGGGAGGGAGGTAGCTGGGACTGGGAGGAGTGAGGAAGAAGAAACTAATCAGTATACATTGTATGAGGAAAGAACCTATTTTCAATAACTACGGGAAAGAAAAAGAAGATATGATAACAGGAGAGACTTCCATAGTGCTTATCAGGAATAGTGAATGGGAAATGTCACTGTTGTCCTGGATGTATGCTTTTCTCCTTCAGTTCAAGATAGGAAGGTGACACCCAAATATATGTTATGTCTTCCTCGCTCAGTCAAACCTCACCAGAAATTTCCCAAAGACTCAACCAAATGCCACATCATTAATAGCCTAAATATTTCTTCCTTAAATCAAGTTGTGAATTGAAATTAATCAACTCAAAGAGCTGCTAAATTTGCCTGAAAAATGCAAAGAATAAATTCTAGGACCATAGAGTTTAACCTCACAACTACCTGTCTCCTTATGAAGCATAAAGTTTGTCCTATACATTATATACATAAATGAGTTGTTCTCTTGAAATGTGATTTCATTTATCAAAGAAAGAGAACACTAAATGTACTCTTTTATGGACCCTATAGACCACTGAACCTTGGTTCCAGTGTAGCTAATCAGTTTCATTTCCTTCCTGTTATTTTGTTTTGTTTGTTGTTGCTTTTCTTGCTATAATTATTTGATTTTACTTTTAAAAATTATTTCTGTTTTTGAGATTATATTACAATTGCATCATTTCCCCTTTCTTTTCTCCCACGTTCTTCTATATATATCTCCATGTTTTCTTTCAAATTCATGGCTTCTTTTTTAACTGATTATAGTTACAAACACACACACACACACACACACACACACACACAGGCCACGCGCGAGTTGTGGGATACTTGATCACATTATGATACCCTGAGACTGTGTTAATAAAGTTAACCTTGAATCAGGTTGTGGAGCCACGGACTACTTGTCAACATTAGTCATAGAGAACACTGAGGATTCAGTATATGGATTGAGAGGCATCGGAAGGAATGAGGAGGGACTTGGAGATTCCTGGGTTTTTGATCCTCCCATTTTTGGTCTAAGAAGTGTGGAGAGAAGGTTGGCTCCTTTGATCTACCAGGTTTTCATCCCAGTGTCTGACTCCTGAATCTATATTGTTAATAGAACAACTTAGATAATCTCTCTCTCTCTCTCTCTCTCTCTCTCTCTCTCTCTCTCTCTGTGTGTGTGTGTGTGTGTGTGTGTTTCTATATATGTAAATACAACTGTTTATTCATTTATTTCCATCCTAAGTGTTGCAATTTAAGAAAAGCATCTCATAAGAGAAAGATACCAAGTGACAGAATTCAAGCAGAGGATTTTTTTATTAGGGAAAGGGATCATAAGAAGGATAAAGAGAAGGAACAAGCCAGCCTCTGGGTACAGGAGTAGCAGCAGAGGGGTAAAGGGGGCAGAGAGAGAGGGGGGTGGAGAGAAAGAAAGAGACAGAGAAGGATGGGAGGTAAGCAGGGCCCTTTTAAAAGGGAACATAGTGACATAGTGAATGTGCATAGGTGGCTTTAGCTGAGTGCATATCCTGTCAGAACCTCAAGGACAGGCCAGTGCAGATGCCTGAATATTAACACTAAATACAAATTAAATTAGAGTCTAATATTCCCTTCATATTTAATATAGCTTTATTAGTTTACTAATGTATACTATTTTATCACATGGTATGAACTCTATAAGTTATCTCGGGCTGATATGAGGACATTAAAAAGCTAGATATACAATATTTATAGAAATGAAGTAAAATGTATTTAATAATAATAAAAACCAGATTTTTTTAAATAATAATAAATGAAAACTAAACAAAATACTCTTAGGGCAAGGCAATTCATCATTTGTTTACCACAACAAATGCAATAAGTCCTAAAAGAAATATCTGGCAGATGTTCAGCTAAAAAATTCAATTGAACTAAGATTAATTGATTATATTTTGTCACCCTCTTACAATGAAAACCCTTCAGCGAGAGGTATCCACAACGAGCAGTTTAAGATTTTTAAGATAATTAAATGGTACCGAAAAAGGACAATACATCTGTAATGTTTTACTTCTAGAGTTAATGTTGATGTTATTTTGACCATGCTAGGAAGAACATACCGTGTGTGTGTGTGTGTGTGTGTGTGTGTGTGTGTGTGTGTGTGTAAATTTTAGAAATGTTCAGTTATCATATGAGGGACTTAAACTTTTTAAGAATTGTAGATTTTAAGATTGCAGTAAGTTTCTATACATATGTTAAGATTTAGGATAATTTAAAGAAGTAGATTTAACGTCATATCATTTTGATATTATTTGTAAAACTTTCTTAAGCAACTTAAAAAAATACATGCAAATGTCAGGATTTGTAGTTGAATTGGGACTATATTTTACAGCTACACTGTGAAATTAGTATTAACCCCAGCCTCCTAAAATGTATACACACACTTAGCCTTTACCTAATTAATAAAGTTGCTTAAATCATGTACTTCTCCAACTTTAGTAAACTTTAAAAATATTGGCAGCTACCAATTGACTTACAAAATATCACTATGTTTATGTAGGTTCACATATTTCAGAGTATTAGAAAAACAACCTAAGTTAATAAATGTATTTCTGTAGAGAATTTGAGGAGGTGACATTTGAAAATAGGATAAGAGTAAAAACCATATTACCAGCAATAAATGCTATGAATAAATGCATAAAAACTGAAAACCATTGCTTGTAATTAAGTTACTTCAATGTCCTTTCTTCAAATAGAAATGTTAATTGTGTGATAAGAAAAATGTTCATATCTCTCTTAGGGTCTTTCCTGTTTCCCAGAGTCTCTGACAGTGGGATTGTAAGCTGGCACTTCCCTGATCCATGTCTAAAACCCATATATGAGAGACTACATACCATGTTTGTATGTTTTGTGACTGGGTTACTTCACTCAAGATGATTTCTTCTAGTGCTGTCGATTTGCCTGCAAACTTCAAGATTCCATTGTCTCTTTTCCACTGAGTAGTATTCCATTGTGTAAGTGTACTACATTTTCTTTATCCACTCTTCAGTTGAGATATGAATGGTACCCCAGAGAAGGTGGAATGAGGCATGGTCTCCTAGGCAGATAGGGAGCATGGGGGGAAAGGGAGGGGTACCAGGAAAAAGAGAAGGGGAGAAGAGGAGTGGAGAGGAGGATATGGGGGAGTAGGAAGGTTGAGTCAGGGGAAGAATAGAGGAGAGCAGGATAAGAGATACCATAATAGAGGGAGTCACTTTAGGTTTGAGGGAGATCTGGCACTAGTGAGATTTCCAGAGATCTACAAGGATGACACCAGCTGGCAATCTAAGCAATAGTAGAGAGGCTATGTTAAATGCCCTTCCCTGATAATAAGATTGATGACTACCTTATATGCCATCCTAGAACCTCCACCCAGTGACAGACAGAAGCAGAAGTAGACACCCACAGCTAAACACTGAATTGAATTCCTGGAACCCAGTGACAGAGAGAGAGGAGTGATGACCAAAGGGGTCAAGACTGGGCTGGTGAAACCAGAGAAACAGCTGAACTGAACAATGGGGAGTTCTTGGACCCCAGACTGATAAATGAGAGGCCAGTATGGGACTGATTCAGACCCCTTGAATGTGGATATCAGTTAGAAGACCTAGGCAATCTATGAGATTTTGGAGTAGTAGATCAGTATAAATCCCTGGCACACAAATGGACTTTGCATGCCCTTCCCACAATGCATGATTCTCTTTCAACCTGGACACTTGGGAGAAAGCCTAGGCCCTGTCCTGAATGAAATGATGGACTCTGGACATCTTCCATGGAGGGTCTTACCCTCCCTGGAGAAAGGAGTAGGGATTGGGTGGGGGACTGAGGGGCTGGTGGGGGGGATTGATGAGGAGGGGAGGGAGAGGGAAATGGGATCAACATGTGAAACAAGCTTGTTTCTAATTTAAATATAAAACAATAAAAAAGAAAAATATCCGTGTATATTGTGCTGTATAATTTAATGTCCAGTTGACACAAGCTATCCAACACACTATGCACAAATATTGTTCCATAAGCTTGGGTTATAGGCAGAGTTATAAGGCATTTTCTTAGTTAGTTATTTATTAGGGAGGACCCAGTCCACTGTGGGTGTAGGTGGTCCCATCCTTGGACAGGTGGTTCTGGAAATTTTAAGAAAGAAAACTGAGAATGCCACGAGGAGCAAGTCCGTAAGTCACATATATCTGTAACCTTGGTATCAGCTCCTGTCTCTAGGTTCCTGCCCTATTTTAGTACCTGTCCTGACTTCCTTCGCTGATGAGCTATGATGTAGAAGTGTAAGCCAAATAAACTCTTTCTTCCTATCATTACTATTACTTTTAGTAATGATGTTTTATTTTATCAATAGCAACACTAACTAAGACAAAGTGGTACCAGTATTGTGGGGCATTTTTAAGATATTTTTTATTTTTAAATTTAAATTAGAAACAAGGTTGCTTCACATGTCAATTCCAGTTCCCTCTCCGTTTCCCTCCCTTCCTCCCGTGCCCTCCCACCAACCCCCCAATATCCCCTCATTTCCCCAGGGAGGGTGAGGCCCTCCATGGGGGTGTCCATAGTTGGTCTTTTCATCCAGGACAGGGCCTGGACCCTCCCCCAAGAGTTCAGGGTGAGAGTGCATCTCTCATTGTTGGATGGGAGTCCAAAGTCCATAAGTATACCCCGGATAAACACTGATCTACTACCCAAGGCTCAATAGATTACCTAGACTTCCTCACTGACACCCACATTCAGGGGGTCTTGATCAGTCCCATGCTGGATTCCCAGGCATCAGTCTGGGATTCAAGAGCTAACCCTAGTCAGGTCAGCTGTTTCTGGGGTTTAAATCACCCCAGTCTTAACGCCTTTGGTCATCAGACCTCCCTCTCTGTCACTGGATTTCTTGAGTTAAGCTCAGTGTTTAGCTGTGAGAGTCTGCCTCTTCTTCCATCAGCCACTTAATGAGGGTTCTGTTTCCCAGACTCTCTGGCCATGGGATTGTAGGCTGGCACTCCCCAGATCTATGTCTAAAATCCATATATGAGAGAGTACATGCCATGTTTCTCTTTTTGTGACTGGGTTATCTCACTCAGGATGGTTTCTTCTAGTGCCACCCATTTGCCTGCAAATTTCAGGATTCCACTGGTTTTTTCTTTCGGCTGAATAGTACTCCATTGTGTAAATGTACCACATTTTCTCTATCCACTCTTTGGTTGAGGGGCATCTAGGTTGCTTCCAAATTCTGGCTATTACAAATAATGCTGCTATGAACATAGTGGAACAGACTATGAATGGGCATCTTTTGGATACAAGCCTAAGAGTGGAGTTTCTGGGTCTTGTGGTAGGTTTATTCCCATTTTTTTCTGAGGAATCTCCATACTGATTTCCAAAGTGGCTGTACAAGTTGGCACTCCCACCAGCAATGGAGGAGTGTTCCTGTGGGGTATTTTTGTAAAATACTTCATCGTGTCATTCTGGGAGAGTTTGAAATGAGAAAAGCTATTGGGTATTCAATGATTGGTGAGACATTCTGGAGGAGGTTTGAAAATAAGACTGCTGAAGGCAATGCAGTTGATGGAGGCCTGGCTTGTGAAATACCAGAGAAAAGTCTCAAGGCTCTCTTGGATTCATTTCTTATTTTGAATTAAGAATCTATGGTTCTAAAGATGCACACTCATACAACTAGGACATCTGTTCAACCATGTTCAAAGCAGCATTATTTGTAATAGCCAGAACCTGGAAGCAACCTAGATGCCTCTCAACTGAAGAATGGATGGAGGGAGAACTTGTGGTACATTTGCACAATGGAGAACTACTCAAAGGGAAAAAAACAATGGAATCTTGAAATTATCAGGCAAATGGATGGAACTAGAATAAACCATTCTAAGTAAGGCAATCTAGTCACAAAAAGACAAACATGGTATGTACTCACTTATATATAGATTGTAGATACAGAGCAAAGGATTACCAGCCTACAATCCATACCCCCAGAGAAGCTAGGAAACAAGGAGGACCCTAAGAGAAACATACATGGTCCCCCAGAGAAGGGAAAAGGAACCAGATCTCCTGAGCTAATTGGGAGCATGGGGAGAGGAGAGAAGGAGTTAGGAGAAAGAGAAATGGAAAAGAGAAGTGGAGAGGAGGACATAAGAGAGCAGGAAGATTGAGTTAGGGGAAGAATAGAGGAGAGCAAGAAAAGAAATGCCATAATAGAGGAAGTCATTATAGGTTTAAAGACAAATCTGGCACTAGGGAAATGTTCAGAGACCTACAAAGATGACCCCAACTAACAATCTAAGCAATAATATAGATGTTACATTAAATGCCCTTCCCTGATAATGAGATTGATGACTACCTTATATGCCATCCTAGAAACTTCATCCAGTAGCTGATGGAAGCAGAAGTAGACACCCACAGCTAAAAAACATTGAGCTGAACTCTGGAAGCCAGTTGCAAAGAGGGAGGAGTGATGAGCAAAGGGGTCAAGACCAGGCTGGAGAAACCCACAGAAACACATGCTATGAACAAGGGTGAGCTTATGGACCCCAGACTGGTAGCTAGGTAACCAAAATAGGAATATTTCTAACCCACTGAATGTGGATGTCAGTTTGTAGGTCTGGTTAATCTATGGGGCTTCTGGAAATGGATTAGTGTTTATCCCTAGTACAGGAATGGACTTTGGGAGTCCACTACACATAGACGGATACTCTATCAGCCTAGACACATGGTGCAGGGTCTAGGCCCTGCTCCAAATGATGTGACAGACTTTGAAGATCCCCCATGGAAGGCCTTAGCCTCCCTGGGGAGCAGGATATGGATGGGATAGGAGGCTGGTGGGGGCCAAGGGAAGAGGAGAGGGAGAGGGAACTGGGATTGACATGTATAACCAGATTGTATCTAATTCAAATAAGAAAAAGAAAATAATCTGTGGTTTTGGCTAGTTGGGGGATGAAGAATCAGCTGTGATTAACAAAATATCAGAACTACAAAAGTGAAACCTTTGCCTTTTCAGGATACTCAATTCTTGTTGCCTGGTGCTGAGAAATTAGTGGCGATTAAAAGGAGACAAACATTAGTGACTTGAAACTTTCTGGGAAATGTTTCCTGAGAGAACCCAGAAGCTGTATTCCAGAGTGAGCCAATGTTGTACTGGGTCTGGTAGCTGAACTTGGGAATATAAGTCACCTGAGAAGTATTGGTTTCCAAGACATGAAGGGACCATATAAAGCAGCTGAGTTTTGGCACTCTGAGAAGCCGGGGAAGCTATTGGCAAAGAGGCAGCCTCAGTGGCATTTGAAGGCCTAGAATTGAAGAGTCATGCAGAGAACATGAGGCTTGGCACCAAGGCTATGTTTGACTATTGGTAAAAGTGCAGCCCCATTGCAGCAGAAGTTTCCAGCAATTTGGAGATGCCAGTATCATTCAGTGACCATCAAGAAGAACAGTGGCTATGGTGTGGAGTTAACCATGGACAAGATGACAATATGTGTGTTCCAGAGGGCAGAGCCAAAAAATAGACCCAAGCCCCTTAGAAGAACACAGAACATCATGAGTGAATTCTAATCATTGGGTGCTCAGTTGTTTACATTTTTAAATTTGATCTTGCTTTGATTTGATTGTGTTTGTGTCATGGTTTCCCTCAGAAAGTAAGAAAGAATTTATTTTTTTTCTTTTACAGGACCCCATATTTGAGAGAGTTTGTATTAAAAAAATCTTTGGATTTTAAAAGAGATTGACTATTTTCAAGAGACTGAACTTTTATGTGTTTCAATTAGTAAAGACTGTAGGGTTTTTAAGTTATGTATGTTTTTAATGTGAGAACTTGGGGATGTATGAGAAGGGAAAGGTATGGCTTAATGAGGATGTGCTTCTGTGTGAAGCTGACAAGTTATTAATTTTGCTGGATAGTTTTATGTCAACTTGATATAAGCTAAACTCATCTGAGAGGCAGGAACTCCAATTTAGAAAATGCCTTCATAAGATTGAGTTATAGGCAGGACTGTAAGGCATTTTCTTAATTAGTAATTGATGGCGAGAGCCTAATCTATTTTAGGTAGTGCCAACCCTTTGCTGGTGACCCTGGGTTCTACAAGAAAGCAAGCTGAGCCAACCATGGGGAGCAAGCCAGTAAGTAGCATCTCTCAGTTGCTTCAGAATCAACTCCTGTATTCAGGTTCTGTTCTTGTTTGAGTTCCTGTCATGACTTCTTTCAGTGATGCGCTATAATGTGGAAGTATAATACAGAAACATTGTCCTCCCCAACTTGCACTTTGGGCCTGGGGTTTCATGGCAGCAATAGTAACTAACTAATTTGATATATAAAGTGTGTTTTCAAAGGTTTAAAATTTTAAAATTCCTCAACTCTATTTAGAAATGGGTAGAAGACTCTCTTTTGGTTATTTGTTATTTGTTGAAACAGTTTTGTTAAGACAAAATTTGCATAAAACTAGATAGGTTTATGTAGGGATGACCCCACAAAACTCATAGGGAAATTTAACACTGGTGAGGATAAAAGGAAGTATAAGAGAAAACAAAACTTCTCTGGATGTCTGCCATGTTTTCAGTCCTTTCAGCTTGTATGTAAATAAATGTATTATATTCCATATTGCATTGGCCTCCCACGTCAGCTGGTGTCAGAAGTGGAGATGAAGCCTATGTCTTCAAAAAGGTAGGGCCCCCCACCTGTCCAGCCAGGTGCCCACCACGCCACAGCCTGGCCCGGCCAAAGAATGTCAGCCCTCAGCGGTGTGACATGGGAGAGGACCTCTATTATTGGTGTCACCTTTGAGTAAAACTGCAAAAAATCTCTAAAAACAAAGGGAAGAAAAGCTGCCAAGGAATCCAAAGGAGAAATTCTGGGGAGATGAGTCACAGACATCTAAGACGAGGGCTAGGTGGTTGGTGCTGCTATGTGAGAGATATGGGATGTATTTTATTTTGCATCTATTGAAAATCTGAAAAGTGAACTACATGATTGCCATGGGAAGATGGGTGAAGAGGAAATGGGAAGCCCAAAGGAACCAATCAAAAAGGAAGAACTGACTGCTGCCTCCAGCTTTCAGAGCCTGGAGAGCCAGCTGACCACTCATAAACATGCAGGAAGAAATACTGGCTTGTGAAAGATGCTAGCTTTGTAACTGACAGGCTACTCTTTTGGCTACTCAGCATCCATGCACTTTCTGCATATTTTCATATTTCTGCAAATCACCAGAAATCATTTCTAATTTGTGCAAAAAAACCCAAAAAGTCAATCTCTTCAAATCCATAAAACAATATTTTTGCAACACTTGTCTAATGTGCTTCAGTCTCTGGAAAATACTTATATTATTCATTTTGAGTTTATCCTCAAGAACTACTTGAAGTAAATCACAGTCCAATCAGAACACACTGGACAAAAGAATAAATTTTAGCATGTATGTATGTAAGTATGTATGTATGTATATACAGGTGGATCTAGGAGACTAAAACCCAGTTCACATAGATACACAAATGTATACATTTTCATGCACACTTAAATCCCAAGAAACTATGTAGAACTATAGAAGTCCACACTTTTGTAGCTGGAAGGGAAGTCATACTGGTGTTTATAACTTACTCCCGCACTGCCAAGTTGCATGTTTCTTTGTATTAATCCAGGACCTCAGGTGGTTGAGTTAATTTGAGGAATTGGTCTTAATTAAATAATTACTCTTCAGATAATCCATTCAACTCTCTTCCTCTGGTCCATGATATTGGAACTGGACTCTCTAAATGTTTCTTTTGGTCAGCAGAGTTAAGCTGAAGCCTAATTAATGGTGGCTACAAGAAGCACACTGTAAGAGGAAGGACCTCCCCTTCCTGGTGGCTGTGCACTCTCCTTTCTGCTCCTGTGATATATAATAACAGCCAGTGGAATGTGCAAAATTTGTGATTTTCGTGTCCCAGGAATTTTCCATGGCAACTCTGAAAATGATTTCCCACCAGCTCCTGCCAGTGTCCCCAGTAGATTCACACTGTTACACATGTGCTATGATATACAATTCCCCAAGAGTTTGGGTAGGATTCTGAGCTGGTCTCCCATGGAATCAGAAAGGAGTCCAGTGGTCTGTTCCCTAAAGCATTTTATTTTTACTGGTAAAGGTGATTCAATCCTTGGCAACTTTATTACGTGCCATCTCCTTGACCTTACCACTCCTTTGGTAGACCATAGTCACACTCTCCACAAGATCATCTGAACAATACTTTTCTTGCAAATGTGTTCCATTACCTGTTTCCCTGCGTCAGTTTTATGTGCACCACTACCTCTCCATCTGTTACCTTGCATTCTCTTGAGTTATCTCAGTTCCTCAGTTGTTATTCATTTCTAGAGTTTTATAGTTACTAGGTTCCTTATAATTTCCTTTTTCAAATTAGTGTCTCATGTCACTCTGATTAGGACTTAATCAGCAAAAAGTTATCATCAGAAATCATCTTGTGGATGTCTTTGTCTTTGTCACTCAGCTAGAACACAATGATAATTAAGCTTTCTGTGAATGAGAAGTAGGATGCTAATGTTGGTGGCATGCACTGGTATCATTTGGCAACTTTTAAGAAAACTCCTGCTAGATCAACTTTCTCCGAAGCAAAGTGACTGTTGGAACTTTACTGCTAAAACAGTAAAGAGACCTCATGCCTACATGGACATTTCCTCAGCACACTGTGCACACAAAGATAAAATAATAAGTTCAGACAGTTTAACTCTCAAATTGTGATCTGATAACCTTAGTGTTTTGGTAACAGACTAAAAATAAATTCTCCTTTCTTTTTCTTGCTTTTTTTTTCTTCACCCAAAACATGGACCAATGATAGAGAAAAAGAAATGCAAAATTAAATTGAGTGGGTGAACTCAGAGTGACACTGTACTTCTTATATGAATGTTAGGCTAATAAATGGGAAAGGCAGATTATAAAGCTTTTGGAACATCTGTTTAGACTCAGATACAACTAAATAGCTTGAAATCTGAACTCAATCTGTCCTTATATTACTAGTGCAAATAGTTTGCCCTCCTGTACCTGAATATGTGATTTAGATTTTCTTGAGACATTGGCACAGATGTCTTGTGCAGGCATACTTTCTCAAGAGGTACCAACTACCCTTTGCTGCCATTAGAACACACCTATTGCAAAATCAGCCCAATTTTCATTAACAGTTATTAATTTTACTCCAAGAAGGAAATGGCATGCGCATTACATGAATTTCAACACATATATCTATGTATTATGTATATAGATATCTATATATTTTAAATATATACTTATACATTTGCATTGAAATTTATATTTCTATTAGTTATATACAAAAGTATGTACTAAATGTTTGTATCAGCATATCTGTTAAGAAGACAACTGAAAGAACATTCTATTAGCTGTCATGCATAGTAGGGATACATAATACTTGATCAAGCTAAATTTACTAATTTAGGCATATTAACAATTAGTGACAAGTTGGTCTGCTCACATACACATTTATTAAATATTTTTTATTTAAATTACAGTCAATCTTACCAATCCCAGTTCCCTCTCCCTCCCATTCTTCCATGTCCCTGATGACTCCCTGTCCCAACCCTCATTCACTCCCCAGGAAGTGTGAGGCCTCCCATGGGGGATTAACAAAGTCTGTCACATCACTTGGGGTAGCACCTAGGCCGTTCCCCATGTATCTAGGCTGAGAGAATATCTCTTCATAGGGAATGGGCTCCCAAAATCTATTTGTGCACTAGAAATAAAAAATAATAGTTCCACAGATAAGCCCTGAGCTCAAGCCCCTGGAATCCAGTTGTAGAGAGGGAGGAATGTTGAGCAAAGGGGTGCAGACCCACAGAAACAGCTGATCTGAGCAATGGGAGCTCACTGACCCCAATCTGACAGCTGCAGAAACAGCATAGGATCAAACAAGGGTCTCTGAATGAGGGTCTCAGTTGAAAAGCCTGGGCAGTCTATTGGGCCTCTGGCAGTGGAATCACATACACATTTTTTTGTTTTCTTTTTATTTTGAGACTTATTCTTGCATGCCTAGCACAAGTCAAGTTCATACATTTCTGACCATGAATTTCTCATCCTCCTGCATCTACAGAATTGGTATGCTTGGAAGCCTGCACTAATGTCCTCAACCAAGCTTGTATGATTGAAGATACTTTAACAATGCACATAATCTGGACTGCTATAAATTAGAATGACGAGTAGCTGGTGTTTTGGGATGTTAAAATCAACCTAGATTAATGCTCACCTCTTTGAGTTTACTGTAACATAATAGATTTATGTCTTTGTCCTTATTTATTTTTCTATGTAAGATGAAAAGGAACAGTATTAATCATACATGTATCAATCCATCAGTGTCAATCACACAATTTCAAACACTGATAGTTAAGAGACAAGAAACACAGATTACCTTGATATACTTTGGGTTCTTGACTATTATTGCTCAAGTATTTATTCTAAATATTATATCATAAACTGCATGTCAAATACACATTAATTAGTTCAGACTCTTCAACTCATCTGAGTCTAGACTGTGTTTTGAGTGATGAATTTGATTACAGTGAGACAAAATAGATATGTACTGCCAAGTACAAAGTTATATAAGGAAGTTGATGATACTTGTTTATATAATACTGATAAGAAATTTAACTTAGGCTCTGCAGTAATGGTACACAGCACTCGGGTGGTAGAGGCAGGCAGATTCCCATGAGTTCAAGATCAGCCTAGACTATAAAAAGCTAATTCCAGAACAGGTTCCAAAGTTACACAGAGAAACCCTCTCTCAAAAACAAAAACCACAACCAAAGCAAACCAAAACAGAAAGAAATTTAACTTAAAATATTACTGAAAATTTATAAGGAGTGTAAAGTCTTTAATATTATTAAATTCATTTATGAAATAAATAATTTGCACCATACAGTGAAACCAATAATTATGCATTTTACAGGAAGACAGCCTGACCATGCATAACAGAATAATCCTCTTATTAATAAGTTTCTAAGCAGATTGGTAGCCTCTGGTACCACGTAACTTCCATTTCCCAATCACAAATGTTAAAATGACAGTTTAGAATATACTGAAAAGCAAGTTAGTTACATAAAATGCATATAAAGATAGTCTACATTTTGAAAATAATAATGAACTTTTCAGGATTTTTTGGAAAACTAAACTGGATACAAAATATTTCACACAATGTATTATATCCTTTTTATGCAATAGGTTTATTAAAATCAAACTAGAAGTAATTTTAGAGTGGTTAAATTCCATTTCATCTTCGAAGAATATAATTATATGCTTTTAGAGGTTAAAATATAGATACTGTTCAAAATTGCTTCATCATTTTTATAGAATCTTACTTTAAGAGGTAACACTACCTAACTATAGTTTTAGAAGTAGTTATTAAAAGATGAGATGATAAAAATAGATAAAATTTCATTCCAAAGTACTTCATAATGAATTTTGTCACATATTGTTACAGGTAATAAGGATATAAAATATTTATGCTCTAATTGACTCAGGTATTACTTCATTAGGAATAGAAGAATACTGAATACAGACTGGATCATAAAATGAAATAATAAAAAATGGCAGCCATTGTGACTAGAGCTCAAAGACACAATTTTTTTTGGTTTTTCAAGATAGGGTTTCTCTGTATTGTTTTGGAGGCTGTCCTGGAATTCCCTCTGTAGAGCAGGCTGGCCTCGAACTCACAGAGTTCTGCCTGCCTCTGCCTCCCGAGTCCTGGGATTAAAGGCATACGCCACCAACACCCAGCTTCTAAGACACAATCTTTACAGAAGCAGTGAACACAAGTTTGACTCTATGGTGCACCAGGCAGAGTTGAGTACAATGTCACAGAAGGATTGCCCAGGCAGGTTACCTTGTGAAATGGGAAATGAATGGAGATGATGTGTTAATGAAAAATAATCTCAAGGAGACAAATATTTCCTCAAATGTCCAAAGTTAATAATGAGGACCTACTGTTTTATAGAAAGACAGGTTATGTGGCAGGGGTCTTTTTGACTATTTCGTTCAATGAAACAAAATTTTCTGAAATAATCTTTCACAGAAACATATTAAACTTCCTGCTCTTTGGCAGAGGGTACTAAAGCCATCTTGTGAATTTCATGATACTGTCTTCTGGAGCCTCTACAAGCACCAGAAATTTCAGTTCTTCCTTTATTATTTACCTCCCTTTTATTTCTTATCTGATTTCTCTATTGAATAATTACAGTATCATTCTGAGTAAGACTGGATGGAGTAGAGATTCCTACGTTGTCCTATAGTACAGATGAAATTCTCTCAATTTTCCAATCTAGTATGATGTGGAATATTATTATGTCATAAATAACCTGTATTATTTTTAGATATGTTCCTTCTATACCTAATTTCTTCAGTGCCTTTGTTATGATCACATTGAACTTTGTCAAATGCCATTTTCATCTATGAAGACAGCAATGTAATTTCTATCATTAAGAGTACTACTTGACAGGAAAGGCATCAGTCCTTCCAGACCCCAACCTCCTGCATCTCCAGCTTCAGGTGAGCTTGGGTCTCCCTGGGGACACACCCCATCCCCCCACCCATCACCCATTCCCTCAATCTTCCTGGGCCCTGATTTTAACCCACATACTTATGAACACTTGATTTTTGACAAAGAAGCTAAAATTATACAATGGAAAAAAGAAAGCATCTTCAACAAATGGTGCTGGCATAACTGGGTATTGGCATGCAGAAGACTGCAGAGAGATCCATGTCTATCACCTTGCACAAAACTAAAGTTCAAATGGCTCAAAGATCTCACCATAAATCCAACCATACTGAAAGTCTTCGAAGAGAAAATGAGTGATACTCTTCAATGAGTTGGTACAGGAGACTGCTACCTGAAGATAATACCAGTAGCACAAACACTGAGATTGACAATTAACAAATGGGAACTCCTGAAACTAAGAAGCTTCTGTAAGGCAAAGGACTCAGTCACCAAGACAAAAAGGCAGTCCGCAGGATGGGAAAAGATATTCACTAACCCCACACCTGACAGGGGCTGATCTCCAAAATTTACAAAGAAGTCAAGAAGCAAGTCTCCAAAACACCAAAGGATCCAATTAAAAAGTGGGGTACAGAACTACATAGAGAATTTTTAATAGGGGATTCTAAAATGGCTGAGAGACACTTGAGAAAGTGCTCAACATCCTTAGCCATCAGGGACATGCAAATCAAAACAACTTTGAGATACCATCTTACTCCTGTCAGAATGGCTAAAATCAAAAACACTGAAGACAATTTATGCTGGAGAGTATGTGAAGAGAGGGGAACACTCCTCCTCCACTGCTGGTGGGAATGCAAACTCGTACACCCATTTTGGAAATCAGTACGGAGATTCCTCAGGAAAATGGGAACCAGTCTACCACAAGACCCAGCAAATCCACTCTTAGGCATATATCCAAAAGAAGCAAATTCATACAACAAGGAAATCTGCTCTCCTATGTTCATAGCAGCTTAATTTGTAATAGCCAGAACCTGGAAGAAACCTAGATGCCCCTCAACTGAAGAGTGAATAGAGAAAATGTGGTACACTTACACAATTGAGTACTACTCAGCAAAAAAAAAAAAATAAGGAATCTTGAAATTTGCAGGTAAATGGATGGCACTAGAAGAAACCACCCTGAGTGAGGTAACCCAGTCACAAAAAGACAAACATGGTATGTACTCACTTATATATGGATTTTAGACATGGATCAGGATAGTGCCAGTCTGCACTTCCACTGACAGTGAGTGTGGGAAACAGGAAAGAACCTAAGAGAGATATGCATGGTACTCCAGAGAAGAGAAATGAGGTAAGATCTCCTGAAGAGATTGGGAACTCAGTGAGGGGTGGAAGGGTGGGAGCTGGGAAGAAGAGAGGGGGAGAAGAGGAAGACAGAGTAGGTCATGGGGGAACAGGAAGGTTGAGTGGGGGTTAGAATAGGGGGAGAACAGGATGAGAAATACTGTAAAAGTGGGAGTCATAGGTTAGAAGACATATCTGGCACCAGTGAGACCTCTAGTTATCTAAAGGGATCACACCAACTCGCAAGCTAAGCAATATTGGAGAGACCACCTTAAATGCACATTCCTGATAATGAACTTGACGTCTACATTATATGCCATCCTAGGATCTTCATCCAGTGACTGATGGAAGCAGAGGCAAACATCCACAGATACACACTGAACTCAACCCATTGAACCCAGTGACAGAAAGAGAGGAGTGATGAGCAAATTGGCAAAAAATAGGCTGGCAAAACCAACAGAGACAGCTGATCTGAATAAGGGGGGAGCTCTTGGACCCCATACCGAGAACTGGGAGGCCAGCATGGGTCTGATCCAGACCCCCTGAGTGTGAGGGTCAATAAGGAGGCCTGGGCAACCTATGAGGCCCTGGGCAGTAGATCAGTGTTTATCCCTGGCATACAAATGGACTTCATGTGTCCATAACACAAAGAGGGATACTCTCTCAGCCTGGACTCTTAGACGAGTGTCTGGACCCTGCCTTTAGTGAAATGACAGACTCTGGATATCCCCTATGTGGAAGGAAGTGGGGACAGGGTAGGAGGCTGGGGGGGATGTTTGGAAGGGTGTGGGAGGAGGGGAGGGAGAGTGAGCTGGGATTGACATGTGAAGCAAGTTATTTAAAATTAAAGTAATAAAAAATAAAAATAAAGAGTACTACTTATCCTGCATATTACATTTTTGAGTTGCATGTGTTAAATTATTATTGAGCAAAGATCAGTTTGGTTGTGATGTATAAAGTTTAAATGATACATAATGTTCTGGCATGTGAGAGGGAAAGATGCTTCTCTGAACATCTTCTATGTGGAGCATTTATTCCATCAAGGCTTTGTCCTACTAATAATTATTTCCTAAGTCTTCCTCTTCCAAAAGAATCATGCTGATAATTACATTTCATCATTTCACTTTATCTTTTATTTGGGGGAAATTATAATATAATTACATCATTTGCTCCTTCCCTCCATACAAATGTGAACATGTAGCTTTCCTTGGTCTCTTTCACACTCATTGCCTCTTTTTTCATTGTTGTTAAATGTATGTAAGTATACATGTAGATACATAGTTTTAACTATAGTATGCTCAGTCTAAATAATGCTACTCATATGCATGTGTTTCAGGGCTGACCATTTGATATTGGATAATCAATTTGGTGAGATCTTGCATCTATGTTAATCATGGAACTTGGTCTCCAGTGTTTTAATCTTTCTTGTATTATTATCTGCTTTGAAAAGTACTTCATAAAAGTTTGGTAATGGTTCTTTCATTTCTAGTTTGTAGAACAGTTTAATGCAAAGTGTTGACAGTCACTTCATATGTAGAATGTAAAAGTTTTGTGTCTACATAGAGATGAATGAAACTAGACTCATATCTCTCATATGGCACAAAAATATCAATTCAAAATAAATTAAGATCTTAATATAAAATCTAAAAGATGATTGCTAAAGAAATCACTTCAAGACATTTTTATAAACATGAACAATGAACTGTTTTTAAATAGGACTCTAATAACATACAAAAGAACCTCAACAATAAACAAACAAGATTATAAAATATTAAAAAGCTTCTAAAAATTATCGATAAAGTGAAGAGACTACCTAAAGAATGAGAGCATACTTTTGCCAGTGATGCCACAGACTAATACCTATAATATGTATATATTATGCATATATAAAATAAGGGCACATGTACACACACCTACTATAAACCATTCATTCTCAAACCAGAAAATACAAATTCCTAAATTATATTTGAAAAATGCTATAAATACTAAGATATAGCTACAATTACTATATATTCTACCACAAACAAAATTGTCTTTAAAAACTGAGGACTTGTACTACTTAAAACTAAACTGCCTCTGAAGAGATAAAGAAACATTCACTTAAATGAGAAAGGAAAAGAATGGGAGAGAATTTTTACCAATTATACCTCTGACAGAATATGCAAAAAACTCAAAACACAAAGAGACAAAGAAAAAATAACCAACTGAAATAACTGGAAAGAGATTTAAACAAGTTTCATAATAGAAGAAATAGAAATGACTAATAAATACTTCAAAATATGTTCACCAGCCTTAGCAATTAGGAATTGTCAGTCAACATTGAGATTCCATTTCCTCACGCAGAATAGCTAAAACCAATAAAACAACTGAAAACATATACTGATATACTGACAAGGGTGTGCAGAAAGAGGAGGAAATGCAAATTGATATGACTGTAGAAATCAGCATGGAGAATCTTCACAGAAACTAAAAAGCAATCTAGCATATAGGCCAAACAACATCCTACTCCACAGATACCTTACTCAGCAAAGTTCATAGCTACCCTCTTCACAATAACAAGGAAATGGAAACAACCCAAATGTCATTCATCAGAAGAATGGATAAGGAAAATGTGGTATCCACACACAATTGAATAAAATTCATCCATAAAGGAAAATGAAGTCATGAAAGTTGCTGATGAATATTTGGAACTGGAGCAGATAATTTTCAGTGAGGCAGCTCAGACTGAAAAAGACAAACACTCCATTCTAAACTGTGGATCCTAATTCCAAACTCTCAGATGGTAGAATGCAGTATGGAATAACCTTATAAGCAGGAAACAATAAAGCAACGACAGTCAGGGTCGGGTTGCACTTTGGAAAATAACTAAAAAATACAGGAGATATGATGTGTGCAACAAAAATATGTAGGGGCCTCCAATAGGGAAGGATTGAAGAAGATCAAGAAAGACAGAGGAGGTAATGAGGGACATGTAACATCAAGAATGTTTGCTAATAGCCTGAACCTAGAAACAACCTAGATGCCCATTAACTCAAGAATGGATAAAGAAAATGTAGTGCAGTTACAAAATGGAGTATTCCTCAGCAGTAAAACAAACAAACAAAAACAATGACATCTTGAAATTTGCAGGCAAATGGATGCAACTAGAAAAAACATCCTGAGTGGAGTAAACCAGACCCAGAAAGAGAAACAGTATACGTATTCACTCATAAGTGGATATTGGATGTAAAAATAAAAAGGATAACCAGGCTACAATCCACAACCCCAGAAAAACTATGTAAAAAGGGGCCATGAGAGGGACACATATAGAAGGCCCCAGGAGGGGAAAATAGTTATCTCCTGGGTTAACTATGAAGGGGTTTACAACAGAGGGGATAGGGGATGTGAATATTAGGAATCAAGAAGACTGAGTTGGAGAAAGGACAGAGGAGAGCAATGAAAGAGATAACTTCAGAGGGAAGCCATTATGGGCATAGGGAAAAACCTGGTGCTAAAGAAATTCTCAGGACCCCACAATGATTACCCCATCTGAGACTCCTGGCAATAGTGGAGAGGGTGTCTGAATGGGCCTTCCCCTTGAATCAGATTAATGACTGCCCTAATTGTTATCATAGAACCATCCATTCAGTAACTGATGGAAGCAAATTCAGTGACTAACAGCGAAGCACTGGACTGATCTCCCGGAGTTCAGTTGAAGAGAGGAAGGAGGGATTGTATAGGGGGGCCATCAAAAACATGATGGGGAAAACCACAGAAACAGTTGACCTGAGCTAGTAGGAGCTAGTAGAAACTCATGCACTGATAGCTGGGGAACCTGAATGTGACTAAACTAGACCTTCTGAATGTGGGTGACAGTTATATGACTTGATCAATTGGGAGGAGCCTGGCAGTGGCACCAGGACTTATCTCAGGGGCATGAACCGGCATTTGGAGCCCATTACCTATGGTGGGATGCCTTGTTAGCCTTGATACGAGTGGGTGTTTGTTCCTGCCTCACTTTGGTATGCCAGATTTTGTTGACTTCCAAAGGAAGGCCTTACTACATCTGAGGAGTGAATGAGGGTGAGAAGGGGGAGATTTTGATGCAGGAGAAGGTGAAGATGGGGGAACTAGTGTTAGTATACAAAATGAAAAATAATTTTAAAATAAAATCCAGTAAACATGTATATATACAGAAACAAAGACAAAGAACGTTTGATAAGGCCTTAAGGAATTTTATTATTTTATATTTATTTAAGGTTATACATAGGAAGTTAAGCTATTTCGGCTGGTAAAGCTCCCCGCAAGTAGCAAAGACTAACAAAAATACAGATCCTGTGCAGGAAGACCTTTCAATGGTTAGTCGGGATCCACCACTAACTCCATAAACAATATAGATTATTGATATATTCATAGACTGACTTTTCGGGGTTTGAAAATAAAGCCCTATTGCAGAAGACACCACACACTTACAATGCAAGACTTGGATTATAGGAGCTGTACCTGACCTGAAATGTTTCCCCTGAAGTCTAGTTTCCATGGTTACAGAAAATACTGTGCAATCTACCAAGGGAGGAAAGCAATTAAACACCCCTACAAAGCTGTAACAGTAATGAACCAGGACAGCTACTACTGTCATGGCAAGATATGCGTAAAGGTGCAAAAAGTTGCACTCTTATGTTAGTGGCAACTAACAGATGTCTAATTGGACTTAAGATCCACACAACAGAAGAGAAATAATGTCCAGTACTGGAAACCTAGGTAGCTTCTCAAGGGTGATGATTTCATGGGCCTTAGGAAAAAAATCCACTACCAATGCTTTGATAGACCTGTAAAATTTCTTACTAAGTTATAAATCTCATCCTTATAACTACAAGTAAGTAAAATAGCTATTCTTCATCAGAGAGGCCTCTCTTTATAAAAAAAAGAATTGAGACTGTCAAAGAAAACCAAAACCACACACACCACAGATATGAACAGATATGGTGGAACCTAGCCTCAAAGGACACATTTTTATCACAGCTTCATATCTATGGCTCAGATAATATCACAGATTAGGGAACAGAATGACTGTGTGAGCCAGTAAGTCAGAAGGTCAACTGTGCAACTGTCTCTCCTAGAAATAGCTGCATAACAATGGCAATAACAATGGACACATTAACATCAAAGGGAGAAACTTCACAAGATCATAACCCTAGACAAAAAAATATAGACAGATACCTACTGACGGAAGGTAACTATCCTCTCCCAGAGATGAGGCCCCTTTCTTGCTGTATAATAAAGAATAGCCAAACCTTAAAACATATGCACACAACAACCAAGCAGACTATGCAGGTTGTATTTATATATGCTTATATACATGCATACACCTGTGTATTTGTGTGTGTGTGTGTATGTAAATTAATACTTATGTGTGGTGTGTGTGTGTGGTTCTATGTGGGTAACAATAACAAAGAAAAATAAGTGATCAACTTGAGTGGGCATGGGAGTATAGCTGTTAAGAGAGAGTATAGCTGATAAGAGACTTGGGGAAGAAAAGGAAAGGGTAAATGGATGTAATTTATTTCAGTTAAACACATGTGTGCATGCACACACACACACACACACACACACACACACATTGGCAAGTATTTGATGGATGAACAACACAAATTGCCAGCTGGTGAAATGCCCTCAATTGTATAAACCTGTGCAGCACCTATGAAATCCTATGGAGGATTCTTGGACAAGGAAAAGCAGAATTATCTTATGACAAAACTATCCAACTACAAGGTGCATATTCAAGGGACTCTTAGTCTGCCACAAAGTTATTAACATGCAAGTTACTTGTCTGTTTCTTAGTTACCCATAATGTCTGGGAAAGGAGCAAACATTATCACAGGTGAATAAAGAAAGCATGCATGTACACAACAGTAAATTATTCAGCCATAAAGAAAATTATTAAATTTTGAAGAAAAATAGGTAGACCAGAAGTTGATATTTTAAATGAAGGAACCCATATCGCAAATGTCAAATACAATTTCCATCTTAAACATCATAGATTGTAATTTATTTTTTATTTAAATTTTAATATTGTTACTTCATTTGCCTCCTTCTCTTTCCTAACTTCCAGATGCCATGTCATCTTTCTCTAACAACTGTAAAGGACTCCTCAGTCCCTTTAAATTTGTCACCTTTTTTCTTTGACTCTTATTCTCTCTGTCTCTCTGTCTCTGTCTCTCTCTGTCTCTCTCTCTCTCTCTCTCACACACACACACACAAGAGAAAGACAGATAGATAAATATATATGTACATATATACACACATATATATATATATGCGGTAAGTTATTTAAGGTTGCTCACAAAGTGTTAACTTTGAATAACTGATTAGTGGTGAGATATAGGTATAAGAATAAAATTTAGAATTCAGTTAGGAGCTATGCTTGTCTAGTGAAATGATGGTATTAGTTCTTCCTCTAAAATCCATGACTTCACTAACCCTAGTTGCCTAGATAAATGGGGGCATGTGGTTCACAAAACTAAAAAGAGAATTGTTACAGGGATAAAATATGTCACAAGGGACTGTTGAGTAAACAGGAGAAGAAAAAAAGACAAAAATAGAATACATATGACATGAAACAAAACTAGTAAGAGCAGAAAGGAAGAGAAAAACAAAGGACTATGGTAGGGAAGGAAGCAAGGAATATTAAAATAAAATGTATACATGAAATTCCTATGGTGAAGCCATTGAGTTGTATGATGATCTGATAACAGATTAACTAAAATACATAAAAAGAAAGGTAGTAAATGTTGGATGGTTAGATAAACAGTTTAGAAAGAAATATAACAGTCAATGAAATAAAAGTTGCCCACAGCAAATTGCTTGGTATTCCATGCAAGCAATGAGAAGACAGAGAACCAGTTGTAAAACAGAAATGACAAATTCATGTTGGCATTTTAGGAGAGGGATTAAACAACTTGATGGACAGTGGTATAATAGGTAAAACTGATTACATAGAGACTTACTTAGAGTTTCCTGGAGAACTGAGATGTAAAATGGTTAATGAAAGATTTGGAGATGTGTGTGGGTGTGTGTGTGTTCACGTGCACATGTGTGTGCATGTGTGTGTGTATGTGTGTGTGTGTGTGTTTGAATGATGGAGCATAATATACCCATGAAGTAGAACCTAACTGTGTATGGTTGAATATACGTGATATGATAGAGATAGATAGAAGGTTCATTCGTGATGTAAGAAAGTTTATGAATGGTGATGTTACCAGAAATTAACACAATGAGAAAGTATTAGCAGGCCCTAAGTCTTCAATTTACTAAATTTGAGGTCCCTTTTGCATAAGTGAGAATGTCCTAACAGAAGTTGCATGTTGTGAGCTCTATTTTAGGAAATACATGGGGCCCTATGTTCAGGTTGAATAGTGTTAGTATTTCAGTTTCTGTGGTGATATCTTTCTTGCACAAATAAAGCCTATGTGGAGATCAGAGAATGGAGCTTGCCACTAGCTAACCATAGAGGTCTGGAGGTCTGTACAGAGAGTCAGGAAGTGACAATGCTGGGCAGTAACAGTAAGCTGGGACAAACAGGAAACTGCTCTCTTCTCTGTGGAGATATTTAGGAGGTAAAGTGTGCTGTGGCTTGCAAGAGTCAGATATAGAGAAAAATGCTGAGAGATCAGAGAGAAGGAGCAAGCCCCAGAACACCTTACCTCCTAAGCATCTCCATAGAGAGGAGAGTGATTTCCTGTTTGTCCCTTCATACATAATGTTACTTTCCAGCTACATCACCACAAGTTTCTGTTGAATACATAGGGATGGACTGCTATGGCAATTTCAATCTCATTTTGTCAAAATACTAGTTTCTTTTTCTCAGACAGGAAAACTACTGTCTGCATTTCAAATTGTGGCATTTTTTTCAGAACCAATCCTCTATCAGTTATGCTTCAGCATTAGGGAAGAGAATATTATTCCTGTTTAGAGTTTATGGAGAATACTTTGTCTCTTCCCCTGTACCCTGCTTGCTTTGTCAATCAGGTGTCACACTGTAAACCTTCATCAGGATTTTGCATCATAAAACATCATAAGGCAACATTGTATTTGTCACTGTATCCCATGATACTTAGATCTTCCAGAGGAGATGTTAAAGTCATCATGAAAAAGAGAGAAATAACCCAATCCAAGATGTACCAAAATGCTCTCCAAACTGCTCATATGCATTACCCTTTGGCTTTAATTAATTTCTTTTCAGATCCTAAGATGTACTCATCATTAGTTGTCAGAATAATCTGCAGATGAAATACATTCTTAATAAAGGACAATTACTTTCTTATCCAAATTTAAATCTGACTTTTTCTTAAGAATTATGAAAATGAAGTAACTTAACTGTGCATAGGACCAACAAAAGCTAAACTTGACTTTCAGACCATGCTACCTATAGAGTGAGCTTAGAAGCATATTCAACTGTTGTTTTGTAAAGGTATTACACATTTCCAAACACCTCTAGGAATGTTAAAAATAAGTATTGCTATACTCAAGGCTCTTTTCCACCTTTCACTTCAAAATACTACCCATCATTGCTCTCCTATTAAAAGCACCATAAGAATATTTAGTTCCCTGTTTGGCCCTAGCCCCCCACAGGGTCTCTGAGTTGTTTGTCAGCTGAAAACCACAGGTGCATACTGTTTTCTAGTCCTGGCTTACTGTCCCTGCATTGCCCCACTGACATCAACATCTATCAAGAGGAAAACATGCTCTCTTCCACCTGGGGTTTTTCTACTATGTTGTAAGACTATATGTAAGACTGCTCCATCCTACAAGAGAGAGACCTCTTAGCACTTTCAAGATAAAGACACTTCGTAGTACAAACAGCTGGACATCTGGTCTTTCTTTTCCTGATACCTCAGAGTTGCTTGTGGCACAGGCGCTGCAGTTCCCCATATTTATAACCAGTCTTCACATCAAATATCATGTGGGAAACAGCAAATTACTTCATGTTCATTTGAGAAAATTATACTCAATTTGTCTTCCTTATCACTTAACTTTATATTGTTTAAACAATATTTAATAGTTTTTAAGCTACCATTTCTCTACGCCCAAAATTGTTTTCTAAAATTTTAGACCAAACTTTAACAGATATTTCTAGCAACAGCCTTCTAATAAATCCTTCATATTTTCTCAGTGGATGCAAATTATTCATTTTCTTAAATTCATGTAATCATACTGTGCTAATGTTGTTGCTGATGATTTAATGATGCCAGCCACATTCCTAGAGACAACAATATTAAACTTCAATTCCTATAAAGAAGCAGTCTAACTTTCAATAACATATTCATGACAGGGCATATGGCTGTAATTTTCTGACTGCTTGCTCCAGATTACCAAGAAAAACAGCTGAATATAACAAGGATGGAATGACATAAATGTGTGGCTTTGTGTTTATAGCACCCACCATAGTGGTATCCTATTTCTAGAAGCTAATCTCTCACTTGTAAAGAATCAAATATTATCCACTATTGTTGGAGCTCAAGGGCTTTCACTGCTAGATTCAGCATATTTCAAAGAGACATGTGTCCCTGTAAAATAAACAGCATGCTTGATGAGGGTATAGGTAACCAATTATTGTGAAAGATACTTACAAGAGAAACTGGCAACCCAGGTGAGTCAGCAACTTTCTAAGACTGGACCTGAAGCCCAAAAGATAGTGTGTGTCTCTCCTGCACAGCCTTTTATTTCCACAACCATATGTTCCTCTAGCCATGCTCAAAGTATGCATAGTCAGTGGCACACATATCTAAAATCTCTCCCTAAAATTCCCCTTTTAGTCTAAAGAAAATATTTAAAATTAAAGCAAAACTAAATTGTGTCACTATACAAAATATCTCAAACATATGTAAAGCATATATACATAGAAGATGATAAGGATATTCATGCATAGAAAGAAGACTTTACACAGTATGACAAGTTGTAATAAACAAATAATAAATTACAAGAAGATGTACTAATCTACCTATATCCCATCCTGAGCATATCTATCCCATCTAAACCTAAACTTATCTGAAAGAGATATCAAAATCTGAACACCTCCTTCCAATCCAAACCCTAAACAATTGAGAACTAAGTCTAAATAGGTGTAAATTATCATGTCATATCAACTGTAGGGATAAGGGGGCATAGTAGTCTCAGAACTACTTCTGCTGAAATGGGATGACAACAACCTCATGGGATTCTATAGGGAAAAAATGTTAGTGTAGTGGAAATCTCAAGTGAACTGGCTACATTGTTTGTATCCAGTCTCAGTTTGGCAAGTGATGTTTGATTGAAGTTCTTGACTGAAGTTCTTATGTTGACTAAAGTTTTTGTCAGAAACTCTGACCAGATTGTAGAAGGTACACCATGTCAGTTCATTGATCCAGAGTTGTGTAGAATGATGTATTTCCAAACCAGCTTCAGGGTAGTACTTGGCAGTTCAGATACATCAAGTCAGATCAGGTGGAGTCAATGATGTGGGGCCGCATTTTCTTTCTGAAGTTTTTGAAGATTGCTGTTAAGAAATCACTTGTTTTCTGTGGAAAACTCAAATGTTAATGTTAACAGAGAAACTCTCAACTTTTATATGTATGCATACCATGAAACACAACAATAAGGAAGATGGTAAATCTCAGAGAAATTAGACTTTCAGAGAAGGAACTGATTATAAACAGATGACAGTCCCTAGATTTTTTTCTTCTGTCTTACATCAATTGGCTCCTTGATATAATACAGAAATTCTGAATTTTATTTTGACATGCTTCGATTTAGAAGAGGAGAGCCAAATGCAACTCCAAAGCCAACATTGGTTTAAGTGAATTGGGACCAAAAGAGCATTAGAAACTAAAGAGAAATATATATTAGAAGGATGAAATTAAGAGAATTAGACATTCCTACTAAACCTAAAATTCTTCTTTGTTTCATGGTTCTTTGGGAAGCTATCTTCTTTTCTTCAGGTATACATACATTCAGTATTTTCTTACTGTTTGGAGATTGGTTTTCCTGTGAAGACAAAAACAAAACCTTCCCTTTCCTTTTGTGAGGTCTCCATATAACTCATGGAATATGACTTTGTGGATGAGCAGTCATCGTTACTCCTCCAGATGTTTCTCCTGTTTGGATCATATCTTGATCAGTTTTAATGGAATTCAGAGCTTTCCTTCTGCAGAAACAAAGGCATAACCCCTTCCCCAACAAAACACATATCTTTTTTTCCAAACTGAGGTCATAACATCCTTGAAATATACCAGTTGATTTAGTTCAGAAGTTTGTTCTGTAGTCCAGTGTCTTTCTGCAGCTGTTTGTCCATTCTCATTAGCATTAAGAAAGTTTAAGGTACAATAATTTCTGCTGGGTCATTTCCAGTCAGTTGAAAAAGTCTTAACTTACTTTTTAATATCAAATCAGAGATTTATTTACATATGTCTTCAGGTTTTTTTTCTGTTTATCTGGTAGAAATACCCATTGTAGTACATGTTTTCCCTCTGCATTAAAATTACTGAGGGGTATTTTCTAGATGGTAAAATAACCAGAATGCAGTAGAGTTTTGGATCCACATGGTCCACATTTGCTTCTAATACACATTTTTGAACCCAACATAGTTCTTTTTCAGCCCCAGCTCATAATATTCATGGACTATTAAAGTCTTTGTCTCCTTTTAGGGTCATTTTCAAGTGTTTAAAATCATGCCCTTCTACTCCAATAATTGTCTATAATTGAGAAATTTCTCCTAGGAGTTTTTGAAGATCATTGTCTGGTAACAATCTCCTCTGATTTGTACTTTTTACAGTCCAATTTCTTATAAATCTATTTTAAAACCTAAATAATTAATTAAATCTCCTCTTTGTATTTTTTCAGGGGTAATCTGTAATCCCCAGCAATGTAAAATTTCCTTTATTGCCTCAAACATCTTTCTTAATGTTCCTTTTTTCAAATCAGCCAGAGGTATATCATCCATATAATCGTTAATTATGGATTGTGGAAATGGTTTGCAAATTGTTTCCAAAGTTTTTTGCACAAAATACTGGCACAAAGTAGGACTATTTAACATTTCCTGTGGCAAAACCTTCCTTTGAAATCTTCTGACTAGTTGAGAATTACTATAGGTAGGCATTGTGAAAGCAAATTTTTCCCTATACTTTTCTTGTAATGGTATAGTGAAAAAGCAGTCATTTAAATAAATTGCTATAATTGGCCATCCTTTAGGTGTCACAGAAGATAATGGCATCCTAAACTATAGAAATCCCATAGGCTGTATAACTTTATTGATTGTTCTCAGATCAGTGAGCATTCTCCATTTACCAGACTTCTTTTAAATCACAAATGTAGGAGAATTCCATGGACTTGTGGATTCTCCTATATGTTCAGCATTTAGCTGTTCCTGAATGAGCTTTTCTAAAGCCTCTGGCATCTCAGAAGTCATAGGCCATTGCCCTACCCAGATATGTTCATTTGTTAGCCATTTTAAGGGTAGTGCATTTGGTTTCTGTGTAGGTGTGGCAAAAGCATCCTGTTCTGTACAGCCTGTATATTTGATATCTGTTTTCTGTAGTGCCTTACAATATTCTTTCTACCACTAAGAGCTTGTTTATGATTCACATCTGATACAGGAGGAATGTTAATCTGGGTATTCTATTGTGGTAATAAATCACAACCCCAGAGATTGACAGTGATGTTTGAAACATATGATCTCAGTCTTCCTCTTTGTCCTTCTGGCCCTATACAGTCAACCCATCAAGTTCTTTGGTTTATTTGAGATAGGGTTCCAATCTCTAAGAATTAAACTTTTGCTTCTTCTAGGGCCATCTGGAAGGCCAAGATATTTGAGTTATAATGGTGACGTCTTCTCCAGTGTCTAAAATTTTGATAATCACCTTATTATTCATTTTAACTGGTAACTTGGGTCTGTGATCCTGTATAGAATTTTGCCAAAATATATGTTTTTCATTTATTCCAGTTATGATTGGTTCATTCTCAGTAGCTAAATTAGTATCCACAGCCATATTATTTACAATAGTCAGTGGATCTTCTAATTGTCCTGAGGGAGACTGTCCTCCAACATGACTGAGAATGACTGGACCACTTTTGACATAGGAGCCTTTAAGAGGCCCCTTGAGGAGTTTCCCGTAGGTAAAGTGCTACCTTGTTTGTCTGTGATCAACCTACATTCATTGGCCCAGTGTCACCCTTTGCCACATCTCCAACATAATCCAATAGCCTGATGCCTTCTATTTGAATCACTCTTAGGAAGAGCATTTTTTCTAGGAATGTCTACAATTCCTTCCTATATCTTCTATTCTTCCTCAGTTAACTTATTTAGCATTTTGATGTCTTTTGAAACCTCTGGAGGTGACCTCTTCTACCCAAGCTTCTATATCATCATTGTTAAGGCATTTGACATCTTGGAGCCTCTTCAAACCTTTAGAAATTGCTTCTCCTACACAAGCTTCTGTATCTTGATCTTTATATTCAAGATTATCTGAATATAGAACCCATTCCTCCAAAGGTGTTGATGTTATTTTTAATAACGAAAACATCTGTTTATGTTGTGGATTTGCATTCTCATAAGCTAAAGATCTGTAAGTATTCGATTAGAATTGGAATCTGTTACTGTAATTCTACTGCTCTGGACAACCTTTCAAAAAATTCAGTGAACCTTTCTCTTGGACACTGTAACATTTTGGTATAGGGTTGTATTTTCTCTCCTGATTCATGAACCTTATCTAAATCATTCAGAGCAGCTGTATGGCATAATGACAATATGTGTTCATCATATGGAGCCTAAGTCTGTGGATCAGCATAATCTTATCTTGGGGTGTTAAATAGCCTTTCTTTAATCCTTGAAGCTCTAAGGTTTGCCTCTTTCTTCCACAAAGCTCTCCATTGTATTTGAAATGAATTTTCAAGCACCAGTGTGGCCAATTGGCTCCAATCTCGAGGGGTTACTCTATTTGCCATTGCCCATGAGTTCTGGAGCCCCTGACATAGGGAGAATGAAGACCATATGAAACGATGGCTTCTTTGACTTGTTTTAGGTCCTTCATTTGTATCAGTTCTCAGTGATAAGCAACAGAGCCATTTGGGTGTTTCTTTGTTGCTGATTTTTGGTGTTAGTTACTGGGAAGGTCTTCCTGGTGTCTGAGAAATGTAGATAAACCTCTGTCATGACCTGTTGCTTTTATGTCTGATTCTGAGGTATCAGATTGGAGGTCTGCAATCTATTTATCATTGTTTCTCTGAGCTCTTGAAGTTCTTGGGTCAAATAAATTTCCAAGGACTTTATGGAATCATTCATTTTTTTGTATTCATCATTTATACATGATTATAAACATTTAACATTATCATTCTTAGAAAGTATCTGAATAGCATGTAAGCTGCCTTCCAGAAACAGTGTTCTATCTGCTAGTTTGCCATTACTCTCAGACATGGAACAAATCCTTTCTGTTAGTATTTCAATCTTATGTTCTAGCTGTTGTATTTTCTTAGTGAAATCATCAGACATGGAACAGTTTTGTCATTTAAGTATTTGAATATTATGTTCCACTTTTTCTATTCTGTCTGTTGAATGAATAGATATGGAACAAATTTTTCCTGGAAGAAATTCAATTTTATGTTCTGTATTTTTCAACCTTTTCGCCAGATCTTCATTATCATTTTTGAATATTTTTAATTAAACCTTCCTTACCATTCTGTAAGGAATTTTATATTGTTTGAATTCTTTGTACTAGGTTTTCATAACCATCCTGTGATGAAAATATGATTTGTATAAGTTTGTAAATTTTTGCTCTATTCTGGAACCATTTCGTTAATGAAAATGGATGGTTTACCAAACTGGTAAGCATTACAGCAGATATAAAGTATATTCCAGGTTATCAGTTAAAAGGAAGGGAAAAGAGCCTCACGTAGATTGAAGCTTTCCGTGACTAGACCAGAAGCCCAAAAGAGAGTATGCATCTCTCCTACACAACCTTTTATTTCTACATCTGTGTGCACCTCTAGCCATGCCAAAAATGGGCGTGGTCAACAGCACCGATATCTAAAATCTCTCCCTATAGAAGACATGCCAGCAAGACAAGAAGCTTCTGGTCCCTCTAGCATAGTTCCCTATTTTCACAACTTGTAAGGAGGTCAGTACTGCTGTCAAATGAAACCTGAGTTTTCACGCAGCTACAGGTTATGGGTAGATATTATAATATGAAAAGTTTTGGGAGTTGTCTTCCTGTGTGTCAACTTTGCGAGTGTGCTGAATCAATTAAAAAATGATCTGAAAATTTCCTGTCCCTTTCTGAGGACTTTAAGATTCAGTCTTTTTTCTCTCCTGTTATTCTTAGTTTCTTTCTTTCCTTTCTTCCTTCCTTTATTCATTCCTTCTTTTATTTCCCTTTTACAATCTTTCTTTGTTTCCTTCTCTCCATTTCTTTATTCCTTCCTTCCTTTCTTCCTTTCTTTCTTTCTTTCTTTCTTTCTTTCTTCTCTCATATAATACTTCCTAACCACAATTTCCATCTCTCCATTCCCACCTCCTTACCTGGTCATTTCCCAGATTCTTTCCTGCTTAGTTTCCCTTGAGAAAAGAGAAAACCTTCTGGGGACATCAACTGAACACAGAATAACAAGATACAATAAGACTGGGCACAATACCTCATGTCAAGTCTGGACAAGGCAACCTAATAGGAGGAAAAGGGTCCCAAGAGAAGAGAAACGAGTCAGAAATACCCAACTCACACTGTTAGGAATCCAACAAAGTCAACAAGCTAACAACCATAACATATATGTGGAGAACCTAGCACAAAGCCAACTAAGCTCTGTGATAGCCTCTTCCATTTCTGCTAGTTCCTTTAAACCAGGCTTAGTTAACTCTATGCACCATGTTCTCTTTGTATATTAAATCACTCTGGCTTCTAGAACTCTTTTCTCTCTTTCACAGGGGTCTCCAAGCTTTAAGTGGAGGAACCCAAAGAGGATATCCAATTTGGCTACTTGCTCAGCCTAATGTATTGATGGGCGATGTCCTTCTTTATGCTGTGAATATATGTTTCTCTGATTGGTTGATGAATAAAAGAGTTTCACCCAATGGAAAGGCAGGATATATAGGCAGGGCTATCATACTAGGAGAATTCTGGGAAGAGGAACACAGAGTGAGTTTCTGAGGAGTTATTATATATAGGAAGACAGGATGCTTGGGCATTCTCTTGTAACCCAAGACCACATGGAAATTTGTAGATAAATAGGAATGTGTTAATAATTAAGAGAGAGCTAGACAATAAGAACCCTGAGCTATAGGCCAAATGGTTTATAATTTACATAAGCTTTTGTGTGTTTATTTGGTATTAAATCACGGTACTGGGGGGAACACAACCCTCTATCTACAGTGTTTGGCAGTGGATCTCTGAATCAGCTCTCTTTAGCTGTTGAGGAAGTATCTTTGATGAATATTGGGCTAGAACTGATCTGTGAGTATAGCAGACTATCACTAGAAATCATTTTATTCTTTTTACTATTTCCTATCCTTGATCCATGGGCTACCCAGCCTCCAGATCCTGGTCATCCAAGACAGTGGCAGACATGGGTTCCCTCTCTTAGTATAGACCATAAGTAAGACAAGTCATTTCTGTGCTACCATTGTGGCAGCACTTCTGGCAGAGAGGACAGAATGTAAGGAGAAGACTTTGTGCTTGAGTTAGTTTCCCAGTCCCACCACTGCAAGTTTTGTCTGATTAGAGAAGATGATAGGTCCAGGTTCCATAGATTCCATTACAAGTCCTGGATAGGGTCATTCTCCTAGATTCCATGGAGTTTCCACCTAACAAGGTTACTACCTTGCCACCCAAGAATCTCCAATTCCAATCATGCCTTTCCTTAATCACTCTATGTTTCCCCCCACCCAAATGATCTCTCCTGTTCACATCCCCACCCACACCCAGTTCAACCACAAAATATCTTCTATTTCTCATTCCCAGGGAGAGCTCTGTTTCCCCTTAGAGCATTGCTTGTTGCTCTCTCTTGGTTTGTGTACTGTATTATGATTATCATTTACTTAACAGCTACTATCTACATATATATATATATATATATATATATATATATATATATATATATAATTTCTTGTTCTGGGATACCTTACTCGTGGTGATTTTTTTCTAATTCCATATGCTTGACTGAAAATTTTATGATGTCATTTTTTAACAGCTCAGAATTACTCCATTGTGTAAGTGGACTACATTTTCTTTGTCTATTCTTTGATTGAGGGATAAGTAGGCTACCTTCAGTTTCTGGCTATTCTTACCGAAGCCACTGTTCACATAGTTGTGCAAATGTCTTTATGGAAGAAAGAATAGCCTTAGTATACGTCTATAGGTGAGATAACTGGTCTTGATTCCCATTTTTCTGATAAATCATCATGTTGATTTCCATAATGATTATATATTTGCAGTCTCACCAGCAAAGGAAGAGTATTTCCCTTGCATCACATCCTCTCCAGTATGAGCAGTCACTTGTGTTATTGATCTTAGCCTTTCTGACAGATGTAAAATAGAATCTTAAACTAGTTTTGATTAGCATTTCCCTAATGGTTAAGAATGATAAAGATTTATTCATTTATTTAGACATTTGAAAGTTCTCTATTGAGAATTTTCTGTTTAGATTTGTGCCCAATTTTTAAGTGGATTAGTTGGTTTGTTGATAATTTATTGAGTTCCTTATATGTTTTGCATGCTATCCCTCTATTGGATGTGGAATTGATGAAAACATTTTTTATTTGGCAAGCTGCCATTTTGGCCTATTGATGGAATCCTTCACAATACAAAAGCTTTTGTGTTTGATGAAGTCCCATTTATTAGTTGTCAATCTTAGTACCTGTACTGTTGGTATTCTCTTCAGGAGGGTATATCCTGTGCCAATTCTTTCAAGACTATTTTGTTTTTTGGCCAGATACAGCTTATCTTGGTTTTGCTTTGTTTTGTTTTTGAGACAGGGTTTCTCTGTATTGTTTTGGAGGCTGTCATGGAATTTGCTTTGTAGACCAGGCTGGCCTCAAACTCATAGAGATCTGCCTGCCTCTGCCTCCCGAGTGCTGGGATTAAAGATGTGCACCAACAATGCCCAGCAGCATATCTGGTTTTATGTTGAGGTCTTTGATCCACTTGACTTGAATTTTCTGTAGTATGATAAATATGAGTCTATTCGCATTCTTCTACATGCAGACATCTGTTTAGATGAACAGCATTTGTTGGAGTAACTTTCTTTTTTTCCAATATATCTTTCTGACTTCTTTATCAAGAATCAGGTATCCATAAGTGTATGGATTTATGGGTCTTCACTTCTATTTTTAATGTCAATCTATCTGTTTTTAGGCTAATACCATGCAGTTTTCATTACAATAGCTTTGTAGTACATCTTGAAAGAAGAATGGAGATAACTCTGGCAGTTCTTTTATTGTTCAGGATTGTTTTAGATATCCTGGGAACTATTAAATTGAGTATTGTTCTTTCAAGATCTTTAAAGAATTGTGTTGTAATTTTGATGGGAATTTATCAACTTTGAAATAAGATTTAATAACATTTGATGTATTATAGTAAGATTTTTTTATCAAAAATAGAACAACCATGCTCAGGGACAGCCTGAAAGAAAACTTTAAGCAGAATACATTCCCAGGATGGTAGAATTAGCAGCAAACACTGACAATGGTATTTTGAGAAAGTAGGAAAGTGGCATTTTATGGTTTCTTGTAGTTACTGGCTAGCAGTAATCATCACCACCATCAAGCAATGTCTGGATTGCATAGTTATAGGTGAGAATTATACAATGATCTACACACACCATTTAGTCACTCCATAAAAGTATTTCAGAACACATAGTCTTACTGATTTACTACTAATATATTTCATAGTTGAGTGTTTTTCATATTCAGGCTTCTCTTTTATAACATAAAGACCTTAAGGAGCATATATTTTTACTAGAAAATAAACATTTGCAAAGTAAAATATACCACATACTATTTCAAAGGTAAGATGCCAAGTTAAATAAGTTACAGAAAAAAATCCATCTCTATGACAAAGGTTTTATGCTTTATTTGACATCAAATATTATTCTTGAGTTGTTGCTATGCAAATGTTTTTTCCTCTTGTTTTATCTTCTCTCTTTCCCAAGATCATTCTACAGTTTATCATGCTAACTTCCAATTTTACTGTCAGAGGGGAACACAGCCAGAATAATTATGTTTCCTAGATGACTGAATATAAAATAGAATAGTTTCCAGATTAAGTGAATGCATTATAATGAATACTGTATGATAAAATGCACACCAAATCCACATGCCAGAGAAGTTTAAACTAGCAAAGAATCCAAAGATTGGAAGAGAAAGTCCAAGCACTGTTTTTACTGTGGTAGTGTAAGGAAAATTGTAGATCTCGGTGTTACACAGGGTACTTTACCATTGTATCAGTTGTTCAACCAATAGAGACAATTATTTGCATAAGAACATTCAGTGAGTTGTCAGAGTTAACATTATTTCTGTAAGGAATGGAAAATATCTGTTTAAAAATGAGCTTTACTCAGTTAAAAACTGAGTTTTATGAAAGGACAAAGTACCAACTGAACTAATGGACTTAAGGAAAACACTATGCAGAGATTTTGTTTCATCTCTTTGTAGAACCTCTTTGATTACCCTTACTGAATTATAGAAAACTGGATCTTCCCGAATTGGAGAGAAGAAAGAAGAATATATGCAGTGAGAACAGGATATGCTTCATTCTTTGAGCTGTTCTAACTGAATGACAATTCAGACATCTACCATATTTCTACCTCTGTAATATCTCTTTATATTCCTGATCAAGAAACTTGTAATAATAACAGCATACATTTACAGAAGACTTTCAAACATCTTCTGGAATTCATCTGAAGTTCAAATGTCACCTACTATGATCTAGAAGGCTGGTACCCATCAATACTCAACAAAAGTAAAGTCAAATGTGTATTGCCTGTTCAAAAATTCTTTCTCAAACTATATTTATGTGATAACTCATCATTTCTCTTGGATCATTTGTAAGAATTTTATGTATTCATGTCCATGGATGTGTGGTAGTCCATTCTTATATGACTCACATTCAAGTTTTCTGCTGCAGACCCATTGTTGCAGGCACATCTGGATAAAAACAAAGATAATGCTGTAGGCAGAGATGTGCCTGGAATAAATGGGCTGAGGACATACTAAAGCTGCAGTTTCAATCGACATTTACACATAATAAAATTTCTTAGATACTCAAATCTCAATATGGTAATCTGTAAATAAATTTAACATAAAGTGATAAATTCTCCAACTTATTACATTTTTTACAAGATCCCAGCTCATGGAACAGTACAGCACACTGATTTAGAGTGGGTTTTCTTTGTGTGTGTGTGTGTGTGTCACTTCTATTTTATTGCTATTATTAATAACAATAAATATAAATAACAACAGACTCCAACTACTAGTCTCCAAAGCAGCAGCCTGTAAACATATATTCTATATTTTAATAGTTACTCATTTTTATTATTTTAACTTTTTATTTTAATTTTTTATTTAATTTAAATTAGAAACAAGTTTGCTTCACCTGTCAATCCCAGCTTCCTCTCCCTCCCTTCCTCTCCCACCCTCCTTCAACCCTCACCCAAGCCCTCTAATCCCTACTCCACTGTCCAAGGATGGTGAGGCCCTTCATTGGGAAATCTCAAAAGTATGTCATATGACCTGGGGCAGGGCCTAGGCCCGCCCCTCCAATCCCCCCCCCACATATCCAGGCAAAGACAGCATCCCTCCACATGGAATGAGCTCCCAACGTCCATCTGGATGACAGGGCTAAATGCTGATATATTGCCTGAGGCCTCAAGGGATGCTGAGGTCTCCTGACTGACAGCCACAATCAGAGGGTCTGGGTCAATCTATGAACATTGTTAAACAGATGTCCTTTTTGTATGAATGTGCATCTCTTGGGTATATGCCTAAGAGTTGAATTGCTGGATCTTGTGGTAGACTGAGTCCCATTTTTCTGAGGAATCTCCGTACTGATTTCCAAAGTTTCTGTACAAGTTGGTAGAAGTGGACAAGTGTTCTCCTTTATCAACATCTTCTCCAGAATAAATTGTCATTGGTGTTTTTGATTTTAACTATTCTGACAGGAGTAAGATGGTATCTCAGAGTTGTTTTGATTTGCATTTCCCTGATGGCTAAGGATTTTGAGCACTTTCTCAAGTGTCTCTCAGCCATTTTATATTCCTCTATTGTGAATTCTCTATTTAGATCTATGCCCCACTTTTTAGTTGGGTTACTTAGTATTTTGGAGCCTTGTTTCTTGAGTTCTTTGTAAATTTTGGAGATCAGCCTTCTGTCAGATGTGGGGTTAATGAATATTTTTACCCATTATGTAGACTGTGCTTTTGTCTTGTTGACTGTGTCCTTTGCCTTACAGAAGCTTCTCAGTTTCAGGAGGTCCCATCTATTAATTGTTGACCTCACTGTCTATGCTACTGGTGTTATGTTCAGGAGGTAGTCTCTTGTATCAATTCGTTCAAGGGTCCCACCATCTTTCTCTTCTAAGAGTTTCAGTGTGGCTGGATTTCTGTTGTGGTCTTTGATCAATTTGGATTTAAGTTTTGTGCATGGCGATAGTCATGGATCTATCCGCAGTCTTCTACATGCCAGCTTGCAATTATGCCAGCTCCATTGTTGAAGATGCTGTCTTTTTTCCAATGTATAATTTTAGCTTTTTTTGTCAAAAATAAAATGCTCCTAGGTGTGTGGGTTACATTTTTTCCACTACCTTTTAAGCGTAGTGTGTTACTTACCATCCCTCTTGCTTTCCTAGCAAATGATTTTTTCTTTTAAATAAGTGTATACTCATTTTCTTCTGAAATTTAAGATAAATTTCAAAATCCTGATATTTTATTAAGTAATTTGCATGGAAGAAAGAGGAATAAGATTTTTAAATGTCTTTTCTACCATGGATTAAACTGATCCTTGCCTCATTTCTTTGACTCAATCTAATTGAAATTTAAAAGTTTTTTCTTAAAGATTCTTGCCTCAGTTCAAAGGTTTATGAATTTATTTACCTCTTTTTAATGTGTGTTTTGTTCTACAGAAAAGATGAACAATTATATAAGTTACTTTTCTCATTTCTGTGACATAATACCTTGTAAATGTGACTTTAGGAGGGGAAGGTTTATTTTCAGTCAGTTTGATTATCTAGTAAATCCTAGTGGGTGGTTCATGCAGTAGGAGTTCCAGGGAGCTGCTCAGGATACATTCACAGGCAAGAAGCAGAAAATTATGAATGTTGGTGTTCAGCTTTTTTTTGTCTCTTTATTTAGTCTACAATACAGCCTGTGGTATGACAGCAGATTAAGGAAGTCATGAAAGCCCAAATAAAAGTATGATAGATATTTATTTGGGGAGTACTCAAACAATGAAAGTAAATAGCCACTACCTCAATCTTTTGGCCCTGTAGGTGCAGGATGCTGTGAAGAGAGTGGCAGAGAGAGCCAGACTCTGCCTTATAAGAGATCATGTCTGCATTTCACAGCCATACCTTAAAGCTGTTACCTCGAATCTATTGGCCCAAAAAGTTTCACAACTTTTCCTTTTTATTTGTCTAAATAAGAGGGTTTTAAACTTGATTTAAAAACTATTTACAATGATAACAGATGTATACAAATTTAGACCTAAAACCAGCAATAGCAACATAAAGCAAGAAACATATACTAAATGTCCAGGTCAAGGGTAAATGCATACTATAGAGATCACTCTAATAATTGTCCTATCCTGGAAGTCTAAGTCTTGTACCTGAATTTTTTTAGCTAAGATATGAGAGGATAGTAGCTTAGACTATCTAGTATTCAACCCCATCAAAGACCTGGTAAGGAAAATAATATTGCCTCAGTAACCAGGAAGTGCAAACAGGCAACTTCCCAAATATGTAAAAAAATGACAGAAACAGCTGGCTTCCTCGACAGTCATTCAAGGTATTATGGTAACATCAGCATAGCCAACTTTGAATAATACCTAGAATATGTGACAGACCATTAGCAAAAGCATGGAAAGTTTGTAAGACTGTCCTACCCTGTCTTGGCAAGGTTCAGCAGTCTGTCTTCGCTCATACCTTGTTTGCCCAGTTAAGATAGCATGCCAATTGTAAGAAGTCAGGGCAAGGAAAGTTCTTTGCCCAATATCTCTGTTTTGCCAAGAAGCAAACAAACTCCAAATGGAGTGTCTCAGGTGTCCATCAAATTCTTGGGAAATTCTCGGTGCCACCAGGAGTAATTGTGTCTCATGTCAATGAAGTTCTAAATTATTAAAACATTTAAATGCCATATTTTGTAGGTCTTTGCAGTGTTTGAAGATCAAATATCTATGCTAGAGAACCTGGATATCATGACTAGGTATGAGAAGGTTGGATGACTATAACCAGTAATTCTACAAAAACATACACTGAGCACTAACTGTAGCTTCATACATATAAAACAAACAATCTTTCACACACATGCAGCATGAGGACAATGACCTGAAAATTGTAACTATATACATATATATGTAAATATATTGATCAGAGGTTAAACTCTACAGTACAAAATAACAAAAAATCTTTAAATTGCATTAATATGTAAAATATTTTAGCATATGTAGGAGCATACATACATGCAATATTATAAAAATAGGTTCACCTTTGTGTGAAAAAACATTGTAAAGAGAAAGAGGAACCTACACAACATGACAAATATAATTTCAAGTTTCTAACAATAATCAAATTATCTAAACAGAAATACAAATTTAATTATATGTATCAGTATACAAGAATCTATAACAATGTAAATTTTCTATAGCTAATAGTTACTAAAATATGGTGTTGCCCACATTCAGAATAGGCTTTCCCTCTTCAATAAAATCAGTTTCCAAACATCTTCATATGTACACTCAATATTATGTTTTCATTATGATTCTTATGAGTGTGATTTCTACAACAATTACTAGACTCAAGTTTATAAAGAGTTATTGTTTGCAAAGATATTCAGAAACATGATGTCCTCGGGCACTGTTGGCACACGCCTTTAATCTCAGCACTTGGGAGGCAGAGGCAAGCAGATTTCTGTGAGTTTGAGGCCAGCCTGGTCTACAGGGTTAGTTCCAGTACAGCCTCCAAAACAACACAGAGAAATCGTGTCTTGATAAACCAATAAAAGAAAATTGATTTCATTCATACTTCCAGACACTAAAGGTAGAGAGAGACAAACTTATGGAAAAGAGTGGTATTTTTTTCATATCATCAATAGTTTCTCTTAACATACAAAAATAAAATCTATACCTGATTTTAATTTGCCACCTAGAAATGTTTTAATGTTTGTTCAGGAGCTGTGGTTGTTATGATCTTGAAATCTTCACGGAAACTTTCATCCCACCATTTATGTGCATTTCTTAAATTCAGAGGATTCAGCCAAAAATGGTAGAACTGTCTCCATACAGGAATTTACACACACACACACACACACACACACACACATTATATATATATACATGTCTGTATGTATATGTATATGTATATGTATATACATGTGTTTGCATTTATGAAAGTCAGAAGTCTCACACAGATGACACATTCAAAGTCAAGGTGTATGTGAGCTCCTGGAATATACCCTTCTTTACTTCCTGTTGCTATGCACTGCCAGCCACTTTCCTCTTTATTCTATCTTGACTATAAAACTCACAGATTTAAATTTATTCTTGACACCTCTTGGGCATATCCCTTTTCTTGTCAGCTCAGCTAGAATGTGTCTGTTGTCCAAGGATCATGTGATCAGATAAGTCAGCTTGGAAAAATCGAGAAAAGTCTGAGCTTTAGGATCTCTGAAGCTACTTCACACCCAGTTTCTTTTGTCATGTAAAATAAAATGTTGGACAGGTACTAGTGGTCAATTTGCTAATATATTTGGGAAATAATATGTTGTCTCTCACGCATGTTCAAAATAACACAGTTCCTTATAAAATTTGAAAATGTTACATGGGCATATGTAACAAAATGCAGTCAAGGTAGCTCTAAAGTTATTTTTTTCTTTTTTGTGCCTTGGATAAATTTGGAATTTGACAAATATTTACATCTAGTACATGAATGAAAAGAAACATGATCTCCTACAATATTTAAAAAATGCATTCCTTTTGTGATCAATTTGAGGTTACAATAAGGAAACAAGTCATCTAATTCAATTAAAAATATTACCTCTTAAATTATTTTCACTTTTCAAAACATTAATGACCATAAGCACAAATCCTCTATTTGGTTTTATAATTGGAGCAAAACAAATATAAATAACCTATAGTGCTTGAAAGGATTTTTCACTCTTAATTGAAAACAAACAGGACCTAAGCTAAATTAAATGAGTGCTTAATCTTTCATCCCAACACAAAGGTTATTATTTGGTGTAAGTGTGTACACAGAGACAAAAGAAATGAGTAATTGATTACTTTAATTTTGTGAAAGTCTAAGCTTAACAAGTTGAAATACCAACAAAAAATACACAGTTGCATTTTAAGGAGCTTAGAGTGTTTGGTTAAACTTCTTAGTATTTGCCTAGTAAAGAATGTACAATCTGCTTCTGAAGGGATCACAGGGATCATTACTTGACATTTCCTAAGAACAGAATGAGAGTTCCTTCTGAAACATGCAAAAGAATGAAGAAGTTTTAGCAAATCCTCATGAGAGACTTTGAGTCTGCATTGTAATTCTTTTAAGAACTCCTTTTGTTTGTGCCATAAATTCCAAAGTTGATGAGCTCAGCTCCTTAAAACTGTAACCACCTTTCCTTAGAACTAAATATTACTTATGAAGATACAGAAAATCTTTTATTTCTTCTTGCAGGCAGATATTTTTCATCTGGATTGTCAGTTCCAAAATAAATTTACAAGGATTTAATATTAATTACAAATTGCTTAGTTGATAGCTAGGCTTGTTACTAACTAGCTCTTACAATTTTAATACATATTTCATGTTCTTTTAAATTTTAATTTAAAAAAGCTTGTTTTACATGTCAATCCCAGTTCCCTCTCCTTCCCCTCCTCCCGCACTCCCCATCCCACTCAGCCTCCCACCCTATTGCCAATTCCTTCCACATAGAGGATATCTAGAGTCTCTCATTTCATTCAGGGTAGGGTCCAGGCATTCCCCTAAGAATCCAGGCTGAGAGAGCATCCCTCTTTGTGCTATGGGCATACGATGACTGTATTCCAGGGTTAGACACTGATCCACTGCTCAGGGCCCCATAGGTTGCCAAGGCCTTCTCACCGACACTCACATTCGAGGGGTCCAGATCAGTCCCATGCTGGCCTCCCCACTGTCGGTCTGGGGTCCAAGAGCTCTCCCCTGTTCAGATCAGCTGTCTCTGCTGGTTTTGCCAGCCCATTCTTTGCCCATTTGCTCATCACTCCTCTCTCTGTCACTGGGTTCCTTGGGTTCAGTTCAGTGCTTAATTGTGTGTGTTTATCTCTGCTTCTATCAGTCACTGGATGAAGGCTCCAGGATGGTTATAGACATCAAGTTCATTATCAGGAATGGGCATTCGAGGTGGTCTCTCCACTATTGCTTAGCTTGCCAATTGGTGCCATCCCTTTAGATCACTAGAGGTCACTCTGGTGTCTGATCTGTCTTCTAACCTATGATTCCCTCATCCCCCTATTCTACCCCTACCCACTCAAACTTCCTGTTCCCCCATGACCTACTCTCTTCTCCTCTTCTCCCCCTTTCTTCTTCACAGCTCCCATTTCCCCCTACCCCTCACCCTGTTCCCCAACCATTCAGAGGATCTTGTCTCAATCGTCTTCTCTTGGGTACTATGCATATCTTTTAGGTTCTTTCCTGTTTCCCAGACTCTCTATCAGTGGAAGTGCAGACTGACACTATCCTGCTCCATGTCTAAAATCCATATATGAGTGAGTACATACCATGTTTGTCTTTTTGCAACTGGGTTACCTCATTCAGGATGGTTTCTTCCAGTGCTATCCATTTACCCGCGAATTTCAAGATTCCATTGTTTTTTTTCTGCTGAGTAATACTCCATTGTGTAAATGTATCACATTTTCTCTATTCACTCTTCAGTTGAGGGGCATCTACGGTGCTTCCAGGTTCTGGCTATTACAAATAATGCTGCTATGAACATGGTGGGGCATATGCCCTTGTTGTATGAATTTGCCTCCTTTGGATATATGCCCAAGAGTGAAATTGCTGGGTCTTGTGGTAGATTAATTCCCATTTTCCTGAGGAATCTCCATACTGATTTCCAAGGTGGCTGTACGAGTTGGCACTCCCACCTGCAGTGGAGGAGTGTTCCTCTCTCCCCACATCCTCTCCAGCATAAATTGTCTTCGGTGTTTTTGATTTTAGCCATTCTGACAGGAGTAAGATGGTATCTCAGAGTTGTTTTGATTTACATTTCCCTGATGGCTAAGGATGTTGAGCACTTTCTTAAGTGTCTCTTGGCCATTTTAGCCTCCTCTATTGAGAATTCTCCATTTAGTTCTGTACCCCACCTTTTAATTGGATCCTTTGGTGTTTTGGAGACTTGCTTCTTGAGTTCTTTGTAAATTTTTGCGACTGGCCTTCTATCAGATGTGGGGTTAGTGAATATCTTTTCCCATTCTGTGGACTGCCTTTTTGACTTGGTGACTGTGTCCTTTGCCTTACAGAAGCTTCTTAGTTTCAGGAGGTCCCATTTGTTAATTGTTGATCTCAGTGTTTGTGCCACTGGTGTTATGTTTAGGAAGTGGTTTCCTGTACCAACTCGTTGAAGAGTATCTCCCACTTTCTCTTCTAAAAGTTTCATTGTGGCTGGATTTATTTTGAGATCTTTGATCCATTTGGACTTAAATTTTATACTTAATTTACCTTTTATCACAACTAAGGAAAACTGTAAGTTTAACTAGTTAGTCTTTAACTCCATCAAAGACCCTAGAAGGGGATAATGTTACTTAATAACAGGAACATATAGCTGCCTTGGCAGTCACTCAAAGTACTTCTGTAACATTGGGGCATCCAACTTTGAATTACATATACATATCAAGTGCTCACAAGTATCAGAGTGAGGTGCATAGTACTTACTTCAACTACTTAGTATATCCTCCACTTCTACTAATATGGCTTAGCCAGGAATTCATGAGAGACTCTCTAAAACCTATAAATAAATCATCTTTTATATTCCATGATACCAGCTGTCACCAAACTACTACATATCCTGCAATATGATGGGATGAATTTACCTCAAGAGACTCAGGTGCAAAACAGTATAAATTATGTCTCAGATCCTGTGTATATTCATGCATTCAGTCTCTTTCTGCTGTCTTGTATTCCATCAAAACTTAATAGTTTAAGCAAGGTATCAAGTATTTGGTATGGTTGGCAAAAATAACCACTTAATTTTGTGATTAATTAGTAAAATTGGAATCTAATAAGCTAAGGTAATAAAGGAAAAATAGCAAGATAATAGTTATATACGATTTGTATGGAAAATATTTAAATAGCTTAATTGAATTAAGCAAAATTCATCCAAATATATTCACTTATTTGCTGTGTAACTTGTGTCTGAAAATACCATAGCAAAATCATTCTTCAAATATAAAGAATAGAGAGATAAATTACATCGACATTGTGTCAGTACTTACTGCCTTGTGACATATCTGTTTGAAATCATTCTGTAGATTAACAGCCTCTACTGAATATTTCATTTCCCTTTCTGTCATCCTGGTTACTACGTGTTCATGTACAAAGAATATATAGATACGTTATATAACTAATGAAGCATGGATACTGTAACAAATAATTAAAAGTACAGAAGAAGTGAATTAAACCCACATGCATGTTGAAAGATGAATAATTAGGGCAAAGGAGTATAGTATTGGAATAGAAAAGTAAGTAAAATCACAGATTAATTAGAATTTTGAAGTGATTATAGAGCATTGCAAACTCTTTATTTAACCAAATCATTTTTGTTACATTGTCAAAGAATCAGGAAAATATGTTTAATTGCCTGTAGTCAAAGTCACAATGTCTCAAAGTGATTTCAATACAAGGGGTTAAACAAACAGGCAACATACAGAATGACTTTGAGGACAACATCCATTGATGATGCATTCATTATGTTAGTGTCCCTTGCTGAATAATTTTCCCAAGGTCAAGAGGAAAGTGTCATTTCTGCCATAGTCAGAGAAATACTATACTCTTATCACAGTGAATCTTTAAGTACTGCCATATACCTGGGCATTTTGTACAGATAAACCAAAACACACCCACAAGAATAAAACTGTGCACAGGAAGAGGAAGTATAGACAAGCAATGAAATAAGTGAAAACTACAGGAGTTTTTAAAGAGGAATTTAATGAGGAATTTATAGTGGTCTCTAAATACTTAAAGGCAGTGTAACAGAGTAAGGAGTCATAGGATCTTCCACACAGTGTCCTGCCCCAAACACACATTTGGTTACTGCTAAAGGACTTATTCCAGCTAAACAGATCCTTTTCAAACACTGCAGCTGATTTAAATACAGAAAATGAATACTCAGAACCCTAGGTAACCCTGAAAAAAACACAAATAATCTATTACATTTTGACAGTGAATATGTTGATTGAGTTAAAACTATAGACTATGAACTTGGGTCAGTTTGAGGTCTAAGATATTATTTAGTGATATCATCACATCCCTTGTATGAAGATCACAATGAGTACACATTGTCATTCAATTTTCTAGGCAATGTTCTTTCTAAGTGCTCCTCACCTAATTCAAAGCAGAGGATGGAGATTTAAAAGAAAATGTTTCTGTCTTGTGTAAGATAAAAATATAGCCATGTATAATTTCAGGTGTGATGATACTTAAAGAATGTATAGTGACAAAGCACAGGAGCTCTATGAACTCTGACCATGAAAATTAACTAAATAATGCATATTGTTAACACACTACCAAGAAAATAAATAAAATAGAGATGAATTGTGGAATGAGATGAAAGTATAAGATCAGAATTTTAAATGTAAAATGATTGGAAGATCAAGATTTATTATCTACTACCTTTTAATTTTATATAGACACTTTATATTTTCTCTGTATTTTCAAATGTGTTTTTTAGAATCAGCTGATGGTGGTTTCATTGAGAATGGTCCCCATAGGCTCATGTGCATGAATACTTGTCCCTAGTTAGTGGAACATTGTGGTAAGAATTAGGAAGTGTGATCATATTGAAGGAAGTGTATCTCTGGGTTAGCTTTGAGGTTTGAAAAGGCGTCCACCATTCTCAGTGCCTCCTCTACTACACAACTTACAGCCATGAAGAAAATCAGTGTGCCAGTTCCTAAGGAATTTGAGAATTGATCTACCTAAAGATCCAGCTATACCTATCTTGGGCATATAACCAAAATACTGCATTTTGCTACAGATATATTTGCACTTCCAGATTTACAGATGATATATACATAATAGATAAAAATTAGAAACAGCATAGGTGATATCGGCTGATGAATAGATAATTAAAATGTGGTACATTTACACAATAGACTATTTTTTACTCATAATCGTGGCAGGAAATTGCCATAGTTTTTGATAACTCTCCTTAGTTGGATGGTAAGGCCCTATTACTGAAGAAAACACTTATTTTATCAATCATGAAGAGGTCAAGCTTGTACCTAATAGAAGCTTCACCTTTATTGGCTAATGTTCATGATATTGAAAGGTACTCTACTCTAGTGAGCAATAAGGTAAGATTTAATACCATCCAGCTAGAAATATTGCAACCTACAATAGTGATCTATTTGAAGGATATACTGGCATAATAGTGGCATAAATGTTATAGAGAGTAACCAACCACTTTTGGACTGGATTTGAATCCCACAACAAGAGAAGACATCTGTAAGTCACAATGTTAAAGTTGCTAAGCACCTGACACTAGATAGCTTATAGGCCTTAGGGAAAAAATTATACTATTATTCTGCTAAAGAAACGTAGCAATAAAATCACTCCTGATGGCACAATCATCAGTGCCTTATTCAGCCTATGTCAGAGAAGTTTCTTCTTGCAGTAAATGGGAATTAACAGAGAGACTTGCAACTTGATAGTGTACAAAGTGAGAGAGACTTTGGAGCACTCAAGGAATTTCTTCAACAAACCCCATGGAATCCATAAGAAAGAGGAGGTAGAAAGATTATAAGAGCCAAAGGGATAACTACAAAAAAAATGTCTGCCAGATGCAAAAGGCCTTACCTCTGTGTGAACACAAAGGCACTGTGAAACTGTGCATCAAGATATATACAGGGTCAAGTCAGACTGAGACTTAACATGGAAATTGGGATTGAACTCAGGGTCCAACTTCCCACCAGGAAGCTATCTTCAATTGATTGTTGCTAGTAAAAGGGAAGAAGTTTTCTTCAATTAGGACCATTGGTATATCTATTATGCTTCAGAGCAGGTCGCATGCCCAGGAGCCAACACAAAATGAAGTTGGTATTTTTGTACATTTTTTTGTTTCATTTTGAAGTTTTAAATATTGTGTTTTGATTGTTTTTATTTTCTTTTTTTTTTTAGTTTTGAGTGTGTTTTTGTTTCTTAGGCTTATGAGGGGGCTTGTTACTTTTGTTTGTTTGGGTAGTTGGTGAGTTGGTTTTCATTTTTTGTTGTTGTTGTTTTGTTTTTCGAGACAGGGTTTCTCTGTATTGTTTGGGAGGCTGTCCTGCAACTCGCACTGTAGACCAGGCTGGCCTTGAATTCACAATGATCTGCCACCTCTGCCTCCCAAGTGCTGGAATTAAAGGCGTGTACCACCAATGCCCTGTGATTTTCATTTTTGAAAGAGAGTAAAAGAACAAAATATTGTGTAGTTTAGGAGATACAGAGCCTTTGGGGGGAATGGAGGAGAGGAAATATGATCAAAATATATACCATGAAAAATATTTTTCAAAAATCCCCAATGTTTTCTCTCTGCAGGTCCTACTGCCCTACAATCAAGGACTCTAACCATTTGAAACTAGAGGATCCAACCACATTTTTTGTTATTATTTTATGTTACCTTGGTCATGGTGTCTTATAAAAACATGTAGGACATAATCAACCACTGAATATTCTCTTATGTCAAGCCCCATTGGTATAATTTATATTACAGTGCTGACTCTTACTCGGGAAGTACAAAAGTTAGATTTCCATACATGGATCTAAACTATTTGCTTAGATTTATAAATAAGTTAAGGTAAACATGAAGAGTAGAAGACCTGAGTGGAAGGTAAAACAGAAATAATTCTGGTTTAAATAAGAAGGGAGAAATCACTTACACCATGCATATAAACACATTGTCTAAAACTTTTACCTTAATATTGGAGGTTCCAATATACATTCCAGGAAACAAACATCTACACCATATATTAGTTTTTTTATAAAATTGTCTGAAATTTATTTTGGCTTTATTTTTGCTTGTTTCATCCATCATTCTAGGAAAATCACAGTCATAGGAACAAGATATAGCTGTCCACATTGTATTCACAACCAGAAGATAAAGGGCAATGCATACTTGTTTTCAGCTTTCTCTTTTATCTTCTATTCAGCCCAGGAGCCCAGGTCATTTAATGGCATTACCCAAAGTTAATGTGGGTCTTCCAAGCTTGATTAAGGTAACACAAATAATTCCTAGCAGGAATGTCCACAAGTTTGTCTCTTCAGTGATTCTAGAACTTCTCAGATTGGCATTATTAATAATCGCAGTTCTACCACCTTTCAACTTGACACTCAGAACATCATTTATAATCTAGGCCATGATATTTTTCCTCCTCTGATGTCTCTACGTTTCTGACCACATATGAATGTAAAATACATTCAGTCAACCTTCAATACTCTGCAGTCTGTAACAATCCCAACATTGTTGAAAGTCTAATAGTAAAGTCACTTCTGAGTTCTTGTAGCCCCCAAATACAACAAAACTTAAGTTGCATTAATCCTGCCTAGAATGGAATACTGTAACCATTCTGATTTAAAATAAAACAAGATGAGGCAACAAACTTAAGATTTGGGAGAGACACATGGGACTCAGGGATGATAGCTTGTAAGGACTGTGGGCGGAAAGGAAAAGCGTAGGTGATGCAATTATATTTCAATTACAAACATTTTCCGTAAGGAGAAATGAGGCTTAGGGTATCCAACTAAAGAACAAGACAATCATGAAGTAAAATTTTAAACTCATGTACCATCTTGCAAAGCTGGCACCGTATTGACTGAACTGTCCCCAGAGCCCAAATACGCTAATATTTTTAGTCTTCTAATTGTGCTCATGGGCTCAAGTCCCATGGGAGCAACCAGTGATATTTATGCTTTGCTGCTGAAAGTATAATGTCAAATGTTACTAGATGCCTAATATATATATGACATATATGATACAGATCTAAAGCTCCATGGATGTTGGGTAACTATATAAAATGAAGAACTGAATTTATAGCTATGGAAAAGCTATTCCTTCTTCTAAATATAATGAAAGATCAAGAATCAATAATATTTGGACCAAAACAATATAAGCTTAGCAGTTCAATTTAGTAATACTCATTTTGACAGCATTCAGTGACATTCAAGTTTCAAACTTATCACCAAAATTTCAACTGAAATAACTTCAGATGAAACTCTTTTTATTATTTTTGTAATTAAGAATATGCAAATCAGCCAGGCAGTGGTGGCACACACCTTTAACCCCAGCACTCGGGAGGCAGAGGCAGGCGGATCTCTGTGAGTTCGAGGCCGGGCTGGACCGACAGCCTCCAAAACAATACAGAGAAACCCTATCTCGAAAAAAAAAAAAGAATATGCAAATCAATATACTTATTTTATTTGTCATTATAGTTTGATTTAATAATATCTAAAACTAGGTAATAATCAATTGTTAACATACATGCATGTAAAGAATATAAATTTATGAAATAAATGATGCCTGGCCCTATCATCTTCCCCTGGCAGCTAATGGGAGCAAAAGCAGAAACCTGTTGCAAAATATTAGGCTAAGCTCTGGGAACCATGCAGAAGACACAGAGGTGCCTAAGGAGTTGAAAAAACCAGGAGAGCAAGGCCCATAGAATCAAGAGGCAGGGCTCATAGTGGTTCAGAGAGACTGAAGCAGCAATACAGAGTCTGTAAGTGTCTGAAGTAGGTGCTCTGCATCTCTGCTATAGTTGTTAGCTTGATGTTTTTGTGGGACTCCTAACAGTGAGAGTTTGGGTGTGTCTGAATCTTTAGCCTGCTCTCAGAATGGTTTTCTTCCTATTGAGTTGTCTTATTCAGCACTGATATGAGAGATTGTGTTTAGTGTTATTGTAACTTGTTACACTATGTTCTGTTGATACTCATGTGATGACTGGCTGCTCTTTTCTGAAGGGAAATAGAAGAGGAGTGCATCTGTGGAAGAAGAAAGGTAGGGGGTTGTCTCAGTAAGGGTTGCTTTGAATAGACACCATGCCCTCAGAAACTTTTATAAAAGAAAACATTTAACTGGAGCTTGTTTAAGGTTCCAACGTTTAGTTCATTATCTTCATGGTGGGGTTCAAGCAGATATGGTGCTAGGGAGTGGCTGAGAATTCTATTCCTGGGTCCTCAAGCATCAGGAAGGAAGAGTGAGCAACTGGACCTAGATTGAGCTTATGACACGTCAGAGTTCACTCCTTCAGTGGCACAATTCCTCCAAAAAGGCTACACCTACTCCAACAAGGCCATATGTCCTAATAGTGACACTCTTTATGAGACTATGGGGGTCATTCTCATTCAAACTATCACAGGAGGGTATATTCTACAGACAGAGAATGAAGCATTTATTTTTTAGGAATGGAAGATAGATAGATAGATAGATAGATAGATAGATAGATAGATAGATTATAGAAAACAATTAAAGGAAAAAAATCCCATGAAATAGAAAAAGAACAGGGAGCATATGATAAGACTGGATGGAGGAAAGTGAAGGAAGACCATTTGATTATAATATAATCTCAAAATTAAAGAAGGATGAAGATGCCCTTTGGTGGACTCATGGTTAGAGGTAGAAGGAAGCTTCAGGGAAACTATTTCTCTGTTGCCATGAAAGAAAAGGGTCAAGAAACATAAGCAGGTAGAAGGTCAGGTGGGTCTCAAGAATGGTTTTGTAGAACCCCAGTAATACCTCTCTATTTATAGTTTTATTTTAATTTTTAACAAAACCCTATTTTCAAATGAAAAAATGTAAACTTTCACATTCATATACATGCAAAGAAAGGCTTTAAATCATTGTAAAAATTCTTTTAACTGGACATGAACACACAGACTTATGCATTTTCATAAGATAATGAGATGTTTTGACACATGTGTATGTGGTCACATTTAAGTTTCAAAGTGTCCAGTGTCTCAAAAATTTATTATTTCTTTATAGGTAAAACTTTGGAAGATTTCCCCTGGATTTTTGGACTATATTACTATTTGTTTTCATCCTACTATTAAATATGCAATCAGAGAACTGTAACTTAGAACCATGCAATACTTTTTATTTGTTTCTCTCTACATCTTTCCCCAACATACCCATTGTTTTCCATTGGTAAAAAACATTTCTGACTCAGCTTAGAGGAGATAAAATCCACTAGATCCCATACCTCACAAATGTGTGATGGGTAGCTGGATGTCTCTGTTTCTGCTTTATTTCATTTAAAATACTTTTGTGTTTGTTTTTTATTCCTTGAGACAGAGTTTCTCTGTGTAATAGCCCTGCCTCTCCCAGAACTAACTTTGTAGACCAGGCTGGCCTTGAGGTCCCAGAGACCCTGGATTTGCCTCCTGATGGCTGGGATCAAAGGTAAGTGTGACCACCACCACACTAAAATATATTACTTAAAGTAACATGAAGAAATTATATATGTGAATAATTCAATTTCTATAAGAAACACAAACAGGACAAGCTCTTAACCTTTGAAAGTGATCCAATTGACTTTTTCTAGATATATCAATACCACCTCCTTCATAATATTAAAAGGGATATTTAAAGTACTCATACAGCCGGGCGTTGGTGGCGCACGCCTTTAATCCCAGCACTCGGGAGGCAGAGGCAGGCGGATCTCTGTGAGTTCGAGACCAGCCTGGACTACCAAGCGAGTTCCAGAACAGCCTCCAAAACCACAGAGAAACCCTGTCTCAAAAAACCAAAAATAAAAAAAATTAAAAAATAAAGTACTCATACTATTTTCCTTTAAAACTTTAACTTTCTCAAATGAAAGCCTTTTTTTAAGTTCTCATAAGTTTTTAAAAATATTTTTTATTTAAATTAGAAACAAGCTTGCTTCACATGTCAATCCCAGCTCCCTCTCACTCCCCTCCTTCTTTGCACCTCCACCAGCCTCCCAGGCCCTCACTCAATCCCCACACTGTTCTTCAAGGAGGATGAGGCCCTCCATAGGGAATATTTTGACCACATATCATGAAACTATGGAGAATTGCTTCATACCCAATACAATACTCTCCTGTATATTTTGCTCTTGTTGCTGTTTTGTTTCCTTTAGTAGTTTTGAATTTGTTTTGTCTTCTATTAGCATTATCCTTCTAGATACAGGTAAAATGTATTAGCTGTTCATTTTGCCTTAAATTTAGTTATAAGCCTGCATTTAGTCATTGATGTATGGGTAGGAGTGCCAAGTTGAAGTGAGCTGTTGCACTTATTTTCTGAATTTCTCTCATCAACAGTGCTTGGCTTGAGAAAAAGTGAGATGTAGAAATGATTTGCAATAATTACATATTCTTATATATCTCTGGACATGGTGGCCCATACCTTTTATCCCAGTACTTAGAAAACAGAGGCAGGAGGATCTCTGAGTTGAAGGCCAGCCTAGTCTACAAAATGAGTTCCAGGACAGCTGGGGCTACACAGAGAAATTCTGTCACAAAGGAAACAAAAACATACAGACAAATAAAAAAAAAACAAACCTTAGATATCTTGATGTCTAACTGGTATCATTTTTATTATAGTTTTTAAATGTATATTTAAAATGAATTAATAATGCTTTGTAAGTTTTGACAGCTAAGACCAATTTCATAATCTAGTGTTAAGATAAGGAATAACATCAATTTCACTGTAGTTTTACAATCCCTAAAACCATGATCAAAGTACTAAAAAGTTTTGTTACATCAATATAAGGCTGCAGGGTAATATTCATAGACTACAGCAGGCCCTAAAGAGAGTACATCTGAAGAAAATATGCACAAGTATTAAAATGCTATCAATATACAATAAACTGTTTGTGAATGAAGCAAAATAATTTAGGAAATTTGAGTAACAAAAACCAGTTTCATAGAATATACAATCAGGTTAGAGTGTGTTGAACATATGTGAAATGCTAGACACAGCTTAATAATTTGAATAGTTTCAGAACAATGGTGAAATATAGACATAATAGGTACTAGGTCAAAGCTTAAGAAAATTTCCACATTTGATGTATTTTTAATATTATTAAATTGAGACATGAGAAAATAAATAGGAAAACACTAAAAATTATTTGTGAACCCCAAATAACTCAGAATATATTATCATCAAAATTATCAACCATTTAATAATGAACAAAAAACTAGTATAGTGTATCAAATCTATGATGATAGACTAAAAGTATTTAATAGGGAATTAATGTCTTTCTAAATTACTATTAAAGAAAAACGAAGAAAATTAAGACTAGTAATGTACTCCAAGAAAATGGAGAGCGAACAGCCAAAGAAACTTAAACAATATCTGATTTAGCTTAAGGCCCAATGCATGAAAACCAGCTGCTACCAAATAATGCTTGGGTGACCAAGAACCAGAGACTGAAGAGCCCAGAGACCTACGGTAAAGCAAAACACAAGTGGTCTAATAAAAATGTATCATTAATAACTATTAATGATAATCTTCTATACTCATGGCCTTATCCAGTTATCATCAGAGAGGATTCCTCCAGCAGCAGGTGGAAATAGATGTAGAGACCCACAGCCAAACATTACATGGAGTGAGTCTAAATGGAAGGTCTCCATCAAACCCCTTATCTCAGATCTCAGGGACATGCATAGAAGAGGAAGCAAAAAGAGTGTAAGAGTCACAGGACAAAAGTACACCAGGAGAACAAGGCCCTCTAAATCAACTGAACAAGACACATATAAAATGACACTGAAGCATCAAGCATAGAGACTACATGTGTCTGCAACGGGTACTCTGTGTGTATATTATAACTATTAGCTTAGGATTTTTATGGGACCCCTAACTCAGAGAACTAGTGTCTCCAAATCTTGATCAAACTCTTGGGACTTTTTCTTCCTATTAGGTTGCCTTGTCCAAATTTAATAAGATATTGTGCTTCATCTTATTGTATTTTATCTAGTTATATTTGAGTGTTATCTCTTAGAAGCCTGTTCTTTTCTAATAAAAGACAGAAGGAGAGTGAATACAGAGAAGACCGGAAGGAACTCTAACAGTAGAGGGAGGGGAATCTACGTATTGTATGACAAAAGAAAATATTTTTAATATATGAAAAAAGTGAAAATAAAAAAGTTGAGTAAATTATATATGTAAAAAGAAAGTAATGCAATAGGAAAGGTGGTACAGAGATGATAATCAGCAATAGTGAAATTATATTTTCACAAAACTAATAAATGTGGCACATTTCAAGAAAACTTTCCAATGAAGGCAATCTATGATAAGATCTCAGTTGACTTGGTATCAACAATAACAAGAGGATGAGATAACACAAATTTTGAATAATACTGTATTTGAAGACAAAACACTAGTTGGACTCAAAAAAATCACAACACATCAAATTTGTTATGGAAAAAATATAACCTACTGAAATAATTTAAAATGAACCTTAAGGATAATTAAAATGACTGCAAAAATTCTCCAGAATCTCATGTATTTTTTAGATCTGTTAAAAAATACATATCCAAACATAGACCATTCTAAAGCATTTGAAAAGGTTACTGTATACTAACTGTTGTAAGACTGATAAATTTTTATGTCAAAAGGCCAGGAGGACAAATAATTGTTGAAACCCTCACTCAGTCACATAAATTAAAAAAGTTATTTTTGTCACATTTCCTCATTTGAATGAGTATAGTCCCTATTACACTATAAACTCTCCATGGCTGCAGTAAAAATCAGATTTTCACAGGCCAGTTCTGAGTGGACAAGTCACTCATCTGGGTATTTATTAAATCAGGACTGAAAAGCTTCAATATTCCAAAATCTGAAAATGAATCTTTGAAAATCATTTCTACAATATCAAGTACAAAAAAAATTTGAAATCATACGATTTATGATATGCATAAATTATAGAGTTTGAGATCAGCAAATCAGGATGAAATCTATTGCCCTTAATATTTAAAAATAAAAATAACATATTCTCCCCACTGATGTAGTCCAGAACTGGATAAAGCCAAATCATTCTTGGCAAACTAGAAACTAAAGGGGATTTTGTTAGCTTTAAGAAGAAAGCAACCAGAACATTTATTACTAGAGTAAAATGTCAGGCCATTTCTTTAATCTCAAGAGCAAGGGCAGGGTGATTATGTTGTTCTTTCACAACTTTAGTGCAAGGCTGTTTACTACACCATATCCACTAAAGATGATTGAGGATGATGCTTCTCTAGAATTAAGTGTAACTATGTATCCATTTTTGGTAGTTGATCTGAAATTACCCTTTGATTTTTCTGCTATCCCTTCATTCTTTTATCACATTCATCGTGTTTCTCAAAATCATAAATGACAACTTAGACTTCAAGAAATAGCTTTTAATCATATTTACTTGTGTTGAAATTTTCATGCTTCACAATTTCTTAATGTTTCCATGTTGATTAATTTAAATGTACTTACTTTTGCTACATTTTTTGTTGCATCTAGCAATTGTGACTAGCATCTTATATTTGTTAAGTGGGGATGAAATCTTAGTGTCAATATTCCATGGTGTCCATGTAAGCAACTTTCATTCTATTAACCATTTTCATTATTTATATATGTGATTACAGTTACCTTTCTATCTTTATCTGTATATCTCTTTGAATTCTAAACAGATGATTAAAATGATACTTTTGCCGGGCAGTGGTGGTGCACGCCTTTAATCCCAGCACTCGGGAGGCAGAGGCAGGCGGATCTCTGTGAGTTGGCGGCAGGGCTGGACTGACAGCCTCCAAAACAATACAGAGAAACCCTGTCTCATAAAACCAAAAAAATAAAATAAAATAAAATGATACTTTTATCTAGTTTACTGTGACATATGTTTTATGAAAAGATTTATTTGTCTTCCAAATCCAGCTTATAGCCCATCCTTTCCAGGAAGTCCAATCAGGAACTCAAGCAGATACTCTCCTCACATCAACTGTCATAGACAAAGATGAACACACACATGCAAGACACATAATGCTCTTTCAAACATACATACAGACAAATAATCCCAATGCTAATGTATAAACACACATGCACACCATATATACACATGCACACACAAGAACGCGCAAATCCTTACTAGCTTGTTTGTTTCCTTTCAGCTAGTTTTGTCTTCTTTCATGCTTCTTAGGAACTCCTAATTGGGGACTTGTGCCTTTAACAATATGGCAGGTAAATAAAGGTAAGTAAAAGACAAAGCCCTGCAAGACATGTACATAGTTCCTCCTGATCTAAACAATTGTCCTTATGACTCTCAACCTAAATGATTTTAGGATGCATTAAGCTGAATATTCAGCAACACCACCCAAAACAAGTAAATATGTTTGTGCTAAAGTTATTCACGTCACTATAAAATTACCAGGGTGCAAGTGTTGATGATTAACTATTGATCTCATTATGCCTAATACCGGCGATTTTCAAGCACAATGAGTTTACTAACTCCCAACCTCTCATCGTTTCATTGTGTACAATGCCAATATCAGGAATATGGAAGCAAAATGTAGAGATTTCTACTTCAAACTGTACAATAAGCTTATGGACAGCAAGTGGTGAATTTCATGTCTTACAAAAGTAGCACATCCATTGGATAGTGTACTCAATTGGCAATATTTTAAAAACTCAGAAAACCTTTAAACTTGGAATGCCAAAGAATTGCAATGGTGCCTTGAGGTAAGGAGAAGAGTGTTTCAGGCCTGGAAAGATGACTTCGAAATTCAAAGAGTTTGCTGAAACTCAGAGGACCCTGAATTGATTTCTAGGACAAAGAGTGGGTATTGTTCACCACTTGCAGTGACTACAGCTCTAAGTGTATGACACCCACTTCTGGCTTTCACAAGCCCCTAAATATACCCACACAGACACAGAAAAAAAGATAGAAATCAATCCTTTCACTTAATTTTTTCAATTGCTTGAATAATATCTTGAAATTGAGTGTGTTTACTAAAATATGTTTATAAATATTTATGAGGCTACAAAACTTAGAAAGAGTCTAAATATTTATTGTCATGAGAATGGTATACTTCATGGATAAGTGGACTTAAAAATGAAAACTATAAAATACATTGTAAAATTGTCTTAGGTGTACAGGCTCTGTTTCTAATATTTAAATACATATATATCTTACTCTAGCATTTAAGCATGCACATTCAATCACTTCAGTTTTTTTAAATTTGGGGAAGTTATTTGGCACCATTAAAAAATAGAGCTTTTTAATGTATATTCATGTACAACTTTATGCCAGAAGAGGCAATCTTACCAAAAGCAATCTACAGATTCAATGTAATCAATCCCTATCAAAATACCATCACAATTTTCACAGACCTCTAAAAGAAAATCCTCAACTTTATATGGAAAAACAAAAGACCTTGGATAGCCAAAACATCCCTGTTGTTTGGAACTTCAGGAGGCATCAATATCCCTGGCTTCAAGCTCTACTATAGAGCTATAGTCCTGAAAACAAATTGGCTTTGGCACAAAAACAGACAGGTAGACCAATGGAATCAAATCGAAGACTCTGATATCAACCCACACAACTTTGAACACCTGATCTTAGACAAAGAAGCTGCAACTATACAATGGAAAAAAGAAAGCATCTTCAACAAATGGTGCTGGAGTAACTGGATACTGGCATGTAAAAGACAGCAGATAGATCCATTTCTATCACCATGCACAAAACTTAAGTCCAAATGGATCAAAGATCTCAAAACCAATCCAGCCACACTGAACCTCTTAGAAGAGAATGTGGGAAGTACCCTTGAACGAATTGGCACATGAGGTTGCTTCCTGAGCATAACACCAGTAGCATAGACACTGAGATAAACAATTAATAAATGGGACCTCCTGAATCTGAAAAACTTCTGAAAGGCAAAGGACACAGTCAACAAGATGAAACAACAGCCCATAGAATGGGAAAAGATATTCACTAACCCCACATCTGACTGAGAGCCGATTTCCAAAATTTACAAAGAACTCAAGAAGCAAGGCTCAAAAACACCAAAGGATCCAATTAAAATATGGGGGACAGAACTACATAGAGAATTCTCAATAGAGGAGTCTAAAATGACTGAGAGACACTTGAGAAAGTGCTCAACATCCTTAGCCATCAGGGAAATGCAAATCAAAACAACTCTGAGATACCATCTCACACATATCAGAAAGGCTAAAACCAAAACTACTAATGACAATTTATGCTGGAGAGGATGTGGAGAAAGGGGAACACTCCTCTGCTGCTGGTGAGAATGCCAACTTGTGCAGTCACTGTGGAGATCGGCATGGAGATTCCTCAGGAACATGGGACTCAATCTACCACAATATCCAACAATTCCACTCTTAGGCATATACCCAAATGATGTACACTCATACAATAAGGTCATCTGCTCAAATGTGTTCTTAACAGCATTATTTGTAATAGCCAGAACGTGGAAGCAGCCTACATGACTCTCAACTGAAGAGTGGATAGAGAAAATGTGATATATCTACACAATGAAGTACTACTCTGCAGAAAAAGAAATGGAAATCATGAAATCTGAAGGAAAATGGATGGCAAAAGAAGAAGAAACCATCCTAAGAGAAGCAACCCAGTCACAAAAAGAAAAACATGGTATGTACTCTCTCATACATGGATTTTAGACATGGATCAGGGGAGTGCTAGGCTACGGCCAGGGAGTCTGGGAAATAGAGCCTTCAACCGACCCCCCCCCAAACCTGGGTGTCAGAGAAGAGGCCTTGCTAGTTACAGGACCTTGGAGAATAGACCAGTATTTATTTCTGGCTACAAATTCCACATGGAGGGATGCTCTCTCAGCCTGGACACATACGGGTGGACCTAGGGCCAGCCTGGGATTATGTGACAGACTCTGAAAATCCCTCATTGAAGGCCTTATGCTCCCTGGGGAGGGGAAGGGAGATGGAGTAGGATGAGGGGTTGGGAGGATTGGGGGGCCATGGGAGGAGGAGAGGGGAAGGGAAAGGGAACTGAGAGTAATATGTGTAAAAAGTTAAATAAAATATAAATAAGGAAAAAACAGAGCTATACTTACTATGTCTGTATTTAATTTTCCTAATAACAAACAGACATATTAATAGCATAACAGCCGGGTGTTGGTGGCGCATGCCTTTAATCCCAGCACTCGGGAGGCAGAGGCAGGCAGATCTCTGTGAGTTCCAGGCCAGCCTGGTCTACAAGAGCTAGTTCCAGGACAGCCTCCAAAAGCCTCGGAGAAACCCTGCCTCGAAAATAAAAAAAAATAGCATAACAGTTTACACTTGTTACCCAAATTCATAGTTTTTATAGGATGATTTTTAAAGAAGGGTTCTTTTATATATTATTTATAAGATATTGTAAAACTCGTTATATTTTATGAGCATCAATTTGATTGCTCAGTTCATTTGAATCTTTCCAAATTTGATAGTCACTTTTCTAAAACATATTTGACACAAATATTTCATGCTACCCTTATATTTTAAAAAAACATACGAACATCAGACTGAATTTACAAGTGCTATTTTTGTATTACATTTTGATCATTTTCTATGGTCATATTGCTTTACTGTTTGAAATTTTTCTATGAATATTTTATATTATTCTGATATATGTGGAGTCATAAGATAAATATATTTCATAGCCATTTGTGGGTATATTGTAATGAAAATAAAGTAAATGAGACACACCACATCTATTCAATATTTACAACAATATTACAGTGTCTACATTCACTCTTTATTATCTGATGAACACATAATTATTCTGGAATTATCTCTGGTTATTGACTACTATGTTTTATATTTTTATAATCTTCTAGACTTGCAAGCATATCAACATACATTAATAAAAATCTGAATATTTTGTGTAACATTTGATTATTAAAGCAAACTGTGCCCAGGGTAAAAAATATGTGATATGGTATTAAGTGTATCCAAAAATATTTTTAAGCTGTGGCAATTAAAGGCAAATATCTTTCATCATTATTTCATGTAAATTTAGTCTCTGAATGATTCATGTCACATGAACAGAAATACTCAGACATAAAACTATATATCTTGTATTTTAAATCAATTATAAGCTATTTCAACCACAGAAACAACATAATTTAGTACTTATTAGTCTAAAATCTTGAGAGGTACACGAGATATTTTATAAAAGTATGTCATGATTGCTTCCCCACTTGTGAATACAATACTTTCACCAAGTAATATCTAGATTCCTTTGTAACACTAATTCTACAATGTAATAGAGATAATTTAAAAATCTATCACTGAGAAACTTGAAATAAATTGGTCAGTTCAAGTAGATGCAACTTGAGTGTGGTTTTGATCATTAGTATGAAAGGATGGGGTAAGAGAGAAATAGTGGAGTGCTTGCAAAGTACTCTGCATCTAATTTTCCTTAGACTATCAGATCTCAGACTCAATCATTTCAATATCAAATGGTTTCATTAATGTTACTAATGTAAATTTAACATGTGTTGAATTCTACAGAACCTGACACCCGCTCCTTCACTGTGATGAGGAAGGAAGATGTAAGAACTGGTGTTTTGATTTGTTTGGTTGACTTGCAGCATGTTAATGTAGCAGTGGAAACCTAAGTTCAAAGACATCATTTTGAGGACTCGTCCTATTAAAGGTTCTAAATCAAACATAGTCTGGGAAATGATCTCAGGTCACAACAGGCCAAGGTTATATAGTTATACTGCACTCAAATTTTCAACTAGAATCTATCAAACAAGACTGGACCATTACAAAACAACATTATATTGTGGAGGATGATAATTTGCACTGGTTGACATATAAAATTCATTTTGTTCATTTTAAATCTTTTACTACCTACATTGTTAAAGCAAAACAAAGAGTTCCTAGTTTTTGAATTCAATAACTGGCATTTATTGAAGCCAAGCCAGTGGTTGTTGGCCCAAGTTTTTGTTTTCAGTTTTCTGTCCAAGTGAAATGTGGCAGCCAAGAGCAAGATTGGAGGAAAGTGCAGAACTGAACCGGTTTTACAGGAATTAGAATCCCTAGAGAATGTGACTAACTGTGTGTGTATACATACAGCTTTTCCTATCCTGAAATCCTTTAATAAAACATTGAGTATAGACTGTGTATAGTTCCATACGTCCTATGAGAGTCAATTTGTCAAGGGGCATTGATGAAAATCTTTTGCTGTGCCATTTAATGCCTCTGGTGACCTAACGTTATAACAAAAATGTCATAGAAAAATAGACAAAGTCAGATATAATTGGAACACCTGGGTGGGAACATGTGTATAAATGGCATTTCTGCCTTGACTACAGCCACAGGAGCAGAAGCCCAGAACTCATGCTCAGTGGTAATACAAAGCCATATGTGGTGAAATAAAACGCAGGACAAATATACAAATACATCTGCTGCTACAGATTGTTCAGCCTTTTAACACTTGTAGATGTCTGTTTGGGGTCTGAAACTGACTGTACCCTACTGTTTTATGTATTTTTCTGTAATTTTGTGAGATTAACAGAGCCAACTTGCACATTTCTGCAAAATGTTAATTCTCTTATCAACTTTTAGAGTATTGGAGATATAGCACTTTTTTGTGAATGAACAACCCTCAATAACAAATTGCTTGGGTGCTGGAGAGTTGGCTCTGTGAGCAGAGTCTCCCCCTGCCAAACCTGAAGACGAGAGTTCAATCTCCATAATCCACATATTAGAAGGAGAGAACTGATTCCTCATTTCCCTCTAATCTTCATAGGCGTGGCATGGTCTACCACACACAGGTACACGCACACTCACACATAAATAAACAAGTAAATAATACATTTTGTTTTGGCACAATCTTAGGTACTTATTTAATCTCTTAATATGTCTATGACAGAAACATGACATGGTGTAGCAGTGGATGCTTGCTATGTTTCTACATCCAAAGCCCATCTGCATGCTTTTAGTAGCATTGTACTAACTCCACTACTCCTGCCTCCAATTCCTATTTCCTCCTTTTTTTCTGTCACATTTGTCTGTCTTTCAGCCTTCTGTTAATTATATCATCTTATATTTCTTTATTTGTAGCCTTTGACTTACCAGTTTTGAATATATGTATCTTTCCACTCTAGGGCTAAGGTTTTTACTGTTTGATTGTGTTTATACACTGACTCTCAGGACTCCTTCAGTGAATTCTATACACACCCACTCTATGAAAGCTGTAGTGTATCTTCTCCAAGAGCCCTGCATGAGAAGTCTCCTGATTCATAGGGATGTGTTTATATATGCATAACCTTATCTAGGTTCTCCCTGATTATGTCTTTCCTCCTTAATATTTCTAGATAGAAGCCTCTACCAACAAGCATTTGATTTGACTGTGCTATTCTTTTTGGAAATAGTGTTAGGTACCAGTGGTTCCATTGATTCAGTTTTTGTAGATTCTCTGTGTTGTAAATCTCCAAGGTTGGCTCTGATTTTTGGAGAATTATGACTTGTTGGTTACCCTGGTTCATTCTGATAAATGTCTTGTTAGAAGTTTTTCCTCGCCGGGCGCTGGTGGCGCATGCCTTTAATCCCAGCACTTGGGAGGCAGAGGCAGGCGGATCTCTGTGAGTTCGAGGCCAGCCTGGTCTACAAGAGCTAGTTCCAGGACAGCCTCCAAAGATGCAGAGAAACCCTGTCTCGAAAGACCAAAGAAAAAAATAGAAGTTTTTCCTCTTATTAGAGACACAGATATATTAACATCAACTGTTCAAGTATGTATGATTTTGTTCCTTGACTTTTTAAATTAAAACATTATCATAAAGAACTTACAAATTAAAAACATCTCACAGACTCAGTATCCAACACAAAAGCTGTATGTTTCAATGATGTATAGGCTTTCCAAACTGTATGGAAGTAAAGAAGGATATTCTTTGAGTTCAGTAGAAACCTTATGTGTAAACTCCCTCATAATTTGTTTCAAATGAAGATAGTCTGTCTTACGGAGGAGGTACAGAATCCAGATTTTGTGTTAGCCTCTTCCTTAAATACATTCTCTCTTACCACTGCAGAGAAGTAGAGGACATACAGGGCAATCTTCTTTGTATTCTGTCATCCTGTTTTCCCAGGAACTCTTTGCAAATGAATTGGGAACTACAATCTGTGACTTTGTGTTCCTGTACCAAAGCATTTATATACACAGGCTGGCAGAAGAGTGTGAGCAACAGTTTTAGTCAATGTGCTGGAATAAGACATTCTGTGCTATTAAATGTGCTAATGGAGAAGGAATCCATAATGCTTCAAGCTACTTCTCTTATCTAGGATTTTTTTTTCTGGATTAGATGTATATACCTTATGCTAATGTTCGGGAGCTAGTATTTTTTCTGAGTAATGTTCAGCATTTAAATGTTGATATAGAAGCTAGAGAGATGGCTAAGTGATTAAGAGCATAGGCATCTCTGGGAGAGGTTCTGACTTCCTTTCTCAGACCCAGTATTTGAAAGTTTGCATCTGAATATAAGTCTAGGCCCTGGAAATCCACCACCAGCTTCTGAACTGCTGAGGAACTTGTGCTCACATGGGAACATATATTCGCACACACATACACATGCTCACAGACAGAAATACACACAGGTACACATAATTAAAAATAAAATCAATTCTTTTAAATGGTGATTTCCTTGAGGAGAAGGTCAATGGTTTCCTTGCAACACTATCCCAATATCTAGAAATTGAGAATACTGAAAGTTATATATTGCTTTTTATTGCCATGATCCTGAATATGGAGAATAAAAACAGTTCAGCAAAGCTATCTTGAATAACAATGAGAATCATTAAGGTGGTGTAGAAAACCTTGCACTGACTTATTCTCAGGATCTATTATTTCTCCAGGCAAAGTTCCAGGGGAATCTGGGATTTTAGTCTTCAGCCATGATTCCAACCAACAGATATGCCTTTTCTGAGCAGAGTAGAAATCACTGTGGAATATCACCCATATGCCAGTCCTCTCTAGACACAGAAGTGTTTCAAACTCTCCAGGTCCATAAACATTCAAGTCATAGAGCAATTTCTGCTCAGTAGAGATATTAGAGTTTGAACGGAAGTGGGAAAACAGAGTAGTGTGAATTAAACCAAGCTTCCTTGACTTTGGAGCCTCATCAATGAGCCCGTTATTTGGAACAGATAAGTATTGCCATTACACACATGGATAGCCATAAAAGTCATAAATAAGTAAAGTATGAGGGTATATAAAAAGGAAAAAAGCCTCAAGAAATATCTGTTTTAGCATTCTAAAGTGAATTTCTCTATGATTTTTTAGAGATAAACCCTCTTACTAATTTAATAGCGCTTTATAACTTACTCCAGGTGTGGGATTCCATGCTTGTTTACCCAGTGGGCCTTCATTCTGAAAACACAATTAGAGAAATGCGGATATAATTCAATTCCATGCTTAAAACAAGTCATATATGCAATAATGTACCTAACTACAAGTTTATGAGCAAAATCCATCAATTTGCTAGACACCATGAAATCATTATATTCATACAACATGCATTTCCTAATGTTAAAGCCAATCATATAGTTTACTTTGTGTGATCAGTGGAGTATCACATTCCTCAATATGTAAACACATTAATTTTGGATATTCAAATAATTCTAGGATTATCACAAACTTTCAGAATGATTCTTATCTGAGCAGTACAACTCTATCTGAGAAAATGTTAAATTCCTTATTTGCCAACTATTGTGAGCACTTAAAGTCATTTTTCAGCTTCCTGTAATTCATCTTCCCACATTATTTCACCTCTACTCATGATTCATTTCTCTTGTGTTTTATCTTCAGTTTAAAATCAGTTTTCATACTTGATAATAAATATTAAAAATTTTCTGGCTCAACTACAATTGTCTTTGCATTCTACACACTTCATGTGTTATTACAAGATCAGAATAAACATTCCAAATATATAAGCAGATTCTATGGAAAAATAATCAATATATAAAGCAATTTCAGAGAAAATACTAGTTGTTCCAAATCATTTCCCCAAATGGTTAATCTAAAATTTGATAAATAGCAATAACACATATCCCATAAAAAGATATTCTAGAATTCTGAAGTATAATGACATTATAATTATATCAGATATGCCACACTTATTAACCTTTCAAGTATGTCACACCATTTCAGCAATGATTCCTGAATGGATGAAACCACTAATGAAGTTATAAACCTCATTGATAGGCTTATCAAAACCCTGTGAACTAAATATTAAGATTGTATAGTGGCTATTGGGGAACATTTTAAATTCTAATCATAAAAATAGTATGAATATATTAAATAAAATGTATTGCCAGCTATTGTTACATTGGCACATATACTATGTTTACTTGAAATATAAAACAAGCATTTATCACTAATGGGTCTAAGCGTCTTGGCATCAATAAACTGATTCATGCTTAGACATGCGTGTGGTTTGTGGGATACACATGAGCTATAGATCAGTTTCCCGAATGTCACTGTGAGATCAGTCAGAGGAGGCCTCAGGTCTCTGGGTTTGTTTATATGGAAACAAAGAAAGTAACATGCTGGATTAAGTCTTAACACAAACCACACTCCAGAGTGCACTTATAATACCTAGCAACATCTCCTTGGACAAAGCAAGTGGTTTGGCCCATGACATAGTGAAACGACAGAAAGTGTGCTTAATTCACTCTCAGGATATGTGTACTTACTGTAAACAACAATCCAACTTACAGGAAAACAAAGAAAAATATTTTACAAGTAAAAGTAGATCCATTTGTACTAACATAGAAAGACAGTTAAAGTACATAAAATAAAAAAGTCTCGGGAATATATGAAAATCATTTAACATGTAATATATACATATCCCATTTTAGAATTACTTTGTGTATAAATATATACATATGAATGTAAATTTGTGAAAATATGCATATTTCATTAGTGACATTAACCATTCATGGTTAACAAAGGACTTTCTGGTGCTGTGAATAAAAGTTTATTGTACACTCCCATATTTCATTTAGACCACAAAACAGCTTAAAGAGGGTAAAATAAGTGTTTTGAAACGTATCCCTCAAAGTTTGCAGGTTTGGTTAATTTATCATCAAAGTCACTTTATCATCAAAGAAGCTTGAAAGTCATTCTACATTTCTCAGCTTCTCTTTCTAAAGAAATGATTATTAAGTTAATAACTCAAAAATAGTCTCTGTGACTGGATAATCTCTAGTCCCTACAGTAAGTAAACTCAGTCATTTATTGAAAAATATAGATAAGAATACTCATTTAAATTTTAAAAATAACTTTTATTATTTACTAATATGTATTTGTTTCTGTTCTCTTGTATTTACACATATATGTGTGTATTCTTAGAGATAAAGAGAACACATATGTTCAGTAGTAGGAGTGGCAGGTTCTTGTGAATCTTAGTTGTTGGGAACTGAACTGAGGTCCTCTGGAAGAACAAGTGTTCGCAACTGTGTCTTCTCAACAGCTCCATTACTTCATTTATAATATCTTTTGTTACAGCTATATTTCCTTACTCTTTTTTCATCTTTTATTTATTATGTTTGGGGATTGTAGTATAACTATATCATTACTCCCCTTCCCTTTTTTGCACCCTACCCAATGGTCCTCAGCCTTCCTAATACTGCAAAACTTTAATACAGTTCCTCATTGTGTTGATTACTAACCATAATACTGTTATGAATCATAATGTAAACATTTTTTGAGATAGAGACTTTCCAAAGGGATCACTACCATCAGGTCGAAACTGCTGCAAACAATTCCACATTTGTCACCATGCCTTCTTTCAAATTCATGCTCTCTTCATTATTAATTGCTAATAATTATATTAGGTATGGATTCAAAAGAAAAACATGCCTTACTTGGAGTGTTCATCTTTTTACCCTTACTCAGATGCTCTAAGAATGCACCATACCATTCTATGACAGTCTCATCCATGAAAGAAAACACTATGTAGCAAAACACACTGTCTCTGACATAACTATTAAAAGCAGCTCTAATATTTGATAACAAAGCTTGCGTAAAAATGGTAATTGACTTAATTTTAAAAGAACTATTTAAACAAAAAATGTGTATCTCTGCTTGATTTTCTGCTCTTTGATGGACTCTAATTAAAAATAACACTTGTTTTTGCTTCCTTTTTACTGAAGGAATGGATCACGTACCTTGATGTAGGTCAGGGCTTCCCCTAAACTCATCCTTTTCTAGCTCCTTTTCAAGTGCCACATAGTTCTTTTCCTGTTTTGAACTCTGGGGAATAATTAAGATGGCATGGAAATCTCATCTCTGAACTCTAATGGTGCTGCCTCTGATATGCTCATTCTAATCTCCATTCTGGCCACTGACTGGGCAGTAGTAATATTCTACAATGTTTTTAAAATAAATTATAAGGTCATTGCCAGAAAGAATCATCAAAAGCTTTTCTTTGTCTCTTACAACCATCATAACATTGTCGAATACATGACTGGCATGGTGATATTCACCAGCATGCACTTAAGCATGTCATTTTAAGCCATGCTATGCTATTTGTATTGTTATTGGGGACACCCCCACATGAATGCAAACACAAAGGAACAAACAGCTGTGATTCTTTTCTTAAAATAATAAATCTATGCTCTCATTCACTTCGTATAGTATAAGTAAACAGAATTCTTAGAGTAAAAGCCAAAATGATTTTGTTACAATCCCAACATAAAATCACTTCCTTGCATTTGCGGTAACATAGACACTCTGATGCAAGAGAACAATGAATCAATCATTCCTTAGAAAACCTGCTGGGAAAGTTGTGAAATGTATGCAAGTTTCAGTGGCATGATTCCTCCCTAGGAATTATGCATCATGGGGGATAAACTCTGAAACACTAGGAGACTTGTCTTGCTGTTTTTCAAATTCCATCACATCTTCATCAGAGTCATCAATATTTGTAAGAGGCTCTTCTTTAAGAATTTTAAATCTAACATATAGCTCAGGGTTATTTTCAAGTGTCGCTATATCTGACATTCTTTAGCTTTGTTTTCTTAGCTTACCTAGGTTGCCAGGTATTTCTAGGAACAATGCTTATAAGCCCCTAAAACCTTTATGTCTGCTCTCTCTTTGTTTACTTTGTGCTACCCATCACTGACTTTTGCACCATTCCACATCAGCTTAACTTCCATCTCCCTAATGATATTTAGATTTTCTTCCTACAGTCATGGAGCATTTCTTGACAGTGAAACTATTACTTTGTTTTCAGCTTATGAGATTTTTTTTCCATGAAAGTACCATGCCATTTAGAGAAATACAAGGTATTTACAAAAGTCCCTCTGCCCAGAGGAATACAGTGTTAGTATTTAGACTAGAAGTTACTGCCAATGAAATCAGTTTTTACGTACCCAATCACTCTACTTCACTTACTAGAAGATAATGAACAGTTTTTCAAACCTTCTACTTCTCCTAGTTATAACATTAGTGAGAATGTATATGATATTAATGGCCACAAAGTAAAGTGTAAATTAAACAGTAAAGATCTGAGAAACAATAAAGTTAGATTAGCTAGATAGTCCTAGATATTCACAGAGGAACAACCAATACTGCATTCTCCCAAACAGAAACTGTCTTCTGACATTAATTCTTATCTTTGTTAGAAAAGAAAATAGCAACTTTATCCGCAGGTAAATTTGCACAGTGATATAAAGAGTTGAGAAACAGCTAAGTAACTGATGTTGCCTAAAGAGTATGGCCTCACTGAGGTAGTCATAATAACCTTGATTAATACCCCATATCTAAAGTAATTATGTGCGTACATCTAAGAGCAGTTACACATGAGAAAACAGAATTATACTTTCCAAAGCAACTGCTTTCACATACAATTCTTATTTTGTGTCTTTTCTTGTTATTTTTTCTTAATATAATTTCCCATTCTTTCTGCTAACAAAAAATTTATAGTTCAAGACCTTGTCTGAAAAAGCAAAAAGAAAAGATATGAAAATAGAAAAATGACCTGAATATACATTTTTCAAAAAAATAGATAAGCAAATGCTAAGGTGTATACAAAAATATTTCTACCATCTTCCATCACTGGAGAAGTCCAAGTTGAACAAGTTCAGATATTTACAAATGTTAAAATACTTATTAAATGTGATTATAAGGATGAAAGGTAAAGGGAACCATGTACATTATGATGATATTAGAAATCAAAATAGTTATTAAAGGAAATAGCACACAGAGTGCTCCAAAATAATCAAGGTAGAATTATTATACAATCCACTATCACCATTAATTATAAATTATAAGAAATAAAATCAAAGTGTCCTAGCTTTTGGTTATCCATAGCTCATCCCAGTCTGTGTTTTTAGTAGGTTTGATCTTACGTAGGTCTTGGTAGGAAGCAGAGCTTCAGTATGTCCATGTGTGCTGCTTCTAAGCCACATTCAGAAGGCATTTCATAGCATTATTCCTCATCACTCAAGCTCTGACCTTCTTTTATACTTCTCTCACAGTATTCTCTAGAACATTTTGTGTGTATGAAGAGGTCATATTTGCTGTGGTTGTCCCATTTACAGATTCACACTCACAATCATTTATGCTTATCATGTTGAACAGTTATGAGTCTTTGCATTGACTCAACTATAACAAAAACAAGTTTCTCTGAGTAATGCAAAGAACAACACAAATCTGACTATAAAAGTAAATATTAAGTAGGCGTGACCTTTTACCAAAAGAAAAAGTACCCTCCTATAGAACAGATCTCAAATCTGATCAAGAGAGTGATTGGTTATGCCCAAAAACAGTTGTGCCACCTATGAACTGGAGATTTCAACTTTTGTGAAATCTCAGCATTGTATTATGTAGGATCTAACATCAAGTAAGAATACTGAAGTCCTTATCCCCCAGATCCCTACATAGCCTTATAAAAACTTGTCAGCATGGAGAAAATTTCTTGGTTAGTTTAAGGCTTTATGTATTCTAAATCCAAAGTGTGTGGTGTCTTCATCAATATTATCATGCTATCTAGCTATGGTGGGTAACCACAAACAAGGGAAATAGTTTGTCTTTGGTCTGGATACCTCTCAGTCTATTGAAAAATAACACATAAAGAAATAACCCTTGCACAGCACTGAGATTTTCTTTTAATAACCTGTGTCTTCTGGCAACAGCATTGCTTTTCCATTTATGACAATTTTGTGGAAAATTCATATATTAAATATTTTATTTGTAATTAGCTTACAAATTAATGAGTTTTCATAAGGCACCTAAATATACATTGAGTGCTAATAAAGCCAGCTCCTGGTCCACCCTTGTCTTCATCACCCTAACCCGATTATCGTGTAAATAATTAACACAGTATCTGTAGCCTGAAAAATAATGACCCAGTGACTGATATTGGGTTTCAAACTTCAAACTGAAGATCAGAAAAGCAAAGCAACTGGTCACTGCTCTTCTTACCTCTAGCTCAGGCTGAAAGCCTGATCTGGGTTCCACCAAACCTTAGACTGCAGTCCCAGAATGCTCTGCTCTCCTCAAAGTGGCTGGAGAGAATCCAGAGACTGAGCCTTCCTATTCTCAATGTGACTAGAGAATGAATGCCAGCTCTGACCCTGTTCCTCCTTTAAATACCACTCGTGAGTCCTGGCACTAAAAGTGTGAACTCTGTTACTCTTTTAGACTGATTTAATCTCATATATCCCTGGGCGACCTTGAACTAACACAGATCCATCTACCTTTTAAACCTGAGTCTTGATTTTAAAGGTGTGTGCTACCACTGCCTTATAGTGTGAGGCTGACTTTGCTTTCTGAATACTTAGGCAAACTTTAATAAATCATAAATAATACATCGTCATATGTATCTGTCCCATTATTTCATGCCACATATGTCTTACTATTCCCTCATATTTTCCTAGAGTTTCAAGATCATAGATTTCCATATAGTTTCCCATACAGGCTTTGTCCGGGCTAATCATTCTCCTGCCTTCTTATGTCCCCAGCCCCATTACTCCATTGACCTGTTTGAACTTTTGTTGCCCCCAATATCCATCCTTTTTACTTTAGTTTAGTCCTTAATTCAGTATCCTCTCCTTAATATGTACTTACCTAATAGCTTGACTTTGATACCTGACTTGCATTTTCTCTTGGTCAAACACACAAAGTAAAACATTTGAGACTAGTAACCATATATAAAAGAGAACCTATGGAATTTGGGGTTTGTAGCCTAGGTGAAGACATTCAATATAAAGTTTTCAAATTCCATCCATTTACTTGAAAATGTATTACTTTATTCCTCTTCAGAGCTCAGTAATATTCCACTGTGTATACACACCTCATTTTTAGTACCCATTCACCAGTTCATGGAGATATGGATTGAACTGATCCTTTAACACTTGGAAATAGAGCGACAAAAAGCACAGATGCATGAGTGTTTCTGTAGTAAGCTATAAAGTCCTTTAAATGAATATCTGTGTATAGCTAGGCTTTATGACAGTTCCCTTTTGAATGTTTTGGGGATTTTTCATACTGAAATCCACACTGAGAACTCAAGTGGAAGGAAGTGTGGATGGGAAAGACACCACCCCAAAACTTATAGGTTACAGATATCTTCCTCACAAAAAAAGTCTGGAACTAATCTTCTGGGTTTGGTCAGACAAGGAAATAACAACTTCAAACAAGATTTTAAAAAGTGGGGGGGGAGGGGATCAGAGAGATCCTGACACATAAAGGCAGCAGGAGGCACAGTGAGATATGGGAACAAAATAATAATGGTAATGATACAATAAAGAGCAGTAAAAGAATGGGGGAGAAACATGAGACCTGATAGGAGAATTTGTGGGGATAATGCAAGCAACAAGAGTGGGAGAGAGGAAGTAGAGGAGGGCTGAAGAAGTAAATAAGACCAAAGTATAATGATGCTTCATTTGAAAATGTTATAACGACCTCCATTACCTGGCATCACTAAAAATTAACAATAATAAAAATAGGAAAACACAACTCTATGAATTAAATTCTTGAACATTAATGACAAAAGGGAGTTTTGAAAACTGTTCATCTGAGCCAAGTAGAGGCTGGGAGATCTGTGCTTTCACGGCCAACCTGGTATACAGAGCAAGTTCCAAGAAAGCCAGGGTTACATCAAAAACCCTATCTTAAAAATACCTAAAAGAAAATTGCTTATCAGAATGTTTGAAAGGCCTAAGAGAAACCTTCAGAATGAAAAGAGGGGACTGTAGACAGCAGAGTATAAACTTCTAACACAATATGAACCATGGAATTATCGGTGAGTACAGTTCACTAGAATGCATGTAAGAAGCAAGATGTTTAAATTCTGTAAGAACATAATGAGGGTACCATTCATTGAACACAGGAAAAACATCTGTAATTTTAAAAAGCCATTTTATTTCTTACTTTTGTTGAATATTTGAAGCAATCACATTGATATATCAAGGAGACCTTACAAAATCCATTTTTTTAAGTCAAAGGGGAGTGACATGAAATCAAGTTCTGCTCAGCATGGGCATGTCAGTGGCAAGTGAACAGCTAATACTAGTGAGTTTGAAAGTGTGCCTTGATAAAGGGTCAATAATAAAAAGGACTGTGAAATGTAATAGTATTTAAAGAAACTTGAAAATTCCAAGAAAACAGACTCAAATATTCTACAAGCTGAAAGCAAAGTCTGTAACTGTTTGGTCAATTTAGGCAAAATCACTACCTCAAAATTTGTATCCACAATTAGGGAGCAAATGTGGTGTTAACTACTAATATCTCCCTTCTGCATACTGATAAGTGTAACAAATCCCATCAAGATATTTCCTTTTTCTGTCAGGCAGATCTACTTCTGCTGGTACAAGGTGAACATTTCTAATCTGCTGCTATGTCCTGGGCATGTTTATGTTAGCTCGCATAAAAGAGGTTACTTCCATTGATCGGAGGTGATACAGTAATAGATGAAAAATATTATTCTGTATGCCTCAGAATGATATAAGTTCAATCTTCAAAGTAAGATTTTTGCCTTTACTTCAGAAGCTCTTGGAATGGTACATTTATTGCTTTAGCTATTTCTTTTCCAATGAGCAATTTCACAAATTTATGAAACACTGTAAATTCTGGAGTTGTGATTCTTCAGCTATGTTCGCCACTTTAAAATGACTTCTTACTTTCATATCATTCTGTGAACATCAACTAAAGTCACTCCAGGAGGTGTCTACCCAGCTGCTACTGCAACGGCCCGGCTTTTACGTGGGATTAAGCTTATGGTGCACATTGCACGTGACTGAAACATACTTTATTATTCAGAGTGTCATCTCTTTTCTCTTATAGACAAATGACCATTGAATTCAGGCTCTGACATTTTGTCTTTTGTTTGCTTTTACACAAACCGTAAGATGTTTTTCTTTGTAAGCAGACAATAATAAATGGGTTACCATAAAGGTAGAATATTTGAATCAGTGAGAGAACACTTTGCAAACTTTTTAGGTGAGCTATTGCAGTGACACCAGTTAAAGTAGGGTATAAAATACAGAAAATAAATTACACTGTGGGAGCAAGGAAGCAACCATTTTCTTATTTGTGGGTATATGTATATATCAGTTAAGTGGAGAGACATTCTAATTTAATTTGTATGTAGAATGCTAGATCATGACTAAAATTGATATTACCTTTTCTGAATCTTAATAGACTACTGGAAATTTTATAACAGAGAAAAATCTCCTACATTGCTTCTAATCCATACATGTAAATCCATCAGTTGTAGAAGTCAACTTACTAACATATTTCTTTCTCACTAGTGGATGATTCTCATAATTAATATTAGTTATACTCATTTGATGATGGAATTAGATAATTATGAACCTTGCTACTAGGGGAAATGAGTTAAGATTTGCACGCCTCTGTTCACATCTTGTGCAGCCAGTACAAAACCTTCTTCTACATCCATTTCTATACATGTACATGTATCTGTGTGTGACTGTATCCACACACACACAACTCAATTGCACTGTAACACATGTTTGAGCAAAGCTCCTCTAACAAGAACTGGCTTTTGTAAGGACTGCAGCTTCTTGTACTCTTGAGCATCAGGGAGACTCTCAGTATTCTCTACCAGAAGCATTCTAAAACATTCATCACTAAATAAAGAATACAAAGCACAAGTTTGTGATACTAAATCATCCACAGTAATGCTACATAAAGTGTGAGAGAAGAGTCAGGGAGCAGTCTGTCCTTTCTTGGCTAGAAATCACATTGCATGCCTTAATGTTGTCTTTATGCTGCTTTCTTCATTTGTCTTCAATGACCTCACTATTATCAGAAAGGACACTTGTGAATTTTAAAACAAAGACCAATTGACAGACACTAAGACCAGGGGATGATCACTCCTTGTATTTCAATGGATCACAAAAGGCAAGACATGCTTCAGTGAAAATAGCTACCGATGGTTGTGCTTTCCAGCTATGATGTGATGGGGTTGTATCTTTCTGGGGCCACAATCCCAAATAAACCCTTCATTCTATTCAAAGAAAGAAAGAAATATTCCTTGGATGTTATGCTGTTCAAAGACAGGTGACAACGCCTAATTGAACAACTCTCTTATAACAATCAAAAGAAAGTGCTTATTAAAAATGGTAAAAATAAATACTTAAACACAACTCAATTTTATATTGACTTACGTGTCTTTAAAATAAATTGATCAAAACTCAGCCATGATGTTACGGTTTTCTAAAACAAGAGAACAGAAGTCAAAGGTAAGTATTGAGTCTTATTGAGTTGCTTTTCCATGATGATGATAATTCTGATTCCTGCCCTTTCCCTGACTTTCAACTGCTGATTTATTAAATGCCAGAATAAGGTTTCACAATGTTTAGGAAACATGTGTCTATTAATTAATCACCGGGAGGCAGGGTCTGCTAATTTTACATTAACTTCAAATGGTTCTTAATGGAAAAACATGGGTATTGATCTGATAGTATGCTAACAGATCAGTCAGTCTTACCTGATAAGTCACACAAACAAAACAGATGTCACAGAAGTTTACGAGATTAACAAAGGACATTTAGGTTTCATTACTTCATTAAATACATGTTCAACTTTATGAATGGACATTTTATACAGAATTTTATTATAGAGTACTATAAATTTTAATTGAATGTGAAGTGGTATCCAAATAATTCAGTCAGAAATACCTCTTTCAACTTTCAAGGTATACTGTAATTCAAATAAACATTGTAATAATTGATTTTTTCTATTATTTTTATGTTCACATCCTGTAATTTCTATTTGTTTTGTTTTGGTATTTTTTGATAGCATTTTATTTCATTGTAAACTTTTACTACAGAGAATTTCTTTGAAAAAGTACGAAGTCACATCTGTGAACACAGATGATAGGGGTAACTACTGGGTTTACCTTGAAAATACCTTAAAAAGGAGTTTGGATTTCTGTTCAGTATTAAATACAAGGTGTCTACAAAATGAACACAAGTTTCTTAGACTCTTCTAAGAAAGGAAATCTTTGACATCATGAATAACTGTAATTGGCTGGCACATAGGAATTATAAAATTTTTTGCTTAATGATTGCTAAATGGCTGAATGCAGGGATTGATTTAGATAAGACCTTTAAGTACTTTTATAGGCACATCTCTATTTGCTATCAGATTTTTTTTTTGCTTCAAACTAATCACTTGAGCTATAATGTGTACAAATTGTTAAAACATACATTTTTATGAGTCTCTACCTTAGTACATAGTTTTGGAGTTTTACAGCTTACACAATAATCATCTGGCTTGTTCTAATCACTGGGCAGAGTTTCTTTGGGAGGGCAGTAATAATCTCAAACTGGATACCAATGTTTATCTTTCTTTGTATCTTTCACTGGAACAGACATCATAATTAAAAGTGACACTGTACATAGAGGTGTACCTGCAGTATTCTGTCACAATATTCTTGATAAACAACGGCTTGCTTTCAAAGAATTCAGTAAGTAGGTAAGGGTGGCTGTGACTGCATTCCTGGGTTTGTCTGAGCATATTTTCTGAGTCACATGTCAAAGAAATTGCCACAGTTCAACATTTTCACAATCAGTGATTGTTCCAAAATATGTAATCGGTTCAAAGTGGCTGACCAATCAGGGGGAAGGCATCAAATGAAATCAGAGGAAGACAAAAAAATTTGCATTGATCATCAGAATTGGAATGAAGCTACAGTTAGTTCAAACTCAACTTTATTTTATCAATATTTTCTATGGGATTCTCTAGCACACCTATATACAGAATATTTATGTTAGAATCATTAAATTCTATCATAGAACTTGTAATACTACTGAGCTTTGAAAGGAAGTGAACTAGGTTCCATTTTGGTTTCTTTCAAAGACATGATTGGCTTTGAAATGAAACAAAACATTATCTATCAAAAATTTGCAAAGGTGTGAATGATGGGTTATAGTGATACCTTAGAAATTAGGTCTATCATGACAGACAGCAGCAATGCAAACACCAGACAAATATAGCCCTCTGAGTCAACCTAGCAATGCTCATATGAGCTCACAGATACTGACGCAACAAACAAAGGGCCTACAGAGGTCTAAACCACGTCCTCTGTGTATATATTATAACTATTAGCTTAGTATTTTCATGGGAATCCTGATTGTAAGAATGGGTCTCATAGCTGGGAGGTGGTGGTACATGCCTTTAATCCCAGCACTCAGGAGGCAGAGTCAGGTGGATCTCTGTGAGTTTGAGGCCAGGTTGTTCTACAAAGCTACACAGAAAAACCCTGTCTCAAAACAAACAAACAAACAAAGAATGAGGTCTTTTACAGTTTTACTTGTTCTTGGGACACTTTTTCTCTTTTTGGTTGCCATGTCCAACTTTTATATAATAGTTTTGCTTCATCCTATTACATTTATTTTTGTCATGTTTGCATGTTGCCCTTTAGAAACCTGTTCTTCTCTCATTAGAGACAGAAAGGGAGTGAACATTTCTAGGCTTGAGGGGGGGGTGCAGGGGGGATGACAAGAAACTGTAAGGGGCAGAACTATAATTAGGATATATTATATGAAATGAGAACCTATTTTCAATTAAAAAGTAGAAATTTACTTTTTTTGAAAGGAAAGAACTGATAGCCTGGAAAACATTGTAAATGGGACTTAATTGATAGTGTGGTATACTCACGCATGCCTTAGTGTGTCACTTCTTATATTTTTATTAATAAAAGAGACAGTAATAGGAGTATTGAATCATTATAAAACACTGGTTCTCATTGATCATATTCCCATGGAACATCAGCCTACATAGAATAACTGGCTTCTCAAACTAGTAGGACATAAATTTAACAGAAATCATTGAGTTACAAAAATACTACGACATTGAATGAAACTGTAATCTGGTCAACTCCTTGGTTATGCATCTTTCAGTCAGGAGAATCAATCAAGAAATACCAGGAAATCGCTCTCACACACACACACACACACACACACACACACACACACACACACACACACACACACAAAGTGAGGCAATGAAGGTGAATTGCTTTAGACTGGTAAGTCTGTGATAATCTCTTAGGAAGTAAGAGACGTACACATTTGTCAAAGTTCATATAGATGTATTTGAGTCCAATAGCCTTTTTAGTGAAAAATGACATTATTTATATCTAATAAAAGGATGCTAAGTCAAATAGATGATAAATGATAGATAAGCATGTGAACTTATAGATAGATGTAGATCATGTATGTATAATATACAGGAAAAATTTAACATTAAAGTTGTTAAACTATTTTGATGGCTAACTAGGTTTATTGTCACTCTTTTATAAACATTTGACACTTTCTCAGTGAAAACATTAATAGCTCTTGATTCCAAATGATACTTCCTAAATTTAAGATGATTTTATGGTAAAACGTACATGATCTATTACATCGTGCCAGTTTTGATATTTAACACGTTCATGGGATGTAAAACCAAGCGCCATCATCTGCCACTGAGTCTTTCCTCCTTCCTTGTTGGTTGAGGGATCCCTGGGCCTGGTATGTGGTAAGCAGGCACTCTGCTTTGAGCTACTGAAAGACCCCCAGAGTGGGGAGACCCTCACTCAAGTCTCGGGATAAGCAGATGCCCCAATAATTCATTAGAGACCTTTCTTGCTGCAAGCACATGAGGTTTATTCGGGGAACCAGTGCACTGGGGCTGAGCTCATGACCCTCACAGGGGCAGAGGCGTTCAACCCCTAGTAGCTGCAGTTGAGGGTTTTTAAAAGGGAAAAACTGAATCGGGGAGTTAGGCAAACATCATAAATATAACGGATGAGGAAGTTAAATGATAGCTTATGTCTTAACAGGAAGGTTATCTCAAGCAAGCATTCTTCAGGCATTGTACAGTTAAACATTGAGCAGGAATGTGGTGAGCTAGTTCCTGGATAAGGGAGTGTTATCTTTTAGGTTTATCTTGAGTTCTCCGGTTTCTCAGGAGAGGGCAGAAGGGCAAGTCACTCTGTGATGGGCTAGTCGCTAGGGGTCTAAAAATGTTGAGTTGGGATCTCTCACTACAGCCTCAGCCATTGCCAGATTGATGGCTGTGTGGCAAGCATGGGACTGACCCAGAATCCCTGAATGTGGGTGTAAGTGAGAAGGCCTAGGTAATCTACGGGGCCTTGGGTAGTATTTATCCCTGGCATACAAATAGACATTGAGTGCCCATCCCACAATGAGGGATGCTCTCTCAGCCTGGACTCTTGAAGGAGGGATCTAGACCCTACCCTGGATGACATCACAGACTCTGGAGATCCACCATCCTCACTGTACCTGAGGATTGGAGTGGAGATTGGGTGGGGGACTGGGGGTCCTGATGGGAGGAGTTGGGAGGAGGGGAGGGAGAGGGAGTTAGGACTGACATATGAAGCAAGCTTGTTTCTAACTTAAATAAAAAAGGAAGAAAAAAAAAAGACACTAAGTAGGAAACAAGAAAAAAAAAAGTAAGATCTGGTTTCAAAACAAACAAACAAAACCAACAACAACAAAAAGCCAGTAGTGGTTTCTAGGGCTGGGGAGGAAATCACCATGACTGTATAATGAATATATCGTCTCAGGTTTACGAAAGCAAAAGATGACAGGGCCTGGTGATGCTAGGCTTATAAGGCCAACTGCTCTGCAGGCTGAGGCAAGGGGATGATTAATTTCATTTGCCTAGTCCGTAGAGTGAGTTCAAGGCCAGCCTGGGAAACCTTATCTCTTAATGAGAACTTATCTTTTTTTTTCTTTCCCCACCCCTCCAAAAAAAGAAGGCCAAAGTATCAGTAAACCTAGAGGAATAATGGGCACAAAAGATGTCTCAGTCATTGACATAAATATGAATGGGGGCATTAAATTTGAGATAGAGATGAAAATGTAAAATAATTAATAGGTGTGCTTATAAGAACATCACACACGAATTTCTTCAATGAAGTAGACAATTAGAGTCCTTTTATTTGGCATCCTTTGAAATTATGCTTTGAAGGGCAGCTATTTTTTTCCCTAACCTGTAGCGACTGGTTCGTTTATGGTGTTTCGGGGCTACAACACTTCACAAAGATCCAGGCAAAGGGCTAACTAAGGATGTAAATGAAGAAAAAGACAGTGGCTCATTCTTGCAAGGAGAATGGCCTTTATTTAACTAGAGTGGAACATTATATAAAAATAGCAGGCATAGTAGAAAACTACAAAGGTCTACCAAGGTCAGGAGCACAGGTTCCCGGGGCCCTCTAGCAAAGGATGGGACAATAACAGGATTTAGCATTTAGACAATAAGGATGGACAGAAAACAGAAACTTGTATTCAGGCTTAACTGGAAGGAGGGGACAAGAGGTATTTTGCTAGAAGCTCCTAGTCACATGCTGATCAGCAGATCCCCCATGGGGGAAGGGTGCAACATTAAGCAAGCATTGACCTTGAAAAAGTTTATTTTTATAGGTTGCACTGAGTTGTTGCTCCTCATTTCCTTCAAAATCTACTCATTGTTAGCAATCCTCCCTATTCCAGTGTAGCTCACCTCTCTTGCGAAACTTATGCAATTGTTAGTAGAATTTATCACCAGACAACAAAGATTCACAGACTGATCCTCCTGAGTTAGACTACAGCATCCTTTACAAGCCAAAATTGGAATATTAGCATTTTCTGTCTTGCCAGGCAGTGGTGGCACCCACCTTTAATGCAAGAATTTGGGATAGAGAGGCAGGTGGATCTCTGAGAGTTCAAGACCACCCTGGTCTACAAAGCAAATTCCAGGACAACTAGAGCTGTTACACTGAGAAACGCTGTCTCTGAAAACAACAGCAACAACCAAAATAGTCCCAATCATCCCATGTTGTTGCAAATATAAAATATAAGTGCTATAATATTTTAAATTCTTTAGTATATAATTGTAAAAAACCTAATTTTATGGGTAAATTATGCTTTGTACTTTTTAACCATTTATAGTTAATTAATATATAGGTATAAAGATTGAGATTCATTGACATGAGCTACAAGGTATTAGAAATAATCACATTCTTTGGACAGATTTTTAACAACATAATCTGTGTACTTAAAATAAGAGCAAGCATGTAACCAATGGGACATCTTTTTAATGCCCTCTCATACTTCCCAGGATATATTTGATTCCTTTCTACTATATATTGGGGAAACTTCTAATTACAAAGGGCATCAATTAACTTGGACAAAGGCACAAAACAGGGTTTTCATTTACTTGTTTCTATTGTTTACACATAGCAAATGCTAAACCTTAAAACAAAATTAACATTTCTACAGCAGATTATTCCAAACCAGAGCATCTTAAACTTCTGGTAGAAACAGGTTACTTGAACCCTTTGTCCTGATATTGAGATAACCATGTTGAACCATATCCATGTTAGTAAAACTGAGCTAACTATATCTATAACTATATCTATAACTATAACTATAACTAAATTCATACATAGATAATTCAGAACATTGCTGAGTTGGGTTTTCATTCTACTGGCTTTAAATTGGTCCTAGAGCAGCAGTTTTGGACATTGTACAAATTATCCAGAAAAGAAAAAGTGACCCAAACAGCTATTATTCAGAAAAAAGCAACATAAAATATAAAAATGCACAAATTAATCATATAACAAAGTCACCAATCAAGCAGGGGGAAGATTTGAAAAATCAAGTTCTTATGATCTGTGGGTAAAACACCCATATTTAAACTTACTGATGTAAATGAATCTTGAAAGAGTGAGTACACAAATAGTTCAAAAGTATGGTATATTTGGATCCACGATGTGTTGAGTTTTGAAGTAACTAAAAAAATGCACGAGAAGTACTTGGTCCGGGGTATCCTACCGTAGAAATATAGAACCTTAAACAACTTTACAAACACTGTTGTTTCTTATTCCAAAGCATAAATAGGAAATGCCTTGTCTGATGTTACTCTGATTCAAAGATCATTCATTTGAGTGGTAAACATTTGATAAGAGACTAGAGATCTTTCAGTTTCCTTAGAAAGCATTTTCTTTCTGTCTACATGTTGAGTCACATTTAAACAATTTAAACTTTAAATTATTCAGTATTGTTTCTGTCTGTTACTTGTACTCATCATTTTACAATGTTGACATTTGTTAAGGATACCTGCTAGCTATCATTATTAGTTCCACAAATAACTATAGGCTACTGAGCAAACCTAGGAGTCAGAGGTGTGGTTTCGTACAGGACAGAGAACACTAATTGTTTGTTCAATGACAAATCTTCAGCACTGAAAGGATACATACTGTTAATATTATTTGGACTAGGCAAGCTAAATTTGAAAATATACTTGTATATTAATATGCATGTTTTAACAATTAATGAAAAAAATAGACCATGACTTTAAACTTTAAAGGAGATGGGATATATATATACATATATATACATACATATATATACATATATATATATGAATGTTTGTAAGGAGTAAAGAGAATATAGAAATATTGTAATTATATAATTATATCAAAAGTAAAATAAAACTGAAAAAAGGAAAAATCAGCACCAAACTAACTCAGCTATGGACTTTCTGTGCTACAGTACAGAACTCTCAAATTGGATACATACACATATGCAATAGAGATATGACTGTTCCAGTGCAACCAATTTTTTCAGGATTTGGTCTAATACCTGCTCCATGGGTGGGAAAATATTCTTGGAACTGTAAAGCTTGTCAGAAGCCCATGGCTACAGAAATCATAAGATATGTAGGGTTATCAACTAATGATGTTTTCTTAAAAAGTAAAGTACCTTCTAAGTATAGATATTTATACACACAAATTGGTGAATTTCTTAACCTTTAATAGCCTAATTTAACTTTCAATTCGACACAGTATAGAACCATCATGGAATACAGTCTCAATGAAGGATTGCCTAGATCCTGTGGCCAGTGAGGAGATGCATTTGTGAGATTTTTCTTTTCTTAATTAAATGAATTAAAATAGGAAGACAGATAAGTGTAGCTTATACAAGTCTGTGTCTTTGCGCTGTGGATTGTATAAGTTAAGGACTAGCCTCCATGATACCAGAAGTCATCATGCATGCTTCCAAAGGAGGGAAATAACTAACAGTATTTGCTCAGCTAGGATGCCTATAAACAACACCAATGAACAGAATGGCATGATAACACTAAGGAAGCAGTGGTGGTATGCATACGTTGGCTGTAGCTAACATCTCTCTAATTGGACATTGTTAACAAGAAGAAGACTATGCCTAGTACTGGAAACCTAGCTAACTACTCAGTGTTAGTGATGTCATGATTATTTGAGGAGAATCTATAACCACTAATTTCAAAACCAGCATAATCCCTAATAACATTCTATGAGCATTGGCTTTTAAACCCACAGATAGTTATATTCTTCACTCCTCATCAGAGAAACTTTTTTGCATCATATGGAGACATCTACAGAAAACAAGAATCAATCAAAATTCAGATTTGTAGACCTCAGTACCAAAGCATCTGACAACAAAACATCCCTGCACATAAGGCTCAGGGAACATTGTGCAAGAGAGGGCAGAAAGATTTTTAGAGCAGAAAAAGAGGCTGTTTGCTTCAAGATAGTGTCTTTTGGTAATATCAGAAGCTACACCCATAAAGTCTCACAAGAATAAGTGCCCCAATGTGAGCTGAACAAGGAAGACACCAATTAAGATGCCAAACTGGACAGAGAAAATCCTGTAAGTCCTCACCTATACACAATGAACTGTAGACAACTCAGGAAAGCTGAGAATAGTTGATATGCTTTCCCCAACAGAAGAGCTCATCAACTGGTTGTACATTGCCAAACATTCAGCCCTGAAAAAATATGTATTAGACATCATATATATTCATGCAATAAAAATCAGTGAAAAATAGCCCTGAATTTGAAGGTCATGGAGAAAAGTTTATGAGAGGGTTTGGAGGGAATAAAGAGAAGGAAGAAAGGTGGTGATTAAATTATAGTCTCAGGAATAACAATAATTGTAATAAAGAGAAGAGAAAACTATCTGACTACTGGATGCACATGCATTTATTCACCCTCTATTCTTGAATGTAATGCGAAAAGCTACTTCATGTTCTTATCTTGCTTCTCCCACAAGTATGACACTAACCAAGAAATATAAGCCAATGAAACCCTTTTTATTATTCTTTATCACAATATGTTTGTAATGACAACACACATAAAAAGGATATAGCTTCCTCAGAAAACCATCTTTCAGTAGTGGGCAGTTGTTAACACAGGAATTTCTAACTTACCAAAATAATAATCCCTTATCCCCTGCTGATAAATGCTTATCTTAAAAATGGACATCTATATCAGTCACTCTGTGCCCTTGGAAACATCATGCATGATACAAGTAATAAAAAAGACAGTTAAAATCCAGAGGGTGGGGAGAGGAACCTTAAAATTGTGTCTCCAGATAGGATGTACCATTCCAAATGTGAAAACACAGATAAATCAGCTGAAGTCACTTTCAGAAGACCTGTACAAAAGAAAAAAAGAATGGAAGAAAGAAAGAGAAAGAGAAAGGAAGAAAGGAAGGAAGGGAGATATGGAAGGAAGGAATAAGGAGAGGATGATAAGAACAAGGAGGAGGAGAAGAGGAAGGGGTAGGAAAAGTAGAAAAATTTATAAAGAAAGAAGTAGGAAGAGGCTAGTTATGAAATAAATGTATGACAGCAGGAGTGGACTGAGAAGGGAGAAAGCAATTAGGATGAATATGGAAAATATGATCACAATACACTGTCTAACAGTACAAAATTAATAAACAAGTCATCCTTCATAGTCTCATTTTTAAAATAATCAATGTGCCAACTCAAGCACTTATATAAAAGAGATTCATTACATTTTTATACAGAAAGAAGACAAAGACATGTACACTCTTACATTCATAAAATTAATTCTAAATAAAATCCAAGAAAATAAATTTTTATAGAGGAAATTAATACATTGTTGGCTCAATGTAAGGTTGCATTGACTCTGCAAGTAAGTTCTATTTAATTAAAGATTTCTCCATATACTTATCTATCACAAAGTCGTGCAAGATTACACAGTAGTTATCATAGGATACCTGGAAGTGTTTAGTTTTTAAATGTCAGTTCTTAGCACAGTTAAATAATAGCACATTGGCTTAAATTTTATGTATAAGAAAAAGTACTTTAAAATCTTATTTTCTACTGAATAGTGTAAAAGAAGATTTTGGTTTATTTTTAAATATTTTACAATAAATACATTGATGAGGAAATGAATAGTATAATGTGTAGATACTCCCACTTTATTAATGTTATACTTGTTGAAAATACACTATGTGGAAAGTATTGCTGAAATTTTGAAATATTTTAGAAGCAAGCTTTCAGAGTAGTAGTAATTTCTAAAACAAAGTGATGATTATTTTGATTATTTATTGGAGCCTTGAAGTGACTGGCATGGCTATTTTTTGTCTTATTCAAAATGACTGATATAATTAGTGTTCTTAATGTCAGAAAATGAAGGTGTCCAATTTTAATATCAATGCACCTCAATTTTAATAAAATCATTATCAATGGAAGAGAAAAATATTTAGACCTTAATACTTGTATGTTTTTTGGAATGAATCCCCTTTTGTTTGAGCAGAGATTATAATATATCAAATGGATACCAAATGGATACTTTGTAGTTCAAGTATACTCAACATTGCCATGTACTGTATATCAAGCGAGTATAACTGAAGTTGCCAAAATTTAATTCTTGGAAATACTGCTAATCCAAAATCAGTTCTGTTCTCCCTTAAGTAAATATTTAAAGGACCCCAAAATACCTCAGAAAAATACTGGATGTTTCTTTATAAAAGAAGAAATCTGTAATGAATATGAATGGTTCCATCATGCTTGTTTCCACGGAAGGAATTCTTCCCAGACCAATGCTTGCTTGTCAGCTTGTTTGGCATTTTTCCATTGTAAAAGCAACTATTTAGTGACCACCTGACACTCATCTCTTTAGCCCTATTGCTTTTTTTTCTGTGAACATTATTGATTTTTCAAAGCAGTCATCATAAACAAGATGCAGCAATTATTACATTTAGATTAGAAAGGGACTATATTACTGTTTGTAAGTTATTAATCAGTGAATATAACCAACTAAATAAAAGCATTTCTCAGAGACATTGGCAACTATATTTTAGTCTAAATATACATTAACATAATTAGTCTATATTCCTCTTTCAAAAAATGAATTAGCCATGGCAACCCATATTTGAGTCCTTAGAAAAAGGCCATCACAGCTATTCCTGATTTACTCATCATAATACTTTCCAGTGTAAAATTTATTTTATAAAATATACATGTTAGACTTAAAACTCTTCCTCTCTACTACTGGGACAATAAAAAGGTTTGTGATTATTTGGGGTTGCAGAAATAGGGTGAAAAGATGGAGTACAGAGCATATCTAGGCTAGCAAAACTATTCTTTACAATACTATAATGATTGATATAAACCACTGTATATTTGTCAGTATCTCAGACCTGTGCTAACAAAGATCTAATGGTACCAATGAACTCATTAATAACAACATATTGATAGTGCCTTTCCAACTCTAACAATATACACATCATTAATCTATTATTGTGACATTAATAGAAAAAAACAATGATCAAGTGTGCTCACACGGAGAGAAAAAATTAGAAACTCACTATAATTTAGGCTCAATTTTTTCCTATATGCTTACAGTTGTCCCCTAAGAAATTTGTTTCAATGGAAACAAGAATAATTCATGCCATGCAGATTTTCAACTATCACTAAAATTTGTTAATCAGTACAGAAAGCTAATGTTAAGAAATATAGGAGAGCAAATTACGCATGTTTTCTACTGTGTGTATGAGTGAAACTCATGTGCCTACCAGGCAGAACTTCTAGCAGCACCAGGACATAGCATGGAATACATATGGTGGTGCTGAAATTCACATCTGTATCCCTGAATAAAACCAACACATTAGTGCTCAAACAGGCATTTACTTAAGAGCCTTTGGGAATTGTCTTATACAGTTGATGTGTATAAATTACTGTTTTTTTTATGTTCCCAGACTTGTATAGACAAGGATCTTACAAATTCTTTGTGCTTAGGTTGGTTTGCTTTGACTTTGTGTACTTTCTTTACAATGGAAAGAAGAGAGAATTCTGTGTGTCACAAATCTAAATAAACATTGCCCATGCTTTCAGCTTACTAGAAAGGAGGGAGATATGACAAAGAGATAATCAGAAAGGTAGATATGATTGGTAAGTTGTGAATCACAGCTTAATTCTTCCTAAGGTTAGGTAAATTAACTGTTAATAGCCTGTGTATAATGCCTCATTTAATTTACTGTTCTTTAAGAGATGTTTGACCTTTTTATGGTGCCCCATATTTCCTGGATATTTTGTGTTAGGGATTTGTATGACTTGAGATTTTCTTTGGTTGATGACTGTGTTTCCTCTAGTGAGTGTTCAACACCTAACATTTTCTCTTCCATCTCTTGTACTATATTGGTTATACTTACATATGTAGTTACAGACAGTTTTCCCAGCTTTTCTATTTCCAGCATTCCCTCATTTCATGTTTTCCTTATTGTTTCTCTTTCAGCTTTCAAATATTGAACTGTTTGAATTGTTTCCTTCACTTGTTTGTTTGTTTTTTTCTTGGCTTTCTTTGCGTTCTTTAAGAGATTTGTTTAGTTCTTGAAATTTTTGGTGTGTCTTTTCCTGAATTACCTTAAGAGACCTTCTCATTTCCTCTTTGAGGGTTTAGATCATCTTCATGAAATTGTTTTTGAGGTCCTTCTATTCTGCTTCAACTGCATTGGGATGTTGAGGTCTTTCTGTTGTCGATTGTGGTCTTATACTCTCTTCTTTACATACGTACTTCAAGTCGGTGCAGGTGTGGTCTCTCCCTCTCTTCTCATATCCTGGTAGGCATAGGTGGGTCAAGACATTAGTATCAGCAATTCTGGATGCTACGGTCTCTCCTGGTGTTCTCCTCACTCAAGTGGAGGGCATGGGGGCAGGAGCGAGACTCAAGTGGAGAGTGGAGAGCAGTGATCAGACAGGAACACGACTGAGGTGTAGCCAGACTCAGAGTGGTTAATCCTTCTGGGACAAGCCCACTACATATAGACCAGAGCCAGGAAGTTTCAAGGAGGGGATGGGGGGAGTTGGGCCAGAGCAGACTTAACACTCACCTTAAGCAGAGGGCTGAGAGCATTGGGGGGTATAACATCAAACTAAATATGATTCTTCTAAAATCAGGAACAAGAAAAGGCTGTCCACTGTCTCCAAATGTCTTCAATATTGTACTCAAATTTCTAACTAGACCAATATGACAACAAAAGGAGATCAAGGGGATACAAATTGGAAAGGAAGAAAATAAAGCTTCATTAGTTGCAGATAATATGATAGTTTACATAAGTGTCCCAAAAAACTCTACTGGGAGCTCTTACAGCTGATGAACACCTTCAGCAAAGTGGCTGGATACAAGTTTAACTAAAAAAAAGTAGCCCTATGAAATACAGATGATAAATGGGATGAGAAAGAAATCAGAGAAACATCACCCTTTACAATAGCCACAAACAACATAAAATATCTTGGGGTAATGCTAACCAAACAAGTGAAAGACCTGTATAACAAGAACTTTGAGTCTTTAAAGAAAGATATTAAAGAAGATACCAGAAAGTGGAAAGATCCCCAATGCTCTTGGGTAGGTAGGATCAACATAGTAAAAATGGCAATCTTGCAAATAGGAGTCTTCAGATTCAATGCAATCCCCATCAAAACCTCAACATATTTCTTCACAGATCTAGAAAGAACAACACTCAACTTTATATGGAATACAAAAAACTCAAGATAGCCAAAACAACACTCTACAACAAAGTAACTTCCAGAGGAAACAGCAACCCTGACTTCAAGCTCTATTATAGAGTGATAATCCTGAAAACAGCTTGGCACAAAAATAGACAGATAGACCAATGGAATTCAATTGAACAATCTGATATTAACCAACACAACTACGAACACTTAATTGTTTGACAAAGAAGCTAAAACTATACAATGGAAAAAGGAAAGCATCTTCAACAAGGGGATGCTGGCATGTAGAAGATTGCAAATAGATATATATCTATCACCATGAACAAAACTTAAGTCCAAGTGGATCAAAGATATCAACATAATTCCCTTGAACAAATTGGTACAGGAGACTGCTTCCTGAACATAACACCAGTAGCACAGACACTGAGATTAACAATTAATGAATGGGACCTCCTGAAACTGAGCAGCTTCTATAATGCAAAGGACACAGTCAGCAAGACAAAATGGCAGCACACAAAATGGGAAAAGATATTCACTAACCCCGCATCTGACAGAGGGCTGATTTCCAAAATATACAAAGAACTCAAGTAGCTAGCTACCAAAAACCAAACAATCCAATTATAAAGTGGGGTACAGAACTACATAGGGAATTCTCAACAGAGGAATCTAAAATAGCCGAAAGACACTTAAGAAAGTGCTCAACATCTTTAGGCATCAGGGAAATGCAACTCCAAAATGCCCTTTTACACTGGCTAGAATGACTAAAATCAAAAACACCAGTGACAGTCTGTGCTGGAGAGGATGTAGAGAATGGAGAACACTCCTCCATTGCTGGTGGGAGTAAAAACACATGCAGCCACTTTGGAAATTAGCATTGAGTTTTTTTAGGAAAATGGGAATGAGTCTACCTCAAGATCTAGGAATTCCACTCTTCAGCATATACCCAAAGAATGCACATTCACACAACAAGGATGAATGTTCAGCTATGGCCATAGCTGCATTGTTTGTAATAAGCAGAACCTAGAAGCAACATAGATGTCCCTCAACCAAAGAATAGATGCAGAAAATGTGGTACATAGAGTATTACTCAGTGAAAAATGACAATGAAATCTAGAAATTCCTAGGCAAATGGATGGAACTGGAAGAAACCATCCTGAGTGAGGTAACCCAGTCACAGAAAGACAAGAATGGTATATACTCACTCATATATGGATATTAGACATAGAGCAAAGTACTACCAGCCTACAATCCACACCTCCAGAGAAACTAGGAAACAAAGTGGACCCTAAGAGAGAAACACATGGTCCTCCAAACAAGGGTAAAGGGACAAGACCTCCAGAGCAAATTTGGAGCACAGGGCAGGGGTAGGCATAAGAAAAACAGAAACAGAGAAGAGGAGGGGAGAGGAGAACAGGAGGGAGAAGGAAGTTTGAGTCAGGAGAAGAATAGAGGAGAGCAAGAAAAAAGATACCATAATAGAGGGATTCATTATATTTTTAAAGGGAATCTGGCACTAGGGAAATGTTCAGAGATCCACAAAGATGACCCCCAAATAAGAATCTAGGCAGTAGAGGAAAGGCTACCTTAAATGTCCTTCCCCAATAATGAGATTGATGACTACTTTAATTGCCATCCTAGAACCTTCATCCAGTAGCTGACTGAAGCAGAAGCAGGCCCCCACAGCTAAGCACTGAGCCATACTCCCAGAATCCAGTTATAGAGAAGGAGGAGGGATGAACAAAGGAGGCAAGACTATGCTGGAGAAACCCACAGAAACAGTTGACCTGACCTACTGAGAACACAGGGACCCCAGTCGTAAAGCTGGGGAACCAGCAATGGACCAAACAAAGCATCATAATGTGGGTGCCAGTTAGGAGGCCTGGACAGTCTAACAGTGTAGCCAGTGTTTATCCCTAGTGCACAAATGAACTTTGGGAGTCCATTCCCTATAGAGGGACACTATTGTAGCCCAGATACATGGAGGAGGGCCTAGGCCCTCCCCTTAATGATGAGACAGATTTTAATGATCCCCCGTGGAAGGACTCACTATCATTGGGGAGTGGGTGTGTGGTACGTTGGAGGTTGTTGGAGGCATGGGAGAATGGGAGGGTGAGAGAATGGGGGGATTGATAGGTGAAATAAGATTGTTTCTAAAATAAACAATTAATAAAAGAGATTTATGGGTATAAGTATCCAATAGGAATCCCTGATTATACACTGAAATTAAGAATATGTAATATCAATATTTCATATATAGTAATTTCATTAAAATACAATGGACCTTTACTTTCTTCAGTTTTTAAATACTCAGAAGAGTGCTTCTAAAATTTCCATCAAATAACTGTGATTACTGGAAGAATCAAAGGAGACAGGAAAAAATTTCACACTATCAGTGCAGTTCCACCCATGCGGCTATCTTGATGTGCTGTGAGCTTTGAAGAGCCTTATGACAAAACCTCATGAATAAGGATGCTGAAAGCGCCTAGGAGTAAATCCTATCTTGTTCCCAACTGATATCTCCTCATATTTAGAAGAACTGATTCAACTTAAGAAACTCACAGCACCTTTTTTTCCTTCAAATTTCAACATTTTCTTTGATAAAGAATCTGTCAGTCAATTAACTGGTGAGTGATAATTTAGGTATATTATATTTTTTTAATGGAAGAAACAAAATGAAATGTTTCTTTTACTGGGCATATGTCATACAAGTGGCAAGAATAAATCCACTGCCTCCAATTCACAGAAAATACAAATGATCCTAGTTGACTAAAGAAACTTCCACAGAATCTTTCACATCAAAGTTGAATTGTGAAACTTGTTAAAGAACATATATGAGAACTATTGCCAATATGTCAGGCACTTTCATACCACTCACACACCAGACAGTCACTGCATCTTCTTTTCTGAGGTGTCAAGATTTCAGCAAGCCATCTCCTTATCTGGATGGTCTCCACACAGTTGTCTGGCTATATCCACTCTCTGATTTGCAACTCTGCAAATACCAGTTGTCATTTCTGTAACCTTTCCAACAGAAACTGTGCAGTCTTGGGACTAAGATGCAGAATATCTCATTCAACCCTCCTCCCCCACAAGCCATCTGCTCCTACAGACATCAACAACTGTTGGCAATAGGAGACTCTATGCAAAATTGGGGGAAATTCTTCAAAATGGTAAAGAAAAACTTTGCTGAAGACCTTCACATTTCAAGCACAATATGAAAACAAGTGTCCTACATTTAAAACCCAGGAATTCTTGAAGAAAAAATAAATAAAAAAGGAGAAGTGTTTTGCATCTGATTTTTATTAAAAGGACACAGATTAGTTTGAATTGTAGTATATCAAATCAACAAAAGCTTATAATGTGCAAAATAAAACCCCTATTAAAATACAAAATACTTTTTCTTTAAATGTGGTTACATATAAAATTATGTTTAGAGGTACATATACACATATAAAATGAATATCCTTATTTGTATAAATATTTGCATACATACATATATATTCATATTATATAAAGTATAAAGTACAGGTATGTAGTATTTTTTTTCTTAACCTATTTCCCTAAGTCACAAAGCCACTTCAATCTTGGTCATAATTTTCTGTAAATCAAACACAAACCCTAAACAAAAATTCTCCTGGTTATTTTATTAATGAATATTTTCTTCTGTTTTCTTTTCTGTACTTTCTGTCACAGAAGAAAATGCATTAGTTTTAGGGGCAAATGCTGATAGGAAAACTTTGTGGCAGTCCCAGATGTAAACAGGTCCATAAACTATTTTGATTTTTCTTTCATGACAGCCCAAGTAGCATTCCTGCAGGGACAACTATGTAACTTTATTATCTTCTTTCAAGTCATACCAACACTTCTACTTCCCAGAGGGAATTAGTGAATGACTTAGTAATACAGGTTAACTTAGTTGATCTAATTGTACAAATGAACTATTCCAGAGAGATAGTGCAAGAAACTTTTTGTATAGTGGGTGATACACTTTTCATTTTACTTAGTATTATTTTCAAAAGGCTTCATGAAATATATTATTTTTCTCATTTTATATAAAAACATTAGGGGACTCATTCAAATCAGGTAGCATAAAGTTTTCAGAGACACGACTCCTGATTGGGGCTTCACAATTTAAAAAAAGCTCAAAATGAACACAGATATTTTTTGTTGGTTTGATTTTAGTGAAATAAAAAATCCTTTCTTCATTAATTTTACAAAATTATTTACTATATAATCTGTATACAAAGATGTTAGTGTAGCTATAAATTAAAAACAAAATGAGCAAACATATATCTGCAAAAGTGGAAGGTCTACTCAATCTGGACATATTGAGTGACCTAGATTCTCATAACCATATGATATTATGACACTTAAGATTTAGTCCAAAAACTTATATTATTTTTGTTGTTGTCTTCAATATGTCCCAACCTCATTTTCCACTACCTTCAGTCTTCCCAGCTCTCTCCACCATCAGCCCCTCCTCCATTTCTCTTCAGCAAGCCACCCAGGGATATTAGCCATTATAACAAGATAGAATAAAACACCTTGACACTAACCCTCATACCAGGGCTGGGTGAGTCAACCCACTAGAACGAAAGTGTTGCAAAAACAAGTGAGTCAGAGACACCCCCATTTCCACTATTAGGAGTCCCACAAAAACACCAAGCTAACAACCATAACATGTGGTTGAGGCTCCTCCATTGCCTTTTAAGTCTCTGTTAACCCCCATGAAGAATGCTTAGCTGATTCTTTGAGCTGGGTTCTAGTGTTCTGTCCCCTCTGGATCCTATAATTGTGCCCATTTTCTCCAGGGTTACCTAAGCTCTAAGGGAAGAAATGCAGTAGAGATCTCCAACTTGGACTCGCTCTCCACCTACTGCTTGGCAATGGCAGCTGAGGCCTCTCTGATGAAGCCTGGGATAGTTACCCACCCATGAGTATAGCAGAATATCATTAGGAAGCATTTCATTGATTTTTTTCTCTCTACCCTAGGTTGCTGCACTATACAGAATCCAGTTTCTGGTAATATAGGCAGATGATCTTCTCATACCCTGGGACACAAATTAGACCAGTCATTTGTTGGTCACTCCCAATAATTCTGAACTTCCAATGCTCCAGCACATATTTTGGCAGAACAAATTGTAGACATGTTTTGTGGCTGGCTTGGTGTCCCAGTCCCAATACTGAAACTCTTCCCTGGTTACAGAAGATGGCCTGTTTAGCCTCCATTTTCCCCATTACTAGAAGACCTCATTAGAGTCATGTTCAGAGATTCCTAAGAGTTTCTACTACATTAGGTTTGCATTTGACCCTTAGAATTTCAGTTGTCAATCCCCACACTCTCCTCTTCCATGCCTTCCCGAACACATGGTCCCTCCTGTTTTCATCCCCACCTGTCTCCAGTTCACCTATAAAATCTATTATTTCACCTTCCCAGGGAGATAGACCCCTATGTTCCCCTTAGATACCCACTTGTTCCTTAACCTTTCTGGGTATTTTGTAGCATGATTTCCTTTTATTTAACAACAGATATCCACTCACAAGTGAGTACAAACTATGTTTTTCTGGGTTTGTATTATCTCTCTTAGGATGATTTTTTTTCTAGTTTCATCCAATTATCTGTAAATTTAATGATGTCTTTTTTTGTTTGTTTGTTTGTTTTTCGAGGCAGGGTTTCTCTGTGAAGCTTTGGAGCCTATGCTGGCACTCACTCTTTAGGCCAGACTGGCCTCAAAATCAGAGAGATCTGCCTGCTTCTGACTCCTGAGTGCTGGGATTAAAGGTGTGTGTCATCAATGCCCAGCAATGATGTCATTTTTAGTAGTTGGTAATATTTTACTGTGTGAATGTACCGTATTTTCTTTATGGATTCTTCTGTTAAAGGACCTTGTCTTAGTTAGGATTTCTATTGTTGCCAAGAGATATAATGGCCATGGAAACTGTTTTTTATTTATTTTTTAGTTTAATTTAAACTAGAAACAAGTTTGCTTCATATGTCCATACTAGCTCCATCTCCCTGCCCTCCTCTCCTACCTCCCTTCAACCCTCACCCAACCCCTTCCCCAATCCCCACTCCATGCTCCAAGAAACGTGAGGCCCTTGTTGGGGGATCTTGAAAGTCTGTCATATGATCTGGGACAGGACCTAGGCCCTCCCTCCACTTGGAATGGGATCCCAAGGTACATATGGATGACAGAGCTAAATTCAACACAAGGAAGACTTCAATCATGTTATAGGGAAGGGCATTTAAGGTAGTCTCTCCACTATTGGTTAGATTGCCAATTTATATCACCCTTGTAGGTGTCTGCACATCTCACTGGTACAAGATCTCTCTTCAAACCTATAATGGAACCTTCTATTATGGTATCTTTCATCCTTGTTACTTCTATTCTTTCCTCTACTCAACATTCCTGCTCCCCTATGTCCTCCTCTCTCCTCTTCACCCCTCTCTTTCTTCCAGCTTCCTAACCCCTCCCCCATGCTCCAAATCCCCTCAGAAGATTCTCTCCTGTTCTCCTTCTCTGGGTTACAGTGCATATCTCTCTTAGGGTCCTCAATGTTTCTCAGACTTTCTAGCTGGGGATTATAGGCTGGCACTCTGTTTCAAGTCTGAAATCCATATATGAGTGGGTATATACCATGCTTGTCTTTTTGTAACTGGGTTACCTCACTCATGATGGCTTCCTGTAAAGAGAAGCTTTTTCCTTGAGAGAAGCCTTCCCGCCAGCCTGGTTCCAGAGCTGCATCAGTCCCAATAAACACACAGGAGGCTATAATAATTATGAAGCTGTTGGCCTTGTTTGTTTCTTACTGGCTAGCTCTGACTTAAGTAATTACCCCATAATTGTTAATCTAAATATGTCTCTTACCGGAGAATAGTTCTGGGCTCCTACCCCATGCGGTTACATGTCGAATCTCTTGTGTTTCTCTTCTCCAGAATCCTCCTGGACTCCTAGTCCCTCCTATCTAGATTCTCTATTGGCCAGACAGTACTGTATTGACAAATGCACAGGCAAATAACAGGACTTCCCCAACATTTCCTCTTTTCTGTTTAAACAAAAAGAAAGGTCTTAACTTTAACACAGTCAAATTGTATATAACAGAACAGTTATCAAATAAGAACATAGTTACAATATTTTAGCAAAATTTAAAGAAAATATCATCCATCCCATCCTTGTGAGTCCAAAATTCTATGTAGCTTATCTTTTATCATAACTAAGGAAAACTGTAATTATAGCTATCTGTCTTCAACTCTATCAAAGACCACAGAAGGATAATATATAAACACTAGGATTGACAGAGACATCTTACTGCCAGGACAGTCACCCGAAGTTCCTCTGTAACGTTGGGGCATCCATCTTCAGCCCATAGGCCACAATGTGTCTGGAACACATCTCAGCAAAGCAGGAAATTTCAAACTGTCCATCTGCATTGTCAGTCTGTCAGTCATTTTTCTTTGTCCTGCAGAAAGTCTCGTAGACTCTTCATGAAGCAGGAACCCTGTAAGACTGAGTTCAGTAGTCACTTTCCTGTGGGTCCTGCATGTCCAGTTTATACAGCAACAGTCAGTCTAGGCAAGAGCAGTTTCTTGCCCAAATGCCTAATCTTGCCATGTTGAAAGCAAACTCCATAATGAGTTTCTTCGATGCCCATCTTCCTCTCAGACGTAATTGGTGCTGTCAGGAGCAGACATTTCTCATTGCCAAGAAAAACCCTAAACCATTTTAAATGCCATGTTCTGAAGGTCTTTGAGAGGTTTGAAGACTTTCTATCTCAAATATATTTCTGTATATCTAGAAAACCTAACTTACCTAACTATAAATTCTATTATAAGTAACTATCTATAGTCTGTATTCAATGATGCATTACGTTTTAAAAGATCAGTATAAGCACAATACTTAATCAAGAGGAGGAATATACACATCACAAAATTGACCTTGAATTTGTCTCAATAAATGAAAAACAATACCCATACCATAATTCCCCTTTTTACCATTAAAAAAGATTGGCTGTGATCACTAGCCAATTATAAACAATCCCATTTAAATGAAAACAAAGATTTATAAACAAGATGGGAATTGGGACGTCGCTCATTCTAAACTGCTTCCTGCTGGAAGGGGGCGCTGTTCATACTATGGGGATCATGACAAAACTCAGAAACCTGTATAAGTCCATATTTTCGGGGTCTGTAAGACTGCATCATCTTAGCTGTTTCAATTGTTGGAACATCTGATCCACTGCTTCAGGGGGTCTTGGTTCGTCAAACCACAGAAGACTGGAAGGAATCCTCAGCTTTTCATTTTCTGTGGAAACATAAATTAAAACTCCTTTTCCGAGTAACATATCCTTATACTTAAATTTTGAAGTCAAGGCATTTTCAAAAGATAGAAGTTGGATTAATTCAGCAGCATTTATAATCAAGTGTACTTTAGCAGTTCCTTCCTGAGTAATCAAAAAACTGAAAAACATAATAGCGTACAGTATGCAGACTCTCTGTGTATTTTCCATCTTTACGTGGCTTATTTATTTATCTATTATTACTTTATTTCTTTCACTTTCATTTATTTTTCTCAGAGACAGGGTTTCTCTTTGGAAATCTGCCTGCCTCTGCCTCTGAAGCAATTCCTACCGGCGTGCACCACCACACCCGGCTTCTTTTTCTCTCAATCTTATGTATATTTTTAAACACACTGTAAACCTTTAGAGGTTTTATTCATCCAAGTCTGACTTTACTGTAAATCTTTACGTTTTTCTGGCCACGTGTCTTATCTGTAAAACCGCGGCTGTTTTAAACTGCCAGGTTTTTTTTTTCCCGTCAAGATGGCGGGCGTAAGCGTGACTCCAGCTTACCGCCTCAGTCCATGCTGATCCCCAGCAAAAGCTGCCACTTTCAGCTGTACATACAACTTTTCAATTGTTAGCAGAGTCTCTTAAAACAACCTTGCTGTTTTTTTTTCTTTTTATGCCGAGTCAGGAAGACTCCGGTAAGCGAGCCACGTGAATCTTGGCTTGTGGCTAGCAAAACAGAGCACACCTGAGAAAAATGCTGCTACCAAAATCTGTGCTTCTCTCTGTTCCTCTGTTTCTAAAATTTCTTCAAAGCTTTTATTATTTTGCGTAGAAATTCATGATCCCACTCCTGATCACCATTCTGTAAAGAGAAGCTTTTTCCTTGAGAGAAGCCTTCCTGCCAGCCTGGTTCCAGAGCTGCATCAGTCCCAAATAAACACACAGGAGGCTATAATAATTATGAAGCTGTTGGCCTTGTTTGTTCCTTACTGGCTAGCTCTGACTTAAGTAATTACCCCATAATTGTTAATCTAAATATGTCTCTTACCGGAGAATAGTTCCGGGCTCCTACCCCATGCGGTTACATGTCGAATCTCTTGTGTTTCTCTTCCCCAGAATCCTCCTGGACTCCTAGTCCCTCCTATCTAGATTCCCTATTGGCCAGACAGTACTTTATTGACAAATGCACAGGCAAATAACAGGACTTCCCCAACAGCTTCCTTTAGTGCCATTCATTTGCCAGCAAACTTCAAGATACCATTGATTTTTCCTGCTGAGTAGTATTTCATTGTGTAAATGTACCATTCTTTAGTTGATGGGCATCTAGGTTGCTTCCAGGTTCTGTGTATTACAAATAATGCTGCTATGAACATAGAGATGAATGTGCACCTTTTGGGTATATGCCTAAGAGTGGAATTGCAGGATCTTGTGGTAGACTGATTACCATTTTTCCTGAGGAATCTCCATACTGATTTCCAAAGTGGCTGTATGAATTGGTACTCCCTCCAGCATAAATTGTCATTGGAGTTTTTAATTTCAGCCATTCTGACAGGAGTAAGATGGTATCTCAGAGTTGTTTTGATTTGTATTTCCCTGACAGCTAAGGATGTTGAGCACTTTCTCAAGTGCATTTCAACCATTGTAAACTTCTCTATTGAGAATTCTGTGCCCAAATTTTAATTGGATCATTTGGTGTTTTGGAGACCTGCTTCTTGAGTTATTTGTAAATTTTGGAGTTCAGCCCTCTATCAGATGTGGGTTAGTGAATACCTTTTCTGATTCTGTGAGCTGCCTTTTTGTCTTGTTGACTGTGTCCTTTGCTTTACAGAAGCTTCTCAGTTTCAGGAGGTCCCATTTATTAATTGTCAATCTCAGTGTCTGTGCTATATGTGTTATGTTCAGGAAGCAGTCTCCTGTACCAATTCATTCAAGGCTACCTCACAATTTCTCTTGTAAGAGTTTCAGTGTGGCTGGGTTTATGTTGAGGTATTTTATCCATTTGAACTTAAGTTTTGTGCATGGAGATAAGCATGGATCTATCTGTAGTCTTCTACATGCCAGCATCCAGTTACACCAGCACCATTTGTTGAAGATGCTGTCTTCTTTCCAATGTATAATTTTAGCTTCTTTGTCAAAAATCAAGTGTTCATATGTGTGTGTTAGTATCAGCATTTTCGATTTGATTCTATTGATTTACCTGTCTATTTTTGTGCCAATATCAAGCTATTTTCAGGACTATAGCTCTATAATAGATCTTGAAATCAGGGATGGTGATGCCTCTGGAATTCCTTTATTGCACAGGGTCATCTTGGCTATTCTAGGTCTTTTGTTTTTCCATATAAAGTTGAGTATTGTTCTTTCAAGGTCTGCGAAAAATTGTGCCAGTATTTTGATGGGGATTGTGTTGAATCTGTAGGTTACTTTTGGCAAGATTACCAATTTTACTATGTTAATCCAACCAATAAAAGAGCATAGATGATCTTTCCATTTTCTGGTATCTTCTTCAATTTCTTTCTTTAAAGACTCAAAGTTCTTTTTGTAGGGATCTTTCACTTGTGTGTTTGGCATTATCCCCGAATATTTTATGTTATTTGGTGCTATTGTAAAGACTGATGTTTCTCTGGTTTCTTTCTCAGCCACATTATCATCTGTATATAATAGGGCTACTGATTTATTTTTTTTAGTTAAACTTGTATCCTTCATTTTGCTGAGGGTTTTATCAGCTGTCGGAGTTCCCTTGTAGAGTTTTTTGGGTCACTTATATAAACTATCATATCATCTTCAAATAGTGAAAGTTTGACTTCTTCCTTTCCAATTTGTATTCCCTTGAGCTCCTTTACTTGTCTTATTGCTCTAGCTAGAACTTCAAGTAAAATATTGAAGAGATATTGAGAGAGTGGGCAGCCTTGTCTTGTTCCTGATTTTAGAGGTCTGTTTAGATTACTTATCTGCTCTTGATTTGATTTTGGTAAGTAATATCTATCCAGAAAATTGTCCATTTCCTTTAAATTTTCAAATTTTGTGGAATACAGGTATTCAAAGTATGACCTGAAGATTCTTTGGATTTCCTCTGTGTCCTTTGTTATGTCCCCCTTTTCTTTCCTGATTTTGTTTATTTGCATGATCTCTCTCTGCCTTTTAGTTTGTTTGGACAGAGGTTTGTTTATCTTGTTGATTTTCTTGAAGAACCAACTTTTTGTTACATTGATTCTTTGTATTGTTTTCTTTGTTTCAACTTTATTGATTTCAGGCCTTAATTTGATTATTTCCTGGCATCTTCTTCTTCTGGGTGAGTTTGCTTCTTTTTGTTCTAGTGCTTTCAGTTGTGCTGTTAATTCCCTGGTGTGACTATTCTCTAGTTTTTTTTCATATTTGAACTTAGTCTATGAACTTTCCTCTTAGCATTGCCTTCAAAGTGTCATATTAGTTTGGGTATGTTATGTCTTCAGTTTCATTGAATTTTAGGAAGTGTTTAACTTCTTTCTTTCTTTCTTCCTTGACCCAGGAATGATGCAATATTGTGTTGCTCAATTTCCATGAGTTTGAAGGATTTCTGCAATTTGTGTTGTAGTTGAACCCTAACTTTAAAGGATAGTAGTCTAATAAGGTACAGGGGGTTGTTCCAGTTTTTTGTACCTGTTGAGGTTTTCTGTTTTGCCAAGTATGTGATCGATTTTAGAGAAGGTCCCATGTGGCACTGAGAAGAAGGTATATTCTCTTGTGTTTGGGTGGAATGTTCTATAGATGTATGATGAACCAAATTGGGTCATAACTTCTGTTATTTCCTGTGTTTTTTTGTTGATTTTCTGTCTGGTGCTCCTGTCTAGTGGTGAGAGTAGGGTGTTGAAGTCTCCCACTATAACAGTATGAGGTCTTATGTGTGATTTGAGATTTAGTAATGTTTTATTCATGAATGTGGGTGCCCTTGTATTTGGGGCATAGATGTTCAGAATTGACACTTCATCATGATGGATTTTTCCTGTGATGAATATGAATTGACCTTCTTCATGTGCTTTGATTGATTTTAGTTTGAAGTTTAATTTATTAAATACTAGGATAGCTACACCAGCTTTTTTTTTTTTGGATCCATTTGACTGGAAAATCTTATCCCAACCCTTTATTATGAGGTACTGTCTGTTTTTGAAGTTGAGGTGTGTTTCTTGTATGCAGCAGCAGGATGAATTCTGTCTTTGTATCCATTCTGTTAGCCTGTGTCTTTTTATAGACAAATTAAGACCATTAATATTGAGGGAAACTAAGGACCACTGAGTGTTAATTCTTGTTTGTTTTTGATTTGTTCTTGGTGGTATAACTGGTTATGGATTTATCCCCCTTTTTCTTTTGTCTTTTGGTAAAGTTGGATTACCTATTGCATATGTTTTTGTGGGCATAGATACTTCCTTAGATTTAAGTTTTCCTTCCAGTACTTTCTGGAGGGGTGGATTAGTGGATATTTATTGTTTAAATCTGGGTTTGTCATGGAATATCTTGTTTTCTCCATGTAGAGGGACTGAAAGTTTTGCTGGGTATAGCAGTATGGACTGGCATCCATGGTCTCTTAGTGTTGGTAGTATATCTATCCAGGACCTTCTGGCTTTCAGAATTTCCATGGAGAAGTCAGGTGTGATTCTGCTATGTTTGCCTCTGTATGTTACTTGGCCCTTTTCCTTTGCTGCTCTTAATATTCTTTCTTTATTCTGTATGTTTGGAGTTTTTACTATTACATGGCAAGAGGACTTCATTTTGTGGCCCACTCTCTTTTATTTTCTTTAGGCTTCTTGTATTTTCATTGACATGTCTTTCTATAGGTTGGGAAAGTTTTCTATGATTTGGTTGAATATGTTTTCTTGAGCTTTTTCTATACCTATTATTCTTGATCTTTTTACTGTGTCCCATATTTCCTGGATATTTTGTGTTAGGTATTTGTTGAACTTAAGGTTTTCTTTAGTTGATAAATCTATTTCCCCTAGTGTACTTTCAATGCCTGAGTTTCTTTCTTCCATCTTTTGTATTTTGTTAGTTATGGTTGCATCTGTAGTACCTGACCATTTGCCCAACTTTTCTATTTCCACTATTCTTGAAATGTTTTTTATTGTCTCTATTTCAGCTTTCAACCCTTGCACTGTTTGAATTGTTTGTTGCAATTTTTGATGTGTCTTTCCCTCTCCTTTTGGATTTGTTGGATTTTTTGGTTTGTATTTTCTTCCATTTCTTGCATTTTTTGTTTTCCTTTTCCTCCATTTATTGCATTTTTTTCTACCATTTCTTTAAAAGATTTTCTCATTTGGTATTTTATGGTCTCTATCATCATCATGAAGTTGTTTTTTAGGTCATTCTCTTCTGTTTCATCTGTGTTGTGATGTTCAGATCTTGCTAGTATAGAGTCCCTTGACTCTCATGGCATCATATTGTTTTTTCTGTCATTGAATTTTTTTCTTGTATTGTTGTCTTCCCATTTCTTCTTTCAGTGGGTACAGGTGTGGTCTCTGCCTTTCCTGTTGAGTACAGGTCCAAGATTCTCTTCAGTTGGGTGCAAGGAGGTCCAATTCACTGATGGGTCTCATGGTGGGTGCAGATGGGTCTCAGACACTCCCTCTCCTGGTGGGTGGGAGCTCTGCCCTCTGCACTCTGCCTTCTGCCCTCAGTGGGGGCAGGCATAGGCAGGCTCTCTCTGCAGGCTCCTGGTAGCTGGGTCCTCTGGGGGCCAGTCGAGCTTGCTACAGTTCCCAGTCTAGGAGGTCCCTGAGAGGGTGAGAAGAAGGAAGTGGAGACTAGGAAGGGGGCCTGGAGCTCACCTCTGCCCTCTGCCCTCTGCCCTGAGTGGGGACAGGAATAGGCAGGCTCTCTAAGCAGGCTCCCTGTAGCTCAGCCTCCAGGGTGAGTCAAGATTGCTGCAGTTCCCAGTATAGGAGATCCCGAAGAGCCCATGGAAACTCTTATAAAGAAAAACCTTTAATAGGCTGGCTTACAGTTTCAGAGATTTAGTCTATTATCATCCTGGTGGAACATGATAGCATCCAAGCACACATGGTGTTAGAGCTGGAGAGCCCTACATCTTGATCAACTGGTAACTCCACTATGAACATAGTTGAGCAAGACATTGTGGTAGGATAGAGTGTCCTTTAGGTATGTGCCCAAGAGTGGTATATCTGGGTCGCGAGGTACTTTCCCAGTTTTCTGAGGACCACCATACATATTTCCATAGTGTTTCTACAAGTTTACATTCCCACCAGCAATGGAGGAGTATTCCCTTTGCTCCCCATTCTCAGCAGCAAAAGTTGCCACTTGTGTTACCGTGTTTTTGATCTTACCCATTCTGACAGATGTAAGATGAATGTCAAAGTGTTTTGATTCACATTTCCTTAGTAGTTAAGGATGTTGAATCTTTCTTTAGTGTTTCTCAGCCATGTGAGATTCCATTATTGAGAATTCTCTATTTAGATCTACAGCCTTCTTTTAATGGGATTATTTAATTTATTGATGTCTAGTTTCTTTAGTGCTTTACAAATCTTGAATGTTAGCCCTCTATCACATATAGAGTTGTTGAAAATCTTTTCCAATTGTGTAGGCTGCTGTTTTGTCTTATTGACATTGTCCTTAGCCTTATAAGAGATTTTCAGTTTCATGAGGTCCTAGTTATTAATTGTTTATCCTAGTGCCTATGCTATCTGTGTTCTATTCAAGATGTTGCCTTTTGTGACAATGCAATCAAGATTGTTCCCTACAGTCTCTATTATCAGGTTCAGCTTGTTTTATGTTATGGTCTTTGATCTACACACCAAAACCTGTCTCTAAAGATCTAATTAACCATTCAATATAATTCAGTTTTAGAAAATAATTTGGAATGAAAATACCTTAGTTAACATCTTCATCTTATTTAATCAATTTTTTTGTTTTACCTTGTCAAAAATTGCAGCCTGTTAAATTTCATGTCGTTAACGCCTAATGGTTAATGTTTTGGTCTATTTGAGGCCTAAAGCTTAAATGATTTGGGTTTGATGATTAGCATGTCTGTAATATGGCTGTGTCTCTCTGCAGATCTGAAGTCTGTGATCCAGAGTCAGAACATGTTTTATGTTGCATGTATTATTCATCACTCCCACACAAAGAGGGAATTTCATGGACATGAAAGTACTTCTATTTTTTTCTTTTCTGAGGAAATATTGTATCCAATTGGACTAATTACCACATTCAGTTAACTCTAAATTAAGAAGACAAAACAAATTGTGTCACTAAAAGAACTGCATCATTGTCACTACATGTAGTCATTTGGAAGATGGGTGATTCTGTCTGATTTTGTCAAAGGGCTAAGTAATTATAAATCTGGGAAATCTTAGAAAATTTCTCTAGTATGACAAACAAGAGTATTAAAAGCATTTGGTTTATATCGATAATTTTTCTCCATAAGTATTAATTGGATAAATCAATAAATATATTCTTTCAATTTTTACATAATAGAAATGGGATATGAGTGTCATAATAACAAAATCCATTTTTTTCAATTACTTATTTTTCTCTTTGTGAATAAATCATTGAAGAAATTCTAGGAGTTTTGTTTGCTTCTTTTGCTTGTGTGTGTGTGTGTGTGTGTGTGTGTGTGTGTGTATGTGTGTGTGTGTGTGTGAGTGAGTGCTTCTTTGTCCACAGTGACCCTACTGCTAATTCATCTGTAAGAGGGAGCATAATATAGTACCCATAAATTGTCTGTATTTGTCATTCTGGGATGGAGTGCTATTGTCATCTAGTGGAGGCAGCAGAGGGGTGCTGCTTCTACCACACACTAGACAGACCCTCTCTTCCCATAATCATTTATCTCACAATATCAATGGATTGAGGCTTAGAAATCCAGGCCTGGAAAATGTTGTTCATACATTGGTTATTAAAATAAAACTATAGTAATCACACTCATAATCAATCTGAGGTTTAGGTCAGTGCTTTGTTGTACTTGGGGTTCCTGTTTATTTTGTTTTATATAGAGTTTTACTGTGTAACCCAGGCCAGTAGTGAGATCATATCAAATCTTCTCTATCAGTATCCAAAAGAGTCTACTGGGTTCCAATGAAATTGACATAAATTTTAAGAACTTATTTCAACTTAATATTTCTCTTCCTTTAATCTCTTACAGTTTATAGTTTTAGTTTCTCCATCTGTTCCCAAATACACATGACTATAAATCTCATCTCATATGTGTTCTATAGATTTCATTGAACAATAATTCAGATAACACATAATCATTGTTTCTCTTATGATCAATAGTGGATACTCTAAAAGGCATATTTTATATTTGAGTCATGAATTTCTGTTAGTAGCTACTCCACTCTTTTTTGCTCAAGTTGATTTTTACAGAAAGAGAAAAATAGATGTCAGATCAACTGATGGATCAGTAGATGAAAGTAGAAAGAACTCGGACACTGTTTTAAGTCTGCATTCTTAACAGGTACGCAGCTTTGGGCAAATCATTTCATTTCTGAGAGGGATATGTTTCCAAAATTGACATCATTGCAACAGTACAATACAATCTACATTTAAAGTGGTAAAATCAGTATTTTCCATAAAAGGTATTCAAAAAATGAAAAACTCCATATGTCTATTAGCATACTTTAATCTCCTTAGTAGTATGAACAATACATTATTGTCTATAAAATAATTCATGTTTTAGGCAATAGAATTTCTGAAAATTGCATAAGTACCATTAAAAATATAAGAATATAAAGATACTCATATAACCAAGCTTGTCAGTAAAATTATCCCAGTTCTCGGTGTATTTTGCTTATCATTTGAAGAGTGAGATTGAAATAAATATTTAAACATAAAATATCTAAATTTCCCAGTTCTGTTTTTCCATTAATATTTATTAAAAAGCTTTTTGATCACCATTTGAGATGAAGAGTGAAAGTAAAATGTGTGCATCATCAAAAAATAGATGCATTGAGCTTTTTCATTTCTATTAGTGTTTGTATGCCTCTGATGTGAATTGCCCAGCCTACAGTAAATTATTTTGCTGAGCTTATAAAGTGCTATTGGTGGTTTTGATTGAAGTTACTCATTTTTCATCCAGTCATCAAAGTCTCCCTGTACTTTTCTTCTTCTCCATGGTGGATTAAGAATGTATACTCTACTTCCTGCTTTAATCCTTCTTATCTTAAAATATTGTCCCATCCTCTTAGTGCTAGTCTATTCCCAATGACTCACCTAAGGACAAACAGATGCCACTCCAGACAAGGTGTTTAAATACAGCAGTCCCAGGGGCCTTAATTTAGAGAGTCTAATGTGAAGAATTTGGCATCACAAATTATTCAATGCTCAAATTCGGGGTTTTTATGTACTATTAAAATCATTTTACCTGAAAATCTTCAAGACATTAAACAATATAGATATTTATAGTCCTTTGTATTTAGCTTCCAACAAAGTTATATTTTAAATACATCGTGGCATAAATATTTGTAGAAAGGAACGGGCAAGCTTTTGAATGCTTTTAGATGCTGTTTAACAGAAGAAGTTGCAGAAATTGTATGCTAATTTTTATACAAAAGCGAATTTACAATATGTCTCATTTAAACAAGATATGATCCAACTTTTACTGTTAAAAATAATTCAAGATTGAAAAGTTACAGTTATCTGCAGAGTTATCTTCTGTGTCCTAAGACCCTCCAGTTGCATTAGCTGCAAATAGGAAAGTAGGGTTAACAAGCCTTAGGTAGCCAAAAAAGGTCAGGTTATAGTGTAGAATAGTAGCACTAACTTCAGTAAATGAAAAAAAAGACAACTGCCAATTAGTTTTGCTGTGCTGTCCTGAATATTCAGATATTCAGTGAAATAACTTGACATGAGAAAATAAGGCAGATAAACAAAAGATTTCAACTTGATATGTCAATTCCAAGCCATGTATTTTTAGAAATATTTATTTAAAGAATTCTATGCATCTGCTGAGTAACTGAGACATTTCAAAATACTTTCTGAAATGTCATGTATTGTTTCATAAAGTGAGAAGACTGGGGTTGAAATGTCTAATAATGTGCAGAGTTTAAAATTACACTATATGATATTAATATGAGATATAGATTAAGCTTTTCAAAGGGTACATAACAATTTGCTTCCTTGCTGTGAACTCCTCTTTATTGGAATCATAATTTAAATAATATATAATTATTGCCTGCAACTAACAGGTAGACGTGCATCATCATCATCATTATCATCGTCATAAAAAACATTGGGGATTTTTGAAAAATATTTTTCATGGTATATATTTTGATCATATTTCCTCTCCTCCATTCCCCCCAGAGGCTCTGTATCTCCTAAACTACACAATATTTTGTTCTTTTACTCTCTTTCAAAAATGAAAATCACAGGGCATTGGTGGTACATCATTTATGATGAGCATTTAATAGGACTAGTATATTACCCTGATTATTGTTTAAAAAGGAAAACCTTGATCATCTTTTTGTTATATAAAAGTTAAATATTATTATTATTATTATTATTATTATTATTATTATTATTTTTGCTGGTATCACCCTGATACCTGCCAAGTCCTCTCAAGCATTACCTACCCCAAGGTTTGTGGACTGAACTTAAGTGGTATAACTACATGTCTAAAGAAGTTCATCCTGCTTATGAAAAATCTGTCATTGGAGCTTGAAATGAAACCTCATCTCCGTTTGTCTCCCTTACCTGTCGCTTCTGTATAATCAACTTAGGTGCACACAGCAAAGGATGTACATAGCAGTGCAGCTTCCCTTGTAATAGCCACATATCACTTACCTCAGGCAATTAATTACTTTCCTGTGCTTTCCTACTTTCTTTCGATATTAGGTATTTATTATTGGTAAAATGGCACTACCTTTACTCAGACCTAATTTCTTTAGAATCCATAAATTGGATGTTACTTTATCCCTTTTGCTTTTGCAAGTAAAGGTAAACTACAGCCTTTCGAATTAGAATTCACTGTGACTAAAGCCTATGCATGATTCATGAGGCTTGGCAGTATACTGCTTAATACATCTTAGAAAAATTTTGATTTACAAATCTTGTATATAGAACAGCCACTCTAATTCACAACCACTTCCTTAAGATTCATATTGGGGCAAAGTACATAGGAAATACAGTGGAGCCTCATCAAATGTCTGAGTAATCTCCCAGAAGATCTTTGGGGAGCTTTAGGTACATACAAGTTTGTTACTAGTTTCATTATTTTTAATGAATTATCAGGTCAATCAAAACTTACAAATGAAGAAAATCTTGTTCTACAATATAGTAAATATTATAGATGTGTAAAATATGAATCAAGTTCTTGATGTTTTACTTCCATTCAATGTTTCAATAGCAGCAAAAACTAATCTGGTGATTTTTTAAAATTTAAATTAGAAAGAAGTCTGCTTCATATGTTAATCCCAGGTCCCTATTCCTTCCCCCTTTCCCTCTCCCACCCCCATTAGCCCCTCCATTCCAACTTCCCTCCATTCCCCAGGGATGGTGAGGCATTCCATGGGGGATTCCCAAAGCCTGTCATATCACCAGGGCAGGATCCAGACCCTCCCCCATTTGTCCAGGCTGCAACACTTCCCTGCATGTGAAAAGGGCTCCAAAATCCATTGGTATGCCAGGGATAAATACTGATCCACTACCAGAGGCTCCATAGATTTCTCAGGCCTCCTAACTAACATCTATATTCCAGGGAATCTCGATCAGTCCAATGCTGGCCTCTCAGCCATTAGTCTGTGGTCCAGGAGCTCCGCCTTCTTCAGGTCAGCTGCTTATGTGGGCTTTATAAGCCTAGTCTTGACTCCCTTGCTCATAACTCCTCTCTCTCTACAACTGGGTTCCAGGAGTTCAGTTCACTGTTTAGCTGTGGGTATCTGCCTCTGCTTCCATCAGCCACTGGATGAAGGCTCTAGGATGACATATAAGGTAGTTATCAATCTCATTACCTAGGAAGGGCATTTAAGATAGCCTTTCCAATATTGCTTAGATTGCCAGCTGGTGTCATTCTTGTAGACCACTGGAAATCTCCCTAGTGTCATATTTCTCCTCAAACATATAATGACTCCATCTATTATGATATCTCTCATCCTGCTCTCCTCTATTCTTCCCTTGACTCAAACATCCTACTCCCCCATTTCTTCCTCTCTCCTCTTCTTCTCTCCCTCTCCTTCCTGCCCTCCCAATGCTCCCAATCACTAGAAAAAATCATTCTGAGTGAGGTAGCCCAACAACAAAAAGACAAACATGGTATGTACTCACTCATGTAGATTTTAGACATGGAGCAGGGGATTGCCAGCCTACAATCCACACCACCAGAGAGACTGAGAAACAGTAAGGACCCTAAGAGAGTCATATATGGTACACAGGAGAAGGGAAGGGGACAAGATCTCCTAAGCTGGCAATTCTTACATAATATATTTTCTGATATTTATATCAATAACATAAAAATTTGAGAAGTGTAGCTTCAAAGTATCTAGTGTTCGTAGGAAAACACTGTAAGATTTGAACAGACAGGATGATATCCATCTGGTCTATTATAAGATGGATTTTAGAGGTTATTAGATGGACACAGACCTAGGTAGGAAATGCAAAAGCCTTGCGACAAAACACATGGTATTATGATTAGGGTATTGAATGAGAAATAGCTAAGTTCTATGATAAAGTCAATATGTATGGACAAAAGGAAACTGAGTCTTGTAGAAAATGTTTTATTTTAAGTATAGTATGAAAATCTAACAAATGACAGGAATTTTAGCTTGTGATGATCATTTAATGACTACAACCTTTTCAAATCTTCATGAACTCATAAAATCCCACCAGTTTCAGGAACCTTCTGCCACACCCGCCGTGCAGCCTATATCTGAGAACGTGCAGAGGGTTTCAGGATTGATGACACAGAGACCAGTCAGTGGTGCAAAGAAAACTTTAAGCTGGCCCCAAGAAGGCTCAAGAGAACTTCCCAAGAAAAACTTCCTTAGGAAAAACTTCAGCCCTCCTTTAAAAGCTTTAGCCCCAGGACTCTTTTTCTCTTCCCCCTGGAGGGTTAAATTTCCCTGACACCAGAGTGGGCAGCAGGGGTTCAGGAAGAGGAGGCTAGCCATTGGAAAGATCAAAGTCAGGGTGTTTCCATGAGCCCTTATCAGGAATTTATTGCTCTGGTAAACATTTCTTAGGGCACTGGATTGTTTTCAGTAAACATGTTTTTAGTAAACATTGTCTTACTGCTGCCTGCTCCCAGGCTGATGGGGAAGTGGGCCTCTGGCAAGGTCTTTTGTTCCCACACCCTCTTCTCATGTTCAGCACCTTCCTGCTTTTCTTTCTCCACTTTCTTTTTTATTTAATTTTCACCTGTGTTTTTCAGCTCTTTTCTCTTGATTTTCATTTGTTTTTGCAGATTCCTAAATTCCTTAATATTATTCATATTCTAAATATGTAAATAAATAATTATAAAAGCCTAGTGCTTTTTTTTTTTTTTGGTGGTGGTACATTAGCCATTTACAAAGAATTGCATCCCCCAGCAAATAAGGCACAACAAAGTCTTGACAAAACACAAATGTCCATTTTAAAACATGAGAAAACATATATGAAGGAAACTGAAACTGTAGAAACATGATCTTAAAAATTAATTCCTTTGAGCTGTTCTGGACCTGGACCTCCAGTGTCAGGATTGGTTCCTTTTCATTGCATGGGTCTCAACCTGAACCAGTCATTGGATGGCCACTCCCATAATTTCTCTGCCACCTTTAGCCCATCACATGTTGTAGGCAGGGCAAATTGTAGGTCAATAGTTATGTGGCTGGTTTCATATCTCAGTTTCTCCACTAGAAGTCTTGTTGATTCAGACTCCATATTCCCCATTGATAAGAGTAGTATATAGGATCGATATCATAGATTCCTGGGAGTTTCCATTGCAATAGGTTTCTAGCTAGTCCTAGAGATGCCCCTATGTCCAGTTGTCTCTCCCATTACTCTATCCCTCCATCCTTCCTCCACCTGTTCCCTCATATTCCATGTCCACTTCCCCCATTCAGACCCCTCGTCCATCCACCTGTGATGTCTAGTCTATTTCCCCTTCACAGTGAGATTTATGTATCTCCCCTTGAGCCCTACTTGCTACTTAGGGGATAGATCCAAACACACCTGGCAATAAAAACTAATCAATGAGATGATTCCTAATGATATTCTGCTATACTCATAGATATTGCCTAACCTAATTGTCATCAGAGAGGATTCACCTAACAATGGGTGGAAGTAGAGACCCACAGCCAAATATTAGGTGGGCACTGGGGAACCCTGTGGAAGACAGGAAGAACGATTATGGGAGCCACAGGGGTCAAGGACACCACAGGAATACCTACAGAATCAACTAACTTGGGTTCGTAAGGCTTACAGAAACTGAACTAGTGACTGACCTAGGCCTTCTGCACAGATGTTACAGTTGCATAGCTTGGGCTTCTTGTAAGACTCCTAACAGTGGAAGCAGGGGCTTTTACTGAACCTTATACTTGCTTTTGGAATCCTCCCTTCTTACTGGGTTGCCTTGTCCAGCATAAATAGGAGAGGAGATATAGGGTCTTGCTGCAACTTGATATGCCATGGCTGGTTTATAACCATGAGAGGCCTGCCCTTTCCTGAAGAGAAAATAGGAGGAGTGAATGGGGGTGTAAGAGGAACTCAGAGGAGAGGAGGGAGGAAGAGAGGGTAAAGTATGATAGAGCTAGGAAAAATAAATAAATTCTTCATTAATTAAAATAAGCAAAGTTCTTTGTGCTCATATTGACCTTGATTCTAATCAGAACAGAATAAGTTTTAAGTGACACTTCAAGCACTGAGAACAGCAAGTAAAGGCTGATGGTTGAAATACAAGCTGCTTTTTAGGACCCTGTACTTCTGATGCTAATTAATTTTATTGTCACTTATCACTAACTGTAGTATGACGTGTTGTATCTACTCTTTAAACTAGAAACTTCTACGACCATCTAGAATCAAACATTCGACTTACTACTGCTATCCCAAACACATGGATGTTCAAACTACTAGTCTAGAAATCATTTTGATACAAAGAGAATGTTCAAATCAGATGCTTGTTCTAATTGATGATACATGAGAAAGATGTTCCACCAGCCTCTTTCAACTCAGGAGAGACTATAGTTAATTCAAAGGAACAATCAGATATCTGTTTAGTTTCTGACAGTAAATATTTTGTAATTTAAGGTATTTCCATCACATATGTAAGTTATATAAATATCTCAGAAACTAGAAATTTCCCTCATTATTCCTAAGTCACTATTTTATAACATTAATGCGATTTTCTGGACAATTTAGGATTTCCTTACATTGAATACATTGTCAGTCAGTGCAATAAATGTCAGTAAAAAACTACAGAAAAAGAGCAAAATTAAATTGTGCATCCAAGAACTTTAGTCAATTACAGGCTTCTTAAAGTACACACACACACACACACACACACACACACACACACACAATATTAGAGCAAATTTTACTGTACTAACTGACTTAATAGTAAGTCTGTTTTAAAATGAATAATATCATGCATGGTTATTTTTAGAGATTTTTTGTACCAATAATACAATCACCTTGTGTTTTCAAATAACTGCTACATATTTATTGTAAGGTACTGCAAACTTTTTTTGCCAGACAACTAGAAAAACTGTCAGGATGAGGATTTTAAATATTAAAATGTCTCTTTATATTTATTGATATAACTCTGAAACAATGAAGCTTTGTGAATATTTAAAGTATACATTCACATCAAGATCTTCAGACATGATATATCACATAAAAAGAATGAAAGTATATATATATATATACACACACACATATATATGTATATATATATATATGGATTGATTCAGCCACAGATAAAAAAAAACTTTTTCAAGTAATCAAAACTTTGAAGCAATGACCATTAGACACTTATATGCCCCTGGTAGACAGATCAGAGGTCTGGAAAATTAAATATATAAGGAGTAGAACCTCTCTTTGTCTAGACAATTGACCCACTGGAAGATTATGCAATTACTTTGAATTAGAGTTTTTGTCTTGTAGGTGACAAACTTCCTGCAGAGCGTCAATAAAACGCTGATGACCAAGAAGCTACAACTTCATTTTGGGATCCTCATACCAATAGTTGACCCAGAAGGACTAGCTCTAACTGTGTAGGAATAATTGAATAGCGATACTTAGAATGATAGCATACAAAATATGAGAACATCAGCACAGCTTGGGTCTGAAACTCTGGAAATTCTTAAAGAGCTCTCTTGTAGCTTCTATATGTGAGACTGAAGGTAATATGCTCTTATGTCAGCCATGGTTAAGGAAGGGCAGTGTAACACAGTTCTCTTATTGATAACATTTTGGTGCAGTCTATTTGAAATATCATAGGCCTACAGCAGTTACTGAAGGTTAGGAGAATATAAAGAGTGATAAGAAAAATACATCAATACTATAAATGTTGAGACTATCTGTTTTATGTAATCTCTTATGTTAAGGGTGTTGTTTCTTTTTAAAGACTGTGCATATTCACCAATCTGCAATGCCAGGAACAGACCATAGTGGTGCACAGAAAGATAGACTGTATTGCAGTGAACATTGATTATACACCACTTACAATATTGGGGACAGAGCCATCCATAACGCATATTTCTGTTTCAAGATTGCAATCATTTTCCTTGGGTCTCCTTAATTCCTGCTAATAAATAGATCACAAACATACAGTATAACATATTGATAGTGAGTCACCCAAATGAAAATAACAAAAATGAGTCACCTATAATGAACATGACAACTTACACTAGTGCTTCTCCCTAAAGTTATCTAAGTATAATATAGAGATACCAGATAAAACTTTGTTGGGGGATGTTCTACATAATACTTCCCCAGTAATACTCAGAAATCTAAAAGTCATGGAGCAGTGAAGGAAGTAAGGAAAGAAGGAAGGATGGAAGGAAAAAAAGAAGAAAGGAAGGAAGGAAGGAGAGAAGGAAGGAAGGAAGGAAGAAGAGAAGGAAGGAAGAATGAAGATACTCTCCAGTAACATGAATGTTACATAGAAGGAATGGAGTACACTAGGATCCTAGGATATAGAATCTACCATGACTGAAATCTCAAAACAGAAAAGTGGTTGGTTTGGTTGGTTGATTTGAGATGTGGGGCCTTGCTTTATCATGAAGGCTGTGATATACATTTTGATCTTATACATTTTCATCTTTGCAATGGTTATATACACTAATCCGCTAATTTCTGAAAAGAAGGTAAGCTGTCTGAAGACATTCTTTTTCAATTGTTATTTTAAAAGAGAATAAGTATAGAAGATGACTAGTAACATTAAAAACATTGCATTTTCCATATATTGAATAAATAAAATAAAATATTTAAATAAAGGTAAAGTGTTTTTAAAAAAGAGAGAAATGACAAACAATAAGGTACATTGCTAAGTGATGAAATGCTTGCCTAGTGTGTGTGTGATACCAGGCTCAATACCCAATACTGAAAACAAACTAAAAAGAAAAAAAAGAGAGAAGTAAAACAAGAACAAAAGAAAAGCAAACACAAGATTGTGGTTTGAATAGTCAAGTAAAAAGTTTAGATGTGGCATTTCTTTAAGACATAGGAAGTTACAAATAATTTCCCATTGCATATGTCCCATTCCAAACTGAAGAGAAGAATTGTCTTGGACAATCCAGCTCCTTAGTTGAAGAATTACTCCCAATGAGGATGTACACACACATTCCTGCACTTTCTTTTAATACTGGGAAATAATTAGACAAGTACCTTGTTCATCTAGAATGATCTGATTCACTGCTGAGAAATGCTTTGTTTCCTTTATGTTTATTCTCTGCTTTCTGCAGCCTATTTTAGTGAGTTTATTGAAAGAGGAAAAAATGCATCTTTCTTAAGATTTCAAGTTTAAATGCAATTCCTTTCTTCAGACATGTTTTCAAGTCAAAATATCCCAGAGGCAAAATTCTATAAAAGGCCAATGAGAATCACAATATCTGTGATATACATCTAAATAATTTAATAATTTAGTGAGTGAGCCTTTTATTCATCATAATATTGTTTATTTCCTTGGAACAAAGAGAAAATAGCTAAATACTGTGGGGGAATACAAAATACTAATTAAAATGAATGCCAGTAATACTTGTAATATAGAAGTTCAGTTTTAAAGCAAATCCTTTAAATTTTGGAAAGCCATTTACAGTAAAATATAAATTATTCATTTGTATTGGATTCTAAAAGTATGTTTATATTTTTATTTGAAAAATTAAATTGCCAAATCAGTTTTTAGCAAATATTCTATGTTACCTAGATATATTTAGGGCTTAATCTCTGATAGAGAATAGCTTGTTTGAAAATTTATGAAACTTATAATGGAGAGAAAATTTGCTGGACATGTTTACATATGAAAATGTCTTCAAAAGTTATGTGCCTGAAATGTGCAATGAACAATTGGTCCACGGAAGTAACACAAATACTTGTGTTGGAAGTTAGTGCCCCTTTGCACTGAACAATTTAGAAAACTGTAGTTATATGCAAATACCTTATAAGTTCATTTGCTGCAAATATACATTGTTTTTCTCTTCTAATGAGGTCATATTTTATTCCCATGACATATTAAAATATTTTAAGTTACAAACTAATATTACTTTAATGATGTATGAAACTTCAATATTCACATAAATAATTCTCTTCTTATAATAGAAATTACAGTTTTTTAATCCAATTTACAGAACTAACTAAAAAACAATGTGTGTGTGTGTGTGCATGTATTTCTGTCTCAAAGGCATACGTGATACCATGAAATTTTAAGTGATAAGGAACTCTTATTTATTACTTAAAAATATAATATTCTTTGCTAAAACAGTTGAACTAAAAGGAAGGAAACTCTTGCCTGCTCATTTTCTTACCTTCCAAGATGGCAATATATCCCAAACATGCCAAGCAAGAACAGGTTAGAATTTCCTTGACTACATGTGTTAATATAGAAACACAATAGACAGGAGGTCCAGGCACGTATCTTCCACACAGTGAAGATTTACATGATGGTATGAGCTACATCAAACCATAAAGCTATAATTTACATTTCACTTTGAAGAGGAACAGAAAGAAGGCAACATATTAACTAAGATACTTGAGTATAAGATAAAAAATGGTTTGATATTTATTTTCCATTTCCTATTAAAATCACCTTTATTTTCTATTTTTCTATCATAAACATGTATATTTAATGAAATTATAAAGTTAAAATTAAAACCCATCCATATGAGATGTTTTAAAAATAATTTTTAACCACATTACTTTTTTATTACACTTATTGTGTCTGTTCAGATGTATAAACCACAGCATGCATGTGGGGGTCAGAGGAATATTTGCTCTTGGTTCACTCTTTCCATCATGTGAATTCAAAGGAATAAAGCCATAAAGTATTTCACTCACCAACCATGTCACGGGCCTTTACCCTAGTGTTCCACTGGGAAAGCAAATGCCTTGTGTTCTACATCCACAGTGGAAAACTGGTTACTGAAATAGTAAAAGTATTTGTTTGAACTAAACTTGTATGGGTAAATTTACCAGCTGTTATTCCTTAAACAATTCAGAAAATCAGTTAACACAACTTCTATATTGTATTAGTTATCATAAGTGATCTAGATATCACATGAAGTCATGAAAATTGTAATTAAACCAATTGGGTTACAGGTTTTGGCAAGTTTTTCACTCTTCATAAAGTATAGGGCTACTGATTTTTTGAGTTAACCTTGTATTCTGCCACTTTGCTGAAGGTGTTTATCAGCTGTAGCAGTTCCCTTGCAGAGTTTTTCGGGTCACTTATGTAAACTATCATATCAGCTGCAAATAGTAAAAGTTTGACTTCTTCCTCTCCAATTTGTATCCCCTTGATTTCCTTTTGTTGTCTTATTGCTCTAGCGGGGACTTCAAGTACAATATTGAAGAGATATGGAGAGAGTGGCCCACCATGTCTTGTTCCTGATTTTAGAGGGGTGATGGTGGGGTAGGTATTGCGGGAGGAAGTGAGGTAGATGCAGCTGTGGTTGACATGTGAATCAAGCTGTTTTCTAAAAAAGATGTAATAAAAATAATAATAAAATATAATCTCCAGTCTCAGAATTCCAGACTGCTTTCTGAGACTGCACTGAGTTCCTTGTATACTCTCTACTGCTGGCTACTTTCCTGACTTTTTGTTTGTAGAACTGAACCCATTTTCTTGTATGAGCAGATACTTGGTATGTATATATTCTTTTTGTTCTATGTACATAAAACTCTCATGAGAAAATCATTGATGACAATTTTTAGGTTCAGTGAGATGAAAACATTTTATATAATTGCAATCAGAATTTGCACCCCACCTAGATCTTTTCAAATTATGTAACACTGAGCACATAATTTGACATTAATTTTCATCATTTTTGTACATTTGGTTGTGAGCCCACCCTTTAATGGCTGAGCTATCTCTCCAGACAAATTTTCATCATTTTTAAAAATATATTTCCATGGAGAAAAATCAGAAAGAGAACAGAAGACCAGGCCACTTGTTGGCATTATTGAAAACAAGAAACATGCTTATTGTGTGAAACAATTTTCCCTTCTATTTCACGATTTCTGGTTTTGCTGTTATTACTTTGAGTCTGGCCATTGTGCTGACTGTTCTCAAAGGTAACATGACTTTTTACCACCCTCCAGAAACACGGGAGGGGCTCAGGATAAAAGAAGTTAATGGGTTAATCAAAAATTCACACTTCTCTATGTCCTCTCTCAGCTTTTGAAATAGGATGCGGATTCAAAGTTGAGAAAAGCAAAGCCTGCTGCTTAAGGGAAAGCATAGAACAACAACAAAAGCAGCCATTTTTGCTCACAGAGGCTGCACTAATTGCTTTTTGAGGTTCCCCAGCTTGTCAGTTCCTCCACAGTCTCCCAGTTTTTGCTCTTTGCTGGATCCTGCCCCCACATGTGGCCTTCCCCTCCCCACCTCACTCCATGAGGCTGTGCTTAGTCTACTAATCATCACAAATCAACATCCCTCTTTCAACTGTGACTTACCAAGCAAGACACACTGGGAAAACAGGACTCATCACAAATGACTTGCCAATTAACCTAACTGAGCCTTCTCACACCTTCTCAATTTGATACAAAAATCTGTCCTACTAGGAATGGAAGAATGAAAGGAGTACAGCTGCAAATAAAACATATTCACAAACAATGGAATAGACAGCTGGCTATTTTTAAGTGTTTGAAATATGCATCTTCACTGAGGTTTTCCTTTTATATTAATGTATAGTTGCTCTCTTTTTATCTTTTTATTTGACCAGAAGGGACAGACACAAGGCTACTCCAGTAGAAGGGGAGAGGCAGATGTTTGACAGTTTTGTATCCCATCCCCTGTATCTACAGAGGGAAGAAGGAGGCCAATACCTAGGAAGGAGAAGTGGGGTGAATATTTTAACCTGAGTTCTTTGTAATTGTGGGATCTTTGATCTCCATAGCAGGGATCAGACATGGAATTCAGTTCTGTTGTTCAGAAAGGAAGACCTAAAGCCATAAAGTAAGGGGGATTAAGGTAGGGAAACAGTACATTAAATGTATTCTCTGAGAAGGAAAGGAAATTGAAGTGAATGCATAAGTACAAGGACATAAAAGTAATTTCATAAAATTTAACAGTAAGCATATTAGCAAAGATATGCAAGCAGTCCCAGTGTTTACACTCATTATCATGAATGCATTATGACCATAGACTGAAACACAATAGGGGTTATTATTATTGCCTTGTCCTTTTAGCAGGGAGTTTGGTAGTATTGACTCTTTTTAATGGCAATCTTTCTCATCATTTGGATGAAATGAATACTTAGGTTTGTTTGATATGTTCTAGGTAAGAGGAAGTAAAATTATATTACCTGATAAATTTCAAAGTTAGATGTCTGCTTACTGCTTTGTGAACTTAAAACTACACACATCATTTTGATGGAGAAAACAAAAAAGCTTTCCATAAGGGAAACAGAATTCTTAGGTAAAAAGGGAATTAAGATTAATGAAGCAATAATGTCTGCTTTAGTGCGTAGCAAATAGTTCCCTGTAGGTATTGTACATCTTGTTTGGGGGTTTATATATGGCTTTGTTTTGAGGAAAAAATACCATGAAATTGCTTTCTACACAACCTGTTATTGTCACCTATAGATCACTAGTCTCTTGTCACCAGGTGTTACCTTTCATTTAAATAGATGAACTTAATATCTATAGGACTCTGCTTTTTTCTATTCTAGTTAAAAGGTACATTCATAATCTAGAAAAATATCTTACACATATTTACAGACTAAATATTCTATTTCATCTGAGGTTTAAAATGTGATCTGGGACAAGCAGCTCTAATTTTACACATGATTATTAAGAAAGGGAATCTCATTATGAAAACTATATGACTAAAAAACAGCTGTAGAACCATAGCTGTGCCAATTTTATGTTCATTGTTTTTCTTTAGGATCCTTTTGAAATGGTGTCTTCTTGTATTATCCTGGCTGTTTTGAACAAATATTCCAAATCAGCCTCCCAAGTAGAAAGAAGAACTACAGGGCACCACGCCTGGCTAGCTGTGCCATTCTTTTTTTTTTTTTTTTCAAGACAGGGTTTCTCTGTATGGTTTTGGAGGCTGTCCTGGAACTCGCTTTGTAGACCAGGATGGCCTCGAACTCACAGAAATCTGCCTGCCTCTGCCTCCCGAGTGCTGGGATTAAAGGCGTGCACCACCAACGCCCGGCCTAGCTGTGCCATTCTTAAATGCTTTTTGGTTAAATGCTCTTTGCACTCTTGAATATGTCCGTCCAAAATGTATTGACTGTTTCAACATAAGAAATAAAAGATAAGAGAAATGGGCCATGGGATCTAACTAAAATATCAGCATTGATATTTGCAATTTAAGGGTTTCACTAAAAATAAATCATTTTCTTGCAGGTGTTACTTTTACTTGAACTAGTAGAAAAAAATCAGAGTAATGATGCTATGACCTCACATCTTATAACTGATTAGAATTATAAATGTGAATACAAAATAGAATGAGTTTTACTTGTTATCTCCTACAAACCTGTGGTCTATTATGCCTGAGTTTTTCTGTATCGTTCCGTAATCTCGCAAACAGGCTATGTACTTCTCACTCACTAAATCTGTACTTTTTCATCTTATTTGTCATCTGCTGCTCAAAATTGCAGTTGTTGTTTCTTTAAGATCTAAAGATGCCCACTCACTAACAGTCTTCTCCCCAACTGCATCATGTTAAGCCTTCTTTATGTCTTCTTTTTTGTCTTAACACTACCCTATACATGTCCCTTTCATGTAGGAACTGTGACCTCAGCATCCCCTTCTCTCTGCTGAGCACTACCAGAAACACATGTAATTAACAGCTCTTTACTTGAGGCTTCCTGCTGGCAAAACACTCACATGCAAAAAGGCAGTCCAAATTCTTACCAGAAGAAGCCAACAAAATCTTGAATTACTATTGGAACCAAGACTTTCCAAATGTGGTTAAATAGAAGTCACTCTGTTTTTTGTCTAGTGAGTCTTGGTATGCATAAAGTCCTTACAATGAATCATATTTGTCCAGTAACTTATCATAGTCACAAAAATCAACTACCTGCTTATATTTGTAATGTTACACTTGACATGAGCTTTGAAGCACAATTTATTTAATTTTATCTGAGAAACTGAAGCTAAGATAAATTACACGAAAAAATCCTATATCTGTCAGCTTATTTTTAACTATCTCAAAGTTAATATCCACATGAGAAAGAATGATATTGTCTTGATCTCCTCTGAAGTGAGTCATTATCTTTCTCAGTTTGTTGAGAAAGGAGATGGATAGGAGAATTTATTTTTAAGAAAATAAAATCTTTAACATCTTCTAGAATGCAAAATTTTAAATATAGTAAAAATTACTTAAATAAGCAAAGTTGAATAAACAACAGACATAAAAAATGAAATATGTCCTTAAGTTGTGTGATTTTTATATTAAGTGAAATCATCATTACAATCACAAATATCAAATCACAATTGAGATGTTTTATTTTTAATGTGTTTTCTTTTTAATGTTTTTGTACATATCTGTGTATGTTGGCACACCCTTTCCAGAACACACCTGCAGAGGTCAGAAAACAAGTTTGTAAAGTTGGTTCTATCCTTCCATCCTTATGTGAATTCTGGGAATTAAACTTGTGACACAAGACTTGTACAATCAGAGATTTCACCTGTTCAGTCATCTTTCTGGTCAACAATATTAATATTTTCATGCAATTGAACATAACCCTTTTGTTTACTAATTTTGTTCAAATGATTCCTGAATAAATACCTCACAATATAAAGTCTCTACTACCTTATAAGCCCCTCTTCAAGTCTAGGGACCTAGAGAGAGAATTCTACCACTTAAATAAATGACACCAATAGCCATAATGCACAGGAAAAAGAAACAACAGAGCATTATGGATGTTTAGTAGAAGCCTAACTTGACTCAGGAAGTTACTGGGCAATCTTCACATTATGGATGCAAACCATGAATACAAACCAGGCAAGATCAGTAGTTGAGAAAAAAACTTTGTTGGAAGATTTGTGTCTGGGCTTTAAAATGCCAATGATATTAGTTGGACGTTTAAGTTGTTTCTAATATGGTTATTATGACTATAGTATCAACAAACATGGAGGAGTAAGAATCTCTGTAGGCCTCATTGTGTCTACTAAACAGACTGAAGACAAACCCCCATAACCAGCAGTAGAGGGTCAACACAAAGAGTTTAATGGTAATTCTGCATATTCTTTGAAGTAATACTACTTTGTTTGGGCATTTTTGTCTACATATCTTTTGTTTATTAAGGTTACAAATTTTGCATTTTATGATGTGTGTGTGGTTGTGTGTGTGTGTGTGCTTGTATGTATGCATATTTATCTCTGTGAATGTTTCTTATAGTTTTGTTTTGTGTTTTTGTTGTTTTATTTTGATGTTTGTTTTATTTGCCTATTTGTTTTCTAAAGAGAGAAAGAAAAAGTGTGGAGTTGGGTGTGTGAGCAGATCTAGACAGGCTAGATAGGATCTGAAAGGAGTTGTAGAAAGGGAAATCATAATCAGAATATACTATATAAACTACTTTTTCAATAAAAATGCCTTTGTCTTACTCAAACATATTTAACTTTTATATAACAAAAAGATGATCAAGGTTTTCCTTTTTAAACAATAATCAGGGTAATATACTAGTCCTATTAAATGCTCATCATAAATGAAAGAATTCCTATTATAATTAACTGGGATGAGAAAAACTACCTGAACATACTAAATTCAAATAGCATATTGTGAAGCATGTTTTTTGTATCTTGTAAAACATCATCTCTTATGCGTGCTTAGAAAACTCTATTTTTATATTAAAACTCTATTCCACTATCTTCACCTACCAAAGAGTTGTCCTTCACTTCCCTAAATAATTTATTGCAATGGACACCACTCTTATTATCTCATTTACAATAAGATATATAGGATAAAAACTGATGTTGCCTTGACAGTTTACTTCTTAGATATGTTTGAATGGTACATTTCTCATCTGCACATTGTAAGTCACAAGAAAAGTGTTTTGCAAAGAGTCTATGACCATAACTGTTGTTCACATTCTTTTGAGCATTTTGTTAAGGCAGGGTTTTGATTAGAAACAGTAATACATAGTTATTAATTTTTCCCTAAAGCATTTTACACTATGTACCAGCTTTAAGAAATAAATGCTAATATTATTGACAGAGAAGCATTATTCAACACTTGAGAAGTCCATTTTTAAATAGGATGTCTACCTTTTCACTCTCATTTTTGGACTGTTTTCAGTGTGGATTCCTCCTATTCCTTCAACACCCTCATGGGATCTTCCTTTAAGATTCACACTTGGAGACAAGAAAATCACTCCGCCCTTCACCTGCTTCCTTCAGCTTTCCTCTCTGGATGCCCATTAGAAAACTCATGCTCAGGTGGCTAGGGCTAGTGAGAACCTGCATGTGGCCGACTCACCGACAGTTTCGAGTGTGTGAATTAGTTGCTGATATTTGAACATAAAGACATTTCTCACAGATCCAGCTATTGTGCAACCCTTGAACTTTGGGGAGAGCCCCTACAATGTGATCATTCCTTACTCTGTTGCCATATCCCAGTTCCCTTTCTCTGTTTTCTGTGTCTGACCAATGTTCAGTATTTGAAGTCTAACTCTCAGTCTATATATGCTCTTCCTTTTTCATTACCCAAAGGATCACCTTCTTCCTGAATGAATACACAACATGTATCTAACACACACATACACACACATACACATACACACACACACACTAAATGCTCACACACAAACACACCACATATACCACACACACACCAAACCACATACCACACAGCATATATACTACACATGCACTAACACCTCACACACAAATACACACACACTTTAACACACAGCCACAACCACATTTACCATAATTACCACATACAATTCACAACACACAACATGTCACACACACAGACACATACCCCCCACAGATGCATATAACACACACACATATCATAAACATACATAAATCACACAGACATACACCAAACACACCACAGACACATGCACATGATGTAGTGCATTTCTAACTCCACTTTCTGTATGACTATGGAAATAGATTTTATTTATTTTACTTTATCTGAAGAAATTATAATAATCAATCAACTGGTGTTTCACAAAAGTAAAGTGCTGAGTTGCACTCAAAATTTTAAGCAATTTCTTTTGGAATATGTAGGCTTAACCTAATGGCTATGACGCTTTTATATTTAAAAGCCAAGGATTATAAACCAAACTGTGAGTCCATTATAAGAAAACACAATCTGTGTACTTTTTATTTTTACCATCATTTATTTTTTTATTTTATTTAACTTTTTACACATGTTACTCCCAGCTCTCTCTCCCTCACCTCCCCCCTCCAAATTCCCTCCAATCCCCCGCTGCATTTGCCCTTAGCACCCCAGGGAGGGTGAGGCCTTCCATTGAGTATTTTCAAAGTATGTCATAGCATCCCAGACATGGCCTAGGCCCTCCCCCATGTGTTCAGGCTGAGAGTGGAATGGGCTCCCAAAGTCCATTTATATGCCAGAGATAAATACTGATCTACTGTCCGAGGTCCCATATATTGCTATGGCCTCCTCTCTAACATTCATGGTCAGGGGTCTGGATCAGTCCCATGCTGGCCTCTCAGTCACCAGTCTGGAGTCCAGGAATTCCCCTTGTTCAGGTGAGCTGCCTCTGTGGGTTTCACCAGCCATGTCTTGACTACTTTGCTTGTCACTCCTCTTTGCAACTGTGTCCCAGGAGTTCAGTTCGGTGTTTAGCTGTGGGTGTCTGCCTCTGCTTACATCAGTCACTGGATGACGGGTCTAAAATGGCATATAAGGTAGTCATCAATGTCATTATTTAAGGTAGCCTCAATGCCAGTTGGTGTCATTCTTGTAGACCTCTGAATATCTCATTAGTGTCAGATCTCTCCTTGAACCTATAATGGCTCCCTCTATTATGGTATCTCTCATCCTATTCTCTATTCTTACCATGAATCAACCTTCCTACTCCCCCATGCCCTCCTCTCCCATCCTCATCTACGCCTCTCTTTCTCCCATCTCCCTCTCCCCTCTCCTCCCCCCATATTCCCAGTCCACTCAGGAAATCGCATCCCATTCCTCTTCTCCTGGTTACCATGCATGTTTCTCTTAGGGTACTCCCTGTTTCCCAGACTCTCTGGCGTTGTGATTGTAGGCTGGCAATGCCCTGCTGCATGTCTAAAACACATATATGAGTGAGTACAAACCATGTTTTTCTTTTTTTGTGCCTGAGTTTCCTCACTCAGAATGGTTTCTTCTAGTGCCATCTATTTGCCTGCAAATTTCAAGATTCCATTTTTTTTTCTGCTGAGTAGTACTTCATTGCGTAAATGTACCACACTTTCTCTATCCACTCATCAGTTGAGGGGCATGTAGTTTGCTTCCAGATTCTGGCTATTGCAAATAATGCTGCTATGAACATACTTGAGCAGATGTCCTTGTTGTATGAATGGGCATGTTTTGGGTATATGCCTAAGAGTAGAATTGCTGGGTTTTGTGGTAGACTGATTTCCATTTTCCTGCTGTATCTCCTTGCTGATCTCCAAAGTAACTGTATAAGTTGGCACTCCTACCAGCAGTGGAGGAATGTTCCCCTTTATCCACATCCTCTCCAGAATAAACTGTCTTTAGTGTTTTTGATTATAGCCATTCTACCAAGAGTGACATGGTATCTCAGAGCTGTTTTGATTTGCCTGAGAGGCAAAAGGTGAAAGAGTTAAAGGGACTCAGATGGACCACCTAGGTTATCTATTACACCTTAGACCACAATGCACTGATAATTATTTCTTTGTACTTCTCTTTTGTTGCACTTTAAAAATGAAACTAATAGTCTTGGACCTCTGATGCTGTAATGATAAACGGCACACTTACTGAGAGTAAAACTAAGTATTTATTGTAGAAATTACTCACAAGATACCAAACAAGTAACCCAGATGAGCCCAGTAGTTTTCCGTCGCCGAACTGGAAGCTGAGAGCTGGAAAAAGAGACCAAGGCTTCCGTTGTTCAGTCTTTTATACCTTTCCCCGTAACGCCCCCTAGCCATGCCCAAAAGTGGGCCTGCTTAGTGACGTAGTTCACCACCTACGTACGTATACATCTTTACGTCCGTCTGTATACGTCTTTAGTCATGCCTAAAGTGGGTGTGGTTGGCGGTGTGGTAAACCACTGTTTTATTACCTCATCTGTATATGCCTCTAGTAAGTCACATGGTTAATGGCGGCATTGTTTTCCTCCTACAATTCCCCTTTTAGTCTAAAAAGGATATTTAAACTTAAAACAACTAACTTGTGTCAATGATCAAAATGTATCAAACATCCATCCCATCTAAACCTAAACTTATCTGAAAGAAACACCCAAGTCTGAACAGCTCCTTCCAATCCCAACTCTAAAATAATTGAAAACTAACACTAACAGGTGTAAACTATCCTATAATATCAGAGGGAGCATGGAATTCTCAAAACTACTTCCTGCTGAGATGGGACGATGATAATCTCATGGGGACCTGTGAGAAGAAAAATGTTAGTGTAACAAAATCTTCAGTAGATCAGACAGTCTTTGTATGGCAGGAGATGCTTGATTGAAGTTCCTGACTGGGGTTCTAGTGTTGATTGAAGCTCTCGTCTGAAGCACTGGCCAGATTGTAGAAGATGTGCCATTTCAGTTTCTTGGTCCGGAGTTGTGTAGAGTGATGTAGTTTCAAGCCAGTTTCAGGATAGTGCTTGCCAGGTGGAGTCAATGATGTGGGGCAGTTCAGAAGCCTCCAGTTGAATCAGGTGAAGTCAAGGAAGTGGATCCTCATTCTCTTTCTGAAGCAGGTAAGTTTGCTGTCATGAAATCCCTTCTCTGGAAAACTAAAACATTAATATTAACAAAGCAATATTTTAACTTTTATATGTATGCATACCGGAAGAGGTGACAATAGGGAAGATGGTAAATATGAAGGAAATTAGACTTTTCAGAAAAAGAAATCCACAAATAACTGTCCCTAATTTTATTTTCTTCTGTCTTATATCAATGGCTCTTTGATATAATACAGAAATTCTGAATTTTATTTAAATAATATGCTTGAATTTAGAGTAGGAGAGCCAATCCAACTCCAAAGCCAGCTTCAGTTAAATGAATGGGGACTGAAGTATATGAAGAAACAAAGATAAAAGGGTACTATAAAAAATAGAGATTTAGACTTTGATAACACAGTGAGTTACTGTTTGTTTGATGGTCCTCAGGGTAACTATTCATTCTTCTTCAGGAATCTATGTGTCCAGTATTCTCTGCTGAGTTTACCTGTGAAGACAAAAAAACCAAACACTTCTCTTTCCTTTTAGGAGGTCACATTGCCCATGGTAGAATATGAATTTGTAGATGAGCTGTTATCTTCCTCCACCTGAAATGTCTTCTGTTTGGATCGAATCTTAATTAATTTTGATGGAACCCAAAGCTTTTCTTCTCCTGTGGAAACAAAAGCAAAATGCCTTCCCCAACTGTAACACATATACTGGTTTCCAGACTGAGGTCATAACATCCTTAAAATACACTGGTTGGTTCAGTTCAGAAGTCTTCTCTGTAGTCCAGTGTCTTTCTGCTGCAGTTTGTCCTTTTTCATCAGCATTAAGAAAATTCAATGTTAGTAAAGCATTATGTAACCTGTGTTTAGGGGTCTTTGTTCTCCCTGGCTGTTTATGAAGCCTCTCTTTTAAGGTTCAGTTAGATCTTTCAATCACTGCTTCTCCTGTGGGATTGTAAGGTATACCAGTTACATGTTTTATATTATAATATTTGAAAAATTGTTCCAATTTACTGGAGACATATGCTGGAACATTGTCAGTTTTTATTGTTTTAGGTATACCCATAACAGCCATCACCTCTAAGAGGTGTGTAATAACAGAATCAGCTTTTTCAGAGCTGAGGGCAGTAACCCATTGGAATCCTGAGAACGTGTCTATGGTATGGTGCACATATTTCAAACTGCCAAATTCTGGGAAGTGAAATACATCCATTTACAAAGGTTCATTTCTGTGAATAACTTTAGGATTACAACCTACTGGTAATGGAGTCTGATTGTAGAATGAGCAACTGGGGCATTTTCTAATGGTGTCAGGAGTGGGATGATGAATTTCCACGCAGAATGACAAAAGCTTTAAAGGAATTTTAGAAACAAAAGAACAGAGAAAGGCATGGGTTTTTGGTAGCAGCATTTTTTTCAAGTGGGCTCTATTTTGCTAGTGACAAAAGGAGATTCACGTGGCTCTCTAAAGGAAACTCAATCACGCTTATGCCCGCCATCTTAGAAAAACTGCAGTTTAAACAGCCACGGTTTTAACAGATAAGACATGTGGCCAGATAAACATAAAGATCTACAGTAAAGTCAGACTTGGATGAAGAAAAACCTCTAAAGGTTTACAGTGTGTTTAAAAATATACGTAAGATTGAGAGAAAAAAAAGATGACACAGTGGTAAATAAATAGAGAAGCCGGCTGTGGTGGCACACGCCAGTAGGATTTGCTGCAGAGGCAGAGGCAGGCAGATTTCCAAAGAGAAACTCTGTCTCAGAGAAATAAATAAAGAAATAAAAGTAAAAGAAATAGAGTAATAATAATAGATAAATAAATAAGCCACATAAAGATGGAAAATACACAGAAAGTCTGGATTCTGTACACTATTGTGTTTTTCAGTTTTTTGATTGCTCAGGAAGGAAAAACTGCTAAAGCACACTTGATTATAAATGCTGCTGAATTAATTCAACTTATATCTTTTGAAAATGCCTTGACTTCAAAATTTAAGTATAAGGATATGTTACTTGGGAAAGGAGTTTTTGTTTATGTTTCTACAGAAAATGAAAAGCTAAGGATTCCTTCCAGGCTTCTGTGGTTTGATGAACCAAGACCCCCGGAAGCAGTGGACCAGGTGTTCCAACAATTGAAACAGCTAAGATGATGCAGTCTTACAGACCCTAAAAATACGGACTTGTACAGGTTTCTGAGTTTTGTCATGATCCCCATGGTATGAACAGCACCCCCTTCCAGCTTGAAGCACTTTGGAATGAACGACGTCTTAATTCCCATCTTGTTTATAAATCTTTGTTTTCATTTAAATGGGATTGTTTATAATTGGTTAATGATCACAACCAATCTCTTCTTAAAGGAAAAAGGGGATTATGATATGGGAATGAGTACTCTTTGTATTGGTATGGTTTTTCATTTATTGAGACAAATTCAAGGTCAATTTTGTGATGTGTATACTTCTCCTCTTGATTAAGTATTGTGCTTATACTGATCTTTTAAAACATAATGTATAATTGAATACAGACTATAGATAGTTACTTATAATAGTAAGAATTTATTGTTAGATAAGTTAGGTTTTCTAGATATACAAAAATATATTTGAGATAGATACACAGTCTTCAAATCTTTCACAGACCTTCAGAAAATGGCATTTAAAATGTTTTAGGGTTTTTCTTGACAATGGGAAATGTCTGCTTCTGGTATCACCAATTATGTCTGAGAGGAAGTGGGCATCGAAGAAACTCCTTATGGAGTTTACTGTCAACATGGCAAGATTAGCCATTTGGGCAAGAAACTGCTCTTGCCTGGACTGCTTGACTTTGCTGTATAAACTGGACATACAGGACCCACAGGAAAGTGACTACTGAACTCAAACAGTCCTTCATGGTTTCTGATTCATGGAAGAGTCTATAAGACTTTCTACAGGACACAGAAAAATGACTGACAGGCTGCCAATGAAGATGGACAGTTTAAAATTTCCTGCTTTGCTGAGAAGTGTTCCAGATAGACTGTGGCCTATGGGCTGAAGATGGATCCCCCAAAGTTACAGCGAAAACTTCGGGTGACTGTCCAGGAAGCGAGTGTCTCTGTCAGTTCTAGTGTTTATACGTTATCCTTCTGTGGTCTTTGATGGAGTTGAAGACAGATAGTTATAGTTTTCCTTAGTTATGATAAAAGATAAGCTACATATAGAACTTTAGACTCACAAGAATGGGATGGATATTTTCTTTAAATCTTGCTAAAATATTGTAACTGTGTTCTTACTTGATAACTGTTCTGTTATATATAATTTGACTGTGTTAAAGTTAAGATCTTTCTTTTTGTTTAGACAGAAAAGAGGAGATGATGGGGGAAGTCCTGTATATATGTCAATAAAGTACTGTTGGCCAATAGGGAACCAAGATAGGTGGGACTAGGAGTCAAGGATTCTGGGAAGGAGAAAAACAGGAGGTCGAGATCTAACGCCATGGGGTAGGAAGCCCGGAAACTTCTCCAGTAAGAGACATACTTAGATTAACAATTATGGGGTAATTATTTAAGTCAGAGCTAGCCAGTAAGAAACAAGCAAGGCCAACAGCTTCATAGTTAATATAGCCTCCTGTGTGTTCATTTGGGACTGATGCGGCTCTGGAACCAAGCTGGCGGGAAGGCTTTCCTTTACAAACCTCTCTCAAACAAGAGTTGGGAAGTATAAAGTACAATACACATGTATTTCATTATGAAATAATTGTTAAGTGCTGTCAATTTTCAAGGCATTAAGCCTGGGTTCAAGTCATTTAGTTCTTATAGCTAACTTCCACAAATATCTCTTCATTTAAAAAATTCACTTTTGCTTCACATGTCAATCCCAGCTCCCTCCCCTCCTCCCCTGCCCCTTCTAACTTAAATTAAAAAGAAAAAGAAAAAAGAAACTAATATACTTGCATTAATAAACAAACATGCTAGTTTAAAAAATTCACTCTTGATTTAAAAGTGACATTGTACAAACTGTTAACAAGATGAATCTCCTAAGATTAGAAAATGCAGATTTTAATAATTAACTTGTTCTAATAATGTTTATTTTCAGAATAATACAGCTTCATTATATCAAAGAGGCAGATACAATTGAACATAAGGAAAATATTTTAAGGTTTATGTTTCTACAAATAAATATTGTATAAAACCTATGATTACCTTGTGTGGATGTGAAATGTGGGCAGTGAATAGGAGTCAGGTAATAGAGCTGAGAAGGGCCATGCACAAACTGGTAGACAACAAATTATCATTCCTTAACAGAGAAATAAAATTTGTAATGAGAATTGGACATATTGCAAAACAGATACACTCCCCAGATGATTATACAAGTCAATGTGTTACCAGTAAAACAATTTTTATTTACCTTATGTGAAATAAAAAACTTGTTATGTATAAAAATATATAGGAAATATATATTATAAATCATTCTTATTTTAGAAAATATAGATAATTTTTGTATGGTTTCAAATCTTTGATAGCTAATGTTATAGAGAAATAATTTGTTAGCTTGTTTTTTTTTAGACTTTTAGTTCATACACTGGTAGTGAATAAATATGTAGATGATAGAACACATTTATAATTAAAGGCAACAAAAGTTTGAATATTTTTAAATAGAGACATTTATATGAGTACCCCATCACATAAATAATTATGCATTTTTTGCACCAAAGGATGCCACTAATCTTTTCAAATAACCATTGCAGATCCAAAGTATAAAAGAGACTAGAACACTGTGTTCTAGTTGGTAGGAAAATTGGAAAATATTCATAATCATGCAGAGTAGTTGAGAGTATGCTCATTTCAATTTAAGTAATAGTAATCCATTCAAATAGAACACAATAAGTAGAGTAAACCCTATTAAAACCTTGGACTTGTTGTTTCTCTACAGAAAATTACAGTCACATTTCAGAGGAAATTGCATATTAAGTAATCAGAGATTTCTTCATAAAAAATGGCTTCGTTATTGTGCTTAGTCAGAAAGTCATGTGTGTCTATTTGCTCCCAGTGAGCTTGGCACCTCTCTAGGTGTTGAAATCATGACAATGAACTGAACAGCACCCCTATTCTGAAGAAGCACACATTGTACATGGCTGAAATGTACCAGGCCTGCTCATGACACTGGTCTAATTACTCCACAAATGATGTGAGAAGTGCCATGACAGGGAACAAATATGCTCTTAGTAAGTCAGGCAGAGGGGCCCACAGTGTTGTAGAACGTTAGCTGAAGATGTGTTAAATGTGATCATGCTGTGGAATATTTGTTTTATGATGCACAGATGTACTGAATTCTTCTATGCCACATTTGTTTAACTCTGTTTGCTGTGTTGCTGTGCCTGCCTAAAATACCCGATTGGTCTAACAAAGAGCTGAAGGACAAATAGCTGGGCAGGAGAAAGGATGGGTGGGACTGTCAGGTAGAGAGATTAAAAAGGAAGTGAAATCTGGGAAGACAAGTTGGAGGGGTGAGAGAAGAAGTAAGAGAGGAGGATATCAGGGATCAGCCACCCAGCTACCCAGGAAAACACAGGCTAAGAAATAAAGACAGGTGTATGAAACAGAAAATACAAGAAAAGAACAGCTGTTATGTAGTCTCTAGGTGTGAAACGGGATAGTACAGCACCAAAAGCAATGAGCCATGGACAATAAAATTATTTTGAGATATGTGTGTTCCTTTAAAGCTACATGGAAAGGAGTAAAAGTTGAACATCATCTCAGACTTAATTAGAAAGAAAAAGGAAGTAGTGATAGAGTACGAAAAAGGTTATCTGAGAAATGCAATTTAAAGTTTTTCTTTATGTATCTAAATTTCACCCAACATAACCAAACTAAGTATGTAGCTATTCTACTTACCTACTTTATATTCAACTTATTTAGAATTAACTGACCTGTTACAAAACACATAATTAATCTTTCGTTGGTTTGAAAAAACTGATGTGTCAAGTTCCTTATTTCTCCTTGACAACATAGTCAATGTCCCTAACTCAGATCAATGTATGTATTGTGAGAAGTGGATACCAGATCTAAGACCATTACCAAGAACCAGTAAGACACTGAAAGTAACAGGAACACACACAAAATCGTGGGAGCAACATGCATGGATATAGTGATAGTATCTGATTGTGTCTTGTGTACTTTTCTGAGTCAGTAAGACAGAAAAACAAATTTCTACCTTATGAGATTCCTGTAAAAGACTGATTAGGATTAAGGGGTTCTGGAGGTGGAAAGGTGCCTTGGTTCTGCTTCAGTGAGATGATGGGACAGACATAGTAGACTTCCAAGGGGAAGCCTTACCCTCTCTGAGGATCAGATGGGAGGTGGGGGCAGTGGGAGGGAAGCGAGGAGGGAGAACTAGGATTGGAATGTAAAAGATAAATTAGTAAAAAATTTAATAAACAGATTGACTAAGGCAGAAGTTCCGCATCCCTTTTCATTACAATGTTTGTTGTGCAGTTGAAAAGGTTAAAGGATGGCTTTTGTATGAGACACTTTTGATTAGATGACTTCTTAGGTTAAACGATTTTAGATTAAACTACTCTAGTGTATTAGAACAAGAAAGATCCAAATTCTTCTTAATAGATCAGGCCCACTTTGGGATGCAGGACATCAAGTGTTAATCTTTCTTTACTACTGTATCACCACAGTAAAGAGCAGCAATACAGAGAATATTTGTGAATGTTGCATCTGATATAACTAACACGTGGGAGGTATCAAAAGAATGAATGATGCTCGGTGTGCCTTCCTTCCATATTCTATATCTCTGACCCTGTGTATATAGTTAAAAACATCTATCTCTTCTGACACTAAGAATCATAGGATTTTGTAAGAGAAATAATATTTAAGCAATGGTGTGAAAGAATAATAGATGACTGTATTGATCTGAAAAAAATTCTAATCAAGAGTACAATGAGATGGGTTGTGCTGGCTAAATTAACTTAATTATTAGTTATGCACCTCAACTTATTCATCTGTTAAATACGGGAACTGGTTAAAGAATGCTTAGCATTTCATTTATGTTAGTATTCTTTGATAACATGTATTTTGATGAGCTAGTCAAAATGGTCATCTTTCCTTTTGGAAACATCCCTAAATTTCCATTCATATGTTAATCTATTTTCTATTCTTATGTTCGGTTTGAGCCAACAGATGTTTGATAGAATTCAAATAACAAGGACTGAGCCATATGTGAATTTTAATATCACCTTCTCCTAAAGCTCTTTCATTTGTGTTCAATGAGTTTTACTTCTAGTTATTGTGGGGGAAATTATGAAATATAGATTAATGGTTGCATTTTAATGCTTTTGATGTGTTGTTTAATGAGGTATGTGCTGTTTTATATCTTACATCAAAGAGGCATCTGCTAGAAGCCTTCTTATCATACACATCGAGTGATTTTTGCACTAATAAGTATAATCATCTGCATAATGGAATATGGTATTTCTTTTTTATACCAATGAACTTTTCTTTAAAAAAATGGATCCTGTTTTGCAACAGTTTTAGTTTTGAACTTTAAAACATACTCATTAATGACATAAATTTCTGAAAATTTCCTTGAATGGTATGAAAAATTAAAGAGTACTACGAAGCAGATATTTAACTCCTTTTTAAGTCATAACATATACTTCAAGGAGTTGTCACAATGGTGTGACTGCTCACTAATAGTAGTTTTACAGGTGTTATTGACAACTTTGTATACATGATATGCACTTTCAGTCACAGAAAATCATTAGTGTGAACAGTGATTCCAAACTTAAAATAAAAATCCAGCACAAGAAATTTCTCAGTGGTAACAAATACATGCTGGCCTTACAGAGGACCTGGACTGATTCCTATTAGCCACCCCCACACACCCCCACACAGCAACATTCATACACAAAACTAAAATATTAGGAATTAACCTTTACAAATTTGAGTTAAACAATAGAGTTAAACAATTTGAGTTAAATAATAAGTTAAAGTAGCTACTATGAAGACTACTAGACACTGTTAGGTATGAATTCTTGCCCATCACCCAAGGATACTCACCCTAGGCCTTAATGGTTTAAAATAGGAATGTAATACAAAAATCCACAACGATGGGTTATAGAAATCAGAACATTTATGGAATATTATTAAGAATGGAATGTTAAACTTAACTTATGCATTGGATAAATGATGATTTCACTATCATGAGAGTTTTTTATTTTGTTTTGTTTTATTCCAGATATCTCCAAGCAAAATTCAGTGAACTAGTTGTCTAAATGTAAAACACCATCTGGCATTTACAAGTAAAATATACAGAACTATTATTTTAAAATTTTGTTTTATGTATCTTATAAATGTATTTGTTCATTAAAACTTAACTAATAGAAGTATTTAATTAATTTTAAGGTTGTCTAGAAAATATAAATAAAATAAATTGTTGAAGTAGTTCTAAAACAAAGAAAACCATACTGTGTAGCCTTGGAAACACAACTTCCAGAGGCATCTGGTCCCTTATCACAAACACACACCTTGGTCAGATCATAGGTTCTACTGTCGTGTACCAGTCACATTTCTAGTCAACATACATAGATAAAATCACTCTTTAAAATTCCTACTTAGCATGTATGTCCTTCAAAATTAATCCCAAATGGAGCATTAAAGATGAAACAGTCCTATGAAGTTCCTAGAGTGTGCTGCTTTGTTTTAAGAACGTGGACAAGTTTTTTGAAACTGGGCATTTCTGATGAATTATTAAGCTTTGGTTGGCATTTGAGTTAAATTTTCTCAATATGTAACAACATGATTTTGGAAAAGGCCTTAGAATCCATGGTGTAACAGTTCAATCTTCCCTGTGTGTGACCTTGGTTACCTCTGCTGAGAGTATTCAGCCTGGCACTGACCTCAGCACCTGAGTTCTGTACACTTTATCTCACATCTTAGTAATAAATTGCATTTTATTTTTTCTGCCTTAAATCTGAAAAAATTAGTTGAGAAGAAATGAACAACTATAATGAAATCCTGTCTACTTTTGAAAAGTAGATACCAAAATCAGTTATTGAGTTAGGCAAGAAATAAAATTAGGGTCTACATTACAGATAAATTGATATATTTCAGTGTCTCTATGCTTTACCCTGTCTTAGCAACCTCTTTACATTTTGGTGCTGAATAAAATGTTGATCTTTAAATGCTCCAGTTTAATATTCCCTATGAGATATACTTAAGAAAATTGCCATACCAGAGTCAGAATGGGATGCCTATTTAAAAATAAAAAAATGCATGAGTCCGAGGGACAGATTGTTAACAAAAATGCAGCCATGCCATTATAACCTAATAAACTCAGTTCATTGTCAGGTATATTTGCTACATAATAAACTCTGATTTATATATGCATGGAAAAATTTAAGTCTAAGCTTGAAAACAATCACAGTGTTAGAGGGGGAAAAAGACAGTCAAGCAGAAGAGTTAGAAGTGCAAAAGAGGTCAACCCTATGCAAAATGTGAATATTCCTGTATCCTCACTCATACACATGAAATAAATGTATATGTACACCATTCTGGAACTAGAAATTATCTAATTAGCTACATATAAAATAATACAATGAATAAATTTTTTCATTACCCAAAGAAACATTCCCATATGTTTCATCATATACAGACCAGAGTCCATTCATCTATTTCTTGTTAAATTGTTCAACAGAGTCAGGAGACAATAAACTCTTAATTATTGTATTCATTGTCATTCTAGTATGAGAAATGGAAGCAATCATGACAAGGCTATGAATTGAAAGTGCATCATATTTTAAAAAACATATAGAGTCTTAGAGTATGAGAAAGAATTTCATAAGCCAATCATTTGTTCAAATTTGCATGGTACTATAAAACAATTTAATTTTCCCTTCAGACCTTGTACTTTATATTGAAGGTCAAAGGTTTAAATTTATATGCTCTTCTTTCTTTTGGATTCCACGTTAGTCCTAATTGAAATTTGACATATATGCCTATTAGTTGAAATTATTCCTTTCTCATGCTTCATTAACAATGCACTTTACTATATGACAACGATAATGCTCGTAATAAACGTCTCCTATGCAGTGTGGGTTACACTGAAACATGATTGATTATCATAAATGTAACATGCAATTCGTATTACAAAATTTCATATGCTGAAAAAGAGTTCTGACTAGAATTTAAATATGAACAAAAAGATTGGAAGTCATTTACTTCAGATGCAAATGAACAAAACTTTGAAGAACAATTATCTGTTATTAACTATATCCCCCATTTAGGGATAGAGTCAACCTTTCCAGGAAAACATTTTATTTTTAAGAAATTTATGCATTACAAAAGTCCCTATCTTTGTGTTATTCTGCAACGATCAGGGTCCTACATTGTTATGACATTATATTTAGTCTAAACTTCTGTCTACTTGTACAAATATACAACTAGTTACTCAGTCTAATTCCACAGACAACACTCAAGGAAACTACCCTGAAGTTGATACATGCTGATTTTTTTCCTTTGGTATCAATTTCTTCTCCTTCTGTCAGAGGAACAGTCCTTCTCCTTCAGTAATGTTGCCTTTCTTTTGTTGTAGCAGTTCAGAATTCCCCAGGAAGCTTCAGTTAATCAGCAAAGAATCCAGTTGCAGAGTCTGTTTTAAGGACAGCTTGGAAAATACATTTGTTGAGATCTTACAAATCAGTCTCAACTTCTGAATTTGAAAAGAAAAGGAAAATCCATATACTACAGTAAATAGAGTTAGAGAATAATATAGAGGACCCTTTTGGTATTGTATGCATTTTCCACTTAGGATGAATCTAATGCGTGGAGGAGGTAAAAATGGGAGATGTTTGGTGTTGGGAGGAGAGGGAAATCAATCTTTTTTTCTGCTCTTACTCTTATTTTTTTTATTACTTTCATTTTAAATAGCTTGCTTCACGTGTCAATCCCAGTTCCCTCTCCCACCCTATCCTCACTTCCTTCCACATAGGGGATATCCAGAGTCTGTCATTTCACTCAGGGCAGGGTCCAGGCACTCCCCTAAGAGTCCAGTCTGAGAGATCATCCCTCTTTGTGTTATGGACACACAAAGTCCCTTTGTATGCCAGGGACAAACACTGATGTACTGCCTAGGACCCCATAGGTTGCCCAGACCTCCTCACTGACTCTCACACTCAAGGTCTGGATCAGTCCCATGCTGGCCTCCCAGCTGTTGGTCTAGGATCCAAGAGCTCCCCCTTATTCAGATCAGCTGTCTCTGCTGGTTTCGCCAGCCCATTCTTTGCCAATTTGCTCAGCACTCCTCTCTCTCTGTCACTGGGTCCCATGGGTTCAGTTCAGTGTTTAACTGTGGGTGTTTGCCTCTGTTTCCATCAGTCACTGGATGAAGGTTCTAGGATGGCATATAGTGTAGAAATCCATTTCATTATCAGGAATGGGCATTTAAGGTGGTCTCTCCACTATTGCATAGCTTGCCAGTTGGTGCCATCCCTTTAGATCACTAGAGGTCTCACTGGTGTCAGATCTGTCTTCTAACTATGACTCCCACTTTTATGGTATTTCTCTTCCTCTTCTCCCCCTTTCTTCTTCCCAGCTCCCACTCCCTCCCCACCCCTCACAGTATTCCCAATCTTTTGGAAGATCTTGCCTCATTCCTCTTTTCTGGGGTACCATGAATATATCTCTTAGGTTCTTTCCTGTTTCCCAGATTCTGTGTCAGTGGAAGTGCAGACTGGCACTATCCTGATCCATGTCTAAAACCCATATATGAGTGAGTACATACCATGTTTGTCTTTTTGAGACATTTCTTACATCTTTTCTGACAACTGAAATTATTTTTGTCCACATATAAAATATTACTTTAACACTTAGAAAGTCTTAAAAGTCTTGCATGTGTGTATGGTGTGCATGTGTTTGTGTTTGTGTGTGTGTTTGTGTGTTGTCTGCTTTCTTAAAGCAGTTACTCATTAGTGGACTCTGCACCTATGGGAGATTGTGATCAATTATCCTATGATCAGGAATGAGAAACTGCAGCAAGAAATGGAACACTCATTTCCATGGATATGGATGGCTAGTTCTGATGGAAGCTTCTGGATCAAAATTACCTTGCTGCTAGGTGATGTAGTCACATAGTCTAAACTTCATTTTCATTCAATCTCGTGTGGACAGAGATTGGATGATAAGACTGAAATCATGGTGGTGTATAGTGATGGTACAGAATGCTGCTCCATGACCAAACCTTCAAACTGAAAGATATGGTCAAATCACTGTGAGTTATGACATGGCCGATATCCTCAAACTGGAAAATGCAGTAAAAAACTGTGAAATATGACATGGCAGACTTTGAGTTAATAGGTCTAAAGTTGGACCTGGTGTTAATGTCTTTCTGAAAAACTTCTACCTTATATCCAGTTTGGAATATCTGGGTAACTATCTTTATTTACCATGATATGAATAAGAAGGGACTGTCATGGAGTTTATCTTATTTATGGAGGCAGAGACTAAGACTAGAGAGCCAATTTGACATTCTAGAAAAGATCCACTGTAGCTTTGGAAGATAGCTGATCCTTGAGATTCATAAGGCCATCATACTCCAAGAGTATACTCATCATTAGAGGTCATTAAAGAGAAAAATGCTCTGAGAGAGAGGAAATATTCAGTCTACTTTCTGTCTGTAACAATAGTAAATATATATGAATTTATTTTATAAGAAGTATAATGTAATCTGAACAATTCAATAACATTTTATTAGTAATATTTGAAGCATATGAGAGACAATTTCCATGCTACAATTAAGGAACAAACTGAGTATTAATGAAATTAACATCTAGCAGTTGGAAAATATTGGCTTGGAAGCAGGGAGTCTGTTATACTTGCTGTTATCCTGAACATTTCAATTTCAAAAAGTTGCATGACTTTGAATCTCCTCTATGTAAGACACTGTGACTGGCATAAGGATTTATTTCTAGCTTTCCATCAGTTTCTAATTAATAGCACCACTGTGTGCAACATGATGTGAGAATTGAAAATCTCTAAACAGTACTGCAGGATCACCACATTGCACTTCTACTTGAAAAAGACACCTGATCAGTTACCCAGCTGCTTCCTCCAGATGTTGTCTGTAAACTCAAAGGTCATAGCTTCACAAAAGCTGAGATTAATTTGATTTAAAGTATCTTACTGTAGAAAAGGAACAATATTAAAATGAAGTTTCATATTGCCACAAGTATACAGAATCAAAACTTAAGAGCTTAATGTATCCATTTCTAGAATTACCCTCTATTGTTCTGAACCTAAATAAAAACTTCCCATTCTATGCTTTTTGCACATAAAATGTCTAATGGCATATTATTTTCTATTTTTTATTTAAAAACATTGTTTTACCTTTGAATGAACTCTCATGAAAAAAATTATTTGTTATTATTACAGAAGAATAATAAGTCTCCCAATTCAGGAAAAGATGAATAACCTGACAAATAATTATGATTGATGAAAGAAAATAAAATATAAAAATACCATCTGGAATTCTTTTTAATGCTAACCTGGATGAAAAACATTAAGAAATAATCTAAACGGTGGAGGTAAGTCTCTATGTTGGCATATTTCTTCAAAGTTCTTTATAAGACTAAGAAATACCTGGATGAAACACTCCTATGGAAGGATGTTGCTTGAACAATTGGTAGTAAGATTTGTTTGTATAAAGAGTCTTATGATACTTAATTACAAGCATTATTTTTATAATACCAAGAAGCAAGCACCAGCCTTGCAATAAATGTGCACATTTAATAGCTAACTAAGTTTTCCTGCAATGTTATAATTCTCTGTTGGAGATTCAATATTTTCAAATGAGCTTTAAGTTTAGGCTACTGTTTCTTTTTACTCCTGACATATCATCTATTTTCATTAGTTACATATACCACCTATTTTTTCATCAAATTAAATTAAATCAAAACCAGAAATTACTGAGTAGCAGTGTGGAAGCCAGTTTAGCCCAACTCAGCAAGAACAAGTCAAAGCCATTTGCCATTACTTGTTACATCAAGAGAGTCAGCTGCCACACTTTGCATTTTGACAGATATCCATTGGCAGGAAGAGTAAATATAGAAGCTTTACACTGCATATGAGAAGACCTCAGACATATCCTCAGACACCTGTGTGGAAAAGCTGTAAGCAGGCCAAGTCCAAGGAAGGCATTTTCTCAATTATCAGGAAAACAACTGTGTTCACTCTGACAGTTTGGAGTTGGAATCAGGCATAAAATGTTCATCAATATGTAGCCACTTGGACAACATGTTGCTGGGGTTATTCTTTGGCTTCCGGGCTGCTTGGTACTGATAGACATGTGTTTTCCTTCAAGTCAGACAAAGCAGGGTAACCTCTTACTAGGTATTATAGAGAGGGGACTGATTGACTGAGCAGGTTGCAAGTAGTGACTTCAATTTTTATATATGATCTGGCTATTGTCCATTTTCTCAGTGTCTCTTACTAGAGTAGTTTTCATCATTGTGTGTGTGTGTGTGTGTGTGTGTGTGTGTGTGTGTGTGCATGTGTTACCAACTATAGGTATTCACTGAGTAGGAAAATTTGACATCAGTGTGTATTAGTTTTTCTCTCATTATACTGCTGACACTTTCCTTCATGATTTCTCCTGAACAGAATAAACCACAAATACTCAGTGACTGTCCAAGTATCAATAAAGCTATGGTGTTGGGGAAGTCCTGTGTATTTGTCAATACAGCACTGTTGGCCAATAGCAAACCAAGATAGGTAGGACTAGGAGTTCAGAAGGACTCTGGGTAGGAGAAACACAGAGAGTCAAGATGTAACGCCATGGAGTAGGAAGCCCGGAAACCTCTCCCGTAAGAGAAATACTTAGATTAGCAATTATGGGATAAATACTTAAGTCAGAGCTAGCCAGTAAGAAACAAGCAAGGCCAACAACTTCTTGCGTGTTATTTGGGGGCTTCAATGTGGCAGAACCCAAGCAGCTGGCAGGGTAAAACCAAAGCGACTGGCAGAGGAAAAGCCTCTCTTTACACTATGGGATAATAAGTGAGGATCATCTGAATTTTATATGAAAAAATATTTGTCATCATATACTTCATGAGGCACGGCACTTAAGTAACAGTTATGTAAGTCACCCTTGTGCAGCAATGTCTGAGAGAGACCTGGTTGTTGACTGGCAGCTGGGATAAGCTTCCTGGCGTGAAACTCCACCAGAAGTATCTGTGACACTAAAGCGTCTATCAGCCAGTATCGTCTTTACAATCCTGTGTATATAGTCCTATGCACTGTCTCAATAAGAAAATGAAGAATGTTTTTTTAATTTCTTCCCAGGATGCAAAATTCATAAAATGGAAATGCACTAGTAACTGCTAAATTCATTCTTTGCTTTTTATAACCTTTATTTGGGATTCTAAAATCAATAGCCTGACAAAATGCAGCTGCCTGAACCCCAGTTAGTGCCTTTATGAACATGTTTGACTGAGTGTCTTTAGAACATCCTTAATCCTGTCAGAATACTTTTAAATTTATTCCAAGAGCAGTCATCCTCTATTTCTTCTCTTTTGACCGCTAGCATCATCTACCTTATCCTCTGTCTCTTCATCTCTTCACTGAAATGGAAGTCGTAAGCACCATGCTCTGGGCTCTAAATTCTGCCTGGTGTTAGCTTGGCACTACCCATACAATACATCTAGCTGATAGCATACTTTACACTCAGACTCTGGTGGAGACTATAATTGTTTCAGTCAGTATTTAAAGTTAACCTTTCCAAGAAAATGGAAGGCATCTCAAGATATGAAATGCTTGTGTGACAGAAATACGGAGTCATGTAGACTGGATGGTTCAGTAAATTAACTAAAAGTCCCACTCCTTGCCTGGCAGAGATGCACACAAGTAGGAAGTTGATTGCCATTTCCATCAATTTGTCTCATTTTAGGTGTATGATTTGGAATTCAGGAGTAAAGCTGACCAACTTTTGGAATACATATGCCTATCTGTTTGTAGCCTTTAATGTTAAGATTCTACAGAAGATAGCCTATCAGAAAGGAACAAAATGACTGTGGTAAATCAATCGGGATCTTCCTGCCAGGCCCACTGCTGCTATACTGGGAATGCTATAGTTACGAAATCAGAGAGGGCACCAACAAGGGCCAAGAGAAGATGAGCTTTTAGAGCCCTCAACTCATTTAAGTATTTCTTGATGCTTGGAGCTATTAATACAGACTCTGGGTGCAAGTCCAAGGCTGACGTAGGATATTCCATTTTTGCCATCTGTTTCAATATAGAAGTCTGGAGAAATGACTATGCCAAGTGATTTAAGTTAATTAAAAATAATTTTACAATTGCCAGTGATTTTCATAATACATACCATTTTTAGCATTCTTAATTTTTAATAAACTGGATTCATGATTCTATATTTTTGTTAATAAATAAGTGTTCTCCTATGAAGGAACAAAACACCTCATGACTTTTATGCTCATCTAATCTTTCTTATATATGTGGTAAGTGTCTTAGTCCTTTTTTAAGTATATAAAATGGTGTCCCTTAGAGCTTTTATTCAGTTGTAATGAAGCCCCCACAGCATCCAAAAAAGGAAGGAACAAACCATTTTATGCATGAACAACAAGGAATCTGTCTGGTTGGCGCCTGTATGACAAAACAATTGAACTTCCTGTTTTCAATTACTAAGGCAATAGGAATTTAATAGAGCAGCCACAGAACAAGTTTATATCAATTGCCATTCATTCCAGTGCTCATATTTTTACTTCAGTCATTTCATCTTCATTGTTCACAATATTCACATTGCTCACACTGTTCACATATTTACACAGTAGCCACAAAAGTCACCATATCCTCTTAGGCTGATTCTTATTTGCCATAGAGAATATCTTCATGCCATGTTTGGGATAAAATATTTGAAAAATCATGTTTTTTATTATTTTTCATGGGTTGTATTTATTTTCTATATTCCCCCAAATGAGAGAGTTATTGATGGATAGAATTCTATATTCCCAAACTGTTATGAAGTCATTATTCCATTGTCCTCTTGATTACAATATCCTTTCAGGAGATAATTAGTCATCTGTAGCTCATCCTTTTGTTTCATATAAATTGCTTCCTTCTACAATATTTAGTTAATTAGATACCAATTTAACTATTTTCTCCAATAGTTAATTAGCTATTAAGAAAACTAATTAAATATAAAAATCATTATCTTACATATAAAATTTTAAAAGGTTATTCTTGGGGAGAAATCACTTGTACCTTTTTTTTATTTGACAGCATATGCCTCAAGCAAACTCTTTAGATGTTTATTTTATTTTAATTTGTTGACCTTCCTTTAATCTTTATTCCCAGGTATTATACTAACTTGCATTCAATTGTTTAACTCTTGTGTTCTTTTACCTTTGATAGTATAATTTATCTGGTTATATAAATATATTATTTTTGTAAAATTGAAGATTGGGTTAAATTGCCATAGTATATTTTGTCCATAAAATTCATTTTGTGGTATTGGATTGTTTTATTACTATTTTTTCAATTTTTTATTTTTAGTGGTTCTGCTTACATGTATGTCAGTGTACCCAGTGCAAGGCTGGTACCTGTAGAGGTTTGGTTTCCCTGGAACAGAAGATAGAAACTGGTAATAAGTAATCCCATATAGGTGCTACGTCCTCTGGAAGGACAGCCAGGCTCCTATCTTCTGAACCATGTCGCCACACTTTTTCTGATGATTCTTATCAAAGATGACCAATTTTCTCATCTTTTCAAAAAGCTATTTTTATACTATGTTATCTCATTTTTCCTCATTTCTGTTTTACTCATTTTTCACACCAATCTTTTCTTCTGTTTCTACTTAATTTATCTTTTGTTTTTTGTGTCTGGCTGCTGCTTGTATCATTTGAGATCCACAATCTTTTTTTAATGCAGATTTAAGTGCTATATAATGTCCCTTACTTACTAAATAATATTTTTAAAACGTTATGGATATATTTCAAATAACTATAATTACCTATGGTTTTGTTTGTTAGATATTTCCAGCTGATCAAAATTTAGATCTGTTCTATGCTTTATTTTCCTGCTGTTTTTCATGACTAGTACGCATTGAATGTGTGTGAGATATTGTGGGTGTTAGCTTGTTAGTGACTGTGCATGATCATTCTTTAACACTGAAAGCATGAAAAGCCAGAGACTCCCAAATTTCACATCTTTCCCCTCATTGATAGCATACAGATTTCAGAATGGCATGTATTCCCTGGGATGTAGCTAATTTTTAGTGGCGGTTTAAATAGGGATGGTTTTTTTCTTTTTTTTTGAAGATTTTCTAGAACAAGAACAACTGGTATCAAGCTTAGTGTTCTCTACCACTAGGAAGAGACTGCCCTAGGGTCTCTACATGGAGACCCAAGCTATTCTGCCTCTTAAATAAGCTCTGTTTTCAATCTATTGGAGGCCTCTTGACCCTTTAAATTGTTTTCTCCTCCTTCTGAATAGCTTTTCAATATTCATAAGCTGATCCAGAAGAACTTTATCACATCTTCTCAACACATTTTCCTGTGCACAGCTCTATTTGTTGAACTGCAGCTGCTTTATGCTTCTTGGGTTCTAAATGTTCAGGTCATGAAATCCATCAGACTGAAGCTCTTACTTTTACTGATCATGCAATATTCTCGCAAAGATGAACTTTTTCAGTATCACGGTGACTTCACCCGTGGTTTCCGTGTTTCTTTTGTTGATTTGATGCTGTTTGTTTGGATGTTATCTGAGGTCATATATTAATCTGAGCAGAAAGCAAAAGTGGTACTGTTAGTGCATCTAAAATACTTTATTTAATATAAAAATCATTTGACTTTTCTGTTAGTGAGTAAAATAATTAGTGTCTATGCTTTTATTTGTCACCTCTCCTTAAGCAGTCTGGTGTTTCCGTACAACCAGAAGTTCACCACATCGATGCTGAATGTAGTGCAGACACCCAGTGTACCTGGCACAATACAGCCCAGAGCTCTTGGATTCAAGATATCTACTTGCCTCAACCTCCCTGGTAGTTGGCACCAAAGATATACACAACTGAGCCAGGAAATACACTTGTGCCTAAACGTCACAAATCCAGTCAAATTTGTTGCTTTATTCCTACATTTTATTTAAACTACTTTAAATTTCTAAGAACATATTCTCCTATTTAAAGCGACAAAGAAAAATGTACAATAGAAATCCACTAATAACTGCAATTATACTTTATGGGTGAGCTGTTCATCCATTATAATTTATAGGCAAAATTTAAGACTAGGAGAAAAGCAAAGACACCTGAGTCAACCAAACTTCATTCTCAAATATAATAACATTAATTTATAAGGCTCCACTAAGCACACACTCTGGTGATTGAGTAAAGTTTTTCTTTAACAATACACACATGCAAGGTTAAATAATTTAGGGCCTTGTTACCTTTCATTCTTTCACAGTATTTGATTTTTAGTGCAATATATTCTTGGAAATATAATGAGATTTTAGTTGCTAGCAATGATTTATAAAGTAAGCAAATGCCAATGAAAGAATTAAATTTTAAGACTATGTTGTTAACATCTCACAATTTTATAAAGCCTTTTTGAATCCGGACATGAGTCACAGAAGAGTCAGGAGCCATTTTAAATAAATGTCACTGGGAAGGACAGGATAATAGTAACTTTAGTTCCTGTTCTAATAACTTATAAAATCACCCTCACCTTTTTGTCAAGTACTGCAATATAGGATCACTTCATCCTTGTCATATGAAGAGTATTCAGCTTGATATAATAAGGTTCAAGGCTATTTTCACCTCAGCATCGACTTCAGGAACAGTACTATTATAAAACTCGAAGTGAAAATTATCTTCTAATTTTCTGCCTCCTCCTTTAAGAGGTTTAAACTCTTAGAGATGCTTTTGCTTTAGATAGGTTTGGTCTAGAATTTCACCCATTGTGATAAGAGCTGAAATTCCCTCAACATCTTTTCATCAGACAATAATAATAAAACTATTTATATAACTTGGCATAAAGGTATTCTTCTAATATAGCCAATAATTGAAATAAATTTAAGTAAAAAGTAGAAAAATATAATTATAATAATTGTAGAGCCCAGAAGAGGCTCAGAAGGTAATGCTGTTTGCACCCAAGCCTAAAGTTCAAATTCAAGGCCCCACATGGCAAAAGGAGACGACAAACTTCTATATGGTACCTTCTGACCTCCCCACATAGGACATGGAGTGCATGCAAAGACGTGTAATTAAATAATTGCAATAAAAATGAAATGAATTATAAGCAGAGGAGAAAGTGTTTCTAATGACAGCTTTCCACTCCTCCAGAACCACCCAAAGTTTCTGATTGCATTTTACACATGCATATAACTGGGAATTGTGCCCCTTCCTTGAAGTGAAAGTTCTACTAAAATAGCATGAAATCTAGATATAGTTTATTCATTTTAGATTCAGAAAATAATTACTTTATTTAGTTTCATATTGTTACTGTCATTCCTGTTGTTAAAATACTGTCAATTTTGTCAACAAATGTTTGAAGGGAATTGGGGTGTGATTTCTTTTACTTTTTAAACATTACATGTCTATTTTATGCTCTGTTATTATTTCATGTCCTCTTATTTATTTATGACATGTTCTACTGAGAATCTCTGAATTTCTTCATAGAAGAAATGCAGAAGTCCTCAGTGCATATAAAATGTTTTCATCACTTTAAAACTAAAAAGAGGCACGATTATTTAAATTTAAGGATGGAGTGATCTGCTATCATAACACTTTGGATTATCATTCACATTAATTGAGTTAATAAAGGAACCTTGGCTCATCCTTCCTGCTCTCCCATGTCCACCTCTCCCCTCATCTTTTCTACCTCTCTTTCTCCCATCTGGTTAAGAATAGAGGAGAAAATGATGGGAGATTCCATAAAAGAGGGAGCCATTATAAGTCAGAGGAGAGATCTGGCACTAGTGAGATCTTCACAGATCTACAAGACTCTCTGAGGTCCATGCATTCCCCCCTAGTTTAGGTCATCTGCCTATGTGGGTTTCGCCATCCTGGTCTTACTTCCTTTGCTCTTCACTCCTCTTTGCAACTGGGTTCCAGTTTGGTTTTTAGCTGTAGATGTCTGTCTCTGCTTCCTTTCAGGCACTGGATGAAGGCTCTAGGATGGCACTTCATTTTCCAAGAGCTGGGAATACTCGTTTGTACCTCCTCAAGCAGATAACTAATAAAAAGCATCTATTCTTAGCTAAATAAATACAGAAATTTTACAAAGTTATGAAACTCAAATAATATTCTAAAAAATTTAAAGATGGCTCAGTTGCTAAGAACATCGGCTGTTCTTCCAGAAGAAGTGGTTTGAGTCTCAGCACCTATATGTTGGCTTAGAACTGTCTGTAACTTCAATTTTGGGATATCTTATGTACTTCCTGTCCTCTACTGTCATTGAGTACATGTGGTTCACAGACATAAATGCAAGGAAATTACTCACATTTATATAATGGACATAAAATATAAATCTAACAATTATAGCCTTAATATTTATTTCACTTTATTCCTTGAAATTAAAATACAATTACATGAGCTTCCTCCAACCTTTCCTTCCAGTTCCAGCTGATACATCTCTAACACAACTTCTAAACCTGAGACTAAAGGATCATAGTGGAAAAGGGGCAAAACAGTTTAAGAGCCAGGATAGTAGGAAGTATGCTATGAGATTTTGTCTCCTAGAAACATCAGAGAATTCATAATATAAACAATAATGGGAAGAGGGAACAGAACAAGATAGAAGCTGAATAAGCTCTTACTATCAAATCCCTTAAAAATATCAGCTTCAAAAACTATTCATGGTGCTTGGGTGTGGATTTAGCTGCTAATTGTGTGTAAGTGCTTTTGCAGAACTTTGACATGGCAGCTCACAATCACTTATCACTCCAGTACCAGGAGATCTGATGTTCAAACCTGACAGTGGTGATATTTTTGTATATGAACTAACAAATAAAGCTTGCCTGAAGATCAGAGTGCAAAATTTGCCACAGTAGTCAGCCATGCAATCCAGGCAGTAGTGGCACACACCTTTAATCCCAGCATCCATACTAGATAGCCATAAAGGCCAGTCAGTGTTGGTAAACGCCTTTAATGCCAGCACTAGAGAAGAATTTAAGATGGAAGGGGACAGGAGTCAGTCATTCTTTTGTTATGTTGAGGACAGAATCCCATCTTTGGTCTGAGACTTGGTGAAGGTAGGAACTCTAGTGGCTTGGCAGCTTTGCTTTTCTGATCTTCAGCTTTAACCCCAATATCTGTCTCTGAGATACAGGCCAATATTCCAACTTTTTTTTTGTATCTGTGGAGGTTTGCTATGTTTCCAATTATGTGGTTGATTTTAGAGAAGGTCCCATGTGACACTGAGAAGAAGGTTCATACATTTGTGTTTGGATGGAATGCTCTGTAGATGTCTGTTAAACCCAGTTGGGTCATAATGTTTATTAGTTCTTTTGTTTCTTTGTTGAGTTTCTGTCTGGAGGTCCTGTCTAGGGGTAAGAGCAGAGTGTTGTAGTCTATTACTACCAGTGTGTGAGATTTTATGTGTGATTTGAGCTTCAGTAATGTTTCTTCCACAAATGCACCCAGCCTTTGTATTTGGGGCATAGATGTTCAGAATTGAGACTTCATCTTGATCGACTTTTCCTTTGATGACTATGAAATATTCTTCTCCATCTATTTTGACTTATTTTTAATTTGAAATATAATTTGTTAGACATTAGGACTGCTTGTTTCTTGGGTCCGTTTGATTGGAAAATCTTTTCCCAACCTTTTACTCTGAGGTAACATCTGTCTTTGATATTGAGATATGTGTCTTGTATGCAGAATAATAGGTTCTTTCTTCGTATCCATTCTGTTCACCTGTGTCTTTTTATAGGCAAGTTGAAACCATTGACATTGAGGGATATTAATGACCATTGATGGATGATTCTTCTTTGTTTTTGATTTATTGGTAGTGATGTTATTGTGTATAGGTTTTCCTCCCTTTTTCTTTTGGTGTTTGGTAAAGTGGGATTATCTCTTGCCTATGTCTTTTTGAGTGTAGTTATCTTTGTTGGGTCGAAGTTTTCCTTCCAGCACTTTCTGTAGGGCTGGATTCTTGGATATGTATTGTTTAAATCTGGCTTTGTCATGGAATATTTTGTTTTCTCCATCTAAGATTATTGAAAGCTTTGCTGGATACAGTAGTCTGGGCTGGCATCCTTGTTCCTTTAGCATTTGTAGGACATTTGTCCATGATCTTCTGGCTTTCATAGTTTCCATTGAGAAGTCGGGTGTAATTCAGATAGGTCTGCCTTTATATGTTACTTGGCCTTTTTCTTTAGCTGCTCTTAGTATTGTCTCTTTATTCTGTAGTTTTGATTATTATGTGGCAAGGATACTTCTTTTTCTGGTCCAGCCTATTTAGTGTTCTGTAAGATTCTTGTATTTTCGTAGGCATATTCTTCTTTAGGTCAGGGAAGTTTTCTTCTATGACTTTGTTGAATATGTTTTCTGTGCCTTTGAGCTATATTTCTTCACCTCTTTCTATACCAATTATTCTCAGGTTTGGCTTCTTCACGGTGTCCCATACTTTCTGGATATTTTGTGTTAGGGATTTGTTGGACTTGAGATTTTCTTTGGTTAATGACTGTATATCCTCTAATGAGTCTTCAACACCTGAGATTCTCTCTTCCATCTCTTGTATTCTATTGGTTATACTTGCATCTGTAGTTCCTGATCGTTTACCCATCTTTTCTATTTCCAACACCCCCTCATTCTGTATTTATTTTATTGTTTCTATTTCAGCTTTCAATCGATCAACTCTTTGAGTTGTTTCCTTCATTTGTTTGGTTGTTTTATCTTGGTACTCTTTAGATTCTTTAAGAGATTTATTTATTTCTTGAATTTTTTGGTTCATCTTTTCCTTCATTTCATCTAATTTTTTGTTTGTTTTTTCTTCTATTTCTTTAAGGCATTTCCTTGTTTCCTCTTTGAGGGTCTCTATCACCTTCATAAAATAGTTTTTAAGGTCTGTCTCTTCTGCTTCATCTATGTTGTGCTTTTCAGGTCTTGCTGGCATGGGGTCTCTAGATTTTGGTGGAGTCATATTGGGCTTTCTATTGCTGAGTGTGTTCTTATACCATATTTTACCCATCTCTTCTTCCATTGGGTACAGGTGGAGTCTCTCTGTCTCCACTGGTTTCTTCTTTCCTGAAGCTGGGCACACTGGGGGTGGGATCTGGAAGGGCTCACAATTTCCGTTGTGGTCAGGTCCTCTCAATGCTAGGAGTGAGCCCCCAGAAGAATGAGGGAGTGTGTGGTGGGCAGGGAAGGGGTCCCAGGAGGACCCGAGGTCACGTGAAGCTGAGCACACTGGTGTGGGGAGAGCTGTTGGTTGGGACTGGGAGAATTCATGTCTTCCCTGTGTGGGCAGGTTCTCTTGATGCCAGGAGCAGCCCCTGGAAGATTGAGGGGGAGCAAGTGATAGGCATGGAAAGGGTCCCTAGGAGGACCCAAGCTCACCTGAAGCTTGGTTCTCCAGGGATGGGGTCTGGAAGGACTCTAAAGTAATATTTTAAGAGAATCTTGGAATGTATATTTTCAGAATCTTTGTATAGCATGCTGTATTTTAATTAATTTTAAATGAAACATTTTTCTTCATTCATTTAATTCCTACTTAATTCTTTGTAATGTGACCAAGTATTTGGAGAAACACACACAGACATCTACATATATATGTTCACACTTTATTTTGTGATGGTTTAAAATTTATATAAAAATTATATAATTCTACTATTCATCTAGTAGAGAATTTGAATGTCTGTAAATCTTTTTTCTTAAACTTTCCTGGCACTTCAGAGAAGTTCTTTCACTTTGTGTTCATCTGCTTCCTTTTTCTCCTTTCTTGAAGAAAAAAAAGTACACTTGATTAACATTTTAATCTAAATCATTCCTGCTTCTTCTTCATGAATGCCTATAATTCTAAGATTCATTCTTCATTACCATTTCTCCACACTCCTCAGATAATTCCCAATCATATTCCTGCTTGCTCCTTTTAGAATACATTGGGGAATGTCAGTAAGTCTTCAGTCCATAGCAGCAATTCTATTTTTTCATTGTCATTTTGCTTTCAACTTGTATTGTAGATTTCATTTCTATAGTCATCACTGGAGATACTTAGTAATTTAGTAATTTGTTTTTATTTTATTTAGTTAACTCTTTTAACCAAAAATCTTAACCTCTTTTTGTTACGATTGTTTCTTTATATTCCTTTGGCCTACCTGTTTGTGAAATATGTATGTGTAAAATAGTGAAAATGTTCAAGTCTATACGGCAGAGGAAGATGTGGGTCATACAAGAAGACTTTTCCTGAAAATTCTCAGGAAACTTGGCTTAAAAATATGTCATGGTGACACTGACATATTGTCATCATTGTTGAAGAGTACAGGCAAAAGAAATGTATCTTAAAGACCATTGGGAGACTTGTACTAGAAAATGTATTCAAATTCTAATGCCATAGTACTGTGAACCTTTGTATTACATTTCAAATAAGACTGCAGGTGTAATTAAAATTATACCTAATAATAGATAACACTGCTTGCTAATTTGATAGGATCTAGAAATGCATAGGAGACATTACTGATATCCTGTCTTCTCCCTTTCCCTGGGTCCTGAGCAACCTGGCCCTGTTCCTGCTCCACTTCTTCTCCTCCTCTCCTTCTCCTGCCCAGGTGGTTCCTCCTCAGTACCCACCTGTCACTCCCTTCTAATCCTCTTCTGGGCCTGTGCCTTCTCCTTAAGGAACCTTTCCAGGTCACAGACCTCTCTAATCCTCAGGTTCTCTCCTGCCCTGGTATTGCTATTCTCCTGGCCACTGTCCTTTGCTCTGGGATCTATCTTTGATTGGTGATCACTACTCACTGACAGCTCAAAGACTGCCAAATGTTGAATGGCTATGTTGTGTATGCTTTAAGTGGTTGTATAAGGATTCTGAATGCAGAAACCATGTGGTACTGGGGTCTATGGCAGCTCCATGATTTCAGTTTCAATGGCCCCAACTGCTGAGCCTCATTCTAATCCTTCTTTTCCTTTTTAATGCAATAACCTCCTGCCTCTTCTTTCTCTCTTTCCATTTCTGCTCTCCATAAGCAAACATCTGTCCCTTCCTTTGTTCCCTTTCCCAATAAACTCCATGTGGGTGTGTTGTGTTTGGTGGATTATATGTCATCACTTGAAGCTGCAGCAAAGAACAACAGATATGTCTTTGGGCATGGCTGTAGAAAATTATCTAGATTTAGATAAGATGAATTGATTTGGGAAGGTATTTCTTAATAATGGCTCAACACCATCACATGGGCTGAGAGTTGACCAGAGTAAAAGGAGAAAGTGATAAAGTGAGCAGGATATTAGCATTTGTCTTCCTTTCCCCTATTGCAGGCAGTCTGGAGCTCATGTTGCCATGCCTTCTGTGCCATGATGGACTATGTTCTAGGATTGTAGTCCAAAGAAAACTCTTCTCTCCTTGATATGCTTTTGTTGGGGTATTTTGTCACATCAACAAGAAAGGTAACTAGCACATGTTACTTAAAATAACTTCTGTAAAAGTGTGTATGTATGCTCAGTATGATATCCCGAGTCTTACACACAGAAAACATCCTTGATATGAAACATGAGGGCTGGCAAACTTGATACATGGAAAAGAATGTCCTCTCCAACAGCACAACTACACAGATAACTTCTAAGCATAAAACCTTGCCTGACAACCAATCAAGAAACATGAATCTCAATCCTACATTAACAAAGAAATGTATTTGTAAATGATTTGACCAAATTAGACTAATATCCTACTCAGAATAGATCCCCATAATGCATTTTGCCTTTTGAAATCCAGGATATGTGAATAAAAATATACTAGATAAGAAAAGTATAAAATGCAATCTGAAGGTACACAGTTTCCATTCAAAATGTGTAGAAGTCACTGAGATGTATAGGCTTAGAGTCTGGTTATTTTGATGTTTGATTTGTTGTTTTATGTTTACAAGATTATCATTTGCAGTGATTTTTTTTTACAAGAGCAATATATATATATACATATATATATATTATATGAAATGCCAATGTAAGTAATCTTATCATTCATTGAGAAATGTAGGACAGACTAAGACACCTAACAATGAACAAGTACAAAAAGAAAAGAGCTCACTAAAGTTAAAGAATAACATGGAGGAGAAAGTGTGAGGAGGGCATGGATATTCACTCTCTCTCTCTCTCTCTCTCTCTCTCTCTCTCTCCCTCCCTCCCTCCCTCTCCCTCTCCCTCTCTCCCTCTCTCCCCATTACCTTCCAGGAAAAATTCTTTGAGCGAACAGTAAAAGTTATTATAGTGAATAGCACAAAGAAGTAGTAGTTATATCATTGCAGACAATTCTTCTCAGTAGTGTTGGCCCAAATACTGAAGATTTTAAATATATAGCACAAAACCTTGCCCATTACATATTATCAAATAGTTTCAAATAAATTGTGTATATACATATATATATATATTAAACTTTACCTTGTAATGTCACCATGAATTAATTCAAAGGATAGGGTTAATGGCAGTGTGTAACACAGTCAAACCTCCTTGTATCAACTGTGAAAACTGTCTCCAGATTTTTGACCACTTGTCAGCCCATTCAAATTTTAGCCATTTATAATATTTAACACATCCTCTTCAATTATTTATGATTTGGATTGGGGAAGAGAGACAGATAAAAGATTAGGAGAGAGAGGAAAGGGAGAGAGAAAGCACAGACACTAAGTATAGTATCATTTCATATCTGCTTTCCTGTCTACAGAGCTTTTACAGAACAAAGCAGCACTAATATAAACCATATTCTTTAAGTGAGGAAAAGGAAATGTATAAAGAAAACATAATTCAATATTCCCCAAGAATATTCCTCACCCAGAGAAAACAAAACATGATTTTTATTGTACCTATTCGTCTCATCAGATTCTAAGGTCAACTAATAAAGAAACATATGTCTTTAGAAAAAATGAAAACAGAGAATGTTTGTATCATTCTAAATAACTTTCAAAGAGGCATATATAAAACATATCCCTGAATCTATAATGAGGAAATGGTGAAAGTGCCAAAGCCCAACATGTAGGCCAGCCTAAAAACAGGTGGGTCTACTGGCTGTTCTTTATTCTAAAAGAGCAACACAATAACTGGAGTTTAACATGGTTTGAGACTATATTTACTTCATATTCAAAAGAAAAAATCAATCAAGGAAATAATTTTGCATGTTATGTAGTAACAAAAAAAGTCATGCTAAAGGTAGTTGCTCTTACTGTTTAATTTTTGAGTTTCTCATAGACATGGTATTTCTCCTTTATCAAAAGAGACTAAATCGACCTTCTAATAAAATCAAGTGATATGATGGTGAAAGTGTCCTAATTTACATGTTAAGAAGGCAAAAGCTAACTCTAGAGAGATAGTCAGTTGTTTATGACATATTTTGCTCTTGCAGAGGACACAAAGTTCAGTTCTTAGGAATCACATTATGCAGCTCACAATCACTAGCTATAGAAGATCTGATGCCTGCTTCTGGCCACTAAGGGTCCTGTGCATGCAAACATTTCTTCAGTTCAAAGCTAAGTCATTGATGATATGTAAATAAATATGAGAAGCACAAAAGAAATTGACATGTGAACCTAGACACTAATTAGAATGGAGATTAATATCAAGTTTCAATAGATTTAATAAATGATAAAGCATAATAATATAATTGCAGCATACATTCTTCAACAAAATAAAATAAACATTTACCAGTAAAAATCCATTTTATGTGCTTTCACATTCATGTTTTTCTCAACCACTTAAGGAAGTGTAATAAGTAATTGTGTTTTGTTACATAATGGTCATAAAATGATAGGTTTTGTGTAGTAGAATTGACTTCAAAGCAAGAAGAACAAAAGTGCATTGTTCTTTGAACTTGAAATGACTAAATTTACTCAAAAGATAAATAAAACATATCATAATCATTTTGTGTGTCCTAAAAGAAATTTTGAAAGTTATTTTGCTATTGAAATAGCACAACAAAAGAAAGTGATTGGGAAAAGAAAGCTTTAAAGTGTTTCTGCTGCTTGTTTAGTTCATTTGAGTGGGAAAGCATAACTAGATATGTGTTGCAGTTTCCAATGGCAGTTGTGGGTTACACTACAGACCAACATTCACATAAGGAAGCAGAATGGTCTACCATAAGAGGACAAACCTTACCACACAGTGACTTGCTGACTTTCAGGATACATGATAGGTGAACTTATCCTGTCTTTCCCATAATTCTTAATGCTGTTTGCTAATAATTCAAACTATCTGTCATAATGGCAATTTAGATAACTTTTATTTAATGTTTCTATCATAGCAAAGCTCTAAATAAGATTTTTATGAAAATTTCTTAGAAGTATACATTTTTTTAGATTACTCAGTTGTTATCTAGGAAATTGTAATCTGTTTAATGTTCTGTGTACACAACTGGCACTCATGTAATCTGTAAATAAACAAGTTTGATTATCTTAAGTGAAGTGACTATATCTATGGGCTCTTGGCAAAGTTCATGGCTTATGAATGAAAACAGGCAATAGAAACTTTTCTCCAAAGGAAAACCATCTACTAGAACAAACATGCTCCATATGAGAAATAAGACTGGTTTGAGAAATCAGGCAAATTATTTATTACAAAATACTATTTTTATATGTTTAAAGAAGATACACAAAACATTCTCAGAAGATCAGCTATTGCTAGGTATGGTTTTGTATTATGTGGAAAATGCTTTCAAATAAGGCATCTTCGTGTGTTGTGTATTCCATTGTGGTAACAGACAAAATGCACTTGAAAAGCACAAGTATCATAATGTTTTCATTTGACTATATTTGTAAACAAGGCACATATATAAAGAGACCTGAAGGACCATTTCATGCAAGTGACTGTTTTAAATGTTATAAAGTTGGAAATTTCAAGAAAGAAACAGCCAAGCACAGAATTAACAGAACAAAAAGAAGTAGCTGCCAAGTATGAGGAGTAGGGGATGAATCAATGGGTCAACATACAGGGAAACAAACTTAGTACATAGTTCTGATTTTGTCAAAGTGTTTGTTTTGTTATATTTGTTTTTTGAACAATTGCTTATTTCAAAATGACAGTGTTTTCTTTTTAATTTTGTAAGCAATATTCTTCTACACTGGCATTTCCACCACAAGCAATTTATTAAATGGCTACCATTTATTGACACATCTTTCTATTTAACCATAAGTAATTCCCTGATAAACTGTCTTCTATTATACCCAATCATGTATCATTTTGGAAACTTGATTCAATTTGTTTTCATTGATTCCACAAGCAACAATGTTCCTTCAATGTGTTAAGTGTGTGAAATTTCTTAGTGTGTCAAACATAAGTAAACATATGTACTTCGACTTGAGAAGTTAAAGTCTAAGCACTCCTCTGACATTCCCTCACACAGCTCTGAGCAGTCCACAACACTGTTGTTATTTGTATGTCTCTCATAGTCAGCTGTAGCTAATTGCCTTTGATGAGGTTAACCTAAGCCTTGTCTTGATATTGTCTAAGTCATAAGATTAGATGAATAAACTAGTCATCGTAGATTTTAGTTTCCACAACTGTTAAATTAAAAACAAAAGACTGAAATAAAATGATATAAGAGGTAAATGACAGTAAGTATACATTTTTAGAATTCATAAAAATTGAAAAAAAATTAGTATCTTTTTACAATCTTTCTGAGACCAGCAATATTACCCAATACCTTATAAATAGAGCACATAGACTAGTAATTAATAAATGGAATATTGAAAATTGATAAATAAAATTTAATGGACAAAATGAAATGCATAATATATTAAAACTTTATAAATCCTACAAGTATTTAAATAAGTAAAATATTTGATTTCATTAATTAATAGAAAATGGTCATCTACAATTCAATGCAAACATTTTCTTTAGCTTTCAAAAACAAATCCTTAATCTTTCTTATTCTATCTACTGTGGAAACAATATGCTAAGAAAACAGTATGTAGAAACAAAAATGCTATTTTCCATGTGTGACTATTGATACAAAGTATGTATGAAAAGTACTAGAAAATCAGTTTAAGTTGAAATAGCAATGCAATATATATAGAGCATATTGAAACATGAATATATTCACTATTGAATTTAATTACAACATATCCACTGAATAATTAATTAAAGAAATTAAATCATGATTTTCATCATGCATAAAAATTTTCCAGTTATTGGGAGCTATAGAGATGGCTCAGGAGTTAAGAGCACTGGCTCCTATTGCAGAGGATCTGAGTTTTGTTTTCCAGATGCCATGTCAGACAGCTCACTAATGCATACCAGCCTAAATCTTGGTGAACTAAGATCCTGCTTTGGCATCCAAGGGTATCCGTTCTCATGTTCACATACTCACAAACATATATACAACTACACATAATTACAAATAAAATAAATATTTAAATTAACAATATACCAGACTAATAAACAATTTGGTAGGTTTTATATATAACACTATATATAAAGAGACAGAAAGAGAAAGTTGATCAGGAAGGACTAAATGGGGTACGAATCAAGAACTTCTACACATTTATTATAACATTATTAATAGGAATTCAAAAACCTTAAATCAATGTAAACAAGTTGTAAGGACATTTGAGTATTATTACTTAATCAACAGAATTGTCTCCATTGTAATTTCACATACATCAATATATAACTTTTCAAGCTTTAAATAGCAATTCAAAATCCCATTTCCATATATTAATTTGGCTATTTTCCAACAGTCTATTTCATGAATATATGTGAATCTATACAAATGTGCGTCTAATTATTTTTGTTAAATGACAGCATACACAGAATAATTATTTGTAGACTTTGACCTTGAGAACTGAATTTTAAATGATTATGAAGAAGCTTTTATTTAACTTCAATACATGTTCCTTGGCAAATTGTTCCATTTATAATTAACTGCATTACTTTGCGCTGGATGATCCTGAACTGCACAAGTATAAATGTAAAAATTACATTGAAATGTCCTAGACAAATGATTTGTATACTGTTTCAAAGTGTGTTAATCAGTATCATCCTCTTATTTAGTACAATACAAATGTAAGGTACTGCTCATAGTTGAAAATAGAGTGCCATCTAGTAGGATCACCTCATCACTAGACACCTTTTTAAGTGAAAACTCATTGCCTAACTTGGTGAAATTTCAAGCATGGACTTTTTTCCTGTTCACCTGCCTCTTTTTACCATCTTTATAAATTCCAAGCAAGGTAGAATGTTCACGAATAAAACTTCAAGACTTTCTTTATTTTCAAACTGGAGAATCAGTCATCAGAGTTCAGATTTCACAGGCTCCATTTCCCCCGGGCATCTGGTTCAAGCTAAAGGACCCTTTCTATTTCTGATAATATCAAAATGCAGACTGCCCACATACTTTAAAGCAGGCTTATCTTTGTGAAGTTTTACCTTGACAGCCCACTTCAGGTATTTCTCCTCTACCAATGGTTAAAATTCAGACTGTCAGAGTAATTCCTCATTGTATTCTGACACACAACATGTTGATTTTTCTGCTTCACTAGCAAATGAAAATGAAATTACCCACTGGGTTTCCCAGTCTGAATAGCATTCTGTCATTCCTGACACCATGAATCCTGTCTTCCTGTTACAAAGTACTGTAGGGCTCTTCTCTATGAGTTTCCACCTTGCATACAAAGCAGTTTGAAATAGAAACCAAAATTCTTCATTTTATTTTAGGTCTGGTTGACTTACATTCAGATTTTAAGAGGTAGGCAAAGAAATAGAGTGGCATCACAGTTATTCAGTTATTTATAATTTAAAGGGGAAACAAAGTCAAGGCAATTAAAGTAGCAGGTAGCAATTTACAATGGCCTGCAAGGAAGTGGTGGTTAGATTTTCTGCTATAGCATCACCAGAACTCATGTTTTCCTTTCCATGCCTCTACAACGTGCTTTGAAAACAATATATTTGCATTTGAGAAATATCTGGTTATGCTTATCATGTTACCAAATTAAGACATTGGAAAGCATTTATCATTTTTTTATTCACAGAATTATAACACAACCAATTGGAAAGTGCACCTTGGTTAATTTACCTCACTGACAAATTATGAAAACTGGATCTGTATTGACAAGTTGTGTAGCTTTATTGCATACAATACTTGGGGAATTCTCACTATCTGAAGTGCAGATATGTAGAATTGTGTCTACGACTTTTTTAAAACTACTTATAAAGTATATACAAAAAGCAGTTGGCTCCTCTTGTCTCTGACAGTTTCAGTGAAAACTCATGTCAACAGCCAGCTTACACTTTGTGAGGAGGCTATTGCTTTTACATCTGACTTTATTGCAGGAGAAAAAGCATTTTAAGAGCTGCTAGCAAAGGAAAAAAGAGGAGGCAGTTTTTGTAACTATGCTGGCAGATTCCTGCTCATCTATGCTCCCCAATTCTGTCTATGCTGCTTCTAGGAAATGCTTATCTTTTAAAAGCAATCCAATAGCTTCTATTTTGTGACCTGTTAGCTACATCATTCCACTACCTCATTTTCTCTTTAGACCTCTAATAACCATTCTAAAATTTTCATGGGTATACTTTAGAATGTCTTTCTCTTCCTACTTAACTTTTCTTCTTTTAAATTAAAAGACTATTTTCCTAAAACTTATATGTTGAACTACTACAGAAAAGTATGCTTTAAAATTATGAATTACTTATGTTTAAAATGTTTTCTTCCTTCCTCCCCATCTATAACACTAAGTCTAAAGCCTAGACTAATTCAGTTACATGTACCCAATCTGGTCGCAATCTGGCCCCAATCTGGCCCTTGACTCATTTCCAGGTTTATCAATTGGAATTCTCTCCCATATTCATTAAATCAGACTATATTGAGCTAGTTACAGATTCGCAAAGAGGTATAAGAAATGATATATAAAACAAGCTAGGCATAGTGGCAAACACCTCTAATCTCAACACTAGGAACACTAAAACAGACAGATGGGGCTAGCCTGAGGTAAATAGTGTGTTTCAGGTAGCCTGTCCTATATCCCATTACCCTAGCTCAACCCAAACCATTGACCTCCTCCACAAAAAAAAAGGAAAACAAGGATGCACAGCTCCCCCTGTGCCCTGTTCTCAAGTTCCCTCAACAGTAACTTTTTGCTTCCTAACAAAATCTGATAAATTAAATATTATTAGTAGTACTTTTGAGAGAAAATTAAGTGAAAAGAACTATTCAGCATATATGTATGTGGCTCCATCCCATGAATTAGCAGCCCCAGCTACTTAAAAGGCAAAATATGGACTGGGGAGGATATTCATCTAGTACATTGTCTCCTGTTCAAACATGAAGACCTGGGTTCAGACCTGGGTTTGGATCCTAGCATGGATGTGAAGTAAGCAGCCTGGCTCTGAGTCCTAAGGCTGAACACAGGTAGATCCCTGGTCTCAGACAAGAGGTTTCTAAGAATTACTGTATTGCACTACAGTAGACCAAGTCCCAGATAAGTTATCTAGAACTGAGGTAGTCTAGACTTTAGATTCAGTGATATAGGTGGGAGAGAAAAATAAAAAGAATGAATAATTTTAGACTATACATATTTTCTGTAGTAATTTAGTGTATTAATTTTAAAAAATAATAGTTTTGCTATAGATCTTGTCTCAGAAGATAAGGTGAGGAGCAGTACAGAAAAACCTCATGTCCACCTCTTCCCTACACATGAGACCCAAGAAATTAATTTATTTCCTTCTTTCACATACTCCATTTTAGAGATTAGGAAAAGAAAATTCAGCGAGCTTACACATGACAGTATAAGAACAAGCTAGAAGGTTAGCTGGGTGGGCTCTTTCCCAGAGGTGATCACCCGCTTTATTTCATTTAGCATTAGGGCTTTCTTTAAACTTGTTATCTTCATGAGCACTGGACTTGACTCCACTATGATTCCAGGAGCTCCTTTACTCTTCAAACTCCATACTTCATAATTTTCCTTACTCAGCTTTCTCTGGTTCATTATAGATCTAAATAATCAGGGCTACTAATAAGGAAGAAACAAAGTCAATATAAGGGTGTCTGGAAATATCCTCTGCCAAAACTATTAATCCATAACTCTTCAATTTAGTCTCAGACAGAGATTTTGGATAAGGCCAGAATGTAGTGTCCTTCAGCCAAAATATTTCAATGGTTTCTAGGCCATATACTAATGTTTTTTATCTCTGGAACCTCTTGAGCATGACTGTCATAATCTACATTGCTCTCAGTATCACTGTCATCCACACTTCTACTAGTATAGCCCATTAACCCTGCCCCACTTAAAGTGTTCAACTGCTTTACTATTCCAAAGTCCACATTCCATAAAGAAGAAGCCACATGGTCTTGCTGTCATAGCAGTTCCCCAGTCTGTGGTACGAACTTCTGTCTTAGCCAATGTCATATTGCTTTTAAGAGAGACCATGACCATGGCAACTTGTATAAAGAAAAACATTCAGTAAGTGATGGCTTACAAATTCATACATTTAGTTCATTATCATCATGGTGGGAAACCTGATAAACATGGTGCTGGAGAAGAAACGAGGAATTCTACATCTGGATTAGCAGGCAGGAGGAAAGAAAGCCACTGGGAATTGCTTCAGCTTCAGAAACCTCAAAGTCCATTCCCAGTGACATACATCTTCCAACATGTTTACACAATTCCATCAAGATCACACCTCCCAAAAATGCAACCCGGTATGAGACTACAGGGCCATTTACTTTCAAACATTCATATCATTTGAAAGATAAGAACCTTTAGGTGTTCATGAAACTATTCAGTTTCTAAACATATGTTTTCTCATCTAGAAAATACTGAGAAGAAGAATAATACCTACTTGGTAAAATTGTTTGTGAATATAACTGATGGACTTAAATTGCTTATTCAAATTGGATCAAAGTACAGATGTATATTTTCCCCTTGTTACTATAATAGCTAAAATAATAAATGAAAAAGCCAAGTCTTAGAAGATATCAATGATGACTTGAACATTGAGTAAAACCTGAGACTCTTCTAGATATTCAAATTTGTTCTCAGTTCTAAAATAGTCAGGAGAGAGCAGATATTTGACCATACCAAACGGATAATTCAAAACTCAATTACTGAGGTTTCCTGACAGTCTACTTTTTCAAGAAAGGAGATTTCTATTCTTTTTTTTCCCACAAATGCTTGTCATGTATTTTTGCATAGGCTGTACATTTGAAAAACAAAAATGGCTTATGAATCAGATCACTCTCATGCAGATGTGCATGGGACCCGAGGGCTCCAGGAGGTGGCGCTGTGCTCAGGCTACACTGTCTTTCCAGGCATCCAGTACAGGACACTAGTCAGGTTCCCGGTCTTCCATCTGTGTTCTGTTGATGGCATGGGCTTCTGCTCACATGATCACTTAAGAATCTTCAAGTTTGCTAAATTGTGCATAATTTTATCCTGATGTCAACTCTGTGATGTATTTCTTTTCTCAATTTTTGAAGGGGAGCACAATGTATCATCTTTCTTAATGATTCAGTGTTCACAAGGATGTTAGGCGCAGAAGATGAAGAATTGCCCAGCCTTCCCTCCTCATTTTGGAGTTTCAATGTTCTCTTTTATTTCCAACAAACTTCAGATGCTCTGTGAGGTATTAGTTCTTTGGTCATGAAACTGTAACACAACTGAAAGTAACTTCACAATTCTGAAGGGCAAAGCAGATTTCCAGGTCTTAGATTAGTGGTTCTCAACCTTCCTAACGCTGTGACCCTGTAACACAGTTCCTCATGTTGTGGTGACCTCAACCATAGTTATTTTTACTGCATAACTGTAATTTTGCTACTGTTGTGAACTGTAATATAAGTATCTGGTATGTGACCCTGTGCAAAGGTCATTCAGGTTGAGAACCATTGTTCTAGAGCATCTCCTAGGGTTAGTATACTGCCAGTCATATATGGGGTTGTTTTTTTTGGGGGGGGGTTGAGATAGGGAGGTCACAACATACCTTACACTTACAGTCTAAAGGTGGCACAGTAAAATCCACACATACTCTGCATCTTGTCATTAAACTGTTTGTTGAAAACAGCACAAAGCTCTCCTGTGTCGAGCCAAAACATTTAGTCTCCAGACTGTAACCCTTACTTACCTTCAAAGCATGAGAACTGCAAAGCTGGCTCTAACTGATATAAAATTTGGACAATGTGTAAACATTTTCATTAGAATGTTTCCTTTGGCAAATGGAGAACTCTACTCTTGTCAATTATACCTCATACCCCAGTTTTACAGTAAGGCTGTCTGTGAACTTATCACATTCCCTCACTCAAATGGACGTCAGCACATCCTTAGAATGTTCAGAGTTGTAGAGCCATCACGCGGTTACTCTCCACATCCCTCCAAGCAGCACGGCCTGTTCACTGAACACTGCCCTTTCCCCGGTCCTAAGGAATACCCACTGCAGCGGAGGCCAGGACTCTTTTATTGTCAGCTCCTCTTACATAATCAAGGTCACCATGGAGCACGGAGCAGCTCTGCACCCTTACTGCAAAATAATATTTTATTGTAGAACACGCTACATTTTATATACCCAAGTACCTGTTAATGGATATTCTAAATCCAGTATCTGGTTATCAAGAAGAACACCGAATTCATTCGGTTGTGGTGGCACGCACCGTTAATCTGCGCACTCAAGAGGCAGAGGCTGTGGGTCTCTGGGTTTGAGGCCAGCCTGGTCTACAAAGAGAAACACTGTTTCCAAAACCAAAACCGGTGAACTCCGTATACACTTTTATAGACATGCTCCAGTTCTCTTGGTGAAAGCTGAGACTTGAAGTATGAGGTAACTGTCACCTTTTATTTATTTTTAATTATATACTCTCTCTCTCTTATGTGCCACAGTGCCCGTGTGGAGGTCAGAAGACAACTTTCTGAAAGGTTTCCTCCTTCCACCATGTGGGTCCCAGGGGTGAAACTCAGGTTCCCGCCAGCAAAAGCCTTAACCTTGGAGCCATCTCAGCAACTGCATCTTGTTACCTTTATGTTTTCAAGAACTAATGGTCTGTTTTCCAAAGTGGCTGCTGGTAGTTTACCCTCACCCGAGCATGTATGCTTCCAAGCTCCCATGGTCACCTTAGTTCACTTTTTTTTGTTTTTCAAGACAGGGTTTCTCTGTATAGCTTTGGAGGCTGTCCTGGAACTGGCTCTGTAGACCAGGCTGGCTTCGAACTCACAGAGATCCTCCTGCCTCTGCCTCACGAGTGCTGGGATTAAAGACGTGTGCCTTTAATTGCAGCCACTGTAGTGGAAATGTTAACCCCTTGATTTGCATTCTTGATGAGCATGATCAGCTTTTCATGCGCCACTGGGGATTTGTGGCAGTGGCTTTCGGCCTGTGCAAAATGCATGGAGATCTGAAAGTCTTTCCATTAAGATTTTGCTAAGGCAAGAGTCCTTTCTAATTCCTTTAGCTGCATATTGCCTTGAGTAATCATCATTCGTATCGTATCCTCTTCCGTGGCACTTTTCTTTCTTTTGAATTCTTCCCTGGCCCAGTCCTGGAGGTACTTCCGGTCGGAATCGCTCGGAACTTGCCTGATGGCTCGCAGAATCTTCCTGTACAGGAGGAGAACTTGCTGCCGTCTCATGAACTGCTTCAGCGTCAGCACCGTGGGAGGCAGGCGCGAGGACGCCATGACGCCTGGGGCGGCAGCCGCTTGGTGCGCGAGATTTCTATTCTTAATGTGCATCTTCCTCAGGATTTCCAGAGAAAGAATGTTTAATACTACCCCAAGACATTTTGATAATTTGGCTATCTACTATTATTCACCTTTCAAGTTATAAAATTATAGATTTAAACAAACTGTGTGAGGTATGAATTCATTTGAGCTTAAGGCAAAGTATAAAAAGATATATCTCTCTCCTAGCTAATGTTCTGGATGAAAATTCTGTTGACAAGTCACTATAGTAGTAAAATTGGTATTAGAAATTTCTGATGCATACATATAAACAATATTACTGTTAGTATGATAAACATTAATCTGTATATTTTGTATATACGAAACAAATTGTGAGAATAACTAGAAATTATTAAAGCAATATTTTCTGTACTAGTTTTTACTTGAAAGAAGAATAGCCAGTAATGTAGGAGGAAGTCTGTATGCCGCCATTAAACATGTGACTTACTAGAGGCGCATACTGATGAGGTAATAAAAGGACGGTTTACCACACCGCTAACCACACCCACTTTAGGCATGACTAAAGACATATATGGCTGGACGTAAAGACGTATACATACGTAGGCGGTGAACTACGTCACTAGCCAGGCCCACTTTTGGGCATGGCTAGGGGACATTACGGGGGAAGGCATAAAAGACAGCACACAGGAAGTCTCGCTCTCTTTTCCCGGAGTTCGGCTTCCGGTTCGGCAGCGGGAAAACTACTTGGATCATCTGGGTTACTTGTTTGGTATCTTGTGAGTAATTTCTACAATAAATACTTAGTTTTACTTTCAGTAAGTGTGTGTCGCTTATCGTTACAGTGTGATTTGGAGTTACATTTTGGTGTTGGAAGCGGGATTGGAATCCGGATCCAGGCGCCCAGAAAAGCGGCTTCTCTCGGCCCGACCAGGCACACGTGGACTCTCGTTTTGCTAAGTTCCTCACCACTTCGCTCGGCAAGCCATGATTCCTGCCGCCAGGAACCAGCACCTTCCACCTTGCCGGTAAGGTTAGGCAGTATTCCAAGATTTCTCTCGCGGTCACGTGCTGTTTTACTGGTGGCCTGCTGACTTCGGCCACGTGTTCTTTCGCTGGCAGCTTGTTTATTTTGGCCTGAATTACTCCACTGGTAACAAACGTAACTGCTTTATACAATGTCAACAGCTAACATTATGATGCAGGATGTTAAGAATTTTCTTGTTTTTTGTATGGATGGGATTTTAGAAAGGGTTGAGGACCTACCTGAAAGGTACTTCCTACCCACGATGGTGATTATTAGTTTCGTAATCAATATTATTTTGCTAAAGAAATGGCTCAAAAATAGGACTAAACTTATACAGGTCATACAGTCATCGCAGGATAGTTTTGAAATCTTAATACAAGGAATTCAGGAAATGCAAAATTCCTTGCAGGAGAGTAAGAAAGGGTTGGTAGAAAATATTCAGGATATTAAAAATGATAATGTATGTCTGACGAACAGGTTTAAAGAGACAGAACACAAAATTGAATTACTTTCAGGAAAAATGTGTTCCACAGATAGAATTGAAAAATTGGAACATAATGTTGAAACATTTAACAAAAAACACTGTTCCATGTTTGATGATTTCACTAGCAAATTATAACGACTGGAACATAAAATTGAAATGCTAACAGAAAAGAATTGTTCCATGTCTGAGAGCAATGATAAACTGATAGAATATCATTTGTGGAAGGCAGTTTACATGCTATTGAGGTACTTTCTAAGGATGAGAATATTAAAAATTTGGAATCATGTGTAAATGATGAATGTAAAAAAATGAAAGATTCCATGACGTCCTTAGAAAATTATTTGTCCCAGGAACTTCAAGAGCTCAGAGAAACAATGATGAATAGACTGCAGGATTTAGAAGACGCTCACTCTGATACTTCAGAATCAGAAATACAGGCAACAGGTCAGGACAGGAGTTTCCCAACACCTCTCAAATGCTGGAAAGATCTCCCTAAGGTTGCTATGCGTTCACCTATGGTTTTTCCAGTATCTGTAACAGAAAAACCAGCAACGAAAAAACAATCAAATGGTCCCATTGCTTATCACTGGGAACCTATACAGATGAAGGATCTAAAGAATATTAAGGAGGCCATTGTTTTGTATGGTCTTCATTCTCCCTTTGTCAGAGAGCTCCTAACCTCACGGGCTACTGTAAATAAAGCAACCCCAAAAGACTGGGCCCAATTAGCCTCTGCAGTGCTCGAAAATTCTTGTCAAATTCAATGGAGAGCTTTATGGAGGAAAGAAGCAAAAGCTATAGAGAATCAGGAATTAAAGAATGGTTATGAAGTACCCCAAGACAAGATTCTTGGGGAGGGTCCTTACGCTGACACGCAGGTTCAATCTGCATTTGATGAGCATATGTTGTCTTTGTGCCGTACAGCTGCTTTAAATGCCTTGGATAAGGTTTGTGAAACAGGAGAGGTAATGCAACCCTATACCAAGGTATTACAGGGCCCAAGGGAAAGGTTCACTGAATTTCTAGAGAGATTATGCAGGGTGGTAGAAGTACAGGTAGCAAATCCAGAATCCAGGCGACTCCTTATAGAATCTTTGGCATATGAGAACGCGAATCCTCAATGCAGGCAGGTAATTTGGCCATTAAAAATAAGATCAGCGCCATTGGAGGAATGGGTCCTACATATAGCAAACCTGGAATGTAAAAGTCAGGATACAGGAGCTTGGGTAGGTGAAGCTATTTCTACAGACTTGAGGAGGCACCAGGATGCCAAATACCCTACCTGTGATGATATAGAGGCCTGGGTAGGGAAGGCAATCTCCAAGAATTTTAATAGGCATAAAGATGCAACATGCTTTAACTGTGGTAGAATAGGACATCTTAGTAGGAACTGTAGACAACGCATTCCTGGACATAATGCTTTTACCAAGAATGCGTCAAACAGAAGTCCTCAGCCTCCTGGTCTCTACAGGAGGGGTGGGAAGGGGCGGCATTGGACTGATGAATGCTGGTCCAGAATAGATAGACAAGGTAGATCTTTAAAGCCGGGAAACGGGGATCAGGGGCTCAATCGAGCCCCAAAAAGAAAGATTATCTGGTCATTCCCAGTGACAGTGGAGGACAGCCTCTCCCAGGACAATTAGAAGATCCACTGCCCATTTTAAATAATACGGCACTGGATAATACATTAGCTCCAGAGGATGAATCAATTATATCAGGAGGAGATACAAAACATATATTTTGGCAAAGTTCTATACAATATCATAGACCCAAGCTACCAGTAAAAGTAAAAAATAGGGTGATTAATGGCATTTTGGACACCTGAAGTGATGTCACTATCATTAATCAGCAATCCTGGCCCCCCCAACTGGGCTTTAAAAGAGGCTAATGTTCAATTCTTAGGGATTGGAACCCTATCTGAAGTTAAACAGAGTGTCAGATGGATTGACTTTATTGGGCCAGAAGGACAGAGAGGAAGGTTAAAGCCATATGTTGCAGATATTGCTATAAACCTCTGGGGTCATGATCTATTCCAGCAATGGAATACACAGATTAACATTCCTCCTGTATCAGCTAGGAATTATAGACAAGCTCTTAGTGGTAGAAAGAATATAGTAAGACAGTACAGAAAACAGATGCCAAATGTACAGGCTGTACAGAAGCAAGATGCTAGTGCCAAACCTACAGAGCAACCAAAAGCTCTACCATTAAAATGGCTGACAGATGAACCTGTCTGGGTGGGTCAATGGCCTATGAAATCTGAGAAGTTAGAGGCTTTGGAGAAGTTAGTTCAGGAACAGCTAGATGCTGGACATATTGAGGAATCAACTAGTGCATGGAATTCGCCTGTTTTTGTTGTCAATAAGAAATCTGGTAAGTGGAGAATGGTTACTGATCTTAGAACCATCAACAAGGTAATTCAGCCTATGGGGTCTCTACAACCTGGGATGCCGTTACCTTCTCTAATTCCTAAGGATTGGCCAATTATAGTTATAGATTTAAAAGATTGTTTCTTCACCATACCGTTACAAGAAAATGACAGAGAAAAGTTTGCCTTCACGGTACCTACCTATAATAATTCCCGTCCAGTACAGAGATTCCAGTGGAAGGTACTACCTCAAGGTATGTTAAACAGTCCAACTTTGTGTCAATATTTTGTGAATAAACCTCTAGAAATAGTTCGTAAAAAATTTCCACATTCGTTATCATTATATGGATGGCATATTACTATCTGATTCAAATAAGGATACTTTGGAAAAGATGTTTGAAGCAGTAAAGGAAATTTTGCCTCGCTAGGGATTACAAATTGCCCCAGAAAAAATACAAAGAGGAGATTCTATTAACTATTTAGGTTATAAAATAGATGCTCAGAAAATTAGACTGCAGAAAGTACAGATCAGAAGAGATCGTTACCGGACTCTTAATGATCTTCAAAAACTATTAGGAGAAATCTCTCAATTACAGACAATTGTCAGAGTAGAAGGGCATGATTTAAAACACCTGAAAATGGCTTTAAAAGGAGATAAAGACCTAAACAGCCCACGAGTACTATCAGCTGAGGCTGAAAAAGAATTAGAATGGGTAGAAAAGAGAATATTAGAAGCACATGTGGACCTTGTGGATCCAAATGTGGACTGTATTCTGGTTATTTTACCATCTAGAGAATACCCCTCATGAATATTAATGCAGAGGGAAGACATCATTCTAGAATGGGTATTTCTGCCACATAAACAGAATAAAAAATTGAAAACATATATAGAAAAGATCTCCGATTTGATATTAAAAGGTAAATTAAGGCTTCGTCAACTGACTGGGAAAGACCCAGCTGAAATTATTGTACCTTTAACGAATGAGGAAATTTCCTCCTTATGGAAGAATAATGAGTAGTGGCAAATAGCTTGCAGTGACTTTTTGGGAAGTATTAATAATAACTATCCCAAAACAGAGAGAATCAAATTCATAAAGAAAACAATTTGGATTCTTCCACGTATCGTGAGGCAAACACCTATTTCTGGAATTCTTACCTTCTACACAGATGCAAACAAATCAGGTAAGGCAGGGTATAAATCAGGAAATATAAGTAAAGTAGTTCAAAGCCCTTACAACTCCGTACAAAAGGCAGAGTTATATGCCATTCTCATGGTACTTAAAGACTTTACAGAGCCTCTCAATATAGTCATGGATTCTCAGTATGCAGAAAGAGTTGTCTTGCACATTGAGACTGCAGAATTTGTTCCTGATAATACAGAATTAACCTCATTGTTTTTACAGTTGCAGGAAATCATCAGAAACAGGACTCATCCTATATATATAACACACATCAGATCCCATACAGGTCTGCCAGGTCCTCTGGCACAAGGCAATGATGAAATTGATCGTTTATTAGTAGGTAATGTGTTGGAAGCTTCAGAATTTCATAAGAAACACCATGTTAACAGCAAATAAGGCATCTTCATGTGTTGTGTATTCGGTTGTGGTAACAGACAAAATGCACTTGAAAAGCACAAGTATCATAATGTTTTCATTTGACTATATTTACAAACAAGGCACATATATAAAGAGACCTGAAGGACCATTTCGTGCAAGTGACTGTTTTAAATGTTATAAAGTTGGAAATTTCGAGAAAGAAACAGCCAAGCACAGAATTAGCCAGTAATGTTGGAGGAAGTCTGTATGCCGCCATTAAACATGTGACTTACTAAAGGCGCATACAGATGAGGTAATAAAAGGGCGGTTTACCACACCGCTAACCACACCCACTTTAGGCATGACTAAAGATGTATACGGCCAGACGTAAAGATGTATACGTACGTAGGCGGTGAACTACGTCACTAGCCAGGCCCACTTTTGGGCATGGCTAGGGGGCGTTATGGGGGAAGGCATAAAAGACAGCACACAGAAAGTCTTGCTCTCTTTTCCCGGAGTTCAGCTTCCGGTTCGGCAGCGGAAAACTACTTGGATCATCTGGATTACTTGTTTGGTATCTGGTGAGTAATTTCTACAATAAATACTTAGTTTTACTTTCAGTAAGTGTGTGTCGCTTATCGTTAGTCATTTGGAGCTACACAGTAATAAATACTCAAACACTGATTAATATCAGTAATTATTATGTCTATTATTTGAATAATATCATATTAAGCTTCCTAGTTAGTTTGATGACATTTTATAGAATCATCTGTCAGATTGCTAGCCCTGCAGAAGAGGAGATGGAAAGAATGTAAGAGCTAGAGGGATGGAAAACATCAAGGAAACAATGGCCTTTGAAATTTAGCAAGACTGATGCCCTTACCAACTCACAGAAACACTGTCAGCATTTATAAGGCTGGCACAGGTCTGGGCCCAATGATGTCCCAGTGCAGAGACTGAAAATGGACACAAGCCCTCATCCCTAACCCAGGAACCATGTCCATTGATGGCCATTTGCAAATGAAAAAAATTATGTTCTGCACCAGAGTATCACTGAGTATACTAACCACTCTTAAGCTCAAGCCCCATCCATTGCCCACACAAAACAAAGTTAATGGCATTTTTCAAGTGTTTTTTTTTATCATAGTGCTTTATCTGAGCATTTCATTCTTACCTTAAATGGTTTTGCACATATATTACAGTTTCTATCTTTGCCAATACATGTACCTCTTCATCAACCTGTGGTTCTTGTGCCTTCTCTTTGGATTTTTATTTTTAAGTTCATTTGTTTGTGCTATTCAGGTTCGTGTTTGTTTCTGTTTTGCTGTATGTAACCATTTCTTTTATTTTTCATTTTAGATGGTTGTTTTTTTCTCATTAGAGAAAAAACAGGAGGATGTTGGTGGGGTTGAAAGGAGTTGGCAGAGGGTAACTATAATAAGAATATATTAAATGAAAAATATTTACAGAAAAAAGGAAATATACTTTGCTTACAACACTCATAACCTTCATATAACATACAAATCAAATTCTAGACAAAAACAGAATATTATTTTTCTATTTTAATTCCATGAAGGAGACACAGTCAACAGCTGGCAGGATACAGAAAACACATTGAAGAATTTAAGAACAGCTCCCAAAAGACAGGACCTGAATATCTAAAACATAGTCTTAGAAATAGAAATGTTGGTTTCCACCCATGACTCTCATGCCAGCACACTCTACTCTTACTTCCAAATCATTTCAGATGGATTCATCTTAACCAGTGTCATCATCTGTCTGAACAAGTGTCATCAGTGGCTCAATGATTCCCTTGAACCATTATCATTTGTGTTCAGTTGTTCCATGAACCAGTGTCATCTGTGGTTCAGTGAATTTTCTGAACCATTCTCATCTGTGGTTCAGTGGTTCCCCTGAACCCAGTTCATCTGTGGTTCAGTGGGTCCTTTGAACCATTGTCATCCGTGGGTCCGTGGTTCCTCTGAACCATTCTCATGTGTGGTTCCATGGTTCCCTCGGAACCATTGTCATGTGTGATTCAATGGTTACCCTGAACCATTGTCATCTGTAGTTCAGTGATTCCTCTGAGCCAATGTCATCTGTGCTTTAGCAGTCTTTATAAATACTAGTAGCAAACAAAATAAGAAAGATGCCAGGCAAACAATCCCGCGTTAAATTGCTCAATAAAACACAATGCCTTGGAATAAAACTCACTATATATTTGAAGGATATCTACAATAAATGTTGAAAGTGTAAACTAAAAATGCAGGATATATTAGAAAGTGCAAAGACCTCCCATGCTCATGGATTGGTAGAATTCTGAAAATTATCCAGCCAAAAGCAATTTTCACATTTAATTCCAATCAAAGCATTTCTGTTATTATTTACAGAAACAGAAACACAATTTAAATATTTGCATAGAAGCACAAAAAAACCAGATAGCCTGAACAATTCTAAGCAAAAATAATAATACTAGACTCTACCATGTCTCAAATCACAACCACAGAACCAAAGAAATAAAAAAGTCACTGTTTTGACATAAATAAAATTGACACGTAGATTGGAGGAATAGAGCAGAAGACCAGAAATTATAGCCACATACTAACAGCAACCTATTTTTAAAAATAAATGTGCCAAAATACACACTGGCTGAAAAAAATCCTCAACAAATGGTATAAGGAAAATCTGGGTATTTTCACATAAACTTGTGAAATCTTATCTCTCCTACATAAAAAGCATCTTCCAACAGATCAAAAGCTTCCATGAAAAACCTAAAAAAGGAAAGTGACAAAAGACAAAATAGAGAGTAAACTATAGTATTATAAGCATAAGTAAGGACTTTCAAAATAGAACTCTGATGGATCAGGAGAAAAGAAGCTATTACCATTGAGAATCTCATAAGCATAAACTGTGTCTGTACAACAAAAGAAACACTTAGCCAAGTGAAGAAGCATCCTGATGAATGGGAGAATATCTTTTCCAGCTAAGTATCTAACAGAGGATTAAAATTTAGCTAGAATTCACAATGAACTTAAACAAATATCAAGAACAACAAGATATCAAGCAAACCAACTTACAAATGGATCAAATATATAGGTAGAGAACTTTTAAAGAAGAAATGGGAATGGCTAACAAGTGCTTTTTTAAATGGTCAAACCATTATAGGCTGTATAACTATACTACCAAGATTATTCTCCTTCCATGTGTCTTCTGATCTACTCATAGTTGCTAGGAAACACAATCAGCATTGAAGGCCAACAAACGATGAGTGGATAATGAACATTTAGTACATAAACTCAAAATAATTTTATTCAGAAGAATAAAATGGAGCTAAATAAAATTACAGGTAAATAGATGAAGATGAAAAAGTTATACAGAAAGAGGTATTCCCGGTTCATAAAAATAAATGCTACATACTCTCCCTCATATGTAGATCTAAGCTTTGAACTTCTAATTCTGTGTGTTCAAGCTAGAATTGCTGTAGAGGCCAAGAATCTAGAAGGAATTCTTTGGGAGAAAATGTCTTTAGGCAGGGTACAAGTACATCATAAATAATATGAAGGTCCAGATAAGAAATACTGGGACTGAAACAGTTTAATTAATGAGAGTATGGGAGACAGAACTAAGGGATGGAGGGGAGTGTCAAGGGAATGAAGTAGGTATTAATAAAACTTGGAAGCCTACACTCTTTTGGGGGGACGGATCAAGATAGGGTTTCTAGGTGACTTTGGAGGTTGTCCTGGAACTAGCTCTTGTAGACCAGGCTGGTCTCAAACTCACAGAGATCCACCTACCTCTGTCTTGGAGTGCTGGGATTAAAGGTGTGTACTATTACTGACCAGCTGGAAGCCTACATTCTTATAACAATTTGTAAGCAAAGTTGTAAGAAAGATACCCTGTATAGATGGGGAAAGTGATTCCTTGAATCTATTAGTTAAGTAAAATCTTGGTACCAGGTGAAGAATAGCTATTTAGTGGTGGACCAGAATGCTACTAAAGACCCCCCACACCATACAAACTATTCCCATTCTTTTGATTGTTCAGCAAAAATGAATGTTAACTCAACTGTTGAAAAAATAACATATATTCATGATACAAAGAAATTGAATGGATTTAGAAACTGCTACCCTGCTTGCTAGTTGTCATATTGCCATAAAGTGCTATACAGTCTACTGGGGGAGGGTGGTGAAGGCATCGGCATCCTTACTCAGATGTAAACCCAATAACCTAAGCTTTTAACATGATGGACAAGATTTGTTCACCTGTGCAAAGGTGGCATGACTACTCTAGACTATCTAGCCACTGTAGGATTGGATTTGAAGCCCACTCTATGGTAGGGAATCCATGCCTGGGACCATAAGCTGATTCACACCTCATGGTGAAGAAGTCATATAACCTAGGATGGAACTTATTTCTGTTGTTAAGCTAAATTTTCATGGCATTTAAATACTGTGTGTGTATGTTTAGTGTAGTGTGTATGTATGTGTATGTATGTATGTATGCATGTATGTATGTCTGTATGTATGTATGTACATGTTTATATTCATAGCCTGTTACCACTCTCACTGAAAGTCCTTTCCAGAGAATGAACATGAAGGAAGATACTTATGGCTTCACGAAGTAATAAGAATGAATAACAATTGAGTGAACAGCCATAAGCAAAGCATTTATACTGCCCTTTCCAAGACTCAGGAAGTATTGACAAGATAATTTAGAAAGACTTTAATAGCCAGAAGATAACAAGGTAGCCTTCAAAATGCCATCTTCTGGTCCAAAAAAAGCCATTGTAGCCTCAAATTTTCAACAAGCATGGGTGACGTCACTGGATCTGAACAAGAATGGACCTGTTGATCTCTGCATCTGCTTCCATCAGCTGCTGGGTGAAGACTTTTTTAGATATGTTTTATTTTTAAATTTAAATTAGAAAAAAGGTTGCTTCACATGTTAATTCCAGGTCCCTCTCCATTTCCCTCCCCTCCTCCCATGCCCTCCCACCAACCTCCCCCAATATCTCCTCATTTTCCCAGGGAGGGTGAGGCCCTCCATGGGGGTGTCCATAGTCTGTCATTTCATCCAGGACAGGGCCTGGACCCTCGGCTGGTGAAGATTCTATGATGAGAATTAAGGTAGTCATCAGTCTGATTACAGAAGGCCAGTTCAGGCACCCTCTCCACTGGGTGCCCGAACTGAGGTCATCCTTGTGGATTCCTGGAAATTTTTCTAGTGCCATGTTTTTTGTAAGCCCCATAATTGCTCCCCCAATTGAGGTATATTTTTCCTTGTTCTCTACCCCAATGTCAACCCAGAGTCCATTTGAAGAGAGGGAAAAGCAATAATATAAACAAATGGACAAAACCATATTGGAAAAACCCACAGAAGCAGACCTGAGAAAGTGGAAGCTTGCCGACTCTTGACTGACAGAGGGAGAACCTACATAGGACCAAACTAGGCCCTGTGAATGTAAGTAACAGTTGTGTGACTTGGGCTGTCTGTGGGGCCACTGGCAGAGAGGGACAAGGATTTATCCCTAGTGCTTGAAATGGCATTTTGGAGCCCATTCTTTTTGGACAGATACCTTGCTTAGCCTAGATATAGGGGAGAGGGCCTTAGTCCAGTCTCAAAGTGATGTGCAGACTTTGTTGATTCCCCATGGGAGGCCTCACTCTCTCAGAAGTGGAGGGGGTCTGGTGGGGGAAAGGTGACAGTTGACAGGAGCAGGAGGAGGGAAATGTGTAGAAGCTGGGATTGATATGTAAAATGAGAAAACTTGCTTTAAAATGTAAAAAATGCAAAATATAATCAGATCAATAGCATAAAAAAATAGAAGAATGAGCCTGTCAACATCCAGGGAAGACCTGAGGAGCAATTCAGTTGACCTTACCACTTGCTGATGAATTATTTCCTCATGATATATTCAGGAAGGAATGGCACAATTAACATCAGTTGTATTCCATCCCTGATCTTAGTAGTATCCAGTAAAGGGGCCCAATCTGCTGGGTCCCCAGATGACCCAAATTAAAATAGTTGGGTCATTTAACAAAACCCAAAAGTAGAAAACAGAGACCAAGACTAGAAAAGTGGTGGCATTTGAGAGGGATCTGAGGGAAATAAAGGGATAGGAGAAGAGTCACTGGAGTCAGCAGGTTGTACTAAAAACATATGCGAAATAGAAAACAAATAAACAAAAAAATCTAAGCAAAATAAATTCTCAAAATCTAGGTACAATAATATTTTTAGTTTTTTAAATGTCTAAGTCATATTCTTCACATAGAAAATTTGTCTTTTCTGTGAGGCAGCATATGTCATGTTTTGACTTTCAAAAATAAAATACAAAACACATGTGATTTTTAATTTTTTTTAATCTGAATTAGAACACAGCTTGTTTCACATGTCAATCCCAGCTCCGTCATCCACCTCTCCTCCCCTGGCCCCTACCAACCCGTTCACCACTCCTACCCAATCCCACTCCACTCCCCAGGGAGGGTGAGGCTCTCCATTGGGGATCTCCAAAGTCAGTCACATCATCCTGGGCATGGCCTGGGCCCTCCCCCGTGTGTCCAGGCTGAGAGAGCATCCCTCCATGTAGAATAGGCTCCTCAAGTCCATATATAAGCCAGGGAAAAATATAGATCTACTAATCCAGGTCCCATAGATTGCTGAGGCCTCCTCACTGGCACAGTCCCATGCTGTACTCTCAGCCATTAGTTTGGGGTCCACGAGATCCCCTTTGTTTAGGTCAGCAGTTTCTGTGAGTTATACCAACCTGGTCTTGACCCCTTTACTCGTGACTCCTTCCTCTCTGTGACTGGGTCCCAGGAGTTCAGTTCAGTGTTTAGCTGTGAGTGTCTGCCTCTGCTTCCCTCAGCCACTGGATGAAGGCTGTAATGTGGCAAAAATGGTAGTAATCAATCTCATTATCCAGAAAGGGCATTTAAGGCAGCCTCTCCACCATTGGTTAGTTTGCCAGTTGATGTCATCCTTGTATGTCTCTGGAAATCTCACTAGTGCCAGATCTCTCCTCAAACTTATAATGACTCCCTCTATTATTTTTAAATTTAAAGAAAAGTGAATTTGTATAACTATATTAGAGAGAATAAAACTGTAAATTTTGAAATAGGAAACTTAATATTATTTCATGTTTATGGATTTTTTGTCACATATCACTTAATGTATCTCAAATTTGAAAATGTAAATAAAGAATTGAGAAAAGGAAAATTACTCTACTTAAAGATTGAGATGAACAATGGTCAAACTTAAATGACTATTAAGTTATTTCTCTTTTAAAATATATTTATAATTATTTTCTATGTCCATGCATGTGCCATTTAAAATACAAAACAACTTTGTAAGCCAAGGTTTATGAAATATGAGTCCGTGTCAAACCTGAAATCCTCAAATTCGGACCTAGTACTCACAATGATATATGAAATCACAACTAAAATATTCATTACTGTCCTTTTCTCCAAAGGAAAATATGAGATATGTGTCATTAGGTGGGGGATCTGATATTTTAGTATCAGAACTCATTGCTGTCAGTAACCAGCTATAATACTACCCATGAGCAACAAAAGTCCTAGCAATTTTATTAAATTATCAAGATGATTTGCCAGAAATACAAAAGTCTAGTGCAGGAGATGTGCAGATTATCCTTCAACTGCCTAAAACTGGTGATATGCTGAACTGAATGGATTGGTTGAACATGAATAGAATCAATTAAGGATAACATTACAAAGGCAATGGGGAACATGGGGTGGCAAGATGAATATTGAAACTCTAGTTATTCTCACCCAACTTTCATGTTAGATAACTGTCTTTGACTTGGAAATGTGCCCCAAAAGATTAAACTTAGGCACAATCATCATTATCCAAAGTAACGAGGTTGCATTAAAAACATATGTGAGTCACATATGTTCAGCACTATGAACAAAATTAGATTTAAAAATCAGCGGTATGAATTACATCAGAAATAAGTGCCTTAAGTAGTTTTGCATATGTGTACCTCAAATGCCATATAAGTGAAGGAGAAGATCCAAATGCTTACTTCTTATAAATGGTAGAAACATCCAGGCATAAGAAAATATCTGAAAGAAATTCTATAAAATGAAGACAGCAGCAACAAAAAGACCCATTAGATCAGCAGGCAATAAGACAGAATAATTTTCTTTCTCCTCATGCCATCTAGTTCTGCAAGAACAGTCAGCACATGTATGTGCAACTTGCTGATATACTTATTTTGAGCTAAACTTTACACAGTTAAGACTAAAATTTTCCACTCTAGCAGTACAAATGGTGGGGCTATTATAATTCTTTGACAATGGACTTGATTATATACAAGAAGCACACAAATCAAATAGTGTTAGTATTTTCTTCAATCTGTCTTTTTATTAGTTGCCTCAATTTAATGATGAAGATTATCACCAACTGGCTCTGCATCCTTTAATCAGCATCTGAGTAAAATAAGTGTTTTATGTGCTAATTTTCATGTCATTACCCAGGAAGCTTTATCAGCTCTCAGCCTATTCTTGCTGTTGTTTGAATCAATGTTATTGCTAAGTAACAAAGTGTCTTTCAGTTTGTAAAGGGCTCTTTGGAAAATAAGAATACAAAAAACACAAAGAATAGTTTGAACATTTAAATCTTTTCCAGCATGAAAGCTTGGTTTTTGTGATGTATAGGGAGGGAGAAAAACATGATCATAATTTAAAGAGAAGTTTGTCTTGTTTCAAAAATACTGAAAGGTTTGCAGTTGAAGAGGAGCCATATACAGTGTGAGAAATTCATGCTAGTGGGCAAAGAGTTTACTCAAAGTAAAAATGAAGAGTGTCTTTGACAAAATCTCCTCATTATATGCCATACAGTATAAGGGTGTTTTGCTTAGTTATATTCACAGAGCACATTGTGTTCAGTATTCTCGCAAAATAACATAAAACTCTGTGACTTCTAAGGCTACAGAATTTGTGTACCATTTACTATTCTTACTCTACCAGTTAGATGGCCTTTTCTACATTAGTCTTCTAGGGGGTTATAATTTTATTAAAACACAACAGGAACTGTCATGAGTCCTGTTCTTTATTGTCCCTCTCCTACCCTCATTGTCAAGCAAAGGCTACATAGAAAGTAAACATTTAGATTGGTTTCTTTCTCCAAGAAAATTAAACATTAGATCGATACCAAACATAAAAAGTGTCATATATGTGAAAGTGTGTCATTAGGAAAGTTATGTCTTTCCCTCTAGATTGAGGTGTACATTGGTTTGTAGTTTGTAGTTTCAGGAGAAAATCATAGTTAAGAATTGTCTCAAGGAAGAGGACATTTGGGGAGAATCCTGAATAATTAGTAATCTTGTGTAATTTCAAAGCATGGTGAGTTCACATAAAGCTGAGAGTGAACAAGAAATTCCTTGCTGTTGGGTATCTAAGAGAATACACTCCTACTAAGCACAGGATAGACAAACAAGTTGGGGTTGAGAGGATTTCCTGTCTCAGGACGTAGTTTGTGCAAGTGCTGAAGTCAAAATAGGTGTCCAGACAAGCATGCTATAATTCACTCAACAAATGTATATTGAATCACATAGGATTATGCTGGTAATTATAATAGTGATTAGGCAATTTTTCTGGTTGTTTTACAGTTACAGCTGTTCTGTGGCTGAGAGATCAAAACAAGATTCACACATGGAGGGACCTTAAAACTGTTCACTTGTACAGAATTTTACTGGACAGACTCGCTGTTTCTATCACAGCAACTGTGTTCTAACATTACTCGAACACACCACGGTCACAGAGCTTCTGGAGGAATTACGCTGTCAGGTACCTAGGAGAGTCTCATTTCAGCTTTTAAATACCAGAGGAAGACTCCATTCTCACAATTTTTAGTACCCTTCCTTCCTAATACCCTTTTGTGTTAGTTACAACACCAAATTTCTAAGAATACCATGTATTTTCTAACAACCCCCAAGAACTCTGAAGAAACAGCTCATTTTTAAGTTTATCACTTTATTCTTTCACTCTGTGAATTAATGATAATTGATATATTCACTAATAAATAACTTCCAAATATTGCTTAACAGCAGTTTTGTTAATTTTATCAAATTTTGTCAGTCAATGTTATATGCCTAGGCACTGAACTAGATCTGTAAATACAAAATCAAAATCCTACAAAAATTTATTTTTTATCAACATATGTATGGGAACATTGAGATGTTATGATATATATTCCTGCACATCTAAAAGAGCCAATAAACCTATTTATCTAGCATCATTCCTACTTATTATGCATTTTGATTTTGTTTATAGTTGTTTTTGTAGTGAGAACACTATATTCTTCTAGCAATTTTGAAACTTCCGTCATTTATAGCCAATATGTTGTACAGCAGATAACTAATACATACTTACCTCAACACTCTGTATTTACTTTGATTAGCATGTTTCCTTTATCTACCCCTGAGACCCAAGATTCAGATAGGGCTGCCTGAGACAGAGAAGGATGGAGTTGTGATACCTAGTAATAACAGAGAATCTGATACATTTATTCACTGCCTATTGATAATGTGATCTCAATTATTCAAGATGTATGTTTCAAAGCACACACCATGCTGTCCCCTTTCCAAAGTCATGGGCATATTGGAAACCCCGATTCTCCTTCTCCCATCACAGAATCCAGATTTCATTACAGTTAATTCCTTTCACGATACAAAATTTATTTGAATTTATGATATATTTTTGTTTACTTATGGATCTAGTAGACTGATCCACTACAAGTGGTTTACTGCTGTAGCTGCTGCAGTGACTAATGTAACCATACTACATCAACGGAATTGTAGTTTCACTGAATCATCATGGAATTTTCTTTATTCTTTTTTTGCTATCTATATTGTTTCAGCAGATGAATGTAAATACATTGTTGGCAGTATTCCATCACAAAGTGGTATTTAGTGGTTCCAAAGTTTAATTCAATTTAGAATGTAAATCCTTCATCATCAGGGAGTTCAGAAACTTGGGCTTAAAAGCACATGTGACCAGGAAACAGAGAAGACAAACCATTTATTTAATAACTTTATATTAAATTGCTCTCTAAATGCAACAAGAATGACATTTTCAGGAAGCTTAGACAATGGCATCCTTATTAGTGGGAGCCACATATTCTGCACTAAGGAAAGCCCACAGATAAAAGACACTCTCGCGCAGGAGACAGAGGAAGCAGAGGAAACCAGCTGATGCCTTGTTAAGAAACAGCGTAAGGTCTTCAGTAAATGTTTACTCAGGGTCAACACAGCTTCTGTCATCACAGGTCAGGAGTGATTAAATCTGATAGAGCTGCGATTAGCCTTATGCAAACGCAGATGGCATCAGATAGGAAGAGAACACATCTATTAGAGTTGAAGATAAGCAGCTAGCTGAAGAAACTCAACCTTTGAAATTCTTCCTCAGTCCTTATTCTGGGTTCCTACCTTTGTTAGCCTGTTCTCAAGATACAATTTTACCCAGGACCAAAAAGGTGTCTTGTCATTTTACCCTATGAAAACAGAAATAACATGCATGCTGTGAGACAAAAATATGCCAGTTGATAGGAACTCATTAACATGTATAATGCTCAATTAAATAATTTAAGAAAAAAATGGTACCTTCCTACAGAGGAATTTTCCTACTATATATTCATCTAGGCAGATATGGGGGCATAGAAGTGCTGGTTGAGGTCTGACACCAGTGTTTATGTAATAAGCAGTATACAGACTGATGAAATGATTAAGCCAGAGTATTTATGTAACAATCAGTATAGAGCCTGTCCAAATGACTGTGTGGGAAAATTCAATGGCCATGAAAGCCTAATGATCTAACTTTTGTCCCCAGAATCCAAATGGGAAGAACTAACTCCCAGATTTTGTTCTCTAACCTCCACATGCATGACATATCCCCTCCCACATTTACACACATACATCATGCAGTCACATGTGGTATCATACATTATATATATATATATATATATATATATATATATATATAAGGCATTATTCATTGTACATTTTCTGTTTGTGTTTTTTGTAATTAGGCTGAGAAATTGGATATGGTAAATCAACATGAAAGAATAGCTTTTATTTACAGGCTGGAAATGTAGTATTCTCTCTAATTTTTCTCAAATCAGACACATGACAAACACCACTGCCACACTTGAAGTAACATTATTTTAATAAAAAATAATAAATTGCCAACGTGGTACATAAATAATATATATATATGTGTGATTTTGCAGGGATTCTTGTGTTACATAACACTTGAGAAATTCTGCAACAAAGTGAAATTTTTATGAAGAACTCTGCCATATTATCTCATGAAGATGAGGTTTCTACAAAAATAAGTAAATGAACAAGGTCTCAGTTCAAGTTCTGTACTTTAGTAACTATGACAAACACAATGGAAAGGAAATGTTAGTTTTAAAAATTGAATTTTTGAGACTATGAAATATTATTTAAAATATAGATATTGATACCATATACATTGGCTGAAGCAGTTCTTTAAAGACAATATTTATTCTAAAACAAGAAGCCACACAATGGCCATAAATACAAAATAAAGTGCATGATCTTAAATATTTTCAGTGATCTGTGAGTGATGGGGCATGTCTTTCTGTATATATATTTATCCTATTGGTTGATGAATAAAACAGATTGTCCAGTAGCTAGGAAGGGAATACAGGCAGGGCTACCAAACTAGGAGAATTCTTGGGAAAGGAAGGCAGAGATAAGAGGCCAGAGAGATGTCATGTAGCTGTTGGGAAGATAGGACATTGGACATTCTCCAGTAAGATAAGATCATGTAGAAATACATAGATTAGTAGTTATAGGTTAATAATGAACAGAGAGTTAGCCAGTAAGAAGACTGAGCCATTGGCCAAATAATCTGTACTTAAAATAAGTCTCTCTGTATTTATTTGTGTTTAAATCACTGTGGGACCAAGTGCAACAGAAACTCTGTCTACATGTGAGGATTAACATTTTATCAGAGAATCTTAATTTAAAAGAATCTATCATGAGTCATTGATGAGATAAGTGAAACATTACACACTTATTCTGAACTGAAAATAGTCAAAGTATTTTCAAATTAGCCATTCAATACTCAAGCAAAGCTCAGTGTTTTCAAAGCATTGAAAAGGTGTTTTGAAAACACCTGTGAGATAGTAAAACTAAAATGATTCCACAAATAAAGTTATGAGACTATTGTAGAAGAGCTTAAGAGACAAAAGGTTTCCCACTAGCCAATACACCTGACTTTGTTTACATATTTTCATACTGTTAAAACTGCACTCACAGGTTGCAAACATAAAATTCCCATTTTAAATATTCTTAGTCATTACAGAAAGAAAGAGTACGTCTTATTTCAGCATCCTTGAACAATGAGCAAGATGGTAATAATTTGGACATGATCATAGAAGAATGAACATGTGAAGCATGTGAAGGTGGACAGGTGTTGTCAAGGGGCAACAGCAATACATGGAGAATGGTCTACATAGCAACTTATCTCTTAACCGCATGAATTCCTTGGGACATTTGGGGACACTTTCACCCTCCCTGACTTCCCAGTTGTACTCTTCTCTGCCTTGCTTTGATTCATCTCAGGATGTCCACCTGTCACTCATTCTGGACCAGTTTCAAAGAGCTGTCTGTGCTCTATTTGACTCACACATTGACACATTACAAGCAATATGCACCAAGATTCTAAAAGGTTTCTCAGAACTTCTCTAAACCAACCTACTGTGGCCTAATTGGTTTAATGTTTTCCTTTTTAATTGAACAGCGACCATAACAACAAATGAAAATCTAATGAAGCACAGCTTGGAAGTACTCTAATAACATGGGGGATACCTCTTTTTATCCTATAAGAAACTTTAGGAATTTTATAATTCTAAATTGATCAACAGAGTCCTTTTATCTGATTGCACAATTTTCTCAAATTGTAAGGCAGCGGGAGTCTAAGAAATTGCTGTACCTATAAAATTGAATGGAGCCCAACAGCTTGAAGTTTTACTTAATTTGTAAGTGTTTATAAATTTTTGTATTAGAATTCCTTTATTAGCCTTTAATTTTCAGTTTTCCACTTCCTGTAGATATTTTATTACCAGAGGTCCCAGCCTAGATGACAGAGAAGTCTAATTAGAATGTATTACAATTGTTAGCAGCATTTTTTGGCTGAAGCTGATCATGCCTCCATGAACAGACATGGGATTAACTTTGAGACAATTTGAAAATTCCTCCAGGCAAGCCGTAAGGTGTGACCAAGTTTAGGATGAAAAAAAAATAATTGCCAGATATGGTACTCTTAAATCTCTTGGCTTTAGAGATAACAAAATGTAGTTTGGCTTGTAAATCTGCATAATGGGATATTCATATTAGATAAAACTTTCCAACTAAAACAAGGAAAACTCATAGACATTTTTTTCATATATTACCTTTAAAAAAATAAGGCAAGCCAAGTTGGTAATGGAGCCATGTCTGACAAGTAGAAATCAGATCACTCTGGCTAGCCTTCTAAGGATGTATCCTGCATCTACACAGACACCACTGTCGCGTCTGCTGCGCGGCCTGTGTCTGAGAACGTGCGGAGGGTGTCGGGGATTGACAACACAGAGACTCGTTCAACGATGTAAAGAAAACTTTAAGCAGGCCCCAAAAAGGTTCAAGAAAACTTCCTAAGAAAGGCTCCCTACCAGAGAAGCTTCTGCTCTCTCCTCTCCCCTGGCTGGTTCTGCTCTGACCCCAGAACCTGATCTGGGCGTGGCAGAAGAGGGGGGTTAGTCTCTGGACAAGGTCGAGCTCAGGGTGGTTTCGGCGGGCAGGCCTTTTCCAGGAACTTAATGCCCCCAGGCATTGTATTGTTTTTAGTAAACATTGTCTTACAGCTGCCTACTCCCAGGCAGAAGGGGAAGTGGGTCTCTGCTCAAGGTCTGGTGTTCCCACACACCACCACAGAGACAGAGACTGTACAGAATACCATGTTCTGAATGTTAGACCTAAACAACTTGATATAAAACAGTGGATCAATGCTTCTTTTTATTTTATATTAACTTATTAGTATTGTGGGGAGTCTTTATGCCACAGCATACACTGGAGACAGAGTAGACCTTTAGAGATTTAGTTACATCTTTCAATTTTTATGCTGGGTTGAGTAACCAACTTCATTACCCTCTGTTACTGTGCCATCTTATCAGCTCCATGACAGAGCTGTAACAAGGAGGCAATATGGCCAGTGGTTGGAGAGACTACTGGGTACATGTGAGCACATAATAAAACATTTCTGAGTACTTGGATTCACTCCTGAATTAGATGGAGTGGATACCAAAGAGAACATGAGCTGAGGACTCAATAAGTAAAACATCATGACTGTTTTCACAGAGGTCAATTGTTCCTGAAGAAGATCTAAGTTTGAAAAAGAAAATTCTCCAAAATAAACTTCAAAAGAAAATCTTGGTTGAAAGGTAAATGCCTCCTCATCAAGTTTTAGCAAAAATTATATTTCAAGTTCATGCATTTATGTTAACCTTTCAGCACCCAATTAAACTATTCTACTTCCTTCTATTGCAGTAAATGATGATTTTAAATTTGAAACCCCCACAGTTATGATGGTACCTGTCAGAGATGGGAGTAATAAAAACAGAAACTGATAACTAACTTCGAGCAAATTTTATCATCCAAGACAATCTACAATACATTGACCTCCTTCATTGTATTTCATTGAACCATTGTTATAATAGGTGAGGATCATACAAATATTAAAAAAAGGCATAATTTCAAAAGAGCAAAATGAAGTGATGATACGTATAATGTGACACGAGGTGACCTTGTTTCTATGTGGGACTATGTGCTCTTTTTAGAGGGGTACCTCCTGAGGCATCAGCACCTGCATATGTCCAGGCCTACAAAGCACCACCTGAGTTCCTCCTAAAGTCGACTTGTAAATATTCAGGATCCTAAGGCATATGAACATTGTTATTCTTATGACATATTTGTATGTCATAGTACACTGTGACATTATGGTATTGAAGTTATTTATTTGACCACATGTGAATTACATTTGTGAAATAATATCTTTTGTTACTAATCTGTCTTCATGACAGATACTGAGTATGGACACAGAGCCATAGAAATCAGTATTTTAAAAGCAAACCTACTGCTATGTTATTTGCAATCCCTAGACATGGAGTCCATCCCAAACTTCAGAACTAAATGTTTTTTGCTTTTGTCTAGTAAAACTGCTTTAGGAATTATCTTAGAGTCCCCACTCCTGAAACCTTCATATCAAAACACAAGGAGGCTGAGGATGTTATGAAGTGGATCCTGTAGAGAATCAAGACATATTCTTCAGCAATCACACATGTTTTACATCAATTAAAATATCTAAAATGTACTCTTAAATAATTTGGCAATTTATTTTTTAAAAAGGGTATACAGATCACTAAACTATGGTTACATCAAGTTGGCAAGTCCTTAGTTTGTAAGCATTTCATGATGGTTTATTTTCTAGTGTCGTTGAGGTTGAGGCCTACCGTATCTTTCCCTTTTGACAACACCAAGAACATCAGTTTATAAATAGATTTCTCTAAAGACCTGGGTTGTGTCAGTTTCAAATCAATGTGAAGTCATTCACATTTAAATCATGTGCTATCTCTTGGGTCATCGTTCACTTTCAATACCCAGCCTGAAAACTGTGGGTCAGCTGACAGTAAGAGAGTACACAAAAAGAAGTCAAAAATAACAACATGAATTACTAGGAAGGGACTTTATTCATCTAATAAGGTGGTTCCTCTCTAATGTAGACCTTCAATTCACATCACACATTTTTATAAGGGAAGCATATGCCCCCCTTGCCCTTAGGAAGAATATCACATTCCACAGAATTGCTAATCGATGTTTTGAAGTTATGTCACCAAGAGGGTATCAATTATGAGTGCTAACCTGGGACATGATGCCAAAATTAAAACAAGATTGACCCAATTATTAAATAAATCAAAGTCAGTTCATTAAGATTTGCTATTGAGACAAAAAGTTGCTTCAATATATCAAAAATACAAACACTAGAATCTATTATGTAATATTAATTAATTAATCTATTATATAATTAATTAATCTATTATGTAATATTAATATGATCCAAAAAGAACATTATAGTACCAAAGTGACTTCTGATTCAGGAAGAAGTTAATTCTCTTGCTATCAGAAACTGATGTTTTCTAGTGTTTGAAATTAACTACAGGCTACAATTTCTGTTAAATACCTTTTTTTTAACACTTTTTTATTATATATTTAAATTAGAACCAAGCTTGCTCCCCATGTCAGTCCTAGCTCCCTCTCACTAACCTCCACAACACCCCTGCCCTCTGCTCCACCAGCCTCCCAGCCAATCCCCACTCCAATCTCTAGGGATGGTAATGTCCTCCATGGGGGATCTCTGGAGTCTGTCATTTCATTCCAGGGAGGGTCCAGGCCCTCCCCAAAGTGTGCAAATTTAGAAAGCATCCCTCATTGTGCAATGGGTCCGCAAAGTCCATTTGTGTGCCAGGAATAAATATTGATCTACTGCCCAAAAACCCCATAGATTGCCTGAGTCTCCTCAATGACACCCACCTTCAGGCAGTCTGGATCAATCCCATGCTGGCCTGTCAGCCATCAGGCTGGGGTCCAACATCTCCCCTTTGTTCAGGTCAGCTGTTTCTCTGGGATTCACCAGTCCAGTCTTGACCCCTTTGCTCATCACTCCTCCCTCTCTGTCACTGTGTTCCAGGAGTTCAGTTCAGTGTTTAGCTGTGGGTGTCTGCCTCTGCTTCCATCTGTCACTGGATGGAGGTTCTAGGATGGTATGTAAGATAGTTGTCAAAATCATTATTAGGGAAGGGCATTTAAAGTAGTATCTCCACTACTGCTTAGTTTGCCAGTTGGTGTCATCCTTGTACATCTCTGGAGTTCTCATTAGTGCCAGATCTCCCCTCAAACTTAGAATGGCTCCCTCTATTATGGTATCTCTCCTTCTGCTCTACCGAATTGTTCCCCTAAATCAACTTTGCTGCTCCCCCACGTCCTCCTCTCACTTTCTCTTGTTTCCCTCTCTTTTTTCCTGGCGCCCTTTCCCCTGCCCCACCGTGTGCTCCCAATTTGCTTAGGAGATCTTGTCTCATTCTACCTTCTCTGGGGTATCATGCATATCTCTCTTAGGATTCTTCCTGTTACCCTGCCTCTCTGACAGTGGGATTGCAGACTGGCACTCACATGATTCATATTTAAAATCCATATATGAATAAGTACATACAATGTTTGTCTTCTTGTGACTGGTTTACCTCAATCAGGATGGTTTCTTCTAGAACCATCCATTTGTCTGCAAATTTCAAGATTCCATTGGTTTTTTTCTGCTGAATAGTACTCCATTGTGTAAATGTACCACATTTTCTCTATCCACTCTTCAGTTGTGGGGCATCTAGGTTGCTTACAGGTTCTGGCTATTACAAATAATGCTTCTATGAACATAGTGGAACAGATGTCCTTGTTGTACGAATGTGCATCTTTTGGGTATATGCCTAAGAGTGGAATTGCTGGGTCTTGTGGTAGACTGATTCCCATTTTCCTGAGGAATCTCCATAATGATTTCCAAAGTGGCTGTGGAGTGTTCCCCTTTCTCCACATCCTCTCCAGCATAAAATGTCATTGGTGTTTTTTATTTTAGCCATTCTGACAGGAGTAAGATTGTATCTCAGAGTTGTTTTGATTTGCATTTCCCTGATTGCTAAGGATGTTCAGCACTTTCTTTAGTGTCTCTCAGACATTTTAGTGTCCTCTATAGAGAATTCTCTATTTAGTTCTGCAGCCCACTTTTTAATTGGGTTACTTGGTGTTTTGGAGACTTGATTCTTGAGCTCTTTGTAGATTTTGGAGATCAGCCCTCTGTCAGATGTTGGATAACTGAACATATTTTCCTATTCTGTGGGCTGCCTTTTTGTCTTGTTGACTGTTTCCTTTGCCTTGCAGAAACTTCTGTGTTTCAGTAGGTCCCATTTATTAATTATCAATCTCAGTGTCTGTGCTACTGGTGTTATGCTCAGGAAGCAGTCTCCTGTACCAATTCGTTTAAGGGTACCTCCTACTTTCTCTTGTAACATGTTCAGTGTGACAAGATTTATGTTGAGGTCTTTAATCCATTTGGACTTAAGTTTTGTGTATGGCTATAGACATGGATCTTTCTGTAGTTTTCTATATGCCAGCATCCCAGTGTGCCAGCACTTTTGTTGAAGATGACTTCTGCTTTTTACTGTATAATTTTAGCTTCTTTGTCAAAAACCAAACATTCATATGTGTGTGGGTTAATATCAGGGTTTTCTATTCAACACCATTGGTCTACCTGTCTATTTTTGTGCCAATACCAAGCTGTTTTCAGGACTATAGCTCTATAATAGAGCTTGAGGTCAGGGATGGTGATGCCTCCAGACGTTGCCTTGTTGAACTGGGTAGTTTTGGCTATCCTGGGTCTTTTGTTTTTCCATACAAATTGATTATTGTTCTTTCAAGGTCCGTGAAGAATTGTGCTGGGATTTCATTTGGGATAGCATTGAATCTGTAGATTGCTTTTGGCAAGATTGCCATTTTTACTATGTTGATCCTACCTATCCAAGAACAAGGGAGATCTCTCCATTTTCTGGTGTCTTCTTTAATTTCTTTCTTTAGAGACTCAAAGTTCTTGCAATGTAGGTCTTTCACTAATTTGGTTAGTGTTACCCCAGGGTATTTTATGTAGTTTGTGGAAATTGTAATGGGTGATGTTTCTATGATTTCTTGCTCTGCCCTTTCATAGTCTCTATATAGTAGAGCTACTGAATTTCTTGAGTTGATCTTCTATCCTGCAACTTTGCTAAAGGTATTTATCAGCTGTAGGATATCCCTGGTAGAGTTTTTCAGGTCACTTATGTAAACTATCATACCATCTGCAAATAGTGAAAATTTGACTGCTTCTGTTCCAATTTGTCTTCACTTGATCTCGTTTTGTTGTCTTATTGCTCTGGCTAGAATTTCAAGTAAGATATTGAAGAGGTATGGAGATAGTGGACAGCCTTGTCTTGTCTCTGATTTTACAGGAAATGCTTTGAGTTTCTCTCCATTTAGTTTGATGTTGGCTGTTGGTTTGCTGTATATAGCTTTTATTATGTTTAGGTATGTTCCTGTTATTGAGATCTCTCCAAGTCCTTTATTATGAAGGGGTGTTGGATTTTGTCAATGGCTTTTTGAGCATCCAGTAAGATGATCATATAATTTTTGTTTCTCAACTTGCTTATATGGTGGATTACATTGATGGATTTTTGTATGTTGAACCATCCCTGCATCTCTGGGATGAACCTACTTACTTGATCATGTTGGATGAGTTTTCTGATGTGTTCTTGGATCTGATTTGTCAGTATTTTATTGAGTATTTTTGCATCAATGTTCATGAGGGATATTGGTCTGAAGTTCTCTTTCTTAGTTGTGTCTTTGTGTGGCTTAGGTATCAAGGTTATTGAAGCCTTGTAAAAAGAGTTTGGAAAAGACCCTTCTGCTTCTATTGCATGGAATACTTTGGGGAGAATTGGTATAAGATGATTTGAATTTGTGGTAGAATTCTGCACTGAGGCCATTGGCCTTGGGAATTTTTTGTTTGGGAAAATTTTGATGACAGTTTCTATTTCCATAGGGGTTATAGTTCTATTTAAGTTGCTTATCTGTTCTGGATTGATTTGACAGTTGATATCTATCTAGAAAGTTGTCCATTTTCTTTAAATTTTCAAATTTGTGAAGTATAGGTTTTCAAGTATGACGTGAAGATTCTCTGTATTTCCTCAGACTCCGTTGTTATGTCCCCCTTTTCATTTCTGATTTTGTTAATTTGCATGTTCACATTCTGTCGCTTTGTGAGTCTGTATAAAGGTTTCTCTATCTTGTTGATTTTCTCAAAGAACCAACTCTTCGTTATATTGATTCTTTGTATCATTTTCCTAATTTCTACTTCACTGAGTTCAGCCCTCAATTTGATTATTTCCTGGTGTCTACTCCTCCTGGGTGAGTTTGCTTTTTTTGTTCTAGAGATTTCAGTTGTGCTGTTAATTCTCTAGTATAACTATTTTCCAGTTTTTTCATGTGGGCACTTAGTGCTATGAAATTTCCTCTTAGCACTGCTTTCAAAGTGTCCCATAAATTTTGGTATGTTTTGTCTTCATTTTCATTGAAATCTAGGAAGTCCTTAATTTCTTTTTTATTTCTTCTGTGACCCAGGAGTGGTGCAATTGCACATTATTCAATTTCCATGAGTTTGTAGTGTTTCTGCAGTTTATGTTGTTGTTGAATTCTAACTTTAAAGCATGGTGGTCTGATAAGATACATGGAGTTATTCCATTTTTTTGTACCTGTTGAGGTTTGATATGCTGGCAAGTATGTGGTCAATTTTTGAGAAGGTTCCATGTGGCTCTGAGAAGAAGGTATACTCTTTTGTGTTTGGATGGAATGTTCTGTAGATGTCAGTCAAACCTAATTGTGTCATAACTTCTATTAGTTCCTTTGCTTCTTTGTTAAGTTTCTGTCTGGTAGTCCTGTCTCGTGGTGAGAGTAAGCTGTTGAAGTCTCCCACTATAAGGGTGTGAGTTTTTATGTGTGGCTTGAGTCTTAATTATATCTCTTTTACGAATGTGGATGCCTTTGTATTTGGGGCATAGATGTTCAGAATTGAGACTTCATCTTGGTGGATTTCTCCTGTGATGAATATGAAATGACCTTCTTCATCTCTTTTGATTTATTTCAGTTTAAAGTCTAATTTGTTAGGTATTAGGATTGCTACCCCTGCTTGTTTCTTGGGTCTGTTTGATTGGATAATCTTTTCCCAACCCTTAACTTTGAGGTAACATGTGTCTTTGAAGCTGAGTTGTGTTTCTTGTATGCAGCAGAAGGATGGATTCTGTCTTTGAATCCATTCTGTTAGCCTGTGCCTTTTTATGGTCGAGTTAAGACCATTAATATTGAGGGATATTAATGACCTTTTACTGCTCATTCTTATTTGTTGTGGAATGGTTGATGGTGGTGGAATTGTGTGTGGATTTCCACCTCTTTTCTCTTTTGGCTGGTAGTAAAGTGGGATTATCTATTACCTATATTTGTCTAGTTGTAGATAACTTCCTTGGTTTGGAGTTTTCCTTCTAGAATTTTCTGTAGGGCTGGGTTGGTGGATATATATTATTTAAATCTGGTTTTGTCATGAAATAGCTTGTTTTCTCCATCTATATTAATTGAAAGCTTTGCTGGGTATAGTAGTGTGGGCTGGCATCTGTGTTCTCTTAGTTTTGATAGAATATCTATCCAGGACCTTCTGGCTTTCAGAGTTTTCTTGGAAATTCAGGTGTAATTCTGATAGGTTTGCCTTTATATGTTACTTTACCTTTCTTCTTAGGTGTCCTAAGTAGTCTTTCTTTATTCTGTGTGCTTGGGGTGTTGATTATTATGTGGTGCGGGGAATTTTTTGTGGTCCATTCTATTTGGTGTTCTGTAAGCTTCTTGTACCTTCATTGGCATGTCTTTACTTAGGTTGGGAAAGTTTTTCTTCTATGATTTTGTTGAATATGTTTAAGTTGGGTTTCTTCACCTTCTTCTTTACCTATTATTCTTAGGTTTGGTCTTTTCACAGTATCCCATATTTCCTGGATGTTTTGTGTTAGTGATTTGTTGGACTTAAGTTTTTTTTGATCGATGAATCTGTTTCTCCTAGTATGTATTCAACACCTGAGTTTCTCTCTTCCATCTCTTGTATTCTGTTGCTTATGCTTGCATCTGTAGTACTTGACCATTTCCCCAGTTTTTCTATTTCTAGTATTCCTTCAGACTGTGTTCTTTTTAATTGTCTCCATGTCAGCTCTCAACCCTTGCACTGTTTTAATTTGTTTCTTGTAATTTTTGCTTCATGTTTTCCTCCCTTGCATTTGTTGGAATTTTTTCTTGTTATTTCTTCCATTTCTTCAAGGAATTTTCTCATATCCTCTTTGAGGGACTCTATCATTTTCATGAAGGTGTTTTTAAGGTCATTACCTTCTGCTTCATCTGCACTGGTGTATTCAGTCCAGGGCAAGTCGACCTGGCTCTTGCCTCTGCCCTGGGTATGGGTGGAAGTGAAGCAGCTCTCTCTGCAGGTTCTTTGTAGCTTGGTCAGCAGTCCCAGGGTGAGTTGATCTTGCAGCAGTCCCCAGGTCAGAGGATCCCAGAGAGGGTGAGCAGGAGGGATTTGGGCCTAAGATGGGGACCCAGAGTTCACCTCTGGCCTCTGCCCAGAGTGTGGGTTGAGGTGAACCAGCTCTCTCTGCAGGCTCCTGGTTACTTTGTCAGCAGTCTGGGGGCGATTTGACCTGGCTCTAGCCTCTGCCCTGAGTGTCTCTCTTAAATATTTTAACAGAAGACACATAATAGACAAAAAATTCTGATGCAGACTACCTCAATAATAAATGAGAAGCTCACCATAGTTCCATAAGCCATGTTACCAGATACCCAAACAGTAAAACTATAAATCCTCTATACATTACAGCCCTTGTGGGCAAAACAGAAATCTGCCTATACCAATGGCAGTGACCACAAAAAAGGACGAGACAGGGTAAATAATACTTTGTAAATTCTATGCTTAAATGATTTATTCTTGAGGCTTTAAGTATTGTGTATGCATGTCATTATTATATGTTTTCAAATTACTTATATAGCATATATTTTTATTTTCTCCTAATATCCATTTCTTTCATGTGTCCTTTATTAAATGCTAAAATAAGGTAAAAATGTTGAAAAAACTTCTGAAGTATATAAAGTTGTCACTGTATTTTAGATCATATTATTATAGCAATTTTATTATGAGTTGTGTTTTACAGACAACCCTGAGAGTTTTACTATATTCTTTGCAGGAAATAAATCATTGCCTTGTCCATTATTGTTCAAATTTACAGTAAAACTTTAAATGCTTCTTTCAGTTTTTTGATATAATTGTACCATTCCCCTTCAATGTTCTAACTGTCCAATCAACTTCCTTAATGAAATGCTAGATTTCCCTATGTACATGACAGCATGATGTTCTACACAAACTGACAACAGTGCCCTCTTACTGCATACAACACCTATACAACCCATTAAATATGGAGAAGTTAAGCTAATGTCTGCAAAGAACCTTTGAATCTTCATGCTTGCTTTTTTGGAACAGGAAGGTACTCTGCATGCTACTAAGGAGAAGCATAAGCACTGCTCTGGCTACAAACCCCTAGATTTACAATGGAGTTCAGAAAATTTGTTAGTGCAATGGTGGCACAAAGCATATATCTGATTTGACTTAAGGCTCACTCCATGAGATGGAATTCATGTCTCACGCTCTCTGAGTGACCAAGGACCTAATACTAGAGTAAAACCAAATACAACTGTTCTAAAAACAATGAAAACAAAAACAAAAAACATAGCAATAAAGTAACTCCTAATGACATTCTGCTATAATCATTGTTCAGTACTCAGTCATTGCCAGAAAAGCTTCCTCCTGCCACAGATGGAAATAAATACAGAGACCCACAACTGTACATGATGCAGAGAATCAGAGAAATTGGAACATTCGGTCCTAAATGGATGTCTCTGTCAGTACCCTCCTATTAGAGCTCAGAGAAACCCAAGAAAGAGGAGGAAAAATGAACATAAGAGTCAAAAGTGTTGGAGGACAACAAATGTTCAAGGCCCTCTAAATCACAACATCAGTGACATGTAAACTCACAGTGAATGATACAGCATCACAGATCTCTATCACATGAAGTCTTAGAGCTGAAAGGGATAGTGCATACATATACTCCCATTCACAACTCAGAAACAATCTCAAACTGATAACAATTTGCAAATGATAATTTATTTTCATGCAAAGGAGTCTCACTGGGGAAACAAATTTCTCTTAAGGGTAGACTTATACCCACCTGTAGATGGTTGGCAGAAAGGGAATTCAATGTCATCATTTGAGATTCCTTGTGTCGTAATGTCATGTCATTGGTTTTCATTCCTTGTTTAATTTTTTCTTATTATTTTTATTTTAATCTTAATTATGTTTTAATTGTTTTTTATTCTTACTTTTTACCCTGCAGGTCCTCTGTGTACATATTATGACTTCCAATTTAGTGATTTTATGGGATTCCATAATGTGTGAAGCAGGGGATTTCTTTTTTTCATGTTCCATTGTGACAGTTTTTGTTTTATCACATCATATTTTGTTGCTGTTCCTTAGAATGCTGTTTTTATTCCTAATAAGGGACAGAAAAGAGATGGATCTAGATGGAAGGGGAGGTGCAAAGTAACTAAGAAGAGTAGAGGGAAGGAAAATGTAATAGGAATATATTACATGAGAAAAATGAATTTTCAATAAAAATTAAAAATAAAAACAAAAACATTATTGATTACCAAAGAAAACTATGAAGCACAGCTGTTGTGCTGTTGACATATTTGTAAATCTATGCATTGGCAAACTGCACCCTAGAATACTGAGACTGGTCTGGAAAAGAGCAGAATGTCTGTTCTAAAAAAGGAATTTAGTGACTCACAACTGTCTTATTTTACTTAAACTGACTAGTAGAGTAAATGGCTCCACTTGCAACAATCAACCCCAGAACTGAAAAGTCAACAGAAGACTGAATTGTAATTGTAGATTCCTGACTTTAAACCGGCTCCTTTCTTGTTACATTCTAATAGTTCTGAGGCTTGATTAGAAACTGTTAGAAATTGACAATGTTGAAATAACATGTTTCCAAGAGATTATCTAAGTATTAAGTGTTATACCTGCTTTCTTTGGGCTCATTTCTTTCCTTTCATGTTCATTAAGAATCATACCCTGTTGCTAATGACACAAATATTTGATATAAAATATGATGAAATGCATCTGGTACAGACATCTATATTTTTACTAGCCAGGTTTCACAGAGTTATACTTGTATTGAAAGAAAAATTTAATGATCAATCATACCCAGCTATGATCCCTAGGAGGTATAATAATGTCTGACCTGGAAAGACATGCCCTGTAGTACAATAGCAGCACAACCATTGTGAGCATAACCAATCACTTTCTGAGTGGATTTAAGTCCAATTCTACAATATAAATTTCAGACATAGCACCATTATCAGGCTCAGAATCCCTGGCTAGATAGGTCATAGACTTTAAGGGAGAGCCAATTGCTATTATTCTGCAAAATGAAAATATTAAACCAACTCCTAATGACTTATACTCCTCAACATTCATTTAAGAAGCTTCTATCTGTGGAACAAACACAGTGAGAAAGTATTAGCCAAGCTATAGAGAATACAATGACTGCAGACTGCTCATGTCTAAAGGGGAAATGTATACTGGCCCCATCTTCCAAGGATTTTTATGGAAGAAATAGAAAAGGAGTTTAAGAGTTAGAGCATGGGTGACCATAAGGGAACAGTATCTTCTGGATACAGCAGAGAAGCTGCACATACGAACTTATGGTAGTCGTCACAGCATGCACAAAATCTGTACAGGCCCAATTTAGAATATACCACAGCATGCAGATGGTTGGCAAAACAACCACTAACCATGAAGGTATTAGCAACTTCTAGAGTCTGGGGAGTCAGAAACAGTTTTCTCTAATATTGTATTTCATGGTTAATGAGGTTCTAGTGGATGATCACATATGCAGGATTATTTGGAAAGCATATGTTGGTTTTGATGTATTTTATGAAAAAAAAAACACAAAAAGTTGATTGGATAGGACAGAGAGTGCATCTGGGAAGAGTTGAGGGAAAGGGTAATATGACTGAAACACATTGTATGAAACCCTCATATAATTAAATAGAGTATATTTAAAACATACAGGATTTCAATTATATAGAATAATTCTCTTAGTAATTATAATGTTCATATCTTGAGTAATAAATTATGATCATGGTAATTCCTTTAAGTAATTCTTGGAGTAATAATGAATTTGATAATCAATTGCATATTATATTGAATAAATTAAGTACACTGATTTACAGAGATCAAGTCTAAAATGTTATATATACTAAGCAAGAACTCTACCATTGATATGTATTCCCAATGTTTTCTAATTTACATTAAGAATTTCTATCATTCCAAACACAGAATTTTACATTGTTTTAGTTTTGCTTAGTCATTACAAAAAAGGAACCAATCAAAATAGAGCATATAGAATAAGTATTTTGGGAGGTTGATGCCAGGAAATCATGAGTTTTAGGCAATCCTGCATTAGTGAGACTCTGGCAAAATAAATAAATAAATAAACGATATAATGTTAGTGGCATTTCAGTCATTACAAACAAAATAGAGCCTATAATAATTCACCAATTTTAAGTCTAAGTATGAGTCAACTATCTTAAACACTACCCCAAATGCCTTCAGATGGGCTGTGATCTGGGAACTGATCAATCTGCTTGCATATCACTATGGGAGAAACTGATAAACTGAACTCTGAAACCAATGTTAAAGATAAGATATTCCTTAGAAAGCCTTCACAGTGTCTCTTAGTTGAAAGATTTAATGATGTCAAAAGTGTGTCTTTAAAAAAATAAATTTTCAATTTCTTTTATAAAAGACTTCAAAGTTGCAGCTAAATAGAAATACTGACCCATCCTGTAGAATTCTTTCATAATTATGATTTCATCTTTCATGGATCTTAAGATAGCCATTTTCTCTGTAGATGGTGATTGAAGGACACAATTATATAACACTGAATCAAATTATTTATGGGAAAGTAGGTTTTAGTCTCAATTAGAACTCAAATATAACATTTTCAGTTTTTAGATATCAAAACTTTTTTTGCTATATGTTATAATCATCTCCATGTTTCCATATGGAGCTATGTAGTTTATCATATATGTCATTCAAATAAATACAAAATAACTTTAAAAACATATAGAATAATATATGCATTTATAAATAAATAAAATTAATATCTAGCAGTCTTATCAATATGACCTAAAAGATTAAAAATGTAAAGCTTTAAATTGTTTATATAATTTATATTATCATTATTGATGCATAAGAAATAACTTCTTAATCATACAATAATATTTCATATATTCTATAGGGATAACTATTTTGTGAGAGAAAAAATGGAAAAGAGGAACACAGATCCGTTGCCTAGCATTAACTCAGCTCTGGATTCCCTACTGAGCATATAACATGGGCATCACGTGGGTAGGAAAATGTATATAGTTCAAGGTCATTCTTGGCTTTGTTCTCAATGAGTTTCAGGGTAGTGCATGCTGTATTACAGGAGATCTTGTCTTAAAACTTAATTGAAAATTTTTATTTATTTTTCTTTTGTGGTACTGTCTGTGTCTGAAACAATTTGCGTAGCAAGGCTGATCCTGAGTTCAGGATCAAAGATATGTAGATGTCACATAAAACGTAAGATGTAGCCAGGAATACTGGCTCTTCTATAATCATAGAACTCAGGGAGCTGAGACAGGAGAATTACCATGTATTCAAGGCCAGCTTAGGCTGCATCATTAGCCTTATGCCATCCCAAACTAAAAACTATCACACTTGCTTAAAAAGCAAAATAAGTAAAAAAGAAAAATCCAAAACAATAAAACTGTGTTGTGATCCTGAAAGATAGCTTGCCTGGCAAAAGAAATTGCTATCAAATCTGAGGACATGAGTTCAATATCCAGAAGACACATGGTGAAAGTAGAGAAAGAAGTCCTGCAAGATCTCCTCTGACCTCTACACTTGAATTGTGCCATGTAGACACTGGATCCTGTACAACGGTTCATTTGCAGACAGGCAAGAATGCACCACACACACACACACACACAAATAAAAATTATAATAAAAACTATACTATTATTAGGATATTAAAGTGACAATTTGAGCAGACTAGTTCATCCACATTGATTTTCATGTAATTCCATTGCATTCATTCCTAAATAAAATCATAGTAGAAACATCAACTAGAGTTAGAAATCGGTGGAAAAAGTTAGGTTTTTCCATTTGAACAGGATTTTGGTTTGGATTGGTTTGGTTTTTGCTTTTTTGTTTGTTTGTTTTGCTTTAGGAATCCACTCTCTTATAAAAAGCAAGAAGACATCAATGGTGACATTATATGGACATGCCAGGTCAGTCTACCCATGGAAGAAAGGATCTTATTCTATATCTAAGATGAGTAAAGTTGATGCAGATTGAAAATCATTCTTTGGATAGAAGGATTTCCATATAAATAAACCAAATGATGTGATCATGCTGCCCAAAATTTGTGGCTAGGCTCATGTTTAATTCTATGTACTAGAAAATATTTCCTATCATTCACTGTATAATATACAAAAGCCTAAACTCATGAATCAATAATTCAATGTGGAAGAAAAACTGGAGAGGGAAGGCAGGTGCCCACTCTCAGAAAAAAGACCTGTTTGTTTTCCTGAATAAAAGTGTGAGAAGGATTCCTATTCAGTTTTTTCACATGATTTTGAGCAATAAGAAAATAGACCTCTTTTTTTTTTAGCATAGTTACCTTCCTTAGGTTGACATTTTCCTTCCAGTACTTTTCTGTAATGCTGGATTAGAGATATATATTGTTTAAATCAGGTTTTGTTGTGCAATATCTTGTTTTCTCTATCCATAGTGATTGAAACCTTTCCTGGGTATAGTAGTCTGTGCTGGTTTCTGTGGTCTCTTAGTGTTGAGTACTTTCAGTACTTTCCAGCTTTCAGAGTTTCCATGGAAAAGTCAGGTGTGATTCTGATAGGTTTGCCTTTATTTGTTACTTGGCGTTTTTCCTTTGCTGTTCTTAATATTCTTTTTTTATTATGTATGTTTGGGGTTTTGATTATTATGTGGCAAGAGGAAAGTTTTGTGGTACACTCTATTTGGTGTTCTGTAGGCTTCTTGTACTTGCATTGGCATATCTTTCTTTAGGTAGGGAAAGTTTTCTTCTATGATTTTGTTGAATATATTTTCTGCGCCTTTGAGTTGGGTTTCTTCCCCTCCTTTTATCCCTATTATTCTTAGATTTGACCTTTTCACAGTGTCCCATATTTCCTGTATATTTTGTGTTAGGGATTTATTGGAGTTAAGATTTTCTTTGGTCGATGACTCTTTTTCCCCTAGTGAATCTTCAACACCTGACATTCTGTCTTCCAACTCTTGCATTCTGCTGGTTATGCTTGCATCTGTAGTTCCTGATTGTTTACTCATCTTTTCTAATTCCAGCATTCTTTCAGACTATGTGTTTTTTTATTGTCCTTATATCAGCTTTCACACCTTGCATTGTTTGAATTGTTTCTTGCAATTTTTGGGTTGTCTTTTCTTCCATTTCTTCAAAGGATTTTCTCATTGCCTCTTTCAGGACCTCTATTGTCTTCATGAAGTGGTTTTAAAGGCTGTTCTCTTCTGCTTCATCTGTGTTGGAATGTTTAGATCTTGCTCATGTAGAGTCCCTTGACTCTGGCGGCATCATTGGTTTTTATGTTGTCGAATGTGTACCCCAGAGAAGGGGAATGGTACAGGATCTCCTGAGTGGACTGGGAGCATGGGGGATAGGGAGCTGGGGTAAGTGAGGGGAAGAAGAAAAGGGGAGAGGAGACATGGGGGAACAGGAAAGTGGAGTCAGGGGAAGAATAGAAGAGAGCAGGATGAGAGAAACCATAATAGAGGGAATCATTATAGGTTTGAGAAGATATCTGACACTAGTGAGATTTCCAGAGATCTACAAGGATGACAACAAATGGCAACATAAGCAATAGTGGAGAGGCTACCTTAAATGTCCTTCCCCGATAATGAGATTGATGACTACCTGGTATGCCATCCTAAAGTCTTTATCAAGTGGCTGATAGAAGCAGAGGTAGACAGCCACAGCTAAACACTGAACTGAACTCCTGGAACCCAGTTGCAGAGAGGGAGGAGTAATGAGCAAAAGGGTCATGACCTGGTAGGTGAAACACACAGAAACAGGTGATCTGAACAAGGGGGAGCTCATAGACCCCAGACTGATGACTGAGACACGAGAATGGGACTGATCCAGATCTCCTGAGCATGGGTGTCAGTGAGGAGGCCTGGGGTATTGGATCCCTGGCACCTGAATGGATTTTGGGAGCCCATTCCACATGAAGGGATGCTCTCTCTGCCTGGACACATGGTGGGGGAGGGCCTAGGCCCTGCCCAGGATGATATGACAGATTTTGGAGATCGCCCATGAAGGGAGGGCCTCACACTCCTTGGAAAGTTGAGTAGGGACTGGATGGGAGGTTTGGGGGTTTGGAGTGGGGTGGGGGAGGAGAGAGAACTGGGATTGATATGTGAAGCAAGCTTGTTTCTAATTTAAATAATTTTTTAAAAAGTTAAAAAAAAGGAAATAGACCTCAGTAGTAAATTTTTTATTTCAATAATTTTAATGCTACCTTATTGGCTTCTACTTGGGTAACTAAGCAAGTGAATCTGCTTAAAATTTTAGAGTGAAGGAAATTTTTATGAGCAGCTACATTTTGTACAGTTAGTTGTTAGAATAGCAATGTAGACATACCATTAAATAAGTTTAGTACTAGTGATATAAAATTATTCCAAATGCAATATGAACTATAAAAGTACATAAACACATAAATATCATTTTATTTTCACAAATGCTGTTTGCCTCAAAAATACAGTAATTTGTTTTTTTCACTTAGAAATACCAATATGTTCTTGATGTAACAGTCTTGGTGTTTGTGGATGCATGCCTGTGGTTGTATGATTGAGAGTACTGGGTGTGTGTGTGTGTGTGTGTGTGTGTGTGTGTGTGTGTGTGTGTAAGAGAGAGAGAGAGAGAGAGAGAGAGAGAAAGAGAGAGAGATTACCTATAGTTACAAATGTAAATTCTTCCAATTAATCAAGATTATTAAAGCTATAAGCATATAATGGAGTCTCTTGAGAAGTTCCCCAATGAAGTTCTAATTGAGATTTTTATTTTTTCTGTACTTTCAGTACCACACTGGAAACTAAAGATAAAAGAGGATTCTCAAGTAAGTTATTTACTAATTGTGATGTTGCCAACCACACTTTGATTTTTTTTCACTGTCTTTCATTCCAGTAATTTTCATTCATTTATATTTATAAATAAATCCCTATCAGTCTTTGTGCATGGATTATTAGGAATGTTTCCCAATAGAATTAGGTCGATTTACTGTAAACAATTAATTAAACAGCCTTGTTAATATTTTTATCAAGCTTTTACAGTGGGTTAGAATATTTGCGATCTAAAGTGACAGTCCTTTTCAGACCAAATGACTACTCATTCCTTCACTTGGATGACTCTTTATTTTGTAGATTAAAAGGGGGTATTTAAGCCATTGAAGAAATTACCCTGGACAGAATGTGTTTGTGGTGATAACAGAATTGTATGCCTCAGGAAAGGAAGGCAGATCCTGTATCGCATTAACAAACTAACTATGATAAAAGAAAATTCAAGGAAGAAACTTGTAGCCTGAAATGCTGGTCCCACCTTTTTTCTGGAGTCCCTTTTAGATGAATAACATGATTTACAGACATCAACTTGGTACGACGTTAAGAACTGTATCTCTTGTATTGTTTCTCAGCTTCCCCACAACAGATTTTAAAGGGTCAGTGTGAAGTAGAAGGTAGCAGGCCAAACGAGCAGAGTAAAGACATGATTGGCAATGATGTTAAGGATTTTAAAGTGGCTACACTATATAAATTACTGAGCATCATATAATTCCAAATTCACTGGTTTACATTTTTCCTTTGTTGGTATGTTTAGTTGCTTTTGGACTCTGCTGCTGAGAGTCAACTAATCAGGTATATGTAAGTGGGGCACATTACCAAGTTGAATATATGCAATATTTATTGTATATATTTTTAATCCCTCGCTCCTTTTTCCACTCATAATTTCCTCACTCATCATAAGGAGCCATTCTGTAGTGATAACTTGTTTATACTCTCACAAATAAAGCTTGACTGAAGATCAGAAGGCAGAGTTAGTCACTAGTTAACCATAGAGGTCTGAAAGACCGTGCACACACACAAGAAGTGATACGGTTTCAGGAGGATACAGGAACTCAGTCTCTTTTCAGAAGGGAAGTTGGAGAAAAGGTGTGACTGTGACTTGATCCTTTGTCTCTCTGACCTCTCAGCATTTTCCCCTATATCTGATTCCAGGCTTTTATCAATAAGACCTATTAGAACTTGTACTAGACCATTCTACCTAAAATAGGGTTTTATTTTGTTACATGTGAGTACTTTTTTTTTAAAACAGGGTCTCTCTGCCTAGGAAAATCCTCACTTTCCTAGAAATCACTATGTAGTGACTGTTGTAATACCATCAATTTTGGGATATAGAACCATGGCAGGTCCCACAGTAGAAGATGGGATAGGGCAGGCTGAGGTACAACAGCAGGTTTCTCAGTGGGTGAGAGACTGCTGCAGGTGAGGGAAACAGAGACCTGAAGACACGACTTATGTGGAAGTTTTTATCGGGCATAGGTAAGAAAATAAGGTAAGAAAAGAGAAGAGATAAAGACAGACAGAGACAGAGACAGAGACAGAGATGGAGGGGGACACAGAGCTACTTCCTCAGAGACACAACAGAAGAAGAGAGAGGGAAGTGGGTGGAGTTCTCCTCTTAAAGGGCCAGGGTACTTATGCCTGTCATGCACTCAGAGGGATGGAGAGCTGTGCTAGGTTCCCAAGGGGCAGAGCCAGATTCGCCTGGTCTACAATAGTGACCAAATTGGCCTCAAAATTACAGAGATCCTCCTGCCTCTTCCTCTTGAGTGCATCGCCCTGACTTGTGGTATGAGTACATTTTAACACAAGAAATTCTATTATTATATTGTTTGTATATGAAGAAGTATGAATAAATTAATTTTGTGTTCATATTTTTAAATGGAAATGGGAGTAGCAAGAGTAGAGATAATATAAGACATTATACACAATTTTCTGTATTGCTAATTGACATTCCTATTACAGATAAATGAGTGCCTCTTTTAACACACAATTGCTAAATGAGGAATTATTTTTCATTCTTTATTCTTATTAACCTGATAGACAAAAACTTCTTCATATTTTTGCATTAACTAGGAACCCTTGATTACTAGTGAGAATGCACATATATTCATATACTTAGTGGTTATTTACATGTCTTCTATTTAGAGTCCTTGCTTTGGTACTATTTTACACTTAGCATTATTTGTTTTTTGGTTAAAGTTTGGTTGAAATGAAACAAACTGTACAAATTTAAATCATTCAAAGAAAAAAATTTGGACAACTGCCATATATATGCACAAGCCCCAAGCAAAACTAGGTGTAAATTATTTCCATCTCATCCAAATTTCATTTCCCTTTCCTTTTTGGTTCCTCTTTCCTCAAGCCCACCTTCTTATTATTACTTTTTGATTTATGTCACCAGAGATCTATCTTTTATGATTTTGGATTTAATAGATGAGTTGAGTTATATAATACATAAATACTTATCAAACCATTTGACTAATATACAATAGTCATACATATATTCATTATATAAAATATTACTCTATAAATATGTTATACATATTAATTACGTAACATTTGAAAGATACATAATATCTATTCGCTATATTGTATCTTAATAACTTATCCTTTCCCATTCTTGATTATTCTATCATTGTAAAAATATACTGTCACTCATTTATATATTTTCTTTACACTTATTATTCCTTGAAACTTACTATTAGTGTAGTGTAGTGGTGCATGCATTTAGTCCTAAAACTCTGGAGGAAGAGGCAGGAGGATATGAGGATATATGTGAATTTGAGGCTAGCCTGATCTACAGATTGAACTCCAGGACAACAAAAGCTATATATTGAGATTCTGTCAACATGCATGCATGCATACACACACACACACACACACACACACACACACACACAGAGAGAGAGAGAGAGAGAGAGAGAGAGAGAGAGAGAGAGAGAGAGAGAGAGATACAGAAGACAGAAAGAGAGAACGAGACATAGACAGAAATGAAGGGGAGAAGACATTCAGACTGTCTTAAATGTATGGTTGCTGAAAATTTGTTATATAAATTGCTTCACAGTCACTTGTTCTCATGACCCCATCTATGCACCTATGAGTACTATCAATTGGTCATATGGAAGACATACAATACAATTTATTAAAAATAAAGAAAAAAAATTCAAAACGACTGAGTCATTCTAATCTTCCACTAGACATATATAAATTATGGGGAAGTCCTGTGAATATGTCAATAAAGCACTGCTGGCCAATAGGGAAACAAGATAGGTGGGACTAGGAGTTGAGGAAGATTCTGGGAAAGAGAGACACAGAGGCATGATGTAGCCGCCATAGGAATAAGATGTCTGGATCCTTTTCTCTGGTAAGAGAAATACTTAGATTAACTATCATGGCTTAAATACTTAGGTCAGAGCTAGCCAGTAAGAAGCAAGCAAATGGCCAACAGCTTCATAATTAATATAGCCTCCTGTGTGTTCATTTGGGACTAATGTGGCTCTGGAACCAGACTGGCGGGAAGACTTCACTTTACATATAAGAATATTATTTTGTTGTATATCCAAAAAATTGTGTTTCTCATTTATTTTGTATTTATCTTTCCATACAATGAGAAACTGTAATTCATTATAACTTAATTTCAATTTTATTGGAGAGGTTTATATGTGGTTACTGTACAGTACTTTGTAAAACACTCACTATTTGTGCCTTTTTTAAAAAGGAGGTTCCTGTCTTATTTATGCAAGTTTGTACTAAAGCAATGTGTGTGTGTGTGTGTGTGTGTGTGCACCACAGAGGACAAACTCTGGTGTGAGCCCCAGAAACCTCATCCATCTCCTTTGACTCCAAGTCTGTCACTGCTGCGGAGTTCACTGATTAAACTAGACTAGCTGGCCAAGGAACCCATTGGATTCTTGCACCTCTGCTTGCTCAGCACTGAGAATATGGCAGTACCTGCAGACACAGAGTTTTTACATTAGTTGTAGGAACTCAGATCCTCAAAATTACAAGGCAAGTGGTTTTCTGTCTGAGCTACCTCCTCAGTTACATCTCTGTGCTTCACTGCCAACTCATGGGAGACCTTGATCAATTTCAGATTCAAACACTTTGTCACACAAATGTGTTGAAGTCACCTGAGTAGCTTTATATCTTCATTTTCTTAATTATTTTAGATAAATTCCAATTTTACTCATATATATTATGTTTATATTTTATTATTCACATTTCTCCTATGCTTGTACAATAAGCCTCTTCTGATTCCAAAAGAGTAATGTATTATCTTTGGTAGGTCTACAGTTCATCTGAAATTAATGTTTGTGTACACAACAGCAGAGATTTTTATTTTGTTTGTAAGTTAGAGTTCAATTGGTTTAATATTATTTGTTTACAAGGTGAAAATATTCATAAGTAGATCGTATATAAAATAAAGAATTGCTATCTGTTGAATATGAACAGTCCAAAATAAAATAAAATAAATAATTCAGTCATTGACTAGGCCAAAGCAAGTAGAAAAGATGTTTTACCAGAGAGGCTTGGAGAAGGAAATCCAGGTGTGGAAACTTGGTCAATTACAAATGTATAAGTCACAAGTAATCACTACATGTTTCAGAACAGCTCACATTTTAAATGGTGACAACAAAGAACTCCAAAGAAGATGCAACAATGCTGATTCTCTCACACTCTTCTCATGAAACATGGAAGGGAAATCAGGCTACTCAGGGAAATGCTCTCACGGCTCCTTAAAAAATTAAGCATATACTTAACTGTCTTAGTCAATCTTCTATTGCTGTGAAGAGACACAAAGGCAACTGATATAAAATTAGCATTTATTGTGTGCTTGCTTACAGTTTCAGGTATTGATCTCAACACAGTTTAAAAGTAGAAATTCTCATTCAGTCCACTAGAAGACTTGCCTGGCTGCAGAAGATGTCCATCTTGCAAGATGTGCTGAGAGGTGGTGGGGATAAATTTGGTGCTGAATTTATGGGAGTGGCCAACCAATAACTGATCTCACTTGGGACCCATACCAGGGTATGGAGTCCATGCTTTACTCTTCCTAGAGGGCCAGGAATCAGAAACTGAATAGTCCAGAAACTAGGAAAGTACCAAACATGACTAGATAATATAATACATAGATAGAGGAATAAGTAGATAATAAACAAATAAATAACTAAAAGGTTTGCAGTGGTACTCTATTATACCACTATACAAAAGTCTAGCATAATCATCATTAGAGGCTTCATGCAGCAACTGATGGGAGCAGATACAGAATCCCACAGCCAAATGTTAATAGGAACTCTGGAATCTTGCTTCTGCAAAGAAGGAGAGAATTGTAGGAGTCAGAGAGGGATCAAGGACATCACAAGAAAACGTCCCACAGAATCAAGTAATCAGAGCCCATAGGGGCTCACAGAGACTGACCTTTCAATTGAAGAGACTGTTTGGGTCTGATCTAGGTCTTCTGCATATATGCTGTGAATGTATATCTTCTTTTTACTGTAGGACTCCTACAACAGTAGGAGTGAGGCCTGTCTCTGACTCATTTGCCTGCTTTTGGGACACTTGTCTTCTTACTGGGCTGCCTCATCCAGCCTTATAAAAGGAAATGCATCTAGTTTTATTATAGCTTGTTATGAGGAAGAGTGGATATAGGGAAGAAAGAGGTGGGGATTGGGAAGAGAGGTGGGAGGGAGAAATTCAGCTGGGATGTTAATATTGAGAAAAGAATAAAGGAAAAAGGGTAAAAGAAGTGGAAATTCCAGAGTCTCTGCTGAGACTCGTAGCAATCTTTTAACTGCAACTTCCTGGAAAACTGAAAGCCAAAAGCAGATCACATACTTCTAATACACAACGGCACAGAATATGTATTACTATTCCAAAATGGAAGAAAAGAAATATAGTGGGGAAAATACCAGAGCAAAGCAAGACCACCTAAACCAATCATGGAAGACTCCAAATTCTGGAACTTCATGTCTGATGTCAACGTGTTCTTCAGAACTCCAACACCTTTGAGCATTATTTGCCACAACAAACTTCTCACTCTTGGGCTAGTACTGTTAACACCCTGTTATCAGGTCTCCTTGGCAGGTATTCCACAATTCTGGAAACTCTAACACCCGTGGGTCTCCAAAACCGATATTTGAACCCTTAATTTTAAAGTCAGAACCATGTGGCCAAATCTGCCAAGTTCTATTGCTTGATTGAGATGGAACTTGACTCCCTTGTAAAATGACATTTGCATCAGATTTTTTGTTGATGATGCTTTCCTTCAGTACTTAAGTTTTTCTCTTTCTTTTAGCTGGTTGGGCTCATTCCCTGAAGCCACTACTCTCTTCATTCATCTAGTAGCGTCAGGCTTTTTTTTTTGAATATTTTATTTACTTGAACAATGGACTTACATCCATTACACTTCCTGGTGCTCCTTTTTTTTTCCAAACTCTACATTTTATCTAGCTTGTTTCTGTTCATTAAAAATCTGCACAAGATTGATTACTAATATTCATATAATATAATAAGCAGTATTAGGCTGTCTTGAAATCTCCTTTACTAATGCCTTAATTTACAACACTTCAATTTAGCTGCAGGTTTATTTTAGGACCAGAGCGGAAAGCATCAACATTCTTTGCAAAAACATCAGAAGAAAAGCCCCTGGGCCATTTGTAAATATTCTTCCCCTCTGAAACTTTTGACTGGGTACCCATAATTCAAATAGCCTTTAGCATTGTCTTTCATGCTCCTATTAAGACAGGCAATTATGTTACACTTAAAGCCTTCAACCACTTTGCTAATCCAAATCCCAAAATCTTCCTTCAACAAACTGAAAGCAGCTGTCTGGCCAATAATAAAAATACCCCATTGCTGTTATAGCTTCCTGTCTTAGTCAGTATTCAATTTTTGTGAAAAGACACCATGACCAATGCAAGTATTATAAAATGAAGCATTTAACTTAGGGCTTTCTTAGTTTCAGAGGTTAATCTGTTACCTTCATGGTAGGAACTATAACATCATGCAGAAAATATGGTACTGGAGAAGTAGGCAGAGAGTAAGATTGTGTCTGGAATAAGCTTTTGAAACATCAAAATCCCAACTCAGATGACACACTCCTGAAGACAAAGCCACACCTCCTAACCCTTCTAAGCCTTTTAACATTTACACACCCTCTGGTATATTCTTTTGTTTTATTTGTCTACTGTTAAGGTTATATCATATTTAATAGAGGAGTCATTTTATGGTTAACTTGGGATAACTCTCTGCTTGTGTCCAGGGAAGCCTAAGGATTACCTGTCTCCATCTGTTCACTTAGTCATTGTTCTGTGTTCACTAACCAATAATTGATGATCAGTGAAACATTAGTTGGTTCCTTAAACTCTGTGATAAGAGCCGGGCAGTGGTGGCGCATGCCTTTAATCCCAGCACTCGGGAGGCAGAGGCAGGCGGATCTCTGTGAGTTCGAGGCCAGCCTGGTCTACAAAGTGAGTTCCAGGACAGCCTCCAAAGCCACAGAAAAACCCTGTCTCGAAAAACCAAAACAAAACAAAAACAAAACAAAAACTCTGTGAAAAGTTAATGATTTAAGTGGAAATGCCTTTTCAATATTATAGATCAAAAATGAGAACAGAGAAATATAACAGAATATTTATATTCCTGTAATCTTGTAGCTCCTATAATATCATGTCTGTTAGCTAGATGACATCTTTGACACACAGTCTTCTGAGAAATACCTATATGGAGTTGTCTCAAATCAAATAGTCTTTACATGAATCTCAGACAAAACACACCTTTGCACAATCCACAAATCTTGTTCTGGAAGTGCCTTTAACAAAATGCTTACCTTCATTCTCTCTATTATACATTGTTTCATTTATCATCATTAAATTCTTGATATACTATATCTGTGATATTATTTATGTGAATTTTATGATGGATTATGAGTCTGTGAGTTCTTCAAATATCCAACCCTGAGATATCAGGAGTTCTATGTTATTGTAGCTTTCCTACTAAAACGCATTTTTACTGTATATAACATCTTAAAGAATTCCAAAATGAATATAGATAATAGTTTTGCTTTATGCACTTTACATTTATGTGACCAAAACACCCGACGGAGATTATTTAAGGGAGGAGAGGTTCATTGCGGCTCAAAGATTTAGTGGTTTTTATCCCACCATTGTGAGGAAGACACTTTAGGCAGGAAAGTGAAAAATAACTGATAGCCAGGAAACATTCTTTCTAGCCTTCATTGTGTTGGGACAGTGCCCATATAATGATGTCACTTACATCCACGACACGTGTTCCTCTTTAGGTAGTCACCTGGAGGGTTTTCACTCCACTCCTCTAAGCATTTTTTAATTTTTAATTATTTCTTTTATTTTTTTGGAATTATAGCATAATTGTATCTTTCCCCCTTCCTTTCCTCCATCTAAATTCTCTCATATACTTCTCTTTGCTTTTTATAAATTCATGACCTCTTTTTGCATTAACTGTTACTAGATCCATGTCTGTGTTCTGTGTCTAGGGAGGGAAATATATTGATGTTATGTTAAATATGCATTACATACATACTTTTCAAACATCCTTAATGTATTTAACCTGTTTCTTCTTTCCTGTCTCTCTTTCTCTGCTTCCCTAGTTAAAGAACTGCTCTCTTGTTTTCCCATTTCCCCCTTAAGAGTACCAACTATTTATCGGCCAAAGGGTTATAATAGTTTAAATGTAAAGATTTATAATTCATTTTAGATTTTTCCTAATTATTTGAAGTCATTTCGCTACTGTTTTATAATTTCAACTGCTTGAAATTGTCCACTACGTACATATTTGTATTTAGTTTTTCACAACCCTTTTGAAATTTCTCATTTCTTTAAGAAACTGGTTCTTTCAGCCACTTTACTATAGTTGATTTAAACTCCCTATTTGTAAAGCCCAACAAACACTGTCTCTGATTATCAGTGTGTTGATTATTTTCTCCTTTGATAATACTCTATAATTTCATAATTTTTAGTTTGTGTAGTAATCACTGATTGCACCTTGTGTATTTTATAAAAATTGTTTGAGATTTAAATAACACTTGCCTCTAAAAAATTGATAAGCAAATTTTCATCTCAGGGAACCAGCATAATAAATTTTTCTAATTTAATATAGATCCTGTGAGCTTGTTCTTGGATTTGCTAAACTGGTTTTCTGTTTAGAAATACTGTTGCTTTCAAATCTTTTAGAGAAAAGAACAGAACTGACTGTCATGTCTGTCCTGAGCTCTAACTGTGTAGGAAAGAGAAACATATCTCTAAATTATAGCCAAGACTCACAGAAGTTAACTTATCTGCTCAAGCTTACGATGCTAATATTTTATAGGTTAGCAACTGTGAACTTTCTTGGTTTCACAGCCAGCAATCACTTCTGACCACAAATGAATAAGGGAAGGTGTACCTTAGAGAGAATAACCTCTATTGGCTAGATAACTTAACTCCAATGTCAGTTAAAAGGACTGGAATAAATGGGTGGTGGTAAAGATAGAGGACAGCTGTTGAATATATCTCAGAAGCAAATCCTTGAAGTTGTTAAAACAGAATTAAATCTGAAGACAAGAATGCTAAACTTTCATTAACTTTTTACTTAAACTAAAAACAATCTTATTTTACAAACCAATCCCAGTTCCCTCTCCCTTCTGTTCTCCCATTCCTCCAACCATTTCCCCATCCCACCCCCCCTTCCACTCTGCAGGGTGAGGCTTCCTTTGGGCAATCATCAAAGTCTGTCACATCCTTTGGGGCAGTACCAAGGCCCTCCCATTGTATCTAGGCTAAGAGTATATCCCTCCATAGGAAATGAGCTCCAAAACGCCCCGTCATGCACTAGGGATAAATACTGGTTCAACTGCCAGTGGCTGAATAGACTGCCCAATCAGGGAAGGTCAGAGAAGAAGAACAAGGAAAGAGATACCTTACTAGACGTCACCATTATGGGCTTTAATGAGAAACCTGTCACTAGGGAAATTCCCAGGACCGACAAGAATGATCCTAAATAGGAATCTAAGCAATCATGGAGAGGCTACCTTAAATACCCTTCCCCAATAATGAGAATACTACACTTTTATCTTGAAGCATCTTTTATCTATGTTTTATCATAGCAATATGATTTATAATACAATATACTATGACCCAGATTCCTTAGTTATTATTTTAGCTTAGCTTGATCCTAACCATGATAGAGAATATACTATTATTTTTTTCTCACCTTTGGTTTTAAAGTTTCATTCAATTTATTTCATGTGTCAGTGTTTTGCCAGATCGTATGTCTGTGCAGATGTAGCACCTATTAGGGTCATAAGAGGGTATGTCATGTTTAGAAGAAGGCACCAGATCCCCTGGAACTGGAAATACAGATGATTTTGAACCACTGAGTGGGTGATGGGAATTGAACCTGGTTGTTCTTAAATGTTGATCCACCTCTCCATCCCTAGAATTGTCTTTGTAAGTCCTTTCCATGTCTAGCTTTCTAGTACTTTCCTGGCTTCTCTTTTCTCCATTTAGATTTCCCATTGGTTACTGTTTATCTGCTTCATGATTGGTTGCTCAAAGTGCTAAATGTGACACTCTACATTGTCGTACATGTCTTCAACGTCTTCAACCATAACCAGCTCAACTTTGTAATTAAGAAGTACCCATGGCTCCAATACAGAATGCAAATATCTGTGCTGGGGAATTTATTGATGGTGTTTGCATTGATGGAATAAAAACCTTTGACAAGAAATGTGCATTTTCCTTTCCATATGTAATTTAATATAAAGTTCACCTCATGGAGAGGACAAAAGAACCTATAGGAATTTTCATAAAACTTACTGTTGATATGCACAGTTTTAGGAACTAAATATACTGTATGCAAATATGTTATTAAAATTATGACTTGCTTAATAAATATATTTAAAGACTTATGTTTTAAGGATAGCTATCACATATGACTGTGTGCCTTATTTATACTTTGTGAAATCTCTAGTGCCACTATTTATTTCATTTTCTTAGATGTTTTAAAATTTTTTGATTATAAAAAGGCCGGATGTTGGTGGTGCATGCCTTTAATCCCAGCACTCCGGAGGCAGAGGCAGGCAGATGTCTGTGAGTTCGAGGCCGGGCTGGACAGACAACCTCCAAAACAATACAGAGAAACCCTGTCTCGTAAAACCAAAAAAATTTTTTTGATTATGTGCATTAATTGCCTGCAGGCATGTAAGTTCATCAAATGTATGCTTGATTCCTTCAGGTTCCAGAAAAACCATTACAATCATTGCTCTAGGAGTCACAGATTATTGTGTTCTATTAAGATTGTCCTAATGTACAACCCAGGGTGTAACCACTTTCCTAAGTTTGTCATGGGTATAACATTACCAACAATGTCTTTAAAGAACCATGTATTAATTTATATTTCGAATTATAATTTGTTTGGACCTCATTGTTGCTGTTTGCTTAGTTTTATTGTATCAATGTTCTCATATGGATGGTTAATTTATACTGACTCGCAAGCTAAGAATGACCTAACATACGTTAATTAGTAGGTTCTTGAATGCTAACCAATTATAACACATTTTACTAACAGTAATGAATTCCAAGGGAATGACATCTATACTCAATGTCAAGAACAAGGGTGACACCAGTTTAAGATACCTGTAGCTGACAGACATTACTGGACTTCTTTAGCATAGCTATAAATCACACAATACAATTTATCCCTTCTCACTGCCACAGTGAGAACAGATATTAGCGTAAAAGGAATGCTAGAGTTCAATAAGCCAGGTTGGGAATGAAGAAGGAGACAAATAAGGAGGCTTGCATTTGGATAAGAGATATTCAAGCTAACCAGATAAGAGGACAGGCACAGCTCTGGGAATGCAAGGACAGTTTCAGCAGAGTCTGGATGGGTTCTGGCAAGCCTACTGAGAAATACACAAGACACTGTTATCTTTTTATGCATTCTTGTTTAAGTAAGCTAACTGTACAAGATTAAGTGACAGGTGAGAACAGCTTCTAAAATGCCTTCACCTGGTCCAGAACAGAGACCACCCCAAACTGCCCTGTAACTAGGGAGATAGAAATGAGAAACCATAGAAAACTCTACTGTACCTTAGTAACTAGTATGTCACTTAACTTCCCACCATGGTTAACTGTCGCGACCACCCTCGAGAATCATAGACTAATTATTAGATGGTAGACACCACCAAGGTCTAACAGCAGACAAATGAATCAAAGCCAGAAACTTCACAAGAAGTCAGAGATAAGTGGGATGAGCAGCACATGAGCAGTGTGTACTCATAGCCTGGGTAGGCCAAGAGAACATGCACAATGTCCCCTATAGGTTTAGTTTGTGATTTGTTCGTGCAATTATTATTCTTCCATATGTCCCATGGAAAATGCTTAAGCAAACAGCTCAGTGACAATCCCTGTCTGTAAGCCAGGAGTCTCATCTTTCTTGCATACCTTCCATAGGTCTCCTCGGGGGTTTTGCTATGTAAGCAGACATTTTTGTCCCTAATTCTTGCTTCCGACCTGGCAGCTGCTGCCAAATAACCACACAGAGCCTTGGTATTATTTATAAATGCTCTTATATTTTATGTTAACCCATATTCCTTATTTATGCTCTGCCGTGTGGCGGTACCTTTCTTAACATGACATGTTCATCTCCTGCTCCCTCTGCGTCTGGTTGATGATTCTAAACTCCATCCTTCTCTTCCCCACCGTCTTTAGTTTGGTCACACCACCTATACTTCCTGCCTGGATCCTGGCCAATCAGCTTTTTATTAGCAAATGAGAGTAATATGTATTCATAGTGGACTGTCCCACAGCAATGCTTTCCTTTTCTTTTTAGAAATTTAGTGAGTGAGTGAGCGAGTGCATACTTGCATGCATGTCTCTGTGTTCCTGTGTGTAACATGTGTCTTGTAGAGATTAATGCACAATTTACAAGCATCAGTTTTCTTCCTCCACAGTGTGGGTCTGAGGGATGAAGTTAAATTGGTCAGGGTCTGAAGCAAGAGCCTTTACCCAAGAGCATCTCCTCAGTCCCCGCTCTGCTTTCTTTCTATAACCCTTAAACATTTTTTTCTCTAAGCTTTCTCTCTGTAGTGATTTCTTTTCAGGCTCATCCCTCTTGTGGTCTGTGAATTTCATTTTGACTCTTGAGACGAAGATCTAAGAATCCATTTCACTGAACGTTTTGTGTGTCTGGCCCTAAGAACTCCTTGGTTATGCACACTTGAGATAAGAACCTGCCTTTCTCTCCAGCATACTCTTTCTCTACACTCACTACCAATTTCACAGCACATATAGCAATTATGTATCTCATATTTACATAAACCCATGGGCTATGTATTATTTTTAACTAGCAATCTGTCATTTAACAAACAGTAGCTTTAATTTAAAAATAATGCTTTCTTCATGGTTTTACAGTAGTAAGTGGCTGGATTGCAGAACTTAGATATATGCATCTGTAACCACCCTGGGAGACCAGGGAACATGCACCACACAAAATGCAATGCAATTTCCAGTAAGCAGAATTAGAGTATTTCTGTGCTGACAAAATGATGGAAAATAAATTACCTGTGGTATTATGACATTTACACAGGAGATAAAGAATAAATACCTTATTTCCGGCTTAGGAAAAGGTGAATCATCTAGAAAATGAAGAACCTAATATCATATTTAAGACAGCATTTGTCATGAAAAATGTATTTATTTGAGGGCATTTGTTTAGGGGTACATTGATTTTGCCCCTACAGGAAACACATTCAGTCTGTTTTGTATATGTAGACTGTGAAATGTAAGTAACTGGTAAAAATCATACAGCTTAGTACAACCTCAGTACATACTTTGCATATTGTGGGAGTAGAAGAATACGCTTTCTTTCTCAGATAACATAAATTTTATAGCTCCTTATTCAAATTAGCAGGTATATTTATTTTGCCTTAATGTCTCAACTGTTAGATGTTGTTCAATTCTACAGAATTTACAAAAATATCCACTGATATTCCCCAAAGTGCCATACAAATTATTTATCTGTGATCTTTGTCACTGTTTTGCTATCAAAGAAACAGTCTTATTATTATAAAGGTCATCAATGGCATTTGTAACATGAAAGTAAGTGTCTAATCTGGTTTCTTGCCATACGTGCAGTATAACAGTGACATTGACTGATGTAGAGGAAACAAAGGTCATCTCATTCCATCTTCCTTTTATATTTACCAGCACCGTTGTTATTGTTATAGCTAGTTTGTCATTACTTTGTGTTGTCAGTCCTCATTACTATGTCTCCATGAATTATAAACTACAATTTACTATGTATATTCTTATATACAGAAAACAAAAAATCATTTACTTTTACCTCATTGTACTCATTAAATTAGTAGACATTGATGCATCAGCACTATGCAATCTTCCTATCATCATTCATGTGTTACATGTATTCTTTGAATATCCATTTCTACTACACTGAATCTAACCCTATCCAGGTTAAGAATTATTTCTTACTCATACTCCAATCTTTTGCAATAATTATTACCTGTTTCAAGCATTGGGTTTGTGTCTAATATCCTAGTCATCATGGCAGAAAGACATATCGATGCAATAATTTGAAAGATTCTGTGTTTCACTTCTCTCCAGGAAAGTAGCCAGGCACTTTGCTCCTTTTTTCTGACAGATCACACACCAACAGAATGGAGAAATGTTGACGTCATCAGCTGTTCCCATCGAGGGAACCAGTTGATCTCTGATGGGGCTGGCAAGGATGAGACAGAAATTTGGAGATAGTAACTAGAGTCTGAGACTGGGAAAGAATCCTCTCATATTCCTAAAAGAGATTCTAGACATTTATCCTTGTCACAATTTGAAGAAAGGGCAGAGCTCAGAGAGGGACACCACCTTAATTTCCAAGACAGATTTAAAGATAGATGTGAAAAAAGCAAGACTTGTAAATGAGGTGTTTTGAGCCCTTCAAATAAAACAGAAATGAAATAATGCTACCCTGCTAGCATAAAGGTCAAAAAGCTGGGAAAGGGCGCTAGCATGCCATCTTTTTTGATAAATCCAATGTGTTTCTGGCACCCAAATGTATATCTTCTTCCGTATTAGCTAGCAATACTTACAAAACTGAGTTTCTAAGTTGAATAGTGAATGTTTACATCAAAGATTGGTGAGTTCATGTTAGGAATGTTAGTGCTTCACATAAAGCACTATAGAATCCACACTTGTTCTTTCCATATATAACATTATCATAGAAATATATTTTTATCATTTTCTAGGAGATAATTTCTTCACAACAAGGATAAAACGCATGGTCAGTCTGGAAAGTATATACATACAGGTAACACAAAACAGACAGAGCAGGTCATATTTATATATTAAGAAATATATGTATTAAATAAATGTAATGTATATGTGATATATATGAAACAAAAAAAAGGAGGCCATAAATTTGAGATAATAAAGAGAGTAAATGGGAGGGTTTACAGGGAGGAAAGGTTGTAAAAATGTTATACTTTCAAAATTAAAGATATTAATAATAATAATATCCTCCATCTGTTTGTATACAGATGGTGCTGATGAATTTTTGCTACAGATATAAAATCAGTAATGTTTCTGTAACATATTAATGTAATTTATTATTTTGAGGAGAAAAGGGTTTATATGGGCATATAGGTATGAACCTGTTTACATCTGTGACTGTAGATGTAGCAGTGACAGGACCCCTTTCTTATTCTCTACCTCATTTATGAGATAGGCCATTTGTCAGTGAAGCGGGAGCATGCTGTTATAGCTCAATATTGACCACCGAGTCTGAGGAAGAATCTTGCTTGCCTTGCAGCTCCAAGTATGGACACTGCAAAACTCATTTGTTTATGCATGGGTCTTCACGCAGGTCCTTGTGCTGGCACAACAAGAGCTTTATTTGTTGTCATTTCCTCATGACTAAATACAATGCTCGAATCAGCAAATAGCAATTTCAATAAATTTTCCACTGTAGATAAAAACTGCTTTGCACAACTGCAAACACAATCCAATTACATATTTAAAAGGTTTAAGACAACTATTTTGAGGTAGAATTAATTAATTAATTCACTCATTCATTCATTCATTTATCATGGTTGAGTCACAATTTGCTCCAGAACAGGGTGGAGGAAAAGTGCATAGTTCACTGTTGAGTATTGAACAATATACATAAAATTGTATCACAAAATGACTTTTCATAACTCTGGTTCAGGTGAAATAAAGTAGATTCATTTCTTTGTCCTTATCAGGGTAAGAATTGACATAAGTTTTGAAAACAACATGAGATGTAACTACAGGAGACACCTAAAATGAAGAAAAAGAGAGCTTGAAAATCCAGGACATTAGACACAAAGCACCTTCAGATGACTCACATCTATCTCTCCATATGTCCAAAAGCAGAAGACTGTGATACAAGCCCAGAATTCTTTGTCATATTATTAACAACAGAAGACAGCCAGACTCACTTTTCTTTGCTCCAGATCCTAATATTAGTTTTCACAACATCTTCTTGGCCTACCACTACCAGTAATGCATGATGACTTGGGAATCCTACCCAGAACTAAATAACTTTACCTCCCACAGTAAAGGTGGCATAGTTCCCAACTGTCAAGGTAAGTAGAGAGACCATATCGCAGGGAAATCTATTTGATCAAGTAGGTATAAGTCTCACAGAAACACAGTGGGTGAGTTGAGCCTGGGAAAAATCTCCTCCTTCACAAGAATAGAAATACAAGTCCCACTGTCACCAAATAGGCCCAATAAACCAAAATACATCATAAGAAATATAATCCAGTTTTTAAGGACAAAACTTGAATGGCTAATAGGTCCTCAAATATTTAACTGAGACCCAAAATCACAGACTAGCATAAAAAATGTATGTAACTATAAAAATGGATAAAAAAGCAGCTTTACTTATTATTTTCATTATTTTGTACAAATACAGGTCACTAAAGTTTATTCTTCCTGTCCAATGGAAACACAGGGTCTGTTCATCATTTGGTTCTATTCCCCAGCCTTTGACAGTCACTGTTCTATTCTCTACATCTATTAGTCCAAAATTTTTATATCACAGATACAAATGAGCTCATCCAGGATTATTATCATAAAAATTCCCTGAAGGGGCCTGTGGGACACTACTAGTTAGTTCATAGGCTATACTCATACATTCAATGAACAAGTCCATGAAAATACCCATATAAACACAATTACTTTATTGTTTATTAGTAATAAAACTCACAGTAACTCAATACGGCATGTATGCTTATTTCTTTTTTTATTTTCTTTTTATTTTTAAATTTAAATTAGAAACAAGGTTGCTTCACATGTCAATCCAAGCTCCCTCTCCCTCTTCCTCCTCTCCTCTCATGCCCTCCCATCAGCCTTCCCACCCCTCATTTCCCCAATCCCTACTCTTTTCCCCAGGGAGGGTGAGGCCACATTCAGGGAGTCTGGATCAGTCCCATGCTGGATTTCCAGCCATCAGACTGGGGTTCAAGAGCTCCCCCTTGTTCAGGTCAGCTGTTTCTGTGAGTTAAACAAGCCCAGTCTTAACGTCTATGCTCATCAGTCCTCCCTGTCACTGGATTCCAGGAGTTCAGCTCATTGTTTAGCTGAGGATGTCTGCCTCTGCTTTTATCAGTCATTGGTTGAAGGTTCTGTTTCCACAACTCTCTGTCAGTGGGATTGTAGGTTGGCACTCCCTTGATCCATATCTAAAATCCATATATGAGTAAGTACATACCATGTTACTCTTTTTGTGACTGGGTTACCTCACTCAGGATGGTTTCTTCTAGTGCCATCCATTTACCTGCAAATTTCAAGTTTCCATTGTTTTACCACTGAATAGTACTCCATTGTGTAAATGCATCACATTTTTTCTATCCACTCTTCAGTTGAGGGGCATCTAGGTTGTTTCCAGGTTCTGGCTACTACAAATAACGCTGCTGTGAACATAGTGAAACAGATGTCTTTGTTGTATGAATGTGCAACTTTTGGGTATATGACCAAAAGTGGAATTGCAGGATCTTGTGGTAGACTGATACCCATTTTTCCTGAGGAATCTCCATACTGACTTCCAAAGTGGTTGTACTAGTTGACACTCCCACCAGAAGTGGAAGAGTGTTACCCTTTGTCCACATCCCCTCTAGCATAAACTGTCATTGGTGTTTTTGATTTTAGCCATTCTGACAGGAGTAAGAGAATATCTCAGAGTTGTTTTGATTTGCATTTCTCTGATAGCGAGGCATATTTATTAAGCACTTTCTTAAGTGCCTGTCAACCATTTTAGACTCTTTTATTGAGAATTCTCTATTTCGTTCTGTAGCCCAATTTTTAATTGGGTTACATGGTATTTTGGAGACTTGCTTCTTGAGTTTTTTGTATATTTTAGAGATCAGCCCTCTATTAGATGTGGGGTTAGTGAATATTTTTTCCCATTCTGTGGGCTCCCTTTTTGCTTGCTGACTCTGTCCTTTGCCTTACAGAAGCTTCTCAGTTTCAGGAGGTCCCATTTATTAATTGTTGACCTCAGTGTCTGTGCTGCTGGTGTTCTGTTCAGGAAGTGGTCTCCTGTACCAATTCGTTCAAGGGTACCTCCCACTATCTCTTCTAAGAGGTTCAGTGTGGCTGGATTTATGTTGAGGTCTTTGATCCATTTGGACTTAAGTTTTGTTCATGGTTGTAGACATGCATCTATCTGCATTCTTCTACATGTCAGCATCCAGTTATGTCAATACCATTTGTTGAAGATGCTTTCTTTTTCCATTTTATATTTTCAGCTTCTTTGTCGAAGATCAGATGTGTATGGGTTAATATCGGTGTGTTCAATTCCATTGGTCTACCTATCTATTTTCAATTAGTGTGGTTAACCAACAAATGTCCTGATAAAAAGGCAAACCTCTTTAATCATCATGTTTCTTTATGTAAACATGAATTAAAAGTGGATTCATTCCTAATGCTAAAATTAAAGCAATTTCATAACAGAACAAAGTAGAGAAATGAACTTCATTTTCTCTACAAACGAAAAAACAATGTCTTTAACAGGCATAAATATCACTTGCCATAATAAAGAAAAAATAATGAGTGCTATCATAAGTTAAATATTGTAGTGCATTGAAAGCTAGTAAAAAAAGGAGAGACAAATGATAAGCCATAGATAAATGCAATACAATGTATGGAAAATGACTCCTATTATTCTTTATAAAGGATAACTATGATAAAATATCAAATATGAGAACAGTCCAAAATAGCTGAGGTGATAATCTTTGCAAGGTAAAGTCAATTTAAACATAACCAACTACATCAATAATCACAGAACCATGAATTAAAACATGAAATGTGTTGTTATCAAATAGCTATAATATTTACCCTGTAATAGATATTATTAAACTTTGGAGAAGACAGGCATCAAGCAGAATGTTCTTGCATTATTGATAGAGGTATAAATTGAGACAAACTGTATTAAAGAACTGATATGTATTACTTAGACTTAAACAAATATTCTTTGACAGAACAATTTGTTTCTGGATTTCTGTTTAAGAAACTGAGTATGGATATCCATTAAAAGTCATAAGCAAAAATTTTCAAAGCAGAATTCATAATAATGCAAAGCGCTAATAGCTCTTTATACAAGAATAGGGGAATAAATATTACTGTATTTATAAAAGTATCTAAAATGTAAAGTTAAATAATACAATAAAACAATGAACAAATTAAAAATATCACAGAAATGTAATGGAATAAAAGAATTCATGCACAAAAGTACAAACTGTCTACTCTATTTTGAAGAAACTCAAGGAGGCCGAAAGTGCCACTGGAAGTCAAAATAAAGATTATCTGTGAGGAATCATTGACTTGTGGTAAGATGCAAAGGGAAGTAGAAGTAAATAAATGTTAGTACTGAACATGCTCCATTTATTATTCAATGGAGTGGTTACTGCAAAACCTCTTCAAATATTCACATCAGTTTAGTAACAGAATTTTATCAAACAATATTCTTTAATGAAAACAATAAGGAAGGTGGAAATTCAATTTCTGACTTAATCAACATCAGTTAAAGCCAAGCAAAATGTGCTAATCATCAGAAAGGTAATGAAAAATGCACAAAAGAGAATGATTCAAAGCCTCAGTTCATGAAGACCCCAAACACACACACACACGCACAGAAAGAGGAAAGGGATGAAACAAATTGCTGTAATGGTCATGAGAAAAGTTCATATAAAATGAATCATTAGTGAGAAAGCACAACCAGAAAAATATGCAAATTCATCTCAAATAGGCATGTTGGCTTTGTGGTTAAAAACGTCTAAGAATGCCCAAAGATTGTCACCCCCACATAGTGTTTCAGGTAGCATGATATTTTACACTATTTTATAAAAGATTGATCTTGATCTCTTACACTTAGATTTGTAGAATTTACACTACATTTTATGTTGGTTTCTGGGTAACTTTTGGCTAGAGATTTTTATGTTTCTTTTTAAAAAAGTCAGTACAGTTACAGCAGGAACAATAAAAATTTTGCTTGCATAATCAAGCAATAGGAAAGAACCAAAAGTGAATTTATTTAACGAACTTTGAAAAGTACAAATATTTTTGGTTGTGAGCCTAGGCTTTAGCGGCTGAGCTGGGAGGTACCCTTGAACAAATTGGTACAGGAGACTACTTCTTAAACATAACACCAGTAGCATAGATACTGAGATTGACAATTGATAAGTAGGACCTCCTGAAACTGAGAGGCTTCTGTAAGAGGACACAGTCAAGTAAACAAAACAGCAGTCCACAAAATGGGCAAAGATTTTCCCCAAGCCCACATCTGACAGAGGACTGATTCCAAAATATGCAAAGACCTTAAGAAGCTAGTCACCGAAACACTAAATAATTCAACTAAAATTGGGGAACAGATCTAAATAGAGAATTCTTAAATAGAGGAATTCTAAATAGAGGAATCCAAAATGACTGAAAGACACTTAAGAAATTGTTTAGCATCCTTAACCATCAGGGAAATGGAAATCAAAACAACTCTGAGATACCATCTAACTCCTGTCAGAATGGCTAAAATCAAAAACACCAATGACACTTTATGCTAGAGGGGATGTGAAGAAAGGGGAATACTGTTCCATTGCTGATGACAGTGCAAACATGTGTGGCCTCTTTATAAATTAGTATGTAGGTTTTTCAGGAAAATGGCAATCAGTCTACCTCAAGATCCAAAAATTAAACACTTTGGCATTTACCCAAAGATGCACATTCATGCAACAAGGACATGTGTTCAACTATATTCACAGCAGCATTTTTTGTAGTAGCCAAAACATGGAAGCAACCTAGATAGCCCTTAATCTAAGAATGGACAAAGAAAATGTGGTACATTTATACAGTGGAGTACTACTCAGTGGAAAATAATGTAATCTTGAACTTCGCAAATGGATGGAACTAAAAGAAACCATCCTGAGTGAGGTAATCCAGTCACAAAAGACAAACAAGGTATGTACTCATTCATATATGGGTATTTGATATAGAGCAAATGATTACCAGTCTACTACAATCTACACCTCCAGAGAGGCTATGAAACAAAGAGGAACCTAAGAGACATGCATGTTCCCCCAGAGAAGGGAAATTGGACAAGAGCTAGTGAATAAATTGGGATTCTGGAGGCAGGAGTGGAGGTGGAAGGAGATAGGAGGAAGAGGAAGGGAAAAGAGAAGGGGGAAGGAAAACAGGGATCAGGAAGATTGACTCAGGGCAAGAATAGAGGAGAGTAAGAAAAAATATAAATAGGGAGCCATTACAGGATAAAAGAGAAATCTGGCACTAGGAACATGTTCGGAGATCTACAAGGGTGACTCCAACTAAGAATCAAAGCAGTAGTTAGAGGCTACCTTAACTGCCCTTTCCCTATAATGAGATTGATGACTGCTTGAAATGCCATCCTAGAGCCTTCATTCAGTAGCTGATGGAAGCAGAAGCAGAGATCAACAGCTAAATACTGAGCCGAAATCCTGGAATCCACTTGTAGAGAGAGAGGAGTGATGAGCAAAGGTTTCAAGACCATGCTGGAGAAACCCACTCTAACAGCTGACCTGCGCAAGTGGGAGCTCACAAATCCCAGCCACACAGCAGGGAAAAAGCATAGGACCGAACCCTTTAACGTGGGTGACAGTTAGGAGGCCTTGGCAGTCTATGGGGCCTCTGGCAGTGCCTAGTGCACAAATGGACTTTGGGAGCCCATATCCCTGTAGGGAGATACTCTTTCAGCCTAGATACATGCGGGAGGGCCTAGGCCCTGTCCGAAGAAATGATGTGACAGACTTGGAAAGTGCATAGGGAGTGCATTGTGGGGTGGTGGCAGGCAAGGGAGTATGGGAGGGAGAGGGAACTGGAATTGATATGTTAAATAAGATAGCTTCTAATTTAAATAATAAAGAAAAGCACAAATACTAATTTTGAAGTCAGATGGAGTCTTTAGTTTAGAAATAATAAATTTACATAATAAGATTACCTTCATATTAGATAGAACATTATTAAGAAAAGTCTGGTTCACACTTTTTCTTATTGCTATTTGTTTTAGAAAATGTAATTTAGTTAGTACATTTATCCCTTCCTTTCCCCCCCATTCAAACCCTATCTTGTACCCTTTCCCACTGTTCTTCAAATACATGGCCTCTCAAAATACTCTACCACCTAAGGCTCTGGTAATGTGCCCTGGGAGGTGCTGAAAAGGGTGTAAGAGCCAGAGTATCAGGGACTCTGCTGTAACATAGAGTCTCATTCACCCTCATTCTACATTTTCTTGAATTTTCTAACAAAATGTTTGTGATTTTGTATGATTGTCAAATAAACAATACATTTTCTTTTTTCCATATTTTTATTTAACTTTTATGCATATGTCACTTTCAGTTGCCTCTCCCTCCCCTCCTCCCCCACCTCCCAATCCTCCCAACTCCTCACCTCCACTCCATTCCTCCTCCCCCCCTCCACTCCCCAGGGAGGGCAAGGGCTTCCATGAGGGATTTTCAGAGCCTGTCACATCATCCCTGGAAGGGCCTGGGTACTGTGTCCAGGCTGAGAGAGCCTCCCTCCAAGTGGTATGGGTTCCCAGAGTCCCTCTGTATACCAGGAATAAATACTGCTCTACTCTCTAAGATCCCACAGATTGCCAAGGCCTCCTCTCTGTCACCCAGGATCAGTGGGAGGGATCAGTGGGAGCGATTTCTGGATCAGTCCACAAATACATTTTCTATGTAAATGGTACCATGTTCTGTTTGCATTTTTGTGTTGTTTTGCTTTTGAGATAAGGACTCATTGTGATGTACAGTCATTGTTGACCTTTCCATTCCTGTATAATTTGTCCACGGCACCTTTCTTCTTGATCACACATATGTAGAAAGATACTATTTTGAATGCAGAACCAAACACACCTTTACAACTCTAACCTCAAAGTGAGGACTGCCCTCTTACTGACTTCCTCCTCTCTAAACAATTAGTCATGCTCACATATGAGAATTTCAGTACTTCCTGACCCCACTCCACATGGAAGGAAAAAAAAACACTCATTTGGGTTTTCTCTTAATTCATGCATCACTTCATATAGTATAACATTGATTCATTTTTTTCTCATTGTGACAGAATACACAACAGAGAAGAGGAAAGTCCTTGGGGAAATTAGAGTCCCAACATGTTGGCCAAAGCAAGGTGACAAGAGTACCAAGGTTGCTTGCTCACATTTCAGTAGATAAAGAAGCAAAGAAAGGGAATGCTGTTGCTCAACTAGATTCTCCTTCATTTTTATTCTGTCCTTGATCCCAGATAATACTACCAACATACAGAATAAATACTTCTACTTAATTCTCTGTGTTAGGTGCTCACACAAATACCTGAAGGTTTGCCTTAATTGATGCAAAAATACTCAATAAAATACTTGCAAACCGGACTCAAGAACACATCAGAAAAATCATCCACCATGATCAAGTAGGCTTCATTCCAGGAATGCAGGGATGGTTCAACATTAGAAAATCTATCAATGTAATCCACCATATTAACAATCTGCAAAAGAAAAACCACATGATCATCTCACTAGATGCTGAAAAAGCCTTTGACAAAATCCAGCACCCCTTCATGATAAAGGTCCTAGAGAGATCAGGGATAACAGGAACGTACCTGAATATAATAAAAGCAATATACAGTAAACCAACAGCTAACATCAAACTAAATGGAGAGAAACTCAAAGCAATTCCTCTAAAATCAGGAACAAGACAAGGCTGTCCACTCTCTCCATATCTCTTCAATATTGTACTTGAAGTTCTAGCTACAGCAATAAGACAACAAAAGGAGATAAAGGGGATACAAATAGGAAAAGAAGAAGTCAAACTTTCATTATTTGCAGATGATATGATAGTTTACATAAGTGATCCAAAAAACTCCGCAAGGTTACTCCTGGAGCTGATAAACACCTTCAGCAATGTGGCAGGATACAAGGTAAATTCAAAAAAATCAGTGGCCCTAGTATATACAGATGATGAAGTGACTGAGAAAGAAATCAGAGAAACATCACCTTTTACAATAGCCAAAAACAGCATCAAATATCTGGGGATAATTTTAACCAAGGAAGTGAAAGACCTGTATATCAAGAACTTTGTGTCTTTGAAGAAAGAAATCAAAGAAGATACCAGAAAATGGAAAGATCTCGCATGCTCTTGGATTGGTAGGATCAACATAATAAAAATGGCAATCTTGCCAAAAGCAGTCTATAGATTCAATGCAATCCCTATCAAAATTCCATCACAATTCTTCAAGGACCTGGAAAGAACATTAATCAACTTTATATGGAAAAACAAAAGGCCCAGGATAGCCAAAACATCCCTATATAATAAAGGAACTTCAGGAGGCATCACCATACCTGACTTCAAGCTCTATTATAGAGCTATAGTCCTGAAAACAGCTTGGTATTGGCACAAAAATAGGCAGGTAGACCAATGCAACCGAATCGAAAGCCCTAATTTTAACCCACACACCTATGAACACCTGATTTTTGACAAAGAAGCTAAAAGTGTACAGTGGAAAAAAGAAAGCATCTTCAACAAATGGTGCTGGCATAACTGGGTACTGGTATGCAGAAGACTGCAGATAGATCCATGTTTATCGCCTTGTACAAAACTTAAGTCCAAATGGATCAAAGATCTCAACATACACCCAGCCACACTGAAACTTTTAGAAGAGAAAGTGGGAGATACTCTTCAACGAGTTGATACAGGAGACCACTTCCTAAACATAACACCAGTGGCACAGGCACTGAGATCGACAATTAACAAATGGGACCTTCTGAAACTAAAAAGCTTCTGTATGGCAAAGGACACAGTCAAAAAGACAAAAAGGCAGGCCACAGATTGGGAAAAGATATTCACTAACCCTACATCTGACAGAGGGCTAATCTCCAAAATTTACAAAGAACTCAAGAAACAAGTCTCCAAAACACCAAAGGATCCACTTGAAAGGTGGGGTACAGAGCTAAATAGAGAATTCTCAGTAGAGGAGGCTAAAATGGCCAAGAGACACTTAAGAAAGTGCTCAACATCCTTAGCCATCAGGGAAATGCAAATCAAAACAACTCTGAGATACCATCTTACTCCTGTCAGAATGGCTAGAATCAAAAACACCGAAGACAATTTATGCTGCAGAGGATGTGGAGAGAGAGGAACACTCCTCCACTGCTGGTGGGAATACCGACTCATAAAGCCTCTTTGGAAATCAGTATGGAGATTCCTCAGGAAAATGGGAATTAATCTACCACTAGACCCAGCAATTCCACTCTTAGGCATTTATCCAAATGAGGCAGGTTCATACAACAAGGGCATCTGCTCCACTATGTTCATAGCAGCATTGTTTGTAATAGCCAGAACCTGGAAGCAACCTAGATGCCCCTCAACTGAAGAGTGGATAGAGAAAATGTGGTACATTTACACAATGGAGTATTACTCAGCAGAAAAAAACAATGGTATCTTGAAATTCGCAGGGAAATGGATAGCACTGGAAGAAACCATCCTGAGTGAGGTAACCCAGTCGCAAAAAGACAAACATGGTATGTACTCACTCATATATGGATTCTAGATATGGATCAGGATAGTGCCAGTCTGCACTTCCACAGATAGAGAGTCTGGGAAACAGGAAAGAACCTAAAAGATATGCATATATGCATAGTACCCAAGAGAAGAGGATGGAGACAAGATCCTCTGAATGGATGGGGAACACGGCGAGGGGTGGGGGGGAGTGGGACCTTGGAAGAATAGAGGGGGTAAAGAGGAAGGGAGTTGGTCATGGGGGAACAGGAAGTTGAGGGGGTGGGGGTAGAATAGGGGGAAGAGGGAATCATAGGATCGAAGACAGATCAGGTACCAGAGTGACCTCCAGTGATCTAAAGGTATAACACCAATTGGCCAGCTAAGCAATAGTGGAGGGACCACCTCGAATGCCCATTCCTGATAATGAACTTGATGTCTATAACCATCCGGGAGCCTTCATCCTGTGACTGATGGAAGCAGAGGCAAACACACAATTAATCACTGAACTGAACCCAAGGAACCCAGTGACAGAGAGAGAGGAGTGATGAGCAAATTGACAAAGAATGGGCTGGCAAAACCAGCAGAGACAGCTGATCTGAACAGGGGAGTGCTCTTGGACCCCAGACCGACAGTGGGGAGGCCAGAATGGGACTGATCTGGACCCCCCAAATGTGAGTGTCAGTGAGAAGGCCTGGGCAACCTATGGGGCCCTGAGCTGTGGATCAGTGTCTATCCCTGGTATACAAACTGTCTTCATGTGCCTATAGCACAAAGAGAGATGCTCTCTCAGCCTGGACTCTTAGGGGAGTGCCTTGACCCTACCAAGAGTAAAATGACAGACTCTAGATATCCCCTATGTGGAAGGATTTGGCAATAGGGTGGGAGGGAGGGGGGAAGCGGACTGTGGGAGGAGGGGAGGGAGAGGGAACTGGGATTGACATGTAAAACAAGCTATTTAAAATTAAAATAAAAAATGATAAAAAAATACTGGGTGTTATCAGGTTGACTAGCTATTACAATTACCAACTTAAATTTTCTCTCCTGACACCACTATGTAAAATGTCAATCCCAAGGCTTGGTTCAGCATTTAGAAACATGTGCTGCCCCTCCACGGGTTGATTGCCAGCATCTGCATGGCTGCTCACAACCTCTGTAACTCTAATCTCACATCATTTAACTCTCTTCTGGCCTGTGCAGGTACTATATATGTGGTACACAGACATACATGCAGGCAAAATAACTACCCACATAAAATTAAAACCTGGTATTTAAATTACTAGTGCTCTTTGCATACTTATTCTCCTGATCTTTGTACTTTTCATAACATGTAAAATTACCACTTATTTTCATGTCATTTTTTTCTCCCTCTCTCTCATTTTCTTTCTAATTTTCTTTCTCTATCCCCTCCTCTTTTCCTTTCCTTGTTTTCTTCCTTCCTTCCTTGTTTCCTTTATTTTATATTTATGTTAGCAACCAGAGAAAACCATCAAAGCACTTTTAGTTTAAAAACGATACCATTGTAATTTCTTTTTCTCTACAAGTTCATAGCATATCAGAGCAGTCTTAAAATCTTTTTAAAATATAAAAATATGCTATCAGTCTTCTAAGATTTGAGAGTTCTAAGTAATTTTTCAAGGTACATTACAGAATTTTAAGGAGAATAAGTTATAGAAATTTTAAATTCCATTTGAGATCAAAGCTTTGAAGCGATTCATGGAGTAATGGAAGGAAACAATGTAAACAGAGTCCATACACTCAAAAGTGGAAAATGGGAGGAATCTTAATAGATATCAGAAGTCTGAAGTATAGCTTCAAATCTAAATAAATTCTCTAGTAGTATATAAACTAAGATCTCATTTGTTTAAATTGTCACTAAATCGGCATTTCTTTGTAAAAGGAACATCAATTTCTCTAAGCATTGGTGTTATGAAGAGTCAAATGGTGCATTACAATGAATAAGCAAAGTTTTTCAGTGATGAGACAATGTAAGCATTAAGATAGATGTCTAAGAATGATTTTTTCCTCCTCACAAGAAATTAGGTCTTTTAGAGAAGATAGAGAAAAGATAACTTTAAATAGCTGTCACGTGATGTGAGTGATAGGAGGCCTGGGCACATGTAAAGTCCACCGTGGAGTCAACCAAAAAGGAGACTAAAAAGGATTTTTTTAAATGGAAAGCCATGGCTCTCCTTTTGTGATACATGCTTTTTTTTCATTTTTAAATTTCTTCACATCAGAAATATGGTCCTCCCTTCGTCACTGACTGATGCAACTTCTAGTAGTAATTAGACTAATATTAGCTAATCCAGGACTAATGGCTAACATGTCCTATCCTACAGAAACGTGTGCTTGACTGTGTCTCTCAGCTCTGATCCTGTGAGAAGCTGAGTGTATTTACTCAGATGGAGATCTGTCTAAGTCACCCATACATAGCACATACATCTCATTGACATCACTATGCAATTGTAATTCATGGTTTGATAATTCTGTTCTAGTAGAACAACATTTAAAATATCTTCAAATTAATCTGAATTTTATATAATTAAGAACTTAAAATCTCTTTTGTGTGTCTGTGCGTAGGCTTCCATAATTGTCAGTGCAGCTGCCTGGAATCCAGGATAAGGTGTCACATCCCATGAAGATGGAGTGACAGGTAGTCACTATGTAGTTGACAATAATTTGAACCTCTGATACTTCTCCTTAGTGCCGCTTTGCTGGGATTCCAAGTGTACATAACCATGTCCTCATGAAACCTGAGAAGGACCAATACATTCCTCACTTAGCATTCAGACCCAAAGATATTCCTCCTTAGCTTTCCAAATGCCTGACCATTCCTCCTCAGTCCTCTTTGGTCATCTTTCGTTTTTACAGCTCAAACTTTTATAGCACCCCAATCTTAGTCCTAGGTTTTCTTCTTTTTTCACTCAGCCTTGTGAGTATCTAGTTCAGTTCCAAAGAGTGAATCATCACCGAAACTTGGCCATTCAATTTGTATGTCACTGGCCTAGTTCTATCCCATAATCTCATTTAAAATCTTCACTTGAATTCTTAATATAAATATTTCACATTTTATTCCAAATCAAACTCAAATATTCTTTAAAAGGACTACATTCACATCTCCATCTTTTTCAGTGACACCAATTCTTGTGTTCCTAATTGCTGAGGCCAAGTTTGGAGTAATGCCTTAGCTTTCTCTAACCTTGATGCTAAAATGCTTAATACAAATATCTAAATGTGTATATGTCCTGTCCTCACTCTGGTGTACATGTGGAATGTAATTATAACTTCATAACTATTCTTGACAAATCAAAACGGAAAACGATCTCAGAGTCTTTCCACCTCCTCATCTCTGATGAGGCTTGAGGCCTGAATGTAGTTGCTATGATGCAGATGCATCCACCGTTCCTGGTCTCCTTACAGTCTGTCAATCTTCCCATTTATTTACCAGTTGCAGTTTTCTGATATGGTCTTCATTTGCTATAAAGAGATGTTTCCGTAAGGAGGGACAGTATCTTCACTCATCTTTGGGCAAAAGAAAAATTTAGAATGAAGTAATTAATTTATATGTCTAGAAAAGAGAGAGGAGTATCATAGGTCATAGGAAGACCTGGCAAGTGGGTAGGAGATACTAGGAGAAGGAAAGTAAAGAAGAAAATAACATTATTCTACTTAAACATTTTATTTTTATTGAATTCTTTTCATATACAATATAATCTGATCACGTTTTTTCCTCCCTTTTCTACTACTAGATCCTCCCAACTCCCCACACATACAACTATGCATCTTCTTCTTCTCTTTAAAAGACACACAAGCAAATAGTAGAATAGATAGAATGAAAGAAAGACAAGAAAAAATAAGAGAGGCACACACAAACACACACACATGTGCACATATGAACACATGAATGCACACAAACAAAATCAGAAACCATAATATACAATCAAGAGATCAGTAAGACAAAAATGCTTAAACAAAGTAAGATGAGACAAAAATAAAACTATAAAAATGTCATTAAGTTCATTTTATGCTGGCAATCCCTGTCTGGCCATGGGATCTGCCCTTAAGTGTGGTTTATATAACCTGTTAGATTCCATTGCAGAAAAATAAGTTGTTCTTTGCAAGCAATTGTCATTTGGAGATAGCTTCATGGTCAGGAATGGAGGCTTGTGTCCACTTCCAAAAAGTTTTCTCAAATATTGCAAACATGTAAAAGGAAAACACTGGATCTAATGCTGTGATTATTTTCTTCAAACCACTCCAATGTTCTCTCTTTCCACTCAGAGCTAAACCTTTATTTCTGAACTGAAGACAAGACTCACTTGTGCCATCTTCTAGAACCACTGTAGTTCAATTCCTTGCTGTGTCGTCCTTGTAACTTTGTCAAACAAAGGACACTATCCGTAGTGATGCTTTATGGAAAAAAGAGGAAGTCTTATCTCTGAGTTTCTGTCTCAAATGAGAACATGAGACTCATTGCTTACTTGCCTCATCTCTCCCAAAAGCCTCTGTGTTAACAATTATCCCTTAACTCCCTCTGTCCAGTTTCATTTCCTCCATTAATGTTTCTGATGATCTCTGAGCTTATAAATTTTACCTGCATTTTTACCTTTGTTCTTTCTCAATTGAGTGTTGTCTTTTTTATATCTCAGCCTCTAATATTCTCTTCTATAATCTTAGGTAAATGTTGAATGAGCCTTTCAGGTCTCAGTTCGCACAGTGCACTTAGTCTGAATCAATCTTTACATTCTAAGATATACAGTAGGCTGGTCTAGAAAGACTATTTTAAAAACATAAGATTTTCTAACCTATATTTTTGAACTCACACATAAGGGGCTAGAGAAATGAATCAACAGTCAAGAACACTGCTCTTACAGCGGGTCTGGGTTTAATTCCTAATACATACATGGTGGTTCACAATGTTTGTAACTCCAATTTCAGGGAATCCTATCCTCTTCAGACCCCTGTTGTGGACTAACATGCACACATACAAAAAATAAAATAAAAGTTGTTGGGTAGGATGGGGAGTTGGTACGGGGTATGGGAGGATAAAAGAGAGAGGGAACTGGGATTGATATGTAAAATAAGATTTTTCTAAATTAAATAAATTAAAATAATAATAAAAAAGAAAAGCTGTTAACATAAATGAATAATATTAAAAACAAGATAAATTAACATTATTTTGTATGAGTTGCACCTCAAAAGAACACTGTACACAAATCTCACAAAAATGTATTCCCATACATAGGATTATGTTTCCAGCATTTTTATAGAAAACGAAAGTAGTTAACTATAGAACACAATGCATGCCATAATAGTTCAAAAACCAACCATTAAAATCAATGTATACCTTCCTGTTCCTCCATGACCTACTCTCTCTTCCACTTCTCCCCCTCTGGGGTAGGATAGGGGAAAGAGGGAATCATAGGTTAGAAGGCAGATCAGACACCATTGTGACCTCTAGTGATCGAAAGGGATGACACCAATTGGCAAGCTAAGCAATAGTGTAGAGACCATCTCGAATGACCATTCCTGATAGTGAACTTGATGTCTATAACCATCCAGTGACTGATGGAAGCAGAGGCAAACACCCACAGTTAAACACTGAACAAAACCCAAGGAACCCAGCGACAGAGAGAGAGGAGCGATGAGTAAATTGGCAAAGAATGGGCTGGCAAAACCAGCAGAGACAGCTGATCTGAACAGGGGAGAGCTCTTGGACCCCAGACCGACAACTGGGAGGCCAGCATGGGACTGATCCAGACCCCCTGAATATGAGAGTCAGTGAGGCGGCCTGGGCTACCTATGGGGTCCTGATCAGTGTTTATCCCTCGAATACTAACAGACATCGTGTGTCCATAACACAAAGAGGGTTGCTCTGTCTGCCTGGACTCTTAGAGAAGTGCCTGGACCCTACCCTGAGTGAAATGATAGACTCTAGATATCCCCTATGCAGAAGAAATTGGCAATAGGGTGGGAGGATGGGGGGGATGGGGGGGAGTGCAGGAGGAGGGGAGGGAGAGGGAACTGAGATTGACATGTATAACAAGCTATTTAAAATTAAAATTAAAATAAATAAATAAAAAAAGAAAGCAGAAATAGGGCAGAGAGTTAAACAACAACAACAACAAAAAATCAATGTATAATGCATCTGGGAAGATGTCTCAGCAGTTAAGTGCATTCCCGGCTCTTTTAGAAGGTCCAGATTCAACGCCTAGCACCAACAACTTGACTTGCAAGTGCCTATATCTCCATTCCCAGATGATCATATACCATTCTCTGTGTCTAAGAGCTCCTACACACACACACACACACGATTATACACACACTCAAGCAGAAAAAAAACCTGATTAAATCCATTTTTAATATTAATATATTAAACCCAGATGTTGAGTCTGTTTAGTCTTTGTTACATTCACAATATCAAATCATTAAAATAAACAAAACCAAGAGATACATCATAATTACCTATTGGGGAAGGGCAGATAGGAAATGAAGCATAGATGAACTGACCTTTCAAATGGATATGAAATCCTACCAATTTCTAGTTACAAGAAGAAAGACTATGTTTAGCCCTTGAAAAACCAGAAGTTGTAACTGTTGAATAATCTAATCTGTTCTAAGACACAAACTTGCTTTTGCTCCATCTGATTTGCAGATATATTTAACTGACATAGTTTTGTCTTAATAACTATTCAAAAAGCTCTCATAGCTACAAACACGTGGTGAGCACAAATGTCTTCTCTAGATAAGCACAGTACTGAAGCTCAGGAGACAGTAATGCTGTCAGATTCTTCAAGAGTTGATTGTGGCTTTTATACATCAATAGATCAATACTTGGCAGCATCTGGGAGTATCCATTTTCTTAGGAAATCATTACCACTAACTTCTTTACTTCTATTTCTGAACTGCATTAAAGATTTAAAAAGTATTTTCTGTAAGGCCTTAAACTAGATTTTAGTCCTACTAATGCCAATGGAAAGACACAGTCTTCAGAATTGTATTTCAAGGATTATTTCTCACTTTGAAATATTTGGGACTTTCCCTCCATTTTGAGGAATCCACATACTGTGCTGTCTTAAAGTTTTGAGAATTATTGGGGCCTGAGTGATGACACTTACTGCTCTTACAGAGGACTCAGAATTGTTCCCAGAACGCATATGACAGCTCATTTATAAGTTAACTCCAATTTGGGGGGCTTCTAACACACATGGGCACTGCATGAATCAGATTTTACATCCAGACAGATATGAAAAACAGTCATACACATGAAAGAAATTAAATCTTTAACAGGTTAAAAATTGTTATTCCTCTCTAATAGAGGTGAGAAACTTACACTAAAACCTACACAGTCACATTTACTAACTATTTCTGAATATGTATGATATGTCAATTCTTGTAAAGGTTTTGTGTATATATTGGAGAACAAGCAAGACCTGAGACTCGAGGCGTTTATAATGAGATTTCACAAGACTTTTACTGTTGAATATTTCAGATAAATGTTATTTATGTAATATTCTTGATATTTTTATAATCTTTGGCTACTTTGTAAATGACTACAACAACTGATTGAATTGCAGTTTATTTGAATAAATTCAATTGTTTACATGTAATAAATGCAATAAAATTGGTTTGTAATGTTTCACAATTTTAAAATTAATCATTCTAATTTCTCATTTATTCACTTATTTTTACTTTTAAAATAATGTCCACATATATTTCATTCACAATCAACATACATATGGAAATATGTATGTTATTTATCCTCTGTGGTCAGATAAGAAAGAAACTCATACGGATTATGTGTTATTGACACTGTTATCAACAGAAGTATTTCACAGATTTTTCAGCCATTCAAGACACATAAATTGATAAGGAAATTACAATTTTCTTCCAGAGTGCTTTTCCTACAAAGAATCATATTTTTTAAGTTTAGAGTTTACTCCCAATACATTGATGTTTCCGTTATAATTTTCTCTCTGAACACACCAAGTAAAATAATGTTTAACAGTGATTCTTTCCATTCTCATCTGCAAAGAGCTAGATGTTGATCTGCCAGCATCACATGTTTGTCTATAACCAATCTATCAATTTATCTTTCATTAACCATTACTTTTTAAATAAAAATAAGTCACTTGAAAGTTAAAAGCCATTTTTGCTTGGATATATAAATGTAAAACTCAGAGATCACACTGCTTTCACACTGATACCTTTTTAAATAGATTTTGTGGAGCAGGAAAACCAAAATGATTCCACTGAATCAAAGATTATTATTGTGAATGAATTGGTTTTATTGAAGCTTTTCAATGGAGTAAAAGGAAGTTTCAGCATTTTATGATGCTACAAGCACGAAAACACAGGACTTACACACATGAAACTTTCCTTCCTTCAACACATGTACCTATTAGTGTGTCCCCCTCTGTGGGCATGTATGTATCAAGTGCTTAGATATGATTCCTATTTCATAGTTTTGCTAAAAGGAAAGTCTGTTGATTCTTTATTAGACATGCTGTGGAGCCAAAACACTAATTAGGGTACAGGTGGATATATACTGATAACTCTGAGAGAAAGCTGGTGCTTTGTCAGAGACAGACCTGCTGTTCCCAAACACTAAGCAATGCAGAAAAAAACTAAAAGAGTGGATTTATAATTTAAAAAAAAATGTGCTTAGAATAGGGGTATTGTGTATCTTCTATTTTTTGTGACAATTGCATGGAGAATGTTATGGCATCAGTATTGTTTAAAATGTTTTACTAACATGTAACTCAGGGCCAAATAAGTGTCAACTAGTGTTATATTTTACATAAGAAAAACAAAACCTACCAAAAGTGTACCTATAAACATTTTATAACTTCTTTTAGCATTAAAACAATCTCTAAGTAATAGAAACAAGAACCCCTTCAAAAGGCTTTGCTTAGATTACACACCCTTTTTTTCATGACAAGCTTATCCTCTCCCTCTTAGAAAGCAATTAATCCCTTTTATGAAAATTCCAAAGAATGTTGGATTTGCTTCCTTGGTTGGTGCTGAAGACTTATTTCTCTGAAACACAGTTAAGTCCATCACTGATATCAGGCAACAGGTTTACACTGTCAAAATTCTACTTCTATGCTAGCATTACTAGGCTAGCAACCGGGGGGGAGGGGAGGATTCATAGACATTGAAACTAGAAAAAAATGTCTAATATAAAATCGCCCCCTAGTGGCAGGAAACATGTTCTCAAGGATAACCACCTTTGAGAGTATGAGCCAAATCAGATTTCTTAATTTATTGCAGTTTCCTTGCTTTCCTGGACTTATGACTTATGTTATTTATTAAAATTGTATTATGTTATGAATTAAACATTGTATTTTATAAAATGTAGCAATCGCATTTTACCTCCCAAGTGGAAATGAACTTCATGTTGTCTTTTAGTCCTTTACTACTCATATTATGGCTGTTTTTAAATTTTCAGAACGTCAATGGGTCTGATAGAAAAGTGCCCTGAAGAAATTTTTACTCATATTTATAATTTTTCTCTAATCTGAACATGGTTCAAAATAAGGTATTTCTAACGTACATGAAAGAATAGAGTTAACAGCCTAACTCCATAATTTTACAGTTTAAAGTAAACATTACAAAAATAAATGAATAAATAAAATAAAACAAAGCAAGACCAAAGCGTGTCTTCTCTAGGAAGAAGGACTAAATGGGCTGCCTGTGGTCTTAAGCCATGAGAATGGAGAGCGTTAAATGCTCTTACTATTGAATTTGAAACAGCAGGGAGTTCTGTTTCCTACATCCCACTCTATATACTTCCTTCACGCTTATCTGTTTCTTCCAGTGTGTTTGAAACCATGTCTCTTTAGAAATTCATTTCATAGACTAAAAATCAAAAGATGAATTTGGTACTGGCTTCAAAAAGGGATACTGAAAATCACACTGCTTGTTGTTAGCAAATCTCAGAAACTTAAGTTCCTTAAAAATATAGAGAGGGAACATCTATCCAGATTTTATAAAAAATGTATCAAAAATTGAGACTTTATTGGTGAGTCATAGAAACATGATCCATTGTCAGTGTAACGGCATCTATTAGCTAATTTATCTTACTCGCAAACAGCGGTTTAAAAGATAAAACTATGGACATGACTTCTAGAAATTACTTTGAAAACCCAGTCAAATACTTGCACATATCAAGAGTTTAAATAGTTACCAAAAAGAATATCTACAATCCCAAGTCTATATAATACTATGAACTGTGAAGCAACTAAAATTAATAGCAATATTTAAAATAAAGTTAATTAAAATATTAATAACCAGAGATGTTACAAAGAAATCCAATGAATCTTTCAATTGCCTTAGAATTATTTCTAATGTTTCCAACATAAAGTCCTATATTTAGCAAATGTCATTGTTTTTAGGAAGCAAATTAGAGGAAGTGCACCTAGGAAATACAATCTCAGAAAACAGTCTCATTTGACCCACTCACTTTCTATGTGGTAGTGAAAAGGCATGGATTTCTTGTTAGAAACCCAACACTACACTTCGGTAAATTCATTAGATTGTACTCCTTTGGTAGCAAAAATAAATGCATGCTCTTTTTCTCTGGCTTCATATGAATCTTCCTATGGGTATTGGTTAACAGAACTGGAACTGTTAAGTCTGGGCATGATTTTAGAAAATAGTGATACTGACTAAACCTAAATAGAGATTATAACTAGTAATCCAAGAAGTTGACCATCCTGGTGCGAGATCTCTAGAGATTACAGTAAAGAAAATTCAGACTAGAAGTGTCTACATCAATGTGAAAACACACAAATTCAAATTGTACATGTGGTGAAGCCTCCAGATGACTTCCCTACTGTCATTGAGCCCCCTCATATCCACGTATCTCCCAGTGAAAGCAGTAACAAGTGAGGCTATAGCTATTAGATATAAGTCCGCTACTAAATCCATGAAGCAGAAACTCTGCTCTCCTTCTCATGACTGTGTCTCAGGAAGAGCTCTATTTCCAGAAGGCTGCTCCCGATGGAATAAATAAGTGACACCCATGGTGAAAGTACATGATTACCTCTGGCATTTTCACACACATACAATCTTCCAGCCCCTTCATAAAACTGCACACTAAATAAACACCCCTTAAGCTTCTTCATTCCTGTCTCATTTTGTTAAAGGCTGGTTCCATCAGAAGTCTGTGAAGTGAAAAGCCAAGCAGTAAGATTGCAAAATAAAATCCCACAAAGTGCAAATACTCCCTTCCAAAATTCACAATCCATAAAGGTCAAGTGTGTTCATAACAATTTTAATAAAAATATTAGAAAATTTTGGTTGAAGTTGAATACAAATAATACACTGTGTAGAGTATCCCACAAAGGAAGACGGTCCTTACAGTTGTTTAACTTTGTCTTGTTATTTGCTGCCAAGAAATCGTTATGGGAGAAACACTCGCACCAAGTTCATACTGTACTCTATGTGTTATGTTTACACTGAATGTAAACTTTGCCTGTGATTTTGAGGAAGTACCTAAATTCCAACAACCACTGCAAATTTAAACATAATATGTTGCCTACGTAGACTATTGTAAATATGGCTGTCACTTCTAAAGTATGATGGGTTTTTAATTTTTCACACAGCCTTATTAAAAATTGTATGAGTACATAATATAATTTAGAAGGGCTTTCTTTTCATATGGTTGACTTCTCCAGTGGATTTAATATTTGTTCTAGGGATCACTGAACACTAGAGATAAAATTAAAGTTAATGCGTAGATCTCTTTTTCATCTAAGAAATCCCCCTAAGACTCATTGACTGAAGGCCCAGTGTACATGTCAGGATGTGGAGAGTCAGGCAGGAAAATAAAAATGAAAAGTTTGGAAAAGGGTTGTACTACTTCTACTGCCTAGTATCTGTGATTTTTATTTTATACACAAGTTTCATATCCTCCTTACATATGAAACATTCCAGCTTTCAGAGAATATAATTTTGAGATATACAACATATTTGTATATTTTAAATACCTTGTTATACCATAAAAAGGAATTTTAGAAGCACCAATAGAGGATTGACAAAGTACTCCAAACATTGCAATAACTTACTAAATATAATTTCTATTTAAAATGAACTCAGGTAGATTTTCTAGCTTGCTTTCTCTTGCTGTGACAATCACCATGACTGTAGGAAACTTGGGGAAGAATGAAAAGGTTACAGACAGTCATTGGGGAAAACTCCAGCAGGAGTCCAATACTGGGACAGAAAGGGAAAACTGAAGCAGAAATCATGGAGAAACTCTAGTTACTGGTTCACTCCCGGGTTCATGTTAGCTATGTATCTTATGCAGCCCAGACCCGCCTACCTAGGCATTGTCCACCCACAGTGAGTTAAACCCTCCTACTTCAGTTAGCAATCAAGAAATGTCACACAGACAAGTCCCCAGGCCAGCCTGACAGAGGCAATTAATTCATCAACTGAGTTTCCTTCTATCCAGGTGACTCTGGGTTGGTGTCCAGGTGACAGGTGAAGTTAACTTTTAAAGTTCAGTTAAATTCACAAAGTTTTGTCTTGCATTTCAGTTTCTAGCAATTGTTGATTTGATAGTCACATTAGATACAGTCTGGTGAATGGTGTTTTTATTTTTGCTTAGTTTTTGCTGTTCATTCAGTAGAATGATGTTATTATGTCAGTTTTAATGTTTTCATGAGAATGTTAGCAATGTATTAATGAAGACTTCAAAATTCATGCTGACAGAATCACTTCTATATTAATACATAAGTAAACATAATAATATTGCTTTTATTCTTAAGGACATTTTTCTCTCCATTTCATGAAAACTGAGTTCAAAAACCAAGTATTTTTAAGTAACTTAAATAAAAATCTTATTAATATTTTTCTTACTTTTTATACTTAAGAAACTTATTATGAAGTGTCTTTCATTAAAAGTTCAAAACATATAAAAAACGGTCTGGGTCTCTGAGAAATTCAATAAACATTATTGGAAAACATTTCCTTATCAATATTTCCCCATGATCAATATTTTATCTCTGGTACAAAATACTAAAATTTCTAAAAGCATATTTAGAGGCTAGTGAGTGTTGAGTAGGCAAGGGTGTTTGCACCTGAGTTTAAGTCCAGAGAACCACATGGTAGAAGGTGAGACCCAGTTACTACAAGTTGTCCTCTAATGTCCACATATGTATAAATGACAACTGTGTGCACATTCATACACACAGACACACACACAATGCACACAAACACAGAACACACACATAAATGAAATGAAATATTTTTAATGTTCTAAAAACTATAATTTTGGAAGGTTTTGTTTTTTACTAAATAGAGTGTCTATTACCTCTCTTTATTCGCCCTCCTGCCATACACATGTATTATGTACATTCACAGTGTTAAATGGCTTATTGTGCACATTGTAAATAAGGAAGATGGCAGTAATGTGGTAAGGGACCTTTGTTTTGGAAACTAGAGTCAAGAGTGTGGAGTAAGGAAGGTTGCATAGCTTTCTCCCCAATATTTCCATGGGTCAGTTAACCTCATATCAAGTTTTCTATTAGTACTTTCTTTTTAAGGTAGATTATTTCAAGCTAATGAGTTATGCACATATTCATATAGAGGAGGGAAAGGCAATTTCATCAAAAGAAGAAAGCCTAGCCTCTGTCAAGGATTGCAAAGTCTAGATGCTGTGTTTAAGCATTCACAGCAGACATAAAAGTTACAATCTTTAAAAAGGAAGCAGAAGGGGAAAGACAAAACCAACTTTTATATTATGCCTTTTCCAATGTTCTCCTCAACATTTTATAACATATGAGAAGTGTATATGTAGACAAACTTGAATCGTTCTTATGGAAAATTGTTTTTTAATACACTTTTACTTTTAAGAGTATCAATACATCTCTCACAATAAACAAATACAATGTGTAGGATCACAGCATTGTCTAATTTTATTATTATCTCCCCTGTCCATTTGTAATTGTTTCATTAAGGAGAGCATTTACATCTTCAAACTCTATGGATTTACTGCTCTTAACTCTTAAACAATACATGCTTCCCACAGCCATCTCAAACTACACAGTAAAGAACATCCGTCTGGGATATTAATCAATCTGCATTCACTAAACATACATTCTCTGAACTAGCAATCACCAGAGTTTGGCTGGCAGTAACTGTAGGCAAGACACAGTTTGGCTCTGGCTTTCATTGCATGATCATACTATTGATCCATACATAGTTGTGAAAGAAAGAGGAACTGCTACACACTAGACAGTGAGTTCTCAGGCCTGTTAACACACACGTTCATAGACAGGCAATGGCTGTTCTTCCTCTTGGATTTCCCATCATCCTCCTCTGGCCTGTAAATGCTACTTCTCTGCCAGCAGCTCCTCATGCTCAGAACTCCTTGGTCAGAATTTAACATGGCCCCAGCTCATCTGAGCCTCAGAGGCCCATACAAGTTCTTGGAAACACTATTTCTGTTCCCACAGAGAATCCAGAGAGATTGGAGTTAGATCCCACAACAAGGCCTCTGCCTGATCTCATTGTTATCATCAGATCCAAGGCAGAAACAAATCAATGGCATGCTCCTATGTAGGATTGTCTCATTTTCCTAAGGAATTCCAGTAAATCCCATTTATTAAGCTTGAGATACAGAAGAATATGTCCACTCCTCTCCCTTGGTGAAAACAGGGACTCACATAACCAACATCTCTGCCTTGGGAAATCTGTTCTCCACCATACCAACTATCTATTATATTAATTCACTCTGCTCATCCAAATGAGGCTTAGATTTAGATAATCCATTTCCAAAATTGTGTTATTTTTTAAAATAATATTTTATTTAACTTTTTACACATGTTACTTTCAGTCCCCTCTCCCTCCCCTCCTCACCTATCCCCCAATCCTCCCAAACCGCCCCTCCCCAGGGGGAGTAAGGGCTTCCATTACAGATTTTCAGAGTCTGTCCTATCATCCCCGGCAGGGTCTAGGTCCTCCCCCATGTGTCCATGCTGGGGGAGTATCCCTCCATGTGGAGTGGACAACCAGAGTCTATTTGTATGCCAGGAATAAATACTGATCTACTCTCCATATATTGTGGAGGACTCTTCTCTGACACCCAGAGGGTTGGGGGGGGCATGTCTGGATCAGTCCCATGCAGGCCAATTAGTTATCAGTCTTGAGTCCATTCGTTCTTCCTTGTTTAGGTCAGCTGCCTCTGTGGGTTTTGCCAACCTGGTCTTGATTCCTTTTCTCATCACTTCTCTTTGCAACTGGGTTCGAGGAGTTCAGTTCAATTTTTAGCTGTGGTGTTATTTTTTATACAGTTTTACTATGTGGATAGTTTCTAATACTTTAGATTTATATCAGACACTTTTTACATTAGTTCTTTGAGAGTTTGCTACAACCTATTATAACCACAATCACCCCTCCCCCAAGTCTTTCCAGATCTGTCTTCCACTTCCCTAATCCACCCAACTCTGGGGCTTTTCCCACCACCCTGAGGATATGTGACTTTGGACAGTCATGTGGTGTGTACAGAATAGTGATTAAACAAATGAGATTGTGTTGAACACAGCCTATTGAAAAGAGGTGTGAGGGTAAGTTAAAAATCTATCATGAAATATTGTTCAGAGAAAAGGGAATAATTTTTACAATTAGTGCAGCAGATGTACGTCAACCAGAGGGAGAGATTGCTTTTATGTTGCTACTATAAACGTGAAGTGAAAATCAGACCTAATTAAGGACATAATTTCAAGTGAGTCAAACTGGACAATATGCATTTGATTTTGCTAATATTAGTGAATGACCTCCTGAAATAATATTAGCAGCAAAAAAAGAAGGGCCTGATTGCTACAGTGATGAAAAGTATCTTAAGAAGACTCACAAACTGTAGAACATGCACACACACACTTATTTTATACTTTTCCTTTGTTTTTTTCCTTCTTTTTTACTGGGGAGGAGTAGTTTCAAGACAAAGTCTCACTATGTAGTTCTGGCTGTCCTGGAATTTACTTTGTAGACGCAGCTGGCCTCAAACTCAGAGATCCACCTGCCTCAGCCTCCCAAGTACTGAGATTAAAAGCTAAGCCTCTGCATGAAGGTGACAGTCGTGTAGCTTGGTCTGTTTGTAGGACCTCTGGCAGTGGGACCAGGATCTATACCATGTCCATGAGCTGGCTCTTTGGAACCCATTCCCTATGGTAGAATGCTTACTCAACCTAGATGCAGAGGGGAGGTACTTGTTCCTGCCTCAACTAGTGCCAGGCTTTGTTGATTCCCCATGGATTCCCCCATAGGAGTGGATGGGAGACTGGATGGGGGAAGGGGAGGGGAGCAGGAGAATGGGAGGGAGGGGGAACTGTGTTTGATGTGCAAAATGAATAGAAAATGTTAAATAAATGAATACACAAGTAAATAATAAATGAGCCACATTAAAACTGAAAAGATTTTTTTAAAAAAGCATATACCACTCTGCCTGGTTAACCTAACTTATTTTAAATATATGGTCTGGTCTACTTCTGCCCACACTCAGGGCAGAGGGCAGAGGCAAGCTCTGGATCCCCATCTTAGACCCGAATTTCTACTGCTTGCCCCCTCTCGGATACCCTGACCTGGGGAGCACAGCCAGCTCCACTAGTCCCAGAGAGGACCAAGCGATCAGGAGCCTGCAGAAAGAGTTGGTCCACTTCAGCCCTCACTCAGGGCAGAGAGCATAGGCAAGCTCTTATCCCCATCTTAGACCCTAATCTCTCCTGCTCCCCCTCTCTTAGATCCTCTGACCTAGGGAGCACAACCAACTCCACTTGCCCCAGAGGGATGACCAAGGCCCAAGTGAGCAGGGGCCTGCAGAGAGAGCAGGTCCACTTCTCCTGGCACTCAGGACAGAGGGCAAGGACAAAGAGCAGAGAGCAGAGGCCAGAGGTATTGGATTTGCTTGCATCCACTGAAAGGGTAACCTGGTTGCCTAACCACCAGGAGAGGAAGAGGCTCTTTCTACAACCACTGCAAGAAGTGATGTGAAAGAAACAATGTAAGAACACAATGGCAAAGAAGCTAAAACTGTACAATGGAAAAAAGAAAGCATCTTCAACAAATGGTGCTGGCATAACTGGGTACTGGTATGCAGAAGACTACAGATAGATCCATGTTTATCGCCTTGTACAAAACTTAAGTCCAAATGGATCAAAGATCTCAACATAAATCCAGCCACACTGAAACTTTTAGAAGAGAAAGTGGGAGATACTCTTCAACGAGTTGGTACAGGAGACCACTTCCTAAACATAACACCAGTGGCACAGGCACTGAGATTGACAATTAATAAATGGGACCTTCTGAAACTAAAAAGCTTCTGTAAGGCAAAGGACACAGTCAAAAAGACAAAAAGGCAGGCCACAGAATGGGAAAAGATATTCACTAACCCTACATCTGACAGAGGGCTAATCTCCAAAATTTACAAAGAACTCAAGAAACAAGTCTCCAAAACACCAAAGGATCCAATTAAAATGTGGGGTACAGAACTAAATAGAGAATTCTCAATAGAGGAGGCTAAAATGGCCAAGAGACACTTAAGAAAGTGCTCAACATCCTTAGCCATCAGGGAAATGCAAATCAAAACAAGTCTGAGATACCATCTTACTCCTGTAACAATGGCTAAAATCAAAAACACCTAAGACAATTTATGCTGGAGAGGATGTGGAGAGAGGGGAACACTCCTCCACTGCTGGTGCTAGTGCTGACTCATACAGCCTCTTTGGAAATCAGTATGGAGATTCCTCAGAAAAATGGGAATTAATCTACCATTAGACCCAGCAATTCCACTCTTAGGCATATATCCAAATGAGGCAAATTCATACAACAAGGACATCTGCTGAACTATGTTCATAGCAGCATTATTTGTAATAGCCAGAACCTGGAAGCAACCTAGATGCCCCTCAACTGAAGAGTGGATAGAGAAAATGTGGTACATTTACACAATGGAGTATTACTCAGCAGAAAAAAACAATGGAATCTTGAAATTCCCAGGGAAATGGATAGCACTGGAAGAAACCATCCTGAGTGAGGTAACCCAGTCGCAAAAAGACAAACATGGTATGTACTCACTCATATATGGATTTTAGACATGGATCAGGATAGTGCCAGTCTGCACTTCCACTGATAGTCTGGGAAACAGGAAAGAACCTAAAAGATATGCATATATGCATAGTACCCAAGAGAAGAGGATTGAGACAAGATCCTCTGAATGGATGGGGAACATGGCAAGGGGTGGGGGAGAGTGGGAGCTGTGAAGAAGAGAGGGGTGAATAGGAAGAGAGTTGGTCATGGGGGAACAGGAAGTTGAGTGGGTGGGGGTAGAATAGGGGGAAGAGGGAATCATAGGATCGAAGACAGATCAGGCACCAGAGTGTTCTCGAGTGATCTAAAGGGATAACACCAGTTGGCAAGCTAAGCAATAGTGGAGAGACCACCTCGAATGCTCATTCCTGATAATGAACTTGATGTCTATAACCATCCAGGAGCCTTCATCCTGTGACTGATGGAAGCAGAGGCAAACACACAATTAATCACTGAACTGAACCCAAGGAACCCAGTGACAGAGAGAGAGGAGTGATGAGCAAATTGGCAAAGAATGGGCTGGCAAAACCAGCAGAGACAGCTGATCTGAACAGGGGAGAGCTCTTGGACCCCAGACCGACAGTGGGGAGGCCAGCATGGGACTGATCTGGACCCCCCAAATGTGAGTGTCAGCAAGAAGACCTGGGCAACCTATGGGGTCCTGAGCTGTGGATCAGTGTCTATCCCTGGAATACAAACAGTCATTGTGTGCCTATAGCACAAAGAGGGATGCTCTCTCAGCCTGGACTCTTAGGGGAGTGCCTGGACCCTACCCAGAGTGAAATGACAGACTCTAGATATCCCCTATGTGGAAGGATTTGGCAATAGGGTGGGAGGGTAGGGGGCAAGGGGAGTGCGGGAGGAGGGGAGGGAAGGGGAACTGGGATTGACATGTAAAACAAGCTATTTAAAATTAAAATAAAAAATGATAAAAAAGAACACACTCAGCAACCAAAAAACAAATATTAAACCACCAGAGTCTAGAGATACTACACCAGCAACCCCGGCACACCTCAGTGCAGATGAAGCAGAAGGGAACTACCTTAAAAACACCTTTATGAAAATGATAGAGGCCCTCAAAGAGGATATGAGAAAATCCCTGAAAGAAATGGAAGAAATAACAAACCAAAACATCCAACAAATACAAGGGAGGAAAACACGAAGCAAAAATTACAAGAAACAATTCAAACAGTGCAAGTGTTGAAAGCTGACATGGAGACAATAAAAAGACCACAGTCTGAAGGGATGCTGGAAATAGAAAAACTAGGGAAATGGTCAGGTACCACAGATGCAACATAACCAACAGAATACAAGTTATGGAAGAGATAATCTGAGGTGTTGAAGACACACTAGGAGAAATAGATTCATCAACCAAAGAAAATCTTAAGTCCAACAAATCCCTAACACAAAACATCCAGGAAATATGGGATACCATGAAAAGACCAAACCTAAGAATAATAGGTATAGAAGAAGGAGAAGAAACACAACTCAAAGGGGCAGAAAACATATTCAACAAAATCATAGAAGAAAACTTTCACAATCTAAAGAAAGGCAAGCCAATGAAGGTATAAGAAGCTTATACAACACCAAATAGAATGGACCACAAAAAAAGTTCCCTGGCCAAATAATAATCAAGAGTCCAAGCATACAGAACAAAGAAAGAATACGTAGAGCAGCTAAGGAAAAAGGCCAAATAACATATAAAGGCAAACCTATCAGAATTACACCTGGCTTTTCCATGGAAACTCTGAAAGCCAGAAGGTCCTGGATAGATATTCTATCAACACTAAGGGACCACGGATGCCAGCCCAGACTACTATAACCAGCAAAGCTTTCAATCAAAATAGATGGAGAAAGCAAGAAATTCCATGACAAAACCAGATTTAAACAATACATATCCACTAACCCAGTCCTACAGAAAGTTATAGAAAGAAACTCCAATCCAAGGAAGTTAGCTAAAACCAGAAAAAATAGGCAATAGATAATCCCACTTTACTGACAACCAAAATAGAAAATGGGTGGAAATCCACACACAATTCCACCACCATAAACCATTCCAAAACAAACAAGAATGAGCAATCAAAGGTCATTAGTATCCCTCAATATTAATGGTCTTAACTCATCCACAAAAAGACACAGGCTAACAGAATGGATTAGAAGACAGAATCCATCCTTCTGCTGCACACAAGAAGCACACTTCAGCTTCAAAGACAGATGTTACCTCCGAGGTAAGGATTGGGAAACAATTTTCCAATTAAATGGACCCAAGAAACAAGCAGGGGTAGCAATCCTAATATCTAACAAACTAGACTTTAAACGGAAATCAATAAAAAGAGATGAAGGCCATTTCTTATTCACCACAGGAGAAATCCACCAAGATGAAATCTCAATTTTGAACATCTATGCCCCAAACACAAAGGAATCCACATTCGTAAAAAGGACATTACTAGAACTCAAACCACACATAAAACCTCATACACTTATAGTTGGAGACTTCAACACCCTATTCTCACCACTGGACAGGACTATGAGAAAGAAACTTCACAAAGAAACAAAGGAAATAATAGAAGTTATGACCCATATGAGTTTGACAGACATCTACAGAACATTCCATCCAAATAGAAAATAATATGCATTCTTCTCAGCACCACATGGAACCTTCTCAAAAATTGACCACATACTTGGCAACATAGCAAACCTCAACAGGTAAAAAATAATTGGAATAAATCCATGTATCTTATCAGACCACCATGCTTTAAAGTTAAAATTCAACATCAACACAAAGTCATGAAACCCTACAAAGTCATGGAAATTGAACAATGTGCAATTGCACCACTCCTGGGTCACAGAAGAAATAAAAAAGAAGTTAAAGACTTCCTAGATTTCAATGAGAATGAAGACACAACATACCCAAATTTATGGGACACTTTGAAAGCAGTGCTAAGAGGAAAGTTCATAGCATTAAGTGCCCACATGAAGAAACTGGAAAATCATCACACTAGAAAATTAACCACACAACTAAAAGCTCTAAAAGCCAAGGTAGAAAACTCACCCAGGAGGAGTAGACATCAGGAAATAATCAATTGAGGACTGAACCCAATAACGCAGAAGCTAGGAAAACGATACAAAGAATCAAAGTAATGAAGAGTAGGTTCTTTGAGAAAATCAACAACATAGACAAACCTTTATCCAATCTTACAAAAAGGCAGAATGTGAACATGCAAATTAACAAAATCAGAAATGAAAAGGGGGACATAACAACAGAAACTGAGGAAATCCAGGGAATCCTCAGGTCATATTTTGAAAACCTGTACTCCACAAAATTCGAAAATTTAAAGGAAATGGACAGCTTTCTGGATAGATATCACCTGCCAAAATTAAATCAAGAACAAATAAGCAATTTAAATATACCTATAAACCCTATGGGAATAGAAACAGTCATCAAAAGTCCCCCAACTAAAAAAAGCCCAGGGCCAGATGGCCTCAGTGCAGAATACTACCAGAAATTCAGAGGTCAGCTTATACCAATTCTCCTCAAAGTACTCCATGCAATAGAAGCAGAAGGGTCTTTGCCAAACTCTTTTTATGAGACTTAAATAGCCTTGATACCCAAGCCACACAAAGACACAACTAAGAAAGAGAACTTCAGACCAATATCCCTCATGAACATTGATGCAAAATTATTCAATATAATACTGGTGAATTGGATCCAAGAACGCATCATAAAACTCATCCAACACGATCAAGTAGGTTTCATCCCAGAGATGAAGGAATGGTTCAACATATGTAAATCCATCAATGTAATTCACCATACAAACAAACTGAGAAACAAAAATCACATGATCATCTCACTAGATGCTGAAAAAAACTTTTGACAAAATCCAACACCCTTTCATGATAAATGTCTTGGAATGATCAGGGATAGCAGGAACATACCTAAACATAACAAAAGCTATATACAGCAAACCAACAGCCAACAGCAAACTAAATGAAGAGAAACTCAAAGCAATTCCTCTAAAATCAGGAACAAGACAAGGCTGCCCACTCTCTCCATACCTCTTCAATATTGTACTTGAAGTTCTAGCCAGAGCAATAGACAACAAAAGGAGATCAAGGGAATACAAATTGGAAAGGAAGAGTTCAAATTTTCACTATTTGCAGATGATATGATAGTTTACATCTACCAGAGAACTCCTACAGCTGATAAATACCGTCGGCAAAGTGGCAGGATGCAAGATCAACTCAAGAAAATTAGTAGCCCTACAGACGATAACAGGGCTGAACAAGAAATCAGAGAAGCATCACCCTTTACAATTGCCACAAACAACATAAAATATCTTGGGGTAACACTAACCAAACAAGTGAAATACCTGTATCACAAGAACTTTGAGTCTTTAAAGAAAGAAATTAAAGAAGACACCAGAAAATGGCAAGATCTCCCATGCTCTTGGATAGGTAGGATCAACAGTAAAAATGGCAATCTTGCCAAAAGCAATCTACAGATTCAATTCTATCCCAATTGAAATGCCAGCACAATTCTTCACAGACCTTGAAATAACAATTCTCAAATTTATATGGAAAAACAAAAGACCCAAGATAGCTAAAACCACCCTGTCCAAAAGGCAATGTCCGGATGCATCACCATCCCTGACTTCAAGCTCTATTATAAGTAATAGTCCTGAAAACAGCTTGGTATTGGCACAAAAATAGATAAGTAGACCAATGGAATTGTATAGAAAACCCTGACATTGACACACACACATACGAACCTGATATTAACCCACACACATATGAACACTTGGTTTTTTGACAAAGAAACTAAAATTACACAATGGAAAAAAGAAAGCATCTTCAACAAATGATGATGGCATAACTGGATGCTAGCATGTAGAAGACTGCAGATAGACCTATGTCTATCACCATGCACAAAATTTAAGTCCAAATGTATTAAAGACCTCAACATAAATCCAGTCACAATGAACTTGTTAGAAGGGAAAGTGAGAGGTACCCTTTAACAAATTGGTACAGGAGACTGCTTTCTGAACATAACAACAGTAGCACAGACACTGAGATCGACAATTAATAAATGGGACCTGCTATAGCTGAGAAGCTTCTGCAAGGCAAAGGACACAGTCAACAAGACAAAAAAGGCATCCTACAGAATGGGAAAAGATATTCACTAACCCCACATCTGACAGAGCACTGATTTCCAAAATCTACAAAGAGCTCTAGAAGCAAGTCTCCAAACCACCAAAGGATACAATTAAAAAGTGGGCTATAGAACTAAATAGAGAATTCTCAAATGAAGAGACTACAATGGCTGAGAGACACCTAAGAAAGAGCTCAACATCCCTAGCAATCAGGGAAATGCAAATCAAAACAACTCTGAGATACCATTTTACTCCTGTCACAATGGCTAAATTCAAAAACACCAATGACAGTTTATTCTGGAGAGGATGTGGAGAAAGGGGAACACTCCTCCACTGATGGTTGGAGTGCCAAATCCTGCAGCCACCGTGGAAATAAGTATGGAAATTCCTCAGGAAAATAGGAATCAATCTACCAGAAGACCCAGCAATTCCATTCTCAGGCATATGCCCAAAAGATACACATTCATACAACAAGGACATCTATTCCACTATGTTTATAGCAGGACTATTTGTAATAGCCAGAACCTGGAAGCAACCTAGATGCCCCTCAACTGAAGAGTGGATAGAAAAAATGTGGTACATTTACACAATGGAATACTATTCAGCAGAAAAAATGCAATGGAATCTTGAAATTTGCAGGCAAATGGATGGCACTAGAGTAAACCATCCTGAGTGAGGTAACCCAGTCGCTAAAATCTAAACATGATATGTACTCACTCATATATGGATTTTAGACATGAGTCATGGGAATGCCAGTCTATAATCTCACTGCCAGAGAGGTAGGGAAACAGGAAGGACCCTAAGACAGACATATATTGTACCCTAGAATAGGTGGAATGAAGCAAGATCTCCTGAGCAGATTGGGAGCACAGGGTGGGGGAGGGGAAATGGAGCCAGGATAAAGAGAGGGAGAGACGAGGATGGAAGAAGGGGACATGGGTGAGCAGGAAGGTTGAGTTGGGGGAAGAATAGAGGAGAGCAGGTAAGGAGATTCCATAATAGAGAGAGTCATTCTAGATTTGAGGGGAGATCTGGCACTAGTGAGATCTCCAGAGATCTACAAGGATGACACTAACTGGCAAACAAAGCAGTAGTGGAGATACTACTTTAAATGCCCCTCCCTAATAATGATTTTGATGCAGAGACATACATCCACAGCTAAACACTGAACTGAGTTTCTGGAACCCAGTGACAGAAAGGGAGGAGTGATGAGCAAAGAGGTCAAGACTGGGCTGGTGAAATCCAGAGAAACAGCTGACCTGAACAAGGGGGAGATCTTGAACCCCAGACTGAAGTCTGAGAGGCCAACATGGGACTGATCCAGACCCCCTGAATGTGGGTGTCAATGAGGAGACTCAGGCAATCTATGGGATTTTTGGGTAGTAGATCAGTATTTATCCCTGGCACACAAATGGTCTTTGGGGACTCTTCCCAAAATGAGGGATGCTTTTTCAATCTGTACACTTTGGGGAGGACCTGGGCTCTCCCAGGAATAAAATGACAGACTCTAGACATACCCTCCCTATGGAATGGAGTGGGGATTGAGTGGGGGGCTGGGGGCTGGTGAGGGGAGTAGGTGTTGAGGGGAGGGAGAAGGAGATGGGACAAACATGGGAAGCAAGCTTGTTCTTAATTTAAATATATAATAAAAAGTGTAATAAAATAAATAAATAAATGGTCAATTATTAAATAAGTTTTTAAAGAATAGAAAAGTTTGAATAAAATTTAAATTATACCCAGGTCTATACTTGAAATGACCAAGTTAATATTTGTCAACTTGGACACGTTCCGTAAACCTCTATTTCTCAATTTCCCTTTTTATCTAATCAATGGGATGGAGATGACAATTTTTAGTTCTTTTATCAAAATTCTATTTGTTCCTTGAAGATCATACATGCATGGGAATTCAGGATGCAGAAGGGAGATGGCTACACTTATTCTCATAAAACAGCCTCTTTTCTTCTATTTATGCTTCCATACTATTTCATTTCATGCATCTGAATTTTAAAATAGAGCACTATAAAGAAAAGGGGCAGAATTTCATCTTACCCAATAGTGAAAATATGGCCTTTGACCTAACTAAGTATACAAAACATAAAACATGTAGCTTCACCTTCTGATTCTTTTGTCTCAAGAATCACATTCTCCAAAATGTCTTCTGGAAACATAAAGTAATCAAAGTACACATTCCTCAAAGACAGACCAAGAATTTTAATTTGGCAGGGTTTCTTAGTGTTTATTGCTACTAATAACTCCCTGTATAAGACATTATTTTAATTTTTGCATTATTTTAACTCCTATGATAATTAGTTTGCATTAGGGAAAAATCATTGCATTACATGGGTGTTTGCATAGTATAGCTATAGGATTACTGAAGGCATAAGAATAAAAATGTTGGAATGTTGTAGTACTGTGAAAAACCTTCCTTGCACCCATGATATAATTATAGCTCTTTTACATTTAATCCAAAATAATCACTATAATTAAAAGTTATTGACTAGCTTGTTATTTGCAATCTGAGTAAGGTTTTAAAGCTATGGCCACTTTACATTTGAGCATTCTTATTTTGGTGACACAACTTTAGGAAATAAAAAACAAGATATGAATGCAATTTTCCTGCAGTGTTTATACTTGGGTTGCCTTTGTAAATTTTTTCCACCAAAACAATCGAATTCTGAGTCTCGTGGCTATTTCAGTATATTGGTCATGATTCTATTTATCTCATATTGAAAAATATCAATGAAAATTTTATGTTTCTCTCGGTATGTACAATATTAATTTTTTAAAAAATTAAAACTAAACAGAACATAAAATAGAACATACTCAAACAAAAGTCTACAGTAGAGGGATGGAAGAGAGAAAAGAAGGAAGTAAAAACGGAGGGCATTAAGAACAAATGAGTGGAAAGAGCTCTAAATGGTGCATAATCTTATTTTCAGTTTTACAGATTGATAAATGTGAGGGGAAATTAGTACAGGACACTTCTCATCAGGTCTATGACACCATTGGGAGAGATGATTAGAGACATGGTTGTGGTCAAATGCATGGATTACTCAGACAGATCCAAAAACTCATGATTTTACCAGGAAACAATGAAAGCAGGAACTGGGCCCCATTGTGCATAGTAGTCCCCTGAACTGTCTCTACTTTGGTCACTGCTTCACCAGTGTGAGAAAGCTGTTCAACATGCAATTGTAATAACCAGAATCTGGAAGCAACCTTGATGCCCCTGAATTGAGAATGGATAAAGAAACTGACGTACATTTATATAATAAAGTATTATTCAGCAGAAAAAAAAACATTGGCATCTTGAAATTCACAAGGAAATGAATGGGACCATCCTGAATGAGGTAACCCAGTCACAAAAATACAAACATGGAATGTACTTACACATATATGGATATTAGACATAGAGCAAAGGATTAGCATCCTACAAACCACACCTCCAAAGAAGCTAGGAAAGAAGGAAGACCCTAAAAGAGAAGGAGAAAGGGACAAGATTTCATGAGCAAATTGTGTTCATGGCAGGAGGGGAGAGGGAATTAGGAGAAAGAAAAGGGTGATGAGGAGGGAGGAAGAAGATCTCATGGACCAAGAAGATTGAGTCCGGGCAAGAATAGAGGAGACCAAGAAAGGAGATACCTTAATAGAGGAAACCATTATAGGTTTAATGAGAAATATGGCTCTAGGGAAATGTCCAGAGATCTACAAGGATGACTCCAATTAAGAATCTAAAGAATAGTGAAGAAACTATCCTAAATGCCCTTACCCTATAATGACATTGATGACTACCTTATATGTCATCCTTGAACCTTCATCCAGTAGCTGATAGAATCAGAAGCAGAGATTCACAGGTAAGCACTGAGCCTAACTCCTGGAATCCATTTGTATAGAGGGAGGAGTGGCGAGCAAAGGGGTCAAGACAAAGCTGGGAAACCCACAGAAACAGCTGACCTAAACAAAGTGAAGCTCATGGACCCCAGACTGATAGCTGGAAAACTAGCATAGGACAGAACCAGGCACCCTCAACGTGGGTTTCATTTGGAAGACCTGGGCAGTCTATAGGGCCTCTAGTAATGGAACAGTATTTATCCCTAGTCTACGAATGGACATTGTGAGCCCATTCCCCATAGAGGGGTAATCTGTCAGCCTAGACACATGGGGGAAGGCCTAGGTCCTGCTCCCCATGATATGACAGAATTTGTTGATTCCCCATTGATCCCCCTTTCTATGGAGCAGAAGAGGCATGGGATAGGGGTCGGTGTGGGGCATGGGAGAATGGGAGGGAGAGGGAACTAGGATTGATATATAAAATAAGACTGTTGCTAATTTAAATAAAAATTAAAGAAAAAGGAAATTTTAATTTATTTACTGCTATAAATGTCTGATTTTATGAAGGAGTATGCCCCTGTTTGGGGTAAATATTCTTTGTGGTGAATCTTTTTGGAGAAACTAGTCTAAATACTTGTGATTTGATTGTTTTACCCCTGAGATGAGATGTATTTTATAAATCCCAAATTTTGTGCTGCAATATCATTGTTTTTATGGTTTACTGGTTTAAGTAATTTCTTTAGAGTGCTGAATAAATGCTCACAACTGGAGTTAATTCAGATCAGTGATCTATTACTGCTCCCTTTAACACGTTTCTGGCAATTTTCTTTATCTGATATATAGAACATATTTCACCCTTGTTCGGAACTACTTGTCGAGGTTTGCTTCTCCTCCTACCATCAAATGTTTGGATAAAATGGCTGCAATTCCATTCTTTTCTTAAAATTACTTGCCATTTCCTGTGCATTCTCCATTCATCTCCGTTTACCTCTTAGCTCACAGGTGATGACTAACAAAAGGCAAACGGTCCTTTTCTCCCTTACTGCTTATTGTTCTCAACAAAAGCAAGCACAGCAGTGTAATATCCAAGAATTCTATTTCATGCCATTCCCCTAAGTTATATGTTCTTCTTTCTGTATGGTGCTTTTCCTGTTGCTTACAATTTAAATTAAAAAAGCTTGCAGGAGTCAACATCATTTTGAGTTCACTAGACACCTATTATACCTTTAAATAAACATGGTTGGAGTGATTTTCATATATACTGATCAGGGAATAACACTGGGCATGGCTCTATGGTGCCTTGCTTCTTCTTCCTGTAGAAGCTCAGTGGTCATTTAGATTTCTAAATACATTTCTAAAAAATATGAACTAGATGGCCTTAACCTTTTGCCTATTTTGTTGTTGTTGTTGTTCTAACATTAGTTTAATTTTCTTCTTCATCTGCAGGGCATTCCATATAAGGATAAGAAAATCCCAAACCAGGTATTCTATAGTTTCAAGTACATGTGACACAAGTGTGGTCTTAGTGCATAGACAGAAACAGAGCATGGGAACACTCGGAAAGAACCCTTTTCTTCTCTGATAAATTCATATTTTTTTTTGCTGTGATTAGATTTCAAAAGGTTTAGTCGATCTTTACTCAGGTTGTAATGAGAGGTTGGAGTGTGTGTATGTGTGTGTGTGTGTGTGTGTGTATGTGTGTGTGTGTGTGTGTGTGTGTGAGAGAGAGAGAGAGAGAGAGAGAGAGAGAGAGAGAGAGAGAGAGAGAGAGAGAGAGAGGTGTGGTGGGCACATGTGTGTATGATAGTCCACATTTTGCCTTAGCATTCTGTGACTTCTTAGCAATAGACAAACTACCATAAAATAGTGTTTACTAGACTTTCCCTTGAAGTTGAACTAATCCCAACTTCACAGATCATTAGGTTTATAACCAATGTAACACTTTCTAATTTGTTCTCAGTTTATCTAATGTTTAAAAAGAAACTATAGACTGGTTTGGTAGAATTAAATTAGGAGATACTGGATACCCTTTTATTTCAGAATTTCTAATAATCCTGCTTCTGCTTCTGAAATGCTGAGATTATACAATGGCATCACCATCTCAGACTTTTCATTCTTTGAGTATTTTCATTTTATCTTGTATTATCTTACTATTGTAATTAGTGTTATTGTTACTGGGGAAAATGCCTGACAAAAACAGCTTGAGGTAGGAGCATTTTTTTATCATTTTTTATTTTAATTTTAAATAGCTTGTTTTACATGCCAACCCCAGTTCCCTCTTCCTCCCCTCCTCCCGCACTCCCCTTCCCCCCACCCTCCCACCCTATTGCCAAATCCTTCCACATAGGGGATATCTAGAGTCTGTCATTTCACTCTGGGTAGGGTCCAGGCACTCCCCTAAGAGTCCAGGCTGAGAGAGCATCCCTCTTTGTGCTATAGGCACACGATAACTGTTTGTATTCCAGGGATAGACACTGATCCACAGCTCAGGGCCCCATAGGTTGCCCAGGCCTTCTCGCTGACACTCACATTTGGGGGGTCCAGATCAGTCCCATGCTGGCCTCCCCACTGTTGGTCTGGGGTCCAAGAGCTCTCCCCTGTTCAGATCAGCTGTCTCTGCTGGTTTTGCCAGCCCATTCTTTGCCAATTTGCTCATCACTCCTCTCTCTCTGTCACTGGGTTCCTTGGGTTCAGTTCAGTGATTAATTGTGTGTTTGCCTCTGCTTCCATCAGTCACAGGATGAAGGCTCCTGGATGATTATAGACATCAAGTTCATTATCAGGAATGGGCATTCGAGGTGGTCTCTCCACCATTGCTTAGCTTGCCAATTGGTGTTATCCCTTTAGATCACTTGAGGTCACTCTGGTGCCTGATCTGTCTTCTATCCTATGATTCCCTCTTCCCCCAATTCTACCCCCACCCAGGGAACACGGCGAGGGGTAGGGGGGAGTGGGAGCTGGGAGGAAGAAGCATTTGTTTTAAGGTTTGTGTCAACAATGGAGTCAGTCTATGGTTTCGTATCTCCTTGAGCAAGTGCTATCATAGAGGTGGAAACTTACAAATAAGGCTGCAATGAACATAGTTGAACAGATGGCCTTGCTGTATGAATCTGTATCCTTTGGGTATATGCCTAAGAGTAGAATTGCTAGATCTTGAAGCAAACTGCTTCCAATTTTCCTGAGGAAACTCTGTACAGATTTCCAAAGTGGCTGTATGAGTTTGCACTCCCACCAGCAGTCGAGGAGTGTTCCCTTTTCTCCACATCCTCTCCAGTATAAACTGTCATTGGTATTTTTGATTTTAGCCATTCTGATAGGTACAAGATGGCATTTCAGAATTGTTTTGATTTGCAATTCCCTGATAGCTAAGGATGTTGAGCACTTTCTTAAGTGTTTTTCAGCCATTTTAGATTCTTCTATTGAGAATCGTCTATTTATTTCTGTACCCCACTTTTTAATTGGATTGTTTGGTGTTTTGGTGACTAGCTTACTGAGTTCTTTGTATATTTTGGAAATCAGCCGTCTGTCAGATGTGGGGTTGGTAAAGAACTTTTCCCATTCTGTGGGCTATCATTTTGTCTTTTTGACTGTATCCTTTGCTTTACAGAAGCTTCTCATTTTCAAGAGGTCCCATTTATTAATTATCAATTTCAGTGTCTGTACTACTGGTGTTATGTTCAGGAAGGGGTCTCCTGTACCAATTCATTCAAGGGTACCTACCTCCCACTTTCTTTTCTAAGAGGTTCGATGTGGCTGGATTTATGTTGAGGTCTTTGATCCATTTGGACTTAAGTTTTGCACATGGTGCCAGATATGGACATATTTGCAATCTTCTTCATGCCACCATCCAGTTATGCCAGCACCATTTGCTGAAGATATTTTCTTTTTTCCAATGTATAATTTTAGCTTCTTTGTCAAAAACCAGGTGTTCATATGTGTATGGGTTAATATGAGGGTTTTAAATTTGATTCCATTTGTCTATCTGTCTATTTTTGTGCCAATACCAAGCTGTTTTCAGGATTATAGCTCTATAAAAGAGCTTGAAGTCAGGGATGGTGATGTCTCTGAAAGTAACTTTATTGTAGATTGTTTTGGCTATCCAGGGTTATTTGTTTTTCTATATAAAGTTGAGTATTGTTCTTTCAAGGGCTATGAAGAATTGTGCAGGTATTTTGTTGGAGATTACATAAAATCTGTAGATTGCTTTTGGAAGGATTGCCAGTTTGACTATGTTGATCCTACCTATCCAAGAGCATGGTAGATCTTTCCATTTTCTGGTATCTTCTTTAATCTATCTTTAAAGACTCAAAGTTCTTGCAATACAGGTCTTTCACTTATTTGGTTAGAGTTACGCCAAGATATTTTATGTTGTTTGTGGCGATTGTAAAGAGTGATGTTTCTCTGGTTTCTTCCTCTGCCTATTTATCATTTATATATAATATACTAGGGCTATTGATTATTTTAGTTCATCTTGTATCCTGCCATTTTGATGAAGGTGTTTATCAGCTATATGAGTTCCCTGGTTGAATTTTTTGGGTCACTTATACAAAATATCATATCATCTGCAAATAGTGAAAGTTTGACTTCTTTCTTTCCAATTTGTATCTCCTTGATCTCCTTTTTTTTGTCTTATTCCTAGTACTTCAAGTACAATATTGAAGAGATATGGAGAGAACAGACAGCCTTGTCTTGTTACTGATTTTAGAGGAATCACACTGAGTTTCTCTCCATTTAGTTTGTTGGGTTTTTTAGTTCTTTTATTTTAATTTTAAATAGCTTGTTTTACATGTCAACCCTAGTTCCCTCTCCCTCCCTTCCCCCTGCACCCTCCCAACATCCCCCCCCAGCCTCCTACCCTATCACCATTTCCTTACACATAGGGGATATCTAGAGTCTGTCATTTCACTCAGGACAGGGTCCAGGCACTCCCCTAAGAGTCCAGGCTAAGAGAGCATCCCTCTTTGTGTTATGGACACACGATGTCTGTTTGTATGCCAGGGATAAACACAGATTCACTGCCAAGGAACCCATAGGTTGCCTAGGCCTCCTCACTGACTTTCACATTCAGGGGGTCTGGATCAGTCCCATGCTGGCTTCCCAGCTGTCGGTCTGGGGTCCAAGAGCTCCCCTTGTTCAGATCAGCTGTCTCTGCTGGTTTTGCCAGCCCATTCTTTGCCAATTTGCTCATCACTCCTCTCTCTGTTACTGGGTTCCATGGGTTCAGTTCAGTGTTTAACTGTGGGTGTTTGCCTCTGCTTCCATCAGTCACTGGATGAAGGCTCCAGGATGGTTATGGACATCAAGTTCATTAACAGGAATGGGTATTCAATGTGGTCTCTCTACTATTGCTTAGCTTGCCAGTCGGTGTCATGCCTTTAGATCACTAGAGGTCACACTGGTGCCTGATCTGTCTTCTAACCTATGACTCCCTCTTCCCCCTATTCTACCCCCCACTAACCCTTCCTCTTTCCCCATGACCTACTCTCTCTTCCTCTTCTCCCCCTCTTTTCTCCCCAGCTCACACTCCCCCCCCTCACACCTCTCCATGTTCCTCATCTCTTCAGAAGATCTTGCCTCATTCCTCTTTTCTGGGGTACCATGCATATCTCTTAGGTTCTTTCCTGTTTCCCAGACTCTCTGTCAGTGGAAGTGCAGACTGGCACTATCCTGATCCATGTCTAAAATCCATATATGAGTGAGTACATACCATGGTTGTATTTTTGTGACTGGGTTATCTTACTCAGGATGGTTTCTTCCAGTGCCATCCATTTACCTGCAAATTTCAAGATTCTATTGTTTTTTTTTTTTTTTGCTGAGTAATACTCCATTGTGTAAATGTACCACATTTTCTCTATCCACTCTTCAGTTGAGGGGCATCTAGATTGCTTCCAGGTCCTGGCTATTACAAATAATGCTGCTATGAACATAGTTCAGCAGATGCCCTTGTTGTATGAGTTTGCCTCTTTTGGATATATGCCTAAAAGTGGAATTGCTGGGTTTTGTGGTAGACTGATTCCCATTTTCCTGAGGAATCTCCATACTGATTTCTAAAGTGGCTTATGAGTTGGCACTCGCACCAGCAGTGGAGGAGTGTTCCCCTCTCTCCACATCCTCTCCAGCATAAATTGTCTTCGTTGTTTTTGATTTTAGCCTTTCTGACAGGAGTAAGATGGTATCTCAGAGTTGTTTTGATTTGCATTTCCATGATGGCTAAGGATGATGAACACTTTCTTCCATGTCTCTCGGCCATTTTAGACTCCTCTATTGAGAATTCTCTATTTAGTTCTGTACCCCATCTTTTAATTGAATCCTTTGGTGTTTTGGAGACTTGCTTCTTGAGTTCTTTGTAAATTTTGGAGATTAGCCCTCTGTCAGATGTGGGGTTAGTAAATATCTTTTGCCATTCTGTGGACTGCCTTTTTCTCTTGTTGCCTGTGTCCTTTGCCTTACAGAAGCTTTTTAGTTTCAGGAGGTCCCATGTTTTAGTTTTTGATCTCAGAGTCTGTGCCACTGGGGCTATGTTCAGGAAGTGGTGTCCTGTGCCAACTCTTTGAAGAGTATCTCCCACTTTCTCTTCCAACAGGTTCAACGTGTTTGGATTTATGTTGAGATCTTTGAACCATTTGTACTTAAGTTTTGTACAAGGCAATAAACATTGATCTATCTGCAGTCTTCTGCATACCAATACCCAGTTATGCCAGCACCATTTGTTGAAGATGTTTTCTTTTTTCCATTGTATAATTTTAGCTTCTCTGTCAAAAATTAAATGTTCATAGGTGTGTGGATTAAAATCAGGGTTTTCAATTCGTTTCCATTGGTCTACCTGCCTATTTTTGTGCCAATACCAAGCTGTTTTCAGGACTATAGCTCTATAATAGAGCTTGAAGTCAGGTATGGTGATGCTTCCTGAAGTTCCTTTATTGTATAGGGTTGTTTTGTCTATCCTGGGCCTTTTGTTTTTCCCAATAAAGTTGATTATTGTTCTTTCAAGGTCTGTGAAGAATTGTGCCAGAATTTTGATAGGGATTGCATTGAATCTATAAACTGCTTTTTACAAGATTGCCATTTTTATTATGTTGATCCTTCCAATCCAACCTCATGGGAGATCTTTCCATTTTCTGGTATCCTCTTTGAATTCTTTCTTTAAAAACTCAAAGGTCTTATTTAGTTCGTTATTGACTGTTGGTTTGCTGTATAATTCTTTTACTATGTTTAGGTATGTTCCTGTTATCCTTGACCTCTCCACAACCTTTATCATGAAGTCATGAAGGGTTGATGGATTTGTTAAATGCAATAAGAATTTTCTTGGCCCAGCTTAGTCCTGCTTCCCTTCTCTGCCCCAAAGAATCACATCAACCCTATCTTAATTATGAAACTATTGGCCAGTAGCTATGACTTATTATTGGCTAGCTCTTTCTAAATTAATCCACTTCTAATAATCCAAGTATCCCGAAATTCTACTCTTAGTGGAGAAAGAGTTCAGACCTGTTACTCCTCTTTGTTCCTACGTGGTGACTGACTCTGTCTGTGTTTCCCACAATCTGCCACCTCTCCTTGACCCACCTTTCTTGCTTACCTATTGACCAACAGTGCTTTATTCATCAACCAGTAAGAGAAACATATTTACAGAATGACATCTCCCATCAGTTAAAGGCTTTTTCAGCATCCTGTGAGAAGATCATGTGGTTTTTCTTTTTCGGTTTGTTTATATGGTGGATTTCATTGACGGATTTTCCAAAGTTGAACCTCCCTGGGATGACTACTACTTGATCATGGCGGACGATTTTTCTGATATTCTGATGATTTTTCTTGGATTCTATTTCCTTGTATTTTATTGAGTATTTTTGCATCAATGTTCATGAAGGTGATTGGTCTATAGTTCTTTTTCTTAGTTGTGTCTTTGTGTGGCTTAGGTACCAAGGTAAATGTAGCCTTGTAGAAAGAGTTTGGCAAGGATTCTTCAGATTCTTTTGTGTGGAATACTTTGAGGAGTATAGAAATTAGCTCTTCATTGAATTTCTGGTGGAATTCTGCAGAGAAACCATCTGGCCCTGGGATTTTTTTTTTGGTTGGTGGACTTGTGTTGACTGTTCTATTTCTTTGGGGGTTATAGGTCTGTTTAAATTGCTTATCTGTTTTCTCTTTAATTTTGGTAAGTGATATATATTCAGAAAATCATCAATTTTCTTTTAATTTTTGAATTTTGTAGAGTACAGGTTTTCAAATTATGGCCTGATGATTATCTGGATTTCCTCAGTGCCCATTGTTATGTCTCCCTTTTCATTTCTGATTTTGTTATTTGCATGTACTCTCTCTGCCATTTGGTTAGTTTGGATAAAGGTTTGTCTACCTTATTCATTTTCTCGATGAACTCTTTGTTTCATTGAGTCTCTGTATTGTTTTCTTTGTTTCTACTTTATTGATTTCAGCCTTCAATTTGATTATTCTCTGGTATCTACTCTTCTGAGGTGAGTTTTTTCTTTTTGTTCTACAGCTTTCAGTTGTGCTGTTAATTTTCTAGTGTGACGATTCTCCAGTTTCTTTATAGCTCTTAATGCTATGAACATTCTTCTTAGCACAGCTTTCCAAGTGTCCCATAATTTGAGTATGCTGTGTCTTCATTCTCACTGAATTCTTGGAAGTGTTTAATTGCTTTCTTTATTTCTTTCTTGACCCAGGAAAGGTGCAATTCTGCATTCTCCAATTTCCATGAATTTATAGGGTGTCTGCAGTTTGTGCTGTTTTAGATTCTAACTTTAAACCATGGTGATCTGATAAGACACAGGGGGTTATTCCAATTATTTTTGTATCTTTTGAGGTTTGTTATGTTTCCAAGTGTGTGGTCAATTTTACAGTAGGTTCCATGTGGTGCTGAGAAGAAGGTATATTCTTTTGTGTTTAGATTGAATGCTCTATAGATGTCTGTTCAACCCAATTTGGTTAGAACTTCTGTTAATTCCTTTGTTTCTTTAAGTTTCTGTCTGGAGGTCCTGTCAGTTGTGAGAGTGAGGTATTGAAGTCTCCCACTACAATTGTGTATGTTTTTATATGTAATATGGGTTTTAGCAATGTTTATTTTACAAATGTGGGTGCCTTTTTATTTGAGACATAGATGTTTAAAATGGAAACTTCATCTTGTTGGGTTTTTTTCTGTGATGAATATGATATAACCTTCTTCATTTCTTTTGATTGACTTTAGTTTGAAGTCTAATTTGTTAGATATTAAGAATGCTGCAACAGCTTGTTTCTTGGGTCCTTTTTACTGGAAAATCTTTTACCAACCCTTTACTCTGAGACAATGTCTGTCTTTGAAGTTGAGGTGTGTTTCTTTTATACAGCAGAAGAATGGATTCTGTCTTCATATTTGTTCTGCTAGCCTGTGGTTTTTATAGGCGAGTTAAGACCATTAATATTGAGGGAAATTGGTGACCACTGATTGTTAATTTTGTTTATTTTGGGTTTGCTGTTGGTGATGGCATTTTATTTTGATTCCTCTCCCCCCCCCTTTTTTTCTTTTTCCTTTTGGCTGTTGGCAAACTGGGGTTGTCTATTACCTATGTGTTTGTGAGTATAGTTAACTTCCTTGAGTTGGAGTTTTCCTTCCCCAACTTTCTGTAGGGCTGGATTCGTGACTATGTATTATTTAAATCTAATTATTTCATGGAATATATTTTTTTCTCCATCTATAGTGATTGAAATGTTTCTTGGGTATAGTATTCTGAACTGGCATTCGTGGTCTCCTAGTGTTGGTAGAATACCTATTCAGGACCTTCTGACTTTCAGAGTTTCCATGGAGAAGTCGGATATAATTCTGATAGGTCTGCCTTGATATGTTACTTGGTCTCTTTCCTTTGCTGCTTTTAATATTCTTTATTTATTCTGTATGTTTGGTGTCTTGATTATTATGTGGCAAGTTTACTTTTTTGTAGTAAATTCTATTTTGGTGTTCTGTAAGTTTATCATACTTTCATTGGCATGTCTTTCTTTAGGTTGGAAAGATTTTCCTCTATGATTTTGTTGATTATATTCTCTGCATCTTTGAGGTGGGTTTCTTCACCATCTTCTGTACCTATTATTTATTCTTAGATTTGTCGTTTTTACAGTGTCCAATATTTCCTGGATATTTTGTGTTAGGGATTTGTTGGACTTAATATTTTCTTTGATCAGTGAATCTATTTCTCCTAGTGTATCTTCAACTCCTGAGATTCTTTGTTCCATCTCTTGTATTCTGTTGGTTATGCTTGCATTTGTAGTTCCTGATCATTTACCTAGCTTTTCTATTTCCAGCATTCCCTCAGGCTGTAATTTTTAAAAAATAATAAATATTTTTATTTAGGTTAGAAACAATCTTGTTTCACATATCAATCCCAGCTCCCTCTCCCTCCCCTCTCCCTTACCCTCCCCACAAGGTCCCTCATTCCCCCACCTAATCTCCATTCTGATCCCCAGGGAGGGTGAGGCCAACCATGGTGGATCTCCAGTGACTGTCATTTCATCCAGGGCATGGCCTGAGCCCTCCCCCAAGAGTCCCGGCTGAGAGAGCCTTCCATATTGTGGCATGGGCACTCAAAGTCTATTTGTACGTCAGGAATAAATACTACCAAAGGTCCTACAGATTACCTAGGCCTCCTCATTGTCACCCTCATTCAGGGGGTCTGGGTTAGTCCCATGTTTTGTTTGTCTGCTTCATCTGTGTTGGGATGCTCAGGTCTACCTGGTATAGAGTCCCTAGACTCTGGTGACATCATATTGGTGTTTCTGCTGTGGAATGTGTTCTTATACTGTCATCTTCCCATCCCTTCTCCCAGTGAGTGACAGTTGAGTCTCTCTTCCTGGTGTCTACGGGTCCAAGGTTCTCTTAAGGTTGGTGCCAGCAGATCGAATATACCGATGACTCTCCTCTTCCCAGGGGTGGAGACAGGACTAGCATCATGATGTAGGCAGACTCTAGATGGCTTGGTCTGCCAGGAAGGGTTCACCTCTATGCAGTCCCTGGGTCAGGAGAGCCCAAGCAATAGTTCTTATTTTTATTTTTAAAACAATCTTATTTTGCATATCAATCCCAATTCCCTCCTCCTCCCTAATACACCCACCATCCACTCCTCAGAGAGGGTGAAGCCTCCCATGGGGAATGATTAAAGTCTGTCACATCACTTAGGGCAGAAACAAGGCCCTTCCCCTGTATCTAGACTGAGCAAGGTATCTCTCTATAGGGAATGGGCTCCAAAAAGTCAGTTCATGCACTTAGGATAAATCATGGCTCCTTTGCCAGTGGCCCCATAAATTGCCCAAGACCTCCCTTCCCACTGTCATCCATCTTCATGGGGTCTAGTTGGGTCTCATGCAGGTTCTCTAGCTGTCAGTCCAGAGCCAGTGAGCTCCCACATACTCAGGTAAGCTGTTTCTTTATGTTTCCACAACACAGTCTTGGTCCCTTTGCACATATTATTGATCTTCCCTCACTACGCCTGGCTCCTAGAATTTGGCACCATGTTTAGCTATGGATTTCTGCATCTGTTTACATCAGTTCCTACATGAAGGCTCTATGATGGCAATTAGGGCAGTCATCAATCTTAAATTTTCAATGAGTAGAATAAAGAAAAAGAGATTGTCATGTTGACATACCTAATTGACATGATCTGTAATAAACACGCAAGTCTTAAATATGTATACACACAGCTTATACACACACTTTGACATCCACAACCACATACAAGGCAGAAAAACAAGCATGCATCTCTGTTTTACTTACTTGGAACATATAAAGAGAAGTTCTTTCTCCCATCTGTTCCCAAAGCCACCTCAACCCCAAATGCTATATTAATTATGAAACTGTTGGCTGGTCTGACAAGACCCAAACCAGACATTCTACCTGAAAAGCAATGAGTCTGAACAAAAATTAAGCTTGATCCCAAATATCCTGAAAGGATCACATACACATCACCAAGCCCAGTATGTGAACAGACAGCCATAATTCCACCAAAAACAACCATTGCAAATCGAAGATGGATGAGCAATCAATGGTCATTAATATCCCTCAACATTAATGGCCTTAACTCACCCATAAAAAGACACAGACTAGCAGAATGGATTCGAAGACAGAACCCATCCTTCTGCTGCATACAAGAAACACACCTCACCCTCAAAGACAGACATTACCTGAGAGTTAAAGGTTGGAAAAAATTTTTTCAATCAAATGGACCCAAGAAACAAGCAGGGGTAGCAATCCTAATATCTAACAAACTGGACTTTAAAATAAAATCAATCAAAAGAGATGAAGGAGTTCATTACATACTCATCACAGGTGAAACCCACCAAGATGAAGTGTCTATCCTGAACATCTATGCCCCAAATACAAAGGCATCCACATTCGTAAAAGAAACATTATTACAAATTAAATCTCATCTAAAGCCCCACACAGTTATAGTGGGAGATTTCAACACACCACTCTCACCACTAGACAGGAATACCAGACAGAAACTCAACAAAGAAGCAAAGGGTCTAATAGAAGTAATGACCCAACTGGGATTAACAGATATCTATAGAACATTTCATCCATATAAAAAAGAATATACCTTCTTCTCACCACCACATGGAACCTTCTCAAAATTAGACCACATACTTGGCAACATATCAAACCTCAGCAGCTACAAAAAAATTGGAATAACTCCATGCATCTTATCAGACCACCATCCTTTAAAATTAGATTTCAACAACAACACAAATTGCAGAAAGCCTACAAACTCATGGAAATTGAATAATGCTCAACTGCACCATCCCTGGGTCAAAGAGGAAATAAAAAAGAAATTAAAGACTTCCTCAAATTCAATGAGAATGAAGACACAACATACCCAAACCTATGGGACACTTTGAAAGCAGTGCTACGGGGGAAGTTCATAGCAATAAGTGCTCACATGAAGAAACAGGAGAACAGTTATACTAGAGAATTAACATCACAGCTGAAAGCTCTAGAACACAAAGAAGCAAACTCCCCCAGGAGGAGTAGATGCCAGGAAATAATCAAATTGAGGGCAGAAATCAATAAAGATGGAAACCAGGAAAACAATACAAAGAATGAATGCAACGAAGAGTTGGTTCTTTGAGAAAATCAACAAGATAGGCAAACCTTTGTCCATACTTACCAAACAACAGAGAGTGAACACGCAAATTAACAAAATCAGAAATGAAAAGGGGGACATAACAACAGAAACTGAGGAAATCCAGAGAATCATTAGGTCATACTTTGAAAACCTGTACTCCACAAAATTCGAAAATGTAAAGGAAATGGGTGACTTCCTGGGTAGCTATCATTGCCAAAACTAAATCAAGAACAGATAAGCAATTTAAATAGACCTATAACCCCTATGGAAATAGAAGCAGTCATCAAAAGTCTCCCAACCAAAAAAAGTCCAGGTCCAGATGGCCTCAGTGCAGAATTCTACCAGAAATTCAAAGAAGAGCTTATACCAATTCTTCTCAAAGTATTCCACACAATAGAAGCAGAAGGGTCTTTGCCAAACTCTTTCTACGAGACTTCAATAACCTTGATCCCCAAGCCACACCAAGATACAACTAAGAAAGAGAACTACAGACCAATATCCCTCATGAATATTGATGCAAAAATACCCAATAAAATACTGGCAAATCGGATCCAAGAACACATCAAAACAATCATTCAACAAGATCAAGTAGGTTTCATCCCAGGGATGCAGGGATGGTTCAACATACGAAAATCCATCTACATAATCCACCATATAAACAACCTGAAAAACAAAAATCACATGATCATCTCACTAGATGCTGAAAAAGCCTTTGACAAAATCCAACACCCCTTCATGATAAAGGTCTTGGAGAGATCTGGGATAACAGGGACAGACATACTTAAACATAATAAAAGCTATGTACAGTAAACCAACAGCCAACATCAAACTAAATGGACAGAAACTCAATGCAATTCCTCTAAAATCAGGAACAAAATAAGGCTGTCCACTCTCTCCATACCTTTTCAACATGGTCCTTGAAGTTCTAGCTATTGCCATACTACAACAAAGGGGGATCAAGGGGATACAAATTGGGAAGGAAGAGGTCAAACTTTCACTGTTTGCAGACGATATGATTGTTTACATCAATGACCCAAAGAATTCTACCAGAGAACTCCTACAGCTGATTGACACCTTCAGCAAAGTGTCAGGCTACAAGATCAACTCAAGAAAATCAGTAGCCCTACTATATACAGATGATAAAAGGGCTGAAAAAGAAATCAGAGAAACATCACCCTATACAATTGCCACAAACAACATAAAATACCTTGGGGTAACGCCAACCAAACAAGTGAAAGACCTGTATCATAAGAACTTTGAATCTTTAAAGAAAGCCCTCAGAAAATGGAAAGATCTCCCATGCTGTTGGATAGGCAGGATCAATGTAGTAAAAATGGCAATCCTGCCAAAAGCAATCTACAGATTCAATGCAATCCCCAAAAAAATCCCAGCACAATTCTTCACAGACCTTGAAAGAACAATAAACAATTTTGTATGGAAAAACAAAAGACCCATGATAGCCAAAACAACCCTGTTCAACAAGGCAACGTCCGGAGGCATCACCATCCCTGACCTCAAGCTCTATTATAGAGCTATAGACCTGAAAACAGCTTGGTATTGGCACAAAAATAGACAGGTAGACCAATGGAATCTAATTGAAAACCTGGGTATTAACCCACACACGTTCGAACATCTGATCTTTGACAAAGAAGGTAAAAATATACAATGGAATAAAGAAAGCATCTTCAACAAATGGTGCTGGCATAACTGGAGACTGGCATGTAGAAGAATACGGATCGTTCCATGTTTATCGCCTTGCACAAAACTTAAGTCCAAATGGATCAAAGACCTCAACATAAATCCAGCCACACTGAACCTCTTAGAAGAGAAAGTGGGTGGTACCCTTGAACGAATTGGTACAGGAGACAGCTTCCTGAACATAACACCAGTAGCACAGACAGTGAGATCAACAATTAATAAATGGGACCTACTGAAACTGAGAAGCTTCTGTAAGGCAAAGGACACAGTCAGCAAGACAAAAAGGCAGCCCACAGAATGGGAAAAAAATATTCACTAATCCCACATCTGACAGAGGGTTGATCTCCAAAATTTACAAAGAACTCAAGAAGCAAGTCTCCAAAACACCAACGGACCCAATTAAAAAGTGGGCTGCAGAACTAAATAGAGAGTTTTCAATAGAGGAGTCTAAAACGGCTGAGAGGCACTTGAGAAAGTGCTCAACATCCTTAGCCATCCGGGAAATGCAAATCAAAACAACTCTGAGATACCATCTCACTCCTGTCAGAATGGCTAAAATCAAAAACACCAATGACAATTTATGCTGGAGAGGATGTGGTGAAAGGGGGACACTCCTCCATTGCTGGTGGGAGTGCCAACTGGTTCAGCCACTTTGGAAATCAGTATGGAGATTCCTCAGAAAAATGGGAGTAAACCTACCACAAGACCCAGCAACTCCATTCTTAGGCATATATCCAAAAGATGTTCATTCATACAACAAAGATGTCTGTTCCACTATGTTCATAGCAGCTTTATTTGTAATAGCTAGAACTTGGAAGCAACCTAGATGTCCCTCAACTGAAGAGTGGATAGAGAAAATGTGGTACATTTACACAATGGAGTACTATTCAGCAGAAAAAAAAATGGAATCATGAGATTCGCAGGCAAATGGATGACACTAGAAGAAACCATCCTGAGTGAGGTAACCCAGTCACAAAAAGAGAAACATGGCATGTACTCTCTCATATATGGATTGTAGACATAGATCTGGGGAGTAGCAGCCTACAGTCCCATGGCCAGAGAGTCTGGGAAACAGAAACTTCATTTAGTGGCTGATTGAAGAAGAGGCAGACTCCCTTGGTTAAGTACTGAGCTGAATTCAAGAAAGCCAGTAACAGAGAGGGAGGACTGATGATCAAAGGGATTAAGACTGGGCTGGTTTAATCCCCAGAAACAGCTGACCAGACAAAGGTTAACTCTTGAATCCCAGGCATCAGCCTTGGAATCCAGCATGGGACTGATCAAAATCCCCTGAATGTGGGTGTCAGTGACGAGGCCTAGGTAATCTATTGAGCCTTGGGCAGCAGATCAGTACCCATCCCAAGTATACACACGGACTTTGGACTCCCATCGAACAATGTGAGGTGCACTCTCACCCTGAACTCTTGGGGAAGGATCTAGGCCCTGCCCTACATGAAATGACAGACTATGGACACCCCCATGGAGGGCCTTACCCTCCCTGGGGTATGAGGGGATAATGGGGGGGGGTTGGGGGGAGGGCATGGGAGGAGGGGAGGGAAAGGGAGAGGGACCTGGAACTGACTTGTTTCTTATCTAAATTTAAACTGGAAAATAATATTTTAAAAAATTGAAAAAAATTATATTTCAGTGGCAACCAAGAAACCATAGAGGGAATAGAAACAAGAAAAAAGCCTTAAAATTATTTATTTGTTTATTTATTTTGGTTTTGGAAATGCTAGCAAATCCAAGTTGCTCATTGCAATCACTTGGGAAATAGCATCTTACCTAAAGACAACCAAGTATTGGCTTATCTTAAACATAGGTATGTGGGCCACCAAGATGTGTTAGAACATAAGAGTGCTTGCTGTCGAGCCTGATGACTTGTATTTCACTTCCAGAACCCACACTATATCTTACAAGTTGTCCTCTACCCTCTAAACATGGAACAGATAATAAGGAAACCTACAAATAAACCAAAAAACTAATTAAATAAATGTAAAAGTTATTAAGACAAACAAATAACAAAAGGTATGATGTTGTCATTCCTTTTAGTTGCCCACCAGAGCTAATAAATAACACTTAATTCCTGTAGACAACATACACTTTGGATGTAAGGTATAGGGTTTTCAAGTTATTACTAAGCTAAAGCTTCTTCCCTGTTCCCTAGCTTTCATGGTGCCAAATGATACTATGCAGGCTACTGGGAAGTAAAGGTATCATATTGCTAAGAATTCTATAAATTACAATACCGACCTGCCATATGAGATATACAATAGTTGCATGACTGTAAGAGTAACAGACTCCTCCCTGATTGGATTTGAGGCTTGTAGAGTGCAGCCTTCCTCACCATCTGCCTGGGCCCTGCCACAGTTGTAGTCCCCAAATAACACACAGGATACTATACTAATTATGAAGCTATTGGCCATTTGCTTGGTTTCTTACTAGCTTTCTCTGACTTATATATTTACCCCATTATTGTTAATCTAAGTATTTCTCTTACCAGAGAAAGGGTCCGGACCTTTTACTCCTCTGGAGCTATATCGTGACTCCCTGTGTTTGCCTTTCGCAGAATCCTCTTCAACACCTAGTGCTACCTGTTTTGCTTCCCTATTGGCCAACAGTACTTTATTCAACAACCAATAAGAGACAGATTTCAGAATGACATTTCCCATCAGAGGCCTGCTTCACAAGAAGGAACCCACACCTAATACTCTAAACCAAGTCTTAAAACTACAACTCAGGAATGCTTAGGTTCCAGGGGTTTGGGAGTAGGCCTACCACTGCTTCTTAGCCAAACTGACATACCATGAAACTGCCTTCTAAACATGTTTAAATGCAAAGACTATGGGCGCTGGCATAGCAAGAGGAGCCTTAATTTTCAAGTGAACATGAGACACACATGTGCCAGCACAATATCTTAAAGATGAAGGGTGGCCCAATCCTAAACAAGACATATACATCACCCCATTAAGGCTCGGGGAACTCTATAGAAGAGAGAGAGAGAAAGGAGGTGTAAGAGTGAGAAGATAGTGAGAAGGGCTGGCAAATGCATGGCAAGGCCATGGCATTCATAAACTCACAACAGCTGCTCTGACTGGCACTGTGCCCACTGAACTCTGGCCAACCCAACAGTTAGCTGTGGGTTGGAGCGGTCTCACATTGGCCTCCCGCTTACTGCTGAACTATTGGCAACCAACAGATTGTGGGAGTAGGGGTGGAACCGCATGCATCTGTGTGCCCACTGATGATCCCACCAGGCTCTAATACACAGTTCCAAATCCAAGGTCACATAGACAGCCCTACTTAAACTCTGTGGGATACAAAACGAAATGCTAGTCATGAATATGGCAAAAGAAATCTGTAGGAATGAAGGTAGGCCAGCCAAGGTTGGAAAGAAACAGAGAATGTATGTGGGTAAAGTAACTAGAATGCATGGTATAACATGCATATAGCTGTCAAAGAACAATATCACTTATCATAAAAGAAAGAAATATGATTTTTGTGAAATTAATTAGATTAAATCTAGAATTATTGCAATCTTTTCTGAATCAGACATGCTTCATGGACAGTGTATAAGTTGTTCCCATCTTACTATATAAACATGAAGACTTAACCAATGATAGAAGTAGTAGCAATTATGTTACACCATGACTCAGGTGTATTGGAAAAAATGACAAAAAAAAGAGTTGGAATGGAACAGTAGCTAAGCGGGTAAAGGCTTTTGTAACCAACCCTCATGATCTGAGTTCACTACCTAGAACCCACATCCTGGGAGGAAAGAACTGACTCTTGCAAGTTGTCATTTGACCCCTACATGTGTGCTGGGGGAAGTATAAAATATAAGTCAATGTGAGTGCAGGGTTTCAGCACCAAAATGTAAGTAAGTGTGAGTATTACAGCTCTGGGAACTCAGACTATCTAGAGCACCAACAGGACAGCTCTGGAGGGGTAGAGAGCAAGAGGACAGCTCTGGAGGCTGGAGTCACAATAGGACAGCCCAGCACTGGAGGAAAAGTGTCCTGACTTTCCCAGAAGCCAGGCTAGTTGAGGATTGGGTACGGCAGAGGACGGTGTCCACAGAGGATATAGCAATCCTGCTCCTCTCCTAGAGAAAGTGATTACAGCTGAGCTCTATTCTGTCCCCTAAGGGGATGTCCTACAAGAGTTACCAGCTTCTTCTTTGGCTACAGTCTGCTAAAGGGGAAGCTCTTGCAGAAATGTAGTAATCTCCCGCTCCAGCAAAAAAGTTGTATTTTTCTGCTGCAGACTTGTTCAGCCCCCTAAGCTAACATCCCAGCAAGTTTCTTCTGTTCTTCTAAGCCTTGTTCAGTCCCCCTGAGAGAACATCCTAGTAATACTTTCTATACTGTGACAGGTGCCCGCCTATGAAGATCTTCACCCAAGACTCTTTTCTTTTCTTTTTCTTTTTTCTTTCTTTTTTTTTTTTTTGAGAAAGAGATTTGTTTGGGAAGGAGTTGTCCAGGAGAGTGGCTCCCTCTGCCAGGGTGGGAAAGGACATTCCACAACTGAAAAGCAGACAGGCTTATTAGGGCTTCTTGGGGACGAAGTTTTCCCAGGGAGAGGTTTTTCTGCTCAGGGTTTGGTTAGTTTTCCTACTTAGAGAATGGTTAGTTATGTGGGTCAGGGGCAGAGATGGCTCTGATTTCAGGGCAAACTGTGTTTCTTTCACTGATCCTTTCTAGCCTTTTGTCTCTAATTTTAGGGCCAGGGTGAGGGTGTGTTTCTTTCACAGGCTCTGATTCTAAGAACAAACTGTGTTTCTTTGGCATTAGTTTAAAAGTCAGGGTGTTTTTCTTTGGTTCTGGGCTGGGGATAAAGTATTTCCTTCACTGGCTTAGGTTTCAAACCCTGGGTGTGTTTATTTCACTGTCTCTGGTTTCAGAGTCAAAGTGCTTAGGGATTGGTTGGTTTCCTGTTTAGGGATAGGTTGACTCTGTGTTTCAGTTGGTCAGGATCAGAGTTGACTCTGATGTCAATTAGTTAAGGTGGTTTCTGTGCCTGGCCCTTTTATACTACAATACGCTCATACAAATACACACAAAAGTGATTTTTTAAAATAATGTTACAAAAGCTGCAGCTACCTGGGACAGGTCCAGTTCTAGGCTATGAAGAGGCATGTCTGTCAGATCTAGTCTTCTAGTATAAACTTCATTTGTGACTGAAATGAAAGATATGTTAAGAGCAATGACAACAAGATTCCAGTAACTGTATTAAAATCCATTTCAGGACTTATCTAACTAAAATGCAACTTGAAATTAAGTCCAGAGCTGATACAATCATTCACTTAACCTAGTTGTTGTACACTCCCTGTCTTCATTTACAGAACTGCTGTTTGTCTCTGCTTTCTGCATGTTTGAAATGACTTCCTGGTTAAAATACACTTCAGTGTCTCTCTGCTTTGGTCACATTATGAATACCCAATGAATAATAAATGTTGGTGCTAAAAACCATTTTTATTTTAAGTTAATAATGGAAAATGATGACTTCTCTTTTACATAACTGCCTTCTGGAGATTATTCTTCCTCTTGTATTTATGTGAGATTATTAAAAATTGGTTTCATTCATTAGTTTTTCCAAGTTAAAAGAAGTGCATGCATTCTTTCATTCTCTTAAACTTATTAATTTTATTTTGGAAATGATGATTAAAGAGACAAAAATTTAACCAGATGACAGCCTTACATCTCCATCAAAATGTTGACTGAAAATTAAAAGTAAGTATCTTCCTACAAAGCCATTAAAATATGAACCAACAATGAGTTCCTTGAACATTTGGAACAGAGTCTTCCATCAGGACTGGAATTGAAGTTTAATAACTTACTGTGAAAGGGAGAGTGGGTTGCATTTCATGGAGCCATTTTCAGAAGTAGGACAGGTGATTACTTCTATTAAACTTAGGGCCAAGTACAATAATGAATTACCTAAGAGATACTAAAATGCATTATTATTTCAAATGTTTTGACACATCTACATCTAAATATTATGATTTCACAACTTACAGCAAAAGCCAAAGAAAAATAAATGAGACAACCATGAAGATGTCTATATTTTATTTTGCCTATGTAAGAGTTACCCAGTAAGTACTGAGGTTCATTAAAAACATTCCTAATATAAAAGACAATAAACCATAAGTACTATTTTATACAAAATTGCATTAGTGTAGTGTCCTAACCTAGGACACAAGCGTGGTATAGCTTATTACCCATGAATTTCAACAAATGGTGCAGAGACTCTATGTATCTGATGGCGCTGCATCTTGGCAGTGGGCTCAGTGAACAGCTGAAGGCTAAGCATCATGGACACACCCCCAATCTGTCTGGGAAGCTGATACAGCTGGAATATTGGCATAGGGGTGGCACTAAAAGTTGTTTTGCTTCAAGCACTGAACACTTTAAAACATCAATTAATAATCTATGGCTACAGTGAACTGAATGTCCGCGTCATTATTCTTGATCTCCTGTGACCTGCATCATTTTGCCTGGTGGGAATGGGAGATTTCCTCAGCATTACTAACATGGTCAACTATTTATCAGACATCACTTGGTTACCAACACATTACCATTAGGCTATTTGACTGCATCCATACTTTTATATTAACATGTAAACAGTAGTGGAGCTTCTGATGGCTAAGACCTTGTTTCACAGTAAAAAGAGCAGCCTTTGATGCCAAGCCATATTAAATGCTCAACGATAAGCATGTGGTTTAACTCAATAGTTGTCAGGATATTTCCCAATGAGCAAAGGTGTGCATTTTAAAATAGTACATTAAATCTAAATTTCATATTTTCTTTCAAAAAATGACCACTGTATTTACTACACAGAAAGAACACTGGTAAAAACCCTATATGACTTCTTCAGAGGAAAGATCTATTGACATATTATACAAAGAGGTTGTCCATTTCTATAGAGAAAATTTAGGCTACAATGCAAAGATCATGTATCTGGTACTTGTAGAACACTATAAGCAACGATCTGTGTTCTGTTCAATAAAGTCAATTGTCTGATTATTACTTTATCCACCATTAATTTTCCATATCATTGAGATACACTTGAAGTGACTTCAATTCTATAACCTGTCCAATGCCTAAAAGTAAACTAAAAATAACAAAAGTATAAGCCTATCTTTATTTATTTTGGAACTAGTTTATATTTTTAGTTAGATTATGTATTCTATTTTGTCTATATTTGTTTTTAATTTTTAATTATCATTTACTAATTGCACATAATATAGCATTTCATTATGACTTGCATATATGCTATAATATATTTTGAATCACTTAAATCCATTATTACCATACCTTTTTTCCTGTCCCACTGTTTCCTTTCCTCTATCTCTAATGCCTTCCTTCTGCTTTTGCATATTATCTATATTGTATAATTTTCCCTCTTTAATTATTACTGTTACATCTATACATAAATATAAATCTGTAAATACAATCTGATCAGTCCATTTAGTGTTGCTTATATGTGTATTTTTATGTATGAACCCTTGGAATTAGATAAAAGAATTTTATTGCTTTTCTTGTTTATTTATTTGTTATATAGTGACTACAGTGTTCACACTAAACTTTTCAGATACATTTTACAGGGGCTATCAATTTCAAAACTAATAAGAAGAGTTATTGTAAGCCATGCGTTGGTGGCACAAACCTGTAATCCCAGTACTCGGGAGGCAGAGGCAGGTGGATCTCTGTGAGCTTGATTCCAGCCTGGTCTACAGAGTGAGATCCAGGACAGGCCCCAAAGCAATACAGAGAAGGCCTGTCTCAAAAATCAAAAAAAATTATTGTAGATGTGGTGAGAAATGGTAAAGTGGAGCCAATAAATGAGGAGGACTAAAGACTTATGCAATAATCAACTATATGCAAAGCTTTATACTCAGAGGATTAACAAGAGTCATATGTAATCATGTCCAATAACAAGGATAAACCACACGTGGTGGGAATGCTGCATGGGGTAGCAGCATGTTTTTTTTTCAATAGAGACACATAAACAAATTAAGATTGCCAGTTGTAATGAATAATCAGAAATAAAGTCACTCCTATCCACTATATCTGGAAAGGGCATGAAAATATATTCCAAGAACAATTTTGAAAGAACTGAGATTACAAACTAGTCTTTTTTCTTCGGATTTTCTCACAAGCATTCAGAACTCTCCTCACACAGTTCCATTCTTGGACCATGGACTGACACCCTCCCACTTTTTATTTATTTTTAATAACAGGGTATCCAAAATGGTTTCAATTTGAGATGTTGTAGATAAGTCTAGTTATCTCTGATTATCCTATAGGCAAACAAATTACGATATTAGAACAGTGAAAGCAATCTGCTAAGAACACGGATGTAAACTATGCCCAGTATTATTGGTTATATTAGTATATTGAATCAAAAATCTAGAAAATATCTTAAAAACAGGTCTATATAATTAGTAGTTGTGGTCTCTTGTAGAGCATAAGCTCATATTTACCCTTCAATAGGAGCACAAATGTAATGATATCCCATGCAAATAAATTATTTAAATTTGGTCTTCGTTATAGTCTCTAATACTGTCAAGAGACATCATAACCATTACTAAAACATAAGAAAACATTTAATTTTGCCTTACTTACCATTCAGAGGCTTAGTTCATTATTGTGATTACAGGAAGCATGGTAGCACACAGGCAGAAATAGTGTTGGAGAGATAGCTGAGATTTCTGTTTCTGGATTGGCAGATAGCAGGACATAAGAGACACTAGGCCCAGCAAGAGCATCATAAACCTCAAAACTCATTTCCAGTGAAACACTTCCTCCAATAAGGCCACACCTACTACAACAGGCCACAACTCTTAACGGTGACACTCCCTGAATTTATGAGGGCCATTTTCATTCACACCTCCTCATTCCACGCCCTGGCCTCCACAGGCTTGCAGACATATCACAAAGCAGAAAAAGCCCAGTAGTCCAACTTCCAAAGTACCATAATCTATCAGTCTCAGTCCCATTTGAAAGTCCAAGTCTCTTCATAGACTCAGAAATCTCTTAACCATAATCCCTATAAAATTCAAATAAAAAAGTAGATCACATACATCCACCATACAATGGTACAGGATATATTGCCGATATAAAGGGGAGAAAGGGAGCATAGTGAGGAGGACCAAAGCAAGACAGAAAAACAGCTGGGCAAACTCCAAACTCTGCATTTCTCTGTCTGATGTCAAAGTACTCTTCAGATTTTCAACTGTTTTTGACTTTGTTTACTGGAGCACACTTCTCTCTCTTGGGCTGGTTCCACTCTGTTAACATCTTTCCTCTGTAGGTATCGCATGGCTCTAGCATCTTCAATCTCTTGGAATCTCCAAGAAAATCCTGACACAAATTTAACAGCTTCACAAAATGGCCTTTCTACATCTCTGTTCATGGACAACTCTGACATATGTCTTGCCTTAATGGCTTTCCTTAAATGCAGAGAAAAGTTCCATAGCTCCTTTATTCTGTTCTTAACTCAAGAACCAAGTAACTGAAGCTGCCAAGTTCTGCTGCTCATTGGAGCTGAAACATAGCACCCTCATTCGATTATATCTTTACCAGCTTTCTGCTTTTGATGGTTCCCGTCACTGTCCAAACTTAGTTGTCCTGGAGGTTGCTCCGTTGACTAGACTGGCATCAAACTCAGAAATCTACCAATCTCTACCGTCTGAGTGTTTTGATTAAAAGTGTGTACCACCACACTAGGCACTAAACTTTTCTCTAATTCTTTTTCACTTTTAATTCCTTTTCATAAATTAGAAGCTTAGCTGGATGGGATATTACTCTGAGGTCACCAGTCACTTTATTCCATTTAGCTTTAGGATTTTCTTTAATCTGGTTATACTTCCTGATGACTCTTTTCTCCTCAAGTTGTACATTCTATATTTCCCCTTGCTGAGATTGATCCTTTTTGTTGTAGAGATGCATAAACATGGCTGCTAATAACTAACACAGTTAATAATAGGCTGAAAATATCATCTGCCGAAGTTGTTAATCCATAACTTTTCAATTTATCCTCAGGCAGACATTTCAGTGAAGGCAAAAAGCACCCATATTCTACAACAAAATATCACAAAAATGATCTCTAGGCTATATACTATTATTCTTCTCCTCTGAGACCTCTTGTGCTGTGCCCCCACAGTGCAAGTCACTCTCAGCATCATCGGCTTCCATGCTCCTACTAGGAGGGCCACATTTAAAGGATTCCATCATTTTTCTAGTCTAAAGTCCCAAAGTGTTCCGGATTCCTCCATATAAAAACATGCTCCAGGCAATCACAATAATACCCCAGTTCCAGGTACCAACTTCTGTCTTAATTGCGGTTTCTAATACTATGTAGAGATGCCATTACCATGACAATAATTAAAAGGAAAACATTTAATCGTGGCTTGCTTACAGTTTAGGAGTTTAGTCTGCTATTGTCATGAATGGAAGCATGGTTACTCACAAACAAACATGGTGCTGGAAAGGTAGCCGAGATTTCTACATATAGATCAGCAGGCAGCAGGAAGAAAAACAGACACTGGGCCTGGATTGAGTTTCTGAAACCTCAAAGCCCAACCCCTCTGAGACACCTCCTCCAACAAAGCCACACATGCTCCAGCAAGGCTCTATCTCCAAACAGTAAAACTCCCTATAAATCTAGGCTGGGGGAGTGGTCATTTTCATCCAAACAATCACAAATCCCATGGAAAAGTTAAATGCAGTCCCTTCTTCAGATGAAGAAATGAGTCTATTACAGTCCCAAAGTTCAATCATAAACATAGAGGCATTGGTAAGGATAACAGGAGCTGGATTCATCCAGTCCACAAGTTGAGTTAAAGGGGAGAAAGAGGAACATAAGATTAGTATATATGCTCAGATGCACCCATTGAAGATGCTCAGGTCAAAGTAGCTAGCATCACCAGAAATATATTCTCAGGTAACATAGGTTCTTTGTGTTGCATAGAATAAATTCTTCCTTGGTGCATAGGGTTTTTAACTTGTTCCTAGGTGGACAGACTTCTGATAATATGGTCAAAATCTGCATTTGTCCTTTGATATCTTTCTGATGATTCTGCTGTCTCCTTGTCCTCCACCATTGTTCCTGATGGCTTAAGGACAGAGGAGCTAAAGAGGAATCCAGGATGCTTCAGAGAACCCACCTAAAATAACATATGCATATTCTTTCACATTTTCTTCTGGATAAGTAAAAATAGAGCAGAGTAATATATTGCTTGCTTATTTCCTTCTGTAATAGAACCTGGGAGGCAACAATGTAGATGAGTATGAGCCTACTGCTGGAGATAATCCTACAACATAAGCAGAATCTAAAACGATATTTAAGTATTTATGAACTGACCATAATAAATGAATTAAAACAACCAGGTCTACCTTTTGTACTGAGAAAAAGTATTAATAGATTGATGAATACTTCGACAGTGAGTTCCACCTTTACCTTTAGATGAACCACAAATAAAGTGTCAGCTGGTAGAATGGGAGAAGGTTGGGCAATTTTTGTAATCACAAATTCAGTTTGTATGAGAAAATTCTATAGGTAGATAATGATTTTATATCCTTTCATAGTAATCTGTTAATGAAATTTAAAAATGATACAGTTCTTTAATACACTTAAACACTATTAGTTAAGAGTAATATAATACACCAAGGATCAAATTCATATAATTATTAGCACCAGGTACTTCTCTGATTTACTAATTAAGAAAGACGAATAAATGTGGTGAATTGAAAGAAAATGGCCTCCAAAGGGAGGGGCACTATCAGGAGATGTTGCCCTGTTGGAGTAGGTGTGATCTCATGGAAGGAAGTGTATCACTATGGAGGCAGGTTTTAAGTTCTCATATGTGCTTAAACAAAACCCAGTGAGACAGTATACTTCCTCTTGCCTTCATATCAACAGGTAGCAGCTCCTTCTCTAGCACCATGTCTGCCTGCATGCCCCTATGTTCCTGCCACAATGATGATGAAATAAGTCTTTGAACCAGTAAGCTACCACCTCAATTAAATGGTTTTCTTTTTTAGAGTTTCTGTGTCATGGTGTCTCTACACAGCAATAGAAATGCTAGTCAAAACAGGAGTTGGTACCAGGGGTATTGATGTGATAGAAATCCCTGACCATGTTTTTGTTTGGAGGAATTTGCACTTGAGTACTTGGGGTTTAAAAAGCAGTGGAATGCTTTAAGTACTTCTTTTAATGAGCCATACCAGTAGACAATTGGAAAACAGTGGTGCTAAGAGTGATTTGAACTAGGGTGGGAGAGGGGGTCAGAGGGGCTGGTTTCAGAGAAGAAGACATTTAGTATGTTGCCTACAAATTATTCTTGTGCTTTTTTGAAGAATGTAACTGCTTTTTTCTCTTGTCAAAAAAGTTTGTCTGAGGCTAAAGTGAAGAGTTTGGGATTCTTGGAGTTTTCTCAAAAGCACTCAGATTTCTCCCCACAGGAAGTTATTCTTGAACCATGTTCCAGCAGTTACTATTTCCTATATATTTCCTATATATAGAGATAGAGTTCCCAATACAAAATAAGTATCATAATTAAAGCTGCCAGAGTAGTTTACTGGCATTTGTTGATTAAGTCATTAGCTAGTTTTTATAACATAAGGACTAATTTTTATTTTTGAAAATTTTAATGTAATTATATCATTTCTCTCTTACCTTTCTTCCTTTCAAGCCCTCCAATATATTTCTTTATGCTGTCTTTCACATTGATGACCTCACTTTAATTAATTATTGTTATATGCATATACACTGTGCATGTATATATTTCTGAATATAAACTGTTTGATGTGTATAATATTGTTTATTTATATTTTGATGTCTGAGCATTTGTTAATGGATAACAAATCAGTGAGCTCTTCCCTGAAAAAGACTATTTCTCCCACTCTCAGAATTCCTTAGTTGCCTACAGCGTTTTTTTGTGGGGTTGATGCCTTCTGGGCTTCTCCATATCCACTGTGTTATGTCTGTCCATGTCATCCTTGTTAAACTCATGTTTGACAGTCATGATGATGAAAATTTTATGGGTGTAGCCTCTGACACTACCAGGAAACATGGTCTCACAGCAAACTAATTCGTATTTGTCAGTTTTGTAGGACGTCTTTCCATTCTCAGAGAAAAGAATCAAGCTATGAACACTACCATTAACATATTTGAATGGCTTAAGGCTTTTATACTAGAAGATAAATTAATTTTTAACATATATTAAAAAGTAACTCAACCTTAGAATTTGAGAAGTTTTTAAAAAAATACTTAAAGCCATCATCTGCATGAAGAGGTACAAGCCTACATCAGTTGAAAATAGGCTAAATTAAGTGTCAGAAGAAAACAAGGCTACTAAGAACTAAAATGTTATGACCTGATTTCCAAACTTATGAGGCTAGGAAACTTCGCATTATTTCTCTGTATTTTGTTGGGCACATAGAAAAGTGGTTGCTTGATCCTTGACTCTCTGTTATGCCATGGTCACTGCATAATGCAACTTTTCTGAAAGAGTGATTAAATGAACATGGAACATTTTTTATTCAGGAGAAAATATGGAATCACTTAGATAAGAGCTGTGATTCAGAAATTTACCTCTTTAGGAGCATAAATTTGAACTAGGTCTTAAAGCAAATGCAAAGGGAGAGAGAGAAAAGAATGGGACAAGTAGATCAACTTTCTTGCTTTGTGATCCCTGCCCTCCTTAACCACCGATGGCCAGAATTTGGTGTTCGAAGATCAAATGAGGATTTTCAATGTCACATCAAAAATGTTATCTAGAAAAAAGACTGCAATCTCCAAAAGTCAGAAATGCTACTATAGATCATAAAAATAATGATGTATTGAAATCTAAATGAAATTTAGAATATTGCTTTATTTATATGATTGGCTTACAACCAAACTACTTAATTAACTAAAAGCTATAACATATTACACAAAGTTTTCCATCTCTCATGAAAATTTTCTCATGTCAGGGATAATATTTTGAAGCTTATGGTCTTTAATGACTTGTCTTAATTTTGGAAAGTCCATCAATATCTAAAGAGGATAGTTATATTCACAAAGGTATTAGAATTAAAAATTAAATTTCTAATTAACATCAAAGGTTGATTTGGAAAGAAGATGCAGTGAAACTCTGATTAACTGGAGCCCATAGCCAAAGCTTCAATTAATCAAGATTTTCCTTAACTTCAAAAAGAAAAATGCATTATAAGAAAATGAGCCAATATTAATGGTTTAGTGAAAGCATAATTTAGAATAAATTTTGGCTTCTCCATTATGTGTTGTTCAAGAATAAATTGGCCTCTTATATAGAATTAAAATCCATATAATTCAAGTGGCTAGAGTATCTAAAATGTAGGCAATCTTTAATTCTCAATTCATTTTCAAACAATGATACGTATTTTACCTTTGTTAATAATGCTGATTAGCTGAACTAAGAAAGAAACACCATCTAGGCATAAGTGTCCTCACAATAACAGCCACAATAAGTCTCTGATTGCTAAAATGCAAAATTAATGTAAAATTATCTGGACACACTTTCATTAATTACATATTCAATTGTAAAATAACATTTTAAGTCTTGAGAATCTTTCCATGCAGAGATAAGGAATTCATTGACCTTTGTTAAAGCTATTTATATAGAAGACCTAATTAGGTATAGAGCATAAGATAGTGGATTTATTGCTTTGTTCAAAAAGTTGGGAAGGTAAACCTACCTGAAACCCTGTACATGTGCTGATTTAAAACTTAAGAGTTTTGGTGACCAGACAGAATAAGAAAGGGAGGGTCTGGTTTTCCAAAAAAAGATAAGTAAGTACCATGGAACAAAAGAGCACTCTACACCGAAGGCTTTAAATGTGGATTACCAGTTGATGCTCATGTAACATCTTTCCTACGTTATTTATGTTGGTAAAGAATAAGAAACTAAAACATACAAGGGAAAAGTATGTTAGATTGAAGAATAGAAATAAAAACACGGAATCAGCAATAAGATACACATTAGTGAGACTTCTGATCAAGGAATTCAAGTAATGAATATTTTAATGGACTTCGAAATACTCTTTGATGGAGTCATAAGAACAGACAGTGTAGGGTGTAAAGGGAAGGAGACTGAATAGTTTAAAGTATCTCCGTAGGCTTTTCCACAGGTATGGTGTTCAGTAGAGCTCACCATGTTCAACACTCTCTATACGTGTTTTATATACCTCCCCTTTGCAGTAGAGTTACCACTTTAAACAAGAGCAAAACTCTTTCACTTATGTGCTGGATTCCATCCCCTCCTGTTCCCTCTATTGTTTTTCTACTGTGCATCCATTCTTTGCACAACACATGAGAAAACAGCCCGGTTTTGTTTTTAAAGAGGACAACACCCCTGTGAACTTCCCCTAGTACCTGAAAGTCTGTGAAAATACACAGATGACCCCTGGTCCCTCAACACGTGATGTGCAAACAAGTTTTGATACAGCATTCAGCTGTCACCCTGTGAATTCACCAATGGCACTTACAAGAAAATATACCTACTTGTTTCTTTGCTGCTGTTGTTTTGCTTTGTTTAGTTTCCACATCCCTCATTTCTGCTTTTTGGTTTGAAATCAAATCCCTAGCTTCATACTACTAGGTGACATTCAATGTTCAGTTCTTGGAACTCACTGCAGGCTTAGTTCTCAGAAAACAGATACCAAGATAGAGTATTTCATACAGAATAGTTTTGGACTAACACCAGAGAAAATTTAAAGCATCGGTATTGGGCCATCAGAGAAATGGGACTGGGTTTCATGGAGAGTCAGGGGTCCATGAGGATAAAAGAAGACCTGAACAGCACTTAATGGTGCATCTTTATACTTCTACCTGCATCACTCCATGAACTCAGTCTATTAAGGGCAGCTCAGGAAACCCCCAAAAAGCACTGGCAGCACCTGTCAGATATAAACTGCTTTGTCTTCTCTAGCTACATGCCTGCTCCTTATTTTGTTTATCCCCATGTATTTATTCCAGTAAGTACATGAAGTATCTTATGTTCATGGCCAGGCCCAAGCAGATGTAATACCTATGACAGAATGTACTCAAGCTGAGCTCCTTGTGTGCTTCCTCAGCATGCCCCGGCACAGATTGTCTTATATCATTTAGCTATGATGGTTAAATTGAAAATTTTATTTGTATATATATTTTAAAGTTTTCTTCCCTTTTCTCCCTGTGGAGACACTATTTTTGTCTCGCCTTTTATATACCACCAGTAAGCAAAATATAGTAAATTTACTTTTAAGAATATAGACTATCCACTTAACTTAACCTTGGTTTTCAAAGTGAAATATCAGTCTGTTGTGAGGTTGGTGGGAAGAAGTTCAGCTAGCTGTGCTCTGAGTAAGAGACTGCTTCTCTGAACAATTCGATAGAGTAGTAATGAAATGAAACTCAGTGAGTTAAGAGTCAGGCAGAGTTCAACTTGTGTGGCTGAACAGTGTCTCCACTAGCATGAGAGGCATATCTAGTAGGAGCAGTAAACTCACAGGTTTTGGAGCTCTGGGAGGCTCATTGGCATCCAGGTAGCACACTGCATCTTAGAGATTATGTCTCTACTCAGATTATCTGATCTTAACCACATTCATTGAAATATGAAGACCTCAGAGAGATTGCAGGTTCAGTTTCACAGTGCTAACATTTACCAAATAGCACAAGAACGCATCACAAAAATTTTTACTCTCACTATATATACAGCTGATATTCTAGTCCACTGATGTACAGCAGAATTATATGTGTGTGTGTATGTGTGTGTTTCTGTGTGTGTGTGTCATTTAATTATCAATACATTTTAATGCTGAAACATCCTATGATTTTCTGAGCTGTTAGAAAAACAGAACTGATAGACTAACTAAACCCAAACATGTGACAAGCCTGCATTGTGCAAAAAAGACAGTATCTACAAAGTGCAGTAAAGCAAAGTATAAAAACAAGGTTTGTCTGCCCTGGGCTCACTAGACACAAGCAACTAGTCACAATAATCTTGTCAGAACTAAAGTCAGATAATGTCATTCCACTGCTCAACACCCTTCCAGTCTTTCTTATCCCGATCAAAATGAGAGGCAAAGTTCCATTCTAGCTTCAGAAGCCTAACATTGTGTGGCTGCTAAGTCTCTGAGGATGCTGCCCCATACTCTCCATCACTATTCTGTGTCAGCAATCCCGACCTCCTCTCTGTCTTGGGAACATGTCAAAGAGTCAGGCCTCTCTGACCAATATACTCTTGCAATTGCTCTGACCTGGATGTTTTACCTTGGAACTCTTGGAATATCCCTTCACATACTGTTTCTTCTCTTTAAACCTGTTTTAATAATCCATAGGGTCACTTTCTGCATATATTATCTGCTCTGCCACACATTTCACCATAGTAGAAAATATTTAAAAATTTATATGACTATTCTATTTGTTGTGTGTTAGTGTCTTTTAAAATGTAAACTACCTGATAAGAGGTAGTTTGTTTATTAATTTACTCCCCAGCACTACATAAAACAAATATTTAGAAATTTTAGACACATAGTAGGTATTTTTTAATAAAAGGAATGAGTAGGCTTGTCCTTGACTCACTGATTAACCAGTTGACTGCACCAAGGAGTTTACTGGGGTTGCTTACAGGAATTAGCTGACAAGTGATAAGCAGGAGTATGGGGAATGCAATGGCACCTTCATCACTGGAAAACCCATGCCAGCCTGAGAACTGACTGAGGAAATCTTCATCCCTGAATTTCCTTGCTCAACCTAGGTAATTAGGCAAGCCAGACACACCCCTCATATGAGCAACAGTAACTGTTCAGAGGACATTGGGAAAATCCTATGAATACTGAAAGTTCCAGAGCCAGCTGAGTTTTGTTTAATTTCTGAATTTTGAGGAATGCTGTACATTGGAGGAAACACCTAGACACCTCATGGCTTATCTATATGGTAAAATATGCAGAATAAGTGTAGATAGCATGATAAAATATAAAGCTTTGCCCAGTATTTCCTTACAGGATTTCTCCTGGCTGCAGAATTATCCAAGTACATTCATGAGTCACCCCTGAGATAACAAAATTACGTATTTTGAATCATTGAAGTATTATTTCCAGAAATCAGTTTTTAATAAATAAATGTGAGAGGTATAAAACTGAAAATGTGTTATTTCTAGTAAAGCAAACTTAGGAAAAAGTATGAAATAGAGAACCCAATGGAGCCAGAAGCTACCAAGAGTCCAGAGACCTGCGGAGCAGTTATGCATAAGTGAAGCCACAGAAAAAATTCAGAAAAGTGCAGATGCCTCCATCTGTCTTACAGTGCTGCACAGGAACAACGCTGACACAGAATAAATGTAGTAAAAAGAAAAAGATTCAGGAGTGATAATAGATTGCAGGTGATAAAAACACATATAAATAGTAGGTAGTATTCCCTCTGTATCCAGTGTAACTCTTACACTTTTACTGTCTTAGTACAGATTAACAACTTGGCAAAAGCCTGTACTGGACAGTAAAACCCATGGAGCGAGCAGCCATGATTACATTATTCATTGCTATGTACCAGCACCTGTCACAGAGAATTCAACTTCCATCTATTTTGTCAATGGATGGATTATCTCAAAGGTTTCTCAATTTACTTTTTTTATATTATTACAGTTTTGTTTTATACCCTTAGGAGAGTTTCACACATAAGTACTGAATTTACATCATTTCCATGTACCATGTTTCTTCTCTAGCTCCTCTTGTGTCCCCCCACACCCTCTCCTCTTTTTTAGTGTGTGTGTGTGTGTGTGTATGTGTGTGTGTGTGTGTGTGTAAGTACAAACTGCTGAATTGATTTAGTGTTGTTCATATGAATATGTGTACAGGACTGATGATTTGGAATGGAATTACCTGTCAGGGATCTCCTTTGTGAATAGGATTGATTCCCATTCTTTTAGCTCCATTAATTTTCTGTAGTTCTAGTTAAAATATTTTTAATTTTCTTCATTATTTAAAACAATTTCAAATTCAAAGACATTTTCATCATGTTCTACCCTCTTCTGTGTTCTTCCAGAACTTCTCGCTTCCTACTCACCTAACTTTAAATACTTCCTCATTAAAGAAACAAACAAACAAAACAAAAACAATAAACAATCAGCTCCTCTAAACTAAGGAAAGAAAATTTAACCATAGCCAAAAAGGAGAAAAAAAACTCTAACTAAATAAAAACACACACACACACAAAACAAAACTATGGGGTCAAATTATATGTGGGTCAACTACTGAACATGAGATGAGGCCTGTCCTGAAGTGGTTGGTATATCCAGTGTTACTCCATTGAAGAAAACTGATTCTCTATATTCCGGTAGGTATAAGTGACAGTCCAGTTGTTACCCATTACCCTAGTGGATAGTGTTTCATTCACTTATTCATGTTTTTAAAAAATAACAAAATAAAATATAATAAAATGAAAACTATCACATAGAACTTGGACAAGATAAACCAACAGAAGGAAGAAAACCCAGATGTTAACTTAAGAATCAAAGACCCACTCATCTACACATTCAATAATCCCATAAAACCACTAAATTAGAAGCATAACATATTCTGAGGGGACCTGTTGCAGACCTGTGGAGGTCCTATGAATGTTGCTTCTGTCTCTGTGACTTTATATGAGCTTTATTCATGTTGATTTAGTGGGCTTGTTCTTTTGGTGTTCTCCATCACCTTGAGATCTTACATTCATTCTACCTCCATTTCCACAGGTTCTCTGAGCTTTAAGGAGAAGGATATGATGGAAACATCCCATTTAGGGCTGAATTTAGGGCTTAGTGTTCCAAGGCTCCACTCTCTACCTAATGTCTTTGCCTGTAGTTTGTTATGTAGGAGTGAGACAACATTCTTGGTTTTCAGTGATTCAGAGTCTCACTAATTTGCCATTACTTTTTTAACCAAACCAAAAGGAAAAAATACAGCTAACAGCTCTTTTAAATAAATAACAAGGAGCCAAAAGATGCCACATTCTAAGTAGGTTTCCAACTCAATGTATAAGTTTGGGGACATCAGAAATATTAAGACAATATTAAAATTTTAATCATCTTGCAAATGTCTTGTTCACTTTATACTGGTCTCAAAACTAGGTTCTTTTGTTTTAAAAATTCTAGGTGTTATGGACACACGAAATCTGTTTGTATGCCAGGGATAAACACCGATCCAATGCCCAGAGCTCCATAGGTTGTCCAGGCCTCCTCTCACACTCAGAGGGTCTGGATCAGTCCCATGCTGGCCTCCCAGCTGTTGGTCTGGGGTCCAGGAGCTCTTCTCTGTTCAGATCAGCTGTCTCTGCTGGTTTTGCCAGGCCATTCTTTGCCATTTTGCTCATTGCTCCTCTCTCTCTGTCACTGGGTTCCATGGGTTCAGTTCAGTGTTTAACTGTGGGTGTTGTCCTCTGCTACCATCAGTCACTGGATGAAGGCTCCAGGATGGCTATGGACATCAAGTTCATTATCAGGAATGGGCATTCGAGGTGGTCTCTCCATTATTGCTTAGCTTGCCAGTTGGTGTCATCCCTTTAGATCGCTAGAAGTCTCACTGGTGCCAGATCTGTCTTCTAACCTATGATTCCATCTTACCCCTCTTCTACCCCCCACTCACCCTTCCTGTTCCCCCATGACCTACTCTCTCTTCCTCTTTTGCCCCTCTCTTCTTCCCAGATTCCCCCCCCACACCCCTTGCCGTGTTCCCAATCTGTTCAGAAGATCTTGTCTCATTCCTCTTCTCTGGAGTTTATTGGGGGAAAAGAAGCAAAGAGTGGGGGTAGGTGTTGGCCAACCAGGAACAGGGATGGAAGGGGAAGAGGGAATGGAACAAAGGAGAGTACAGGTGTGAGGCACTTGCTTAAAAGGGAAAGCTCGCACAAGCATACAGAGTCCTTACACAGCCAGGTGACACATGACATATGACATAGCCACTCAACACAGGGCCCTTTCAACTGTCTAAGTGTCTGTCTGAATGCCAGTTGTCAGAGGTCAGAGTCAGCCTAATGCCTGAATCCTCTGTTCATAGTCTTAACATTAATCAATGAAGTTTTAATAAGCTACCAATCCAATTCTGACAGGGTACTAAACACCATGCTATACCACTATGCGATCATTACTGCAAGAATGAGATTAAGGGGCTTTTCATTGTGCTAAAGATGTCAGTTTTTAAAATGTTAATGCTTTCAACCAAATCACTTCTGACATGAGTATGCTGCCACTTCTACAATGCAAATTTCAATACAGCTCACAAACAATGGAAATGCTGATGTGTCTAAAACTTATGTATGCGCAAATTCAAAGGATTCTTGTAAGTTCCAAGGAGCTGATTGGACTCACCCAAACAGGTCAGATTCACTCCAGATAAACATCTTTCAACCTTTCTCTCACCTCTGGAACTCCTCCCTCATCTTACAATCCTCCTCCCATCAAGTACCAGGACTTAAGAAAAAAATTTTTTTCCTAAACTTAACTTTGTCATCTGCAGTGCCAACACCTTTACAGGTCTAAGAGGCTCCAGAGAGTACCATACAGCCTACACTGTGATGAAACAACCAGCTACCCCAGGATGTGGAAGCACCCCAGCTTTCTCAGGTCCCCCAAAGATGGTCAACGCCCCCCCAGGTCAGCAGGAAGTAGTCTTGAGAAGTCGATGTCCTTATTCCCTCACCTGCCATGCCAAACTCCTCACCTTTTTAATAATAAATAAAGGTGGGAATGTAAGGATTCAAGTATTATGCTGGCCTGCTCCTGCCACCTGACAGAATGCACTCAGACAGTACCTTGGTCATCCCAGGGTTCCATGATTGTGTAGTCTGCATGCAGGTGCAAAGGACCCCTGTAAAAGACAGATCTCCGCCCACTTGCGCTTTCTTTTCAAGCTCTCTTTCCCGCACTCTTCCCCTCTGTTCTCCTGGGGCAGATAGGACTTTTCCTCTTCTCTTCTGTCCTCTCTCCATTTCTGTGTCTCTTTACCACTTTTCTCTTTCCTTTCCCCTTCCCCCTTTTTCTAATATAATTTCTCACTTAAGATCTGTCTGCCTGGCATGTTTGTCCCTCTGCCTTAGTCAGCCTTATTGGTCATACAAACCATGCAGGGTTCACTTTGAAGGCAAGGATGTAATAAATTCTCTAGACCCAAGATAAATGGGTCTTTATTGGGGAACACTTAAAACAGAAAAATACAAAGAACTACAGAAGAGTTTCTCTGCCCTTCCTACCAGATCAGCTGATCCACCAGAAAGAGCATACAAACAGAAGCCATGACTCAAGCTTCTCTCCTTCCATACCCATCTGCCTAAAGCCACACCCAAAGGGGTGGGCCACTGTTACAGGTTCACAGACAAGAAGCCCACATCCCTTCAAGCTTATTATAACACTAGGAACCATTGTAAAAGAATTCAAAGAGCCTGTCAGGTTTTGATTAAAGGTCCAAAGAAGAACAAAAAATATAACTAAAGTAAAACAACGTATGATTGATCAATTGATTTAATTTTAAAATCAAGAGGGATACGTTAAAGAAAGCAAATCTCTTGATAAAATTCCGGAACATCTTATCTAGCTTGGCCTTACTCATTTCTCTTGTTTTTTGTCTCCCACTGTGCAAACCTCTAAATATAAAGATAATTAATGTGGGCCTTGTATAATTCCTGTAGGACTAGGAGGGCAGAGGGAACTAGTGACCCTGAACACAAAATTCTGACTAAAGCTGTCTTTTCTGGTGAATGTGGTAGTCCTTTGTTTCTAACTCAGTTATTGGCATGACAGTTGCATCTGACATCCAGGATATAATAGCAAGCTTATTCCTCAGTTTCCAAGAGTACAAAACCTTAAACCTTGGTAATCTTGACTAACCTGGAAAGATGTTTGTCTCAGGATTTAATAAAACTGAAAGAAGTTAGAAAACATTTTATGGCTTATTTTATTTTATTTGGGTTGTATCACAGTCATGTTCAAAGTTAGTGAAAAATAAGTGCTGTTTATCAACAAAAGACTCCCATGAGAATACATGTACTTCTTCCAATATGCGAATCTGCATTATACTTATGAATACTCAAAGAAGTTACTTTGCCATTAGACTGAAAATCAAAGAGTAAAATGGAAATAAGCAATGCTGTTCTTAAAATCATTTGTTTGTAGTACTGGGCATGATTTTATTCCTGTTGAATGGACTTTAAGTCTACTTACATAGCTGTTGGCTACCACCAAGTAAGTAACACCTCTGCACCTTTACAAATCCTGCCATGATTTATAGGTGTTGTGGAGCTTCTGCCATTATGGTCAATGTGTAGTTCACAGGTGTTTCTAGTAGGTAGGACTATCAATGGCTGCCCACCATTGGCAGCTTGTATAGTATTTTCTGGTACCATAGAAGCTACACCATCACAGAAAACTACAACTGGATATGAGGCAGAGATCAAAGGAGAGTAGAGAGCATAGCCCTCCTGGATAAATGAATTTCACAGCCCCTGCATATGTGGCTCAGGACACATTACAGAAGAGGGAACAGAAAGATTGTAAGAGCCATAATACCAGAAGGCCAGCTGTGAAACAGTCTCTCTTAGAAATGGTTATAGAAACAAGACCAGACCTGTGGCTAATACCAAAGGGGAAAACCTCATGGGGTCTCACCCCTAGACAAAAAGCTACATGATACTAATGACTGCCAGAAGAAAGAAAATTGGCCTCTACCAGGTATGAGCTCTTGTGGTGGCTTGAAAGAATATGCCCCTCAAAGAGAGTGGCACTAATAGGAGGTGTGGCCTAGTTGAAGTAGGTTTGGTCTTATTGAAGTAGGCATGACCTTATTGGAGGAATGGTGCCACTGTGGAGGCAGGCTTTATGGTCTCTCTTGCACAAGCTTTCCTCAGTATGACACTCAGTTTAATTTCCTGTTGACTGCAATATATAGAATTCTCCAGCATCATGTCTGCCTGCATACCTCCATGTCCCGCCATGGTGATAATGGTCTGAAACTGTAAACCACCAGTACACTGAAATATTTTCCTTTATAAACCTCACCCACCCTGGGAAATTATGTGGGATGGGGTGGGGGGGTACTGGTGGAGGGACAAGGGAGGAGGGGTGGGAGAGGAATTGACATGTGAAGCACTCATGTTTCTAATTTAAATAAAAACATATATTGAGGGAAAAAAGAATTACCATAGTCGGCTGGGTGGTGGTAGTGCATGCATGCCTTTAATCCCAGTACCCAGGAGGCAGAGGCAGGTGGATCTCTGTAAGTTAGAGACCAGCCTGGTCTACAAGGGCTAGTTCTAGGGCAGCCCCCAAATCCACAGAGAAACCCTGTTTTAAAAAAAAAACAAAATCAAAACAAAACAAAACCCAAAAAACAAGAGTTGCCATAGTCACTGTGTTTTTTCACAGCAATAGAAATCCTAAGACAGCCCTGTGCTTGATTATTCAATAGAAACTGATCGGTCCTGAAACCACATAAACATAAACAACTAAAGAAGCCCAACAGAATGTATTTATATCTTTCTGCATGAAACACACACACACACACAGAGACAGAGAGAGAGAGAGACAGAGACAGAGACAGAGACAGAGAGAACAATAAAAAGAGTATCAATTTGAGAGTCAGGTAGTTAGGGTTTGTGGAGGAGACTCTGGATGGTCTGGGAAGAAGAAATGAAAAGACAAAATGATGTAATTCTATTTTAATTTAAAATGTAAAAACAATTTGTGTAATTTTCTTTCTTCTTTTTTTGATGTGAAGATGAATTGGCAAATGATGTATACTATAGGAATTCAACACTTCATGTATATAACATTGTGTCTTAAAATTTTTTTCAATCCCTTACTGGTCTAAAATAGCTCTTCTTTTTTTTCTTTTCTTTCTTTTCCTTTTCTTTCTTTTTTCTTTTTTTTCTTTCTTTTTTTATTTTGTTTTTTTGAGACAGGGTTTCTGGTTTCTCTGTATTGTCTTGGAGGCTGTCCTGGAACTTGCTTTGTAGACCAGGCTGGCCTCGAACTCACAGACATCCACATGCCTCTGCCTCCCGAGTGCTGGCAGAAACTTTGTTTGGAATATATAACCATTGAGTAATTCAGCCACTTAAGACTCAGTCTATCATTTTCATCAGTATTGTCTAGAGAGTAACACATAAAGAAAAGCAGCTAAACCACCTTGGCTAAATAACCCCGGGTTGAAAACTTTTATCTCAAACTTCAGTGTCCTATTTTTCTTCCTGTTCTAATTGACAAAATATTGTTTTTGTTATTATTTTGTCTTGATGTTGCTGTTTGATTAGGAAACTGAAAATTTACAGTTGTATTTTTAGGGGTTTTATATATAGATCAGGATCATCCACACAAAGACAGCCAATAGAATACACACACACACACACATATACACACACACAAACACACACACACACACACACAAACACACGCACACACCACATTTTATAAAACACATTTACACACATTGTTACTCATATACTTTAGCTATGTTTCTATTGTTGTAAAGAGACACCATGACCAGAGCACCACAGTGAGGAATTAAGTCCCATGGTAATGGCAATGCAAATGTCTGCACTGTGAATCAGCCCTTGAAGTGCCAAGACACTTATTTTTTTTCAATCAGAAAGCCATAATTTCATGTGTCAAGAAGACTTGAGGTTTCAGTTGAGTTTCAGTGTACTTCCTTAATCTAAGTTAGGGAACATTTTCATTGTGTTCAGAGTTTCACCAACTGAACAGTACTGCCTGTTCAGGAATACAAATTTTCTTTATTCAGTTTACCAGCATGGGAGTTAATATCATATTGTTAGCATCTAAAATCACCATCTATAAACAACCAGAATAATATTTGTTTTAGTGCCCTAGAGCCCACTGGTGGTTTATATGCTAAACTACCCATCACAGAAAATAAGCATAGTTTTCTGAAGAATTATGATCATAACCAAATAAGACATGTTTAATTTCTTAGGAAAATATAGAGTTTTGGGAAGTACTATGACACTCAAATTTTGAGAAGGAAATAAGTGCCTTGTCTTGACTTCTCTCAAATAGAGCATCTCATAAGGGTGTCAATGTCTTTCTTGTCCTCTGAGTCTGAACATATGACCTGTTCCAATGCTTCCTGTTTTCTTCACTATACATATACTTCAGGTTCCAAGAATATCATAGGCATCTTCCATATCATGACTAAACAAATAGAAATTATTCAAAGGTGAAATAAAAGTGAATGAGACTCCAATATGCTGAGGTTCCTCAGCACTTTCTTGAATGAGGCACTAACCCACTGTCCTAACTAACTGCATGTTGCCTTTCTTGGATCTATTCTTGTTTCTTTAACAACTTTTCCTCTCCTTTGTCATTACCTAGATAAGAAAGAAATTTATGACAAGTGTCTAAAACTATTCACAAACAGCAGTACACATTCAGGACAGATCACCACACAATAAGACCAATGATCCATTGATGTAAGGTTGTATTCCAGAGCAGGGTTAATCAACCCATGGGAACCAGGCTGCTCACCTTAAATGATTACAATAATGACAATTTCTCCAGAATGACATGGAGACTTAGAGATGGGAATCAATATACTCATCTGATGGGGAAGTCCTGTGTATATGTCAATAAAGCACTGTTGGCAAATAGGGAAGCAAGGTAGTGGGACTAGGAGTTGAGGAGGATTCTGGGAAAAAGAGACACAGGCTGACATCACATAGCCACCTTGGAAGTAAGAGGTCCAGACCCTTTCTCCAGTAAGAGAAATACTTAGATTAACAATTATGGATTAAATACTTAAGTCAGAGATAGCCAGTAAGAAACAAGCAAATGGCCAACAGCTTTTTAAATAATATAGCATCCTGTGTGTTCATTTGGGACTGATGCGGCTCTGGAAGCAGGCTGGCAGGAAGGCTGCACTCTACATAAGGTTGTCAGAAGTGGGATTGAATTTCTACATAGAATGACAAGGGCTTAAATGGAATTTTAGATACAAAAGAACAGAGAGAAGCGTGGCTTTTCAGTAGCAGCATTATTCTCATGTGGACTCTTGTTTTGATGGAGACAAGCAGAGACTCACTTAAGGGAGTTTGCCTAACTCAGCAAAAGCAAAAAAAAAAAAAAAAAACAGCAAGGTGCTTTAAGAGGCTCTGCTAACAATTTAAAGGTGTGTACTTACAGCTGGAAGGGGCAGTGACCGCATCTCCAAAATGGCAGCTTTTGCTGGATGTCAGCATAGACTGAGGCAGTGAGCTGGAATCAAACTTATGCCCGCCATTTTGGAAAAAATTGCAGTTTAAACAGCCATGGTTTTTAGCAGATAAGACATGTGGCCAGCAAAACATAAAGATTTACAGTAAAGTCAGATACAGATGAAGAAAAACCTCTAAAGGTTTACAGTGTGTTTAAAAATATACATAGGATTGAGAGAGAAAAAGAAACAGCATAGTGGTAAATATAAATAGAGAAGCTTGCTGTGGTGGCTCATGCCAGTAGGATTTAAACCAGAGGCAGAGGCAGGAAGATTTCCAGAGAAACCCTGTCTCAGAGAAATAAATAATTAAATAAAGGTAAAAGAAATAGAGTAATGTAAGCCACGTAAAGATGGAAAATACACAAAAGTCTGGATACTGTATGATATTGTGTTTTTCAGTTGCTCAGTGGCTAAGGAAGGAACAACTGCTGAAACATACTTGATTATAAATGCTGCTGAATTAATCCAACTTATATATTTCAAAAATGCTTTGATCTCTAACTTTACATATAAAGACCAGTTACTTGGGAATAGAGTTTTTGTTTTATGTTTCCACAGAAAATGCAAAGCTGTGGATTCCTTCCAGGCTTCTGTGGTTTGATGAATGAAGACCCCTGGAAGCAGTGGTGTTCCAACAGTTAAGACAGCTGAGATGACGCAGCCTTACAGACCCCAAAAATAAGGACTTCTACAGGTTTCTGTGTTTTTTAATTATCCCCATGGTATGAACAGCACCCCATCCAGCAGGAAGCAGTTTGGAATGATCAAGGTGCAAATTCCCATATTATTTACAAATCTTTGTTTTCATTTGAGTGGGATTGCTTATAATTGGTTAATGATCACAACCAATCCCTTTTTAATGGTAAAAGGGGGATTATGGTATGGAAATGAATACTTGGTATGGGTATGGTTTTTCATTTATTGATACAAATTCAAGGTCAATTTGTGATATGTATATTTCTCCTCTTGATTAAGTATTGCGCTCATACTGATCTTTTAAAACATAATCCATAATTAAATTCAGACTATAGATAATCACTTATAATAGTCAGAACTTATAGTTAGGTTTTCTAGATATACATAGATATATTTCAGATAAAATAGTCTTCAAACCTTTTTCAAAGACCTTTAGAAAATGGCATTTAAACTGGTTTAGGGTTTTTCTTGACAATGAGAAATTTCTGCTCCTGGTAAATCAATTACGTCTGAGAGGAAGATTGACATTGAAGAAACTATTTATGGAGTCTGCTTTCAACACAGCAAGGTGAGTCATTTGGGCAAGAGACTTCTCTTGCCTGGACTGCTTGACTGTTGCTGTATAAACTGGACATGCATGACCCACCGGAAAGTGACTGCTGAACTCAAACAGTCCTACACGGTTCCTGCTTCATGGAAGAGTCTGCCAGACTTTCTGCAGGACCCAGAAAATGACTGACAGACTGCCATTCCTGATGAACAGCTTGAAATTCCTGCTTTGCTGAAGATGGATGCCCCAATGTTACAGAGGCAGTCCAGGCAGAGAGATGTCTCTGTCAATTCTAGGGTTTATGTATTATCCTTCTGTGGTCTTTGATGGAATTGAAGACATAGTTATAATCATAGTTTTCCTTAGTTATGATAAAAGATATGCTTCATATAAGAATTTAGATTCTCACAGATAGGATAGATAATAAAATACTTTCTTTAAATGTTAATGGACAAAATATTGTAACTATGTTCTTACTTGATAACTGTTCTGTTATATATAATTTGACTATGTTAAAGTTAAAATCTTTTTTATTTAGACAGAAAAGAGGAGATGTTGGGGAAGTCCTTTGTATATGTCCATAAAGCACTGTTGGCCAATAGGGAAGCAAGATAGGTGGGACTAGGAGTTGAGGAGGATTCTGGGAAAGAGAGAAACAGGCAGGCAACATGTAGCACCATAGAAATAAGAGGCCCGGACCCTTTCTCTGGTGAGAGAAATACTAAGATTAACAATTATGGATTAAATACTTAAGTCAGAGATAGCCAATAAGAAACCAGCAAACGGCAAACAGCTTTATAATTAATATAGCATCCTGTATGTTCATTTCTGTTAAGAGAAGCTTTTTCTTTTGTTAGCCGCTTTGGTTTATCCCCCGCCAGTCGCCTGGGCTCTGCCGCGCCAGCCTGGTTCTAGATCTGCATGAGTCCCAAATAAACACACAGGAGGCTATATTAATTATGAAGCTGTTGGCCTTGCTTGTTTCTAACTGGCTAGCTCTGACTTAAGTAATTACCCCATAATTGTTAATCTAAGTATGTCTCTTACCGGAGAATAGTTAGTTCCAGGCTTCCTACCCCAATGGCGGTTACATCTCGAACTCTCTTGTGTTTCCCCTTCCCAGAATCCTCCTCGACTCCTAGCCCCACTTATCTAGATTCCTATTGGCCAGACAGTGCTTTATTAGCATAAGACTTCCCCAACAATTTCGGACTGATGTGGCTCTGGAACCAGGCTGGCAGGAAGACTTCACTCTACATTCATCAATCAGACAGCTGCCCTGACCAAGGAAACTCAGCTTTCTCTTGCTATCCAAGCTTCAACTCCTTCTTCTGTTTTCATTTCTCAAAAACCTGAAAGATTCTGTTATTCCCTCAAACCCAGACCTGTAGTCACTGATTCCTTCTATTTGTCTTCTCCAATTTGGCTACAATGACTAAATATTTAGTTGCCTTTTTCTACTATTTGGTTGTCATGGAAAGATGAATGACCCACTATAGTCTGTTGGGATTCCTCCATACAATGGTTTTGCTTTTCAACTCAACATTTTCTGGGGCTTTTCTGTTCTGCCTTTTATTATCAAAATGGAATATAATATGTCCCTGAAAACTATCCTAAACACTGATGTGACCACAATGCTCTTCTAAGCAGCCAGGAGCAAGTGCTTTTTTCTTCCAAATCCATGTAAGTCATGTCTTTGACTTTTAAGATATAGTTATCAAAAATCTCTTCTTTTATTTCTCTCCTTTCTCACTTATGTTCTGGGGTATGATTCAGATGTTTAAGACAGGAAAAATCAAAAGCCATGAAAAAAAGGAGTAAAATTTAGAATGTAATATGGAATCCCAGCCATAACAGATATATCTATATCATAGAGCCTGAATCTATGGCTCAGAAAAAAAAGAAAGGTTAGAAAAATTGTAAGAGCCAGAATACCAAGAAGTCTGCTGTGAAACAGCCATTCCTAGAAATGGCTGCATAAAAAGAAGCAAACAATGACAATATCAATGATCATGATATCATGGAAAAGGAACAATTTTGCAGGATTGCAGCACTAGACAAAGAACTACAGGCTATTAATGACTTCTGGGAGAAGGAAATATAGTTTCTCCCAGGAGTGAGACCCCCTTATTGGTTGTTCAGTGTTGAATGGTCAGCCTTGAAACTATATACACCAAAACAACAACTCAACAGGCTGCATTTGTGTATTTGTATTTGTGCATAAACATACAGAAATGTATACATACATACATGGACACATGAATGTAGCAATAATAATAAAAGAAAAAGGCTACCAGCTGGAGGAGGGGGCATGGGAGAAGATTTGGACAACATGGTAGGATTTGGAGGGAAAAAATGAGAGAAGAGAGTAATATAATTATATTCCAATTAAAATAAACATCATAAAATAATCACACATATTCTTAGAATAATATCTTATAGCATAACTTCCCAGATTTCACTGCATTGAAAAGAAGCCTCAACATATTTGAAATATTATCTTGGAGAAATAGCAGCTAGGGAAGTTTCTGTATCTAAGTTTTACTAAAACTTTCCCTATGAATAAACAGTAACCTAGCCATAGGTGTGCATGGCTGAGTAACATCATCTCAGATTCTGGAAGAGGCTGCACTAGGCTTCTACCTCATCCTCAGGTTATTCACTTTCCACAAGTACTCATTTTAAGAACTAGAAGTTTCACGGTAAACGTTATGTTTAGAGTTCCTGCTTTCCTTATTTATAATATTCACTCTTATTTTTTGTTATTTTTCATCTTTAATTCATCTTGTTATTTTTTTGCCTATACTTTTGTATTTATTTATTTATTTTTGGTTTTTAGAGACAAGGTTTCTCTGTATTGTTTTGGAGCCTGTCCTGGAACTCGCTCGGTAGACCAGACTGGTATTGAACTCACAGAGATCCTCCTGCCTCTGCTTCCTGAGTCCTGGGATTAAAGGCATGCACCACCAATGCCTGGCCTTGCCTATACTTTAAATGACTACATTTGATGGAATGTCTCTAGATTTAATTTGGTCAAAATTTATTTCATACTTTGTGGTCAATCAACTAATGTATGTTTCTCTTTTTATTGAACTGAAGTGTGACTCTTTCACATAACATAGAAGAATTATAATTCCCAGAATACCTTTCATTAAAGTGCATGTATTGGCCTTCAAAAACAATAAAGGGCATATTTAACTCTTTACATTTCAAGTATTTTTAAAATTGTATTCATTTATTAGAGCATTATATACAATATAAAGAATTGTCTTTACATTGGTCTCATTGACTTGGATATCTCTAAGTAAGAAACTTATCAAGAATCACAACTGCTCTTAGCTGGCTGACGCAAACAGGGTGAGCTGGAAGGAGTTCATGAGGATGAGATCACAAATGCTTACATTCCCATAAGACTCTGAATATATGTGCTCACTATCCTGAGTAATAGCTACCCAGATTTTATGAAACTACTTAAGACCCATAGAATAAATGTTGAAAGTATAGACAAACTATAGCAGAAAGTAATGAAAATGCAAAAGTTACTTTTCAATGTAAGTCTTGCTTATTGTGAACAATTTGTTGCTATTTCTACTGAGGAGTATAATTACTGGCACAGACATTTACTATTACTTAATTCATATACTCTTTAATATGCTCTAAGTACATAGGACCCTCCAAGTCTAACTAAAACATGGAGACATTGTTGCATTTATGCTCAAGTATGAATGAATTTATTATATGTGCTCTCATTTCTCCCTTCTCCCTCTCCCTCCCTTTCTTTCCCACCGTTTAGACATCCAGCATAGAAATTATTCAGATGTCATACAGACTGCTGTCGCTATCTTTGCTGCCACTGAACCTGTGTTGCTCTGCAGAAGAAGGCTTCCTTTTCTGAAAGTAAAATAATGTTTTCATTTCCTCTCATTTTAAACATATTTTGGGAAAGAAAGTCCTAAGATAATGGGATCTTTGTGGTTGGTTGTACATTTGAGTCCATTAAAATACTATCTGCCTGTTGGAGGTTTTATTATTGATCAAAAGTTTTGTTTTCTTATGTAGTATTTTTGACCATTTTATGTCATTTTAGAGCACTATATTATCTCTCCAGTCATTAGTTATCCACTACTTCCAGCACATCATCTTATTCCTGGAGATATTTCCCAAATAGATTTTTCCATTACAATGATTTCAATCCATCCTCTTAGCTGTGTGCATGAGCTTTTGCAATGTCTCATATGGGTGGGTAAGACAGGCATTTCTTGAAGGTTGGCTTCCTATTGCACACACAATTCCAGGAATCACAGGTAGATTTTCCCCTCATTTTATCTCATTTTATTCTGTTTCTATAAAATTACTTTACTGATTAAAATTAAAAAACATAGTGTTTCAGGACAGGGCATATCGTTGATAACACTTATAAATATTAGCTATATCTCAGTATTTCATATTGGGATCCTATAAAATATGGTACTCTATATGGCAAGTACAGTAATGAGTGACAATTTAAAGTAATCTATTAAAAAAGAAAGACAGAAAAGGTAAAACACATCATATTTTTTTCTGAAAAAATGCTAGTAACTTTTGGGGGTTTCTTTGTTGGTTTATTCATCATTTTTGTAATTGTACTTTAATTATACTTTTCCATTCCATTTCCTCCCATATGCCATTTCTTACTTTCCTTCAAATTTATTCTTCTGTTTTCATAAATTATTATTGTATCCATATATTGCTTATATATTCAGATATATCCCCAAATATAGTATTAAAATAATATTTAACTTAAAATTTTAAGTATTATGAATTTTCAAATGCCTGAGATAATTTTTCCCAACTATATGCTCATCTCCCTTCATCTTCCTTGGTCTGGTGCACTGACTATACATGTTTTTCTTCTGTTATAGTTGATATCCAAGAAGTACACAGAATGGCATGAGCACATCCCAGCCTTTGCCCATATGAGTTTGGCTTACATGTGCATGTTCCTGGGGTTAAGTTCTAGAGACCTGGGAAGAATTGTAATGTCTCTTGAAAAGTGGATAATGAAAAATAAAACATGTATATAAATAACAGTGTAACATATAAAGGGATATTTTTATACTACCATTTAACCAAGACTGTTGATGATGTTAAACGTATATCCTCATATTCTCAGATAAATGTAGCTCTCACACCTCATCAAAAAAGCTTCTCTTTGCAGCAGCTGTAGAAACCCACAGCATTTTAAACTACAGAGAACTGATTGTGAGGTACCCAACTCTAAGGGCTAAATATACAGCACAGCTAAAACACTTAAGGCTGGGCATACGTGGAAGAGAAAACAGACAGACTGTAAGAAACAGAGAAAGAAGAATCCTCCTACTGTGTACAGAGACGATGCCATCATTTTTTTGATGTTTCACTACATATATATTGTATAATGCTTACATTGGGTTAAACATACTTATCACCACAAACATTTATTATCTCTTTGTGGTAAAAATAGTTCAGAAGCTCTCTTCTGTCATTTTGAGACTAGTAGAATATTGTCTTACCTACAGTAACCCAACTGTACAATGATGAACTAGGCCTTCTTGCTCTTTTTTTTTTTCAGTTTAAATTTAGATAAGAAACAAGGTTGCTTCACAAGTCAGTTCCAGGTCCCTCTCCCTTTCCCTCCCCTCCTCCCGTGCCCTCCCCCCAACCCCCCCATTATCCCCTCATTTCCCCAGGGAGGGTGAGGCCCTCTGTGGGGGTGTCCATAGACTGTCATTTCATATAAGGCAGCGCCTAGACCCTTCCCCAAGAGTTCAGGGTGAGAGTGTACCTCACATTGTTGGATGGGAGTGCAAAGTCCGTGTGTATACTCGGGATGGGTACTGATCTGCTGCCCAAAGCTCAATAGATTACCTAGGCCTCCTCACTGACACCACATTCAGGGGGTCTTGATTAGTCCCATGCTGGATTCCAAGGCTGATGCCTGGGATTCAAGAGTTAACCTTTGTCTGGTCAGCTGTTTCTGGGGGTTAAACCAGCCCAGTCTTAATCCCTTTGGTCATCAGTCCTCCCTCTCTGTTACTGGCTTTCTTGAATTTAGCTCAGTACTTGACTGAGGGAGTCTGCCTCTTCTTCCATCAGCCACTGAATGAAGTTTCTGTTTCCCAGACTCTCTGGCCATGGGATTGTAGGCTGGCACACCCCAGATCTATGTCTAAAATCCATATATGAGAGAGTACATGCCATGTTTCTCTTTTCGTGACTGGGTTACCTCACTCAGGATGGTTTCTTCTAGTGTCATCCATTTGCCTGCGAATCTCAGGATTCCATTTTTTTTTATTAGTGTCATTATCATTGTTATTTTTGTTACTAATTGTTGGGGAAGTCCTGTGTATATGTCAATAAAGCACTGTTGGCCAATAGGGAAGCAAGATAGGTGGGACTAGGAGTCGAGGAGGACTCTGGGTAGGAGAAACACAGGGAGTCACGATGTAGCCCGCCAGAGAAATAAGATGTCCGGAACTTTGCTCTGGTAAGAGAAATATTTAGATTAACAATTATGGGGTAAATATTTAAGTCAGAGCTAGCCAGTAAGAAACAAGCAAGGTCAACATCTTCATAATATAATATAGCCTCCTGTGTGTTCATTTGGGAATGATGTGTCTCTGGAATCAGGCTAGCGGGAAGGCTTCTCTCAAGGAAAAGGCTTCTCTTTACAACTAATGGCTTAGAAAAGTCAGTGAGAATATATAGCCTTAGTGATCCATTTCCCTGTCTGAATCAATAGACGAGTTGCTTCTGTTCCTCCACGACTTGTATATTGAAATCCAATTCCTGGTGTGATGTTGTTAGAAATGGCTTTGGGACATGATTAAGTCATAAAGAGACAGTATCATAAATAGAATTATTGCTTGCACAAAGGACAGCGCCAGTGATATGAGGGCAATTTGGTTGCTGCATCTATCACCCCATTGTTTGCAGGGATTTATATGGCTAATCTCATTGGCAAAGGCAGTTATCCTATTCCTTTACATAATTCCTTACTTATATGTGCACCTCCAAAAGCTGTGCACTTGGTGGAAAATGGAGTCTTCTCAAATAAACAGGACTATTCTTCAATCATTAGTATTTCAATAACTGTAAACCTTTACTAGACCCCAGAGAGTGTCCTCATGCTTCAGTGTGGAGACACAGTAAGAACATGTACAAAAGAAGCACATTCTTAGCAGAAAAGGGGCCCTGCCAGTCATCATATCCACTAGTTCCCTGTTCTAGCACTTCTAGCTTCCAGAACTTGAAGAAATAAATATTTGTTCCTTAAATGATACAATACGTGACATTTTGTTATAACCAATCAAATAAAAGAAGGTGATCGTCGGACACAATCTGACTTAAGGGTGCTGAAATCATTCAAATATGATCATTATCATTTTTTTTGCCCTACACAATAAATAGCAATCAGTAACCTAAGTTGCATTTAGATATACTAATGGACTGTACAATAAAGCTTAATACCAATGTGAGAGCATCTAGATGAAACACAGACACAAGTCTGGTACATCACTTAGTGCTTTCCACACTGCTTCACAGTACATTTATTAATTGCTGTAAAATCAGTGAAACATGTTTCTTAAGAGCTGCCTTGGTACATGTTGTATGCAGTCACACATCTGAGCCATACAGTCATTAATGTCATTTTATAATCATACTAATAGTTCTCAAAAAACTGAATTATTCATCAATACTGAAAATGCTATATTTAATTACGTTATAAATTTTTTCATGTTTCCATGGAGATGAAATTGCTAGCTCAATCCATAAATTCAATTCTATTATGATAATTTTTATCTCTTTCAATAGAAATGTGGGATAAATTAATAAAGCCAAGGAGCATTGCAAACAAATTGTTTTTTCTTTCTAATTTTTCTATTCATATTTCTTCTATATGATGCTGTGAAATGTATCAGTTTCTTTTTAGAATCTTCAAAGCACTTCTGCACTTTGAAAATTAAAGGAAGAGGGATAAAATAAATTTTCATAAGATACAGTTTTTACCTTCTGTCAGGAACTAACTGATTAGAAAGCTCTTTATAGGTTAAACCAACCATTACATTTTATGGTTCTGTGTGTATATAAACATAAAGATTACAACTTTCTCACCGTAAACCATCCGCATATAGTAAACACTGGCATGCCCACAGTAGCAATAGTTATAACAGTTATCTATTTATTTTGTTTTTCTACAGTATCTATTTTATAAACAAGATTTTTGCCTTGGAATATTTTTGCATCTGAAATTATTAACAATATAGAAATACCTTATGATACACACGGATTGTGTACCAGTTCTTAAAATAAAATGTCAGGTATCCATCCATCTTTGCATCTTTACTATAAGAGACTTGAGTCAGATCTGTAGAGATGGCTAAGGGGTTTAGAGCACTAGCTGTTCTTGCAGAGGACCTGGATTCATTTCCTAAAACATTGCAACAGCACATAATTGTCTATAATTTCAGTTGCAGGGAATTTGTTGTCCTCTTTAGCCACTGGCATACTGGCATGCATGTAGTATACATGAAGTGAAAACATTTTTAACACATAAAGTAAAATAAACAAATAAATAGTTTTTTAAGGAAAGATCTTTTCAGGTATAAGACACTCAGCCACTTTTCAGGTTTAAGATGATAAAGATCCAAAAGAAGATCTCAGGGCCTTTACAATTTTTAAAATTCTAGTTTTGTCAATGTGTTTTAAGACTATATTAGAACTTGATACACCATTGAAACTTCAAATGTATAATTTAAAAAATAACATGAAATTTATCAAATTTAATGGGCATAAAGGTACAGTCCTCTAAAATTCCAACATATATTAGGAAGGGGGTAATGTTGATATAAAAATTGACATAGAAGATGAACTGTTTTGTATTCAGTAGTACATACAGTGTGCTAAGACATTCATATGAGTTGATATTTAAACCTTCTCAAGCTCTTGGAGACATGTTCTTCATATGCAGCATCATGAGATAGGATGTAATTATGGATCAAAGCATGCAAGTGTGTCACTGGAGACAACACTACCTTTCCCCTGGCTATTGCCAAGGACTCCTACCTGTTTTTTTCCTTCTTCTAATGTGCTCGTTTCTAGGGGCTGAAGAAACAGCTCAGTCATCAAAGGCTAAAGTTCACAAACCAACTAGAGTCTAAACAAAAATAGGAAGCCTCTGTGTAACTTACATATTATATTTTCCATACTCCCCCACCCTTAGAGTCCAAATTTTTGCTAGAATTCATTCTAACACCATTATCATGGTGGATATTAAAGTTTTCATGTTTACTTAGAAACCAAGTGTTTGACCTTGGCACTTTTCCTTATAAACATTAACTACTGGCTATATTCAATTATAGCTTATTTTTAAAATGTATTTGTTTTATATCTGAATTTCTGTATCTGATTTTCTTTATTGTAAAAAATATAACTCCTTTGGTGTTAGGATCATAAGGCCTTACTGCCATGAGAGGAACAATTAGAAGTTGATGACCTCTAGGGAGGGAGAGTAAATCTTTGAAGCTGAGGCTATAAGGGAATGGCCATGCACTCATCCCCATATGGGCAAAACTAAGTGAACCTTGGGCATGATTGGCAACATTAAAAATGAGGAAAGGAGATGTTATGGAGGCATTAGATGAAGTTGGAGAGAGGTAGATGTGGCTGAATATGACCAAAATGCATTCAATGAATAGTGAAATTTTCAAAGAATAAATAAAAACATTGTTAAGATATAAAACTCTCCATGTTCTTTCCTATACAATTTCTGGCCTATAACTTATCTGAGATTATGTATCACTCCTTAAGAAAATAGTACCAAATCCTTGACTGTTGAATTACATGTCATTTATATCTCATTGATATTTATGTTTCATCTATGATAGAATACAGCATAATAAATTTTTTCTATTAATAAAAAGCTAAAATTGCACAAAGATAATCTGCTTAGGTAATAAGCAGATACATGTCATTTATTAATCCAGTATATATTGGATGCAAATTTAACAAGTCTCCACTGGACCAAAGAATCACAAATCAGAATCTATTTTGAAAGACAGTAATTCCTCAAATATAATGCCACTCTCCAGCTCTTTTAATCCTCATCTAGACCCAATAATCTGATGCACTATGAAGCAAAATGTTAGTGAAGCTTCAATTCAAAAAAGGTAGCAATAAAATGATTCCTAATGACATTCTGCTATATTCATGGATAAGTGCCTTCCTAGGACTTATCAGAGAAGCTTCCTCGAGCAACATATGGTTTAAAAATACAGAGACTCACAACCAGTCAATATACAGAAAATGAGAGACTTTCAGACACTCAGCCCTAAAAATGATAGCTCCAACATTCCTTCCCCTCAGGGCTCAGAGAAGAAGAGGCAGAAAAAAAATGTAAGAGCCAGAGGGGATGGAGGACATCAATAAAACAACATTCTCTAAATAGTTAGGGGTCACATACATATGAACTCACAAATATTTAAGGCAGCATGTACAGGGTCTGTAATGGTCTGTACAAGGTCCTTGCATACATATCTGGCTTCCAGTTTAGAGTTTTTATGCCATTCTTGAGTCTACAAATGAGTGAGTATCTGTTTCCTATGTCTTTTGATGGGCTGTTTTTCATCTGTTTGCTTGTTTTTTCCAGTTTTCATGTGTTAATTTTTGTTTTATCTTAATATTTTTATTATGCCATATTATATTCTATTATTATCCCCTAGAACCTGTTTGTGTTTTAATGAGAGACAGAAAGGGATTCGATCTGGAAGGGAGGGGGGGTAGGGAAAACAGAGAGGTGTAGAGGGAGAGGATATATTATGTGAAAAAAAAACATATTGTCAATAAAAGAAAACATAGGTTACTAGCATGATTTTTCATTTAAGTTTTATAATATATAAAATTAAGAGAAAGGTAAGAAAAGTGTCAAGAGAATGCAGAACCACTGTCACATAGAATAAAGGTCATTGTGTTAGTTAGATCAGAGTTCTGATTAAATTTTTTTATATTACATAGCTAGTAAATTACTTCCCAATTCTAAATCTCTCCTCCTAATCTGTATCTCTTGTTCAATATAGTTCATTTCATTGTTTACTTTTTAAAAAAATGAAAGAAGTTGTTATAGTGTTACAGTGCCCCTGGCCAGTCTCTTCTCTCTGGTGTGTGGGCAGACTCTCTCTTTGCTCCCTTAGAACTTCGCTATTGATGCTTTTCTCTAGGGGCTGCAAGATAAATTACAGGTTGTAATTTTTTAAAGCATGCCTTTAGCTCTTCAGACCACAGCAAATGAAGAAAATAACTTAAAATAGTACCAAATGGGGGTTTATCATTAATGCCATTCCTGCAGTGGCGTGTCAATATCAAAGGGCATACTGGCAAGGAAAACCTCAGGACAGAACTTCAAACTGAGATGCAGATAATACTCGTGTGTCTTGTCTAACAACTGACAGAAGAAAAAAATATCGAACACCACAAAGGAAATAGAACTTGAGCAGCAAAGAGAGAGAGAGAGAGAGAGAGAGAGAGAGAGAGAGAGAGAGAGAGAGAGAGAGAGAGAGAGAGAGAGAGAGAGAGAGAGAATAAAAGTAACAGGGAAGATGGGCAAAGGGAAATTCTCTTTAAATTCAGTCAGACCAGAGAGAACTTTAAAAATTGACTTGACAACCCAGGTGCTTAGACTTGAGGGAAAGCTCCTGATAGGGATCTAAGTTGTGCAAATTTGTAACAGTTACACAGTTGGTTCTCAATACATCCTAAGATAATAATCAGCTCTGCATCTGAAGACCCAGCCTGGGACTTGGTAAAGGACTTGGTAACGTCTGTCAATGGGAGAATCAGCTCTCACCTCAAAGGGAATAATACATTCTTTATCGTGGAGACAAGTACAAGTGACTGTGGATCCAAGACATTGCTGCAGATTACCCCAAATTCTAAGCTCCAAGATGGTAGACGTTTCATGAAGTTTTTGTTGCAACAGAACAAAGAAATTTGTAAACCAAGGTACTTTACAGATATTTTGATGGAAACAGGTTAATGAGTTACAGCAAAATGCAGAGAGATTGCTGTAACAATCCTCTACTATTCTCTGACCACATTTTCAATTTTGTCATTGGAGGAAGCAAGAGATCGGTTCATACATTCCAAAGGATTTATCCAGGGGTCACACGATGTTAAGTCACATGCTGAAGCAGGCAAGAAAATAAATGGAGGGAGGTAAATATTATCCAAGAATATTTTGAATAGAACTTGCAGCATTCTAACATTGTTGAGGTAGTGATCAGTCAATCAGCCTTCGTAGGTGAGCTTCTTTCAGTCACACTTCCTCAGGAAGGACAGGCCACTGGGGGCCAAGATTCTTTGTATAAATAACTGACGCATCAGCTAGAGGAGCTGCAGAATGAAATAAAAAAAGGTTGTGTCCTTCCAAAGCTCTCTGACTCCAGTGACATAAGAAGCGCTCTTTGGATGAAGAGAAGTATTAAATGACTTATTATGACTTCTATGGAAAGAGCACAGTTTGTACATATCAAATGTGTTAGAATGGAGGATGCGCCTTTGGTACGCACTGGAGAAGGTCCATAATTATATTGAGAAATTTAGGGTGTGAGAGATTCTTTTCGAATAGAAAACCGGCTTTGGTATGGGTAACTAAGGGCATGAATTTTGGCCCATCAAGGGGGATTAATATATGTGATTGCATCTGGCATATAGTGAAAGCTGAAGAAATGCAAAATGATATGTTCTTTATTTGCATGTGTATTCATCATGAGCTCACCCACCTAATTTCCTCTATCTACAAATGTTCTTTCTATGCTCTCACTAGAGGGTATAGCACTAAATCCTATCCTTACACCCAGATTTTAAGTTACCTTTAAGGCAAAATGTAAAGTATTTTCTTTGATTGGCTTTGGGTGGTAGTGGAGAGGATGTTTAACCAAGAGGAGGAATTGAATACCAATAACTAAAACAGGGAAAAATAGAATCCAATGGTAAAATTGGCAGTGACAAGAGGATTTTAGATAAGAATATTTTTGGTAACATATTAGACAACACAATTCTGGAATATTAAGGTAAATCTTGTATTCAACATGGATGTAGTGAGAATGAAGGAGAAAATGGCCAAATTCTGAGTTCTAATGCATTCAAAGGTTGAGAGGCCAATAAAGTGAGAGAAAATTAACAAAGGTAAGCTAATGATTTAAACATAATTCAAAATGCAAAAAGCTGACCATGTTTACTTCAGGGATGTGATCCTACGTAGGCAACACATGCTCCAGTAGGTGGCCCTATACCCATGCACAAAAGGCATCAACAAATGGACTCGTTGGATTTAAAAACAAAGCACACGAAATTGATAGGGAAAATAGCACCAGATAGAGGAGATTTGCAGGACAGTGATTGGGGTAAATTTTATTGAAACACGTTATATATTTGTATGAAAATAATTTTAAAACTAAACAGCCAGAAGAATGTGTTGCCCTAGAAATCAATCAAATGCTGCTCATACCGCAAGATGATTTCTCAGAACCATCATGGATACTAGCAAGGTGAAGGGCCACTGATAAGCATCCTAAATGAGAGAGAGCTGCCACATACTGCATATTGGTGCAGAGTTAAAAGTAAAATGCATTTACCAAGTGAAGACCTAATCCAAGTTCATTATATGTGCACTATCCAGTGTAGTGAGGACTTGCAGCAATACAACCCATACAAATGGCAAGGTGGTATGGTGAGTTTAAGCAAATGATTGGGGTAGACGTTTAAATAATTGACTTTAAAGATGTTTAGTACATGCTGTGAAGATGTTTGCACACTCACCTTTTCAAAGCACACCGATGGCTTTTTGCTGAAAAGTCATCCTTACTACCAAAGTGTACTGAGCACATTGTCCTTGAAAAAACATCACTCATTTGCAGGGATGGGATTCAGGATGTCAATATACATGTTCTAAATACTCATTATATGACCAATGTTCAAATTTGTGAATCTTGGTATGATTTGTCAAAAATTACCTGTTCTAGTTTACATTGGAGCAAATTATTGCAAGCCTTTGTACCTAGGATATCCCAGGTATTCAGGTAACTGATATTTTGTCTCAACCTCAGTATACACAGACTGCCCATAGGTAGTTTTCATTCTCTTGGCAAGCACACCTTATATTGTCCTCCTTCAGTATCCCACTAAGTTTGAAATTACTTTGCTCTTCACCATCCTCTGGATATTATGATGCAAACATCAATGGACTATGAAGACTGGAAGGGAGCTAGGAACTTAGGTTGTCTAGGGAACACTCATAGGTAGAAGATAAATTCTATCATAAAACAATATTTTTCATCTCTGTAGTCTCTCTGTGAATACACTCATTGCAGGCAAGCCAAAAAAAGTTCTCCAACAAAAGACAGATTTAGATGATACAAAGCCATAAAATTCAGACAAATTAATTCCACATTTCACTAATACAGATTTATGCTTATGTATTTTAAATGATATAGTTATAATAATTAACAACATTCAATGGAATAAACTGGAAAATTATTTAACAGCTTATACAAAACTCTAATTTATGTATGGGTACAACAAAAGGAAAACTATAATTTTTAAAGGTACATATATGAATAGTCACAAACATACACTGAAATATTGTCTTATATGTTCTATCTTTAGCACATGCTACTACACTTTCTACAAATTTCAAAAAGTAAAGAATTGAATATATATTAGTATTTATGCAAAATCTATTTTTTATTTTTAAAGAATTATCTTATTTATATAAGGAAAGTAATACTTCTCTTTAAACATGATTTATTAGACTTATTAGAAGACAGTTTATAAAAACACAAACAGAATGAAATGATAAGAAGCCATTTTAAAGTATAAACACTAAATATATATAAGTAGTAGGTATTATAATATTTACTACACAGTACAGACTCTATTGAGGATATATGTATTAATGTATTTTAGTCTCTTTCCCTCTACCTTGTTAATTTGAAACAAAACATTTTAACATTGGTAATTTGAATATAATTGTATATTATCACAATTACTTTTAGTCAAATAATTGTTAGTATGTTCCTTTTGTTACTGAGAATTTATAAAGTTGTTACAAGTTTGAGAAAGTTCTGATTAAGCCCATGGAAAAAAGCATATTATCTAACAAGCTTTTGATGTCGGCTGTAGGCGTACAGATAGAAAATTCAGCTGCTAGTAGGACCCACATTTCAGATAGTGAACCTGGCTGCTCCTCGATTCAAGGACAGTGCAGTGAGCTGGCTAACTGGTTATTCTGCTCTTTGTTCTGCTTTGCCTTTAGTCTGTATTTAAGCAGGTTCAAAAATAAACTTTGGGCTGTCGATGTGCTGAAAGGCATGGGCCGGGCAGTCCTCCAGAATCCATCCTGTATTTCTGTCTCTTTCTTTATCTGCCATTTCTCAATCCAAACACCCCAACTTAGGTAACCTAGCTGATTCATTGGAGCAGCTGGGTTACTCATTCTGCATATGCATACAAAAATCTCTAAATATTTGCTATGAAATCTAATGTATATTTTGCTCAACATGAGTTCAAACCAGTATCATATGCATCTAACAATAAGGATAATTTCCTGTTCTAGCATATGTCTTAGTTCTGGTATTAATATACCGATATTAGAAACACGAAACTGTATCCCATGGTTAGTGACATGAGTAATTATTATATGGGCTGCCGAAGCCAGCATGATATGAGTAATTATTATGGCATTGATGTACAGTTTGCTTTTCTCCTAGGCACCACTGTTTTTAAAGTTACTTTGGTTAACAGTTTTATCTCTCAGTTTCTTTTGTGATGTTATTTAATTCACCATACATTTATTTTTATTTATTTACTTAATTATTTTACATTTGATATTGCAAATTGGAGTTCCCAAACTTCAAAAATTATTGTATCTGAATATATTGAAGTTAGTTTTATGGTAGATACTATGTTTAAAATCAAAGTTATTTATCTATAACTACAACATTGTATTGTAATATTTCACATGTCTAAAAATTCTGTGCCCATTCAATCTCATCCTTCCTGCCCTTCCTATACCAAATCACATGATTGATTCTTACTGTTTCTATAACTTGGCTTTATTCAGATTCTGTATAGATGTAGTTATATAGTATATAGGTTTTCAGGTTTTATTTTACCTGGTAATACACACTCAAAAGTCTACAGCTTGAAGTTAAGTTGTGTTATTAACAAATATGAGAGATATTAAAGTATACCAATATTTTTATATTGGTTCATCAATAAAAACTGTTATTTCTTCAAGTTGGTGGTCTATGTGAATATAGTCACTATAGAAACTCACGTTCATGTTTTAATAGGCCCCATATTTTAGAGGGCAGTTGTTTGTTTTCAGAAAAAGGCTCACTCTATAACCTGATTGAAATAGTACTCACTAGGAATCTCAGGTCTCCTTTGAACTCATGGGAAAGGCTCCAGTCTCAGCCTACCTGTGATGGACTGTAGGTTTGCACCCCATGCCTGAAGGTTATCTGGCTCTTACTATTTGAGCTTAAACAGTTTTCACTGTATACTTTGGATTTAAGTTGTTTAGTACATTTTGTTTGTTCTGGTTAGTTTTTACATCATCTGGTAAGAGGGAACCTTGGATGAGAGAGAGCCTCCCTCAGTACACCTGTAGGCAAGTCTGTAGGGAATTTTCTCAATTGATATGGGAGGGCCCAAAGTACTGGGAGAAATGTTACCCCAGGAATCTGGTCCTGAGCTGTATAATAACAGGCTGAGAGAACCATGGGGAGCAAGGAGGAAAGCAGCAAGCACTCCCCAAGGCTCCTTTTTGCAGTCCTGCCTCCAGGTCCCTGCTTTGAGGTACTGTCTGACTTCCTTCAGTGATGAGGTGTGATCAGAGATTTATAAGTTGAAATGAGACATCTCCTCTTCAAAATAATTTTGTTGACAGCATTTTATCACAGAGATGGAAATACTAACCATGAAATATTTATTCATAGTCATAAATTTTGTTTGTTTTTGTTTTAAGACAAGATCTTGCCAGGTGGTGGTAGCAAGATCTTGTCTTTTTTGTTTTTGTTTTTGTTTTGCCCTGTCTCGTAAAACCAAAAAAAAAAAAAAAGACAAAATCTTGCTATAAATCTCAGGCTGGCCTCAAACTGGTTATCCTCCTGCCTTAGCCTTCCAAGTACTATAATTAATTGTAAGGATCACTGAAAACCATTTCATTTTCTTAACAAACTTTTAAAATATATTATAGATTCATATGTTAATAAACACAAACTGTAGGCAAGCCAGAGAAACCCACAACAAAATTTCAGGGAATTGAATGCCAGCTTTATGTATTACTAAGTTGCTGAGTGGTTTAAGCTCTTGAGGCAGGTCTGTTCTGGGTCTCCCTTTGACCTCTGGTTTTAAAATTCTACTATGTGAATTTCTTGTTCTTCTGGTTCCTTTTTGTCAAGTGTATTTCCTAGAAAAACCAATCAAAAACTGAACAGTGAGGCAGGCAGTTGGCATTCTTGCCTTGTCTTTCATGATAATAACTGACAATGGGGCTAATGGTTACATTGTCTTCTTGATATTAACTGCATAGACAATAGAGTAATCAAACTGACTATGTCTTATTATCTTAGTATTACTTTAGTCATTGCTATTTTCCCAAATATGAGAAATAAAACAGCTTAGTATCTGGCGATCTGTAATCATTGCACATAATGCATCCCTTTTAATTCATTGCCTTCTAAAGTTAGAATTTTTTAGTTTTTTTCTCTGTTGCCCCAATTCCATTATACTGAATGGGTGTCATTGTGTCTATGATGGCCTTTTTAAACACTCCAAGATGCTTTAAGGGTACATACATGGTCTTTTGTTAATATAGCATTTTATTTCTTACTTTACTTATTAAGTATTGTGTTCTCAAAAGTTGTTAGTCTTACTGAGTCTACACCTAGACTGTGTTAACACTTTCTTGAATTTTCCAAAGCATATACTAACTAAATCTTTTTGATGTAGTCTCAAGTTAACACTTTCAAGCCTTGCCCCCTTATATTTCATTTGTTTTGCCTTGTTTGAGATATTTACAGCCAGGTGCATATAAATATCATGGTTTATAATTGAAAGTCAGCTGAGAAATGACACATCAAAAAGGCCAAAGTACATTCAATTAATAGTGAATGTTAGAGTTTTCCAAAATTCCTGGCACTATCAAATTGCCAAGTTCTCCTAAAAGCTACAATGCAGGCATCACTTGTGAAAAACCTTGAACTGTATTTCTGAGTTTCACCATTCATTCCTTTATTTGCTAATTGTTATTTTCCTTTTAATGAATTGCCTTTGCTTGTGTTTTCTGACGAATGTCTTGTCCATACTCACAGAAATGTTCCATATTCTCAATAGAAAGTTGCCAGGGCACATGCAGTGAAGATGTCATTCCATTGCTTTATTGTTCTTTATCTCTGTCCTCAGTGCTTCTTGTGAACAAACTGATTGATTTTTTTCTTGTGGGTGTTGTGCTGCCGTGTGGTTTATACTTATTCTTTCGTTATTTTATAGTTCACATTAAGTTACTTAATTCATCTTAGTGGTAGGTAGTGAGAGTGTAAGCTGGTAAGTAAATGAGCAAAATAGTTTATTTAAATGTTCTACATCCTTCAATGTTTGCTACATTTTTGTCTTGTTGAAGTGTGTTTTCTAACATAAGGTGATTTATTTTTCCCTACCAAAGACAAGCAGTGGTGGTAGTTACAATTAAAATCCCTTTGTAGATTCTTGCTCCAAATAGAGACTGAAAGCTCTCATCCTCCTGTCCAGTAGGGTCATTCAGAGGACTCTAAACATCCTGCAGAATATAAATGTGGCCTTTGGGAAGGTAGGAGAGGAGAGCATTTCCACTTGTACCAGGAACGCAATCAAGACATTGCGAACACGCTGAATTAAATGCTAAACTGACTTCACCACAACTAACAGGAGAATAATGGATCTGAAGACTCTGAAGCAGTTGGCTCTACAGAACATGCTGACCTAGATTCACTTGTTTGTACACAGAGCTGACTTCAAATCACCAGTGCAGATACATTTACTGATCAGAATAGCAGATATTGGGTGAAGATGTTCAGTTGGCATCAATGAGAAGACTGTTGGGTTTATTCACTGTAACTTTTCTGGTCACCAAAGTCCTGGCATTCTCAGAGGTCTAGAGTCTCCAAGATCTTGTCTGATGAACATTAATGACCACAGGATAGAAAATTACTTAGGAATGAAGGCTGCACTGTGCCACTGGATGAATCCAGATAGTATTATGAAGTGAAACTTTTAAAAACTTTTCATAGGTTAAACTCAACATGTTAAGGTTTGTTTATGGTTTTCTTTAGATGTGTGAATCATCTTTTCATAATTTTAAACTGCACTGTTCAGATTTGTAGCTTTGAAAAGATAACTAATTATTTACATTTTCTTCCATTGTAACTCATATAACATTTATCCTAGCCACTATTTATATGTTAACGAAACTATAGTATTGTCACATACATATAAATTGCATACATTTTTATTTCCATGTTTTTTAACTGGCTTGTCTTTATATTTCTTGTTTTTATGTTCCTTTGTTTATTTTGCTTTACTTTAAATTTTTTTGCCAAACTATGATGGTCAACACTGTTAGTCAACATGATTGGAACAATACGCAAGATATTTAGCCCAATAGTGTTGGTGTGTATGGTATTTGATGATATTGTTATGGATGGGATAAGATTAACCAATAAATAAACAAATGGTTATTAATGTAAGTTATCCTCAATAATATGGATACTAATCAGAACACAGCTGTGATTTTTATTACAGTTTTCTCCTCTCCATCTCTCACCACTCTTTCATAGACATTTGCAGACACAGATACACCAATACATGCTAAAAAATCTATTAATTTCATAATTCTTATTGGTCTCTGCATTTGTATTCAGTATTTAGGAGTCCCTATTTAAAGTTCCTGTAGTTGTTTTATTAATGCAAGTTTATATGGAGTAAACTAATTTTGTTGTCATTTTTTAAATGTGTATTATAATTACATGTCTTCATATTTTGATAAAATGTCTTATTTTGGTTTGATTATGATTATTGAAATGATTATAACTCTTTTGGCTCTCATCCTTGTCATCTCTAACCTGTATTCTATCCATTTTGGAGTTGCCTTCAGGCTTCTCTTTGCAAGTCATGTCCCATGTAGAAGTTCCAGACTTGCAGTGGAACTGGGGATGCAACAGAGTTAACTACCATGGCTGCTGGTATATATGAACCACATGTTTGCTCCTAGCCTCCTCTGAGCGACACAATTATATAGAGCGTACAACCAAGCAACTGTATCTGGTTATAGTGTTAGTGTTCATCATTCTAGGAATAGATGTTCTGTCTGGGTACCATAGAGAAATCAAATGCTCAACTGACCTTGCTATTAAAAACCAGATATAGAAGCAAGCATGAGCTTGAGCCTTTGCTGAACTCTGGTCATGCCTTTTATACAGTCCATGTGATTCATTCATTCATCTAGCCATCCAGGGCTTTATTTTATAATTTGTAATGTAGACACACTCATCACATTTGAAATATTTGTATATGAGATGAGTATTACTGATGTACCAAAAATGAATTAAAATGAATGCAGAATGAGTAAATAAACGAAGATGATCAGGTTTGCACTTTATAGTTTCTAAGAGAGGGATTATGGGATACAATAGGTAGCAAGAAATCATTATGATTTGACAGCTGCATAGGACGTGTTTTTACCGTGGTGTGTTCAGAGAAGAATTAGTGCAGAGTATGGGGTTTTCAGGGCTGTGTGAAGCTGGGAAGATGAGGAACTGAAGGATGCTAACAAAGCAGAGTTCCTTTTGCATATTTACTCTTTATAGTAGTACTTATTTCTCACTTAGCTTTGTAGACGTTTGCTGTATGATGTATTTTTTGCTTAGGTGGGTATTTCTGGAGTTATGAAGTCTATGTTTTGACAAAAGGAAAGAAGTTTTTCTAAAGTAGTGTTTCAGGGTTGTTTTATATTAACTGTTCTGGTTTCATTTTTTTCTAAAGGAAAATCTGGAGAATGCTATCTGGGATGAGACATTTAGATCATGTAGATATTAACACATTCCAGTGAAAATTAAAATAGATGCCATTCACTTCCTTCAGATTTGGAAATACAGGCTCACTATAAATTATATTTTCAGTGAAACTATTAAAAAGATAATTAGCTATGGGGACACAAAATAAAACAGTGAGCATCACTTAGATTTCTTGCTTTGTCTTGCCTTGTCACCGGGACTCCTCCAGAAAGAGTCATGTCCTGAAAGTAGAGATGCTTAAAATACTGTTAGGATAAAGAGCTACATGGTTCAGGTCTTGAGAAGGATATTGGAGGGATGACTGGACTAGTTTTGTAACAATTCCTTAAAGCCATCAGGCACTGGAATGAGGTAGGAAGAACAGGAGACTTTAACTCCTGCTACCCAGATTCTTTATCCAGTATGTTGATTTATTGCATAGCCCTGAAGTCAGTGTACCTTAATATCCTGCTTAGAAAGCTTGCTTCTCTGTATGGATGGATACTGAGAGAGACATAAAGGCATCCAATTATTGTTTAGTGCTCTAAATGTAAGTTCATATTTAAGATTCAGACAAATCAAAGCTATGTTAATGATATGACTTGGTCCATGGAAGGTTTTATGAGAAGAAACAAGCTTCATAGTTTACAAAAGCCACTCAGAGAAAATCATTTGGGGACTATAAGGTGGTTGAAGATGTCTCTGTTCTGATACAACAGTTCAACATCTTAGATATCACCACCCCTCTTTTGTTTCTACATCATGTAAAACGATCTGAGCAAGAAATCTTAGATTCACAGAAAATTAAGGTCAGAGAAAACTACACTAAAACGAGAGAGACAGAAAAGTGCGTTCTGAGACCCTCATCTGACCCAGAGCACAAGAGTCAGAGTTAGGAAATACACTTTCAACAGGTGCTGCAGATTCAGGGAAGAGTGCCTTGAAATTTCAAAACTGAAAAGACCCAGTGTTTGAGGAACCCGTAATATTCTACCTTTTCCCTTCAACAAATTTACAGGGCTTTCCCTAGTAAGACTCGAGAAGACGCCTTTCACACTCCAGCATGTGGAATGGCAGTGTAATAATTGAAAACAATAGCCAGGGCTGCCTGTTCTCGATAATCTGCTTACACTCAGGGAGACAATTTGATGAGAATCTAATCTATAGAGGTAATTCCCACACACTAAAGAATGGAAAATGGACAAACTCAGGCTTAGGTAAAACTAAACTTAACCCTAGGACCAGAGTCTATCCGCAGCCCAGTGCACTACCAACACATCGGGAAAAGCCCAGGATAATAACAGAGGGCTTCAGGTAAAAGAACCGCAAGGTGCAGACCCACTGTGGGAAGAACCCAAGATAGCAAGACATCCACAATCAGAAACAACAGGAGAAATGTTAGGTCATCACAGAACACCCACAGTGAATAACACTGAGTCACTCCTAGTTAGATAAAGGAAAGCACCACGCCACACCCTGTTCACATTCTACCTTACTTACAGTTATAAACATTGGGCATGTCAATCACTCTAAATGCAAATCCTCTAAACACAGCAATTAAGATGGACCTCCAAACTGCATAAAAGGAAGGCACTCAACAATAAATTCCACAGAATAAAAATAAATGAATGAGCTCAGGATCACCATATTAAATGGAAAACATCATTCATTCTTAATCTTTTTCCTTCTTTATACTACTTCTTTATAGATTTTTCCCATTTTTATAACATATAAATATGCCATGAAATATGAGCACATCTGCCCCCATGTGCCCCTTGTAACTCCCTCATATACCTCCTAGCATACCTCCCGGCAATATCATGTTTTTCTTTTTTAACAACACATAAAGTCAGTTATATTACTGCATGTACTTGCATAAGTGGGAGGGATATTCCCTAGAGAACATTAAACTGAAGGGGTCACATTTTCAGAAAAGAATTATTCTACCACCAACAAATATCTATTTCAAATAGCTCATCAATAATAGGTCGTCTAGGATATCACTTAAACTCATCTGTTTCTTGATAAAACTGCCTTGCCCTAATACAGGTCTTGTGCTGGTAACCATGGTTACAGTGAGTTCAGCTCCTTAACTCTGCCCAGCTGTCAGTGCTGACCACCCTGGGGTGTTCCTAATATTCTTCAAAGAAGCTTCTTTTTGCAGTGGGCAAGTAGTAGTAGACAGTGGGAAAAATGCATAACTAGTCAAAGTGTTGAGAAAGAGATTGAGTGCTCCACCCTAAATAGGTGATCGTAAACTGATGGGTAATGAAAATGCAGTACACTCACAAAGTAGAATATTAATCAATTGATAAGAAAAATAAATTATGAAAATTTCAGATAAATGGATGGGTTATACTGTGTGGTAGTTTGAACATAATTGGTTCCCATCAGCTTATAGGGAATGGCCCTATTAGGAGGTGTGGTTTTGTTGGAGTGGTTATGTCCTTGTCTGAAGAAGTTTGTCACTTTGGTATTGGTCTTTGAGGTCTCATATATGATAAACCATGTCCAGTATTTCAGACAACTTCATGTTGCCTGTGGGCCAAGATTTAAGAACTCTCAGCTTCTCTGCAGCCCCATATCTGCCTGCATGCAGCCAAACTTCCTGCCATGATAATACTGGATTAAACCTGTGAAGCATAAAGGAGCCACTCCAATTAGATGTTTCCCTCATAAGATTTGTTGTGGTCATGGTGTCTCTTCACAGCAATAGGAACCCTAACTAAAACACACTGACACTTCATTCATATAAAGGCCCTACAAAGAAAAAAAGTTATAGACTGATTCCCCTTATGAAAACCAGATGCAAAAATATTTTACTGAAATACTTGCAAACAGAATCCAAGAATGTATCAAAAGATCATAACTATTAATTAGGCTTCATCCCAGAGATGCATGGATGGTTCAATATATAAAAATCAATAAATGTAATCTACTAGATAAACAGACTGAAGTTCAACAAAAAAAAAACCACACATGATCATGCCATTAGAAGTAGAAAAATTCTTTGGCAAACTCTACTTCACAATAAAAGTCTGAAATCAGGACTAGAGAGACAAGTCAGAGGTTGAGAGCACTGGTTTCTTTTTGAGAGGCCCCGAGTTCAATTCCCAGCAACAAATTCGTGGCTCATAACCATTTGTAATGGGACCTGGTCCCTTCCTCTGACATACTGGTATACATTCAGATAGAGCACTCATATCCAAAAATGAATAAATAGTTAAAAATGTCTTAGATAAATTAGACATATAAGGATGTACTTCATCATAATAAGGCCGTTTACAGCAAATCCACAGCCAACATTAACTAATTGGAGAGAGACTCAAAGCATTTATACTAAACTTGGGAATAAGGAAAGATTACCCACATAGGGGAAAAATATTACTGTTTAACGCAAGAAACATAGCAACAAAATGACTGCTAATGATATTCTGCTATACTCATACACCAGTGCTTAGCTCAGTCATCATTGGAGAAGCTTCCTTCCACAGTAGATGGGAATAAATACAGAGACCACAGTTGGACAATATGCAGAGAGTGACTTTGAACACTCAGCACTAAATAAGATTTCTCCATCAAATCCTTCCCCTCAGTGTCAGGTAATTCTGTGGAAGATGAAATAGAAAATCTGCTTGGGGCAGGGATGAAGGACACTAAAGAAACAGGGCCTTCTAAACACATAAGGACTCTCAGAGACAGTAGAAGCCTACATGTATCTGTGGCAGATGAGGTCTCAGTGCTGATAAATATGGATACAAGCCCCCAAACCTAAACCAGAGGATATCTCCAACTGATAATTGCTCACAAATGAAATATTATTTCTCTCTAGCAGACTCTCAGTAAGTATACAATCACATTTAGGGGCAGACCCTATGCCCAGCTACAAATAACCAACACAAAACTAAATCAATGTCATCTTTGGTCATTGACTCGTAATGTTTTGTCAAGGCATTTTTTTAACCTTACAGTTCCTTTTCAAATATATTACAGCTGTCACTTTTGCATTTTTATAAGATTTCTAGGTATACTAACATGTGTCTCTATGTCTATATGTGTTTCTCATGATTTTTCTTTGGCTCTTTTTCTTCTGTTTTTTATTTGTTTGTGTTATTCTAGTTTGTTTATTTCTGTTTTATCTTATATTATTATTATTTAGATGTCTGTTAGTTTCTTAATGAGAGACAACAGGATGTGGATTCAGGTGTGAAGGGAATCAAGGGGAATCTTAGAGCAGTTTGGGAGAGGAATCCATAATTAGAATACATTGTAAGAAAAAATCTATTTTTGATAAAATATTGAAAACATGAATTGAACACTTAAATGTTAAAGGCTCGACCCAACAGCATGATTATGTAGACAGTGGAAGGAGAGAAGAATAAGGACACTAATCTACCCTTTCATGAACTCCCCCTGTGAGGAATGAATATGAATTTAAACAATGAGAATTCAAAATCAAGGCTTTCATCAATTTTTTCCAATATCTAATTTTAACATCAACAAATGAACAGTTTTCATGAGTATTTTAGTATAAACCTAACATATTTACTGTTAAAGTTATATCTAAAAATAATAATTCTCTCACAAATAAAATATGAAGAAGAACACTATGGGCATTTCAGTATCTCAGGACAATTTTAGAATGAAATTGAGAGCAGCTTAACACTCTTCTCCATTTTTATATAAAGATATTACACCAGATAGGTTACTGAACTTCAGAAGTGGTCAATTAAAACATCTTCCAGAAAAGCAGGAAAGAAAAACAAAAAAGTACAAGAAAAACATATTTTGTCATCTGTATGTTTTGAACAAATTAATTGACCTCATATAAGGTCTTCTTTGTTCCAAAAGGGAAGGAAAATCTGGATTTATACCCTAGACTTCCAGCTTCAAGGTGGGAGAAAGTGTTAGTTACACAAAAAAACAACAAAACATTGTAAATCAGAATAACAGCCAGAAGTATGAAAAATATGTATCTTGCCAAAAGTCTGAATATCCTAAGCATGTAAAATCTTGGAAAAATCGACATTTTACTTTCAAAATGCTATGCTATCCAAACTTTATAAATAACAAAATCTATCATATGACAATATGATGTAAAGCAGTGGCTGGATTTTTGTATACATGTTGAGAATTCAAGGCAGTTCCTCATGTTTACATTGCAAGCATTTTACTAAACAAACTGTCTTCCTACTCTTAGAATTTGTGCTTAATTTTTGGTTTCTGGACAAATCCTAACCTCAGTTACAATTTATGTGTTAGAAATTTATAATTAGTTCAATGAAGTATAACTAGTTCATGCCCTAGAAAGATCTCAAGCTAGATTGTGATTGCACATTGAATTTATGGATTTTAATGCTTGCTCTTGGACTGGTCATGTGAGTTGTAATTATTTGTTTAGCAGAGATCATTAAATAGCTTTTACATTTTCTTCATTTATCTTTTTTCTGCCCTCAATTACTTCAACTTCTGGCTTCATGGTTCATGAATACCAAAACTTCACCAGATAATTAACAACTCTTCAATTGATATGTCACCCTCCAAGTAAAGCCTGGACAATATGGGATTATCCTCTAAGAATATGGCTTCCAGGACTCTAATACTAATGGAAAATAATAATACAGAACTCAGTGGAGGAAGCACACCATTAATCTAACATCTTTCTGTTCTTTGCAGTTTTAGTAGAATAAAAATAAATAAGGTAATTTACATCAAATTCCAACTCTAGTTTATAATTATGTTTGATAAGATCAGCAAACAATAACAATACTTTCTGTATTTTTCTATATAGAGATTTAGACCAATATAGAGGTATAAAAGTTGGATAACACACACTAAAGAATGTTTTTAATTGTCATTAACTGAAACTATAACTATTTTACATGATAAAAACATGAACGCTATAGTAGTTTCAATATAATTGGCCCCCACAAGCTCAGGGTGTTTTGGGGACAACAGACCTTGGCCAGAGACCCACTTCCCCATCAGCCTGGGACCAGGAAGCTGTAAGACAATGTTTACTAAAAACAATACAATACCCAGGGCAATAAGTTCCTGAAAAGGGCTTGCCCACGGAACACCCTGACCTCGACCTTTTCCAAAGACTAACCACCTCTTTCTATCCACCCATCACCACCTCTGGTGTCAGGGTATATAATAACCAGCCAGGGTAGGAATAAAAGAGAGCCTTCTGGTCTCTGTGTCATCAATCCCGACACCCTCCGCAGGGAGTGGCACTACTAGAGGTATAGCCTTGTTGGAAGTAAATGTGTCACTGTGAAAGTGGGTTTTGAGAAAACCTATGCTCAAGTTACTCCTAGTTCAGACAACTTCCTGTTGTGTGCAGGTCAAGATAGAGGACTCTCAACTCCTACTCAAGCACCATGGCTACCTGCACACCACCATGTCACACAATGATGATAATGAACTAAAAATCTGAAAATGTAAGCTTCCCCAATTAAATATTTTTCCTTCATAAGAGTTGCCATAGTCATGGGGTCTTCACAGCAATAGAAACCCTAACTAAGAGAAATTCATTGAGAAATATATCAAAAATACATTCTGAATTTTAATTTGTTACAGTTGCCTTTCAGAAAATGTATCAGATTTAGTATACAAATATATGGGTCATTCCTGAAAACTAGACATTCCTATTTTAAGGATTCATGGTGTGACAAACATTCAACCATCTGGTCCTATTCTCAATATGAATCTGGAGTTAAACAAATAATGTTCAATAAAAACATGAGAAAAGATGTTGGGGAAATGGCTAAACACCAAGAGAGCACTTGCTGTTTTTAAAGTATATCTGGGTTCAGTTCTTAGCACCCACACAGTAACAACTTACAACCATCTGAAACTTCATTTCTGTGAGATACTATACCTCTCCTGACCTGTGTGAGCTTCAGGCAAAATGCCATGCACTTACATGTATAGTCAAAATACTCATAAACATAAAATAAAAATAAATAAACATTTTAAAATACCGTGATTAAGGAACTGATTAATCTCAACTAAACTAATGCAATCTTCAATATTGAGAAAATTTAATAGAATTCATGATAGAAACCACAAGCAAGACCTCCATAATAAATGGTTAATTGAATACTATTACCTCTAAATTATAAATATATACATTTTAGGATAATGCCTCCATAGTATTTTATTTATTTATATTTTAAAATTATGTACAAGGTAGAGAAAGAGTAGAAGATGCAGAATATGAGATGAAGGTGAAGGGGAATGGCAGGACACAAGTGATCTAACAGGGGAAATGTGATAAACAGTCTTAGGAAGATGCAGGGATGTAAATACAGGAGAAAGAAGGAAGTGAGTAAGTTAACACTATGGATATCTGAGAAAGACACAAGGAATCATATTGTTAACTGTTTACAAAAAAACTTTCCTCAAGTGATCTACTCCTTCTAAGAGCAAAGACCACCTAACAAAATCCCCAATATCAGACATGAGAACCCCTATATGAGTTACTGGCCAGGGTTGTCTAAAAGACTAACAAAACATACAACCGAGTGCTATTGCCCTTGGTTATGCCCTAGAGATGCAATGGAAGTCCTTATTGCTGACAGCATGCACTTCATAACAAATCCCAGAGACGTCTGCCTGGAACTGATCTGAATACCTCCTCCCTGGAAGCCTGTAAAGGAGGGAAACAACCAACAGTCCTCCACAGCTATGATGCTTATAAAGCACATCAATGATCATGTTGGCATAACTACCCTATAGGTATAGTAGTGGCATACACACCTTAGTGATATCCAACTGCTCTCTATACTTAAGACCCACTCAATATAAGGAATACTGTTTTGGTACTGGAAACCTAGCAAACTATTCGGTTCTGGTGAAATGATGATTATTGGAGGAGAATTTACCATCACTCGTTTACTAAGCTAGCATAATCTCTAACAAAAGATTTACAATTTTCAATCATTTTTCCCAATACCCATAGACAAATGCAGCCTTTGCCTCTCATTGAGGAAACTTCTCTTTGCACCATTACAGAAAAACTACAACCAATAAATGCAGAATTGTGGAAGCAAGCACCAAAGGTTATATCTAGAAAGTAGTAACACATCTAAGGCTGGAGGAACTTTGCAAAAGAGAGTGCAGAAAGATCATAAGAGCAAAAGAACTAGGAATATTGTTATGAGGTTGTGTCTCCTAATAACATAAGTAGCCAAACCCATAAAGTTTCATAAATATGGCCACCCAAATGTGAGCTGAAGAATGAGGACATCAACAAATATGACAAAGACTTTGGAGATCCCCCATGGAGGGCTTCACCCTCCCAGGGGAACAGAGTGAGATTTGGGTGAGGGGGTGAGGGACTGGTAGGGGGTCAGGGGAGGAGAGGAGGGAGAAAGAGCTGGTGACATGTGAAACAAGCTTGTTTCTAATTTAAATAAAGAAGAAGGGGAAAATAGGTCAACCAGACAGCAAAAATCTTGCGAGTTCTCAGTCCTACACAAAGAATGGCAGGTAACTTAGCAAAGCTGCCAGCAATAGAGGTCCTCCCCAGGGAAAAGCATACCAATTGGTTTTTCAGTGCCAAATGATAAATCCTGAAAACATGCATACAAGTAGCAGTATATGAACTCAGCAGGTATTATCAGGGAATATATGTGCATATACAAATGTAATGACAGTTGATGGTTAGCCACAACTGAGTTTGAAGGAGAGTAAGCAGGTATATATGGAAGGATTTTGAAGGAGGAAAGGAAAGTAAGAAAAGTAAGAGACAATCTCAGAAATAAAGACAACAACAGAATTGTATATATAAGTACTGTAATTACATCATTCTTCCTCCTTTATCCCATCTGTAACTCCTCCCAAGCCCCTCATTCTCAAATTCATGATCCCTGCTTTATAATTATTTTGTTGCACACACACAGAACACACACCTGTACACACACACATCTACACACACACAAACACACACAGAATGAGACCATTTGTATTGTATTTAATATACATGTGTCTATGGCTGAGCATTTGGGATTAGATAGACTGAGCAGGCTAGTCTCTGGAGAAGCCTGACACTTGCTTTCCTAGTAGCCATTAATCCACTTTAAGTCTAGAAGTGAGGCCTTGTGAAATTTACACTATCCACAATGGCATATCAACTGATTTTGTTATTATGCAAGTATTGTTAAACAATCATATCCCAAAGATTTCATGGGTGCATAACATTGCCTGTCATGTCTAGAAGACACTGTCTAGCAGCAGGCACCCTGTGATTCTGGCTCTTAAAACCATTCTGCTCTTCTGTAATATTCCATGATCCTTAGTCAATGATCTACAGTCAAGCAGAACAAATAATTAAAATATATTTTTGTTTAAGAGATGAGCAACAAGGGGGAAAATGTACTACTCAGAACAATTGACATATATGCATTTTCAGAGTGTGTGACAGAGAAACATACATGTACATTTATGTTGATATTCATAAAGTAAAACTGAAACAATTTTGAAATTTCTCTTAACTTTGTAACATCTTTTAAAATATATTACTCATACAGTCATTGTCTCTGAGAGCTGTTTCAATATTCTTGAAAATGATCATTTAAATAAGATCAAACATCCTTTGGCATCAACCTTGAAGCCTCCATGTTCAGTTGAGAAGTCTCCTAGTTACCATCACAGGGAATGAAAACCTGAAACATTTCACTTTAATCATGCAAATCAATATCAAAATCCTAATGATTGGTGCCATGTGATGCTACACAAATCTATAAATGAAGACATGCAAAATAATTTCCATTACAACAATGAAATTGAAATTCCACCCATACCCAGCAATTCATTTAAATGTTGGCAGACTAATATATATTTGTATGTAGAAACAAGATTCTTAGTCTAAACTCGTCTAACTTTTCATATTATTCACAGATTAAAACCATACACACCTTTTCACAGCAATTAAAGCAACTTTTGCACTCCATCCTTTGGGTTCTGTGCTCTGGCTCATCAAGAATCCCTCACTGCACTCTGGTCCCCAGCCTTGTGCTCACTCTTCTGCCCTTCACTCTCTTTCTGACATTATCAGCCTCCCTGATATTTCCAGAGTTAGTTTCCATAGTGTTGAGCACTGATAGTACATCAGGTAGTTTTCCTACATACAGACATCTTCCCTCCCAACCTATAACTACATTTTAATTTTTAAAATGCCTATAATTTGGTCAATTGTCTCTTCTTCCAATAATCTCTGACTGAACACCACTCCCATATAACTACCAATTTATATTCCAATTTCATTTCCTTCATGCATCTACCTTACTTACTCATTTATTTACTCATTGTTTCTGGGGATTGAGCCATGCGTCTGTCACTCACAGTATATAGCAGGCTTATTCTTTTATGTCACTCACCCACTCACAATTCAAAACATGAACACTTACTTTTAGTTTTGAATGCTCGGCCTTATCTTACCTCATGTCTAACTAACTCATTTAACTTGAATTAACCTGTTTCTCTCTATCTACCTTTTGCCTTGGGACTTCTTACTTCTTTCTGTATATCTTACTTTCACTACTTCTCGTGTCTGCTGGCTGGCATCTGCCTGGCTTCTGACCCCAGGCATTTCCCTTTTTCTCTCCTCCTTTCTTATTCCTGAGCCTAGAATTCTCCAATTTATTCTCTATGTCTGCTAGCTCCACCTATCCTTTCTCTTGCCTAGCTATTGGCCATTCAACTCTTTATTTGACCATTTAGATGTTTTAGGAAGGAAAGGTGAAACAAATGCAAAACATCTTTTCATAATTAAACAAATGCAGCATAAATAAATATAACGTATCTTTACAGAGTCAAAGAAATATTCTGCAGCATAAACAAATGTAACACATCTTTGCCTTGTTAAAATAATATTCTACAACAAAGCTAGGCAAGTGTTCATCTGCTAAGCTAAATCTAGTATTTAAAAATTTTTGCAATTTGAAACAAGTCTCGCTATATTGTGAAGACTGACCTTAAAATGACCTGCAGCCCAGGAAGGAATGTTCAGTCTTGCTAGATGCTAGAATAACAGGCCTTTATTGTTTTGTCACTTTTTGAAACTATGTTTTTACTCACAGCATCTAATAAATGGCAAGAAAATTTAAAAATTTCCATTTGCTATTCATTCATGACTCGAAGTGTAACAGCTTTGCTCAATGGATGATAGTCAAACAGCCTCTGAACATGAGAAAACAGTAAATACCAAATATTTACATATGTATAGCTAACTTTCAGAAATGAAGAAGAAGACATACAAGACATACAAGACCATCAAAGCTATGACTTCTTTTCAGCTAATGGGTCCAGGAAACTTAAATGATCTTTCTGGATCCTACACAGCTTTTGGGACAGTTTTCAGCCATTTCTAGGTAAGAAGACCAAGACTTCTGATAAAAACCATGTGCAATATACAATATTCACCACCATGCTGATGAGCAAGTTCATAGGGTCTTGAAGGTATACATGGTTACATAGCAATACAACTTTGAGTGTGTTTCTTTTCATGCCCAAGGATCACTTATGTAAGAGGGATCTAATTTCAGTTTTTATTTGGCTAAGATTCATATGAGGCTTCTACCTACCAACAAAGTCACACATACACATACAATGTCTATCTGTGCATATTCATGTTTGTTGTATGAAAGAATGGCTATTTCTAACTCTTTTATCCTGGTGGAAGGGATGTCTCTTAACAAAACTTTGAGTCCTCTGCCAGTGTACAGATACAAAATTCTAACAATCTTATAACCAGAAGAGATATATTTCTCATCTCTCTAGAGTCTAGAATGAATAAGATCAGGTGGTTAGCAGACAGGCTGTGTCAAAAGCTTGATCCCTGATTCAAGGATTTTGACATCCCCTTGTGTCTGCAGATGACAAAAGCAATAAAGATACTTGAGCTTCTTAAATAAACCACCAATTCCTTTCAGTGGAAGGCCCAATATTATGATCTAATCATCTCCCAAAGGCCCTAATGATCAAATACCAACCATCATGGGAAGGATTCAATGTACAAATGGGGACACAGTGTAGATATTCAGAGCATAGCACTCATAGTATTTTCTGGGAAGCAATTGTCCAGACTAAATGTGTTTTCCTAACCATCATTAGAAATATGTGAGAGAAAATGATTGGGTTGTGTCTTGGCTGAGACGATTCATAATTAAACGTAGCATCTCATGTAGTTCCATCATCCATTATGCTTATTTTAGATGATCCCTGGACACTAAGATTAGGAGATGGTTAACACACAGCCAGAAGGTGATAATGGCCCAAGTCTCTACATATGTAGAAAATCAATTTGTATTGAATCATGTCAGTGAAGTCTCTTCTTTTATTACTTATGAGAGCCAACAATAAATCTACAAGAGAAAGATGACACAAATAAGGCTGTTTACCTACCACTGTAGAAAAGCTTGCATATATACTTAATTAAAAATTGCAAATATCATTCAATGTCTAGTATTTAAACTATTTCAGTAATTCAATATAACTCACATGTAAGGCTTCTCATCTAATAACTGAGACTTAAATTCAGCAGTCTATTTTTACATAATAAATTTGTTTATATGGGCACAAGTTAAAATGATTTTGATATGACTTATTTTATTTATTTCAGAACAGAATGTTGAATGATTGCTTATTTAAGAGATACATATGATGTATGCAAGATCATTTACAGTTCAAATTGGAAAAGCAATATCCAGTTTATGGAAATTCTATGTTTTGTATGCAGTCTACAAGTAATATATTGAAAATGAAGTATTAACTTTTACAAAGCACATTTTCACTTTCGAGTCTTTCATTTCCCAATTATGAATTTTAACTTCATGTGATGTAGATGGAGAATGCATTAATAATCTCTATTACATTGTTTTTCATATCTAACATAATCTCACATATCTTAAAAGTTACATAAAACTTTGTTTGATTTGTATAGATTTTCTTGCCACATGTTTATTATTATTGCTAATTTATAATTATTGCTATTTTATTTGGCTATAATGCCATTTTATCAGTTGTATGTAAACACAGACAACATTACAATTATAATGTTGAAATTTATTATAAACACTAAAATCACATTCTGTAATATTTCTTCTCATAGTAATTTATTTGATATAATATAGTACCTAGAATACAAATTTTTAATATGCAACAAAATGTTGTGAGTTATCTAACATAAAATAACAGTTTTATGTTTGGATGATTATTCCTAATTCTTTCATCAGAAGCTGGTAATGTTGGTAATGTAAAATCCTCTGGCTGTCTCTAGAACTACTTTATTTCACTAAAATTAGTACAGTGATTTGATGCATATAATTTAGTCATTTGGATAAAACTACCTACTGCAGATTCTGTCAAAAGGAATGTAAATGTAAAAGTCATATAAGTTTTAGGTAGCCCCAGATAGTCTTTTAATAGAAAAAAAAAGATAAGCCTTTAAGAGCTATTCCGTGTATTACTTTAAAAAATATGTTCATATCCCTTTCATTTTATTCTCTTGCACTCCACCCCATTCCCAAAGGCATTTAGTAATGAGATTCTGTTAAAAGTGGTGACAAAATTATTTCTGCTGAAGAACAGCAATCAAAATCTTGTACATGAGTCTAGTCTTGGAAATTACCTGTCAAATAAAATTGTAACCCTGATAAATGCAGGCCTTACCAAATGTTGTTCCAGCCATGAGAAACACTGTGGTCGGCTTCACTTGGGGTCATTTTACTTCAGACTAGGTGACCTGCTAATGTAACCTGCATCTCCAGGAGCCTCGCCTTTCCTTCCTATAAGCCAAATGTGTCACAGTGCACATGGCTTGCGTTTGGTGGATATTTCTATAAGATTTAGAAAAACTCCTTTTGTGAAGAGAATTAAAAATATGAATGTACAAGGGAAGGTAATATCTTAATAAATCACAAAGTTGCACTCAAGGTAAGAAAATTTAGTTTAAATCGGACCAGGGCCCAAGTGGTAGCTATAAAAATTTGTATGTGAGTTAAGCACTGGAGTGAGGTGATGAGCAGAAACATTTCTGAAAAGATTGTTGTATTTCTTCAATTAAAAAAATAGCTTAGCTGTATCTTGAAGGCTGATGAGGTGAACTCAGTATATTCTTTCTCTCAGAAAAAATAAATGGAGGTGTTTGTTAATTGAATTGTCATCTGTGAGCCATTCAGCAGCAGATCAAAGCAAATTTCTCTCACCAATTTTGAATCTTATATTAATTTTCTATATGGTTCAGATTTTTAAAATAATAATATGGTCATTTTGGTTGTAATATAGAGAAAGGTTTCAGAGAAAAGTTACTGCCCACCGGTATAAGTGTTATCATCAGTGATTAAACATCAATTACCCCATGTTCTGCTTTGTCCTCCCCTCTCCCCTCCCATCCCAAGTTGGAGTACTCATAAGTCCTGGGCCAGCTGTCACATTTGTTACTCTATCCACATTTCTGAAAAAACCTGAGACTTCAACAGTGGATCATCTTCAAAATTCATGCAAATATGTGATTGCTTCACTCCTTGATGATACTGGTCTTCTAATCAGTTTTTTTGCATTGCATTAATTTCTTGTAGAAATCCAAATAACAAAAAGTCACAGACTTTGGCATTTTTTAATTATAAAGGCTTAATAATGACTTTATACAACAATAATGACTTTATACAACATACATTTGGAGACATGTTTTTCTCAATCCGACAATAAAGGGTGTTGCTCCGTTTTGAATGTAGTTTGTGGTGCTGTTAGACGTGTAAACAATTACAAAGTGGGACTAGTTGGGCTGTTGTGCAGTCTTTGCAGGCATGAAATCTGTCTCCCTCAGTCACTTAGTTTACACATTTGATGCTCTGTCAGTTTTCATAAGAAAATCCATATGAAAAAAGTAAACCTGGCTCTGATTCCATTATTTCTCACTGCACCTGTTTGAGATACAGCTAATTACCTCCAAGAATTCTAACCATTGCTCCTGGTCAGTGTGTGATTCCAACATGAGCTAGTGATCACGACAGACTTCAGCCATATACATTCAAACATGAGATAAATTACCTGTTTTTATTGGGAGGCATAGTTTCCATTATAAAGCTATCTGACTCAGCCATTTCCTTGTGGTCCTGCAACACTTGCTCACACACTGAAATTCCTGAGTAACACCCATGCAAAGTTCACAATCATGCATGCATAGTTAGACCCTGGTGCATAGTTCACAACAGAGTCATGTATGGTTACACCCTGGTGCACAGTTTACAATAGTGTATGCATAGTTTGAACCTGGTGCACAGCTCACAATAATGTCTATATGATTAGAGCCTGATGCACAGTTCACAACAATGCATGTGTGGTTAGAGTTTCATTTTATATGAACCAAACCACAGAAAATAACATAGAAAAGGATGTTGATGAAGTATCAAATGCCATTAGGATTTGTTGATATATTTGCCTAACATCTTTTTATTTATTAATTGCTATACTGTCACAATTATACATGGAATTATGTGTAAAAATATAAACCCAATTATAATCACACTGTAGCTATATGCCAACAAATTATGCTTTTATTGTGCCATATAACAATGAATCAAGATGAAGGTCGAAACGATATGTAATGTGTCAAAGATGCTGCATGGAGACATGGAAAATGGGACCAAGGCACTTCTTTTGTGAAGTATGTTTTCCCAAAGAAGTAGCACTTCCCTGTTTAGAGGAAAATACTTATGAAGTTAGAGTGCTGGCATCTGTAGGGAGAGTGCTCTGAGCAGATGAGAATGCACTTCAGATAAACTACACATTTAAAAGAACAATTAAAATCAATGGCTCAGCACTCCTCTCTTTGTGAAACAACCTTCTTTAAAATTTAGAATTCATGAATTCTCATTTTTCTAATTCCCTGTCAATTAGTTTATATCTTTTCCTCTTCCTATAGAAGCTGGATCTATCTTTAATCTATAGTATTTATATGTCCACCAGCATTCCTTAACAATCTTACACAGACCAATTATATCACCATAACTACAAAAGGAACATATTATTTCTAAAATTTGGTCAACTAAATCTGTGCCTCTTTGATAGGATGCCTTCCAGATTCAGGGTTATGTTAAAGACCTTTTCATCAGGACCAGGCTGCTGTGTTTGTCCTGAAAATTTCAATAAGGGCTCATTAGTAGTATGTTTTGTGGGGTTCTCTCTGTGGTTGGTTCTCTTCCTCCACTCTGCCTTCCCAAATTTTTACTTGCATACAACTCTCTAATAGTACAAGCCACTCTGTCTTATGTGTGAACTTCATTTGCCCTGTGTTAAAGGGAAGAAGTCCCTGGGGCTTGTGCACTGTTTCAGGTGTACCTTCATTTGCTTTAGTAATCTAACTTTTCTATAACCTGAGTACCTGAGTTACATACATTTTCATGATGGCTAATAGAATGTACTAATGCCTTGCTTTTTTAAATCTAACACTTCAATTCCACAGATTGTTAGAATGCTTTGTTATTGCATTATATATGCCCCTTATATACACCATTATATATATATGCTTTAATATATAAAATGTTATATATTTCAAAATTAAACATCTCAAATCTCAAATTCAGTAACCAATACCCATAACTGCCAAACATTCTCTAATTACATTTTCCTTTACTCTGTTGTGATCAAAGATGAGAAACTATATGTAAATATACAAATTTGAGCTCTTGAAACTTCTCATCTTCTCTAAGTTTGTTATGACATTTCCAGGTATAACCTTTTAAATGTAATCTATCAAATTTGATGATGGAAACTATATTTTATAAATATGCAACCTGTAATAATATTATTTAACTATCTATGTCCACCCTCTAGAGAGCTAATTCATATGGAGTAAAGAATTTGGCTAGCCCTTGTCCTTGGTTCCTGGAAAATAGCTTATAAATTCTAAACATTGCCCAGGTGACAGGAGTGTATTTGGTATTCATGGAGGATCCTGACAGTCTCTATTAATGAGATGATTCAGGACAAGTACTGGCCTTGGCAGAAAGACCAAGTTGCAATTAGAGTGTTGATATCCTGAGACACATTATACTCCTCTGACCTTTAGGCTCAGACAGTGACTGGGGATTATAGTTCAATGGTATAGTTAATGATTCAGTTACCTACACCTATACAATAAAGCAGCTCCTGGACTCCAGAATTCATGAGAGCTTCCATGTTTGCACTGCTCTGCTTTGTGTTACCTGCCTTAGTTTCTTTTATATTGCTACAATGACACCATAACCAAGACAACTTGTAAAAGGGAGTGGTTAATGTGCTCTATCAATTTCACATGGTTCATTATGGTGGGGCAAAGGGATTACAACAGGAAAAGCTGGAAGCTTATATCTTGTTCCACAAGTAGGACATGGAGAGAAAGAAACATTAGGATTGGTCTTTTGAGACCACAAAGCCCACACCCTCACCTCCTCCAATAATTCACACCTCCTACTCCTTCCCAAAAGTTCCACCAACTGAGAACTGATGGGGAATTCCTGTGTATATGTCAATAAAGCACTGTTGGCTAATAGGGAAGCAAGATAGGTGGGACTAGGTGTCCAGGAGGACTTTGGGTAGGAGAAACACAGGGAGTCATCATGTAGCCTGCCAGAGAAGTAAGATGTCTGTCCGGTAAGAGAAATACTTAGATGGGTTAAATACTTAAGTCAGAGCTAGCCAGTAAGAAACAAGCAACGCCAGCAGCTTCATAATTATTACAGCATCATGTGTGTTATTTGGGGAGTACAACATGGCAGAGCCCAGGCGACTGGTGGGGAAAAACCAAAGTGGCTGGCAAGGAAAAGGCTTCTCTCTACAAAGAACTGAATGTTAAAACCCATGAGCCTATCCCTCAGGACTATTCTTATTCAAATCACCTGTGTGGAAGGACAGACATGTTCTTCTGCAGGAAAAGGGGCTTAGGGTTTTATGTGTGGAATAGTACCAGATTTTATTCTTGATCCTTTTTGCTGCTTCTGAGTTAAACCAATTGGCTCTAATGGAGTTTACATAAAATGTAGTGTTTCTGCATTCTGTAACATCCTCCAGTAAATTATCAGTGAAGAGCTAATATGATCCACAGAATTTGTAGCAAGATAGTCAGTAGTGTCGAAGTCTCAGGCATCATAAATGAATGATTGGTGTATGAAGAAAGAGTGTCTTGTAGAAGACAATGCATTTATCCTGTGTAGTTTATCATAACATTTGTTGCTGTCAAAACTCATTGATCCAATTACATCTATAACCAGAAGTTCACTATCTTCAACTATGTGAATAAGTGCCTTCATACTCAGAATTTAGAGCAAAGTTTCCAACCTTAACATCATTGACAACTTGAAAGGCAAGTAGTTAAAACTGTTAATTATGCTAATTTCATGATATGTGGGTCTATGTGTGGATTTGTGTGTGTATCTATCTCTCTGCAGTATCCAGGTCTGTGTGTGTGCATGTTAATGTGTGTGTGTGTGTGTGTATGTGTGAATTTGTGTCTGTGTCCTTGTCTGTGTGTGTCTCTCTCTGTGTGTAGGGTTGTGTTGATTATTATACAGATACTTCTCAATGTTGAGTATATAGAACACCAGTAAATTATGTATAAATACCTTAAAAGTAGGTGTATGGAAATTTTCCCATAAAAAGAATTTTGTAGCTAACACTGCTGAACTCAATAAATGAATGAATATATACATATATATATACATATGTATATATAATGTCATACTCTTCTCTGTTGTGAGTTTATTTTCCTTAAAAATTTCAATTATGGCATTATCATTCTTTTTAATTTTAATAGTGAAGCATCTTCACCACATATAAACCACAGAATATTTTTGAGATAAATATTTTATACTGCTACTATTTTTCCTAGAACAACATTCTGAAATAATTTTTTAAGTATTCAAATAATTTATGACCCCATTTCCATAAGAAAAAGTATACCATGATTTTAGATATTAATATATCTACTCGGGAAAGGTAGTGACCTTCTCAATGCCAAAAGCTCCACATAATTTTTCTATTTACTGGAAGACAGAAGTTCATGGACACATAGTATGTGTGTGTGAGTGTGTGTGTGTGTGTGTGTGTGTGTATGTGTGAGTGTGTGTGTGTATAAACATTCAATAAAATAATGATACACTTTCAGTGATGTATATAAACTCTAGAATTTCTTTTTTAATTTTATGTATGTGCATTTTTGCCTGCCTGTTTGTCTGTGTACCACATGTGTGTCTGGTGCCAACAGAAACTAGAAAATGGAATCAGATTCCCCTAGACCTGGAATTACTTACAGTTGTTACATTGAACCTAAGTCTTCTAGAATAATAGCCAATGCTCTTAATTACAGAACCACATCTCCCGCCTGTCTATTTTTTGTAATGTCACAATTTATTAATTAAATCACAAATATTAATATATAATAAATAAATAAGTTTATTTTATTTGCTTTAATTAAATAATATTGACCTCACTAACTGACAGTGAGAGACTTTGGTACCCAACTCTCACCAATAGATAAGTCATCTATACCAAAACAAAACAAAGAAATGCTGGTGCCAACTGATGCTAAAACAAAACGAACCTATCAGATATTTACAGAACACCTCACCAAAATACAGTGATGGTTACCCTAAGAGGCAAGTTCTTATACAAAATATGAAAAAACAAAAACAAGAAACAGGAAGATATTATACCTTTAACTTAACAACACACTTGAATGAGCAATACAAAGAATGAAGCAAAGAGCTAGTTCTTTGAGAAAACCAACAAGATAGACAAACTCTTAGCCAAACTAACTAAAAGGCAGAAAGAGAATATCCAAATTAGCAAACTCAGAACCAAAAAGGGCAACATAACAGACATCAAGGGAATTCATGGAATCATAAGGACATTCTTCAAAAATCTGAACTCCACCAAATTGGAAGAAAACTTTAAACAATGAGAATTTTATCAGATAATACTTGCCTCCAAAAAGAAGGCTATACTCACAGATCAGTGGCTTGTTCTGCTATCATCAGAGGAGCTTCCCCCTGTAGCAAATAGGAACAAATATAGAGACTCACAGCTAGACACTCTGCAGAGAGATAAAGATCTTGGAACACTCAGCCCAAGTTGGGACCTCTCCATCAAGTCTCTCCTCTTAAAACTCAGGGAACTCCATGAAAGAAGAAATGGAAAGATTGTAAGAGCCAAATAGGATGGAATACACCAAACAACAAAACAAACAAACAAACAAGAAACCCAAGGCCCTCTAAACGACGCACAGAGATTGAAGCAGCAAGCACAGAGTCTGCATTGGGTCTGCATTGGGTCTTCTGTGATTATATTATTAATTCAGTTCAGTGTTTTTACAGGATTCCTGAGGATGTCTCTAATTCCTGTGCTTTTTCTTAGACTCTGTTTTTTTTTTCTGTTGCTTTGTCTTGTCAAACTTCGACGTAGTAGTTTTTTCTTATAGTTTATATTGTTATATTAAAAAGTGAATGAAAGCAGAATGAATGAATGCTGAATAAATGAATGAATGAATGAATGAATGAATACCTAGCCAGTAGTTCAAAGGTTAATTGTTGTGAGAGGAAAAGGAAAAATCAGTTTTCTCCAATGGAAAACAGTGGATATATCAACCAGTCTAGGATTGGCCTCATTCATATACAGGAGTATTTGACCAACATATAAGGAATGCCCAATTTTTATGTGCTCTTATTTGCTTACAATATGAAGGTATTCTGTTTTCTTTTTCTTTTTTCTTCTTTTACATGGCTTTTCATTTCGTTTTCTTGGTTTTGTTGGGGGTTTCTTGCATGGAATTTGTTGTTTGAGGAAGAAGGTAATGTTTGGTGTGTAGAGAGGGTAACAGGTCTGGAAGGGCTTGGACAAGGGGAAATCCTTGTTTATCTTGATTTTAGATAAGAAATTGCTGTGATTTTCCCAGGATACTATTTCTCCTGATTTCTTTAGTTGTCTATAGTTCTTTGTCTAGGGTTGAAGCTTCCCCAGCCTTCCCCCTTTCATATTAGCATATATATTAATTGTGTCTTTGTTCAGTTCATGTTTAGGCAGTCATGTTGTGAGTGTATCTACTGACATTTTTGGAGTGGCCCTCTCACAGGTAACTCCCTGCTCCTCTGGTTCTTTCAATCTTTGGCCTCCTCTTCTACAGTGATCCTTGAAACATTTATATATATATATATATATATATATATATATATATATATATATATATATATCTGCACTTCGATTGATTGTGGTTTTCTGTAACAGTCTTCTACAAAGAAATTTTCTTTTGATGCAGTGTGAGAACCACAGTGACCTGTGGAGAAATGATGTAATTGTATTATAACTTAAAACATTAAAAACTTATTAAAACAGCATAAATAATAGTACAAGAAATATACAGACCATAGGTGTAACATTAAATCATTTAAATAACTTAAATAAATAAGAAAATTTAAGAAGTGAAGGTACTTTAATTTATAAGCTATAATATTCAAACTTTAACTGGATAAATTATATGTCAGTAGTCCAGCATAGTATTTTTATACCTTTTAAGAGGATATCAAATGTAAGTATAAGTAAAGAAAGTTTGGATGACTATAAATGTCCTATGTAAGCATGTACAGCAAATATTTCAATAGTAAGAAAAACAAAAGAAAGATTATCTGGCTATGGCGGCACACATTTGTAATCCTGGCACTAGAGACTGAGGTGTAATCTCACGAGTTTGGGATCATCTCAGGTTACACTGAAAGCACTTCAGGGATATCTAGTGAGATGTTCTCACAAAACTAAAAGGAAAGAAATCAAATAATCAGTATTAAATTCAAACATCATTCAATGGCAGAATATGTCAATGGAAGATAAATTAACAATTTATTTTTATTGTTGTTTTTTATAAATATATCAGACTACAGAATTAAGTAGCCAGCCAGTGCAGTGGTGGTGGACACCTTTTTAATGCCAGGACTTTGGAGGCAGAGGCAGGTGGATGTCTGTGACATCACGCCATGCACAAAACTTAAATCCAAATGGATCAAGGAACTCAACATTAATCCAGGTCCACTGAACCTGTTAGAAGAGAAAGTGGAAGGTACCCTTTTATGAATTGTTACAGGAGACTGCTTCCTGAACATAATTCCAGTAGCACAGACACTAAGATCAACAATTAATAAATGAGACCTCCTGAACCTGAGAAGTTTCTGTAAGGCAAAGGACACAGTAAGCAAGACAAAAGGCAACCCACAGATTGGGAAAAGATATTCACTAACCCCACATCTGACAGAGGGCTGATCTCCAAAATCTACAAAGAACGAAAGAAGCACGTCTCCAAAACACCAAAAGATACAATCAAAATGTGAGGTACAGAACTAAATAGAGAATTCTCAGTAGAGGAGTCTAAAATGGCTGAGAGGCATTTAAGAAAGTGCTCAACATCCCTAGCCATCTAGGAAAAGCAAATCAAAACAACTCTGAGATACCATCTTACTCCTGTCACAATGGCTAAAATAAAAAACACCACCAACCTGACAGTTTATGCTGGAGAGGATGTGAAGAAAGGGGAACACTCCTTCACTGCTGATGAGAATGCATCCACTTTGGAAATCAGTATGGAGATTCCTCAGGGAAATGGGAATCAGTCTACCACAACAACCAGCAATTCCACTGTTAGGCATATACCCAAAAGATGCCCATTCATACAAGGATGTTTGTTCCACTATGTTCATAGCAGCATTATTTATAATAGCCAGAGCCTGGAAGCAACCTAGATGCCCCTCATCTGAAGAGTGGATAGAGAAAATGTGGTACATTTACACATGGAGTACTATTCAGCAGAATAAAAACAATGGAATCTTGAAATTAGCAGGCAAATGGATGGCACTACAAGAAACCATTCTGAGTGAGGTAACCCAGTCACAAAAAGACAAACGTGGTATGTACTCACTCATATATGGATTTTAGACATGAATCAGGGGATTGTCAATATACATTCCCACAGCCAGAGAGTCTGGAAAATAAAACCTTCATTGGGCAACTGATGGAAGCAGAGGTAGACACCCACAGACAAATACTGAACAGAACTCCTGGAATCCAGTGACAGAAAGGGAGAACTGACGAGCAAAGGAGTTAAGACTAGGCTGATTTAACCCACAGAAACAGTTGACCTGAACAAGGGGGAGCTCATGGCCCCCAGATTGATGGCTGTGTGGAAAGCATGAGACTGACCCAGATCTCCTGAATGTGGGTGTCAGTGAGGAGGCCTAGGTAATCTATGGGGACTTGGGTAATATTTATCCCTGGTATACAAATAGACTTTGAGTGCCCATCCCACAATGAGGGATGTTCTCTCAGCCTAGACTCTTATGGGAGGGCCTAAGCCCTGCCCTGGATGAAATGAAACACTCTGCAGCTCCACCATGGAGGGCCTCACTCTCCCTGGGGATTGGAGTGCAGACTGGGTCAGGGACTTGGGGGCCTGGTGGGGAGGGCAGGGCAGGAAAGGAGGGAGAGGGAGCTGGGATTGACATTTGAAACAAGCTTTTTCTAACTTAAAAAAGGGAAGGGTAAATAAATAAAACATTTACAAACTAAGAAGCAATCCAATATATTTTAGCTGTGGCAACTTATAAACAGGCACACTGCAAATAGTTGACACACAGCCTTCTGTAAGTCAAACACTTGACAAGAAAAATTTAGTATTTCTTTTTTTTTGGTTGTTTTTTTCAAGACAGTATTTCTCTGTGGCATTGGAGGCTATCCTGGAACTAGTTCTGGTCTCAAATTTACAGAGGTTCACCTGCCTCTGCCTCCTGAGTTTTAGGGTTAAAGTTGTGCCCACTACCACCCGGCTAAATTTAATATTTCTAATCAGCTAATTATGCATTAATATTCTTCTAAAAAATAAAAGTGAAACTTGGAATATCACTATGTGTTTATCAAAGAACTTCATGCCAGGGTACTTTCAGTTTTTTTTTCTTTTGAGATATTGAACTCACACATCCACATTGCTGCATTAATAGATACAGTATCTTAGTCAGTCTAAGAACTTTCTCTCATTTGTTTTGTTTTCTCACAATTTTTGTACAGATTAAAAAATCAACAAGCTAAAAGGAAAAATCTAGAGGCATACCTGCCTATATAGTTCAAAAGAGACTGCTGAGAATGAGTAAGATCATTGTTCTTCTCATTGATTGTTAGAAAATAAGCAGGGCAGATTCTCTTGGTCCAATTTTCTCTTTCTTTCAAGTTCTTCAATCTTGTGTCAATGCCTTGAAAGCTTCAAGTCCATACCAATTGTTCCCAAAGTCACTCTTTTCAAGCTGACTGATCTTAGGTGTAAGAGGCCCTTTCTAAAAGCAAATGTTGACCGTGATTCATGTTGCTTTTGTTCTGCCTTTAAAAGTAACAAGAAATGAGTTATAGTATACTTAGTGTTAACAAATATAAACAGTGGAAGAGAGAAACTATAGTTAAAAATATAAAACCAATAAATAAAAATCAAGGAGGAAAAGAGATATTGTAGCATACTATTTTGTTTCATATTCCCTATACTCTCACCTATTCTTAATACATATAATGTTGGAATATCACACGCTGCATGTCCCATTTGGGATCATGACATGCTCAAAAGAATAACCAAAAGATAAAGGGATTTTTGAGTAGAAGAAAGCAAGCTAAAATGACTTAACATTATTTCCCATTTACCCAAGATTGAACTAGCTTTGCCTCACAGCCAACATAAATACACTGTACAGTGTGAAATGCAGGACTGACATTTAAATGCATTAACTGAGAACTGAATGCTTGATTTTATATTGCCTATCCTGACAATAAAAATTGTAAATTCACATTTTTATATTTTTATTGCTGAGGAGCTAGAAATTACTTGGAAAACCCAAACACTCTTAATTTGTACAACCAACATATTTGAAGTGTGCAAGCTATAATACAGCAGCAACTGAAAGAATATATTTGATTTAATTTGAAGGGAGACAGATACATATTGATGTTTTCTTTCATTATGGACTCCCCATATCTGCTGTTGTGCCATTTCATGTTTCTAACAATCCAGGGACCATCTTAGCTGCTGGGCACCAAGAGACCTGGCATCAGAATTCTAGCCTTGCCTGTATGAATGATCACAATGGATATTTATTGATTTTCAAATCTGTTCTGTAAAATGCCAATCATATGTGTTAAAATGGTAGAAATATGTTCTGAGAAATGTGCATTACATTTATATGTAAATATCATAGAGTATACTGACACAAACCTAGATGGTGTAGCCTGCTACCCAGCTAGATTATATGAGGTAACATGTTTTCCTAGGCTGCCATATTCAGTATTATAGACAAATGTAATACAAATGGTATTTGTACATGTAAATTAAGAAAATTGTAGTTAAAAAACCTAGCAATAAGAAATGTTATGTCCATATAAATACAAATGTGTTCACTTATTTGCTATTGGAGATCAGACTTCATGCATACTAAACTGTTGCCCTACGAAGCTCCATCTTTAGCCCATGCTCATCTGGGAGTCCACTGTACATGGTATTTTTGTATATGAGTATATTAGATGTCTTCTAACAACCCAAAAGAGAGACATTGGATGTTACATGTCTAGATTTCCTACTCTATATTCCCATAACAATGTTGTAAAACCAGAAGCTGATAGGGAATTTCTTCTGTGTATATGTAAATAAAGCACTGTTGGTAAAAAAGGAAGCAAGATAGGTAGGACTAGGAGTTGAGGAGGATTCTTGGAAATGTAGTAAAGAGTGGAGGGTTGCCATGTGATCTCCCGGGAGGAAAGGATGCATCAAGCATCAAGAGGGTGTCCTCAGAAAGATAAGTCCTTATAAAAATATATATTAGTAATTATAGGTTAACAATTAAGTCAGACCTAATCAATTAGAAACCATATCAAATGACCAACAGCTTTATAATATAGTATCTCATGTGTTATTTGAGGGTTAAAGAGGCAACGTGACCCAGGCAGGAACCCCATTACAAGAAGCCATCATTGAAACCATGTTAATACATATGTATGTGCCTGTGTCTTCATATATGGAACATGTGTACACCTGCTTTCTGAGGCCAAAAGAGGGCTATGGATACCCTGGAGCTGGAGTTACAGGCAATTGTCAGCTGCTGGATGACAATGGATGCTGGATCAGGACTTGGATGCTCTTGGAGAGCAGCAAGTGTTCTTACCTGATGAGCCATCATTTCAGCCACAAGAATTCAATTTTTAATTAGATGGATAAATCCATCACTTATTTGCTTTTAAAAATGAGTTTAATACATTTAGAAGAGTAAAGATCACACATCTCCTTATTCCATCACTTAGAGTCCCCAAATATCTCACTCGGTGATAATACTTAGCTAACATAAAGATCTGTGACTAAGTTCTCTCTCATTCATCTCTACCTGTCACTGAACTCCCTTCTTCTTACCAGAAATAAAGGATTCAGCATATGTAGAGATAAAAAGAAGAGTATAGAATTTCATATATATAAGCATTGAACAAGTAGGCTATTTGCATATGTGAATACAAACATGTATATATTAATTTCCAGGCAATAAGAAAGGTATGGGCATAGTCTCACATGTTACATTTTAAAGTTATGTATGCATGTGCATTTCTCCAAGTCAATATAGAGATTGGCTTGGTTTTTTTAATCATTTTTTTATTTTAAATAGCTTGTTTTACATGTCAATCCCAGTTCCCTCTCCCTCCCCTCCTCCCGCACTCCCCCACCCCCCGCCCAGCCTCCCACCCTATTGCCAACTCCTTCCACATAGGGGATATCTAGAGTCTGCCATTTCACTCTGGGTAGGGTCCAGGCATTCCCCTAAGAGTCCAGGCTGAGAGAGCATCCCTCTTTGTGCTATGGGCACACGATGACTGTTTGTATTCCAGGGATAGACACTGATCCACTGCTCAAGGCCCCATAGGTTGCCCAGGCCTTCTCACTGACACTCACATTGGGGGGGTCCAGATCAGTCCCATGTTAGCCTCCCCGCTGTCAGTCTGGGGTCCAAGAGCTCTCCCCTGTTCAGATCAGCTGTCTCTGCTGGTTTTGCCAGCCCATTCTTTGCCAATTTGCTCATCACTCCTCTCTCTCTGCCACTGGGTTCCTTGCTTAATTGTGTGTTTGCCTCTGCTTCCATCAGTCACAGGATGAAGGCTCCCGGATGGTTATAGACATCAAGTTCATTATCAGGAATGGGCATTCAAGGTGGTCTCTCCACTATTGCTTAGCTTGCCAATTGGTGTTATCCCTTTAGATCACTAGAGGTCACTCTGGTGTCTGATCTGTCTTCTAACCTATGATTGCCTCTTCCCCCTATTCTACCCCCACCCACTCAACTTCCTGTTCCCCCATGACCTACTCTCTCTTTCTCTTCTCCCCCTCTCTTCTTCCCAGCTCCCACTCCCCCCACCCCTCACCGTGTTCCCCATCCATTCAGAGGATCTTGTCTCAATCCTCTTCTCTTGGGTACTATGCATATATGCATATCTTTTAGGTTCTTTCCTGTTTCCCAGACTCTCTATCAGTGGAAGTGCAGACTGGCACTATTCTGATCCATGACTAGAAACCATATATGAGTGACTACATACCATGTTTGTCTTTTTGCAACTGGGTTACCTCACTCAGGATGGTTTCTTCCAGTGCCATCCATTTACCTGCGAATTTCAAGATTCCATTGTTTTTTTCTGCTGAGTAATACTCCATTGTGTAAATGTACCACATTTTTTCCACCCACTCTTCAGTTGAGAGGCATCTAGGTTGTTTCCAGGTTCTGGCTATTACAAATAATGCTGCTATGAACATAGTGGAGCAGATGCCCTTGTTGTATGAATTTGCCTCATTTGGATATATGCCCAAGAGTGCAATTGCTGGTTCTTGCGGTAGATTAATTACCATTTTCCTGAGGAATCTCCACACTGATTTCCAAAGAGGCTGTACGAGTTGGCACTCCCTCCAGCAGTGGAGTAGAGTTCCCCTCTCTCCCCATCCTCTCCAGCATAAATTGTCTTCAGTGTTTTTGATTTTAGCCATTCTGACAGGAGTAAGATGGTATTTCAGAGTTGTTTTGATTTGCATTTCCCTGATGGCTAAGGATATTGAGCACTTTCTTAAGTGTCTCTTGGCCATTTAGCCTCCTGCAGATTGGCTTGTTTTAAGGAAAATGAAAACTTACTATTTTTATATGAAGTGAACCATAGTTTATTTAAACATTTTTCTATAAAAATATTGTCCTGAGTTTCAAATTGTTACTATAGACATAGTAATGTGTATCCTTGTCTATTTCTCCAGAGACACATTTCTAAGTACTCCAGGGCTTTGCCAAACTTTAGATGCTTAGCCACTGTATGAAAGATAACTAAGTTTTCTGTGCTGTTGGCAATAGTCCTCAACTTTGCAAAAATTGCCAGCTGAGGCAAGTTCCACCTCTTAATACTAAATTGCATTTATTTTATTTTTAGTAATCCTGAATGTTTTTCATACAGCTTGAGTAACTATAGTTTTATAATTTTAAAATTATTGAGAATCATATCTACTATTCATTATAGAGCTTATTTTTACTAACGGTGACTGCTATCATGTTTGGGGTACTTAGTTGTAATGATCAAGATTTCTTTTTTCTTTCATAGTCACCATTGTCCTTTGGCACATATGGTACTTAAAAATTCAAATAACATGAAAGAACCTTTAAAATATTAGCAACACATTCCATTAGCTAATGTTACAAGTTTTTAGAGGGTGTTCATTTTTATTTAAATTAGAAACAAGCTTGCTTCACATGTCAATCCCAGCTCCCTCTCTGTCCCATCCTCCCCTGCCCCCCACTAGGCTCACCAGGCCCCCACCCAATCCCCCCTCCATTCCCCAGGAAGGGTGAGCCCTTCCATGGTGGATCCTCAGAGTCTGTCATTTCATCCAGGACAGGGCGTAGGCCCTCCACTAAGAGTCCAGGCTGAGTGAGCATCCCTCATTGGGGAATGGGCACCCAAAGTCCATTTGTATGCCAGGGATTAATAGAGATCTACTACCCAAGGCCCCATTTAAATTATACTTTAAAAGTAAGGTAACATATCTGGTAGCAACTAGTTCTTGCTGTTTTTTTTAAATAATATTTTCAAGCTTTTTGGAATTCTAAAAAGGTGCATGTCACCTATCCATAACTTAAAAAATGTCATAAACTGAAGAATTATTTAGAAGGTGAACAATTTCAAATAGCCAAATCTCACACAAGCACAATTCTGATATGTTGGAGATTCTTTCTTTCCTTACCCGATAACAAATTAGTTTAGGAAACCATACTGCAATTGCAGAGCCTTGGCTTGATAATGGTAACCAGTTCATAACTCTCACAGCTAGATTTGTTTCATTTGTTTTCTTATATCATGCATGATATATCTTTTGCATGAAGCAGATAACTTCTGCACTAAGACATGGAATCTGCTGGAGAGCAGACTGTTTCTCAGCTGTTCTTCCTGTAGCTCCTACTTAAAATTTGAACTTCTCGGAATTAGAACTGCAAAGGAAGAGAGTGCACAAAAAGTGAGGGAATGTAAGGTTGCTGTAGTAGACCAGAAATACTTTGTGCCTTGCAAACCAGAATAAAGATACTTTTTATCTTGTAGACTTGACAAAATCATAACAAAAATTATGAGAAGAGATTAAATGTGAAAGATGGAAGATTGAATATCTTTAAGGAAATTCATGAGCTATCAGAGTTACAAACATGTTCCCTTTTTAATTCATCAGAGCATCCCATAAGAGTTGGCTAAATATGGAGTTATATCTCTACCTTCCCATTACACATATGAAGCCATTTTTAGAGAACAATAATAACAAATGTCCACCACTTGTCAGTAGGATCTGTGCACTTCGTGCCCACTTACCTAGGTTTAAATTGTTGCGTTCCCATGTCTATATAGTGATTCTTTCCCATATCTATGTAATGGTTCTCCACATCTTGTTACATTTCCTTGATTTCTGTTATTTTTATGAAAATAACTGCATAATGTTTGAAAGATAAAAGGAAGTTAATACAATGAGAAAACTAACCTGCAAACACTGTCTTTTTCTTCTCATTCATTATTGTCAATATACTTGCATTGTTTTAACAATGGTCAAAAAATGGCATTTTCCATGTAATTATAACATGTTCATGAGATGAAATTATGTGTTCTTGTGAACCAGTTTTTTCCAATATAATTTCAAACAATGGACACCCGTTGGAGTGAGGAGAGTAGCAACACTATAATTTTCCTCTAATAAGACATTTGGATATATGAGTTTCTCCACAGTAAACTATTTTACTCAAGTAGCTTTATCTTGTTCTTACTGTTTTTAGAATTATTTTGTTTAAATTTATGAATAATTTTAATTAAATTCAGATTGTCTTCAGGTTTGTCTTAGTTAGAGTTTCTATTGCTGTGAATGGACAGCATAACCATGGCAACTCCTGTAAGGAAAACATTTGAGATGGTGACTTACAGTTTCACAGATTCAGTTCATTATCATCATGTCAAGGACATGGCAGCATGTAGGCAGATGTGGTGCTGAAGGAATTATTAAGAGGCCTACATCTTGCAGGCAATAGGAAGTTGACTGAGACACTGGATGGTATCCTGATCATAGGAAACTCAAAGCCCACCCCCACAGTGACACAGTTCCTCCAACAGTGCCATGCCTACTTCAACAAAGCCACACCTCCAAATAGTGCCACTCCCTATGAGACTATGAGGAACAATTACATTCAAACTATCACAATGTATAAGCTTGAAATAAATTTCATATGATGTTGTTAGTCTTTATATAGTTTATTCCAATAAAACACCCAAGAACTTATATAACCTGGACTTTAAAACATTTTTTAAAGAAAATTCAAGTTCTACAAGATAATACTTTCCTCAAAATTAGCCCTTGACTCTTTCTAACTGGAAAAGGATTTTTGACTATTAACATTTCCCTAATATATCTTTATCACATGGGATCAAAGATCTTATTTGACCCCCACACCTATCTCTTATCTCTTTTTGGAAGATATTGTTTGTTCAACAATTCCTTCCTGAGCTATATAAAAAAGGTATGCCATCCTGAGGATGCAGGCTCATACACACATTTATGACAGATAGTTCTAATATTCATGAAATGTGTTTATAAATACAAAGAAGTTCCAAGAAGAAAATTTAACTGATGATTAAAAAGATAAATATAAAAGGCCTTCTGGGAGAAGTAAAATTTCACCTCTTTCTTTCTTCCTATTTTGTCTTTGGTTTTACTTAGGCAACATGAAGGAAAGAAAAAAACTATTCCAGACAAAATGAACACCATTCATAGAAGCTGAAGTGTTAATATCACTAATGTAGAAAGAGAAACATCACAATAAGAGTTCCACAGCCTGAAAAAATACTTTGAGATTTTACTCTAGGTAAGAATGCCTTAGAAGCTTTGAGACAGAGAAAAGAATTATGTTTGTTCTGAAAATGATTGATTTTTATATAATGAAAATGGACCCAGGAAGAAGTCTAGAATTAGAGATTCAACTGGTATTTCTCATAGTGAGTTTTAGAAAGAAGACAGTGTCAGATGTTAGAGGGCTGCAGGAGAGTGAATATTTGGCTTTGAAAACCATATCATCGGTAAAATTAAAAAATAGATATGCTAAACTGGACATAAGAAAAGAAGAGTAGACTTTAATGTAAAAATCATAGTTCTAGATCCCAGCCATACTTTTAAATCCTAATTGTCTATTATGTCTAAATTTTCACTTCTGTATTATAAGAAGTTTCTTAAGGGATTTTAAGTGTGCATTTCTAATGATGTAGTAAAACATAGGTCTGAATAACTGTTACTACATCCTTTTAATTTATTTATATATCTGTAGTTAAATTCCTTCCTTTTATTCCTTATCTTGCAAAAATAGTAACCAAGAGCTATAAATAACTGAATAAAACCATAATCACAAGTAACATTACATATGGAGCACACTATTTATTTATTTATTTAGGAATATATACATATACATATGTAACAATTAATAAAAAAGGGGCCATGAATTTGAAAGTGAGCAAGGTGAGTTTTACGGGAAGGTTTGGAAGAAGAAAAGGGAAATTATGTAAAATATTATAATTTCAAGAACTAAAAAAAATTTAAAACACAATTACTAGAATAAGATTTTAAAAATGTCACAAACACTGAAACACTATGAAATCCTGATAGCAATATAAGCATTGAAAATGAACTCTTATTGTGCTTCTGTGCAATACTCATTATATTCAAATATACTGAGCAAAAACATACGGTCACTCAGGGTTTCTGAGAAAGTCAGGTTTCTTTTCCTACACTCAGGTACTGATGCCTTTACTCGATTTGAAAAATGTGATAATCTGAACCAAGTCCATCTGTCCTCTTTGGCTGCTTGTGCTTTTCAATTCTTGGTTCTGTCTTAATGAATCACTGTTTGACTCCCTAAAACCAAGGGCTTATTTTTTTTGTTATCTGTGTGTGTGTGTGTGTGTGTGTGTGTGTGCATGAGTATGCCTATCTGTGCAGATATGTAGGCCAGAAGCAAATACTAAATCTATTTCTTTGTCATTCTCTGCTTTATTTTCTAAGACAAGGTCTCTCACTGAACTTGGAGCTCATCAGTTTGTCCAGAATGACAAACTAGTTAGCCCCAGGAAATGCCTCCTGCACTGGGGCTGTAGAATTGCAATCTTGCACTCAAATTTTGTATGGGTTCTAGGAATCTGAACTCAGATTCTCATGTACACTTAATCTACTAAGGCATCTCCCCAGGTCCAAAGGCTCTAAATATGCTCATTTTCATTTCATATATACATTTGTGTTACATATATACGTTGTGCATACATATAGTCCTCTCTCTTATGAGTTAATTTTCACTTCTGTAATATAAGGAGATTATGTTATATCCACACATAAAAGAGATGTACACACACACTCTCATACACACAGATTTTTTATTCTAAGATTTAAATCAGGCTCTGCATGTTAGGGAAAACAATTTTACATTACAACATATTAGGTTTGGTCATAATCTAACACAAATATATGCTTTAATTTAATGTTATGCTATATTGTTTTATCAATAGTGAAAGAAATGAATCAATCTTCTTTGCATCTAGCAAAAAAGTCAGTAAGTGAATATTCATCCAATGAGTATATGAATAGCACATATACCTCATCTAATCCCAGATGCTGATGATGTAGAGACATCTACAATATTACTTCTTGTCTGGTATGAAGGAAAAGATATAAGAACATTCATTTCCATATTTATTACAAAGTAATAACTTAGGGGTAGTTACATCTCCTATGAGAACCTCTAGAGAGCTATTGAACTTTAAAAATTAGCTGCCTGCTATAATAAATATCCAATTTCAATGTAAATGACTCCTTCACAGTCTATCATTTTGCAAATTTAGAGAGTCCTAAAGTCCTGGAACAAGAAATGTGTTAACAGCCCATGTAAAGGGATCAGCACCTACTGAAAAGGTGGTACATTCACATGACCTAGGTTCTAGTGCTAACAATGAGCTGATAAACCTTAGACTACTCACTGCAACAGTGTGCTAATGCTGAAGTTTAAATTTGGGGTTAGAATTTAACAGTTTGAGAACATTAAGCATGGGGAGGTTCAGTCAGTGAAGTGCTCTCCACACAAGCAATGTTAGCTGAGTTTGGGTCTCCAGCACCCATGTTAAGGATGGGCACAACTGCAAATGTCTGTAACTTCAACAGTCGATAAGGCAGAGACAGACAGACACCTAGAGCATATTACATTTGAACATGAATGCTCACACTAAAAGTATATTAAAAATAATATTTATCTCAGGAATTGATCAGTAATATGAAAATTTACATGAATATAAAGAAAATAATAGTGAAAAACATTCTCAAAGTAAGATAGAAATTATTTTATCTCAGCTTTTGACTATGGATTCATATATCTCAACAATTTATATTTCATTTCAATTCATCCTATAGTATTAATATTTGTTAAATTAAATGCATTAAAATACAGACTATTGAATTGTTTCAGTGTTCAGAAACAGTTGCTTAAATTCAGTGGGATGTGTATGAATAAATAGCTTTCAAAAGAAAAGGATATTTATATTCTATCATATGTTCACACATTTAAAAAATAACTAATCTTAAGAAAAATTTTATACACAGCCAGAATATGTTGAACAAACTTCTAGGAAATATGGTTGACTAAGCTGATGGAAACAAACATATGGTCAAACACAAGTAAGTAAGACATGCAGTATTCAATATTTATAATTAATCTCAAAAGGAAGATTGTGATATCCCTATATAATGTAGAGATAACTCAAAAACCAGAGTGGTGAGTACCCTCCATTGGCTAGTCTAATAAGGTATGAGAGGTAAAATAAGCATGAGAGACATTAGTGTCCACCACAGCAAAGAAAAATTGCTACATCAGTTTGTGTGGAGAAGCAAGCAGTCACTGAAAATAGTATTGAATTGACCAGTGGATGGACAAATCATGAATGCAAAGCAATATCTGTACCGCCTTGTGCAGAAGTAGGGCCCACACTTACCCTGCATGTGTGTCGCATCTATCTAAACTGATAAATGAGAAATAATTTTTCACTGTCTTTCTTGCTTTCACTCTTCATAAACGTAACTATGTATATGTATATTGTACATAAATTTATATATGAAGCTATCTTAACAAATAGCATTTAGACATTACCCATGCAATTCTCACAGTTATTGAAATTTTTGCAAGGGTTGGCGCCTTAAAAAGAATAAGAAGAACTGGAGAGGGGGCTCAGCAGTTTAGAACAATGGTAGTTCTTGCAGAGAATCTGGATTCATTCCCAGCACCCATATAGTGGCTCACAACCATCCATAATTCCAGTTCAAAGAGATCTGATGCCTTTCTCTGACCACCAGGGGTACCAGTATATGCACACACTCAGATAAAATACTTATACAATAAAATGGAATAAATAAATCTTTGAAATGGGGAATAATATAATATAACTGATGTATTTGTAATGGTAACATATCGCGATTGGGAGTACAATGTACTATCATAAAATAGATGGTGACTATAAGAAATTCAATACTATTAGTTAAAACAAAGAAAGAAAATATGTTAAAGATTTGTAAAGATTAACGGAGTCATTTAACTTTCTCAGAAGCAGGAGCTAAACAGCACACACCTTTCTGGGTCTCACAATTCTTAGTTATGTTAGTCACTCCATATTTTATTTTCATTAATTGATTTTGTTTTTTATAGCTCAGTAAGAAAGAGATAAAATAATTCATGTATGAGACATACTCTATGAAAAATTTAACTGGTGGTGGTGAACATGTATGTAGGCAGGAAAGAAGTAGTATAACAATTAGTTACAGATAATTTATAAGTCCCTAATTAAAAACAATGTGGCTGGAGAGATGGTTCAACAGTCAATAATTCTTGCTGCTTTTCCAGCGGGCCTGATTTCCCTTCCCAGGACCCACATTAGGAGTCTAACAACCCCCTCTAACTACAGTTCAATGGGATCTGATATTCTATTATGGTCACTAATTGTGTTATAAACATGTGGTATACATACACATAGGTACACGTATGCACAGAAATAAAAAACTAAGATAAAAATCAATTAATGCAATTCATACTTGATGTGTTATTTATTTCTTTCAAAAAAGTAAATTAAGAAATTTCAGTGATCAAAAGGAGCTCAATGCTAACTTTATCTGGGAATCCTTAGGCTGCCTACAGGCTAGGCTTCTATCACATATGACATCATTCATAAGCCACTAATCCAAAAGCTGTAAGTGATTGAAATATGGTAGAAACATGAGTAATATTTGTGGAAAAGTATCCATGTCAAGCAAACTTAGTTATTTTTTCTATTGAATTACATGATTCACAGTCTAAGAGAATATAGTAGAATCAATAGATATGTATTTTATAGAGTTGATGTAATGACAAAATTTTTATTTTAAAAATGGATTTAATTATCTTACATGTGCTGGTATTTCTTATTGAAAGTGGAATCACCAATTAAGTCTGTTGATACAGTGGACAAGATCTAAAAATTAGCAATCAAACTGACTCATAAATTTCTTCTTTTATGAACTGTCAGTCAATAATGATAGACAGAACTCAGCTTCTGCTGAAGGAGCCAAACCATCAGCCAAGTGCATGCTACCTAACGGAGTAAAATCAAGCTAGCTCCTTGCAAAATAAAATCTTTTTCATTGATTACTTCTGTCCTAAAATTTGCAAATAGGGTGGTACTTCAGCCACAAGAATGTTTCAAGATCCACAGTAGTTACCAGAAACTTAACAGTATAAACTGCAGGAACTTACTCCACTTCTATCTGCATGAAATATATATATATATATATATACAGTGCAGATATACCAACTTTCGTTATCCTAATTCACAGTTCTGCATACAGCTTTATTCTTGTAAACATCAGCAACTTCAGGATAGGTGTCCAGTTTCTTTCTTTAAGTGGAGCACTTTCTCTTTTCTACTGAAAGGAAGATATTAGCAGCTTCTCTTTGGCATATGGAAATTAGCAATTTAACTTTGAGACTTCCATTGAATAAAATAACACAAGTATTTCAACATTAGGACAATTGATCTAACAACCAAATTGATCCCTAAGTGATACAGTACAGTATAGAATGATATAGTATGACACAATGGACAAAGGAACTATTCACCTTCTTAGTGAGAAGAAAAGAATTCGGTAAATTTTATCACACTTCTCATAACAGCAATCAATATAATTCTTGTGAGTTGTTTCTTTCTGGAATATTTTATGTCACAATTTTGCAACATGACTGACTCTACATTACTGAAACCATAAAAAGCAAATTTTCAGAAAAGGAATTCCAGTGTCAAGCATCATTTTCTTCTTGTTTGGCAGGTCTGAAGTCCTATTGGAGAGCTGCTGGTTACCATCAAAGTTTGTGTACCACTACTGCGTCCTTACTAGTAGTCATTATGACAGTAGCCCTTGTGGTTCATAATTGTTGTACCAGACTAGGAGTGCTGGTTATTTCACTCCTTTGGGAATTTACATGGCATTTTCAAATATACTGAAAGGCATACCTAAAAGAAGAAACTTTCAGGTTAGTTCCAGCTCAGGGGCCTTTAAGTCCTGTGTCTGAAGGGTGTGGTTTCTTCAGTGATAGAGGTTCAGCTTCCAGCTCTGGGGGGAAACCATGGGCAATAGAAATACCCTATGATTGGGAGTCTCTTGGACAACTCTGACGACTCAGAAGAGGATGTCTCATGATTGATATTGAGGTTTTTGTTAGATGCCCATGGCTCTTGGATGGTAAATTTAAAGCCCCCAAAGGAAATTTTTATTTAAACTATGTATGGATATTTATACATTAACTTAAAAGTATTATAGGTGTTTTTAGGTACATAGTTGACAGTATGATTTTTAATGACTTTTCCAGAAATGCTTCCTCTCATGGTATTGGAAAGATACCCAAATACCTAGGCTACAGGAAGTCATTAATGTTGGAGAAGAACCTAAAACCACCATTTTACTAATTCAGCATAACCCCTAAATGCATTGTAAATATTTGTCCTTAAACCCACTGATAAGTTTATTCTTATCTCTATTTAAGAAAAATTCCTTTGTAACAGAAGGGGGGAAACATAACCAATCAAATTGCAGAGTCATGGATCCCAGTTCCAGCAAATATGTCTATGAATCAACTACTGCACCTAATGCTTGGGGATCATTTGGGAAGAGCAGGTGAAAAGACGATAAGAGACAGAGGAATGGGGAATGTATTGTGAAATTTCTGTCTGCTGGGAGTAGCAAAGCTACACCTATAAAGTCTCACTAGCATGACTTCCTAAACATGAACTGAACCAGGGTGACACCGATAGATGGGCTAACATGGACTAGGGAGAGTTTAATAACCTTTAACCCTGTACAAAGAGCTATAAGCAGTCAAAGAATATTACACTGGGACAAACAGCCATCCCCAGGAAAAGCACATCAATTTGTTATCCAATGCCAAATGGTCAGCCCTGAAAACTTACATACATAAATAATTTTATATAGAATGAGAAGGCTGTATTTAGGAACACACGCACACACGTGCATGCACACACACACACACACACACACACTAACTAACTAACTAACTGTTTATTTAAAAAGGAGACCATAAATCTGAAACTGAGAAAGGAGGGGCATATGGTAGGCTTTGTGGGAAGGTAAGAGAAGAGAAATGATGTAATTATAATCTCAAAAATAAAAAGAATAATTTTTATTATAACAGTGTAAAAATAATTGTAGTAGGTTTACTTTTGGGGCCTGTGAGATTCACAACCATGGGTTCCTTCATGACGATGTTACAGTACCAAGAAGGCACTTCCTCCGTGGAGTGACCTCATCCTTAATGTAGCACCAACATGATAACAGTTTTGGACACATGCTTATTTGTTTCTCTTACAAAATTTAAATTCCTATTTTCAAATATGCATGAATTTAATTTCCCAAATTTCTGAAGCAAGATATTTCCAAAGCAGAATTCCACAGCCTACCAAAATGTTAACAGAAGTGAAGGGTAGGCAAAAAGGATATTTTGAGATAAAATAAGATCAAGTCTTTATAAACTGCTGTTAGAGCTAAACATAGGGTATTGTTTTAAGACACAACCATTCTTAAAATGTCACTTCAATCTGTTCAGGAGATCTTGTCTCATTCCTCTTCTATGGGATACCATGCATATCTCTCTTAGTTGCTTTCCTGTTTCCCAGACTCTGTCAGTGGAAGTGCAGACTGGCACTGTCCTGATACATGTCTAAAATCCATATATGACTGAGTACATACCACGTTTGTCTTTTTTTGTGACTGGGTTACCTCACTCAGGATGGTTTATTCTAGTGCCATCCATTTTCCTGCAAATTTCAAGATTCCATTGTTTTTTTTTTCTGCTGAGTAGTACTCCATTGTGTAAATGTACCACATTTTCTCTATCCACTGTTCAGTTGAGGGGCATCTAGGTTGCTTCCAGGTTCTGGCTATTACAAATAATGCTGCTATGAACATAGAGAGTAGGTCATGGGGGAACAGGAAGGTTGAATAGGGTGTAGAACAGGGTGAGAACAGGATGAGAAATACCATAATAGAAGGATCACAGATTAGAAGACAGATCTGGCACCAGTGAGACCTCTTGTGATCTAAAGGGATGACACTAACTGGCAAACTAAGCAATAGTGGAAAGACCACCTTAAATGCCCATTCCTTATAATGAACTTGATGTCTACCCTATATGCCATCCTAGAACCTTCATCCAATGACTGATGGAAGCAGAGGCAAACACCTACAGTTAAACACTGAACTGAACTCATGGAATCCAGTGACAGAGAGAGAGGAGCAATGAGCAAATTGGGAAAGAATGGGCTGGTGATCTGAACAAGGGGGGAGCTCTTGGACCCCAGACCAACAGCTGGGAGGCCACTATGGTACTGATCCAGACACCCTGAGTGTGAGAATCAGTGAGGAGGCCTGGGCAACCTGTGGGGCTATGGGCAGTAGATCAGTGTTTATCCCTGGCATACAAAGGGACTTCATGTGTCCATAACACTAAGAGGGATGTTCTCTCAGCCTGGACTCTTAGGGGAGTGCCTGGATCCTGCCCTGAGCGAAATGACAGACTCTAGATATCCCCTATGTGGAAGAAAGTGGGAATAGGGAGGGAGGCTGGGGGGGGATGTTGGGGGTGTAATGGAGGAGGGGAGGGAGAGGGAACTGGGATTGACATGCGAAGCAAGCTATTTAAAATTAATGTAATAAAAAAAGTTTTTAAAAAGTCACTTCAAATAAAAGTCCATCAAAGAATAAAGAAAAGAGGTAAAGATGGTGTGAGTTCAGTAAAGATATCCTCAAAATACTCAGTTCTTAGAGTTTCATCTGCAGCAGGTTGTATATGAGAATGAGAATTTTAGTTGACAGAAAGATTCTGGAAAAAAGAGACATTATAGAGTCTTTAACAATTAAGAAATTCTTGGAAGATAAAGAAATTACAAGAAAAGATGATTGAAATCTACAAAAGACAAAAGAATGCACAAGAACTGAACAAATAACCATAGGATATTGATTGACTCTTAACTGAACAATATTAATTAAATAAAAGTGGTACTTCCTGATTTTCAACTTTTGCTTGATATTCAGCCATGTAAAAAGGAAGGCAATCATCACTTTAGAATGCAGTGGAATTACTGTATTAAAGTACATATACAGAGGTTGGAAAGGAGTGTAAAGATACAAATTATAACTGTATAAAATTAGATCCATTGGACAGGCAATGTGTGCAGTTAAAAAAAGAAATATCAGTTATGATGAAATTCAATGATGACTATGGGAGGTGAAGATGGAGAAGTGAAGAGTGTGCTGAAATAATTCAGATAATATTTGAAGTATTTTGGGACCATGGGGGGGCAAAGTTATTCTTTGAATGTAAATGTGCATCATTTGGCATGTACCTTCTAAATTTCCCTGAACTTCAGTGACCCTCGTGAGTCTCTCAGCTGCAAGAAGAGGGTCTAAATTTGAATTTTCTATACTAGAGCTAATATATATTAAAAGCGATTCCATCCCAGGAAGAGAGATACTGGTTGGCACTGGGTAAGGAATGTGCTATATGAAGAAATATGAAAACTTGGGACTATGGTCAGCAGATATACTAATAATCATTTTGTTTTCTACTATATCATGTGCTTAAAAACATTGGGTTCAAATACTGATAAAGATTATTCACAAACACTCTAGAAATTTTCTGAGTGTTTTGGATGTCAGTTTGCTCATCTTTTATTTTCCTTTTTTTCTCTTTTGTATTTTTGCGTAATTACACTAGCTGTTCTTGAACTCTCTTTGTAGACCAGACTGGCCGTGTACTCACAGAGATCTGCCTGCTTCTGCTTCATGAGGGCTGGGATTAAAGGTGTGCACAAACACCTGTTTGCTCATCTTTAATATGTTAGAATGATAAATTCCTAGTTTACAACTGATTAAAGTCCACATACAATGATGCCTTGCTTCTGTCAGAAGGTGCTCTCCCTCCTTGTGATTATCACATGACAGATTATGAGTTGGCCATCTCTGAGTCGAAAGTACTCAGAAAAAGGTACCTGCTGTCCCTTCACCTACCTTACAATTTATAGAGATAGAAGCAAACAAGTCAATTCCCTTAAATGTTGATTGTTGGAAGTACTTCTTTTAAAGATTACATTAAAAAGATAACAGGCATGTGAATTGAAAATAAGAAAGGTAAACTTGTCTCTATATTATCTTATGTACTAAATCCTAAGGAAGCTCCTGTCTCTTGTTCTTTTGTGTGCTGAACACACACACACACACACACACACACACACACACAGCACCTGAGAATTATTAAATGAGTATGGCAAAAACAACACCAAATCAGTATTTTAAGCACTTCTCTATTTTTTTACAGTAAAAAAAACACCAAAGTCAGATTACATTAGCATAGAACTCATAAAGCAGAAAAAAGTAAATTAAAAGGTTGAAATAATTGTACATGAAACTACAAATGATTGTTTAATGAAATTAAAGATAATGTTTAAGAATTTAAAGGTACTCCATGTCTGTGTGTTTTAAAATACACTGTTCTCCCACGTTGCACAGCCTATTTAACAAGTAGTATCCAAATATGTCAATGTTTCATTCTCTAAATAAGTCTGATATTTCTAATTTTAGTAAAAAGTTTGTTTAGTGTTTCCTTTTAAGTGAACTGTAATTATTCTTTCAAATACCTTAAAGAAAGAAATTAAAGAAGCCCTCAGAAAATGGTAAGATCTTCCATGCTCTTGGATAGGTAGGATCAATGTAGTAAAAATGGCAATCCTGCCAAAAGCAATCTACAGATTCAATGCAATCCCCATTAAAATCCCAGCACAATTCTTCACAGACCTTGAAAGAACAATAATCAATTTTGTATGGAAAAACAAAAGACCCAGGATAGCCAAAAACCCTGTTCAACAAGGCAACGTCCGGAGGCATCACCATCCCTGACCTCAGGCTTTATTATAGAGCTATAGTCCTGAAAACAGCTTGGTATTGGCACAAAAATAGACAGGTAGACCAATGGAATCGAATTAAAAACCCGGGTATTAACCCACACACGTACGAACATCTGATCTTTGACAAAGAAGCTAAAAATATACAATGGAATAAAGAATCTTCAACAAATGGTGCTGGCATAATTGGAGACTGGCATGTAGAAGACTGCAGATAGATCCATGTTTATCGCCATGCACAAAACTTAAGTCCAAATGGATCAAAGACCTCAACATAAATCCAGCCACACTGAACCTCTTAGAAGAGAAAGTGGGTGGTACCCTTGAACGAATTGGTACAGGAGACAGCTTCCTGAACATAACACCAGTAGCACAGACAGTGAGATCAACAATTAATAAATGGGACCTACTGAAACTGAGAAGCTTCTGTAAGGCAAAGGACACAGTCAGCAAGACAAAAAGGCAGCCCACAGAATGGGAAAAAAAATTCACTAATCCCACATCTGACAGAGGGTTGATCTCCAAAATTTACAAAGAACTCAAGAAGCAAGTCTCCAAAACACCAACGGACCCTATTAAAAAGTGGGCTGCAGAACTAAATAGAGAGTTTTCAATAGAGGAGTCTAAAATGGCTGAGAGGCACTTGAGAAAGTGCTCAACATCCTTAGCCATCCGGGAAATGCAAATCAAAACAACCCTGAGATACCATCTCACTCCTGTCAGAATGGCCAAAATCAAAAACACCAATGACAATTTATGCTGGAGAGGATGTGGTGAAAGGGGGACACTCCTCCATTGCTGGTGGGAGTGCCAACTGGTTCAGCCACTTTGGAAATCAGTATGGAGATTCCTCAGAAAAGTGGGAATAAACCTACCACAAGACCCAGAAACTCTACTCTTAGGCATATATCCAAAAGATGCCCATTCATACAACAAAGATGTCTGTTCCACTATGTTCATAGCAGCTTTATTTGTAATAGCCAGTACTTGGAAGCAACCTAGATGTCCCTCACCCGAAGAGTGGATAGAGAAAATGTGGTACATCTACACAATGGAGTACTATTCAGCAGAAAAAAATAATGGAATCATGAGATTCGCAGGCAAATGGATGACACTAGAAGAAACCATCCTGAGTGAGGTAACCCAGTCACAAAAAGAGAAACATGGCATGTACTCTCTCATATATGGATTTTAGACATAGATCTGGGGTGTGCCAGCCTACAACCCTGTGGCCAGAGAGTCTGGGAAACAGAAACTTCATTTAGTGGCTGATTGAAGAAGAGGCAGACTCCCTTGGTTAAGTACTGAGCTGAACTCAAGAAAGCCAGTAACAGAGAGGGAGGACTGATGATCAAAGGGATTAAGACTGGGCTGGTTTAACCCCCAGAAACAGCTGACCAGACAAAGGTTAACTCTTGAATCCCAGGCATCAGCCTGGGAATCCAGCATGGGACTGATCAAGACCCCCTGAATCTGGGTGTCAGTGAGGAGGCCTAGGGAATCTATTGAGCCTTGGGCAGCAGATCAGTACCCATCCCAAGTATACACACGGACTTTGGACTCCCATAGAACAATGTGAGGTGCACTCTCACCCTGAACTCTTGGGGAAGGGTCTAGGCCCTGCCCTATATGAAATGACAGACTATGGACACCCCCATGGAGGGCCTCACCCTCCCTGGGGGAATGAGGGGATAACGGGGGGGATGGGGGAGGGCAAGGGAGGAGGGAAGGCAATGGGAGAGGGACCTGGAACTGACTTGTGAAGCAACCTCGTTTCTTATCTAAATTTAAACTGGAAAATAAAAAAAAAAGAAAACTCAAAATGAAACCAGGTGGTGGTAGCAAACACCTTTGATCCCAGAACCTGGAAGGCAGAGGCAGACGGATTTCTATGAGTTAGAGGTCAGCCTGCTCTCTAATGTCAGTTGCAGCACATCCAAGACTACACAGGGAAACCCTGTCTCAAAAACAAACAAAAAACTAAAATTCAAACCTGGTGAGAAATGTTAACCCCCCCTTCTACCACTGAGGGGTTTGTTTGTATGTATCAGATTGTAGCTAACAAATCATAACTATTGACTTAGATGACTCCATTTAGATTACTGTAGTCATAAAGTTGCAAGACTCAAAAGGGACCTTGAGAAGTCATTCAAGTGTCCATTCTCAGTGTCTAATTTAACTGTCCCTGATGAATGGACATCTATTCTAGTTTCAAAACCATGCCATAAAGGAAGTTCACATAAATTAATCACAAACACTGCTCTGGAAAATGGAGCACTTAGGATGACATCCTTGATTTAACCAATCAAACCATTATTGATCCCACCAGCACCTCTCTGACGCCAACTACTTCTTCCTTGTAAAACAGTAGTATCTTAAGAACTCAAAATTATTGTCTGCCTGGAGTGACATAAACATGTCTCTTCACAGCGTTTGCACTATCCAGATCCACTGAGGACCCCAGGCAGACATATTGGTAGAGAAGGCAAGTGAGTAGTAAGTAAGCAGAAGCCCTAATGCCAAACGATACCTTAAAATAGAAATCCATAAAGCCTGCAGCATGTGGACGTATGCAGATGCATTCTACTGCACAAGAAGAAACACTGATAAAGATTTTCCCTACTGTAAGTTTATAATGGTCTTTCCCCGTGGCCTTCTCCTGCTGCACACATCACTCATTAGATTATGAAAACCATTAATGTCAAGGAGCAGAACAAAATGAATTCACTAAGGGGCTGCTATTAGCATATCAAGCAGCTATTTCTCACTAAATATTCTTGACAGCTCTCATTACAGTTGATGGATGAGCTTTATATGTAGTAGTAGTAGGTTTCGAGGAAAATAAAATCCTTAAGCGCAGCATCATGCGTGGCTGAGGAAATAGTTATCATCGTTCAGCAGTTTATATTTGTTTTTAATGGGAAAATGTTATAAAATTTACAGGTAACTTAAATGCAAGAGTAACAATTCTGTTAGAACCTGCAAGAATAATGTATGATCTAAATATCATAAGAGCTTCTAGTTAAGATGTGTTAGGCCTGGTTTGTCAAAAGAAAGAAAAATCTCTACAAACATAAAAAGACACCATGAACTAAGAAAAGCAGCTAGAAGTTAAAAGTTTTGGATCCTATCAGCATAAAAGGAATACCAGTCTGCAGGTAGTGACGCATGACTTTGATCTCAGTACTTGGGAGGCAGAGGCAGGTGGATCTTTGTAAGTTCAAGGACAGCCTTGTCTACAAAGCAAGTTCCAGAACAGCCAAAACTGGGCCTCACCCTTCCTGGGGAATGATGTGGGGATGGGGTGAGGGGCTGGGGAGGCTGGTAGAGGGACAAGGGAGGAGAGGTGGGAGAGGGAGCTGGGATTGACATGTGAAGCATTCATGTTTCTAATTTAAATAAAAACATATATTGAGCAAAAAAATATCACCCCCCAAAAAACTGTTATATAGAGAAACAAAACAAAACAAAAACACCAGCAAAACAGAGAAAAAAGACCAATACAATATGAATTGAAAATATATATCATAATCCTTAAGAGATACCAAAAGACAAAAGAAATAATAATTGTAAAAGAACTGTGTATGTTTAAAGAATATAATCATGTAATGAAAAGATTAGTATCTTCAAAGTCACACCCCAAAACCTAAAGCAAAACATAATCTAGCTTGCAGAATTGTTTTGGTAATATTTACAATATATATTTTTAAATTGTATTAATATCACCATTTAAAAGGTAAAGGAAGGTTAGGAAGATGCTGGTGGGTAAATTGTTGTGCACACATTAGACTCTAGGTTCAGATGCCCAGAATCCAGAAAAAAAGTCTAAATTAGTACATGAGAATTAATTTCTCCTTTTGTATTAAACTTCTTATATCCATACATAGAAATACAAATAAAATTTTCTTATTTCCCTTGGAAAATTGTCTGGAGTAAACCATTTACAGTTAGCATACCCAATACTTTATGAATTATTTTCATTTTTATTGTCTTTTTAATTTCTACCCACATCACTCAGAAAATGTAGTGATTTCAACTTTTTCAAATTACAGATCATAACTTGAAATGCTGTATCATGAAATAAAAGTAACTTCTATTACCTAATATGAACATCTAGGATTAACTTCATTTGTGCATCCAACATGACCTTAATTAATTTAATGTTTGGGTCAAGCTTGATGATCTTCATTCAAGGGAGTCACATTTTTTCACACCTAAATTTCATACCTATATTTAATTTTTAGCCACTAACTAATAATTATAATAAATTATACCTAATTTATGATTATAATAAGATATTACAATCATGAAAAATGTACTTTTAAAAATTTATTATTTTCTCTTAATATACATCTGGCCACAGCTTCCCCTCACTTAAAATCTCCCATTCACCTGTCCTCTCACTCAGATCTACTGCTTCTTCATTTCCCTTCAGAAAGGAGCAGGGCTCCAGGAGATATCAACCAAACATAGCATGAGACTAGTCATAAATCTTTTTATGAAAACTACATGAAGCAGCCCAGGTGAAAAAATTTTTCAAGAACAGACAATAAAATCAAAGACACCCCCACTCTCAATGTTAAGAGTCCAACAAAAACCCCAACCAAGCTTCCCAACCACAGCAGGTATGCAGAGGGCCTAGCACAGAGCCATGCAGGTTCTGTGGCTGTTGCTACAGTCTCCATGAGCCCTAATAAGCCCTGCTTAGTTGATTCTGTAGGCCCTGTTCTCCTGCTGTCATTGATCTCTCTGGCTCTTAGAATTCTTCCTCTCCTGCAGGTTTCCTCTAGCTCTTCCTATTATTTGACTGTGGGTATCTGTATCTGTTCCCATTAGCTTCTGAAGGAAGCCACTCTGATGATGGTTGAGTGAAGTCCTGATCCTATGAATATAGCAGATTAGGAATTGGTTCACCCTAGGTCTCTGAGCCCTCCAGCTTCAGGATCCTAGCCATCTAGGAAGCCATCTCACAGCACTGTCCTCATGTTTATTGGTTGGCCACTCTCGCATGCTCTGAGCCACCATTGCCCCAGTGTATCTTACAAGAAGGACAGGTGGTGAGTCATAGATTTTGAAGCTAGGTTGGACACAAACTTCTTATATTCAGCAACATATAGGATAAACCAAGGTCAGGAATGCTGCCCTCCTCAAGTGGTAGGTAGCATTCTTCCAATGCTGTGTGTGTGTGTGTTTTTTTTGCACTAGTCATGATAACACCTTTGTAATTTGGGGGTGTTCTTTGTGTACTCCACCATGCTCAGTTTCCATTGTTTCAATTTCTTCACTAAGTATATCACCACAACTATCTTTAACTTTTAGTACATATATTTATTTAGCATATGTATTTAGTATTCATATATTTCATCTCCTAGTTCCAATAGGCAGTCAGAATCTGCATCTCCCCCAAGAGGTTTTTTTTGTTTTATTTTTTTTCTTTGCTTTGCTTTCTGTTTTGTTTTGTTTTGTTCAATTCTGCCTTTCCAAAAGCCAGCTTAACCTGCATCATCGGACTTGTCTAGCTGTGCTGGGATAACTGGAATGGTGGACCTTGATAGCCTTGTGCTGCTGGTTCCTGGCCTGCTCAACTTGTTGACCAAGGAAGTCATGTTATATGAACAATAACCGGAAACAGTCATGATTCTGTTAGATATTTGTAGAAGTGCTTTTTAATTCTGCGGGTGATTTTCTTCTTAGTTTCTTTTTCGCTGAAACTTTCCCTCAAAATGAAGTCTTTCATTATTCATTCATCAAGTGCAAAATAAATGACATGCAAATGACAGTAGAGGAGTTAAAAACACAATTGAGGAGTTATTCCTGATTTCAGAGACATGAAATTTGCACATAAGTTACTATACTGCAAAACACAACCTATTACTGGGTGTGAGACAAACTCAGAAGTTCATCCAGGGAGCAGTCAACTCGAGCTGGCTCAGGACACTTTGTAAAAGCAGACATTCTTCTACTGGATTCAAAGGCTTGCTCTTTACTGACCTTACAAAACCACAGAATTCTTTTGGGATTATTCTTCTAAGCTCTGAACCAGGAATACTACTGCTGTGTCTAGTTGAGCTTACTGAGTGAATGAAAGAAAATATTGCAGGCAAACATTTAAAATATTAGTGTAGTTCACATCTTAAACAAGGTTGTGAAATCATTTTTGGGTTTTTTTTGTTTGTTTGTTTTTCTCACCAATTGATAAATAGTTGCAAGGACATTGGCTGTTGACATAGAATTAGGCAAAATTTCTGGTTAAGCAATATTCCTTGATTTTTCCCACCAAACATTATGTGAAATGTATTACTCATTTTTTTCTAGTATGTACAAAACATAGACATGAAGTTAAGATCATGTTGCCAGCTAAAGCTGACATTACAGGCCCAGCAGCCCGGCTATTGGGAGGGTCACAATCCTGGGGCCTTGGACGCACAGTGAGTTCAGGACAAACCTGGTGCACAATAAAAGTAAGAGTTCTCCCATTTAAATTTCCTTTACCTGTCTCATTTTAAACATTTACCAAAAAAACCCTGCAACTATTTCGACTGTTCTCTTTCCTGATAGTTTTTCATTTCAATTAAATTTTGTGGATAACATCAGTTGACTTATATAAACTAGGAAAACTGGGAAGTAAGAGGTGAGGATATTAGGGATCCTTTGGTGTTTTCTTTGTCCTGATAGTTCTAAAAATCCTCATTTGCTAGGACTCAGAGCATACCTCACATTGTTGTACACATGTTCACACCTTTGGTGGACTGCGGGTGTCCATGTTATGAATATGTACAGGTCTTCTGATACATCTTCTTCTATGTCTTCTGCAACAGTCCATTGGAATTTAAGGTCCAAAGTCTCCTTGTACTGAATCAAGATTGACTCTCTCCAACACATCAGTTTGTTGTCATTTCTTTTCACACAAAGACTTGATGGTATTTCTTAAGAGAGGTAGAAAAATAGAAATGGTCATAAGAACATGTCCCTGTGATGTGTGGATCCTATTCACACAGCTTGACTTCAGGAGAAGTGTTTTATCTGTACTCCAGATCCTTGAAAGCTCTGCCAATGGAACTGTGCCAAGAAAAGTTGCTTTTAAAATGTTATATTCTCAAAGTCTTAACAAAGCAGGGAAAAGAGTCCAGGAGACAGGAGGATGACAATGACTCTGATGTTAGCTAGAGCTGTTTAGTCAGACTGTGTCTCAAGAAAGAAGGGGGAAGGGATATTTTTAGGATATGGATTTAAAGTAAAAGTATTTATAAATTCTATGTGGAGCAGTTTTTAATAGTCATTTGCCACAATATGCTAGGTTTTCCTTGTTTTCATGAACTTAAAAGACAACTTGATGGACTCCTGTTACTTGACAACTTCAAATGTCCTCAGTACTCCAACACTTTTAGATTCAGTGCTTCAAAATCCATTGCAATTTTATTGCAAATTTTAATATTAAAAAATGAATCAAGGAAAATTAACCAAATCACATATCTGCAATGTAGTCATGTATGTGTGGTGGCTTGTTCAGCTGTGCTCATAGATCTTACAGCCCAGGGGTCTGGGAAAGGATGATATATGCTGGCAGCTATCTGTACACAGATAAGTGAGCTCTTTCTTTGTAAACTACTCACTCTTGAAATGATGACTAGAATGTATGGTCTGCAGGTAGTAGACACACATACATATTTTTCCTGTGACCTATATAATCATTTCATTCCATGACTTAAATACACAAATCCTTGTTATTCTACCCCAACACAATTGTCTGCCCAATACTGGTATTGATAATAACACTTAAAATCAGTATGCTGTGCCTTGTTCTCAAAGCCGATTCTGTGAACTGGTAGGAGGAAACCAATCTAAGACAAGATCTCAAGGACCACTCTCATGAGATTTCTCCACACCACTTAATTGGCCACAAGGAAATGCCCCAATCTGTTCAGTAGACTCTCTGCTTACCCTTAAACTCAAATTCTCCTTCTTCTTTTGATGTTCCCATTTACATCAATAGATTTTTTTTATTTAATTTTCTATCCATAGTTCAATTTCAATAGTTTGTATAGCTGCTACTTACAGGCATGGGGAGTATATGTAGCCTCTGTGTTGGGACACATTAACCAAAATCATGCTACACTGACTGAAAGAATATAAATAAATTTCTAAGTCCATAAGCCTCATTTTCCACAAAGCTGCTATTCTAATTATACTGAGTAATATAATATCTAAAATATCTGATATGAAATGTGTGATATGCTAAACCAATATCCTTTCTCATCAAACGTCCTTCTAATGACTGACCCTTTTATAGAAATGGATGGTCATGACCACACACACATATGTATGTCCAATACTGAATGCATAGATATTAAAGTTCCTCACTATTTTTGTATTAAGTTTCTCATTTGTAAACATATTTATTCAAGTCAAAATTGTTATCCTATGTTTATAACTTAGAAGAAACAGAGAAAGTTCTGTGTCATGTGAACAAGGGATTTCTGCCTCAATCTCAACCTCATTTTCTAGCTCAATCAACTGAGTGTCATTAAAATCTCTCTCACCATCTCATATCCTACATCCTCACAGTAAGATGCAATTTTCTACATCACTAAAAATGCTCAACCAGACGGCATCATTACTTTTGAGATAAGCAAACACTTACATTTGTTTTACTCAAATCTTCTATACTGGTCAAATTTATCCAAAGATCATGTAGCAATTTTTAAGTGAATTAAGCATATATGAGTGATGAATTGTGTTTCTACCCTAACTACACACTTAACACTGTTAAGACATTTTTATGTGAGTCATAATGTTTATCCATTTTTTTCTAACATAAAATTGTGGTATTGATTTAAGGAAAGTAAAAGGCACACAAAAGCATGCAATATATTCAGTAGTTACCTGTCTTAACCAAAGCATGATTTTAAATTTCACATAGGATATATGCATATGACAAAGACACAAATACATAAATATACGCTGTATTTTTAGTGCTGTCAGATCAAAGAATATGTCAGTCAACCAAAGAGCTCTCAAGCTCTCCAAATTTAGTTGAATCTAGTGAGATCTTTTATCTGATTATTTGACAACTTCTCTCAAGTCTGGTTCTGTAGGGAAGACTTGTATGTGACTTGAGGGGTATCAGAGTATTAGCCCCAATCTTCTCTGGGGTGCCATTATAATCCTTTTAAGCTCCCCAGCAACTCTCTCCTGTGACCCCTAAGATACCAGATAACTATCACTTACTGAGCTATTAAAATAAAGGCTTTTCAGCTTCCTCAGGTGCAGAACTGGAAAGAAGCCCATATGGCTGCAAGGCTTACACGTCTGGCTAGGTTCTACAATCTATCAATTAAACAGAGTGTTTTATGTCACTAGTTCTCAGCAGAGTCTAAGTCCTCCGTCTAGTTCCTCAGTACTGCAGTCTATATATTCTGGTTCTTTGTTATTAAGTCTATTTGTTGCTGGGTTTCCTGTTTCTTGCCCATGAGTAGTTCTATAATTAATGGATTCTATTGTTTCCCAGAATCTCTGTGTTGGCACTTAATCATTTTTACTGTGAATTCGAAGGATAAGAAAGTTCTAGAAATGCTATTAAGCTGATACATCTCTACACTATTGCAGGGTGGCACAAGCAGGTTCTGGAGTTAAATAACAGCAGGTGGTACATAGCTTTATAGCAACTAGAAGGCAAAAGGCAAATATCTCCGGAATTAATTCATCTGAAGGCTGCAAAAAGGAGCACTCAGGACTTCTTTAACACATTCGAAAAAGCAGTATCCAGACCAAACTGAGACACAGACAGAATGAAGAAAGAAGGCATGCAAATACTGTACGAATAATAGCCAGGTTCCCCAACAATACCATCAATAGGGTGGTATGTGGAAGAACTTGGGAAGTAGCTGGAAAAGCACAGGAAACAAAACTAAACACAAATAAACATAATTCCATCAAAAGAAAAGGTATTTGTGTAATGTAAGAAGAAAGCAATGCACTGAAGAGGTAGCACGTGGAAAAAATACTCAGAAACAGTACATTCAACAATGGCTTTCTCCCGAAATAGACAAGGAACTCAGACAACTCAGTAAGACAAAAATAAACATTCAGATTTAGAAATGGGCAAAAGATCAGAATAGCTGGCTCTTTTTGTAAGGACATAGAACTGGAAAACAAATATGTGAAATAGCCAATATCACTAACATGGGGGTAACTCATATCAAAATCACCACAAGATACCTTTCACACAGCTCTTACCAAAAGACAAATACAAGAAGTGGAGGTGAGATCAAGGTTTGCAGAGCAAACCCTGCACAGTGTTGATGTACTCCAATGCTCATAGCAGCATTGTTCTCATTAACCACAATACAAAATCAATCTAAGAGTATTTGGATAAACAAATGGTTTTTTGGTTTGTTTTGTTTTTTAACACTTTTTATTATATGCTTAAGTTAGACACAAGCTTTCTTCCCATGTCAGTCCCAGCTCCCTCTCCCTTTCCTCCACATCCGCTTCCCCCCCACCAGCCCACCCAGCCCTCCACCCATCCCTACTCCTTACCCAGAGAGGCTAAGGTCCTCCATGGGGGATCTCTAGAGTCTGTTGTTTTGTTTCAGGGAGGGCCCAGGCTCTTCTTCAAGTGTCCAGACTGAGAGAGCATCCCTCATTGTGGGGTGAGTCCCCAAAGTCCATTTGTGTACCAGGGATAAATACTGATCTGCTACCCAAAACCCAGTGAATTGTCTAGGTCTCCTCACTGACACACACAACTGGGAGTCTGGATCAGTCCCATGTTGGCCTCTCAGCCATCAGTCTGGGGTCCAACATCCCCCCCCTTGTTCAGGTCAGCTGTTTTTCTGGGTTTCACCAGCCCAGGCTTGACCCATCTGCTTATGCTGGAAAGGATGTGGAGAGAGGGGAACACTCCTCCACTGCTGGTGAAATTGCCAACTCACACAGCCACTTTGGAAATCAGTATGGAAATTCCTCAGAACAATGGGAATCAGTCTACCACAAGATACAGCAATTCCATTCTTAAGCATATACTCAAAAGATGCACATTAATACAACAAGGACATCTGTTCCATTATGTTCATAACAGCATTATTTGTAATAGCCAGAATCTGGAAGCAACCTAGATGCCCCTCAACTGAAGAGTGGATAGAGAAAATGTGGTGCATTTACACAACAGAGTACTACTCAGCAGATATACAAAACAAAACAATAGAATCTTGAAATTCACAGGTAAATGGATGGCACTAAAAGAAACCATCCTAAGTGAGGTAACCCAGTCACAAAAGGACAAACATGGTATGTATTCACTCATATATGAATTTTAGACATGAAACAGGGAAATGCCAGCCTACAATCTCAACGCCAGAGAATCTGGGAAACAGGGAGGAACCTAAGAGAGATACGCATGATACCCCAGAGAAGGGGAATGGGACAGGATCCCCTGAGTGGACTGGAAGCATGCAGGGAGGGGAGAGGGAGCTGTGGAAAAGTGAGGAGAAGAGAAGGGGAGCGGAGGACATGGGGGAGCAGGAAAGTTGAGTCAGGGAAATATATGAGAGTAGGATGAGAGAAACCATAATAGATGGAGTCACTATAGGTTTAAGGAGAGAGCTGGCACTAGAGAGATTTCTAGAGATCTACAAGGATGACACCAACTGTCAATCTAAGCAACATTTAAGAGCCTACCTTAATTGCCCTTCCTGATAATAAGATTGACAACTGCCTTGTATGCCATCCTAGAGCCTTCATCCAGTGGGTGATGGAAGCAGAGTCAGACACCCAGTTAAACACTTAACTGTACTTCTGGAAACCAGTTACAGAGATGGGGAGGAATGATGAGCAAATGGGTCAAGACCAGGCCAATGAAACCCACAGAAACAGATGACCTGAACAAGGAGGAGCTCATGGATCCCAGACTGATGGCTAAGAGGCCAGCATAGGACTAATCCAGAGCCCCTGAATGTGGATGTCAGTGAGGAGGCCTCTGTTATCTTTGGAGCCTCTGGTACTAGATCACTATTTATCCCTGGTGTACAAATTAACTTTGGGAGACCATTCCACATGGAAGGATGCTCTCTCAGCCCGGAAACATGAGGGGTTGGCAGGCTATACCCTGCCCTGCATGATATGACTGTCTTTGGACATCCCCATGAAGGGCCTCACTGTCCCTGGAGAGTGAGTGTGGATTGGGTGGGGAGTTAGGGGGGGTGTTGGAGTGGGGTCGGGGAGGAGGGGAGGAAGAATGAGCTGAGATTGACATATGAAGCAAGCTTGTTTCTAATTTAAATTTTAAAAAGTTGTTGGTGGCACACGCCTTTAATCCCAGCACTTGGGAGGCAGAGGCAGGCGGATCTCTGTGAGTTCGAGGCCAGCCTGGTCTACAAGAGCTAGTTCCAGGATAGCCTCCAAAGCCACAGAGAAACCCTGTCTCGAAAAACCAAAAAAAAAAAAAGTTGTTTTCAACCTAGTCCTCATGAATGTAGGTAACAATTATGTGACTTGGTCTGTTTGTGGGATCCCTAGCAGTGCAACCAAGATCTGTTCCTGGTCCATGAGCTGACTTTTTGGAACCTATTCCCTATAGTGTTATACCTAGCTCAACGTTGATGCAAAGGGGAAGAGTTTGGTCCTACCTCAATTTAATATGCAATGCTTTGTTGACTTTCATTTGAGACCTAACTCTTTCTAAGGATTGGGTTGGGGAGTGGGCAGCATATAGAAAGTAGGTGGGAAAGGGAACAGAGTATGGGATAGGGGAGACTGTGGTTGGTATGTAAAATTAATTTAGATATTAACAAAAAGTTGTTCTCTGTGAAACAGGGTTTAAAATGGTGCTTTTCAGGACCTAGAGTGAGAATGGGTCTGAACTTGGGAGCTGTTTGCCAAAAGGTATAAAACTGTATGTTGATATATGAGTAAGTTCAAAAACTAGTGTGTAACCTTTCTCTGTAGCCATAAAGTATTGTATTCTTGAAAATGCTGATTAATTGAAGGTAAAATTTATATACCATTAAATATTAACTATGTAATATAATATAAATATTAATTAGCTACATTTTACAATGTACAAATACATTGAAATACCACATGTTAATATATATAGTTTCTTCAATTAAAATAATAATTTTAAAATGTCAAAATATATGACTACTTGATATCTATATTAGGCAGGGTTCTCTAAAGAAACATAATAGATAGAATGATCTATGTAGATATTGGGATCTATTAGACTAGCTTACTGTCTGCGGTGCAGGTAGTGCAAGTATAGTTGTCTCACAACAGAAATGCCAAGAATCCCTTAGTTGTTTAGTCCACAAGGCTGGATGTCTCAGCAGTTTCAATCTGGTGTTAGAGCTCAGGAGGATTTCTAGAGAACTAGAATCTGTTTTATCATCCCAAATAAGTTAGTTCTAACATAGGCAAAACAAACAAACAAACAAAAACAACAACAAAGCCGGGTGGTGGTGGCGCATGCCTTTAATCCCAGCACGCAGGAGGTGGAGGCAGGCGATTCTCTGTGAGTTCGAGGCCTGGCTGGAACGATAGCCTCAAAAACAATACAGAGAACCCTGTCTCGTAAAAACCAAAAAAAAAAAAAAAAACCCTAATGCAGTATATCTACTGTCCACTTTCACTCTCCTGATTCTAAGCATTAAAGCACATGTGAAAATTCATGTTCAAACCAACTAACTTTTGTTTGAAAGTCTGGTTTTGATCTAGGATTCGTTGACTATGCATGGTTGAGTGTTCATATCCTTCAACTTATTCTCTAGGTTTATATTCCTTGAATCAAGTTTTCACTTCATGTAACAATTTTGGCATTTTCAGTGTGTACTTAAACAATTGGCTATGATCACTGGTCTCTCCAACCGCTGTAATGGTCATCCTTTGCTCAAACAGAAACATTCCTATCACGTGTACATATAGTGCTTCACCGAAGCCACTGACAAAATAAACCTTTTGATGGGCAGACCAAACTCTTTTTTTTACAAGACAGTTCTGAATGCTGTCCCAAGTTATTTCACAGAAAAATATTTATGCTTCTCTGGACATCTAAATTAAACTTGGCACGTACATATCAGACACAGAAATGATAACATGAAATACATGCCTAACATTTTGTATATCTACTGTAAGCTACAAATACATCAAAAGAATTAACTAGGTTCTCTCTTCTCTGCAGAGACACTGAACCAGCTGTCATCATGTAGCAGGCAAAGAAAATAAACAGGATAAAGTGGTGAAAAAAAAGAAAAAATAGAGTACCTGGGTGTGGTGACAGACACCTTTAATCCCAGCACTTAGGATGCAGAGGTAAACAGATCTCTGTGATTTCAAGGCCAGCCTGGTGTACAGAGTGAGTTCAAGGACAGGCAAAGTTACAGAGAGAAACCCTGTCTCAGAAAATGAGAAAATAGAAGCAAAAGAAATGGAGTAATAAAAAAAACCATGTAAAGATGGAAAATATGCAGAGATTCTGGATACTGTATGCTATTGTGCTGTCTTTGAATTGTTCAGTTGCTAAGGAAGGAACAACAACTGCTATAATACACTTGGTTATAAATGCTGACTTCAAAATTTAAGTCTATGGATGGGTTACTTTGGAAAAGAATTTCTGCTTTTGTCTACACAGAAAATGAAAAGTATGGATTCCTTTCAGACTAATATGGTTTGATGAATCAAGACTCCCTGAAGCAGTGGCCCAGGTGACCCAGTATCTAAAACAGCTGCGACAAGGCAACCTTGCAGAACAGTACAGCCAGGAATTCTGTGTCTTCTTAGGATCCCTAAGACAGCACCTACTAACAACAGGAAGCAGTTGGGAGATAACAACGATGACATCCCAAATATTATTTTAAATGTTTGTTTTCATTTATACAGGGTTGTTATAAATGGCTAATGATCACAACTAATCAATTTCTAAAGGAAAAAATGGGAATAGGGTATAGAAATGAATACTTTGCATTGGTATGGGTTTTGATTTATTGATACAAATTTAAGGTCAATTTTGTTATATGTATATCTCTCCTCTTGTTTAGCTCTTGTGTTTATACAGATCTTTTAAACTGCAATGCATAAAGACTATACCTTCAGGGATTACTTCTATAGTTTGTAAAATTTAATGCATAATTGCAGATTTATGTAGTCACCTATATAATAGTCAAAACTTACAGTTATGTTAGTTAGGTTTACTAGATATACAGAGGCATATTTGAGATGGATATTCTTCAAACCTTTCAAAGACCTTCAGAAAATGGCATTTAAAATAGTTTAGGATTTTTCATGACAGTGAGACACGACTGCTCATGGCAATACCAATTATGTCTGAGAGGAAGATGGGCATCAAAGAAATTTGTTATAGTTTGCTTTCAATATGACGAGACCAGCAATTTGGGCAAGAAACCACCCTTGCCTAGACTGTTTGACTGTTGCTGTATAAGCTGAACATGCAGGACCCACAGGAAAGTGACTGCTGAATTTGTAAAACAATATGGAGAGTCCTACAGGGTTTGTGCTTCATGGAAGAGTCTGGCAGACATTCTGCAGGGCACAGCGAAAATGACTGAAAAACTGTCAATATAGGTGGGACAGTTTAAAATTTATGGCTTCACTGAGAAGTCTGCCAGATACACTGTGGCCTATAGGCTGAAGATGGATGCCCAAACTTTGGGTGACTGCCTAGGCAGCAATATGTCTCTGACCAATTCTAGAGTTTACATATTATCCTTGTATGGTCATTGATGGAGTTGAAGACAGATAGTTATGGTTATAGTTTTCTTTAGTTATGATAAAATATAAGTTACATATAAGACTTTAGACCCACAATAATAGGATATATGGTAAAATATTTTCTTTTAATCTTACTAAATGTTAATAGACTAAATATTGTAATTATAGTTCTTGCTTAATAACTTTTATTTTACTATGTTAAAGTTAAAATCCCCCTTTTTATTTAGACAGAAGTGAGAAGATGATGGGGAATATCCTTATATTTATATGTTTCTCTTATTGGTTAATGAATAAAACATTGATTGGCAGATTGGCCAGGCAGGAAGTGACATAGATGGACAGAATATAAGGAGGGACAAACAGGAAATCATGCTCTCTCTTCTCTTTGGAGATGCTGAGCCAGCTATAATCATGGAGTTACAGTCTGGTAAGGCAAGACCACGTGGAAATACCAGGATTAGTAGTTATGGGTTAATAATTAATTCAGAGCAAGTCAATAAGAAACCATAGCCAATGGCTAACAGCTTCATAATTAATGAGAGGAAAGAATTAACTAATCCACTTTATAAAGTTATTTCTTCAGTTACCACCATTTCTACATCATGACAAACTTTTCAAATTTAGCACAGAAATGTTAGCCCAAGATCAGATTAATCCAGATGATTTCCAGATAATTATTTTTAGTGAATAGTATATCATGAGGAGATTTCCCAATATATCTGACCATCCAAGTTAGTTATAACCTTGCCAAAAGGAGAAACACTTCAAAATGTATTATGTTATATAAGTTGATGTAAACTAAAACCATGCATCATTCAAATCTTACTTAGTTGCAATGATTAGTTGCATTAATTAATAATAGTCCTGCCCATCATCCTCTAGCTATGATGAACATACTTCAGTAGTTCTTTCTACTCAGGCTTTCAAAAAGTATTTAGTCTCATGGGATTCCAAAAGCAGAGATGAGCATAGTTTCATATTACTTCACCCTTTTAGGCACCAGGCATAATTTAAATAAAAGATAATATTATCCTTGTTTAGAGTCTTTCTCAAGGCCTTAATGTTTTATAATATATGTGTTTCATTCTTTCAGCCTCAACTATCATTGTTTCTTTTCTCTATTTATCATTCAATTCTATACCAATATGTCTACTTTCACGGAACAGGCATGTGGTGGAGTGGAGACTTAGATAAGACTTGTTTTTTAATAGAGACAATTAAAAATATACAGACTATGTAAAGAGACATTATAGAGTAGAGGTAATATATAAATGTCATTATTCTGCATTCTACTAACAAACAACAGCACAGATACATGATTTGGTAAGATGCTTCTTGGAAATTTAGAAAATACGGATATATGGCTTCATAAACCATTATCTAAAAGGCCTTTAGCCCCTCATAGAAGACCACAGTTCTATCCAAAACTCCTGTGTATATAAAAGTAATGCCAAATGTCAGCTCCCAGAGACCCCAACAGATGCACCACAGGTATGAGCTTCCTGAACTGTTTATTTTTGTCCCTTGTTACTACTGAAATTCAACATCTTTTAATATATTTTTTACCTAATTTATTCATGTTGGTGAATTTCCTATTTGTACTCTACATTCATTTCAATTTTGTTTATTGTTTTCTTTTGTGTATCTTAAGTCTTTTTCATGTATTCTACATTAAATTTAACAAATGCTCTAATTACCTTTCCAAGTTGTTTGATGCCTATGAACTAGAGTCATGGTCATCTTACTGTGTAGAAAGTTTTGTTGTAATGTAGTTTCAGACTTCTTTGTTTCAGAAATGTAGCTTTATCTAAAATTTGTTAAAAATTTCATGCTTTCTAAAAAAATTAAAGGTATTTTCTAACTTATAATACTTAAGCCAACTGGAGTTTATTTTTCTAAATGAAGTACAATTATAACTAATTGTACCTTAGCTATGTGGAAAGCTGATGGTCCTACTGTAACTTATCAAATACTTGATAATACACCTACTGATAATTATTCACTAATACATAATTTCTAATCCATCAGTTACAAGCATTTTACCATTAAACTTATCATATCGCTCATCCCATTGAATAACACTGTATTGAATAACACTGACACAGCTCTACAAATGCTAAAATACCTTTGCTTTCATGATAGAAATGACTCTTAATAATGATCTATAAATATGAGAATTTATTCTGTAGGATTTAACTGGATACAGCTCAGAATTTTACGTCTGTATTCATGAATACAGTTAGCCCATCATTTCCATTTTGTAACACCCTTATTATAGTGTATGTTCACAAAATTTTTCTGGTTTCCTAAGGATTAAATAGAAAGTTTGTTTAAAAAAGAAAAACAGAATACTGGGACTCTTCAATGTATTTGGAACTTAAGTACTTAATAAGAATGCTTATGATCCTGTATCTAGTTAATTATGCATTTTTAAGAACCCATCATTTAAGCCATGATTAACAATAAAAATGTTAGATTAATAGTGTCAATACGACAACAGAATATAAGCTCCTAAATTTATTTTCTGTTTGGTAGAATGAATTGAAATATGTTGTATTGAGTTTTTGCAGCCACAATAACCACTTAGTGTCATTTTCTTTTATATTTATAGTAAAGGTAAATATTTATTTTTACTGAAAATAAATATTTTCCTGCAATATATATTTTAAACAAATATAAATTTAGCATTGTTCAGTGGCAATGTTTCCAGTTGCTTTCTCCATACTTTAGCATATTTAAATGCATATTTGGACAAAATATAAGCGTTTACATAATTCTCAGATGTATAAAATAAGTCACGGAAGATGATGATTTGACGGAATTATTTCTAAGTAGTATAAACTAATAGGAATTGTTTTCTTATCTAATCTATAGGCACACTACAAACCCAAGACTGTAGGCATGACCCAGGAAAAGCTAATCAGACTGGGTCAATGTTCTGGGAGAGGGAGATTGAGAAGGATGACGTGGCCTAGGGTTCAGGTATATCATTATACTAGAATGAGACACAAGATGAGTTCCCCAGGTAGGATCAGATGGTTGAATGTGGTAAAATCCACCAGACTGATGTACTACTCCCAACTCCACCTTTGCCCATGTGCAGACTGTACAACTAGAACCAAGCATCAGGATACAAAAATTCTTAATATGTTAATGTTATTAAGATGCTATAATATGATAATAAAAGTTTTAAGAGAATAAACTATTTTCATCACATATCACCAATTGTTTTTTTTCTCCAAGTTGTAAATTTGTTCAATTTACTCATTTACTTTTGTGGGTGACTATGTTCATATGTGTGTGCACATATGCATATGTATATACAAATAACATTGAACTAGTATGGAATTCAGACGACAACTTAGTAGGAGTTGGTCCTTTCCTACCCAGCAATGTCTCAGGGATGAAAATCAGATCATTAAACTGGACATCAAGAGTCTAAAACCACAGACCCATCCCTCTGTCCCAACAAGAACATTTCTTACTAATTATGCACTTCGAACTGGATGAATGGTATATGCTACTGATATATTCAAAAATAAGGTATATCTGCAGAGATGGGAAACATAAAAGGAAGTCACTCTGATTCCTGACCTGCACTGGCTATACAGTTTCAGGAAGTTACTTAGACTAATTATTTTCCTGTAAGCCCTCTTAAGAAACAAATCGCAAATCTTCTGGATATCTATTCTCAGTCTGTAATATCATGAATAAAATAGAAATTGTATGAGAACTTTAGGATTCATCCAGTCCAAAATGTGATCTGCATCTAAAGAAGAACAGAAAGCTGAAAACTATGTTGTCGGATATTCGAACATACTGTGACTCTGAGTTTTTGTTTGTATTAATTAAATAAAACCAACCTTGGGTCAGTAGGCAGAGGCAGCAACTAGTCAGCAGAAAGTAATCATAAAGAGTCAGAGGGAGTCTGGAAGTGGAATAGAGAGATGCAGGGGAAGTAGTGGGGTAACTGGGAGGGAATTTGAGTGTGGTGATTTATTTATTTATTTATTTATTTATTTTGTTTTTATAGAGAAGAAGACCTCTCTTTCTGAGATTCAGTCAAAGAAGTAAGGTCACCTAATTGCTCTTCAACCTCTCTGAGCTAGTAGATTTTCACTGCAGTCTCTGACTCCTGAGTCTTATTGATAGAGTGATAGAGATTTAGATCAAAACTACATTTTGTGATAGCAGCAGGAGGCAGGTGTGGTGGGATGTAAAAGTTCTACCTTGCCATTGCCTGAGACATGGACCAGAAATTGTGGAGTCATAATTACTGGCTGAAATGGCAGTAAATTCAGGTGAACCACTGTGCCAACAGAAAAAGCAACACACACACTACCTACAAAAACTCTTTTGTTTTTACTGTTTCTTGGTGTTCGAAAGATTTAGTGGTATTATGCAGAGTTCTTTTTCTTGAAAGATCAAAGAGCAGTAGAGTAAAGAATGCCTCTGGACCCCTGATGTCTAAAGTATGGCATTTCATTGCAAGAAGTGATCCAATTAGTTGATCACCTTACCTGCTTTCTGTAACATTTGGACATTCTACAAAATGTCATGAATGAATCATAATCATCTTCAAACACCATGTTAGACAGTCAGATTTGGTTTTCACAGCATCTAACATGACCCTCTGAACAGCATTGTACTATGCACAGATTCTTGAACATTCCTATTTATCTGTGCTATCAATGATTTCAAAAAATTTGAGATTGCCATTTCAGCTTAATAAGTTCAAGTTATAAAAAAGCAAATATGTGTAGATGACAAGAAAATAATAAAATGAATACTTTTGCCCATTATATTTGATCTATCAAAGTTCCGAATTAAATCTGAAGAAATAGCAAGAATCATTTAAAATATGTTTCATCACAAATTTATAAACAATATATTAGTTAAAATGACATCTCGGTAATAATTTCATCTCATCAAATTATTAGCAATCAATTTCTACAGTGTGACCAAACCAACTAAGTACAAACTATCAGTACTTAAAGACCATAAATATAGCCATTTGACCAGCTATATATTTTATCATTGAATACATAGAATAAATGTCTATTCACCACTACAGAATACAGAAAATTATAGTGTTTGCTTGAACTGAATTGAATCTCAGATTCGGTATACACACACACACACACACACAGAGAGAGAGAGAGAGAGAGAGAGAGAGAGAGAGAGAGAGAGAGAGAGAGAACACATAGCTATGGAGCTATGGAAAGACAGAGAGAGAGAGACAGAGGAAACTAGAGCTAGAGTGTTAAATGAGGAAGGGGAAGAATAAGGGGAGTTCGGGGCGAATAAAAGGAGGAACAACTAGCACTAAGGGCTTTCTTAAGAGTCATATGGAACCTACTGTAAAGTTTCTTAAAATGCATGCATATAGCTGTTTGGTGGTAGTACAAGCCTTTAATCCCAGCACTCAGGAGGCATATGCAGACAGAACTCTGAGTTCACATCCAGTCTGGTCTATGGAGTGAGTTTCAGGACTGGCTCTGAAACTACACAGAGAAACCTCACATCAAAAAAAAAAAATCAGAAACATACATATGTGACAGAAATACAGATGGAGTTACCAAGTAAAGGGGAGGGTGTGGTGATTTGAAGAAAAATTGCCCCCATAGGCTCACAGGGAGTGACACTGTTAAGAGGTGTGACTTTGTTGAAGTAAGTGTGGTTTTGCGGGAGGAAGCACAACACGAGGGCTGGGCTTTCAGGTCTTAGATGTTCAAACTAAGTCTCATGTGACATTCACATCCTGACACCTGCCAATCTGATGTAGAACTTTGAGTTCTTTCTTCCAGCACCATATCTGACACGAAGCTTCCTGTCACCATCAGTAATGGACTAAACCTCTGAATTGTAAGCCAAACCCAAGTAAATATTTTCCTTCATAAGAGTTGCCATGGTCATGGTGCCTCTTCACAGAAATACATACACAGGGAGACAAAATGTCCAAACTAGACAGTTTTTACCACCAAGTGAAACATCAATTTTCAGGAAAGCATTACATCTAATTGAGTCAAATGGCAACGGCACTATGGAAACCCCTACACATTTCAAATTATTGAAAGATTATTGTTTGCTCTCTAAAAATTGATAGTTTTCAATCTGGAGTTACTCAGAGATTAGCCATGACCATAGATAAACTTTAATATCAGGAAGCATTTTGGGGAGTTGTTTTGTATCATTTTGTTTGCGACTGGCATCCAATGTGGTACCAGGATTGCACCTGAGACTGATCCCAAGATCCAGTACCTAGCCATATCCACCCAGACCTTACAAAGAAAGGCAAAATCCACAAGATTACATGTGTTCCACTGCAGGTTGGGTCTTATTTTAACAAATATATCTTACAACTGTCCCAATTATTTGGGGGGAGTGGAAATTAAGCGAGATTGATTACAAAAGCAGAAAAAAAGTCATATGACCTGCTATCTTGCTAGAACAGCAAATTTTACCATCAGTCAATTTAAGAATAGTCTTCGATGTCTGGAAATAAAGGGAAGTGGATTGACAGGGCACAGACTGGACAAAATAGGGGCTTAATTATTAGAGGCCCGTTTTTGGTCCCTTAAATATTGTAAGTGAAAGGGAACAAAGACAAAGACCCACTACTCAAAAATTTATGGAAAGTGAGAGATGTTGAAACACTTGGTTCTAAATGGGATGCCTTCATCAGCCCTCTCCCCTCAAAGCCTCAGATAGCTATGTGGTAGTAGATTCAGAAAGGTTGTAGAGTCAGAGAACATGGATGACACCAAGGAAACGGTGTCTTCCAGATATAACAGGCCTGATGCAGTGTTCAGGTAGACCTGGTGCTGGCTACATCTTGACCAGAAGGCAGGAGGAAATCGCCTGACACATTGGGTAGTATCCTGAGTGTATTAAAACCTCAAAGCCTGGCTCCACAGTGAAACACTTCTTTCAACAAGCCCATACCCATTCCAACAAAGTTACACCTCCTAATAGTGCCAGTTCCTATGAGATTATGGTATTATGGGAGTCAATTGCATCCAAACTACCACAGATATGAATGTGCACTGTGGAATGATTAAACAAATCTAGTTAATAACACATTATCTTATACAGTCATCATTTTTGTTTTGAGAATACATGAGTTCTATTTTCTTAATGATTTTTCAAGTTTACAGTATATTAGATTAATTGTCATCAACATGATGTGCAAAAGCTCTCCATCAGTCACAACTTTGCTCTAAAGACTTTTGTTCTCTCTCTCTCTCTCTCTCTCTCTCTCTCTGTATATATATATATAGATAGACAGATATAGATATCTATACATATATATATATACAGACACTTTTGTATTTTATCCCTAGCTTATTTCATTTACCACAAAATTATTTTTGACACAAATTACAGAATATCTTTCTTTTTAAAACACATTTGACTGCTTTGTGTTAAAAATATGACCAAATTCAAGCTTAGTTATCAGTTCTCACTTCTAAAGGATTTTAAATTGATGAATATTTAGCTGATAATGTTATCTATTTCTGTACTTGTTTCACTTTTAATGGTAAAGACATGAGCATGTTATAAATAGTTTATCTTCATGAATACTTAATCAGTGATGCAATGAATATCCATATCTACTCATCATTTTGCTTGAGTGTAACATATGGTTCTTAAAGTTTTATTTAAATATACACCACATTAATCTTCTTATTTTACTTCCCACAGTGAAAAGCTTTTGGTCAAATGACAAACAAATTACTTCATAACATGAGGCCCCATTCTCAGCCCAGGGAAATAGGAATGTCTGAGCTTTCAACACCAATAATCCAATGAGTGATCCACTGGTTTTTGCAAAACTATACATGTGGTTGGTTCCAAAAGCAAGAGTTGTAACAATTAGACATTTTTTTTGTTTCACATACTGCAATATTTAATTCACTTATTGCTTTCTCCATCGTTTCCTTATTCTCATAATATTCAAATACTTATTATGAGTACTTTCCATAATTTTATGAATTTAATTAAATATAGTTAAAATTATCAAGGGCTTATGTGCTTGAATGGTGATTTAATATTTAGATCATGTGTTTCTATTTTTTCCTAATTTTTATTGTATTTATAAAGATATCTTCCTCATCTAGACAGAGTTTGCCCCCAACAGGGTGATTAGAAATTAAGAGTCTTCTTCCAATCAAGAACTGATTTGTTGCCAGCCCCAGACCACCCCATTTTGTAGGAATTGAGAGGGATGAAAGCAAAATCCACAGGATCTGTCCCACCAATAATAATTCTGAGTCCACAACACCAATTTGACAGTATAAAAATCTCTGCTTTGTATTTTATTATTTCACAAGAATGTTGAGTCCAGTCCATGGCATTGCTATATTACAGAAATATTGGATCTTTAGCTTTTAAATTTTTGCCTTTTCAAAAAGTTCCCATGAGGCTATTAAGAGTTCAATCCGTTTTTCTGCTTCAGGGTAATTTCAGGTCTTACCTACTTTGAAAATCTAAAATGCCTTACAAAGAAAAACAATGGCTGTGGAATGTCTTCTGCTAAAATTCGGCTTTATTGGAACTTTTGTCTCGTCATGATCTGGTTGCTACAAAATTTACCCACTGCTTTCACATCTGTCTTCCCAAGTTAACTCAGTGGGAACATCCATTCCCACTACCGATAACTAACTGATTCCATATCCCCAGGAGCCAAATTTGTATTAAGAACAAATAAACAGTGTTGGCACCTTTTCATTCTCCTAGATTGATAGTCTTAGGAAATTCTATTTTCTTGAGGGTCTATTGTTTCAATAACCTGATGTAACCTGCTTCTTTAGATTGTCTTCATTTCTTGCAAGCTGAATACGTTTCTCCACTTTCTGCTTTAGTGCCCCTGTTTTGAGGTGGAACATGGCTATGTCTGAGACAAGTACAATAAAAAGAATGCCAGTAGCACTGAGGTTAAAAGATAGTAACTTGTAGCCGTGTATAGGAAAAATTTTCCATAAGCTCTTGTCTTTAGTGACTTTTAGAAGTTCTGTAACTAGAACTCCATCTTGTTGCTCTAAGTCAGGATCTGGTCTTAAAGCCTAGGCTGAGCTCAAATTTATAATTCTATTCCAACTTCCCAAGGGCTATGATTAAAAGCATGTACTACCCCTACTCCCCTTAGCCTGAACAATATACTCCGAAGACATTGCTGACTAACTGTCTGATGGTTAATTCTCCACTGTTCCATGATGCCAGATAAACTACAGTTGGACACAGAAGTTAAATAACAAATGTCAAAAATTAGTGTCAATAAGACCTTTAGGCCAGACTGAACCTCTAAAGTGTGGAAGAACTGCTTCTTTGATCAGGCATACCTGAAGTCCCTCCTTCTTATCTTGTGAATGATGTCCAAGCATCTCGAAACGTTAAGGTTCCTTCGTCAGAAGCTGCACTTCTGTACAATGTTAACAGAAAGTGTACTATACACAACTGGCTATTAAACACAAGTTAGCTTTAAAGTTTTACAAGACTACAGCTACCAAGGAAAACATACCATTTATCTGCAAGTTATTAAAACACAACCAATAAGAGTAAAACTATTTTGAAAATTCAGTAATTCTGTACAGATACTGAAGTATGTAACACAGGTCATTTAAGTTTACAACATTTAAGAGGCATATCTAACATCTGTCAATCTTTAGAAGATTTATATTGTTTAAAAAGCATGTATACACAGACTTGGTAGCAATTAGCATCAGGACAAAGAAAAACTTTATAGAAGCTGAAGGGACTCTGGCCTGCTCAAGCTTGGTGAGCACATGGCTCTGGCAGAACTTGTTCATCTACCCCATTGTCTCTACCTTGCTGAAGAATGTTAGCTTGCATTCCTGTACATAGTCCCCAGAGTCTTTTCCCTTATTTTGCTATTCCTCCTCCTGAGACTGACAACCAAGCTCCACTTATAAAAATAATGACTACCAGAAATCAGAAAATCCCCCCTGGCTCACCTAATTAACACAGTCAATTAAAATTAAACACATCCTAACATGGGATTTCCCATTTTACTTTTAAAAGTTGCCACTTTTCTATTGGCCACATCTGGCTCCTCTTCATCCAGAGGCAGTCCTTTGTCCCTAGAGAATAAATACCCCTGCCCCCTTTCCCTGTTTCCTTCTCCTTCTCTGCCATCCTCTATTTCCTGTGTTTGTCTCTCATTCCCTGCCCTCTGTTCTTCTGGCAGATAAATCTCCTTTGTGCTGGGAAACTTTGAACTAAAAAATGTGGCTTTGGGTATCCTGGGCTGATATTTTTCCTTCTGGAAGCGACTTTTAAAGCAAAATTATTAATGTCTTTTAAAAGTCTGTGGATCTCTGCAGATCTTTCCATCAGTTAATGGATAAAGGCTCTCAGATGAAAATGGGGATAGTCACGAAGGGCATCATAGCCATTTCAAGCTATGAATCCACTATTGCCTTGCCCAATACAAGGGGGGTTGCTTAGTCTTACTGTAACTGGATATGCCATGCTTTATTGATACCCATGGGATGTCTACGCCTTTCTGAAGAGAAACAGAGAAGGAATGGATTGATTGATTGATTGATTGATTGATTGATTGATTGATTGATTGGGCAGGGGGAAGTGGAAGGCAGAAGGAAGGTGGAGGGAGGGAATGGGATGAGACGAGGGAGGGGAAACTATGGTCAAGATGTAAAATAAATAAATGACAAACAACAATAAAGTCAGCATTATATTTTATATTTGATATAACTGTTCTTTCATTAAATTTATCTACTACATTCATGAATTCAAAATATTCTGAAAAATATTTGTTACAGTGGAAGAAAATCTCATGTTCATTCATTTATCCTACTGCCATGTGGTGTTGATGATTAACACAGACCCCATTAATCTGATAAGTACACACACTGGTCCACTAAGTATTGTGTCATCTTCAGTGAAACAAAACTAAAATATCTCCACAAAGACCCTCTTTTCTCTGAAAGCTTCTCTTGCTTTGTGTTCATTTAATACATTAATATTAATGGTTTTTATATGAAGAATATTTTGCTATTCTATAAAAAATAACTTTCAAATACCTTTGTGAATACCAAAACAGGATTCAAGAATGAAATATTTCATAAAGCAAAGAAAATGAGGAGATGAAAATCTATATTATTCATTTTCATTTGTATTATACTGGATAAAAACCATCTAAAGGTAATTAATTGAATTATCTTTGGAGTGACTTTTGAGATGGCATATTGACCCGATGTTCATTTCACACTGCAAGCCACAGAAGTATTAGTGTCAGAATTCATACAAACTCAGAAACTCTTTATTCATTATGAATTAGTAGAGTTTAAAAATAAGTCAGGATTAAAAAATAAGAATAACAATAAACATTGGAAGTTCTTCAATAATGTGTTTTAGAATAAATCATTTTAGACACTAAGCAGGTGACTTAGCTATGTCTACTGTACAGACATGAGTCAAAACACACTGTAGTGAGTCAGAGAACATGGACAATGTACACACCTCCAGATACATTCAAGATCATTTCAGAGCTGAGTAAAACAGAGTGTAGTAAGGATTAGGTCCAGCATATGGATTATCCACAATGTTTATTGTAGTGATTAGGCTCTGTGGCAACAAAGAAAACTCAGATTTAAAAATGGGGAAAGTGGCATTTAAGATTGAAACTAAAGAAACACTCAGGAAGGCAAGGAAAATAGAAACCCAAGATCAAGATCTGTGGGCAGTTAAGTAAAGCATTGAGAGATTATTGGATCCAGAGTTTCTTGAAATGCCATCCCTTGAACATAGCACAGTAAGGAAGGTAACAATGAACAATCAAAATCAACTGTGCAAATTTTCCAGGACAGTTGCAAGAAGAAGGAGGAGGGGGAGGGGGAGGAAGAGTAGCAGGAGGAGGAGGAGGAGAAGGAGGAGAAGAAGAAGAAGCATGTTTGCATGATCATCTCTGGTGTACAAGTTCTAGGACTCATACTAGATTGCTCATGAGGCTCCCACAGTCTAAGAGGAGGAGAAACCAGCCCTGTCCTAGCCAATCGTTTCTAAAAGGGTTCTTCAATGCAAGCAGAGGGAAATGTCTTTTCTGGTTCTTGAATGCAAGCAGAGGGAAATGTCTCTTCTGGTTCTTATTTTACAGATTCTGTTGTCTGTCCACCTCACCAGCACCAACTGCAGGCCCAGCCCTTGCCTGTCATGTTAAGGTGCTGATATGAGCACCCCTACCTTTGACGCACTTGGAGGAACTTCACATACTTAGCTAGGTAGCCCAGGTCATAATCTGTTTGCTGCCAGCTTCCTGCCTTTCTCAAACGAAACCTGATCAATATCTAACAGTGATCAGTCTCTTTTGATAGATTCAGGACTTAACACGGTAATTTAAAATCAGATAACCATTCTGTCTGAAAGACTAAAGAGCAGCACTCTGCTGCACACAGGTGTGTGAATCCTCCCTTCTCCAAACTCATGTCATTAAATGTAAGGCAGAGTTTTTGTTTATAACGTTCCAACAATCTGAATAGAACTGCAAAGTGTTCTGTGAAAGCCAGGTACTGCATGATATCTGTAACACTTAAAAATCTGTTATTCTTGCAGAAGTCTAAAGAAGAATGGTGGTTGACAGAGGCTAGGGAAGATGGTAGACAGGGAGAGATGAGGGGTGCTTGGTCAATGTCATCTATGCTACATTTGGAAGTATGAGATTCTGATGTGTGTGGGCTTGGGGATGACTACAAACAACAACAATGAACTGTTCATCTCCCAAAGCTGCAAACAAAACTTTGAAAGCTTTCCTAACAAAGCAATGATAAATATGAGGATATATATCTCTGTAACCTTATTTTAAGATGGCATGATGTGTCCCTGCAGAGATCCCACTAAAATCTAATTTATATGCTTTCATATATCACTTTAAAAGAGATAGAGGAGAGACAGACAGACTCAAACACAAAGAGAGACAGAAATACAGAGATGGAAAGACATACAGACACAGAGAGAAACAAAGAGAGACAGACACACCTATGCACACAAACACAGAGAGACAGACAGGGAGAGAGAGAGAGAGAGAGAGAGAGAGAGAGAGAGAGAGAGAGAGAGAGAGAGAGAGAGAGAGAGAGAGAGAGAGGTAGAAAGCCCTTTCTATGAGCCAGAAGTATTCAGATACCCAACAAAGTTTAGGTTAACCTATTTAACCTATTTTAACATGGAGAGTGTTAGGTACTATTAATAGCTTCATTAATAAAGAGCAACAGCAAACTTTTCCATTGCTGATTTTCATTTATGGAACCTATCTTTAAAAACGGATTAATTCCTTGAAGGTTTACCTTCTAGCCCAGACTCTCTTTGAAGCCTTATCTTGTTTGCTACAATATTTTGAAGCTAAGGTGCATCAGAAGAAATGACAGCTCTGACCCTGTCAGTCCATAGCCCAGATGGTCATTGAGCAGATGTTGGGGATGATTATAACATGATCTTCGCATCCTGGAGTGTGTGCCTCCTTCAAGGTTTGGGGTGAGTATTAATGGAAACCCATACTGTACTAGAGTACTGAGAAGCTGGGGTTCACAGCCCATGATGTTCTTGGGCTCCTCTGAAGAAACACCACTTACCAAGGCTCCCTCATGCTGAGTTTTCTATTGTTGCAACTTCCTTTCCTAACGTAATTTGTCTTAAGGATGTACCTCATGGTTGTACAGCATGTGCTTGTCTAAAACTAGCCTTGCTTTGAAGCCTTTGCTGTCTAAGTAGAATATTCTTCAGCAAAAAGAAAAACTTCTGGAAACAGCTTACTTCTGAAAGAAAACTTCAAGCATCTCCCCCCAAGAACAATTAAATGTAAGAAACATATTTTTGTTCATTTATAGAATGACACATTCTTCAGTCCAGTGCAAGTACCATGAATAAACTTCTATTGTCACGACGACATGAAAATAACAGCCCTTTCATTAGATGCTCCAGAACTAAGCTTCGGTTTCTTTAATTGAATCCTAAAATGTCTTGCTATCCCAAAATAGTCTAGTATGAATATTTGAGAAGATATTATGGCTGAATGTACCTCTGAAGTTCACCTTAACTCTAGTCTTCTTCCATAGTCCCTCCTTCTCCCATAGCCTAGGTTGGTGATTGAACAGATTTTGTTCTGTATCTAGATTTTATTCCATATCTAGACCCAGAGAGTTCACCAGTGTCAGCACATATTATATCATAAAAATAGAAGGGCAGTAGAACAGTTCATCTGTGAGCAGAAATTTGTAACACACAGCAGATCTCTGGGATTACCTATCACAAATTGTTAAATCTATATTTTAAAAAATCTGGTATCAATCATGGTGGTGCGAGCCTTTAATCCCAGCTATCGGGAGGCAGAGGAAGGCAAGTCTCTTTGAGTTCCAGGACAATCTGGTCTATAGAGTGAATTCCAGAACAGGCAAGGCTGTTAACACAGAGAAATTCTGTCATGAAAAAAGTCAGATCTCCAACTACAATAAGGGAATATTTATCTAGACATAAAGAACAATATCATGGGTGGTATATTATATAAACATTATATAACTTTGAGCTACCCTACTGGAAATTTCTATTACTGTATCAAGAAGCCATACCAAGCTGCCAAAAAGAGATATTTTTTACAGAAATACTAGAAATCAAAGGCTACTAATTGCCATGTGTCTCTCCTGATCTGCATTTATGGTCTTTTTCTAATGTACCATATGTTCAAAGGAGTTTCTATATTTAACAGACTGTTAATATTCAGTCTGGAATAAATGTTGGAAAAAAACTACCTAGGAAGGTCTTTCTACCACCAAGATTTAATTAAAACCAAGCCTCCTCTGACAAGACCATCATTTCCCTTCTGTTGAAGCTGCCCACACTCCAATATCTTTGTTTACACCGAAATTTCCCACACTCACAACTGAAGCTCCCAGCTGTGTGACACTTGTACAAAATGCAAATGTGAAATGATAATTATAATAATAAAATTAAAGCAGTGACAGTCAAGCAAGGGCTCTAGTGCTAAGGTCCCTTCTGGACTCAGAGTTCTCTGCATTCGTCCAGAACTCATTATATTCCTTTGCTTCCTGCCTCTGTATTTTCAGCTCATCATAGTACTTTGTCTTAAATGTCTTTCATGTTTTGATGCTCAACAAACTCTCCTCATATTTCTCATGTGTATAACTTTTCTGTGGCTCTCTGGGACTTACCTGCTTATAGGTGAGCTGGTAAGACCTTGAAAGCATAAGTCATATTTTGGGTCAGTCACAGCCATAAAATTCCCAGAATTCCCAGACTGCGAATGGTGACATAAATTCACCTCAAATCTCCAACCAAATTAGACACAATCTTTTTGAGCTATTCATAGTTCCATGAATTCTTTAGCTCTATAACTTTGACCCATTGTTCATCGCTTACACAGTTACTTCTAATATCTGTAATCCTAAACTTAATAGCTGCGTTGATCTTATTCTATTATATTCCATAACATTAGTTTTTAAATATCTTATTTTCCTTATCAGGTATAGATCTGTGATGCATAATTTCAACCATTTTGTGATATGATCTTTCCCTCCTGGAGAGACATAAGGAAATATCTCTTCCCTCCAGATGGAGATCTGACAAACTGTAGAAATAATTTAATCTGAATCTAGTTTGGTAAATTAAGAAAATTATTAGAATTGTTTACAGGAGCATGAGTGGCTGAAAAAATGCACTACTGAAGATCCACCACAACAGGAGTGACAAATAACACAAGCTCCTCATAGGAGTCCCAACTTCCCATTGACCCTTTACCTCTTATATATTATAGTCCTGCAAGACTCTGTGTAACCAGGGTTAGGAAGGACTGTCAAGTATTCTGCCTCTCAGCAAGGAAATTTTGACAGAGCCTTTATCAGCACCACAGACCACTATAATTTTTCAGTGACTCAGCTGCATTATATATTAAGCAATCACAACAGTCTGTGCTCCATGCCAGCCTGTGACCCTTTTTTGATCCAGAGGAAACAGTTTCATCCTAACAAAGAATTGTGCTTCCAAACAATAAGAAGTCAATGAGTCCCCAATCACTAACTTTTCAGGATGCAAAACTTTCTTTTTCTCCCCACAATTACTGTGTGTGTGTGTGTGTGTGTGTGTGTGTGTGTGTGTGTGTGTGTGCTGGGGCACACATGACCCCCTACATATGACTGCTTGCTGAGGTGAGTAGACAAGTGTATGTAACATGTATGCTTTCCACCATGGAGGTTGCAGGGATGAAACTTAAATTTTCAAGTCTGGTGACTATGTCATGGGGCCTACAATCTCTATTTATTTATTTATTTATTTATTTACATTTATCTATCTATGTATCTATTTGTTTATTAGTTTATGCATTTGGGTGTTTTGCCTGTATGCATGCCTGTGCACATTATGTTATGCATGCCTGGTGCCCTCAGAGGCTAGAAGAGGGAATAGGATCTCCTGGAACTGGTTTACAGATAATTGTGCCTGGCATGAGGGTGCTGGGAATCTCCAATAGCAGTAGTGCTCTGAGCCATCTCTCTAGCCTCTGCACCTTCAGTCTAAAACACATGGTCACATTCTGCTCTTTGTCATGAAGGCTTCCTTCTTGCCCAGCAGTCTTTGCTACTTTCCAACCAGTTTTGTTACATTGACCAAATATCTTTATATAAGTTCCCATCTGTGCTTAGCATATAGCAATGTAAAGATGCTCCCAATAGCCCAGTGATGCGGGTCTGATTTTTCTTCATATCTTTATACTTTGTCAATAAAACAATGCCTTTATGTATTTGATTAATATTTAAGTATCCTCCATGGAAGAATGTACAAAATGGCATTTCAGCATAGCCTCATACACAATGACTCAGAAGGTTTTGCCTGTAGAGTTTGGCTTTTTCTCACTTGCTTCTACGTGGCAGAGCTATGGGACTAGAAGGACCCTAATAGAGTCTGAATAAAAAGCAGGATCTTCATTTTCTCTGTAGTGCTGGGGATTTAACCCAGGACTTCATGCATGCTAATGAGGCAAGCACTCTATTGTGAACTACATCTCCTAAGGTCACAGAACTTTTAAAGGCCTAGTTGTCTCTGTCAACCAAATGTCTGGCCAAACGTCACAGGTAGCATGTAGCATGTAGCATCTCTCTCTCTCTCTCTCTCTCTCTCTCTCTCTCTCTCTCTCTCTCTCTCTCTCTCATCTAGAGGTTATATAAGAAGAAAGCATGCTGTAATGCTGTAAACTCTGTATAACTAATTGAGGAGCTCTTCCCTGTAAAGACTATTTCCCACACTGTCTCCATTCTTTGTATATGGCTGAGACCTCATGTAATTTCCCCCTTCCATGTTAGCATGTCTATTGATGTTGTTCTCATTCAGGTGTTATTTAAATGGCTGTATTGGTGAGACTTCGTGCATGTAGCTTCTCTTCCAAGTAGCCAGTCCTCCAATCATATACATAGAAATAACATCATATGGATTGAGCAGATGTATTTATATATCTATGCATAAAATGTATACATATATTCAGCACTTAAAGAAAGAAAACATAGCTGTAGATTTGAGAGAAAGCTGATGAGTACATATGATAGGGGTTATAAAGAGGAAAAGGAAGGAAAAAATAAAATATTTTTATTTCAAAACTGTGAAAATAACAAAAATACTAAGTGAGAGATATTTAAAGCAGAAGAAAGTGTTCTACGCTGTGGACTTGCAGAGGTCTTCTTCCTTGAAGCTTTTAGTATGGCTATTTCTCTGACAATTAGACCAAGGACAACCTTTCATTATAACCTACCACATTATCAATGGCTACCAGCTTCTGGCATATTGGCCTGAACAAGTTAAGCCCCATGGTGTGAAATACCCTGACCCCTAAAAGCCTCCAAGAGTCAGAAGCCCCTATATTATCTAGAGGGTGGTCTCTCATGTCCTAACTGTTTTGACATACTGGGATTTGAATGGTCGGTCACCTTGTCTCCCTTGTGCCCCATGTTGGCGGCCTGTGACTATGACTGTGTCTCCTTATCTGCCCTGTAAGGCCCAATAATGGCACCCTATAATCATAAACATCTCTGTTCCAATAAAGATTGGCTGAAGGAAACCTCACATTAGCCTTCTTTCTACAGCCTTGCCCCTCATTCTTCCTTCCTACTTTGATTTTTACTGTCATGACCGAGGCTTGGCTCAGAATGCATTCTGCAATGCTTGTTAATGTTATGAGAAATGAAATTTACAGAAGACAAATGACCGTAGCCCAAGAACACAGATGAGACTATGCCAAATACAACACTTCAATATGATAACTCTCTCACAAGGTTTTTTAGAGCAACAGAACAAACTAATAAACACATAAATCAAGGTGGTTTAAAGCTACATTGTTAGTGGATAGTTCTAAACCTATAGGAACACAGACCACTCTAGCTAAACTCAGTGAGCTTCAAAACAAAATAAAAAAAACATATGATGTAGAAAGTGAACTTGTAGGGGAAAGAGGAGGGTCCTGGAGGTGAAAGGAAAGGGCAATGGGGTAAGAGTGGGAATCATAAAGAGTATGGTGGTTAGTGTAATCAGAATATACTATACATCTGCATGAAATTGTCAAAGAGCTAATTTGGTAAGTTATTTTTGAGACTACACTGGTGAGAACATCAGGTAGTTTATTGATAGCAAAGGTATACAGTCTGTGCTGTAGGACTCAGATGGACTCCTTAGCCTTGGATGGGTAGAAACTAAGGGGTCTGTTCCTCCATTCCAGAGATAATTTTCCCTGATAATCTTGATGTCAGTTCAAACACTCATGTGTGACATAAGGACAGCCCAAGATAACATGGTCCCCAGCCTGTGCCATTCCAGCTCTCCATAGTCAGAGAGTTCATCAGCTGATCAGACTCTTGGGATGCTTAAGGAGAATCTCCCCCACCAGAACTTCACTTCACACCTTGAATTTGTTACTTCCCTGTCTCAGCATCCTGAGTAACTTTAATTATAGTTCTGTCTTTATCTTCTTTCATAAATAAAGTGAAGGTTTTAGTCATTCAATTTTCAAAAGTCTTATTGATTTCCATCATGGTTATTGTAATAATCTATGTATTTGGGCCACAAAAAAACCCCACAACCTAGTGTCTACCTTAAAGGGCTAGGAAAAGCAGCAAGCAAATAAACATATAATAAACAAATAATAATTAGTATGAAGCAACAAAATTAAAATATAAAGTAGAGAAGGACTGGAGAGATGGCTCAATGAATAAGGGAATTTTCTATAGAAGAGTGGATACCTGACTTCAAATCCTCAGCACCCAGCATTGATAGACAGAGACAGGTAGATTCCATGGGCTCCTTGTGCAATCACTCTAAGTAAGCCCATAGTTTCAGTATCAGTGGCCAATTGTATCATAAAGGAATAATGTAGAAGGCAATAGAGGAAGATACTTGACATCCTCCTCACTCTGTCCCATGTATGTATGCACATGTGTGCACATGCTAGCTCACGCGCGCACAACACACACACACACACATACACACAATGTGCATATGCACATAAGCATGCAATAAAATTTCCCATAGGTTAATATTAAACTGAATGGTCCATCAGCTTCACTGGAGATGTGATTCATAAAACTAGTATTAGTGCACAGAAAGAGCTAGAAGTCTTTTTGTTTTATTATGCTTATGCTTGGTTTTTCCCAACAAGGTTTCCTCTGCGTAGTCCTGGCTGTCCTATAGATGAGGCTAGCCTCAACTCACAGAGAGATCTGCCTGTCTCTGCCTCCGGAGTGTTGGGATTAAAGGTGTGCAACAACACTGCCTGGCTAAGAGCTAGAAGTCTTAGGAAGCTATGTATATGGGTAAAAACTATTCTATGAGGATCAGTGAGAATATTGCAACTTCTCTCAGGCTTTGCTTTTGGAATACAGCTGTGGCAGGTGTGTGGGATTTCACCAAGGAAGCCATCCAAGAAAGCTTACATTTCTCCTGGGAAGGTTTTATACATATCTATGAATAGCAAGCATGACACTGTGAGGTGATCAGCCCACCTTCAGCAAGTTGTGTTACTGCTTCCACTTCCATGCTGTAAAATAGTACAATTTAAGACACTATTAGAACACAATAATTAGCTCACTAAATTGTTTTATAATCTAAAGATCACTTAGCACTAATTTAGGAACTAACTGTGGTTATTTAAGCAAAGAACCGTTTGAAGTTATTCATATCATACAAATCAAAATGTGGCTCAAATGCCATGAAAATGAATTCTTATATAACTTGCTTAGTTAAAGGGCCTTAATGTTTATCAATCAGCTTTTATGTTAAATTAGTTAAAATACAATCTTGGGCAGTTTCATATATTCATTAACTTCCACATTTACTGTAAGCTATCTTTATTCCTAGGTGATTTTAATATTATTACCTAAATCAAAATAATAACTTCCAAATTTTATTCATTCTCTTGCATTCTTTGCATAACTCGCTATACAACCACAGGAGATTTGCAATTCAGATGGGAAGAAATTGATGGCAAGAGTGATAGAAAATTTGAAGTAGCTTCTATGGTCCCTGACTTGAGGTCAGGCCTTATGGCCAGATCTTTCTCAGTTAGTTATCAATGTGTCCTAGAGCCTTAGTTTCAGATAAAGCACAGGCTTCACAGTGGGACCACTGGATCCACCTGTCATATTAATACCTTTCAGGGATCCATAGGTACTTGTTCTGGAAATCAGTACCAAGAAGTTAATATGAAGTACAGGGGTAATGCTGCAATGATAAACGGCACACTTACTGAAAGTAAAAATACGTATTTATTGTAGAAATTACTCACAAGAGACCAAACAAGTAACCCAGATGACCAGATGAGCCGAGTAGTTTTCCGCCGCCGAACTGGAAGCTGAAAGCCGGAAAAAGAGAGAGAGACTTCCCTTGTTCAGTCTTTTATACCTTCCCCCGTAACGCCCCTAGCCATGCCCAAATGTGGGCCTGGCTAGTGACGTAGTTCACAGCCTATGTCCGTATATGTCTTTAGTCATGCCTAAAGTGGGTGTGGTTAGTGGTGTGGTAAACCTCTCTTTTATTACCTCATCTGTGTGCGCCTCTAGTAAGTCACATGATTAATGGCTGCATCGTTTTCATTTTACACAGGGGGAATGGGTACAGCTGTGCAAAACTAAGTCTATCCCTGGCTATTAACCACATTATAACTACTTATTATTGTAATTCTAATTACAATTATACCTTGCAAGTCTCTAATTCAGACAAATGAATGTCTCAAGGGAAAAAGAAAAGAAAAAGAAAAGGAAGCCATCCAGTCCCTTTTACTCTGAAGCTGATGAATTAGCCAGAATGGCTTGCCAGCAGAATAATGTATACTCTTGTCAGGAGTCCTTAAAGCCAGGGATAGCACAGTTAGCAGGAGGTGAGGCAGAGAAGCCCAACTCAGAAAGGAGTCAGTGATATCTGGCTGTTTCTCTCTCTGCTTGTGGTTCATTTGCATGAAAGTCTGCTAAAATTAAGCAAAAGCCAACAGCAAATCATCTGCACTTACAAAAATGAAAGACTCTCCCTGGGAATGTTTAAAGCTTCCAAGAACAACTTCAGCCAAAATGAACGCAATCGGGATTTTAGGGAAGGAAAAGGCCCTGCTGCTTAGCTAAGAGCTGCTGCCTTGCCTCTTGACAGATGTTTAACAGCACAGGGTTTGGATTTTGCAACCGCTCATATTTTAAAGGATGTGATTCTTCATATTGTTTGAAATAACGAACACATTCTTCTTGAGGTCCCAGCAAAATGAGAAAATAACATTACTCTCAAATCCCATGGGCCATCCAATATTTGCTTCCATGTAACCCTTCCAAAGGCATGCTTTGCGCCTGGGCATCCTTCCTGCCGAAGTCTTGTCAGGACTCTCAGAGCTCTTGCAGTTCATCTGTTCCGTGTGCCCTGCAGACTCCTTTAATTGAAGTTCAGTTTGCACAATTCAGAAGATCTCCACTAGGACCAAACCTGTGCCAGGGAAATTGGAGAACAGCTTCTCTGGAAAGTCATAGGTTTCGTTTCACTGGCAGCCTCTCCAGCAGGTGCCCCAGAGGACAAGGATGGGCAAACGCCTGGGATTCTTAGATCCTGGTGGGAGGCAGCTTTGAATGAAGTGAGAACGGCAAATACCATTTAAGAAGACTGGGAGAGCAACTCCCACTCTGAGTATCCATACCTTTGAGCAAAGACTGCATACACCAGAATCACACAAACAGGGACCAAGCTGAGAGGAATCCACTCTGTACGCTATCACTGGAAATCCTTACATGTCTAGTTAACTGGGCTTCTGAATTTCTCTCAAAGCTAACCCTGTGCTATTACATCACCACAACAGAATCCATATCTTCCCTGTTAACTGTGCTTGGCATTTCTTTCTTTCTTTCTTTCTTTCTTCCTTCCTTTCTTTCTTTTTCTTTCTTTCTTCTTTTTCTTTCTTTCTTTTTCCTTGCAGTTGTTTTACCAGAAAACATTGAAAAGGCTTTCCCATTTGTTTAGCTGTTAAACTGCTGTGCAATGTATGTTTATTTAATATACCTCCAACTGCACAATCACCATGCATTTGTTAAATTACTGAAGAGACTTTAATTGGGCATTGGGGATTAGTTGCACTATTCCCAAATCTCTTTACTAAATGTACATGGGAACTTGAGTAGTTTATTTATAACCCTGTTACTTGGCCACATTTAGGTCTCTTCATATTTTTAAACAAGACATCCTCAAAATTCAATGCATAGCCAGGTTTGCTCATGTTTTATCAAGTAGCCTACAGCAATTTTAAGTTAAATACAGATCATCCACGTCCTAAATTTGGAAGGGAAAAGGATAGGAGGGAGAGTTCCTAGAAAAGCTTTGGTGAAGTTGCAAACTGAATTTATACTTTCTCCATTCATTACCCATGGACAGAATTTACAATGTTACATTTCTGTGTTAAAAAATACACAGTTAAACTATCTTGCCTGATTACAGAATACTAAAATTAAAACTAAAGTACTTCCGAAGGGAATATACTCCTCATCGCTGTGGCAGAAGTCCTGAGTTTGTATCATTTCTGTGGACATCAAGACATTAGTGGTACAATATAACCTCTTTCCACTAACGATTTTGTCTGGAAGACTTTTCAATGGCTGTGTCAGGGTATCTCCTTGCTTTCTGATAATCATTAATGTGTGATACAGAAAGCTGATAGAGTTCTACTTCTCCTACTGTAGGAAGATGTCAGGGCAGGCCAGCCCATGCCTGGGCTCCCAGTAAGTGAAGGTACTGAAGGTGAGTGTGCACCTGCATCTCAGTTCTCAAGGAATCCATGCCCGAAATCTATACACAGAAATCAAATGCACAGGGCAGTGTTTCTCTGTCATACTGCTATTGTGAAGTCATCCTCACTAGAGCTCATCTTCATTGAAGTACATCTGAGTCAGTCAACCTTTTTTGGGAGTAGTGGGGGGAGGTTTTCAACAGAACATATATCATAGGAATATCTTTCCAGCTGGAATGCAGGCAAGTGGGACACAAACTTACCAAATTTGAGTCTTTTCAGTCTGGCTAACTCAACTATGAGCCTTTTCACTCTGATAGCCATGGGCTCCCTTGTTTACAGCATTTCCTTTTAAAAACTGTTAGGAATTCTTTAAATTATTTTCTTTTACAATTTATTCAGATTCTTACATTTTTAATATTACAAGACACATAAGGCAGTTTCTTAAAGAATGTAGGGCAAATAACTGCTGTGATTACATAAAAACACAAGAATTCATTTACTTCATTCTAAAAGGTGCAGAGATATTAAGAAAATTCAAGCTCAGAATAACTTTACAATAAATCACCAGATGTTTTAGATAAGTGTATTTGGGAGTCAGAATATTTGAAAATAATGACTTTTGATCTATGTGATGACTTTTTTCTTTTTGAATGTGAATTTGCAAACTTTCTTGTAGTTTTACAGTACATGCAGGTAGACACCACTCTCCGGCAGAGTGGAAGTCTAACTTCACAAGAATAGACCAACCAGAACAGCCTGACCACTTCCAGCAGCCTTTCCTGGACTATGGCCTAAAAGATTCTCACTAGGCAGAGCTGGTGCTCAATGGCAGAGATCTGCTTAGCCTGGACTGTGAAACCCTGGGGTGGACTAGGACTCTTCTACACCAGCTCTTTCTCTGTGGACCTGTCTACTGCTCCAGTGAAATAGAGTACACTCTTCCTTCGCCACAGCAATATTCCCCATGAATGTCTTCAAGGCCCGAAAAACTAACCTGGCACACATTTTTTTACCAAGAGTAAGAAAGGTGCTAAAACCTAGTGACTAACAACTATTCATGCCCTGCACAAAAAGTCTTCAACAAAATAAACATATTCTTTAAAAAAAAACATAAATAAACATACAAGCTACTCTGCAAGCCTTCCCTGGTAGCTGGGTTAAAGATCTCATACCACCTGTAATTTTATGATTTTAAGATAAGTAAATCTCCTCTAAAGGTTCCAACTTTTTCAAATCAAATAGATCCAATCAGAAAATAATCCCCACCTTTCCTTTTAACATAGCAAGTCTGTTCCTGCTTGCTCCCAGATTCCTGCTGCTCCTCTCCTCAGTCTCCCTCAGCACACTCTCCTATCCCTCAGTGCTTAATGAATAATTCTGATTGATGCTTACTGAGGACTAGGGCACCAGTGGGAAAGAAGCCTGAATGAAGATATGAGGAAATAATTTGTCCATTATCTCTTTAATGATTCCCAAGTGGTGCAAATTCCCTCCAGTCCTGTAAAGCCAAGCCGCACAGATAAAAGCATTTTTCTCCGCTGATGAGTCTACTGTGATATGAAGAATGAATCTCATTGTGGCCGACGGCAAAAGGTTAACAAGGAAATGATTAACTCACATACAAAAGCTCCTTCCTCTTCCTGTGTCTTCAGAGTCTCCAAATACAGAAAGAAAGGGATATACCAGGGAGAAAGAAAGTGTTTGTGATTTATCTTTGTGAAAATGAGGGGAGTTTACTTTCATTTGTTAATACCGTGTTCTGTTTTGTTTTTATGAATTTGCAAACTCAAGTAAATTGTGGGCGGGGGGAGCCTGTAACTAAGGTAACAGCTTATAAATCACAGTAATGCAAAGTGGCAATAAGAGATTATAAGAAAGGATTAAAAATGCTCTAACAATGTTTTCCTGTACAGTATGACATACATAATTTTCAGTTAGTATTGTTTCATTCACCTTCAGCTTTCAAAAGCTGTTATAAACCTTGTGCCCTAATACTGAATGATAGGTGTATCATACATATCAGTCTACTATTTATGTCAAGTTGTTCGCATGTGCTATATATGCAGGCTATCAGGCTTTAAGTGTCTGATGAATTATTTTACACATTATTGCACAAGAGAAATTCTACACAAGTCAAACAAACCATCCAGTACTAATGAAGTAATAAGTAATAACTAAGTAATTGTATGCAAAAATATTGTTTTATATCTTTCGGGAAAAAATACGTACATAGTAGTTACTTTTAAGAGTAATTTTCCTTTTGAAGGAGTTGTCTTGATGAAAGGAATTGATAGCCCCTAGCAGTCATATGGCCTCAAACACCTTCACAGATGGGAGTATAGGTAATGCAGATGGGTGCAACTACTTTTTTTTTTTTGGTTTTTATGAGACAGGGTTTCTCTGTATTGTTTTGGAGGCTATCGGTCCAGCCCAGCCTCGAACTCACAGAGATCCGCCTGCCTCTGCCTCCCGAGTGCTGGGATTAAAGGCATGCGCCACCACCGCCCGGCTGGGTGCAACTACTTTATTTAATAAGAAATACAGTTCAGTAAGGAGTATTTTTCAAATGGAAACCAAATGAATGTGCCTCTTCCAATAATCATTGTGTATGCCTGTGTGCATGCCTGTTTGTGTGGGTGTGTGCACACGTGAGTATGGATGGCAGAAGCCAGCATTAGGTACCTTCCTCAGAATCCACCAGTCTTGCCTTTTGAGACATGGTCTCTCAAGAGAAGCTGGGGCTCATTGATTAATTACGGTAGTCCTGCTGGCCAGCAATCCCAGGTGATCTGCCTGTCTCTGTCTCCCCAGTGGTAGGTTCACAGGTAGACACATCTATGCCCAACCACTTAGGATGATGCAGCCATTATAAGCCATCTCCCACTCTAATTCCCTCTACTTTGAGTTCCCACCAGTGTACGGTGTGTGGGACTAAAAACACCTTTCCCCACATCCTCTCCAACATTTGTTGTATGATTTCATGATGATGGCCATTTTGACTGAGGTGAGGTGTTACCTCAAAGTTGTTTTCATTTGTATTCTTTGATTACTATGGGTGTTGAACATTTTTCAAAATAGTATTGGGCATTTCTGTTTATTTGCTTGTGAACTTCCTATTTGTTTCACTGGACCATTTAAGGTTTAGCACTTTTGTTTCCTTGGTGTTTAATTTCTGCATTTTTTTATAAATTCTGGACCCGTTTCCTGTCTGAAGCATAGCTGGTAAGGATTCCCCTCCCATTCTGTGGGCTGTTTGCTCTGCAAATGGTTTGTTCTGCCTCATAATTTCATATAGTTCATATAGTTCCACCTATTGGTTCTTGGGGCGAGGCCCTGTGCTATGACTGGTCTATTCAGAAACTTTGGAAAGATATTTACCTATATAAACATATTGAATATGAGTTTCTACATTTTCCTTTAGCAGTGTCAGCATTTCAAGTTTTACATTATGGCCTATGGCAGCCATGAGATCTACTGTATGGAGGATACTCCCCCCAAAATTAAAAAGGTATGTACCAGCTATACCATTGCTAAGTACATAGCTAAATGACTCAATATCCTACCATAGAAAAACTTGAACATCAATATTTGTTTCAACTATATTCATAACAGCAAAGAGATGCAGTCAGACTAAAAGCCATCAATAGAACAGAAAAAGAAGATGCTATATATTTACACAATGGAATAAATTCAGCTGTAAGGAAGAATGAAATCAGGAAAATGAATGGATCTAAAAAGGACACATTAGTGAGGACCTAAACTCACAAAGACAAAAAACACATATACTAAGTTGTATGCATATTCTAGTCTGGTGTGAGGTTGGTGTGTGTGTGTGTGTGTGTGTGTGTGTGTGTGTGTGTATGTGTATGTGTATGTAAATGGGTGTAAAAGTGAGTAAAGTCTAAAAATTTGCAAAGGAGATCAAGTGGGTAATATTAAGTGATGAGGAAGAGTGAGTGGACACAGTGACTCCTGGCGCATGAAAGAGGAGAACAATCTAAGAAACTACAGGAGGGAACTGGAGTCTTCAAGGGTGGGAAAGACGAGGAGAAGAACAACCACAAAACACACTTTTACTGACAACACCAAAATGACACCTAGCACATTACATGCTAATTTTAAAACCTAAACATATGTAACATCCCTCTAATGGCCTTTCAATAAGCCCACTATATATACATGTATGTGTGTGTGTGTGTGTGTGTGTGTGTGTGTGTGCATGCATATCTATCCCCAAGTATGTAATCTCTGAAGTGCTGGTTATCTTTGTTTTCTGGGGATGAAATATATAAAATTTTTATAGTTTAGCATACCAAAAACAAAAGTCCATTCAAGTTTTAAATGTCTATGTCAAGTCAATGAGTAAATAAGTTTGCACAAAAAGAAGTATAAACAGATAGGGCATCATGTGGATAATTTTGTCTTTGCCACTCTCCCCACCCTCTTCCATTCTTGATGTACACACACCTGCATATACAATCTAAACTGCCTAAGCATTTATCTTCCCCCACTCCTCCTGAGTCATTGCAATTGTATGCATCATCCAGGGTATAATTACCATATAATCTCTTAACAAATTCATGATGGATGTTTTAGAAGCAGATTTTCCTTCCAGGTCCTGTCGTTGGAGACGTTTGATATTAGGTGATTGGTTTGATCTCCAGTATGTTTCTGAAACTTTAACACAAGTTCAAATCATTATTTGCAAAAGTTCTCTAAGCCCTGGGACTTGGAAATGGAGAGGAAGCAAGTCTAATGAGTCCTTTTGGGGCCTCTATAAGCAATCAAAAACTTGGAAGGAACGAGAGGCAGAGAAGTGATTGATGGTCCCTGTATACTGCAGTCTACAACAAACCCATGAGAGACTCACCAATGTGCATTTTTTGGATGTGTAGACTTCCAATTGTTATTTAAATTATATTCCTTATACCATAACGAAGTGTTTGTGGATATTAATTAATAAACACCAATGATTGTATGTAATTTGCATTTCTCTGCAAATAAATAGCTTTCAGTGTTCCTGCAAATTCTTATTTAAGATGTAAGGCCTAACTCAAGAGCCATGTTTTTTTTCACTAAACCTAGTTTTTTCTATTACTAGATAAAGTTTCATACATTTTAGCCATGTGCCAGAAACTCTGTCCCGAAGCAACTATCACAAGCCCTCCTCAAACTCTCCTAAACAAGAATTAAAAGACAAAGAGTCTCAAGGTAGTAGATATCAGGGACAAACAGCAGTGTTCCTACTGAACAGGGAGATTAGAGGAGATCAGCTACTATTTTCACAGTGTGTCTTGATTAATTTGAAATTTGTGTTCTGAGAACACAAGTTCATACCCATGTGACAACCATGAGAGGCATAGACTTAAAATGAGATGCACCACTGAACTAACATTTCCATTTGGGATTTAGGCAGTCACTCACTGCTGATTTTTCATGCTCACCGAGTACCACACATCATTCCATTCTGCTATAATAAACACAGGGAGAGCACCAAGAAGGAAAGAGACACAGGAGATTTCAATGTTAGAGATGGCTAATAAAAGTAGTCAAAGATTCATAAGCAAACTGGAAATCTGAGTTCAGGCCTAGGATGCCTATCCATCTCCATTCAAAGACAAAGGCCTTCACCTTTCCCTGCATTGAAAATGTTTTAGTATGGGTTTGTTCCAGACAGCTTTTAGGTTATTACTGCAAGATTCCTTTTATCTAACTTTAGAGGTACAGCAAGGGGGTTAGTATAATCTTGTTGAATTCCAATATCAACACAGGAATATTTTTCTCTTCATACATGTAAAATACGTTCTCTTCAACAAAATGAATTTATTATACCATTGGTTTCAAGTACAAAATCTTATTTACAAATAAGACAACATCTTTAATATGCAGTCTACAGTAGGAAATAATCATTTTTTTGCATTTATGGGAACATGGGTGAGAAAACCATCAGTATGTCTCTGCTTCTTTACGGTAGGTGGATGGAAGGTTTCACAGTTGCTCCTCAGCATTCACCTTAGGAAAACAAATGGACTTGAAAGAAAGGCTCCTTCCCTTCAATTCTGGAATAGAGGATTTGATAGAGAATCAAGGGTACTCTCTGTGAGCTTGTGTTGTAAGCAGACTCTAGGCAAAGCTGGATCTCCTTCCAGAAAAGATACTGATGGATCAGGCCCCATGCACTGACCTCCAAACTGAAAAGAGTTTGAATTTAAAGGTTTCATCGACCACATGGTGCACTGTTCTGAGACAAGCTGGTTTGCTTTCCATTACATAATTACCTAGACTCAAGGAAAAAATATTTCATACCTATGGAAGCTTCTTTCTGATGGCTGATATATGTACTAATTCAGAAACTTTTCAGGAAAATATTAACTTCAAGTAACCCTACAGATCCAACCTTGTGCATACAATTTGCTCAGTTAAAAAAAAAGAAGGTACAGTTTGTTATTCATTCTTCCTTCCTTCAAACACTGTATAGTAAGATGCTGCTCTAGAAAATGGAAATATGCTAATGATGGAAACAGTGTAGGGTTCTTTTTGTTGTTGCTATCAGAGAACTTACAATCAAGTCAGTAATAGTACATTCATATATGTTCTAGAGCCCTCTATAAGTTACTTGTTATTTTCTTCAGCTATTTCATCACATTATAATGTCTACTTCACAAAGATCAAAATGATGCATTTATTTGTTGGGGGTGATATGCATGCTATGGTAGAGAACAGAGGGCAGCTTACAGGAGTCCCCATCTCTCACTCTACCATGTGGGTCCCCGAGATTGAATCTAGGTTGCAATGCTTGATAGCAATCTCTTTTATTCACTAAACCACCTTGCTTGGCATTTTGGTGTTTCTTAACAGCCTCATTTTCATGAGTCATCATTGATTTGCAAAAAAAAAAACTGTGCAAGTTTGATTATATGTTTACACACTTGTAAAATGGTCACATGATCATGCTAATAACAGATACATCTGACACCTCCCAATGTGCCTCTTTGTGTTATTTGTATTTTGTTAGGCTTATGTAAGGACACTAGACACAGTTTTAAGTAAATTATTATTGTAATATATGTATGTGTTAGAGTGCAAAGAATATCTCTAAAATTAATCATCTTATATACTTGAAACTTTGTACACACTGAACTACAAAATGTCTACCTGTCCTCATCCCCTAACAGTCATCATTCTATTTTTGATTTCTTTAAGATTACTTATTCTAAATATTTCCATAAAAGTAGATGCCTGAAGATTTTCATCTGTGTTGCTGGCTTGTTTAACTTAACACATTTTTCTGCAAGTTCACCATGTCATAGCAAGTGGCAGGGACTCCTGAATAAAATTCTGCTCTATGTTGTTTGCTGTGTTTCCTTAGGCTAGTAAAGTTGGATGGAGATTTAGACTGTCTAGATAACATTTCTGTTATGAATAATGATTAGCTGAGTATTTGAGCTTGCAAATAGATCTTGGAGAATCCAGTTGCCAATTGTATTTATTGGGAACTACAAAATAAGTTGCAATCTCCTTTCGAAATTAAGGAAGGCATTAAATATTATCTTAAAAACTTTAACACAGAAAAATTATGAGATATTTCCTCATTGCCTTTGTTTAACTTTATGTCAAAATAGCATGTATAAAGCAAAAATAAACCAGGCATGGTGGCATATGCATTTAATCTTAGCACTTGGGAGGCAGGGGCAGGCCAATCACTATGACTTTGATGTCAGGCTGTTCTATAAAATGAGTTCTAGGACAGCTAGAGCTCTATTACAAAGAGAAACCCTGTCTCAAAAAAAAAGAATGAAAAAAAAGAAAAAATAGACTGCTAAAACTTTTTCACATGTACATTTAATAACAGGAAAATGGATAAATAATTATTTACAGAGGAAACTGATTAAATTAACATTTTCTATACATAAACATAAAGCCTTAAAGATAAATCACTCAATCTACTGAGTCAGTGTTCACTATACACACTTTCAATTTCAATTTGATTTTTAAAAATACTGGCATCATCCACCCTTTAATATGAAGCTGCCTTTAGGCAAACTCCCCCTGCATTCTCTGCATAGTTCTTTAAGGATCCCATGAGTTTATCGCTTTCAAAATTGTAGTAAAATTCCTGGGCACTGGTCAGGAAGACAGGGTCTCTAATACAGCAGGACCTAAGCTTTCAAGACATCATGCTTCACCATAGCCTGAAAATGAAGACTGCCAACTCTGTAAGATGGCCAGACAACTTGGTGTTAGGACATTCATATAAAAAAGGCATTTTAAGTAATCCATTAATTGTGACCTACTGGGAATTCTTTTTATTGTAAGCTCTGCTCTGGTGTTGCCATTTCTAGCTAATTTTAGGAGACATATGGCTCTTTCAGATCTGTATTCTGACTTTGAACATTGCCTACCTTTTATAAGCAATTACTATGTCTAGGTCAGTGCATGCCCTGCCCATCACCAAACCCAGTAAAATGCTAAATGCATGTGCCCAATCAAGCTTATTCACTACAATACACAGACCATAAAAGAACAAAAGAGAAAAGGTAGGGATGGAGGCAGGAAGGAAGGAAAGCATGAAGGGAGGGAGGGAGGGAGGGAGAGAGGGAGGGAGGGAGGGAGGGAGGGAGGGAGGGAGGCAGAAGGCAGGGAGACAGGGAGGGAGGCAGGGAGGCAGGGAGACAGGGAGGGAGGCAGGGAGGCAGGGAGTCACAGACTCTCAATAGCTCCAAACAAAAAGTAGACAGAAATAAGTAGTGATCAAAAAGGAAAAGCAAAGGCTCTACATTTTTTCAAATTTATCGAAATAAGAATGAATAACTAAAAACATGAATGGTGGTGGCTCAGATCTTTAATCCCAGCACTTTGGAGAGCTCTATGAGTTCAAGGCCAGCCTGGTCTACAGAGTGAGTTCCAGAACAGCCAGAGATATACATAGAAACCCTTTCTAGAAAAACTGTGGAGTAAAAATAGGATGAATTAATAAAACTTCCAGTAAACAAAGTAAGTTTTGTAACTAGGAAGAACTTAAAACGTAACCATTATTTGAGCTTAAAATTACAATAGACAATCAATGTAATGTTGCCCACAATTACTCACTTTGTGTTCCGGGAAAACATGCTTTTCCAAATAAAAGAACTCTAACTGGATGAATATTTTTATTTTAATTACCATTTGATAAAGCTGAATTACAATATAAATATAAAGTCTAATATATCACCTTATATAATTTTATTTTAAAATGTCATGATCATGCCTAATAACCATTCGACAGTGTTGACCAATTCCTTGGTAAAAATCTAACAAACTTTCAATTTAGTATTTAGAAATTTCTGTCTATGAAATCAGGTCAAAATTACTATAAGCCAAGTATAATTAAAACCACGTTGGATTTTGTCCTTCTCCAAGTATTCTTGTTGTAATTAGCACTCTCTCTAGCATTTAACAATTTTAGGTCTATATGGTAAATTAATAGACTAATGATTTGGGTATCTTCCTAAATTCTATGATACTAAAGACATATAAACACAAACATCATGTAAATTATAAACATGCACACATGCATAATAAATACCTACATGTGTAAAGGATGATCTGTACTCATATTAAGAAAATAAGAATAATCTTAATAAATATTATGTACTTTACATCATTAGTAATGTATATATTAAAATAATATTTAGAACTACAAAATCATATAATTTGTTAACATATAACCAGGACCAATTAGAAAGTATTGAGCACTGAATGCATATCAACTTAAATAATTAGATTGTGATTTATAAACTGCATCAGATCTTCTTATTTGAATGTCTTATATTCATTCTTTATACCACCTCTTTATCAAAGTACTTACATGTTAGCATAAATCAGAGTGTTCTTGCCCTCACTTGTTCTCCATCCACTATACATTCCCCACACATTTAACTTCACACCAGTGTGTCTTTCCCCTGATCTGTGCTAGTCCCTATACATACCTCGCCCTACATACAGAAGCGGTGATACCACACCACGTATATTAAGGCTGGAATAGCACAGCATCCCAAACCAGTGACTGCCCTTCTCTTAGGGCCCCATGGTTTATCATGGCTACATACTTACAGATCTCACTAATTCAGTTAGTTTGTAAGACTCAACAAAACAAATGCACAGTGTTTTTTACTCCCTACTTTCCAACATCATGCCCTTGTGTGAGCTCCCCACATGAAGTATAACCATGGAGTACAACCAACAATTTAAGAGAACATGCCTTGACTCCTTTTTTTATTTTAATTTTAATTTTAAATAGCTTGTTTTACATGTTAATCCCAGTTCCCTCTCCCCCCCTCCCGCACCCTCCACCACCACCCCTATCCTCCCACCAATTCCTTCTGCATAGGGGATATGTAGAGTCTATCATTTCACCCAGGGTAGGGTCCAGGCACTTCCCTAAGAGTGCAGGCAGAGAGAGCATCCCTCTTTGTGTTATGGACACACAATGTCTGTTAGTATTCGAGGGATAAACACTGATCCACTGCTCAGGACCCCATAGGTAGCCCAGGCCTCCTCACTGACTCTCACATTCGGCGGGGTCTGGATTAGTCCCATGCTGGCCTGCCAGCTGTCGGTCTGGGGTCCAAGAGCTCTCCCCTGTTCAGATCAGCTGTCTCTGCTGGTTTTGCCAGCCATTCTTTGCCAATTTGCTCATCGCTCCTCTCTCTCTGTCACTGGGTTCCTTGGGTTCAATTCAGTGTTTAACTGTGGGTGTTTGCCTCTGCTTCCATCAGTCATTGGATGAAGGCTCCGGATGGTTATAGACATCAAGCTCATTATCAGGAATGGGCATTCGAGGTGGTCTCTCCACTATTGCTTAGCTTGCCAATTGGGGTCATCCCTTTAGATCACTAGAGGTCACACTGGTGCCTGATCTGTCTTCTAACATATGATTCGCTCTTCCCCCTATCCTACCCCCCCAGTCAACCTTCCTGTTCCTCCACGACCTACTCTCTCTTCCACTTCTCCCCCTCTCTATTTCCCAGGTTCTTCTCCCCCCCCCACCCCTCGCCGTGTTCCCCATCCGTTCAGAGGATCTTGCCGCATTTCTCTTCTCTTGGGTAACATGCATATCTTTAAGGTTCTTTCCTGTTTCCCAGACTCTCTGTCAGTGGAAGTGTAGACTGGTACTCTTCTGATCCATGTCTAAAATCCATATATGAGCGAGTACATACCATGTTTGTCTTTTTGTGACTGATGCCTTGACTCCTTTGAGAAACTTTTCTGACATGGTGCCCAGAATATATTCATCTGAGAGACACATAATTCCAGTGTTCCATTTTTTAATCAAATATGGAAACAAATAGGCTTTATTTATCCATTCCCTGACCCTTGGTGGTTATATCCAGTCTCAGTATAACAGATATCCAGATCTTTGCTTTGATTGTTGCAGTATTTTCTTTTGAATGTGAAAGAAATCTACTCCACAGTCCAGAGGCAATCAAGGAGTGTCAGCCTTTGAAAATGGCACATTGCTGTAATGTGCCAGGAAACAGGAGCAAGAGGAAAATCTAGCAGAGTTTTACAAATTGGGCCCACACAGCCCTTATTTCAAGTCTTACTTAAGTCTTTCAGCATTAATCAAATACATGGCTCAAATCCCATAGGCTTCATGTAGACACAATTTAAATAAACTTGAATAAATATTTGTATCTTACTGTCAAGTCTTCAAATTATAACACATATAATTACATGTAAATAATATTTATATTAAACCTAGAAGTTACTCAGAATAAGAATTTCCATTTTAAAAACTAAGAATGTAACATACAAAATTACTAATTAACATAATATTTTTTAAAATCACCAATAATTATTAGTTCTTTTATCACCCTAGTCTTTCTTTTTCTAAGTAAGGTCTCTTTCAAGAGTCAATCATTTAATTACTCAATCAAATACTTTAAGTAGAGTATGCAGGGTCTAGTCAAGAATTCAAGAAAGGTTTTCTTGCATGAATATGATTGGTTGTGAGATCTATTTAGTTAAAGGGAAGCAGTCTATAGTCTAGCACCTGCGGTAATATCAGGACCTGGAAAGGGCTATCCTGTGATCATGTGCTGATACAGGAGGGGATTGAGTGTGTGAGTATGGAGAAGGCACAGCACCTACTTACAAGCCTTGCAAACTATTCATGAAGGCAGTGTCTATTCTAATGCTGGTAGTAGATCCTCAGCTATTTTAAGCAGAAAAAGTTGTTGGATAGATGTACAATTTTTTTAAAAAGCACCATGGTTACCATGCGGGGTGCAATGAGACCCTCAAAAATCAACTGCAGGCGTTTAGACAAGTGTTCTCAGCTGATTGAAATCTGAGTAGCAAGTAGAACAAGAATTTCTGCAAAGAAGAAAAGCCATTTTAACAATGAGCAAGGAGTCAGAATGGCTTTACACTCTCAAGAGTATGTCCCATCGACCATGCCAGCACAAGTGATTTGAAATGTTAAATATTAAAAAGAGCAGGGTTGGAGGGAAGGGGATCAAGAGTTTATTTTAGGAAATGCTAGGATTGTCTGCCTTTGTGACCACTCAGAATCCAAATAAATAAATCTAGATTAAAGCACAACTGCTCTGGTACATAAACACAGAAGTAAGCAGCCTGGGCGAGCTCTGATCTCTGCAGAGAACACAAAACAGGCACAGGCACTCAAAAGCCAGTGACTGAAGTTCAGAGAGAGCAGCTGCAAAGCCTACAGAAGACATAGAAGAGCACTTCCAGTGCTGAGAACCATGGAAAAATTGTTTGAAGAAAGAAAATGCCCACTGTCCATTACAGAATGCGAAATTGGCTATTGGAATCAGCTCTTTAGGTTCTGCCTGTATTCTGCCTAAGGAGAAAATTAAACCTTGTAAACAACTCACAAAAGAGGAATGCACACACAAAGCCCGGCTGAAGGAAACAATGCTGAACCACACCAACTGTGTCTATACAAAATTTAAAGACTATGAAATGCTATTTTGTGCATCCAAAAGGCAAATATTGGCAAGGTTGCAAGAAAACTAACTAAGAGTTTTTGTTAAAAATAGGTTGGTACAATAATTAAAAAAAACAGCCTAGCCTTACATATTAAAAACCTGAAAATATTTTGGTGTTCATTGCAGAATAATTCCACTGATGCAGGGAAATAATTTAGAATAACTTTATTGAAGACTGATTTGTATATAATTCAAGTCAAAACAATAATGTGTGTACTACTGGTGGCTTCTTCTTCCTGAGGATCAAATTGAGGCCCAGAAAGGCTGTGGAAAGGCCAGCCTGTCAGTGAGCTAGTGGACAAGCATCACAACCGTCAGGCTGGACTGAGAGCACACACCCTACATTAAAGTATCAAGAGATTTAGAACAGATGGAATTTTTACTTCATGTCTCCTTTTGCAGTTTTTCAAGGGACTTGCAGATCTTTCCTGTACCATATTCATCTCCTATCTTTTAAAATGTCTGGAGCATAACAGATGTTGAATATTTTTGCTGAGTGAACAAGTGAATGAACACGCGAATCTTAAATGAAAGCCTAGATGAGCTCGATCTACTATCTATTAGCATATAAATTGAGAGGGCCTTTGCTGCCTCCTTGCCTGTAGTCTCTTCTCCCAATGCCATGACTCCTACTCCACTATAGAGTCCTTCTGGTTTTCTCCCAGGTAGTGTATTGGCATCCTTTGGTTCTAGAAATTTCTATTCAGTTGACTCTGGATGCTGGGTGGGCATTTGTGTTTTATATAGTAAATGCTGTGTTATATTCAGTGGCAATGAAATCTTATAGTCCACAGTGAAAGACAAATAAACACTGATCTGTTTAGGTGTTATAGGAAATGTTATCTGTGTGTTTGGAATAGAAGCAATGACATGGCAAAAAAATATGTACAGGGTGCATAAGGAAGGAAGACTTTCTTATCACATTTAGTAGAGAAGACCAATGAGCTGAGCTAAGATGAGAAAAATCAGACAGTTCAAAAAGCAGAACTATCTTGGTGTGTGTGTGTGTGTGTGTGTGTGTGTGTTGTGTCTGTATGCTATATGTGTGTGAGCAAGTATGTGTGTATTTATGTGCAGTATGTGTATGATGTATGGTGTGTGTATGTGTGTTGTGTCTGTATGCTATATGTGTGTGAGCAAGTATGTGTGTATTTATGTGCAGTATGTGTATGATGTATGGTGTGTGTGCATGTGTGTGAGTATGTATGTGTATGGTGTGTGTGGTTTCTGTGCGGTATATGTGTATGTATGTGTGTGTGTGAGTGAGCTTTTTTGCGAATGTGTATTTGTAGTATATATGTGTGTGAGTGGTGTGTGGTTTATGTATGTGTGTGAGTGTGTATGTGTGTTTAGTATATTTGTGTGTGAGTGGGTATGTGGTATGTGTATGTGTGTGGTGTTTTTGTGTGTGGTATATGTGTTTGTGTAGTCTTTGTGTGGTACAAGTGTGTATATGTGTATGTGAGTGTGCATGTGTGTCATTTTTGTATGTGTGTGTGGTTTCTATGTGGTAAACATGTGTATATGTGTGACTGAGTATGAATGTGGTATATGTGACATGTGGTGTGGTGTGTCTGTGTATGTGTCCGTGTGTATGTACATGTGTGTTTTGAAGGAGACAATGGGGTGACACATAGATAAAGTTCTTGGAAACACTTGGGAAGAAACATTTTATTTCTGTGTGTGGGTATCTAAATGTACATTCTTAGTTATTTTATTCTCACTCATATTAATCCAGTTATTTCTCAGAATTCAGTATTTGGCTTTAGATGTAACATCAACAAGACTATCCCTGTAAAAACTGTAAGAAAAGTTACCTTGGATCATCTGCTCCATACCATGCAACCTGTTTCACTCTAAAAATTCATTTTCCTAGAATTTAAGTGTTTAGATTTTAATTCCTTTTATAAATGTTTCAACCACTTCACCTGAAATACTCATGGGCTTAAAATGATAACCTGTCAATCAAATCCTAATTGGTCTTATCAGTAAAAACCTAGAGTCAGATATTGGAGGGTGGAAGCTTAAAAAGCAGAGAAGAAGCCAACCACTAGAGTTCTTTCTTCTATGAAATCCTCAGGCCAAAGGGGGCAATCCTGTCTCTATGAATCCTCAGACTGTATCTCTTGCTTGTCTCCTCCTGCCTTATGTTCCTCTCTATGCCCAGCCATGTCAATCCTATTTCCACCTCCCTAGTGCCGGTATTAAAAGTGTAGGATCCCAAGTACTGGGATCACCTTTTCATGAGCTCTATTATTGGGTCCCAGCCCCCACAGGGTCTCTGAGTTATTATTTGTCATTTGATAGCCACAGGTGCATCCTGTTTTCTACATTCCTGGCTTACTGTCCCCACCTTGCCCCACTGATATCAACATCTAGCACTAGGAAAACACGATCTCCTCTACCTGGGGTTTTTCCACTGTCCTGTAAGTCTATATATAAACCTGCTCCCTCTCTATGAGAGAGAGACCTCTTAGCACTTGCAATAAAGACACACACACACACACACACACACACACACACATTCTCCTGGCAATAAAGGCGACAAATACATTCTCTTAGCAAATAGTTGGATGTCTTGGTTTTCATTTTCCCGATACCTCACTCACACACACACACACACACACACACACACACACACACACACACACACACAGAGCACTCTACTTCTCTTTTAGCTGTATTACTCTCATGTAGCCCAGGATGACCTGGAACTCACAGAGATCAGCCTGCCTCTGCCTCACAAGTGCTGGGATTAAACGAGTGTGTCACTACTGCCTGGCCTCTGTGGCTGTCTAATGTGGCTGGTTTTATAGATTAACAATGTTTAAATTTAGTTTTAAAATGGAGATTCTTATTTTCTCTATCTGTGATGACTGGGAGTTTTGCTGAGTATAGTAGTCTGTGCTAGCATCTGTGATTTCCTACAGTCTCCAGTACATGGGTCCAGCACCTTCCGGCTTTTAGAGTTTCCAATGAGACATCAGGTGCAACAGGTCTGCCTTTGTATGTTGCTCGGTCTATTTCCCTTGCAGTTTTTTATAGTCTTTCTTTGTTCTGTATGTTTAGTGTTTTTTATTATTATGTTGCAAGGGGACTTTCTTTTCTGGTACAATCGATTAAGTTTTATGTATGTGTTTTGTACACTTATAGGTATCTCCTTCCTTAGATTAGGAAAACTTTCTTCTATGATTTTGTTGAACATTTCTTTTTAGGATTTTGATCTGAGCTTCTTCTCCTTCCTCTGTTCCTGTTATTCTTAGATTTGGTCTTTTCATAGTGTCCCACATTTCCCAGATGTTTTGTGTGAGGAAATTTTTAGTTACAACAATTTCTTTGACCAATATATCCATTTTTCTATCATATCTTCAATGCCTAAGACTCTTTCTTTCATCTTTTGTAATCTGTTGGTGAGCATGCCTCTATAGTTCTTGTTTGAATTTCTAAATTTTCATTTTCAACATTACCTCAGTTTGGATTTCCTTCACTGATTCAATTCCCATCTCATGTATTGATAACTTTTATTCTCTTTCTTTCATTGTTCATCTGTGTTTTCATGGATTTTTAATGAATTTATTATTTTCTTCTTTAAGGACTTCGATCATCTTCATATAGGTTGTTTTTAAGTCTTTCTCTTGGGCTTCAGACATGTTTGGGTAATCAGTGCCTGCTGTGGTTTTAGTGGAGACATTTCGTCTTGGCTAATATTTATTGCTGCTTTTCTTTGACATCTAAGCATCTGGAATTGGATTAAGGGTCTGGGTGATGATACTTGTTTTGGGTTTTTTTTCCATCTCTCAGGTGAGTGTTATGTTCTTTCACTTCTGCTTCCTCCCTGGAATATAAGATAGTTTGGAGGCTATGTGCCGCCTTGTAGGAAATTTTCTATGCACATGTTTCCCTGGCCTGTTCAGCTGGTGTATTACCAGGGTATGCATGCCTGCTGATGTTGGAGGCTAAGATAATGGGATGAGTTAGGGTGTAGCATGAATAATAAAGACCCAGAGACAGATATTGGGGATTTAAGCTGAAAATCCGATAAACAAAGCAGCCAGTCACTGTAGAGTTCTCACCCCTACCAGTGCTCAGACTGAAGGGGAGATCCACCAACCCTAAAACTGCCCACAACTGTGCTGCTGCTCAGACTCACTGAAACTGCACGGAGCTCTTGCCTTACATTCTTCTGTAGTGCTGGGATTAAGGCCCTGTCATATCAAGTGCTGGGATTAAAGATGTGGGCTCTGTTTCTCTTTTAGACTAACTCACTCTCATGTAGCACAGGGTGGCCTTGAACTTATGGTGATCTGCCTGCTTCTGCCTGCTGAGTGCTGGGACTAAAGACGTGCACCATCAGACAGGCTTTATTTGTTAGATTACAAACAAAATATCACTATCACATGGAAAGGAAGGTTTGGGGAGAAGATCTTTGTGGTCCTCTTGGGGTCACGTGAGAGAGAAAAGAGACCACAGCAGGTTTCCTGCTACAGAGCTAATGATGATCTTGGGGGCACTGATTTTGAGGGAGCAGAAGTAAAGGTATGGATCTGTCATCAGCCTACTTGTTTCCCCATCAGAAGCAGTCCTTAGTTATTAGCAAGGATACCTGTGAGGGTTAGAGACTGAGACAAAGCAACTAGTTGGAGAAGGGAGTTTAAGAGATGGGAGTGGGGCCCAGGGAAGGCTGCCACAGGTGTCTGCTGCAGATTTGTAAATGAGAACTCGGGGATTGGATCTGGAGAACAAAAGATCCAGAGGCATCCTCCCTGGTTTTCTGGCAGATGTTGCTTGTGAGTTAGCAGGGCATGCCTGCTGGAGTTGGGGATTCTGACAAAGTGTCCAGTAGGTGGAGGGACTTCGAAAAGGTAAGATCTGTGGGATCCACAAGAGATGGGAGCAGGGAGTCAGAGAAGACTGCCATGGGTGTTCTTCTGCAGGGATAGGGAAGAAACTGGGCTTGATTTGAGGAAACTGAAGGAAAAGAAAAGTTCTGCTCATAGCCTACCTGGTGTGCTGGTAGGTATGGCCTCAACCAAGGCAACTTAAACAGAAAACCTATTTTGAGGCTCGTAGTTCCAGAATGCTAAAGTCCGTCATCACCATGGTGGGAGGATTGCGGCAGGCAAGCAGTTATGGTTGTGGGGCAGTAGCTCAGTTCTCACAAGGAATCTATAGGCACTGGACATACACACACAGAAAGAGAGTGCTAAATATAAATGGCATGGATGTTTGAAACCTTCCAGCCCTGTCCCTAGTGACACACCTCAACAACAAGGTCGGGCTTCCTAAACCATTCCAAACAGTTCCATTAGCTGGACAACAAGAATTCAACTAAATACCTATGCCAGGGAGAGCAGTCTCATTCAAATTACCATGTGACTAAACCTCTTTAAAATGATTTATTTCCATTATAGAAGACATTTTCAGTCTTCCAAGCCAATACTAATGCTAGATGTAAGCTTATCACTCAAAGTGTGGAAGATACTTATTATATCATGTGAAAATGGCCCTGTAAAAATGCCATTTTATAATATTTTTAATTGAGATTATAATAGCATTATACAATTTTCTCTTTCTGGCTTCAACTCCTACCATGCACGCCAATGTTCTCCCTCAAATCTGTGTTCTCTTTTTTATTGTTTATACATATACATACATATTTATATTAAAGTTGAAAGTAATTGATTTTAAAAAATAGCTGAAGCTATCAAGATTTCAGGGTGTCTATAACTAACCTTTCAAACTTCTTTTATGTAAGGACAGATGATATGACTTCTGTCATCTGACATACCATGATTTCAACATCTATTACAATCCGAGGCTTGGTCAACTCCAATTTTCATATTAATATTTAAATGAAACTTAACAGTAACAGCATCAAGTGTTGGGAGGTTTAGAAAATTACTAAGCCTCGCAAAAGAGTTATTGGAATAACCATTGGTAGTAAGTTCACTGTAAGTGAGCAAATTTGGGACTGGTGAGATTGCTAAGCAGTTTACAACACTTACTACCAAGGCTGATGACCTGAGTATGATCTCTGGAACTCACATAGTAGGAGAGAACCCCCCCTCCCAATTTGTCCTCTGACCTTTACAAACATGCTATGTCAGGCCCACAGTGACACCCACAACAAAGTAAAAAAAAATAAATGTAAATAGCTAAAAAGGTGCAAGACCTATCTATCTATCTGTCTGTCTGTCTGTCTATCTATCTATCTATCTATCTATCTATCTCCCTCACATCACTATGGGATGATGCAACAAAAATTCCTTTACCAAACAGAAATATATTACCATAGTTCTGAAACATAAATGGAATAAGCCTCCAACTAAAGACAAAACCAGTAATTTTGACAGATAGGTATATTCATACATACATGCATACATAATAGATGACAACTAGATGAGGTGAATGATGATAGATAGACAGATAGATAGACAGACAGATGGTTAGGCAGACAAACAGGAGACAGACAGGCAGATAGACAGATGTGGTATCCTTTGGTTACTTCTCTGCATTATAATACAAAGGAAACCTTCTATTCTAGCATTGATGATTATACTTGAGTAGCACTCATTATTGATTATAGTTGAGTGGACCTCATATAAGTTCACATTTAAAAGTTTTATCATCAATTGATCAAGGAAGAATTTAATTTTTTTACAATTTCTGAGTATAAAATGAAAACTTTGGGTGCTGCAGAAATAGCTCAATGGTCGTGAATATGTATTTATCTTCTAGAAAACCTTGGTTAGGCTCCTAGTTCCCACACCTGTAACTCCAACCCAGTAGATTTGATGCTCTCTCATGGCCTTTGTAGCATCTGCACACATTCAGACATCCAGGCATACACACATAAGCCTTAATAAAAATGTTTTCATAAGTCAATCAAATTTATTTTCTGTAAATAAATCATACATACCATTTTACAAAGATATATTGTAACTCTGGACTATCCCACTATCTTAATTGTTTATTTTGGACTGCTAGGTTTCAGATCTTAAATGTACAACTGAAGCCCATATGCTAAAACTTAAGTTCCAATTGTTGTGCTCTTCACAAGTTGACTTAAAGATGTGTGACCCCACTGGAGGTTTTTCAGGCATTTGGAGCATGCCAATGAAGAGGATAGTAAGATACTAACATCTACCTCTTTATTATTTCTATTTCTTGACCATGAAATGAGTAGACTTTGCTCTGCCCTGAACTTGTCATGAAATCCTAACCTACTATGGGACAAGAAGCAACTGAGCCAACTGACCATGGACTGACACTTCTGTACTGTGTCCTTACCCCTGAATAAGCTTGGTTCTTAATTGTTATAATAACAAGCTAACTAATGTGTGGGCAGAAGGTGTTGGAGAGTTATTTCACGATTTTGTTTGTTGTTTTGTTTTTCTTTGTATTCATTTTGTGCTGGTCTTTATCAAATACCAAAAAAAAGAATTTTTGTTGGAAATTTGTTGATGGGTGAACAGAAGAAATCTGTGATGCAAAAGCTGGGAAACTGTCAAAGAAGTCACTAGTAGTTGGAAGCAAACAGAGAAGCAAGAAGCCTATCTGCTATAAATGGGCACTTCAGAATGGCCTTAGACTACCTCAGCAAGGGACAATTTATTTACAATGGCTTCTCCACATTGTATAAAAGTGACTGAAATAAGACTTAGCTCTCCAATACTCAGCAATTCTTTTTCTTTTATTAAAAATAAAATAAGTTACAATAGTTGATACCAAGCTGGAAAACATTTTTTGATCCCAATTACTCTCCTCTAATTTCATCAGTAAAATCTTCCATAAATGTGTTTTTCCAAATTAGTAAATTATATTATAGGTTTCTCCAGTGGCTTCCATAGCTATGATCCTACTTTAGGACCTTAACGTTCCCACTGGAATTAATCATTGTAAATTGGCTTTTGGGGTCATATTTTACTTTCCATACCACCTCTGTCCTACTATCACATTGAATTTTGCGGCTAAGATATTCTTAATGTACCTTCCATTTGAAAGCTTTTGGTGAATTTGGCATGGTGGTACATAGATATTAATACATCCTCAGCACTCAGGAAGGTAAGAGAGGAGGACTATGATTTCAAAGTCAGCTGGCACCATATAGCAAGACCTTGTTTAACTAAAACAAAGATTTTTAGGACTATCCAGTAAGTCTTAAACTCCTTATGATCAGGCAACAATTGGATCCCTGATGATATAAAGCCTATGATATTACATGCACCCACAGTTTAAGAACTTTCTAACATTAGCCAAAATCTGTGCAATGTTCACTTAGAGGGAATTGGTAGAAAGTGTCTGAGGAAGGATAGAAAGTTTTCTATATTCTGGTATTGTATAGATACGTTCTAACATCCCTACAAATAGATGTTGGTCCCTCTTAGCTATTGTAAAGAGAAATGTCTTCTCAGAGATAGGTATAGACCGAGCCAGATTATACTTCCCTTTAGCAAAGTAGTTGGGTTGCATTACTGTACAACCACACAGAAGTCATTCCTTTCTTCACTGGCAGAAACTTTCACATATTAACTTGTATTTTGAGATTCTAAGGGGGTGGGAATTTAGAATACTTGTCAATATATTTTAGGTACAAAATACCATGGATTTGTTTTGTTTTGTTTTTAACGTTTTCTCTTCATTTGAACATTTCACTTGTAAAAAGCATGTGTATTAAAAATATTGGATTTTAAAAATTTAATTAATATAAAAATTTTTAATTCAACTTTTTACACATGTTACTCCCAGCTCCCTCTTCCTCCACTTCTCCAGCTCCCCCCAAAATCCACAAGTCCCCACTCCATCCCCCCTTCACTCCCCAGAGAGATTAAGGTCTTCTATGGGGGATTATCAAAGTCTGTTATATCATCCAGGGCAGGGCCTAGGCCCTCCCCAATGTGTCCAGGCTGAGAGAGCCTCCCTCCATGTGGAGTAGGCTCCCAAAATCCTTTTGTATGTCAGGGATAAATAGTGATCTACCATCTGAGGCCCCATAGATTGTTGTGTCCTCCTCCTGAAACCCAGGTTCAGAGGTGTCTGGATCAGTCCCAGGATCACCTCTCAGTCACCACGTTTTATATCATTGTTTAATAACTCTCAGATCCACTCGTAATAGAATTGGCAAATGCTTATTAAATAACATTTCTAATTACTTTCCAAAAAATATGACTGGGTGGTAGATAGAAGAATAAATGGACATGATAAAGCAGATAATTCAAAACCCAGGGCCTCTGAAGCATATGATATGAGTTCCACACAGGTACAGGTATTAGTTTTAAAAAGTAGTGGAAATCTTGACTCCAAGACTAGGAAAAGGGGAAGGCATCTTAAACACCCAGTTTCAAGTATAATCTACTTTTGCACTCCTCCCTTTGAATCCTTACAAGGCTGATATGAAACACAATTACCACCCAGATATATTTTAATAGATGCAAGTTAGGATGAAGTATCAACTATTGATCCTAGATTACATAGAGAACTTTTGCCATTATAAAAGTTGATATATTATGTACAAATGTAAGAACTACAATTCTAAAGTACACCTGCCATCCACAAAATTACAGTGGATCTTATAAGACTTAAATATTAATATCTAGAGGTAAACGAAAATTCCTTCAGAGTTGTATGTCCTACTTATTTTAAATGTTTTCTTTTCTAGTGTTCATATCATTTACACCAAAGGGTAAGCTTACAATTTTGAAAATATATCAAAAAATCAAGTTATATTCAAGCATTACTGAAATCAGCCTCATGGCATTGTAAACTTTAACATTTACATATTAAACCTAAGCAGAAAAGAAACAGATGTTATGGTGATATATTACTTACGATTTAATAAATCTTGCTTGAGGTTTCAGGATGCAAATTCAGCCACAAGCTATAGAGGTCAGACAATAGTGATACACACCTTTAATCCCAGCAGACACATTAGTTAGCCATAGAAACTGGGCTGTGATGACACAAAACTTTAATCCCTGGACTCATGAGACAGAGGCAAATGTCTTGCTTGCTTTGCTTTTCTGGTCTTCAGCTTGAAGCTTGAACACCAATATCTGTCTCTAGGTTTTTTATTTTTGCTGTTACAAGATGGATACGGATGTTTTATTAATGATCTAAAAATCAATACTAACAAAACATTTGGATCATGTATTTCAATTATATGTCAACAAAACAGTTTTACACTTAGTGCTACAGAAGAACTAGTGGCTCCTGTGGCATCACTGTTAGGGAAAAGTTCAACACAACATATTCAAAACTAAACCTCTGAACTCTCTAACTTAAAACAACTTGGATAAATTCAGGTAAGTTTGTGTTTTACATTTCAGAAATGACTCAGTTCTCATCATCTTCTCTTCCACTGGCCTAAAATTAAAATATTTTCATTAGAGTTTAGAGTGAGTTAATCATAGTAACTACTAACAAATACTTTCTGACCTATATTTCATTTTTTATTAAAAATAAATAAATGAGTGTAGGGCAAGAAAATTGACTATCTCATTGAAACAGGGATCTGTTAGTACTATATTTGCATTTGAAAATTACTTTGAAGAAAACATAACAGAGTTTCTACATTCTTCCCATGCTATTTTAGATGTCATTAGAGTGTGGCCAGTTGGCTTATCTGGGCATATCAGATTGGCACATGTATTTCTCGATTCCAGAACAGACTTGAAATCAGCCCTACAATGCATCAAACCACTATAACCAGAAAGAGTTCCAATTAAGCAGGTCTCTGAAAATGACGCTGTAAGCTTTGCATTGTCATCTGTCATTAAAAAGAGTTGCTTATAAAGAAGCCTGCAAATGCAGGAGCTAGGAGATTGTACTTATGCCAGTGCTGGATCACAACAGCTAACTGTCATAGACTTCATTAACTTTCCTTCTTTTTGCACAGTTTATGAATTTTTCCTTTGTGTTCTTATGACCACATCACTTGTATCAGAGAAAATCTTTGAAAGATAACAAAACCTGCTCTGTGAAAATCTCCAGAATCCATGTGGGGCAGAACTATAGATTTGTGAGCATCAAAAACTCTATTTGTTGAGGTTCACTTACTGACTTTACCTCCTGTAATGGTGTAAGAAAAAATAAATTCTTTAAAGAACAAAAATACAAGGCCAGGGTAAGAGCACTTACTTGCATAAATAAGATGGCCTGAGATAAGATGCCAAGAACTCATGGGGAAAAAAAAGCATTTGTGGTCAGGCTTGTTGCCACAGTGTTTTGGAAGGCAAGGACGGAAGGTTCCTTTGGGTTTCCTGGCCTCTAGGCTAGTTCCAGGCTCACTGACAGACCTTGACTCAAGGGAATAAAGCAGAGAATGTTAGATCAAGACAAATTAAGTCGTCTGTGGCTTCCACATGTGCACACACTTCCCCACTCAGAACATACAACACACATTGCAGAAATAATGTCAAGCATACACAGCACATACAACACACACCACAGGAAAGATATCAGTCACACACATCCCCACATTTACAACACACACCACAGAAAAGATATCAATCACACACATCCAACACACACCACAGGCACTGTGTCAGGCACAAAGAACCCTGCAGAGCACATACAACACACCCCACAGGCATGGTGTCTGGCACACAAACCCACACAGCATATACAACACACCAAGGCACTGTGTTGGACAGTGATGAGAACTATGGGCAGACAAAGGAAGAAAGGCAATTGCCAATGATGGGCTTGTGCCCTTTCACTGTGGATGACTAAAAAGAAGTCCTGTGTACAAGGTAAATATATTTCCAAAAGAAAAGCACAATAAAATTAATAACTGGTCATAGCAGACACCAGGCTTCTTTCAAAAGGAGGCTGTATCATATTTGACAGCATGAAGAGATATAAAATATGCTTTATTAATTGGAATAATATATGCACAGAAAGAGAAAAACCATATTATAATCCCTCTCCATTGGAAATATAAGACATATGAGTCAAGAAAAGAGAGTAAAAATGTTGATGAGGCCTACCAGGAATATATAGACAGAAGACTGAAAATTTTCCATCAGACAGGAAGTGTAAGACATCTATTTTATATGACTACAACTAACAATATATTGTATTCTTCAAAATATTAAAAGTATATTTTTCTTTTTATGTATTTAAATTAGAAACAAGCTTGCTTCACATGTCAATCACAGCTCCCTACCCCCCTCTTCTGCCAACCCCTCCCCCAGTCTCCCATTCAATCTCCACTCAACTATACAGGAAGATTGAGACCCTTCATGGGGGATCTCCAAAGTCTGTCATTAGGTCCAGGCCAGGGCCTAGGCCCTCTCCCATGTATCCAGGCTGAGAAAGCATCCCTTAAAGTGGAATGGGCTCCCAAAGTCCATTCAGATACCAGGGATAAACAGTAATCTGGTACCCGAGGCACCAAAGATTGCTGAGGCCTCCTCACTGACATCCACATTCAGGGGGTCCGGATTAGTCCCATGCTGGCCTCTCAGCCCTCGGTCTAGGGTCCATGAGCTCCTTCTTGTTCAGGTCAGCTGTTTCTGTGGGTTTCACCCTCCAGGTCATTACCCGTTTGTTCATCACTCCTCCCTCTCTGACACTGGGTTGAAAGAGTTCAGTTCAGTGTTTAGCTGTGGGTGTCTGCCTATGCTTCCATCAGCCACTGGATGAGGGTTCTAGGATGGCATATAAGGTAGTCATCAAACTCATTATCAGGGAAGGGCATTAAAGGTAGCTTCTCCACTATTGACTACATTGGCAGTTGTTATCCTTGTAGATCTCTGGAAATATCATTAGTGCCAGATCTCTCCTCAAACCTATAATGACTCCCTCTATTATGGTATCTCTTACCCTGCTCTCCTGTAGTCTACACCCCACTCAACCTTCCTGCTCTCCCAAGTCCACCTCTCCTCTTCTCTGCTCCCCCTCACTTTACCCCAGTTCCTAGTCCCCTTCCCCCATGCTCCCAGTCCACTAAGGAGATCCTGTATCATTCCCCTTCTCTGGGGTAGCATGCATATCTTTCTTAGGGTACTTTGTGTTTCCCAGACTCTGGAAGTAGGATTGTAGGATGGCACTCCCCTGGTTCATGTCTAAAGTCCATATATGAGTGAGCAGATGCCATGTTTGTATTTTTCTGACTGGGTTACCTCACTCAGGATTGTTTTTTCTAGTGTAATCCATTTGCCTGCAAATTTCAAAATTCCATTGTGTAAATGCACCACATTTTCTCTATCTACTCTTCAGTTGAATGACATCTAGGTTGCTCCCAGGTTCTGGCTATTACGAATAATGCTGCTATGAACATAGTGGAACAGATGTCCTTGTTGTATGAATGTGCATCTTTTTATTATATGCTTAAGAATGGGATTGCTGGATCTTGTAGTATACTGATTCCCATTTTCCTGAGGAATCTCCATATTGATTTCCCAAGTGTCTGTAGGAGTTGGCACTCCCACCATCAGTGGAGAAGTGTTCCCCTTTCTCCACATCCTCTCCAGCATAAACTGTGATTGGTGTTTTTTATTTTAGCCATTCTGACAGTAGGAAGATGGTATCTCGGAATTGTTTTGACTTGCATTTCCCTAATGGCTAAGGATGTTGAGCACTTTCTTAAGTGTCTCTAAACCATTTTAGACTCCTCTCTTGAGAATCCTCTATTTAGTTCTGAACCCCACTTTTTAATTGGATCCTTTGGTGTTTTGGAGACTTGCTTTTTTGAGTTCTTTGTAGAACTTGAAGATCAGCCCTCTGTCAGATAATGGGGTTAGTGAATATACTTTCCCATTCTGTGGGCTGCCTTTTTGTCTTGTTGACTGTGTCCTTTGCCTTACAGAAGCTTCTCAGTTTCAGGAGGTTCCATCTATTCATTGTCGATCTCAGTGTTTTTGCTACTGGTGTCATGTTCAGGAAGCAGTCTACTGTACCAATTCATTCAAGGGTCCTTCCCAATTTCTCTTCTAAGAGGTTCAGTGTGGCTGAATCTATGTTGAGGTCTTTGATCTATTTGGACTTAACTTTTGTGCATGGCAATAGACCTGGATCTATCTGCAGTCTTCTACATGTCAGCATCCAGTTCTGCCATCACCATTTGTTGAAGATGCTTTTATTTCATTATATAATTTTATCTTCTTTGTCACAAATCAAGTGTTCGTAGGTGTGTAGGTTAATATTTGGGTTTTCAATTAGATTCCATTAGTCTACCTGTCTATTTATGTGACAATACAGCTGTTTTCAGGACACTAGCTCTATAATAGAGCTTGAAGTCAGGTATGTTGATGCCTCTGGAAGTTCATTTATCATACAGGATTGTTTTGGCTATCCTGGGTCTTTTGTTTTTCCATACAAAGTTGATTATTCTTCCTTCAAGGTCTGTTTTGATGGGGAAGTATATTTTTCTTAGAACTTACTCTACATTCCATGATTCTTTGATACTAATTTTGTATAACTATATAGTTTAGGATATAATTTTAACACGAATGATTGCATTCCCTTCAGAGAAAATATATCCCAAGCCCTTGGAATAGCAATGTACTGTGGCTATAGTAGAAGGGGTGACTATGTGAAACATTGAACAAGTTTATTAATTCAAATGGGCATTGCAGAATTCATATTTTCAGCAACATATTCTACATATATATAAATAAGCTTTAGTTGTTATTTGAAATATATGTATAAAATTATATTGAGGCTAAAAAGGAAATACTCATGAAAACACAGAGATAGACAGGAAAGTGGGTCATGTAACTCTCAAAGCAAATTTTGGAGTAATGGCCCTATAAATTACTCTAGAGTGATCAGGAACACCAGATATGCAAAGTCAGGGAGGCTCTTTATCAGCATGGCTCTGCTGATAACCAGTGAGAGAGAGAGACAGAGAGAGACAGAGAGACAGAGACACACAGAGAGAGACAGAGAGACAGAGACACACAGAGAGAGACAGAGAGACAGACAGACAGAGAGAGAGACAGAGAGACAGAGAGAGAGTGTATAGACTTGTGGAGGAGTGCTTATGGTGTCCAGAAGTCAATGAGTGCCTTCACTGTTTTTATGAGACTGGATCTATTACTGAAAAGGGAATTCATCAGATTTAGCAAGAGTGGCTGACCAAAATTGACTGGCCTCTGTCTTTACCATCCCAGCATGTAAGTCAGACATTTTCTACTCATCCCCACTGATTACAGAGGTACTAGGGATCCAATCTCAGGTCTTCCTGCTTGTATAATCTCTCTGTTGACATCTAACATCAAACTTTTAATTCTTATGACCCTGACAGTACACATTATTTTAAGCAATCTAGTTTGTGATATTTTATTATCCCATCCCTAGCAAACTCATAGAAGTATTCTTTTCTTTGTTAAGATTCTGTCAAAGATTGAAAAAAAAACAAATAAACAACATCCAAGTACATCTAGAGTCAGCTGAGGTCTCCATGGGGAACCACATGTGAGCATGGTAGCAACTTTCTCATTCCATTTCAGAGTCTTGGAGAAGCTTTATGAACATTGTCACAGTGACCACATGCAGATTTCACTCTACAATTACTGGAAAATAACAAACCAAAAATAAAGGTGGGAAGAGAAAGCTGTTCAAGGGAAAAACTCAGTTTCCAGTTGCCATATGGACATGGTAGGGAATACCTCCATATTTAATTTTAAATGTTCCTTTTAATTACTGCATTCTGAAATGGTGTTAACAAGCATTTTATATAAAATTAACTATTCACAGTGAAGCATTATTGGCTAGAATGCATATGGAGAGATCACATTCCTCAAAGAACTCTGTCTGTCATAATATGGCAGATATTGAACAAATACAGTGCCTAGTGTCAACAATCTATCTGATATTAAGAGAGAAGACTCTTGGAACTTGAAAGATATGAGTGATAACCTATACAGATGAATCATAACACATTTTTGGACTTTTTTTCAAAATAGTTAATTGCTGGTAATTAATAGATGGTCAAAAAGCCTGGATCTCCTCTCTAGATGTGAAGTTCATGTGATTCTAATAAAATTATGGATGCACAACAGAATATGGTAAATCAATACACAACAGGCTCCCACATATTTAAAACACATGATAAATGTTGTTGTAATATGCTATTCATCCCATAAATATATCATGATGAAAAAGAGGAGAGGTACTTGGAAAGAAAATGGTCCCCACTATTATTAGGAGTTGTGTCTTTGTTGGAGGAAGTCGTGTCACTGTGGAGGTGACCTTTAAGGTCTCATATATGCTCAAATAATGTCCTGTGTCCCAAACCACTTCCTGTTGCCTTCAAGTCAAGTTGTAGGACTCTCAGTTATTTACCAGCACCATGTCTGCCTGCATGACACCATGTTACAGAATGATGATAATGGACTAAACCTCTGAAAATCTAAGCCACCCTGATTAAATATCCTTTCCTTTATAAAAGTTTCTGTGATCATGGAGTATCTTCACAGTAATAGAAACCCTAACTGAGACAGGAGGCTTATTTTATATGATATTCAGCTTTTTTGCATTGCAAATACTTGACCATCCAAGTACTTTAAGTATCATTTTCCTTGAGGAAATATAAACATAACTGTTTAGACATTACATTCTAAATTGTATAGTAATAGTAATATTAGTTGAATGTCAAAAAACACAGAAGTATGAGACCTGTGTAGAATGAATTTTAAGAAAAATACACTTCTAATATTTCTAGGAAAAGCCTCACTAGACTTTCCAGCACTATTTTTACAAAGCAAACAGAAACAACTCATGTGACTAAGTCACATTTACTATAGAAAAATCAAGCCCTATCTTTGTTGAGAACCTAGAATTTAGCATCAAATTTCACACTAATTAATTGCAAGAGCACATGTGTTGATGAGATTCTCACATGAGAAAATATTTCCATTTTCAAGTATTTTTCCTGAACCTATTAATTTGCCATGGTTTGTTTTCTAGCAAAATTAACATGTTTTTTATTAAAATGTCTAAATTTAAGTGGTAATAGAGCAATTAGTTGAATTTCTTAAGCATTAATGAAGAAAAAGAAAAATATATTGACATATTACCAAGGTTTTATTTATAAAGCAGCCTTATATTTTGAAATTTTCATTTTAAAACACATTGTTCTCAGGTACTTTTTTATATTTGTACTAAGATAGTTTCAGAGAAAAAAATCATCATATATATATCTTCAAATAACTGTAGGTATAAAAAATGTAAACAAAAGGAAATGTTTCTATATCAATCCCACACTTTACTGTGAAACAAATTTTATTAGAAGATGACAATATCCATTAAATAATTTTTGCAGTCAAGCATTTGAAACATTTATTGTTTCTGAAGTAAAATAAATAAACAAAACTCTGGAATTTTTAAGTTCTCAGGTTGCTGGGTTTTATTTTTCTTTGCAGCAAAAAGCATAGGTTGTTTCTTTATTTTCTGAAAAGTAAATCATACTTCTGAAGACAACTGTCATACCCACATCACATTGATGGGACTAGGTCCAAATATTAAATATAATGTATTTCCAGGAGAAGTCACTTACACAAGAAGCAGATGGCTGCTGCAGGTTCCTGCTCTAAGAATTCGCATCCCTGTGTCCCAACTAGATGCCAGAGAGAGCCACCTGCCTGACCCCAGACCTAAACTTGCTCCCCATCACGTGTCAAGTGACCGCTGTTGAAACATATTGTCCCAGCCACGAATGGAATAATAGTCATACATCCAAGGTGCAGAACCATCACAGAAGAATGGACCAGAAAGAATGTTAGAGATTCCTGGAGGGACAGTGTTATAGAGGTGTTTCCTCTACTTCAGAAGGAACAGTGATATCTCAAGAGACTTATTAAACTCACAAGAAATTTACAAGAAGCTCACAAAAATGTACAATACTTGTGAGATGTCCTACTGAGACTGTACTAGCAATAAAGAATTTCTAGAAAAAAAGGAATAGGATTTCAAAGACAACTGCTGGAATCACACATGTTGCTGCAAATAGCCATTAACCCATACTCCTTTAACTTTATTCAGTGATCCACCACACTGGACCTGAATAAAATTATGTCTTTATCATTGCTCTACCTGCATGAAGGGAACAGAAATAGAAGTTCTAGGAAAAGTAACTACAAATATAGCATGACAGACCAATAACTATGTACTATGTTTTGAGAAAACTTAAGACATAGAAAGTTAAATGTTTGATAGAAATATTATAGTTATATTACATTGATTCATCTTGCTACAAATATTAAATAAGGAAATTTACTGGAAAATTTAACTGAGGTTTATCTATATTCCTCAGTGGCCAAGGGGGTGAAGCTTAAATTTGTCATAAATGTTATCCTTTGAAAGAATAAATTAACTGTTTCATTATAAAGATGGTTGTAGCCTTAAGCTTTCGTATCAGAAATATTTGATTTAATTCTAGATTCCTGTATTCAATATCTGATTTGTGGAAAGTTTCCAAAATTTTGCAACTTGGAGTTTCTGTTCACTCATGAGGAACATTTAAGACGCTGTTTCTCCTAGAGTTCTGTCAATAGGATACTAGCTCTACAGTATATGTTTTGTACAATACACAGCAGATGACCTTTATGCTCAGTTTTGTATTGTGGTAAACAGAAATAGATAATTGCTTCAATAATCACTGTTTAATCATGTATTGTTAATACAGACTTTTCATAATATTTTTAACTTTTTACACATGTTACTCCCAGCTCCCTCTCCCTCCTCTCCACTCCCACCCACCCAAACCTTCACCCCCCTCTCCATCCCTGTCTGCTCCTCTAGGGAGGGTAAGGCCTTCCATGGGGGATTTTCAAAATTTGTCATATCATGGCTGGGAAGGCCTAGGCGTTCCCCCATGTGTCCGGGCTGAGAGAGCCTTCCTCTATGTTGAATGGGCTCCCAAAGTCCATTTGTGCGCCAGGGATAAATACTGATCTATTATCCGAAGTCCCATAGATTGTCGAGGCCTCCTCACTGACATCCAGGTTCAGGGGGGTCTGGATCAGTTCCATGCTGGCCTCTCAGTCATCAGTCTAGGGTTCATGCATCCCCCCCTTGTTTAGGTCAGCTTCTTCTGTGTGTTTCACCAGACAGGTCTTGATTCCTTTATGTGTCACTACTCTTTGCAACTGGGTTCCAGGAGTTCATTTCGGTTTTTAGCTTTGGGTGTCTGCTTCTGCTTCCATCAGCCACTAGATGAGGGTTCAAAGATTAAATATAAGGTAGTCATCCATCTCATTATCAGTGGAGGACATTTAAGATGACCTTAAAGCCAGTTGGTTTCAATCTTATAGCTCTCTGAAAATCTCATTATTGTCAGATGTCTCCTCGAAATTATAATGGATCCCTCTATTATGGTATCTCTCATCCTTCTCTCCTCTATTCTTGCCCTAGCTCAACCTTCCTGCTCCCGCATGTCCTCTTCTCCTCTCCTCTTCTCCCCCTTTCTTTCTCCCATCTCCCTTTCCCCTCCCCTCTCACATGTTCCCAATCCCCTCAGGAGATCTTGTCCCATGTCCCATTCCCCTTCTCTGGGTTACTATGCATATCTCACCTAGTGTTCTCCCAGTTTCCCAAACTCTTTGGCAGTGCCATTGTAGGCTAGCAATCCCCTGCTCCATGTCTAAAATCCATATATGAGTAAGTACATACCATGTTTGTGTTTTTGCGACTGGGTTACCTGACTCATGATGGTTTCTTCTAATGCCATCCATTTGCCTACAAATTTCAAGATTCCATTGTTTTTTTCCTGCTGAGTAGTACTCCATTGTATCGATGTACCACATTTTCTCTATCCACTCTTCAGTTGAGGGGCATCTAGGTTGCTTCCAGGTTCTGGCTATTACAAATAATGCTGCTATGAACATAGTTAAACAGATGTTCGTAATGTATGAATGTGCATCTTTTGGGTATATGCCTAAGAGTGGAATTACTGGATCTTGTGGTAGACTGATTTCCATTTTCTGCAGGAACCTCCATATTGATCTGCAAAGTGGCTGTACAAGCTGGCACTCCCACCAGCGGTGAAGGAGCGTCCCCTTTCTCCACATCTTCTCCAGCATAAACTGTCATTGGTGTTTTTGATTTTTATCCTTTCCTAAAGGAGTAAGATGATATCTCAGAGTTGTTTTGATTTGCATTTCCCTGATGGCTATGGATGTTGAGCATTTTCTTAAGTGTCTATCAGCCATTTTAGACTCCTCTATTGAGAATTCTCTATTTAGTTCTGTACCCCACTTTTTAATTGCATTATTTGGTGTTTTGGAGAGTAGCTTCTTAAGTTCTTTGTAAATTTTGGAGATAGTACCCCAGCATCTCCTGAGGGGTTTGGGAGCCTAAGGGGCAGGTTGGGGAGATGGAGCTGAGAAAATGGGAGGGGGACAAGGGGAGGGGAGAGAAGGACATGAGAGAACAGGATGGTTGAGTAAGGATAAGAATAGAGGAGAGCAGGATGAGAGATACCATAATAGAGGGAGCCATTATAAAGTTTGATGGCATTAGTGAGATTTTTCAGATCTATAAGGATAACATCAACTGGCAATCTAACCAATAGTGAAGAGGCTACCTTAAATGTCCTTCCATGATAATAAGATCGATAACTACCTTATATGCCATCCTAGAGCCTTCATCCAGTAGCTGATGGAAACAGAGGCAGACACCCACAGCTAAACACTGAACTGAATTCCTGGAACCTAGTGGCAGAGAGGGAGGAGTGATGAGCAATGGAGTCAAGACCTGGCTGGTGAAACCCACCGAGGCCGCTGACCTGAACAAGGGGGAGCTCATGGACCTTAAACTGGTGACTAAGCCCAGCATGGGACTGATACAGATCCCTTAAACATGGATGTCAGTGAGGAGGTCTTGGCAATCTATGGGACCTCAGACTGTAGATCAGTATTTATCCCTGGCATGCTAATGGACTTTGGGAGCCCATTCCATATGGAGGGATTCTCTTTCAGCCTGGATACATGGGGAAGGGGCTAGGCCCTGCCAGGATGATATGACATACTTGGAAGATCCCCCATTAAAGGCCTCAGCCTCCCTGAGGAGTGGAGTAGGGATGTAGTGGGGGGTTGTGGGGCTGGTGGGGGGCGGGCGAGGACTGGAGGGAGAGGAAGCTAGGATTGCCATGTCAGGCAACTTGTTTCTAATTTAAGGGAAAAAAAGCATCACACATCAAAATTAATGAGATCCAGAGACTAAAAAACTCAATAAAACTCCTATACAGTTGGAGTAGTCAGTTGGAACAGAAGCTGTGGGGAGTCACCCTGGATTTAATACTTTCAGTATAGAACATATTTTATGAACTTACTCCCCAACAATGAGGAAAAATCCGTGACACAGTTAGAATTATAAAAACATTAGCATTCTAAAATCTTGCATAATTGTGTCCATTACTTGCATTCAGTTCTTCCTCATCCCCTAATACAAGCTTTTCTTATCCTTCTATATATTACACTGTATTCACATGTACAGTTGTTTACATATATACACATATTATTGACTAGATTGTGGATATAAAGAACATGTGAGGTCTTTTCCTTAGATTTTGTGACCTTGCATAATATTATGCATCCTAATACTGACATTATCCATCTTCCTGCATTTTTATTTTTAATAATATTATACAAATATGTATACACATATATTTTCCTATGAATATATTGGTATGTTTGTTTCATAGTTTGTTTCATAATATTCACAAATTAAAAAATAGCAAACAAAAATGCTTTATCTGAAGAAAAAATTAACATTTATTGACACTGCATCCATGACAGCCCTTCTAAATTCTCTAATAATTTGAAGTATAAAATTGCATGCTTATATTATGTGGTAATTTCTGTTAATGTCTCCATTTAATGAAGAGAGTTAGGTCACAGAGGCAAGTACTAGGATTGCCAATGCCAGATTTGATGTAAGGAAAGACCTAGAGATATAATTAGACCAGTTATGAAATGGAATGATTGATTATTACTGGGCAGAGGATCATGCCTTCAAGTAATGAGATATGTCCTTTATTAAATACATACGATGGAAATAAGGCCCTAGAAAACACTTTTAACAGGTAGTTTACAGAGACAAATTAGAAAATATCTTATGTCTAACTAGTTTTAATAGAAAACAAAAGTAGTGGCTTTAGTGTTTGGAATAATGTGTGACACTGAATAACTTGAGGCTAAGGTTAAAAACATTCAGCTAACAATGTAGCTGCAAAGACATTCCTGGGTACTATTTATTGGCTGAGTTATTTTACAATGTTGATGAAATTATTTTATCAATATTTGCAAACTTCTATGCTATCAGAAGTTTCAGCAACTGGGGTATTATTTGTTGTATGTCCTTTTATGTACTAAAGCAGGATGTATCTATAAAACAAAACTATTGATTATTTTTACAATGGTCAAGAATTATGTATGTACCTATTGTCCATATTATGAGAGTCCAGTAATGTGTAAAACATGTTTTGCTATACTTTTTGTAGTGTAATGTTTAAAATATGACAGAATATATCTGAAAACAGCAAAGCCATTCTCAAATTGACCATAAAGTTCAGTCCTTAGCTCCTTCTCTCACAGCTTTAATTGCCCCAGAAGAGACTCTATCATGTCCTTCTGTGGGCAGGAGAGATGACAAATACTGACTGCCTGTGATATCAGAGGTTGCACAGGGCTTTGGGATTTGTGTCTAGAGAAGTCAGACTGCTCCTCAAGGTTTGTGTCACAGGTACATCTTTCCTGCAAGTAAAATCTGTAGTCCATTCAGACAAAAAAAGGAAAAATATCACTGATACCATGACAGCATAGGATACTCAAGAATAGCAAAGACTACATGGGTAGGTAGCTCCTATTTTGTGTTTAAAGTGACAGTGAAAATTATTCTTTAAGAATTATCATTATAGGACTGGAGAGATAACTCAACTGTTAAAAGCTAGGCTCACAACCAAAAACATAAGAATAACCATTATGAAATGAGGTTATAAAAAGCAGAGCTACACCTTTGATCCAAAGCATGGGTTTTGTTGGGGTTTTTTGTTTGTTTGTTTGTTTGTTTTTGTCTGGATTTTCTTGTTGTTGGTTTTGTTTTTAGTTGTTTTGGGACAAACTTTCCAAATATCTTTGGTTGGCCTGGGACTTAGTTTTATTCCTCTTGCCTCTGCCTTCCCTCTGGAAGGCTAAGGATTAATTATATCCATTGCCTTTTGATTTTTCAATACTCTGGTTTTCCCCGTTTCTCAGATTATAAAGTATAGTTCCTTTGCAGGTTGCTTTGATGTAATTGGTCAGTTTTGTGAAATTCATGGCTGTTATCACTGAAAAATGTAAAGCAGGAGTCACAAAGTTCTCCTTCATTTTTTTGGGCTCACTTTGGGACCACAGTAGACATATACTGACCTATAATCTGAAATGTGCTAATAAGCATCTGTGTGAATACACAGAAGTTTAGTTCTTTTTTTTTTTTTTTGGTTTTACGAGACAGGGTATCTCTTTATTGTTTTGGAGGCTATCGGTCCAGCCCATCCTCGAACTCACAGTGATCGGCCTACCTCTGCCTTCTGAGTGCTGGGATTAAAGGCGTGTGCCACCACCGCCCGGCCCATAGTTCATTTTTAATAAAGATTTAAGGGGGCATTCCAGAATTACTGCCTCCTGATTTCAAGACTCTTTTAACTATTTATAGAAGTCTTACTTTATATTTCATCTAATAAAGTTGATTGCACTTTTAAATGTTACTTAAGGATTGCATTAAAACATTGATTACCTATAATATACTTTATATAACATGAGTTGTCTGCCTTCTGTATCCCCTTCAAACACTGGATCCTTAACATACCTGTAATGTTGACACTTCATCTGTGTAGTTTTTGTGGTACAATCATACCTCATTTTTAGAAAAACAATGTTCCACCTGGCTATAGCAAGTGTTAGCCAACTTCTTATTCATACTAAAAAAATGCACTACCTTCCTCAACAACAAATGGTCCTTCTTACACAACTTTAGTTTCAATGCTTCGTAGAGAAATTCAATAGCATTCACCTTAGTCACTGCAGGCCTTCTAATGTAGGCTACACTGACAGGAATACTTAATTTCAAGAGAGTAAAAGAACTCTATTTTAGAATCAACACTGAGAAAGAAATACTTATGGGTGACCAAATATCTTGCTTTCCAAATTGTCTTATAAAATGAAAGAGGAAAAAGATAAAGGAATGTATGTACTTTAGCATAACTTGCAACACAGTTACAGATGTTTGAGACCATAGAGCTAGGTTTCCTTTATACTTACCTATAAACTATGTGTCTGTATTGAAGGGAACCATGGGACTGGCTGCCATGAGAGGCATGGGTCATACGTTTTCAGGTTTTAGTCCATGTTTTTCGGGGAACTGTGTTTAAAGTTTCAGAGAAGCAGAGGCACCCTCTCAGGCAGTGGAGCATTCAGACTGCTTTGCATTTTTCTGTGTTACCTACAAGTCAGTGAGGAATACAGAAACTTGACAGGACAATTGGTCTTAGACATTAATATTGTATACCCTGTACACATCATTGTATCTTGACAACTACCATAGTATTGATCTTGGTAATGCCCATTATATTGTTTCTGCTAAAGGTATAAAAAGTTTGACTGCTTTCAATACAAATTGTCACAACATTGGTCCTGCTGTGTTCCCTCCAACCTGAGCTTTAGTTTAATTTCTCATAGACCATATCAGGTAACCTTGGCCCAGTAACTGTACTATGTACTTTAAAATAGAATGAATTATAGATTTGTTACAAACCAAGGCATTTGATTTTAAGGAATGTACCTCAGAATAAGCAGGAAGAGATGACCTATAGCTGCATGCAAAGTATAGGGGAGGGATGAGGGGGAACCCTGATTTTCATCATAAGCATCTGAGATAACAATGCACATTGGAGCCTAACACAGAAATGTAATTTAAAAGCTACTTCTCCCGCCTTTGTACACCTAGATACCCACCCATCTGTGCCCACACGAAAGCAGCAGATGACCAGAGTTTTCCTAAGCAGTTAGTCACAGCTGAATCAACGTTCCATAGCATATCTGAGCATCATTTCAATGGTATGCTAGACTAAGCAGAGTAATCAAGAGCTTGTACATTGAGCATAGCATCTCCTCCTATTCCTGTGCCTATTCTTCACCTATGCTGGTAGCTGAGTTTATATCACAGGCAATGGTATAGGGAAATATTCTCCAGAGGACCTTGAAGACACTATATGGGGGGCTTATCACTGATGGGGCCAGATGGGAAAACATTGAGAACATTCTACTCAATGAACCTCCCTCAGAATTCCCAAAGAAATAGGATGGCTATGCTCCAGAAAGAGCCAGGCACAATGAGAAAGATCACACTACACAAGAGTTCCTGGGAGCCATCAGGCAGCTCCAGAAAAGACTCTTCTTCCAGTGCATATCAATCTCCTTCACTCTGGATCCAGGATGGCAAATTGAGGACAAAGGACATCGAGTCACATAGAAATAAGTGTGTTGTAAAGGCTGTCCATTCAAATGGTTTTGGTCTGACTGAATATCATGAATAACTGTTTATATACCCACCATTTTAAATCCTCAAGGAGAACAGAGAATAATTCCCAGAAAGAATGGATTACTGCAACATGGGAATTTTTAAAGAACAGGAATGAACATCATGATATGGTAATCATGAATTAATATATCACCTACAAAAATAACTTAGTTAAGCTGGGTGGTGGTAGTATACATCTTTGATCTCAGCACTTGGGAGGCAAAAGCAGATGGATTTCTGTAAGTTGTTGGCCAGCCTGGTCTACAAACAAGTTCTAGGACAGTCTTGAAAAACAAAAAGCAAAAACCAACATCAAGAAACCAAAAACGAAAAAAGCCTTGATTAAGATTTGAAAAAGACAAACATAGAAAAATTTATCAAACACAAAAATGTCAACTTGAATGATCAATTTGGGCATATTTTTAAAATTTTGGACATTTATTTGCATATATATATATATATGTGTGTGTGTATGTTATATGTAAAATAAAATTTAGAGATTATAATAGCCAAATCTTAATGATACTCAAATACAAACAAACTTCTATAAAATATATACATACTACTTCTATTAAAATGAATCTGTTGCTGACCTGAACAAGGAGGAGCTCATGGACACCAAACTGATTGCTGAGAAACCAGCATAGGACCAACCCAGACCCCCTGAACATAGATGTCAGTTAGGAGACCTTGGCAATTTATGGGGTCTCTGGCAGTGGATCTGTATTTATCCCTAGCAGACGAATGAACTTTGGGAGCCCATTACACATAGAAGAATACTCTCTCAGCCTAGACACATGAGGGAGGGACTAGGTCATTCTCCAAATGTTATGATAGACTTTGACTCTCCCTCATGGAATGTCTCAGGCTCCCTGGGGAGTAGAAAGGAGATGGAATCCAGGGTTGGTGGGGGCAGGGGAGGAGGAGAGGGAGAGAGAACTGGGATTGACATGTAAAACAAGCTTGTTTCTAATTTAAATAATTAAAAAAAGGAAAAAATGAATCTGTTGCTTCAGCATCTGTTAATTGCACCAAATCATGGCTCTGTTTGTCTATTTTCACACATGTACATAACACACTTTGATCATATATTTCCCCAACATCCTTTCTCCTCACGACGCTCTTCTTGAACAATCCCCTTTCTACTTTCATGACCTGTTTCAAAGTACCCATTTAAATTTTATAAATTTATAAATTTAAGATGCATAATTGCTTTAATGTTTTTAGTATATCTGTTTACAGTACATGCGCAACTTTCTCCTCCTGCATGACTTAGGATTGTGGTATGGCATAATAATGAGGGACCTACCTAGCACTCTAAGATAATAACTGGGTATAAAGACATCTCATCTGCAACTGCCAAGACGACTGATTTTCTAAACATAAAAGGACACTGATTTTTTGTTTTTTTTTGTTTTTTGGTTTTTTTGTTTTGTTTTGTTTTTTCGAGACAGGGTTTCTCTGTGGCTTTGGAGGCTGTCCTGGAACTCTCTTGGTAGTCCAGGCTGGTCTCGAACTCACAGAGATCCGCCTGCCTCTGCCTCCCGAGTGCTGGGATTAAAGGCGTGCGCCACCAACCATCTTTTGTGTCTTGGTTGAAATCTTACAAATGACCACATGAGCAAATGTATTTTCTGAGATCTCAGGCAGTAGACCATGTCAATCTTTGCCAAAGTTTCATAAGCGAAAGAAAAAGGTGCAACAGAAACAAAAATAATGGGTCATGGAAATTTCTCTGGTATAGAGAAAATTAAATCATTTTGAAGAAAAAGGTTGAGACCACCCCCCCTAAATGCTAGTACTTGGCAAGAAACAAACAATAGCCTACAAGTTTTAGGCTGCTGCATTGCAGGGCTCTGACCAGTGACTCTGGCATAAGGACAAGGCCCCTACAACTGTGATGTTAATCTTGTTCATTGTTTTGAATATGAAACCAGCTAAGTGACTAGGTTCTGAGTAGGTATGTGGCAGAGGGGGAAGCCCCTCCCTTCATGTTGGAGACATGCAGAATAAGCCATTTCTAGACACTGTCCAAATATAGGTTAGTCCAAGGGCAGGGCATCACTGTCCCTTGCCTGACCTACTACTCCCCTTGTTAGTAAACACTTCACCTTGGCCACTGCTGCAGCTGGTCACTGGTATCAGAATTTATTGTCTTCAGCCTTCTAATGTGACTGAAGGTCTGTGGCTCAGCACCAGATTAGGACTGCAGGTGCATCTAAACTGTGAACTGAGAAGTTTGTAGACTACGGGTTAATAGAATCTCTAGAGTTCAGACTGCCACACAAGCTAATCTAATCAATCCCTTTGAAATGTATGTTCATTTCCATTACTTCTGCTCCTCTAGAGAACCTTAACTAACACAACCACAAACAACAACAATACACACACACACACACACACACACACACACACACACACACACACACATATATATATATATATATATATATATATATATATGGAAGATTACCATACCCAGGATAGGGATGTTGTATGTTATTTTATTAGGGAGAAATCACTTACATGAGAAACTGAGAACCCAAGGTCAGCACTCTGCTGCTTTCCCGAGACCCATCTGGAACACCAAGAGAGAGAGCATGCTTCTCTCCTCAGCCGTTTATTCCACACACCTGTAATCATTTGTAGCCATGCCCACAACAGGCATGGTCAGTGGTACAGGTGCCTATTCTTTATTTCTGTGTTTCAAGACACTTAAGCACAGCACGTCATAGGGACAAACTGTGGAGGATAGGAAGAGAAATTATAGCCATTGTGTATATACATTCAAATAATAGTACACAATATTATACCATCATGCTTGTAATGACTTTAAGAGGTTTTTAGTTGCCCAAACACTTATGAAATGTAATTATTTTCTATTGTTTAGGAAATTCTACTTTATGATCCATAAACAATATGTAGGAGTAAATCATCTGAATTTATGGTTTATTGGTCATATTAATAGTATTTAGCTGTTTGAAAGCATGCTTAATAAAATGTTTTTAAAAGTGGGCACTACATATAAATAGTGACTGTATTCTCTTTAGCAACATTTGAGAGTGAAAAGTCCACATGAAACAATGTTCCCAGAAAAAGCTCTTAAGGTATAAATCTGTGAAACTTTGACCAATTTAGACTGTTCAGGAGGCTGGTGAAGAGTAGAATGTTCTGACATCAGGGGAAGGGTAGTATATTCAGGAGGCAAGGGAAGAATAGAATGTTCAGGAGGCAGGTGAAGGGTAGAATGTTCCAGAGGCAAGGGAAGAGTAGAAAGTTAGGAAGCAGGTGAACAATAGACTGCTTGAACTTGTAATGTATGTTTAGCACTGGGGTACACAGAAGTAGCCATGCTGAAATCTTCACCAGACCTAGAAGAGCTCTGAGGTGTCCCAGAAAGGGAGCACATTAAAGCACTCAAAATTCAGCTTACTCCCAGGATCTCTTTCTAGGATCTTCTTCTTGACACATTCCTCCAACCCAGTGCACATGTAGCTGAGTGGCTACACTCAACATTAAAAATGCCCAAAGCCTGTACTCAGTGATCTAAGACACACCTGATGGCAATGCACTTCCTATGCGGTCTTGAGCAGGCATAAATCTACATAAAGCTCTTAGACTCGATCACCTTGTGATTCAAACAAATATATTTCACTGCTTGTTTCTAAGGAAACACTTTCATTCATAATTCCTGGGAACACATATATATATATATATGAATAAAAACATCATATTGAAGCTCATAAATATATACAAATATTATGTGTCATTAAAAATTCCAATAAAAAAACAGGGACTCCTGGTATTCAAAGAAAGCAGAAGCAATATTCTACTAGCTTATTTTAGTAACAGTATTATTATTCTTATTTATTATCAACATCAGCATACATTACCACAATTATTAATTGATAAAATTTAAGGTCTTTCCACGTTTTTATTTAGTATTTAAAATGTGAATAGATTTTAATACAGAGACTTAACACCAAGTCACTCCCAATTTGTATTATCTAAGTTACTAGAAATTATACTCAACATTATTTAAATAAAATCCTATTTCTATTAGCATGTACTCAGTCTGTTATTATAGTTATGCATTGCTTACAGATGGAGAAACATTCTGAGAAATGGAGCATTAGATTTTCATCAGTTTGATAGCTGTGGTGTCACCAGGCAAGTGGAATTATTCACTATATTTTAATATCATGGGTTCACTTAAACATATGAGTTACACCATTAATTAAAATAACGGTATCTGACATACTGCTGTCTTAAATTTGGAACAGATGTTAAAGTAATATATTTTTCTACATTTTTCATTTTGCCAGATAATCCTTAAATACTAGAGCTAGAATTCTTAGCTATAGTTATTATTCATTATTGTTGCCAAAGCCAGAGAATTGAATATATACTATCAGATCACAAAACGGAATAGTCTGGAATCTCTCATTTAGATTGTGTTTTTCTGCTTCTGAATGGTAAATGCCCTAAATAACGAGATTTTTCTGTTTGATTACTTCTTCAGGGAAATTAAAACCTGAAAAAAACCCTTTCTTTCCATGGTGTAAAAGAAAAAAAAATGTCTCCTTAAGATAAAGAGCACAATTTCCTTTAAAATAACAACTGAAATTATTCATTAAAAGAATAAGATAAGGTACCTTTCTACCTCTCTTCTAGTGGAATATTTCCATCCACTTTTTCAGCTGTGTGCTGAGAATGAAGCAGTGTTGTATCACTGCAGCCCTTCTTTAAAGAAAGAAAGGCTTTCATATATATCATTTGCAGTCACCCTTCCAGCTTTGAGAGTATCCTACAAAGCAGAGCGGATTGAATTGAGTGGCTGATATGTAAATGCATTTACTCTCATCCCTTCATCCTGCCTACTGAGTTATCTTCTAACAGCATATGAATATTGAAAGTTACATTGCACAACTTTGATTTGACAAAGAATGATAAGACATCTAGGATAGACTGACAAATAAAAAGATACTATCCTTAAGCTGATGAATCGAGACTTAAAAGAGTAGAAATGTATCTGTAGAAGGAAGAGAGATGAAAGTAAACATTTGCCAGTAGAGATGTCTTACTGCCGAATATGTTTCTCGGGGTAGATTTTAGTTTGTATATTCAGGTCTGTATTGCTGTATGTTGATACAATTTAATGTGAGAAAAAGTAAGAAGAGTAGAAACAGTTTCTTGTAGTTTGCATCAATGTTCAACAGTGATGATTTTACAATGATTTAACATTGTTATCACTCTTCATCTTTTACTGTTCTTCATTCATCTTTCACTCAACCAGGCTCCACAAGCAGGCACCAAAATATCTGTATGCACCTATGGTTCCTTCTGAGCTTTTAAGGTAGAGACACCATATTTGAGAGTGTTTAAGACAGAGCCACCATGTTTGAGACACCATATCTCCTTTCTCTTCAATGTTTTAGTGAAAATTTTATAACAAGTACATTGACAAAGCATAATTCAATAACCAAGAAATGGATCAAAACACAAATTTGATACATCACTATTTTATTCATAGATTATAATCAAGGATCACTAACTGATCCAAAAATGACCTTTGTAGCTTTTCACTGGTCTTCTTGAACTTGACATTTTTGAGGACATGAAGTGGAAATATTTAATAGAAATTAGTTTTGATTATCTAATGCTTCTTCCTAGAGAAATCATCAACGCATTCTTTTTTAAGCAATAAAAATATATTTAGCATAATCATAAACTCTACAGAATATTATGATATCAAATTGGAAACATTTGTAATCCCAGCACACAGGAGACATCCAGGAGATCACCATATGTTTGCTACACAAGGCAACACCATCTCTGAAACAAAAATGTAATATAAGGATGAAAATGAAACCATCTAACACTGGAAAAAGTTTCTTACAAAGGTCTAAATATCCTCATTAAGTGAAAGATCTCACAATTAGACATCACACCATCTGCTGGAAGTTGATACTACAGGTCAAATATAAGTCAAACTCTCTCCCACAAGGGAGAGTTAAAGTGGATTTAAAGAAAACTAAAGAAAAGGAGAGGTAGCAAAGTGAGGTCTATGGTGTGTATAAAAAGGGGGCTATAAACAAGCCTAGTAGCTTTTTACCAATGCAGCAAAATTGCATTGGTGGTTGAAACTGGGCCTTTGAATTCTTTTAACTGAAAATAGATCCTTCTTTCCTACAACATATCCAGACAGTTTCTTCTCCCTTCATTCCTCCTAGCTTCCTAGAACCTCCTTGTACCCCAAGATTCATTTTCTTTTCAGAAAAGAACAGGTCTACAAAAGAAACGTGTATCTCTGTCTCTTTTGCCAGCCCTTGAGACTCTTTCCCTCCTTTTGGGTTGCCGTCGCCATCCTCGATATGAGGGTTTTCACCTTGTCTTACTGAAATAATACATTTTTGACAGTAAAACATCATGCCAAATAGAAATATGTTAGTTCAGCTACAAAGGTAAATAATAAATGGTTTCTTAAGTTTGAACAGGGTTCAAGATAATTTTGTTCCTTGACTGGCAATATTCCCCTTAGTCAGTCTATACAATGGTTTTATAGGGAACTTCAGTTCATATAGAGTAAAAAATTAACACTGTTATTATCAGTTTGTACTGTCCTTGATCTCTTAATTAATCCATTTAAGTGTGGGGACATAAAAAGTAACAAAGCAGTTCATGAAATTGTAACACATGATACTGAATGGTTAAATCCTTATTTAAGTTATAAAAAATCTCTTTGAAAAGTAAAATTTATACAAATATACAACACAAAAATCATGTTCTGAACTTATTATTTTGGATATATATGGCTATAATCCATGCTTTTCTAAGATATAGAAAATATTCCAGTGATGTCTGTAATCCCCTTGACAAGGGCAAATTTCTTTTTTTTCTTTTTTTTCTTTTTGACTAAGTACATTAAAAAGTGGGTACTTACCGTATATAGTATTTCTGCCTGGCTTTATCAGTCTGAGATAAAATATCTTAGGGTCATTCATGTTGTTGCTTATTCAGTGTTATGATTCCTCTTAAGTATCTGGTGATATTCATGAGCATGTCAAAATTATAGGAACAGGCCACATGATAAGTCCCTGCCAGATAAATCATGCTATTAATGTCAATGGCATGATCTGAAGATTACATTGAATTTTTTCCTTCTTAAAGATAGTAGAAGACTGAGAGAAATGTATGTGAAAATTATCAGAAGAAAATGGCTGATACAAGAGCAAATAATTGTTTAGTGGAAATGGATCTTATGTAAGGAGCACAGAAAGAAGTTATACCGTGTCATTTGCTACAAAACCAGCATTAAAATATAATTTATAGTGAAAAAGTTCTGAGTCTAAAACTCATGCCTCTCTACCAAGTGATTTTGGAAAACTCAGTCTATCTCTCTCAGTTTCTATTTAACTACATGTAAAGGAAGCAACAATATAATTTTATTACCCAGAAAATGAGCTTGGTAAGTTGTAGGGAGTTATATCACTATAAAGTTGATGTTGTTTGCCCAAAGACAGTTATAATAGCAGTTTTGTGAATTGGAAAACAATTAGTGTATTTTGTATTCAGTTTTCTTTTATTTCTTTTCTGATTTTAAGAATAACAGTTTTGGCATCTAGGCTCCCGTGTACATGCAAATTTGCTCTGGCTCTCAGGAAGCATAGTACAAATGTGGGGAAATCTGAGCATTCTTAGGCGACAGACTTAATATTCCATAATGTAACAATCAGGTCAGACATTTTGTCTCTGGTATTCATATATCTCCCAGAGTCGAGTGCTCAGGTAAGTTTGAAAGATGTGTTTCGGGATAGATTCTTCATTTTTTGCTCTTGTGTATCAATTTTGGTAAGGATCTACATCTAGCTAGTCTAATATGCTAAACAAATTAATGTAAATTTACTTCACAGGGGTTGTAAACAGGGTTTAGCTTTAATCTATAGCCAAATTACTTTGAGTAAGCTGTAATGCTATATCTCAGTTAATTTGAGTGATTGCAAATTGTGTGGAAATGGTCTCATAGATGTCTGTGAAATACAAGGCAATCTCACAACACAATTTGAGTAATGAAAATTGAACTAAAGAACCTAAGGGATGGAATTTACTAAAACTGCAAAGCAAGCCTCACTTGATCCCATTACTGGAGCTGTTCTGGAAAGATTGAACAAAAAGTTCTTTAGTCAGTTTCCTTAAATGCCCTGCTCTGCTGATGGAGAAGTTAGAAATTACTTCAAGTTGCCCACATCATGGTTCCTTCCTATTCCCTCTATAGAAACTTCCCCACAGATCATATGTGTGTTAGTTTCAGTCCTACAAAACATCTTTTGTAACTGCCCTTTGCAAACCATTGTACATTTTTGGAGTGGGAAGGATTATTAATAAACCCATTTCATTTTATTTAATTTTGATGAGTTTCCCCAGTGATATTTGTGGAGACTCAGTTGTGACCTATTCATAATCCTTCTTTTCATGAACCAACACTTCATGTATTCAGACCATCTCTAGTGTTTCAAAACTGATTTCTTGACTTATTACTAACTGGAGTCTGTTCTGGGCTCCATGTTGAAAAACTTCCCAGCAAGAAAGATATGAACTCTGATTTTTATCAAAGTGATACCCATGCCTAAGTTTATCTAGCATCCCACAGATTGATTCATCAAGAATATTTTAGGATTTAATTGAAAGTAGTTGCTTGTTCTACTTGATAAAATATACCAACTATGGTCATTGTCTCTTAGTCACTCATGCCGAAGAAATGCCATTTTCAGTTTTATAGTTCTACAAGAAAGGGCAAGAAACATGAGACAGAGATATTAATCAGCTGATTTCTTTATGTAAACATTCAAAGGCTTTAAAACACAAACTAATGTTGAGGAAGAAATTAAAACAGGAGGATGCTATATAATCTAAGACTTTGAACAATGGTGAAGTAATGTGGTATTGGCACAAAGATAAGTATACAAATCAGTGGAACCAAGTTTGAAGCATATATATCTTTCAGCTTAGTATTTTGATAGGACTCCTGAGTGTGTGATTGAATTGGTCTCTGATTCCTGTGCCTACTCTAAGGCACACTTCCTTCTGTTGGATAGCATTTTCCAGCCTCAATGTGATGGTTTTTGTTTTATCTCATTATATTTTAATTTGTCATGTTTGGTTGTAATCTCCCAGAACCCTGTTCTTTTCTAATGACAGATAGAAAAGGAGTTGATCTCCATGAAAGGGGAGGTAGAGAGGCACTAGGAGAAGTAGGTGGAGCTGTGATCAAGATATATTCTATGAGAAAAGAATCTATATTCAATACATGAAAAAAATTAAAGTAATTGAAACTGAACATTTGGCAGAGCTCAGGGAACACCATGGAAAAGGAAGAGAAAGGATTATAGGAGTCAGAGGGGTCAAGGACACCATATAATCAACTGAGCAGGACTCAGAGAGGCTGAGAGAGACTGAAACAACAGTGTGCCTGCATGGTCTTGAGCTAGGACCTCTGAATATATGTTACAGTTATATAGCTTACTGTTCCTGGAGCACTCCTTAAAGTGTATGTGTGCGGGGGGGGGGGGGGTTGGGGATATTTCAGACTCTTCTGCCTGCACTTGGGACCCTTTTACTCCTGGGTTGCTTTGATATGAGTGTTTGTGTTTATTCTAATTTTATTTTGTTATGATGTGATCTGTTGATATCCCTGGGAGGCCTGCTCTTTCTTGAAGGGAAACAGAGGAGGAATGGAACTGGGGAAGAAGGGGGTTGCTGGGAGTAGTGGACAAAGGGATATAATGTGTAAGAGAAGAATAAATAATAAAAATTAGTAACTGAAATCCTAATGTAATGATAGGTACAAAAATTTCTTCAGTCTGTATTATTATAAATAGCAAAACATACTGATTGTCTACACTTCTACAGAATTAAACTTTAGTATAAAATATTAAAATGTGAAGAAAATATAACTTACAGAGCAAGTACAATTTTCTTAAATAAATCTCAGTTAAATCATTTATTTCAGAATAATATTTTTTAAAGATGAAAGAAATCTCCACACAACCCACAATCATTTGATACCTGTCCATGATGGCACATAGCTGTAATCTCAACATTAGAAAGACCCCAACATGAACTTGACAACCTTATATGGCATCCTAGAACCTTCATCCAGTGACTGATGGAAGCAGAAACAAACACCCACAGCTAAACACTAAACTGAACCCCTAGAACCCAGTGACAGAGAGAGAGGAGTGATAAATAAATGGGTAAAGAATGGGCTGGCAAAACCAGCAGAAACAGCTAACCTGAACAAGGGGGAGCTCTTGGACCTCAAACCAACAGCTGGGAGGCCAGCATGGGACTGATCCAGACCCCTTGAATATGAGAGTCGTGAAGAGGCCTGGGCAACCTATGGGACCCTGGTCAGTAGATCAGTATTTATCCCTGGCATACAAATGGGCTTCATGTGTCCATAACACAAAGAGAGATGCTCTCTCAGCCTAGACTCTTGGAGGAGGGTCTGGACCCTGCCCAGAATGAAATGAGAGACTCTGGATATTCCCTATGTGGAAGGGAGTAGGAATAGGGTAGGAGGCTGGGGGGTATGGTAGGGGTTGCTGGAGGAGGGGAGGGAGAGGGAGCTGGGACTAACATGTGAAGCAAACTCTTTTTTAAAAATGTAATAAAAATATAATGAAGAAAGAAAGAGAGAGAGAGGGAGGGAGGGAGGAAGGAAGGAAGGAAGGAAGGAAGGAAGAAAGAAAGAAAGAAAGAAAGAAAGAAAGAAAGAAAGAAAGAACCCAACAGTGGGATCAACAGTTCAAGTACATCTCTGACAACAAAGAAAGTCTGAGTCATATCTGTGCTACACAAGAACCTGTCTCAAAAATATGAACAAAATGGCAACAAGATAATAATCCTTTCAGTAACAAAGACCAGCAGACTTAAGTAACAACTTTAGAAAGTAATATGCATGAGAAGCACCCAGAAATATATCCATGCTAAGAATTTTTAATGAAGTTCTAGTTAAATTCACAACTCCATGGCACTGTTGATCCCACTACAATAATAAAACCCACTGAGCCCATCACCCTCCCCCTAGCCAAAAATCATCAGCAAATATTCCTATTGCTCATTTAAACATACTGACATATGTGTTCCATGGTTCATAAAACCTACCCAATAGTTACCTAGTACTAACCCCAGACCTTCCCCTTTAGTCATCATTTAAACTTAGTTTTGAGCAACACATTATTTTGTAAGAATGAGAATTTTTAACAGAGATTATTTTAGCAATGTGATTCTGGTTTGCCATTGGAACTTCTAAGAACTGAATACTCCAAGAAGAATAATAACCTTAAGTGAACAGAATCCTTGAAATCACACACACACACACACACACACACACACACACACACAAAGTGCAGCATGTGATAAAGATGGGGGAAAAAGTCATGTTTAAAAAGGGTCTCATCTCCACTGAGTAATACTCCATTGGGTAAATGTACCACATTTTCTCCATCCATGCTTCAGTTGAGGGGCATCTAGGTTGCTTCCAAGTTCTGGCTATTGCAAATAATGCTGCTATGAACATGGTGGAACAGATGTCCTTATTGCATGAATGTGCATCTTTTGGGTATATGTCTAAGAGTGGAATTGCTGGATCTTGTGATAGAATGATTCTTGTTTTCCTGAGGAACCAGCATACTGATTTCCAAAGTGACTGTATGAGTTGGCACTCCCACCAACAGTAGAGGAGTGTTCCCCTTTCTCTACATCCTCTCCAGAATAAACTGTCATTAGTGTTTTTGATTTTAGCCATTCTGACAGGAACAAGATGATATCTCAGAGTTGTTTTGATTTGCATTTCCCTGATGGCTAAGGATTTTGAGGACTTTCTTATGTGTCTTTCAACAATTTTAGATTCCTCAGTGAGAATTCTCTATTTAGTTCTGTACCCCACTTTTTAATTGGATTATTTGGTGTTTTGGTGACTAGTTTCTTGAGTTGTTTGTATATTTTGGAAATCAGCCCTCTGTTGGATGTAGGGTTGGTGAATTTCTTTTCCCATTCTGTGGGCTGCTGTTTTGTCTTATTGCCTGTGTCCTTTTTGGAAAACAAATGGATAAAACTAGAAGAAACCATCCTGAGTGAGGTAACCAGTCACAAAAAGACAAACATGCTATGTACTCACTAATATGTGGATTTTAGACATAGAGCAAAGGATTAGCAGCCTACAATCCACACCACCAGAGAAGCTAGGAAACAAGGAGGACCCTAAGAGAGACATACATGGTCACCCAGAGAAGGAGAAAGGGACCAGATCTCTTGAGCTAATTGGGAGCATTGGGGCAGACAGGGAGTTAAAAGAAAGAGAAGGGGAGAAGAGGAGGGGAGAGGAGGACATGAGGGAGCAGGAAGATTGAGTCAGGGGAAGAATAGAGGAGAGCAAGAAAAGAGATACCATAATAGAGGGAGACATTATAGATAAAGAGAAATTTGGCACCTGGGAAATGTCCATAAATCTACAAGGATAACCCCAACTAACAATCTAAGCAATAGTGGAGAGGCTACCTTAACTGCCCTTCTCCAAAAATGAGACTGATGATTATCTTATATGCCATCCTAGAGCCTTCATCCAGTAGCTGATGGAAGCAGAACCAGACACCCACTGCTAAACACTAAGACAAACTCATGGAATCCAGTTGCAGAGAGGAAGAAGTGATGATCAAAGGGTTCAAAACCAGGCTGGAGAAACCGACAGAAGCAACTGACCTGAACAAGGGGGAGATCAAGGACCCCAGACTGATACCTGGGAAACTGGCATAGGACCAACCCAGACCCTCTGAACATGGGTGTCAATTTGGAAGACTGGTTAATCTATGGGACCTCTGGTGGATCAGTATTTATCCCTACTACACAAATGGCCTTTGGGAGCCGACTCCATATAAAGGCATAATCTCTCAACCTAGACACACCAGGGAGGGGGGAGGGTCTAGGCCTTGTTCCAAATGATATATGACAGACTTTGAAGATTCCCCCATGGACTGCCTCACCCTCCCTGGGGAGCAGAAAGGGAATGGGATGGGAATCTGTCTGTGGGGGAGTAGGGGAGAAAGGGAGGAAGAGGGACATGGGATTGACATGTAAAACAAGCTTGTTTCTAGTTTAAATTTGAAAAAGAAAAACATTCTTATCTCTGAAGCATTTGTCAAGCAAATCCTTCTTCCCTTTCTGAGAAAATACAATTTACTTAATTTCCCCTTATAAATAAATCAAACAGTACCCATGAGAAAAAGCTAAAATCATCCATATGTTTATAAGACTAGGCTACCTAAAAACAAGCATTTAATTTCAGATTACTGTAGCAGAGAGTGGAAATATCCTGAGTCCTCTTGAACTTGGCACTGTCACCCAACATCAGCATTTGGAGCCATGCTACTGAGTAGCTTCAGTATCTGGGATGACTAATCATCTTCATCATTCTTTTTAAACGAACAGTGACATGTCATTGATTAACATTAATCAGGAAATTACCACATAAGCACAGAGAGAATGGTGGTCCATATATGACTCATTATGCTGCTACAGCTTCAAACAAGAACTGGAAAATTAGGTTCACACTTTTGAGAATTTTAGAAAAATGTTCCTCATTGACAAATCTTTCTAATACAATCTGAAGACAAGAATTAAAAGTCCTGAAATAAATCCTCTTAAAATAATGAAATATTAACTGTGTCAACAACCTTAAATATTTTTCTATAAGCCAAAATTACTTTTATAGCCAAGAACAATAAAGACCATGGCTCATATAAGAAAAATCCTATCAATAAATCAATATCTTATGTATTATTTTTGACTATATCTGCAGCAAAAGAAAAAATATGGTGATATATAATAATGTTGATTAAAATGACAACTTAACCATTAATTTTTTATTGTACTGATTTTACAAGAGATAATCTATAAAAATAAGAGAAACATATGACCTCATTAATTTTTGTATAACTTAGCCTTTATCCAGACATTTGCTTGAAAGTCTCTTAATTTAAAAACAATTAAGGTGACAATGTTACCAAAAATATGTTTTCAGAAAAAATGGAAAATTTTAGCCCATCCACTTCTGTGACTGTTCCATGAAGGTCTGTTACTTAAGCTCTCTTGTAATGAGACCCTTGGTAAAATGACAAATGTGATCTATTTTTCCCATATGAGGAAATGTTGAATGCCTGAAATATTTACATCACTTAATGAACCAGCCAATTTATAGCATTAGAAACTCATGGATAAAGCATCTATTCCAGGAACAATAATATTTTTATGTCAGTGTAAAATTTGTTCCTTCATACACTCATTTATTTGTGTGCATTTTGGCTTGATATTGCTGATGTGGGATACTGTTATTGTATGCTGTAAAGATTTGTCACTCACATTGGTTTAATAAAATGCTGATTGGCCAAGAGCCACACAGTAAGTATAGGCAGTTCTACCAGACTAGGAGAATTCTGGGAAGAGGAAAAGCATAGAAGCAGTCGCCAGCCAGATGGATGCAGAGGAAGCAAGATGAAAATGCTTTACTGAGAAAAGGTACCAAGTCATGTGGCTAAAGCGTAGATAAGAGATACGGCTAATTTAAGTTGTAAGAGCTTGTTAGTAATAAGCCTGAGCAATAGGTCAACTAGTTTATAATTAATATAAGCCTACCCAGCTGCAGTACTGGGTAGAACAGAAACTTCTGTCTACACATTGCTAATAACTTTTAAGAAATCATTATACTGAAGTGATCAGTGTAACATTAAGAAAAGATATTAAAATAGTTTTGCCATCTCCAAGTATTTGTTTTATACATTTCAGCTAATAAAGTCATTAGGGTAGGTTTATATAAGGATAGGTTAGTTCCTGTAAGTCTCCAGGTGTCTTCTAGTTCTTCAGTCACTAAATAAGTTTTCTAAACTATAAGGTGACCACAATCTTCTGTGGTAGGTCAGTTCCTCACATGACTTCTAAGAGCATCAGCATGCTCTCCTCCCCTGGAGTACAGGTCAGAATGATTATGCCAGAATCACAGTCTTCATTAGCTTCTGTAATTTGACAAAACCGATGGGCTAGTCAATTCTCTGGCCTGGCTACCTCATGTAGTTCAGTTGCAGCAAATTCAAGTGAACTTCTTCCAACTTTAGATGTAAGAGTCTGTGTAGGGAGAGATTTTACGTATCCGTAGTGCTGACCATGCCCTTGTGGGTGTGTTCACGGGTATGGTCAGCACTACAGTACATAAAATCTCTCCCTACAATTCCCTTTTTATTCCAAAGGAAAGTTTAGACTTAAAACAAAACTAAATTGTACCAATACACAAAATGTCTCAAACATATATAAAGCATATATACCTAGAAGGTGATAAACAAATTATAATCTACTTATATCCTATCCTAAGTATATCTATCCCATCTAAATCCCCAAGTCTGAACACCCCCTTCCAATCCCAACCCTAAAAATTTGAAAACTAACATATCAGGTGTAAACTATCCTGCAATGTCTACAGTAGGAGAAGGGGGCATAGTATTCTCAAAATTACTTCCTGCTGAAATAGGACAATGACTTTATGGGATCCTGTAGGAAGAAAATGTTAGTGTAGAGAAAGTCTCGAGTGGACTGGCAACAACATTTGTACTCAGTCTCTGTTTGGCAGAAGATGCTTGATTGAAGTTCTTGACTGAAGCTCTTATGTTTATTGAAGTTCTTGTCTGAAACTCTGGCCAGATTGTAGAAGGTGCAACATATAAGTTCATTGGTCCAGAGTTGTGTAGAATGATATAGTCCAAAACCAGTTTCAGGGTGGTACCTGTCAGTTCAGATGCATCAAATAGGATCAGGTGGAATCGATGATGTGGGGCCCCAGTTTCTTTCTGAAGATTTTATGATCAGTGTTACAGATACATAAAATCTCTCCCTACAAGTCTCTGTCTGATGAAGAGCTTCCATTTAGGAGTGAAGGTCCCCAAGTTTATCATACTCTGTGCATTGACAGTTCCTTGTGAAGTTTCCATCCACAGCAGGAGGAAGTTTTCTCTGAAGATGGTTTGGTGAGACATTGATCTATGAGCATAAAAGAATGCACTTAGAAGTCATTTTATTGCTATATTCCTTTAGCAGTTCAATAATATTTGGTATCCTTTTAGCTCCATGTTCTGTCAAGTCTCCCAGACAGTCTTTGGTTATTGTAACAAAGTTTGTGCTATCATGCAGCAGATCACTTGTAGCTATTGAGGAACTTTTTAATTATCAAACTATTCACCCCAGGAAGGTATGTGCAGTAGGAGGTCGAAAGAGTGTAAAAACCAGAGGGGATAGATGACACCAAGGAAATGTATCTTCTAGACACTAGAGGTCTGACACATATGTTAATTCACAGAGAAGGTGGCAGTATTCACATGGCTGCATATCAAGCCAGTTGGAATCCCAGAGCTAAGAGCAGTAGGTAGGCACAGCCCTTCATCATTAACTAAAAAGTTATCTTCACTTGAGAACTATGTGCAAAGGAAAATTAGCTTTTTTCAATGGCGTCTCAATAAATATATAAGCCACATTTATTACTTGATCCCATGGGTAGGTGTAAAACAACCAACAGAAACCAAATTCGGTATTTTTTAATCGATGTTTTGTCTTATAAAAAAGAGTATGTGTTTGTTATGGGAAGGTACTAATACCACATGACTCCCCGACATAAGCTACAGAACAATTAAGAAAACCTATGATGTTAGAACTCACAGTGCTACCATCACATGGTCGTGAAATGGTAGCTAGAGGGTCCACAGAAAAGCACCTGGAAAGGTATAGCCCATCTTTGGGTACTCATTATGTAAACTTTGTAACTTACAAACCTTCAAATGTGTCCTCTGGCATACACATGTCTAATTTATTCATTTCTTTAAGCTCCAACTGTTATATGACACTCTGTGTATTAGCTCTCCACTGCTATGCAAAAACAATTCTGCTACTTTGAGGACTTAAAATAACACATCTTTTTTTCTTTTTAAGAAGTGCATATTTTCTGTCAATTAAAAATAGAAAAAAGTCTTAAGTGTCCTTAAATTTCAAAACTTTGAATGAATTTAAAAACTTGAGAATGATACACTATAAGTAACAACAAAAGAAAAATAACAAATTAAGGACAGTGTAATGATGTGGTAGCATACATTTCACTTTTTGCCTTACAGTGGCAGTTGGTCATGAGTCTGAACACAGTTAAATGTCTGCTTGCCACATTACATGATGGGCTGGAAGGTGTTTACTAGGTTATATTCTTCTTTGGGGTGCACATTTCAAAACCCATGGAATTATTGGTATGATATTTTTCTTTGTGCCTGAGAGCTGTGATAGCTTCACCTTCTAAAACAACCCTCAACTCCCTGTACATGGCTGTGGTGGTTTGAATAAAAATGGTCCCCCATAGGCACATATATGTGAATGCTTAGACATCAGGGTGTAGCACCACTTAGAAGGATACAGAGGTGTGTAGACAGAGGTTTCTGACTTGTTCCATCTTGCAGCTATTCAGTTCCAAATAAACACATGGAAGCTTATATTAATTATAAACTGTTTGGTGTATTGCTCAAGTTTATTACTAATAAGCTCTTATAAATTAATTAACCCATACTTCTTATCTACGTTTAACCACATGGCTTGGTACCTTTTCTCAGTATGGGATTCTCGTCTTGCTTCCTCTTTGTTGGGCTGGCAACTGCTTCTCTCTCTGCCTTTCCTCTTCCCAGATTCTCCTAGTCTGGTAGCCTGCCTATACTTCCTGCCTGGCTACTGGCCAATCAGCTTTTTATTAAACCAATATGAGTGACAAATCTTTACAGTGAACAAGAACATTATTGTACATCATTTCTACTTTATTCCTTTTAAAACAAGAACGCTGAATTTAATCTCTTTTGTTTAGATTTTCTCCTGACCATTATCTATAACAATTTGTAATTAACATGTTACACAAAGACAAACATCCATAATCACTTATTTTGGGAATGTGGGCATAGTTTTCTAGGCTACTCTCTGTTTATTGGGGGCACTGGTAATCTTATGGGAACCCCAAGAAAATTTAGGATTAAGGTCAAGTCTTGAATGGAGTATTCTGTGAGACTGAATCATCTCAACCAGCAGTCTTGAAGTTGTTTTGCATGCAGAACTCGGAAGAAACTGCAACACAGGTACGCTGAAATGTTGGAATAGTTGGGCTGCTCATTCCATTTGGAGACTTTTCATTAGGTCTTCCTCATTCATATATGTATGCTGGAATAATTCAGCAAAATTTATAATCAAATGTCTTTTAGCAGCTGTTACTCCTACCTCAGCAATCAAACAATTTAAAGACAACACAACACACAGTATCCAGACTTTCTGCATATTTTCCATCTTTATGTGGCCTCTATTATACTATTTTATTTTTAATCTTAATTTTTGTCTTTTTTTGAGACAGAGATCCTTTGTGTATCTTTGATTGCCCTGGAGCATATGTTTTAAAACAGACTGGCCTTGATATCACAGATAGACACCTACATCTGCCATCAGAGTACTGGGATTAAAGGCATGTGTCACCACAACCAGCTACTATCCTTTCCTTTCTTTTTCACTATCCTTTTCCTTTTCTCTCCCAAGCATGTATATATTTTTAAAGGCACTGTAAAACATTTAGATGTTTCCCCCCTCTAAATCTGTCTTTATTTTATATCTCTATCTTTTTCTGACCACGAGTCTTTAATCTGCTAAGCAGCATGCCTAGGAGTAAAGTGGCAGTTGCCTCTGCCCCATTACTTGGCTTCCTGAGTGTTTAGTTTCATGGCAGAGGTACTGGTGGGAGCCATGTTTATTGCCACAACTCTGTGGAGTTTCTAGGTCCTTGTTACCACCAAGAAACATGCTGCTGGTTGCTCATGACCTCCATATAAGTGTTTGGTGGTAGAGTATTTTAAAGGAGCAATGAGATTTTTGCCACTAACTCTTAAAGGAGCCTTGCCTTTGCTTGTCTCTAGCAAATAGAGCCCACCCAAGAAAATGGTGTTGCTTGATTCTGCTCTTTTGTGTTTACAATCCCCCTTTTAATCTTTTGTCTGGTTTTATGTGGCAATTCTTGTCCCATGTTGGCTGTCAAAATGTAAACAGTTAATTGGTCTGAATAATAAAATCCCAGAGTCAGATATAGAGAAAAATGCTAACAGATTAGAGAGAAGAAGGAGCAAACCAAAGTCACCTTTACCTCATTAGACTCCCATTGAAAAGAAAGCCAGTTCCTGTCTCTTCCCAGTTATATACTCTCTCTGTCCAGCCATCCCACTTCCTGTCTCTGCCCAGTCATCTCACTTCCTGTCTGTCTGTACAGACCTACAGACCTCTATGGTTTCCTAGTGGCAAGCTCCATCTTCTAATCTTCAGACAAGTTTTATTTATACAAGCAATATATCACCACAGACGATGGCATTCCTGGAGTAGGTGTGACCTTGTTGGGGGAAGTATATCCCTAAAAGTGAGCTTTGAGGTTTCAGAAGCTCACTGTCTCTCTCTTACTGCTGCCTGTGGATCAAATATAGAACTCTCACCTACTTTTTTAGCACCATGTCTTCCTGCATTCTTCCATTCTCCCCACTATGAGGATGATGGATTCGATCAGTGAACCTGTAAGCAAGCCCTAATTCAATGCTTTCTTTTATTAGAATTTCTGTGGTCAGAGTGTCTTTTTCACAGAAGTAGAACACTGACAATGGCCCTTTCCACAGGCACTTCAGGTCTCAGCAAGTTTCTTCAAAACTACCAGCAGAGACTCTCTCAAGCATTCTAAGGTCACATTTAACATAATGCAATAATACCACCAAATTACAGCACAAGATATATAATACAGCACATCACAACACAACTTAACACATAACACATCACAGTGCAGTGCATTAGGTCAGACTTAACCTAGTGCAATAACACCACCTAATTACAACATGACTGCTAAAGGGAAGGATCAAAATAAAACCACCTCTGGTATTATTTATGCAACATTTCTCCAAGAACAGGAATTTCTACTTCAGAGATTTTTTAAAAAGTCAATTCCTATCTTGTAAAGCATCAGGAAGTCCCTTGGAAAACTTTGCTATAGATGAGGCAGGAGTCACACAATGTCTAGTTTTTGCAATAATAAATATTAAAATCAGCATGCCCCTGCTGTGGTAATCAGAGTCTTCTAGATTGTTAAATTAGCATACATTATAAGAGTAAGCACATTTTGTTCTCATTCTGACTCCCCACCTCAGGGATCCCATAAGTCATTCTGTAGCAAGAATTTCCTCCATAACAGTATGACTGATAGCTTCACATCATAGAAAAGATAACAGCAGTGAAACTAAAGGATTTCCCAATATCTTCAATTGTTAGGAAAGCAATCCAACAGTAAATATCTTTCAATGTTAGATCAGTTAATTAAATGATGATATCAGCCTGATTTCAAATGTTAAATATATTTAAGTGAATCCTATTTGGGTATAAATTAATACTAAAGCCATGTTCGCCTTTTTAGCTCAGCTTCTGAAATGTAAGGCAGGTTTTCTGATCAGACATTCTCACCTGAAAAGTCTGAAGAAGCCAATGAAAAGTTATAAAACAAGACCACCTGTTTTGCTTTGACCAGCTGGCATTTAAGATGGTCTTTGCCTTTCTTCAGAAACCACTCAAATGTAACCAGGAGCTTCCATTCACCCAGACTCCTCAAAGGTCAAGTCCCTAGAGTGTAATTGATATGAGATGATTGAAAAGACTGTTTACCATAGATGATAGCTTAGTCTAAAACACAGGCTTTCTTTCAAAATTTGTTGATGATTTCTTAGGAATGAAACATAAGGCCTCAGCCATCTGCCTAGACAGTGCTGTTTTGTGATTACTAGACTTCATTTCAAACTCCCGTATTTAGGTATTTATAGAAGACATAATTACTTTAGGGTTAATCAAGTATTTTTCCTCAATCAACACTCTAATTTTATTTTGAGTATGTGATTGAGTGATAGGTATGATAAACTTATTTTCAGAATGTTTTAATTTTTGTTAGCATTTTATATAGCAAATATTTTCTGGAATTATTTGTTTTATCCAACTACCTAATGCATATGAATATGAGTTCAGGAGAATGTTTATGAAGGAAAATATCCTCTTTTGATTGACACAAGAATTGGTCAAAACTGGGACGCAAGAGAGACAAATGGCTCAGCTAGTAAAGGCACTTGGCACATCAGCCTGATGGTTGGAGTTTGAATCCTGGAACCCATGAAAAGGTAGAAGCAGAGATTCACCACACAAAGTTGTCCTCTGGTTTTTCACAAGTGAGATGTGGTATGTGCATACTCACACACCATCATCATCATAACAATAACAGCAACATCAATAATAACAACAACAATAGGTTTTATTTTCAGTGGGAATCACTAGTACAGAAACAAGATAAATTGTCAGTGATGGAATACAAAAAGTGTCATTGACATTACAGTGTTTACAATTTGGGGACTACAAGGCCAGAGAAAAGGTGTTCATGGCCCCTGGCAGACAGAAGCTAGCTAGCTGCCTATTGAGTGCTGACTGCTCAGAGGGTACCACTACAGAGAACCTGAAATGATCCAGATGAACCTGAAAGCTACTGACCTGCAGGTATATTTAACAAACTGTTTGTTCTATTGACTTCTGTTTCCATTCATAAGTAATTTTGAGAAACAGAGATTTGACCAAATCAATGTTTACTGAACACATAGTGGAACCAGGAACAAAGAGAAATTTGAATTAACTGCCCCTGAAATTTCCCAGCAGCTGGAAATGATAAAATAATCAGGGTTAGAGGGAAAAACCCATGGAATGTTAAAAACCACTCAAAAATACAAGTTTAAATAAAAACATCGAAGAACAAAGAAAAAATTTCCTAGTTAAGGTGCCAGTGGGACAAACAGGGGAAGTATCCGGATAGGAAAACACTAAGAACTCAAGTTCTTGATGTCCTAAAGGAATCACAACACAGAGTACTGCTTAGCCATATATACCATGGCACTATTCACATAGCCAAACAATAGAATTAGCCTAAGTGCCCATCATCAGCTGGAGGACTAGGGAAAGTATGGTGTAAACACACAATGGAACATCATGCAATCAGAAAGATAGGACATGTGCATAACATTTTCAAGAAAGATGCAAAAACTGGAAATCATCATACTAAATGATATTACCAGAAGTTTTGTATATTATATGGCATCTAGGAGGGAAAAATGTAGGAAAGGAGGATTAGGAAAGAGGATGGAGAAACTGGAGGCTTTTGAGGGATTAATATAACCCAAGTACACTACAGGCATAGAGTGAAAATGCATAAATGCTCTTATGCTCACAGTGAAACTCATATATTATACAATTTTATATAATGATACTAAGTTCCCTTAAAAATAACTAGAGTTTTGAAAAAAAGAAGAAATACAAGAATTAGTAAATGCAAACTCTGAACAAATAACATTTTATTATTAATAGTACACAGGAAATTCTAATCTGTCACAAGGTAAATTGTGGATAACATTTGTTGAACATTGTTCTTTCTGCTTCCCCAATGGACATTCAGGGAAATGGACTAGAAACACTTGCAACTGAACAAGACTTAGGAACAGAGCATTCCCATCATGGGTTCAAAGGACAGTCACAAACATGAGCCCCATGGGCCTAGGAATACTGTGGCTCTGCTGTCACTGGAAAGTGCTGGTCATGATTACTCCTTTCTCCTCCAAGATTCTTTACTATTAACTGACATTCATTGCATCAAGGCATCCCAGTTTCTGTGCAAGAGCAGATGAGTAGCAAAATTTGTGGATGACGGCTGGTAGGGATGAGAGCATACAAACTGTTCTGTATTGGATTAAATGCACTGCACATTTTTAAAAATTTTAGTAATCCTCTGAAACACTTACTTGAGCTTATCTGTAGCTAGCCTTCTCTGTAGTTTAAAATATAAATCTTAATTAATTTATGTTCATTTTCTTTAATGTGAATTACTTCATGCCTAGCTCAAGTATTTTACCACATACTGTGCGTAGGTATTTTCTCCTTCACTTTATGACATTGTCATTACTCATTTCACTCATCCACATGCAATAAATTCCTGGCGTGTTGTTTCTGCTGCGGCTTTAACCAAGTATCTCTTAGGTCAATCAAAAGCAAGACAAATAATGTTAACCTAATTTGTCTTCCTTCTTTCTCAGACATTTTTCTTTCCATCATGTGGATTAAATTTTTAACTATGTGATTTCCTTACTTTCTAAAAAATTGTTTTAACAAGTCTTACAAGGCAGACACACTTCTGACTAATCCATAATACTTTATTATTTGGAGGAATTTAATACACTAAATACATATCTTTCATTTTTGAAATACAACTGATGGTTGCATAATTCTAGGTGGGCGGAATTCTTTCATTATTTGCTTCTGGACCTTATTATTTGCATAGTGTGTGCATGGGCTTCTATCGTAATTACTTTCATTTTTCTTCTGGATATTAGTGACTCTACCCTTCAACAGCTGTAATCAAGATTTTTCTGTCTATCTTTCATTTATTGAATTTTGAATTAGATAAATCCAAATCTGGCTCTTACCATACCTCCAGTTCTCTGGACTTTCCTGGATCTGAGCTTTGCCTCCATCCCCAGCTTTTGAAAGCCCTCAGCCATTTCTCCTGTTGTGCACCTTCTTTTCCTTCCAAAAGTCTGATTATAATGGGAGGGAGATGTCCTTCTGTATGCTGTGAATATATGTTTCTCTTATTGGTTGATGAATAAATGCTGATTGGCCAGTAGCCAGTCAGGAAGTACAGGCAGGTCTATCAGCCTAAGAAAATTCTCAGATGAGTCCATCAAAGTCATTCCACTTTCCTATAACAGATTTTTGGGGTTTTTGGTTTGTTTGTTTGTTTTATTTTGTTTCTCTCATTTACTTTTGATTCTCTCTTGTTTTTACATTCATTTATTTAATTCATGCGGCAGGGACTGTCAAGGAACAGTTTTAGGGATTCAATTAACTCTTCCACCACATGGGAACTATACAATGAATGATCTTGATGACCTCTAATTCTTTTTTGGCATCCATGTTTGTTAACCTTTCAGAACTGGGAATGTCACAGCAAAGAACCTGGACAACTAAAATCCCAAATATTAACTATAAAATTAATCTTATGTTCTCCTGTGTCCTTTAGGTATGACTTTCATAAGGATCACTTAACTCACTTTAGCAAGTCAGATGGAAACTAGGGTTCAGAAAATACCCCATCCCTAAAGAAAACAAGATTCTGGGAGAATAATTGCTCCTGGGTAGAAGGCCTCCATTATTATTCAGACAGAACTCGGTCAGACAATGAGAAATATTTTTTTCCAAATATAGCTCACTTTGGTAGCTCTGGACCACTACACATTCATTTATTCCAATCTTACTTTTTGAAATTACCTCTAAAATCGCACATTACACATCACATAGTCTATCTATATTTATTTATATGGGTGTGTGTTACAGAATAGCTACAAAGGGTTGAAGAAGTAACATGACTCAATAGCTCTAAAGAAATCTGAAGGCTGAGACTGAGGGCTGACAGGACTACATTGATAAAATAATACATAACACAGCAAAGAACAGGTTGTAGTCACTGCTAACTGCTGGCCTTAGTTAAAGACAAAGAGAACAGTTAGGGTTCAGCTATGGGATCGAGATGAAGAAGCACTGGGGTTGGGTTCAGATGAATGGAAGAAATGGGGAAATGAAGATGGCAGGTTCAGATTCCTTTAGGGGAACATTTTTGTGTAAAATAAAGTCAACATGCTGGCATGCTAAGATGAGTTGCCTAGTTGTTACAAATTTCTCCCACTGTAATGTATAGACTGTAATGTAATGTATATCCTGGGATACCTTGCAATGTGAGCACAAAGGAGAAGAAATTCATACCATGTGTTTTTTCCTTTAAAGAAATTTTCAGAATTTCATATTATTTTAATATACTTCAATATTTATATGCAAAATGTATATTTTAGGAGGAATTAATATAACTAGATTTTAGTGAGATGCAATCAAATCTCAAAAATTTTAAATATTACTTCAAAGTTTGACACTGATATTTATTTTTTTAACATCCACTAACAACCTGCTAGTCTGTTTCTGTTATTTGTGCATTATGTTCGCAGGTTTGGTCATTTTGTATTGGGTAGCAATTTACATATCTGGGCATACACACAAGTGCATGAATACACAACTTGAGGATGCACAGGTATATAACAAAAATAAAGTAAAAGAGGATGCTAATTTGAAGGTGAGGTATGGCAGGGGTGGAGGGAAGTTACATGGGAGGGGCTGGAGAGAGAAAAGGAAAGGAAGAAACTGAGATAATTCCTTTTTTGACAATTTTTTTATTTTAATTTTAAATAGCTTGTTTTACATGTCAATCCCAGTTCCCTCTCCCTCCCCTCCTCCTGCCTCCCACCCTATTGCCAATTCCTTCCACATATGGGATATCTAGAGTCTGTCATTTCACTCAGAGTAGGGTCCCCTAAGAGTCCAGCCTAAGAGAGCATCCCTCTTTGTGTTATGGACCACGATGTCTGTTTGTATTCCAGGGATAAACACGATGTGTGTTTGTATTCCACTGCTCAGGGCCCCATAGGTTGCCCAGGCCTCCTCACTGACTCTCACATTCGGCGGGGTCTGGATTAGTCCCATGCTGGCCTGCCAGCTGTCGGTCTGAGGTCCAAGAGCTATCCCCTGTTCAGATCGGCTGTCTCTGCTGGTTTTGCCAGCCCATTCTTTGCCAATTTGTTCATCGCTCCTCTCTCTCTGTCACTGGGTTCCTTGGGTTCAATTCAGTGTTTAACTGTGGGTGTTTGCCTCTGCTTCCATCAGTCACTGGATGAAGGCTCCAGGATGGTTGTAGACATCAAGTTCATTATGAGGAATGGGCATTCGAGGTGGTCTCTCCACTATTGCTTAACTTACCAATTGGTGTCATCCCTTTAGATCACTAGAGGTCACACTTGTGCCTGATCTGTCTTCTAACCTATGATTCCCTCTTCCCCCTATTCTACCCCCTACTCAAACTTCCTGTTCCCCCATGACCTACTCTCTCTTCCTCTTCTCCCCCTCTCTTCTTCCCAGCTCACACTCCCCCACCCCCACCCCTCGCCGTGTTCCCTATCTGTTCAGAGGATCTTGCCTCACTCCTCTTCTCTTTGGTACCATGCATATCTTTTAGGTTCTTTCCTGTTTCCCAGACTCTCTGTCAGTGGAAGTGCAGACTGGCACTATCCTGATCCATGCCTAAAATCCATATATGAGTGAGTACATACCATGTTTGTCTTTTTGTAACTGGGTAACCTCACTCAGAATGGTGTCTTCCAGTGCTATCCATTTACCTGCGAATTTCAAGATTCCATTGACTTTTTTTTTTCTGCTGAGTAATACTCCATTGTGTAAATGTACCACATTTTCTCTATACTCTCTTCAGTTGAGGGGCATCTAGGTTGCTTCCAGGTTCTGGCTATTACAAATAATGCTGCTATGAACATAATGGAGCAGATGCCCTAGTTGTATGAGTTTGCTTCTTTTGGATATATGCCTAAGAGTGGAATTGCTGGGTCTTGTGGTAGATTGATTCCCATTTTCTCCATACTGACTTCCAAAGTGGCTGTACGAGTTGGCACTCCCACTAGCAGTGGAGGAGTGTTCCCCTCTCTCCACAACCTCTCCAGCATAAATTGTCTTCGTTGTTTTTGATTTTAGCCATTCTGACAGGAGTAAGATGGTATCTCAAAGTTGTTTTGATTTGCATTTCCCTGATGGCTAAGGATGTTGAGCATTGTCTTAAGTGTCTCTTGGCCATTGTAACCTCCTCTGTTGAGAATTCTCTATTTAGTTCTGTACCCCACCTTTTAATTGGATCCTTTGGTGTTTTGGAAACTTGCTTCTTGAGTTCTTTGTAAATTTTGGAGATTAGCCCTCTGTCAGATGTGGGGTTAGGGAATATCTTTTCCCATTCTGTGGACTGCCTTTTTGTCTTGTTGACTGAGTCCTTTGCCTTACAGAAGCTTTTTAGTTTCAGGAGGTCCCATTTGTTAATTGTCGATCTCAGTGTCTGTGCCACTGGTCTTATGTTCAGGAAGTGGTCTCCTGTACCAACTCGTTGAAGAGTAATTCCATTTTGATTAAAAATAAATTTCAAAAATTAAAATAAATTTGGGATAATGAAAGATTAAGAGCTTAAAGTAATTTAAAATAAAAATAAATTATATATGAAATCATTTGTTGATTTTCTTGTGTGTGTGTCTGTGTGTGTGTGTGTGTGTGTGCGTGTTAGAAAGAGAGAGAGAGCACATTTGTTTTAAGACTGGATCGACTGTACAGTCTAAGCTGGCCTTGATCTTGCATGTTTGATCACAGACGTAACTCACCATTATCAGCATTCCTTATATTTTTAGCAATTTACCCATATGTTGTGTTGTGTGGTATGTGAAACTGAACTCAGGCCATTGTATATATGAGGCAAACACATTTCTGTTGAACTCCATCCCCAGCCATCTTTGGATTATTTCTTAGGGGAACTGGTTATTGTTTTAGCTGTCTATTTTGAATTCTATACCTAAACATTGTGTACCCTTCCTTTTTGAGTTGGATTGTATTAGAAGCAGGAAAAAGATAAAATTGCCATGTATTCAATATTGTTTCTTGTTTGATGTCATTACTATTGCACCAGGAGATTGTGTACCATGAGATGATCCCCATATAAAAGTCATCAAGAAACCCACAGAGCACTAAATCATTTAGACAGATGATCAGAGTAGAACCATCCACTTAAGGAGCTCCTAGGAAAGAAGCCAAAAGCTACAGAAGATATGATTTTCAAAATTTTAAATTTTTCTTCTTTATAATATAACTGCAATTATAATTTCACTTACTAATGAATCCTGACTTTGCAATTATGCTTGAATATAAAAGAGATACTAAATTTTTTAAAAATTTATTTGCCTTTCTTTAAAGGAAACAGCTATTTAAAATCATGTGTAAATAAAACATTAATTTCAATGGCTATTTTAAGTTTCTTACTCTAAAAATTCATTTTCTATAAAATTACCTGTAGCAGCCACTTTCATACCTCTAAAGTGATCTTCCCTCTATTTTTACTTGTTTATTGCTGCTAAATGTTTGTTTGTACTTCTTATGTCAAAATAAGGTCAAAAATAAGTTTATGGCACCTATAGTAATTTTGTTTCAGTTCTCTAGTTCGCATCGATAGTGTGTTCAAAAATGCCTCACTTTCTTCTGTCATGATGATGAAAATAAAAAGTTAATTATTCCTTTTAATTTAGAAATGCATAATCAAAATTTTATGAGTCATATTACTTCCTTTGAACAAGGTCCAAACGTAATCAGTCTGTCTCCCAATAGCCCATCAGGCAGTAAGTGGTGAACTGGTCGAATTAATAATGCTGCCTTTTCACATATCCCAGATATACTCTCACACCATGTGTTAACAACCTTCATATTAATTCTGTCTCCGGTTATTTGATTTGCTTTGACCAAGAGGTCAATGGTAAGCTTAATACCAGATACAGTCTTTGTGCCCTAGTTTCATCACTTTTGCTGCAGTATTTTGTGTGATATTAAGAGCAACTTAAGAGAAAATGGATTTATTTGGCTTAAAATTGCAGGTTATAGTCCAGTATTGAGGGGCTATCACAGTCATGGGAGCTTGAAGTAGCTAGTCCCATTGCACCCTTAGTCAAGAACAGAGAAAAGAAAATGTTTACACATCTATTGTTTCCTTGCTGCTCTTAATATTTCTCTTATACAGTACAGGAACTCTTGCCTAGGGAATAGTGCTGCCTTCTGTGGATTGGGCATTCTCATACTAATTTACTTAATACAATCTTGCATGAACACGCCCACAGGCCAACACAATGTAAACATCTCTCATCGAGACTCTCTTCCCAGGTGTGGTAATTTGAATGTATTTAGGCCGCAGAAGCTCAAAGAGAGTGGCACTATTAGAAGATATGGCCTTGGAGGAAATGTTGTCTTGTTGCAGGAAGCTAAATGACACATGCCTTTAGTCTTTAATCCAGGCCTTGAGGCTGGAGGGTACATGATTAATCTGGGCCACACCTGTTGGAAGTGTGTCACTGTTGGGGAAGGCTTTGAGGGTTTTTTTTCTCAAGCTTTACTCTGTGTGACAGTCAGTCAACTTCCTGTTGCCTCTAAATCAAGATATAAGACTCTCAGCGCCAGAATCACATCTGCCTGCATACCACCATTTTCATTGCCATGATGGACTGGACTTTTGAAATCCTACATGTTTCCTTTATAAAACTTGCCTTGGTCATGGCGCCTCTTCACAGCAATAAGAATAAGACACCAGGTAACTACAAGCTATGCCGAGTGATAAAGCTATTCATCACAGTTTGTTTCCTAGTTGAACTCCTGCCACCATCATGAACACATGTTGAGTGGAGCCTGCTAGTGAGATAGAAGTGACACAAGGATAAACAGGAATTGATCTAAGTCAAGGGCTTCTTGCATCAGCCTATCCAACTGTGAAAAAGGGAAAGGATAAAAATGAACTTCAAGTCATCCAAAATGAGCTCAGATCAGCAAATGTGTTTAGCCAATTCATAAACTCACGAGCAATAATAAATTAATGTTATTTTAAAGCAGTACATTTTGAAACATGAAGAACAGAGACTAAACAACTAGAGCAGAGGCATTTTATATAATAAAGCATTTTATATGATTTAGAAGCTAAGAAAATGGAATTGAATGTCATAATTCAACTAGGATTGAAGACTGTGGGAAGAGAATATTACCAGTCTGAAAATATAAAGGAACACCAGCATTGTTACTAAATATAATTTTATGCAATGCTGCATGAATAGACTGCACAAATAATTGCGATCAATGATAAAAACCATCTAAGTTCAATTATAGAAAAATTTTACATCAACCGCAATTTAGTGGAGGTTGTGCATACTTGAAAATTTTTAAAAATATACACATTACCTTTCATAACTATCCAGTTAACTGAATTTTTATTCTTTAATGTTTACTACTATATCTTCCCTGAAAAAGGAAGCACTTCATCACTTTTAGTCAAAATACACCTAATTAATTAATATTTCTGTGCTTGTTCATGTTTTTGATTCACTTATGGTATTTATCTTTATGTTTTCTTTGACTTCAGAAAAGGAGATTTATATTATTTCTTCACTGTGGAGATTACTAAGCCTCATCTTTCTTTATCATCCTTCTTTATATATAATCAGTTACATATAGTTCTCTCTGTTCGTCCCCTATTCCTTTAGCCTGCTTTCCTTCCCTCTCACATTCCCTCTCTTGTGTGTTCAAGTGTTTGGTCACCAGCTAGCGCCTCTTTCTGTAAGAGTTGTAGAGCCTTTGGGAGACACTGCCTTATATGAGGAGGAGAGTCACTGGGGTGGGCTTTTTAAGTTTTGTGGTGCGAGTTTCTCTCTGCTTCTTAGTAGATATAAATATAATGTAACCAGCTGTCTCATATTCCTCCTTTTATTCTTTCCTTGGGCTCTATCCCTCTCAAAATTTTAAAAACACATCTTTCCTTAAATCATTTGTCATCTGTTGTATCCCAACAACAAGAAAAATAGTAACTAGTACAGAAAATTGGTACAAGACTACCGATGCAATAAACCAGAGCACATATTTCTTGGGCCTTTGGAATTTGCTTGCAGAGGGTGAGTGAAAGAGTCATGTCCTGTGGGTTACAGAGGCTCTAAAATGCTATAAGCAGAGCCCATGGTGACATTCTAGAGAAGATTCAAATACCAAGAGAGTAATGGACAATGCAGTCTTAACTCCCATGTTTTCAGGAGGGAAAAATATACAGGAACTGAAGTGCAGACGATCCATGTTACTTCCTGACTCTGTCTTCTGCCTGTGTTTTGAGGACTGAGTGAAGCCAAACTCAAGCTTAATGAACTAACTTGTTTGGTGAAGAAAAATGCAGGACTTTTGGAGATAGAATAAATTTATCTTTGTACTAAAAGATGGCTATAGCCGGGCGGTGGTGGCGCACGCCTTTAATCCCAGCACTCGGGAGGCAGAGGCAGGTGGATCTCTGTGAGTTCGAGGCCGGGCTGGACCGATAGCCTCCAAAACAATACAGAGAAACCCTGTCTCATAAAAAAAAAAGAATGCTATACAGGTCAGGTTCAGAACACTGGAGTGAAATGTGAAATGTCCCATATAAGTTCATGTGTTTGCATATTTATTATCCAGAAATTGGGGTCCTAATGTTGGCTAACTGTGGAACTTTCAGGAAGTGAAGGCTAATTGGAGGAAGTGGATCACAAGGTGCCTGGTCTTGAGATCTTGTAGCTAAGTTCTACTTCCGGTATTTTCTCTGCTACCTTACTACATATGCAATGTGACCTGTAATCTCAAGTTCCTGTTGTCAAGCCTGTCTGCCCTTGTTAGAATGGAGTTCCTCAAACTTTAAACCAATAAAAAATAAATAAAAACAAAAAACCTTACCTTTCTTCCTTAACTTACTGCTGGCCAGACATTTCTTCGAAGCAGCAAGAAAAACAATTAAATTAATCGTCAATTATAAATTTCATGATATATTGTTTAAAACCACTCTATTGACAGATTTTCTTTTTGTATATGTATTTTATTATTTTGAGTCTCTTATATGACAAAGATGAATTGATGTGTTCTTCTAGGATTATGTAGCTATCTGTTTTTTTATATTATTCATGACTTTTGTTTTATAAAAAGAACATTGGATCATCTTTTGGTAAATAAAGGCTTTCAGATTTCTTTTTTCCAATAAAAAATACATTTTTATTGTAAATATATCTTTTACCTAATGACATAAATGGTTGTCACTGTTATTATTCTATTGGGGTGTTTGTCTTACTGATATGACAGGTAAGTTTAACCTTTGTCCTACTATGCTTTGCTATACTTTGCTTATATGCTTGGCTCAATCCATTCAGCATTCTATCATCTTAGATTTCTATAACATCAAAAAATAATATTCAATTGCCTGTTGTATCAATACATCCCATGGTTGTTAAACATTCAAATCATTTACATGCATGCTACCAATCTTTTTTCTCCCTGTTTTCCACTCATTTTCTTGTAGTTTGGTTTCCTTTGCTTGTTTCTGTTCAAATAGCTTCTGATTTCTTTCATATTTTAAGATGTATACTTCCAGCTGTGAGCATAATTTTGGTTGGAATAAAAAAATGCTTACAGCATGTTTTCTTTCACTAAGAATATTATCGACAGTGTTCTATAATATTTTGTGGTGATGTTGGGCACGCATAGACACAAACACTATTATATATATATATATATATATATATATATATATATATAGCAAGGATAATTTAGTTTCCCAAGCAATGCTGTGACATGACCTCCCCCATATGCTCAGAATTGTTTTTCTTATATTTTTACCTAGATATGGCTCAGTATAGATATTTTAATTGGCTGATAAGTGTTATCTTAAGATAATTGTGTATCATTTATTTTTATGAAACTAAAACTAAAAGGTTTAAATTTTTGGTAATTTATATCTTTACAAAAGTGAATGTGAATTGGGAAAATAGTATATTGTGTTTCTCATCTAAATATCCCACAGCATTTTCTCCCAGTAGATTGATAACATATCCTTCAAAGACTACAATTAACAGATAATTAATCACAGATGGTTATAGCCTTCATGGAAGCTCATCTTTGCAGATCCAACATGCAGGAGTCTGAGGCAGGAGGATTATTAAGAATTTGAGCCAACCTTGTTCAATGTAGTAAATTCTAGGACATTCAAGGATATAGAGAGGCCATATATCTAAAGACATAAAACAAAAATATAGTTGCTGTATATTACTTGCACATATTAATGGGGTTGAGTATGCATCATATATTTCTTTGCATGGACAGAGTGTACATTCACAGCCTTCATTTTCTCCATTTTCCTCTCCAACATCATTCCTGAACTGTAGTAGACATTACTGTACTTACAGTATGACTTTATTTTAGGCCCCACGTATAAGGGGAAATTTGGAATTTATCTTTTGGTATTTATCTTTCTGTGTGTCTTCCTTCTTTGGCTTCATACAGTTTCCTCCATTTCAGGTACCTGAACTCTTATCTTCTACTTTGGATGTTTCTTCTCACTGCTAGCTGTATGTTCTTCCTGAACACTCTGCTATATTAACAGTATTTCATTCTCAAGAAGCTCCACGTCATTCATTCATGCTGGCCAAATCAGCCAGAGCTAAATACCACAATTAAATGACCAATGTTCAGCATATGGAGTATTATGGAAACAAGAATACAATTATAAATTAATGCTGCTATATTTTATGAGATTTTTTAACTTTACAACTGTCCCTCAATTCTTATGTAAGGCGGCTGCTGGCAGGAAGAGTCCCTCACTGTCATGAGGATGAGAAGATGTGTGCCATGTTCTTTATTATCATTCTGTGTGATGCTAGGTATCCTGTACAGTGTTGTATTAGAGAGAGAAGAGCTGAGTAAGGTTTAGTAAGTTTACACAAATGGAGCAAGAGAATAAACCTTTTGCAAGTCTTCACCATGTTTCATGTCTCAAAGAACCCATCTCCTACAAAGTCATGAGAGGGTCTATTTTCATTTTAGAACCAGGAAGTGAGTAGTGTTTTTTTTAATAGGCAAAGTATATAAAACAAAGCAAAAGTGAAAAACAAAACACAAACAAACAAAAAGTCTTAGTTTCAGTCAGGAAAGAAAAGAAATTACCTTCTACTTTGAACTCTAAACAATTCCCACATAGCCCACTCCGCCCTCATACAATTTTCAAAGGGCCTTTTTTCAATGTTAGCTTACAAATGAGACAATGGACATTTTATAAAGGTGTAAATGTTCAAGCCACTACCTGAAGCAGTTATTTTCCCTTGGATAAAGTTGTTAATATCTCTGTCTCCTTAAGTGTGAAATGTCTGTCAACTTTCAGAATTTGTCTTTAGCCATCACAAAGTTTTTGCAAGTGCAATTTGAAGAAGTGGAAATGAAAAAAAAAAAGAAACTGCATATTCTTTCTACTAAAACCTTGGGTAGCAGAAATGTTGGAAGAAAAGAATAAAAGGAAACGGTTGCAGGAAAATGTGAAGGGTAACAAATAGTTTTGGAGTATTAATAAAAGAGAGAGAGAATTTCTTTTCTGTCACTGACACTAAGTCACAAAGAATTCCCTAGTTATTTATTTTTTCAGAAAAGCTCTGTGAGGGCTTCTACAAGTCCCTGCACTACATCAGGGAGGCAGGAGAAATCTTTGGTCTAGGGAAAAGCTTGTTTGAAAAAGTATTCTTATGCAATCTGGATTTTCACTTGTCACATTATATCTATTCTTCAGAAACAAAAATTTTCATATCTAATCATGAAGTAAGACAGATTCTACTCCCTGGGTTTTCTGTAGTGGTACATTTGAAGAAAACAAGGACCACCCTATCATGTTAGAAAAAAATAATTCATGAGAGGGTCAGAGGCAGGTGAATTTCTCAGTTCTATAGGGCAAATTCCAGAACAGCCAGGGCTAAACAGAGAAATCCTGTTTCAAAAACATCAAGTCTTTCTAGTAGTCTAAGTGGAGGAAAAATTAAGCAACTTAGCTAGTAAAAAGGAGGTAATCCAACATTCGTCACAAAGTTGCAGAACAACATATCCTGCTAAATAGAATGTCATTCTAGAAAATAAGTGCAGCACACACTTAGCAAGTATTCAGGATGTTCCTGATCCAAAGACTACCCAGGAAAAATATGTCTCCTAGAGCCCAGAAACCACGCATTTGTTACACACAATTGCCCTGTTAATTTTGTAGGTATTGCTAATAGATACATACCTTCTTAAATATTTTCCAGAAAATTTTCTCTAACTTCCCACCCAACTTAACACCCCATCCATTTTTTTGTAAAATTATGACAGCACATTTTTTCTACTCAGTTTTAATTGTGTCATATCAAACAGGATTGCTGCACAATTCTGTTTTTGTTTTTAATTAATAAAAGTTGAAATATCATATCACCAGATATCTATGAGTTATATGGGTCAAATAGTAATTATGAAAGAATAGACAAAAATGAGAAAAAAACAAAAATACGTACTGGAATTAAACATTCTGTTTTTCATATATTTCAGCTACATTCTATCACTACTTAATTCCGTTCTGACAAGTGTTCTCTGAAATGCAAGTTCATCCCCTGTTGTAATTGGTCTCAAAGATATCTGAGTTGTTTTATATTAGCCACACCCATTCACTTCTAAGTGACTAAGTGGAAACTGAAATGCTTCTTCTACATTTCATTTTCATTTTTTTCTCCCCAATTGCCCTATGGAAGGGAGCTCACTTATCCCTGTCCTTCATGTTTTCTTTTAGTTATAAAGTCTTCAGGTTTATTTATCCCTTTAGTGGGACTCAGTACAATTCCCTTTACTTGTTTCTACGTTGAAGCATAAGGGAATCACAGATCCTCAGACGTGATTGGGGGTACCTTTGCTTCCTTAGCTGCCTTCTCGTAATGCACACTGTCTTCATTTGGAGCTCATTCATTACTCATGGCTTTCACCAACTACACTGGACAAAACTGCTAAGGCTAATAACTCAATGAACCCGACGAGTCTTCCCCACTTGCCAGGGTGTGGCCCTAATCTTTCAAAACTTAGAGCAAAATCATTTGCTAGAACTTAGATCAACTTGAAAAGAATGGTAGCCTGCCCAATTTGCCAGCTTAAAATATCTCCCTAGGACCTTTAAACTGACTAAAACTATATTAGCTTTCCACAATTGTTTAGTCCTAAAAAGAAAATAATTGTTTTGTAAATTGACTATTTGCGTTTCCTTCTCCGAGGTTGCTCAAACCCCTTCTCAAACATGACTGATCCTTGCTCATGTATCCAAAAAGTCTTCTGACCGAAAAGTTCAGGCTCAGCTACCTTGATAGACAAATGATGTACAGAATTATAAATGAGTGGTCAAGACAAAAAAAATCGGGGATTCCTACTTCTTCCGTATAAATTGTACAGAATACCGTTAATTCTACAATTCAAAACTTTCAAAGATATCTACATGGTATTTTCTATTTTCCACAAAAATCTCTGCAGAGCAGATCATGATTCTATATTCTGCCTGAAGTAGTTTCCAAGGATAGGGTTCTTGCTTTCCTAAGGGCATGTATGTCTCACAATATAAAGAAAATTTCTTGACATGAAGCAATGTTTCAGGTATAATAGACTCTGCAATATCCTTTAAAAACCCTCCCTTGCTTTATTTCAACTAGGTTGTTTACTGTTTGTCCCCTTGTCACAGATTATCTATAAGAAATAATAAACATTTGCAAAACTTACAAATGTGACAATTGAAGAACCACAGAAAAATTTAATATTCAGAGGTAAAAATAATGTATCTCCTTTGGTTAAAGATTAATTTTAGGTATTATAAAAAACAATGCAAATAGTGAGTTAAAATTATATTTAAATTTAAAAGCATGAAAGCATAGAATTATATTTATTGGAAATTTTGGTCTTGATATTTTTTAAACAAAATATCCAGACTTACGATATCAGTAGCACATAGAGAAAATGAAGTTGTATATTTTAGTGCCATTAGCTTGTATGTACTGGTTGTCCTTAAGAAATATGAACACACATTCAAATATGTACATGCATGCTCAAACACACTTGCATGCATATACACACACACACAGTATAGGATTCATTGATCACAATTGCCATGAAGGTTACCATAAATACAAGTTGCAGCCATAATTTGAGAGATTTTTTTCGTACCTTTTCATGAAGAAAAATGGCGTTTTCAAATTTTCTTAATGAAGTTACATTTATCATTTTTCTTGCTCCCTTTTCTTTCTGTTCTCAGTATACTACTGTCATCTTTCCAGTTGATGTCAATGAACTTGATTTTTTTCTTAAGTCAGACTCCCAACTAAGTGAGATGAATGAAATCAATATTCTTCCCTTCACAGGTGAAATGAGTTTCATAACATGTGTAGTATTAGACCTTCCTCTTCTTTCCCCCCTGTGCAATGCAATCCATCATGGCATTGCTCTTGGCACCTCAATGAACATCTTAATATGAGATTTCAAGTGACAATTCCTCCTAAATGTAATGAAATATTTCAGTCTTTGTTCTTAAAATCCCACATCTCTATGTGCTTTGCTCATTTGTGAGACTTCATTTCTACTATTTTTGTAAAGTTCTTAGCATTCACAAGAGATTAGTAAGCCTCTGAGTTTATGAAATATCTGATTTCTACATACAAAAACCAACATGCTATTCAGTTCTGAGAAATGCCTTTGAAACAATGATTCAGATAGGGAGTTTTGTATTCAAGGCTACCAGGGTCACATTTTGCTTTGTGTTACAAAGCATCGAAGTGTGATTATTCAGAGGCTTCCTCTTTTAATTCAAATATTCCTTCTGTAGTGGTCATTCTCAGAGGCAAAGTGACTCAATCAGATTGGTTGGTAATTACTTGGGCATTTAAATTTTATGTTTTCTTTTTAGTATTTTTCAATCGTATAAGCCATTACTAACCCATTTTCTCTACTTTGCAATTATAATTTATCATATGTTAAATATATAAGAATTTAAACAAATAATAAAATATATAATTCCATAAGGGGAATAAATTTATGCTGGTTAAGATACTATTTCATGTTATTTTCAAATATATCCCATTTTATATACTGATAAATGATTTTCATTTAGTGTTTATCAGAAGAAATTAGATCAGTCCTAAATCAGAGATGCATACACAGACTAATATACACATATTTTCAGAGTTGGAGATCAAATTCAGACTCTTAATCATCATGGTTGTAATGTATTCTATCATTGAGTTACATTCACAGCATCAATACAAGTCTTTGAAATATGAATTTGTAAGTACTGCATGCTAAATTAATACATTCTAGCAAATTACAGATTATTTAAGTCCCCATTACAGCATGGGCTGGTTGGAGAAGAACACAAGCAATTTATCCAAGTATGGAAGATGACTCAGTAGAGACAGAATAAACAAGTGCTGTCAGTTATGATCCAAGAAAATATTGCCTTTAACCTTCAGATACATTACTTGGAGAAACCAAAAAAATATTGAAATAAAGAGCAATTATCAAGTAATTGGTGAAATCCATGGTCAATCTACTTTGGATAAACATCTGAATAATTTGAGAAGAATTTGTAGAATGGACAGAAGGAGGCAGACATGGAATATAGGGGATTTTTCCATTCTTGATTTGGAGTATGTCTGAGTGCCTTAGATTCTAATATCTTTTGGTGAAGTCAGTGTGTGCCTATACTGCCTCACCTGTCACCCATTGCTCACTTGGAGAGAAAGGGAATGCGAGGTAAACCGAGCCCATTCTCAAGGTATAGTGTGGATTACTTAGCTTTCTGCAACTGTGACAAAACATTTAGAAAAAAACAACTGAAAAGGCAAAATACTTTATTTTGGTTCACGGTTTTTCAAGTTTGGGCTCATGATCAGCAATAGTGAGGTACAGGTTAAACATCATGGCAGGGAAGGAGCAGCTGCAAAGCTGTTCACCTCAAAACAGCAAGGAAACATAGAGAGCCAGAAAGAGGAGAAGAGAGAGTGGGAGGAAGAGGCAGGGTGCAAAATATAACTTCTGAGAAGAAGACATTCTCCAAGGACCATTCCCTTCAATTGGCCTCTACAACCTGATGTTTCTACCCTTCAATGCTGGTAACTTGATTCTAAGCTTTCAACACATGAGCCTTTGTATCAGTTCCAGATCCAAGGAATGGCAGGTAATTCCTGCACACTGACCCAAGGAGCTAGACACTGCAATTGTCTGCTATCCATTCTATTCCTCTTCACACTTGCTGCTATCCACTAAGGGTGAATGCACACAGGAAAGAGAATAGACCTTCAAGGGAACAATAATGAGACTGCAGCTTCCTCCTCCTCCTCCTCTTCCTCCTCCTCCTCCTACTCCTCCTCCTCCTCCTAAAAACCTGGATGAAAGGTCAAAATAGTAATCAATGACAAAGAAACAAATAATCTCTCAAAGCATTTTTGTATGATAAACTCAAAAATTATAGCAGATAAAGAAGATAGACTACTCAAAGAACTAATTTAATTTACAGTCCTGGTTTAAGTAGGTTACTTTGAAAGAGATATAAAGCATAAACCTTGGCAACTGCTTATAAATATTCACATACTCAGACTGCCAGTTAGCTGCAACAGCAGCAGGGAGGTGACTTCTGCTTCTTTTCTGCCCTTTAGTCTCTCACAAGTATATCCGTTTTCTAGAAAATAACAACTGCAGAGTCACAGCTACCATGGAATTCTGAAAAGATAATTTGGGGCTTTCAAATTTCTCTGTGTAGGAAACAAATGGTAGCTAACTAATGTGGTATTAAACTCCCCTCTCTTTTTGAGCTATTTATATTTAAACAAGAATCTTATATTTATTTTTCACCTTTATGGTTTTAGTTACCATGTTATCTACACTAATTTCCAAATATAATGAAATTATGTAATCATATGTACTACATAAAATTATAATCAATTAAATTTCTCTCATACAATAATGACAGGAATAGGCATGTAATAAAATTCTTATAATTATGCTTTATTTTTTATCACACAGGGTTATATGTAAGGCCATTTTCATGAAAGTGTATAGTTTGAGGCATCCAATAAATAATTTACATAACTATTTACTAGTAATATTTTGGTTCACTGAGATGATATAGCTAGTTTCAGATTCAGTATAAGACACAGCCTGGATTTGAACCTGTGACTCCCATACCTCTACATCTAAAGAGCTAAAATTTGAGGCTTTTGTCACTATAGCAGGCTGAGATAATTCATTATTTTGTATCCATTTCACGCTATTTTCTTGAAAAAATAATCTCAAAGCATCTAAAACCTGGAGCTAATAAGAGCTGCGTGAAGAAAATGACAGTGTCTTCATGTAGTCATGTAGAGAGTAAGAGGTTTCTGTGCAACCTTACTTCTGTGCAATGGAGAAGCTAGGAAAGGTAAACACTCAGGCTAATCTCTTCAAAGGAAGGAAATGCTTGCCTGTTTTCCACCCAGAACGCTGGTAAAGGATGTAGTTTCTGTCCTGGTGATCCTTTGCTATCTGTAGGACCAAGATTTACTCAAATACCCCAGAATATTACGCTTGATTATCTCAGACATTTTCCCATAAATCTTGAGCATTGCTTCTCAGTTGGTAAACACATCCTTATGAGAGATGCAACGTATGGTTTGCAACAGCCTAACTGATTTCTATATTACTTTAGGGCCAATTCAGTCATGACTCCCACAGGCATTATGGGCACCACAACCATTCTCTCTAGACCCTAATCTTTATTACTGTTTCTAAGTCAACAGCACCCATCTTTATGGAAGAGGTCATATATAGTTTCCAAAGAGTTTCAATGTAAACATGTCTTAAGTTTTGTTGTGGACACAGAACTGAGTTAATTGTCATCAAGAATCATTTTCCCCAATATTTTGTTGTACTTAAATATGGCTAAAATAAACAACTTGGTGTCAGACTTCAGGAGTTTGATACAGTGATGGCCAACTGAACTCATAGTGAACTGAGATTCATCTTGTCTCTCCTTGGATCATTCTTCTGCCAGTGATATATTGTAAAGGGATCCCCACATTGCCACAGTAGAGGTGATGATGTATTCACTATGTCCTACATCCAGTAAGGTCTGTGTGGTAGTCAAACAATTCCCATAGCAGCATGTGGTGCTAGGAAATAAGCAACCACCATGAATACCAAGGAGATTATGGAGATTGCTTTAGGAACTGAAATGGTTCACTTGAAACCGTCACTTGATTTGTACTGCAGTTTTTAGAGGCCTTAAAACAATACCTTAATTAGATTATTATACAGAAATACAACTTTTATTACAGAAGGAGGCCAAGGTTAATAGACTAATTTCATAACCAAATCCACATTTTTACAAATCTTACAATGTTTTAATGTAATTACTCTTTCCATTCTAACTTCATTGTTGTCTTTTGCTGCCTCTCCACACATATTCCAACTTTCTAACTGTAACTGAATTCCAATTCCTATTCCTGTCTTTACTCTGTAGCCCAGGTATAAATAACAAAGTCATCATCTATGGCTTGGTTATAGCGATGGGTGGTGTCATAGCACTTGCTAAATGCATTCTATCAGCTCTCCGTTAGGGTACTTAACTATCAAATAGTTGGGTGGTTACGCTTTTCTTTTTTCTATGGTTCTTGGGGTTTTATTTTGTTTATGACTAGTAACCATCCCGGAGCAATAGCAACAGGTTGTTGGAGGGATGGGTGAGAACTGATTTCTTGAAAGAAGCCATCCAGCTTTCTTCAGTATGAAAGTGGAAGAAAGGGAATGTAGATTTTCTCGCACTACTAACTTCATTCTGCTGCAGCATGACATTAATGTCTCTACTTGGATGACTGCCAATTTTTATCTAAAAAAATATTGTAGCACTTGGACAACTTGTTCACTGTTTCTTCTGCTACCAAATATATATATACACCCACCTATGGTTACTCATACCTGAAGGCCTCCTCTTCCCTGTAGGAAGAGAGGTGCCACATAAAAGCTATGAATAGCTTCTTCACAGGAGGCCCACACATTACTGCTGTTGCTATATTTCTAGTGGTCCCTGAGAAAATTCAGCATATTACATGAATTGTCAAAACCAAGATTAATATGTAGCAGCAAGTAGCCTTTGTGGTAACTGCTATTAAAGTTTTAGAACAAAGAAAACAGACATTGCCCTTAGTAGGAATGTGATAAAGAATGTGATTATCAGTATGCAAAACCCACATTAGGACAAGATTACAGAGTGGTTCTAAATACACAGAAGAGTGGAAAATACCCACAAGCTCTGGCAATGAATTACACCATAAACTCCATGAATGCCTGGAGTAACAGAAGACAATTAAGTCTCATGGGAGACTACACCACTTACAGGACCTTTGTGTCCTAGACCAACACACCAAGACCTTGACTCTGTCCCATGGATAGCAAAGATACGGCTAAAAGGGAAAAATCTACCAGTATTTTCTGTTAATGTCCAGATAGAATGCCTTTAAAAAAAAGCAATGAGTAACAAAGAGGTTTAAAGTAAAGTAGGTACAGGATGGAAAATAGCTCTTTATGATAAAGGGCACATGTGTGGTTTCTTTTGTTGAGTTGTGTTTCTGGCTGCCAACAGAACAGACTATAAACTTTATCAGAGTATTTTCTGTGTATTCCTCTAGACACCCACTCACTATTCAACATACATCCATCCATTTTCTGCTCCCAATTATGCCATCACTGGCATCCGCAACATTTATTCCAGCAGAAAATACAAATTATCATTTTATTTGACCTTTCCATAGCACTTACCATCATTCTTCATTCATAAAGTCTAATTTCTTTGTCTGTACCCGTACCATTTCATTCTTAGGACAGACCTTCCTATCTTCTTATATCTGTACTTGAAGTCCATCCCAGATCTCAAGTGCTTTTATATTCTCCTAGTGACTTTGTCTGAGCAACTTCATCTACCCCTTTTTTAATATTACTCCACAAAAGATCACATCACACAAAACAGGTAAATGGAAGAGCCTTTTCACACATTGACCTCGCTAAAATGATACTTATTTTTTCAATTATTCCTATAACCTATTCAATATTTATAAAAGTTGTTAAGAATGTAGCCTATATTTACCTAAAATATGAAAAATACTAAGGCAAACCACTATTTCTACTTGGAATAGTAAAAATGAAGACCTTTTATATATGGTTTCTCATTTAATTTACAATCTTGTGTCATTCTTCATATCCATCAGTGGTTTCTGAGATAGGGTCTCTCACTGGCCTAGACTTCAACAAGCAAGTAAGCTTGCTGGTTAGCAAGCCTTAGGGATTCACCTGTCTCTGCCTTCCCAGTGCAGGGAATACTGTTGCATGCTTTTTGTATATGGGTTATGGGGTTTGAACACAGGTCCTCATGCTGACATGAAAGCACTTTACCCAATAAGGTGTCATCCTGCACTTAAATAACTCTCTTAATCAATGAATCAATAAAAGAACAACAGCAGCAAAAGGGCAATGATTGGAAGGGAAGAAATATAATTATTATTTAGCAATCATATGTGATAATATATGAACACAGAAAACTATTCTCTATCTAGAATTGAGTCTCACATTTTTATTCAATATTCTCTTGTGTGCGTGTGTGTATGTGTGTGTGTTTCTTTTCATTTTTTTCTCTTTGTTTTCTTTTTAATGTATTTATTTAATTTATAAAAAATCTTATTTTACATATCAATCCCAGTTCCCTCTCCCTCCCATCCTCCCATTGTCCTCACCAGCATCCTCACCCCACTCCTCATCCACTCCCCAGGGAGGGTGAGACCTTCCATGGGGGATCATCAAAGTTTGCCACATTATTTGGGGAGGGCCTAGGCCCTCCTAAGTGTATCTGGGCTGAGAGAGTAATCCTCCAAAGGAAATGAGCTCCCAAAGTCCATTTGTGTCCTAGAGATAAATACTGGTTCCACGGTCAGAGGTCCCATAGACTGCCTAGGCCTTCTAACTTGCACCCACATTCAGAGGACTTGGTTTGGCCCTATACCAGTTCCCCAGCTTTATGACTGGGGTCCATGTGCTGTCACTTGGTCGGGTCAGTTTCTTCTATGGGTTTCTCCAGCATAGTCTTGACCCCTTTGTTCATCTCTCTTCCCTCTCTACAACTGGATTCCAGGAATTAGGTTCAGTCTTTAGCTGTGAGTGTATGCTTCTGTTTCCATCAGCTAGTGTATGAAGGCTCTAGGATGGCATTTAAAGTAGTCATCAGTTTCATTATAGGAAGAGCATTTAAAGTAGCCTCTCCTCTATTGCTTAGATTCTTAATTGGGATCATCCTCATGGATCTCTGGACATTTCCCTAGTGCCAGATATCTTACTTTCAAAAAAAATCAAAATTTTGCAGCTTCAGCCTCTATGAACTCATATGTTCCTTAGTTGATTCAGAAGGCCTTGTTATCCTGGTGTCCTCCATCACTTCTGTATCTTACAATCTTTCTGTCTTCTCTTTCATAGAATTCCCTGAGCTTTGTGGAATTTGACTAATGCTACAAAAACAGGTCCTCTGCATATATATTACAGCTATTAACTTTGTGTCTTTGTACGACACTTGCCTGTGAGAACAAGTGGGTTTCTGACTCTTGTGCCTACACTTGGGATTATTTTCCTCCTGTTGGGTTCCCATATCCAAGTTTTATATGAAAGTTTTTATTTCTTCTTACAATATTTTATTTTTTTTCATGTTTGGCGGTTCTTTCCTATGAATCTGTTCATTCCCAATGAGAAACAAAAAGGGAGTGGGTGCAGAGTAGGGTAGGGGCAACGATCAGAAACTAAGAAGACTGGAAGGAGGAGAAACTATAACCAGGATATACTATATGGAAAAATAATCTATTTTCAGTTTTTACAAAAAGCAAGATTTTGTCACAGGTATAATTTAAATTATTTTCTTAACCATTAAAAATTTAAAAATAGTTACATTTCATGATAAAAATCAGTTTTGAAGCACTATTGTAAACATAATTCTATGAGTTTTAAAATAAGCATAGAAATAGTATTTCTTGGCATTAGAAGGCAAATCAAACAGTATGTTGTGATATATTGTTTATGGTTTAATAAATACTGTCTGAAGTATCAGAAAGCAAAACCAGTCACACTAGTTAGCTATAGAAAGTAGGCATTGACTGCACACAACTTTAATCTCAAGAGTCAGGAGACAGGCAAATGGATCTCTCTGAGTTCAAGGTCACCCTGGCCTACACAAGAGTGAAGAGTAACAGAGCTCCTTCCTTTGATGCCAGCACTTGGGATCACATGACTTTAATCCCAGCACAAGGGAGGTGGAGACAGAAGGATATGCCTGGGCAGAGAAAGGAATATAAGGAGGAGGAGAAGAACTGAGAGCTTCTGCCTGTGAGAATTCATGGAGACAGAATTACCATTTCAGCTGGGTAGAGGTAGGGTCTCCTGGCTTGGCTACTTTGCTTCTGTGATCTTCAGCTTGATGCTTGAACCCCAATATCTGTCTCTGGGTTTTTTATTTTTCATGTTACAGAATACAGATAAGACGGTATCAGGAGTATGATTGCAGAGACAGCAAGTGTAGTCAATAGGAAATGGGTGAGATGGTCAGGATTAGTAGGAGAAAGTATGTGTATTAATATGGGTATTAAATGGAAAAACTCAGATGAGATTAAGAGAAATGTGTAATGATTTAGCAAGACAGTGCTTCTACCTTACTTGACTATAATGGAAAACATTTGTTCTTATTGTATAGTAAAGGCATTTAGAAGATGGCAGGAGAAACTACAGGATAAAGTTGTACTGATATGCTTTAATAGTGAGATTATAGGGCATTTTCTCTTTTCATGTATTTTACATTTTCTGTCTTAAGATAGTTATTATTTTACCCAATATGCAACTGAATATAAAACATGTAAACAAGGATTCTGAATTTCATGTTAAGGTTTGATTTAAATTTTGTGGTTCCAAGTAGTTCTTTCTTCATTATATGAGTCCTCCACTTCCATGTCAACAATGTTAAGCTAAAAAATCAAAGTCTTTTGGTAAAGTTCACAATTTTGCACCTTGCTCTTTTTTTTTCTTTTTTCTGAAAAGACATATTATTAACTCACAGTGTTCAATTTTAGTCCTAACAGATGGGGCTGAATTATGTGTAAATTTTTCCCTAAATACCCTCCCCACATTAAGAGACACATATTGTGCATTCTTCCAGGGAATATTTTTAACTGCCAGGAGTCGTGATATTGAATGAGAATCATATCCGTGTAATGATTGTCACAAACAGACAGAAGAAATCTGGGGAGGGAGGGAATCTATGCTTCTCTTTCAATACAGAACTTCTTTCTTAAAGAAACAACTTTTTGTGTGTGTTTAGTGGGATTTAACAAAATCATCTACATTAGTGTTCGTAGTTACCAAAACATATAACAAATACATCTTAATCAAAATCATACAATAACCACATGTTCTGTTGATGTGGGTATAGAGAGAATCACAACTATTCTCTTGTTAAATATTAGCAAGAAACAAATTTTTAAAAAATACTTTAGTAGTTTATTGAAGTTCTACAAAATTTTAATGTGCCTTATGGAGTGAAATACTGTTGAATTCATCACTATTCAGCAATGTTTGTGAATTATCATTAATAAATATTCATAATATATTACCTGGAGAACAGTAAAGTGGGTTCATATGTAAAAGTTCCAGGAAACCCAAAAGAATGTTAAAGCATTCATTCTGAAGCACTTATCATAACTATCTGTGGATTTGGAAAATTTCCCTTCATTTCCCAGTTCAGCAATGAACCTGGACCTTCTGGAGCTCCATCCATCATCTCATCCCTAAAACAAATGGCCACATTAAAAATATCAGTCCTGGGGGCTGGAGAAATGGTTCAGTGACTGCTCTTCTAGAGGTCTTAAGTTCAATTCCCAGCAACAACATGGTGGCTCACAACCATCTATAAGGAGATCCAGTGCCCTCTTCTGGCCTGCAGTCATACATGTAGGCAGAACACTGTATACATAACAAATAAATAAATAAAATCTTTTTAAAAAATCAATCCTGTGTGGTTCAGTAGTAGGGGCAGAACACTATATAAGTGTCAGAATGCTTGGGTATCAACAAATCTAGTCAGAAAAGAATAAAAAAAATGTAAGTGTGGAGAAGTGGCGGGAGTTTTGGGTTGATCTGAATGTTCAAATACAGAAATTGAGAATGCACATAATGCTTAATATATAGCACATGTACGAACCATATAATAATACAATACAGCAGAAATTCAAATGAGAAAAGAATTTGCTTTTGAAAATTTTTGTGTGGAAGTAAAGGACTAACAGGATTTCAGAAAACATGCTTCTGAGAACAATGATTTTTCTTAGAGATTTCTGAAATAATAGCAGTGTCCACTACAACAGTGAATTCCAAAGGACAATAGAATGCATCCTATTTACTTTGACAAATTAAGATGATGTGATAGTCCGTGTTCAATTGCTGTGACGAGAAACTATGACTATGGCAACCTTTACAAAAGGAAGGCCTTTAATTGGGACTTGCTTACAGTTTCAGAGGTTTAGTCCATGAACCTCACTGTGGGGAGCATAACCAAAAACAGGCAGACATGGAAGCTGAGAATTCTACATCCAGATCCAAAGACAACAGCAGGTAGAGGGTGCACCTCAGTCTGACTTGAACTTTTGAAACTCAAAGTCTATCCTGACTGTATCACTTTCTCCAACAAAGTCACACCTATTCCAACATGGATTGTAAGAGGAAAACAATTCACAAGGAAAAATGATGAGTGTTAACACATACCAGCATCAGTAAGTATGATATTGGTAGAGATGTGTATATATTATTAGAAAATAACTTCAAGACCGATAGTCTCAATTATAGCCCATATTAAAATTCACTTGTTATTGTGATAGAAATCTATATCATTATACCATTTCTCATTCAGATAATCTCAACAATTATGAGGCAGAGGCAGGAGGACTGGTAGTTCTAAGCTAATCTGGGCAAGGTGGAGGGAGAGGAAAAGAGACAGAGAGAGAGAGAGAGAGAGAGAGAGAGAGAGAGAGAGAGAGAGAGAGAGAGAGAGAGAGAGAGAGAGAGAGAGAATGGCTCAGAAACTGAAAACAATAGTAGCAATATTTTATAATAATATCACTATGGTATTATACTAATTATCTAGTATTTCTCTAAGGCTTTGCACTCAGCATTTAGGTATTACAACAATTTTCCTGGTGTTGATCCTGGAAAGGCAGCAGCTTACGCAGCTTTCACCTCTCATAAAACTCTTGCAATTCCTTGACATTCCAAGTATTATCTAAGAGTACAAAGCATGGAAGGTACATTAACCAAAGACCTCATGTGTCTCCCCTTGATCTAAGGAGTTATCTGAAAGAACAAAACGCTGAAATCTTAAGTTTAATCTCAAAAAGGGAAGAATATGTCTTCCTTTAAATTAGGTGTAATTAAAACGTTAGAAAACTTAGAATGTAGTGGCACACGTTTGCCCTAGATCATTTGATTTCAAGAGTTTAAGGCCAGTTCAGGCAACAAGTTTTTATTTTGCTTGTTTTTTAATGTCAGGGCAAAGACCAGAGAACCTGAAGAGAGGATGGTTAAGTTTTGTTGTTGCTGTTATCTTTTTTTCTGATACCATTAACAAAACTGATTATCAAAAGCAATCAGAGAAAGCTCAGACAATGGTCATTGTCTTCTCTCCACCTATAAGAACACAGAGAGATTGAAGGCTGCAGCTCAGATCACTGATTAATTGTCTTAAAGTTCCTAAAGGTATGATTTAACTTTAATCTTATATAGAAAATCCCTATAATGAAAATAAGTTCCAAGATGTCTTTTCAACAGGTAAGATACCAACAACCCTAACCAACCATGACAAAGAACAGATTCTATAATACCCAGACCTGAATGGAACAGGGTAACAATCATGAGCGAGGGAGCGTGGGCTGGAATGGTATTACTGAGGTAGGGAACTCAAGCTCTCACAAGATTCTCTTATACTAATCAACCAAGAATTAAGACCTTCCTGTGATTATCTTTCAGGTGGAAGTCTCCTTGTTGCTTACCAACTGGTACTACATCTTCATTTCAGTGAGCAGTGTTAGGAAGGAGGTACCACTTTGCAAATGGAATGACAGAATCTTTAGGTCTTTGGGCAGATGTTACAAGTAATCTTATAGGATTTCTTTCAGTCTTTCAACTGGGTTTAAATATATCCTGAATCCAAAAGGCAAGTTTTTTTTTCTTTTCTTTTTTCCTCACTGCCTTTTATCATCAAACCAAATAGCACTTACCTTGATAAACACTCTGCGCTGAATTATTCTGCTGGCAACACATCATCCCAGATTGAAAAGTCATCTCTGGGACCACTTCCATCATAGTGAAGTTGTTTGTTCTTAACTCAGACTCACTCCCTGGCAAGCAACAGTGAGCACAGAAACCAAAAACATGCTTTGTCTCCTCATTCAATAAAGTACTGGAAGAGGAGGGATACTTCAAGCATGTGTCCTCATCACTTCATCTCTATGCTAGATCTTGCTCAGTGTAAGAAGGTCATTCTGGCTATAAGGTCCCCAAAATTGTCCTTATGTCTATGTTTAAGGCATACTTACTTCTCCATAAGGCTCTCTCCTTACTATGAATTGTATTTATAATTTCTCCCATTCAAACTAATATTCTGCAGCAGGGCCACCCCTTCCCAGATGTGTACCCTCTAAATGCTAAGACGGTGAACTGGAAGACACAGTCAATTAACATTAGGGTCTCTGGTCACTGAAATCCCAGTTCATCATCACTTTCTAGGGAGAAAACCTATGTGTGACAAAGGGTTTCACATTCAAAGTCTTAAATACCAGCATGAAAAAAGTTACATGTTGCAGTATTGAAACATGCTTCCCAACAACAGGGTTGAGATATACTTTCTGGAAAGCTGCTTGAGCTAGAGGATTGTTGTTGGGGCCTAGCCCCCACAGGGTCTCTGAGTTGTTTGCCAGCTGATAGCCACAGGTGCATCCTGTTTTCTAGTCCTGGTTTACTGCCCCCACATTGCCTCACTGACATCAACATCTAGCACGAGGAAAACATGTTCTCTTCCATCTGGGGTTTTTCCACTGTGCTGTAAACCTATATATATATATATATATGTATATATATATGACTGCTCCCTCCTACAAGAGAGAGACCTCTTAGCACTTACAATAAAGACTCTCTCTCTTTCTCTCTCTCTCTCTCTCTCTCTCTCTCTCTCTCTCTCTCTCTCTCTCTCTCTCTCTCTCTCTCCTGGCAATAAAGGCAGCACATACATTCTCGTAGTGCAAACAGCTGGACATCTTGTCTTTCTTTTCCTGATATCTTGGACTTGCTTGTGGCGTGGATGCTGTGGATTGTTGTGGCTATCTCAGAGCCCACCTCCACAAACACAAGGGACCCACCAGTGTGAATGGGATACAGGCCTGACTGGATGGAGGGTTCTGCCTCTGTGGGTTCAATGATGACATCTCGCTTGCTCCCCAGCATAACTCCTGCTTTACTGGCAATTTCCAGAGGGGTCTGGTGAATAAATCCATTCCCAAACTTCTTAACTTCGACTAGCTGAAAGGAAAATAGAGTAGCCTCCACTACTTGAGCTTCTTCTATTGCCTTGGTCACAAGCAAAGAGGCTAACCCAACTGACAGAGATTCACACAAAGACCTTGTCTCTCAGAGAGATTCCACTCAACAACACACATATATTCCACGGAAAGTGACTCCATGGGGGCCCTTTTCAAGTGTAAAGCTTATAGCAGAAATTAGCACTACATTTGTAAAACAGACAGAGGTAGGTACCCATCATCTGGGGTGTGGCACGGAAGATGGACAGCCACAGATCGCATTGAATGATGCTGCAGAATTCATCTGTTTCTTGGGGAACACTGTGTTCTAGAGCAACACAACCATCATTTGGATCTGGTTGGGGGATTGGTTAGTTCTCCATGTGAAGGTCCATGGTTATGTGTACTACCAGAGACAAGTTCTAGGGCCTAGTTGGGTCTCCTACTCAGGGATGTTGACATATAATCCTATGGCTAGGTTTATAACTTAGCTATAATATTTAATTATTATTTTACAAATTTAAAGCCCAATTTAGTAGAGTAAGCTGGAAAATCTCACTTTATTTCTTTTTACATTTTGATAAACTACAGTCTGCTCTGGTGTGTGAGAATGGAAGCATAATGGTTATAAGCTAAAATATGCCAGCAATTTACAAGGTACTTGGTCATGTCAAAGTATATTGTGAGAATGTGAAGATAGTGTAGAGAGAGGAAATTCCTATTTCATATGGATAAAATACTGCAAACTGCAAGTTCATATTGGTGGATGTTAGAAGTACGGGAAACACTGTAGACAGACCAGGCAGTCTTGAATGGGTGACCAGGAATATTTAGTTGGTCAAAAGTATCCTTTATGAGGAAGGATGATGAAATGGAGACCAGCTGATTTCATCATCAAAAAACGTTGATACTGATGAGTACATAAGAGGCAGAGATAATAAAGTCACAGAATCCAGGATTGGAGTGGTAACAATATTGAATTTCTGATTTATAACATAATAAAACAACATGAAGAAAAAATCTGTGTGGTGTTTATTTGGAACTATCTGAAATTTGGTTATGTGGAGAGATTTAGACAATCTAGGAAATTTATACACAGAACGAATATTTCAAAGGGAAAATGATAAGAGTTTTAGACAAAATAAAGACAGCAACCTCATAAAAAATAAAAGAAAAATTGTTTCAATTTTGCAATACTGGTTCCTGAGAAAAGCTAATATTTGAGATAGTGACTGAAAGAAACATGTACCTGAGTTTTAAAGTTTGATTCCAGCAAACTTCTATAAAACTAAAGTTCCAACAATGCCCTGGAATGTAGGTGTAACTTCCTCTTAAGAGGAGACAGCATAGTCATCACAGATTGACTGAACAGCCTGGCCAAGTGTCAGGAGTTAGCAAGCACTCAGCAGGTCTTTCCTCAGGGGTCTGCCAGCAGTGAATCTGTGGGAAGCCATGCTGCTTCAGAACTGAGATCACACATGAGTTGTTCTGGGGATTTTCTCTCTGTTTACATGAACCTAAAATGTAGCAAAAAATGTAGAGTTCCAATAGAGAAATTTTTTGTCTTTGGAATTGCACTTTGTCTTCTAAAAGGTTATCTTTGAAAAAAACTATATTTGAATATTGAAATTCCACTAGGTCACATGGAGAAACTGTACATTTATGAACTACAAAAATTGTTCATTTCTTGTTTTTTAAAATCAAATTTGAATAATGCCAAAGACAGAAAATTATACTTCCCTCTAATAAAGGAGTAAAAGTATTCTTAATGTTATATTATATTATGTGAGGTGCACTCTCACCCTGAACTCTTGGGGAACGCCCTAGGCCCTGCCCTATATGAAATGACAGACTATGGACACCCCCATGGAGGGCCTCACCCTCCCTGGGGGAATGAGGGGATAATGGGGGGGTTGGGGGGAGGGCACGGGAGAAGGGGAGGGAATGGGAGAGGGACCTGGAACTGACTTGTGAAGCAACCTTGTTTCTTATCTAAATTTAAACTGGAAAATAAAATAAAAAAATGTTATATTATATTCCTGAAACAGTAATTAAGATACATAAGTATAATACATTTAGTCCTTCTTATTTTTAACTAATATCAGCAAATAAAATTATATGAGTCACAAAGGCTGGTTTAACTTACTAACTCCCTGGAGGGACATATGGATCATGTCCACACTATTCTAGAAGTCACATAGTAGATGTCAATTTAAATTAAGAAAGGAATGCATTTATGTACTATTCAAAAAGTGTGAAAAATTCTAGTGAAAAGTAATTACATTCTAAGTGCATTTGAATTAACCCTCCAAATTTAACTTGGAACAAAAATAATGAAAGCTTATTATATGCTCTAATGAATACAGTTTTATTCCCTGCTGTTTGAAAACGGATCTTAGTTCATGCCAAATAAGTAGATTTTCTGCTGTCCTGCCTCAAGAAGAGAAGGATAAATTGCTTGTGCTCTTTTGAAGATAACAGAAATTCCTGACCAGAAGCAATTCCCCACCTGTGCCAACTGGCAGTTAGTCATGAGTTAGTAAATAAATTACCCCATCCTATATTCCCCTCTGTTCTCCCTCTTGCTTCATGGTCACATCAAGGAAAGATAAGATCCTCAACTAGTTATATCGTCAAGTCTTGAACATTGTAAAGCAAAAGTTTACTATCAAAACAATTTTTGCACGGTTTTTGAAAGGTAGAAAAGCTTTTCCTTTTTCTTCTAGATGGATACTTCAAACATGAATATGGTAGTGAGTGAAGCACTTTGGAACACGCAGGTATAGGGTACAATTCAAGCACTGGAGAACAACCCAGACTGCTGCCTATGTCCCTGATCCTCAAAGAGCAAGATCTGCCACACCCAGTTCTTCTACTTATGGACTATTGAGAAGCAAACCTCTATATTTGGCCTGCACTTATTTGCTATAAATTGAGGCATTCCTTCCTAAAAGGAAGGGAGAAGTTACTGAGACCCAGGAAGCCAAGGAAACAGAGGATAAGGAAGATCAGATACCTCAAGACTCAGGTCAGGAAGTTCAGAAATTGCAACGTAAATACCTGTAGAGTTAATCATTTTAAGGGGTACAGACTCTCCGTGGAGTTGTCTGAAACTTGGCCTGGGAGCTGTAAGGATTCAGATGTCATGAGTGATGAATGCTGTGATGGGCCTTTCAGTCATTCAACAGCCTGAGTCACCCATGCTTTCGTAAACCTCACCATGCTTCTAAGTAACCTCAGTAAGTCGAAAACTAGATGGGGACAAAACGTTGCTTCCATAAGTAATGGCTGTCTCATCCAGGGTTAGCAGACATTTGTTCACAACGCCAAAAGGAAAAGAAAACACATCATAGCACAATTGCAAGTAGGATTTTGTCCTTCCCACATTGCTACAGGTCTCTAACCTAAATGTCACATAATAGTAATGATGTGGACTTGGCACAAATGGTAAGGAATAACAGATGTGTCTTTTTTTGCTTTTCTAGTTGTATAAAGCATTTTTTGAAATCAGTATCAGGGAAATCATGCGTAACTCACTTGTTATCTTACACAGAGTAACTATAGAATAGAAAAAAAAATCCATACAAATATCTGTGCTGTGAAATAGTAAAGAATGCTGGACAATTTAACTCACATAGTAAACATACCTTTCCACAAAAGTGCATTCTTAGCTGGGTGATGGTGGCACACACCTTTAATCCCAGCACTTGGGAGGCAGAGGCAGGTGGATCTCTGTGAGTTCAAGGCCTGTTCTATGAGTGAGTTCCAGGGCACCGAGGTTTGTTACACAATGAAACCCTGTCTCAAAAAAAGAAAAACAAACAAAAATCAAGTGCGATTTTTATGGTACTCTCAAGTATATGAGCCAGTAACACACCAGACACTACTAATGTCCTGGGGATGCATATTTTTTTCTTTCACTCAGTTGTCATGCTAAAGTCATGCAAGTAGATAGATGTTGGCATAAAGAACTCTCCTTTCTTTTTTTTTTGTTTTTTTATTTTATTTTAATTTTAAATAGCTTGTTTTACATGTCAATCCCAGTTCCCTCTCCCTCCCCTCCTCCCGCACTCCCCTTCCACCCTCCCTCCCACCCTATTGCCAAATCCTTCCACATAGGGGATGTCTAGAGTCTATCATTTTACTCTTGGTAGGGTCAAGGCACTCCCCTAAGAGTCCAGGCTGAGAGAGCATCTCTCTTTGTGCTATAGGCACATGAAGACCGATTGTATACCAGGGATAGACACTGATCCACAGCTCAGAGCCCCATAGGTTGTCCAGGCCTTCTCACTGACACTCACATTTGGGGGGTCCAGATCAGTCCCATTCTGGCCTCCCCACTGTCGGTCTGGGGTCCAAGAGCACTCCCCTGTTCAGATCAGCTGTCTCTGCTGGTTTTGCCAGCCCATTCTTTGCCAATTTGCTCATCATTCCTCTCTCTCTGTCACTGGGTTCCTTGGGTTCAGTTCAGTGCTTAGTTGTGTGTTTGCCTCTGCTTCCATCAGTCCCAGGATGTAGGCTCCCGGATAGTTATAGACATCAAGTTCATTATCAGGAATGGGCATTCGAGGTGGTCCTTCCACTATTGCTTAGCTTGCCAATTGATGTTATACCTTTAGATCACTCGAGGTCACTCTGGTGCCTGATCTGTCTTCGATCCTATGATACCCTCTTCCCCCTATTCTACCCCCACCCCCTCAACTTCCTGTTCCCCCATGACCAACTCCCTTCCTCTTTACCCCCTCTATTCTTCCCAGGTCCCACTACCCCCCCCTCGCCCTGTTCCCCTTCCATTCAGAGGATCTTGTCTCCATCCTCTTCTCTTGGGTACTATGCATATATGCATATCTTTTAGGTTCTTTCCTGTTTCCCAGACTCTCTATCTGTGGAAGTGCAGACTGGCACTATCCTGATCCATATCTAAAATCCATATATGAGTGAGTACATACCATGTTTGTCTTTTTGCGACTGGGTTACCTCACTCAGGATGGTTTCTTCCAGTGCTATCCATTTCCCTGCGAATTTCAAGATTCCATTGTTTTTTTCTGCTGAGTAATACTCCATTGTGTAAATGTACCACATTTTCTCTATCCACTCTTCAGTTGAGGGGCATCTAGGTTGCTTCCAGGTTCTGGCTATTACAAACAATGCTGCTATGAACATAGTGGAGCAGATGCCTTTGTTGTATGAACCTGCCTCATTTGGATAAATGCCTAAGAGTGGAATTGCTGGGTCTAGTGGTAGATTAATTCCCATTTTCCTGAGGAATCTCCATACTGATTTCCAAAGAGGCTGTATGAGTCGGCATTCCCACCAGCAGTGGAGGAGTGTTCCTCTCTCTCCACATCCCCTCCAGCATAAATTGTCTTCGGTGTTTTTGATTCTAGCCATTCTGACAGGAGTAAGATGGTATCTCAGAGTTGTTTTGATTTGCATTTCCCTGATGGCTAAGGATGTTGAGCACTTTCTTAAGTGTCTCTTGGCCATTTTAGCCTCCTCTACTGAGAATTCTCTATTTAGCTCTGTACCCCACCTTTCAAGTGGATCCTTTGGTGTTTTGGAGACTTGTTTCTTGAGTTCTTTGTAAATTTTGGAGATTAGCCCTCTGTCAGATGTAGGGTTAGTGAATATCTTTTCCCATTCTGTGGCCTGCCTTTTTGTCTTTTTGATTGTGTCCTTTGCCTTACAGAAGCTTTTTAGTTTCAGAAGGTCCCATTTGTTAATTGTTGATCTCAGTGCAACTTACGTGAGACTAAGACACTGCTCCAGGAGGACAGCAGGCACACAAGACAGCCTCCTCGGAGTGTGATGACATCAGTGTCAGTGAGTGAACTGACCTCCCCCAACTCATAAAACCAGATTTCCTATTATCTTCCCTGTGTGCCAATGTTTAATTATATTTCTAGGCAGTACCCAAGTATTTAACATTTCTTGAATTTCCCTTCTACAACTTATATCTGATTGTAGACTGCTGTAGCATTCAAAATATAAAGCAGTTATCAAAAGTTCTATTTCTATGAATAGAATCACACAGTAGGGACTACACAGTATTTCTTTTCTGCCAACACTATAATTTCATATTAATCTATGTGTAAGATCTGATAGTGCTCCAGGACTTAATGAGTTCATTCTTCCCTACTTTCTGTAGCCCTGGATGCTAACAATTGTTCTTCATGTAGAAGATTAGACTTGACCAATGAATTCATCACACTTGGTAAATACAGAAGGCTAGCCTTTGGACTTAAGTAAGGAATAACTCTGTGATATGATCCCATCAGGAATGAAACATGGAGTAGGTGTTATTGTGTCTCACTCTTTCACTGTTTCCCTGTTGTTAGTCTTACTATCTTACTGTTCTCTTTTAGAAAAAAAATGTTTCTGAAAAAAATCACAATGGAATCTTTCAGGTTCAGCTTCTAAGATCAGGTTGCTGAAGTCATGTTTGGATTCTACACATTCCTGGCAATATTCATGAATATTCAAGGAATGCCATCAAGTGTGAGTGTCCATACTTGCACTGGAGCACAAGATATATGTTGGAAGGGAGGTGATGGGTTGTATTGTGTCTCTGGTCTGTGGGTCATATATAAGAGAGTGCTCTCATAAGGACTGTGGTATAATTCAGCTATTGTTGAGAATCATACAGGCTCTGAAGGAAGAAAATGAATATGCAGGGCAATTCAACACCAATTTAAGTCAAGGAGGAAAGCCAGAGAAACTGCTTTGTCAGGTTTTAAGGAATCTCTTAACCTCCATAGCCAGAGGGCTGACAGTACTTTAACACAAATTAGGACCTTATCCAAAAAGCAGTAAAATTTAGGAAAACATTAAATTATTGGCTTTATGAAAGCCATAAGCTATAGTCAAGATTGTAATAAGGATGAAGTGGGTACCAAAAATTTGAGCACAGTGTGATTAGATATAAGAAGGCAGATTTTTTTAATGGCCAAAAGTGTGGGGTTGATTACCAATTGTCTTTTCTGGCATTGAGAAATATCTAGATTAATTTGAAGACTATGACATTGTAATAGTCACAATTTTTTTCACCTGTTCTAGAATAAACGACTAAGCAATAGATAATCAGATTGAGCCAGCTCAGGTATTTTGCTAGGTTGATGAAGGACAAGTGGAGAATATTGTCGAGGATACTGTTAGGTATGATAAGATATGGGTCTAAAACATGTAAAGTAAAAGAAGATAACAGGGAAGAGGTGGGTGGGAGAGATAAAGTTTTGTTCATGATGACCAGAAAAAAGGCTGCTTGCATTTATCAATAAGTATAAAATGTTTTAAGATGAAGATCTATGGAATAATCCATTAACATGGTAAATGAAACTGTCTTGGTTCTAAAATATGTGGACACTAACATAGGCTGCAAAAGTATTCTCAAGGTTAATACACAATTTCCAGTTGGAGAATAGTACCATTAGACTCTGCACATTTGCTTCTAATACTGCTATGTATCTTTCATTGCTGTAGAAGCTCAACAGTATATTGCAGATTCTATTCTGTTTATTAAGGCAGAGCCCCATACAGCCCAGGCTAGCCTTGAACTTGCTGTGTATCTAATGATGACTGTGAGCTCCTAATTCTTCTAACTCCCTCTCCAGAATGCTGGATTTGTGGAATTGCTAGTATGCAACACCACACTCAGTTTTATGAAATACTGAGGATCAAACCCTTGGCTTTGTGTTTAAAAGAGAGGTACTTTACAGCATAGCTCCACTCCCATTCCCCAAGTCACATATTTCTCTTTAGTGTAAGTCAGTCTATAAATCTCTTTAAGTATTTACAGGGAAAAAGTGAAATTTCTTAAAATTTACTCAGAAACATGTCAGATTTAAACAAAGACAACAGTAACTTAAGAACGAATAGCTATTGTTAAATCATAAGTATGGGTTTTATTGTTCAAGGTTTTCTAAAGCGTTGAAATTATTTCTAAGTAATTGTTTTTAAAAATGAATCGGAAACATATCTTTTAATATTGTACAGAACAAGATGTACTTTATAGCATCATTATCAGCTTGCATGCACTCAATAAAATTTCACCATGATAAGAATCTTTAATAGCAGTAACACAAGCAAGAGCTTAATATTTCTCTGCTAACAAAATCTAAGGGCCAGTTGCTTTAACTCCAGCAAACACTCAGATCTACAACCTGAATGAAGCAGAGCATTTGCCCATATGATTGTGCCTCATAATTCAAGTAAGTAACTTTAGGAGAAAATGTATGTATTTATATGGGGGGTGTGTGTATTTGTGTGTGTGTGTGAGAGAGAGAGAGGGGGGAAGACATGTATCTTGAGACAGGGTGTAAATGATTATTTAAAAATAGCCTTGAACTTAACTCTATAAATTATACTCTCTCCAAATTCATAATCCTGCTATCTTAGCCTCTTTGGTTCAGATATTACCAATATATTACATTGTCCTGAGCTATCATGCCTATATAGCTTTTAAAAATATTTAAAATAAATTAATCTATTTATTTCCTCTGATGCCACTGTGATTTTGAATAACATAACCATTATTGCTCTTAAATTATATACTAGATATATCTCCTTAATACAATATACTTAAATAAATCTTTCAAAAAGTATCTCAGATTTTGATCAAGCAATTATCTCTAACTAAACATTCAAAACTTTTAGGGACAATAAAATATTTGGTTGGAGTGATCTATACACGTATAGATTCAATTCTAGACCTTCTGAAAATATGTCGTATAAATTAGGCAAATCTCCAACCATTTGAACTTGAATTTTTCATGTTCAAACTGAGGACAATAATAACTCTTCCGTGGTTACTGATGAGATTTGCAGCTGTTGCATAAAACAACACAATCAATAGTGGTTCCTCAATCAAATGCTAGAAAAGTAGTTGAAAGATATTCATAATTTCCAATGATTGAGAAGCAGGACATTTGAGTGAATCATATATTTTGAGTTGTAAAACATTATAACACTAAATTACATACTTCTATGTTTTCAACGAATAAACACAAAATATATTAAATAGTTTATCTTGAAATGACCCCAAGCAAAGATGCGGTGGGTCCAGACAGGTGCCATTGTGAGGAGGGAAGAGGTGATGGAGAGATGGGAGTGACAGGGAGCAGAGCTTTGAGTGCTCTGTGGAGAGAAGCAGAGCTGGCCATGCGGCAGTGGTCACCGGTGTGAGAGAGTGCTGAAGTCGATGGTGGGTCATGTCCTTGACCAGTGTGGTTTCCTGTGTGGTGTGAAGCATCCTGGAGCTTAAACAGATGAAATCTCTGCCCTGAACAAACTTCCCTGCCAAGGGATCTCCCTAGCTCTGGGCAATGATGACAAAAATCAGAACTCCTCGAAGGACCACCGTGCACCATGATGCTGCTAAAGGCCATGAATTCATGGTCTTTGACCACGTCTGTGTTGATATCCATGACCTGTGTTGCCACAAATAGCAAGATGATGTCCGTGATCTCTGCTGCCGCCTGAAACCACGTTGAATTTGGAGATGCAAGCTGCATTAGAGGGCCTTACTTTAGTGCCCGTACTGAAATCTGGAGCCCTGTTCTTCTGTGCTGACGACCGAAGCCATGTGGAAGCCCATGACTCATGCTCCTGTGGACCATATTGAGTAAATAAGCTACTTTAGCAGTGATATTGATGACTGAAGATGTCCAGTTGAGAAAGAGGGACATGGAAGATTTCTGTGACTACCCCTATCCCTGCCCATGCCCCCAAAATAGTAGCAGCGTAAACAGGAAGCCATCAAAGAGAGCTGTAATAGGATGCTGAAGTGGCCCTCTCCACAATAGACAGCATCTAGCAGGGGTGCTAGACGGGAAGGAAATGATTCTATTCAAGGGGCAGGCCGCTGAGAGTTTGACCATGCTCCAGTAAGTATACAAATAACACAAATTGGATTCTTATGGGGGAGTTACAAGAGGGTGGAAAATGAAGGACTCCGCAGATAATATGATAAAAGTATATGATGTGAAATCAATAAAAATATTATGTTGGAATATAAGTAAATAAGTAGCCTTCTGAAATGCCTGTTACCTACTTTAGAAATAATGCATCATATAGGGTGTTGCTCCCAGGCCACACCTACCAGCCTTCACAGAAAAGAAGGTATTCACTAACTTACATTCACAGGTAATGTTAATATGTGTCATTTTCTTTTTTATTTTTTTAAGAAGCTGATAAAACACAATTAACCAGCTTTTACCGTCACTGTAGAAACAGGGACTATAATATCTTCAAATATAAACTTTTAAGTGACTAAGAAATTTGTAAAAGAAAATGATGAACTCAGGAGAGAAATTGGAGAAATTCTGCAAAACTATGCTAATATAGCCACAAGTCCCTCCAGCACCTGGGTTTGCCTCTCTAGTTCCCTGCCTACAATCATAGCGATGCACAGCAGGTGCAGAATAAATATTGATTAAACATGTGACTTACACAAAAGCTATACTAACATATACTTATCATATTGTCATGCCTTGAACACACCTTGTATCAGACTAACCTTTGTTTAAATACACCCTGTCAAATCTGAGCTGGTGGAATGCTTGTCAATGAATTAAGAACACAGCTCATTTTCTAGTATGCTTTGTATTTATGTGTGTTTATATAAGCCACAATCATTATTATCACAAATTAGTTATTGCTTCACAGTATGGAACAATATGAAACGGAAGATGATCTCTTTCACAAACGTCTGGCTGTGTTCCAAGAGAACGCTTAGGAAATTACAGCAGACGGATTCTCAGGCTCATAATAGGAAATGGTGCTGATCATCCCCATCAAGTTCCTCTTTATCACAGCAGAATGAAAATGAAATACATACCATCTTCAGAACAGACAGCCTTGGGAGATTGCCATCTTGAGTTAATTAGCAGATCCCACTTTTTTCAGCATGCCACATTGACAAGCTGCAGGCAGGCCTTGCTTTTCATCCCAGAGATCTAGAAACATTCTGCAGGCACAATACATATGCGGTTAGAAAAGACACTTCACCTTGCAAGGCCTAGATTTGGATTCTGTGCATCCTTAACTCTTTTTATTGTTATTCTAGAGATAAGCAGCAATTCTAACAGAAAGTGACTCTGATCATTCAATCCACTTTCACATATACTAACAGTGCAGAAAAATGAGGATACATTAAAAAAATGTAGCCTGACTGAGGTTAGTATTTTCCTGGGATACTCAGTTTTGCTTCGAAAACTTTCATCCTCTGATTGTCTAACAATTCAGTTAGTAAGCTTATTTAAGTCATTTGGTTGAGAAGCAACAGCAGTAATTCAGTATATAGTTGTGTACCCCTTATGGTGGCTTACAGCTCACTGGAGATGCTTAATACCCAGCCACTTACAGAGATGACTTTATGTTAAACTTTATATAAAAATTACAGAAAACAATTTAAGCCACATTAAATTTAATTTATCACCTAACCCTATGCACTTCAGCTTTCTGTTTCAGAATTGGGTGGATTCTTATTTTGCATTTCCCATTTCAATCGTGCATTACATTTTCTTTGTATTTCCAGGAAAGCAGTGGGAATCCAACCTGCCATGCTTTTTAAGGAAACATCCACTTAACTAATTACTGATCCTCTAAAAAGACACAAAACATACTCAGCCTTCAACTCTCCTTTAAAGCATTCTGTACTCAACATTACTACACTGCTCATCTTCATGGACTAATTGTTGGGGTAGAATCAGTAGTTGAGAAAAAAAGATGTATACTTGTCCATCTTAGCCAGTGATAAGGTAAGTAACATTCAGTTTAGTACACAAACATTTAAAAGCTAGTTTTTATACAAAGATCATTCTAAAATCTACAATTAAATATTTTTGACAGCTAATATTAAAAGCAAGATTATTTTGTAGTGTAGCATCCTGATGAAGAATGCTATTTTAGCTGAGCTCCAGGCATTGCCTTATGTGATCAGTTATGACAAATAACTGCTATCACTTTTTCAATATCATATGCCTTATAAGTGTCAATAGCAATTTAAATATTAGAAAATAAGACATCATTTTAAAGATATGCTTACTAACATTTTGGAAGGAATACAATTTAGATTTTTCTAACAACAATCAAGTACATGGATTTTTTTCCTGGAAACTGGAAATGCAGGAATAAATAAGATAGTGTTGCCATGATCTCAAGAGAGAGATAGCTAAGAACACTTAATAACAGAGTTTCAAGCAAAATCAGAAATATAGTTTGTTCCAAGGGCAGTGGAAATACAGAAGATAAATTAGCTGTTTCTGCTTGGAAAGTCAGGAGAGAACAGCAGTAAGTGATTGAGCTGAGCCTTGAAGGCCAACCAGGATTGTGCTGGACTGACTAGAAGACAAGGAATTGCAGGTAACAATGAAAAGAACTCATTTCTCCACCTCCCATTCCTATTCACCTTTGCTCCTATAGTATTCTTCTATTGCTAGATTCTCTTGCTTGGACTTTCTTTTTTTATGGCATAATGGACATGTATTTGATACAGTACTTCTCACAAAGGAGATGTTACTCCATTAATATAAAGTTATTTTTTAACAAATGTTTCCTCCATTTTAGTATTAGATATATTGAGTACATATTAGTTAATCTTTTTTTCAGACACAAAAGTTTCAATTTTTGGCTATTTAATATCTAAGTACTATTATCAACTAGGGAGACAAAACAGAACAACAACAAAACACATGGAGAAAAAGATTCCCCCAGAATTCAAGAGGCAGTGATTCATACAGCAACAATGTTGACTTACTGGATTCTGAGCAAATACTTCCTTCTTCCAATTCCACAAGCTTTAACAATTTAAAAAGTACAACATAATACTTAGGCAAATTTAAGCCCTCTTTGACCCCCTTCCTAAGCAGCAATTACAAATTACAGGTCATGTTATTAAAGCACTCTTTGTTGTGCTTTAATGCCACCCTACCGATCTACTCCCATCTTATGAGAAACATCTATGAATGTGAAACCATCCTCTTCTTGCTGGATACAGGAAACCTTGGGACTGGCCTCAATAGCACAATGGTTTTCAGTGTGGTCAGGGTGAAGTCTAGTTCTGCAGAGTCCTTCAGAGTCAAATCTGTCTGTTTTGCTTTCTTGCGTATATACACAAGCAAGCACAAATGCCCGTGATGCTGAGAACCACACCTAATAAGAGCGCAACTGCATCTCCAGATTCTACTGCTTCAACACCAGGCACCACCAGCAGAAGCATCAAGGTAAGGACTAAGATCGACTGTGTTGGAATTGAATTCATCGTGTTGGGATCTCGAGGCCTGAACTTTCCTGAACAAGAGTGGAGGTTAAATTCTATCCAGTGTCCAAACAGTTCCCCTTTGGAGCTCCGGTTCCCGAGGCTAAGAGGTTACCCGTGGCACCCCTGACTGGAAAGCAACCATTACAGGAATCGCTTGGACTTTCTTTAACTGAGTGACCCGAAATCCCATCCCTAGTCTCCAGAGATTTAGAAATATTACTATTGCATTCATTTTTCTAGGCAGAAGTGAACAGATACTTGTTCATGACAGAAAAGCCACCAAAAGACAAAACAAAAACACTCCACCCAAATCTAGCTTGGTGAAACAATGAGTTTAACTGGGATTGCTTAGCTTTGTTTAGCTTATAGTAACAAAGGGTCCGACGAATCTTCATTATGTAGACTAGTATATAAACTGAGTTAATATGTGATTGAATCAAAATACTAAATGGCAAATGTGGTTACTTCCTTATGGGTTTTTCTAAGAGGTGACATCTGAGGCCCCATTTGTACTACAGAATATTGCTGTTCATAAGAGATTAATGCAAAGTCCTTTGTTGTTACACGTGGAAAATCAATCTAAAACTCAGCTGGAAACCAAGCTGATGATCCTGTCCCATAGTTGATATCCCTATACCCATGGCAGGGACTTCACTCATCAAAGAGGAATTGTCACGTCTGCTTCTCGGCCTGTGTCCGAGAACGTGCAGAGGGTGTCGGGGATTGACAACACAGAGACTCGTTCAATGATATAAAGAAAACTTTAAACAGGCTCCAAAAAAGGTTCAAGAAAACCTCCTAAGAAAAGCTCCCACCAGAGAAGCTTCTGCTCTCTCCTCTACCCTGGCTGGTTCTGCTCTGACCCCAGAGGTGGATGTGTGTGGGTTTTTGAAGGTGCGGTTAGTCTTTGGACAAGGTCGAGGTCAGGGCGGTTTCCATGGGAAGGCCTTTCCCAGGAACTTATTGTATCGTTTTTAGTAAACATGTTTTTACTAAACATTGTCTTACAGCTGCCTACTCCCAGGCAGAAGGGGAAGTGGGTCTCTGCTCAAGGTCTGGTGTTCCCACAATTCACCCCTTTTTATTTTCAAATGAGGCACTCCTGGCTTAGGTCAAGTAGGGTCACCCTCCCTTTCCCGTCTTTGGGGGACCTTGAACCCCTGTCTTAGGTGGGAGGGGTCTTCCCCACAGGTTGACCGTCATCGGAGACACCCCAACCTTAAATCATCTGTAACCAACCTTCATGGCTATCGGGATTGTCATGGGCTAAGCTAAGCAATACTTGGTTATAGATCTCTTGCCTCTGGAACAAGGCACGTTTGAGCTCGGCATAAAGCCAGAATGCCTACTGCCCCTGAATTATGGAGAGTTATTGGGACCTTTTTTTCCTTTTTGGGGAAATGAGCTCTTCTCATCCTGTAGGGTGGTAGATTTGGGAGTTTCAGGAGCCACTTCTACTCATTTGCCTATATTAAAGAGGTATAAGGGCTCTTCATTAGCCATGTCAAAGATGGAGGAACCCCTGCCTTGTAGGAGCTGTGCCTGCCCTGACCCTCCTGCTTCCCTGGTGCACCTTCTGAATAGTTGGGGTATAGTAGATTTTACACTAAAATATAACAGAAAGACCTTACCATGAGCTTTAGGGCCCAAGCAGGAATAACAGATGAAGCAGCTCATCCTCAGAGAGGAAATAATTAGAGCATTGCCTAAAAGTTGGTTCTCTCAAAACTATTCTTTGATAAAGGACGTGACAAGGAATGATACCATATAAAAGGTGATTATCCTGGAATTCTCCTCACAAACACTTTATTTGCTTGTCATATGCATATAAATGACAGTGTCATTGTTATCACAGCAGGAAATTGCAAAGCACATGAAGGATGCCCATGTTGAGATGGCCACCATGGTTTTTCCACAGTGAAATGGCTTGACTTCAGTTGTACTTCTCATCACTAGCAACAGGCCCAGGTGTGCTTTTGATTCTGTTGATTCTGTTGTTTTCTTGCTGCAATACCAAGGTTTACATTAACTTTTCCTGGGGAGATATGAAAAAAATGTATTAGTACATTGGTACATGTCATTGGTACGTGGGGTACCAATGACAGATGGAAGAGATGCTTCCATGCGCTTTAGCTTGGTGAATCAATAGGCTTATCAGAGTTATATTCTGCAGGATGGGTAAGAGGTCACTTACAGGAACACAGTTAACTTATAGATAGATAATAGTCTTTCCTCCCCACTTAGCATTTGTTAACCATTTTGTATACACAGGGATTGGAGGAGCTTCTGAATCTCTTGTGTTACTGTTCCATCCCCATCATGAATGGATATTAGTTGGGATTTTCTGCAATTAATAATATCTCTAGTAAAATTTTACTTTGTAGCTCTTATTTCTGCTCTTATTTGGAACTAAGCTTACTTCAACTAGCCCTTACCTCAAAATTAATCATATAAAACTATACTTAATTAAAGGCCATCTATCATGTTATTTTCCTAAAATGGTATATTTAAAAACTAACATTTTATGTTAATATATTCCATTTCTTATTTATCTCAAATGCACCAAGTACAGAGATGCCCAAATCAAGTGTTTTATATAAATCAGAATACTTGTTTCTTTCATTATTTGATAATCTTTACTGCTTTCATAAAGATGAGTGAGGAAAACATATTTTGGTGGAAACTGAACTTCTGTCTTTGAAACTCAACATTCAGTAACCAATAAAGCAGAAATAGTAACCAATGAATATGACCTTCACTATTGTAGAAAGCAAATTGTTAGATTCCATGTTGATCTTCAGCATGAATAGGCAGATGTTTTAGAAATCTATATGCTAGAAGTAATAATATGCACAGAATAGTTAGCCTGGTTGTCTGATTAGTCTATGGATGGTGTTTTGGTTTTTAAATAATTTAACATTAGTAAAATAAATGGTAATATTCCCAGTAATCTTAAAAGAAGATAGTGCACTAAATGTTCTGTCAAAATTTAGAATTTCAAATTCAATATAAGAGATGTACCTTATTATTGAATAATATCACAAATTATAGATAAATTACAATCAGCTTATTGTGTATATGCATTCTCTAAGTAAAAATAGAATATCATATTTTATTTATCTTTGTTTCTTTGTTACATCTTGACAACATCAGCAATAATTAAATCTTACAAAGTTGCTTTTCTCAGTATATATTTATTAATAAGAATAAATTGTGTATTAAGACTAACATATAACTCATGGAGTTATGTTAGTTTTTCTAATACTCTAATAGTGTTATTTTGTGCTTCTAAATTAAACATGAAAAGCAAACATATTCCAATGTGAAAGTTAGTTAGAAAATACATTACATAAACAGAAGATATGATTTTGTGCTTCACATATACTGATAAATTTTGTAAATTAAGAATACTAATTAATATTTGTCACAACAAATTTAAATTTCTGGGTAAAAATACATCCAAACATTAGCCTTCTCCCAATTCATTTTCAGGATGAAATTAAAGAGTGATTGACTCTAAGCTCTAAGTGTTCTTGTCACGAATGACTTGCTCATCTTTTAAAATACTTCCCCATTTTAAATGTAATCAAAGCTGAGTATTATATCAGTAGATTAATATTCCATGATATAACAGACTTATTGAAAGCATTTTTCTTTTGCTTCCAGTGTCAATCAAAGGTGTCAAAATTAATGTAACATAGATAAGTAGATACGTAGGTAGATAGACAATAGGTAGAATTCAAGCAGAATGAAATTAATGGTAATTGAGACAAAAATATCAATACCTTAAAATCATAAGTGAAACTGAGATAATTTCATTCTCTCCAACAAAAGTTTTGACTCTAACATCTACCTATCGTATGCATAAATATATGTGTATATGTGTAAAGAGAAGCCTTCCCACCAGCCTGGTTACAGAGCCACATCAGTCCCAAATAAACACACAGGAGGCTATATTAATTATGAAGCTCTTGGCCTTGCTTGTTTCTTACTGGCTAGCTCTGACTTAAGTATTTACCCCATAATTTTTAATCCAAATATTTCTCTTACCCGAGATGTTTCCGGGCTTCCTACCCCATGGCGGTTACATCTTGACTCTCTGTGTTCCTCCTTCCCAGAGTCCTCCTGGACTCCTAGTGCCACCTATCTTGGTTCCCTATTGGCCAACAGGGCTTTATTGACATATACATAGGACTTCCCCCATCATATATGTATATTTTTTCTTGATTAATTACTTAAACATACCCAAGAAAATGCATAGTATTTAGTTATTACTTTATATCTATAAAACTGTCCCTCAAAACTTATTGTTTCCATTTCCTATCAAAACAAAGCTATTATAAAAAAGATTATTGGGGCCTTCACAATGGCTCAGAAGGTAAAGTGACTCCAACCCTTGTCTAGCAACCTGATTTTGACACTTGAGAGCCACATAAAGGTGGACAGAACTGATGCCACAGAGCTGTCCCCTACCCTCCACACACACAACTAATAATAATAATAATAATAATAATAAATAATGATTATAATAAATAATAATAATAGGTACTTTTTATACTACCTATATAGAGGCTAAGAATTCACATGAGTGGCTTCCAGAAATTAAAATTCTGTTTCTTATTTTCTATTTTTAAAAATGTATTAATTTTTTTATAAGAACTTGTAAGTTTTAACTTTTTTAAAAGATGTGGTTAATTTTATTTTGTGTTTGCAAGTTTCATTTGAAGTATGTATGAGCACTTGGCCAGAAGGTATCATTTGATTCCTGAAACTGGAGTTAAATATGGTTGTAAGCTTCTATGTGGGAGATGGGTAATGACCCCAAAATCTTAACAGAGAGTGCTCTCAACCATGGAGCCACTTCTCCAATCCAAAGAACTTGTAAATTAAAAACAATCACATATTTAAATTATCCAATTCCAAAGTTTATATATCACAATGAACTTGTATTGAATTATAATAACCATTGTGAAATTGTGGGACTTCAAATTGTATTTCTACACTTTCACTATGTGAATTGGAATGTCATTATGTATATATGTTGCCTTATTGGATGTTTTGAATAAAGCACTGTTGGCCAATAGAGAAGCAAGATAGGTGGGACTAGGAGTTGAAGAGGATTCTGGGAAAGAGAGGCACAGTCAGTCACAATGTAGGACATGGGAAAAGCAACATGTGGACCCTTCCTCCGGTAGGCAAAGACCAAATGGAAGTACTCAGATTAGCAATTATGGGTTAAATATTTAAGTCAGAGCTAGCCAGTGAGAAACAAAGCAAACAACCAACAGCTCATAATTAATATAGCATCCTGTGTGTTATTTAGGGTTCAGACAGCTCGGCAGGGCCCAGGTGGTTGGCAGGAAGACTACATGTTACAACTACCAAATATATTGTTATAACTTAATCCACCACCAAAACTAAATGAAAAATTTATGCAAGAGTTTAAACTAGAGTAACAGTTAACTCATGTATCCATTACCCTCATTCAGACTTTCTTCATCACCATATTTGTTATCTCTTGTTCTCCTTTATATGTTATAGTATACCACATGATTATTTGCTTACATTCACATGCACACACACACACACACACACACACACACACACACAGGCTAGTAGGGAGAACATACAGGTTTTTCTTTCTGCGATTATGTGACCTTGCATAATATTACATATTTCAATCCATCTCTTTTCCTGACTAATTTGGGGTTTCTTTTTTTTTCTTACATCTCAATACTATTCCATTTTATATAGTTTCACTATCCACTCCTCTGCTGATAGACAGAAAGGTTGGTTCCATTTCCTTGCTATAATGAATGAAACTGCAACAAACATGAATATATAAATATCTCTGTAGGGGTATACTTTTCTAATAGAATCTTAGGATTGATTCTGTGATCTGAATACCCTTGCCATCCCCCACATTCCTATGTTGAGATCTTCCTCCATTGAGATAACATTAAAATGTGGGTCATAAAAATGCCCACATTGTGTCTAGTCTGTCTCTGTAAGAGGGTCTCAGTTCTGTGAAGAAGTGGCAAGAGTGTAAATAATTGTGATGTTTATACCTGTATGGGACTGAGGTGATTCAGCAGCTTTTTAGTATTTTCCTGGGACCAGCTGTGGTCACATTTTACCCTGTTCCAGATGGTGGGTTTTTTTGGGGGGGGTACCATTACAGCATTTTTTTCTAAACTGAATAAAAAGAAGAAAAGAAAATTCAGAGTCTCCAAACTCTGACAGACAAAACTTTGTTCTCTATAAACTGCTCAATCTGTGGCATTTTTATTAGAGAAGCACAAAGGGACAAAGAAACGCAGCTCCCCTAGTAAATGAAATGAAGGAGAGATATCAGAGCCTCCATTAATGTGAGGTAAACAGGGACACAAAGAGATGCATAGTCTTCCTCCACAATTCTCCCTGAGATTAATCTATCAAGAAGACACCAAATCCGGGTCTCACTTCTACCAACTCCCAGTACTACTTTTTATATAGTGAGTCAGACACTTTAATCTCTGCAGACATAAATTAGGCTTTAAGAAAACTACATTTTCATCCACTCTAGTTTTGAAAACCTCAAAATTAAGGACAGTTTTTACCTCTTATTTGGAAGGAGAAAGGTAATGTCTTCAGAGTCAGCCAGATCACCCTTATGACTCAAGCAAACAGCGGAACAGCAAAGGTTTATTTGATTTAGGAAGGAGGGCATTCAGTAGTAGAGTATTTGTCTCATGTAAGTGAGGCCCTGGGTTTGATCCCCAGCACGTAAAATAGTAACAACAATAATCACAATTAATAAATAAAGTAAAATATATCAAACTATGAAAAACTAGAAGCTCTGCACATACATACATGGCATACTTCTTCTCCCAACCTGAGGTGAAGTGACCAAGCCCCATCCATCAGCACAATGAGTTCCTTTTTGGTCCAAACAGGCATGGAAGACAATGAAAGATAACATTCTCACTCAAGCGAATTGAGGGGCAAGTCTTATTCAAGCAAGAGGCCTCTGAGATGTTTAAGCATATGAAGTAATGGTCATAAACAAACATACCAAAAGAATCAATACATAAAAGGGAAAATATTGTCATATAAGAGAAAATGGAAAAAATATAAGCATGAGTGGAGGCACACAGTTTTAAAGAAGAATCATTTGGAAATATGAAACATGAATAATGTATTAGATGTAGTACAGAATCATGGGGTGCTTTGGCCAGCAGAAGATGAAAACTGACAGAATATCAATATCTCACTGAAATAGCTCATGGACAGCCCACCATTGTATGAAATGTAATATATCAAAAATGGATATCATCTTTCTTCTCCAAAGCAACAATCTCCTCCCAGTTTCCATGTTATTATTCCTCTCAGCTCCCAAGGTTTGCTGGGTTATGGCTAGTAAGTTCAGTTATGGAATTAATTATACTGAAAGCTCTATGGGGAACTGTGTGTTTCCTTTACACCTCCTACACATGACAAAGACATTTTGTTCTTGCTTTATAAATGTTCTTATGATATATACCACTTTTATCTCATATTGAGACATGGTGAACAAATACCTCCACATTGGAGTACCTTTTAGGGATTACAGATAATATCAGTATTGAAGCACCCATCTTTAGAAACCTCTTTGGAACTTAAAGCGGCTGAGTCATAGCTAACTGAAGCTCATCTACAAGACCACTTTTGTATTGATAGAATTAACTTATCAAGTTTGGCTCATATTTATGTTAGTGCCTGACACTGCTACTGATCCTGCAGTTCAGCATGGTCCTAAGGAGTAAACTAGACATTGAAAGTTCATTATTAATGAGTGTGCTAAATGCACTGCAATATTGATCACCCACAAAAAGATAATGAGACTTTATTCTTTGGTTACTCTTCTGTCTGTGTCCTCAGTGTTAATGGCAGCTCAAATGGAATAAGAGATCCCAGAAAGAACAAATTATCTATTGCTGTTATTGAAATGAACTAGAACTGTTTCACACCTGTTGCTAACGAACACATTAGCATTCTCCATTGAGACCCTGATAGTCCTGAGAACATGCATCTCGGAACCTGAATAGGAACTGTGTAAATATTGCACATCATTCTGAGGAAGAGGTTTTTGTCTTATGTGTTTTTTCTTCAGATATCACACTGAATATGTTATATTAGGATTGTTTGGAGGGATGAGATGGCTCAGAAAATCAAAGTGCTCACCACTCAAGCCTGGGAACCTGAGTTCAAGCCCCAGGATCTCTGTAAAGATGGAGAGAACCAACTTCATAAAATTTTTCTCTGATCTCAACACACACTCCATGCCACAAACAACCTCACACAACAACAACAATAATAATAAATTGTAGGTGAATTATTTTTTCATTCTTTCATGACTTGTAGGGTCAATAGCACATATTTATAATTGGTAGTGATCAGTTGCCTCTCTGTTTTGCTGTAATAAATAAACAATCCACACTATTTTAATGATAATATGTAACACTGAATGATTCAGCATATAGATATTTTATTTCACAAATACATAAACTGGATTCCACTTCTATGGACCTTTGTTTAATTCAACTAGATGTAAGCACAAACAACTCTTCAGTTGTACTATTGACTTGTTGTTTTTTAAGTAATCTACATGTGGTGGCTCATACTTACCTCAGTCATGCTTAACATTCTCATGGTGATGCCAAAAGTAAATTTAACTAGTAGAAACTAGCAAGTTTGAATGCACCTAAATGCCAGTGAAATAATTTATATAACAAAGCAAGAGGTTTACAAAATATACAATTAATTTTAAAAGACAGATAACTTTGTCTGATATTATAAAAGATTTTTGTTAAAACATGTCTGCAATATCTCTGCATTACCTTATTTTGCTTAGAAATAAGTAGCAGAAGCAAGAGAGCCTGACACTTCCCCCGTTGCTGATTCAACTCATCAATGTCATTATAGATTAGGATGCCACAGATGGATATAATACAATTGCCCATTTGCAACTCATTAACTATCTTGCCATTCTCTGCCTTGTACTGATAGTAGTTGAGTATTTTTTTCATGTAAATAGTAAAGGAATATTCTTATATTGTTGGGAGAAGATACTCTGAAGATTTGTGGTTATGCCAGATAAGTCGCAATGTTTCCAATAAATCATTTTCAGAAAAATATTGTAAATAAAATGCTTTAATTTTGTTCAAATTAGTTAAGGCATTTATGTAGATAAACAATAAATGAATGATCCCTGACATCTTTTTAATTAAAGAAAAGTGATTAGCCTTCTAAAACTTAACAGTTAGAATTATTAAAAGTAGTGAGAAGAAAATATTGAGGTGATGAAGATGTTAAAAATATATTAAATTCTCAAAATATTAGTAAAACATTTTTTAAAAAATTGTGTCACACAGTAGAGTTAACGTTACTTGATTGGCAAAACATTTCAGATTATTAATGCATGTTGCTTAGAATATGCTATTTTGAAAATTGTAGCATTGCCATCTGAAGTCTGAAACTGCCTTTATTCTTTTAAAGTTTTTAACCCTTCCATTGATTTAGAAAATATAACATATTTGATTCTCTGTTACACAGGCTTAATCCATTCTCCACAGTGAAGTGCACAGATTTCAACCATAACACATTCTGTTCCACTGTCGTCAGTATAAAATACTGTTTACACACCAGGACTGTTGCTTCAGGAAATGATTGATGGAGCAGTTCCTTCTGCTGCTGCTTCCATGGAGAAGTGGGAAGTCTTTTCTGTCCAACCAGGGGCACTTTCAGCCCTTTGCTTTATCTCTACAGCACAGGAGCATGCAAGATTGGATTTTAGACTTTGAATATAGAAAATAATAAAAATGAAATAAAAATCTTTAGAAGGGGACTCTTTAAAAGTTCACTTGGGAACTTTTGTGAAGCTCTGAACCATCTCTCTTTCCTCAGAATTCTTTGTAAAAATGAAATGAAAAGCAGAGCCTAAGCTACATAGTATAATCGCACATAACTTCAAATATGACTCGGTGCTACTGAGCTGAACACTGTGATTGCAATTATAACTCCACATTGCTTCATGCATAAATTATTCAAATTCAGGCAATAGATTATTCAAACATTATCTCCAAGAAGCACTTCTGAAAGCTTACTAACAATTACACTGCAACCCTTCACTAGCAAAGGCCATGCAATTAAAAGCTTAATGTATTTTACAAACCCTGAATTGGTCAACAACATTGTTTTAACACAAGCCAATTTTTAACTATAATTTATCACTTAAAGATTCCCTTTGTTATGTCTTAAAAGGTTAACAATATTTCTATAAAGAAATAGGTGAAAGTGAGTCTACACCCTTCAAATTGGGCACATAAACTTCAAAGACTCACTTCTTTCATAAGAATATGGAAATGTGAGTGTTTTTTTTGAAAAGAGACTCTCAATTATTATTAAAATTCTAGTAAAATGTCAGTTTCATATGATGTTCCCTGCCATGCTGCATAAAAGTGTATTCTCACATAAGAAGCAAAATTAAACATTAGAATAACTTCACATGAATTCTCTAGTCAATCATTTGGACTTGACTTCTATGCCTGTCGTAAGATTCATGATTCCGGATCACTGCTCAGTTGTGGATTTTGTGAATTGGCCTTTTAAGGACTGTTTAATTCACAACTTGTCTGACATACTTATTCCCTCTGATGCCTTCAGGGAGCATTGCCTCAGTCAGTCATATAGTATGCTTTGCTCAATGATCATCTGATCCACCTTGAGTGTCATACTCACTCTGATTTAGTACTTATGATTTAGAAAAACAGATTCATTATCTGATTACTGCTTGACCTCTGGATGAAGACTACATTCCTCAGCCTTTGATACATTTACAGACTGCTCTTTCTTCCATCATGCCTGCTTCTCTTATTCCAATTGCTTTCATTGATTCAGAGTGTGCAGTGTACTCAGACAACTGAGCTGCCATGTTTTGATTAGCAATGAGTTGCTTGACCTGGTATAAAACACAGGAGTAACACATACAATATCACCTGATACTTTTATGTTTTAAATACAAGTATCTCCTTTTCTTGGCCAGATACAAATGGCACAATATCTTATTGTGTTGGTATTCATTATCTATATTGTCTATCCTTATAATGAGGGGGAAATTCACTGTTCTGTATGTGTGAAGAAAAGTAGAGGTTCATACTTTGCCTTGTTTTCAACTCATCACTTCCTACTACTGAAAGTTTGAATGTCCAGGCAATCCTAGATCACTGTGATTCTTCCAGCATAGAAGAAAACATTGTGTATGTTCCAGCATGAATTTCAGTCTGTGAGTGTGCATTTATGCTCCATCTAACTTAATCAAGATTTTCAACATGGTTTGCAAAGAACCCTGACAAATTTGTTTTTGACCTTTGAACCAGAAAGACAAAGGGGAAGATGATCACTTTCCTATACTGTCATTGTCTCTATAAAATTTTTAAAAAGAAACAAAGTTATTTAAGAGACACAAAATTCTGAAACTATAGCAAAAGAGTATAATCATATGACAGTAAGTCTATGAACTAGCAGCTTAAAACAATAACTTCTACTGACCTCCTCAAAGAGACCCTGGTTTATACAGAATTATCAGTGCATATTCTTCATTGCAAATGAAGGGAGCCAAGAATACAAGTTGGTAAGACTAGGAAATCACCTTAAAAGGGAAGAAAAACTAAAAATGGTAGTCAGGATTGCATAGCTAATAGTGTAGACCTGAGGCCTTATTTTCATTCTGCTATCATCCTTTGTCACAAAGAAGGAGGAAGATGAACCCGGAAGAGGAGGGAGATGTCTCCTAAATGGAGCTGCAAAGTGTAGGTTGTCATATAATATTTGTTGAGGGGGAAGTCATTTACATGAGAAGCTGAGAACTTGAGGTCAGCGCTCTGCTGGTTCCAAACCTCAACCGGATCCCCAAGAGAGCAGTGACCCCTTCCTCCTAGCCCTTTATGTCCTGCCTTCTCCCACGTACCTGTAACCATGCCCAAATTGTTGTGTTCAGGACTACAGGTACTTAAGATCTCTCCTTACACTGAAGTTGTGCTAGAAACTGGTGAATACACAAGTAGTAGTGGAGTTGAAATGACTGACTGGACTTTTGTTGCCTGCAAACAGAAACTCATGTATGTATGTATGACTTTCTGAGAATTAAAGGAACCCAGCAAAAATCTTTCTATCTTTCCTTTTTTACTGAACTAATCAAATCACTACAGAATGGTTTCATGTTAAAATTACATATTTATTTTTAAAACTCTATGTATTCTGATTCAAACTCACTAAGTCCAAAAGAAAAAGTGTGTTTTAAAGACATAAATAGCATTAATTTTCCTTCTTTCAACTTTGTTGTAGAATAAAGTGATTAGAATTTGGATTTGCATTAATGAATAATTTAGGAGCTCTGAGGAAGACATTAATTGCTGATGGAGCAACCTCTGCTGAAGAAATCTCATTGAAATACAGGGAGGGCTGTGGGTGCTGCTGCAGTCTAGGGAGAGCTAGTTTGTTTTCCTCTCTAGAATTTAGGCAATTCAATGTTGCATTCTTTAAAGAAATAATTATAGGCAATAGGATTGCTCTGTATACCAGAGGGCCATCTTTTAAGAAGTGCTCTTTACATGGGTTTCAGCAGAATGGTAAGAGCAGAACAGACTACAAGGGGAATATACATAAAAGAAATTGGATGGAAGAACCATGAGAGGTTCATGAAAGAGCTGTGGCTGCAGCTTGTATAGCAAATGATGCCCAGATGCTACATTACTGAGCAAAACCACACTACACACCCTGTTGCCACATTCAGTAATGAACCCATGACCTGTAAAGGACAGTGATGATTGTTCTTCTAATAAACAATGAGATCTAGTCAGTTCATGTTTACTGAATGTCTACTGTGAGGGAAGTTATTTCTAGACCCAGAGAATTCTCTAGGTTTTCGGGAATGATGAGACCACATCTGTAGTAAAAGGAATATGTGTCAGACCAAAGAGGAAATAACATGGCAATAAATCTTCCACGGTCTATGTCTGGAAATACAACTAAAAAGTTTTTTACTCTCACAGACCTGCTATCATAGAATGCTGGGTGACAATCCTTTGAAAATGATGTTAGCTTCTAAGCAAAAGTAATCTATGAGTCTAGCACCTGTCATGTATGTGAAGAGACCTCTCATTAATTAGATATTTTCATGTACATCTAGGATGAATGATTTTCCTAGGCTAATTAAAACAATTTAACGCTTAAAAATAAAATACAGTAAAACTGCTATAGCCATATTTAATAAAGAAAAATCAATATGGTATGTTACTAAAATATATATTAACTAAGGAACAAAATATTTGGGTCATATGCTATGATTGTATTCAGTTCTTCAGTAAAAGCTTATTGCTTTTAAAATCAGAAAAAAAGTCTTCTCTACATACACATAATATAATGCAAAGTTAGTTTAAAGTACCTACACTAGCTTTAATATGTTCTAAGGTTCATTTAATTTTATTTCATGTTTATGTGACATATGTATTTCATCTATACATCCACTGGAGTATGCACAAAAACATATTTTGCCCATGGTTGTCTCAGCATATTTACTGATTTGTGAGTCAAAGTTATTAATGTTCCTTGTATGTGTCAAAGGTCCACTAGCTTGTACACATGCTCCAAAAATTACAAATGGTCAATGATGAGGAAATTAATTTTTCATCTCTGGTCAATAATATAGAAGGCATGACATAATCTAATATTTTCAAACTTAAGACTGAAGTGTATTTCTAAACTCTACTGTCATTAAAGGATAGTGTGTTTCAAATATAAGGCCACCAGAAAAAAAGATTAATATGGCTCCCATGGTCATAAAATGATAAATGTATTTTATTAAAAATTATAAATGGAAAAACTGTACTTATTTTCTATACTGATGAGACAAGAAATAACTGCAAGTTTTCAAATTAATAAGAAATCAAAGAGGAGCTGGTTTTGGTGTAGGCAAAGGGGTTGAGGAATCTGGGAGAGTATGGACTATGGAATCAACTAAGCAGGGTTCATGGGTGCTGACAGCCTGAAGAGACAGTAGCGGAGCCTTCATGGATCTGTGCTAGGTCCTCTGCATGGATGTTACAGATGTTGGCTTGACATTTAGTGGTACTCCTATTTGGCAAATTTAGAGAAAATACTATCTACCTTATCTTGTGAGACTAAAGTTTTATAACTAATTTATCTTTTGTCATAACTAAGGAAAGCCTTAAGTGTAATTATTTAGTCTTTAACTCCATCAAAGACCTCAGAAAGATGAAATGTTACCTAATGTCAGGAACATCTGGCTGCCTGGACAGTCCCCCTAGGTTCTACTACAACGTTGGGCCATTTAATTTTGGTTTACAGGCCTGGTATAACTGACAAACATTTCTGAGAAGCAGGGAATTTTGAAGACTCTTCTATCTTGTCTTGGTAAAGTTTGTCAGTCACATTTTTTGTGCTCTGCTGGTATAGTGTCAGCAACTGATGCAAGGACAGGTTCATTGCCCAAATGACTGCGTTTTGTCATAAAGAAAGCAAACTGAATACGAAGTTTCTTCAATGTCTATCATCTTCTTTTGAAGTAAAGTGGTGCTATCAGGAGCAGACTTGCCTCACTGTCATGAAAAGCTTTAGCTTATTTAATATATTGAATGTCAGGGTCTGTAGGTTGTTGACCTGTCTGAAAATCATCTATCTAAATATATTTGTGTGTGACCTTGAAAACATAACTATTGCTATAAGTTTTACTATTATGAAAAGTTCAACTATTATGGAAGATTATCCATTTGTATTTCTTAATTATATATTGTATTTTAACAAACTGTATGAACAAAATACCCCAAAGAAGAGTCTAAATATATATATAGTATAAGAATAATTAAGTTTAAATTTTTATCAATCACCAAAAATCCATATCAATGAAAAATATTTTGAGATTAATAGTTGTTTTTTGGATTAAAGCAGATTCGATAATCTGTTTCTATATCAAATCCCCTTTTTTCCCTTAGAAAGAGATTTTTAAATTTAATTTTGTTTAACCTTTATTTCTCTAGGATCACTAACAATTTGTAACTACCCCCCCTTAAATGATAATAAATATCCATAGCCCATCTTTTGAGAATGGATGTTGTTCTCTAGACTACTTCCTATTGTTTAGGGGCACTAATGTCTTTTGGGGAACCTTGAGAAAAGTGAGACAGTAATGAAGTACCACTTTGAGTAGTCCTTGAAGTTACACCATCTCAGCCAGCAGCCTTGAAACTGGTTTGGATGCAGAATTTTGAGAAGACTGTAACAGAAGCATTTTGAAATGCTGGATCACCTGGACCATCCATTTTCATTGGTGATTGGCTCCCTTGTTCTGAAAATACATAAACTTTTAATGATAACATACAAGTATGGAATATATGGTGTACACAAGCCTGTTAAAGATTGTTTTATGTTTGAGAAAGTAAAATACCATTGATTGTCTTGTAGTTCTTCTAGGTTTATTATTTTTATGCCTATAGCCAGGATTTCAGGGGGTCTTCACCAATCAAGCCCGATCATCTTTAACTTTGAACAAATCCTCAGCCTTTTATTTCCTATGGAAATAAAAGCATAACCTCTTGCACAGAGTTACCTATCTTTTGACTTTCATTTTGAAGTCAAAAGATTTTAAAAAATATGTAGATTGGTTTAATACAGCAGCTTTTATAACCAAATGTCTCTTAGCAGCTATCACCCCTTCCTCAGCAGTCAAAAAATCCAAAGACAACACAAAAACATACAGTATTCAGACTCTCTGTGTATTTTCCATATTTACATGGCTTTTTATATTACTTTACTCCCTTTATAAGTAATTTGCTCTATTATTTTAAAACTACATATTAAAGGTGGCGCATGCCTTTAATCCCAGCACTCAGGAGGCAGAGACAGGCGGATCTCTATGAGTTCGAGGCCAGCCTGGTCTACAGAGCAAGTTCCAGGCCAGACTCCAAAACAATACAGAGAAACCCTGCCTCAAAAAAACAAAACCAAAAAAAAACCTACATATGTAATCTATGTATACATACTTCCCCTTCTCTCTCAAGCCTATGCATATTTTTTAACACATTCAGGGGTCTTTTTTCTGTTTGGATCTATTTTTAACTACCATCTACACTGGTTTTTGATCACGTGAGATCAATCTTAAGCTGGTATGTCAGTTGCCACCGGTGTATCTTACCTTAGTGTATGGTGGTAGTTCACGACAGCTGGTTCTTCCTATAGGCATATACTAGGAGACAGCTCTTTGCACCTTGGCCTTCATGAAACAGTGTGGGAACCAGCCAAGCAGGTTAGCCTATGGGGTACTGGCAGGGCTCAGGCTGGCAGCTCAAGACTGCAAATGCATCTCTGCATCTTGGGCTGCATGTGAGACATGAGTCTAGGAAGCTGAGCCTGGCTCCATCTCTATGTGTCTAAAACCCTTTCCTAAGATCTCTCGGGTTTTTGCACATGTAGGTGCCCCACCTTGTATGCCCTTTGTAAGCAAAAGTTTCTGTCCCACAATCCACTCCAAAGTAACCACATAGAGGCTTGATATTGATTATATAAATTCTTGGTCAATAACTCGGGTTTGTAACTAGCTAACTCTTACATTTTTAATTAAGCCATATTTTTATCTTGTTTTTGCCATGTGGCTTGGTACCTTTTCTGAAATACAGCATGTCTATCTTGTTTCCCTCTGCATCTGCTTAGGACTCCTGACTCCACCCTTCCCAACAGTCTCTCTGCCCCCAAAATTCTATCTAGCTACTGGCCAATCAGTTTCTTATTAACAATAAGAGGAACACATTTTCACAGTGTACATAAGGATTATTCCACATCAAAAATTCCAATATCCTGCATTGTAAAAGATATTGGACTGCAATGGGGGTGTCAGTTTATTATATATTATATATATATATATTATCTATATAATAGCAACTGCATCCATTAATGTGGAAAAGGATCAATGCTTTTTGTTACACACAAGGATTTCACACCATCGTGCTGTATTTAAAAGAATCACCTAAAGATTCTTTAAAGGAAATAAGGTTACATTTAACCCATTTGTTAGAAATTGAGACCGTAACATTCACTGAATGCTGGTTAACTGTCACCAGTAGGATGCCAAGATTCACAATCAAATGTGCTTTAGTCTCAGGGAATGAATTTTAATCTTAAAAAAAAAAAACACAGCGCTACCTATACCTTCAATGAATTCTCAGTCCTCAGTGACTGATGAGCTGGCTTCACTCCATTTATCTTGCATCTCTCTGATATATACATCCATACACACATTTTATCACATTCACATACAAATTGCAAGAAATATAAGTAAATCAAGGTGTAAGAGCCTGGGAGTATGTATCAGGTTTTCAATCGTCATTGATGCTTGTTGCCCCCAAACCTCATCCCATGTAGCTCTTGGTGATCAGCATTCCCCTACTGTTTCTATCTCATTTCTGTGGGAATTCAAACCTTCCTTCCAGGCCCTGGAGCCATACAAGGGGTTCCTCAACATTCTGAAATATATAGAAGTACATTCTTTCACTTCAAACTGTGCAGAGATCTAGGTTAGAAAACCTAAAGGAAGCAAAAACTGCTACCTTTCAGGACAGCGCTGTGTCTTCTTTATTCATCTCTACATTATTTAAAAGTCCATTCCAAGGACAGAAGACACAGGAAGGCTCTACTTTCCTTTCCCAGAAATACGTTAGGGTTCCTTTCACTGCTATTAAACTGTGGCTGAAGATCATAGGTAGAATTCCTTCCATAATATAATCCTATGTGGTTACATTTAATTTGAATTCCTGCCATCTTTCCTCTGTATATCCTTAGCAACACTTTTTGTCTTAAGAAAACTATATCCGATTCGATTTATATTCTTCTTTTACATACACATGCATGTATGTGTGATCCCATCAGAATTCTCTCATACCTTCAAGGATACCAACAGTATCATGCCATATTCTTTTACTTTAATCACGTGTTTAGGTACATTAAGTAGTTTCTTAAAAAAAGTTTATCTTCTGTATTTTGTTGTTGAAAAAGAAAGAGCAAAAAAGCCAAGTTTGAGAATTAAAACCAAAAATCCTTGTAAGTAAGAAATGAAGTTAGAGAAGAAAACAAATGATTGAGTGGGAAATATCTAGAAATGCCTAAAATTTGCTTTTATCATTGGTTGGTTCTTAAAGAGACAGTGTGGGGCAGATGCAGTCATATATATCATAAGTGAAGAGACACCTATACATAATACACACAGGCAGGCTATAGTGGTCTGTGGTGATATATTGTTTATGATCTAATAAAGCCACTGTAGATCAGTTTGCAAAACCAGCCACGCAAGTTATCTCTAGAAACTATGCAGTGTGGCACACACTTAATTTCAGGACTCATGAGAGGTATTTCAGACAGAAACAGGGTCTCAGAGCTAGCATTCATTCTCCAGCTACATTGAGGATAGAAAGATTGAGTCTCTAGCTACACTGAGGAAAGCATAGCAGTCTGAGTGAATCTGAGGAGCAGTGAAGTCAGGAGTACTTTGAGGATCACCCCTTTGGCCTGAACTGAGGTAGAGGTAAGAGCTAGTGACTGGACTGCTTTGCTTTTCTAATCTTCAGCTTGAAGCTTGAACTACAATGTCAGTCTCTGGGTCTTTTATTTATTGTGCTACAGTGGCTGAGGCATGGCTACCAGGGGTTTGAAGAAAAATCCCACCAGTTCAACCTCAGATCCTGAATAAACCCTGGATGTGGGGCATGGGAATGGGATTCTACGAATGGTCTCTGTCCAGATTATTCCTGAGCCACACATTTCTCCAGCACCTTGAGGTATTCCTCCCAAGGTATTTTGGCTGGGAACCTCTGGGAGCAAGGCATTTTTGGTTTGCAGTCTCTAAGGACTTCATAACTCAAAGCATACCCAGAGTGAAAGCTTTATTTAATGCTATGGAGTCTGAGGACAGCTCTGATCCTGTCTCTAGAAACTACATACCCACAAATTCTTTTGATGGGAAATTTCATGAAAGTGTAGCTAACTGAGGAAATGTCTATGACAAACTGAAAACAGCTCGGATCTGACAATAGCCATGACAATAACAACTTATTAAACAGTCTCTTGTAGAAAACAAATATATGAATTCATCATTTTCTAATTTCCCACTACAGATTTATCATATCATTTCAACGGCAGTGGTTACATTGTTTCTCCCAATACACACCACCCAGCACTAATCTGGTTAATTTCATTATGCTTCACATGTAATTAATTACCCTCCTAGTTACTTTCAGATTCAAGGACTAGATATCTTTCCATAAAACTTTTCAAATGCTTTTTTCATTTTCATCCAGACCACTCTGTGGTCAAGAAACTGACAACAACAAACAAATCACATTTTGTCATTTACAATGTTTTCTGTTCTTTATTATTCTCTATATTTGCTCAGGTGTAATGAAATTGAAGATTTTCACGGGGCCCACAGTGTGCTGTGTACATCTGGACAAATCATAAACAGACATAAAATGAATCAAGTACCTGCATGGAGTCCCAAAAAGGAATAGAAAATAAAAGGTTAAAGGTAAGGCTGTTTCGGACTTGTCTACTTTATTATGTTCCAAATTAATATAGAATACCTCACTAAATAAATATTGAATTTATTTTCCCCTTCCAAGTAGCATCATGGCAAATTGCATTATTCAAAGTTCTCTAGTATAACAGAACTGACAAAATGAATATATAGTCCAAAGAAAATGTATCAGGTTGGCTCACATGACAGAGGGTGGACCATCTAACAATGGCTGCCTGCACATTGGACAGGTTGAGAACTGTCAATGGTTGGGTCCAGAAGGCTAGATAACTAAGCAGTACCAATCTAGCACTGAAGGCTTTGAGGATTTCTAGAAACCCCGGGGACTTCACTGCTGTGAAGAGAGTGTGGGAGAGCTCCTTTCATTCAGTGCTTTCAGGAAGTACCCTCTCATACTCACTAAACACACCCCTTAGTCTAGTCTAACCATCTAGTCAAGATGACAATCAAATTAACCATACAAAAATTTAATACTATATAAATATTCACCAAAATGTATGCCATGGCTAAATAATTTTTTAAATGTACTTTTAATTCTTTATTCAACTCAACCTTTCCCATTTAACAATTTTCAAAGACTTGTTTGTAGAATTTCAGAAATTAAAATAGATTCTTCATACACACTATTTATGGGAATACATTATTAAAAGTGAAACCATTATTGAGCCTATTTCTGTTGGGTATTGTGTTTGTTTATATACAGAGAAAAAGACAAGAACACAATGGTCTTTGTGTGTTTAAATAATTCACACTGTCAAAGTTCTTTCAGATTCACTAAGATGGAAGTGGCCAATTAGAGACATTATGACAAATTTTAGGTCTCTAGGTACAATTTTCTTCCTCAATTCTATTACCTTTCTTTGATGCTGGATATTTAAGGCATCTTTGACATGAAACTTCAGACTTGTATTACTTTATTGGGAAGTTTTTATTTCCCATGAGATGATGGGTTTTTTTTTAAGGAAACAAATTAGAGATCATCTCTAAATTTTGTTTTCATTTTTCACTTGGGGAGATCTCAACTATACAGTAAGCTCTTGGGACATTTTTTGTTAGACTCCTGCTGACTCTACAGTGCAAGGAAAAATCCGTGACATTTAATAAATACTTTAGAAATAGGTGTCTGGATCAGAAAAAGATTATTTTCCCTCTCTGCTTTCTCATTTCATGCTACACCTTTTGTTAAGGCACCTAAAGTACTTGGCTAGTCCCCTACAGCCTGCACATCTCAATGATCTCTCGGGGAACTAACTGATAGAAACTCCTTTAAACTGCTCTCTGGATAGTAGAATATTAGTTTAAGTAGAGTAAAAGGAGAAAAAGGGTGGAGATTGAGGAAAACAAGCCAAATGTTTATAGTATCAAAATACACAGTTAATTGAATGAAATCAGTGGTGTGATTGGTTCACACAGTTTTCAAGCTAATTAGAATATGGTTATAAATATTTCCCTTTCACAAAAAACTTTATTATCAGTACAAAATGTGGTCTCACATGGGTTGTCATCACATATGAGATGATATCAGTTACAGATAGTATCTGAGTAAACTCTTCCCATACTTTCTTAAGTGGTCTGCACATTGTAGCTTTCCCTTATGTGGCAATTGAGTTATTAATATTGAAGAAAGGAACCTAATTTACATGTAACTTCTGTCACAGGCACTCACTGTGTCACAAGAACAAGGACACCACATACCTTCAATCGGGACACAAAAAGGCCTGGAGAGGATTCCATTGCCTAGCTCAGCTTCTCACGGCCAACTTGCCATTTGTTCAAAGTCATCTTTGGGACCTGTCGTACATATTCAGTACTGTTCATCATATGTGAGCTTGAGTTTTAAACAGGTGCTTACATATTGATGTAGACTTTTATTTTTTATCATATGCTGTAAACTAAAACTATTTTAGTTCTTATCCACAGAACATAAACACTGTCTCCTGATATTTAAATTACACTTTGAGTCCACAGAACTCCAAGCATGAAAGAGTCCCTTAGTTTCTTTTGCTGTTGCTGTGGTAAAAAAAAAAAAACTCTGACAAAAAGAGCAATTTAGCCGGGTGTTGGTGGTGCATGCCTTTAATCCCAGCACTCAGGAGGCAGAGGCAGGCGAATGTCTGTGAGGTCGGGGCCAGACTGGTCTACAGAGCGAGTTCCAGGACAGCCTCCAAAACAATACAGAGAAACCCTGTCTCGAAAAACCAAAAAAAAAAAAAGAAAGAAAGAAAGAAAGAAATGAAGAAATGACGAAGAGCAATTTAAGAGAGAAGGACTTCATTTTGGCTCACAGTATCACGTGATTGTCTCTCATGAACAGAAACTCACAGAGGAAGGGGTTTGGAGAAGCAGTCACATTACATCTGCTCTTAGGAAACACAGTGTAAATCCTCATGCTCAGCTGTTTGCTCAGAGCTGGGCCCAGGCTATGAAATGGTGATGCTCAGTCTCAGGATGGGAGTCCCAGGTTCAACGTGCACACTTTAATAAACCCTGAACAAGCATGCCTTTGGGTCACCCTAATCTGGACAGTCCTTCACCATGACTCCTTCCCAGGTGATCCAATAGTCTTCCAGCTTGACAGCTGAAATTAACCATAACAAATTGTAACAAATTTTTGTTTTACTTTACTATCTAATCCTCACTATTCTACTGTGACACTAGTCATTTAATTTTAATTTTCTTTTTCGCAACTTCTTTGAATTTTATAGCATTTTTTCTTTATTGGGGTAAGAATAATAAAGATAAAATTTACAAAGTGCAGCATTACAGGCTGTAGTCATAACAACAGTATACCGCTAGAACTTCTCATTTTACTTCCCTGACTCTTTATGATCACTGAGTAATAATTTTCCTTTTATTCCTCTCCTAGACCCTAGCTCTTCCCCACTTCACTGTCGTGTGAGGGGTCACAGGTGTGGACTTGATAGAGAGTGGGTTTTAAGTCTGGGGTCGGGACAGGTGGCTCTCTCTTGCTTCCAGTTGGGTCACAGAGGGCAGTCTGGGTAAATCCATGGAGCTGGAACTTTCAGTGCTCACTGAATAAAGTTACATTAACTTATTTTGAGACTACTTCCACGAATCTTGATCCCTGCATCTGCACTTCACTCTAATTACATACATCTATTTTAGACACTATATCTAAGTGAAAGCATGCACAGTTCTGCAGCAGACATCCACTCTCCACTGTGTCCTCTACATCTACTCGTAATGCTGTTTTGAGAGGGCTTTCTTCTTTATGTTGTGCTTGAATTGCACTTTGTGTGCCTTTTCTGTTGCTTTTTTAGGTAATACCATATCTAAATAGATACCAGACACACTGAAAATAAGTGTGCAATTTCAAAGACATTGCAGAACTCTGTATCTGTAAGAAAGTGTTGTGTTTGGATCTCTAAAAACAACACAATGTCCACAGTAGAAAAATATTATATAGTAGATCATGTAGATTATGTAAAATTGATCAGTGTGTAGGACATTATAGGTTTATTCTTGTACATAAATTACTGTCACTGAGGTTTTAGTACTTAAGATCATATTCATATCTTTTCTTTACTTTGTTCTTCACCTTCCAAAACACATTATGGAAACTTCTCTACATTCATTGGAATTCTAGCTTATTATTTTTCATAAGGACATAATATCCCTATAGTTTAGATAGTCATTCCTCTATTTAAAGGCATACTTTTCAAATTTTGACAATGTTATCTTTCTTTCTTTTTACTGAAGACTTTCCTATGCACTAAATTAAGTAAATGATAAGTTTTTAAAATCTGTTTTGATTTAGATTTGATTTTTGAGACAGGCTCTCAGAAGCTCAACTAGAACTTTCGTTTTTAACTATGTAAGCATTTTATTTACTAATCGAGCAAGTACTACCTTAAAGAGACTAAGCAACCTGTTTGAAATGACATATTAATATAAAGCACCCAATGGCCAGCAGTGGGAGCCAACCCACCCCAGCATCCTAGTCTCCTGCTCCACCCACAGGACTAGATAAGCCAGGGCCTGTTTCCGGGGTGCCTGCCTGTGCTTATGGGTCTGCCACTGCTGCTGCCATCCCAGCAGGGGGAACCTACACACTCCAGCATCTTAGTTCCCTGTTTCACCTACAGGACTAGGACTAGGTAAACTGGGGCCTGTTTCTGGGCCACATGCCTATGTTTGGGGTCGGCCACTGAGGCTCTCATCCTAGCAGTGGGAGCCAAAGCAACCCAGAATCCTAATCCATTTCTCCACCCACAGGACCAGAAAGAGGAGAGCTACCAGAGCATTGGACTTGCCTACACCCACTGGAAGCAAACCCTGGTCCAGTACCCACCAGGAGAGAAAGAGGTTCCTTCTGCATCCACTGGAAAAAGGAGACAATGTCAAACACACTCAGCAACAAAAACAAATATGTCACCACCAGAGTCTAGAGCCTCTACACCAGCAAGACTCAAACATTCCAACTCAACCTTAAAAATAGCTTCATGAAAATGATAGAGGCCCTCAAAGATGATATGGGAAAATCCCTTAAAGAGTTAGAAGAAAAGTGCAAGAAATTGAGGGAAAGATACAGCAAAAATTGCAAGAAACAATTCAAACAGTACAACAGCTGAAATCTGAAATAGAAACAATTAAAAAAAACACAATCTGTAGGGATGCTGGAAATAAAAAAGCTGGACAAATGATCAGGTATTGCAAATGCGAGCATAACCAACAGAATACAAGAAATGGAAAAGAGAATCTAAGGGCTTGAAGATACACTAGGAGAATTGGACTCATTGACCAAGGAAAATTTGAAGTCCAACAAATACCCAAAACAAAATACCCTGGAAATATGGGACACTGTGAAAAGACCAAACTTAAGAATAATAGCTATAGAAGAAGGTAAAGAAACCTACCTCAAAGGGACAGAAAACATACTCAACAAAATCATAGAAGAAACCATTGACAACATAAATAAAGACATGCCAATGAAGGTCCAAGAAACTTGCAGAACACCAAATAGAGTGGACCACAAAAAAAGGCCCCTTGACAATTTAAATAAAGATGCCAAACATGCAGAATAAATAAAGAATATTAGGATGAGCAAAGGAAAAGGCCAAGTAACATATAAAGACAAACCTATCAGAATTACACCTGACTTCTCCATGGAAACTCTGAAATCCAGAAGGTCCTGAATAGATATTCTACCAACACTAAGAGACCACGGATGCCAGCCAAGACTACTATACCCAGCAAAGCTTTCAATCACTACAAATGGAGAAAACAAGATATTTCATGACAAAACCAGATTTAAAAAATATATATCCACTAACCCAGCCCTACAGAAAGTTCTAGAAGGAAAACTCCAACCAAAGGAAATTAACCTGAACAAGAAATACATAGTCAATAGGTAACCAAACTTTACCAACAGCCAATAAAAGAGGGGGCGTGGAAATGCACATAAAATTCCAACAACAACAACCTTTCCAAAACAAACAAGAATGAGCAATCAATGGTCATTAATATCCCCCAATATTAATGGTCTTAACTCTCCCATTAAAAAACACAGGCTAACAGAATGGATTAGAAGACAGAATCCATCCTTCTACCACATACAAGAAATACACCTCAGCTTCCAAACAGACTCTACTTCAGAGGTAGGGATGGGAAAGATTTTCCAATAAAATGGACCCTGGAAACAAGCAGGGGAAACGATCCTAATATATACCAAATTAGACTTCAAACTAAATCAATTGAAAGATATGAAGAAGGTCATTAAATATTCATCACAGGAGAAATCCACCAAGATGAAATCTCAATTCAGAACATCTATGCCCCAAACACAAAGGCATCCACATTTGTAAAAGAGACATTACTAAAACTCAAACCACACATAAAACCTCACACATTTATAGTGTGAGACTTCACCACCCTATTCTCACCACTGGACAGGTCTACCAGAAAGAAACTTCACAAAGAAACAAAGGAAATAATAGAAGTTATGACCCACATGAGTTTGACTGGCATCTACAGAACATTCCATCTAAACACAAAAGAATATACCTACTTCTCAGCACCACATGGAACCTTCTCAAAAATTGAACACATACTTGGCAACATAGCAAACCTCAACAGGTAAAAAATAATTGGAATAAACCCACGTATCTTATCAGACCACCATGCTTTAAAGTTAAAATTCAACAACAACACAAATTGCAGAAACCTTACAAAGTCATGGAAATTGAATAATGTGTAATTGCACCATTCCTGGGTCACAAAAAAAAAGAAATTAAAGACTTCCTAGATTTCAATGAGAATGAAGACACAACATACCCAAATTTATGGGACACTTGGAAAGCAGTGCTAAGAGGAAAGTTCATAGCATTAAGTACCCACATGAAGAAACTGGAAAATCATCACACTAGAGAATTAACAAAATAACTAAAAGCTCTAGAAGAAAAATTAGCAAACTCACCCAGGAGGAGTAGACACCAGGAAATAATCAATTGAGGGCTGAGCTCAATAAAGCAGAAGCTAGGAAAATGATACAAAGAATCAAAGTAATGAAGAGTTTGTTCTTTGATAAAATAAACAAGATAGACAAACCTTTATCCAAACTCAACAAATGGCAGAATGTGAACATGCAAATTAACAAAATCAGAAATGAAAGGGGGACATAACAACAGACACTGAGGAAATGCAGGGAATCATCAGATCATATTTTGAAAACCTGTACTCCACAAAATTCAAAAATTTAAAGGAAATGGACAACTTTCTGCATAGATATCACCTGCCAAAATTAAATCAAGAACAAATAAGCAATTTAAATATACCTATAACCCCTACGGAAATAGAAACAGTCATCAAAAGTGTTCTTATACTGTCATCTTCCCATCCCTTCTCCCAGTGGGTGACATGGGTCTCTCTTCTCCTGGTGGCTACAGGTCCAAGGTTCTCTTAAGGTTGGTCCAAACAGATCCAATATTCCAATGACTCTCCTCTTCCCATGGTGGAGACAGGACTAGCATCATGATGTAGTCAAACTCTAGATGGCTTGGTACACTGGGATGGGTTAAACAGTGCACAGTCCAGATCCAGGAGAGTCTGAGAAGGGCAAGTCAAGGGCAAGCCAGAAATGGGCCTAGATTCAACTGTTTCTGAGGATGGAGGCAGTACTAGCACTATGATTTGACAGACTCTGGATGGCTTGGTATGCCGGGAAGGGTTCACCTTTATGTAGTCCCTGGCTCAAGCAATATTTCTTATTTTTATTTTTAAAATAATCTTATTTTACATATCACTCCCAGTTCCCTTCTCCTCCCCAACCCACCCATCATCCACTCCTCAGAGAGGGTGAAGCCTCCCATGGGGAATGATTAAAGTCTGTCACATCACTTAGGGCAGAAACAAGGCCCTTCCCCTGTATCTAGACTGAGCAAGGTATTTCTCTATAGGGAATGGGCTCCAAAAAGTCGGTTCGTGCACTTAGGATAAATAATGGCTCCTTTGCCAGTGTCCCCATAAACTGCCCAAGCCCCCCTTTCCCACTGTCATCCATCTTCATGGGGTCTAGTTGGGTCTCATGCAGGTTCTCTAGCTGTCAGTCCAGAGCCAGTGAGCTCCCACATGCTGAGGTAAGCTATTTCTTTACATTTCCACAGCATGGACTTGGTCCCTTTGCACATATTATTGATCTTCCCTCACTACACCTGGCTCCTAGAATTTGGCACCATGTGTAGCTGTGGATTTCTGCATCTGTTTCCATCAGTTACTACATGAAGGCTCTATGATGGCAATTAGGGCAGTCATCAATCTTAAATTTTCAATGAGTAGATAATGTAGAATAAAGAAAAAGAGATTATCATGTTGACATACCTAATTGACATGTTCTGTAATAAACACGCAAGTCTTAAATATGTACACACACAGCTTATACACACACTTTGACATCCACAACCACACACAAGGCAGAAAAAGAAGATGCATCTCTGTTTTACTCACTTGGAACATGTAAAGAGAAGTTCTTTCTCCCATCTATTCCCAAAGCCACCTCAACCCCAAATGCTATATTAATTATGAAACTGTTGGCTGGTCTGACAAGACCCAAAGAAGACATTCTACCTGAAACAAAGAAAGAAAGGAACTAACAGAAGTTATAAACACATTAGGACTAACAGACATCTATAGAACATTCCATCCAAACACAAAAGAATATAGCTTCTCAGCGCCACATGGAACATTCTCAAAAATTGACCACATACTTGGCAACATAACAAACTTCAACAGGTACAAAAAATTGGAATAAATCCATGTATCTTATCAGACCACCGTGCTATAAAGTTATAATTCAACAACAACACAAATTGCAGAAACCTTACTAACTCATGGAAATTGAATAATGAGCATTTGCATCATTCGTGGGTCAAATAAGAAATAAAAAAAGAAACTAAAGTCTGCCTACAATTCAATGAGAATGAAGAAATAACATACCCAAACTTATGGGACACTTTGACAGCAGTGATAAGAGGAAAATTCATAGCAATAAGTGCCCACATGAAGACCAGCATCACAAGAACTTTGAGTCTTTAAAGAAAGAAATTTAAAACAACACCAGAAAATGGAAAGATCTCCCATACTCTTGGATATGTAAAATCAATGCAGTAAAAATGGCAATCTTGCCAAAAGCAATGTACAGACTCAATGCAATCCCCATCAAAATCCCAGCAGATTTCTTCACAGACCTTGAAAGAACAATTCTCACCTTTATACGGAAAGACAAATGACCCAGGATACCCAAAACAACCTGTTCAACAAAGCAATGTATGGAGGCATCACCATCCCTAACTTCAAGCTATTTTATAGAGCTATAGTCCTGAAAACAGCCGAGTATTGGAACAAAAATATACAGGAAGACCAATGGAATCGAATTGAACACCCTGATACTAACCCATATATGTAAAAACACCTTATCTTTGACAAAGAAGCTAAAATTATACAATGGGGGGAAAAGGGCATCTTCAACAAATTGTGCTGGCATAACTGGATGCTGGCATGTAGAATACTGCAGATAGATTCATGTCTATTGCCACACACAAAACTTAAGTCTAAATGGATCAAAGAACTCAACATAAATCCAGCCACACTGAACCTCTTAGAAGAGAAAGTGGGAGTTGCCATTGAAAGAATAGGTACAGGAGACTGCTTCCTGAACATGACACCAGTAGCACAGACACTGAGATTGACAATTAATAAATGGAATCTCCTGAAACTGAGAAACTTCTATAAGGCAAAGGACACAGTCAACAAGACAAAAAGCAGCCCACAGAGAAGGAAAAGATATTCACTAACCCTACCTGGCAGAAGGCTGTTCTCCAAAATTTACAAATAATTCAAGAAGCATGTGTCTGAAACATCAAAGGATCCAATTAAAAAGTGGGGCATGGAACTAAATAGAGAATTCTCAATAGAGGATTAAAAAATGGCTGAGAGACACTTAAGAAAGTGCCATCAGGGAAATGCAAATCAAAACAACTCTGATATCATTTCATTCCTGTCAGAATGGCTAAAATCAAAAACTCCAATGACAGTTTGTGCAGGAGAGGATGTGGAAAAGGAGGAACACTCCTCCACTGCTGGTGGGAGTGCAAACTTGTATAGCTACCTTGGAAATCAGTGTGGAGATTCCTCAGGAAAAGAGGACTCAGGCTGCCACAAGAACCAGCAATTCCACTCTTAGGCATATATCCAAAAGATGCACATTCATACAACAAGGACATCTATTCCACTATGTTCATAGCAGCATTATTTGTAATAGCAAGAACCTGGAAGCAATCTAGATGCCCCTCAACTGAAGAGTGGATAGAGAAAATGTGGTACATTTACACAATTGAGTACTACTCAGCAGAAAAAAAAAACAATGGAATCTTGAAATTCTCAGGTAAATGGATGGCTCAAGAAGAAACCATCCTGAGTGAGTTAACCCAGTCATAAAAAGATAAACATGGTATTAACAGATATCTATAGAACATTTCATCCACATAAAAAAGAATATACCTTCTTCTCACAACCACATGGAACCTTCTCAAAAATTGACCACATACTTGGCAACATATCAAACCTCAGCAGCTACAAAATAATTGGAATAACTCCAGGCATCTTATCAGACCACCATGTGTTAAAATTAGAATTCAACAACAACACAAATTGCAGAAAGCTTACAAACTTGTGGAAATTGAATAATGCACAACTACACCATTCCTGGGTCAAAGAACAAATAAAAAAAGAAATTAAAGACTTCCCAGAATTCAAGGAGAATAAAGACACAACATACCCAAACCTATGGGACACTTTGAAAGCAGTGCTACGGGGGAAGTTCATGGCACTAAGTGCCCACATGAAGAAACTGGAAAATAGTTATAATAGAGAATTAACAGCACAGCTGAAAGCTCTAGAACACAAAGAAGCAAGCTCCCCCAGGATGAGTAGACACCAGGAAATAATCAAATTGAGGGCTGAAATCAATAAAGTAGAAACTAGGAAAACAATACAAAGAATCAATGCAACGAAGAGGTGGTTCTTTCAGAATATTAACAAGATAGACAAACCTTTTTCCAAACTTAGCAAACAGCAGAGCATGAACATGCAAATTAACAAAATCAGAAATGAAAAGGGGGACATAACAACGGACTCTGAGGAAATTCAGAGAATCATCAGGTCATACTTTGAAAACATGTACTCCACAAAATTCGAAAATTTAAAGGAAATGGATGACTTCCTGGATAGCTATCACTTGCCAAAATTAAATCAAGAAAAGATAAGCAATTTAAATAGACCTATAACCTCTACAAATAGAAGCAGTCATCAAAAGTCTCCCAACCAAAAAAAAGCCCAGGTCCAGATGGAGTCAGTGCAGAATTCTACCAGAAATTCAAAGAACAGCTTATACTAATTCTTCTCAAAGTATTACACGCAATAGAAGCAGAAGGGTCTTTGCCAAACTCTTTCTACAAGGCTTCAATAACCTTGATTCCCATGCCACACAAAGACACAACTAAGAAAGAGAACTTCAGACCAATATCCCTCATGAACATTGGTGCAAAAATACTCAATAAAATACTAGCAAATCAGATCCTGGAACACAGCAAAACAATCATACACCACCATCAAGTAGTTTTATCCCAGGGATGCAGGGATGGTTCAACATATGAAAATCCATCAATGTAATCCACCATATAAACAAGCTGAAAAACAAAAATCACATGATCATCTCACTAGATGCTGAAAAAGCCTTTGACAAAATCCAACACCCCTTCATGATAAAAGTCTTGGAGAGATCTGGGATAACAGGGACATACATAAACACAATAAAAGCTATATACAGCAAACCAACAGCCAACATCAAACTAAATTGACAGAAACTCAACGCAATTCCTCAAAAATCAGGAACAAGACAAGGCCAGGTATGCAAATGGACTTTGGACTCCCATCCAACTATGAGAGTTGCACTCTCACTCTGTACTCTTGGGGGAGGGTCCAGGCCCTGTCCTGGATGAAATGACAGACTATGGACACCCCCTTGGAGAGCCTCACCCTCCCTGGGGACATGAGGGGATATTGGGGGGTTGGTAGGAGGGCACGGGAGGAGGGGACGTAAACGGAGAGGGACCTGGAATTGACATGTGAAGCAGCCTTGTTTCTAATTTAAATTTACATTTAAAAAGTGTAGTTATCAAATATATTTTATATTTAGACATAGACCTGGAATTAGGGAGCTTCAAGAAGAAGTAACATGATCTTGTAAATGACTACAGTTTCTAAATCATATTTAGAAATCTTGAAATATGATGCCTAGCAGACATATTTAAACTAGGCTACAAGATACATTCTTGCTGTGATAGGTTATATGGAGTTTCTTACCATATAATACAGTCAGAATTTTAAAGAATACATCAAGTGTACTTCAAAAGAAACAAAACTTCCATAGGTATTACTTTTCTATCAATATCTGGGGAGCTTTTGAAGTCTAGGTTATGCCATGTTCTTCAGACAGACAGATTCTTTGACCAAAGATGCTCCCATGTTTCCCCATATCTACAGCTCAGATAAGCTTAGAATTCAGGCATTCTTATTCATGGTGTTGAGTTCAATTTCTACTTATTCTCAACAACTTATTTTGTCAAGAAAACAGTAAAAATAAGACCAATGAGAGGAGAGAATAACAACACATATCCTTTTTATTTATTAATTTATGTTTTACGTTCTGATCTCAATTCCCCCTCTCACCTCTCCTCCCGCTCCCCCTCCCACTTCCTCACACCCCACCTCCCATCAGCTTGTCAGAGAGGATAAGACCTCCTCTAGGAAGTCTACTAAGTCTGTCCCATCATCTTGTTGAGTCAGGACCAAGGCATACACCCACCCCATCTACCCCCACCCCACCCCTGTCTAGGCTGAGCAAGGTAAATCTCCATATAGAATGGGCTCCACTAAGTCAGTTTATACATTACAGTTAGATATTGGACTCACTGCCAGTGGACTCATATATTAACCCAGCTGTACCATTGTAACCTATATTCAGGAGTTCTTATGAAGGATTTCCCCAGTTGTCATACAGAAGTCAGTGATCTCTGATTAGCTCCAATCAGCTGATTCTGTGGGTTTCCCCATTATGGAATGACATATACTCTTATGTTGTTATTTTTTTATAAAATGAACCCTAAAGAAATATCAAACATGATGTTTTTAAAAAACTTCAGGTATGAGTATTGATCAAAGATGATTTTCAATTGGCCTGAGGTCAGTTAGTCAGATAAAACCTCTAACACAGAGTAGAAATATTTGTTGTTCCAGTGCCCTACTTATCAGTGTTTCATTTTCTTTTTATTAATTAATTTTTTCCATTTATTTTACAACCTTACTACCTCTCCTCCCATCCCCTCACGTTCCCTCTGTCTGCCCCATCTACTCCTCTGCTTCTGTTCTGAAAGGGCAGACCTGCCATGGGTGTCAATAAATCATGGCACATTAAGTTGAGGTAGGATTAAACTTCTCCCTTTATATTAAGACTGAGTGAAGCAACCCAGTAGGAGAAATATATTCTAAAATGTCAGCCAAAGCTTTAGGGAAAAGCTCTATCCCACTGTGAGGAGTCCCACAGACAGACCAAGCTACACAACTGTCACACGTATGTAGAGGGCCTAGGTTGGGCCCATGCAGAATCCCTAGCTGTCAGTCCAAATTCTGTGAGCTCCTGTGAGTCCAGGTTAGTTATTTCTATGGGTTCCCTTGTGGTGACCTTGATCATCCTGACTCATACAATCCTTTCTCCCTCTCTTTGATGGGGTTCTCAGAACTCCAAGTTCAGGAGAATTTGACTCCCCTGGTTTTGTCAGCAAGCACGTGCACTTAGGTGAACATACTTACACATAGACATGCACACAATACACATGTAATTAAAAATAATACCAAATGACTGTTTATGAAGAGAATATTGATAAGGTCTAAATAAACAGCCCTACCATAGTCCTGGTGAAAAGCTCTATGCTCTTTGGAGCCAGGAGCTGGCCTAGTCTTCACATGCTGCTCTGTTTAGGGTAAACAATTTTATAGAAGACCACCACCATACAAGCTTTTATAATCATGAGATATAAGTGTAAAATTAAGATTACTCTGTAGTAAATCCTGAATACAGACAAAACACAAATATCATCAAAAACAATAAAAACAGGCTTATGGCTCTCCATCTGCTAATGTAATTGCTTGATAGCTGTCACTTCAATATCAGTGACAGCTGTCTTCCTTTGGTACGTCTGTCTTATCTCTACCAAAGAGTATAAAGTTTGTCCTTGTAAATTCCCCCACTGGCTTAGAGTATCCAACCCAGGTTCCTTGGACCCTCTGCAGAGTATAAACTTAAATCCTACAACGGCTCCATTAGAACATTCTGGTAAGAGCAGGATCCCTGTAATGTCATCTCCTTTGCTCCATCTGTGGTGATGCTGTTTAGGGCTAAATACATGTGTGCATGCTGGAGTACAGTAAAAGTAGGAAAATCTGAGTTAGAGGAGTGCATTGCAACAAGGTCGATATACTGGGTGTGGTGCTAAACCATAATTATACAAAAGTTCCTATTGGTGAAAAGCTGATGAATATACAAAGATATCCCTGTATTATTTCTTGCAATATTATGTGAACTCAAAATGCCATTAAAATTTCAATTAAAACATTAAAGGATATCAGAGGTCTCTAAGGAAATTTATAGTATTTGAGTATATATTTTACTTAAAACCTATGAACATAAGCAATGGAATTGTTATCAAAATCACATATCAAAAGACCAGACTATAATAGTCAGACTATATTATATTCATATTAGTCATACCTGTTCATACAGATTTCCAATTCAAATGCCCTCTCTTAGATCTCTGATTAATACTGCAAAATTCCAGCAAGTGATATTAACACCACTTGACCTATTCTTGTCTTATGATAATGTAAGTTCATTTAGATGGTATATTCAAAGAACAGGAATCAATATTTGCTCCATCAGAAGAACATAAGTTATGTTATTAAATTTCACACAATATGTTTAAATTTTGGTTTTTTTTGTATGAGATATTACATTTTATGTGTGTTTGATAGAAGTACTACCCTGCTTTTAGTTAAACATTGGAAAGCCATGTCTAATGTAAAACAAAAAATGTTTACTGAGCAAATTGTGTTTTGAAAAAATCAGGATAACATCTCAGTCAAAGGACCATATAATTCTCCTGAGAGGAAGGGATGGGGGTTTCACTGTTAGGGCAAAATGTCATCCTAGTAACCACCACTGCAGATTTTTGGATAAATTCTACATCTAATGTCCCTTTCCAAATACTGCCTTACCTCCAGGAAGTAAGTTTCTGTTCTGCTCTATTACCATTAATCTTTATTTCTTTAATTATTTTCAGCTGGTCTCCTTAATCCTCTTAATTATAGCTTCTTCAAACTTTACCCTTTTGTACGCTATTTGCACTATTATCAGATCATTTCATTATCAATTATCTGTAAAATTAGTTCTTAAATTATTCTTGGTATTTAATAACTTACTGTTCGCACCCATCAACCTTTCTAAATCAAAGGTAGTATTTTTAGGTACATTTCTTATTCTGTTTCCCAGAGCTATTAATCAAGGCCACATTGAGTCTTTTCTCACAAGTACTGTCAAATACCCCACCTCTCCGCAGAACCTAGCACTCTTTTTCACTGTCTTTACTTTTTCTCTTACTTCCTCCTCACTTCCTTCCTTCCTCCCTCACTTCCTTTCTTGTTTAGTTTCTTTTCTTCTTTCTCTTTTTATTTATACCACAAAAACACACTTTTTAAATTTTATTTTACATAACAAGCATAGTTTCCTCTCCCTCCTCTTTTCCAGTTCCCTCTCCCCACCTCCTTTATACCACCCCATCTACTCCCCAGAAAGTGTAATGGAGACAAGAAAGCCTGGCATATCAACTAGAGGCAGGACCTAGCTCTTCCCCCTACATCAAGTTTGAGCAAGGTATCCCACCATACAAAATAGGTTCCAAAAGCCAGCTCATGGTCCAGGGACAGCCCCACAAACAGACCAAACTGCACAACTGTCACACACATGCAGAGGACCTAGGTCAGTCACATTCAAGATATCCAGCTGTCAGTCCAGAGTCCATGAGGTCCCAGGAGTTCATGTCAGCAGTCTCTGTGGGTTTCCTGTCATGATCATAACACCCCCACCTTGCTCAATTAATCCTTTCCTCCCTCTCTTTGACTCACCTCCCAGAGCTCAGCCCAGTGCTTAGCTGTGGATCTCTGCATCTGATTCCATCAGTTAATGCATGTAGATTCTATGATGACAATTAGGGTAGTTATTCAATCTGAGTAAAGTAGAAGGTCAGTTCAGGTACCCTCTCCACTATTGCTAGGAGTCGTAACTGGGATAGTCCTTGTGGATTCCTGGGAGTTTACCTGGCACCAGGTTTCTCCCTAACCTCATAATGGCCCCCTCTATCAAGATATCTCTTTCATTACTCTCCGTCTCCATCTCTCCCTCAATTCTACCACCCTCATGTTGTCATCCCCTATACCCTTTCCTTTACTCCCCCCACCCCCAGTTCAGATAGGAGATCTCATCTATTCTCTCTTCCTAGGGCAATTCATACATCCCTCTTAGGGTGCTCCTTGTTGCCTAGCTCCTCTGTGTTTGTGGACTAAATGCTGGTTATCATTTGGTTTACATCTAATATCTACTTATTAGTGAGCACACACCATGTTTGTCTTTCTGGGTCGGGGTTACCTCACTCGGAGTGACTTTTTTCTAGTTCCTGCCAATTTCATGATGTCATTGTTTTTTGTTTGTTTGTTTTTATAGCTGAATAATGCTCTATTGTGTAAATGTACCACATTTTCTATACATTCTTCAGCTGAGGGGCAACTATGTTTTTTCCATGTTCTGGGTATTACAAATAATGCTGCTATGAATGTATTTGAGCAAATGTCCTTGTGGTATGATTGTGCATCCTTTGGTTGTATGCCCAAGAGTGGTACTACTGGGTTTTAGGATAGATTGATTGCCAATTTTCCGAGAAACTGCCATACTAATCTCCAAAGTGTCTGTACAAGTTTACACTCCCACCAGCAATGGAGAAGTATTCCCCTTACTCCAAATCCTTTCCAACATAAACTGTCATCAATACAAAAATACGTTCTTTTCACTCAAGCCCCTATGGATATTTTTGACTAATTTTGCCTGGATGTGATGATAAGATGTTGCAAAAACCAAAATTTATACCTAGGTCTTAATAATTTCCTTTTAATTTTAACAGTTATCAAAGATGTTTGAGACTTTCAGCATATCCAAATATATTGTAAACACACTCATATACTCTACGTACCTCTGCCCAACTTTGAACAGTATGTTCCCTGAATGGAATGAAAATCAGATATCTAACACTGCCTAGGAAATGCCTTAGAGTTTAGTCATTAAAAGGGCTTACCAAATAAATGTGTGCCCCTGACATACACTAACTCCCAATTTTAAGCAAAGTCACAGTGAAAAGCCGCCAAAATAGACCACTGTCTTAAAAAATGTCCCTATTGAAAGAAGCATCACTCATAAGTTAATCTTTAATGCTAGGACATCTCACAGCCAGTGGTTGTTTCACAGGGAGGACCATTGAGTGCCATTCAAGGTTTATGATCTTGTGGGGAATTTCTGTGAAACTGCATTGTCTTCCTCTGTTTGATTCTCACTTCTCCCCTGTCATCCCAAGGTTCTTAATCCTTAAAATATCACCTAATATGTGTCTCATGTTTTAGTCTTTGCCTCATATAGATCAGTCTGACCTTTATAATACACACTAAATTCTGGGACTGCTGCCTGGGACTCTTAACCTAAGATGTGCTGTAATTTAAACAATCCTTTAATCTGCTAAGAGCTAACAACAGAAAATCAGTAGCTTCTGGGGGGAAATTCTATTGTAGTACAGAGGGATAAAAGAAGCTGATTGTCACCTGGTTCATATTTATTCTGATTTAAAGACCCAAAGTGTCCAATTAGTGTTGCTCATATGTGCATGGGTATAGTACCCTAACCGAGGTACACAACCAGACTGCCTATCACCACCCATGTACCTGATATTAACTAATTTATTCTCACCCACGAGACATCAATTGTCAGTAATTCAGGTAGCTTTTGGACCTCATGAGCACTGTCCTCCCTGCTGGAGTATTGATTGGCTTAAACTTATGAAAGTCAAAGTCACAAGAATGCTATTTTGCAGTTTTTGCTTGAAAGGGAAAGTCTACGTCAGACCCTGCTCTTTCTAGTTCAGATAGGAAAATAAGGGTCAGAATGGGTGTTGTTAATTAGAGTCTTCTGGACATGATATGGCCATTTCATTCAGGAATTTCACAAAATTTTATTTCAACTCTTTATAAACTATATATAAAAATAATATTTTATAAATTACTTACTATTTATGTAATAGTACATTGCATATCTTCTTATTAGATAAATAATTTCAAAAACAAAAACAAAAAAAGAAGCTGATTGTTACCGTTTTAAATTATGAACAAGAAAATAAAATCTGGCCAGTTTCAATTCCAGCAAGATAATTATTAAAGAACTAAGCAAACATAAAAATCTCTAAATAGTAAAATTTATAAATACAGCCTTGGTATTATACATACAGAAACACGACTACACACAATTAATGATATGTTTGATGGTTTGTTGCATCATATTCATACACTGTGTGAAGATTTGTTGGTATGACTAGAGTAATAAAAAGCTGAACAGCCAATAGCTAGAGAGAGAGATAAGGGGGCCTTCTGTGAGAGAGAGGGAGAAGGAGGAGAGAAATAGAGAAGAATGGGAGAGAGATGCCAGAGATCATAGAGAGAAAACAGAGGTGCAAGTTGGAAGCACAGGATAGATACTGGGGTTCAAGCTGAAGATCAGAAAAGCAAAGCAGCCAGCCAAGAGCTCTTACTTCTACCTCAGGCTGAACTGGGTGATCCTGTCTCCACAAATGCTCAGAGAGCAGTGCAGACTGCAATGATTTTCCCCAAACCTCAGATTTCAATCCTCTGAGTTTCTGTTTTCTCCCACCTTATATTCCTCTCTCTGTCCAGTCGTATCACTCCTGTCTCCTTCTCCCTAGTTCTGGGATTAAAGGTGTGTGATTCTAGGTGCTGAGATCCTTTTGTGTGTGCTGTTTATCTTTTGGGCTGGATCAATTCTATGTAGCTCAATGTGGCCTTGAACTAACAGTGATCTGTCTGCCTCTGTCTCCTGAGTCCTGGGATTAAAGCTACGTTCCACCACTGCCTGGCCTCTATGGCTTGTGGCTAGCTTTGCATTCTGAACCCTCAGGCAAGCTTTATTAAATTATACACAATTCCCCTTTTTTGTTTAATACAAAAAGGCTACAACTAATATAAGAAAACTATATGTAAAAGTACAACAAGCATATACCATATATATAGGCAATAAGTACATCAATAATGTCTAATTCACTTGCATTTGACAAATTCAGAGGAGATACTTCATTATCTACGCTATCTTAGTGAGTTCAGTCTTGTAACTAATTTAAATCTCTATTCTAATTTACATTATCAAATTATGCTTTAATTTCTCCCAAACTTTTACACTTTTCACCTTCTTAGTGAGTTTCTTTTCTGAGTCTGGTAAGAAAGGAAAACTGTAAGTATCACTATCTAGTCTTCAACTCCCAAAGCTTACATTAACTTTTTGAGAGATATTAGCAACAAATACCCCAAAAGCAAGAGGTAAAAAGCCATGAGACAAAACATAGTTTAATGTAAGTTTTGAGAACTAGTAGAACAAGTCTAGGCTATATGTAGTTTCCATAATTAATAAGTCTCCATGTCATTTTTTGTGACCTGGCTGCCCAAAGAAAAATCCATCTACCATGGTTAATCAGCTACTTGCCTGAAGTTAATATCACTGGGAAATGTCCCTTTAATCATGCCTTAGGGGATTATCTTGATTATGCTAACTGAAATGGATAAACCTACCCATTGTGGGCAGAACTATGGCCTAGCTGAGATCCTGGAATGCATCAATGGAAAAAAAGGAAACTAACCAGAGACCAGCATTTATTACCATCTGTTTCTTGACTGTGGACAGGATGTGTGACCAGCCGTTTCAAGCTCATGTCATCTTCCCTTTCTTTCCATGATGAACTATAACCTTAAAATGTGAGCAAGAATAAATCCTTTATCGCTTAGTTGTTCCCATCAGAGCATTTTATTATAAGAGCAAGAAGAGAAACTAACATAATGACTCTACATAAAACTTCAATGCCTCATACTCTCAGATATCTTGAGAGACTGGAGCATGAAACATTTGCCATGAACCTCCAGCAGCAAGGCTGTGAGCATGAACCCATTCTTTCTCTACAGAAAACGCTCAGCCAAACCAGAGAATCTGAGTTGTCTGTCCAGCATTTGTTGAGTGCCATAGCAATTGAACAGGAATCAAAAGCCAACATCTCATACCCATGTTTTCTTCATATGTGATCAAAGAAAGTATCATCAGATTAATATGTCTATTTATCATGTCGCAAAAGCATTTTGTACTTTTTCAACATGTTGTTAATCAATTTTAATGGTTTTGATTCATCTTTATATCTAAACTTGTTATAAATTTTGTCTTGTATAACAACATGGACCAAAGGCAATTATCAAATGAAATAATAGCATTCCAAAATGTAACACTCCAAGTGGTTCCAGTTCACTGAGAAAAATAAAATATGGAATTATATACATATTTGCATATTTTATTCATAATCACCACATAATTCAGGTTCACTCAAGAGAGTAGGTCAATTATTTTTTACTTAAATCAAATTACCCTTCTTGAAAGAACATTTGTCATAATTATTTTTAAAATCAGTATAAATTAACTAATTTCAGCTACTATTTTATGACAAAAATTCTGATCCAACCTTCTTCTCACATTATTCTTCTAAACACAACTAAAACCTTCCTGATTCTGATACTCTCCTGACTTACTCTGGTTTAACGGCACCTAGAGCTAATTTGTGAGGTTGTGAACTCGTGATCAATATTTACATAGTGCATAGCCCACACAGTTAGTTTGATGGAACTGTTGGCAGGCAAACAAAAAAGTTGATAAGGGTAATAGAATCTGGATTAATCATTTTATGTTTGGTGCTTGATGCTTTGTTGTTGTTTTTTGTTGTTGTTTGGTTTGGTTTGGTTTGGTTTGGTGTTTTATACCCAAACAAATCATACATGTGGTCAAATTTAAAACACTTTTAAAGGAACATTTGTGAGTTGTTGGTAACTCAATACTTCCTCATATATTAGGTTTGGATCAATGTATAGCAACTTATTGCCATTTGATCAGAGTTTTTTGAGGTCTACTCAAAAGAAAATTATGTCTTTAATCACAGCATTCAGGAGGCAGAGGTCAGCAGATCTCTGTGATTTCAAGGTCTGCCTGATTTACAAAGGTAGTTCTAGGACAGCCAAGGCTATACAGAGAAAACCTGTCTGGTTAAACAAAAAACAAACAAAAAAATTTATATGCTATTATAAATAGCATTCATGTTAATTCTCTTAATAATAACTAAAGAAAAATAATTCCATGACTTTCCCAAAAGTCTACCTATAAAGCAATTTAAATGTGTAGGACATTTGACTAAATGCATAAGAAAAAAAATTTGTAGTTGTCTCTAGGGTCTGAAGTTCTCCTTAGATGTAAACTACTGATGTGCTTGTTAAGACTCAAAGGGATTGAATGTAATTTGCATGTTATAGCTTTGTTTCTCATGGTAATTATGAGTCTAGGAAAATAAAAGAATGTAATCTCTGACAACCTAGGTATTGGATTAAAAAAAGAATCTTTTTTTAATTAATAAGAGATATGAAAAGGAAAATGTTTGACTATTGAACTGCCTATACAAAGAAAAACCAACAAACAGATTAATTGAAAAGTTATTCAAACCACTTTGGGGACTTGGTTTTGGGGAAAGAAGAAAGGCATGATTGACATTTTCGCCTTTTAGATAATTGCTTTGAAACTGTATTCATATAACACAGCCTCATTGTTTTTCTGGGAATCACAAGGAATTCTTCAGCATCTTACCCAGGTAAGAAACAGCATAAAATCAGTAAAGACATAATGAAGTATCTGCTTAGATCACTATAATAACTACTTAAGTAGATTTCATATCAAGATTGTTGATATGATACTCTCTAAAATTGATGAACCTTTAGAAATTGAAACAAGCAAAATGAGAATTCCAAAGCTTAGGAGAAATGGGGCTAGACACAAACGAGCTCTGATGACAATAAAGACTAAATATAAAGCCAAGATCAGCTGTGTTTACTCAGAGTGCTAGAGAAAAATTAATAATTAATGCTTTATTTGAAGCAAGAAGCAATAAAATTAATAAACATAATTGCTAGTAAGCAACACAATGAAGTCAGATCAAGACTTGCATCTTATCTTTTCCATTTCCTAGCTAGGGGACTTTGAGAATGTTACATTAATTTCACCTTTAGTTTTTCAATAAAGCAAGGCAAACACTAATATCCCTCACATAGATATAAATTGGGATTAAAACTTTGTTAGAAAATATATGGTGTCAGTTATTCTGAGACAAACAAAATTCATTCTAATATAGAAGTTCTTGCAATAAAATTATAGGAATAATAAAAATAGACTAATGAATAGAGTTTAAATGTGTACCCAACAGCAGGTAGAGTATTCCAAGGGGAGTAACATCACAGAATTTTATAAGAGACCCTAATTCTCTGATTTCATTGACTCAATATAGGAATATAATACATGTCAAAGCATATCACTAAATCCACACATTGATGAATATATTTCAAAAAATCTAAGATCAGATTTTCCACCTCATATTTTTATAGATGATAAAAGTTTGGGTGGTTTGTTCATTTCCTAATTGATTGTTGTTTTTGTTTGGGGGGATTATGACGAGTAACTCTTTAGTAATTATGCACATTTCATTGAGTAGTCAAATAGCATGTGTTATTAAAGATACAGAGAATTGTAGTAGCAACTCTCTATAACCTTAATGTTATTCAGTCACCTAGAGTTAAAGCACAATTTAACATGGGTCATGAATCAATGACTTCAAATAAACACAAACAAGATCTGAGTCTTATTCATCCCTCATGCCACCAGCCATCTTCCTAGTTATGAGTTGGAGGTAGTTCATATTAGTCACACCTAACATTTTATTTTCTATTTGAAGACTCAAGTTTCAAAGTCTTTAGCGATTAGGTATAGACTGGCCTGGTTAAATAAAACAAACAGTACAATGTATGTTCTATCAGTGTACACTTACATAGGGTCACCTCTCTCATTTTATTCATCTCTAATTTATCCCCTATTGATTTTCTTCCTTGTACTTATATCAGCCAATTCTTCAGATAATACAATTTTAACTCCCTTGCATTATGGTTTCATTTTGTTATTGTCATAAAACACTTTGACCAAAAACAAATCAAAGAGGAGAGGATTTATTTCAACTTCTACATTCAGGTCAAAGTACATCACTGAAAGAAATCAAGGCAAGAATTCAAACAGAAATCCAAGAAACCATGGAGGGACACTGATTACTGGCTCATGCTCAACTAGTTTTCTCACACAGGTCATAGCAACCTGACTAACAATGGTACAAACCACAATGGGCTGGGACTTCCTGTCTTACTTAGCAATGATGACAATGCCACAGAAGTAATTCTTCAACTGAAGTTCCCTCTTTGCAGATAACTCTAGGTTTTGTCAAATAACCTAACTAAACCTATTAGTGTTGAATGATGGAAGTAAAGTACCAGACTAGGAAACTTACCATGAAATAGCATTGGGTATAAAAAGTGAAAGGCCATAGACACATGTACCAATACAACATGCAAAGAAAAGTAATCAGTTTAAAGCAAGTAGAATTCTACATATTGAAAGTCCAATTCCAATAGCCACTAAGAGCAAGACAAAGGCCTAGAAGATACTTGAAACTCCAGCTTATATAAAAGAAGTTCTTCAAGAATCCAGTAAGAACTCTGCTTTGGAAAGTAATAGGACTATGCTGAGTTAAGCATTTATTGTCACTTCTTATTAAACCATCGATATTTGTATTCTTCTGAGTTCTAATTCCTACCTGTTAATAATGATTTGCATGCATTCTGAAGGAATTGGTTCTCATTGACACAACGGAATGATTATAATGGTAAGACATATTCTGCTTCCTGTACCTAAAAGAATACATACAGTTTATTCAGTATATATGTACAAACAATACATTCACAATTAGACATAACCATGTTATCACATTGTTTCTTCGTAGCACTTTAAACGTTACCTCATGTAACATTACAAAAGCAATAGAAAAAAGCCTCTATAAAAATGCTAGGAAATGATAGTGTTTTCATTTAAAAATAAACTGTTGTGGAATAATCTTTTTGTATGCTGTGAAGATGTATCACTCTGAGTAGTTTAATAAAAAGCTGAGTGGATAAAATAAAGCTAGGATTTCCAGGCACAGAGGACACTGGGAAGAAGAAGGGCAGAGATGTCAGGAGACACCGAGAGGAAGCAGCATGGGCAGCACAAAGTAAAGGTAACTGAGCCACATAAAAGAATGTAGATTAAATGATACAGGCTGAGCTAATAAAAGCTATTGGCTAAGCTATTATAATTAATAATAAGACTTCATGTCATTATTGGGGAGACAATGGTCCCAATGAAAATTGCAACTACAAAATTATGCCTCCCTAAATAATAAGTGTCTTCTTTTCCCCACACTAAACAGTACATATATTTACAGTCTTATTTATTACATTATTAAAATTGTAGATGCCCATGATAATAAATAATTATAATTGTCATAGAATTTTTAAAGAAAAATACTATTTTCCAGATATCAAATTTAAGTTTTGACATTTAGACATGATAGCCTTTGTTTTAGAGAACTCCGCACACCTAAATATCTAATGCAAGGAAATTCACTATTGAAGTGGTTTAATGAGAAATTGTGTCTATAGCTCTGGACTTTTGAATAGTTTTCCAGTTGGTCGTGTCATTGGGAAGGTTTAGAAGGTGCGGCCTTCCCACAGGAAATATGTCACTGAGAATAGACATTGAGATTAAGTTTCAACCTTTCCAAATGCACTCTCTTCTTTGTACTTGTGGTTCAAGCTACAAATTCTCAGCTTATGTCTGTCATGCCTACCATTGTTGCCATGTTGCTCTTGCCATTATGGACTCTCATTCCCTGGGATCATAAACCAAAATAATTCTTTCTTCTAGATATTGCCTTGGTGTTATAGCACAACAGTGAAGCAATAACTAGAACACACTCAAGTCTGAGTAGATAATTATATACCAGTTATGCACCAACCTCCTCCATGGAGCTTAATCCTGAACTTTAAGTTATTACTGAGTATGTTATCATAAGTCACAAACTGACAACTTAAAGTTATATCCAAAACTGTATAACCTCCTCCACAAAATCGTTCCTTCTCCTATTTCTCCAAACCTTACAATTTGAATTGATGTTTTTCATCCTCTGTGCTCAAAATAACACATCACAGGACACATGCTTTTCTGCATATATTGAATGGTGATTTAAGGTCTGTATACTACTCTTTATCAGTATCTCTTATTCAGTTCCCTTTCTATGGTATTCTTAACACCAATAGCCTAATAAAACCTTATTATTGCATTCCTAGATTACAACAAAGTAGTTGAATAGGTCCTTTCTTCATTTTCCTCCTCTTTCTAGTCTTTTCTGAACACAATTGTTTTATTCATTTCCTATAGATGCTGGCATATCATTCTCTCTACTCAAAAAAATGCCTTAAAGCTTCCTATTGCTCGTTATATATCTGTCTTACACTTCATCCCTGTTTATGTAGTCTCTATAATTGAGCCACAATTGGTCTCTAATCTCATACTAACTTTTCAAACCCACTTACTGAATTTCTGTTCAGTGTTTTAGCTGTAAGAACTTTCTTTAGGACACTGTTTGAGTTTCTTTAGAAAGAACTATATGTAGAAGAGTTCTGTTAGAGTTTGTATCAAGTAGCTCTTACTCTGGTGAGTTTCTTTTATCTGAAGAATTAAGCAACCTTTTATACCCTCTAAAGCTGCTATATTGGTTGTTATACAACTCAGCCAGTCTTATAGCCAAATTACATTATTAGTTGATAATGTATTCAGTAGATAACTCCAGAAAGATTCTGAGTTCTCACACCCTAAGACAAAAATTGGACAGAGGCCCCTAGAATAGTGGCAGAAGCAGGGTCAGTCTGTTAATAAGACATTCAACGCTAAGGAAGCTGACCTGAGCAAGGGAAACTTTCAATGGCTCAAGAAGAAACACTGTAGAAAAGTGTGGAGCTTTTGTTGCAATGCACATTCTTTGTGCATGCTCTGGGAGACATTTGAATAACATGGTTTTATTGCGTACGCTCTGTTCCATGTAGTTGTTCCCCATATAACTTCATACCTGGCACATCTCATTAACATCTCAAATATTCAGTAAACATGAGGTATTGTACAATTGTAAGGAACCACAAGTTACCTATTGTGCCTCTGCACCTCAAGGTTATTGAAGTCTCATAGAAAGAGTTTGATAAAGACCCGTCTGCTTCTATTGCGTGGAATACTTTGAGAAGAATTGGTATAAGCTGTTCTTTGAATTTCTGGTAGAATTCTGCACTGAGGCCATCTGGACCTGGGCTTTTTTTTGGGGGGGGGAAACTTTTGATGACTGTTTCTATTTCTGTAGGGGTTATAGTCCTATTTATATTGCTTAACGGTTCTTCATTTAATTTTGGTAAGTGATAGCTATCCAGAAAATTGTCCAATTCCTTTAAATTTTCTTATTTTGTGGAGTACAGGTTTTCAAATTATGACATGATGATTCTGTGAATTTCTTCAGAGTTGATCGTTATGTCCCCTTTTCATTTCTGATTTTGTTAATTTGCATGTTCACGCTCTGTCATTTGGTATGTTTGGACAAAGGTTTGTCTATCTTGTTGATTTTCTCAAAGAACCAACTCTTCATTGCAATGATTCTTTGCATTGTTTTCCTAGTTTCTACATTATTGATTTCAGCACTCAGTTTGATTATTTTCTGGTGTCTACTACTCCTGGGTGAGTTTGCTTCTTTGTGTTCTAGAGATTTCAGCTGTGCTGTTAATTCTCTAGTGTAACTATTCTCCAGTTTCTTCATGTGGGCACTTAGTGCTATGACGTTCCCCCATAGCACTGCTTTCCAAGTGTCCCATAGGTTTAGGTATGTTGTATCTTCATTCTCATTGAATTCTAGGAAGTCTTTAATTTCTTTTTTTATTTCTTCTTTGACCTAAGAATGGTGCAATTGGGCATTATTCAATTTCCATGAGTTTGTAGGGTTTCTGCAATTTGTGTTGTTGTTGAATTCTAATTTTAACTCATGGTGGTCTGATAAGATGCATGGAGTTATTCCTATTTTTTGCACCTGTTAAGGTTGATATGTTGCCAAGTATGTGGTCAATTTTTGAGAATGTTCCATATGGCGCTGAGAATAAATTATATTCTTTTTATTTGGATGGAATGTTCTAAAGATATCTGTTAATCCCAATTAGGTCATAACTTCTATTAGCCCCTTTGCTTCTTTGGTAAGTTTCTGTCTGGTATTCCTGTCTAATCCAACACCCCTTCATGATAAAGGTCTTGGAGAGATCTGGAATAACAGGAACATGACTAAACATAATAAAAGCTATATACAGTAAACCATCAGCTAACATCAAACTAAATGGACAGAAACTCAACGTGATTCTGTTAAAATCAGGAACAGGACAAGGCCGTCCACTCTCTCCATACCTTTTCAATATTGTACTTGAAGTTCTAGCTAGAGCAATACCACAACAAAAGGAGATCAAGGGGGTACTAATTGGAAAGGATGAGGTCAAACTTTCACTATTTGCAGATGATAGTTTACATAAGTGATCCAAAAAACTTTACCAGGGAACTCCTACAGGTGGTAAATACTTTCAGCAAAGTGGCAGGATACAAATCAACTCAAGAAAATCAGTAGCCCTGCTATATACAGATGATAAAAGGGCTGAGAAAGAAATCAGAGAAGCATCACCCTTTACAATTGCCACAAACAACATAAAATACCTTGGAGTAATGCTAACCAAACAAGTGAAAGACCTGTATCACAAGAACTTTGAGTCTTTAAAGAAAGCAATTAAAGAAGCCCTCAGAAAATGGAAAGATCTCCCATGCTCTTGGATAGGTAGGATCAATGTAGTAAAAATGGCAATCCTGTCCCAGAACTCAGGAGGCAGAGGCAGGCGGATCTCTGTGAGTTCGAGGCCAGGCTGGACCGACAGCCTCCAAAACAGAGAAAACCTGTCTCGTAAAAACCAAAAAAAAAAAAAAAATGGCAATCCTGCCAAAAGCAATCTACACATTCAATGTAATCCTCATTAAAATACCAGCACAATTCTTCACAGACCTTAAAAAAACAATAATCAATTTTGTATGGAAAAACAAAAGACCCAGGATAGCAAAAAAAAAAAAAAACTTATTCAACAAAGCAATATCTGCAGGTATCACCATCCCTGACTTCAAGCTCTATTAGAGCAGTAGTCCTGAAAACAGCTTGGTATTGGCACAAAAATAGACAGGTAGACCAATGAAATTGAATTGAACACCCTGATTTCAACCCATGCATGTATGAACCTCTGATCTTCAACAAAGAAGCTAAAAATATACAATGGAAAAAAGAAAGCATCTTCAACAAATGGTGCTAGCATAACCGGATGCTGGCATGTAGAAGAATGGAGATAGATCCATGTCTATCGCCATGCACAAAAGTTAAGTCCAAATGGATCAAAGACCACAACATATATCCAGCCACACTGAAACACTTTGAAGAGAAAGTGTGTGGTACCCTTGAAGGAATTGGTACAGGAGACAGCTTCATGAACATGACACCAGTAGCACAGACAGTGAGATCAACAATTAATAAATGGGACCTCCTGAAACTGAGAAGCTTCTGTAAGGCAAAGGACAAAGTCAATAAGACAAAAAGGCAGCCCACAGAATGGGAAAAGATATTCACTAACCCCACATCTGACAGAGGGCTGATCTCCAAAATCTACAAAGAACTCAAGAAGCAAGTCTCCAAAACACCAAAGGATCCAATTAAAAGGTGGGCTACAGAACTACATAGAGAATTCTAAATAGAGGAGTCTAAAATGGCTGAGAGGCACTAGAGAAAGTGCTAAACATCCCTAGCCAACAACAGTTTATGCTGGAGAGGTTGTGGAGAAAGGGGAACACTCCTTCACTGCTGGTGGGAGTGCCAACTTGTACAGCCACTTTGGAAATCAGTATGGAGATTCCTCAGAAAAATGGAAATAAGCCTACCACAAGACCCAGCAATTCCACTCTTAGGCATATATCCAAGAGATGCACATTCATACAAGGATGTCTATTCCACTATGTTCATAGCAGCATTAGTTTAATAGCAAGAACTTGGAAGAAACTTAGATGTCCCTCAACTGAAGAGTGGATAGAGAAAATGTGGTACATTTACACAATGGAGTACTATTCAGCAGAAAAATCAGTGGAATCCTGAAATTTGCAGGCAAATGGATGGCACTACAAGAAACCATCCTGAGTGAGGTAACCCAGTCACAAAAAGACAAACATAGTATGTGCTCTCTCATATATGGATTTTAGACTTGGGATCAGGGGAGTGCCAGCCTACAACCCCACTGCCAAAGAGTCTGGGGAACAGAACCTTCATCCAATGGCTGATGGAAGCAGAGGCAGATTCCCACTGCTAAACATTGAGCTAAACTCAAGGAACCCAGTGACAGAGAAGGAGGACTGATGAGCAAAGGGGTTAAGAATGGGCTGGTTTAATCCCCAGAAACATCTGGCCTGGCAAGGGCTAGTTCTTGATTCCCAAACTGATGGCTGGGAATCCAGCAGGGAACTGATCCAGACCTCCCTGAATGTGGGTGTCAGTGAGGAGGCCTAGGTAATCTATTGGGTCTTGGGTAGTAGATCAGTAGTTATCCCTGGGATACAAATGGACTTTGGGTGCCCATCCAATAATGAGAGATGCACTCTCACACTGGACTCTTGGGGGAGGATCTAAGCCCTGCCCTGGATGAAATGACAGACTATGGACACCCCCATGCAGGGCCTCACCCTCCTTGGGGAACTGAGGGGTTGTTGGAGGGTTGGTGGGAGGAGAGGAGGGAATGGGAGATGGACCTGGGCTTGACATGTGAAGCAACCTTGTTTCTAATTTAAATTTAAGAATAATTTTTTTAAAAAAAGCTCATCTTCCTGCCATGTGACTACTTGTTTCTTGAACAGCAGTGTGGTTACATTTTTCCTTCTCCTTTATTTTCAATTAGATCCAAAGTTTCCCCCTCCCAAAAATGGCAGGGCTGGTGACAATCTCCTAAACAGAAAGATTCTGACTACATAAACAGAAGGATCATTACTTGGTAAACAGAAGCCTAAATACAGTATTCCTAAGGACTCTCATTAGATGGGTTTTAGTACACCAGGCTCTCCCTAGGTCTGCCGCAAAATGTCCTCTACCTCAGGCAAGGACATATAGTTTTGGATCAATCCAAATAGCCTGTTCAAAGACTCCCACTCTCCTGACAGTCATAAAAAATTCACTTGCTGTTCCACCAGTTAGCTTCTCTCTGCCACTGGAGAGGTAAACATGGCAGTCCAATCCCCAATAAACCTTTCTTTCCACCACAGGGTGGTCTGGTTCAGTGATTTCTCTTACATCCTCCTCCTCTGGACAACTTCTTGTCCTGAGGTGTTTTCATTGAAGTAAAATAAAGTTGTTCTCAAGCTTCTGTTGGAGTCTATTCTCACTTTTTTTCTTACTGAGACAAAGAACCCCAAAAGGGCATACCAATATTTTATACCAGTATCAAAACAAAGAAAATCATAAATTGAGACAGTTCTCAAATAAATTGGTGGAAACATTAGGTGGATGGGTCTAAGAAGAGTGGGAAACCCAGCTACATCCCTCATACAGCATCTTCAGCATTCTTGACTTCAGTTGGTAGGAAACAGGGAGTCTGCTTAAACATCCCAAAGGATTTACATAATATTCACACACTCACAAACACATTAAGCTACACACAGATCTATGATTAGTGGCTATGAAGGGGGGCTAAAAATAGCCCAATGTGATTTGCCTCTGGAATTGAAACATCCCAGCCCAGCCATTCCACTGAAATTCAAGATATATATATATATATAGATAGATAGAGAGAGAGAGAGAGAGAGAGAGAGAGAGAGAGACAGACAGACAGACAGACAGACAGACAGACAGACGGACAGACGGACAGACGGACAGATAGATATAAAACTATATATGTATATGTATATATACACACACACATATGACTGAAGCTCAGACAACTGTGATTCCCCTTTGAGGAGTACACATTCACACTTGGGTGTGTCCTACTTTCTGATCACTGATGTTTCTTTTAACCTTCTCCTAAGTTATATTAAAATATCTGTAATTAAATTTCCAACTCTGCTTCCATTTGTTTTTGACTGGAATTCCTTGATCCATGGAAGCTAAGAATATCTGTTTGGACTCAGTTGGGGTCCTACAAAGAACAAAGGCTATCAGGCTCCTGAGGGGTTAGCATGGAGCTGTTCCTCTGCCCTCTAACTTCTGACAAAAAATTTGAATTTAGATATTGTGGAACGTCCACCGGTGTTTCCTATGCTCAAGATCACTTTGGTTACTGTGGTGATTTGTAAGAAGGACCCCACAGGCTCATATATTTGAATGCTTATATGTCAGGGAGTGGCATTATTTGAGAAGAATTAGAAGGACTGAGATGTGTGGCATCGATGGAATAGGTGTGGTCTTGTTGGACAAAGTGAGCTTTGGCATTTCATAGGTTGATGCCAGACTTAGGTACTCTCTCTCCCTCCCTCCCTCCCTCTCTCCTCTCTCTCTCTCTCTCTCTCTCTCTCTCTACATATATATATATATATATATATATATATATATATATAGCTCTCAGCTACTGATCCAGCACCTGTCTGCATACTGCCCTGCTTTCCGCCAAGGTGCCAAGATGCCAGGGTGATAATGAACTAAGCCTCTGAAACTGTAAGCCAGCTGCAATTAAATGCCTTCCTTCATAAGAGATGCCTTGGTCTCTTCATAGCAATAGAACAGACTAGGTACCTAGCCTGGTCTTTTATGCTTCCATATGAACTTTAGGAGTGTTTTCTTTAGTTCTGTGAAGAATGACTTGGGAAGTTGGATGGACATTTTGTTGAGCCTACAGATTACTTTGATAATATAACCATTTCATGGTACTAATTCTGTCAATCCAGGAACGTGGAAGTGTTTCAAGCACTTGGTGTCTTATTCAGTAAGTTTTTTCAGTTTCTTAATGTTTTCAGTATGGAAGTCATTTGCATTTATTCCAAGGTTTATTCCTTGGTATTTTAAAGATATTATAGAAGAAGTATTTCTCCAAATTTCTTTCCTAGAAAGTTCATTATTGGTATACAGAATAACTATTGATTCTCATATGCTATTTTGTATCATCTTTATTATGTTGACACTTTTTTATGTATCCTTATTTTTCTGGAACGTTTATAAAGGGAACACACAAAAATGTCTTTTCTGTATCTACCAATATAACTGGATGATTTCCGACCTTGATTTATATACTGCATTGCATTTATCATACTGCATGTGATGCACTCACCTTGCATCTTCATGATAAATCAAATTTGGTCAAGTTGTATAGTCTTCTTAACATTATTTTGAATTCAGTCTACAAGCATTGTGCTGAGAATTTTTACTCAATGTTCTTCAGGAAACATGGTCTGTGATTTTCTTTTTCAGCTGTGTCACTGTGTAGGTTTATTATCAGGTTAATACTGATATTTTAGATTTAGTTTGATGGTGTGTTTTTCCCTGTGTATAAGAGTTTGAGAATTATTTGCACTCAATCTTCTTTAAAAGTTTTATGGAATTTGGCAGTGAATTCACCAACCTTTGATTTGTTATTGTTGTGAGATTTTTTAAATATTATTGTTGACTATGTGTTGTGTCTCTATTCAAATTTGTTTATAGATTCTGGATTTAATTTTGGTAGGTCAACTGAGGACAGAAATTATCCATTTTTTCTAGAATGTCTACCTTTTTTGAAGTATAAGCATTCAAAGCATTACTTTTTAGGTTTCATTGCAGTATGTGTTAACAACTGCCATTGTCATCTCTAATGGATTAAGGCCTTAATTTAAAGCTTGAAATGCTGAAGTGGCTAGATGAAAATATAAGAAAAACACTTAATTCAGGTGCATGCAAAAACTTCCTGAATAAGAGGCAAATAGTACAAGATTCCTTCCTAAGAATTGAAATGAATTGTAAAACTTCCACCCAGTCAAGGGAGCTATCTGGAGAGTGACATGGTTCACAATGAAAGAAAACCTGTGATGACAATACTTCAGACATGAGTTTGACGTCTAAAGTACACAAAGAACTGGTAAAAATTACATACCCACTCACACAAAATGTCACACTGTGTATTAGTTACACCAGTTTGACTATACAAACAAAAATATTTGTCTCATATCCGATTACCTGTGAAATGCACTGAATTTTGGATTAACAATTATTCAATAATAGAGTTGAACTTTAATACCCAATCAAAGAAATTTAAAAGAGGGAGTTATGTCTACTTTTAAATCTTAAATATTATAGGATGCATTTATTAGTAGAATTGGTGGTTGTACTCATTTGACTATTTCGTCTGATTTATTAGTGGTAGGAATCCACATTTCTGATGAACTCATATATTTTTAATGCTATTCATTTGACTAGAGAAGCAGCATGTTGATAGAAAGCCTCAGCCCACTGAAAGTCCTAAGGCAGAATTTAGATAGTGGTCTATAGGTGACCCTTTTAAATTCTAAGTGCTCAACAAATGTGTATCCCTGCTGATTTCAGCTCAAAAGTAGCTATCCCCTGAAGGATGTAGATAAAAGTGATTTTAAAAATACATGTACCAACTTGAAAAATTTAAATAAAGATAAAATTCTGAGCAGGTAGTAATTGTGTGTGTGTGTGTGTGTGTGTGTGAACAATAATTATTGAAAAGAGAGGTCATGAATTCGACAGGGAGCAATGAAGCATATGTGTATGTGGCAGGGTTTGGAGGAAAGGAAAAGAAAAAATGATATAATCATAGTAGAATCTCAAAAAGTGAAATAAATGGTTCTTTTTGTGAAATGGGTACATATTTTACATACCAGCCAAAGTGTTTTAAAGTAAATTAAAGCTTTCTGTGCTTCAGAAATTTAACTGCAGCTGACTTGAGAGCTCACAAAAACTTAGCATGTCCTCCAAAGTCATAAAAGAATCTTTGAATCCAGAGCAGGTCTAGATGGTCCTCCTTTTCTAGATTTCCTTGATGAGATCAAGGTGTCCTGAGACTTTGAACATTAACTGTAAATCAGCTTTTCCAGCTTACATTCTCAACCTGGAGCTGTACTTGGTCCTCATGGCTTCATCCCCTTACTGATCACTAATGTCTTCTCTTGGACCCCATAGTCTAGAAGTCCCGCACCAGGAAAGTCCTGGCTTACACTGATGACCTGCAGAGGTGCTACTGTACCACCTTTATCACTCTGACACGTCTTACTGGAATGACACAATAAATAATCACTCAAAGACCCGGCACTCTGAGATGCTAAGTGGAGATGTTAGTTGCTTGATAGATATCTTAAACAAACAATGCTAGTAACTGAGTCCGGGTGTTAAGAATCATTTCTTATCACAGAAGCTTTTAGCTCAGTGTCTAACATGCAGTAAACAGTCAGTTAACTCTTTGTACTGATTGAGCTTGCATCTTCTAACTTCAAATAAAACCAGTATTTCAGAAAAATAACATTATTCCAATTCAATTAGTGCCAATTATCACTGTGAACATGTTCTGAGAATATAAGCATAATGGTTAATAATTGCACTAATGTGTTTTGTTTAAAGTCATTTTATCCATCTTCCACGGAAGTATACAAGAATACTTGGCAATAATTTCACTCACAACACTTTGCCACATGCCATGGCAAAGTGTCAGTCAACATCAAAACTTCCATTATATTTTCACAAACCATGAAATGATCTGTAGTCAAAAGAAGCAATTATAGAATTAACTTTCTCCTTAGGATAAAAGCAGAAAAGTGTAACATGCTATGTAACTCAACACATTCAGAGCCTTCAATGCTCTACAGTGATAGTCTCATTTTCTTCTCCCTTGGCTCTATTTGAAAGAGAGGAAAAATGTGATAAGACCATCATTTACAAAGGCAGAGACAGTTCACTCTAATGAACCTAAGTGATCTCTTGCCTATATCACTAAGGTTGTACTATAAGTGAGGTCAAGTCACAGGAAAGTACATAAGCAGCATGTATCACTGATAACAAGTGAAGGTGAGGATGTAATTATATCACTAGACCCAAGATAAATGATAAATGGGTTTTATTGGGGAACTATTACACAGAAAAATACAAAGAACCGCTGTAGTATTTCCCTGTTCTTCCTTCCAGATACAATGACCCACCAGAAAGAGTGCACAAAGAAAGGATAAGACTCAAGCTCCTCTCTTTTCACTTCTGTCTTCCTGATGTCACACCCAAAGGGTTCATAGACAAGACACCTAGAAACAAACTTTAGAAAGGGATATGGTGTATTTGAAGTGAGATCAGGGAATCTGATTATTTTGAAAGCACAGTTATAGACAGAATATCCAAAGTAGATTTAAGGGTAGAGTCTAAGGCCAGGTAAAGTGAAGGGAACTGGTCACTCTCTGTTCTCATTTTGCTTATGAGCACCCCACACACACACATTTGAGATATTGTTTAAAGTATGCTACATGGGTTACCCATCCATCAGTTATCACAATAATGCTACAAAGTCAATTCTATCTGCCTTCCAGTTTTAGGGACAAATAAATTAAGACAGGAGTTAAGCGGTTGACAAGAGTTCTTTTCTTTAAATATTCCTATGCATATCATCTTAGCAATTGGCATAATCCCTGGACTCAAAAAAGTCAATATCAGACTTGAATAAACAGGATAGAAGAAAGGGTGTGCATTCCTGAAGTACACAATATTCAATTACCTGAGTTCAATATGGAAATAGGAAATCAATCACATTTTTTAGGAGAAGCAAAAATGGTAACTTCTCTTCCTGGCAGGGAGTAACACATGTGAGCAGCTGTGTGAGTGTTGTGCCAGCTCTACAGAAGGAATCTATCTCAGTTCACACAAGGAACATCTGGTTTACCTGCCATTCCTGCACAAGCTACACTTGTGTTCTCCTTCTCTCTGAAATCTCCTGTGTGGACAACACATTAAACAATCAACCTAAAAGCTGATTTTTTTTGACATATCTTGATGGCCATACAACGAGACAGGGTTTCATCATCTTGCCATTGCTCCTCACTAATTTTAAGGTTGTACAGACACACATGACACCTAGAACCAAATCTTGCAAAATATTCAGAAATGAATTCACCTTCATTTTAGGGATTTTTTGTTAAATTTTCCAAGTATATTTCTGCATCCAACAATGGTTTAAGAAAACACAAGCCAGTGACCTGTATGTTGGTATAGTAATAAGGAATATCCAGCATTATTTTCTTCTAATTATAGCTTTCCACCATAATATTTCAGGAAAAAATATTCTTTGATTGAAAAAAAAAGACAAACCAAATTACATGTGCACACACAGAAATATACACACATACATACATACACACATAAATATTGTTGAGCAGAATGTATACCAATCAAGGAAGCAGAACTTAAAATCCATAATCTGAACATTACAGGGAAGTCATAGATATGTGTTAAAAAGTAACATTTCAAACACCCCAGACTCCAGGTCTTCTCTCCCACCAATGAGACCAGGAAACCAGCGTATCCAGGGAGACCAGAGGACCAGCTGTTCCAGAGGGACCAGGTACAACAAGCCCTGCATCCGGGCCTGTGTTCCAGTGCCTGGGGATTGCCTGGGAATGCACAGAGCTTCCCATTCTGGCGGGAGCCAAACACCCCAGACTCCAGGTCTTCTCTCCCACCAACAAGACCAGGAAACCAGCAGATCCAGCAAAGGGAACAGGAAACCAGGAGGGGAGGCTAAGCACCCCAGAATCCTGGTCTCCTTCTCCACCCATGGGACCAGAACAAGGACGAGGAATAGAAGAACTACCAGACTATTGGACTTGATAGCACCCACCTAAAGGGAACTCTGGTCCCCTAACCACCAGAACAGTAAGGGGCTCTTTCTGCACCCACTAGAAGAAGAGATGGGAAAGAGACAATACAAAAACAAACTCAGCAACAGAAAAACAAATATGACACCACCAAATTCTACAGACTCCACACCAGCAAGACTCCAACATTCCAATGCAAATGAATCAGAATAGAATGACCTTAAAACTGCTTTCATGAAAATGATAGAGGCCCTAAAAGAGGATATAGGAAAATCCCTCAAAGAAATGGATGCAAAACAAACCAAAAAATGCAAGAAACGGAAGAAAAAACAAACCAAAAAATGCAAGAAATAGAAGTAAAAACAAACCAAAAATGGCAGGAAATGGAAGAAACAAACCAAAAAGGCAGGAAATGGAAGAAAAAACAAACCAAAAAAATACAAGAACTGGAAGAAAAAGCAAACCAAAAAAATGCAACAAATGGAAGAAAAAGCAAACCAAAAAATGCAACAAATGGAAGAAAAAGCAAACCAAAAATGCAACAAATGGAAGGAAAAGCAAAGCAAAAAATGCAACAAATGGAAGAAAGAACAAACGAAAAAATTCATAAAAGGCAACAAATGGACGAAAAGATAAACCAAAAATTGAAGAAACAATGCAAACAGTGCAAAGGTTGAAAACTGAAATAGAGACAATAAAAAAGCAATCTGAAGAAAAGCTGGAAATAGAAAAGCTGGGCAAACGGTCAGGTACTACTGATACAAGCATTACCAACAGAATAAAAGTGAAGGAAGAGAGAATCTCAGGTGTTGAAGATACACTAGGAGAAATGGATTAATCAACCAAAGAAAATCTTAAGTCCAACAAATCCTTAACACAAAACATCCAGGAAATATGGGGCAGCATGAAAAGACCAAACCTAAGAATAATAGGTATAGAAGGAGAAGAAAACCACCTCAAAGGGGCAGAAAACATATTCAACAAAATCACAGAAGAAAACTTTCCCAACCTAAAGAAAGACATGCCAATGAAGGTACAAGTAGCTTACAGAACATCAAATAGAGTGAATCACAAAAAAGTCTCCTTGCCACATAATAAACAAGACTCCAAATATAAATAATAAAGAAAGAATATTAAGAGCAGCTAAGGAAAAAGGCCAAGTAACACATAAAAGCAGACCTATCAGAATTACACCTGATTTTCCATGGAAACTCTGAAAGCCAGAAGGTCCTAGGTAGATATTCTACCAACACTAAGAGACCATGGATGCCAGCCAAGACTACTATACCCAGCAAAGCTTTCAATCACTATAGATGGAGAAAACAAGTTATTCCATGACAAAACTAGATTCAAGCAATACATATCCACTAACCCAGCCCTACAGAAAGTTTTGGAAGGAAAACTCCAACCCAAGGAAGATAACTACAACCAGAAAAACATAGGCATTAGAGAATCACTCTCTACCAACAGCCAGAAGAACAAAGGGGTGAAATTCCACACATAATTCTACCACCAACAACCATTCCAAATCAAAGAAGAATGAGCAATCAATGGTCATTAATATCCCTCAATATTAATAGCCTTAACTCACCCATAAAAAGACACAGGCTAGCAGAATGGATTCGAAGACAGAACCCATCCTTCTGCTGCATACAAGAAACACACCACACCCTCAAAAACAGACATTACCTGAGAGTTAAAGGTTGGGAAAAAATTTTCCAATCAAATGGACCCAAGAAACAAGCAGCAGTAGCAATCCTAAAAAATAACAAATTAGACTTTAAAATAAAATCAATCAAAAGAGATGAAGGAGGTCATTACATACTCATCACAGGTGATATCCACCAAGATGAAGTGTCTATCCTGAACATCTATTCCCCAAATACAAAGGCATCCACATTCGTAAAAGAAACATTACTAAAACGTAAAAAACATATAAAGTCCCACACACTTATAGTGGGAGATTTCAACACACTATGCTCACCACTAGACAGGAATACCAGACAGAAACTCAACAAAGGAGCAAAGGGTCAAATAGAAGTAATGACCCAACTGGGATTAACAGACATCTATAGAACATTTCATCCACATAAAAAAGAATATACCTTCTTCTCACCACCACATGGAACCTTCTCAAAAATCGACCACATACTTGGCAACATATACAGCCTCAGCAGCTTCAAAAAATTGTAATAACTCCATGCATCTTATCAGATCACCATGCTTTAAAATTAGAATTCAACAACAACACAAATTGCAGAAAACCTACAAACTCATGGAAATTGAATAATGCACAACTGCATTATTCCTGGGTCAAAGAAGAAATAAAAAAAGAAATGAATGACTTCCTAGAATTCAAGGAGAATAAAGACACAACATACCCAAACTTATGGGACACTTTGAAAGCAGTGCTACGGGGAAGTTCATAGCACTAAGTGCCCACAGGAAGAAACTGGAGAACAGTTATACTAGAGAATTAACAGCATAGCTGAAAGCTCTAGAACACAAAGAAGCAAACTCCCCTAGGAGGAGTAGATGCCAGGAAATAATCAAATTGAGGGCTGAAATCAATAAAGTAGAAACTAGGAAAACAATACAAACAATCAATGCAATGAAGAGTTGGTTCTTTGAGAAAATCAAGATAGACAAACCTTTGTCCAAACTTACCAAACAGCAGAGAGTGAACATGCAAATTAACAAAATCAGAAATGACAACGGACTCAGAGGAAATTCAGAGAATCATCAGGTCATACTTTGAAAACCTGTATTCCACAAAATTAGAAAATTTAAAGTAAATGGACAACTTCCTGGATATCTATTACTTGCCAAAATTAAATCAAGAACAGATAAGCAATTTAAATAGACCTATAACCTATGGAAATAGAAGCAGTCATCAAAAGTCTCCCAACCAAAAAGAGCCCAGGTCCAGATGGACTCAGTGCAGAATTCTACTAGAAATTCAAAGAACAGCTTATACCAATTCTTCTCAAAGTGTTCCACACAATAGAAGCAGAAGGGTCTTTGCCAAGCTCTTTCTATGAGACTTCAATAACCTTGGTCCCCAAGCCACACCAAGACACAACTAAGAAAGAGAACTTCAGACCAACATCCCTCATGAACATTGATGCAAAAATACTCAATAAAATACTGACAAATCAAATCCAAGAACACATCAAAACAATCATTCACCACGATCAAGTAGGTTTCATCCCAGGGATGCAGGGATGGTTCAACATACGAAAATCCATCAACGTTATCCACCATATAAACAAGCTGAAAAACAAATCATCTCACTAGAAGCTGAAAAAGCCTTTGACAAAAACCAACACCCCTTCATGATAAAGGTCTTGGAGAGATCTGGGATAACAGGAACATACTTAAACATAATAAAAGCTATATACAGTAAACCAACAGCCAACATAAAACTAAATGGACAGAAACTCAACGCAATTCCTCTAAAATCAGGAACAAGACAAGGCTGTCCACTCTCTCCATACCTTTTCAACATAGCCATAGCCATACAAAAGGGGATCAAGGGGATACAAATTGGAAAGGAAGAGGTCAAACTTTCACTGTTTGCAGATGATATGATAGTTTACATAAATGACCCAAAGAACTCTACCAGGGAATTCTTACAGCAGGTTAACACCTTCAGCAAAGTGGCAGGCTACACGCTCAACTCAAGAAAACCAGTAGCCCTACTATATAAAGATGATAAAAGGGCTGAGAAAGAAATCAGAGAAACATCGCCCTTTACAATTGCCACAAACAACATAAAATACCTTTGGGTAACGTTAACCAAACAAGTGAAAGACCTGTATCGCAAGAACTTTTAATCTTTAAAGAAAGAAATTAAAGAAGCCCTCAGAAAATGGAAAGATCTCCCATGCTCTTGGATAGGTAGGATCAATGTAGTAAAAATGGCAATCCTGCCAAAAGCAATATACAGATTCAATGCAATCCCCATTAAAATCCCAGCACAGTTCTTCACAAACCTTGAAAGAACAATAATCAATTTTGTATGGAAAAACAAAAGACCCAGGATAGCCAAAACAACCCTGTTCAACAAGACAATGTCTGGAGGCATCACCATCCCTGACTTCAACCTCTATTATAGAGCTGTAGTCCTGAAAACAGCTTGGTATTGGCACAAAAATAGACAGGTAGACCAATGGAATTGAGTTGAAAACCCTGATATTAACCTACAGATGTATGAACATCTGATCTTTGACAAAGACGCTAAAAATATACAATGGAATAAAGAAAACATCTTCAACAAATGGTGCTGGCATTACTGGAGTCTGGCATGTAGACGAATGCGGATCGATCCATGTTTACCGCCATACACAAAACTTATGTCCAAATGGATCAAAGACCTCAACATAAATCCAGGCACACTGAACCTCTTAGAAGAGAAGTGAGTGGTACCCTTGTACGAATTGGTATAGGAGACAACTTCCTGAACATAACACCAGTAGCACAGACAGTGAGATCAACAATTAATAAATGGGACCTCTTGAAACTGAGAAGCTTCTGTAAGGCAAAGGACACAGTCAGGAAGACAAAAAGGCAGCCCACAGAATGGGAAAAAATATTCACTAACCCCACATCTGACAGAGGGTTGATCTCCAAAATTTACAAAGAACTCAAGAAGCAAGTCTCCAAAACACCAAAGGTTCCAATAAAAAGTGGGCTGCAGAACTAAATAGAGGAGTCTAAAATGGCTGAGAGGCACCTGAGAAAGTGCTCAACATCCTTAGCCATCAGGGAAATGCAAATCAAAACAACACTGAGATACCATCTCACTCCTGTCAGAATAGCTAAAATTAAAAACACCATAGACAATTTATGCTGGTGAGGATGTGGTGAAAGGGGTACATTCCTCCACTGCTGGTGGGAATGGCAACTTGTTCAGCCACTTTGGAAGTCAGTATGGAGAAAATGGGAATCAATCTACCACAAGACCCAGCAATTCCACTCTTAGGCATATATCCAAAAGAAGCAAACTCATACAACTAGGGCATCTGCTCCATTATGTTCATAGCAGCATTATTTGTAATAGACAGAACCTGGAAGCAACCTAGATGCCCCTCAACTGAAGAGTGGATAGAGAAAATGTGGTACATTTACACAATGGAGTACTATTCAGCAGAAAAAAACTATGGAATCCTGAGATTTTCAGGCAAATGGATGACACTAGAAGAAACCATCCTGAGTGCGGTAACGCAGTCACAAAAAGAGAAATATGGCATGTACTCTCTCATATATGGATTGTAGACATAGATCTGGGGAGTAGCAGCCTACAGTCCCATGGCCAGAGAGTCTGGGAAACCAAACCTTCATTCAGTGGCTGATGGAAGAAGAGGTAGACTCCCACGGCTAGGCTAAGCACTGAGCTAAACTCAAGAATGCTAGTAACAGAGAGGGAGGACTGATGACCAACAGGATTAAGACTGGGCTGGTTTAACCCCCAGAAACAGCTGACCTGACAAGGGTTAACTCTTGAATCCCAGGCTGATGCCTTGGAATCCAACATGGAACTGATCAAGACCCCCTGACTGGCGGTGTCAGTGAGAAGGCCTTTGTCAGTAGACCAGTATTCATCCCGAGTATACACATGGTCTTTGGACTCCCATCCAACAATGTGAGATGCACTCTCACCCTGAACTCTTGGGGGAGAGTCTGGGCACTGCCCTGGATGAAGTGACAGACTGTGGACACCCCCATGGAGGGCCTCACCCTCCCTGGGGAAATGAGGGGCTATTGGGGGGATTTGGGGAGAGGGCACAGGAGGAGGGGAGGGAAACAGAGAGGGACCTGGAACTGACTTGTGAGGCAACCGTGTTTCTAATCTAAATTTAAACTTAAAAATAAATAAATACATATAAATAAATAAATAAATAAAAAGTAACATTTCTATCAGTAAAATATTATCTATTAAATGTTCAATCACTACAATTAATGACACATTGTTTTATAAAGTTCTTATTAAAATGTAATATAAAAATAAATTTAAAATACACAAGTAAAATATTAGAAATAAATACATAAATATATGAGTACTTAGATAATAACAGCATGGCAACACTTGTAGGTTTGTGTAATGCATGGATTAAATATGTCTCCCTATTAAACTTGTGAAATTTAAGGTTAATGTGTTTTGCTAAAGCATATCTGAACTGTGAACAATTCTCAGACACCAAAAGAAATAGCCAATTTAAAATATTCCTCCAAAGCATGTGTACTTAATGTGTTATTTGAGGGTGGCAGATTCAATTGTAAACATTTTAATTGGAAATTTTCATGTTTCAGTTTTCTTTACTAAGATGTCTTACAGTTTACTATGACAAATAACAGCATCATATCTGGAAAGGTAGGAACCTAGAAGACTATGTGAATTTGATTTCTAAATCACTATGTGTCAGAGTGTGTTGTATTCTATTTCTGTTGTTCTTTTATCATATCCTTGTCTCCCATCTACTCTCATCACACTAAGAAGTTTTACTTTATTTTTACTGTGCCTTTTGGGTTTCTTGACTAAGCTTCAATGGCTTTTCAAAACACAACGTGTATGTAATTTCAGCCCTCAGAATTTGTTTTGTCATGTCTATGTCAATAGGAAAATTTGAGTCCCTTTGGGACTTGGACTCAATAAGGACAGAATTCAGAAGTGGGACTCCAAAGGAAACTTAAAAACAATTTTATCAGAGGTTGAGAGAAAAACATCAGGGCAAGAAAGCTATAAATCATGGCAGCTGCCAGGTAGAGAAAGCAGGAAAGGGAAAAACAAAGAAAAAAACAGAAAGCCATACAATTAATGTCCAAGAAAGCTGACATGTTCAGCAATGAAAGTACGGTATCTGCTGCATGTAGATGGGTATAGGAGTTTCAAAGAAAGACAGTCCAGAGTATCAAGAAGAACACAATCATATTTTGGACTCATATCCAAAGAGAAAGATAAAGAAGGAAAAGGAAAGTTAATTTTTTTTAGTTAGAACTCAAAATAGAGGTCAGAATTAGTAATGTTTCATGGTAAAGGTAATAGACCATGAAGGATATAAGTACATTAGCTCACAAGGGGATAATTATTCCTCCCACTTGCTTAGTATGTCTTCAGGTTAATCTGGGGTGACCACCTGGTAAAGTGACTCATAGTCCAAAGTACATAGTGTTCTAATTTTTTAATACAGTTCAGGATTCCATGTCTCCTCCTGGGCTAGAGGTAAAACTCAGATACTATTCTTTGATCAGGAGGAAGTAGCTTTTTTCTTAATGGACCTCAACAAATCCTACCTATATGTGGTATTTTAAATCATAACAAGGGGCAGTTGTGATGTTTATCTTTTTGGTATTAGCAAGGAAATAGGAGGTAGGGTCCAAAGATGACCACAAGGAAGGTGTTCATTTACCTTCAAAGGCTCCCCAGTCTGTAACATTCCTCCTTTATGAGTTGAGAGCAAGCCAGGTGGTGGTGATGCATGCCTTTAATCCCAGCACTCGGGAGGCAGAGGCAGGTAGATCTATGTGAGTTCAAGGACTGTCTGGTCTACAAAGCGACACAGAGAAACCCTGTCTCGAAAACTAACCAAACAAACAAACAAACAAGCAAACAAAGAGTTGAGAGCATAAAATAATTTGGGAGATAGGCTAAAATTGATGTGCAGAACAGCTTAAGCATTTTGTCTCTTTACTTTCAATCCTTGTAGAATGAGGAGTAGTTAAGGGGACCTAGATTCAAGGACTTAGAATTCAATTCTGTCTGTGTGTATCTATCTTGTCTCTGTCTCTCTGTCTCTCCCTTCCCTGTAAATAAAATGTTATAAGGGCTAGTTCTTATTTACAACATGAAGTTGATATGAGTATACTAGTATGTCAACTAAAATAGCCCATGATAGTGGGCATCCATGGCCTATAAACAAGCACAAAATGACTGACATCAAATTTCTGAGCATGCCCAAAAGTAAATAGTAATACATTATGTTAATCACCATTTTTGGTAAAATGCCACTTTTGTGTGATTCTGTGTGAATATAGCCATGAGGTCAGCAGTCTGAGGTCTTACACTTTACCTTTCCTAGCCAGCATTTATGTCTGTCTGTAAGCCTGCATACTTACCTCCACGTTGCCTATGTGCTGGTCTGTATGTGTGTCTATGCCAGCTTGTGTGACCACAAGTGCCTGGCTGCCTCCCAGCATCTCCTCTCCTGTATGATGGCTTCTTCCAGAGCGAATGAAATATATCATATCAGTCTCTTCCAAATCTCTCAAGTTCCTACCCTTTTGGAACCCTTCCCTTCTCCTGACATTGGAGATTGAAACACACACACACACACACACACACACACACACACACACACACCTGGTGCTTACATTTCCCCTTTCCCTCCTTTATGCATAGTTTCTCCCTCCTATGGAGCATGATGTAGCTATTAGTCAGTCAATCGCTCAACCTATGAAATGCAAATAACATCTCACAATGACATTTTTCTCTGGCTTCCTAGTCCACATAGCAAAAATAAAATACATTCTGCGAAAAATCAAACGAGCCTCACATGAATAAATTGTTTTCTTTACCATTTTCATTTTTCCAGGAGAACTGCTTTTACCTGGCAAGTCTTTTCATTGACTGAGGTGGTATCATGCCGACTGACCTTTCCGTTATTGTTCCGCCAGCTCTCTGGCATTTTGATGTTTGGATCTGTAATAATAGTCTAGAAGCATGGAATGGACTTTCTGAGGCAATTTTCTCCCTCGGAACTTAAAACTGGGTCTTTATTTTTTCACATACTCAAAACAAATCCCTTTAGAAATAAAATGAAAATACAGTTAGTGGGCTTATTTATATATTGTATCTATAAGCGTTGACTGGAAAGGAACACTTTTCTGGACTCTTTTAGAAGTTTTTTTTAACTTTGAGTGATTTCTGGCACAGGACCAAATGCCATGCATTAAAGAATGGTGATCTTTCACCTGTAGCCCTTCCTAGAATGGAGAGGCTGGGTCGTGTTGCCCATGCATGGAGTGCTTATCTCTCTAGAAATGTCCTTGCACCCTGCTCAAGTCTGACTGCATCATCTATTGTCTTTAAAAGCTTGACTTTCTCTGATTCAACTATTTCCTGTAGTAGAGACTTTCAGCTACTTCCTAAAGGAAAAAGAATTCGAATATACTAAAAATATCAAAGTTTTTTTTTCAAGTCACAAAGTATTCCTGCTGAACTAACAGATTTCACTGGCTTTTGTCTCACAGAGGTAAAGAGTAGATTCTTTGACATTTTCAGCTGTTTTATAGGTTCATGACTTCAAAAAAATCTTAAATTTTAGTATTTGTAAACCACATGGAAATTAATTTTTCAATGGTAACTTAAAGAAAATGTGTAAATGTGAATTGTTAAGCTCTTGTCAATCATTTTAGTTTATCAATATGTACTGATTAATAAATTATCTGAGAAAGATTTTATTTAATTCATATCATTGATAAAAAACTTTTTGAATCTGTTAAACAAAGATGTCTGTAACCTTAAGTATGCATTTCATCATAGGTTCTATGTTAGTTTCTAAAGAGTCAAGAAAATTACTCTCAAAGACAAGATTACTGTTAGCATTTGTGATGGGATAAATACTTAATGTGGTATTTAATTATACCTAAAATATGGTGATCTTAGATGACTTTCTGTTTTTTAACAAAGCAATTATCACTGTGTATTTATGAGATGAAATGTTATGCACATATGAAAGGAGTAACATTGTGCACAGCTGCCAGTGAGGTGATGTAAGTCCTGCACATAACAGAATGTGTAACAATAGCTGTAAGCCAAGAAAGAGGTCCAAGCATGGACACCCAATTGAGAATGGATAGAAATAGACAGGACCATAACAAATCCTCTCACTCTAGTCCAATTCTTCTTTCCACCTGTGTTTTTTGGCAAGCTTCTTAATTATGACTCTTTAATTGTCTCGTCCACATGTCTCTTCTTACCAAAGCCTAATGATTTTCTGAAATTCAGAAAGCTTCCATGTTATACAAATTCCACAATAAAGGATACAATCACACACATTTTCAAACATTTCAAACAAAAACTCCTCATCCTAGTTTTCATTAACTCCCTCAATAGCCATGATCCCATGTCCTTTCCTAGAACTGCTTTCTGGTAATTATATAAACCTTAACCATCTTTCTCTCTTCCATGGTCTTTCCCATGCATCGCTAATTGTATACAGCCTTTGCTTATATCCAGATTAATTTATTATTCTCCTAAACTAGTCAGAACTCCCCAACTGATGAAGTAAGTTTCTTTTCCAGAAAGAAACCAAGATGACAGTAAAAAAAACTCAAAGAATAAGGATACATTTGAAGTGACACATGAGAGATGGTAAATATATTTTCAAAAAGATTGAATCCAGAGAAAAACAAAATGAAATCTAAAGATAGGGTCAGGCTCCAGGAAATCCTCCTTTTAGCATGGATGAGATTTAAACAGAGTAGACGAGACAATATCAATACAATGAGGTATGCTGACAGCAGAGTGAAAAAGTTACCCATCAATAGATCAGGAAATTCAAGAAAGGATGAAGAAATGAAGCCAGAGAGTAAGAGTGACTGTGAAGGATATCTCCTATTCTATAGAAGGCTAGGAAGTGAAGTGTAGTAAGAAGGGATGTCGATTAATCTTAAACAAAATAATGGTGTTGAAGAAGCTCTCACCTGAGAGGCTACTGTGTTACATACATGGGGAATAATGAGAAAATTATTTTTCTAATTAAAACAAAGACTGAATATTAGAGTCAGAGTAAAGGATTGAAAGTAAGGTACAGTATTTAAGAAAGCCATGGAAGAACTGTCAAGAGCATAAAAAATACAGTTAAGATATAAGAGTTAAGATATAAGTCATATATGTGTAGTATCAGAAATAAACACAGTTGTGAATCTTTCTGTAATGTTTTCTTTGAGGTGTCTCACATTCTAGTTTTTACTATGTTCAGATCAATTTGCTTCAATGTACTTATATACCTTCCCTAAGTTAATTTTCTGTTTTGGTATTTTTTTCAACAAAAATAGTCATACGTGTTTATTCTTAAATAATACTTGACTGTTGGCTTGGTTCTCATGTGTCCTGTTAACCTCATGTTTCCACTCAGTCTTATTAACTCTCCACCTGTAACACTTCAACTAGTTCACTCTTATGTTACATAAACTCATTCAATCCTCCACAAACCTATGAAGGGCAATGGATGTTCTCTGGAGTTTGTTTGACTTGGTTCTTGGTGCCATTCGATTCTCTACTATTTTCTCTTCTTAGATTCCATCTATAGTAGCCTCTCATTAAGATAGAGATCCCAGATGTTTATATTAGTAAGTTAGTATCCAAGATAGTCTGATTTGTCACCTGTGTAGTGAAACAACAGAGGACTATTTCTGAGAACGGCTGGTGAAAGAATGGAGATAGTAATGTGCATCGCATCTCTGAGACAACTACAAGAAACAAGCAAAAGAAAAGTAGGCCAAAAATAACAAATGCATACCAATGCCATTCAGTGAGGAAAAATTGTAAAGCTGGAGAGATGGCTCAGCAATTAAGAGTGCTTGTTGCTCTCCCAAAGGACCCCAGTTGGATTCCCAGCACCCACAAGGCAGATGCCAACCATCTGTAACTACAATTCCAGGGGATACAATGCCATGTTCTGGCCTCTGTGAGCATTAGATACTAACATGATACACACACTTACATGGAAGCAAAAACACATAGACAACAATAAAAGTAAATAAATCCTAAAAATAAGATGATATAATTAAATACATCAGTTTTTCATATTTGCTACATTATTCATGCTAATAAAATAACTATAACTTAAAGTCATTAAATAATAGCCAATTAGTTTCTATATCTAAAGCATGGCTAATTATAGCTCCAAAATGATATCTACTTATACAAAGATTTAAAACTTATTTCATAGAATTAAATAAAAATAAGCTGCTAAGTTTGTGCAAGATCTCCTCAAGTTAGAAACAGAAATCCAAAAATGTAGGAAAAACCTTAGACATAGTCAAATTAAAAGGATAGCCACCCAAAGAACAATTTGATGGACTGCTGGCTTCCTATAAAGAAAATCCAGAAGAAAATGCTATTATATTTTCTAAACAATAGAAAGCTGCATGCCTATAGTTGAAAAGCTTGAAAATAAAATCATTCAGTGATGGATGTACAATAAAAACTTTTTCAGAGAAAATAAGGCTGACAAAATTTGTTACTAGTAGATTTACAGAATAAGGAATTTACAGATTCTGACTTAGGGGAAAAAATAATTGAACTTAGAATTAAAAGAATAGCTGAAGAATAATAAAAGGCAGCCATATATGTATAGTTAAATTAATATTAAGTACCTAAAATAATAATGATTCATAGTTTGAAATATACAAAGAATTGGCATATTCAATTTTATTAGAAAACAAGTGATTTATTCCTAGATATATTATCTAGTATAACTGCTTATAGTATAATAAATTAAAAGTTGTGGCAAGATTTTAAATTGAGCCAGCAAGATGGCTCAACTGTTGAAGGTGCTTACCAACAAAGTCTGACAACCTGAGTTCAATTCTTGCTTGAACTAAAGACGGAAGGAGAGAACCAGCCACTAAAAGTAGAAGGAGAGGGCCAGCTGTAGAATGTTGCTCTCTGACCTCCAAACTTGAAGCACAGAATTTGTACACCCCTCTACACACACAATCACACACAGAGATTATAAATACATTTTTAAAATGTTTTAAAAGTAATATCTAATAAAACAAGCTGACTATAAATGACATAAATGTAAAAAATTATTAACAGAGTGGCAATAAAACACAAAAGTATAGAAAGAAAAATTATTGGCCCGGCGTTGGTGGCACACGCCTTTAATACCAGCACTTGGGAGACAGAGGCAGGCAGATCTCTGTGAGTTCAAGGCCAGCCTGGTCTCCAGATCAAGTTCCAGGACAGGCTCCAAAAACATACAGAGAAACCCAGTCTCAAAAAAAATGAAAGAAAAAATATTAATGATAAGTATAGATATGAAGTAAATACAAAGGAACCTGTAATAGAATCAGAGAAATAAAGTTAATCTTAATGACAAACATATAACTATTTCTAATTAAATATGAAGAAATCAAATTATCCTAATGTAAACAAACATATCATGATTAGTGCACATTTTGAATGAAAAAAATACTTGATCATACAAAAATTATTTGGAAAATGTAAACAATTTGTTCAACATAACATATAAGCATTCCAATATTTAAGAAAAACACATTAAATAACAACATCCACTTAAAATACAATCTTGTCATAAAGATGCTGACATGGTAATACTAAGTTTATAGGAAATATCAACAACTTCCTGATATTCACTGATACAAAACTGATAACTATGTCTCAAAGATTGGAAAAGGTGTTAAAATGTTCTGTAACACCATGACTTCCTTAAATTTAGTGACAGACCTAATCAATAATGAAGTATAAAATTCTCATTATTTGTCACCAATTTGTTTTAAAATGAGAAGATTTAAAATTTTTATATTAATTTTACAATTAATTGTACTTGCACATGTGCATGGCTGCCTGTGGGAGGGGTTGTGGGTGTGGGTATGTGTGGGTGTGTATTCATGCAAGCCATGTGTGTAAGTCAGAGAACAACTTCTGGGAATCACTTTTTTCTTTCTGCCATTAGGGACCAAGTATAAACATGTCAATAAACTTTCTTACCCACAGAAACAGCACAAAGACACTGGAAATTACTCTTTAAAATTACTCAGTACATTTAAGTCAATAAATAAAGTAAGTTAAGTCAGCATTTTACAATCAAGTGTATGTCTATAACCCACAACAAAAGTCATAAAGTATTACTAATGATTACATCAAAATACCAAATACTTTGAAATATTCTAATTCTTATATGCTCATGTTTTAAATGAAAACTATAAAATACTATACTTAATAAAAGTTAAGAAACCTATTTAAAGGGAAGTAGTCTTGATCCAACAGTTCATAAAATAGGATTTCTAAATGACTAATCAATACAGGAATACTTGCCAAGAAAATTTAGTGATGTGGATTAGTAAATGAAAATCTTCTTAGGCAAATAGAAAAGCTGATGTCAGAAAGGATGCCATGTGAAGGGTTGAAAAATGCAGAAATTCACCCATTTCTGGTAGTATGTAAACTGGTACCATCACTTTGGAACAACACTCCAATGAAATTTACACATAAACATCCAAGCAATTAGATTCCTAGTCATAATTCCAAAATACATGTGTCAACATGAACATCCAATAGAATACTCACAATATTTTTCATGAAAATCTAGAACTCAAAACAATATCAATTTATGTTATAATCTTCAAGTTATATACATATTGAACAATAAAATAATGAGTAAATGAAAATGGATGAAGGACTGTAATGGATATATTTTCCCTTATTTGAAATCAGACCACTTTCAACTATAGCGGCAGCTGTGAAGATAGTGACAGTCTTTGGGAAAGAGGAAGAGAGGGTTGCAAGAGGGAGTGGGAAGGTGGGATCTGGTCTTGACTCTGTGTGTTCCTCTAATGAGAAATTGTAGCACAGGTAATTCCTGTTGCTATTCACTATGCTATTTCTTTGGATTTTTGCACTTGTTACACTTACGACACTTCAATGAAACAGTGAACTAAAAGCTTTATAAATCTCAAAAGCATGCTGAAAACAGCCATGCAGTTATTTTTTATATTAAGTGTGTATTTATTGAAGCCTAATGGTACAAGCATACTATTCCAATTTTAAGTTTATATATATAGTATTAATAACAACACAACACACTATAAAATATTTTATTCCCATAAAATGTTTGTTTAGTGACTTGTAATTCCAAATCCATTACTGTATTAAGGCATGCAAAATTTACAGATGGTGTGATCAGTGATACTGCAGCAAATGTCTGTTTCTAAAACCTTAAGCCTTAAAAGGACATGAAGGGAAAGCTAGTTCTTGGTTTGTGCTAATAACCACATCTCTTTGGGACCTTCTAATTTTAATTCCTCTACCAAGAAAATTAGCAACTTCAACTATAAAAGAAAATCAGAGAGTGGTCTTGAAAAATTGCTGTCCATTTGCTCATTGTCAAACATCTCAGCATCTTTGGTGGCTTACAGAGAAGGAACAATGTCTGGGCTGGTTTTGAAGGCAGCACACAAGAGCCTCACAGCAGAGTTCATCATTAACAACAGGCAAAACAAAGTCTTCCATGGGGTGCCTGTCATGAAAGCTCTCAGTCTACCTCGCCTGAGCCTCACTGTCATTATTGATTCGTTCTAATGACTGGCTTCATTGTGGTGGTAATTGTGGTGGAAGGCATTGTTTATTTTTTATTTTTTGGTTTAGTTTTGTCTTGCTTGCTTGCTTTTTTTCTTTATTATCAAAGATTTTGCCTCCGAACAACACAGGCACTACTGTTGGATCATGTATATTGTATATTGGTTTAATTAGCTCAGTTTCTTCCAAACATCGAAACAGTATTATACTGTCTGTTTTGTATTTCTACTATTTTATCTAGCATCCTTTCCAATGAGGATCAAAGATCTTTAAAAGAATTGAGTATGGGCCCTGGAGAGATCACTCAGTGATTAAGAGCACTAGCTGCTCTTTCAGAGGTCCTGAGTTCAATTCTCAGCAACCACATGGTGGCTCACAACCATCTGTATTGAGATCTGGTGTCCTCTTCTGGAGAGCAGACATATGTGCAGGCAGAACACTGTATATATTATAAATCAATAAATATTTAAAAAATCAGGTACACATAAAATTATATCTTTCCTGTGAATATTGACTGACTTGATCTTCAGCTGGCATCCACCGCTGCTGTGAGGTCACAGTTCAGGAACCCTCTCCTTTCTAGGGGGCACTGTTTTGAGACAGCCCTCAACCTTTGGCTCTTCTGCAACCAATTGCTCAAAATACAAAGATTAAACATCTGTGAAGTAAGCTGGGCGGTGGTGGCGCACGCCTTTAATCCCAGCACTTGGGAGGCAGAGGCAGGTGGATCTCCGTGAGTTCGAGGCCAGTCTGGTCTACAAAGTGAGTTCCAGGACAGCCTCCAAAGCTACAGAGAAACCCTGTCTCGAAAAAAAAATCTGTGAAGTAAATGAGCAAGCGTCAGTCTCTATAACCAACATACATGGCAAAAGGAAGCATCGTGGATGAGGCTTGGAAGCTAGGAATCTCTAAGTAGATGGACATGGGATCAAGTGTCATGTCAATTTGACACAAGATATAGTCATCTGAGAGGAGGGAACCTCACTTGAGAAAATGCCTCCATAAAATTGGGCTGAAGGCAGGCAAGCCTATGGAGCATTTTCTTAGTTAATGATTGGTTGGGAAAGGTGATGCCATCCCTGGGATGATGGTCTGTGTTTCGGTAAGAAAACAGATTGAGCAAGCCATTGGGATCAAGTCAGTAAGGGATGCTTGCCCTTGGCCTTTGTATCAGTTCCTGCCTCAGATTCTTGCCCAGTTTGAATCCCTATCTTGGCTTCTCTCAATGAACTGTAATTCAGGATATTCCTCACCTAGTTACTTTTAGTCATAGCATTTGGTCACATCAACCCTAACTAAGACAATGGATGAGGATTTGTGAAGGCAGTTTGATACTGCACATATTTAAGAAAACAATGCCAAGTTCTCATCTGAGGCCTAGGGGGATGCAAGCCATGGGTTCTTGCTCAGATTTGCAGTACCTGATTGGAATTCCTGTTATCCTAAGTTGTCTTAAGATCTAGGAGGAAATTGAAAAAGACAAAAGAATATGGAAAGACTTTCCATCCTAATGAATTAGTAGGATTAATATTATTCAAACAAATTCAATGTAATCTCTATCAAAATTCTAGTGTAAGTTTATACAGACATTGGAAAACAATCGTAAAATTAATGCTGAAGCACAAAAGGCCATAAATACCCATAAAAAATACTTCCAAAAACATTGCTGGAGCTATCACTATTCTTGATTTCAAGTTATATAAAAGACACATAGTAATACAAACAGCAAGGTATTGATAAAAAACCAATACTTACTGATCAGTGGAATAGAACTAAGGACCCAGATATAAGCCCAGTCTTCTATGAGCACCTGATTTTTTTAGATAATACAAAAATACACATTGGAGAAAACCATCATCTTTAACAAATGGTGATGGAAAAGCTAGATGTTTACATGCAGAAAACTGAAATTAGATCCTTATCTCTTACCCTGCATAAAACTCTACACTATTTGGATCAAGGATCTCAGCATAAAACAGGATACTCTGAATCTGATTGAAGAGAAAGCATAGAATATGCTAGAACTCATTGCAATAGGATAGGACTTTCTAAATAGAGCTCCGATAGTGCAGGATATAAGACCAACAAAGGGGAATTTCATGGAAGTAAAAACATTCTGTTTATCAAAAGAAATCATTAATTATTTGAAGAGGAAGCCTACAGAATGGGATAGATATCTTTGACAGCTACATATATGAAAGAATATTAATGTCTAGAACATATAAATAACTCAAAAGCCTAAAGACCAAAATGACAAACAACCTAATTTTTTAAGAAGGGCTATGGAACTGGACAGAGTTTACTCTGTGTGAAGAAGAAACACACATGGTTAAGAAATATTTTAACGTGTTCAATATCCTTAGCTTTCAGGGAAATATAAATTAAAACTACTTTGATATTTCATTCTACTCCAATAAGAATGCCCAAGATCAAGGAAAAGAAAGGCAACACATGCTGGTGAGGACATGGGAAATGGCACCTTATTCGTTGTTGGTGGGAGTGCACACTGTGGCAGCCAATGTGGAAACCAGAGCAGAGACTCAGAATACTGGAAACAGATCTTATACATGATGCAGCTTAAAAACTGGACATGTACAAAAGAACTCTTGTTACAGAGACACTTGCACATCTGTGATCACATAGATTCAAAAAGGCCAGGTATTAGAAGCAGCCGAGACATCCATCAAACAGTGAATGGATAATAAAAATGTGTTATATGTAGATTCAGATGTAAAATGAAATGTGAAATTCGATGCAAATTTTCAAACCTTATTGAATAAGCCTATCTACACCCTGAAAGACAAAAACAGCAAGTGGATCCTTGCTTCAATTATTTAGATTTGCATTTTACGTGGAGTACTTACAGAAGGCATGAAAAAAGAAAGAGTTCTCCCTAATACAGTGGGGGAGAACTTAGAGGAAGGAGAATAACAGAATATAGGTGGCATTAAGGGGAAATTGGGAATAATGATCAAAGACTTACTTAGGGAGGGATAGTAAGGGTGGAAGAGGAAGAGTGGGAGAAGATAAACTAAGATGGAATTGTTTGAAAAAGGAGTACAGAAACCTACATTTTATAAGGATCCAAAAACATACACTTATAAAGAGTTTAAGTGGAGGAATAATGTTTTTCAAGGAACCACTAGTTGAACAGAAGCCTTTTGCTGAGTGTGGAACACCTTCTTTAGAGCTTTTAGTCAGGGAATTCACAGAAACCCTGAAAACAATGCAGTTTCTTTTTTTATGTTTTTTATTTAAATTAAAAACAATCTTGTTTTACATGACAATCCCAGTTCCCTCTCTTTCCCCTCCTCCCCTGCCTCCCACCAGCCCCCTATACCATCCCCCTCCAGGGAGGGTGAGGCCTTCCATGGGGGTTCTTCAAAGTCTGTCATATCATTTGTGGCAGGGCCTAAGTTTTCCCCACGTGTCTAGGCTGAAAGAGTATTCCTCTATGTGGAATGGGTTCCCAAGTGCATTCATACACTAAGGATAAATACTGAACCAACACCAGAGGACCCATAGACTGCCCAGGCCTCCTAACTGACATCCATGTTCAGGGAGTCTGGATCAGTCCTATGCTCGTTTCCAAGCTATCAGTCTGGGGTCCAAGAGCTCCCACTTGTTCAGCACAACTGTTTCTGTGGGTTTCTCCAGTCTGATCTAGACCCCTTTGTTCATCACTTCTCTCTCTCTGCAACTGGATTCCAGAGTTCAGCTCAGTGTTTAGCAGTGGGCGTCTACATCTATTTCCATCAGCTACTGGATGAAGGCTCTAGGATGGCATATAAGGTAGACATCTCATTATAGGGGAAGGGCATTTAAGGCAGCCTTTCCGTTATTGCTTACATTCTTAGGTGCAGTCATCCTTATACATCTCTGGACATTTCCCTAATATCAGATTTCTCTTTAAATTTATAATGGCTCCTTCAATTATGGTATTTCTCTTTTATTGCTCTCCTCTATTACTTCCCTGACTCAATCTTCCTGCTCCCTCAGGTCATCCTCCCCGCTTCTCTTTCTCCTACCTCCCACCCCTTTCCCCATGCTCCCAATTTGCTCAGGAGGTCTTACCCCATTCCCCTTCTCTGGGGGACCATATATGTCTCTCTTAGGGTTCTCCATGATTCCTATTTCTCTGGTGGCATGGACTATAGGCTGGTAATCCTTTGTTCTATGAATAATACCTATATATGAGTGAGTCTTTTTGTGACTGGGTTACCTCACTCAGGATGGTTTCTTCTAGTTCCATCTATTTGTCTGTGAATTTCAAGACTCCATTGTTTTTTTCTGCTGAATAATACTCCATTATATAAATGTATATTTTCTGTATCCATTCTTCAGTTGAGGGGCATGTAGGTTGCTTCCAGGTTCTGGCTATTACAAATAATGCTGCTATGAACATAGGGGACAGATGTCTTTGTTGTGTGAATGTGCATTCTTTGGGTAAATGCCTAAGAGTGGAATTGCTGGACATTGAGGTAGACTGATTCCCAATTTCCTGAAGAACTGCCATACTTATTTCCCAAGTGGCTGTACAAGTTTGCACTCCACCAGCAGTGGAGGAGTGTTCCCATATCTCCACATCGTCTCCAGCATAAACTGTCATTGGTGTCTTTGATTTTAGCCATTGTGACAGGGCAAGATGGTATCTCAGAGTTGTTTTTATTTGCATTTCCTTGATGGCTAAGGATGTTGAGCACTTTCCTAAGTGTCTTTCATTCTATTTAGATTCCTCTGTTGAGAATTCTCTATTTAATTCTGTACCCCACTTTTTAATTTGTTTGGTGTTTTGGTGACTAGCTTCTTGAATTCCTTGTATATATTTGAAATCAGCCCTCTGTCACATGTGGGTATGGTGAAGATCTTTTCCCATTCTATGGCATACTGATTTGTCTTGTTGAATGTGTCCTTTGCCATACAGAAGCTTCTCATTTTCAGGAGATTCCATTTCTAAATTGTCCATCTCAGTGTTTGTGATACTGGTGTCATGTTCAGGAAGCAGTCTCCTCTACAAATTTGTTCAAGGTTACCTCCCACTTTCTTTTCTAACAGGTTCAGTATGGGTGGAATTATGTTGATGTCTTTGATCCGTTTGGACTTAAGTTTTGTGCATGGTGATAGACATGGATCTGTATGCAGTCTTCTACATGCCAGCATCCAGTTATGCCAGCACCATTTGTGAAAGATGCTTTCTTTTTTCGATAGTATAATTTTAGCTTCTAGGTCAAAAATCAGGTGTTTTTAGGTGTGTGAATTAATATCAGGGTTTTAAATTTTATTCCACTAGTCTACTTGTCTATTTTTGTGCCAATATCAAGCTAATTTCAGGACTATAGCTCTGAACTCCTGCCTCCAGAAGTTCCTTTACTGTACAGAGTTGTTATGGCTATCCTGGGTCTAATGTTTTTCCATGTATGCTTGAGAAATATTCTTTCAAGGTCTGTAAAGATTTACACTGGGATTATGAGGGGATTGCATTGAATCTGTAGATGACTTTTGGCAAGATTGCCATTTTTACTATGTTGATCCTACCTATCCAAGAGCATGGGTGATCTTTTCATTTTCTGGTATCTTCTTTTGTTTCTTCTTTTACAAACCCAAAGTTTTTGTTATACAAGTCTTTCACTTGTTTGGTTAGCATTACCTAAGATATTTTATGTTGTTTGTGACTATTGAAAATGGTGATGTTTCTCTGATGTTTTTTCTCAGTGCATTTATCATCTGTCTAGAGTAGAGCTACTGATTTTTATGAGCTAAACTTATATACTGCCACTTTGCTGAAAGTATTCAACAGTCTTTTGTTCTCTTTCTTAGTTGTGTCTTTGTGAGGCTTATTGTAGACTCTTAAAAAGAGTTTGGCAATGAACCTTCTGTTTCTGATGTATGGAAACTTTGAGAAGAATTTGTATTAGCTGTTTTGAATTTCTGGTAGAATTCTACACTGACATCATCTGGCCCTGGGCTTTTTTTTGGTTGGGAAACATTTTGATGACTGCTTCCATTTTATTAGGGATTATAGATATATTTAAATTGCTTATCTGATCTTGATTTAATTTTGGTAAGTAATATCTATCCAGAAAATTGTCCAATTACTTTAAATTTTCAAATTTTGTAGAGTAGAGGTTGTCAAAGTATGACCTGAAGATTCACTGGATTTCTTCAGTGTCTGTTGTTATTTCCCCCCTTTTCTTGTCTGATTTTGTTAATTTGCATGTTTTCTCTCTGCCTTTTGGTTAGTTTCAATAAAGGTTTGTCTAAATTGTTGGTTTTCTCAAAGAACCAACTCTTTGTTACATTGCTTCTTTGTAATGTTTTCTTTGTTTTTACTTTATTGATTTCAGCCCTCAATTTGATTATTTTCTGGCATCTATTCCTGGGGGGGGGGGGCTTGCTGCATTTTGTTCTAGAGCTTTCAATTGTGTTGTTAATTCTCTAGTGTGACTATTCTCCAGTTTCTTCATGTGGGCACCTAGTGCTATGAACTTTCTTCCTAGCACTGATTTCAAAGTGTCCCATAAGTTTGGGTATGTTATGTCTTCATTCTCATTGAATTCTAGGAAGTCTTTAATTTCTTTTTTATTTCTTCCCTGACCCAGGAATGGTACAATTGTGCATTGTTTATTTCCATGAGTTTGTAGGGTTTCTTTGATTTGTGTTTTTATTGAATTCTAACATTAATGCATGGTGGACTGGTAAGGTACAGGAGGTTATTCCAATTTTTTGTATCTGTTGAGGTTTGTTATGTTGCTGAGTATGTGGTTCATTTTAAAAAGTTACATGTGGCGCTGAGAAGAAGGTATATTCTTTATTTTTGAATGGATTGTTCTATAGCCATCTATTAAACCCAATCGGGTCATAACTTCTGTTATTTCCTTTGTTTCTTTGTTAAGTTTCTGCCTGGTGATCTAGTCTAGTGGTAAGATTGGGATGTTGAAGTCTCCCACTATAAGTCTGTGAGATTATATGTGTGACTTGAGTTTTAGTAATGTTTCCTTTATGAGTGTGGATACCTTTGTATTTGGGGCATAGATGTTCAGAACTGAGATTTCATCTTGATGGACTTTTTCCTTTGATGAATACAAAATGACTTTCTTCATATCTTTTGAATGATTTTAGTTTGAAGTCTAATTTATTAGATATTAGGATTGCTACACCTGCTTGTTTCTTTGGTCCATTTGATTGGAAAATCTTTTCTCAAGCCTTAACTCTGAGGTTCCCTTTCTTTGAATTTGAGCTGTGTTTCTTGTAACCAGCAAAAGAATGGATTCTGTCTTTGTATCCATTCTGTGAGCTTGTGTCTTTTTATAGGCGAGTTAAGACCATTAATATTGAGGGATATTAATGACCATTGATTATTAATTCTTGTTTGTTTTGAATTTGTTGTTGCTGGTGATATTGTGTGTGAACCTCCCACCCTTTTTTTCTTTTCTCTTTTGGTAAAGTGGGATTATCTATTGCCTATGTTTTTGTGAGTGTAGTTAACTTCCTTAGGTTGGAGTTTTCCTTCCATAACTGTCTGTAGGGCTGGATTAGTGAATATATATTGCTTAAATCTGGCTTTGTCATGGAATATCTTGTTTTCTCCATCTATAGTGATTGAAAGATTTGCTGGGTATAGTAGTCTGGGTTAACATCCTTGGTCTCTTAGTGTTGGTAGAATATCTGTCCAGGATCTTCTGGGTTTCCATGAAGAAGTCAGGTGTAATTCTGATAGGTTTGTCTTTATATGTTACTTGGCCTTTTCCTTTGCTCATCCTAATATTCTTTCTTTATTCTGCATGTTTGGTGTTTTGATTATTATGTGGCTAGGGGACTTTTTTCTGGTCCACTCTTTTTTTGTTCTGTAGGTAGAATTCTAGTACTTCCATTGACATGTTTTCTTTAGGTTGGGAAATTTTTCTTCTATGATTATGCTGAATATGTTTTCTGCCACTTTGGGGTGTGTTTCTTCACCTTCTATACCTATTATTCTTAGGTTTGACTTTTTCTTGGTGTCCCATATTTCCTGGATATTTTGTTAGGGACTTGTTGGACTTAAAATTTTGTTTGGTCAATGAATCTATTTCTCCTAGTGTGTCTTCAGTGCCTGAGATTCTCTCTTCTATATCTTATATTTTGTTGGTTATGCTTGCATCTGTAGTTCCTGATCGTTTGCCTAGCTTTTCTATTTCCAGCATTCCCTCAGACTGTTTTTTTAAATTGTTTCTATTTCTACTTTAACGTCTTGCACTGTTTGAATTATTTCCTTCATTTGTTTGGTTTTTTCCTTTTTTTCTTGGCTTTCTTTGTTTTATTTAAGGTATTTGTTTATTTCTTGCAATTATTAATTTGTCTTTTTCTCCATTTCTTGAATTTATTTTGTGTGGTTTTTTTTTTCTTCCATTTCTTTGGGATTTTCTTATTTCCTCTTTGAGTGTCTCTATAATCTTCATAAAGTTGTTTTGAGGATTGTTCTCTTCTGTGTCATGGGTGTTGGGATGTTCAGATCTTACTGATGTGGAGTCTCTAGACTCTAGTAGTGTCATATTGATCTTTCTGCTATTGAATGTGTTCTTTCACTGTCACCTTCCCTTCCCTTCTTCCGGTGGGTCCTGGTGGGGTCTCTCCCTCTCTAGGTGGGTACAGGTCCAAGATTCTCTTCCAGTGGGTAGAGGCAGGTCCAATATTCTGATGGCTTTCCAGGGTGGAGACTAGACTAGCAGCCAAGATGCTTGCAGTCTCTGGGTGGTCTGTTCTGCTAGAACAGGCTCCCCCGCACACAGTCCCCAGGCCTCAGGAGGCTCCAAGCCACAATGCAGGTTCTTGTTTGTGGTTGCCCATCCAAACTTGATAGTAACAATCTTGCTGAAGACATGTCAAATTTAGATCGCCCAGCATAGAGAAATCAAGTTGTTACAGACCCATAAGCTTCCCGTCTACCAGATAACTTTCCTAATCTTGGAAGGTGTTATATAAGCTTATGGACAAGAAAAATGGCCCACAGTCTTACCCAAATTGAACCCTGTAAACTACAATAATTATCAGCCTTTCAAGATATACCAATGGGTACAATAGTTGCACAAATATTATGGAAATAACTAATCACTTTCTAATTGGATCAAAGTGTCCAGATCTTGCTTATCTCTTGATTATACAGAAACAAAGACAGTATAAAAAAACGTTGTGATGGTTTGAAAGAAAATGGCGCCGATAGGCTGATAAGGAGTGGCAGTATTTTGAGATGGTTAAGAGATGTGGTATTGTTGGAGTAGGTGTGGCCTTTTTGGAGTAAGTGTGTCACTGGGGATGTGACTTGATGTTTTAGAAGTTCAAGTTAGGTCCAGTGGCACTCCCTCTTTCTGCTGCCTGAAGATCCACATATAGAGCTCTCAGGCTCCTTCTCCAGCACCATGTTTGCTTCCACCATGATGACAATAGAGTAAACCTCTGAAACTAAGCTGGCCCCAATTAAATGCTTTCCTTTAGAAAGGTTTCTCTGGTCATGGCGTCTCTTCACAGCAACAGGACATTGACTAAGACAAATACAGTGTGAAAAAATACAATATGAAACATATTATAAGTTTTCCTAGATCCCAGATTTACTTTAAAAACATATTGCTCAGTGACATGATAAAATTTAGTAAATTGAAGAACCTTCATTAAACTGGTGAGGTTAGTATTTGCATGCATGTGGGGAAGTGATACCTTGTCAATGTGTTGCTTGCTTCTGTTCCTTTAATGTAGCACTCCATATATTTGTATTCGAAGGCAAAATGCAGTCAGTTCTGCATGTGAAAAGAACTTGAAGTAATTTCCTTTCACCCATCCTGTTTTGAATTTTAATATTCTCTCTAAGGGTGCTGGGTTCATTTCTTTCATGTTCATTGCTTAATGTTTTGCTACTCTCTTAGTGCCCCAGTGGAGGCAGATGGCTAGGATCTGGATTTGCCAGCATCTTTGTCAGAAGGCTCTTGGAAAGCACTAATGGGAGATTAGAGTTCAGGAGGAAGAAAGAAGACTTCAATAAAATAAATGTCTCTGGAGAATGTTGATTTGCTTGTACTATTTCAGCATCTGCCATGAATTTCCCCAAGAATCTAACTTCCACTCAAAGTCTCAACAGTCACATTTTTGTTACAGTAAAGACACTACTTACTTATGTCCCTCCAGCCCAGACCTGATACCTTTGTGTTGATTAATTTTCTTGGGTTTTGTTGATGTCTAGATTGCTTTCTCATTCTTGATTAGAATCTCAGCTTCTTTTGTTAACAAAGCCAACCATTTTTCTCCATTCAATTACATTAAGTCTTAAACATACTGACTGCTTTCTATTTCCTTTATTGGTCTTTAAGTAATAGTCTACATTGCATTTTAATACTGATTTGAATATCTGACTCATCTAGGGTATTACCTAACACAAAGGTTTAACAAATATGTGAAATTGTGTTTCTGAAGGAATTTGATAAAGTTTGATTTTAATGGAAAGTTAGAGCACAGTCAAGAACCTTAATTATAAATGTGACAATTTACAATAAATGTAAAAGCAGCCATTAAATGCTACCCAGCTGGAATTTATCTCTACATGACACTGATTGAGGGTAAAACCACAGCAAAACTGACCTACTCCTACACTAAACTACCCCAAATCCTCTTGGGATAAATAGCAGTCATAACGTTTGACATTGGAGAAAATGCAGCACTCAGAGAAGAACAGTAATATAACAATTGTAAAAGCCTGTAATTTATACCACACTTTGTAAAATGCAGACATTCTGTGATGGTTTCCATGGCAACATGCATACAGAGGAAAGTAAGATTACAGACGAAAATCAACCATGACTGAAATATCGAAAGCATAAAGGGTAATTCTGAAAATCTGGAGAGGGGGACCTTTTTTTTAAATGAAGGATTATGATTGAAATCACATTATAAAATATGTGCTTGTTATTATGACCTGGCAATAATGCAATTAACAAGAAACATTACTGGATGAAGCAAAACTAAGTATTATTCAACACAAGCAAAAGATGTATCTATAATATATGGAATTCTACAAGAACCCAATTGTCAGCCTCAATTCCAAGTGAAGAAACAAACTTCTGGGATCTCAAAATTTTCCCTTACCCCCGATACTAGTCCCTCTCAATTCTCCCAGAGACACGTACCAACAAAGCTCAAGTTTGGCCTTTCTGCAGTTATTATTATACACCTTGGAAAACTAAAGGTTAATTTAACAGGGTGAGTGATCTAGAATTTATTGCTTTTATGTATCATCTTCTTGTTTAAAAGCCTAGCCTTCAATGATGCTGTAACTCTCCTATGGCATAAAATAAAGGACAAATTAGAAGACAAAATAAAGCACATACATTAATCTAAAATAATAAACATTCCTTAAAGTCTGATTACTTGCTTTTCTGGATTAGCACTAAAACAAATTAACAATAAATAATTTTAACAACATCATGTGAGTATTTATGAAGTAAAATTTAGAGTAAGGAAAAGAAGCAAACAAAGAAAATATACATACTATTAAGTGGTTGAGATGAAGCTATTTAAGATTTTAAACTGATGGTGTAGCTAAGCATTGACCACTTATTTAGGCTCTGGAAGCATGAGCCAGCTCCAAGGTTTAATATGACAAATACAAAAACAAGCAAAAATATAAATTTGACCTCCTCATCACATAACTTTAATTCCAAACTAAATTTTGCCTTACCACAGAATAGAACTGTACCTGCAAGCCGAAAGAATTTCAGTGTGCTACAAAGGCAGAAACTGATCTTGCTGAAGGAGATGTAAGAAAAAGGTTGCCCGGATAAGGAACTTTACATAAGTGTGTCTGTTGAGATGAAAGGAACTGCACATAAGCACTGCATTCTGGTTACTAAAGCTGTTTCCCATGTGGAAGTTAAAAACTGATGCAGCTATACTCTGTAGGTCATCCCCAGCCTACAGTGCCCATTCAATACATACCTGTTTGATGTTTTTGATGCTAAAGCAATAAAGTAAGTAGAAACTAAACTTCACATTCTGAATTTTGACCACTTCCCCAGTTATGCAGCATAGCGTGGCACCCCTTTGCACTGCTGAGCGGTGTCAGTGAGCCAATGTATTCAGTCATCCACGAGTCAAGACAGTGATCAAGACACACTCCACAGTGAACTGTGATGCATTTGGAACATCGGTGTTAAATTGATCTTCATTTTATACTATCACTTTATGAAAAGTTTACTAGTTATAGATCATATTATCTGTGCACTGGAACTAAACAGTAAGTGTATGTATGTTGAACAACAAGAGTCAATTTCTCATTATTGAAGTAGGCATTTACAAACCAGTACATGAAGGAGGCAAGTTTGATCCATGTCATAATGAACTCTGCAAATATCAGCATGAGCCATATTTAAAATAATGCAGATACATATAAATATTCGCTACTTACTGACTAGTTTGTACTTTATTTTCCTATTTGGTGATAATGGAGGTTGAACCTAGATGTGGTGATGTGAACAGGATGTCTTGCATAGGTTCATATATTTGAGTCATTAGGGAGTGGTGCTACTTGAGAGGAATCAATAGGTGTAGCCTTGATGGAGGTAGAATGTCACTGTAGGTAGGCTTTGGAATTTCAAAAGCTGAAGCCAGGCCCAGTGTCTCTTTCTTCCTGCTCCCTGCAGACCCAGATGTGAAACTCTCAGCTACTTTCCAGCACCATGTCTGCCTGAATGCCACTATGCTCCCTGCTATAATAATAGTGGACTAAACCTCTGAAACTGTAAGCAAGTCCCAATTAAATGTTTTCCCTTATGAGTTGCTTTGGTCATGGTGTCTCTTCATAGCAATAGAACGTTGACCAAGACAATGGGTTCTCATGCATATGAAGCAAGAACTCTGCCACAGAGCTGCACTCCAGCTCACATATATTTAGGGATATGTTTATATATGTGAGCTAGACTACACATATATATTTTTGTTTTGTAAAGTGAAATGGCCAGAAAGAACACTGACTGAAAGTACATGTCTAGATCTTTTTTTGTATTACTAAGGCAGATAGAAGGATTCTCCTCTGCATAGAGCTCTGAAACAGGAGCTAAGCTCTATTAAGCATGGTTAAATACGACTAAATACTGATGAGTGCTATTAGAATTGTTAGTTCTGTGCTGAGGTTCCAAAGAGTTTTTATTGTTTAGGTTTCCTGTGAATCATTAAAATTCTTTTTTTCCTTTTTTTTCTTTTTTAATTTAAATTGGAAATATGCACGCTTCAAATGTCAATCCCAGCTCCCCCTTCTCCCTCCCAGCCCACCCGCACCCCCCACCCTCTGCCCAATCCCCACATCTTTCCCCAGGGAGGGTGAGGCCCTCCTTGGGGGGATCTCCAGAGTCTGTCATTTCATCCAGGGCAGGACCTAGGCCCTTCCCCATCCATTAAAATTCTTAAGCTGGACCATTAGATAGACCTCTTCTTTTTTCACAGTATATATGTAATATTTTATTTGTATGTCAACCTGATAATTCTTTCTTTCCTTATATTTCCATACATACATATGCTATGGATTGCTCAAATTCGCCAGGTTTTATGTCTTCTCCTGCCTCCCCAAGTCCCTTCTCAGTCCTCAAAAGTCCCTCTTCTGCCTTTCAACTCCTTTATTTTTTCTTTTTTTATTTTATTTTCCAGTTTAAATTTAGATAAGATACAAGGTTGCTTCACAAGTCAGTTCCAGGTCCCTCTTCCTTTCCCTCCCCTCCTCCCGTGCCCTCCCCCCAACCCCCCACCCCGTTATCCCCTCATTCCCCCAGGGAGGGTGAGGCCCTCCATGGGGGTGTCCATAGTCTGTCATTTCATATAGGGCAGGGCCTAGACCCTTCCCCAAGAGTTCAGGGTGAGAGTGCACCTCACATTGTTCTATGGGATTCCAAAGTCCGTGTGTATACTTGGGATGGGTACTGATCTGCTGCCCAAGGCTCAATAGATTCCCTAGGCCTCCTCACTGACACCCAGATTCAGGGGGTCTTGATCAGTCCCATGCTGGATTCCCAGGCAGATGCCTGGGATTCAAGAGTTAACCTTTGTCTGGTCAGCTGTTTCTGGGGGTTAAACCAGCCCAGTCTTAATCTCTTTGATCATCAGTCTTCCCTCTCTGTTACTGGCTTTCTTGAGTTCAGCTCAGTACTTAACCAAGGGAGTCTACCTCTTCTTCGATCAGCCACTAAATGAAGTTTCTGTTTCCCAGACTCTCTGGCCATGGGATTGTAGGCTGGCACTCCCCAGATCTATGTCTAAAATCCATATATGAGAGAGTTCCCAAACCTATGGGACACTTTGAAAGCAGTGCTATGGGGGAAGTTCATAGCACTAAGTGCTCACATGAAGAAACAGGAGAACAGTTATACCAGAGAATTAACATCACAGCTGAAAGCTCTAGAACACAAAGAAGCAAACTCCCCCAGGAGGAGTAGACGCCAGGAAATAATCAAATTGAGGGCTGAAATCAAAAAAGTAGAAACCAGGAAAACAATACAAAGAATCAATGCAACGAAGAGTTGGTTCTTTGAAAAAATCAACAAGATAGACAAACCTTTGTCCAAACTTACCAAATATTTTTCTTTTATTGAAAATAGATTATTTCCTCATTCACTATATCCTGAATAGTTTTCTCTTTGTCTTCTTGCCCAGTTCCTCCCCTACTCCCCTCCCCTACAGATCCATTCCCTTTCTGTCTCTCATCAGAAAACAATAGTCTTCTAAGAGATAGCAACCAAACATGACAAAATAAATATTAATGAGATGACACAAGACTGAGCAAAGCAACCCAACAGAAAGAAAACAGCCCAAGCAAAAGCACAAGAATCAGAGAATCATTTGTTCACCCACTCAGGAGTCCCACAAGAATACTAAGTGGAAGTCTGTAATATACACACAGGTCTATGCATGACCTGTGCTTGGTGAGTTCATGTGATCTTTGGTCATGTATGAGCTGATTTAGAGGACCTTGTTATCCTGGTGTCCATCATTCTCTTTGGCTCTTACACTTTCTACCTATTCCTCTATGGTGTTCCCTGAGGTCTAAAGAGGGATTTGAAGCATCCATCCCATTTAGAACCATGTGTTCCCAGGTCTCTCTCCACTTAATGCCTGGCTGTGCATTTCTGTGTCTGTTTCCATCTGATGCAGGAGGAAGCTTCTCTGATTATGTCAGAATCAGGCACTGATCTATGAGTATGGCAGAATATCATATATAGGAGGTATTTTGTTGATTTTTTTCTTTTTAGACCAATAGTATTTTATATTACTCTAAGTATCTGAAGTATCTAGTCTCTGGTTCTTGATCACCCATACAGTGTTGGATATGAGTTCCATTTTGTGGAGTGGACCTTAACTAAAATCGAACATTGATTGGCCATTCTCCTGCAAGTTCATTGCCACTGTTGTCTCAGAACATATTGCGGACAGGAAGGACTATAAGTCAAAAGTTTTGTGGATGGGTTGGTGTTTATGTTTCTCTTTTGGTAGCCTTCAGTGTATCTTCTTGCCCCAATAACACTGGACTGTAGAGGTAAAGGCTTCATGTTTAAGTTTTCATTGATTTGGTATTTCTCATGAACTCCTAAAACAGTTAAAATGCATCATTAGATAGACCTCTTCATATGTGTGGCAGCCTAACACATGGAGCTGTTACCAAAGTAGAGCTTTTACTAGCAACCAACTAGACAGCCCTTGTAGTAGGATGCAATTATGCCTGAAGACACACGTCAGTCAGCATGGAAAGCAGCACTCCATGCAAAACAAATCCTTTGCCTTCAACAGAGTAAAGGTTTCCTCTAGTATCCAAAACAAAAAAAAGCATTTGATTGGTACAAACACAGCCCTTCATTTGCATCAGAGACTGTGCTGTAGTCTGTGGTCTACATTGTGATGAGCATAAATACAGTCTTTCATTTGCACAAGGTTTGCTCTGATTAGTATAAACATTCATGCTATACTCCCTTTCTGTCTATGTAAGCTGACAATTCAGATCTCTTTGAGTGCCTATGTAAGCTGGCAATTCAGATCTCTTTGAGACAGCCTCTTGTGTCATCAGATAGTTGACTTTTCCTGATGGTTCTTCTCCTGCCCAGTATTTTCTTTTAAAGTTTTGAGATTATAATTAAATTTCTCCCATAACCTTTCTTCCTCCAAAAGTTTCCCATATGCCACCCTCCTTTCCTTCAAATTCATGGCCTCTTTTTTCATTAATCACTATTATATGCACATGTCCCTCTTGGGACTTATAGATGTAAGTCTCTGGGTAGGCTACACCAGTCCCTAGTTGTTGGACAGCCAAAGACCTGTGATTATCAGCACTGGAAGAGCTATAACTCACTTATCCACAGTATCTACCCTGATATAGAAGAAAGCCCCAGTCAGTTAACTGGTTCTCCACAAAATGAAGCAATATTTCTTGGAGAAACAAATGGTTCTGGGATTTAAGTAGGGTAAAAATATACCAGATGAATACAGAGACAGAAAATAAGGAACTGTTTAGAGCCATACATAGACAAATATATATATCATATCATATATATATATATGATAGATCGATAGATACAGACAGACAGACAGATAGATGACAGATGATGTATTGATGTTATATTTATGTATATAATGTATAAATAAATGAAAGAGTAGTACATATATGTAAGAGATGGATAGAAAGATCAACTGATTGGTAGATGATAGGTAAGTAGATGGTTAATAGATACATAATAGCCAGATAGTGCAGATAGTGAAGCACAAGTAATAAAACCCACAGACAGATGTAGGGCTTAAAGCTGAAGATCAGAAAAACAAAACAACTAGTCTCTAACTCTTACGTATACCTCAGACTGGGAGATTCTGTCTCCATGAATCCTCAGTGTGGCTGGAGAATGAATGTCTTCCTGTCCTCAACAACATGTCACCACAAAATAGATAGATTATAAGTGATATATGGGCAGATAGAAGATAGTGTTGAATAACAGGTATGTAGATAGATGAAGAAATAGAAGATTAATAGATTGATTCAATGTGAGAGATCCCAGTAGACAAAGCTATAATAATTGAAGCAAAAAATATTGCTGAGTTAAATGAAAAATGAATCATAAAATAAACATGGGTAAGTTCATTGTGATACATATAATTATTGTTGTGACTTTCTTTCAAAACCATCAAAATTGATTTTAGTAATGTCATGCTCACATAACAGTGTTTGAGAAAGGAGCTCTGAAAGATCCTAAACTCTGACTCCACTTCTTACTAAATGAATAACATAGGTCAGATTATGTAATTCTCAAATGCTAGCCTTCTTTCAGAATAAATTGCACTTGCCACAGAAGATTGACAGGTGACTAAATACTTAACAAAGTACCTAGCATATAACAAAGCTCAAAGTATTAGCCTTCTATTTATGGTGACTTTATAGGAGGATGTAGTTCCTTTGGGGACAGGCTGTTAGGTTTTATAGTCTAGTCTGACCTCACTCCTTCTTCACTGTGAGCTGGTTTTCTGAGTACAAATGTATATGATATATTATCATCATCTATCTTTATTGCCACATGACAAATTATGAGATATTATCTTAGGTATTTTATATATACTATGAATCATGAAAGCTTATGTTGGCTAAGTGTGTGTGTGTGTGTGTGTGTGTGTGTGTGTGTGTGTGTGTGCAATAGCTGCTTATGCTATACATCATGTAAATCAGGGAAAAAATCTATTTTATATTTGCCATAAAAACATCTCTGACAAAGCTTGGTTAATAAGATGTCTCCTCTCACTACTTAGAAACTCTTATTTTTCCAGCTGTCGGGGTCAAATATCTAGATTTTTTAAAAATAGCCTCCTTCCTCCACAGATGTATCTTTGCCCTTCATAATGAGTATAAACCGTTGTGTGTTGATAGTCTAAGCTTCTAAAACTTGCTTTACTAAAAGGAAACACTTGAGATTTGTTTGCTAAAAATGCTGCTTCTCCATGCCTACCCTGAAGCATCCAACACAGAGCTTCAATGTTGGTGTCATCCATCTGTTAAGAAATTCTTCAAATGATTTGTTATGATCAGGGAAACTTGTAAATGCTGGTGTAGTATAAAAAGCAAATGCTTTGTAAAATGCAATATTGACACTCTAATCACAGCTAGAAAAAAATAGTTACACACAAGTCTAACTTACTTGCCCTCTCATTTTTCTAACTAGAACAATAGATGTAATCTCAATTTCACTAACCGAAACTTACCAAACCCCACACTGAGCAACAAACAGCACATGGTAAACACTTCCATGATTCTCTTCAATCTCCCTTGTGTTCAACTATTTTTTCACCTAACCCTCTACAGGTAGCTGTAGCTATTTTTGCTGATGCCTCAGAGACAAAACTTCCATCTTTGCCCTTGTATATTTCCTCTTACAGCACCATGTCTCGTGCACAGTTGGAGAACAAAAATATCTAAGGAACGAATTGGTTCAGGCTAGCCTGTTAACCACTGTTGCAGTTTTGTCTACAGACTAACTATTTTGATTAATCTCTTTCGCTTTCTTTTTTTTTCCATTCCCAATAGATTGTACACAGTGAAGTGTATTCCCTATAATGTAAAGGGGGGAAGTAAATGGAAATGTACTCTTGATGCACAAATAATAATTAAACTAGTCAGTAGAAATAAATGGAAGATAAACTAAAATTTAAAAGAATTCAGGGATTTGAAACAGTTTTCCAAAATCATTTTCTGTATCATACAAACATGTTGACTATATTGTTATAATCTGTTTTATTTCTGAGTAACACAGTATGTTAAGGTAGGCATTGAGACTTTTCCTTGAATAGACACCATCATCAGTGTAAGTCTAATTTAATTCCTTGCTGAAGGTGATAAAGGCCTCTTATTTATTCCTCATAGTATAGAAATCCTTTTCACTGCTCCAGCATCTTCCCATGATCTTGAAAGTGCAGTTGAATAATGGGACCTGGAGAATGGTGTCAGATCAGGCAGAAATAGACAGACTTTTTTTCAAGTAACACACAACCCACTCCTTGGGAGAAAAATTGTATCAGTGATGTAACAATAAGCTAGTTTCCCCCTTCTTAATAACTGGTGGATGTAGGAAGAGTACTTGACAGCTAGATTTTTGCACCTGAAGATGGGAATTAAGCATTTCTTAATTAATGATACACTCACAAATGTATTTTACTATGTTCCATTGAAGGTTTTGTCATCCCTTGGAGTTTCTGAAAAGAGAGATCAGACACCAGGATGGTGGCTCTATGCTCTGAGAAACAGCAGCAAACGAATTCTCTTTGAACATTTGTTCATCACTTTTGCCCATTATCTTTAACTCAATTCTCCTCTATATCTTTGGGTTTCTGAATTTGTAAAGTATGTCTTACACATTTGAATGACTATATATGAACACATTCCTACAATTTAGTAGAGAGTTCGAATAAAGATTTAATCCTGTTTCTGTTTTCTGTAATTTAACTGAATTATGCAGATCCTAATATCAGTGGGATGGGATTGACTTAGGAAGTAAATCAGAAAATGAACTTAGAGAATTGCTGTCACCCAGTTGTTTTTGTTTATTGTGCTTAGAAGACATAATTAACAGTTTAAAAATTAGATTAATAAATTAAATTTAAAAATAATATGTGGACTTTTTTGGGTTTTTTTTTTAGACAGAGTTTCTCTGTGGCTTTGGAGGCTGTCCTAGAACTAGCTCTTGTAGACCAGGCTGGTCTTGAACTCACAGAGTTCTGCCTACCTCTGCATCCCAGTTGCTGGGATTAAAGGCATGCACCATCACCTCCCGGCTTTTTTTAGACTTTTTAATATGTATTTCTAATTCTTCCAAGTTTGAGTATACATACTTTTATGGGCTTCTTTTTTTTCTTTCTTTTCTTTTCTTTTCTTTTTTTTTTTTTTTGTTTACAAGCATTGTAGCTAGATTTTCTATACTAAGCCAAGAGATAGATGGGCCATATAAGGGAGAAAAGAATAGAGACAGAAGGTAGCCTATCCAGTGTGTCGTGTCATAATGAGCCAGCTGCAGTGTGCATGAGACAGTCCTGCTCAGGAGGGTTTCTCTAAATTGCAGCATCACTAACCCTGATTACTATAACCTGACCAACAGCAACCAGCATAAACTAAATTTATCCCAATTTAGGATTAGATGGGAAAAATCTTATTGAGATGAAATTACTCTCAGGGAGATTCTAAAAACAACAATGTGGAAGACTGGGTAAACTCTGATGGATCAGCACCTGGAGTTTTTGTACTTCCTTGCTAGCTAGCCATTGGTTTGTAATGAAGACATGAGAAGTGGCTACTCTAAATTCCTCATGACCAGTCACTGTCTGACGTAGGGGGACTTCGTCATTTGCTTTAGCTTCTCCTAAAATACATGTGGTAAAAGAAAGAGCCACTTAATAACTTTCTACATAGAAATTTAACATTACCAAAGAATGTTGTAACCAAGGAATTTACCTCAAAAGTTGTCAGTCTAATTACAACTATGAGAGAATGTTATCATGTTGCTAAAAAAATCTTTTTAATTTTTATCTTTTATTAAACTAGTTCTTAAATAATTTCACACATACTCATAATGCTTTTGATGACTCTCACCCAGCCTGCCTACCACCCCTGTCAGCCACCACTCTTTTCCTTTTGAATCTTATGTTCATCAAGGGTTTGCAATGACCTTTTGGAACCTACATATCAGTGGGCACACAACTAAAGACAGGGATTCCTACTCTCCCAGAATCTCTCAATATGTAGTTGGCTGGTCTTGTGTGAAACCAGTGCAAAAACTACAGGTGTTCTGAGTTAATTATTGTGCTAGTATCAATCCTGTAGAACTGCTTATTTTATTACTGTGATAGTCAATCTACACTTTGGAATTATAGATCTGTTTCAACCTTGTTTTTTTCTCAGCTCTGTCGCATCTTTACTTCCCTTACTTGTCACCTTGCCTTTTGTTTGTTTATTTATGAAGAGTGAAACAACACAATTTAAAGTAGCTATAAATAGAAAAAGCAGTAAAGAATAATAAAGTTGTGAAGTTCATCCTCCAAGTTTCAGAAAAATATCATCAAACATTAATCATAATAAATATATAGGCCCATGGAATTTCATTGAGAATGTAGAAATAAAACCATGAAAACAAAACCAATTGATTCCAACAAAGATGATAATGCCAGTCAGTGGAGAAATACTTTAGTTACAGCAAACAGTTCTAAGACAACTTGAACCACAAAAACAAATAAGGCTGAACTTCTGTTTCATACTATGTCCAAAATGTAATTGAAATTGACAAAGAATATAAATATATGAGTTAAAACTTTTCAACACTTTCAGAGGAAAACAAACGGGAAATCATATTATTCTTTTTAAAAATTTAAATTAGATGCAAAGCTTGTTTTACATGTCAATCCCAGTTACCTCTCCCTCCCCTCCTCCCCTAGCCCCCACTGGCCCCCTATCCCATCGCCTTTCTACTCCAATCTAAAATTAAAATTGTCATAACCTTAGATCTATCAGTAAGTTCTTTTTTTTAATGTCTCTATTTTTAAATTATTTCACATATCAGGTCCCTCTCCCTCTCCCTCCCCTCCTCTCATGCCCTCCAACCAACCCCTTCATCCTCCCTTCCCCAATCCCCACTCCTTTCCCCAGGGAGGGTGAGGCCTTCCATGGGGGGTATCCACTGTCTGTCATTTCATCCAGGGCAGGGCCTAGGCCCTCGCCAAGAGTCCAGGCTGTGATAGCATCTCTAATTGTGCTGGGCACCCAAAGTCCATTTGTATGCCAGGGATAAATATTGATCTACTAACCAAGGCCCCATAGATTGCCTAGGCCTCCTCACTGACACCCACATTCAGGGCTCTGGATCAGTTCCATGTTGGATTCCCAGCCATCAGTCTGGGATTCAGGAGCTCTCCTTTGTTCAAGTCAGCTGATTCTGTGGGTTAAACAAGCTCAGTTTTGACCCCTATGCTCATCAGTCTTCCCTCTCCGTCACTGGGTTCCTTGAGTTCAGCTCAGTGTTTAGCTGTGGGTGTCTGCCTCTGCTTTTATCAGTCATTGGTTGAAGGTTCTGTTTCCCAGACTCTCTGCCAGTGGGACTGTAGGCTGGCACTCCCCTGATCCATGTCTAAAATCCATCTATGAGTGAGTACATACCATGTTTGTCTTTTTGTGACTGGGTTACCTCACTCAGGATGGTTCCTTCTAGTGCCATCCATTTGCCTGCAAATGTCAAGATTCCATTGTTTTTTCCCATTGTGTAAATGTACCACATTTTCTCTATCCACTCTTCAGTTGAGGGGCATCTAGGTTGCTTGTCCTGACCAGCAGAGCACAATCGAATTTGAACAGATGGGAACCTGGAATGAATGAGACAAGAGACACAAGAGAGATGGACAGCAAGACAGACCTTCTGATCAAGCTGCCGTTTAATAAAAGTTCTGTACAGGCTTAAATAAGGGAAATGAGGTAGGGGGATGGGGAAGAAGAATGCAGGACAGTGAGGGAGGAGTCGTTGCCTAGTGACCAGATCATTGAAGGTAAGCAGGTAGCAGGTTTTGGCAAGGTTAAAGGGTCACAGAGGTAGGGAGTTAAGTGATCTAATTGTGGAATGTTTCCTTCTTGCCATGGGCTATTTCCTGTGAGCCCAAGTTCTAGTCATTAGGAAGCTAGCTGGGAAAGGGACTGACTATTCTTGAAAAGACTGACAATATTTACAAGAGGTTTTCAATAACCATGATCACTCTCAACAGTTCCTCCAGGTTCTGGCCATTACAAATAATGCTGCTATTCTTAAGCTTGAACTAGAGCAGAGCAATATCAACTAATTACAAAATTGAACTTTTAAAAACATCAGAAAGTTCAGCAAACAGAAAATATTATTAAGAATTTAAAAAGCTCAACTAAAGAATTGGAGAGAATATTTGCAAACCATATAACTAATAAGGACCAAGAATATAAAAAGAACAAAGTAATATCACCCAAGACATCAAATTAAGTGTTTAGCTGATTTAGTTATTCTTGAAGAGGTTTTATTGCTTAGAGAACTGTTTGATTAATTTTGAATTTTGATAAGTTTTCACTTAGTCACTCAGGTAACCTACTACTCAGGATTCTCCTGATTCTGCCTCCTGAGGGCTGGCATTACAAACTTACACTAATATACCTATCTACCCTAGACATTTTGTTGGCAATTAATTGGTAAAACTTGAGTTTATAATATATAAGAATATTAAGTATAAATTGCCTGTTAGGCCCCAGCCCCATGGGGTCTCTGTGAGTTGCTGGTCAGCCTACAAGTGCAACTTGTTTTCCAGTCCAAGTGCTTTCTGTTTTCTAGTCCTGGCTTACAGCCCTGGCCTTGACCCTCTGACATCAACATCCAACAGAAGGTAAGCAACGATCTCTTCTACCTGGGGTTTTTTCCACTGTGCTGTAAACTTGTATAAAAAGCTCCTCCCTCTTACAAGAGAGAGACCTCTCAGCACTTGCAATGAAGACACACACACACAGACACACTCTCCTGGCAATAAAGGCAGCACATGCATTCTCTTAGTACAAACAAATGGACGTCTGGTCTCTCTTTTCCTGATACCTTGGAGTTGCTTGTGGTGCTGGCACCACAATTGCCCTCACTTAAATTTCCATATTTTAAGTTAATATTTCATAATTATGGCAGCACTAAGTGGAAGTCTCTGTGACAATTCTTTTCTGCAATAATAAGGAAAATTTAACTACAGAAGGATGGTCACTTTATAAGAAACTCAATAGTGCACCTTAAATATTTACAAATGTGTGTCTCAAGAAAGGAGTTGCACAATATTGTAAAGGAATTCTGAGTATTGTTTTACTATTCTAGAAATTATTTTATTATTTGAATGTTCCTGAAATCAGGATGGATTAGAGCAAGTATTTTGGAAGGCAAAAACTTTGTAAGGTGCGTCTTGAAATAACTAGCCAGATTTCACATTTGATACTAAAGATACTGGTGAAATTCATTTATAAGTATATTTCAACTTGAGTAAGAAAATTGCTTCTATCTTTAATTTTAACTTTCATATTTCTTTATAATTTGTGATAAAAATATTGAATACATGGTATTATTAAATCCGTGGCACAAGCATTACCTGTTTCAGAAGCATAAGTACTGAAAGTATGTCTTCTCTCTGGCATGTTCTGTAACAAACAAAGTTGACTATTACCAAGGCAGTTTCTCTAATCTCATAACGTGTGCACAGTGTATTTCATGCTTAGATAATAACTGGCTTTTAACATTGTAAGATATGTATATGATTACTTCTATTCTCTTTCATTTTTCATATTGTAACTAATTACTATAGTTTTGAGTTTTTCTGATTTACTACTTTTTCATGGGTTATCATTATGTATAAATAGATAATAGTTTTTCTAATTAACTATATCTCCAACTGTATTTGTAAAGAGAGAGAATAATGTCATATAGATCTCCCTCCTTACACATGTCAAATGAACATATTAAATAAAATAATGTCCTTTGCACAGAAATATATTAGTGCTATTTTCTCATTTTGTTGGTTCTTAAGTATTTTTTTTAAGAAATGAGGGCAATAACAGGTTGCTGCATTTAAAGTATTTCATTATATTCTAATTGTGATTAAGGAGTGTATTTGCAGTTCACCTTATGGGCATAGATTAAAGATGTGAAGTAGCCCACAAGAGACCTCATTAGCATGGTGATTACAAGTTAATCAGTACTACAAAGATCACAGCAATAATGAAACAGAAAAACAAATTTTTGATGCATTCATTATTAGATTTTCTTGGTTTTTAAAGGTTTAAAAACTGTCAGGCTAATGTCTGTGGCTTTCATCTCTCTGCATTATGCTATCCTAAGGGAATAGTTCTGTGCTTTGGGATAAAACCACTGAGGGAGAGGCCTCATTGGGTCATTTATTTTATTGCAGTTTTTCAAAGCAATAAGCATTTAGGAAATGAGTACAGGATCAAGATGCACTATTAGACACTGTGGAAAACATACATACAAACAAGACTGCAGGTTGCACACAAGAAAAAACATTAAACCAAGCAAACTTGCTATGTGAAACAAAGAAACTTTAGATGGAGACATGAGGAAAAAATTGGAAACACTAGAACTTGATGTAAATCTTGAAGAATGAGATCTTAGGAGACAGCTTAAAATGGCAATTAAGGAATAATTTATAAAAGACATAAAAGATAGCTGTGTGTGGAACCAAGACAGAGAGAGACAGAGAGAGAGAAGAGAGAAGAGAGAGAGACAGAGGAGCAGTGTACAAGCTAGAAAGATGGGTCAGTGCTTCAAAGTATTACCCTTGAGTACCTGAGTTCAATTCCCAGCACCTATGTCAAGTGATTCACATCGTCCTCTAATCCCAGGAGATTCAATCCCTCTGACCTCTCTGGGCAACCACATATGTATATATCCATCTGCATAGAAACACATATATGCACATGATTAAAACATGAAATAAATTATTAAAAATAAACACAAAAACAAGAAGATATAAGACTGTTTTTTACAAAATCTGGGCTCATGATAGGAAGCATCCATCCAATGACAAGGATTTGTGGTTTTCTGTTCCACTCTTTGTGTAGTCCAATGGAAAATATTTTTGAGTAAGCAAGTTATATTTTACTTCTAGTAAAAAAAAAACCACATGCTTGTTTAAAAATTTGAAAGTAGGATGTGAAATTCCCAAAAGCAATAAAAAATTTGTTAAAAATGTTGGAAGGTAGAAGGAAATAAAGTTAGCTCCTTTTTGTGCCATCTAGAGTGGTTTAAGTCTCTTGACTCCTAGAAATGATGAATGAGCAGAGATGCTAGTAGATTTCATTCAGTTTTTTAAAGTATACTATGTCATGTGAAAAATCAATGTAAAGATGTATCCACTGGGATGGGATTCCATAAGTCCACATACTGAGTGATTTTGGTTTTCTGTAGTGGTCTTCATTTGTTGCATTAAGTTTACTTGATGAGAATAAAGACTGCACTTATCTCTGTGTGTAGGGACAACACTCCCACATTTAAAACTCAAGGAATGTTGTGGAAGGGGAGATAGAAAGAGTTGTAAGAGTCAGAGGATCAGGGAGTTTGCTATGAGATTGTGTCTCCTAGTAACGTCAGAAACCATACCTATAAAGTTTCACCAGCATGACTTCCTAAACATGAGCTGAATAGGGATACTATCAACAAACGTGCCAGATTACATGGGGAAAACCCCATGAGACATCAACCCTACCCAAAGAACTACAGGCAATTAAGTAAAACTGGGAGAGACAGTGGTGGTCTTTCCCAGGGAAGAGGATATCAGTTGGTTGAGCAGAACCAATAGTCTGCTCTGAAAACACACATACTAGTAACATTATATGGACTCATGGTGTGTGAGGGTAATATATATGTATATATAAGTATATATATGCATGCAGTAACAGTTGATGAAAAAAAGAGACCATGAATTTAAAGGTGGGTAGGGAGAGGTATACAGGGGAATTTAGAGGGAGGAAAGAGAAGAGAAGGATATTATAATTAAAACACAACCTCAATAATAAAACAAAAATGGTGTGAAAAATAAATGCATGGTGCAACTGCCCTATTCTAACACTTGCGTCTACATTTTACACATTGTCCAAAGGACGTTCATATTCACTATTGTCTCATTAATGTAAAATATGTACTGATATTGTTAGCATCCTACCTTAGTGAAGCAAATTAAATGATTATTCCCCAAATTAATAACCAGCTTGCCCAATCAGACTGTGCATCAGACTCCCCCAAAAGACTGACTACTGTCCATGTTTTAATACACAAATTTATCCTAATCGTCAGAAAAAAAGAACAACATCGTCCTAAACACTTCTCATATACTTACCCAAAAACTTCTGTCAATACCATCCAACAAGATTCCATTGGGATCATGGGAAAGGTAGGTACAAATTTGATCTCTAGGTCCTTAACCTCCTGTGAAATATATGAAGTAGCTTTGAGGAGAAAGTTTCTCTGGGGTACATAGTACTGAGCACATAAAACAATTTCCTTTCTTCTGAGGAGATGCCAATCAGAGAAGATTACGTTTTTTGAATCCCTTTTCCATGGCACACTCCAACAAAACAGAGAACTTGTCCACCACTGAGTGGGTTTGGGAAAACTCTAGCTTGAGTCCAAAGGAATTAGTGACACACCAGTCTGCTCACCAAATGGATATAATACTGATGGCACATTCCATGGAATATCCCACAATGGTAGCCTTTTGAGGAATCACCTTGAAAGGCAGCCAGAAATATTGATTTGTGCATAAAATGCTGAAAAACACTCTTGACTACACACATAGACCATTTCTTGTAACTAACCATCTCAACAATGCAATCATTGTCTTCTTCTCCTGTGACTGATTGGGACTATCCTCATTGGGTATGCATTATTATTATTATTATTATTATTATTATTATTATTATTATTATGTAATAATAATATAAGGAATATGTTATAATTCCTTAATGTTTATCTAGAAAGCTAAAGCCTATTATCACCTTACGGACAGCCACAGAGAACACATAGGATTTTTAAAAATCAACTTCCCAATGAGGAAATTGAGGCTTAAAAGGTTTAATAACAAGTACAGTCAAACAGTGAGATACAAACAGCAAGGACATGAGCACACTCTCTGTGCTGGATTATTCTCCAATTACACCACAAGGTGAACAGTGGCAAACACCCTCAGACACTCATAGTATGCCATATATTTGTAAATAAAAAGAATATTGTATTTCTTGACAAGAGAAGGTGTCAAAAGGAGCAGGGACTCTTTAAAGAATAGGAAAATTGATATGCTTGTTCCAAGCAATTTTTCAGACACAGGAAAATCCCTTCATCCTAGTCATGGATTTAATACTATGATTCACCCAGTTCTGTTACCTAGCATGTCAGTTTCCACTCCTAATCTACTACTTACTACAGAGAACCAAATAAAAACTACGGTTAGGGAAATTAGAGATAGGTTTCTTTGAGTTGTCACCAATACTTAAATTATTCCCACTCCAAAAAAAAAAATCTGATTCCTTAACCTAATCTAGGATACTTCCCATTGAGACACTAGGGGTTTTGTACTTCATTTGGAACCTAACTACATTTGGAGATTATCAGTGTGTTAACCGGCAAAGTATAATAGAACTATGAGAAGGTACACTGTGAAGTCACTTCACGTTATACAGAAGATAGCCTATGTGCCAGTCATCATAGAGTTAAAATAAGTACATGAAAATGTGAAATATTCTTACTCTGAAAATAACCTTCTATGTCAGCTAGTCATCAAGACTCCATGGATTCAGTGACTGACCGGAACTCCAGGGGACCCAGCACACAGTAGTGCAGAGAGTTATAATTTATTTCAGCAAATGGATACTAAAAAAGATGAAAAGCTACACATGTAAAGTCCAGGGATGATCAGCCACATGCTTCCTTGAGGCCTCTCCCTAGAGTAAACCAGATGCTGTTAATTCTCCAGAAACATCTTTGTGACAAGGTGTCTGGAGTGTTTCCAACCAGAGAAGCTCATTAGGAACCCAAGGCCCAGGGTGGTTATTCCCATGGGTAGGCAGTCTGCACCTGGCAAGTATCAAAATCCCAGATTCTGAGAATGTAAGCGATCGTTCTAAACAAGCCATTTGCTTAGATTTAGGGAAATCTGTTGTTAGGGTTAGGCAAAACAATTTAGCAGGGAGCTACTCTTACCTGTTAATGACAGGAAAGCAAATTCCCAGATGTCACACAAGGGCCACTCTTGTAAACAGGAGTAAAGGCAATCAGCCTCACACCTGTTACATTAAAAGTTTGGCACAACTTTCCCTGAGAAAAAAATATGAGAAGACAGAGCCGATGGCACATCAGGAATCATGAAGAATAGCATTAAGCCTTTCATGTTGATTAAAGAAAAGAACCCGTAATGTTTGCTTTTCCTCTGGACTCATATAGCAAAACACCATGACATCTAAGAGTTTTTCTTAATATAGATAAACATTCGAAATTGTTCTTTTGCCTAATGAATGGGCTAGTGGTTAGAATTGGGATGATAATAAAGGTTTAGCACAAGGCTATTTTTAATAATGTGCAAGGTATTTGGTCTCTAGCCAGTATAAAAATCCATCTATGTTCAAAATGAGGGGGGAAACATGAAGGTTCCACTCATCTCATGTCAGTATGGTTCTTCAGCAGGAATGTAGCAAAACTTTCCATAGGTTTGCATGTACTCACTAGTGCCCTTACAAATAGAAATCATAATTAAAAATAATTTTCTTCTAATGTGCTCTTTGAAATGTTCATATATATACATTGATGAAAGATAGATGGATAGATAAATGATAGATATTCTGCATTCTGATCAAACTCACTCATTACCCTCTCTTTTTCCCCTAGCACACTTATGACATCACCTTCTTCCAAACATTCCCCTCTCTTTAATTCTTGTCTTTTGCTGTTTATTTTTGTTTTGTCACCTACTGATTCTAAGAAGGGTCACCCATGTGAGCATGGGTGTGAATTTATCTACTGGAGCATGGGCAAGCTACCAGTGGGTAAATCACTGAAGAGAATGACTTCTACATCAGTTGATATTAACTGTCAAAAGCTCTTCAGGGAGGGACAGGGCTGCATGTGCCCCTCCACCATCCATGACTAAATAATGAAGAGCAGGTTTGTGAAGATGCTACGTGGTTAATTGTAGCTCCTGTGAGATCAAGAATTTCTGGGATGGTTTGAATAAGATTGACCACCACAGACTCATATATTTGAATGTGTTAGGATGTATGGGCCTTGTTGGAATAGATGTGACCTTGTGGAAAGAAGTGTGTCACCAGGGGTTGGCTTTAGGGTTTCTAATGCTCGAGTAAGGTCAATGTCTCGCTCTGCCTGCTGCCTACGGATCCAGATGTAGAACTCTCAGGTACCTCTCCAGCACCATATCTGCCTGCCTTCTGCCACGCTTCCCACCATGATGATAAGGCACTAAACCTCTCAGCCTGTAAACCAGTGAAATGTTTTCCTTTATAAGAGTTGCCATGGTCATAGTGTGTCTTCACAGTAATAGGTACTGACTAAGACAAATTCCATAGTCATGCTATGCACAGAAAACGTATCATGGCCCCTCCCCTGAATCATGGACTTCTGTTTCCTTTTGGCACAGTCTTACTACATTCTCTGAGAGTTGGAGAGGGTAACACAGACATACACTTTAGGACTGAGCACTCGACTGTGACTCATTCTCAACACCCTCACCAGCCTGTGAGACACTTCATTTGCCACAGTTTGCTGGAAAAGGCTGAGAACAGCACTAGTCTATGGTTATAAAAATGTATTTAGGGGCAGCTTGACAGCATATCCATTTAGCAAAACAGAAATAGTTGGTACCTCACTAGGACCTAGGACCTCTCTAGTCTTTGACTAGGTACACAGAGCCAGGAACAACCCCTTCTGTGGAATAATCCTCAACTGCAATTAGAAGGCAGTTGGTTACTACCGTAACACTTGTGCTGTCATTGAACCAGGGAACACTTCTTATGTGACATTTTTATTTGGGAGTATACAAGGTCCACATCTAAATAGAACCAATAATGTCCTTTCAACCCCAGCTGCTATCATTGACATCTTTTTGTACTACGAAAGATAGTCAGGAGGGAGGAAACTTCCAGACTAATTCCAGTATGATTTCTCTGTACATGCATTCATAGTATTTATTTTCATCATCAGGGTCTTACTATTTGGTTCAGGTGACCCCAAGAGCAACAGCATTAATCTGTGAGAAAGCATGCTTTCTTGATTCAGCAATGTTTTCCCCTTGTTACTATTCACAACTTTCTATAGCACTGTACATCCCTTTGTATTGATGCACTGTGGAGTATTTATCCAAGCATCAATTTCTACATGGCAGACTGTCCTAGGTGAAATGGGACAAGAATCATCCAACTGTCAGAGAGCTGACATTTGTGGGAAAAAAGAAAAGAATAAAAGCAAAGAAACCAGGTTGTTATAAGAAGTAGCAAGTAATATGGAAAAATACACAGTGTGACAAGCAAAACAGAAAGTGCTTTACCTTTGAAGACCAATAAAGACCTTCTGAGAATGGACTGAAAATTTACCAATGTAAATGAGCTCAGTGGAAGTCCTGGAGGGAGTGACTTCTAAGAAGCATCATCAGTCACTGAAAAGGCACGCAGCCAATGGGAGCACTATTTCCAGGCAAGGATATGTCTTATGTTTGGACACCAGTTTAAAAACATTTAATGATACTGAATCCAGAGACTGACTGGAACCTTTAAAAAAAATCACTGGGGCCTTGGGTAGTAGATCAGTGTTTACCATGGTTTATGAATGAGCTTTGGGAGCCCATTCCAAATAGAGGGATGCTCTCTCAGCCTGGACACATGGAGAAGGGCCTAGGTCCTGCCCAGGATGAAATGACAAACTTTAGAGATCCCCCTACCAAGGAGGGCCTCACCCTCCCTGGGGAATGATGTGGGGGTTGGGTGGAGGGACAAAGGAGGAGGGGTGGGAGAGGGAGCTGGGACTGACATGTGAAACATTCACGTTTCTAATTTAAATAAAAACATACTGAGAAAAAAATCACTCTGGAACCAAATCAGCATTAATTCTATGAAGAGACTTGTGTATCAAAGGTCACTGTAAAAAGGCAAGTGAGGAATAGAGACTTAATGTGAAATAAACACAAAAGAGTTACAATAAGCTGGTCACACATGGAAAATACATGAAAAAAGAACAGATAATCGTGTCACTATTGCTCCAAGTGGTCAAACTATGAAGTGCAACTCATAAATTCAGATAGATCACTTACTAGCAAAAACATTTTTATAAATCTGTCATTTGCAATAAAATTATTTTTCCTTTCATATACTTTATCATATATTGTTTACATGTTTTTAAAAATGTAGGTATTTGATCTGTCACTTTTTATTTGAGTAATAAATTCTATAACTCCAAAATTCATCATGGATTTTTTCCATTAAATTTATGGCTTTATTTTATGTTGGTATTAAATTTGAAGTCTATTTTTTAATATAAACAATGAATATCCATTCTTTCATTTCACCAGTTACTGCCTAGCCACACCAAACAATTTATAAGACAATTTGTATTTTATGCACTAATTTTGACATCACTTTTATTTGATATTTCACATCATTTTATTTGGACCTATTACTGGACTTTGCATTTATTCCCATTTATCTACCTAAACATATTCAGTATCAAATAATTTTCTCACATTCTGAACCTTTATACTTTAATACTGAATATGAAAATTATGTCCTCATCTTTACAGTTTTTCCACAATTATCAATTTTACCCTTTTACTATCCTTATTCCAAATGAGCTAAAAATCATGCTATCACATTTAAGAAAAAAATAGAAAAGCTTAGCAGATGGCAAATCATCAAGACATTGGCTACAATCAGTGTCACTGTTTGGAATTCAGTATTTAATTCTAAAAGTTACCAAGCTATAAAATGAAAACAAGGAAAAATTGTTTTCTCTTTAATCATTATGTCTTGAAGTTAAGTTCAGAGACTAGCCATGTTTTATATCAGAAACTGTAATTACTTTTTTTTTTTTTTTTTTTTTTTTGGGTTTTTCGAGACAGGGTTTGTCTGTAGCTTTGGAGGCTGTCCTGGAACTCACTTTGTAGATCAGGCCGGCCTCGAACTCACAGAGATCCGCCTGCCTCTGCCTCCCGAGTGCTGGGATTAAAGGCGTGCGCCACCAACGCCCGGCTCAGAAACTGTAATTACTTTAATTATAAGCATTTACATTTTACATTACCTAATAACTCGTGATAGAGAACTTGCCCATAATTATTGTTTAAGCTCCAGATCATATTTGTTTTCTTTTTTATTTATTCTATGTGCTTTTCACACCATGTATCTTGATCCCATTCATTCATCTGTCCCTTCGCATGTGCCCTCTACCCATGTAACCCCCCCAATAAAATAAAATTCAAGGGAAGAAAAGGAAGAAAATAATATGAGTAAAATTTTTAAAAAGGGAAGGAATTAAAAATCTTGTCATGGAAGCTACCGTGCGACCCAAGTCACGCTGTTTCTTTGTCCACACATGTCTACCTGCAAGTGTTCATTGCAAAGAGTCGTAGGTATGGTTCGAGGCCCCTGGTCTCCACTACATGTACGATGCTGGCCACCACTAGGACTATTCCTGGACATCCTGCTGCCACCTTGTGTTGTGGAGATCCTGCAGCTTTGGGTCTGCAGGTCAGGTCCCTTCACATATTTCAGCAGATCATAGATGGGATGGATGTTGGGCAGACCAATTCATAAACCTGGGTCTGGGGCCTGGGCAGCTGTAGGGTTAGTTCACCAGATGGGCAATGGGAACAGCTCTCCCATGGTCAGGATTTCTGGGCTGTCTCACCTATACCTGTGCTAACTGTTGGCTCTGTTGTGCTGCCCTGGAGGGGTGCAGGGCCTGCTCTCCTGAGTGGAGTTAGGAATGGCTCTCAGGCTCTTAGGATTTCAAGGCCAAATCTACACCTGATCTCCCACCTGTCGCAGGCATTGATGGGGGGCACGGGGAGAAGCTATCTCTCCCCATGTTGTGCCGCTATGTGGCAGGTGAAGAGTGAGGCTAGGTCTCCCATGCCCAGGTCCTCAGGGCTGGCTCGCCTGTGCACTCATCAACAGGGTCATCTGTGCAGCTCAGACAAAGTGCAGGGTTCGCTTTCCCCTGTGATTCTGCTGGTCAAGGAGTCACCTCTCTCACTGTCTCGCTTCCTCTCTTCAGATATGTATCTGTCCACAGGACATGAACCGATCTGTCTGTCTGTCTGTCTGTCTGTCTGTCTGTCTCTCTCCCCTCTCCCCAAGACACCACACCATACCTCTGCTCTCTCTAATAGTGGCCTTCGGGCTGGTGCTACGAGGTACAACGTGGGCCCATGTTTTCTATTCAGAGACCGGGTTGGACAGTCTCAGACCTGTGTGTGGGTCTCCCTGTCTCACTCGGGTCCCCCTGCGGCTGTGCTGGGTCATGCTTCTTCATCACAAGGAGCTCATTATACTGTTCAGCTGCCCGGCACGCCTATGGTTGGGGGGGCACTTAACTGGAGTCCCGGTGCGGGACAGGATTGGAATACCCTTCCTCTGTTAAGTTGTTTTCTTGACATCACTGATTCAGTCTCGGATTGAGCAGGGTCTCCTCCTTAATTGTGGTCCTTGAAGACCTGAGTCCGGGGGGACCCGTATGTGTTTTCTTCAAATTAAAGAACTTCAAGGTGTGTGCATTTTCTTTTTTGTTTTTGTTTGTTTGTTTACTTTTCTTTGTGTTTTGCCCTATAATTTAAGACCAATTCAGAAACTCAACATTAAATCCCATTTCCTTACCAGGTATCCAAAATAAGATTTTAGATTTTTCAAAGCAAGAAACAATCAGATGCTGCAGTTATACAATATTGATTTTCATGTTTAAATCTGTATTTCCTTAATACAGTCTTTTCTCAACAAAAAATTTAAATGACTTATTACATTTCATGGGTCACAGAGATTTAACTTTGAAATAACATAAAAAGGAATGAAAAAATGTAAAAAGAATCAGTTTATACATACAACTGTAGTTTAGGAGTAGAGTTTGGCAAGTCCAGAGTAAAATAGACCATGTCAAAACAGCATTGTCTAGAAATAGATGAAACCAGAGTTCAGTTATGACTCAAGAATATTTATGGAATCGAAATGTCATTAATACTTACGAGTCAGATGTTATCTTTGTGTTATCAGATGCTATCTGCCCACCTCTATGAGAAGTTGTATACCATCAGAAAAATCCACACATCCCATACTAGCCAAGTATTCAAGCGAGACAAAAGTATAAATTTAGTAATAAATGTCTGTTTCTTCCTCTGTTTTCTTTGGTTCAAACTATGATTTTCTTCTAATGACCCAGTTTTCATCCTTTTTGCTAGTTTTCATCCTTTTTGCTCAGTTTCTCCCTTTTGGTTTTAGCTTCAGCATTTAGTTCCTCTGATTTTTAGGAGTCCCCACCACTCCTTACGAGTCAGCATTGTTTCAGCAGATGATTGATTTTCCATCCACTTTACACACACTAAGGTAAGAACACTCCACCCTGACTGACTTCTTAGCACTCAATAGGTGCCATTAGCCACTGTAAACATTAAACAATACACACTTAATAGATACAGGGAATTTACTGCTCCAGAAAGAGAATATACAACATTCAATGGCAAAAACTATTAAATCTACATTCATCACCAAGTGGTAAAGTAACATCAAACTGATTCAAATGTTTACTTTAACAGTTCAACAGTACTGTGTGCTAGGATTATTATTGACTAAATATCTAATGCCCCAAATTGGATCAGTGTAGGAGTATGAAAGTTGTTAGTGGTTTCTATGTTTGTTGTGTTTTATATGGAAATTTGATTTGCACCTTCAGGAATGAAGGAAGAAGCCAGAACAGAGAAAGCTGCCCTTAGAAAGGTGGTCATAGGTCTTCATAATCTAGTGAAAGTTACAGTTAATACTACTCTCCTGGCATTATTGATACTGACTAGTACTACTCTCTACCCCATCATTTTCCAATAGAGACATTGGATTAATGATGAAAATATCTGTCCTGGCTACCCAATTAGACAGCCACTAACCCTTCAACAGTGAGTGGGGGCAATCACTCATTAACTATTATTTAACTTATGTTTAACTTTAACTAACTACATATACCTAAGTGATTGCTGTTTAGAATAAAGAGACCCTAAATTGCAACGGCTTGAATAATACATCATTTAGTCATCATATGAATAAGATAGATTCTGGAGACAGAAACTCTAATGGAAGGAGAAAAAGGGGAAATAACCAGAGAAAGGAGGAGTCTGAAAGAAGCAGTGACAAGAAGACTGAATAACCAGACATGGAAAACTTCATGGAGAATATATGAACAGTTAGGGTATGCAAATTACCAGGAAAATATGTTGCATTTTTCTGAAAATGGAGATCAGCTTTGGAGTCACAAATTACTGCCTTTGTTTACTAAGAGACATCTAACACTTAAAACAAACATTCCCCAGCTGTGGAAGCAGGACCACAGGCTCTTGCAGAGTTTGCCATTCCACACATGTTTTAGCATTGCTTCCCCTCTCCAGTTCAAATATCCAGTCACCTCACATGCTGCTCCCTGTGTTTCAGGCTAATTAGCATGCCACTGGTAAGGGAGGAAAGTGACCTTTTCTTTAATTTCCTTTCTTCTATTCAACAAGGGCCTGTGAAGTACTATGCAATTAATAGTAACATAGTGAGAACTAAAGGTTTCATTTGATGGTTTAAGAATGGATTCATTTCACAAAGAGGAAATAAGTTACACTCTGAGAGCAGTTAGTATGCACTCCACACCCATGTCTAATTGAGCCATTTTCTGTGTTTTACATGAATGACAAAACAAGTGATTGTTTAATTTTTTCTTTTTTGAATTGTGTTTGAACGTAGCTTTTCATCAGGTCGTAATTATGAGTGACACAGAGACAGAATACATTACTTAAGCACTTATTGGCACTGTATGTGACCTGTTTATATTTGCTCCCGTTTAAGGACAAATAGAATTACTATGTTGCAGATATGAAAACTATTTTTAAATGTTTCTATGGACTAGGCTTCTCTATTTTGAAAAACATTCATTTCCTTTCAGATAAGTACTCACAAAAATTTAAGCTAGAATGTTTTCTGCTTATGAACATCCTATGAGAATTAAGGTTATAGTTTTATTATTCCCTTTAGAAAATATTACTTTGCAGCACAGGAAAAAAAAACCTTTTTGTGTTTGTGTTTTTCTCTTCTCTGAAGGTCTACATAGGCTAACAAAATAGTGTTGCTTTCAGTGTCTCTTGCTAAAAAAAAAAAGGTAAAATAAAAATACTGGACCCAAAAACCACACAGCTGGTCTTTTCAATTTTCTTAACTACTGAATTGGATTAACTGCATGATCCGAGTCAATTGATTGTGCAGAAATCAATGGCTGAGAAGCCAGATCGTCTCTCCTGGTTGGCCTCTTTCCTAAGCCTCTGAGCATGTGATATTCGCTCAGTGCACCATCAACTTTAAAATAAATTACTTTCTAAGTGTCCAAGTTATAAACTTTGATGAATGGTATTTGTCTCAGTATATTCAGTAAATGAGTAACAAATAAAATTTTGAAGTTTGCATTCAAAATATCATTTATTCTCATTAGGCTTCTTTTGACCTGTCTGGATAATCGAGATATAAATGGAGAAAATAAAATCTGCCCAATTTCTTTACCAGCTATCAATATTATAATGTATGTCTTTAGAATTTCCCCACACATGAGAGACAAACAGACAATGTGTATGTATGTCTGTGTGTGTGGGGGGTGTCAGTGTGTAATGCCTCCCCAAAATATTTCCTCATAGAAATCCCTAGATTCTGTGACTAACATTGAGCGATAAAATATGTATGTAGAATTGCATCCCTGAACACTTGTCCTTTATTCTAGGTTACCTTCCAGAGTCCTCAAAAGTATATGACAGATGCAGAAAAGGAAGCAAGAATTATGTTAAGGGAGAAAGAATCCTTATTACATTATAACTGAAGAAAGAGGGCTACAAGCCATCCAGTAGAGCTGACTCCAACAGTCTAGAAAAAAGGCAGGAAATGAATTCTTCCCTGGGAGTTCCAGAAAGGAAGACAGCACTAGTGACACTGAGATTGTAGTCTCCTGTGATGCTGTTGGATTTTCGACTTACAGATCCACAAGAAAATAGATGTTTACTATGTAAAAGCACTCTAACTGTGATAAGCTCTATTGACTCCCAAAGTTAATGTGGGGTATGCATGCATATTTACATATATGGAAACAGTATCTTTTTAAATACATACAGACATCCACACACATGTATATCCTACAATTCCAGTGTTGACTGTAGTCTATATGCTACCATGCTCATTCTTTTAAAACTATTGTAAGACATTTTGTAATTGTTAGATAAAATGAGAAAATTATTATCACCTAATTAAAAATTACTTTTTCAACTGGTAAAGTGTTGAGTGTGACATGAAGACCCTTTGTACCTGCTGAAACAAAGTACATTCATTTGGGTAGGAAACCAGAAATCATCACTAGCTGGTCTTTTGGCTTATGTGAAGGACTCTATGTATAATATCAGGACTGAGCAATATTCAAGGAGCATACCTCCCATCCCCTGTTGCTGGTCATCTTTACCATTTGGAAAGAGTGACTGACTGACCTGCTTGAAAAGATGAGAAGAGACATAATCCTATTGTCCACATTATCCAGAGACAAATAAAAAACAGTGCAATGTGAGCTGTTTCTTTTTCTCTTCTGAGCCTCCTTCTTCCTTGCAGAGAGCACAGTGGGTCGAGCAATTCCTGAAGTGTGTGGGAACCTGACATGACTCTTCTGTGCTTAAGCACTACAGTTTCTCTAGGAGATCAGCTGACGGAGGGAAGTTCATTCTGTCTAGGAGAGTTCCGTGCATGAAAAAAAAATGCCACCTTTTCATTTTGTAAAGAATATCCTGTGGAATTCTAAGTTTTATTAGACATTCAAACATTTGGGGAGAGTTTTCGTAAAAAAAATTCTGATTTCCTTGGCATGTATTTATTGGTTTGTTGTTTGGTGTGTGTGTATGTGTGTGTATATACATGTGTGTGTGTGTGTGTGTGTGTGTGCACGTGTACATGTGCATGCACCACAATGTGAATGTGAGTCTCAGAGGACACCTTGCAGGAGTTAATCTTGTTTATATCCTGAGTTCTGGGGATAGAACCCAAATCATCAGGTTTGACAGAAAGCATCTCACTATACCCCCTTCTGCTGACTATTACACATCAATAGTTCTAGAAGCCATATGAAACGTAATTTGCCACACCACTTGGACATTCTGATTCTATTGGTGTTAGGTAAGCTCTAATTACTTTTTGAAAACATCTCCAAGAATTCTAGGGTGGATCTACTCTAAAAGACTGGTATTAACTAGCTAGCTATTGAAAGCCTGGAAAGAATAAATCACATAACATGATACCGCTCACAAGTCAACATTAGTCTTCCACTGGAGGAGCATTTAACAGCTGTCCTTTGCAATATGTGGAATTTTGTTAGAATATACTATTGTAGAGCAGTCTTGAAGAGTCAAGTCATATATTAGAATCATTGACTGAAAAAATATCTGTCATTGCTCAACGCCATTTCTTCCTTGGAGGAGGTATCAGTCAATGGCTAATTCTACTCTCAATCAGAAATTACCCACTGTTTTGGTTTGAATGAGAGTAGTCCCCATGGGCTCATATTATAAACATTTGGTCCCCAGTAAGTAGAGCTGTTTTGGGAAAAAATTAGAAGGAAGTGAGTCAATGTGGGTGGACTTAAAGATTTTTAAAAGCCCACACCATTCCAGTTAGCTCTTTCTGTGTCATTCATTCTCTGCCTCTTGACTGTGGATTAAATGTGAGCTCTCAGCTACTACTCCCACATTACATCTGCCATCGCTCTGCCATGCTCCCTGACAAGATGCTCATTGACTCACCCTCTGAAACTGTAAACGGCAATAACAATAACCTCCTTCTATTACAGGTTGCCTTGGTCATGATGTTTTGTCACAACAATAGAAAAGTAAGTAAGACACATATCTCATTCCTATTTGTGGGAATATAAACAGGAAAATTATAATTACAATTTTTAATGCTTTAGTACAGTTGAAGCACTAGGTAAACTTATATTTTAGCATAAACCCATCTATTCTTTTCCATGTCCTTTTGTCTACCACCCATTCATCCTGTTTCAGACTTTTTCTTATTCCCTAATTTCCTTTTGCTGAGATTCTAGAGGAAAATGAGAAGACTTGGCAGATAAGATAATGACTCATTAGTCAGCCTTTCATCACTGTAACAAAATGCTTAAGGTAATTAACTTATAAAGAGAAGTTTGCTGGACATGATAGTGCATTTGTATAATTCTGGTGCTATATATAAAGCAATAGAAGGAGGGCATGAATTCGCTATGGATAGGGAGAGTATAGAAGCATGGAAGAAGAAAGAAGGATAAAAATATTGCAAATATAGTATCATGTATAAAATTCTCAAAATACTAAATTAATCTTCCAGTGAATTGAATAACATTGATTTATTTTCTTTCTTCCTTTATTAATATGTTAGAAATATTATTAATATTCTCTAATACAAAGCAAATGTTGAATTCTTAGAATGAGGCCAACTTTTTCATTAAAAATCATTGCTAGTTTTTGGTACATGCTTGACACTGGATTTTGTTAGCTGGTCTGTGGCTCTTTGGAGAACCATTATCTCTGTATGTGGTATAATTCCATTTAACTTATATATATTTATGTGTGTATGTTATATAATATATATAATATATGTGTGTATATATATAGCTTATAAAATACTGTTTTCTTGTTATATGTTCCATTGATTGCATGTAGTAAATAGGATAACTACTTCTAATTTTACTAAAAACTTAAAATTCAGCTTTGCATAAGAAAGCACCATATTCAGCACTAGCGTATTTTCCTTTGCAATTTGTCTTTGCGTACATGTGGGTAGGTGTGTGGGGTGAGGGAGACAGACCCAGACAGACTGAGATGTTCTCCAATGGTCTCTGCTCCACAGACTTTCTGTTAGATTTTCAACGCATTATTCTCTGCTGAAGGCAACAAAGGACCCAAATAATCTTTCTAAAGTGTAAGTTTCATCAATTGCTGATCTGGTCTTAGTGTACAACAAAACTATAGAGAACAAAGTGACCACGATCAAATCCTTAGTGTATGACCATGCCATAGCTAATATTTTTGTGGGTTTGGGGGTTTTTCTTCACAACATGCTATAGAATGAAATGAAGTTAAAAATGTGAGAGAACTGTTTTAAGACATTTATGAGAAGGAATCCTAATTTTAGCAGTTCTGAGCATGCAAACAGTTCAACAGTGAAATGTAGTTATTTGATCTTCTATGTTAATGGAGCCACTGATTGCCAAGTTGCTGTGATCTGTAAAACTATGGAAACCACCTTCCCATGCCAAACCAGTCCTTCCGACTACACAAGACTTGAGACACCACCTGAAAGCCAAATCCTCTAAAAGCAGTTATTCAGGTATTGTCAATTAGTTATTAATATCTTTGTGAAAATCTGACTGTATGGTTAAATAATTTTTCTGTCTTCATTGAGTGATTAGCAGATAAAAGTATGTTTGTAAATTTCATATTTACAGAATCATGAAAATAGCATTTTGTAATTCAGTCATTAAATGAACGTGTTCTTGCCTCCACATGGACGTCAAAGACTTAAAACATAGAAGCCAGAGAACATGACTAGCAGTCATACAGTTTTTCTAACCATTGCTAGGCCATGCTATTTCAGCTGACACATTTACTATTTAAGCATAATAATACTTAAATATACCATTAAAATATATGGTATATTTAATAAATTATACTAATATAACATATTTAAGCATAACAGAATAGTGATATGAAAATTTATCTATTAAAATTATAACTAGACATTCCCATTTATAAGATTTGAGTAAGGTTTAGTTTACTATTGCTAATGCTGAATCATCTGAGACTTTATCACAAATTTCAAAGGCTAAACCTTTAGTGATTTAATATGCTGCTGTGTCTTGAGCAATGAGTGAGACATGTCTGATTTGTTTCAAAGTTAAGTGTGAGTTTCTGTGAGACTATTTAGCAGGCTGGGGCTTATGTGTGTAAAATGTCAGGGTTTTTAAGTTTGATGAGAAGTCAGTCCCTTGGGATCAATTAATTTAAAATGTATTAAGCAAAGAAAATATCTATCACTAAGGGGTATTTTTGAAAAGTACAAAGTGTATCCAGGAAGGCTGACTCATACTTACTTTGGTGTATGCTCTCAGACTCAACAGCTCTAAACTTTGTGACCCTTCACGGCTTCTGTAGATATCGCTGCTAACTTACTACATTGCAACTATTCATTGGCTGTGTTCTGATTGCCTTGACATTTAATGTACTTCTATTTTTGGGCATTCATCAAATCATATTAAGAACCATAATATAGGGGTTAAAGAAGCACTATAATTTTTCCTTATTTTATTAAAGAGGTCTCTCATCTTCTTCCTTTATGTTTTCAATATCCAGAAATGAAAATATTGCAGTCACTTTCAGTGGATTTTGCCTTTCATCTCTCAGTGGCATTTCAGGTCACTAAGTGGTATCCAATTTATTTGTATTCCAATGCCACTCCAGCGAAGCATGCCTCTCTGTCAGCTGAGTGCAAGCTGCAGGTGTTCGGCACTTGGAAACCATGCCATGAACAAATCGACAGTATCAGCTGCAGCCAGCCATCCTGCAGACAATTTCCAAGTAGCGACTGGAGAAGAGTTCTCAAAATTATTTAGCATTTGTATCTGTAGTTTTTGCCTGGGAAATCTGAGATAATTTTCTTGGACTTTGTTAAACTGTCATATTTTATTCCAACTCTCTTTTATCCTATTGAACGTGTATTTGGTATTTTATTTCCATAAGTAGTTCCTTTATCATATTGAAGATAGAATTTAGTATAATTATGATTCTCATAATTATCTTTAATCATATTGATGATGCATTTCAATGAAATTTTATTTCTGATATTTTCTATGATTGAATATTTTATTTTTAATATAACTTTTAGAACTTATTATTAACTTTAGTTATCAAACTTTAGTTATGACTTAACTCATGTGTCTAAATGGCTACTGCTTTAGTTTTATGATGCCTGGAATCTACAGAATAGCTCATTATTACAGCATACATATGCTAACATAGCATGACATAATAACCTATTATCTATTTCACTTTTTGCAACATTCATTATTTACTTGTTCATCTTTAAGATAGCCAAAACTGTAGATTATTATGTGACTGATAAATCATACTTTAAAATGTTCTTTCCTGTTTGTGAGAGGGGAATTTCAAAAATGTTGCTTTCCGAGCTCCCCACATCATGTGGAAAACTCTAGATCATTTGATTCATCAATGATTTGTTCAGTGAAATGCAATGCATATTCCAGAGTGACAGGCCCAAGTTCTTGCTGTAATAGCCTTGGCCCACTTCCATTGCTATTGGGGCTTGTGACTTCTGGGCAATGAGTTACTTGAGACAGTCCCAGTTCATTGTACCTGTGTCTTCAACACGCCCCTCTGTTCCCACCTCAGGACAACTCACCCTCCATTTCTCCCATGAGTATCATCAAAACATAGCATATCAAGTTGCAGTGAAACGCTGAACCTCCCTATGTATTAAGGCTAGGCAAGGTGACCCAGTACAGCATGAACTTTGAGGAAATTTTATATCTCAACAATAAAACAAAGGGACCAGATTAAGTGACCACTGTAATTGTGGGAAGGAGGATCGATATGAGGCTTTCAAGAAAGTGTGAGAAGGATTTCAAAGAAATACATTCAAAACTTATTCCAAGTTAGACTTACCAGGATTGTCCCCCCAAATTCATGACACCTTGATTGATAGCCAGTGTCATATTAGCAACTTTCAGATGTGGCTAGCACTGGATAGCACTAGCATGCCAAGAAGTAGATTCAATAGTCTTGTTCAATTAGACCTAGCATGGTTCAAAGAATTCTAGAAGGTTAGGAAAGAAGGGAGGAGAGAAAACACAATAAAAATAATAGTACTTTCTATACAGTTCCAGGTAGATGAATTTTTTCACTTCAGTGAAAAAAAATGTCAGAATAGAATTCTATTCTAATGGAGAAGAAAAACAGTAACTGAGAAATTGAAGAAGGGCTTATAGGAAAGATAATAACAAAGTCCAAAGATTCCCGTGATTGCCTATGACTGAGGGGAGGAGACAGTAGAGACCATGACTCGAATGTGAAAGCTAATGTGACATGGTCACTGTGGGATGCGTGGAACAGCTCCCTCTGGGGCTCAAGGGAAGAATGACCATGATCTTTGGAGGCTGTGGAGAAGGAAATTCCAAGGCTTAGTGTATCCCATCTGATCTCAGATTCTTGGTGATGAAGTTAATATGACCAATTTGAAAGGACAGTAATATTCAGAATGAAAACATTGGCCTGGATAATATGGAAATTCAAAGGAAAACTTAGGAGGAAAAACTCTCAAGCTTTGGTCAAATCTCTGAAGAATCTGAAAAGCCTTAGATGTATGTTGGCATTGATGTTAATCTGTGTACAGCCAAAAGACAGGTTTAGAGGGGCACATGGTTAGATTCCTTTGAGTGAAAACAGAACATGCAAAAACATTGAAAGTCACATGTTGGTGAGGCAGGCTGTACTCAATCTAGAAGCCTACAGTGGGTCAAGCATAATTCTTAATGCTTATGCTTACTAGGAAATTTTAAAATGCAAGACGTATTCTCAACTTCATCTTGTCGCGTCTGCTGTGCGGCCTGTGTCCGAGAACGTGCGGAGGGTGTCGGGGATTGACAATACAGAGACTTGTTCAACGATGTAAAGAAAACTTTAAGCAGGCTCCAAAAAGGTTCAAGAAAACCTCCTAAGAAAAGCTCCCACCAGAGAAGCTTCTGCTCTCTCCTCTCCCTGGCTGGTTCTGCTCTGACACCAAAAAACTGATCTGGGCGTGGCAGAAGGGGCGGTTAGTCTTTGGACAAGGTCGAGGTCAGGGTGGTTTCTGTGGGCAGGCCTTTTCCAGGAACTTATTGCCCCAGGCATTGTATTGTTTTTAGTAAACATTGTCTTACAGCTGCCTACTCCCAGGCAGAAGGGGAAGTGGGTCTCTGCTCAAGGTCTGGTGTTCCCACACATCTCACCATAGTGAAATTTCAGTTCACCATAGTGAAAATGCTCTTCAGAGTGGTTTCTCTATATGTAAAATGTTAACTATTTAACTGACTTATATGAGTTCTACTTAAATGCTAAATTCAAGTTTTCTGTTTTACATATTTTATCACTATAGCTCCTTTAGTGATTTACAATTATAACCCACATAAAACATGATTTCCTCTGTTAATAAGGCACTATTCTATTTACTTTTCTCCAGCTAAGCTAAATGTCATGCATAGGTCAACAAAATAAATCTATAAATCTCAATAGACACAAATGCTTATTTTATTAATGCCAACTCTAATTTCAAATTAAAATTGTATGGGATTGACATTGTATATATATTTCAGATAAAATAATTTTTCATTTTAATATCAAATACACAAGGAAAATAATTAAAGCATTCGCTGCCCTTTTCTCCTGGTTTTATAAGCAAGGACCGAGAAGATAATGATTAAAATGAATTTGCTGAACACAAACACAGACATCATAAAAATATGAAGGTAGATAGACAGATGGGAAGTGAATAGATAAACAGATGGCCACATTGCTTTGAAAAATAAGTAAAAACTTGCTTGTCATTTAAATAAACACTCAAAAACATTTTTTAACTTTCACTTTGGATCAGCGATAACAGTGCAAGCTCTGAATCTTTCAAACCTTCAAAATCACAACAAGCACAAACTCCATCTCAAAATTTTTACATCAGACCTTCAGGAACAAAGCAGAGGTGAAAAGAAGAAGCCAAATTATCGAATCAATACTATGGGCACACGGGTGAACAGACAACAGGAAAATGCGGAAGGATACACAAAGGAAAACATGTGCAGCTTGACTAGGTTCATAGGATATTCAGCAAAAGCAACACTGGAGTTTAACCGTGGGTCTGTTAAACCTGTACAGGTATGTTAGACCAATTGTAGGTCCCCTTCAGTGTGGGGGTGCAAATATGTCACTTTCTGAAATTCATCAGGACTACTTTATATACTATGCTAGTGCTAAGGCACAGATAGAACAAGAATATATATGATATAAACACAAAACAAGGAAAGAAAACCCTGAAGCAAAAGAAATTAATCTGATATATATTAACAGCAAAAGGACCAAGGCTTGCTGGACCTAATACTAGATTTATGCACAGATTTTCAAGCTAGTGAAAGCGTAATATAATAAGACTGCCTTTGGTAAGGATGTACTGTCATGCTTGCATACTTTATTTCTAGATAATAGAGGTCCCTAATAACTTTGGCAATGACTAGCAAAGTCATAATTTAACCAGGAGTAGCAACTCTGAGCCTATGGTTCACAAACACAGGCCTATGAATCCGGCACAGAGAAGGGAAACCATACAGACCAGTGGTAGGTATTATATGGCTACACTCATGGTCCTGACTGAATGAATTCTGTAGAATCTAAGATGCAGTGGATATGTGGTGTGAGTCAGCAAACATAAGTGCATTGGAACAAGATATAAAACTTCAGTTTAGCTGTAGTTTATGTTGCTCTTTTGCTGCAGAACAGGCTATGAAACACCAAGCCGAAGACTCAACACATCCACGTGGAGTTTATTAGAGGAAGGGAACGGGGAGGGGGTTAGATGTTGGCCAATCAGGGACAGAAAGAAGGGGTGAAGGGTGCGCTTGCTTAATAGGGGAAGCTTGCACATTCGTACTGAGTCCTGACGTAGCCATGACGTGGCCTTGCCTGTATGCGTGTCTGCCATTGTAAGGAGGCAGGATCAGAATAAAGCAGAGGTTCCAACAATTTAAATATTATTTTATTGTAACCGGGCGGTGGTGGCCCACGCCTTTAATCCCAGCACTCGGGAGGCAGAGGCAGGCGGATCTCTGTGAGTTCGAGGCCGGGCTGGACCGACAGCCTCCAAAACAATGCAGAGAAACCATGTCTCGTAAAACCAAAAAAAAATTATTTTATTGTATACCTAGGGTAAGAAGTACAATTTTTTTATGTATTTGTATGGTATGAAATGAAATACCTAAGAAATCTACTAATAGCTATGAGACCATAGTGACAGGAAGATATAACCTAAGAGAAAATCAAATACAATGTTTACAACAATAAGAGAGGACTCTTAGTGGTCTTCCAAGTTATCAGACATTAAAATACTTATGTATTGAGTCTCCCTAGGAGGAAAAAATAGAATAGATTTTATGAGGGGTGTGGGGGTGAGAGTGTAGAACAAATATTAGTTGGTCCTAATAATATAAACTCAGAGACAGATATTGCAGTTAAAGCTGAAGATCAGAGAAGCAAAGCAGTCAACCACTAGCTCTTACCTCTATCTCAGACAGAAATGAGCAATCCTGTCTTCACGAGCCCTCAGACTGCAATCTGTCTCCAAAAAACCTCAGACTGCACTGAACTCCTGTCCCCTCCTGCCTTTTATTCCTCTCTAGTGCTGGGAATCAAGGACTGGAATCCCAAGTGCTGAGATCACCTTTGTGTGAGCTCTGTTTCTCTTTTAGACTGGATCAATTTTGTGCAGCTCAGGGTAGGCTTGAATTAACAGAGATTTGTCTGCCTCTGTCTCCTGAGTGTTGGGATTAAAGGTGTGTGCCACCACTTCCTGGACTCTGTGGCTAACTAGTACAGCTGGCCTTGCACTCTGATCTTCAAGCAAGCTTTCTTTGTTAGACCATAAACAAAATATCCACAGAGGACGATGGAAATAGGAGGATGAGGGAAAAGGGGGAGGGAAGAAGAAGTTGAGGGAAGGAATGTAGGGAGAGGCAGCTAGAATTGAGTGGCATTTGAGGAGTAGTGTTGAAACCAAATGCTGTGGAAACTCCCTAAAATATATGAGGGTGATCCCAGTGAAGTCTCCCAATAATGAGAGAGACAGAATCCCAATTGTCACTGAAGCTTCCAGTACTGGGACTGGATTACATCAAGGTGAGTTCTTGGCCAAATGGATCTCTTGAGAATTCCCAAACAACCCAGGCTATTGCCAAAATAATAGGTTGCTCTCCACAAATAGTCAGCAAGGCCCCATTGCTGAAGATACCACCCCCACAACTCCTTGAACATTGAGAGATTGAGGTGGTACCTGCATAGAACCTCTATCCCTGTGTTATAGTGTCATTGCTTTGAGAAGGTACACAGTAGGCTACCAAAAAAGAAACTTACACCAACCCAGCCACAAAACCTTTCGAATACAATAATGGTGGCAAAAAACTTGAACAAGTAAAAAAATCAATGCCTGATTTGACTTGAGGCCCACTTCAGAAGATAGAACCACAATCCGAAGACTACATAGCCCAGAGACCATTGGTAAAATCAAATACTACTACTGGTTTTGAAAAAACAATAAAATGACTCCCAAAGATAGTCTCCATATTCAAGATGAGTGCCTGATTCAGCCATCATCAGAGAAGCTTCCTCCTGTAGCAGATGGGAACAAATTACAGAGAATCACAGCCAGATAATATACAAAGAGAGTGAGACCTGGGAACACACAGCTCTAACTGGGAATTTTCCATCAAACACCTCCCATCAAAAGTCAGGGAATGCACATAAGAGGAGGTGGAAAAAGTGTAAGAGCCAGAGGAGATAGAAGGCAACAGAAGAACAAGGCCCTCTAAATCAACTGAGCAAAACTCATGTGAACTCAAATGAACCCACAGGGACTGAAGCAACAAATACAGGGCCTCCAGGGATCTATACCAGGTCCTCTGCTTATGCGTTACAGCTTTTGGTTTAGTATTTTGGGAGCTCTTTTCCTTATGTTAGTTTTCCTTCTTCAACTTTGATGTAATGGTTTTTGTTTTATCTTATATTTTATTTTATTATGTTTTGTTATTATCTCTTAGAATCCTGCTTTTTTCTAGTGAGAGACAGAAATAGAATAGATCTTAGAGAGGAGATGGGAGGAACTGGGACAAGTAGAGGAAGAGGAAATATATATTTTTTTAATAATAGAGGAATTAAGAACAAATAAATAAATAAATCAAAGAAAAATAAAACAAAATACCTGCATGAAACCAGTTTAATGGCCAAGCATTTGAAAGCTGGACTCTAAACTCAGAATCTGGGTTGACCTTCCAGGAGCATAAAGTACTCTCAGATGTGGAATGTGGTTTTCACACACCTGTATGTGAATTAGTTAGTCTATGGCAGAAGGTGAAGTTCTTGGGACTGAGACAAAGGTCTTCATTACTCCCAGGACAGAAACACAGCATTTCCATTGGTTCTCTTTGGCCCCAAGCTCTAGGGATCATCATTGTATCACAATGGATGCCACCTGATCAGCAAGCTGGTGTCATGAACCTCAAAAGCTGCAGAATCTAATTGTCAGGGACGTAAAGTCTGGAGGAATGAAAGAGACCCCACCAGTGTAGCCATCCAAAACTACAGTCTCCATTACTCAATTCACTTTGCATTTCCTCTTCTTTTTTATCTTCTAGTTTCTTCATAGCATTTCTAGCATAATTTTCCCGTGTGTTTCTTCTTACAGGAAAACAGACTATGTATCCACTATTGTATACATAGAACTATAAGCATCCATTATATTAAATGTCTTGTGCATTTATACCTTTAAATATTCATTAATGTATGAAACTGTGGGTGCTTTAACAGGAAGGACCATAAGAATATAGTGTTGTGTGGTGATAGAGTAGGTGGTTTTATTTTGTTTTTTGTGCAGTACTTGGGACTGAACACCAGGCCTACTGCAGTCTAGGCAAGTATTGTACTTTGAGCAGTACCCCCAGACCATTTGGGCTTTCTAGATAATAAAGATACAGATAATAGTTAGCAAGACAGAAAGGTGTACCAGACTTTTTCTTTGGAGCCACCAACCAGTTCCAAAATCATGACATGGATTCTTCTTATTAGTTATAAATGCTCTGCCTAGGATCCTTTTTGAAGAGCTCTTTTAATTTAGATTAACCTGTTACTCTTTATCTACCCTGTGTCTTGGGGCTTTTCACTTTCCTTTCTTTCTCTCTATGTATCTTACTTCCACTGCTTCAAGTGTCTCGCTAACATCTTGCCCCAGGCATGCCTCTCCCTTTCTCCCTATTCTCTTCTCTCATCCTTCTCTTTATTCTCTCAGCCTGCCAGCCTCACCTATCCCTCTTCTGCCTAGCTATTGGCCATTCCGCTCTTTATTAGACCAATCAAGTGCCTTAGGTGGGCAAGGTGAACACATGAAGCATAAACAAATGTAACACACCTTCCCATAGCTAAGTAATATTCCACAGCATAAGCAAATGTAACACATCTTTACATAGTTAAAATACTATTCCACAACAGAGAGGTATCTACTAAAACCTGCTAAATGTTATAAATATTAGTAGGTTACAATAGTATAAAGCTTTATGGCTGCTGAGAAGAATTCATGGCTGATGCAAGTAATAGAGGTAGTAAAACTGCTATTGTATATTAAGTTATCAGGATTTTTTTGTTTACATATGGTGATCTGCCACGGATATTTCTTGCACTACACACACAGTTTAAGGGTGGAAATAGTTTGCTACATATTTAAACAGAAGTGGGATTGCATTTCAAAACTACAATCATTTTTTAAAAAACTGTTCAACTAACAAGAATTACAGAGATGATAATACAACTTGTTTGTCTTTTTTCCTTCAAGAAATTATTTAGCAATACAGAGAAACCCTGTCTCGAAAAACCAAAAAAAAAAAAAAAGAAATTATTTAGTAAGTCAAAGTTGCAAATACAACTTGTGTGTGGACCTGTTGTTCTCTCCCACTCCAGAGCTAACTACACCATCTCCATTCCTGTTCTTCAACAATACAGAATCTTAAAAATGCGTTTCCATCATGCCATGACAAAGTACGCATTGTTCTACAACTTTTTAAAACAATAAGTCCAAACAGTATTTTCTTGAAAACAACTGTTAGATCTTTATGATCCTTTCCAAATCATGCATCTTTGAGAGGAGTGAAATAGCAAAAAATATTACCTGAATTTATCATAATGGAAGCACATCACCAAGTCCTATGCTCTGCACGTTAATGTCCTTTATTCTCACACATCAAAAAGTTTTATGGATATACTCTTCCCACAAGCAGAAATGATCATAAATACTATGACTTTAAGACCTTGAACTTTCAAGAATATTTTATTTTAAACATTTGTCGTTTCGTCTCTAGTTCACACTTCAGAGACATACTAAAATCTTCTTACTAATTTCATTTGCAACCTATATTGCTATTACGGGTATTATACTATACTTCATCTTCACCTTTTTCAGAGTAACATGAAGGTGTTATTTAGTCATTACATCTAAATACTACCATGGCCATATGTTTTCAATTCCCTTTTCCATAATTGGCTTCCCCAAAATTATTGACAGATGCCGTTTTAAAGGCTATTGGATAACTATTTTCCTTAACAGTAGACTGGTCTTGGTTTTTGCCTTTAAGATAGCTCAAATAAGCTCAATATAAAAATTTGCTGTCAGTGTCTCCACTATCCTAAACTTCCTGATACTAAGGTTCCTTTACTTATCTTAGAACATATTTTGGTGCACAGTGAAATTCAGAGGAGCCATAGAAGTCCCTCCCTCCCTCCTTCTCTCTCTCCCTCTCTCCCTCCCTCCCTCCCTCCTTTCCTCCCCCCCTCTCTCTCACACACACACTCCCTGTTATACACAACTTCCACTAGACTGGTGAATTTTGTCTACTTGCCCAACCTGCATGAACACTTCATTGCTGTCCAGCATCTTACATGGGAGCTCATACTTTGTGTTTTATGTTCTGTGGGTCTGGTAAGGTAAAGGCAATAAATATCTACCACCAGTATGTCTTCTATGCATTGCCTGTTCATCCTTTTTTCCTCCATAACCCCTGGAAAATACTGCTCATTTTAATATCTCCATATTTTGCCATTTCCAGAATGTCATATATTTGGGAACATATGGTATATAGTCTTCAACTGGGCATCTAATACTTGGTAATATGCATTTCTTTTCATAACACATTCTTTTTTAGTTATACCACACTTTATCCATTCACTCACTGAAGGAAATTTTCATTGCTTCCAAAGTTTAGTAATTAAGAACACAGCTGTTGTAAACAGTCAGTGCAATTATCTGTGTGAACTTAAGTTTTGAGCTCCTCTGGGCAAATATCAAGGAGTGTAGTACTAGACTGTGGAAGAGGAATATGTTTAATGTTGTTAAGAGCTGCCAAAGTGCCTTACAGAGTTGCTGAACCATTTTGATTTTCTGCCAGCATTGAAAATTCCTGATACTCTATATCCTCAGAAGGATTTACATTATAATTGCTCTAGTCTTGGACAATTCTAATACTTTTGTAGTGGTGTGATTTTACTTTGTATTTTTATGATGGTATAAAATGTGGGGGGAAAGATGCCTATGCAAAGATACTTTAAAATCCTTGCTGTATCCTGGACTTATGGGTGAAGCAGGTTAGAAGGAAACTATATCTTCAGATACAATGTGCATTTGTGATAGTTATTTTCCTCTCCACTGAGTACAAAATCTGAAGCTGTGACTCTAAAGGACTTTGAGGGATACTTATTTGTGATATAAACATGAAGATCCTAGCAGGGAGTACATGACTAAGTCAGCAAACATGTTACAGAGGACATTCAGTTATCTCAGTGTGGCTTAAGCTTCATATCTGAAAGTTTACTCCAAATATTCTTGTACACCAATATAAACCTAGAAGTAGTTTACATTTTAACATCTAAATCAATAACCCTCAGATCCTATGCTTTCACAAAACTTGAATGATCTGTTTATATGAGTGTTTTAAGAACCTTTTGATTGGAAACATTGTTGTAATTACAATAATACAGCATGTGTAGCTCTAATATAAGTAGACATCTATGAATGTTTCAATAAACAATCTAGAAAGTGATTCTTCAAATATGCTCCCCCTTCAACATGAATTTCTGTCTTTTCCTGACTGGCTAACACTACACTGTCAACCTTTATAAGTGTCCCTCTCTGGGATCTGAACATGAGCTACAGTGTTATTAAAAAATATGACTTCTTACTTAACTTCACACTCTATTTTAACTACTACAGATTCTGTAATCACCTGTCTCATCTTTCTTCAGGTGAAATTTAATAGCAATTAACTTCAAACTCTACTACAACACCACCAGCAAATGTAATATTTTCCAAATTTGTTTTCTCTACATTTAGAGTTTTTGTCTAGTTATATTTTTATTTGTTTTTGCTATTTTTAACCTTTCTTTCATCTTGTTCAATTCATTTCAAAATCACTTCTGTGATACCATATCTGAAGAACAAAAATGAAGAACCTTATTTGCATTTTGGCCCTCTTTTGGATGATTTACACCCAGTGGAAGTGGTACTCAACACAAATAATCAGCAAAGCAAGCAGGGTAAACTCCTACATTATGAAGTAGAAAAATTTCCCTAATAATTCCAAAATAATTAGCACATTTCAAGACCATAATTGTGAAATATTTTATTTACATTATAGCATTAAATAGGGGAATTACTAACATTAACAATGTCAAATAGTTAAATGTGTTAAACCTGCAAAATTAAAATGATAAAATGTCGTTGAACTGTCATTGTGAGTATAAATTGGGAGTGTGATGCTGTCAAATTTGTAAATTTAAACCCACATGTATCAGACTTCAAAATGTTGAGTTGAATTTTGGCTACATATAAATATTGAGATGTATACTAATAATGGGTCACTTACTTTGATTTTTAAAATCACTATTTAATATATTAACATAAAATAAAAATATCATCTGTGTTGCTGGTTTTATTTGTTTATTTGTTGTTGTTGTTGTTCCGCCAGGTCCCACCACTTCAGCCCCACATAGACGCCATATTAATTATAAAACTGATGGCCGATGGCTAGAGCTTCTTATTGGCTAGCTCTATCTTAATTATTAACCCATAACTACTAATCTATGTATTTTTACATGGCCTTATCTTACCAGAAACGCCTGGCACATCCTATCTTCCCTGTCCCTCCATGGTGTCCTTTGAGGTGCCTCTCTTCCTACCTTTCCCAGAATTCTCTTCATCTCCTAGTCCCACCTATCTTCCTGCCTTTACTGGCTATTGGCCAAAAAATGTTTTATTCATCAACCAATAAGACAAACATATATACAGAAGCATATTCCCCATCACATCTCCAATTCCTTAAAGTAGATTTATAAATTTAATTCCTTTTATAAATTTATTAACATATATAATCATATTTAAGACAACGTGGTATAGCTTACTTTTGTTCATAAATTAAACATATCAAATATTTTTTCCTGATTTTTGTATTTTATCTTTAGGATCCTTAACATAAGACATTCATGAGATCTTTTGGGAGTCCAAGAGCTGGAACCAATAAGCATAGTGACTCTTAAATTCTCTTAAATTTAATTTTTTCACACAATACATTTTAACATGCTTTACCCAACCCTTAACTTCTCCCAGAACCTCCCATCTTATCTGCCCACTTCATGTTTTTTCTATCTAACTACTATCTGTCTGTCTACCTACCTATCTACATACCTACCTCTCACTAAAAACAAACAAACAAGCAAAAGAAGTAAATGGGGCATGCCCTGGAGTGTAATTTATACACACAGTGATAAAACAATGAATCAGTGAAGAAAAATGATTTTTCCCTTTGCCATCAGATATCTATTGCAACAGTTTTGTGGTTAAGGGTGGGTCCCTAGGCTACTTTCAGTAACACAATGTGTTAGGAAAGGAGTTTCCAGTTTGTAATACTAAATCAACTACTGAACTTTGAAAACTGAAAAGACCTTTTGAGAATCCCCCATTAATGGCATGATTGTCTTCAATAAATAAATGAAAGTACTAAATATACATTGATCCCTTGTTAATCATGTAAGTGCAAATATGAATACCTTGGTTATAAGCCTCCTGTCATTAATTTCAACTATTTCCAGAGTTGACTATGACTGATCAAACAAGAAGACATAGCAATACTTTCAACCGGTTCATTTGTTTTCTTAAATAAAATGTTAGAGTGAAAGAAGAAAGGTTGCAGAAGATGAAATGTCTTGAATGCTGGGAACCATAGTAATTTAAATAGAATTGCTCTTTTAAGTGTTGACAATCTGTTTCAATACTGTCAAAAGCATAAGTATGAATGTAATTATTTTCAACTAAAAAGAAAATTTGCACTCTAACTACATATAATTACTCTCAAGTGTCTGTTTTTCTGTCTGCCACCTCTTTAAGAAACCTTATAATCTAGAAATTAACAATTTTACAAGAATATAGAAATCTGTGTTCAGAGGCAATGGGAATTTGAATACAATGAGATTGATTTTACCTCAATTATGCCTCACTTAGCATCATGAAAAGATGACTGACTGTAAGTGAAAGTATGATAAGGATAGTTCTAATTATTTGATTCATCCAGCAAGAGATTTTATTACAAAGCTCCAATTTGAAAAACGTGACTAATACCGATGACCACATAAGAAATGATTTTTCAATAAAATACTTTCTAAGTTTTTACCTTCAATAAATTTTAGGAAGTTTTGGTTAGATGGCTTGGTATCTAGTCAAGTATTAACATTTAATGATACAACAAAGTTCTGAATAATATTACCACAGCAAAACTTTCATTCTCATCTTCACATTTATTTATCATTCTTCAGAACTGAAAGATAGGTGTGTAAACCTCCAACTACTATAACAGTAAGTAACCTATTCATGAATGCCTGCATCAATTTAACAATAAATAGTCTCACCTTCTTAATTAAGAGACACATTTTGGAAAAAAATTATTCTCAGTAAAACTATGAAATTAGTAATGTGTCATTTGAAATATATTTGCTGTTAAAAATTAAAGCAATAATTCAACACTTAAAAAAGTGTCTTTAACACTTGGAACCTTGTAATACCTGGAAACTCTGTGATGTATTTCTTATATTTTGTAGCACCCCCTAAAAATTTGAGTAAACATGGAAACTTCTAAGTACAAAATAAATTATATTACATATAATTTATATTGCATATAAATTCTGCTGAAAAGTCAAAGCAAAATATAAAATGAAGAACAATTCCCTGTCCTAAAATCTTAAGCCATTTAATTCCCCTCAGATTTAAACTGCCCTCATGAATGAATTAGCCATTCTATGTAATTTATCAGTCAATGGGCTGATAAGTTGCTTATGATGAGAGCTGGTCTCTACAAAAGTCACTTGATCTAGGCCCTCTCAGGATTCTTCACTGTTTAGCACTTTGAGTAGCCTCAGGACTCTGTAGCAAATGCTTCACCACACACAGTTCCTGAGCCTGGAACTAAAATCAAAAGCCAAAATAAAGCCTTTTCTGTATAACTTGCCCAGTAGGTACTATTGAATCAGCAAAAGGAAATGAAGAGGGGATACTGGTACTACACAGCTGAATGTGTCATACTATGGAGGACATCCGGATGATTAGTTGGTCTAAATTACAATGTTAGTTAATAAGCTGTTTCAGTAACAACACTGTGCCTCATTGAAAAGTTGACATTTGGAGTAAGAAAATTATCAGAAAACTGTAATATCTCAAGCATACAGAAAAGGGAATTAAAAGGCATGAAAAGAGAGAGCATGGTGAACATGTTCAAGAGACACTAATAGCCCCCTGTATCAAGAGTGGAGGAAGCAATTGAGAAAATACATCAAGGGTGAAAGAGAAGCTTTCCTTGTGTTCTGTTTTGTTTGTATTTGGCTTAATTTGTTTGTTTATTTAAAAAAAGGTTTGAAGACCACTCAGTTATGCTATAAAATGCAGTACTAGACAACTATCCTAATTCCTAGATCACATGCCTGCTTTCTCTGCCACTACCCATTTGGCGATGCCAGCTGATTCAGTTGTTTGACTGGACTCTATGTGTGTCTCACTCTTCACTTACATATGTGTATTTTCACTTGAACTCTGGGTACATTTGTGTTGGGGAAGTCCTGTGCATTTGTCAATAAAGCACTGTCTGGCCAATAGGGAATCTAGATAGGAGGGACTAGGAGTCCAGAAGGATTCTAGGAAGGAGAAACACAAGAGAGTCGAGATGTAACCGCCATGGGGTAGGAAACCCGGAACTTCTCCGGTAAGAGACATACTTAGATTAACAATTATGGGGTAATTACTTAAGTCAGAGGTAGCCAGTAAGAAACAAGCAAGGCCAACAGCTTCATAATTAATATAGCCTCCTGTGTGTTTATTTGGGACTGATGCGGCTCTAGAACCAGGCTGGCGGGAAGGCTCCTCTCAAAGGAAAAAGCTTCTCTTTACACATTTGTACTTGTTAGAAGGCACATTCTTTTTCCTTCATCCTTGACAGTATCTTATATTTTGTCATGTTTTTAAATTGTCCACACTTAAAGATTAATAAATTAATGTGAATATTTATTTTTGTGGCTATTTGTGCCTGAAATCTTTTTGCCGATACACATTTCATATACCTAAGAACTACACTACACTCCTCTATGTAAAATGTATTAGATCTATGTTTTGGTAATGAATGAAAAACTCCATAATGTAAACAAATGTAAAACATTTGAAACAGTATATTTTTAATTTTTTCAAGTAAAGCACAAATACATGTTAAATATTTCAAAATTGTTTAAATACTTGCATGTCCCCAATTTGATGTGATCATTTGTGAAAGAAATTCTTCAAAACTAAAGGCTGTTGAACACCAAGTATTCAGCTATATATTAATATTCATTACAGAATTCATTTCAATAATTAGCAAGTAACAATATGCTTGATAACTCAATTATATAATGCTCTATGGAAGAAGAAGAAAAAGCTTTTCTTGACTGAGTTTATTAACTGATACTAGTATCAGCAAAGTGATGAGTATAAACTGTGCATCAAAGAGTCATCACAAGAGCCCTGACTTTGTTTTTCTCAAAATGACATTCTCATATTCTATTCTTGATATTGCTCTCAGAATAGTTTATCTCTGGCTCTGTAGTAGTAGTAGTAGTATGGAAAGCATAAAATTGAGAGAAACCTCACACTAAATTTTATATGCTGGAAAGGGCAGTTGGACATTGCTGGGGGGGGCAGAGACAAACACAGAGTACCTGAGGAAGGCAATCGGTTGTCTGTGAGAAAATTCCAAGTCCTATCTCAAGTGCCTTAATTTTAGTTGCTTTCTTAAGAAATAAAAAAGTACCTTTCTGCAATCTCAGTGGTAACAAGTGCCAAGAATTTTTCAAGTGATAAAAAATGTTGAATAATTTCTTATTGAATAGGCAAACCTTGCTGAATATAGTCAATTTCAATTTTCTCTCTAAATCCCTTTCATGAAGGGTTACTGTCACCTCTGAGAAAAATGTGGAATGTGGATACCCAGAAACTACTCTCCCTTGGTGTCTTGATTTGATGGCCTCATTCTTTAAATTGTGAGTGTATTGTTAAATTAAACATATCACACAGTTTTTACATGATTAAAGGTCCCTGTGTAGCTTTATAGTTTGAAAAATTCAATTGAAGAAACTTCTTCATAACATCACTTCTCACCCTTTTGGCTAAGATCAAGCAAAGAAACTTCATCGTGACTAACGAGAATATTTAAAATATTCAAGAGAGAGCTTAATGTTCTAGTTGTCCCTAGTGCCAGCTTTTTTGTGTTGCTATAATTATACTATATCCCACTGGTCACTTTATGTACCATTGGAAATATAAACAAAATTTATTTTTCACACTTCTGGGACAGGGAAGTCAAAGATAAAGTTGCCAGCTGATTTTGCTCCTAGTGAGGACACTCTTCTTGCCTACTGACAGCCACCTTGTAATTACCCTCACAGCATGAGAGACAGTCAGAAACTTGACAGAGAGGAGAACACAAAGAATACTTTAGAATCTCCATCTTCTTACAGCCATGTTATTTGCACCATGAAGACCCCACCCTTAAGGTCTTCATTCCCTTATACCTATCCCTCATTCTGCCCCAAGTGCTCCATACCTAACTATATTCATAATAGAGTTTCAGCATGTAAACTATGTGTGGGGGTACATTTATAGCTTCCCTGTGAAGCAAATTATATGTATATGGTATGTGGATAGCTTTCATTCTTTCTCAAATCCTTGGTTTTCTGTTTATATCTTCATATTTAAAGGAATTTATTCTGAGAAAAATGATGCTTACTGATGTTAGCATAAGCATAGGCAATGTTCTAAGACCTTTCATGTTTTAAACTTATTTATTACCCACAAAACTCTAGGAGGCCAACAATGTTACCAACAAAAATTGATCATCAGAAATATGTCAGGGCTAAGGCAGGAGGATTACCAGTTCAAGGTCAGACTGAGTTACATAACAAGGCAAACCAAAAACAAAGGCATAAAACTGATTATTTGGAAAAGAGAATAATTCAGTTCCAGAAGAAAATGCATGCAACTTAAAAGGCCAGGTTTCAAAATCACATAGCCTGGACCACATAACACTTGCTTCTCAAATACTGGTAACATACTTACACTATTAGGATATTAGATATCAAACAACTTGTCTTATTATGGTCATACATCTAAATAATAATTGGAAAGACCAAAAGTAGTGTTCTTGCCTAGAGGAAAAAAATTAAGATGTTCACATCTATGTATTGCCTTACCTTAAATATTTATATTTACATTTCCCAGGATCAGTGAATTGCTTATGCGTCAAATATGAAGACACATGTCTCCTTTAACATCAAATAATAGACAAAAGGTGATGTCCATTTAATGGAACACAATCGGTAAATTAATATTTAAAATGTGTTATGATTCATTTTATCTCATTAAAAATAATTGGAAGGGGTTTTCCTGTATTGTACAATTGATTAAATATTACTGCCTTGGTAAATCATTTTCATTTACAGCTGCCAGACACTGGTGACATTTAGGAGAGTATTATGAATAGCCTGTGATTGTTTCTGAGCCCTGAGCAGAAACTTTAATCTCCGCACTGAGACAAATTAGTGGCACAGCTTGGCACTTGTGTTTTAGTCACTTTCATTCACTGTATGTAACTCAAATGTTTATTCACAATCAAAAGTAACTGCTCATGTGAATATAGTCTTCCAGGTAACACACTGCAACCATAAATGTGTGGGCTACATAGGCCATAACAGATGCTAAAATCCTGGGTAACATGGGCTTCTCTAGGTTTATACAGAGAATACCATAGCACACAATGTCACAAATTTTCATTTATACTCTGGGGCAGACATTGTTATTGCCCAACCTATTAGTAGAATCTGCCATTCATTCCATTGTATTATCAGTTCACAATTTCTATCAGTGTTCTCTCATGGTCTTCAGGATTTGTCCTGTGGCAGCTCTCCTCTCAACATTCTTATTTAATGTTTTCTTTGGCCAAATGCATGTATAATAAAGCTTCCTATAACCACGTGCCACATAAACAAGCAACAATTCTTTTACCCTCATGTTTTCTGATCATAAATGGATGGTGCCTAGTTGACTCTTCTAAACAAATAATAGAACAGCTCTTCTAACACCACTGGTACTAGACTGGGGGAAGTGTCAGGGGAGGGTGGGAGTTCTGAGATATATGTAACAGTGATAGTGATAACAAATGTTATTTGGAAAGTCTGATATTCAAAAGATGACCACTCATTGCCATAAGAGAATTGCTAAGTCCATGTCAAATTGATAAGGGGAAAATCCTAGCATGTGTATAGAAGAAAGTCTAAGTGAGGTACACAACCAGAGTCAGTGTACTTATTTCGCTAAAGCTGAATTTGGGTTCATGGACATAAAGAGTGCTTGCAAGCAGTAATCAGAATATTTCAATTTACATAGCTGAAAATGCTGGTTGTTGAATCATATAACGCAGACGTTTTGGTGACTCAGAGCTATCAAATATTTCTTAATGGTCCTGACTAATACTAAAGTTATAAATGTATAACCTGAATTTTTATTTATAATAATGAAGACAAATGGTGGGGGGAAGCGAGGTATTATTTGGTGTCATATCATTTATCTTCTTTGCCTGAATAAAATGTGAGCATTACCTCCTTCTCTGTTCTTGCTTACAACTCACAGTCTCCCGGAGACTGTCAGGGAGGAGATTAAAAACTGGCACTATGAATCACAGCTTCTTTAGTACCTCGTTTTCTAAACACTGTACTGACAAATGATGAGCGTATTATGAACTCCTCAGTTCAATAATCCAATATTCTACCAGTTGTTAGCAAAAGTAGTGTGAAACAGAACACATTCTGAAACAAATGCCAAGGTTAAAAATACTGTCTCCAAGTCTATAAACTTATTACATGCTATTACAAAGTGCCAACAGTTTCCGTTCCCTGTACTTTCATTTTTCTCTAAATCGATTGGAATTACCATGTTAAATCTGTGTCTCTGAGAGCTCAGCATGGAAATAAGCAGTCGGATTAAACACAGGAAGGTTGGCGGACTCCCACAACAGAATTACTGCTCTTACCATCCTAAGCACTTCACTGGAGTCCATGTGTATTTAAGGGGCTGACAAATCTCAACAAACTGCCTAATGTTCAGAGAAGGAAAGCCATTATAAAAGTTTTTCCATCCAAAAGTTTATATTCTGATATTAAATGCAATAGATATATGTCTGCTTTTTAGAATAAATTTGCCTTTAAAATAAGATTTCACAGACAGTACACGATTGTCACATATACAGTATAAATGACAATGTTTGAATTCAGAGAGGGGAAAACTTCATTAGAATCATTCCAGAAAATTCTTGTGGATAAAGTGTGATCTGTTCTCTTTTTAAGGGATCATTCATACTTATATGAAGAACAGAGTTGGGGGAAGGTGGCTTCCATACCTGATACCAGGGACTTGGGTCTAGGTAGAGGTTGGAAAGGGTAGCTCATGGAAACAGTCTTTCACCAGGTAAGGCAGCATGCTGCTCTTCCAGAGAACTCGAGGCCAGTCCAGAAGAAAGCCTTTCCATGACTCCTGCATTTCACTCATGCATGGAGTCTGAAAAAGCTTATCATCTAGCAGTCCATAGTAGAGGATGATTGCTCAGGGCTGGATCGGTAGAGGGCAGGAGAGCTGGAAGTTGGCAAGGTTGATCAACAGACAATGAGGTAGAGTGCAAAAGCAGCACGAAAAGCTGTTGTCCCAACAATGATAATGTGCATAATTTCATAAAGCTACAAGGAAGGATCTTGTACATTTTTGTACATTTCCTCATGAAGAAGTTATAAATGAGATACACGTGTAACCTGGTGTAAATATGTAATACATACATGTATTAAAACATCACAAGGCACCCACTGACTTGTACAATTTCTGTGTTTTCATATCACTTAAAAAGAAACAAAGAAGGAAAAAAGGTTTTGAATGGATTTATCACTACATATCACCATAACTTTAATTTCACCAGTGTTTCCTATAACATTCCAGCTTAGAATGAATCTTGGGAGTTTCATTACTTATTGGGTTCTCAATCAACTTGTGGGTTCTCCTTTTTCCTGGCCAGGGCAGGGTGGGGGGGTATAAAGAGAGCAGAAGGGGCGATTAGGGTTCAGACAGCCATGAACGTGATGGAAAGAGCTTCCGTGAGTTGGCTTCAGAGAGAACACTCATTTTATTTTTCTAGGGGTAAGGTATATGAGGGTTCTTAAGGTTACCAGCTGGAAGGGCTGATTGATCATAACACAGCACCTAACTATCACACAGGCCAGGTGGGAGGAAAGAGCAGGATTTACATGTTGAGTCATACAGCTTCTTCAGGGAGCTCTGTGCAGGGTCACTCTCCAGATAAGTTAGGATCTGGATTCAGAGAGGCTCCAAGTAAGGGTGGTGGAGAAATGGACGCCTTGCTGAGAAAGGGAGTCCTCCATTTTGGGCTGAGCTCAGAGAGCTATCCCAATTGCAACCTTAACGGCAGAGTTCTCCAGCACAACTTACAGCCAAAGCTTCTTTGGCATTTCCTCAAAATTATGATTGAAATAACTTATTTTATGTTTTCTTGGTCAGGGGTAGGGTTGAGGATAAAATAGTCAATTAAGAATCTCTGTAAATTGGCAATTGCCTTTATTTTTAGCTTTCTCGTGGATTGATATATAAAAATAATTTCGATTTTCCTTTCTGAATCCACACAAAAACATGGGAATTGTTTTAAATGAAAAGAAAATTAGATATTTTCATTTTCTGTATTTTCACTCGCTGCCTCCGATCATGGTTGGCAACTTCCTATTGAAGAGCCAATCTTAGTCAAAGGCATATGGCAATTTCAGGTGACTTTCACTCCATACTTCTCTCAACATGAGTCTAGATCCTCTCATCACAATTCAGTATACATGAAATTAAAGTCCAAGCAAACACTTTACCAAATTATTGTATTTCCTGTTTTGTGACAATAACAGAAACTTCCACTTCTAAGTAAAATGAGCTTTATGTATGCTTGTTCTTAAACACATCCATCTGTGACTTGAAGCAATGGCCAAGGTCTGTTTTTCTGACCCTGCCCTGCTCCCCTCCTGATGTCACTGCCCTGCTGGCAGAGTTTGAGAAACCGAGTGAAAGAAAGACAGTGCTCTGACAGTGCTCTGCTGAGGGGAGAAAGACTGACTGCATAGCCCTTCCTGGGGTCCCAATACCTGGAAGAAATTTATAGGCTTCTCATATATAGAGAGAGACTAGGTCTGGGTATAATAAAATATTTATATTATATTATAATATATCTATAATATAAAGAATATAATATATATTCTTGTAATTTAGACATTATTTTCTGTTATTCATTGTAGAGGAAACCCAACTCGTCATTGTAAACATAATTTTAAACCACTAGTCCTAATGGTTTCTCTTTAAAATCAGAAACACTGTCTCCTGAAGGCTCAAATCCAACTCCAGGTGGAGACCAAAATTCTATCCCATTTCAAGCTTCAAACCATGTCAACTCCACATTCTTGTCCTAGAGCATGCTTCCTGGTAACTACTCTGATGGGTTTCTTGGTCTGAAATCTGGATTTTTTTTTCCTCCAGATCCTTGAAGGACCTCAGTCCTAATCAAGTGCCAATCATACCCAAATCTAGTGTCTGCAAGACCTTTGTAACTGACAAGATCCCACTTGTAGTGTATTTCCCTACTGCTTCTCTCACCGGCCCTCTGTCCATCCTTCTTAGGCATTACATAGCTCTTTGTAATGATATTCTATCTATAAAAATCACCTGTCTGAACTACCACTTGTCTCTTTGTTCATCTGTTTAACTCATGGGTTTGTAATGGAGCCACACCATGGAGCTACAATGCATTCTCCAGTGTTGTATGTACCCTGGTCCTAACAGCCGGCTTGTATGCTTTATTGGATATTGTCTCACAGGTCTCCAGCCTCTGCCTTTAGATGTGGCTGTTTCAGGTTTAGTCCCAGACTGCAAGGTCCATTTTGAGAATCGCTTTCTCTTTAACAGCAAGATCCTATGTAGGTGACCCACACCTGCCAACATTTGTATTTGAAAGATTTTTTAATATTCTATAGTAATAGTATTGTATATTACTGATTTTCATTTAAAACTTGGACTCTTTACAAAAAAAATGAATGTGACATCACATAGCCTAGCAATTCAGTTCTGAATTTAAGAGTACTTTGAGCCAGAAACTGACTAAAATGGTTAGTGATGATACACATAGTAAATAGCATAATATGCACTAATAGAGTCAGTATATCTAAAAGGTTAAGAGTAAAATATAGTTTAAATAATATAATGTTTTACCTATACAGGTTAATGATAAGGAGAATAAAATTCTCAGCACACAAACCACAAATCAAAATAAATTGGTTGACTAGACTAAACTTGGCAAATGTCACAATAACCTCATGGTAGTGACCATTCACTACAGCCAAACAAAACAAAGCAAAATAAAGCCAAATAGTGAAGACACAATTTACATCTCAGTCAGGTCATGCTTCCTAAAAAAGGAAGCAGCATAGACTAGGTGATATAAATAAGAGAAATGTCTTTCTCACATTTTTGGAGGTCACAATTCCAAGGTCAGGGTGTCAGCACAGTAAGGCTCTGGGGATCACTTGTTCCTAGGCTGCAGGCTTCTATCTTCACTGTTTCCTCACAGGAAGGAAGAAGGTAAGAGAGTTCTCTGTGCTCCTTTGTAAAGACACTAATTTGATTCATGAGTACTCAAGAGTGCCCAAGAGAAATGAAAACATATGTCAAAGAAAAGACTTGAATGGGATCATTACAACAGCTTTATTCATTATAGCCTGAATCTGGAAACAAGCCAAATGTCCACAGAGAATAGAAAAGACGTACAATCATAGAATGAAATAATTGTTGGCAGTACAACACCAGGAACCACTGATACAACAAGGAGCGTTAATCTCAAACGCAGCCTATTTAGTGTGTTGAAAGCAGATTAAAATATGTCTGTACAATAAGATCAAAATACACTCAAGGACTGTGATAAGGCTGCCCGGAATTTTCAGCTATCCTGGGCTACATGTGAGACCCTGTCTCAAAAGAAAAGAAAAACAATAAAATCAATGTCATCTGCAGGGAAGCTGTAGGGTTGGCTGAGAGGGAGAATGTGAACACTTTAATAACATGATTGATGTGTCAGGTGTTAGCTTGTTAGTTATAACAGCACATACAGTGACTATTATACAGCAAAAGTTAGTAGAGTTCTAACATTTAACATTGGGAATTTGATCTCAATTTTACAAAATAAATCTTGGAAATATTTTCCTGAACTTGTGTAATTACAGGAAGGATAGTATAGATTGTGGTGTGGGTATCAGTTCTTTAACTGTTCTATTGGATGCATACTCAAAGAACTACTAGGGTCAAACACAAGGGATCTGAGACGATAGTTCAGTACATAAATGATACATTCTAACAGTTATTTTATTATTTAAGTATGATTTGCATAAAAAGGGCTGCACATATTTAATGTGCACAATTTAACGTATGAGTTTAGTGATAAGTTTAAACCCATAAAACTGTAACCTGTCACCTTCAAAACTTCCTTCCAGGGACTGGGAAGATATCCAGTGGCTAAATGCTTACCATCCACATGTGAGAATGGGAATTCTGATTCTTAGAAACCATAAAAATGCCGAATACACATGATGGGGACCTTTTAATTCCATCCTCAGAAATAAGAAAAGGGGCCCAATCCCTCACGCTCTTCCTTAGTGCTGAAACACAATACCATCAGCAGCCTCCCTTTCCCCCTGCCCACATCTCCCATGGATCTCACAAAATATCTCCTGGCCTCCCTTCCCCTACTCATCACTGTATCTAGTCCCCACTCAGGTGGACACCCTCTGTTCAATCATAGGCCACACCAACCAGAAAACCAAGTGGGCTGGCCTTAGACCTTCTCGGTTCTCTCTGTTCCCCTAATCTCAGTCCCTCAGTCTCCTGGAAAGCACTGCAACAGATTACCAGCTGAGAACTTTCTTCACCCCTGCCCACATCTATGGATACCATATTCCATCCCATCCTGGACTCCCTCCCCCAACTCCTCTCCACAGCCCTGCCTGCAAAACCAGCATACATTCCCTGTGAACACACCAACTGAGCAGTGTAAAGGGAAGCCTTCCCGCCAGCCTGGTTCCAGAGCCGCATGAGTCCCAAATAACACACAGGAGGCTATATTAATTATGAAGCTGTTGGCCTTGCTTGTTTCTTACTGGCTAGCTCTGACTTAAGTAATTACCCCATAATTGTTAATCTAAGTATTTCTCTTACCGGAGGACTTTCTGGGCTTCCTACCTCATGGCATTACATCTTGACTCCCTGTGTTTCTCCTACCCAGAGTCCTCCTGGACTCCTAGTCCCACCTATCTTGGTTCCATATTGGCCAACAGTGCTTTATTGACATACACAGGACTTCCCACATCAGAGCAAGCTAGTAAAACATTCAATATACTCTGAAAATCCAGAGAGGAAACAGAAACCAAGGAATAAAGCACCCACATAACAAAGGTTAGCTCAGTCAGTAGAGCATGAGACTCTTAATCTCAGGGTCATGGGTTCCTGATACACATTGGGTGCCATTGGAAGACAGAGGTTTGTGTCCTTCCTGGTCCATGGATGTTTAGTCCCAAATAAACACACCGAGGCTTATATTAATTATAAACTTCGGTCTATTGCTCAAGCTTCTTATTGACTAGGTCTCTCTTAGTTATTAACCCATTTCTATTCATCTATGTATCTCCATGTGACCTTGGATTGACAGAGAATTCCCAGGCATCCTTCCTTCTGGCTGTCTCCCTGACTCCATCTGCTACCTTTCTCTATCCCTGTTTGGATTGCTTGTCTGGCTAAATCCTGTCCATTGGGCAAAACAGCTTTATTCATCAACCAATGAGAGAAACATATATTCACAAAATACAGAAGGACATCCACTGTCAAACACCTAAATCAGAACTTAGAACTATAATCACCCCAAATACAAATGCCTAGATGCCAGCATAAGAACACCATCAATAACAGCTAGGACATCATGTCTGTATTTGAGCACTGACATCAGTCCCTGAAGATTCTAAAATAGTTGAAATAAAAGAAAAAGAACTTAAAACCACCTATGTGAAAATGATAGAAGTCCTTAAAGAGGAAATGAATAAATCCATTAAAGAAAGCCAAGAAAAAAAACAGTTGAAGAAATTTAATGAAACTGTTCAAGACATGAAAACAGAAATAAAAGCAACTAATAAAACACAAATTGAGGGGAATCTGAAAATGAAAACTTGAGAAATTCAAAAAGGAATACAGAGGCAAGCTTTACCAACATAATATAAAAGATAGAAGAGAAAATCTCAGTCACTGAAGAAACCACAAAAATCGGATACATCAATCAAAGAAAATGTTAAATCTAAACATTTCCTTGCTCAAAACATCCAAGACATCTGGGACACAATGAAAAGACCACACCTAAGAATAATAGGAATAGATGAAAGAGAATAATCCCAGCTCAATGGCCCAGAAAATATTTTCATAGAAGAAAATATTCTAACCAAAAGAAAATGTCTATAAAATTACAAGAATCATGCAGAATACCAAATACACCAGACCAGAAAAGAATAGTTCACTGGCCACATAATAATCAAAACACTAAATGTACAGAACAGAAAGAGAATATTAAAAACTGCAAGGGGGGAAGACCAAGTAGCATATAAAAGCAGACCTACTATTATTAAACCTGGCTTCTCAAAAGCCAGAAGATCCTCAAGGAGACCACAAGGGCCAGCACAAGCTTAAATACCCAGAAAAACTCTCAGTCACCATGGATGGAGAAAATAAGGTATTCCATGGTGAAGCCAAATTTAAACAATATCAAGCTATCTATAAACGAGGCACCACACAAGCTGCTAGAAGGAAAACTCCAACCCAAGGAGTTTAACTGAACCATTGAAACACAGGAAATAAATAATCCCAGACCACCAAACCTAAACTATCCAAAAGAGATTGGGTAGGACACCACATATTCATCAAAGGAAAAAAATCCACCAAGATAGTAAAGATAGTAAGAAAAATTGATTTAAAAATTTTTAAAAAACAAGAATTCTTAACATCTATGTCCCAAACACAAGGACAACTACTTTTATAAAAAGAAACATTACTACAGTTTAAATCACATATTGGCACTCAAAAACTGAAAGTGGAACATTTCAATACCTCACTCTCATCAAGGAGCGGGTCATCCAAACAAAAACTAAACAGAAATACTATAGCTTACAGACATTACCATCCAAACTGATGAATATATATTTATAAAACATTTCACCCAGACACAAAAGAATACACATTCTTCTCAGTACCTAGTGGAAGTTTCTCCAAAACTGACCACATGCTCAGACACAAAGGAAGTCTCAACAGATACAAGAAAATTAAAATAACTCCCTTTATTCTATCAGACCACCACAGATTAAAGCTGGATATCAACAATAAGAAAGCTATAGAAATCTTACAAACTCATGGAAACTGAATAACTCTCTACTGTTGTGCCCAAATCGCAAAGATCCCCAAAGAGACCACCAGGGAGACAGACACACCAAAGCAAATGTACAAGGTTTATTGATTGTTGTGTTCTATCACAGGATGGATTCCATCTAGCAAGCTGATGCAGCAGCCTCCAGAGGGAGTGTCCTCTTGGTCTACTGCTATGTTTTTTAAAGGAAAAACTGCAGGATTACATCAGCGGGACAGGACAAAAGCAGGTGAGTTCCAGATTGGTTAGCATTTGGGGAACAATCAAGAAATTTTTCCAAGTCATGTTTTGGCATGTAATACCTGTGTACCACTATTCTCATAGGTTGGTGCTGGGAGGGAACATTCTGTGGTTTCTATGACTTGCAGGTGGCCTATAGTACCAATACTTTCCAGAATTGAATTTCCTAAGACTACAGGAAAGTTTCTTTTGCGGTCAAACGGTCCTCAAGACCCAAGTATCTAGGAGGCTAGGGGGGGCTTGGGGTTCCTTTGTGTACAGTTTTGGCCCTAGGCCTGTTGCATACAACATAGTCTCTAGGAGCTAAGGCTGGGGGGAAGGGTTGATCTGGAGTTTCAGTTCTTCATATACCAAATGAAATAAGAAAGATAGTAAAGACTTCCTAGAATCCAATGAAAATTAATTCACAGCATATGCAAACTTATGGGACACAATAAAAGGAGTGTTAAATGGAAAGTTCATAGCACTAAATACCTGTGTAAAAAAATTGGAGAGATCTCACACTAGCAGCTTAACAGCACACCTGAAAGTTCTTGCACAAAAAGAAGCAAGTTCACCCAAGAGGATTAGAGTGTAAGAAATAATCAAACTGAGGAATAAAATCAGTAAAAGAAAAAGAAAAAGAATAATATATAAACGAAACCAACAAAACAAAGAATCGGTTCTTCGAGAAAATCAGCAAGAAAACAAACCCTTATCCAAACTAAGAGACACATAGAGAATATCCAAATAAGCAAAATCATAAGCAAAAAGGGAATATAGAAACAGGCATCCAGGAAATCCTGAGACTCATACAGTTAGACTTCAAAAAAAAAAAAAACTTGTACCTGCCCAGACTGGAAAAATCTAAAAGAAATGGATAATTTTCTCAGTATGTACCATTTACTACAGTTAAATCAAGATCAGATAAACAACTTAAGTAAACATTTAACCCCTAGTGAAATAGAAACAGTCATTGAAAGTCTCCTGACCAAAAAAAATTCCCAGGACCAGATGGTTATAGCAAAGAATTCTACAGACATTTAAAGAAGAGTTAATACTACTACTCCTCAAATTATCCCAGAAATTAGAAACAGAAGGAAAATTACCCAGCTCATTTTATGAGGCCACAGTTCCCTGGTACCCAAACCATATAAAGATTCGACAAAGAAAGACAATTACATCCCAATTTCCCTCATGAACACAGAGGCAAAAATATTCAATATACTTGTAAACCAAATCCAAGAACACAACAAAAAGATCGTCCACCATAATCAAGTAGATTTTATCCCAGAGATGCAGGGATAGTTCAATATACAAAAATCAGTCAATGTAGTCCACTTTTATAATTACATAAAATGTAGTTCAGTTTATACACAAAGTGAAAGAAAAAAATACATGATATTGTCATTAGAGGCAGAAAATTTATTTGACAAAATCTATCACACCTTCATAACAGTTCAGGAATAATCAGAGTTACAAGGGACATACTTAAACATAATAAAGGCAAATTATATAAAGCCGTCTTACACATGTCAGAATAGCTAAGATCAATAGGGCAAGTGACAGCTCATTCTGGTAAGGATGTGGAGAAGGGGAACACTCCTCCATTGCTGGTGGGAGTGCAAACTTGTACAGCCACTATGAAAATCAGTATTTGCTTCCTCGGGAAGATCATAATCCATCTACTTCAAAACCCAGCTGTAATACTGTTGGGCATATGCCCAAAGATGTTCCATCCCACCACAAGGACACTTATTCAACTATGTTCATTGCAGCTTTATTCATAATCGCCAAAACTGGAAACAGCCTAGATGTCTCTCAACTGCAGAATGGATAAAGAAAATGTGGTACATTTGCACAATGGAGTATTACTCCACTGTTAAAAAACCATGACATCATGAAATTTGCAGGCATATGGATGGAACTAGAGGAATAATCATCCTGAATGAGGTAACACAGACCCAGAAAGATAAATATGGTATATATTCATTTATAACTGGATATTAGCTGTTATGTAAATGATAACCAAGATACAATCCACAGATCCAGAGACAGTAAGCAAAGAGGAAGATTCTAGTGGGAATGCATGGTCTCCTTAGTATAGGCAAATAGATCTCCAGGGTTGACTCGTGGAAGGTGGGATTGAATGGGTGAGGTCAGGTGGAGTTAGGAAGACAGAATTGGATGAGAGAGTGCAAGGAGAGAAGACTGGAACTGAGGAGCATTTGGGGGCAGTTTAGAAACCTAGGGTAATGGAAACTTCCTAGAATCTAAGAGGGTGGTCCTAGTGAGGACTTCGAGTAAAAGGGCATAAGAAGTCTGAACTGGTCATTTCATGTAGCCAGGCAAGGCTTCCAATGATGGGGCTGGTTTACTTTCAGTTGAGTTGTTGGTCAAAAAGGTCCCATGGTGATCCCCCAAACAACCCAGACTGACAGAGGGTTGGTCTCTGCAAACTAACATCGGGTCCCCATTGGTCATGGCAACATCTACACAGCTCATTGAAGGTAGAGAAGTTGAGCTGATGCCTGCATGGAGCCCTCACTCCTATGTTCTAGTCTCTTTGACTCAGGAAAATGCTCTGCAGGCTACTGACAGAGAAGCTTAAAAACCAACCCAGCCACAAAATCTTTGACCAACAATCTGTCCTGCCCACAAGATATGCTGGGACTGGGACAATAGTGGTACAGAACTTGTGGGAGTGGTGTGTCTCTGACTTTAACCTGCTCTTGGAACTCTTCCTCTTGTTGGATTGACTTGTCCCACTTCAGTATGAGGACTTTTTGCCTTGTCTTAATGTATTTTGTTTTGCAGTGTTTGGTTGTTGTCTCTTGGAGACCTGCTCTTTTCTGATGGGAGAAAGAAGGGGAGTGAATCTGGGGAAGAGAGAGTTGGAAGAGATGGAGGGAAGGAAAACTGTGTTCAGGATGTATTGTATGAGAAAAAATTCTGCTTTAAAAAATAACAAATGTATTAGCAAATAATTTTCATCCTATTTTCAAAATGGAAGAGGAAGGAAGGGGAGAGGGAGGGAGGGAGGAAGGGAAGAAGGAAGGAAGGAAGGAAAGGAGGTAGGGAGGGAGGCAGGGAGGAAGGGAGGGAGGGAGGGAGGCAGAGAAGGACGGAGGGAGGCAGGGAGGGAGGGAGGGAGGGAGGGAGGGAGGGAGGGAGGGAGGGAGGGAGGGAGGGAGGGAGGGAGGAAGGAAGATCTCCCAGATCATGCTGGCTATCCGAACTAACTATATCAATGAGCTCTGGGTTTGAGAGACACTGCCTGATTCAATAAGGTAGGTTCCTGAAATAAACCTCAGCCTTCCATGTGCATACACACATGTTCACACCCACACATGTATGGGCCCACACACCTGCAAACACACACAAACAAAAAAATTAAGATTTTTTTTAAAAAGTCCCTTTACCTTCTTAATCTATTTTTGCTACAAGTCCTCTTAACAGGTTATCTATCTCTTAATGAAAATTTACATATAAAATACATAACTCTTAACTTTTTTGGTGGCATTACTAACATATTACACCTTGTTAATATTAGTTCTCAGAAACTTTGCCAAATTATGGGAGTTAAATCCCTCTGTCTTTTGCTATATGAGTGTTATTTGAAACTGGAGCTTTAAGGCCAAGCTTTCCTTTGAAGAGGAAAAAGGACTACTTCTAGCTTCAACTCTGGGTGATCACTTGACCAAAATACACTCCAAAGAACATCCTGAGGACAGTCCTGGTGAGTCATTTTTAGATTCTCAGAAAATCCAAGATAAAACTCAGCCCTCACACTAACTAAAATCATTAGGAGAAAGGATCTTCTTCTCCTTAAGTTTAAATATGAACACAAGAAGAAAGAATTGAAAAATAGGAAGACATCATTGAAGATCCTAGATCTACTGTGTTCAGAATTTTCATTGTAACTTTTTAACTAAAATCAATTTGAAACAAAATTCTCTCACTTATAAATAAATAAAATTTGCTGACATAAAAATAAATATTTTACACATAATTGTAGACTTTAAAGTTGCTTTAAAAGGTAGCATTGAAACCAGGTATGGTGGCACATGCCTTTCACCCCCGCACTGAGTAGGCAGAGACAGGTGAAACTTAGAGTTCCACTCCAGCCTGGCCTACAGAGCAAGTTCCAAGACAACCAAAGCTACATAGAGAAACTCTGTTTTGAAAACAACCCCCCCAATCAATACTACAGGAAGAAGTTTATGATACATGTCACCACCATAATAACTGGAGTCTGAACATTTCCCACGTCTTTATCCTGCTAAGTAGTGGAGCAGAGTTGAGTCCCTGGTGTGAAAGATATGTGGTTCCTGAACTAACCTAGGCTCCCAGTAATCTTAGATTTCCTCTGAACTGTAACTTTGTTGTTGCTATTGTTTGTCATTGTCACCCGTCCTTTATGACTACCACAGTTAGGGCAAAACTCTACAGTAAACTAGGGTCTGGCATTTTCTAATTCTAACTGCTTTTATTGCTTCCATAAATCCCCTTTATACAGTTTCCTTCTGTGCCTTATAAACAGTCATTTAAGTTCATCAGATTGCTATAATATTCCTTGAGGATCTCCCAAATATTAGTTTAGAATCCTAATATCCTTTAAAGCAGTAGAAACCTTTCAGTATGAATAGATTCTAATCTCAGGGGCAAACAGTTTTATTTGATTCCTGTAGAGCTGTCTTTCAAATATTTTTTAGCCCGTGATTAATTTCTAAACACACATGATCATTATTTCTAATACCCATTACCACTGCCAGTGCCTGTGAAGTCATGACCTACCTAAACACTAATCATTGTTACATCATTACCACAACCACCGTCACCAATGCTATCATAGTCACCATCATCACCATCACTGTCACCACCACCATCACCACCAACAACAACAGCACTAACAGCATTACCATCATCACCACTGTCACCACTATTACAATGACCATGACCACCAGCACAACCACCACCACCAGGACCAACACATCTACCAGGACTACCACATCCACCATCACCAACATAACCACCATCAGTCACCACCACCATGAAGAACAATCATGAAAAAAATTCAAGATTCTTCCTTTTAGACAAGCACAATTGCAAAACTTTAAATGGATGATGGATATTGAATCATGTTGAGTAAATGTGGTTCACTGCAGCAAAGAGTTCCTGAGAGAGTCAAATGTTGGCTTTCCCCCACAGGGTGGATTTACTTCCCTTATGAAAGAATGGGTAATGGTACTCTCAAGTTTACTAACATATTAGAAATACTTTTCTCAATTGCCTATTTTGTTTATTTCACTAACTCTCTGTTTATTCTTGCTAAACAAAATGCTTGGATCCCAACAGAGAAACATTTTGAGACCCATTTAGCTATTGTCTTTAATGCTGAGAAAAGGACCCCAAAAGGGCAAATTGCCTGGCATCCACAAGAGAAGCCAGCTGTCAATGGAATCATTGATAGGTTTTAGGAATTAATTAAGCAGAAGTTCAGAATAGGAAATTAGTATTCTGGCTCTGCCTTCATCAGATCTTTTCAGTAAGGCTTCATTATCCTATAATGAAAACAGAAAAGCTGATTCTACTGAAAATAAATGGAGTAGATCATTGGAGGGCTTATTTACTTATTTGTATATTTAATTTGTGACTTTCTACTTATGGAAAAAAACATGGTGAAATGTGATAGAATTTGTATTGAGAGGTGAAGATCTCTGTGTCATTAGGACATGTTTTGGAGCACAGCTATGACTACAGCTGTATGTGTAGACACACCAACTGTGCACTTGGTATATTTTCTGAGTTGAATATCAAATCCTGACAGGTTCCTACATACAAAGCTGGTCCCAAGTTGATGGTGTCTTTTGGGAGGATTGGTGGCATCTTTAGTTGGTAGAATCTCATTGTCACTGAAGACATGGCTTTGAAGACTGCACTTGCTCTAGGGTTACTGACTCTCTGTGTCTGGTCAGCCATGGTGTAAAGAATTTGTGCTGCCACAAAATTCTGCACAAGTACATGAAGCCAAACAGCCATGGACAGAAACTGTGAGCTGAAATTAATCTTCTGTCCCTTAAGTTGTTCTCTTGGGTGTTTGTAACAGTGATGAGAACAATAACTACTGCAGAGAAGCTGCTCTCCTATCGGCCATCCCTGACACCCCCAAGACAGGCACTCTGCAAAAACAATCAGATCTGTTCCAGATTTCTTTAGTCAAGAGGAGTTAACGTACTTAATAAACAATAAACTACTACTGAATTCTGCTTGTCTTATTCTCAAGTATACCACCACTTAAATTAGAAGGCGTGAACATTTGCATATTGTTACTTATCTGTACAATTATTTCAGGAAAAAATCTACATTTCTGATCACTGGGTATTCATTAAATAATATTTTTTCCTCTAATGCTGGACATGTCCTTGGCCCATCTGGACCTCATCTTCTCCTTAGATCTGAAAAACTTTGGGCTTTGTGGACAATCAGTACTATTTTGCAGATGAGGTTTGTGTATATTCTGGGTGTCCAAACTTTGGAAAATAAGAAGCAACATTGTTTGCTATGAAGTTCACTCATTGGGAACCTTAAAACAAATATAAAATAAATGAATAAATTAGTAAATAAACCTGAAAATAAGAAGAATGTTTTCAATATCAGATACTCTTGAATCTTAACTCAAATTTATCACCAAGAATGCATACCATGATTTATAAAGAAGTCATAAGCTCTCGAGGCTGCCTCCTTTATTTTTGCCTCCCACCTCCCATAAAGATAGAACATATTTTCTACTGCAAATGTTATATTGTCTGGCAAAATAAGGCACTTTTAAAGACAAAGAAGAGCCTAAGATAGAGTGCATCAGAGAAAATTTACTCAGAAGAGAATGCTGAGTTTGCAACTAAGTAGATACAGATAGGCTTCTTGATGCAATTAGTGGTAAATGTAAGCAGAGAATATGTGCGTCCCATCTTTAGATTTTATATATAATATACACATATATATGTATATGTGTGTGTATGTGTGTGTGTGTGTGTGTGTGAAGCCATGTATATAATGTTCAATAAAGAAACATGTAGAAAAGAAACTGGTGAGGAAGCTCTTGATATTTCAATGGATCACTATGTGGTGTGATCAGACTAGGTTACAAACTCCATTTAAATCAGTTTTGATCAATTAAAAAATCAAATGATGACATAAAATCTCAATCTCCATTCTTGTCCAACACAGAATTATTTAAGGGAGTAAGAATTTGACAAAGAGATTACAATGAATGGCAAAATGTCAAGATCAATTTGGACCTAGCAGTGTAGCACAGGCAGGCACCACACTGCAGAGGTAGCAGAAGACTGAGCAGATATTTATTTCCTATTATTATGAAGCTGGGTGACAAAGTTCAAGTGTCAAACAATCTGATTCTGTGATTAAAAACTTCCATCCTGGGCTGCAGACCTCTGTCTTCTTGCCATTGTCATCCTTGGTGAAGATACTGGGGCCCCAGATCTCTTCCCCCTCTCATCAGGACACCAGAACCAATATGGAAACCCCCAACTTCACAAACACATCTGAACATAATCACCTTCTAAAATACTCCTTTCTCCAAAAGCCCTCCTAATTCCATTTTTTTGGAAGCTAAAGTGTCATCATATAAACTGAAAAGACACAAACTTTTAGTCCATAATGTTTTGCCTCTCACCTTCTAAATGACGAGTGCTTCTATGTCAAATTACAATCATTCCATATGCACTTTCTCATTATTATGACTAAATAACTGACTTGAAGACATTTTAAGAAAAAAGGATTCCTTATAGCTCATGGCTTGAAAGGGGATCCCACCATGGCAGTGAGAATGTAAGGCTGCTTGTTTACATCCTAGATTAGGAAACTGAGAGAAGACTGGAACTGAGGCACCTACAAAACCTTAAGCCTCAGTCTTTAGTAACCAACTTTCCCAAACTCTAGAGATGTTACAACCTCCAAATACAGGACTACCAACTGGCAGTCAGGTGCTTGGGTGCAGTTCCTGGGGCGTATTTCAATCACACTTACACCATGGCTGCATCTAACTCTTCCAATTCTTAGTTAACCTCGTTATCACTTTTAAGTCTGAAAACAATCTTCTAAATGTCATCTGAGAGAGATGTAAGAATTTAGGTATGATTCACACTGAACCAAAAGTGCTCTCAAGCTGTGAACTGTGAAACTCAGCAAATGCCATGCTACTAAAATGTATGGGTTGGACAAACATGGAATAGGCATTCCCATTCCTTAGGGAGAAATCACACACTAAAATGGGGAGGTGAGTTCCAAGCAAAGTAAACTTAGCCTGTTAGTCACTCTTACGCCTGTGACTCATGAGTAAGTCTCCTTGGTGTGATGCCCTGCCTCCCGAATCATTTCAGACTGTGAGGCTGCCTTTTAGGTCACTGAAATGGCAGTCTTTGCTTTGCAGTTCTGTCAAGCAGAGTTACCTTCCAGCTGCTTTACCAGGTACAGAACTACCCGTCAGGCTCTTCTGCAAAGAGATCGTGCCTATGCACAGTTATAGGTAACCCTACACAAGGCTGCCACTCTACAATCACTTGATCTATTGGAACTGAGACATGAGCTATGGGATTATTCATTCCTTTTCTTGAAATAAGTGTGTGGCCTCAGTCAGTTTCACAACCCTGTCTTACATAATCTTAATAATCCAGTAGCCTTCTTTCATCTGACCACATCTCAGCATCTTTAAACTGGCAGAGTCTTCTCATGCCACAGGATCTCATATTGAGATGGCCAGCTACACTCTGCTCTTCCCTTCTGAGCTCTTCTAAAATTGTGTAATACAAGCAGGCTGACAACTTTCTAAATCTTTATGTTCTGGGTCTCCTTTGCTCAGCAATGCTTTCTTAAAAATGTATATTACTTACTCGTATTAATATTATTGATAAGTAATTGGGACGTGCTTTCCTTAGAGATATCTTCGGCTAAACATCCCTCTTCATCATGCATAGATTTTCCGCATTAGAATATAACTAGAATACAAATTTAATTCATCCAACTTCTTTGCCATTTATAGTGAGAATCATCTTTACTCCAAACTCCAAGACCATAATTTTCATTTCAGGTGGAAATCTCGTGAGGAGACCCACTGCCATAATATTTCTATAAACAATCTGCTTATTAGTTTTTCTAAGAAAATCCCTCTACAGTGCTCTTCTTTTCTTTCTGGCTCTTACCAAAATCGCTTTAGTTGGACTGTTAGTATGCATCTGAAACTCATTTTAAGCATCCATCTTGTACCAAGTCTCAAATCTGCTGTCACTTTAAGGCAATTGACAGAGAAGCACCAATGTCAATATCAAAATCGTCTTAACTCAGTCTGCCACACAGAATAGGGCAGATTGTACAACCTAAATAAAAGGCATTTGCTCCTCGTGACTCTGGAGGATCCAAGGTTAAGATAAAGGTTAGAAGGGGAGGAAAGAAAGGGAAGGAGAGCATATGGGAGAGATCTGCTATCTTTTCCCCCAGAAGGATACTAATCCCATCATAAAGGTCCCAGTCTTGAGGATCTTATCTGAAGGTAATTATTTCACAAAGGTCTCACCTCTAAATCCTTTATTCTAGAGGTTAGGGTTTCAAGACACAAATCCAGCGAGTACAAAGACTTTGAGATCATAATAGAAACTAAGGCTATTTTCATTATTAAAGAAACTATCTATTGTGGTAAAGTAACTTTGGTGAATTTATAGAGACTGTGCATGATATACTAGTAAACCTAACCCACTAATGAAAAGGTAAATGGCAATATAACTAAGTTGTCAGGATATGATTAAATATTCAAAGTAAAGGTGTGATTCAACATGACGGTCAACAAAGGAATAGTATGTTATGCATGTGTGCTGCTTCATCCACACAAGAATGTGTTAGTGCAATGGATAAACTACTGAGTAAAAGATGTTTTCTGTAACAGTTCATCACTGTGCTTAGCTTGGCTCAATTAACAGATGTCTAAGACTGGTAAAATGTATTTCTAAATGTTTGCATAGCAGCATTTCAACAGATGACTGACATGAGGGACAATGACTTGGGTGAAACATTTGCCCGCATTCTGGGCAGCATCATCTCAAGGTTTGGCTGCCTGGGTAGAAGAAAGTTGGAGAAGTAAGCCAGTGTGCCATGTGTGCAAGGTCCTTTCTCCTGAGTCTGCGGGGTGGTAGCTAGCAGAGTCTGTGAACCTGAGATTCCAGCTTTGTCAGACATTCAGTAGCATCATGACAACTAAGTCCTCCAGGAAATTCTAAAAGCAACATGGTCTTCTTTACCAAGCTTTCTTTGTGCTTAGATTAAGCAGACATGCTTTATCACTTTTAATTAAAAGATGCCCTATCCAGATACCCACAGCTAAAAACTGAACTGAACTCCTGGAATCTAGTTGCAAAGAGGGAGGAGTGATGAGCAAAGGAATCAAGACCCGGCTGGTGAAACCCACAGAGGTAGCTGACCTGAACAAAGAGGAGCTCATGGACCCCAGAGTGGTGACTGAGAGGCTAGCATGGTACTGATTCATACCCCTTGAACATGGGTGTCAGTGAGGAGGCCTTGGCAATCTATGGGGCCTCAGAAAGTAGATCAGTATTTATCCCTGGCGTACAAATGAACTTTGGGAGCCCATTGCACATGAAGGGATGCTCTCTCAACCTGGACACAGGGGAGAGGGCCTAGGGCGTAGGCCCTGCCCAGGATGATATGACAGACTTTGAAGATCCCCCATGGAAGGCCTCATCCTTGGAAGGGGGAAGGGGTGGGAGGTTGAGGGGCTTGGTGGGGGGCGGTGAAGGATGGGAGGGAGAGTGAGCTGGGATTGACATGTGAAGCAAGCTTGTTTCTAATTAAAATTTAAAAAATGAAAAAGTTGCCCTATCAAATTGCATATGAAAACATGTGGCTAACAGTAGAAAAATCAATGTTAAGATGCACTTATTCTTTCAGCATTCTCACTAAAGTTGGTATAACAGAAGACAGACAGGCGGAAGGTCATTATAACACGTGAGCTAGAAAGGAAAGGGAATATGAAAGTGTCTGCTTATGGCATACAAATTGAGTTGACTTAAAGCCCTATCATTTAGGGAATGAGAAGGTGGCAGATCTGGGCAGAGGTAAAAACAGGACATTCAGAATCAGAGCAAAACATAAAGAGCTCTTGCTCTCAGCTCAGCCAAGAGGCAGCAGGAAGCTAGGAACAATTTCAGAGCAGGGGATGCCCAAAAAGCAAGCCACTATCCTAAAATGTGATGTGGAGATTTTCGAGATCTGAGCCATTGATTACTTACTCAACATCCCATGAAGAAAATGCACAGCACTACCACAATTTCTCAACTCTAAAATACTTCAGTCACTTGCTTGCTACTTGCTATGCATCAGAATCAAACTTATTTGTTCTTTCCTCGGGGTTTACAGAAGTCTAATGCATGAGCAAGGGGGCAACCTATGGAAGACAGTGGCTGAAAAATATGGGGCAGCATGGCCAAGATACATATCGAAGGAGCCAGTCCCAGTCGCAAGTCATGCATAACCCTGACACAGCTGTGTTTTTCTTCTCCCTTGATTTCTGTTCCCTCACCTTTACTTTGGGGCTGTGACCCAGAGTTTATAGCAGAGTTAAATAAAATGAGACTTAAAAACAACATTGTATATTCCTAGATACACAGCAATCACTAAGCGCCTGTTCATTGTGGGTACTTACCAAAAAATATTGATGTGGAACATGAATCGTAAGTTAAGAATCACAAATATGGTAATATAATCTTTTGAAAGTTGGAAGTTTCTTCTGTAATTAAAAGATTATATATTGTTAAAATTATTTTTGCTATGACTAATAACAGAAGGTTCACAGTAATGCTAATAATTTCCTATTAAGATTTTCATTACTTAAATAAAAAAGACATGAACTTTAAATTTATAAGAAGTAGTAAAGATAATCAGGGTCAGGGCACATGAAACCCACAAGAGGAAATAGTCTTCCAAAGAAACAAAATATGAATGGAATCAGCATCTCCTCTCAAAACTAAATGTAAGTCACGGCTCATTCACAAAAGATAGAATTTAACCAATACTGGGGAGGGGAGAGGGCTAAGGTCTTAAAGATTCCTGCCACCAAGACTGACAATCTGAGTTCAGTATCAGGGACCCTTGTGATAGAAAAAGGGAAACAACTCCACCAGTTTTTCTCTGATCTCCACACACATACTGTGGCATGGTATATGTGCATACACACGTGCACACACACACACACACACACACACACACTATGAATAAATATATGTGTTTTAAAACACCGAAAATTAAGTACATGCAAAAAATTGGAACACTTCATGATGGAGGCTTGCATATTGATGAACATGGCACTATGGTGACAAGCAGTCTGCTGTCAACGCCGCTTCAGTGCCTGCTTTCCTAAACCCACGCTAGAAGAGAAAAAGATCTATCCCCCAAGAAGGATCCTCCGGATCTTCAGCACACTTCCCAGGCCTCTTCCTTACCTCTACTTCAACTGAAACAGATCAAAGGTAAGGCTGTCCTTGTTGGAAAAGTTAAGGAAAGTCATCAAACACACAAGTTCCCTTCCTTTGCTACACATCCCAGTAAAACAGGACAGGCAGTAGAGGTTTGCACTTTGAATCCTCAAGCCAAGAAGTGCAGATACAAACGAAAATAAGCCCTAATTAGTTAGCAATAAGCTTTGACATGGAGAGCTGATAGGAATGAAGGCCCTTGGAACTGAGAACGGACCAGATAAGTAAATTGAGATGTAAAATAATGAAATAAATTCTATTTGTATCCAGTGACACGGAACAATCTCATAAACATACTGCTGAGCTAAAGGAAAATCATTAAGAGCATGTAAAATTGAATGTGATGTCCAGTCAGACAGAAAGTTTGTCACATACACGTGTTAAATTGTTTCTTACCTGGAAGCAAACAAGGGCATGCTTACCTGCCTGCATTTTGATATAAGGCTGTGAACTTTCTCTTCTAGTCTACAAATTTGCTCCTTGTCCATTTTATCATCATTAAACACTTCCACCGAGGGAAAACAAAAGCTTCAAAAGATCTGAGAGGCAGATAGCATCTTAATCTGATCGGTGCTGTGGCAGTCAGTTAAGAGAAAGACATGGAGCAAAGTTGAGATTGTCTTAGGAAATGCAGGTGACAATGACCAATAGATCAAGGCAAAGGGATAAAAGGTCATCAGCTGTGTAAGGAGTGACCACTGATGGCTCCATGAAAAGACTCTTACCCTTCCTGTAGTACTGACTTCAAATGGAGCATTGAAAACATGTAAATACATCAAAGGTAATTTCCTTAAGTAAATGAAATTTGAGCCTGCTAGTAGAAATGTACAACAGACTATCTCAAGAAAAAGCAATGTAGACTAATCAACCATGATCAAAAATGAAAATAAATAAAAAGTAAGCTGTACTGAATTTCCAGAACAAGAATTATTCCTTGAGCTACTGAGGTACAAGGTAAAAACCAAGTCACTGACAGACTGAGCTGGTCTCAAGCCTTCCAAGCCATACGCAATGCCAGCAAACAGCATGGCAACAGTACTCAAACGTCTAAGAAAATAAAGCATGAGCCAAGATTCTTAGATAAAGCCAAATTGCTTTTCAGAAAAATACACATTTAGTCAGGAAGAAACTGTATAAGTTAATACCAACTGCATCTAAAGACTGAACTAAAAGTGAATAAATGAGTTAGATTTCATAATAATAGATCATTGATTATGACAGGATGATGCAGAGACACAATCTAATTTTCACTTGAATCTTTGTTCTTTGTTGAAAAGAGACCTTTAGAAACTAACAATCTGTACAATGAAAAAAGTTTAGCTATCCCCATAGTTTGCATGCTTTTTTTTCTGCTAAAATCAGGTAAATTTGAATTAATGTATCATATTGTTAGACAGCATTTATCACTTCTTTTCATTTTTATCAGCTATTATTTCTGGTTAGCTTTCTTGTATTATAATATACACAAAGAAATTTGAATTATAATTACTTAAAATTAATTCAATGGTTATTATTTAGTAGTGAAATTTGGGATTTTTTTTAAAATTCTGACTTTTTAATGCATTTTAGTGTTTTTAACGTGTTCTAATGTCATTAAATAAAAAGCTAGAATAACATGCCAAGAGTTTCAGATAAGACTGAGATAAAATTTGCCTGGCCAATTTGACTTTTGCTTTAATAAAACCCTTTGTTCCTAGTATTTCTTAATTGATCGAAATCCTACCTTGGACTTGATAGCAAATATACCATTAACTAAAAAAATAATAAATTAACAGAAAAGCAGAATAGCATGCTAATAGACAACATAGCAAAAGAATCATAGAAATTTCCCTCAGTCCCTTGTCAAGCAAAGTACTAATTGCCTGTAGAAGAAAAATTGGTGAGGGAAGAAAGGAAATGATTTGAAAGAATTTGGGCTCGCTCTCACAAATCACACAAATGATTATTATTCTGTGCGCTATAGACTGAATGACTATAATATGCTCTGCTCAGAAGGCTATTGTGTTTCTCTAGTGGATGCGGGTTTTCCTAGTATACCCAAGGTTATAACGCTCCTGGGGAGCCTTCTAGTTCCAAGGCACTATGCAAATGTACTATATTAGAAAGTGATCCTCCATTTGGAATGTTAAAAGGGGGACTTTCCTCTTTAAAAAGGTTTAAATGTCTCGTTTTACAGATTTAAAAACAAAAAAGTAAATGACCAAAAGCCTTAAAGTATTTTGGTATTATTGAACAAAAGATATGGTAGTTCCAAGTTTCGGAGGAGGAGAATGCTTTTTCAAGGAAGGCAATTACTACCTTCTCCAAATGAAGGACAGGGCTTCCTTTTTGATGGATTTCTGGTGCTGAGCTAAATTTAAACTGTGTTATGTGTGACTATGATTAAATAATGGCAAATCCTTACCTTGAGTTACTAGAGATAGTGGATAAGACCCCATAGAAAGAAACACAAAAAATCCTTCCTAAAAGCACCTGTCCACATTCAGGCTCTTTGCAAACATCTGCCAATCTAGTTAACACCAGGCCCTTATTCCTTTTGACCCCTGCAAATCTGACTATGGCTTTAAATGCAATCCTATTTTTCAGTCTGTAGGAACACAGTACTGTTTTTAAGGGACTCCTGTAAAGCTGGTCCAATGTGCTAAGAAGACCCAGAGATGACACCCCAGACAGTGTTTTGTGAAGCTCAACGCCAAAGTGAAGGAAGAATGTTAGGTGTCTGAGGTCTCTGAGCTCCTCCTTTTCTCGAAATCCCATCCATTCTTCTGCCATGGAGTGCTTCACAGAACAGGGAACAGGTCTGTGTGTGGTCCTCCCTTCCTTGACCTCCCATCACAGTCTACAAACCAAAGAGAGTTGTTCTAAAATCCCACTGCAGCAGTATGTCCAAGTAAAGCTATTCACAGCTAAGGTTTTATGTGAAGAAACCTTGGAGAAGGAGGCAAAGACAAAACTGCTGAGCAAATGAAAATGGGATGAAGGAGAATATAGGATTTTTCAAATCACTTTTTTTTACTGCCTCTAGGTCTCAAGACTCCCATACAAATCGCCTTTCCTCATTGGCCATCAAAGAGAGTTTAAGAACCTAGAGAGAATTAAAATGCTCTGAACTGAGACTGCATGAAGTCTACAGCTTCATTCCATCCGGCCATGAGAGCCACTGCTGCTGTACTCCAGAAAATTAATTTTCCACCTAGTGAGTTCCTTTAGTCTTCTCATAATGGAGCACTGACAAACCTACAAATCCAAGAATTCTAAGAGCTGTAGGCAGTGTTCAGTCAACCCTTTATACACAGCCTAAGTTACCCTGAAATTAGGGTAAAACACTGGGGATACCTTTAAAAATGTGAGGATGAAGGGAGCTATTGAGAAGAGTATATAAAGAAAAGAACCAGCAGGCGAAGTAAGTCTTCACCATTGCTTACATTTGTGGGATAAGGCCAGTAAAAGAGTCTGAACTACGTTCACTCTTTTCAATATGTGTATTCAAAGGTTAGCATACAGATGGTACAGGGAAGCAGAAGAAAGTGACTATGTTCAACATTACATGGAAAGATGAGACAGACATAGACAGATGGGAAAAAACTAAAATTGTACAACATAGAGATGACATTAAATCACAGGAAATATCAATGAAAGTTACTGAAGGCGTAGAGTAACCAGCAAAACATGTACTATATAGAAATTCATGGACTACATAGCAAAGTAAGACTAAAGCAAAGCATGACTGTAGCAAAACATGACTATAGCAAAGCATAGCAACTCATGTTTGAAAAACAGTGTAACAGAAAGTAACAAGTTACCTTTAATTTATCCTAGCCTCTGTTACTCTAAATATCTAACCAAAAGTATGGAAAGGTATGTCATAGTACCCAGTTTCCAACTCTATGTTAAAAAAACAATGCTTTCATACATAGCATGACTTAAATAAGACAACTTTTCAAGAAAATGGAAGGGGTCCTCTGACTGACATTCATCCTACTATGTTAGGCCTAACCTTAGCCTATTGGAACATTGCACTTGTGAATTCAGAAGAATTTTATCACTCCTTTAATGTAACTATCATGTATCACAATCTCAGTAGGATTGGGTATTCTCCTTCCTTGAAAGGTTTGTTTTTGTCTTGTTTTGTGTTTTTTTTTATTCTTTGATGATTATTGTTGTTGTTTTACAAGGCAAAGGGTCATTTTTGTGTAATCTAACTGTCAAACAAACTGGATTTAATATTTATTTTAATCAGTACAGAAGATGTATTTAGCCATGAGGTCCATGAATATAAAAGCAATGAACCAAATTTTCCTATATGGACTGAATAGACTGTATTTATATATTTTGAAATATATATGTGTGTGAGAAAGAGAGATGGTGGGAGAGAGACAAAGAGAACAATTAGAGAAAATAGTTCATGGGTTTGAAAGGGATCAAGGGTGGGTACATGGAAATGTTGGATGGAAATAGAAGGGCAAATTATAAAGTTATATTATAATATCAAAAATACAGTTTAAAACTTTCCCTAGCTAATAGCATTTCATGGATATGTTATCAAAAGATGACTAAAATATAATTTCTGTTTCCTTAGTTCTCCAACTTTTAGATATTTCTCATAGTACTTCACCATCATGAGTCAGTTCTGTTGATACATTTACTATCTTCATGTATCCAGTTGTCCTTCTCTTTCTATGTCTATAGGGAACTCTGACCAATACTCCAGAATATAATATATATGCTTGTAATTTTTGAAAAAAGAAAAAGATAAAATTTCAGAAAAATATGACATACTTGAAATAGAAAAAAAGGATTTTTAAAGTGAAACAAATGGCTTAGTAACTGACATAGCAAATACCGTAAGATTATAACATAGGGAGTTAAAGATATCAAAAGAAGCCAGGCGGTGGTGGCACACACCTTTAATCCCAGCACTCGGGAGGCAGAGACAGGTGGATCTCTGTGAGTTTGAGGCCAGGCTGGACCAACAGCCTCCAAAACAATACAAAGAAACCCTGTCTCGAAAAACCAAAAAAAAAAAAAAAAAAAGATATCAAAAGAAAATCCATGAAAGAAAAACTAAATAAACTTAAATACTATTGGGAAAGACAAGGAAAAAATAAATAAGAGAATGGAAATTTCTAGTAAATTTCCAAAAGCTAAATATCAAGATTGACAGATTTAAACATCTAAAAATTAAAATAAATCTGAATGAAAAGATTTCACTTAAAATGAAAGAATATAACATACTGGGGAAATATGCGTAAAGTCACTCTTAAAACATAATATTAAAGTACAAAACATATTTCAAAAATTACCAAATCAATAAAATAACACCAACTCAAGAAAAGGAATGAAACAAAGAATTCAAGAGAAGAAATCCAAATGCCCAAGAAACATAAAGAAAAGTGTCTGACTTTAACAAAAGCAGACTTACATTAAAATTATCTCACAATAATAGCTAAGAGGAAAGTCAGCTCAGAGGTTAACATTCCCTACTTGTATTGCTGTGAACAATGCAAATTTAGAAGAAATGGTTTATTCAGGCTTGCACAAGGAAGAGATAGGGGACAGAGAACTCGAGTTCAGTTACCAGAACCAACAGCAGGTGGTTCAGAGTTTCCTCCATTTCCAACTGTAGAGGATCTGGCATGTTCTTGTTGTCTACAAGCTATCTGTACACAGATACATGCATTTCCTTTTAAGAATTAAGAAATTAGGGCTCAGTTAGAAAAGTGCTTGCCACACAAGCATGAGTACCTGAGTTCAGAGTTCACACCCACAGAGAAAGGAGAGTGCACCAGGACATGTTTGTGATACCAGTACGAGGGAGACAGAGACAGGGGAGTCTCTGGTGCTCACTGGCCAGTCAAAAGCTCAGTGAGGGATCCTGCCTCAGAAAGTAAGGGGAGAAAACCCAACACTGACCTCTGACTTCAACATGCACATTCACAGACTTTCACACTCATTGGAACATGAACATACATAGAGCAGACATACAAATACAAAGGAAAAAACAGAATTAAGAAACATGACAATATTTAGCAGGACAATAAGAAATTATATGTTTTATGGGACTATAAACCAATGTAAATAAGTCTAGTGAAATTTGTGAGGTTAAAAAGTACACATTCTATAGATTAGAAAATGTACTAGTTGGTAATAGATCTGCAAATCCCTAAAAAATGTAGAATATGTTCAACCCCAATTACGACTATCATCAGAAAAATCTCTAACAGATGTGTAAAATGTTCATCCAAAATCTCTACAAAATATTTAGAGCACCATTATTCTTTTACTTTTTTTTTTTTTTGGTCTTTTGAGACAGGGTTTCTCTGTGTAGTTTTAGAACCTGCCCTGGAACTCACTCTGTAGACGAGGTTGGCCTCGAACTCACAGAGATCCTCCTGAGTTCTGGGATTGAAGGTTTGCTCCACCATCATGGGGCAAGCACCATTTTTCAGATGGTTCATCCAAAAAACAAATGGAGATAAATTTGCAACTTGTAAGATAACTTAGCACAGGGAAAATTATTTCACTAAACACCATTGATGGAACCTCAGAGACAGCCTGACTGAAAGCATATTTTAAAATATTACCTAAATCCCATTTATTTGAATTAGAATTGGAACACAGAAGATTTAGTCAATGAATTTCTGACAGCAAGCGACAACTGTTACCTAGTTAACTGAATAATGTAAAACATAGATGAATTACTAAATGCCTTTTGTGACAACAGCCATATACTTAGTTTGGTAAATCATTAGACGCATAAAAGAAGCCCTAGAAACAGACTGGTGAAGACAGGAAGCAGCTAAATCCCTAGGACCCCATGGAAACAGCTAAAACCAAGTCCTCCAAGGAAGGAGCTTAATTTACTACTGCTCTAGCCTGTCATCCAAGAAAGAGCCAAAGACACAGGGGTTCAGGCCCAGAAGGTGAGAGGCATGGAAAGTCAGAGCATTGTGTCTGAGGATGCAGCAGTAAGACTGGTTCTAGAATATAAGAGTCAGAGGGAATGGAGGACACCAAGAGAATCCGACTCTCCAGATGAGCGTGAGCTGCAGGTGTATGGTTCACAGAGACCGAGGCAACATGCACAGGGCCTGCATGGATCCTCTGAGCAAGTGCTGTGGCCTCCAGTTCATTGCACTTTTGGGACTTTGGAGCATGTGAACAAATGGATCTCTTCATCTTCTCTTGGGCTCTTTTCCATTTGTTGGCTTGTCCTGTCCAACTTTAATGCACTAGGCTTTCTTTAATCTTATTATACTTTATTTTGCTATATTTTAATATTATCACTTAGAAGCCAGCTCTTGAAGGAAAGACAGAGGGGAGGTGGGGGGTGGGTAAACTGGGAGGAAGAGAAGAGAAAACAGTAATCAGGATATATTATGTGGGAAAAAATCTTCTTTTAATAAAAGGAGAAAAAGACATAAAAACTTAATATCAGTGAATAATAATAGTAACAATAATAAAGACTGGTTCTAGAACTAAAAGTAGCAAAACTAATCCAGCCACTGCCAAGGGACAGGACATTGCTTCAGAAAGCTGAAGTGTCAAGCTAAGTGATGCAAGTACTGAAAGGGGAACAAATGGGACGCCAAGCCCCTCTCTTCACCTGCCTCAGGATGCTCTGGCATAACTCACAGGGGCCATATACTAAAGCATAAACGGAGCTTGGAGAAGCGCAGCCCCAGTGTCAGCCACCCAACCTCACACTAAAGAAAGAATAAAGTGAATACCAACACAAGAAAAAATGTTGAATAATTAAGACATTAGTCAAACTCTAAAATATGACCAGCAATATTTGGTACCAGTACATGTGTTTTGGCAAAACTAAGAGGAGATGCACAGGGATAGGTAACCCAAAATTTTGAACAGAGATGATGTCTGATGGGTATAGAGGGGTTCACAGATCTCAACTAAGCCATGTGGATTTTATTTCCAAGCTTCATGGTGCATTGCAAATTAAAGTATTGATCATCTGCTAGGTATTTAAAAGCATGGAATATTTCATGAAATATATGGGCAATCAATGTGGTCCTTTACAGAGAGAATGTGGGAGAAATACGGTGCTCTAATCCCAAAACAAAGCCGTACATCTTCCTGTCTTATGTCTTGCAGGATACTGATTCAGATGAAGAAAGTGTTCTGACCTGGTACCAATTGGCTGCACTTCAGATTCCCGCAGACTGACACTAATTCCTGGGAAGAAAACATTCAAATTGTCCATGCAGTTCCCATCTGCCTGTGTGAGAACATTTGCAGGGATGCAAACTCTCCTAAATTAAGTGACAGAAATGCATCTACTAATGAAAGTACCCTCTTCAGTTTGCCGCCAAGCTCAGCTTTGAAATGGCAGTTGTGTTCAGTTGTTTAAAATATAATTGCATTGAAAGACTCTTGCAGCATTGGTAACTACTACTACCCGAAACTGAAAATATTTAATTCTACAACATATTTACTTGCTGACAAGTCTACTTTGATCTCATATAGTTGTATTTTAAAGGTTTAAAATGATCATATTTCTTGTAAATCTCACAGTGATACTCCAAAAAATATCAAGATACTGAATACCCTGTCATAAAGCAGTTTGCATTCATATGATTTTTAAAGATTTTGTTGAGCAACTACAGTATTCATTTTTTTTCTGACTAAGCCTTATGAGGGAGATACCTCCTAATACACATGAACCTCAAAGAGCAAGTAATTGCATCTTCCAAACAGCTTAGTGACGTCCACCACTTGATTTTGCTGGTCCCATGAATGCTGAAGTGCGGGAAATGAATAAGGACACCTGCAGGCAGGAGACAACACAAAGGGTGGAAAAGTGGCGGCAATTCATGAAGTGGTGATGGAAGTTTCCCCATTAAATTGTTTTCAGAAACGGTTCGGCATTATATGAATGTAGAACCAGAAGTAATATTTTAAGAATTATTCCAATAATGTCTCACTCTACTATTTTCAAATTCTAAAGTGTTTCAGATACACTGAAGATGCTGATGAGTTGGTACAGGGTTTGCTTAGCATACATAGAGATCTGGGTCCAAACCCAGCATCACTGAAACTGGGTGCCAAAGATGGGGATGCACGCCAATTATCCCAGGACTCAAGATGTACAGGCAGGATGACCAGAAATTCAAGGTCATCCTCAACTAGATAGTTAGTTTGAGGCCATCCTAGAATATACACAGATCCATACACAAAATGTGTCTTAAATCCTTGAATATGATTTTGAAATACACTGTTTGGGAGATCAAAATACCAAAGTGCTTAAGGGAAACTTTATGACATTTTATTCTTATTTATCTTATTCATTTGTTTTTAATTTTCCGTTTATGCAATATCATGTCAGTCACATAGCAGATAGTTAATAAGCATTGCTGACGAAAATGTCACTTGCTAACATTTGCACAGACACCGACTCAGCTGCTGTTTCTCAAAGAACTATTTTGTGGTTTGTCATCATGATAACCACTTACATATTTGGGTGGAAAAATGGGCTTTTAGATCTGTGAGTTCAGTCTTTGTTCAAGTAAATAGTATTTGGTTCAGTAATTGTGCTCAGATTCTCAGTGTTTTGTGAAGTAAAGTGATTTTAATACTTAGTATTTGGTACAAGTAATGATTGTTCTTCCCAAGCATGAAGATCTTCTCTGGGTAGAGTTGATAATGATAGCGATCACAGGGACGGTGTATAATTATAGAACAATCAGCACTTGGTATTAAATGTCTATTTTACTAGATCTTTTCCGAACTTAAAACACTGAGCTTTGAGCTACCTCTCATTTTATTCTTGGGAAATCTAAATAACATTGGAGTCCATATTTTTTTCATTGAGGAAATCATATCTTAAAGTGGTTGAGAAACATTTCCAACATCATAAAATTATTTAGGGGCAGTTAAAATGGGACACCAATTTGAGTCTACAAAGAAAGGGCATTTTTAAAATAAAAATTAAAGCATGGGGTGCATAGAAAGATCTTCCCTGGGGATATGAGACAGTGGACTCATATATATTAGTACATTCCACTAAACATATCTAAGGATCATCTTGTCATTGGAAACAATTATAGATTGTGATGGGGGAAGTCCTGTACATTTGTTAATAAAGCACTGCTGGCCAATAGGAATCTAGATAGGTGGGACTAGGAGTCTAGGAGGATTCTGGGAAGGAGAAACACAGAGAGTTCGAGATGTAACCACTATGGGGTAGGAAGCCCGGAACTATTCTCCGGTAAGAGACATACTTAGATTAACAATTATGGGGTAATTACTTAAGTCAGAGCTAGCCAGTAAGAAACAAGCAAGGCCAACAGCTTCATAATGAATATAGCCTCCTGTGTGTTTATTTGGGACTGATGCAGCTCTGGAACCAGGCTGGCGGGAAGGCTTCTCTCAAAGAAAAAGCTTCCTTTTACAAGATTGAAAATTACTTCATTGTTGAATCCATTTTCTTGTTTGGGGACAGGTTTGTAGACTTGTTGGTGTGCTGTGTGAGACTTTCCTTGGAGAGACATGAACCAACTACGTCTACTCACCCTGGCTAAGGAACCAACAATAGACCAAAGGAACCAGTTGACAGTGACCAATTCAGCAAACTGATGAATTTATTGAGGTTACTTACAGGAGCAGAGATAACTCAAAGCTTCATTATCTCCTGTCCCCCAAATCCGGGTGACAGTTCAGGGAAGCAGCAACCCTAGGGCTCTGGAAAGCTGTCAATCAACTAGGCTGGCAGGAGCCTCTACTTCATCAGAGTTGTTTATTTGCCCATAACCTTAGGGAAGAGCCCCATGTTCTGTCTTTGTTCAGGAACTTCTTGAGACGTGTGAATTGTTTACTGCCTGAATTTCCTGAGCCTCGCCTCTTCCTTGAGGGAATGAGAACTTCTTGAACCTGAAATGAGCATTCCACCGGGCTGACCATTTCAATCAGAGGAGATTGCTTCACAGTACAAAATATTTTGATCACACTTACTACTTCCCCCAATTCCTCCCAGATTCACTTCGCCTCCTTTACCTACTCAGTAGTAGCTTTTCCTCTAGGGCCTAGAGCCCATCTAAACACAAGTTCTTGGCCTCAATAATAGTATCAGGTATGGGTTTTGTCATGTGTACCAGGCTTTAAAATCAGTCAGAAACATTTTTTTAATATTTTATGTGAGATGTTGTCTGACTGAGTTGTGTCATGCAATCTGCTGCCTAGGCTGAGCCAAGTTCAGTTATGAGTGACAGTTGCTGCCAGACTGCCCACCCTGGAGAGAACCACAACACCATGGAGAAGTGGCTCTGGCGGCCAGACAGGAAGGCTTTTGTCTGGGCCACTGATAAGAGTGTAGACAAGCAGGAATTAAAATCTAGCTTTAATAATGGAGTGTTGTTGGACTTAATGTCATTACATAGAATAACAGAAAACAGTTTTGAATTTTTAGGAATTAATTTCTCATCTCTAAAGAAGAAAGGAAGCCTGCAATTAGTGTGGAAAAGGAAATAATGTTTATAGTGATGTTCTTCCTTAACCTTGAGGTGACTAGTTAATGAATACTTCCTAAACATTTAATGATTGAGAAAATGACTCTTAGAACTTAACACACCCATCTATAGTTATGAAGTCAATTTTTCTCCTGTAAGACTTGTGGAGAATGGTGCGAATTCAGCATTCTAGTTAGCTGTGCAAACAGCCTCCTGCTACATGCGTTTAGAGGTCATGCAATCATGGAAGCATGCACTCGAGACCACAGAGAGACACACATGACAGGCAATGGAGAGGCGCACATGGCAGGCAAGCCATATTTTTTTAAATCACCACAGGAATTTCTATGGATTAATCATACAATGAAAGTCAGGAACTTCAAAGTCTTGGTTCAATTTAAGCACAGTCCTCCAGAGGGATGTATTGTAAGAGGGAGAAATAGCATTTTAAAGCAGTTTCTGAAGATAGGATTAGCGGCTAATGTTAATATGCTACAGCAGTCCTCTGGGACTCAGCATAGACGAATCATTGATTTCTACATTTATCTTTCTTGGGACTTCTGTAGTCACTTCAGGGTGTCTTCATGTAATCCACTCATACCAGGGAATGTTTTCAGGGATATTCTAAATAATTAACCTTCTCACACTGGAGTTCAAGTGTCTCTCTGTGATAAAGCACTTGAACACCTCAAAAGCGTAATTATAGGCATGCCCTTGAGAGTTGAACTATATCAAGTTCTCAAAATGAGTGTGGATATTAAAACTGATATAGCAGCAATTAGTTATGGATTTTCTCCATTACCTAGACTGCTGGATTGTGTCATGAAATATAACTCAGTTGAAAGAGTCCACAGAATACTATTTCCAGTCTCAGTCCTGAGTCTAGAAACTACCTCCATATTTCTTCAACTTATTTGATTTATTACTGCTATATGTATATGCCTCTGTGTGCATGTGGGTGTGTGTACACATGTGCACAGTATTCAGGCTTGCATGTGTCATAACACACACATGGAGCTCAGAAAACAACTTTTGGAAACCAGTCTCTCTTTTCACTCTTAGTTCCAAGGATCAAACTCGGGTCTTCAGACTTGTGCCACAAATGCCCCTATCCACTAAGCAATCTTGCCTGCCATACAAAGGCAAAGGCATCAAAACCATTCCAACTTTCTTTTTTTGTTCTCCTGATAAATTAATTGGGTGTTAAGATAGGGTAAACAACATGTCTATATATAAATAAAAAACTACTTTTGGAGAAAAATCATGGATACATAACAAATTCCTTGAATAGAAAGAAATCATTAACTATAATTAACATATGAGTGTATATAAGCATATTTAGCCCTTAAATTGTAGTTTTATTTACAAAGTAAGTAATTATAAAGTACTTGACATTATATCAAGTATCATAGAGTCCCCCCCCCCCTGCCCAATCATTCTGACCTTAGCTTGGAAAGGTGATGTCCTCACTACCAGTACCTTAATATTCCTTATAAAGTGCAAAATAATTTTATACCTTCCATGAGCAGTTATCTAATAGCCAGAATATTTTATAAAATCTCGTTCTACTAGAATTACTACAAAGATCATTCTATCAACATGTAAGACCACAAAGGAATATAAGAACAATATATTTTAACTCTAGCACCAGCATGTGGTACATGGTACCAGATAAGTTGGAAATGCTACACCAAGAGCTTTAGGCTTTAAGGAAAACAGATCTCAAATAAATAATATGTTTTAAAACAAATAATTATCTTTTCTTGATGATAAGTAATACATTGTAATGTTTTTGTTGTATGGAAAATGTGTGTATACATATTATTGATGATTCATAGACACAGTAACTTTTCTGATTTTTTTATTTAAATTAGAAACAAGCTTGCTTCACATGTCAATCCCAGCTCCCTCTCCCTCCCCTCCTCCCCCACCCCCCACCATCCCCCCTCAACCCCCTACCCCACCCCCACTCCACTCTCCAGGGAGGGTGAGGCTCTTCATGGGGTATCTCCAAAGCCTGTCATATCATCCCTGGCAGGGCCTAGGCCCTCCCCCGTGTGTCCAGGCTGAGAGCACATCCCTCCATGCGTAATGGGCTCCCAAAGTCCATTCTTATGCCAGGGATAAATACTGATCTACTACCTGAGGCCCAATATATTGCTGAGGCCTCCTCACTGACACCCAAATTTAGGAGGTCTGAATCAGTCCCATGCTGGCCTCTCAGTCACCAGTCTGGGGAACATGAGCTCCATCTTGATCCCAATCTGCTCAGGAGATCCTGTCCCATTCTCCTTCTCCGGAGTACTATGCATATCTCTCTTAAGGTCCTGCTTTCTCATACATTACTGAGTTGTTTTCAAGACAACTTAGCACACCTGTTGGCCCAGACTTCATGTTACCTTATTATCACCTCCTACCAATGGTCTCAAGAATGTCTTTCTCTGTTGTTTCTCCAGTCTGTCCTCTTTACTGCGGTGAAGAGTCTAGTTCATTATGATCCCTCTCGCTTGTACATCTTCCCTTGCTTCCTTTGGTTCACTGATCAGAGCTCATCATTTTCTCAAAACTAGTAATTGTTACACACACACACACACACACACACACACACACACACATCTCTGTTATTCTTAGGCTGTTTTATTCATTTACTTCCTTCCTTTTTTGATGTTTGTTTTATACACTTCACGCCAACGGCAAGATTATTTGATGTCTTCCTCCTGTAGAATATATAATTGACCTAGTTAGAACACAGCCTGCTAGAATTCTCTTACTTTGCCTAGGAACACAAGACAAGCCAACACTACAGCATTGCTATGTGTCATTTCCCCTTGTGAATACACCCTCTAGAGAATGGCTATGATCCAGGTAAGCTTCAATTACTGTGTAGCACAATGCCAATAGTACTTCTGAGAAAGTTAACATTGCTTGATTTAGCCTCACATTGTATCTGTCAGATGGCTGCCTACTTGGCTAATTGGCCTGCAAAATTGAATAATCATGACACTCGCTATATATAATTTACCATCTCTTTGGACTCTACTCTTAGTGAATATGAATACTCCACTGATTCCTTTTAACTTGAAAGAGATCCAGCACCTGCTTCTGGGTTGCAGTGCATCTCAGCTGTGCAGTTTTTAAATGCTCCAGCAACTGAAGTTCATATTCACTACTGAATGGCATCCCTCATCTGGAAAGTCATTTACAAACTTTATTGATCAAGCTGTACTTTTATGAGTTGGAATTTAATCTGTAATGCCTTCTGGAAAATGAACTGAATCCTTTAGTAATCATGGGCAACGATGGGAGTTATTTGGTTCATGGTAATTTGCAATATTTGTTTATTATACCCCATTGGTTCATGCTGTGCACTGCTGTGCTACGTGGCAAGGGTGGGAAGTCACTCATCTTACTCCATAGATGAAAGCATTTGGGTTATAGGCGAATGTCATCATAATGTGAGGATTGCTACTACTCATGCATATGCATATTCTTTATGTCCATATCGTGTCTTATACCGAGTCCTTTCTGGACATCTATTCATAAATCTCCAGAGAGCTATAATGTTCCAAAACATTAAACCAAACTCAGTATGACTCCATTTAAACACCGACTCTGCATAATCTCCTTAGCCCAACATAGCTTACATTGATGCTACTCTACATTCCATGTTCTCTAACATCTCTAACATAATCTCCTTAGCCCAACATAGCTTACATTGATGCTACTCTACATTCCATGTTCTCTAACACTACACCTTATCTCTCTTCCCCTTAAAATCAGTGCAGTAGATTAATTAAGCACCACGGTAAAAATTGATCAGTATTGAGATATAGATATTTTAAACAACTTATTTCAAACTTATTCTTCCAAACGATGGCTCTGTTTTAACTAACATATAAAGAAATAATGACTAAAATTCATTAAATTAATGATATGCAGTTACAAACTTTTATTCCTGGTTATCAACCTAGATAGTCTGTAATAGATTATTAAGTAACTCTACAAACTGAACTTCACTTAAATAATAGCATTCTGGCAAATATTCTGTTTTGTATGGAGAGGGAGTAGGCACTTATAGCAATAGATTGTATTCTCATCTATTAGTATCTAAACCAACATCTAGACTTGTCAGGCAAGATCAATATTCTTGCTTCGTGCTTGCATCACAGAATAGCAAGAGTTTTTGACTGGATAAGATAATACCAAGAGTTTAATTCTGGTGCATCAGAAGATAAAGCACTCAATTGTCCAAGAGATTATAAAATTTATGTTTTGGTGCCTTGTAGACATTAACTATACAGACAGTGGACCAGATAAAAGAATATGTATAGTTCAGAGAACAAAACTATAACACTGTCACTCATTAATGCTTACTGAACTTTTTTTCCTCAGGAAAGCAGATTAAAATGCCTAAGGTTGCCTACAGTATGCAGACAAGAAAATGTACAGCCCTATAATAAAGTCAGGGAATATGTTCTCTATTAACAAAGTCACTCTTCAATCCATAAATTCTATGAAAGGAAGATTAAATAATTCTAACATGACAGAAATTGTTAAAAATAAGACATATATAAAACTTTTTTTAAAACTAACCTCCTTGACATTTGTTCAGGGGTGATCAGCGTAAACAATAATCACCCCATTTGTGACACTTAAATATGCACACTGTCATTTATCTACTGAGAAAGGCTTTAGGAAACAAGTTAAATTATCAAACCAAGGAGTACCACACGTGAGGTAAAGTTTTCAACACCTCACACACTACAGGAAAAATCCACTAACATTTTTTTAAGATTCTGATGAATATATCTTCTTTCTTGTCCTATTTCTGCTTTAACTCTCAGTTGATTTCTCTAGTGTTCAGGACACCCCATTGATTTTGAAGAATGTTTCCTAGGGTTCTCCTAGTAGTGTTCCAATAATCTGTTAAATGTCAAGGAGATAAATTCAATTTCAAGAATGTGATTCAAGTTACTTGAATTTCATCCTTTTTAAGAAAATAACCTTTTATGTATTTAGAGAAATGAGATATTTGAGAAAATCAAAATAATACTTTAAAACTTTTTTCCTTTTATCACTTATGTTTTCTAAATAATTTGTACAATTTTATGAGTATGAGGGCATACTCCTATTCTACCACTAGGTTTGTGCCAAATCCAGTGAGTGGGGTAGATAGATAGCTTTGATAGACCTAAACACAAGGAAGATTAAAATCTAAGTAAAACCATGCCAAATTCAAAGATAAATGCAGTGTATTCTTGCTGGGGACTAACTTACTTATTCACAACTGATCTTTCTGAAGTGAGATCAGCCTGTATGTCTGTGCCAAACATGAAGGTTCCATGTAGAACATTGTAGACAAATTTTACTTTGGGTCACCAGCTCACAAAAAAAAAAACTGACACAAAGATTTATCATTGATTATGAAATCTTGGCCTTTGACTTAGGCTTGCTTTTAACTAGCTCTCATAACTTAACCTACTTTTATTAAGCTGTGTTTTACCATATGGGTTTTTACCTTTCCTTCATTCTGCATGTCCAACTCCCTCCATGTCTTCTTGTTGTCTCCTCTGCATGGGGTTATCTCTTCCTACTTCCTCTCTCTTTCTGGAAGCTCCACCTACACCTCCTGCCCAGCCACTGACCATTCAGCTCTTTATTAGACTAATCACATGAATACATTTTCACACAGTGCACAAATATCCTACAACAGTACATAGTTATGAATTATTTTTTACAATAACTCTTGCATTTTTATGCCTACTTGTTGATTCTTTGAGATGGCATTTGTCAATGAATTTGGGCCCTGGTCACTTAGAAATAGTCCTTGGGGGAGAAAGATAGCTTAGGTTAGCATGCTTAGCATTTTAGTGCCAACACTGTATCACCACAAAAAAGGGATAGGAGAGAAGGAGCTATCTGGTGTTTGCTATGATGACAGTGTCTTCTGAGATCTGCTAATAGTCAGCTGATGAAGGCACTTGAGCATCATGCTTAAGATGTGGATGGTAGACAAACAAACAAACCCCAAAAAACTAAACTCCAGCCCTGTAAGCATTAGGTGAAGAGCCCCACACCTTCCATATTAACATCACTATGCCTGCATTTTATGACTTAGTGAAAGGTTTGAGAATTGCAACAGTCGAACTTGCAAACATCTGTCAAAGAAACAGAGAAGAAAAGCAAAGATAACTCACAGGACAAGGAAAAAGGTTAAACAGTTTCAAACCATTTAAAATCTAATGCTCACCCCTATTTGTTTCCTGGGAACTTAGAAAAGTGCTAGTAGGAGAGAAGAACAAAGGATTTAAACCACAATGTGAGCTGTAGGAGTTGCGTGTTTTTATAACATAGGAACTCTAAATACTTATAAACGCCAACAGTTCAGTGAAGAAGAAAGCCAACTCCTGCAAGCTGCCCTTTGACCTCCATACATGTATGAACACACACAATAAACAAATACATAAGTATTTTTAAGTGGAGTTATGGTGACATTTTATTTATGATCTAACAAATAAAGTTTGCCTGGAGATCAGAGTTCAGAGCTAGCCACAGCCATGGAGACAAGGTAACGGTAGCACTCACCTTTAATCCCAGGACTCAGGAGACAGAGAAAGATGGATCTCTGTGAGTTCAAGGCCACCTTAAGCTACATGAGAGTGAATTAATCTAAAAGAGAAATAGAGCTCACACCTTTGATTCCAGTACTTGGGATCATATGCCTTTAATCTCAGCACTAGGGAGGTGGAAACAGGAGTAAAGAGAGGAATATAAGGCGAGAGTAGACAGCTCAAAGCAGTCTAAGGAGCAGTTAGTCTGAAGTAGTCGGTCTAAAGCAGTCTGAGGATGTAGTCTGAGGAGGCAGTCTGAAGACAGGATCAGCCCCTTCAGTCTGAGGTAGAGGTAAGAGCTAGTGACTAGCTGCTTTGCTTCTCTGATCTTTCAGCTCCTCGTGTCCAATGTCTGACTCCAGATTTTTATTAATAGGACCTGTTAGAACCCATGCTACATGCAGTCTACCAAAGCAAAGCACAGCCTGAGAAACTACACAATATAACATAATGTAAACAAGACCACAGTATGATCTTAACATCTTTTTCTCATCAACTAATGGGCATGATGTTGTGTGACTTTCCCTTGAGATCTGTGAACAAATATCTACCAACTCGAAATAGGGCAAAGTTAAAGTTAGCAAACCAGTAAGTTCATTGGTGTTAGCTGAAGGGGAACCAGTGAAAGATTTTAGCAGGAACAGGATGACTTAGAAGCAGCTGCATCACTGAAAAACCTACTAACCTGGGTATTAACCATTAAACATACATGTCCAGAGCTCACTACACAACTCACAGGCAATTCTACCGTTTAGAGCAACTCATCTCCCTTTCAGTCTTTAACACTTACTCAACCTTCAGGAGAGAGGCTTCATCACTGTTGCAATTTCCATGGACTTCCTAAGACTTACGAGTTGTTTACTCCAAAAGACATAATAAGATGAAGGAAATCAGGGCTTTTGAGGGTGAAGTTGCCTTTCTTTCTCACACTCAGGTGGGCTTTAACTGGGACATTATGGTACAGGAATCTCACCTCCATGAAAATCTTCCACTGAGTTCTTATCTTTTGGATTCTAACAATGAAATCCACGCACCACAGAAGAGGGAGATTTAGAAAGAAGTTTTGTTATATAAGAAGGCAGAGTCCCAGCATATCCAGAGTGAGTCCTAAGAAATAGAGTACCAAAAGCTGCTAGTCTGCAGGATTTCCAAAGGACTGACGGCAAAACCAACTTGGGGAGGGGGCTGAGATAAGTCTTTCCAGTTGGCCCACCCAAAACGTGTCTAGTACCTCCTTTCAGTTTCTCTCTCATGCTTGAATACAACAGGCAGGCAGGAGTGCTCATTTAGAAGAGATAACAAGGAATCAGTAACTGGAACTTCTTGCCTGTCTCCTGCCCTCTAGCAGTGTCAGAATCACAAGGAGACCACAGACATTTTGGGAACTGAAGCTTTTAGGACCATTCCCCCCAAAGCTCCTTGAGCAGCTTCTATCTCTTCTTGTCCTCATTACCAAGACTCCCTCCGGGCTGAAGCATTTCAAGTTGGAACTTCCAGTCATAGGAGATTCCCTGCAGGCTGGAAACATCTCAGTTTGGAGGGTATTGCTACACATCACATGATACAGACCAGTGTAATCTCTAACCCAGAATGGTAATGGGGTGAAAATGCTATAACTAGAGGGGGAAAGCTATTCGGCAATACCCTCAACATTTGACTGAATTTTCTTTGTAGAAAAAATATCTGTACCATAATCCCCTTGAAGAAGTGAGAGCCTCAGAAACATATTACTGTAATCAGTAACCTGTAACTGTCTGAAAAGATGACACATCACAATCCTTTTGACACTGCCCCCAACAAAATGAGGACAGTAGACCGAATATATTCATAAGCATTCTTGAAAGCATCGGTTGCTATTTCTATCCCAAGAAGAATGCCTATTCTATAAGACTACTTCTTTTCAGGCCAGAGTAGAGAGAAAATATTAAAAAGCAAGCTGATATCATAACCTTTGTCACCTATCATACATCCCCCCTTTCAAAATATCTGTTAAGAGTGCTTGATTTGCCTGTAAGCAATGAAACACACCTTTAATCCCAACACTTGAGAGACAGAGGCAGGTAGATCTCTGTGAGTCTGAGCCCAGCCTGGTCTACAGAGCAATTTCCAGAACATCTAGGGCTACACAGAGAAACCCTGTCTCAAAAACCAAATATAGATATACAAAACCAAAAGCATCTGGTATTGTATGAGGTATCTTTAAAGACTGTCTGCCTAATCCCTTGACTCTCCAAGTTCAGACACAGCAGGAATCTAAAACAAAGGGAATGCTTTATAGGATGAGGTATGAAGAACTAAAGCAATGCTTTTTCACTTCCCCAGATTCTGTCTACCTTCCCTATGATCCAACCACAACTTGGTAGGCTCATTTTGATAATGTAAATATTTAATGATGAAAACTCAATGAGCTCCATCTCCGTCTCTGTAACCAGAGAGAGACAGCAACAGAGACAGAGAGAGATTTCTGCAGTGTGAACTTCTCTGAGTACTTGAATTCACCAAATCAGCTGCTTTCTGGTCCCCAAAGCTCTGCAGGCAAAACCCAAGGAAACTGAGTTTCATGCCTCATAGCACAGGCATTCTGCATCCTGTTCTGAGGATACTTTTTCATCATTGGAACCAATAGGGAACCCGCATACAGTTACTGATTCATCACCTGGGTAGGTGAAACTACAGGCTACAGGAAAATGTAACATCCTAAGGTCGGCCCTGCATGTTCACAGCTGCTGCTATGCTTCTACTATGACAGTATCTACATGGCAAATCCTTCTCTGATTTTGGAGACGCTGGGTTGTCAACCAAACATGGACTGGGTATTTAGTTCAGTGGCAGAAGATCTGGGAAATAATAAGTCTTTTCCCAAGTAGCCTGCTTCCATGTGAAGTACTTCCATGTTGCCTTTTGCTCAAGCAAAACTGAGCACTAACAGTAATGTCAGCTGGGCAGAAAGTCAACTTGGTCCAGCATAGCTGCCTGAACATGATCTTCCCCTTTCCTGACTTGCTTCCCTTTGCTTTCACTGTAACACACTACCATTGAATCTCATGGTGTTGGGTGAAGCTTGCAAATATGCTTCTGGATCGCCTTTCTGAGAAATATAGAATCAAACTGTAACTAAAAGAATAAGATTGGTGTTCATTGAATGTGAAGTCATTGAAGTGCAAGTATTGACAGGAAAATAGCCACATGAACCTAAAGTTTATGGTATCTGGGTTTGTATACTACATCTACCTCTTGGAATTTCCCCTTGAGAAATCATTGCCAAAATATTTGACTCCTCTGAAACTAACTCCAGTATACATGGAAGGGTAGGCAGCATCTAGGGTGTTATGTCAAGACAGAAAATATTTGCTTTCTTAGGTGGAAGAAATTAGAAATTAAATAGCCTAAGACATATATGTAGAAATTATGCTAGGACTTTATTGGAGTCTGTGGGACAATAAGAATGTGGACTGTTCCTCTAATACCTCTAATACCTCTAATACAGGGAATGAGACAAACATTTCAGGGGCTTGGAAGGACCAAGAATTCTGTTCTGTTCTGCTCACATTCTTTTAGACACAGTGGAAGCCAAGCATCATGTTTATCACTAGAGCTTAGTGATTAGACCTTCTAGAATGAAATCCAGCCCTGATTTGAAGTAGTCACTTACCATTGGCCATTTCTCTTTCCTGTGTCTCTTCCCAACTCTGTAAAGCTGTCACAATGGCAGAAGACACACCATACATATTTCTGTGCAACTTGAATTAGTATATGCTCACAAAATAACTGTCTACTCTCTGGGCAATAAGCCACTCCTCATTGCTAAATATTAATATTCCTATTGTAGACAATATTGATGTTGCAATTCCCACCACTTCTACATCAAGATAAAATTTTCACTGTGGTTTACATACTGTATGTTCATGAATACACCACAGATAATTTTTTAAATTGATATGTTTTATATCTCCCACTGTTCATGTGCTGAAAATCAGGCTTTTCAGTTCCTATACTTTGTCAGTATGGAAGGGTTTGTTAATACTGTCAAGCACTCTGGTATTGCATTGTAATCCCTGTCTCTCTCTTATAGACTCAGACCCCTGTCTTTTCTCTACTTGACCTTCATTCTGTTTCTGCTAAAGACATCAAGAAAAAGAGGAAATCTGGTTTCTGTATCAGGCTTAGACTTTTGAGACCTAATTTGTGGCAGGAATTTTAACACCCAATGAGACTTTGAGAAATGGACTTCAAAAGATCTCATAGATATCCACAGCAGATGTAACTATTATTATGTTACTGGTCAGACAAAAGGACTTCCCTACTTGTTACAAGAAACCCTAGACAACCAGATGCTTACAATCACAGATGACAACTGTAAACTCCACCAAACAGAATTTAAAACATAATATTCAATAACTTAATGAAAACTGCATTTGGGCTTATGGCTGGGAAGGCATTACTCTGCAAAAAAGAACCATCATACAGCCACTCCTGGGAAATTCACTAATGCAACGAAGAAAGAAAATGAACTCTTTTGCTGATGGTGAAGTGATCCAGGTTCCAAAAGGTAAAAAAATAAAAAAGAGCCAAAGTCAAGATTCAAACATGTACAAAATAGGTTGATTTTTCAAGTTAAAAAATACTTAAATGCAAAATATGCACTTACTGTCATCAAAACGATGCTTCCTGTGATATCCTCCACTCTGCCATGACACTATTTACCCTATCTGCTCAACAACAAATGCAGTTGAAGAGTGGCAGGCAACAGCTCCTGAGTCCATGGACCATAACTGGTGGCAGTAAGAGTTTATTAAAGTCCCATGTATACTAAACCACTTCTGTGGCCAAAAGTATCAAAATCACAGTGACAGCACATGCTCAGTATAGAGGTGGAGTACATTAACTGCACTGAGTATACATTGAACTACTTTGTCCAAAAAAACATTGTGTAAAATTATACAGAAATTCTAGAGAAGGCAATAAAATTGCTGTGTGGGCTATTGTCAATTGCAGATCCCCTCTCTCTCTGGTCCGAAGCTAATCTGGGCTCACATGCAATAGTATCAGCTGGTCCCCTGCCATTCTTTTTGTTTTATAAGGGAGGGGAGGAATTCTGCATTTTTGTGCATTTATGAGATACTTTTTTTAAAGCTCATAAAAGTTCAAACTGAACAATAACTATCCAATTTTGCACCTTCTTGAACACTGATTATTATTGAGGCTGGCAGCAACATTCTTGCTGAGGGCAATGTTAGGCATCATGTTCTAAGCTAACTTTCTGGCATAGTATCACATGGAATATTGTAAAACAGCTTGCTCTACTCAGCCTCAACTAGAGCTACTGTGACAACATTTTGCAGATGATGAGACTTAATTGCATGTAAATGTCATTTTTCAAAGATTCTCAGAAACAGAGGATAAAATTTGGATTCAAAGAAATAGTCTCAAGATTACAAGGTCACAGAGAATCAGCTTTGGATGAGAGGACAGGATGAACTCTGGGATATCCTATATTTTATAAAAAAATTACAAATATAATCAGGATTTCTTTTTATAATCAGGATTTCTTAAAGTCAAGAACACAACAGAAAATTTTGTGAACTAGTAACGACGATCTTCTAAATAAGCAATTTTAGTTAGGAAACAGATGAAATGTTTTATAAAATAATAAATGTCTAATTATAACTGCATGAGTGTGGCATAAAACTTTAACAAAGTATGTAGAAATTTTGCAGCATGGTAGCTCACTTAAAAGGGCTAACTATATGAGGAAAACTGATTTTTATTATTCTTTTTTATATTTTGTGACAGCTTCTGATAGGTAGGGCACAACTTTCTATACAGAGTGGCGAAGGTTCTCCTTCATCAGACAGCTCAGACACCATTTTGTGAGGATACTGTCCACTGAGCCTTGTGAAGCACATTGCAATCTGTTATAATGAGATGAATCAGTCCAAGTTGCAAAAGCATCAAATCCTCCAAGCAATAGATCAGGACAGATAATTTTCTGTCTGTTTGGGATCCTTCCATACTAACAGATAGTCTATGATTGAAAAACACTTTATAGTTTGGTTACACCATTTTTTTCTATCAAGAAGTCAGCAAAACAAATACATCTTAAACTCTATCAATGAAGTTGTCATTAGCTTTTCTAAAAACACCAATCCAATGCTACATTTCAGAATTTGTCTAAGTCACAAGGTAACAATTTCTCCATCTTTCAGACACAAGTTCTCAGTTTTTCTGATAACTAACATCAAACCCTATCCCAAACAAAAACCTTGAAATGGACAAGTGAGTTGACAAAATTGGGATTAGACAAGGGAAGGTTTGTCTACATGGGACTTCTCTTTATATCGACAGCATCTGTGTACCTTCTGGTGCTACAAAGGAGAGGGAATAATTGTTCCTATCCATGCAGGCACTTCACTCCAAATTTGGTCGTAATCTCAGGACTTGAGAGAGAGGACTACCCTGCCATGAACTTATATTCTTCTCTTATTCATTTTAGTCCTGTGCTAATATCAAAAAAACAGAAGGCAATGAAAACCAATGTAAGCTTGACTTAATGGCCCTCATGTGCAATCCAATCTCTTGCCAGGATAAGGGAAGCATGCAGTGAAATGCAGACTAATTTGACTGACATTTTATAGGAGACTGTACCTGAAGCTTAAGGGCCAGGATTATTAGCACTTGGAAAAGAAAGCAAACAGTGACTATGAACTATAATCTGGAGCCTCCTCAAAGCCCTTTGGACAAAATATGTAGATGCACAAGCATGGTTTACAATAGTATTGTTTCTGGTACTTATTTTAAAAAGCATTCTTGATGGCTTCGAAAAGAGCTTTTCTGCTTAAAATTGCATGTGCCTGCAGAGGACCTGAGTTTAGTTCCTAGAATTCTCAAAATGTGGCTCCCATTCTCCTGCAACTCCAGATTAAAGGATCAAAGCCCTCATCTTGCCTTCGTGGGCACCTCCATTCACATGCATGCATCTACACTAGTATACATAGCCATAATTTAAAATGGCAAAAATAAACACTTAAAATTTTCTTTAAAACAGAATCTCACTTTTCATCCTTCGTTGGCATACAACTTAATGTCTAGGCTGCCTTTTACTCTTGGAGATCATCTGCCTCGGTCTCCTTGGTGCTGGAGTAAGAGTTATAAACTTTGCAAACAATTTACCATTTGTCACTTAAATTTTTAGTTTGTATACAAAATAGTGGGTTTTGGTGGAACATTTTATTCCATACATGTCACTGTATCTTGTTAATTATTATTAACCCCAACTGTCTTTCTTCATTGTTCTACTCATCCTTTTCTGGTCCTCCTCTTGTCCTCAAATATTTCTCCTGCTTTCATACCGTGTGTGTGTGTGTGTGTGTGTGTGTGTGTGTGTGTGTGTGTGTGTGTGTGTAAAATAGAGAGGTAGGTAGGTAGATAGATAGATAGATAGATAGATAGATAGATAGATGATAATGATATATACAAGATAGGTAGATGACAGGTGGTAGAAAGGCAGACAGGTAGATAGATGATACATAGGTAGACAGATTAATGAAAGGATAGAGAGAGATGATAGGTAAATAAATGACAGATATATAATATAGAGATAGATAGGTGATAGATAATAGGTAGGTAGATAGATGATGGATGGACTGATATATAGATGGATGAACAGATGGATAGATAGAGATAGATGATAGAGTTCACAAGAGAGAGAACTTAGCAATATCCCTCATGTACTTCCTTATTCCTCCTCTTCCTCACTTCCTTGGGACCTTGACACTGTTTCTTATAGGAAACTCCATGATTTATATTCTCATATGGAAAACTATATACCTAGAAATAATGCATAACTCAACAGAGGATAGCCCATGATATAATATAAGAGAAAACTACCCAAGAAATCATTTCCCCAATTTTCTGGGTTCCAGAGTTTTGACTTCTGAATACTTTACATACTCATAGATTCCCTCTGGGGCCTGTCTTGGTGATTTCCAGAGACTGACAGGCACTGAACAATGCCAAAATTGTTCAATGTCAATAAGCTGCCACAGTCGAGCATGCCAAGTTAATCATGAAGAAATAGACTGTGTTGGGGTATTTAGAGTTTACAGCTGGGCAGAGAATCCAAAGACACACATAGGGGTTATTTGATGTAGAATCCAGCCTTCAGAGCCTCTTCAGTACCAACCAGTTGGCTAACCAAGTATTACAACATCTGTTGGAAAGAGCATAGTCCTTGGGATTACAGAGATGTCAGCAGAGGGATTCATTCTGCCAGAACACTCAGCTCCACCACCACTCTTCTTCTGTTGCTAACCCATTTTTAACAGAGTATAAATTTTAAGTAATGAGATCAATCTTTATAGTTTGTTTAAGGATGTAGCTATGTGTATGTTAATAGTAGCTGAGATATGAAAGCATATGATAACTTTAGAATTGTTATGACTGTTTTTAATCTTTTTAGCTCTATATAGCATGCTGTTGTGTGCCAAATAAGATCCTCTCATATTACACAGTATTACTGATTTATATGCTAATTCCCATTCCCTTAAATCCAGCTCGACCCACCCTTAATGTACCCATCCAGTCACTCCCATAGTGTATCTATGCATATTTTGGGTATGGGTACAACTTAACTAAAACAAACTCTTGCATTGGAATTGAAAGTGAAATGCAAAATCTACAAATTCACTGCTTTTTATATTCAAAATGCCTTGTTATATCTTGGTTGTTGTATTGCATCCAACAAGTTCTTCATAGTGTGTACCCTTGGGGATATATTCCTAGGAACAATTCACAAGGAAAATTGTTTAGCAAGGATTGCATTGTGTGATAGTTGAAATATGAGGCTGGTGCCTGAATGCACTAAAAAAAACAAAATTATATTCACATGAGGTGGGGGAAGCATTGCCACTTTTATTTTCCTGTAGTATAAATCAGGATCTGGGTTAATTCATTCATATAATTCTATTTGCAGCCTTTTTTACCTTTATTCGTGGCTATAAGTTCTTTTATGGAACAAGCACATTGCAAGACAGTATAAAACGTCTTTTAAGCACTGGTAGAAGGTCAGAGATGATATACAGGCCTGTGGACCTTATGAACAGTCAGAATTCCGCCACAGTGAAAACGCAGATGCCTCAACAATTTTACATTAAAAACACCAGGAAGATTTCTAGACAATGGGCTCTTGATTGCCAACCTGCTAAAGACTGTTCTTTCATCTCTGTATCGTAATTGGTCTGCTGGCATTACATTCACTACTCACAGAGAAAATAAAATTATAAAGTGCTATGTAAAGCCTGAAATGATCACCTTTAAGTTTAATATTCCCCTTAATGGTGTAGAGTCCATAAAATATGCATTAATTCAAATTTAATAGCTTTTATCAATCCATCTTTCTTCTCCAAAAGGTAGACAATACTTAATTAGTGGGATTTCCGTGATAGTTTTTAATAGTTTGCAATTTTTCTTTCTTCTTCTCCTTTTTCTTTTTGTTTTTTGTTTTTTGTTTTTTTGTTTTGTTTTGTTTTTTGCTTTCTTGGGCAACATTTATTAGATAAAGCATGCAAAGCTGTTTCTCCAGTGTTGAAAGTATGAAGGAGAAAGATCATTTTGATGAACCATCTCTTTCATTCTAAGGAGATTAGAGTTTTAGACTTTCTTTGATGAAATATTACTGCTATAATACATTTTAAAGCTTAATTGTATAATTTTTTTATTTTGAAACAACTTGTTCTATTTCTCATTTGTCTTCAAGTCAAGGTGTTTTTTTAATTCAAAGCAAAGTGGTTTAATTTTAAAAGTCTACATCTAGATAAGTTTTTTTTAATCTTAGAAATATTGACAAGGATAGTAATTACCACATTTACCAAACTTGCTGCTTTCCACTGGCTGTCAAACTACTAAAGTTTCCAACAGCAATTGCAAAGTGACAAATGTGAACTAAAACAACTTGATAGCCTGCAGGTACTGTCTATAACCTTCTAAAACCTGGAAGCAATTTAAATGTTCCCTAAATAAAAATAGATTAAATGAACTATGGTGTACAGAAAAGAAATATAATAAAGTAATTAAACTCATAGCCTAGTAAAATCATTAATAAGAGCTAATGTTTTCAGTACAATGCCAATCCATAACCGTAGACTTCAGAGGCACATAAGAGAATTCTTTTAATTTAATAAAAGTATAAATTTATCATTAAATATTTAGAGAGAATTATATTTTGTCTGATAAAATTGTGGATAGTTGTTTTCTTCTTTTAACCATTTTTTCAAAAATTTTCATTAAATTTATTTATTGGAATCAGAAGAAATAATTTTAAATTAATGGAGAAAATTTTCTGAGATATTTATTGCTGTTATCACAATATAACCTATACTAACTAACGATGACCACAATACATTTTAACCATAAATTAGCTATCAAGGTAAAAATATATTTGTCAAAAAGAAATAGCTATACTTAAGGAAATTAGAAAATTATTCAGATATATGTGCCCAGGAATGTGAAAGGAAAAAACTCTGCAATTAGAGAATGCAGTGTATATTAATGAACCATCTAACACAGAGGAGCCAGATTTTTGTATAGCCTAGAAACCTTGAATAGAGTAGGAAACTTGATTTTCTATCATAGTATATGTGGGAGCTCACATCTGATGTTGTCTTTCAGGTTCAGTAGGGGAATGATGGATCCATGATATTTTCATTTACTTGAAAATACAAAAATAAAGGTAAGTTCTATTCAAAAATATCTTTGGGTAAGTGAATTATTAAACAGAAATTTTAATGTTTTCATTATGGAGGAAGGCAGGAATACAAGCAAAAACACCTACATTCTTTACCTGTCATATTGTTGTTCTTGTCCAATGACTTACTAAAGAATTGTGTTTTTAAAAAGACAGCTCTAGCATCTGTAGAGAGCAAATGAGAATGTTTCTAAGTCAAGAAAGACTGTGACAAACAGAATTAGCTCAAGGAAATGAGAAGCCAGACAATGGAAAGCTGGAAGTGATGAGAATAAAAGAGTATCCTAAGGAGAAACTTGGCAGTCTTGCAGCATTTTATGTGAGACCCACACCCTAAGGTGACAAGGTAGCTGAGCAGCGTGGAGCAAGTGCTGTGATGTGCCATCAACTCCCATGCTCCACTCCCATGGCCACAGGCTCCTGCTCACCTCACACTGTGCAAAGCTGGGGTAAATGACTATATAAGTGGAAGAATTCAGAGAACGGAATTAAGCAATTATGAGTGCAGCATTCACAAATTAAATGAAAGCATATAGTGGGGAGAAGTTGGGGTCAAGAAGGTATTGAAGGAGGGTATCTGAATGATGGCATATGAAGGAGAGTACTGAAGAAGAGGTTTAGAGGAGAATACGTGAAGGAAGGGGAGATCTGCAAGGAAGAGTTATGGAGTATATGAAGGAGGGCATACAGGAAGTCATATGATGGAAGACATAGAGGCGAAGGGAGGTACATTAAGGATGCTATCTATGTAAAGGAAACACTATGAAGGAGAGGGTACGAACAAGAGGACTAAATGTATGGCTCAAGACCAATTGAGCCAAGAATGCTCCATTTCCTCTAAATCAAGAAATCAAGCCAACACATATGATCGTAAACTTTGATTAAAATATAATTTCCAGATCAGGGGATCAGGGGGAAGTATACTATTCAAATCTGTATGTCTTGGTTTTGTTTTAGAGCCTGATGTGTTTAGATTTACACACACACACACACACACACACACACACACACACACACACGGTGTAAACATACTGACAAGCAGCATGCGGACCACTGCGCCATATGAAGATTGGAGATGTATGACCTAGCACAGGGAAAAGCATGCTTAGGTTATCTTGGGATATGAAAGCTGACTCCAGATGTTTCATACTATGCTACCAACTAAACAGAGACTGTGTCTATTTTTAGTAACTTTTACAATCAAAAGCAAATGACTGGTGTTTTGTTTGTTTGTTTGTTTGTTTGCTTTGTTCCTTTGATTTTTTTCAAGACCAGGTTTCTTTATGAAGCCCTAACTGTCCTGGAACTCATTATGTAGACAAGGCTGGCCTCAAATTCAGAGGGATATGCCCTCCTCTGACTTTTGAGTGCTGGGATTAAAGGGTGTTACAGGCCTGGTATGGTTATGCCCACCTTTAATCCTAACATTCAGGAGACAGAGGTTGGGAGTTGGAGAATATCCCTGTGAGTATGAGGCTAACCTGATCTACATAGTGAGTTCCTAGAAAGCCAGCACTTCAGAGTGAGACCCTGTCTTGCAAAATCAAATAAACGAATAACTGCATATTGCAGGGGACAATATTTCCATGTACTGTGAGAGAAATAAGTACTAATGATTAATTTTCTAATAATAAAGTTCTTGGAAAAGCAGTGAATAATTGTCTGCTAGAAACTTGTATGCAAATTGTGATTGTGTCTGTCAATAATGATACAGAAGTGATACATCACACGGGAGGCAATGCACAATAATAAGACTACCTTAAATGCCATCCTGGAAGCTTCATCCAGTAGCTTAAGGATGCAGAAGCAGACATCCACAGCTAAGCACTGAACCGAGCTGCTGGAATCCAGTTGTAGAGAGGGAGGAAGGACGAGCAAAGTGGTCACGACCAAGCTGGAGACACCTACAGAAACAGCTGACCTGACCAAGTGAGAGCACACAGACCCCAGTTCTAAACCTGGGGAACCAGCATTGAACCAAACCAGACCTTCTGATTGTGGGCATCAATTGGGAGGTCTGGGCAGTCTATGGGACCTCTGGCAGTGGAATCAGTATTTATCTCTAGTGCACAAATGGACTTTGGGAGCCCATTCGCCATGGAGGGCTACTCTCTCAGCCTACATACACAGGGGAGGGCATAGACCCTCCCCCAAATGACGTAACAGACTTTGATGATCCCCCATGAAAGGATGGGGATAGGATGGGGGAGGTCAGTGGGGAGCATTGGAGGATGGGAGGGAGAGGGAACTGAGATTGATATGTAAAATAAGGTTGTTTCTACACTAAATTTAAAAAGAAAATCTCTAACATCCTTCAGCAAAGAGAGGCACATACAGAAGACGCAGTGGGAGTGTGTAGGGAACCAGATGTGGACACAGAAGAGAGAAAGCAAATTCACAAAGTATCACTATATGCCACACATTATAGACCATGAGAAAGGACCTCCAACTTGTGACTTCCCTGCAATCACCATGCATGTTCTTATCCTTGATTACTCCCCTAAACAGTAGAGAACTTCCCGAAGGAACCACAGCAGGGCATCAGTCATGGTATTCTAGAAAGAACCTATGTTTCTTGCAGGTACTATTAGAGTCACTAAGGGCACAGCCACAGTTAACAAAAGAAGGCAAACTCATAAGCAACCAGCTCTTTAAAATCAAATTTCCTCACTCTAAGACAAGGAAAAGCACAATGGATCACAAGAAAATCTGTGAGATTATTATTAAGAATTATGGTAGATATTATTAAGCAGTGCCCTTTATGACTGTCAGAATAAATGTATATTGTAAATTTATCCCCTAATATAAAAACAACTAGAGAGAACTAATGCTTTTATTGATGTCTCACTTAGAGACTGTTTAAGGATAAATAATGATAGGAGGAAGCCTAAAGACAATAAAACAAACTGAAAAGCAGCTTAAGACTTTCCAACCATGAAGCGTAAGCCTTAATGTTCTACTTTCATTCACTCCTTTGCAGGTTATATGATTAGCATTTTATTATATAAAGCTGTAAACTTGGTTTTACACTTAAAATAAAATAGGTTTCTTTACATTCACTTCCTGTCTGTAAAATACAGGCTTTAAGCAATATAGTCATTGCATCTCACTTCAACTGTAAAATTCAACAATTAATAGTATATATTTTGTATTTATTCTAGCCACAGAAGGGACAGTTTTAGTAGATCTTGCTCAAATAACTCCAAATTACGTTTATATCCTCATTAACAGAACTGAAATAACAGAAGTCATTACTTGCCAGTGTCATCAGTATGCAAGCTATAAGCAAACATGAGGGAGAAAGTAGGTACTAGTCCTGTAAGCATGGCTCCCATAGGCTGAGAAATCCAGCAGTGTGTTGATGAACCTATCTATATTCCCTCTACCCATGTCACAGTGAAGAACCCACAGGTCTGACTTCCTATAAAAACAAGGAATCTGATTTGTGTGACTTCCTGATTGCTTTCTGGGGAGCCAGCAGCATTGCCAGAAGATGCTTAGATTGGTCAAGAAGTGGAAGCCAGGGATAGGAGCAGAGTACAGTGGAGCAGTGGTGATCCCATATGGGAAGGCACCACCCCTCACCCCAAAGTGACTATTATTACTACAGTTCATAGGATAACATTAAGGACTAAGGCCTATGATCAAATTCTGCTCCTCATAATTCTGCTCCTTAGCACAATTAGAGCACATTTGGGATGCAAAGCAAGGAGGTGACATAAGTTTCTTCAGTAGTTGAAGGGATTTCACACTGATTACTCTAAAATGGTTTTGGCTGGAGGCCATATTTTATTGTGCATTGACTGAATGAGAGATATGAGCAGCCTGTGTCCCCATCATACAAGGACCTCAAAGATAACTTTAAAATGCAGTTAAAGTGGATCAGAAATTCTCAATACTCTTCAAAGTGTATCTTAACAATAGTCAGTCATATGTCTCTGGGAAATTCAATTAACAGGCCAAAACATTCCTTTCTTTTTAGAACCTCTGCATTGAAATCGGGGCCTTGCACATGCTAGGGAAATGTTGTACTGAACTGTATTCCCAGCCCCAGAATATCTCTAGCACTTTTACTTGTCTCCAAAGATGATGTGTTTATGTCATTTTTTTGTGTGTAGTTGATATATGGGAGATGAAATAAGACAATTTGGAATAATTGATATGCTACAAACAATATGGAAAAATAAACATTGTAGAATCAACAGTCAGCAAATGTTACTCACCCTGGGAATTACCACCTCAACGTATAACCACAGGTATTTGTTACATAAATGACACGTACTATATATGAACATAGGACATTCTTCATAAATCCACACTTAGAGCAGGGTAGCCCTCTACAGCTTTAGCTCTAAGCCATTCTGGATCTGTACCCATGGCATGCATATTTCTACATCCTAATTCCCAGTTCTAAAGATCTCTGACTGTGATTGAGGCTGGGGACAGTATCACTGTTGAGATAAAAAAGTAGCAAACTCATAGCAACTGGGGTAGAAATTCTGTCTGATGCTGAAACTGTCACCAGACTTATTCCTCACCAATGGTAGTTCTCAAGCTTCCATAGGCATCACTCAGCTTCTTAAAAAAAAAAATCAATCATGATTGTCCTATATGAACATCTGCATTTCACAAGCCAGAACATCTGCATGTTAGCCATAATCTGGGAGTTCTACAAACAGATACATACAGTGCTTGGAAAAATTCAAAACTAGTAGCTAAAACTTTCTCCATCAAGATGGGAGGAGTGATGCCTCACAGTGCCATGCCATCCCACACTGCACAGATTTTCATAATTGAGTGGTTTGGGTGGAGACCTGATAGAACCATTCCAAGTGTCACGGATGCCACGGCTGATAAAGCTGAACTGTCCTCACTAATGTGCTACGCTCCAGGAGATTCTTTATGCTGTAGGCTGGGACTGCTGCCCAGACAGAGCAACTGTAATGAAGACAGGCATGGGACTTTAATTCCACCCCATCCCAAAAGGCTGCAAAGAACACTAGAGAACAAGACAGACTGAGCTGAAAGTTTTATTCCCATGCATTCCAATGACAATATGCAAATGAAATTTCTTTTCTAATGTTCTATTAAAATGACTGATGTCAAATGAAACCTCTGGAATGGTGGCTGCTCATGTGAAAGAGTGACAGTTGGCCAGCATGCCATTGTTAATCGTGTTAACAGTCTGCAGTCTGAATGACTAAAGCACCCATTGTATTCAGCGTGTCTATATATACATCCTAATTTGCACTTCCTAAAAAGTGTTCCTTAATGAACAAACTGACTTGTGACAGCTGTTCTCTGATTAGCTTTTCTAAATCTTATTTGTAAACAACGTTCAACTAGCCAGTAAGCAAAGGTTGTCAAGATATCTCCTCATTGAGTTTTTAAAGATCTAAGTAATTCCTAAAAGGATAATCTTCCTTTGGAAAAATCATTATGCGTATGCTGCCTGTGTGCAAGACCTGCTTTCAAAGCCATACCCTCCAGAATGGAGACAAAAGAAAATGAAAGAGGTAAATCTCATATGCCAAAAGCTACAGAGTGAAAACACCATGCTATGCAAACCCAATACATTTCCTAACCTGAGTGGCATTCCTCAGACTTCCAGCACCCTGGCAAGCTCTGGAATCAACCCCATCCAGGCTATCAGAATTCCAAAACACCTGCATACTAGGTCTAAAATTAGACTATTGAAATTCTCCGTGGATTGTCACTTTCCTTTATTACAAACACATTATTTCCTCCCATCATCAAAGGGCTTTAAATGAGTAAAGAGTGCCCCCACGTGGCTACATATCATATTTCCTAAACCAAGTCCTCTAAATACACATGTGCATGTGCATGTGTATATTTATGTGTATGTATATATGTGTGCATAAGGATATACACTTTTTAAATTGTTCTAATACTTTTAGAAGTGACTAGTTTATTGATATTAGTTGCAATGTGTCCTACCTCTATTTTTTAGACTGCACTTTCCTGGGTTAACAAGCAGATGTGCTGTTAAACGGTTAACATGAAAATTCAGTTCACAGTCAATAGGATTTATAAAAACAAACATTACTAAGAACCTAATTTCCAGAAATAGTTGGCTGTGTGGTGTTTTATTAGCAGTTTCTAGAACTTTTTTCTTATTAAAAATCATCATATCTGTCTAGATATTTCAAATGTAAGGAAAAAAGATCTTCTCAAAGGGTTTTATTTAATATTCATACATATGTATATAGTATATTTGGATCAAGGCCACATGCTATCGTCTCCTCCTCAGTTCCTCCCCTCCACTACTGCTTTTCCCTACTAACTTCATGCGCTGTCTTTTTAAATAGTTTAAATATGCACCGAGTCCAGTAGTGCTGCCTGTGTGTAGAGTGTGAGACCACTCACTGGAACTTGGGTAGACTCTTGGGACTTACCTCCATGAAGAAAACTGACTCCTCTTGCAAATGTTATCACCACTCCTACCTACTTGCAAACCCTGATAACTACAGTAAGGAAAGTGAGATTTCTATAAGTGATGTAATATAATTCCAGCATCATTGACCTATAACCCCATTTGACATTAAACAAAAATAAAGTAACCCACTTCTCCACCTTCCATTTTAAGTGGCTATCCAATTTCATGAGAAGATTATTCATGGATATTGCTCTAAATCTATTAATTATTATATTTGTTTTATAATCATTTATTCCCTCATTAAGCAAAAGTCCTCAGCTTAAGGATGACCGGGACAAGCAGGGTCATAGTTCTGACCACCTTTATTGGAGACCTTGAGCTTGAGAGACTGAGGTCATTGTATCTGCAAGCATTTTCTCAAGCTTTTGCAATTGTGGCACTTTTGTATTTCACTTACAGTCACAATGACTTTGACCAAGTTCAATGTTCAGGAAAACCATTCACTCTTATTCTGCATACAGCTCCAGATGTGGTGAAATAATTTATCTAAAGATGTCATGGGTAAGGGATGTCTGAATTAAAATTAATATTAAACCTCCTAAATTCCTAAACATAGGTTTTCCTAGGAGGTCAATGCGCCCTGGGATGAATTCATTAAAATGAGCACTGTATTTCAAAGGAAGGTCATCATCCTACAGGTTCAACAATAATTTCATTGGTACTGACACTGCTCAAAATTACTCTGGAACTCTTGTGAATTTTGTTGGGAAACCAACCTCACTGCATATACTATTCAACACAGAATGAACAGAATGCCAATTGTAGCACTACACTGAGTGATGTCAAAGAGTAAAGAGGATGCATTTGGAAAGGGGGAGAGCAAGAGTAAGAGAGATGAGACAGAAAGGGAGGAGATGGAAAATTTACCAAGCATGATAAGAGATGGGAGGGGGAGAGCAAGAGTGAGAAAGAGAAGACAGAAAGAGGGGAGATAGATCAATTGACAAGCATGATGAGAGATGTTGGTTTTATTCTCTCTTCATATGAGTACGTTGGGTAGACAAAGCACACATTTTCTGAATCCAAAGTGTGTAATCCAGAATTAAACATCTTGTTTGATAACTATAGAAGCCAGTGATTATTGAATGCACTTCATTATTAAAATGTTCCTAAATTTTTATTTTGGGGTCATGAAGCAAGCACTTCTTACTCAGATTCTAGAATAAGTTCTTCTACACTAAGGCTATGAGACACTTTGGGGGAAATGGCACAAGTTTGGCTCATTCACATTGCTTTTGTCTGTGGTTGCTGACATTAATCACCACAGCTCTTGGGAGCATGCAGTCAGTGAAACCTGAGATTAAATATTGGCTCTAAGTCTTACAAAGTGTGTGACCTTTAGGCAGGTTAATAAACCTTTATGAGTTTCATAATCCCATATGTAAAAATTATAATGACTACTGCCTCAGTAAGTGACAAGCTGTACCTAGTGCACACAGTACATAAGCTTGTCTTTGGCTGTAGGTAAGAGCTGAGGATCCTCTAAATGAAATGGTGATATTATTCTATCAAGCTGGAAACCTTGTTTCCTCCCCCTCTCCACCAACAGAATGTCCAGACTCACAATTACTGGTCCTTGGATCCCACATTTCCTAACGTACAATGAGAAATAAATGATCTGGCATAAAGCCATTCTCAAATAGCTACTGCTCTACCAAGAAAAATAAATAACCTGAAAGAGAAATTCAGTTTCTAAGTTCATTTCATATTTTCAAATATTGAAACATTAGGAAGATCTCACAAATGAAGTTTATCACTAATATATTCAGACAGTTATATACACAGTATTTCAAAATAGGCAGAAGTCAAACACTAGCAAATAATTCTACCAGTCAAATTAGCTATAAACTGAAATGAAGAAAAATGTATGTGTGTATATACATATATTTGAAAACCCAGCTATTAGACAATTCAGCTGTCTGAATCTTAATGTTGAAGACAGTTCAAGAAGCACAAAAGGATGCTGAATGGGCTGCTTACAGAAAGCTTAAGGGTTATGGGGGACTTAACAAAGCCTGTGACTCCCCTAGGCAACTCTGTGAAAGACAGAATCAAGCTAAGTTCATAGACCCTGCGCAACCTCTAAGTTAGGACGTTGTAACAGTACACAAAGAAGAGCCAAGGCACCTTGCATCTCTTAACTGTCCCTCTGGTTGCTAAGGTCAGATATTCCAAGACACTCCAAATCATTCGCCTGATGATCCTTTCGTGTCAGCTGCCCAGTCCTGTTACCCTCATTTTGGGTTGCTTGTTTCTTGCTGTAAATATATAATTATGAACAGGAAATATTCCTTACAAGCAGTTTGTCTAGAAATAGACTTCTCAACCAGGAACACTTTCTAGTTATTTCTATTTAAAAGAGATGGGAAAAATTAATCCTAGGGACAGGAGTGAATTAACTGGACAAATAAACAAATATTTGGAAAGGTGTACAGTATTTATTTCCATTTCACCAGAGGGAGCAGATTTGTCTGTTTCATAATTCATAAGCCATGATTTCAGTTTAGTTTTTCTGCTTGCTAAATATCAAGAATGTTCTAAGCCCCAGGTGATACACTTTGGTAAATGATGACTGAATTTCATTCACTGCATTATAGAAAACATTTTGAGTTATAAAACATGTGAATAAGAATGTTCAACTTTTCTCTTCTGCCAAGTATTGTGATTGAGATTCCTCTGACTTCAGGGACTACTCAACATTCCCATGTTGTGAATAGCGGTATAGAAAATTAATACAATATGAATTAAGGCTCATCAAAACTATTTTACTTATGTCTATAACAAAGGTGAGATCACATGATTGTTGATCTATTATGAAGCCAGATTTAGTAACAAGGTCAAAAATCACATAAAGCACATCTCCTGTAAACATTCAAATCATAGACTAGACTACTTTCATTGTAGCTACGATTGGTATTTAAAATGTGTGATTTTAGATGGACATTCTCTAGCCAAGACTGTGAATATGTCAGGAGCTAAAACCTTGTTAGCTTTTCTATAGAGCATTCCTCATTGAATCAATTAAAAATAAACTACTTAAAAATAGTTTATTTGAAAACAAACTACTTAAAGAATCAGAAAGTGTATAACAAAAAATCTCTTCATTAAGAGTTTCCATTATTTTTTTATTTTATTTTCCAGTTTAAATTTAGATAAGAAACGAGGTTGCTTCACAAGTCAGTTCCAGGTCCCTCTCCCATTCCCTCACCTCCTCCCGTGCCCTCCTCCCAACCCCCCCCGTTATCCCCTCATTCCCCCAGGGAGGGTGAGGCCCTCCATGGGGGTGTCCATAGTCTGTCATTTCATATAGGGCAGGGCCTAGACCCTTCCCCAAGTGTTACCCTCACCTGAGCTTACAAAGCCATTCTGGCTGGTGAAATACTTCACTTGGGCCCAAAGACGACCTGGGCATCGTCATTAACGAAGAACAGGCATTCAAAGAAAAAGGAAATATTATCAATGGAAGACCACCTACATGTCCTAATAATAGTATGCAGGATTGACAGCTTTCAAGATGATGAGAGATGAACGGGACATCCCAAATTATTTGACATACATGGAAGTTGAGAAAGTTAAGTCCTTCAAGGTACATCATGAGCTATTCTTGGGCATTTCTGCTCTACCTGTTGTTCATTTGAAACTTAATATGACCTTATTATCCCTGCTGAGAGATTTTATCCATAGTTATAATTTCTATATAACATTTGCTTATTTATTCAGTGTGTGTGTGTGTGTGTGTGTGTGTGTGTGTGTGCCTGTGTGTGTGGTGCATGTCAAGTTTGATGGTTAGAGACTGAAGATTGGTTACACCTAGTATCTGGAAAGAATACTTAAAGAGAAGGACTAATTAACACCAACCAAAACAGATTAGTAGCCACCAAAGATCTGCTGTGTCTATTTCCTGGAATTCTTTAAAATTGAATTTATCCATTCATGGAATGGATATTAATCATTTTTTTAGTTATTTTCAACAGCCTAAAAAGTTTGGTGGCACACACATGTAATTCCAAAACTCCACAGGCTGAGGTGGAGTGAGGATCATGAGTTCAAGGACAGGCTGGCTCCAAAAATTGTTCAAAGCCAGTCTGAACTAAAGCATATATTGTAGGAATATAGAAGTTATCTGTATCAGAGTAGGAACCAACAGGAAACATATAGATTGTGAAGTTTATACCTAAATTCTGCTTACTAAGAAAAACTCAAAGATTCAAAAAACAAAAGATAACTATTCAAACCACAAAATAACCATGACTGGAAACACTGGGTTCAGGTAGATAAGGTCACCCCCCAAAGAACAGCACTACAAATGCTTGTGAAAGCTGGAAAACAGAGGGAATGTTGTTAAACATTTCCTGAATTCCTTATCTCTACTCTTGCTCCAAAGATTTCTGAACCTCCTACCAAAAGGAGTTTTAAGCTGACATAGAAGACCAACTAAAAATCTTCTTATTATGAGAATTTGGGAAGAAATTGTATTAAGATGTAGACTGGGGAAGACAAAAAGGTCTCTTGGTGATGCATAAGAAGGTTCAAGGACAAGAGTAAACATAATAGACAACTGTTTTGTTTTTCTGCATGCTAGGGATCAAGCACAGCCATGCACATGTACGACAGACACACTACCACTGAGAGACATGCCCGGCTGGAGGCAGTGGGTTTTAATTGCTTTCTAATGGCTAGACATTCATCTTCTTTGATTTGTGCTAAAACCAAATGGAGAATAAAGCCTGCCCACATTAATTCCATCCCTTCCTTAATCCCTAATTGCCATTTAACCATGAGAGGTCATAACCACCCAGAAAGAGGGACAGGGAAAGCAGAAGATATATGGTTTAATGGTGTTACACTTTATGTAATTTGTGCACAAAAATAGAACATCATGGCAGAAATGAAAGTTGTAGCTATTGTATATGATGCTGGACCAAGCAAAGATTGAGTTCAATAATTCCAAGTCACTTTTCAAACATAAATACATAGATTGCCTTTGTCCTATGAAGCATCCACCCCATTTTAAAGAAGAGAATTCCTAAGTGCGCACAATTATGTCTTCTTATCATGTGCTGATTTTTGAAAGAAAATTTTATAGGACATGGATTGGCTAGAGCTTCTGAAGTCTCACTTCCACAAAATAGCTATTAGCAGGGCTACAAGACTCCTCTGAACTCAAGTAAATACTTTTCCAGTCCCTAACAAACTAAGGGAAAACACTCCTTGGTAAGTTTGAAAGACTCTATTACTCTTACCACACCCTGAAGCTGGAGGGGATGAAAAAAATCATATTTCATTTGACAGCTTTCTACATGGCTCATGCTACCTTAAACAGTACATAAAATCAATTTTTGTTGAGGGAGAGGAGCATAATTGCTAAGTATTGTGATCATCCTGGGAGGAAATCATTATAAACCATGCAAAACACAATAATATGACTTTGCCTTCAAAAACATCATCTGAGTTCTTCATTAAAGAGAAGAGAAAATAAGAGTCCTTTTCTTTCTGTGAATAATAATTTTTGAAATGAAGTTTCAATTTTTGCACTGTTATGCTGTCCCTGGATGCTGAAAATAAAGTTAAATGTCAATTAAACTAAAAAATATGTTATCCAGGGGAGGGCTATAAAGTTCTTCATAAATTCTTTTGAAAAGAAAGAGTTTTCTCAAAATTTAAGCTAACCTGCCTTCCACAACTGTCAGAGTAGTGTGTGAATGAATTCACGAGCCGTTTCCTGTGTCTTCTTCAAAGAACATCTTAGAAGGAAAATCTGACAAATTTTCCGCATTTTTCTCTCTCCCCAACCTAACCCAAGTATTTTCATGCAGCCCATATTCTTCTAGTCAAACTTACATACAATTTGGGAACTCTGTTTTTCAATTTTTTCCATATATTTCTAAGGGAAGGGGGCAAATACCTCCAAGAAATATAATATTGTTTTCTAAAATGTTTTAATAGTATTATCTTTGGTGCTTATGAATTGTTTTCATTAATAAAATCAGAAGTACTCTTATATGAAATTATACTTTCCTCCCTTGCATAGTCCAAAGTTAACTGTTCTATTGTAAAAATCTCTTTAGCTGCCTCTGAGATGTGTCCAGTTCTTTCTCATACAGGATAAAGTGTGTGTGTGTGTGTGTGTGTGTGTGTGTGTGTGTGTGTGTGTGTGTGTGTGTGTCTTAGTCTGCTCTGCTCTTATTCACTTCTGGATCATATATCAAAGAAGTGTATGTTCTTTATGTTCCAGTTTTGTCTTCTAACACATACTAGAAATATGCCCATAAATGCCTCAAATATCTGAAATGCTGAACCGTCTCCCTCGTGCTCAGCATCAGAAAGATTTGGGGAAATTGGGGTTTTTTTATTCAGTTTTTAAATAGAAAATGCAATTTTCTAATGGTTCCCTGATGTTTTGTATTTATACATAGAAATTTTAAAAAGAATAAATGGTTAAGACCATGAAAGCAAAGACTCTCCCAGTGAAGGTTTGGTTGAGATTGTGACCTACCAAACATCTGCCCTGCTTGTGACAATAATAAAGTACTTTTGCTTTAAGGAAGTCATATATAATTAATATGTTCAGTATGTTCAAGCATGTACATTTATTTAACATATAAATTGCATATATAATATATACGTATTTTACTTTTGTTTTTATAGTAAGACTTTGTTCAGAATTTCTAACTCCATTAGTGACTCAGAGAATCTCTTTAAGACAACTGAAAAAAATTGTAATTATTATGCATACAATATGAAGTAAGTTTGAGGAGTCACTTAAACCCTAATCTTGTAGGAGCAAATCTGTCTACATGTTGTTGTCATTTATAATTATATATTATAATCTGTCTAAATAATTGACATGTAGTTGGTTCCTACTTTATTATATTTTTATAGTTTCCTTTTTAACTTTCTTCTATTAGTCTTTATCCTGTTTTCTAGGGTGAGTATTCAGTTCATGAATAGCCATCTTCTTCTCATTATTTTATTCTTGGCAATAAATTACTTTCTGGAGTTCCCATAGCAGAAACTCACATATTTGATAATAAGGACTACGGTCCCTGAAATCTTAAGTTGTAAAGATGGACATTCATTATGACTACCAGCAGTCACCTTTCCTTGCATACAGAAAACAATTACCAAAGAATAAAGTCAATGTATAGGTCAAACTAAAATAAATGCATCTGCAAAAGAAATCAAAGTCATCGCATGTTTTGGTTCTCTAAAGCATAATTTTTTAAAAAAAAGTTTGGTAAACTTAAATAATTTCAAAATTAAAAACCTTGACTACTTCAATATTAATAAAACATACTGTATACATTTCTATCCCACAGCATTTGAAGTCAGGTTGAGCACTTGCCAGACAATAAATAAATACATAAATGTAAGTGAGATATTTTTGAAGCTCTGTCCTCCTAAAATTTTGAAATGTCATAGTACTCATTTTTCTAATGTGTTCCTCCATTAAAATAAAATTTTATGTTATATATTCTTGGACATATACCCAAAGGATGCTATATCTTACTACAAAGATATTTAACTGTCCTTCCATGTTTATTGCTTCACAACAGGCAGCAAATGGAAACAGGCCAGATGTCTATCAATTGATTACAGTATAATGAAAATGTGATATATTTACACAAGAAATGTTTTTCAGCTATTCAGAAAAATGAAATTCACAGGTAAAAAGCTGAAACTAGAATCAGTCATTCTGACCCAGAAAGACAAACATGTTTTCTCACTTCTGGATGTTAGCTGTGAATACTCAGGTACAGGTGTTACATTTGGAATACTTATTAAGGTCAGGGAAGCAGTAAGAGAACATACAGTGGGAAGGTTCAGGGAGGGGACAAAACACAGTAGTACAGAGTATTGAAGAGGACTAATGAAACAGAAAGGGATAAATTGTGATGGGAGAAAGGAGGGCAAACTGGATGAGGGAATATGGAGAGGGACAACACCAAAGGGCTTTTGAAAAAGCAACATGGAAACTTATTACTATAGTAGCTTCCTAAAATATATGCATATGCATACATAAAAAGTTTTAATGAAGCTATTCTATGTTGGGGGACAATATTCCAACTAGATACCACATGCTATCAAATTTTAAAAAACTGTATCTAAAATGGATTATCTCTCTTTAAATTGTTACTCAACTGGCCAACATGCAGAGAACAAGAGACTATAGAGTCTTCAGTGTTAAATGAGATATTCACAACACATCTCTCCCTCAGGGCTCAGGAAACTTCACAGAAGAGGAGGCAGAAGGATTGAAAGAGCCAAAGGTTAAGATGAATTCAAGAATACAGCATTTTCCTGCAATAACAAGGCAATGGTACCTATGAACCCCCGGTGATAGTGACAGCATAGACAAGACTTATGCAAGCTCAATCCTGACAAATATCCCAAAATGGAGTGGAGGATATGAACACAAAATCTCACCCTTAGCTGAGGGGCTATTGGAATTTGATGACTGCAGAGAGAGAGAAAGTCAGTTTTCTTTAATGATGTAGCCCCTGGTAGATCTAGAACATTCCAGAGTAGGAACACCCCCAAAAGGAATTGAATAACATAAACTGGACCCAATGGTCCAAAAAAGAATAAACTCATAGTGGACTGGACAGGGAGGTGAGGGTGAAGAGGGTTAGATCTGAGAGGAGCTAGGGGAGAATATGTTCAAATCCCACTATGAAATCCTCAAGGAGTTAATGAAATATCATTTTAGAAATGACTATTAGGAAAGTATGAAGTCATTGTAGTTCTTCATTTTCAAAAAATAAATCATACATGTCCCACAAGTAAGAATATTTAAAAAGCCATTTAAACAGATGGTGCCTGTTCTTCCAGAGGACCTGAGTCTGCTTCCCAGGACTCACACTGTAACCCCAGCTCCAGGGGATCTGGTGCCCTCATCTGGCCTCCTCTGGAATGTGCACACACATGGCATTCATCCACACAGACAGGTTCACACACAACAGTAAGTGTACCTCTTCACAGTTGATGGCTTCTGGTGGGGTTGGGGAAGGACTCGGTTACCTTTAAGGTGCTGGTCCCTGGGAGTTTAAAACTGCTCCAGTGAGTATATGGATGGAACAAACTTGGTGTGGTTTTTTTTGCCTTTTTTTATGCTTTTTGCAGGGAGGACACAAGAGTGGGAAAGTGGACCTGGAAGGAATGGAAAGTGAGTATGATCTGGGTACATTGGCTGAAATTCCCAAATAATCAATAAAAATATTGTGTTGGGAAAAATTCAAATAAATCTTTTTGTTAGGGCCATTTAACCTACATTCAGTCCTGCATCTACCATCTTCAGAGAGAACTATATCAAACCCTTCATCATACTTGGCCAGATGGAATTCTAAACCTCATAAGAAACAAATTCTGTAATCCACTAGTCACTGTCAGGAAGTTTTCCTTTATGTATAAACTACAAGGCTCCAGCTACAGATTAAGCCCATTTCCTGTAGTTCTATTCCCGGCAGAGCAGAAAAACAGATGGACACAATCCGTCAAGTTGTTGAAAACAGTAATTAGGTCACTTCTCTTTCTCCAGCATAAAATGGGGGTGGGAGGGGGGGCGCTGTGGGTATTTTTGTATGTTCTGCGCTTTATATTTCCTAAGCACATCTAATCCTGCTTGAAGACATAGACGATTTCAGGAAAATGGAAAAGTCAGCTAAAGGCGGAGTTGAATGGCTCTTGCCCGTGTCAAATCTCTCCTGGGCCGTCGTTATCTGTAATATCTTGGCATCAATACAGAAAAACGTGAGATGGCAAGAGGAATGAAGCTTGATTCGGCCGTGGAGCCACAGGCAAGGAGTGCATTACAGCCCCAAGTAAACGAGGTACATTCTCTACCAAAGAAGCTGCCACGGACGATCCAGATGGGTCATAAAGGAACCAAAGGCAGACACTTGGAAACTGAAATTTCTACCCCAAGTAAGAAGTTCCTAGAGAAAAACTGTAAACTAGAATGCACATTGGAAGAAAACTAGAACTGAGTGTCAACTGGGGCAAAACCCTTAGGCCTGGGCCACATGCAGCCAAGTGCCAGGCACCTTGGGGAAAATGGGGAGACCCCTTTTGTTCCAGCTCAAAGGAAGAGTAAAGGACAGTGTCAAGGAGCTAACATATGCTTGGTTCACTGCCATAAAAGGGCTGAATTTATAAAACTCCTTATAAACTTCAAACACTTATACAAACTCGGCAGACCCATGAACCTTAAATTTTTTCAGTCACTTCTAGATGTTGAGTACCTACATATACTACGGACAACAAATTATAAAATTGGGCTAGCAGGGCTGGAGAGATGGTTCAGTGATTAGAAGAGTGTTCACCTCTTCCAGATCTGAGTTCAACTCTCATCACACAAGTCAGCCAGCACACATCCACCTGTAACTTGAGGTAAGAGGGATGCCACGCTTCTGGTCTCTTCAGGCACCTGCACTCATGTACACATACCTACGCACACACACATGCACAATTAAAAGTAATAAAAATGCAAGATTTAAAAGAATACAGAAAAATTAAAGGAGGCAAACAGACCCTGCCATCCATAGCTAGCATTCTTCTGTAACAGACAACAATCAAGATAACAAATATATGTATACATCATAGTAATAATTGCCTTCGTGGAAAAAATACAGAGTGAAACATTTTAAACATCCACAAAAGTGCTTGGTGCCTGTAGCACATACACTGACATTAAGCAATGTGGCGAAAGTTGTAATGGCCCTTGTGCAAGAATGAGGCACAAATGTGTGGTATGTTCCATATTAGGAAAGAAGTTAATGTACACCAAGTTCAAACATAAAGTTCTTCAGACTCATCTTACCAGTGACTTGATTGAGGAGAGACTGGCGAAGATGGAGCTCCTAAGATCCAAGAACACAGCAGGCATTCACAACTCCCCTTACAATCTAATTTCTCTGTCTACCCAGCCAGACTGGCTTAAATCACAATAATGTATCATATGATAAAATATAGCTTTGAAACCATTAAATATTATGCAAACAAAGCTGTATTCTCTCTTATCGCTGGGCCATTACTCATTTAGATGAAGCATCATTAACTAAAATGTCTCTGGTCCCTGGAATGCTAGATTGTATCTTTGCCCTTTCCGGTTCAATATTTTTATCAACAGGCTGGATGAAGGCTCAGAAATCATGGCTATCAAATTTAAAAATAACAGTGAATTGAAAGGCAGAGCTAATATGCTGTATGATGGGATTAAGATTCAAAATGATTCTGACAAGGCAGAACACACTCCCATAAAATGAAATTACCAGACACGTTATGATTAAAAACACGAACAAATAAATACACAAATCCTCTGCCTGAGGCCAAGCTGGGAGAGACCAGGTGTGGGAGAGTTCCAGCAAGAGGTGATAGATTAGAGACTTTAGTTGATCTCTGGTTGAACATCAGTCAACATTTTGATACAGCTGGAGAAAAAAAATTGCCAGGCTGTATCTCAAGATCAGACTATCAGCAGAGAAATATTCAACCATGAGTGCCACACTTAAGAGCAGTATCCAAGTTTTTTCTTTCAAAGAACACTGACAGCTACGAAATGCATTGCTGTTATTATGTAAGGAACCACTTGCTGTTGGAAATAGAGAGCTCACAGAAAACTAGCCTGTGATTTCAAACATTGTGAACGGCTTCTGCTGCTAAGAATTCTCTATCACTTTTAAACCTATTTACACAATACCTTGAAAAAGGTCTTTGACCTTTTTAGACTTCAATTTTTGTCAGTAAAGTAGAACTAATAATATCGAGTCTTCAGTGTTCTCCCACAGATGAACAACATTGACCACAAGGTATAAAGTATATCCCTCAGAAGAGAGTCACACTCAGGACATGGCTGTATGTTCAATCACTTTCTGTAAAAGCCACATTAGGGAGAGTAGATGAAGCAGGGTGCCATCAGACCCCTGCCAAGCCACAAAGGAAGACTTCCGAAATGAAACACTCCTCTCCCTGAATGCCCTGCACAATGTAAATGGCCATCAGAATATTTCAGTCTCTAAACTAGGTGAAAGTTGAACTAGTTCATTTCTACATTGTCTCCCTGTTGTGGGTGACCCTGCTCAGACACCCCGTGGGGGAGAGGGGGTGAGAAGACACAGCACCAAGGATTGGGAGTCAGTGAGTAGCAGAGCATGCTGGAGACTCATTTACTAAGGAAGTTAGACCTGCCTTTATACCCCCTCCCAAGGTCCTATTGGCTCAGGTGGCTGACTATGAAGCATTGCTCTTTCCTCATTGGTGTCTCTGAGACAGGTGTTTCTTTATCAGCAGTCTCTGGGCATTGAGGCAGGCTTGGTGGCTTGGCTCAGGGATGAAGCGTCTGCTGCACATGCACATGCACATGCTTGCTGGCCTGGGAAAGGGGTGGGGTGATCAGGGCAATTGCAGCTTGGGTAGGCTGGCCTTGGTTTCTCCACATCTCCTGTTAATGGTTTTTAATTCCTATTACAATGCTAACAGGTATAGTTTGGATTTCCGACATTGGTAAAAAAAAAAAAAACATACTTTGGAAGTATGGTCATTTGTGATTTCCCTGAGCCCCACGTTTAGAGAGAACTCTATATTATCTTCCTTCCTCCAATGAAGAAACTGAGGTAGAAAGTGAAAGATTACATGGCCCATCAGTACCAAGGAGTGATTTGAACCCCAGCCTCTTGACTTCCAAGCTCACAGGACTGACTGTGGCTCATCCATCACCCAGGCTGCTTTTCTATAGTTAGAGCAACAGAAGGTTTTTTGTTTTGTTTTCTTGAGTAAGTTCCAACATGTTTAACAGGAATATTCAACTCTTAAAATAAACTTAAAACCACGAGTTACTACTTGAAAGTGAATTTTTTAAAAAATGTGCTGCACTATTTGGAATCAATATGTTCCACAAAAGAAATGCACTTAAAGAAGTTTTCATTGTTTGTTGACATCGCTGAGGTTCTCAGGATGTGCCTACAAATCTATGACGTCAAACAAAGCCAACAGGGAGAGCATCTGAGGGACTCCCTAAAGAGTCAGTTTTAGATTACAGGGCCTGAGCTTTGAACAGTGCCCTTGTTTTCTTCCTTGCCTCATTGTTTCAGATGGGTGGAGATGCCAGATGAAAGACCAGTTATGTAAGATGGAGTTGCACACTCTAAGCAAATTCCAGTGCCTATCAGATAATGAGCAAACAAAGTGTGGGAACCAGTGCATGGAAGTGAGCAGGAAAAACTAGCTGGGCTATTTTGTTTGTTTGTTTGTTTGTTTTTTTATTGAAGACCATTGAAGAGTCAGGTCACTGAGAAAGAAAGGGGATTGACAGGAACAAGTGATGAAGTATAAAACTAAATTGGTTTCAGAGATGAAAATTCATGACACTGTAAAGCCTGAATTGTTTCTGTTTATTTGGGTAAAGCTTGCTTTCTGGTGGTTCTAATTGGTTTAAGTTCCTGTTCCCAGGACTGTGTGTATTTAAGCTCTCAAATGCCTATAGCATGTCTTAGCATAATACCTTTTCCTAAAATTCATGTAGTTCTATATTTGATTTTACAATGGTGTTTTCCCTTTCCATGGAAATCTATAACTTTGAACTTACTTGGAAATTTATTTTTGAAACTTAATGATCTGCAAATATTTCCCTGAAAAGACATTTTACATAAGTAAATAGGTTTTATATGCTTATGTTCTAATTTGATGGGTACTTGTTCTATCAGTTAATCTTTCTGTTTATCCTACCAAATATTTGACTAGAAGCATAATTACTGAACTGAACCTAAGAGTAGAAATAAGGATGCTTCACAGGTAGAAGGTTTTACCTTATAATCATTTTATCAATGTGTGAAAACCTACTCTACAACTTAATTCAATAAAAATGTTGAAGTTAAGCAGAAAAGAAATAATATACAACACAGGACTGTCCAGGTTACAAAAGACAAAGTCAGGAATTTACCATGAAAATGTAGGAGAGTCAGGGAGGTCTTCCAGAGGAAGTCCATCAGGCAATTCACCTTTTCTTTCTCCAATGCCTTTTCCAAGAGCCTATTTCTCATCACTTTTCTGAAACAATTTTTAAGACTGTCACTAAGGACTTCCCATCACCAAGTCCAATAACTTTGCAATAGCTGCAATACCTTTGATGTAATAGTACCACAATAATCAACATGGTTTCAGACATCACACATCCATAGTGTTACAGCCCTGCAAGTCAGAGTCTAGTGTCATTAGGTTCTTGAGAATTTTATCAGAAACACAGAAGTTTGGATGAAAAGAGTCAGGGAGAGCACTCAGCAGACATGTTGATTTTAGTGCAATGACTTCTGGGCTCCAGAATTGTAATGTAATACACTTGCATTGTTGTTTCTTCTTAAGTTGCTTGTAAAAAAAACATCAATATGAAGTAAATACACATGTTGTGGTAGATAATTTTGATTATCAAATTTGATATCTAGAATCACCTAGGACATAAACCTTAGGGAGCAGCTCCAAGGGGGTATCTTGAATAAGTTAATTGAAGTAGGAAGACCCACCCTTAAAATAAGCAGTTCCCTGAACTGCAGAAAATGAAGCTGAGCACGAGTAGTCCTTACTCACCGCCTCCTAACTGTAGAAATAATGTAAACAGTTCCTGCCACTGGGAATTCCCTCTATCTGTGAACCAAAATAAGCCCTTTCTCCCTCAAATGGGTTTTGTCAGGATATTTTATGGTGACAACAGAGTGGTAACTAACAGGAAGGAAACAACTACAAACACGACAAGGCAAGATTAAGTGTCCTTTTATGTTCTGGATTTATGCTGATTACAGTGAAAGGATGTTACTGCTAAGCATGTTGAAATCCCAAATACATCTAAAAATTAGTTACTGTCCTGTTCTAATGCCTAGCCCTTTAAACATTCCCTGACTATGTAAGATGTTGAGAATGAGGAGGAGCTGAGTACTGAGTATCCAAGACTCTCTGTCCTATTGTCTCTAAAACATTAGCTTAACAGCTACAGGATGTGCTGGCCTCCATAGTGAATGACTCCTATCTAAATAACAATAGACTTAGGCCCAGTTTACTCTCACCCTGAAGGCTAGGTGATAAGTGCAGTTATGAAGTGCCCAAAAGCTAAGTAGTATGTGCAGCTACAGAGTAGCTTTAGGATTAAGGGAAGTAATTGCCGTTTGCCCTTTATACATGATAACAGAAGTCTTCCGCCATTGGGCCCACCTTTGGTTGGTTACTTAAGATGGTGTATGAGTAAACTGAGGCGCATTCAGTATGGGCTGAAGTTGCCCTCCTGACAGTTATTTTGTGTTTCTTAATCTTCACTCTCTTAGCTAGCCTTTCCCTCATCCACACAAGCCCACTCAGGAGAGGACCTGAGTTTGTTCGGCTGGTCCTGACTGCACCCCCACAAACAACAATCCTCTGCAAGTTTCGTTATAAAAGAAAGTCAACTCAAAACATTTCTGATGGAAATGAAAATAGTGTGTTTGAGTGGCTAGCTCACGCAGGGACTAGATCCAGCAATGGTGGTAGTGTAACTGAATAGTGATTTTAAGCTGCTAATTTTTAATGCCTTCCAGAGCAGGTCATTTGAGCCTTTTCTTGAGACCTGTAAAAGAAGTCCTAGTAAAACACCAACCAATATATTTATTGTGCACATGACTATCAAGTTGTGTGACAATGTGCCTGTCTTTCTTCCTTCTTTTCTGCCCACCCACTCCCTGTTTACCTTTATTTTTCTTTCATTTCTTTCTCCAAGTAGTTTTATGGGATGGAATTAAAACTGAGGTTGATAAAATAAGTTACATAAATGTACCTAGTAACTTGAAGTATTCAGGAGACTTCTAAGAAAATCTACACATTAAAAGAAACAGGTACTAGCTGGGTGGTGGTGGCGGCGCACGCCTTTAATCCCAGCACTCGGGAGGCAGAGGCAGGCGGATCTCTGTGAGTTCGAGGCCAGGCTGGACCGACAGCCTCCAAAACAATACAGAGAAACCCTGTCTCTTAAAACCAAAAAAAAAAAAAAAAAAAAAAAAAAAAAAGAAACAGGTACTAATAATGAAACACCTAACATATTTTCTTAGGTTATAAATAAGCTTTCCCCAAACTATTCCTGTTTTCATAAATAGTAAATTATATACTATATATATATTTAGAGCAGGATATAATATATACTATTTATCCTGCTCTAAAATTGGGATAGGATAGATAAGTTTGAGACAAAATTTTACTACAAAGGGAAAATGATTGATTTGAATTTTTTTCTGCTTGTTTTTCATGTGTTGAAACAGGGTATTTCAGGTTGGCTGTGACCTCACTATATAGCACAGGTTGGTCTTGGAGAACTTCTGTCTCTGCCTTTGAATTTCTTGAGCTCAAAACTACAAGCATGTATTAACCACAATTTATGTCCTGGTAAATATGAGATACCAGAATTTGCTAATGATAACAATAAATTTCCACTATGAAATAAGAGTGGGTGACACTCCACCAAACTCTTTCTATCTTCACAACTTAATGACTGGAAAAGTCATGACAAGCTCAGGAAATGTCATCATTATCGACATGCAAGGGATAGAGAAAGATGATTGACAGCACAGGTGAGAAATGAAGTAGCTGAGTATAGAGCATAGCTCAGGCTTTGCGCTCTCCCCACCCCTCCACCCCTCTCCCCACAGCCCTACTGCCCCTTGTTCAACCTCAGTCACTCAACTGCATTTGCACCTTTCTTTTGTCAACTACCCTTAACACACACATACACACACACATACACATACACACATACACACACATACACACACACACACATACACACACGCACACACACACTCTCTAACAGGGAACTTCACATAATATAGAACTTAAAAATGTTGGTCTCTTTTAAAATATAATTTCATGTCATCTCTAGCTTTCAAAAATAACATGGGAAACATGACCCTTCTTTTTAAATGTAGGTACATAATATTCTCTTGTTCAACTCACGAGAAAACTGGGGTCATTGAGCTATGGCTTGCTCCCAGTAAAATGTATTCTAGATCATAAAAGACATGTTTAAAACTGATGAAAAGAAAAAAATCTGCTTCTCTTTAATTTGGGGTTCTAAATAGAAAGAGACCTTCCCAGAATGCAGTCCACTGTCTTATTTCAAGAGATCTTTCTGTATGTCATAAGGACATGAAAGCGACCATTTATCTTTTCTTTTTTGTATTTGTGTATTCATTTATTTCTTTAAAAGTTTCAATTTGATTGCATTTATTAATTGCTTGACCATTGTAGTAGTATTTGAGTTCCTGGTTTGAGGTCAGCATAGGAACAAGAAATATGTGAAGTTCAGGGACCTTGCCTTTCTAGAGACAAATGCTTAGTAGGAAAGAAAGAATGTAAAAAATAAGAAGAATGAAAATATAGAAAGTGTCAAAATGACCATTTATCTTATAAGAATGAGAGACATTGTATCCATGGATGACTGTAGAATCGTGTTTTATTCTCTTATTCGATTTGAATTTCTACTACAAAATACTATGACTGGGTATCCCAGACAGCAGACATTTATCTCTCACAGGTCTAGAGAGTGAGAGGCCAAGGTGACACAAGATTTGACCCTGAGGAGACTCTTTCCTGGTTTGTAGCCAGATGTCTCCCTCAAGCAAAGAGGGGAGAGTTCTGTCTACATAGGGCACTAAATCCATGTTTAAAAAGTAGCACACTGAGGACCTCACCTAAATCTAATCACTTCTCCTATGCCCCAAACCCATCCCACTAAGAGTCAGTTAGATTGCTCTATGTGGATTTTAAGTGAACACAAACATTCAGCCAGTAATGCCTTCCTAAACCTTGATACTTGATACCCATTTAATTATTGTATGCTAGTTGTATCTAAAAATTTTAATCACCTGATGAGCAAAGCATGGGAAAGGAATGTTTCAAGGCCATGGTTATGAAAAATAGAGTCTATGAAAAGTGAAAGGACATCCACATATATCATCACATACATGCACACGTGCAAGTTTGAAATCCTGGATCATCATTTGAGACAGGATATGCAGAATTTGTCTCTGCAGCTGAGATATATTGCTCAGCGTAGTAATTTTCAGGTCTTAAGGGAGAGAAGGGAAAGGGAAAACAAAAGAGGGAATAGAAAACATGTGACATGAATGCAGAAAGGACTGCTTGAGAGAGGCCGGGGCCATGCAGGAAGGGGGCAGAGGCAGGCAAGTGTGGAGGGAGGGAAGGAGATCTCCAAAACCCCTGAATATTTCAATGTGCCAGTGCCACAGAAACGTATTATTCTGTAGGTTAATTTTTATAAAGCAATTAAAAGGAAGTGTAGAAGGCGCTGACTATGTAGCTCAGCGGTAGATGATTATCCAGAAAGCTTAAGACCCTGAGTTTGATTCCTAGAACAGGAAGAAAAAAAAAACAGACACATTGTGGGAGAGGCAAGAAAGGAAGGGAAAAGGGAGAAAAAGAGGAAAAGAGGGAGGAAAAGTTAGTGTAAAACATGTACATGGGGATAAAGGCAGGAGCCTGGTTTCACCTAAAGCAGCATCAGGCCCATGGCAATGCTACTGTCAGCCAGAGGAAAGACACAAACCATTCCTTTGGACCAGACCTCTACTCCACACTCAGTAGCGTCAAATGATAGAAAGTCACATTATCGCTGTGTTCTAGAAGCTTTCAAAGAGACCATTGAAGAACAGGGCGTGATGCACACATGTAATCTAAACACTAAGGTTACCGAGGCAGAAGGATGGAGAATTTCACACTAGTTTGAGTTACACAATGAGACCCTGTCTCAAAAGAAAATACAAGAGTAAGCTTATTTATACAATATGATGCAAAAGAGGAAGGCAGAACAAAAGGCGGAGGGAGGACCTGCCATTAGCTTGAACACATTCAGAAGGTGACGTGTGCTTTTTTGCTTAATGCTTGTAAAGGTATCATCTTAAAAAATACTATAAAGTCACTCATTATACATAAGAAAATAGATGCTCTAAAAGGGTAATTTACCTGAGAGCATACAGAGAAGCTTGAAGTGGGTCTTCTGTTTCTTCAACCAATGCTCTTTTCAATATAGTACAAGGAGAGATTAGTAAGGTGTGTTCTGAGGTCTAAGAAATCGCTCCAAACATTGGTACCACAGAACATAACATTAAAACTCAATGTAGTCTGGTTTGTATCCCCTGATGTTTCTTACCAGTCTTCTTTACATGTCTGAATTGAAAATAGTTGATTATAAGTCTGAGACAGATTGTTAAGTGAAAAGAAATGCTGCCAAGAAAAACAGAACATACATAAAGAAATTGAAGTTAAAAAAAAAAAGGGGAAAACTAAATGCTCAAAAACATAAATAAAACTAAACTCTGCAGAGATGTAGGAATTAGACTGATTGAAAGGTTCAGGCATTACACGTGTGTTTCACCTTCCACCCCTTCTAATTTCTAATCTTAAGCAAAATGACAACATTTTGATGCCGTGACTCGGCAGGTTTTTCCAGCATCTCCTCCTGCCTTGAATGTTTGAGACGCTGACAACCTGTGAACTTCAATTCGGTCACTTTTCCAACTAAGGATCTCTGGATTCTTCCATCCACCATCACCATCGCCATGTCTGGTAAGCCCGCCCTACCCTTGCTTCCATGAATCAGGATTTTTTTTTTTTTTTTTTTTTTTTTTTTACAAGACAGGGTTTCTCTGTATTGTTTTGGAGGCTGTCCTGGAACTCGCTCTGTAGACCAGGCTGGCCTCGAATTCACAGAGATCCGCCTGCCTCTGCCTCCCGAGTGCTGGGATTAAAGGCGTGCGCCACCACTGCCCGGAGCCATGAATCAGGATTTACAGAGATTGTGGTCTCTCTCGTTTTCAGATCTGTCGAAAATCCCAGTACTGAGTGACCATGTGTCTTTTCGACTCCAGGAGCCCTGGCCCTGATCTGTGCTTGATGAATCACAGAAATCAGTTTTGTCTTTCTCATCGATCCTCCCTTAGTCTCTGGGACGCTTTGGATTTCTGCCTCTCTCATGGAAGCTGCCCCCCATATCAAACCACATGCCTGCTTTTGGCACCCACGTTCTATCAGTGCTCCATGGTTGGGCATGTGGCCTCTACTCTTTCTCACTTGTCTTGCTTTTCTCTTCCCTGCATGCTCAAACTCCCGCTGGCCACAGAGGCTTCCCACCACTTTCCACCGTGGCTACACCTGTCTCAGGACGGGAACCGCCTTCCACCAGGGAAGTGTCCTGTTTTGTCTCTCTCCTGTTCATTCAGCTTGGAATGGCGAGTTCCTCTTTTACATCCAGCTGTGCTTCTACCGTGTTTCTTCTCCATGCAGATGCCACCGGCTCACAGTGAGCTGGCCTGGGTTAGCATCTGCACAGGACACAGCTTCTACCTCTCTGCTGTCCGTTACCGTATTTCTTCTCCAGACAGATACCAGCAGCTTGCAATGGGCTGGCCTGGGTTATCGTCTACTTGGGACACTCTAAGAGTTTTTCATTTTTTTCCCCACAAATGAGGCTTGAAATTTTCTGGTTTTGTACTGCTCAGACCCACGAGGGGTCTCTCGGGTTTTGTCTTAGACCTCCAGTGGTCACACATCTTTCTGCCTCACCCGTGGAGAAAAAAGGTCACTTCTGCCAGCAGACAAGAATGTGCTTATGGAGGCTGCTATCTTGGCCATGTGGCCTAACCTGGTGGCCATCATCTTGACCACCTGTCCCAGCTATAGGCACTCAGTCTAGCCAGCTTCTGCCTGCTAAGCCTGCTGATAGATACAATTCATTTGTGTTTTTATTTTTGCCTCTAATTTCTTTTTTCACTGGCCCTGTTGTGCATGGCCTGTTTATGTAATGGTGTGCCTTTCCAGGGCCCAAGTGGGGTACACATTTCATGTAGAAACCCTGCCTGTTCATCTACAGTCGATCTACTCTCCTGTCACTGGCAATTTGCGTTTACTTGTCTTTTTAAATCTGTCTGTCTGCTACAACGTGTGGATCAGAAATTACACTCTGGTCCTCCCTTCTTACTTTTACCCAGTCATGTTTAATATATGTATATGTGTATGTGTATGTGTATATGTATATGTATATGTATATATATATATGTAGCCATTGTTTAAGGAATGTAAGGTAACTTTATATACAATTTAAATTCAACTATGCTAAGTATCAAATATTTCTAAATTGTTATATCTCTAAATGATGGTAAACATTTAAAGTTATAAACGTCCATTTCAAATTAACAAAATACTTATAGCACCCAGTCCTTCCTGTAAGCTGTTTACAAAGGTAAAGTTTCTATTACAAAAGAGGATTTTTCTCTAGTCACCTATATGCTCAAGTCAAGTCGCTAAAGATAAATTTTATCTGCTAAGATATACTAAACAGACAGACAACCCTCAAATTCACAGAGATCTAAAGGACATGGCATTTAAGTGTTTTATTAAAAAGCTTTTTATAACAGAGAGACAGGCCAGCCGCTGGCCCCACCCCATTTCCTCCAAGAAGACTGGTGGGCCCTGAAGAAACTCCACCCACAAAAGTGGCAACACGGGCCACTGAGCAATCCTGCCTTTCACCTCAACTGCTGCAAAGGACTCTTCAGTGGACAAGAGGACAGTGGAATCAACTTTTCTCCATGTCGCTTGCGTCAATGGCAGGGAACTCTTCCTAAAGTCCCCCATCCACAGGAAGGCAGGGTGTCCTTAAAAGCCTCTGATTTCAGCAACTACTGGTGACCCTGGGGGTGGTTGTGCATGCAGCCAGCTGGTGAGTCTCTGTTATTGTTTGATCATTAACTCAGATAAAATTTTATCCTCCTCAAGAACTCTGATGCTTTTGACAACTGGTAGCTTCGCCAGCTTAAAGTAACAGACAAGGCAAAGCTCTAACTGTCAAAAAACAGATTTCAGGAATTCTAAGGTTCATATAAGATGGTAATGTAAGGTGTATGAATTAAAGTTATGAAGGTCTGAGGATAAAAAGGCTTAAATGATGACAAATAAAGTGAGTTGAGACATTAAAAAGAATGAAATGTCTTTCAGATTTCTCTTTCATTATGCTACTGTTTATATTAATAAAGTTCTGATAAGCTACTAATCTAACTCCAACAGAGTACTGAACAACTATACCACTATATGATCACAACTGCAAAGTCAAAATTAATGTCTGAAAATTAACTGCCAGTTTTAAAAATGTTAATGCTTTCAACCAAATTGCTTCCAACATAAATATGCTGCATCTAATACTTACATTTTCACACACTCAAAGGATTTTTGTAAGTTGTAGGGAATCAAATCGGACCCATCCAAGCAGGCCAGATTCAGTCCAAATATTATTCAACCTCTCCCCCGGTCCCAGGACTCCCTTCCCTCATTTTGGGACCCCCTTCAGGAACCCCTCCCTCATCTTACAATCTTCTTCTCAAATACCAAGACCTAAGAAAAAAATTTCTAAACTTAATCTTGTCCTCCACTCTGCTAACATCTTGCCAGGTCTGAGAGGCACCAGAGAGTTCCATACAACCTGGACTGAGATGGAGCAACCAGCTACCCCAGGACGTGGCAGCACCTCAGGTTTCTCAGGTCCCTCAAAGATGGTCAGCGCAGCCAGGTCAGCAAGAAGCAGTGTTGAGAACTCAACGTCCTTATTCCCTAACCTGCCATGCCTAACTCCTCACCTTTTTAATAACTAAAGGTGAGAATGAAAGGTTCAGGTGTTACACTGATCTGCCTCGTTACCTGGCAGAATGCAGTCAGGCAATTCTCTGGCCAGCCCAGGGTTCTATGAGTGCAACCTGCACACAGGTGCAAAGGACCCCTTTAAAAAGACAGACCCGTGCCAACTTATGCTCTCTTATCTCACTGTTACCTTACTCTTCTCTTATCTCCTCTCTTACTGCACTCTCTTATCTCTCATCTCTCACGTCACTCTTTTCTTACTCACTCGCTCTCTCTCTGTCATGTCTGCCTCCTCCCATTCGGCCCCTCTCGGCTATAATAAACTACTGTTAAGGTGCTCTCCATGGCTTGTGTTCTGTCCATCACGCTGGTCCTGGATCCGTGCTCTAGCTCATGTTTTACCTTTCTCCCCCTTCTAATTTCTAGTTTCTAATCTTAAGCAAAATAACAACACTAATGACTTATATTAGCAAGGTTAAACCATAATGTTAGAACACAAGAAACAGTTATAAGGCTATATTCAAATGCATAGAAAAAGCTTCTACAAAAACTAAAACTGTGACAATGTTGGCTTATGGTGGTCCATGCTCTTTGCTCCCTCAGAGCCAATACCCCAGTCTCATGGCCAGGTCTGCAGAACACCTGGCAATCTTCCCAGATGCTCTACTCTCATCTCCTTTAGATCCCACAGACCACCTTCTAACCTCCCCCTACTAGTTGCTTTGTCCCAACCCACAGCCTCAGCAGGCACATTCTGCTACCCCACAGGCCACAGCTGCCAGAAAATCTTCACCCCTCCCTCTGTTTGCTAGGTCCAATCTCATGGTCTCATCCCCAGCTCTGCAGCAGAACACCTACACCTGTCTCTTCTTTCCTCTCTGATCCATCCCAACTGATTAGGAAGATCTCCACCAGCCTTACTTTCCCCAGCCTAATAAGGATAACTACAACCATAAAACACAGGGAATTAATAATCACAGACCACACACACACAATCACCCCACCAACCACAAAATAACGGAAATCAACAATAATTGGTCATTGATATCTCTCAATATCATTGCTTTTAATTATCCAATACAAAATACACAAACTAACAGAATGGATGTGAAAATGGGATTCATCCTTCTGCTGCATCCAGGAAACACATCTCAACATCAAGAATAGATAGTGTTTCAAAGTAAAAGGTTGGAAACAGATATTTCAAGAAAATGGACTTACAAAGCAGGTGAGTGTAGTCATTTTAATATAAGAAAAAATAAACTTCAAACCATAACTAATCAAAAGTGGCACAGAAGGATACTACATACTGATCAAAAGAAAAATCTACCCAAATGACATTTTAGTTCTTAACTTATATGTCCCAAACACAAGGGTATACATGGTTTTAAAAAGAAACACTGCTACAGCTTAAATCATATATTGACTCTCACATACTGATGGTAGAAGACTTCTCTACCCCACTTTCACCAATTGACTGGTCATATTGACAAAAACTAAACAGAGAAATGCTACAGCAAACAGGTGTTATAAGTCAAATGTGCCTAACAAGTTTTTACAGAATATTTCACCCAAACACAAAAGACTACACCTTCTTCTCTGCAATCTGTGGAAACTTCTCCAAAATCAACCACATATTTGTACAAAAGGCAAGTTTCTAACAAGAAGATTGAAATAACTTCCAGCACCTATCAGACTTCCACAGATTAAAGCTGGATATTAACAATGACACAAACAGCAGAAACTATAAACTCATGAAAACTTAACAAGTCTCTATTGACTGGAAAATTGATCAAGACAGGAATAAAGAAATAAAAGACTTTCTAAGAATTCAATGAAAATGAATACACAGCATACCAAACTCATGGGACACAATGAAAGATGATTTTCGATAAAACCAGAAATAGACACTGGGAAAAAATACAGCAACATCATTCAATACACGGTGCTGGTCAAACTGGATGTCCACATGTAGATGAATGCAAATACCTATCACCCTGAACAGAAATCAACTCCAAATGGATCATAGACACACTGAACCTGATAGAAGAGCGAGTGGGAAACAGCCTGAAACTCATTGGCACAAGAGAAGGCTTTCTGAACAGACACTTAGCATAGGCACTAAGATCAATAGATAATGAATAGGACCTGATGAAACTGAAAAGTTTCTGTAAGGTAAGGGACAGCATCATTCAAACAAAGCAACAGGCTACAAATGTGAAGATTTTTTAACAACTCCACATCCGATAGTGGACTAATATTCAAAATATATGAATAAATCAAGAAACAATATCAAAAAAACAAAATAGCTCAATTTTAAAAGGAGGTATATAACTAAACAGAGAATTCTCAATAGAGAATAGTGAAACACTTAAAGAAATGTTGAACATCCTCAGCCACCAGGGAAATGCAAATCAAAATTTCTTTAGGATTTCATCTTATACCTGTCAGAATAGCCAAAATCAAAAACACAGTGACAGCTCATGCAGGCAAACATATGGAACAAGGGGAACGTTCCTCCATTGCTAGTGGGATTACAAACTTGTACAGCCACTATGCTAATCAGTATGGTGGTCCTTCAGAAAGTTGGGGATCCATCTACCTCACAATCCAGCTATCCCACTCTTGAATATATACCCAAAGGATTCTTCATCCTATAACAGGGGCAATTGCCCAACTATGTTCATTGTTGCTCTATTAATAACAACAAGAATTTGGAAGCAACATATGTGTCACTCAACGGAACAACGGCTAAAAGAAAATGTGGTACATTTTCACAATGGTGTATTACTTGGCTCTTAAAAAATGGCATCATTAAATTTGCAGACACATGCATGAATCTTGGAAAAAATCATCTTGAGTAATGTAACCCAAATCCAGAAAATAAATATAATATGTATGCACTTACAAGTGAATATTATCCATTAAATAAATGATAACCAAACTAATAATCTATAGACCCAGAGAATTTAGGAATAGAGGAAGAGACTAGGGTACCCATAGTTCTCCCTGGGATGGAGAAATAGAAGAGATTTATGAGTGGACTGAAGCCATGGGATCAGGAGGGTGATGAGAATGGGAGGTTCAGCCCCAGGTGGGAAGATGGATGGGTGATTGAATTGAGGGAAAGAATGCAGGGAGTGACAGAACTGAAGAGCATTTGAGTGGTGATATGAAAACCTGGGGCAATGGCAGCTTCCTATCATACATGAAGGCAATCCTAATGAAGTCCCCAAATAATAAGGGAAATGAAACCCCTACCAGCCATCTCTTGTCACCTAACAAAACTTCCAGTACCAGGACTGGCTTTCATCCAGCTGAGTTGTTGGCCAGAAACGTCCAACAGAAATGTTCAAACAACCCATGCTCTTGCCAAGACAGCCGTTTGCTCTCCAAAATCTAACAGCAAAGTCCTATTGCTGAAGACAACATCCACAAAGCTCACTGAACATGGAAAGGTCGAGCTGGTGTCTACATAGAACTTTCACCCCAACATTCTAGTGTTCATGACATGGAAAGGTATTCTGCAAGCTATTAAAAGAGACAAGTAAACACCAGCTTAACTGCAAAATCTTTTATCTACAATTTGTCCTGCCTGAAAAATATACTAAGGTAATGGTGGAGCACACCTTATGAATGTAACCAAAAAATGTTTGATTTGACTTAAGGCCCACTCCATGAGATGGACCGCATACCCTACATTGCTTAGGTAAGCAAGAACCAGAGAGTAAGTAGCCCACAGAGCTAGGATAATACCAAATACTTCTAGTCTAAAAAAGCAACAATAACTTCTAATTATATTCTGTTATATAAATCATATGATGATGGCCTTTTTAGCCATCATCAAAGAGGCTTCCTTCTGTAGCATATGGGAACAAATACAGAGACCCACGGCAAGACACAATGCAGAAAGAGAGACCTTGGACAGAGCTCTAAGCTCAATGTCATCATCAAATTCTTTCCGGAAGAGTTCAGGGAAGTCTGTAGAAAATGAGACAGAAGGAGTCAGGGAGACAGAAGCAACAGAGAACACAAGGAGAATAAAGCTCTTGAAAACAACAGAGCAAAGCTCATATGAACTCAAAGACTGAATTTGCACCAGGTCCTTCTCATAATACTTGATAGTATTCATTTTAGTACCTTTATGTTACTCCTGAATATGTAAACAGGTGGCTCTATGATTTTTGTAACTTCTCTTGGAGCTCTTTTATTTATATGTTAGCTATATTGTCTAACCTTGACATAATGGTTTTCATTTCATCTTATTTTATTTTGTTATATCTTATTGTTACCTTTTTGAAGCCTGTTCTTCTCTATTGAAAGAGAGGAAGTAAGTGTAGATGGGAGAGGAAATGGGGAGGAACTGGAAGGAACAGAGAGAGGGGAAGCTGCATTCAGATTATATTGTATGAGAAAAGAATCTATTTTTAATAAAAGAGGGATGTAAAAAAGATTAAGAAATAAGAACAAGTGAACTCAAGAAATCTACTAATCAATAGTGAATACAAGGCTACTGATGATGATCTTTCAAACCATGTAGTAGTTGTACTGGCAAAGATACATTCAATAAGAAGGTATCCATTTTATCAATAATAAATGAATAAGTAAATAAATGATTTTGTGGCCAATGTGGAATAGTATGGGCTAGAAGCCACCCCCATTTACCTGAATTTTACCTTTTAGAAATATGTGTGTTCATTTTTCTAGTGGCCTCATTGTGATATCTGATACTTTACTATTCATGACTTCCCAAGGAGTGGTTCTAAGTTGGAATCAAAGTTATACCCATCTATGTAACCACCAAATCTAGCACAAACATTGGAATTTCACTCTTTTCCAAGTCATGTACATGCAGAGACTATAGAAACTCCTGGTTTAATCTAAAAAAAAAAAAAAGAGCAATGGAGCCAGACGGTGGTAGGGTACACCTTTAATCCCAACACTCAGGAGACAGAGGCAGGAGGATCTCTGTGAATTTGAGGCCAGGCTGGTCTACAGAGTGAGTTCCAGGACAGCCTCCAAAGCTACAGAGAAACCCTGTCTCGAAAAAAAAAAAAAGGAGCAAGGGCAATTCACAGAATATAAAAATTGCTGTAGCATTCTAATGCCAGTACTCAGCTCAGTGTCTTGAGATTGCTTTTACATATTTTTTAAAATTCCAAAAGCAAATAGACTCTATGTTTTTTAAAAGGTGATCTCCATGTGGATAATGATTCCCTTACTTTGCATTTGTTAGTGTTCAATTAGTTTTCATCGCTTCGGAGAAAAGAAGGGATTGGTGAGTTTGTATAAGCATTAAGCTCACATGTTTTTGTCTGCCCCTACCAGGAGCACTCTCCTTCAGCTGTAGCAGCTTCATATATCAGTAGCTGTCCATTCCTTTCTTTATGGAATATTCTTTAGAGAATGACATAATAAAGGTCTCCTTCAGAGAAAATACTTCCTCCATAAGTTCACTAATGAGAGATTTGTTTCTGTTAATGAGTTCCTCTTTTAAAATGCAAATGCATCAAATATTCAAATGAGAAAAACAATGAGCAGGGAACATACAGGGGGTTACAAATGGCTAATAAAAATTAAATGAAAGTTCAACCTCATTAATAAGCAAAGGAATGATAATTAAAACGACATCAGTTTTCCTATAGACTTGCAAAACTTCTTACAACCATCCTCAACACCAACTGGGTAATAGGCAAGAGACACATATGCCTCTCATAAACTGCTGCTGGAACTGAAAATTTGGTATTAACTCTCTGAAAGCCCTTTAGCAAAATACTCTGAGTCTTTTGTCACAAGCATTTCATTTCTAGGAATCTAATTCAAAGGACACATAATAGCTGTATGTAAAACAGCTTACCTTAATTGATGTTTAATGCTGCATTATCACTCCCAGAGAATTTTAATAACCTGGAATCCAGAGTAAAGAGAACGAAAACTAAGTTATTACCAACGGATTCAGTAAAATTCTGGTTACTCTTCACAATTATTATAGCTCAAAACTGAAATATTCCTTACAGGTCAATTGTTGGAGCAGTTGTCCCCCTGTGGGTGACGTCTGGGGAGACTGTGACGCACTCAGCAAGTAGGCTTAGCTTTAGGAAGTGGGTTGCTGGGGTTGAATTTTGGGTTGTAACCTGGTCCTACCTCAGACTCAAACTATTCTCTCACCGTGTGTGTGTGTGTGTGTGTGTGTGTGTGTGTGTGTGTGTGTGTCCTTTCCCCAAAGATCAAGTCTTCAGTTCTTTGAAGACCAATTAAAAAATCAACAAGATTCTCCTTTTTACCTCGAGGGTCTAGGTCCTTCAAAAAACATAAATATATGAAGAAAATTTCAGATTTTATTAATATTTTAAAGACATTTTGAGACAATTAAGTTTTAAACATCTGTTTTTATTTTGTGTATACAAGTGTTTTGACTACATGTATGTAACCCATGTACATGTCTAATGTTCACAGAGATAAAAAGAGGGCGACAGATACCCCAAAACTAGAGTTATGGATGTTTGTGAGCTGACTGGAACCTAAGAAGATCAAGAAGTCCTCTAAACCACTAAACCCTAGTTCCATACCCATCACAATTAAGTTTTGAAACAAAGTAAAGTTTCATTTAAAAGGGGCACCCAGTTCAGATCAAACAAAGAGGATCAAATACTAGGAAAAGGTAAACATTAAGGAAGTAAATAGACAAGGCTGCCATGTATCCTATAGTCTCTCTAACTTGCAAACAGCATAGTGTCCATGCTGGTGAAGTTAACTGACCGTTTTAATGAGTGCTTTTGAAGAAATTTTCAAAGCATTGGATTAATGCATTTGCATGTACACACATATTGTCTAACATACCTAGGATCCTTAATAATTAATTATCATAGCAAGCATGGGAAAAGGCATTTAATGGGGCCCATTTAACATCAGGGCAAATTTTTATAAATGTTCTGAAAAGAATTAATGGATGGGAGTTTAGTCTGAAAATAAAGTTAAAACATTTTCAAGTGTTTCAATTTTTACCTATTAGCAAAAATAAAACATGTTTTAAAATCAGAAGTAAATGCTAAACTTTTAATTTTATATATAATGTAAATAGTAGTTTATTTATAACTATGTTATCATTCTTGCCATTTTCCAAAACAAACATACACTCCAAAAAAATTGCTTAGTAAGCTGAAGTCTTTTCACCTCCAGCTTAATGTTTTCTACAGGATCATATGAGAGGATTGCTTTCTTTAAAAATTACCCAACGGCTGATCCAATTTCCCAAAATGCTCCCAGTTCTTTGATACTGAAATCCTTCTCTGTGTTGCACTATCTAGTGCTCATGACTGCCATGTCTTACTTCAGCTGTCAACTTGTCTGACTTTTCTAGGCCTTTCTCTCTGCTTCCTGGGCATGTGGTGATTCTCAAATAGCCCTGCCAGACAGCAGAGCTGAGTGCAGCATTTGCCACTGTTGAAACTGATCATAATTTTATTTTCAATACTCAAAAATGCGTGTTCCTTTCTAAAATCATCCGGAAAGATAATGACTAGCAAACAGTATTTGGTAGAAAGCCAAAAAAATCCTGCTCATGTAACAGAGAGTTTTTCTTTTTCTGAGAACACTAAAGCCAAAAATAGAATACAAGTGAAGTGCTGGAAAGCAAGAAGTCTGTAGGGAACCTGAGAACATCACACCCTTAGGCCACAGGAGCCACGGTCTGGGGAAAGGATTCAGAACCCACCTGAGAAAATCACTTTTTCTCACACTTAGCCCCCAGATATGTAGACAAGAAGTTCAAGCAAATCTTGACAGTTACAGTGACACCTTGTCAAGGAAATCAACTACTCTTGTACCTGCATTAAGTGTGGTAGGCACAAGGAATAAAGATTTAAGCAAAGAATATGAGACTTCGTGGGAACAAATGAACTTTTCATATATATGTTTGGGAGATTTTTGCTTTTAAGGACTAAAGACTGTATTAATATATTGATTAGAGGGGTTAGAATGACTGTCTTAATGGCTAAAGGCACTCCCTGCTCTTCTAGAGGACCAGAGTCCGGTTCTCAGCACTCAAATAGGACTGCTCACAATCACCTTTGACTCCAGGTCTTGCGGGATCTGACTCCCTCTTCTGGCTTCTGTGGGCACTGAACACACATGGCTCACGTGGGTGGACAGTAAAAATAATTATTTTAAAATGTATTGGCTAAGGAGAGAGAAAAAAAGCAGCTCACAGAGTGCAAAGAAAGATCTTTGACCAGTTTGAAGTGTTGCCAATAACAACCCTGAGAGCTACCACACAAGTGTATACATCATCTTTCCCTTCTTACAGGGCCTGACTTTCAACACTGATTCATGCAATTAGTGTTTATTAAATGCTACTCTGTGTTACAACATTTTAGACAATGAGACACAGCCAGTCAGATAGGCCTAATTTTGAAGTAGGCTTTTATAGTAGGTGGACTTCCATTATTTTCAGCCTTATTAGGTATCTCTGCAAATCTAATCTCTCCTAACCATTTCAAGGCTTTTTATTAAGTTACTTCTGACTTGCATAACTTACTAAAAATTCATTAAAGAGTTCATTAATTTTTCACCAATCTATAAACCTTATCACTGCAGTTTTTATTAGCTGAGATATAATTAACTAGGTCTGACTTTTTAATTTTAGGGACAAGTCATTTACCAACACTATCAACAGTTTTATAATAATTACATTTTTACTCCATCAGATTTCTTTCAAAATTACGTTCTGTAATTAGAATTCCACACTTAACATCTCATAGCCATAATGACATTTACATCTGTCTTCTGTTACTCTCAGTCTTTAAGTAATGAATATTTTATCTATTTTAAAGAAATCAACAAGAATATTATGCACAAAAATCAGAGAATTTATTACAAAAATTTCCACTAATGAAAAATTTTAATCCTCAATTCCTGACATTTATACTTGATGCATTTTGTTTGTCTTATCTACCAGTTTCATATCCACAGATTCAACATAAAATAAAAATATCTGCAAAAATAACATATATGTGTACTGAACACATATAAACATTTTTCATTGCCATTGAACAATTCAGTTCAGCTACTTACATAACATCTGCATTATAATAGGTTATAGTAAGTATTTTATATAAAAGAAACTGACTTGAACTTTCATGGATATGGCTTTCCACAAGGACCCTGACATCAGTCCCAATGGAAAACGAGGGATGAATTCGTATCTACTGGTTATCAAATTTCATCATGTAGTAAAATCCACATTAAATGTGAGCAAACAGAAATGAACATTGTTGCCTCCTGAATAGAGCTGATATTAATTCTGTGAGCAGCTGCAGAAGCATTCCTTGTGAGGTTTGGTTCCAGGGAAACATTAAAGACGACAAATGTATAACAACACCAAGATGATCTCTCAGGTCAAGCTTTAAAATCTCTATAAATTGTTTTCCTACAAAGATCAACACAAATTTCAAACATGGATAAATAACCAAATAATTATATCAGTTTAGGCCTTAACCTTATATTTCTCTTGATATTGGTTTAAAATTCAGGAAAAGTTTAAGTGGTTATTTTTTATTTTCTGTTTCTGTTTGTAATGTTATAATCAGTATTTCCGGTCATTATATAAATTTAACTGTAATAACTGATTCTTTTAAAGTAAAAATATTTAAATGAAAGATCTTTTAGAGCTTGTTTAATACTGTGACCATGTAGTAGAATAATAACAATATATTTTCCCCTTGGTCCTATGACCTGTCTAGCCATATGGTGCCTAATATTGATTTCATCTTATGAAGCAGGACTTAAATCCAAGCAGAAAGTGGTGGGTTACTCCCATTACATTCCTGCCAGTATTGCACCAGGGAACATGTTTATCCAGAACAGTCATTATTGTATCTTGTGGGTTTCACTACTGGGAAAGATTGATGGTTACATTTCTCCTCCACTATCAAGAATAACATCTTAAAGCACTAAGCTTGAATTTTTTCATGTTTTCTATGACTCAAGAGGCATCTTCAGCAATAGAATCTTAGTACCAAGTTATGAGGGAAACCAAGAGCATAGCCTATTGTGTTTGGGAGTCTTTGGGACCTCAACAGCCAACAAATCCAAAAGAACCAATCCATTTGTAGCACTGAATTTTTATTCAGGAGTCTATGGTATCTGCTGGCAACATTGTTACCCAGTTATAGGGAAGTGTTTTAACTCTTTATTCATGTGTGTGTGCACATGTGTACTTCTACAGTTGCAGAAACTATTCCCAGAAATGCTAGAAACTACATGAAAATTATTCAAATATGTGACTACTGGGAAAGAAATTGGAAATATTTGAAAGCTGATCAAGGAGAATGTTCTCTTGGATTTTCTTTTAGTGTGAACTAAATGTGCTATGCATCCACTAATTGCCAATATAAACACATTACATCTTCATCCAATATTGCTTCATCTTCCTACATCTGTGGTATTATACTAAATGATTATAAAAATGAAGTAAAACACAAAAACTAACCCTGTGATATCATGCATAACAACCAAAACACCATATATTATAGAGATATATTTTTCTCCCAAAGGCACTGAAACTCAAAACTACTATAAAAGAAAACAAAGGAAAATATTTTTATGTAAGGTGTTCCTTAAATAACTTGTATAATTTGGATGTGAACAAAACTGGGTATTCTAAACAAGTTCTTGGCCTTCATACCTAGATAAGCAACCAGGGATTGTCAAAAAAAATTCCTAAAGAATCCTTAGAGTTATATTCTTTTTTGTTTGAGTGAAATGTTCTATAGATGTCTGTTAAACCCAATTTGGTGACAACTTCCGTTAGTTCCATTGTTTCTTCTAGACAAATAGTTGGTTTTATTATTACAGGTAAAAGTGGAAATTAGAGTATAAATTATTAAAATACATTTGCTCAACCAGAAAAGATGAAATAAAGAGAGAAAGAAACGAAGAAGGAAGGAATTTTCAAACAAAGAATAAAGTGTATAAAGTTTAAGACATAGCTGCATGTTTATACACATTATGGAGTCTTTCAGAAATGACATACTACTAGCTACGAACCTAACAAAATGAAATGAATTGTAAATTGGATGTTCAAGTTCCCCTAACATTCATATAGGAGCTCTTCCCTCCATTGCAGCTGCAATTGCAGAATATAATTACAGCTAAATAATAAGTGTGAGGCGTTGATCTTATAGGATTATAATACTATACAGGGAGCCTGAGATCGCTGTCTTATTTACCCCAGATTACTGAGGAAAAATTCATGAGAAGATGGAGTGAGAAGGTGGCTACCTGAAACCAGGAGGATAGAACTTACAGAAACTGCACCTTGATGAGCTTTGACCATCCAGAAATGTGAGAAGGTTAATTTATCTTGCTGAGGACTCCCAGTGTGTGATACATGTTTCAGTATTAACTGAGCAGACCATGGCAGAGTGAGTACCAAATTCCTGCTGAACTGTACTGTATGAGATTGTGATGTGCTGGAAGAGTATGGTGCGATCTAAGGATGAAGGAATTTCACTGTAGATAGATCTGGGTATGGATGGCAGAGGAACAGCAAGACAGGCACAAATCATGGAGGTGGAAATGAGTATATTCAGGAAGCAGTAAGAATTCATCAGCCCAGAATAAATACTGGGGGTTCAGGTACAGAAAGAGATGACCACAGAACATGTAAAAAATAATCATTCCATTTCTATCTCATCAGATTTGCAATCAAAGCCATTTAATGTGCTTAGAAAACATTCCCTAGATAACAATTGCATCTTAGAGCTATAAATAGTCCAAACCCGATCAAATGAGTCCATTGTCTCTGAAGAACTAAAGGAAGGCAAACCCTGCAAAGAAAAGAGAAAAAGCCTTTTCATTATTGGACAGGCATCATTGTTCAAAAGCAGACAAGTTTATATGGTTCCCAAAATAGCTCTGCAAGGACTTTAGAGAGGCTACAGAAAGCATGGACAGAGATTGAGATGGTACCTTGACCATTTCCTGTGGAACAGAACCCAGATATGAGCCTGTGACACTGAAGAGTGATGTTCATACATTCCAAGTTAACTGAAGCCCAAGGTTTTAAGTGACAGCCCAGAAAGCAGTAACAAGCATCCCCTCCATGAACAGAATGGAGAGTTCCTGAGTCTGTCTGGTTTGCATTTGAACAGTCCCATCAGGATTCAGTACAAAAGGACAATCTAGGTGAGACAGGATTCTACCACTCTTCCTCCTTTCTGAGGAGGGGGTCAAAAGCACAAAAAATCTTCACTTAGAATATTAGAGGAAAGGAAGAGAGGGTTTCCAGCCTTGTTTATTTATGGTACATTTATTTATTTAGCAGAGAAGAGGGCCTTTGGTACTTCGGGCCACTGCCGACTAGAACACATGGGAGAAACATTAGAACACATGGCAGAGGAATGGTGGAGTAACTTTATTATTGTGACTTCGTGTCTCTGTGACAAATCCCTGAGAAAACTCGAGGGGATATTTATTTTAAGTGATGGTTTCAGAAGACTTGGTCCAGTGTCTTGGTTCGTGGCAGCAGACATATAGAGAAGACTTTTCATTTCATGGCAGACAGGAAGCAAAGAAAACATGGGAACCAGAGTCCAGCTATATACTTGAAAGTCACATACTTAGTGACCTACTGCCTTCTGCTAGGTCTTACCTTTTACATTTCCAGCAACTTCTAAGATAGCAGAGTACTGAGCATTTGAGGCAAATTTCATATTCAAACCATAACTTTTTAATCTGTGTCTTCAGAGGGGTGCTACATTTTTGCTGATATTAGGAAAATAATCAGTTTTTTAAAAAAGATACTACATTTAAGCTAGCAGGAAATAAAATCTGCATCACAATAAAATGCTATTAATAAATGCTAAGGATGCCTCAAAAGCCATAGTGAGTTTCAATCGCTGTCTCCAGGCCAAGAAAGCTGCTTTTGTTTAGTTTGTCTGTGTTTTCTGAAATACCCCTGTGTATGGGTTCTTCTTCTATATAGCTATATGAGTGTCAGCTCTAATTGGACTGTGGTTTAGATATCCAAATCCCTTGGAGGTTTAGCAATGTAGCAGAGAGCCCATGTGATTCAAAGGGAATGTTTTAATATACCAGGAGTTGCATGGTGTCACAGCAGTTGTGTGAACTCTGGCAGACAGGCTGCCCTGAAGAAGCACGATATTGTCTCTAATACCTTGAGTTCAGCAGTTTTAATTCCCACCTCTGTGTGATGTTTGACAGTTCATTCATTTAGAGAGCTTCAGTGCAACACAGGTGACTCAAGTTCAGACAGTTATTTTAAGGGTATGTCGCTTCTGTTTATTTTTTAATGCTAAGGAGAATGTGCTGTGTGTTGGAGGAAGACCTTTGTACACAAAAGAAACTGCTCTCTCAGAAAAATGAGAGAGCTTTGCCATTTAGAGATTCAGCACTTCTTTGGGGGACAGACTTCCTTAAGCCTGAAACATTGATTGGGGCCAAAGTTAGAGAATCCGACATGCATAGTTCCATCGCTGGATGTGAAGTTTTGCCTGACCAGAGCTATTAAAACAGGCACTGAGATGACCCATGCAAAGTTTTCTACATTATTTGCTGCAATGCTTGGAATGTGTCTCTTTCTCCAGTCAACAAACAGCAATTCTGAACATCAATCTGAATTCCAACTAGAAACATGACTCACAACTAGAATTCACAGTTTACAGAGAAAACTAATCTATACAAGAAGAAAGAGAAAAGAGTAGTGGCAAGAGTCCCTTGGTAAGTGACTAAACACAGTGTGGTCCTTTGGTGCGTTGTCAGAGATTACAGGTGAAAAGAAGAGACTGAAGAAGAAAGACAAAGATGAGCAAGCGTGGCAGATCATTTGCGGGGAAAGGGATAGAAACTGGGATAACCAAGCAGGTTGTGAGTGGAGGAGGGCCTCGGGGTATTGAAATGTTTGCTACTGCCTCTTGATATTGCAGTGTTTGCTACTGATAGAGTCAAGGAACATGGAAATTATTGACTTCAATTCATGTAGCCTCCAATGACTCCACCCAGCTACAAAGGATGTTCCCCATCTAATGGTTAGACATATGACCTTTATTAAACTAAAAGGCTCACAAAACAAAAACCAAACTCCTGAACCTGGGAAAGTGACTGGTAGGACTTGGGGTGGGTCGACAGGCACCAGAAAAAGATAAGCGAGGGCAAGGGAGACAGAAATCAGGATACATTCCATACATGTATGAAATTATCAAACAAAATTAATTTTAAAAAGCATAATAAAAAGGAAAGTCAAAAGCAAGATGGGTGGCAAAGAGTTGCTATAGCAAATGTCAAGTGTGCAATAGCTATGTCCTAGGAGACTCATCATGTTTCTTATGGAGGCTTTCGAGAGGTAAGAGCGTTTGAACTGTAAAACCTGCTGACCTTACTAAAGAGGTTATTACAGATAATGAATTAACAACATCTAAAGTATCATTTCATGTGATCCAAACTAACATTTTCTATCTCAATGGAAAATGAATCTTTTATCATATTTCAATGGCTTCTACAAACATAAAAGCCAGCACAAAAATCATAGTGAGCTTCTCTCTGTGTGACGACTAACCAGGTTTCAACAAAACAAAAGGTAAAAAAAATGTCAGCTGCTATTCACAGAAGCAGTTCCTGTAGACTAGACAATGCATGGCTTGGATGCAAAGACTCATTGTTAGAACAAACAGCCCACCATTGTTTTTCCACTTTTCTCGTTTTTATATCCGATGTTCTCTGTGTCACTGTTTCTCTCACACTCTTAGCCTAACTCCTTACTATGGTCATCATGTCTACACAAAAAGTATATTCTGCCACTGGTTTGGGTAACACATACTTGTTTGTTCACATTGTTTGCTTGTTTCACACAAGGCCCAACTCTACTGGAGTTCCCAGCACTACTTGCTGTCCCAATGGCTGTGCCTGGGAGGCTGAGAAGCTGTGGAGGGAGGAAAAGAGGAAGGGAAGGAGAGAAGGAGAAAGAAGATGCTTCCATGGCTCAGGAAAGCAGGACTGTTGCGCAGTTCCTGCATCCACCCACCAGCTCCAGCAATTCTCTTGAGAATCAACGTCTGTGTAGTGAAGACTGTTAATCATTGCTCTCCAGGGTCCTTTGATGATCCTGACCAGTTTTGGAAACTCCAGTTATTTTCAGTTGTAATTAGATCTATTTAAAATGGAAACTCTTTTATATTTCTAAAGAGTAATTTGTGAAATGTGCAATAATCCCTAGTTACTTCAGGAATATTTAAAGCAAAGTTTATTAGCACTTCCTCCGTCTGAATATTCTTTTTATTTTTATTTTGAATTTCTCCAGAAAATTGCATGCATATCACTGAAGTCTTTATCATTTAGCTCAATTAAAATATAAATGCCAAATGGTTCCTTTTCAATTTCAGATGATATATTTAATGTTAACTTCTGATATGGAGGACATCTGCAGAAACTAGAGATTTCCTTTGAGTGCAAAATTTTTTGCTGCATTGAATTATAAGCTGTCATTTCTACTAGTCACTGTGTTCTGACACTTCTACATTAGCAAATGTATTTCTGAAGGAAAATAATGCTTAAGAAGGGCATTTTACTAGTGTCCATAAAACCTCTGGCTAAGATGCTGTTTTCACCATGAATCCAATATGTTCAATAATCTTCAGTAGAAAATATTTTAATACTTAATAGTAATTTAGACAATTACATATTTTCCAATGTAAGCATAATTTTATTTCTGATAAAGTTTGACATCAACATTAATCAAGTACAAAAAAACACCACACTGCTTTTGTGGGCATGATCTCTTCATAAATGTTTGGAGAAAGATGAAGCTGTGCTCATGGGTGTGGCCATGGATAAAGTGTCATTATCAAAGTGGTATTTTATAATGCGCATTGCATCTGTCCCTGTTTGTGATTTGTTGCAATAGTCTGTTGCTGAATAGCAACCATTTCAACTATAGTAGCTCAAAACAACAAAAAAATCATGTGTTTTGCTCACAAGCATGGAATGTAATTGTGCATCCTTAACGGCATCTGTCTCAGCCTCATGTGCCACCTGCTGGATTGGCAAAAAGATTAGGAATGACTTGACAAGATGGATTCATTTGCAAACCCACTCGCATATTTAGAGGCTAGGGGTGGCTTTTGAATGCATGAGACCTTGGCCATGGCTACAAGCCAGAAAACCTTTCTGTGTACATTTGTAAAGCAGCTCATGTCCTCACAGCATGAGGGCTGAATTCTGAACTGCAGTGCCCCAAAATTACAATGTTAATGTGCATGGCATTTTGATGGTCATGTCTATAAAGACACAGGTGAATCACTTGTCTGCATTATATCATCTACAAGACCTTGTCAGTTCAAATAGAGGCAACATGGGTCCTAAAAATTTCTGAGACGGTTGCTAGCCTCAGAATGGGGAAACTGCATGGAATACCAGCTGCATCAAGGAGGTAAGCCTGAAGAAACCAGTTTTTGTGGGACTAAACACGTGCAGGTAAGTTCAGAAGTAGTTCTCTTACAATTTAAGTTCTGCTAAAGCTGTTCTTGTAAACTATCTCTCTCTGCTAGAAGACCTTTTATGAATTTGGCTTAGGATAAAGTGTGAACAATTTCTAGGTTGAATATTACTCAAAAACCCTCCCTGCTGACGAAAAACTTGCATAATTGTTCCACTTTACTAAGAGCACAGGACTTGCAATTTGTCTGATTCCCATTTCTCTATATGGAATATGCCATTAAGAACTCTGATGCATTCAAATAAAGCTATTGTTTTCCCACAAGAAGCCACAAGCTATCCTGATAAGCTGCCTAGACCCTGAACATTTAAGTAGACAAATCATCTTCATCTTATCACCCAATAATTCGTAACCAATTTCTCTTTTGTTTTCAGTTTTGATCATTAGTTTCCCTTCTCATAGTTCCTCTCACCACTTTATCCTCTTCAGCTCTGTACTGGGGTATCACACTCACTACTTTTAATCTAGTCATAGGTAGGCAAGCTAATCGGTCACTCTCTTGAATATGACTCTCATTTCTCCTCAGGCTACAGTCAATGTACTCTCTTACCAGGAACAAGTTTTGAGTATGGCTGGTACCTACACAGATTCAGCCTTTGCAATGTAACTTGGTGCCAACTTCAGTGTCTGAAAAAGCTAAAAGAAGTGTACGATAGATATTGTAACTATAAATTATGCAGAACTCTCCTCTACTTACTACCATAACTAGCTAGAGACATTATACAAATAAATAATGAAATATAAATATAAAACAAAGTAGACTATAAAATGCAAACTATTCTACAGAATTCTTTAAGAGGTCAGATAAACACATGGCCAAATATATTCAATTTTCCTGGAAAATCCACTTAATATTGGCATGTAACTAAATAAGCACAATTTAGTCAATGTGTACCTAATTTTCTCAGGTCAGTTAGCTTTCACATAGGAAAATATAGTCATGTGTTTCTGAGACTCATAGAAGTATGCTATCCTATGAACTAGACTGCCTCAACAATAAACAGCGGTTCCCACTGATCTCAGCGTATGCCAGTGCTGTCATGATGCAGTTGTTATACAAGTTTCTAGCCAAAGGGATAAACTCCAACCATCGCAGCATACTGAAGACTAATACTGGGAACGGAACATAGAGGAAAGAGGTTCAGATGCTCAAAAAAGAGGCTGCATGTCCATGAGAACACTTCTGGCATCTTGCATTTGGGAAATTGTCTATATCCTGTTTTAATAGTATATATATATTCAGGACAAATAGTACCACTTAATCCTCCAAATATTCAAGTGCAAGCTACCTCATATTTGAAAACTTGTATATACTCCATTCCAGGGTTATGTCTATAAAACAATTACTACTTGTTTACTTTGGATATTATTTAAATTTCCTTAGTGTGTTTTCTGCCAAAACTCAACACATTGTCTTTGGTCTTTTCTTTTTATCCAGCTAGCCCAACTCCCTAAATTTCCAAGATGTATCTTGGCACTCAACAAAAGAACTGAATAGATTAAATATTTTTCTGATTCTCCTGTAAACTTGAAGGAGCACAAGTTAGAAGTCATTATGAGTGCTGTGTGACCTACTGGTGGCATAGGATGAGTTTTATGGCATGTCACAAAGGATGTGCTGTGAATGCCTTTGGGAATCACAAAGTTGAATATCTTGGATAAGTTTCTCCTTTCAGAACAATTAGGCCTAGGTGGCTTTTGTGGTCTACTTTTAATTGCTGAAGAAAGTCTTGAGCATTACAAGAAAGCAAGACTTTAAAGAAGTAATATTGAAGTGAGCTCTATTTGCAGAGGTGTCCTTAGATGGAGGGTGATTAATGTTTGTGAAATGAATCATCATAAGAGAATTATGGGTGGTAGTTTCATCATAGTCTGTTGACTAATTTACACTCATAGAATACTTTTATTGCTTTGTCTTATATAGTCCAATATGGAAATGCAAGAAAATTTCAATAAATCATAAAATTATAGGGAAGAATTCCTAATACTGAATTTGTTCCTATGATCATTCACACAAACCTATTTTAACAGTATTTTTAAGTTCTGAATGAATCCAACCAGCATTTCCTTTCTCTGGCCTCTGACACCATAATGGTCTATCTCCCTGGAGTCCTTGTTTAAATACAGACTCCGTAGTCTTTGCAGCCTGAAAATGGGAAGTAGATGATGGATTGTTTTTTCTATCCCTTTTCTCACCCCATTTTAGCAAACATAATAGGTGCTTTCTGTATGTGGGCAGAGCTGTAGCTTAAACAGAATTAGGATTTTGGAAACTTGGTCCCACTTAACAGTCTGAAAAATTAAGTGAACCTTCATAATTCCAGATTTATAAAAAGGCCACTCAATACTAAGAGATGAAATTAAATTTTGAAAAACTTTGCTTAACATCTTTTTCTCACTTTCCTATTGCCTTCAAGGACTGGAATTGCACACATGGTGACATCTAACATCAGACTTTTCCTGTCTCCCTGTAAGTGTCTCTTAACAGTCAATGCCTCAAACTGTATTCTCAATGTACCATCTCACAGGACCACATATGTCCGCCATACCTTGGACTAGCTGTGTTACCTGATGCTTGACACTTAGAGGAAGTTTTGTTTAGTTCACTATTTGGAAAAGTTAAAGAGTATGACACTCAATCTAGCAGAGTCCCGTTGGCTGCCTCACCTCACTGATTGCTTTCAGTTCAAGTCACCCACTGCAATCTAAGGACAAGTACAGGACCAGCCTTTTGGGAGTCCAACATCTGAGAAGCATGGCTGAAAGTAGAGGTTGGAAACTATTCAAATTAAAATATTTTGTTCAAGCTGAAATTTCCCCATATATTGCAAACCCTAAGCTTTTTCCATTATATGTCTGTACTACAACCTCATCAAAAAAACACATTTAAGTTCTAAGAATACCCCAAATGGTATATTAGAAAAAGAATGAAAAGACATCCATACTAGGAGTAGCAATGGCATTCCCATCCTTGTCTCCAGATATTACAGCACTTCTTTTAGTTTTACTTTTATTTTTTTTTAATTTTGCATACCAAATGATGGATTTCACTGTGATATTTTCACACATGTGTATCATTATACTTCATTCCTTTTCATCCCATTGCCTGCCCATCGCTGGCTGGTCTCTCCTTGACTTTCACGTTACATACATTTCATTTCCCTGCCTTATTCTCGCCTTCTCCCTTCTTCTCTCACAATTCTCTTTTTACTTTTACATTTTACATATATGTACATATAAAGTTAAACCTAGTTTCTGAATATGAAAATAAAATGAAATGTTTGTCTTTCTGAGTCTTATCCCACATAGAGCAATAATCCACTGTTCAATCCATTTTCTTGCAAATAGCACATTTCCTCCTTCCTTACAACTGAAAATATTATATTGCATGTGTCTATCATATTTTTTTCTATTGACCAATCTGTTGGTGAACCTTTAGGGTAAGTCTATACTTTTATTCATTGCAAATTGATATCTAGGAAATTAATGGTATCCATTAAAATTTGATTCAGCTGTGAATGTCAGAAGATATAAACCTATTTCCTTTCTTTTTCTAGAGATGGGAGATCCAGGACTCAATGAGGTGTTATTGGGTATATGTTAAGATTAGTTGTTCTCAGTCTATAGTTTCCATATAGTGACTGCTGTCATATCGACATTGTGAGAATAAAAGAAACTAAGAAGCATGGGGTTTGCTTCAACTATGTGCTTTTCCTGTGTTGGGGTATGTGATCTATAGAAATGTGTCCATTTTGGTCAAATTGCAAAAAATCTTTTTCTCCTGTTCCCCATACATATCAAGTTTTTTCTGAATGAATTTCTATAAATATCTAATGGCATCTGGACTTAGGAACAAACCTAAGTAAATGTTGTCAATTGAACAATGGCCATGTTGTCAAGCTACCTTATCAATATTCTTATCTATATCTATAGATTTGTGCTACTCCAACTTTAGTCTTATTACAGTGTGTCATGGTTAATGCACACCAGTATTACTGTTCAAAGTACTAAGAATAAGTGACTGTAAGTGCTCAGTTATAGGCTTGGCATGCACATCAGCTTCCAATCCCCACTACAAGTCTCAGTAAACATCACGAAAGATGGAGTGAAAAGAAGGTGAAAGCTAGAAAACAGGGAGGAGGGCTATGCAGTGATCTCTTCTGAATATGTCATGGCTTTTGCATACATGATCTCACATTAACTGTAGTTACCTACACAAGATCTGAAAAAGATAAAGTCAATTAGAAAATTCAAAATAGAGTGGGAAGGGGCTCCAGAGGCTCCATCCCTAGCTGAGGAGATGGTGATGGCTGATGGGGAAGAGAGAATCATTTTTCATGGGGCTGTGGACACTGGTAGATTCCCCATGCCATATTTAATATTCTCAAATATGTGCACATATGCATAGCACTAATTGGCTACATTTAATCAGTGACTAAATTAATCAGGCTACAAATAAATCAGTGACTATATAAATAAATATTTCTAAAACAGGACATGAGTTTGGAAAGGAGATATGATAGGGGTACTGGAGAGAGTTGGAAGAGGAACTGAGGGGGTCACTATAACTTTTATGTAACAAATAGGAGTAGGGTTTTTTAAAAAGCACTCATTTGCATGCTCTGCCTAGCAAGGGTGAAGTGCAAAGCAGTATATAAGAGTTATCATCATAAAGAAGACAGACAAGCAACAAGGAATGGGAGGAAGGACAGAGGGAAGAAGGAGGGAAGGAAGGAAGGGAGGAAGGGAGGAAGAAAGGAAGGAAGGAAGGGTTAGTTTAAAAGAATCAGAAATACTAAGGATTGTGGAGGACTGCTTGAATTTTGTTAGCCATCACTGTGATCATATGCTGAGATATATGAAGTGCCAAAATGATCTACTTTGTCCCCAGAGCTCACCTCCCCCTTTCCCACAATACCAGAAACCCACACTGATCTGGTGATTGGCCAATCACATTGCATCTGTCCAAAACAAAAGGAAACCTGTCAATATTAAATGAATGCCATAAATAGAACTCATCATTTAGTAGGTACACGCCATGTAAATTTAGGTACCTGTTCTATAATACCATGACATTACCAGCTGCCAGCACCATAGCAAAGATGAACACTCACAGATTTGCCCACAGGCAACTTAATTGAAAACAATAAATTATTCTGTTTTTACTAAACAGAACTTTGAAAATTCAGTGTGAATAACTAATCATGTTCAACGTGTCTATTTTCATAAAAAGATAATTAACAGTTACATCATAAAAACCTAGGATACCAACCACTGCACGCATTCAGTGTTGACTTATTTATACTTATACTATGGATCTCCAAAAGGAAACAGGTGGCTTTTGATAAATAATTCCATTTCCATGTAGCAGTTCTTTTCTACTAGTGTGTTGTACATGATAGTGTCTGCCCAGTCTTTTTAATTTGTGTATGGTGGCTTTGTAAACTTAAATTATATGAGGGAGATCTTAAAAATTTGGATTCAGTATTCTGAAACAACTCTGGACCATTTGGATGTGTTTTGTAAATTAAAATCATAGTTCTTACCAGCTCTTATTTGTGATGGAAAACATTCACAGAGTTGATACATGAGAGCTAAAGATGTGAAAGATAATGGACATCTGAAGAAAAGCATAGGTGTGTGTAAGAGAGAGAGAGACAGACAGACAGAGAGACAGAGAGAGAGAGAGAGAAAGAGAGAGAGAGAGAGAGAGAGAGAGAGAGAGAGAGAGAGAGAGAGAGAGAGAGAGAGAGAGAGAGAGAGATTAGGCACCTGTTCTAGAATGCCGTGAAAGCCACAGGTCCCAGGACGATAGTGAAGATGAACACTCACAAATTTTCCCACATGCACCTCAGTTGAAATTTGGGGGGGGGGCTCAAAATGATTTCAAAGGACTAAGTATGCCACAGATTTCAGGGATTTGAACTCAAGGCCTTACTAGAGGCAAAGGCAGAGAACTGGTATAGATGTAAAATAAATCACTATAAATCACTGCAAAGCTGCTGGAGGTACACAAAGCCAAATGATGGGGTCTCAGGGTTGAGTTGAGTTGCAGAGGCTCACGACCATTGAACCAGGCCCAGACCCAGGCCCAGGCCCAGATACACAGACAATGAACATAACAATGCAAATAAGCCATGCTGTCTCTGGAGATCAAGAAGCTGAAGCTCCGAGGACATCTGGGAGTTCTCTGCAGTACTTTCTGATGTACACAGTAAGTAGCTATTAGAGCCATTGCCACATGAAGAGTTTACCTAAATTCTTTATTATTAATAAAATCTCTGGAGTCAAATATGAGAGTAAAAACCCATTTCCTCAGAGAAACGGTAGAGAAACACTGACATTCTCTCTCTCTCTCTCTCTCTCTCTCTCTCTCTCTCTCTCTCTCTCTCTCTCTCTCTCTCTCTCATTCCTTAATGAAAAGGGCCTACAAATCTTTCTAAGCCCCTCCCTACTAACTCCTGTGTGTCTCTATATATAGTCCTAGGTCCTTCAAAGCCTCTATGGCTAATTCCAGTCAGCCAATTGCTGATCCTACCCTCTAAATCAAGGTAAACTTCATTAGCAGTCTCAGAGTGTCAGTGCGAACAAATATCCCACAATAACCATGACAGTGTTAGGTGTTTTCTTCATGGGGTCCAGGTAAAGGTGATGCACCCTTCATCATTCTGGTGTGCTCAATAAATTCAGTGACCTGTTGCTTTTCTGATATGATTTAATTCACTCACATGCTGATGTGACCTCAATCTCCTTTGATAAGTTGAGAAATGGTACCTTTTATTACTAGCATTATTTATCAGTCCGTACCTCATGAGTTACTGATGGACAGGTGGCAATGTCTACGTATACAAGATACAAAGCCATTCTTCCTCTACATTGCTCTCAAAATGGAGCTAAATGCTACCTGTGAAATGGAGTAACCCAGATCCCGGTATAGCCTGAAAGCCACCAGTGAGTGACTTAGAGCAGGGTACATCCTGACCTCAACAGTACCTATTGTGTATTGGCCGCTTCTCTGTTAAGCACATTGGCAAACCATCCATTACTAACTGTATCTTAAGCCTCATGATCCACAGAGACAAAAATGATGGCAAAGACAAGAATTCTTGTTTAATATTTTAAGCACCTCAGAAAGTTAGCAGCTATTTTTCCCATTTTTGCCACCCTGTATCAGTGAAGGAAGGGACAAGAGGATGGCAGTCTCATAAAACATCCAGGAGAGGAAATAGGCAATTTTCTACTAGATGTAACCAGACAGCATAGCCTTTCTACATGGACCAGTGACCTGTGCTCCTCCATGATACAAAGAACACTCAGTCTTAACCTTAGATCTTTGTCCTCAGGCTCTTTCTACAGAAAAAAGAAGTTTCCTAAGTCACAAACATTACAAGGAGCTAGAATCGGACTCAGCAGCAGCACAAGTCACATGAAGATGCAGAAGGGCAATGATGAAAATAACTTGGCCAAAATTAAGTGGACTGTGAGATCAGTAGATTAAGAATGGTTCCGGCATTGGCTTACTCATTTGTCAGTGATATAAGAATGAACATTTGCAAAACACAAGGTCATTTTCTTCCTGATAAGTGAAATAAAGTTCTCAGCCCAAAAATGAAGCAAGAGTATATCAAAGGTTAAGTGAAAACATACACATGCACACACAGGTATGCCTCATACATACATACATACATTGCATTCATATACACAAAAACATGCGGGGGATCCCCTGTCAAGTGCATTGTGTTTTATATTGCTGTAAGCGGGGCACATTAATACTGTGCAGTAAACCATGGTGACTGTGTTGCAGTTTTTCACCCTGACTATAGATTAGACTCTCTGGACAACTTTTCTTTTTTCAAGTGCTCACTTTGAAGCTACACCCCAAGCCAATTCAATGAGAATTTCTCTAGGTAGAATGCAGAAATTGATATTTTAGGAAAGGTCCCTGGGTGATTCTCATGTATCATGCTGCCTGGCTGAAACACACAGTTCATAAGGGATACATGAGGCTACACATGCTGCTAACTATTGAAATTCCATTCACATCAGAGGAAAGGGTCCACCTAAGGCCACTGAGCTTTCACTGCAACCCATAATGCTACACTAAACAAGTAACTTACTTTCTTGTTTCAGTAGAATTCTAGTGTGTTTTCCTTCTCCTTTTAAACTGGGAGTAGATTCTACCCTTCTCTTACATGATACATCCTATCCACAGTTTTCCCTCCCTCTACTCTTCTCAGCTTCCTGCCACCTCTCCTCTCCCCCTCTGGTTCCCTTCAGAAACGAGCAGACCTCCCAGAAACAACAAAACACTTCCAATGCCATATCAAAGATCATGGAATTATCTGTGAGGTGTAATTAGATATTTTGTCACAAACTAATAAGAACCAACAACTTTACATGCTTTCATATCTGCGTCCTTCTTGTCTTTAGGAGAAAACTAATCTAAGCCAGTGTTTATTATTTTCAACTGTTTGATTCTTTGGGATATACTTTTGTACAACTAATGCCTGGGTTTAGGTCTAGATGATATGCAATACAACACAAAATAGCTTAAACAAAGACAAGTAAACAGAAGCATATTGTGGTAGGAGTAGGGAAGAATAGAAACTATGTAAAAATAGTTCCCTGAACAGAAGGCCAAAGTACATAATGTTTATTATATGTGGATTTGTAGGGATGCGTGTCATTTATAATGTGGAAAATGCAAGTTAACAAACATTTACTTATTTGATGAAAATTGATTCTATCTGACCATATGGTTATTTATATGCCATGCTTTCATTACCCAGTATTGATGACATGAATAAGAGGTTATATAAGCAGGAGTGCTACTTGCAGTATTTGACACTTCAAGTAATATTTGTAGAACTAATTTGTGAATATCTGGTAAAACTGAAGAAAAGCACATGTGACTACCAGAAAAACAGTCAGCACAGCAATAAGAAATGCTGGTGAGGTGTCACAGGCAGGCTTGAGATGGACAGACATTCTAGCAAAGAAGCAGGCAGACCCTCAGGGCTTGGGAAGAAAAGAAAGCTGAAATCTAGAAACGCCTTGCATGAGTTGTCAGTGCAGTTGCCGAGGGAGCTCTGCTGTCCCTGTGGGTGTTTCCATTGATATACATGACAGCTTTTGTTTGAAAGATGTAGAAGTTAAAACTAGGGCCTCATCCCTAACTCAGCTACACACTACAGACATAACATATACACCCTCATACACACACAGTCACAGGTTGCTTAAATGTAAAAAATAGTTCTATACATCAGCATATAACACACACACACACACACACACACACTGATAATTTGTAAAACTTTCTGAGCCATTTAACTTTGAATACACACCACTGTGTGACCTTCTGACCTTAGAATCTCTAATTGAATAAATTAACACTAACATGGCCCAGAGAGCAAGCATGGTGGACACATCCAAAAGCTCTTGAAGGTATCTCTTGTGTCTCTTCAGAAGGACTGCACACAATGCTAGAAGTAAGAGTACCTCTTCATTATGAAGTGACACATGGAAAAAAGTAGTTAGAATCAAAGGTAATAGTAAGTCAAGAACCTGTGCAAGAATTAGGGAGGAAGGGTTGTCACAAATAAAGCAGTGACCTTCATTTATAAAGGCTGAAGGGTGTACACGTAGTGTAGACTCACAAATATGTGTTCTGTGTAGCTGTTTGTAAATCCATAAATAAATTTCAAATGTCCATCAATATAATAAATAATGAGCTACTTGTGACAGAGATTTTTAATTTGATAGCATGTAATATTTTGATTGAAAATTACCACATTTAAAAGTATACATACAGGGCTGGTGTGATATCTCAGCTCTTAAATGCCCCAACACTAACTCTAAGGGCCTGAGCTCCATCCTCGTGACCAACATTGCAGAAGGAAAAAATCAACTCCCACGGGCTTCCCCCTGACCACACTCACACATACACATACACACACAATATGGTGAAATAAAATCATTTTTTAAATTATACATACATTTCAAAACCATAAAAGAAAAAGATAACTGGATTCTCCCCTGTATAACTCAAACAAGTTTTAAATTGGTAGAACCACATATTGTTGATGTTTATAAGGGATAGAATGTTAGAACAGTGAACACAGTGCTGAAATAATAAACAACTTCTGGAAAGGATTAAGAAGAAATGAGTATTTTTCTGGGTTGAGGCAAGGTCCTGTTATCCGGCTAAAGCTGTTAGAAAGCTTAGGATGCCTCTGCCTAAGCCTCCCGGGTGCTTGGACTATAGGTATGGGCCACCAGACCTGGTTCCTCAAGTATTTAAAATAAAATCCAGGTCTTCTGATTCTAGTTCAGACTAACTCTGCTTTAAAAAGCTGCCCTCAAAATCGGATCATATGGTTAGTGCAAAACCCAAATCTAGACAACATTGCCCATGTCTTTCATTAAATAGCTCTAGCATCTCATAGTATTAAGACACTCAGCGGGTACTGAATGTGTTTAGGGTTCACAGCAAACACTTGAGGAAAAAGGAGACTCTAAAAACACAATCCAAATCTTATAGGCCAAAGAGACAAATACTCAACACTAAAAATTTTAAGCAAAATTACCATAACTATTTTTTTGGTTTATATACCTGACTTTAATCCAAATCGATCTACCTGATTTTATTCCAAGATTTAGTAAATTAAATGTGCTTACATGGGTCCATATATTTTCACTTATTTGCAATAATAATAAGAACATAGATATATGAATATGTGTGGAGACATACATGGAGTATATCAAAGTCTGTCATGAGGGGTAAAGAGATTAACAAAAGATCCACTCTGAAGTGATGAAAGCAACTTTATTAACATGGGACATGCACAAAACACTGAAGGGCATAACCACACATCTGCCTTAGCATTTGCAAATCCCAGGGGGAAAAGCCATCTGACCCCAGCATGCCCCAGGCCTGGACCTTAGTCCTGCTGCTCAGCTTGTCAGATTTGCTGAGAAAATCACATAAGCACGCACAACTATGATTTCTCTGCAAGTCGTGTTACAGACAAACATAACTGTGAGCTCCCTACAATGAAGTCATGTTATTAAAAAAAAACAATTTTTAAAGCCTCATGTGACATTCTGGGCTGGGAGTGAGTCTGAGAAGACATCTAATTCCTTTGCTATTGAACCTTTTTAAAAAAAAAAAAAAACAAGGACAGAGAAGTTTGGAGGATTCAGAACCCTGATCCATCTATCACCAAGAACAGTTGCTTAGGAGCCAAGTCACTGCTTAGGACACCTGGAGCCACAGGAAATGAGTCCTGCTTGAGACCTCACTAAACCAGAATCACAGGTCTCACCTGCACTTGAACTTTGGACACTAGATATAGGAATAAGTAGATTAAGATTTTCCATAGACTGGTTCATAAGGAAAGTTTCCATCATGGTAAAACTCAGGGTGAGATTTCAGTTTCATAATGCAGTTACCGGGGTAGAGATAGGAAACTAGGGTAGCACACATAATCTATTAATAGCAGATTCTCAACCATCACAGTTCCTGTGACTAAGAATGGCTTCTTCACTTCAGCTGGGAGAACTTGGTGAACCTTGATGAAAGAAGATCCAAACATGGGTCCTAGGAAAACCAGTCTTTTCCTGAATTTGTTTCTAACACAGCAGGCTTTACCAACAGAATCCTCGGCAAGCACTAACTGGCTCTTTGGTTACCTCCCATTGTGGGCTAAAACCTGTATTAGCCCCCACGTACCCAAAACTTCAGAAATAGAGAGAATTACTTCTGTCCTGACAGTGACACGGAAAATTGTAGAGACCACTGTAGCCAGGAGACAAAATGTTCAAGAACATTGCATATTCATTCTCTGCAATAAAAATATCCTGGGTGAAGAAAGAATATTTTGATTAACTTCTTGTTGCCTTTAAAAAATGGTCCCAAATTCTCCTGAATCGAATTTAGCATCATTAAAATCAACAACACTTAGTGAGTCAGTTTCAGTAGAAAAAGGTCCCAACTGCTGCAGAGGCGTCGTAAACAGCAAACTGGTGTTTGGATGAAGACCTAGAAAAGAGCACTGAAGTGGGCGGTTAGTGGAAACAGATGCTACGTGGTATGGAGGAGTAATGATCAGAGAGTAGTTTTAGTTCATCTTTAGCTGTACTGCAGAAAGCAAAGCCATTGTTAGGTTTCTCTCATCTCCAAGAGTTTTGGAGAGAGGGCAGTGAGTTTGACTGAACATATCTGGGTGACTTTCTGTATGGCGGTGTGAATGTGATGATGTCTCAGTTACTTTCCCCATGGCTGTGATAAAATATCCCAATAAAGGCAACACTTATCATAGTTGATAGTTTAAGGGAAGTCACGGCACAGTCACCTGAGGCAGCTGGCCACATTACATCCACAACCAAGAAGCAAGAGCCTGGAATGATGGAGTCCAGCTAGCTTTCATGCAGTCCAGGACACCCATCAGGGAACCATGTCACCCACATTTGGAGTAGGTCCTTCCACCTCAGTTACCCTTATCAAAGCATTCCCTGTGAGAACTGGATCTTTGCAGTCCAACTCTGTGAATTGTTCTCTACTTCCCTTAATCCACTAATATGTACTGAACCTAATATGTACTAGCCTCCCGTCTTTTCCAGTGATTACCTTGCCTGCCTTTATTTTAACTGAATATTATGAATTCTGCACTTTACTAAGTATATCAAAAGGCAGAAAGGAAGCACATCTCTCTCCATGGTTTCGCAAGGAAATTTCGAGAAAGCAGGTATGTTATGTTCAGATCTCTCTTTGTTGGAGTACAGACAATGGAAATAACAATAAAGAGCTAAAACTGCTCTCTAAACTGTCTGTGATGGGCTTTAAGTCTTTAACTCATTATCCTTTGAATTTTTGTTAATAATACAGAGGAAAAATAAGATTAATGTCTGATTTCTAACATCAGTAAAATACTTAATCCTCCAAAGGCTTTTCTATATCCCATCAAGTTGACAACCAGTTAACAATCACAAGTTGTGTACTTGTGAGTAGTGTGCTTACATTGGTGTCTAGGTTTAGTTGGTTTGAATACTGACCCATTTTGCTGTTCACATCAGTGCAGCTCAGCCTATTCAGATTTCAAATAGTAATCAAACATTTTTATAACATTTATAATTTTAATTTTTCTACTCCTTCCTGCTAATGTGGTAACACTAGTTCCTAGTTTTAATTTATAAGATTACAGAATTTAGAAATGTAAAATAGTATAAAATTGATTTAGTCTGTGTCTGCTTTTCCTAATTAAACTCAATACTAGTGAGGATAAGAAGTCCCTGTACAACTCGTCCAACGAGTAAGGCAGAAACAGAGATAGGTCGAGAATCAAGTTTCTCAAATCCTCCCCAAGTGCAAGCCCCTTTACAGGAAAACTAAACTGATTCAAACCTAGTATAAAAGCCAATTTCTTCTTCCTTTGGGGAAGAAATTAACATTTCTGGCAAAATGCTTAAGCAAATTTCGTGTGAAGTTTAATTAAATCTTGTTATGGGATACTCTTTCCTTCCTACACTGCTGTCAGTCAAGAGTGACCTTTAGCATGATTTTTTTCATTTATATATGATTTAGTGGCTCTCAAATTTTATTTCATCTTGGAATATCCTGGGGATGTTTTAAATTCCCCAAATCCAGTTCAAACCCCATCCCATAAAGCAGAGTGTTGAGGAATGGAATCCACATTAAATAACTTTTAGGGACCTTTCCTCTAGGTGTGGGGCATAATGAGCAGCCAAGTAGAGAAATCAGTGATATTGCCTCTCAGTGACTGTCTACCCAAAAAGCCCAGCTCCATACACATGCTGGCGGAGATCACAGGAACTGACTACCCATCCATACACATGCTAGCAAGTGTGAATCTTAGCTGTGGCTTTGCAAGGCTATTTCCTATACATGGATTAACCTTTTTTCCAAGTTAATGTCTTTGTATTATCTTCCAAGGTTAAATGATCTGCTTAGATAATTTAAAAAGCAAAACTATTAAAGGACAAAAAAATCATGATTTAAAGTCTTTATAGTTACAATAGGGAAATCTAGGATAATGTAGTTATTTGGGATAAATAAAATCACAACTAATGATCTACTCTGAGAAAAACAGTCTTTGATTAACACCAAAGAAACCTTTTAGCTAAGCACTTTCTGTGTATCCCACGGTGTGGAAGCACTCACTGACTCTTCATTAGACAACTTGCGAACTGCTAATGCCTTTATGAGCTCTAATGACTTCTTCTGGCCTCCATAGTTGGATCTCTAATTGAGTTCACCAAGGAAGTAGCTTACATAGATGCCCATCACAAGTTGACAGGCAGTCTTCAGACTTCCTAAGAGTTCAGTCAGCAGACTATAATATCTGGTGGAGATTCTAGAAATCGGAAACATGAGCATTATTGAAAATCTTATTTTTCTGTTGGCTTTACTACTTCTAAACTGTTTCTTCTGCATTCATTAACTTGCAAGATGAAGCATATGCTTCAAGCCCATGAAAGCAGCCAAAACAAATGTTATTGACACAGGAAGGAGAGCTATTTATTGAATGTTCAACAAGTACCCTGCTGTAACTGAGCACTTTATATACATTAACTTAATTAATCTTCATGAAAAATTGTAAAACACAGCTCTGTTTTACAATGATGTCAGCTGAAACACTGTGAGGTTTCGTAGTATAGAAGATTGGCTGGAAGGTGTCAGTCAAGACTCTCACCGTTCAAAAATTAAAGACGTGACCAGATTTGTTGATGTTGTTATTAACCTATTAATTTGACAATGAAGAGACCAGACACCACAGAAGACATCTTGTTGATTTGGTAGGATAAGTCAAGGATTTTCATTAGTAAAAAGAAGGGAATCATGAGACTTCTACTAGCTAAGCCTTACAAATTAGCCCTCTTGAGAGAATCAAATACACACACATTGCCTGTAAATAACTTTATATAGCACAGGTCCCACAAATGACTTATATCTAAAATTAATTCTGTAAATATGACATCCTAGAATAAAGTAAAAATGTAGAAAGAGAGTAGAACAGTTGTCACTGAAGTTTGGAAACCAGTGATGTATTTGACCACAAATGAGCAGGAGGAAAGCTGGATGCAGAGGTGTGTGCCTTTGATTCAAGCGCTAGGGAGGCACAGGCAGGAGGATCTCGGTGAGTTCAAGGCCACACTGGTCTACAGAGCCATTTCCAGGACAGCCAGGGCTAAATGGAGAAACCTTGTCTAAAAAAACAAAACAAAACAAAAGGGGTGGGGTCAGGAGGAGATTTTGAGTGTCAGAATTCTGTGTTCTCTCTCTGGGCTGGTAGTTATGTGAGTATGTGGAAGAGCCGAGACTCATACATACTTAGAAAAGCAGTTCTGATATTTCAGTATTTTTTTAATAAAATGTAAAATTTTAATCAGAGGAAAAGAAAGTCACATTGTCTGTTCATCTGAAAGACTTCATTTCGGTTGAGAAGGGGGCCTAGTGAACTTAGGACACCCCGCGATCTAGGCCATTTATCAGCTTCAGTAGCCTGATGTCAGTGGGTACACTCGACTCTCAAGCCCCTCTTTCATGTCTAGAGATCTAAAACAAGTACATTACCAAAAATCTTATTTTTCTTTTGGTTTTACTATTTTCTAAACTGTTTCTTCTGCGTTAATCAACTTGCAAGATGAAGCATATGCTTCCGGCCTATGAAAGCAGCCAAAACAAATGTTATTGGTAGAGAAGAGAAGATATTTACTGAATTCCCAACAGATTCCTGGCTCTACCTGAGCATGTTATACACATTAGTATAGTTAGCCTTCCCAAAAGTCCTAGAAGCTTAATGAGCTCTCATAACTCTTTTTCGTGCCTATTTACCATGAAGGACAAGACAAACATAAAAATGGTAGGTGGATGGATCATCAGTGTTCAGGGATGACCCCTGCCCTGTGTTGGGGATCATCCTCACTGAACTCTCTTACGCCAATTGAAGTTATCTGAATTTGATTTAAACGAAAATGATCTGATTTCTGCAATGACATCATAATGAGTACTCACTGATAGCCCTGGTAACAAATATCTAGTAACATTTTCAATCACACACAATAGAACAAGTATATATAAAGTATTTGGGGGCAGTTTATGTTTGGAAAAATGAAAATAAATACAATTAGCCAATAAGATTTTTCTTACGTTGTGACTTTAACTGATAAGACGTTGCATCATACATAAGGAATAAGAGACAATGTGAGATGTGAACAAGAACACAAATGTTTTTTACATTGTAAAAGAGACTCTCAAAGCAGTTCTATCACCTAACACCACTGCAAACGGCAGGTTAATCTGGTTTTGCTCAGTTGATATAGCGCACACAACTTATACCACCTCACTTGTTATTGGTAGGACTGAAAGGCTATTTCTAGAAAAGTATATGAGCATATCTAACCCGTGGAGAAATTTATATTCCAATTAGTGGACCCCAGTAGCTCCAACCTTCATAGGAACATGTATATGTGAATAGAAAGCTAACAAAAAGATTAATTCTTATATACCACCAATACTTAAATGCGAAACCCAGCATGTAATATAGCCTTTCGCATAGTTTCTCCCTTCCTCTCCCAAGGCCCTGTAAGTGAGGAAAGGTATGATGAGGTAAGCTCATCAAGACAAAAACATATAGCTTGGAATTATGGTTAAGTTCAATCAGCACACTTAGGAATTTTGTTATAAAAGAAGTTTAGTTAATTGAAATAATGTAAAAACTCTTGTTCTGACAAATCTGTTCGATGAAAATGTTATTTGCTGTGGTGTGGTGCCAAAAGCAAGATGCTACGTTTTGTTTGCTTTAGAAAAGCTCTCATCTTTCACATGAGAGATTCATATTACATTTAAAAGCATTAATAGTCCGAGAAATATACCTCGGGTTTTGTTTTCTTTTGTTACCATTATAGGTAGTTCTCTCTTTTACTAAAACTAGTAGCTAAAGTCTTCCAAGATAGGAAGAATAATATGTACAGGCAAGTTTAGTAATTGTGGGATAAACAAAAACAGAAATTAGTTTCATAGATAAATCTCATCATAATTGTAGCTGTGATTTTTAGTGGAATATCCTAGTAGATACAAGCCTTGATGGTGTTCCAGGATAACAAACGCATGGCAATTAAATTTCATGGCACAACTCTGTCCTTGACAAATTCAATGCATAGTTGCCTACCAAAAGATTTTTACTTAAAATAAGAATGATCAGAAAAAAAAATTAGAGACAGCAGTTTTATACTCAAAAATGGTAGTTAGGTATGGGGAAATATAGCTATAATCAATGTAGTAAAAAGATTGAGGTCAAAGGATAGCTAATTAGTGACAAGTCAGAACTAAAGAAAATCAATTCATTAACATAATTTAAATCCCATTTTAAAAAATATTAATTACTAATAAGCTATTTGTATTATATTGCTAGATAATATTTCAATTATCTCTTAATAATTAATATTTTAATTATCTCTTCAAATAACACTACCTAATACTTTTTTTTTTTTTTTTTGGTTTTTCGAGACAGGGTTTCTCTGTATTATTTTGGAGCCTGTCCTGGAACTCGCTCGGTAGACCAGGATTGGTCTCGAACTCACAGAGATCCACCTGCGTCTGCCTCCCAAGTTTTGGGATTAAAGGCATGTGCCACCACCGCCTGGCCCTAATACTATTTTTGAAGATAAAATTTTCTTAAAAACTAAAATAGCACAGGCACATTCACAAAACAATATTTTAAAATTTCATATTGATCATATAAAATTAACAAATAACAAATGAGAGCTATCTTCCTACTCATCATTTCTTAAAAGCAAATTGTCTCTAACTCTGCATCTTGGTATTTCTCTAAATAATTTATTTGTATAATCATATTATTTTATAGTTGTTTTCATGAAGTTGTCTTCATTTATCTTCAATGTTTTGAAATTACTGACATCTACACTGAATGTTTCTCTGAAATCCATAAGGTGTTAAGAAACTTCTCTATTGGTGCTGAGAGGTTTTGTAAAGTCATTATAATTAGTGTCTAACAGAACATATTATCAATGACAATCCCTTTCCTGAAACGTGTGAATGCTTCAACGCAAATATTTTCACAGGTACAGTCTTTTAAAGCTCAAGAAGTACTTTTAAAATCACTTTCCTTTGGAAAAAATATTTTACAAGAAAAACCTAATCAAATAAGTCATTTCTCTTTATGACTTTTTTAATGCTTTGCCAAAGTTGAAGGCTGTAAAATCGTAGCTCTCAGTTTTATTCCATTCTGGCACAGGATATAAATTTGTCAAATTAAAAATAGAAGTACCATCAAAAGATTCTTCTCACAAGTCAAGGAACTTCAATATGCACTTACAGAAATTTGAATTTAAATCATACACTCCACTTGAGATTATAAATCAATGTGTTACATTCTGCTACTGGAAAAAGTGACAATGTCATAGTGTCAGAAAAGTTTACACTCCCTACAATTAGCTAAAAGTTTCAAATGTGTTATCATGTTGGGACTTGTGCTTATTACGATGTTGATTAAATTTTTCAGGTTATTTTGAAAAAGAATGAAATCATAATTTAGGACGTGATTCAGTGAAATGTCTAATCATGAAGGTTAGGCAAGTTTATTGCCAAAGAAGTTCTCTTAAGACTTGTAAGCAGCCCGGGTTAACAAGTAGGCTGAAGGTGGCCCACACCTCTCCTACTGCCCCTGAGATCCAGCTCCTCCCCCCAGTCTCATGCCCAACTCTGTAGCAGAAACTTGCTGTGGTCTCCCTTCCCTCTCTGACCCTATCCCCAAGAGCTCACAAAGACCTGCTCCTCCAAGCTTCCTTGCCCTAACTCATCCCAGTATCCCCAGCCTCCAACACCAGTGGGCATTCCCTGTGATCACAGCAGCTGATCAGGTCAGCAAAACTAACAACACACATCCATCATCTTCTCTGAAAATCAAGAGAGAAAACAGAAATCAATGAACAAAACATGCTCCCAACAAAGACAAATCCAGAAACCAGCACCTAGACCTATAATCACCTGAAACCCAGATGGCTAGACACCAGAGGAAAACACAATTAATAACAACCAGGACAATATATCTCCACTAAGGCCCAATTGTCCTAACACAGAAGGCCCTGGATGTTCCAATATAGCTAAAGCACAAGAAAAAAGACTTAAAACCAACTATATGAAGATTATAGAGGCCCTTAAAATCAAATGAGTAAGTCCTTTAAAGAGATCCATGAAAACACAAACAATTGGAAAATGAATAATTCCCTTGGAGAAAACAAAGAAAACACCAACAGTTGAAGTTAAAAAAAAAAGATGTTAAGACCTTAAAATGGAAATAGAAGCTGTGGTGTTTTGAATAAGAATTGGCCTCCATTCCAGACACCCACAGCTAAACACTGAGCTGAACTCCTAGAACCAAGTTTCAGGGAGGGAGGAGTGATGAGCAAAGGGGGTCAAGACCAGGCTGGTGAAACCGACAGAAACTGCTGACCTGAACAAGGTGGAGCTCATGGGTCCCAGACTGATGGCTGAGAGACAAGCATGGGGCTGATACAGACCCCCTAAATTTGGGTGTCAGTGAGGAGGCCTTCGCAATCTATGGGGCCTTGGGTAGTAGATATCAGTATTTATCCCTAACATAAAAATTGACTTTGGGAGCCCATTGTACATCATAGGATACTCTCTCAGCCTGGACACGTGGGGGAAGGCCTAGGCCCTGTCCTGGATGAAATGACAGACTCTGGAGATCTCCCATGGAGGGCCTCACCCTCCCTGGGTAGCAGAGTTGTTATTGGGTGGGGGTTTGGGGGAAGTTGGAGGACAGAGAAGGAGGGGAGGGAGAGGGAGTAGGGATTGACATGTGAAGTAAGCTTGTTTCTAATTTAAATTAAATAAGATTAAAAAATAAAAGAAAATAGAAAAAAATTGGCCTCCATTGGTAATAGATTTAAATGCCTGGTAATCAGAGAGTGGCACTGTAGGATATATGGATTTATGGAGTAAGTATGTCACTGGAAGAGGGCTTTGAGGTTTCAAAGCCCCTGGAAATCCCAGGGACTCTCTCTTTCTGCTATCTGGGGATCCAAATGTACAACTCTGTGTTCCTATCCAGCACCATCCCTGCCTGGATGCCATCATGCTGCCCACCATACTGCTAATGAACTAAACCCATGAAACTGTAAGAGAGCCCAATTAATTGCTTTCCTTTATGTGTTTCTGTGACCATGGTTTCTCTTCACAGCAGTAGACCAACGACTAAGACAAAAGTAATAAAGAAAACACAAACTAAGAGAATTCTAAAAATGAAAAATTTAGGAATTTAAACAAGCTTCACTAACAGAGTAAAAATGATGGAAGAGGGAATCTCAGGCACTGAAGATACCAGAGAAGAAATGGCAGTGGTCAAAGAAAATGTAAAGTTTAAAAATTCCTGATACGAAATGTCGAGAAAATTCTGGGATTATGAAAAGATGAAACCTAAGAATAAGAGGAATAGAGAAAGGAAAATAATCCCAGATAAAAGGCCCAGAAAATACCTTCAACAAACTCATCGAAAAAAATTCTGGAAACCTAAAAAAGGATATGCCTAGAAACGTACAAAAATAGACTGGACAAGAAAAGAAAGTCCCCTTGCTACATAGTAATCAAGATGCTGCACATACAGAACAAAACAAGAATATTAAAAGCTGCCAGGAAAAAAACCTAGTAAAATAAAATCAGACCTATTAGAATTGCACCTGATTTCTCGGTGGAGGATCTAAGAGCTAGAAGGGCCTGGACAGATGATCTGCAGACTCAGATGACACCCATATTACTGTACCCAGAAAAGTTTTCAATCACCATATATGGATAATATAAGATAGTCCATGATAAAAATCAAATTTCTATAGAACTGGGTTTTATACAAATTCAGTTCTATAGAAGGTGGGAAAAGGAAAACTTCTGTTGCATACAAGAAACATACCTTGACATCTAGGATAATCATCATCTCAGATTGAAGGATTGAAAAATATGTTGTAAACAAATGAACCTAAGAAGCAAACTGGTGTGGACTTTTTAGTATCTATAAAATCATACCAAACCCAAACTAATCAAAATGTATAAGAAGGACACTACATACTCATCAAAGGAAAAAGCCACCAGACACTAATACTCATCAAAGGAAAAAGACACCAACATGACATTTCAATTCTTGTCATCTATGCACCAAATCCAAGGGTGATTTAAGCTATCCAAGTTTGTAAAAGAAGTGCTACTGTAGCTTAAATCACATAGTGACCCTCACACACTGACAGTGACAGACTTCAGCACTCTGCTTCTACAAATAGATCATTCAGACAAAAACTAAACAAAGAAATACTGAAACTAACACATGTTATAAATCAAATGAACCTAGCAGATATTTAAAAACTATTTCACCCAAAACAAAGAATATAATTTCTTCTCTGCATCCCAAGGAACTTTCTCCAAAATAGAACATATATGTAGAAACAAAGCAAGTCTTGACAGATGCAAGAAAATTGAAATAACTCCCTGCATCCTATCAGACCACCAGAGATTAAAGCTAGATATCAACAACAGCATAATCAACAGAAAGCTTACAAACTCTAGGTAACTGACAGCCCTTTACTAAAAGAAAAACTGGTCAAGACAAAAAATAAATTAAAGATGTTCTAGAATTCAATGAAGATGAATAAGCATCATTCCGAAGCTTAGGGGCCACAATGAAGGCTGTTCTAAGAGTTAAGTTCAAGAAACTGAGTGCCTACATTAAAAAAAAAATCTTGGAGCTATATCATACTAGCTACTTAACAGCACAATTGAAAACTCTAGAATATAAAAAGGAAATAGGACTAATAGGTAAAATGAGTAAATGGCAATAAATAAACTGAGAGATGAAATCAATAAAAATATAAGCAAAGAGGACAATAAAAATCAACAAAACAAAGAATTGATCCTTTGAGAAAATCAATAAAATAGAAAAACCCTTATCAAAACTAACTAAGAGAGACAGAGAGAGAGAGAGAGAGAGAGAGAGAGAGAGAGAGAGATTAGCCAAACTAACAAAATCAGAAATATAAAGGGGGACATAAAAACATACACTGAGGAAATCCAGAGAATCATAATGATGTACTTTAAAAACCTGTACACCCTCTCCTCCTCCCATATCCCCCTGGGATTGACATGTGGAGCAAGCTTTTTTTCTAAAAAAATGTAATAGAATATAGTGAAAAAATAAAAACATGTACACCACAAAAATTGGAAAATCTAAAAGAAACAGATAATTTTCTTGAAGGATACCACTTACAAAAGTTAAATCAAGATCAGATAAACAACTTAAATAGACGTAAAACTCTAGTGAAATAGAAACAATCATTGAAAACCCAGAGTCAAAAAAAGCCCAGGGCCAGAACTTAAAAAAAGAAATAATATGAATATTCCTCAAATTAGTACACAAAATAGAATCCGAAGGCACATTGCCAAATTCATTCTATGAAGCCACAGTTACTTTGATGCCCAAACCACATAAAGATGCAACAAAGACTCCAGTGCCTGGGACTGCTACAGAGCCTCCCCTCCAGGTGGGAGCCATGCACCCCAGAGTCCTAGTTCCTGGTCTTCTCTTCCACCAACGAGACCAGGGAACCAGGAGACCAGGGGACCAGGTAAACCAGGCCCTGTAACCTGCCTGCCTTCCAGTGCCTGGGGACTGCTACAGAGCCTCCTATCCCGGTGGGAGCCTATGCACCAGCACCCCAGATTCCTGGTCTTCTCTTCCACCAGCAGGACCAGGGGACCAGGTAATCCTGGCCCTGTATCCGGGCCTGCCTTCCAGTGCCTGGGGACTGCCTGGGGACAGCCAAAGAGCCTCCCCTTCCAGCTGGAGCTTATACACCCCAGTTTCCTGGCCTTCTTCTCCACACACTGGAACAGTGCCTGCAGACTTTCAGTGAGGCTTCCCTCCCAGAGCGAGCATATGCACCCCAGTTTCCCTGTCTTCTTCTCCACCCACAGGACAAGGCAATTTGGAGCCTGTTTCTGGGCCAGTGCTCTAGTGCCTGGAGACTGTCGATGAGTCTCCCCTCCAGGTGGGAGCCTATGTACCCCAGATTCCCAGTCTTTTTCTCCATCCATGGGACCAGGACTAGGACCGGAAGAGAAGAACTACCAGAGTATTGGACTTGCTTGCACCCACTGAAAGGGAAGTTTAGTCCTCTAACCAACAGACCAGTAAGGGGCTCTTTCTGCACCCACTAGAAGAAGAGATGGGAAAGAGACAATACAAAAACACATTCAGCAACAGAAAAACAAATATGACACCACCAGATTCTAGAGACTCCACACCAGCAAGACTCCAACATTCCAATGCAAATGAATCAGAAGAGAATGACTTTAAAAACAACTTCAAGAAAATGATAGAGGCCCTAAAAGAAGATATAGGAAAATCCCTCAAAGAAATGGAAGAAAAGACAAACCAAAAAATGAAAGAAATGGAAGAAAAAACAAACCAAAAAATGAAAGAAATGGAAGAAAAAAACAAGCCAAAAAATTCAAAAAATGCAACAAATAGAAGAAAAGACAATGCAAAAATTGCAAGAAACAATTCAAATAGTGCAAGGATTGAAAACTGAAATAGAGACGAGGAAAAATCCACAATTCCACAATGTGAAGGAAGTCTGGGAATAGAAAAACTGGGCAAACAGTCAGGTACTACAGATGCAAGCATAACCAACAGAATACAAGACATGGAAGAGAGAATCTCAGATGTTGAAGGAGAAATTGGTTCATCATCCAAAGAAAATCATAAGTCCAACGAATCCTTAACACAAAATATCCAGGAAATATGGGACACCATGAAAAGTCCAAACCTAAGAATAATAAGTACAGAAGAAGGTGAAGAAAACCACCTCAAAGAGGCAGAAAATATGTTCAACAAACTCATAGAAGAAAATTTTCCCAACCTAAAGACATGCCAATGAAGAAACAAGAAGCTTACAGAACACCAAATAGAATGGACCACAAAAAAAGTACCCTAACCACATAATAATCAAGACCTGAAATATACAGAATAAAGAAAGAATATTAAGAGCAGCTAAGGAAAAAGGTCAAGTAACATATAAAGGTAAACCTATCAGAATTACACCTGACTTCTCCATGGAAACTCTGAAAGCCAGAAGGCAGATATTCTACCAACACCAAGAGAACATGGATACCAGCCCAGACTACTATACCCAGAAAAGCTTTCAATCACTATAGATGGAGAAAACAAGATATTACATAACAAAGCTAGATTCAAGCAATACATATCCACTAAACCAGCCCTACAGAAAGTTCTGGAAGGAAAACTCCAACCCAAGGAAGTTAACTACAACCAGAAAAACATAGGCATTAGAGAATCCCACCTTACCAACAGCCAAAAGAAAAACCTTTGTCCAAACTTAGCAAACAGCAGAGTGTGAACATGCAAATTAACAAAATCAGAAATGAAAAGGGGGACATAACAACAGACTCTGAGGAAATTCAGAGAATCATCAGGTCATACTTTGAAAACCTGTACTTCACAAAATTCGAAAATTTAAAGGAAATGGACGACTTCCTGGATAGCTGTCACGTGCCAAAATTAAATCAAGAAAAGATAAGCAATTTAAATAGACCTATAACCCCTATGGAAATAGAAGCAGTCATCAAAAGTCTCCCAACCAAAAAAAAATCCAGGTGCAGATGGCCTCAGTGCAGAATTCTACCAGAAATTCAAAGAATAGCTTATACCAATTCTTCTCAAACTACTCCACGCAATTGAAGCAGAGGGGTCTTTGCCAAACTCTTTCTATGAGGCTTCAATAACCGTGATATCCAAGCCACACAAAGACACAACTAAGAAAGAGAACTTCAGACCAATATCCCTCATGAACATTGATGCAAAAATACTCAATAAAATATTGGCAAATAGGATCCAAGAACAAAACAATCATTCACCACGATCAAGTAGGTTTCATCCCAGGAATGCAGGGATGGTTCAACATATGAAACTCCATCAATGTAATCCACCATATAAACAATCTGAGAAACAAAAGTCACATGATCATCTCACTAGATGCAGAAAAAGCCTTTGACAAAATCCAACACCCCTTCATGATAAAGGTCTTAAAGAGATATGGGATAACAGGAACACACATAAACATAATAAAAGCTATATACAGCAAACCAACAGCCAACATCAAAATAAATGGACAGAAACTCAAGGCGGTTCCCTCAGAAAAATGGGAATAAACCTACCACAAGACCCAGCAACTCCACTCTTAGGCATATATCCAAAAGATGCCCATTCATACAACAAGGATGTCTGTTTACTATGTTCATAGCAGCATTATTTTTAATAGACAGAACTTGGAAGCAACCTAGATGTCCCTCAACTGAAGAGTAGATAGAGAAAATGTGGTACATTTACACAATGGAGTACTATTCAGCAGAAAAAAACAATGGAATCCTGAAAATTGCAGGCAAATGGATGGCACTACAAGAAACCATCCTGAGTGAGGTAACCCAGTCACAAAAAGACAAACATGGTATGTACTCTCTCATATATGGATTTTAGACATAGATCTGGGGAGTGTCAGCCTACAATCCCATGGCCGGGGAGTCTGGGGAACAGAACCTTCATCCAATGGCTGATGGAAGCAGAGGCAGACTCCCACAGCTAAACACTGAGCTGAACTGAAGGAATCCAGTGACAGAGAGAGAGGACTGATGAGCAAAGGGGTTAATACTGGGCTGGTTTAACCCCTGGAAACAGCTGACCTGACAAGGTTTAGCTCTTGAGTCCCAGACTGATGGCTGGGAATCCAGCATAGGACTGATCAAGACCCCCTGAATGTGGGTGTCAGTGAGGAGGCCTAGGTAATCTATGGAGCCTTGGGTAGTAGATCAGTATTTATCCCTGGCATACAAATGGACTTTGGTTGCTCATCCAACAATAAGAGATGCACTCTTAGTCTGGACTATTGGGGGAGGTTCTAGGCCCTGCCCTGGATGAAATTACAGACTATGGACACCCCCATTGAGGGCTTCACCCTCCCTGGGGAAATGAGGGGATATTGGTGGGGTTGGTGGGAGGGCATGGGAGGAGGGAAAGGAAAGGGAGAGGGACCTGGGATTGACATGTGAAGTAACATTGTTTCTAATTTAAATTTAAATTAAAAAAATTTAAAAAATAAGATGCAACAAAGAAAGAAAATTGCAGATTAATTTCCCTTATGAATATGGTTGTAAGATTTGCAATGAAATACTTTCAAAACAAATCCAAGAACTCATCTAAAAGATCATTTACCATAATCAAGTAGGCTTCATCTCAGAAACGCAGGGATGGTTCAACATATGAAAATCTGTCAATGTAATCCACCATTTAAACAAACTGAAAGAAAAATGGTCATTCCATTAGATACAGAAAAGGAATTTGACATAATCCAACACCCCTTCAAGATAAAAGTGCCGGAGACACTAGGTATATAAGGGGCATACATTACCCTAGTAAATGTAGTTTACATCAACTTAAATGTAGAGAAACACAAAGCAGTTTCACTAAAATCAAGAACAAGATAAAGTTGTCCACTCTCTCTGTACCTATTCAGTATAACACTTGAAGCCCTTGCTAGTGCAAGAAGACAACAGGACAACAAGGGAACACAAACTGGATAAGAAGTCAACGTATCTTTATTTGTAGATGATATGATAGTATATATAGATGACCTAAATATCCCACGCTGGAATTCCTACAGCTGATAAACACTTTTACCAAAGTGTATTTGGATATAATATTTATTTACAAAAAAACAGTATCCCTCCTATAAACATATGACAAACAGACTGAGAAAGAAATCAAGGAAACAACAGCTTTCACAATAGCATCAAACAATGTATATTTTGGGATAACTCTAACCAATCAAGTGAAAGATTCGTATGATAAAAACTTCAAGTCTTTGAAGAAATAAATTGAAGAAGATATCAGAAAATCTAAATATCTCCTATGCTCATGGATAAGTAAGATTAATATAGTGAAAATGGCCATCCTACAAAAAACAATCTATAGACTGAGTACAATCTCCATCAAAACCCAACAAAATTCTTTACAGACTTTGACAGCACAATTCTCAACTTCATATGGAAAATCAAAAACCCAGAATAGCTTAAAAAATTCTGAATCATAATAGAACTGCTGGAGGTATCACCATTCTGATTTTAACTTACACTACAGAGCTATAATTGTAAAGACTGGGCTGGTGAATATCAGAGAAACAGCTGACCAGAACAAAGGGAAGATCTTGGGCCCCAGACTGATGGCTGAGAGGCCAGCATGGGACTGATCCAGACCCCCTGAATGTGGGTGTCAGTGAGGAGACACAGGCAATCTATGGGGTTTTGGAGTAGTAGATCAGTATTTATCCTTGTCACACAAATGGACTTTGGGGATCCATCCCACAATGAGGGATGCTTTCTCAATCTGGACACTTTGGGGAGGGCCTGGGCAGAGGAGAAGACTTTCTGAATGGAAGGAATACCGATGTCACCAGGCACTAATGTCAACAATTAATAAATTGGATCCCATGAAACTGAAAATCTTCCATAAGGTAAAGGACAGAGATATTTGGGCAAAGTGGAAATCCATATAATGGGGAAAGTTTTTTAACAACTCCACATCTGATAGAGAACTTATAACCAAAATATATAAAGAACTTGAGAAACTGAATATCAAAAACAAAATAATCCAATTTAAAAATAGAGTACAGATCTAAGGGATAATTCTCAATAGAGGAATCACCAATGGCTGAGAAACAAAGAAATGTTCAACAACTTTAGCCATCAGGGAAATGCAAATCAAAATTGCTTTGAGATTCTATCTGAGACCTGTTAGAATAAATTAGATAAAGAACACTAGTTCATGCTGGCAAGGATGTGAAACATGAGAAGCACTCATCCATTATTGGTAGGAGTACAAACTTGTTCAACCTCTATGAAAAATATTATGGCAGTCCCTCAGAAGGTTAGGAATTGATCTACCTCAAGACCCAGCTATACCACTGTTGAGCATATAGCTATGGGCACTCCATCCTGCCTCAAGGACACTTGCTCAACCATGCTAATTGAAGATTTATTCATAATATTTAGAAATTGGAAACAACTTAAATGACCCTCAACAGAAAAGTGGATAAAGGAAATGTGGTACATATACATGATGGATTATTACTCAACTATTTTTAAAAATGACATCATGAAATTTGCAGGTGAATAGATGGGACTAGAAAAAAATCAGCCTGAGGCTCCCCAGACCCCAAAACATAAATATGATATCTATTTTCTTATAAGTGGATAACCAAGCTATAATCCATAGTCCCAGAGATATTAGGTAAAGGGGAGGATCTGGATGAATGTGCAGATCTCTCTGGGATGGCACAGGTGGATCAGGTAGGTGGGAGATGGGGTTTGTTGGGTGAAAGAGTAGGGGGAGAGATGAGCAGAATGGAATCTGGGGCCATTAGTGTGGAAACTTAGTGCAGGAAAACTTTCTGGGAATCTGTGAAGGTAATCTTAATGAGAATTCCTAACAATGGAGGATCCAGTCTCTCAACTGGCCAACTATGTTGCCAGGCAAGGCTTTCAGTGACAGGACTGGGGTGCATTCAATTGAGTTGACCAAGGGAGTCCCATCAAAATTAGCAAACAGCTCAGGCTGGTGCAAAGACAGAGTTACTCTTCTCAAGCTGACACTGGATCCCATTGCTGAGGATGCACAAACTCATTGAACACAGAGAAGCTGGGTTGGTGCCTACATGTAGCATTCACCTGCTATGTTCTAGTCTCTTTTACTCAGGATTGTGCTCTTCAGAGTCCTGAAAGAAAAAAGTGGACAGCAGCCAGCAGCAAAACCTCTAACCTACAATTTGTCCTTCTGACAAAACACACTGGGGCAATGGTGTCACAGAACTTGTGAAAATAACCAACAAATGTCTGATTTGACAAAAGCCCACTTCGGAATAGGGAACCCATGCATGACACTGCTTGGGTGACCAAGAATCAGAGGCTAAAATATCTAGAGACTTAGTGCAAAGCCAAGCATTACTAGTCTTTTTTCTTAAGTGCCAATATGACTCTTAATGATATCCTGATATACTTACAGACCAGTGTTTTATAAATTCATCATCAGAGAGGTTTCCTGCGGCAGCAGATGGGAACAATGCAGAGACCCACAGACAGACATAAATGAAGAGAGAGTCTAAATGGGAAGTCTCCATTAAAACCTCTCCTCCAAGCTCAGGGAATCCTGCAGAAGAGGTGAAAAGATTTTAAGAGCTAAAAGGGATAGAGGTCATGAGGTTTACATGCCCCTCTGAATCAATTAACAAGGTGCATCTGAGTTAACAGAGACTGAAGTGGCAAGTACAGGACCTACACATGAGTGTGCACTGGGTCCTGTGTGGTGAGTGTGTGTGTGTGTGTGTGTGTGTGTGTGTGTGTGTGTGCATGCGTGCGTGCATATTATACCTATTAGCTTAGTGTTTGGGGAGGAGACTCCTGACCATGAGAACAAGTGGGTTTCTGACTCTTGGGCTTGCTCTTGGAACTCTTTTCCTCCTGTTTGGTTGATAGTACCAACTTCAATATGATATTTTTTGCTTACTCTTATATTTTATTCTGTCATGTTTGGTTGTTATTTCTTAGAAGCCTGTTCTTTTCTAATGAAAGACAGAACGGGAGTGGATCTGGAGGGGAGGGAAATTGGGAAGGAACTGGGAGGGTCAAGGAGAGAGGAAACTATAATTAGGATATACTGTATGAGAAAAGGACCTATTTTCAGTAAAAGGAGAAAATGGAAGAGAAAAAAATTTTAAAGGATTTAGGCATAACTAAAATCCTAATGACAAGAAGCATAAAGGAAAACTGTGGGCTGACTGTGGTGGTGCATGTCTACAATCTCAGCACATAGAAGACCGAGGAATAGATATTTTAAAACCCATGGCCAACCTAGGATACATGGCAAATCCTTCATTAGCCCAGGCTGTACAATAAGATCCTATCTCAAAACAGAAAAAGAAGAGGAGGAGGAGGAAAGAAGAGAACATAGAAAAATAGGAAAGAAGACAAATAGAAGCTACTGGGTTAAAGTATTGTTTAATATTCAAATTTAGCTATGTCACTAAATTCTGTAGAGGCCTGTGTATATAGCAAAATAGTGGTAGTTTTTTTAAACTATAGCTTCTGCTTTCGTTGTCAGAAGTTGTGTTCTTTTTAATAGAAAATTGTTCCACAACCCATTTCAGAATATGCATTTTACTTTACTGAGAAAAATGTTCTGTACCAAAAAATGTGTGTATACTATCAAGGAAAACAAATGATAATGTCAATTATATTGACTGTTTCAACTGGGTGTACAATATCATTCATAGAAATGTCAGTAGTTTCTACTACATTGTTTCCAATATGGAATGGACTCCCTAAGTCTTCTTTAATTTCTATGAGTTGTGTGATGACATCAAACTGTTATAGAACAAACAAATCGTTTTCTATTTCACCCACTTTATAGCAGGATGTAAAAAGACTGGTGTCATTTATTAATTGCAAGGTTCAGCAAATAAAGCTCCCAATAACTATTGTTGCAAGAAATTACATCAAAAAGAGTAAAGGTAATTTAAAAGAGTAGTTCACACAAATAAAATATATTTACGTATAAGGTCATATATAAAGGCATGTTCTGCGTGGGTCTCTGTGTAATTGTTCACTACGGGTACAATCTTCTTAACAAAGCTATTAATTCTTATGTTGATAATATTTCTTTATTTTTATATCTTTGGTTGTTTATACAGTTACTTCCTGTGTTGTGAACACTTCCTCCTCATCACCTAAATAGCGAATTTCGTGAATAGCTTGTAAGAGTTTTTCTTGAGAAACAGAAATTCATTACTTTGGTCATGTTAGTATCATTTTGGTGGGGTTTTTTGTTATATAAAAAAATGACAAGTGCTGCCCAAAGCCAAAATGTATAAATAAATGTATATTTGTAACTTACCATAAGTGATAATATTACTGATAGAAGAACAACTAAGCTATTCTAGAAACCCTGTGCATCATAGCACTCAGCATCTATACTCTGTACAGTCTTCACACATATGTAGGGTAAAATTCTTTTTTTCCATCTAAATCCAGTGAGTGGTGGTGACTTCATGGAATTCACAATCATGGCATGGATCACAGCATAACTGGTCCATAGCTTAATAAGCTACTTCCATTCATAATATGTTATATCCATTTCCCATCCTTAGGTATTCAATTTTATTAACAAGGATATTCTAAGATGCCCTCCCGTGATGAAGTGAGATAATTTACAGACAAAATGGACTAGCTCATTGATGCTTATCTTTCGGACTCTACTGTAATATGTATTAGTGATGATTCCTGTCATTGCCCAAATTTCTACAGAATACCATGAAGAAGCTGAAAGTATCAGAAGAAAATAAAGATCCTTACAAGCCTATTTTATAACAAATACTAGTAATATATTACTTCATAAAAATAAAACCTGGAACAAGCAGATAATCAGACAAAACATGGAACTGATGCATGGTCTTCTCATTCAGGTTTGGTTATCTGTCAGTGGTTGGTCTATCATAATATCCACTGGTCAGTCTGCAGAAGTAGTTCTCCACTTTATGAGACAAAAGCCTCTTGTCTGTGAAGGTAGACCTGGGTCAAGGCATCCCATCATAACAGTCAAATACTCTGCTTTGAAATGCAATAAACGTGTTAGAACTGTATGGTGTGGAGAAATAAAGACAGCAGTGCTCAGGACCAATTATGCAAATATGCTGCTATATCAGTATTCTCCAGCAATACTTACAAGTGTATAACCCAGAAGAGATTTTCTGAAACATTTTGTAGAAACGAATACACTCCTGCTTGAAAATTATTATCTATCAAGTAAAAATTATGTATGTTATTAAACTACAGGCATTTATAATAAAAGACAAAATGCTAACACATGTCATCGCATAAACTTTTATTCTTATCAACAGTAAAACTCTGTACTTTCTTTTTAATTATTACTTCTAAATAATATAAATAATAGTAATAAATAAATTGATACAGAGTGTCTTTATGTACATCTAGCTGACCTGGAACTCACTGGAAGTGAAGCTGGCCTTGAACTTGCACCATTCCTCCTACATCAGCATCCAGAATGTTGGAACTACAGTCATGTACCACCACGTTTGGTATTAAAATAAGATTTTCCAGTGTGATAAGAATCTATGTTGAAATTTTAACCCATATCATGTATGTAAATCAAGACTGAATCAAGGCAACTGACAAATATGGAACAATTATTTTAAAAGATAATGTTCCAAAATGCATGTGCTTATTTAATAGCAATATGATAAGGTCCTATTGTATGGGAAACAGGATTTCAGTTTGCACTCTGATAAATAAGATATGGTTTTATTCATGAGAGGTTTATATTCCCCTTCAGAATTTATAGCACTATTTTAAATCAGCCAAAGCCTTGTTAGAACATAAATTTCTTTAGTAGTCATCAAAATAAATGAGTTCTATTGAACTCCACACATGAACAGCAATCCATCTGCAAGTGAAATTTGGAATATGATCCTATTTACAAGCATCAAACAAAATCAAAGGAATAAATTTGAGAAGTACAATAGTTGTACCCGAAACTTATAAAATGTTACAGCAAGAAAGTAAAGACAGAAACAAATGGAGAGGCCCTTCATGCTCATAGATTGTCACTCACTCCCCACTGATCTAGAGATTAAATAGAACTTGTCTACAACTCTCTCAAAATTCAAATAGCTTTTTTTCTAGCAGCCATTTCAACAACCAGTAAGCTTTATATGAGAAGGCCAACCTAGAGCAACCAAATGGACTCCAGAAAAGATAAAGATGGAACCCTTTCACTTCCAGTTTCAAAAACACTATATATTTACAATCATCAGGGCAGGTTCGGATAGGAGAGCTAAGCATATATTACTGAAGCAAGATTCGCCAGACAGATTGATAGATGTGAATATACAAAAACACACTCAAGTTCACAATCAATTGTCATTTTACATAGGTGCAAAGCAATTCATGGAGGAAAGGTACTGTATTCAATGACTTTATTAAACAACTACTCTCTGTGCAAAGATGTGCAAACAAATGTCTAAGACATCAGCACGATGGGATATATATGCTACTTAGCCATATGTAAGAATAAACTGTTGATATATGCTTCATTAGGGTGGATGCGTGTCATGGTTCAGATGAAAAAAATTGGATGTACAGCTGAACATGTGGTATATTCCCATGTATATAGATATTTAATAGGAACACTAATAAAAGCTAAAAAATATTGATGCTTGTGTAAGGTGAACATGGAAATAGAACATAACTAAAAATGGGTATGAGTGGTTCACTTGGAAGGATTAAGATGAAGAACACTTGAGTCAGATCAATAATTACAATATTTAGTAAAATTATTAATGGTCATTGGATTATGCACACAGAACAACTCAATTTTATAATATGGAAAATATACCTTAACATTATTTTTGTAAGTGGTGGATGGAACTGCATCTTTAATTGACAATGGACTGATGGGATAGAAGCTGATAGTGTCTGATGACATATTTCACACTGTGCTCCTGATATGATGAACCTGAGCTGTAGTCACATTCCATCCAACTATAGAAAGCACCTGTCCATGACCTGTTCACTACTGAACCAGACAAAAGATGTAGTATGTGGTTTCTACTACAGTAAAAGAAAATAAACAATGGAATGCAACAATAAAAATGCAGAGGCTGGAGTTCACCCCAGGCATCTACCAGATATGTTCAAGGCTGTGAAACTGAAGAATGAAAAAAGACATCCTGAACAAAGAGTGATAGAAAAGACTGACTTGGAAACAAAAGCATTTTACTATGACTGTGTGGTGCACATGGCTTTCCAGGCTTGGGTTACTATGATTTGAATGCATGACCTACCATGTAACTGTTTTCCTACTGTAAACATCTGCAATCTAAAACTATTTATAAGCCTTGAAAAGCTTTAGAGTACTGATTGCAATCTTAAGAATGGCCAGTCAATCTAAGTATATATCAGTGGACAGTCAGATAAGTTTTTAGGGATTTTTCAATTACACTATGAATTCAGCATTTGCATTTGCATCAATTAAATGAAATAAACCTTGGTTCAGGGAGTGGAGCCAGCAACTAGTTCAAGGGAATTAGTCATAGAGAGTCCATAGGAACCAGGAAAACAGAAAGATGCAATGGAAGCAGTAGGCAGGGACTCAGAGGTTTTTGCTTCTTTTTGGTTTGGAATAAGTGGAGAAATGAATCTCTTGTTAGATCTCCAGACAAAAGCAAAGGTAAGCTGGTTGATTCTTGGCCTCTCTGATTCTGCATGCTTTCATCCCCATATCTGATTTCTGAATCTTTGTTGGTAGATAGAAGAATAGAGACTTAGTTTAAACATACATGTGTCAGCTGCTGAGCCTGGGCCTTGGAACCAGAAATCCCTCTAGGCCTTGACCTGAGTGGTCATTGGGGAAACTGACTGCAGGACCATGGGACAGCAGATGATGATTAAAATATCAGGCAGAGAAACATCAGTTGGCATCCAATGCAAGCAATAAGCACAGAGATGGAGAGTTCATATCGAGAGGCTGCAGCTGCTCACAGGATCTCTGGAAAGCCGGCTCATGCTTAGAAATGGAGGGAGGGGCTCAAGCTTGCCACCAATGGTGTTGTTGCTGTGGACCAACTGAAAAGTCAGCAGATTTGGTGAGACACTGGGGAAATTCTTAAGGAGGGTCAAATAATATTAAAAAGAAAATTCTTTCCCGTGTTAAAAATGGGAACTATCACAATGGAGGGAGTAAAGACTCCTCATAGTGCTACTATGGATGGCATGCAAATGGAAAAAAATAAATGAGGGGATAAAGCACATAGCTGGGATTGACATAATGTCAATTGTAATTATCAGTTTGGTAGTTCATAATTTATCCCTAAAATCATGGTTGGATAACTGTGCCAAATATGAAAATTTGGCTAATAAGATTCAAGCCTTAGAAAGACTTCCTACTGATAAGACACAGACTTACTAATGAAAATAATGAAAATTTGACTGATAAGATACAAACCTTAGAAAGACCTACTAATGACAAAAAGAAAAATACTTGGACACAGATAATGGAATGAAGGCAAGAACCCACTGGATCACTGCATGATAAAACTGAAGAAGTGTAGACCAACCTTATTTGCAAACCAACCTTAGTTTATCCAGTTACTATGCCAGAATGACCAGCAGATAATAGTCATCCCCAAGGTTATTCAAAGTTAAATGGAATATTATAGAAATGTTAGATATGAGATTTAAGAAAGCAACAAATTTGCCGGACGGTGGTGGTGCACGCCTTTAGTTCCAGCACTCGGGAGGCAGAGGCAGGCGGATCTTTGTGAGTTCGAGGCCTAGCTGGACCGACAGCCTCAAAAACAATACAGAGAAACCCTGTCTCATAAAAACCAAAAAAAAAGAAAGAAAGAAAGAAAGAAAGAAAGAAAGAAAGAAAGAAAGCAACCAATTCATGTGGTGTGCATTCATCCTAGGGGAAGCAGATGTTAAATTCATGAGAAATTCAAGAGAAAATATATCCACCAAGACTAGAAAGATTTAGCTACAGCAGTATTGGAAGCTGGTCCTCAGTTACAATGGATAATATGGTAGAAAGAACTAGAACCATAGAACAACAAAATATGGCTAGAGATATTGATATTTACCAAGACCAGTTTTTTTGGTGAAAGCAAATATGATAATTAACAAGGACAGTTTGGCTTTGATGATGACACCTAGGCCCTATGTCATGTGGCTGGTTTGAATGTCTGAGTCATTTATGAAAATTATGCAAGGTCCAAAAGCAGCCTTCACTGATCTTTTGCAAAGATTAACTTCATCTATAAATAGAATAAGCATTGGATCCAGTCAGACAAATATAGCTGACTCTTTGGCTTTTGAAAATGCTAATTCAGAATGCAAAAGGGTGATTAGGCCATTAAAGACAAGGTTAGCACCAATACAGGAATGGATTAGAAATAGAGTTGATATTGCATCACATAATTATGAAGCTACTTTGATAGAAGTGACTCACAAAAATTTGAAGAAATATCAAAATGTCAAATGTTTTAATTAGGGTAAGCAAAGTCATCTGAAAAGGAATTTTAGGAAAGGCATTCCTAGAAAATAATGTTTTTTCTAATGATGATCCAAATAGAAGACTCCAGCCTTCTGGAGTATGCATGTGTGACAAAGGCTGGAATTGAACTGAGAGCAGATCAGCAAGACACAGGCAAGGTAACCCTTTAGCATCAAGAAATGCTTTAGGGGGCCTCCCACAGGGCCCAATATCAAATTTGATTCAATCATTCCCTACATATTGAGAGGCAGTAATTATATTAAGAGGTTCTGGAATATCAAAAATATCCAGAAAATAACATATAAATCTGATTTTTGAACTGAATCATAAGGACTTTGAACTAATTTACTTATTTGTCCTGACTTGTAACCCCTTTTCTTATTTATTTGCATAGAATGTAGGAACTTCAGAAATTAATGTTCCCTTTATTATATGAGGGAGAATCCAATTAGTTCTTTTATAAACTGAAGTCCCTTGCTTTTGGGATATTTGTTGCTAATCTTTTCCCCAAACTACTGAAAATTCTGCCAGCATTCATTTTCTGCCCAAAATGGGTTTCAGTATTAGTAAAAGGTACTACAGTTTCTGCTGGGTCTATTCCTGATAATTTATGAAGTCTCATTTTTCCTTTCAGAATCCATTCAGAAACCTTTTCTACATAGGTCTTTAACTTTTTACTCTCTTTGCATGGTAAAAATATCCATTCCAAGATATCACCTTTTCTCTGTATAAGAATTCCTGTAGGGGAGTGAGTAGAAGGTAGTTTGACCAGGATACAATCAAGGTCTAGATCCAAGTAATCCACTGCGCATCTGTAATTTCTTATTTACCAGAGTCAATCATCTCTCAACTTCAGAAGTTAATTTTCTTGGATTTTGAAGTCCCTATCCCCTTTAAGGTTCTGAATAAATCACTTTATTCTTGAGTTGTTAATACAATTGTGGGAGTTAATATCCCACAGCAATTTTTGAAAATCAGTAAGAGTTCATAGCTGATCTCTTCTGGTTTGTACTGCTGAATTTGTTCTAGACAATTCAGACTTAACTTTGTAATTTATCCTATTACAAAAAGAAATCAGAAATAGAAATCACCCATTTTATATAGCACATATCGTAAACCCATAAAGGTTTATTGGACCCTTTAGCAAAAGATAGTGACAAAAAAGATTAGTTATTGCTAGGAAATGTAGTAGAAGCCTTGAATTTAATAAGAAATACCATGTTAACAGCAAAGGTTTGAAGAAAAATGTTTCTATTACTTGGCAACAAGCCAATAAAATTGTAGAGATGTTCTACTTGTTCTTTTTATATTCAAACTCTACTACCTGCAGGAAGTAACCCAAAACACATTAAAATAAATGAAATTTGACAAATGAATACATTTCATTTTGCAGAGTTTAGAAATTAAAGTATGTGCATCATACCATAGATACTTCTTCAGGATTTCAATGGGCAACTGATTTCAGTTCTGAAAAGGTTGATCCTACAATTACACATTTATTACAAGCTGTGATCATCATGGGAATACTGGTACAAATTAAGTCTGACAATGCTTCATCATATGTCTCTGGTAATATGAAACAATATTTTGCATATTACAAAATAAAACATATTACAGGTATACCACACAATCCTACAGGGCAAGCAGCTATAGAAAGATCTAATTGCACTTTAAAAGATATGCTTAATAAACAGAAAGGTGTAATAAAGTTCCTCAGAGATAGGGTACACAATTAAAGTGCTTTATTAACTTTAAATTTTTTGAATGCTAATGCAAAAGGAACAACGTCTGCAGGGAGACACAAGACAATAGAAAAAAGCTTGCTGAATTAAATCAGTCTGTATGTTATAGAGGTGTGTTCATCTCAGAATGGAAAACTGGATATGTGTTACATTGGGGAAGAAACTTTACCTTTGTTTCCACAGGAGAAGGAAAGCTATGGATACCATCAAGACTGATAAAGATTAGATACAGTAGAGACCTCTTAATTAAGGAGAGATTATAGTTCATAAAACATCTTGGTCATTTAATCCAAACGAAGTTATAAGACTAACAAATGCCTTTCATTTGATCAGGATTTAGTTTTGTCTTTCCAGGAGAATAAAAAAACCCAACTAAAGATTTTAAAGACCACTGACCAAATGAGACATCAAAAGGAGGAATCATCAAGAGAAAATGTCCCAAGAAAAAGAATAAATTGTCCTAATGGTATAACACATTTCCAACTGTTTATCTTCCTTTAAAACTTGTTTGTACTATTTACCTTCCTTTAAAAAGAAGGAAATTGCCAAGTATTGGAAAGGCCCAAACAATAAAGAAAGGGGCAAAAAAGAAAGACTAGGAAAAAAAAGAAATTCTGTCTTTCCTGACACTATGGGTTAACATTTGGGAAGATTATATTACATGAAAAATGACAAGAACATAAATACAAATGTTTTCACTTAAGGAATCTTAATAAGCTGAATTCAAAGGTAGCATATACCTTTATCTCAACATTGCAGAGGCAAGCTGATTTTCGAATTTGTGTCTATCCTAATCTATACAGTGAAGTCTATACAGTGAGATTATGTCTCAAATATATATGTGTGTGTGTGTGTGTGTGTGTGTGTGTGTGTGTGTGTGTGTGAAGTTGAAACTATAGAAGAAAAGTATAAGGAAATGGTAACTACAGAGGTTGGCTGTAAGGGATGGGATAAAATACAGATTTCGGATACATTAACCAAAGGATGCAAAACTTCAGTTGGACTAGAGGAAGAGTCAGCCAGGCTCTTATAAATCTGATTTGTTGAAGATGCTGAGGCTAATGATCACTTAATCAATGCCTTTCTGGGCTAGAGTGTGATCAAGGCCATCCTAAGCAACTTAGTGATATTCTGTCTCAAAGAGAAAACAAAAGATAAAGAAGAAAAGATGAGAATAAAGAGAACTTCCAGAGACCTGCTACAGAGTAACTATGTACAATTTACCCATGTACATAATTTATTATTTTTTCAAACATTTGAGCCAAACAATAAGTAAACAAAGATAAGGGGAAGGAAATATCTGCAGGAGGCTTTAAACAGACTCCTGGGAACCAGGATGCTGTGGACATGTGCCCTCTTTTCTGAATTTTTAATGTAATTTTGGCCAAAACCACATCACTAAATACTTGATTACACAAAAGTACATTTGACTTTTAAATATAGTTACTTTCATCTCTCTGCTGTTATATTAACATGAAGTTTTTGTATAGCACTGACTATGTGCCAGGAAGTGTTGTAAATGTTTCAGAAGTGTTGATTCATTTAATCCTATAATAACTGGAAGATGAAAATTCCCCTCATTTTATACAGGGCAAAGTTTAGGCTGAGTTTTTAAGATCTCAATGTGTGTGGAAGAACTGAAATTCAAATGCTAGGCCTTGGCTTCAGGGTATACATCCCTAAATATCAAATTGTATCATCTCTGACTTATCCTCGACTTGTAGAAAGAGCAAGTGTCACAGAGTCACAGTCTTAAGGACATACTAGGTTCTAATATGGGGAAATCTGATCTCTTAAAGTATCAGTTCTCTTTAAAACCAAGTTGGATAATGCTATTTCATTAGGATTATACAGATAGTAAATAGCAATGAGCATGGGAATATAGCTTATATATTGAAAAAGTACTTATAAAAATATTCATTGGCTATCCAATCAGTCCAATATCCCTGATTAACATAGACACAACTATTCTTAGTGAAATATTTTCAGAGAGAATTTAAGACAACATTAAGAAGATTGTATACCATGAACAAATTGTTTGTATTTACTTCTGGTTGGATCAATAAACACATACTGGGCCAGTGAGATGGCTATGTGGGTATAAGTGCTTGCCACAAATGCTTCCAAGTGTGTAAGTGCTTGCTACTCAGGCCTGAAAACCTGAATTTAATTCCCAGATCCCACAATGAGAGGAAAGAATTGATTCTCAAAGGCTTCATGATAATCACATGCCCACTGTAGCACCTGCCTGCCAAAAGAAGAAAGACAAATAGACAGACAGACACACACACACATACACAGACACACACAAACACACATAGAGTAAATACATAACTTTTAAATGTATATTCAAATTAATTAATATAATACAACATACATTACTCATATAGGAAAGTATAGAAATCTCAGTATATGCAGGAAGACATTTGGCAAAATTCAACATTCTTTCATCATAAAAGTCCTACAAAACTGGAAATAAAAGGAACATATCTCAATGTAATAAAGACTAATTACGATAAAGCTATAGCCAATATTGTACTAAACGGGAGGAATCCCAGATCATTTTCTCCAAAATTTGAAAAGAGGCAAGGTGCTCACTCTCTCTCCACTCTTATTCAACACAGTGTCTGAGTCTTAGCTAGAGTAATAGAACAAAAGAAGAAAACAGGAAAGAAATAAATCAACTGATCCAGAAGAGGACACGCTCCTACACTAAAACACCCAAGTGCCTCCACTAGAAACACTTTCAACAAAGTAGCAGAAACTAAAATATACAAAAAATAGTAGCTTTTCCACAGTCCAACAATACATTTCCCTAGGAAGAAAAAAATAAATAAATCCCATTCATAACAGCTTCAAAACATAAAATTCTTAGAAATAAACCTAAAAAGGAGATAAAAGACCTTAACAATAAAAACTTTAAGACACTAACGGAAAAAACTTAAGATGACAGCAAGTAAGGAAATACCTCACATTCTCGTAGGCAAAAGCAATGTCATGAAAATATCTATATTATCGAGAGCCATCTACAGATTTGATGCAATTTTCTTCAGAATCCTGAGGAAGCTCCTTTGAAAAACAACAATGAAAAAAAAACCAATGCATAAGAAAACATAAAAGACCCCAAGTGGTTGAAACAGCCTGTAACAGAAAAGGCAATCCTGGAAACACGGCAAAGCCTAACCACAGAGCCAGACTAACAAGAACAGCATGTTTCTGGCAGAGAGACAGACATGGGGACCAATGGAACATGAAGGAGAAGCTGGAAGCCAACCACACAGCCACACTACCTAGCTTCTGACAAACAGCTTTAAAACATATTCCAGGGAAGGGAAAACAGCCTTTTCAAAAGACGATGCTATCAAAACTAGATTTCAAAACAAAACTAAGTCCACACCTCAATTATCCTGCCCAAAAATCAACTCAAAGCCCTTCTTCCTAATAAAACCTAAAATGCAGAAATTACTAGAGGAAAATACTTCAGGATATAGGCATGGTGAGAAGTTTCTGAAAATGATTCCAGTTAGTGCAGGAGATAACCCAGAAATTAAACAATCATCATAGTAAAAAGAAACTGTATACAGGATGAAAAAAAGAAACGGTCTTAACCAGCCATACATCAGACAGGCAAGCAGGGGTTAATATCTAGACTGTACAAAGAATTTTAAAAGCTAAACATCCAAAACACAAAAGTTCCTATCGATAGACAGATAGCTCTGAAAAAGAATGCAAGTGGCCCATAAATGCTTATAAATGTGATCAACAGCTTTATCCATCAGGGAAATGAAAATTAAAACTACTGTTAGAAGTAGGGAGACAGTTCAGTCAATGCAGTGACCTGAGTTGGATCCCAAGAACCCACATTTAAAATAAAATGTGTTGGCATGTGTTCTTAGTTTTTCTGGCTCCCAGTGTTTGCACAAACAGTTGTATTTGCACCTGTACACACACACACACACACACACACACACACACACACACATACACCATACATACATACATGTATGCATACGGTAAGAATCTATTTCAGCCCAAATAGAATGGCTATTATCAAGAAAATAATAAATGGTGGTGAGAATATAGGGGAAGAGAAATACTTACTGACTGCTGGAGTGAATGTAAATTAGAGAGCCACTGTGGAAATCAGTATACAGGTATCTTAAACCTAAAAATAAGCTGGGCTTTAGTGGTGCACACCTTTAATCCCAGCACTCAGGAAGCAGGGGCAGGTGGATCTCTGTGAGTACAAGGCCAGCCTGGTCTACAGAGTGAGTTCCAGGACAGCATCCAAAACAATACAGAGAAATCCTGTCTTAAAACCCTGCCCCCCCCCAAAAAAAAACTAAAAATAGAATTGTTGTATGTTCCAGATACACTACTCCTGGGTGTATGCACAAATGTCTCTAACCCCAACTAGTGAGATATTTTCCATTTCATGTTATTGCTACATTATTCTTTCCTGCGTGAGCTGAGGAAGCCTTGAGTGAATGTGTAAAAGAAAAGATAAAGAAAGCCCTTAGTACCATTAGCATGGCTTGACCAAGTATGCCAAGGACCCAATGCCTCAGGTCCGGAGAGAGGCAAAGTCTTCTCCATGTGAGCCTTTCTTCGGTCCAAATATGAGGGTTTATGGACATGAACCAATATATCCAAAGGCTAGAATTGCAGGTTCCTCCTCCAGAATAGCTGTAACCTGACACTGCTCCCTACAGAGACATTTTAACTGAGATCAGCTAACTCCTTCTCAATATGCTGTACTTAATAAAAATGCTGAGCTTCTGGATTCTTTCAAAGTTGGTCCTGCTCCAGTAGAGAGAGCACAGCCTACCCAATGCCAGATTTTCTGTATGTGGATCTGTGTGTCTGTTTTCTTCATTCCATCTCTGTCCCAGGTAGGATGAGGCACATTCCAAAAAAAGATATTGAATCATCCTAGATTACTGTGCACAGGAAAGGAAAACACATGCACACATATACACAGTGGAGTTTTATTCAGCCAGTAAGAAAAGTCAAATCATGGCATTGCAACAAAATGGTTGGAAATAGAAATGACTATGCAAAGCAAAATAAGCCAGACAAATATCACATTGTCCCTCATCTGGTGAATCTAGATTTTTCAGTGTGTGGGGGGAGAGGGTGCGTGCATGTATGTGGGTGCCTGTGTGATAACTAGATAAAGGTTTGTGAAAGGAAAAAAAGCAACATTCCAGAACTGGATGGATGAAATAAATAAATAGGGTAATGGAAAACTTGAGACCAGAACATAAAAGAGCACCTGTTGGGGGAATTGGATCAGCAAGAGGGAGACAAAATTACAGGAGAGGGGAGAGTGAATCAAAACAGTATTATTGAAATACCATAATGCATCCTGTTTTTTTAAAAAGAAAAATCAAGTAAAAGAAAGCAAAGCCTGCAAAATGGAACAAAGGTAACAGAGCCCTGGACTTGATTCTAACAGGAACAGTTGTGCTTTGGGATCCTGGGTGCATCTCCATGGACTTTAGTCTGGGCATGTATAATGTAAGGACAATACAATCCAACTTTGTGGCTTCTGAAAGTTAACAAAAGCTTATAAACAAAGAGTTTAGGATACAGTAAACACTTAACAAATACCATTTTCTGTCTTCATCAGTGAGCTAGAGCCCATGTCCTTTCACCATTGTGCAGCTGTATTTTAACAAGCAACCCTTGCCTTCCTATGGCTTGTTATGTACTGGTACCTTCTTCTCTTCTGTCACTGCTCTGCTTTCTAGGATAGCAATTTCCTTGAGACTGAGGACGTATTTTCTTCACTGCTATTTTCTAAATATGCAAATGGTATCTATAAAATAGACAGTGTGCAGTAAATACTAAAATACTCATTATTTATCTTGTCATTGTTACAGTTGGGGTCAGGAGAATTTCAGTGGAATAACTTACCACAGCATGAGGCTAGCATTCACTGAATGACTTTAAGGTGAACAGCATGAAAGTTTCCAAAGCCACTCTCATAGTAGGTCATTAGCGCTTAGGCAATTTTGTCAAAGATCAGATCCAAGTCTGCCTGTGTCTGAATAACTTGACAGAAATTTAATGGCTAAGCAAAAACAAAGCTGTCCCTGAAATGTATGTTTGTAATTATCTCCACCATTTCTGTCTTTCTTCTTTAAATGCAAAGCCCATTTACCAGCTGAGGTGATTTATCTGATTTCCAACTTTCAAAGACCTAGAATCACCTAAAGAAAGTCTCTGGGCATGCAAGGAACTGTCTAGATTAGGTTAGCCTCTGGACATGCTGGTGAGGGATTATTCAGGTTAACTTAACTGTGGTGAGAAGACTCGCCCTGAAAATGAGCAGCAGCATTCCATGGAAAAGATCCTGGGACTGCCTGCAGAGGAGTAAGCTAGGTGGGCATACACTGATACACACAGACAGGCAAAGATACTCCTAAGACAGCACACAGGCCATATACAGGCAGGCAGGCCTACAGACAGTCAGATGCACACACGCAAGCTGGGAAAGGCAGAGGCAAAGGTTTACACCTCTTAACTCAAGATCCTGTTTACACAGAATCACACAAAAGCAGAGCTATACCAGAAAGAGTTATATAAGAGATTACATCACTGTTTACCTTGGGATCTCAGACACACTGAGTGAGCCGTTTTCTGCAGACTCATAGTTCCCATGCCCAGTCTCTGCCATGTTTTAGCTAACTCTTACTGGATATCATTATCAACACCATGTTTTCTAAGCACAACCAGGCCATTATAACCTTTAGTTTCTAACAAAATGGCATTGTGTTTTATTTTAGAATTACTGTTAAGCTCATGTATTTTGTGCTTGATTTACTACTGTGACATAAGTGTTTGTTCCTTCCCTCGCTTCTGGCTTAGGGACAGTGTGTGTCTTCAGTAAGGATGGTCTCCAAGCAGCCCGGGAGCTCAGATGAGTTAATCTGATGCTGAGTCCTGAAAAGTCATGGTGAAGCGTGAGTGCTGTTTTCACCTGGAGGTGTTAAGAGTTATGTCTAAACCCTTAAGTTCAACAACAATCTATGTGTTAGAGATGTACAGCATACGTTTAGCATTTTTCTGTAGGCCACAAACCCATGTTCAACCCCAGTTTGACCTTTTTACATCTACTGTCACTCCCTAAATGCACACACAGATTTTTTAATAATTTTAATTTTTAGTTATACATACACACGTGTGGGCATTTGAATGTGTATGGAGCCAGTATGGGACTGGAGCCATAGGTTGTTGTGATCCCATATGGGCTAAGAATCCAAGCTAGGTTCTCTGCAGCAGCAGTGGATACTCTTAACCACTAAGCAACCCTTCCAACACATTCCCATCCCCCCTTTAAAGTACCGTTTTTTTCCTATTCTTGGTGGATTTTGGATATGTACAACCTTGGTGGTCTGGAAAGATATGGGGGTGCGTTGGGGAAGTCCTGTGTATATGTCAATAAAGCACTGTTGGCCAATAGGGAAGCAAGATAGGTGGGACCAGGAGTCCAGGAGGATTCTGGGTAGGAGAACCACAGGGAGTCAAGATCTAACTGCCATAGGGATAAGAAGCCCAGAAACTTCTCCGGTAAGAGAAATACTTAGATTAACAATTATGGGGTAAATACTTAAGTCAGAGCTAGCCAGTAAGAAACAAGCAAGGCCAACAGCTTCATAATTAATATAGTCTCTTGTGTGTTATTTGGGGATTACAACGCGGCAGAGCTGAGGCGACTGGTGGGGAAAAAAACATAGCCGGCTGGCAAGAAAAAGACTTCCCTCTACAGGGATGTTCTTAAGTGAATCTGAAGGTCTGAATCTGTTGATTTGCTTGGATTTGTGAAGTTTTCTGAGTCAAGAGAGTTGTGAACTGCTTTTTCTGGATTCTTCATGTTGCTTATGGGGAGGGGGATACACCAGGCTTATGTTCACATGAGAAGTCCCAGGGAATCAGGATTGTCATATTGAATAGACATGAAAACCCTGGTTTAGCAAAATGGAATCAGAGACACACAGACAAGTGAGAAACAGTGGAGCCAGAACTCAAATGCTCATCTGACCCTGAAGTCTGTTCTTGGTCATCGATGTGAAACAGGCCAAAGTCTGTGATTATTGGTCTTAATATTTATTGGAGCAAAAAAAAGTATAATCTCCCTAGAGATAAGCATTTTAAATTCTGGACTTCAGAATCCAAATGGACTTGTGCGCTCACCACCCCCGAGGATTGTTAGCAACTGCGTGTGCAAGGGGCACACTTCATGTGGCCCTGAACTCTGGAGCACTTGAATGGCTTTGTTAGAGGCTGCAGCCTTTGGACCCTTACAAGATTTAACCTGGGGTATGTCAGTAGCACAGGAAATAACTGAAAGTGAGAACTGGGCTCTCAATTGAACATGGGTGTTTTTAAATTTCTAATTATGAAAGTTTATCTTTGAAACATATTGGTAGCTTCTGAAATTCTTTGGAATGATAGCTTGTTAGTGTTCAAAAATTTAAACTCCAATGAATTCATTTATTCAAAGACGTAGTCTCAACACTGATGCTAAGAAAATAATTTAGAAAAAAATCATTTCATAGAAATTACAAAAAATGATTTGATCACAGAAAATATTTAGACTTTCAGTATATGGTAACTGGAATGTAAGTATTTTTCCCCTGGCTTTAATCCATGAACACATAATTAAGAAAATAAGTTTGAAGGCCAACTTTTCAATTTGAAATTTAAATTTATGTCTCTCTTAACACACATTATAAAACATTACACTGAGTAGTAGAATTTAAGGTGGCTGGTATCAGTTATTTTTCTCACTGCCATGATGAAGTTCCCTTAGAAAAGCAACTTAGAGGAGAAAGGCTTTCTGCTCACAGTGAGGAGGGATGCAGTCCACCACAGTAGAGACACACTGGTGGCTGAGTCTGAGGCCGCTGCTCACACTGTGTCTGCAGGACTGTGAGGCCGCTGTCCACACTGTGTCTGCAGGAGCCGTGAGGCCGCTGTCCACACTGTGTCTGCAGGAGCCTGAGGCCGCTGTCACACTGTGTCTGCAGGAGCCTGAGGCCGCTGTCCACACTGTGTCTACAGGAGTGTGAGGCCGCTGCTCACATTGTGTCTGCAGGACTGTGAGGCCGCTGTCACACTGTGTCTGCAGGAGCCTGAGGCCGCTGTCCACACTGTGTCTGCAGGAGTGTGAGGTGGCTGTTCACACTATGTCTTCAGTCAGGAAGCAGAGAACAGTGTAGGAATAAATGTGTCTCTTCTGCCTGTGACTCCTCACAGTTTCTTCAGCCTCGAAGCCTCCTGTGCCATCTTCCTTCCCTGACGTGAGAGCTTGGACCTCACACGTATACATTCTATCATAATAAAAATACTTCAAAAATGTTGTTCTAGTTTGCTGGGGATTTTTCTCTTCTCCTCCTCCTCCTCTTCCTCCTCCTTTCCTCCTCCTCCCCCTCCTCTCCATCTCTCCCTCCTCCTCCCCCTCTTCTTCTTCTTCTTCTTCTTCTTCTTCTTCTTCTTCTTCTTCTTCTTCTTCTTCTTCTTCTTCTCCTTCTCCTTCTCCTCCTCCTCCTCCTCCTCCTCCTCCTCCTCCTCCCCTGTTTTGGCAGACTGTGAAACATTGGCCTCATGTTCTGGCTGCCATGCCTTCCCCACCGTGACAACCTGTGTCTCCTCTAGAGTGATAAGCCAAAATAACCTTTCTCAGATAATTTGTCACAGAAACAGAAACAAAGCTACTACACTTGTTAAGTGGTAAGCTGAGAGCCAACCTTGTCCTTCACCACTGTGGATCCTATTATGATTCATCTCGGTTGTCAACTTGATGGAACTGAGGAACCCTGTGGGATATAAAGAAGTTATGTTTAGGTGTGTCTGTGAAATTGTTTGTAAAGTGGGGAGTGTGGGTCAGTGGAAGAGATGCACCTTAAATGTGGGTAACCTGAGCCTGCGGGGACAGCATGGGATGAAAAGGGATAAAGGGGGAAGCTAGCTGTCACTTGTGAATGACTTTTAGAGCACGGGTGATTTTTCTACTGCTGTCATCTGTGGACAGCAGCTTTGAAGTTCCTTGGATTTTAGATATGGACTTCCATCAGAAAGGTTCCAGAAGGCTTTCATGCCTACAAGGGAGCTGCATCACTGGCCTCTCATTTGAGGCTCGGCTTGTTAGAGTCAGCAGTTGCTGATTTTCCCATCCCTCCAGCCTGTAAACAGCAACTTCAAGACTCTACAGTTTCATATTCTGTGAGCCGATCTAATAAGCCGTCTCTTATTATGATATATTTTCCATTGGCTCCGTTCCTCTGGAGGACAATAATACTGTGTCCTTCTCCCTTTCGTAAATGGCGAGCAAAGAAGGGAGGTAGCCAGAGGCAAGTGATAAAGTAGATGCTTAGTCACACCTCTGAGACACCTGAACGCAACATAAAGCAGACACTGGTAGATGGTAAAGGTTTTATTAGGAGACATATATTAAAAGCCTCCAGAACGTCTTTAAGGAAATGGGATATAGAACAATCAATATTCCACTCAGCCAACTATAAAAAGAAAAAAAAGTATTTCTATGAAAGAACCATTAACTGTTACAGAGCAACACTGATAAAGATAAAAGTTTTATACCCACAATAATGCATGTCCTTTTATGGTGTTCCCTGCAGCCTAAGCAGTCTCTGTTTTAGTTTGTCTGACTTAAATCAAGCTGTTGTGTCCTACCCTTTCTTGGAAGGCACTTAGCGGTCTCTTGCAGTGTAGTGAAAGCTTGCCGCCCTACTCTCAAAGGTAGCAGACGTCTAAAACAGAAGGGTTACTGCAAGTTTTGATCTCTGTAAGAGCAGCACTCAGGCCGTAATTGTCCTAGAAAATAATTCATGTTCAAAGACCAAAAGCAAAGGTCCTTTGTTCTCACTACTGGCAGCATTTTCCTCATACTAAACTGAAAGAAAGATCATGGCAGGCATCCAGGCCTACTTGTCATGAAGCAGAATGATGCCTCTCTGGGAATGTCACAACTACAGAAAGGATACCTGATTACAGAGCGGTTACTATGGCTGCAAGTCAATCAATATAATAACACAAATCACAAAACAGCAGTCACCTGATTGCTGCTAAGTACAACTGTTACTATTAATCTTCTAAAGCTTCAGTTTCATATGAGACACCACCAGGACGGATACAGAGAAAGACATAAAGGTGTTTATTGTAATTGCAGACAAAGGGGCTGGAGTCAACAAGAGCAAAGGTACAGGTGAAGGTAGCACATGTTTCTTCTACTCGTTTCAGAGATAAGCAAACTATGAGTATATGACGTGTTCAAGGTCATAGGTCCAAGACCCTAAGTAAGTATTCAAAGCCAGCCCTCGCTTGACATTGAGCCCTCTCCACTATACTGTCCTCTCTTTTTGGAAAAGATAGAATGTTGATTTGACCTTTGAACAAGTGTGGGAAGTTCGTAAAAGCTAAGGGCATGAACATTCCAGGAGACTGGTGGCAAGAAAAAAAGTAAAGAAACATACAGAGGAAGAACAGAACTCAAGGATAAATAAAAGTAATCCAACTTGAGTGAAAAGTACAGCAAGACACCAATTAGAAAATAGGCTGGAAGGAGGCCTCGGTGGGATTTGAGTATGAAATACCCCACAGGTGCAAAGATTTGAACACGTTTTCTCCTAGTTGGTGGTAGTATTTTGGAAGTTGTGGAACCTTGAGGAGGTGAAGCCTCCCTGATTGAAGAGGGTCACCTGGAACAGGTCTTGAGGTTTTACAGCCAACCCCAACTTCGTGATCAGACTGTTTTCTGAAAGTGTGTGCAGTGTGACCAGACAGCCTCCTGTCCTTGTGACCATTCCTTCCCTACTTAGTGCCAAGTCTTCCCCAGCATGATGAACTGTGTCCCTCTAGAACTGAAGGCCATAACAAAGCCCTTCTTCCCTTACGTTGCTTTTGTCAGTATTTAGTCACAGTAATGAGAAATTACTTAAGACAGGACTGAAAGAAAGCACAGAAACAAAGTGGTGATGTGGGGAAACCCATCCAAGAGCTATGCTTTGGAAAGTAAGGCCACTAGTTGCACACCGACTGAGTTTTAAGCAAACTTCCTTTTACCAAGGCTTCACATCTCCTCTGCAGATGTCAGCATTATTGTTTTTGTTATTTATTCTTTTCTGATAGCAAAGATCCCCCCGGATATGAAAATCTCTCAGTACTTCTCCAAATTTTGGTAGAAAGCAATAATTTAAACCACACTCCAATAAAAGAAACCAATAGAAAGAACTTCTTTCTTGTATTGCTTTTACCTGACAATCTTTATAAAGAAATTCTGCACACATAAAGTTATTGCATTTTTTAATCTAAAGCTTCTTATATCGAACTATGCACCATTTTAAAGAAATGTTGTTTACACATCTAGATATATTTAGCATGCAGTCTCAAAATGGATATGAACAGATTGATGTCACAAATAGAAAATGACTAAATGACATAATTAGTTTTAAATGGATAAGTACTTAATGAAGTATCTTTTCCTAAGCATACTCAGGTTATTATTGTGGTAAAAATTGAACCAAAATTTGTTCACATTAGAATTTTCAAAGGTTGTTTTATTCAAGTACCATTTGCACTCCATTTTCTTGTTGGTTTTCTATGCATTATTTTTGGTATTTGGTGATTGTTTTTACAATATTTACTACACATTTATAATTTTATACTTTTTAACTGACACATGAAAACATAGAAGTTATACATCTTAATATAATAGTGTGGCATGTGATGTTTTCATCAAATGCAATAAATACGTACATTTTGTATAGTATTTAAATGAGATGAAGCATATCTAGCTCCTCAAATATTTATCACTTATGGTGAAAGATTCAAGTCCTTCCAGGATTTTTAGATATACAGTACAAAGTTGTTGACAATAGTCACCCTGGGTGCACTGAACACACCAGAATATTTTTCTCCTGTAATCTATAACTGACACACCTCTCTCTATCCTTCCTCACCAATAGCCTATCTGGTCTGTGATGACTACCTTGCTGCTTTTTTTTCTATTTTCTTATTATTTAAATTAGAAACAAGCTGGCTTCACATGTCAATCCAAGCTCCCTCCCCTCCTCCATTGCCCTCCACTAGCCCCCCTGACCCCTTCACCAATCCCCACTCTGCTCCCCAGGGAGGGTAAGACCCTCCATGGGGGATATCCAAAGTCTGTCATATCATCTGGGCAGGGCCTAGCCCCTCCCTCATGTGTCCAGGCTGAGAGAGCATCCCTCCATGTGGAATGGGCTCCCAAAGTCCATTAATATGCCAGGGATAAATACTGATCTACAACCTGAGGCCCCATAGATTGCCAAGGTCTCTGTGCCCCCATGGAGATGGATAATTAGACAAAATACTTTATTGATGTAAACCTTTGAGAGCTTAAACTCAATATTTAGTGTACACTACCAGGAGATGATGTCAAGACACCAGTTACTTGGCTCATTATTGAAGGCTGGTCCTGGAACTAAAAACAAGAACAAAGTTCAAGAAAACCTAAGAAACAGAGTAGCACATGTCACAATTGGAAGAGGATAGACAGGGATTGAGGAAGAATTGCCTGGTAAAAATGGAAGCTTTGTGAGTGCCAGCCAAGGAAGGCAGTGTTGAAAAGTACAGTGAAATTATTCGCCCTTGAGGTTACAAAGGAACTGTTATACAGCAAGGGTAAATAAACTATTTTTGAAACAATGAAAGTGACAAATATATCAGGTGACTTGGTGAGTTAGAGAATAATCAGATCCAGGAAATCAAAACACTAGAGTCAGTTCTCAGAATTCATCATAGTTTTACAGCCATATGCTTTGACAATTCTTTTATAACTGAACTTCTGTGAAGGACTCTGGAACCCAAAGAAAATGAATATCAGACATTTATATTTCTGTAAATGCAGGAATGTATTTAAATTGAAAGGTGTTATTCTTTTCCTCCTTAATAGACCATGATAAATTTTATAGAGGAATTTCAAGCATTCTATGAGTCTAAAATTTAAATATCAATCTCCATGCCAGGTAATTTTTGAAGCAGTTTCTGAAAACCACTTGACCCCTCACCACTTTTTCCAAGAGGCTCACACAGTTACTTGGTTGCTAGCAGCTATTACCTCAATCAGAAAGGACTCAGCAAAATGTATTCATTCAAAACTCTCAGAGAGTCATGTGCAAACGTGAAAGAGTTGTCCAGTGTGAAAGAGCTGTGCTATTGTGTTCCTTCTGGAGAGGGAAAGGAGAGACTAACAGTTTGTTACTCGTGATCACTTAGAAAGTGATATTCAATAGCTGAGAAAAGGGTATAAACCTTTTAATGAAATTGTTAAGAACCTTGTGAAGCAGGAAATGTATGATCACATTGAATAGCCAGAGTGTTTAAAACCAAAACAGAGATATGTTAGTCATAATAAAACTGAGAAGTGTCTTTAAAACACTCACATCTTAGACCATGGAAAAATATCTATTGACCAGGTGAAGACTTTGCCTGCATACAGCTTCTGAAAAGTCATTTCTAAGAAAGGAATGAGGACTACTCAACAGGCTGTCACTTAGAAAATAGGAAGAGAGGAGAGATGCTGGGAGTATGGGTCCCAGGGAAGAAAAGATTTTTGTTTCGTTTAAGAATCAATAGCCATGTCTGAAACTTGTCCGCGTTCCTAAGATGCACTTTTTGTCAGGACTAAAGTTGAATTCCCTTTCTCAGTAGGTACATATGGTTCAGAAAATCCCTAGCAACTTAACTCTCCATTTCTGCTTTTGTAAAGCAAGAAGTAGAAATGCTAGCATCCTCTCACAGAGTCTCTATAAAGAGTGAATAAAATGGATGATGTTGGACATTCCTGGAACAAAGTGAGCATTCAATTGTATTGGTTGCCAACTTCTTTCATCTACTGAATTTTACTTGACCTTCAGGAATCAGAACTACACAGCCTAGAAGTAGATCATTACAGTCATGGGATGTGGGATCAGAAGCAATATATATTCTACATGCCTTTCCTGAAATATGTGCTAGGTAAAATACACCTTTAGTTGAAACATAAACTACAATATGAAGATGCTTCAGACCTATGTTCAGCTATCAGTAGGTAAAATCAAAGAAATATGTGTCTTAGTTACTTTTCTGTTTCTGTGAAGAGCCATCTTGATCAAGGCAACTTAAAAAAAGAAAACAATCAACTGGGAATTTCCTTCAAGTTCAAAGAGTAAGTCTGTGGTGGGGAGCATGACAACAGGCAGGCAGTCATGGCACTGAAGCATGAGAGCTCATATCTGACCCATTGGCATGAGGAAGAGAAAAAGAGACTGAGCTTGGCGTGAGTTTTTAAAGCCTCAAAGTCAACACCCAGTGGCACACCACTTCCAACAAGACCTCACCTCCTAATTCTTCCAAAAATAGTTCTATCAACTACGGACTAAGTATTCAACTATATGAGCTTATGTGGGCCATTCTCATTCAAATTAAACCACAATTCAAAAAATACAGAAATGAAAGAGTCTGCTTTTACCTATAAAATACCCTGCACACACCCGGTAAGAATAGATTTGCTCATCACACTTTTGTTCACTCTTACAACATCCTTAGATGCAACTCAATAAAATGTTTTTAAATCAGAAACACAAGAGTCAGAATTAGAAACAAAATTGTCTCATCCCAAATCTTTTTCATTTGAGACAGGTCTCACTATGTGAGTCAGGCTGGCTTCAAACTCAGATCCAGATTAATCTACTTACCAAGTGGTGATCTTAAAGATGTATATGATTGCACCTGACTAAATTCTCTTAATAACCTACCACAGCTCTAATTCATCCAATTCATCCAAAGAGTCACAATTTATGTCAGTTAAACTGAATATGCACTCCCAATAAATTGTAGTCTTTTTCCTTCCAACAATGTAGAAGTTGTTTCGTTAACTTCATGGGTTTCCTTTAAGACAGAAGAGTATTAAAGTATGACTGCCCCTTCTTCAATGAGTCTGATGGTTAGGGGAGTTTTTATTCATATTTTGCAAGTTCTTAAAGCTCTATAATTATGAATATGGCATCAATGAATGAGTAACTCAAAAATATCATCTTTAACACCATTGTTTCCACCATCATCACCACCCATAATTAACTATACAAATGGGATATTATTTCACATATTAAAAAAACACTTTTTTACAACCTTCCCTCATGGGAGTCTGCTGACCAACTTGTGACTAGGAGCTTCTAGCAAAACACCTCTGTCCCCTCCTCCCGGTAAGGCCTGCATGCAAGTTCCTGTTTTCTGTCCATCCTTATTGTTTAAACGTTAATTCCTGTTTTGGGACCATCCTTTGGAACATAGACTTCTGGCCTTGGTGGTTTTCCACTGTACCTGACAAGTATATAAGGCTCCACTCTTGTAAAAATAAATCCCATTCTGCTTATAAGAATGAGCCACTGTCTTTGTCTTCATTTACATCCTTAGCCCTTCACTTGGATCGTTGTGAAGTGTTGTAGCCCCATAACTGCCAACAGCTCACTACAACTTTGAGACTAGAACAGCTGAAGTCACTCCCAGAATAAGCTTTCTCAAATGTACAATGTTTAGTGAGCAATGATTTAACTAAACTTGTAAAGAAGGTAGTTATTGAGTTGACAATATGGATTCTTAGTGTCCAGACTTGTTTGTATTTGGTTTCACAATCCTAGCCCATTGATTTCTGGCTACAGAACTTAGGCGTCATGAAATCAAGAGTACTGAAGACTCTGGAAGCATAAAAATGTTATAATCCCAGGCAGAATAAAATAAACTAAATGTGCTCTCATCCTTCCATACTCAGAGTAGACATCAACATTTTATTCTTATTTATTAAATCTAAGTGTTTCTTCTCCAAGATGGCTTCCATAAGAATTGGTCCTTCAAGATTACAGAACACAATGTCCACAGTACTTGAACACTGCTAATATCCTATGATATTATCTCCACTAGTGTTAGCCTTTCTTCCTGAGAATGAGAGACCGAGAGATAGAAGTACTGTAGTCAATGAGCCAACTACACATGGACTACTATGCTTGTAGCCATGACGCCTGCCGGGTGGTATTTATTATCGATTTCTGGGTAATCATGGTTTGCTGGGACAGATTAGTACTAGTACAGATCATAGTTGCCTGGATCACTGGTAATGCTTATGAAGATAATTCTGCCATTTATGTCATCATGCCATCTCACAAAACAGCTTGACACTGAAACTGAGTGCTGGTTACCAACTGAACTGGGAAAAAAGGCATTAAAATAGCAAAATAGCAAAATGTGCATCTTCTGACTTCTATTTTTCCTTAGAAATAAAGAAGTTATAAATATGTCACACTGAGAAATAAAAAGTTTTGCTGTTTGTGGAGCAATCAATAACCATAGGCCAGCATTTTTGTATTTTTGTCCATTTATCCAAAGAATACATATTTAAATATCAGAGAAAGTATAGGCTGAAAAGATGGTTTGGTCAGTAACAATTGTTGCTAAAATGCTTGTTCTGCAAACATGAGGGTCTGATTTGAGCTCCAGAATCCATATTTTAAGAGCGTTTTGTGGTGGTACAATGTGTGCTTACAATCCCAGTACTGATGCAGCAGAGAAAGGAGGGGATATACCCAAAGCTATTATTAGGGAAGAAACAAAGTTCTTAGGGAAGAAATGAAGTGACTCATGAGAGAAATTACAAACAAGAGCCACTGGTTTCCACAGTCAGTAACTCCAGTGCCTTGCCAGGTAGGGCTCCTTATCAGAGAATCACTTATTTGGTAGGTTGGCCTGTTGAACAATAGTTATCACCTGCTGTGTGTTCCCATGGCAGCTCTCAGCATCTGATGCTAAGATAAGAAATGAGATTTTTTTTAAAAGAAAGCCACAGATAATTGGCGCTATGCTAGAACTTACGTTTCATGTAATCCCCCCCATTCTTGTTATTCTTCAAAATCAGACTTTCTCCATCTCACACCTCTTTTTGCCTGTGTGCATGTGTGTGCACGCCTGCACGTGTGTGGAAGTGAAAGGACAATGACAGATTCTCCTTCAGGCATTGTTCACTTCTCTTTTTGAGATTTGGTCTCTCACTGGCCTAGAGTTTGCCCAGTGGGCCAGTCTGACTGACCAGAAACCCTGTAAGGAGGAAGGTTTTTAGATAGAAGGAGAAGAAACTAGAAGAAGTTTGGAGGAATTGAAAAGAATACATGAATATTAGAATAGAAGCAGAACAATAAAGAAACTTATTTGAAAAAGCACACGTGAGTGAGTGAGTTCACCTGCAGAAATCCTTCAGTTATGTAAGCCCTTCGCTGGCTGTTGATTCTCTTCTGAACCCTGAGAGGGCCTTGAGGCTGGACTCCAAAGGCTCTCATTATTCAGACAACACTGTATAGTTAGTTTATCCAAATATGTCAAACACGACACCATTAAATGGTGGTTTGTGCTTGAATTCATATTAAATGTTCAATAGAAAATTTTCTTCTCAGTTTAAATTAATGAAATAATTACGTGATAATGCCTCAATGAAAATGTTAGATCTTTAATTTAAAAAAGTTTTTGGTGTGACATTAGAGTCAAAATAGACAGCACAAGATATTATATTGTTCCATTCCTCATTTCTTTACCTAAAACATCTTCCTGATGTATGTATGTATACAATATGCAAATTGCTCACACTAAATGATTTGTATTTTAGTTTCTTAATATAAGGAAAAATTTTAAGATTTACTTTATTTATGTCTATGTATGTGTGTCTCTCTAAGCCATAAAAGGGTATGAGATCTCCAAGAGCTGGAGTTACAGGCAACTGTGATCTACTTGTTGGGTGCTGGGAACCAAACTCAAGTCCCCTACAAAAGCACAACATGCTCTTGCTTGCTGAGCTGCCTATCCAGTCCCAGATAAGGGAAATGACTATGAAAATAGAGAGGTTTGTCTGGGTGCATCCACAGTGCCTAGCGGCCCAGCATCACCAGCAATTGCTTTCATTCTATTGTTCTGATTTTATTTGTTCCTTTGCTATTTTCCTCAACAATTTTAAAGAAAATTTGAGAAAACGTCAAATTACCTGTAAATAACTCTGCATAAATATCTACTTTAAAGAAGAACTTACAAAAGTGACCTAAATAATCATAGCTACACTCAACAAAATTTACAGTAACTCTTTAATAATAATCAAAATCTAGCATGTATTCCATTATCTAGAAATTGAGTTGCTAAATCTTTTAAGTTAATGAAGAATCTGGGTCCAGTTGCTTGATGATTCCAGTTAGTTGATAAGGTAACTCTGTGATCTATAATATTTCTTCTCCCTCTCTCCTTTTATTGTGTTGCTTTGCTCTGCTCTATTTAATGTTTCATGCAGTTTGATGTGTGTGTGTGTGTGTGTGTGTGTGTGTGTGTGTGTGTGTGTGTGTGTGTGTGTGTGTAGTCCAGGGCTCCAGCCTCTTGTCTCAGTTCCAGAGTGCTTCATTTACGGGCATGAAGCACCATGCCTGGTTCCTCAGGCTCTATGTTGAAGAAACTGGGTCATGTGTAGATACAATTTTCCCCTGTTCTACATAATGCTAATTGGATCTTAAAATGGTGTTCCATTTTTAATGTGTATTTTCCCAAAGATGGAACTATAACTAGAAACCATATTGATCATGATCGTTTTACTAATTAATTTTGTCTTACTGCCTGAGTTGAAGTGTATATTGACTCACTTTAGTAACCCCATGCTCCGTTTTGATACACTTTCCCTCACTGATCCCAGCAGCCTTTTGTGACTACTGTCTCCATCCCTCATTCCATCAGAGCTTGGCATTATCCCTTCATTTATTCCATTTATTCCATCAGAGCTTGGCATTATCCCTTCATTTAGTAGCAAAAAAAATGTTTCTTGAAATGAGAAATATCTCATTGCCTGACTGGTCTACAGAGCTAGTTCCAGGATAGCAGGGCTACACAGAGTAAACGTGTCTCAAAAAAAAAAAAAGAAAGAAAGAAAGAAAGAAAGAAAGAAAGAAGAAACTAATCAACAATTAGCCATTCTAAAATGCAATCTGTATAGAAAAGCTTGTTGAGTTCTTTTGTTGTTGTTCAGAAAAATCTTAGCAACTTACAACATTCTGCTTTTGCTTTTAAGCTTCTTTGTTTGGTTTTTATGTCTCTTTCATTGAGTATTTCACTGCATTTAAGGCAGACATGGTTCCATTGTCCCTTCTTTAGAGACTTGAGAGAGCCCTCCCAAGCAGCTCCTGCATCATTTTAACATGAAGATAATATTATGGGTGAGCTTTCTCTCACCTGTTCTGCCAAGAGGTCTTGGGATCGTTTTCATGTAGATCCTCCCTGACCTGTACTACAAACAGCACTGTCTTCAAGGATACCTGCTCCTCTGAACAGAAAGTGCTATGTAGATACCTCTAGCTTAGCCCTGAAGACACAGAACAATGACCACACGGTCATTTTTCCTGGGGCTCTGGAATGCACAGTGCTATAAAATGTATTTCACAAGGATACGTCCATATAGTTTTAATTTGATTTAATGACTAACAAATATTTGCTTAACTTCCTTGATGTTATTTTTTTCATTCCTTCTTACTATAAATGCTCAGATTCCTAATATTTAGTTATTCATGCTCATCTGCTTTATCATATTTATCTGTGACTCTTCTTATAGTTATTTTAGATTTTTTATATTAATTTTTATATTCTTTCAAACTAAAGAAATACACAACAAACATTTTACAAGCTCTGACAGAAAATCAAGCTACCACTGGGAGAAATTAGCCACAGCATTGCAAATCCCACAAAACAGTGCCATGTTTTCCTCCTGAATTTCTCACAGAGAAATGCAGAAAGATATGCACAAGTTTACATTAGATTATATGGTACCAGCCAACTACCAGTAGTTGTTAAATGCACTGGCAACATTACCATGCCCCAAGCCACTAAATGCAGTTCAACATTCCTTTCTGTTTCCTCTTTTCTTTACAGTATATAAGCAAGGTATTAAGTCAAACTACTGTATTAAAAAAATCACTAGAAATCTACTCTGCATGGTTCTCACTAGTTCACAGTTTGGTTCATTAGTTTATGTTTTTTTATATACACTTGACAGGTTATTTTCATGTTTTGTTTTTAATTAATTTTTAGTATGTGCACATGGCTTCTAGAGTTTAAAAGCACAAAACAAAGTGCTTTGCAGAATTTTTGTCTCCATTACTATCTCTCACTAGAGATGAGCTGAGAAAACACCTGAAGCTAGCAGTCCAGCTATCCTGGTGAACTCTAGCTGAGCAACAAAAGGGAAAAGTGGAAATCAAGGACCAATAGCTGAGACTGTACTCTGACCCCCACATGTGTGCTGTTGCATGTATGTGTCTGCATTCATACTCAAGAACACATGCACACACATGCAAACACACACACATACATACACACACCACTCTGATCATTGACAGTGTGACAATTTCAGAAAGTTTGAAGCTAATCAGAAGAAGCCATTACAGAAATAGAGGACAGTGATGGAGGGACATCTTGACTTACAGGAACTTTGAACCTGATCTTATATCCTAGGTACAATCTCAGTACTTCCCTTGATCACAGGCAAATCAGAACATTGTCACCTTGCCTTGATGCATATAAAAATCAGCATTTTAAAACAGCATCTGTTGTATTGCTTGTTTTTATAATGATGTAGGAATAGTGATACTTTTAGCACTAGTAAAAAAAATTAGCTCACATTAAACCAAAATCTAACATAAGTTAAATGGAAGAAGATTGCCCATCTTTTGGCCATTAATGCTTAATTAAGCATTTCATTAAGTTTTTACTTTAAAAGGTTCATTAGTAACAATTAGTCTTCTCTCTTCTCTAATTTATATGCACCTGTTTCTAATTGCAGTGACACTATGTCAGCCTTCCAATCTGCATCTGAACCTCTAAAATAGCCGGGATGTTTCTGCAACCCAGGGATGTCTCTTCCTGTTTAAAAGACCATTCTCCAATACTCTGGTTTCTCTTCAGATCGTATAAATCTTTCGCCTTTTACTAAAAGACCGTTCTGCTCAGCTTGGACACTTGTGTGAGGACCTAGGTCCTGCCCTGGATGAAATAACAGACTCTGGATATTCAACATGGAGGGACTCACCCTCCCTGGGGATCAGAGTGAAGTTTGGGTGGGGATACTGGGGGGCCTGGTGGGAAGGGTAGAGGAGGAGGGAGGAGGGAGAGGGAGCTGGGATTGACACATGAACAAGCTTGTTTCTAACTTAAATAATAAAAGGAAAGAAAAAAAGACCGTTCTGCTTTCTTTTAATACAGTTCTTTTACTTTTCTAGGATAATGATTGTTCTAGTCTAGTATTTAAAGGGTAAATATGAGTATTTCCATATCATTCTTTTTCTGAAGACTGGCTTCTCACAGAAAGTGTTGGTCACGTCTCATTAAAAGAAGACAGAAGTAAGCAGCAGCATAGCCAAGTGGTCAAAAACACTGAACTAAATGGAGAAGGAACCTTTGGAAACTAATTTGTATTTTTCTCTAAGGCTGTGACCAACAAAAACTTAACCCAATGCCACAAGAAGTAGTATTGAAAAGTCTATTTGGAAATTGAGTCAATTCTCTTAGCAAGAAATGGTCATAAACAAATACTGTGTTCCCAGGTGTTTCTTACGCCACTGAAATCTCAGGCATCTGCCATTTGTAGGGACAAACAGAGAGGAAAGTTTATTTGTCAGAGTCTATGATGCTAAGATCAAATGTCAAATATTTATTATAAATCATTGTTCACTAGTTTCTAAACAAATTTGTGTTTTGGAAACCCCTCTTTTTAATGCAAATTAATTCCATTAACTATATTTCAAGCTATAATGTTCAAACATTTGCTTGTTTTTAAGATTATTATATAATATGTATTATGTAATATGTTTATCATAACAATCATATAAGTTGTAGACATAAATGCTAATTTTAATGAAAACCATTAATATCATGTTTGTGTAAGTTCACCAAAAGAACTAATATCCTCAGGAAAAGACAGGGAAGGCAAATGTCTTCCACACTGACTCCTGGGACATCTCTCAATCTGCAGCATTCTTTCTTATCATTTTTTCCTAATGCTGTCTACATGAATCCCCACCTTCTCTGGGTGACATTCCGCCTCAAGATGCTCATGGGCTTCCTCTACCCCACCCGAACATCCACCTCTTCTGATCTCATATTTCAACCAAAGGTTTGATACACATATTTATGGCTTATGTAAGTTCCCTTCCAAGCATATATGTGAATGTGCATAGTTATCTCTTAGCTCTTCTACTTTCACACAGGTAATTTTGATACTAAGAATTGAAGCACTTTTGTGAAGAGAAACATGGTAAACAAGAGACCAGAAAATCCAGTTCCACAATTCTACATGCCTCACTCTCCTTGAGTTGCAATTTTAGCAGTTCCAAATTTTATATAAGACCCCATCATGTGATGGTTATGTGAAGGGAGATAGTACAGCCACCGTGAAACTTTTAATAAGCTTATTAGATGTCTATTTGTCTACACAGAAAGACTAAGACTACTAGGGTGCAGCATGTGACCTTTCCAGCCCTATCCTCACCAATTTTCAAACAAATGAATGAGCAGTTGGGATATTAGATGAAAAGGGGAAGAGAAATGACCTTTCAACAGAAAAGAATTGCTATATACCTTGGAGATTGCCGCTGAGACACCCAGAGAAGTGGCTTTTAGAAAAATGGTCGCCACTTCATACTTTTAGCCTTCCATGTCCAATACAGCTGAATTTGACACAGTGGGAGAATATAGGATAAAAATGGCCCTGCAGGGAATTTCATCCTATTATGTTTATATGAAAGGAGGACTGTGAACTCCATACATTTTTTTCCGTTTTCTTTCTTACAGTTTCAGTGCTTTGATCACAGCCAACCTAATGCTATGTGTGTTGAAGGCTGTAATTTTGTAGGAAGTATCTTGGTCAAAAATCTGATGGATGTGTAAGCATGAGGAGATAACCTTGAGAAAGGATCGAAGCAAAATGAGACTGTCTTAAGTAAATCCATTTCAGACTAGCGTAGCATAGAGAGTCCAGCACCGTACATTTATAGATTGTCCGGGAGTAGCCAAGAAGCTTGTAAGATATGCTTAGGAAACAAGTTCAGGCTAGTGTATAATCTGAAAGTTGCTGAGGCAGGAAATCATTAATCAGTTTTTCTGAGTGATGTTTTGATCATGCCACTTTCTCATGAAAGAATAGCTTCTGGAAGTCAACAGGGTGGTAGAATGTAAAACTGAAAAATAAAAATAAAAGCCAAGTTGGAGTGCACTTTCCCAGATGTCGTTTTCTGTTTTTGTGGAAATGAGAGGAGTTGCTTTCAGAAATCATACTCTACACAGGTCTTTAACAATAGTCCTCACACACATTCCTCACATGACTGCCAAAGTGCAGAGAAATCTGTGGTGAGATAGAAGTATCATGTGCTCTCTTTCCTTGTAATTTCTCCAAAGGTTATTATCTAAATGCATCAAGGGGAACAGCCAGTAATGAGATTATTCAATGAGGAAAAGGAAGAGCAGCATAATGAATGGTGGGCTTTGGGGCAAAACCAGCATCAGCAGAAGATGAAGGGAAGCTGAGTAGTGTTAGGGCTGATATACTGCTGAACAACAGGCAGACTACACTGTGCCAGTCTGCTTAGAACTGTAAGTACAGCAATACTGCCTCTCATGCTGTACAACCAGGCCTGGCATGGTCATGGGGTTCCAGGTATGCTCAATGAAAACCACTGACTTTCGGAAGAAGATTTGCTGTTACATCCCAGGCTATGACATCATCCAAGGAACCTGATGAGCTATCCTTTTGGGCCAGTGAGTGGACAGAAAGAGAGAAAAGACAAAAGCCCTTGTTAAGTGACATAGGACGATCATCTTTTCTGTATTGTGGCAGAGGCGGGGTTCTTCCAGGCCTCAGCTTCCATCCTCGGTACTACCAACAGAAAAATAATGGCTTTTCTACTTCTATTTGGATATGTTTATCTTGGCTTGTTAGAAACCACTATAAGTGTTTTGTTCTTTAAAGACTTAGAATTGCTGAATGTGTGTCTTGATGGCCCAATGCTATTGAAAAGCAGATTCATGTTAGAATAGCTTCATTATTTGGTAACAGAACTTGTATTTATTTGCTTCTATTTGGCACTAAATTTTGTTTCTGTATATACAGTTTTCTTAACTTGCTGTTGAGTTCTTAATTGTCAAGTTTTGAACTTAAAATGGGACTTTGTCATGTATTTAAAAATGCTAGAGCATACAAATTTCTATGAACTGAACACACACACATACATGCATACACACACACACACACACACACACACACACACACACACACATGGACCCCTTCATATATCTCTTACCATCTAATCAATCTTGACAAGATAAAAAATATTAAGAATATTCAGTGTTAGAGAAAAATAGAATTATTTTCTCACAATAATAAATCTTTCTCTACATAAGCTAATCCAGACAAAGATTTATTGAATGCCTACCACATACCTACATACACTCTAAGCTGTAGGAGAAAGAAATGATCACTGATTGATTACCAACAAATGTGTATATTATACAAAAGTCAAGTTATAGTGTTGCTGGGTTTATACAATAGTGGTGGAGGAGGGAATACTTTCTTACAATTGTTATAGTTTTTGTTTGCAATTTGCTAACTTCTTCATATATGACCTTTCTTTTATTTAATCCTCTGTCCAAAGACCAATAGTATTTTTAAGTGTAATATAGAATCAATTCATTCTGCCTTTTATTATTCCTTAAGTGGAAAAACTAAAAAAAAATCAATTTCTCTCTTACCTTAACTTTATTAAGAAAAACAAAAGTTCTAATTTCCAAAGTTTTCCTTTGCATATGAATGGCTAAGCCTGACTGACTGGTTCAAAGATTTATGATGTTAACCAACAGGAAACAGAGAAAGGAAGTATCTACTGTAAGGTGAAAATAAGAAGCCTCTGGAATGATAAGAACTGAGTTTGGAGATTACCAGACACAGTAAATTCAACCCAAGTACTAGGAGAGGAATCTATCCATTTAATTTCAATGATCCAAAGGGGAGAAGTGTATAAAAGTTTACAAATTCCAGTATAAGATAGGTTTCAGGGAGAATACAGCAGTATCAAATTTCTGCTATAAATATAGTGCCAAGCACAGCAAAGCCATGGTAGGGCCATGAGGTCTGGAGAGGAATGTATCTGTTCTTCATAAATGTGATAATTAAGACTATGTGTCAGTATGCTAAGCTGCAGTGCCCAGGTGTTTGTGAAAACATCATATTGCTGTGAAGGCATCTTCTTAAGTTGGAAGCTTAGCACTTACCTCGGGGGATTGGAGTAAAGCAGGTTGTCTTGCCAAGTGTGGGTAGGCTTCACCCAATGAACTAGAAGCCTTAACAGGAAACGCCAAGGTCCTCCAAAGAAGAACAGTCTCTGTCTCCAGCTGTCTCGGATTATGAACCTGAACCACAGCCCTTTTCAGTTACCAGCCTGCCAGGCCACCACTCTTATTTCTGACATATTTTTCAACCCTATAAAACGTACTCTCAAGAGTACCTACAGAGATGCGTGGACTTTCTCAATCTAGAGACCAGTGGAAGAGGCTCCAGAATACACAGCTTCATAATTAACATGAATGTCAGCTATCATTGGCTTCTGTGAGACCTGCACAGGAGACTCAGTAAAGACCATGTCACATTCACAAGGACACCATTTATATCACCCAAGACACACATTAACAAGAACCATAAAAATGAAAAATGCAAAGAATATCTTCTAAGCCATCTTCCAAGCCTTCTAGGAACGTCAATTTCTCACTGCACAGCTTTCATAAAAAACACCTGGAGAAAGTAGAAAAACGACCCCAATATAAAATTTGTATTGACCATTGTATAAGTACTGACTGAGACAATACAGATTAGATCTGAACCTACATTTATTTTAGAATAACCTGTATTTTTTTCTCTCATCAATAAACAATTTGTGATATCTAGAAAACAAAGATAAAAATGTATTAACCACACATCACATGTTTATTCTACTATATAAACTCAGTTATAGAGTAATATTTTACTCATTTTAAACCAGAATTAGCATCATATTTCCACCGCAGATATTCCATGACCCTATGATAGAGTATCAGTTTGTGTACCTGTGCATGTAAACAAATAACTCTATTATTTCAGGATAATTTTGTTGACCATCCATTAATAGTATGCTAAAGAGTTTCCTATTTCTAATTCCTATTTCCTAATTTCCTTTAACTCACCTTTAAGTAGTTTTGTTGGTTCTTACCTTTACCTAACTGGTTTTCTTCATTTTAAGTAACTGAAGAAAGCAATATATACACAAAGCTTCTATCTTGGGGGTACTTGTTAGTGGTAGAGACCAAAGCCAATCAGGATAGCAAGGGAAAGCATCCCAGGCACAAACCTAGTTGCATGTGGTCTGAGATTCTTAGAAACTCCCTGAGATGTTTTCATGATTCAAACTTCAGAGTCTGGCACCAGCTTTGCATGTACTTATTAAGTGGAGCCTTGGGTGTTCCTGAGCAGGTGTAGGGTAAATTTTGATGGACAATGGTCTATTAGATGGCGTTCAACACAAGAGAGGAATTAGCTTCAGTAGTCTGTGGACAACTCTAGTGAAGGACTTTTTGTAGTTAGCAGCCAGTGAAATCATATGGGTAATAGAGAGACAGAGTACATAATTCCAGATATGAGGCTGCTGGGCCAACCCTGTCCACAGGGTTGTTAATAAATATACACAGACATGTTCTTGTTAGTTCCAAAAGTACATTCCTCTAGTTCTTGGTATACGTCAAATGTCTTTTTAGCCATAAAAAATTAAAGGCTATTGAAAACAAAATTTTCAACCCCTGTAACTTCATAGACCAACCAACATTCACCTGGGAATCTTCACACTGTTTTTAAATCACTAAAGCAAGACTCTTGGTTCTTTTGTGGGTTTTGCTGTTGCTGCTATTACCATTGCAGACTGCTTTTAAAACAGTTTGAGTTTCTTCCTGACAGCTGCACAACATTCACCACTGTCAACATCATGTACATGTAGCACACTGACTACAGTCAGTGAATTTACACCATCACTGTCAGCATCATGCACATGCTACATACTTGTTAAAGTCTGTGAACAGACACCATCACTATCAGCATCATGCACATGCTACATACTGGTTACAATCTGGGAACAGACACCATCACTATCATCATCATGCACATGCTACATACTGGTTACAGTCTGTGAACAGACACCATCACTATCAACATCATGCACATGTAGCACACTAGTTACAACCCCTGAACTTACCTTAATGATGATCACCCCAGGACTGTAGTTTACATTGGAGTCACTCTTCGCATTGTACATTCTTTGGATTTAGACAATTATTTTTTATGTGATGTGTATCCACATTATAGTATCATTCTGAATAATATAGTATAATAGAGTATCATTCCTAAAATTCTTCTATAGTCTTCCTTTTAACTACTCCTTCTTCAAGGGCTCCCAGGAGCCTCTAATCTCTATATTTTTGCTTTTTACAGAATTTCATGTAGTTGCACTGATACAGTACATATTCATTTCAAATAAGCTTTATTTGCTTAATAATATGCATTTAAGTTTCTTACAGCATCTTCCCATGACTTTGTAACTTATTTCTCTTAACTCCAAAGTTTCATTGTCTGGGGTACTACAATCTACTCATTGGTTTGTTGAGGGGCATCTCAATTGTTGCAGTGTTTTGGAAATTATGGATAATTCTGATTTAATTGTCCATGTACAGGCTTTGATATGGATATACGTTTCAGCTCACTTAGTTAAATATCAATAAGGATAATTCTTATAGTATACAAGAGTGTGTTTGGATAAGTAAGAAGCTGTCAAACTATCTTCACAGATTGCCTCATGATTTTGGATCCTTACGATAAGTGAATGAAGAGTTCTACTGCTCCACATCCTTGCCAGCAATGTCCAGATTTCAACCATTTTAACAGGTATGTAGGTATTGAATTCAATTGCCATTCTCTCACAACACTTGATATCAAACCTCTTTCAATTATTTGCTATACTTATCTTCTTTGGTGAAGAATCTGTCAGCATTTGTGGTTTTAACCTTTTTTGAGGAGGCTTTGTCTTCAAATTGGCACAATACTCCTTTCTCAGCACCTAAGTGCTAGGTGGCAGGTGTGAGACAGGTGTGAGCCACCAGGAATGGCACAACTCAATTTTTAAAACATGTAGATGGTCAAACTCACTTCCACAATAGTCTTCAGATCAAGTTCCTTCCTAATGTGACGGTTTGAAGAATGCTCTCCACACGTTCATATGTTTGAAAACTTGGTCCCTAGTTAATGGAATTATTTAGGAAGGATTCCAAAGTGTAGCCTTATCAGAGGAGGTGTGGGGAAGGTAGGGTGGTTTGAGGTTTCAAAAGTCCATGCCATTCCCAGTTAGTTCTCTTTTCGGGCCTCATGCTTGTGGATCTGATGTAAGTTCTCATCTACTGCTACAGCATCATGGCTGCCTGCCTACTGCCATGCTTTCTACCAAGATGGGTATAGGACATAACCGTCTGAAACTTAAGTCCCAATAAATCTTTCTTTTGTAAGTTGCCTTAGTCATGATGTTTTGTCACAGCAATTGGAAATTCAACTATTTCCACCATGAGGTTAGACTAAGAATTGGGGTTAATTATGAAAAAAACAATTTACTTATTTGTTATATTTTCTTTAAACATGAAAGACACCTAATATGGTGATATACACCTATAATCCCAGCACTTATGAGGTAAATTGAAGGTTCATTTGAGTTTCATAGAAAAATCTTATTTAAATGAAAACAAAAATGAATAAAAATGTTAACTAATATTTTACACAGGCAATAATATTTATCAAAGTAATAATGCACATAGCCCATATAGCCAAAAATCCCAATGTTACCTTTAAAATGTTCACAGGACACCATAATGATCACCATCTCACTGTATGATTCATTTGAAGACCAAGACTTCTCTCTGAATTATGAGATATACACTCTCTTGATGGAAATGCCCTTGTATTTAATCCTTGTCAAATAAAACAGCTATCAAATTCACTATACATGCTTTGATTCATGAAATAACTATCAGTAACTATTAGCATGGGACCAAAAAGACTATTACTTTCTAAGAGCAATTTTATGTTCAATAGGTACGGTATATTAATAGCTAACAAGTCAAGGATATTTATCTTCTGAAAATTGGTATATCAAAAGATAACAATTTACTATTGGGAAAACATAGACCTTAGTAAATAGTGTTTTACTGCAAGTATGGTTTAGAATAAGAAATTTATTATTCATGGTTCCCAGGCAACTTTTAATATGTTTAAAGGCAACGCTACTAAAATAACAAAGTATAACAACATAAAAAAGGAAGAACACGAACACAGTCAACAAGACATTGTTGTTGGAAAATTATGACCAGAACATATTGTGTGATTTTTTTTCAATTGAAAATACCAAACAACCAGAACAAGAAAAAAGCACTGTAGAAGTCAGAAATCTTTCTCTGTGCTGCAGACAGATGGGAAAACAGGGCAAATTTGGCAGTCATCTATGGTTATGGTGATTAAATGATTAAGTGAGTTGAAAATAATCAAGCACTGTAATCAGCCCTTGGTAAATAGATGTCCATAATGTAAAATCCTAGTACATGAAAAACCCCATTCATAAAATTAGATTCCATACCTATGATCCTAAGTGCTTAGAAGAATAGAGCTCTTTTGAAGCATTTTAGTGAATGTGTGGATTTATGTTAGGTCTTAAATTCAATTCCATTGATCAATGAATCTGTTTTTATGTCAACAAGACAAGACGGCAGCCCACAGAATGGGAAAAGATATTTACCAACCCCACATCTGACAGAGGGCTGATTTCCAAAATACAGAAACAACTCGAGAAGCTAGTCCCTAAAACACCAAATAATCCAAGTGAAAAGTGGGGTACAACACTAAATAGAGAATTCTCAACAGAGGAATCTCAAATGGTTGAAAGATGCTTAAGAAGGTGCTCAATATTCTTAGCCATCAGGGAAATGCAATTCAAAACAGCTTTGAGATACCATCTTGCACCTGTCAGAATGGCTAAAATCTAAAACACCAATGACAGTTCGAGCCCTCACAGGAACCCAAGTTCAGTTCCTAGAATGTATTTGGGGTAGCATACAACCCCCTATAACTCCATCTCCAGGGGATCTGATACCTCTAGCCTTCTTCAGATATGCACACTCATCTGCACACACTTGCAAACAAACACACAATTAAAAATAATAAAAATAGAGATCTTTACCTCTCCTTAGGCTCCTTGAGCCCCAATCCCCAGTCTCATCCCCAGCTCTGTGACAGAAAAACAGACCACAGATATCAGCCCATATCCAGCAAAATTTTCCATCACCATAGAAGGAGAAAATAAGATATTAAATGATAAATGCAAATTTAAGTAATTTTGATCTATAAATCCAGCCTATAAAAGGTGACAGAAAGAAAACCCCAACCTAAGGAAGTTAATGACACTCATGAAAACACAGCAAATAAATAATCACAGATGAGCAAAATCAAAAGAAAGAAAGCATGCACACACACAACAACAACAACAATAACGAAAAAACCAGGAATCAACAACCATTGTTCATTGATGTCTCTCACTATAGCGGTCTCAGTTCCCCAATAAAGAATACATACTAACAGAACCCATGCACAAACAGGCCCCATTCTTCTACTGCATCTAAGAAACACACCTCAAAGTCAAGGACGGGGGGGGTCGGGGGGAGGGCACGGGAGGAGGGGAGGGAAAGGGAGTGGGACCTGGAACTGACTTGTGAAGCAACCTTGTTTCTTATCTAAATTTAAACTGGAAAATAAAAAAATAATAAAATAAAATAAAATAAAAAGTCAAGGACAGACACTACCTCACAGTAAAAGAGTGGAAAACCTATTCCATACAAATAGACCTAAGAAGCAAGCTGGTGTAGCAACTTTAATATCTAACAAAATAACTTAAATCAAAACTAATCACAAAAGATAGGGAATGTCACTACTATTCAACACACACACACACACACACACACCAATCCACCAAGAGGAAATTTCAATTCTTAAGATCTATACCCCCAACACCAACACAAAGGCACCCAAGTATGTGAAAAGAAACTTCTTTTCTCACATACTGACCTTCCCACATTAGTAGTGGGAGACTTCATTACCCTGCTCTCACCAATCGACAGATCATCCAGAAAAAATAAATAAATAAACAGAGAAATGCTATACCTAACAGACATTATAAACCAAATGAACCTAACACGTGTTTACAGAACATTTCACCCAAACATACAAGAATATACCTTCTCCTCTGCACCTCAAAATTGACCACATGTCAGATGCAAAGAAAGTTTCAGCAGATGTAAGAAACTTGAAATAAGTCTCTACATCTGTCAGACCATGGGTTAAAGCTGGATATCAACAACAACAGAAGCAACAGAAATCTTACAAACTTATGGAAACTGAACACTACTTAATAAAAATATATCAAGACAGAAATAAATACTTTCTAAAATTCAATGAAAATGAATATATAGCATACCCCTACTTGTAGGACACAATAAAGTCTGTCCTAAGAGGCAAGTTCATAGCACTAAATGCCTACATAAAAAAAAGCCTAGAGAAATCTTTTACTAGCAACTTAACAGCACACCTGAAAGCTCTAGAACAAAAAGAAGTAAACACACCCAAGAGGAGTTTATGGCAAGAAATAATCAAACCCAAGGCAGAAGCCAATAAAACTGAAACAAAAAGAACAATATAAAGAATCAAGGAGATTTGGTCCTTTGAGAAAAATCAACAAGGTGGACAAACTAACCAAACTAACCAAAAGGCAGAGACAAAATCAGAAGCAAAAAGGAGGAGATAGCAATAGAAACTCAGGAAATTGAGAGAATCATAAGGAAACATTTTTAAAACCTAAACTCCGCCCAATTGGAAAATCTAAAATAAATGGATAATTTTCTCAATAGATGACACTTTCCAAAGTTAAATCAAGATCAGATGAGCAATTTAAACAGACCTATAATCCCTAGTAAAATAGAAGCAGTCACTAAAAGTCTCCCATAAAGAAAAAAATGTGCATAGCCAGTTTTAAAATAGCTAAAACAGAATTCTACCAGACCTTCAAAGAGAAGTTAATTGCAATACCCTTCAAATTATTCAAAAAAAGTAACAGAAGGAATATTGCCAGTTTTTTATAAGGCAAGGCCACAGCTACTCTGAAGCCCAAATCACATAAAGACCTGGCAAAGACAGAGAATTACAGACCAATTTCCCTTAGAGATGCAAACATTCTTTTTTTTTTTTTTGAGGCTTTTTGTTTTGTTTTTGTTTCTTCTTTTTTGTTTTTTGGGGCAAAATTTCTTTATGTAGTCCTGGCAGTACTAGAGCTTGCTCTGTAGACCAGGCTGCCCTGAAACTCACAGAGATATGATGCAAACATTTTTATAAAATACTTGAAAATTGAATCCAAGAACACATGAAAATATCATTCACCATGATCAAGTAGGCCTCATCTAGAGATTCAGTGATGGTTCAAGATATGAAAATCTGTCAATGTAGTTGACCAATAAAAAATTGTCATCTCATTACATACAAAAAAGGTCTTTGACACAATCCAACATACCATCATAATAAAAGTTCTGAGAGATTAGAGATATAAGAAACATACTTCAATCTAATACAGGCAGTTTACAGCAAGCTCCTAGCTAACATCAAAGCAATTTCACTAAAATCAGAAACAAGACAAGGTTGTCCACTATCTGCATACATATTCAATATAGTAAATGAAGTCTTTGCTAGAGCAATAAGACAACTGAAGTATTGGAAAGGAATAAGTCAAAGTATCTTTACTTACAGATGATATGACAGTATGCATAAGTGACTCTAAAAATTCCACTGGGAACTCCTACAACTGATAAACACTTTTTGCAAAGTACTGGGATATAAGATTAATTTACAAAAATCAGTAGCCCTCCTATATACAAATGACAAACAGACTGAACAAAAAAAAAATCAGGAAAACAACATCTTTCACAATAGCCTCATGTGATATAAAATACATTGGGCTAATTCTAACCAAACAAGTAAAAGACTTGTATGATAAAAACTTCAAGTTTTTGAAAAAAGAAATTGAAGACATCAGAAGATGGAAAGATCTCCCATGCTCATGGATCAGGAGGGTTAACACAGTAAAAATGGCCATTTTACCAAAAGCAATCTGCAGAATCAATGCAATCCCCATCAAAATTCCAATACAACTCTTCAAAAATCTTAAAAGGACAATTCTCAACTTCACATGGAAAACCAAATAATCCAGGATAGCTTTAAAAATTAATCCACCGGGCTGTGGTGGCACACGCCTTTAATCCCAGCACTCGGGAGGCAGAGGCAGGCAGATCTCTGTGAGTTTGAGGCCGGGCTGGACTGACAGCCTCCAAAACAATACAGAGAAACCCTGTCTCGTAAAAAACAAAAATAATAATAATAATAATAATAATAATAATCCTATACAATAAAAGAACATCTGGAGGTATCACCATCCCTAATTTCAAGTTGTAATATAGCGCTACACTAATAAAAACCACATGGCATTGACATAAAAACAGATTCATTGATCAATGGAATTGAATTTAAGACCTAAACATAAATCCACACATTCACTAAAATGCTTCAAAAGAGCTCTATTCTTCTAAGCACTTAGGATCATAGGTATGGAATCTAATTTTATGAATGGGGTTTTTCATGTACTAGGATTTTACATTATGGACATCTATTTACCAAGGGCTGATTACAGTGCTTGATTATTTTCAACTCACTTAATCATTTAATCACCATAACCATAGATGACTGCCAAATTTGCCCTGTTTTCCCATCTGTCTGCAGCACAGAGAAAGATTTCTGACTTCTACAGTGCTTTTTTCTTGTTCTGGTTGTTTGGTATTTTCAATTGAAAAAAAATCACACAATATGTTCTGGTCATAATTTTCCCTTTCCACAATTCTGTAGCTAGTAAGTGAAGAAGCTGGAAAATAAATGCAGACATATTTATTGGCTCCACAATCTAAAAGCAGGTACTGTGGTATCCCACTTTCTCTTTGGTGGGTTTATTGTTTCTTCTCGCAATGATGTAATTTCTCAACTTAAAATAGGTGATACAAAATAATGCACCCAGTTAGTTAGACAGTGGGTTTGGGAAGGACTTTCATGTTGAAAAACTCACATTGTTCTTATACCATTAAAGGAAACTTTGTTTTCCCAAACCAAAAGAACTATACTTCTAATTACATGTTACAACTTTTAAAAAATGACTTTAAAAAAAAAGTAACATATTCCATTCAGTACATCCAACTGATGGAAGACGGATGGGGAGGGCACTCCCATATACCAAATAAGCAATTTTATAACAGATCCTCTAGTGGACACGAGCTGGATGGACTGTAATTTAATTAAGTTCTGATTTTCTACATGGAAGCAGCCTCAGATCCCACATGTTAAGGGAGCAGTCCGACAAGACTGTCCTCTAGTGAAATGCCAAATGTATGCCCCACACTCTGGTAGAGGTTTCCACAACCTCCTCCTCAAATTTGATTAGCTTGCTAGAATGACACACAAGGAAACACTTTACTTACATTTTCTGGATAGTACACAGAATCCAGACTGACAGACTGGAAAGACACATATATAGGATAAGGCCTGTGGGAAGGGCCTGTTGCAAGGGCATGGAGTTTCCATGCCTTCTCCAAGTACACCAACCTTTAGTTCCTATAGAGCAGTGGTTGTCAAACTGCAGATTGCAACCCCTTTGAGTTTGTGTATCCTGCACATCAGATATTTATATTATGATTCATAACAGTAGCAAAATTACAGTTATGAAGTAGCAAGGAAATAATTTTATGGTTGGGGTCACCACAGCGTAAAGAACTGTGTTAAAGCGTCTCAGCATTTGGGTAGTAGATCAGTGTTCACCATGGTTTATGAATGAGCTTTGGGAGCCCATTCCAAATAGAGGGATGCTCTCTCAGCCTGGACACATGGGGAAGGGCCTAGGTTCTGCCCAGGATGAAATGACAGACTCTGGAAATCCCCCCAAGGAGGGTCTCACCCTCCCTGGGGAATGATGTGGGGATTGGGTGGGAGACTGGTGGAGAGACAAGGGAGGAGGGGTGGGAGAGGGAGCTGGGACTGACATGTGAATCATTCATGTTTCTAATTTAATTAAAAACATATATTGAGAGAGGAAAAAAAAAAGGTCTCAGCATTAGGAAGGTTGAGAGCCGTTGCTAGAGGATCTCCTTAAATATCTTGACAGGGGTCCCAGAAGTTTTGTAGATCTTGGTCTTTATCATCCTATCACCTCTTTTCTGGAGATTGCTAAGAGAAGCTAACAGTTCCAACCCCCCAGCCCTTTAATCATCATGTCTTTATAGTGACTGGTCCCAGCCTGAAGCTGTCTTCCGGCCTTACTCCACTTCATCCCATTAGTAGTCACTTAATAAATTGTAAGGCTTTAGCAACTTCGTACAAAATCAAATACAAGGGAGATTCCAATAAGCCTTCTTACTTAGGAAATTATACAATATTTAGGATCTTTATGTGAGAAAGCAAGAACAATGACTAAACGTTGCAAAGTTCATGTTATATCTCAGCCATAGCTATCAAAGATTAGCCTTGAAAGCCAAACAATAGCAAACAAAAATTGAATGTCATCCATGATCCACATATTTAGATATTTTTCTCTTCAATGCTAGTCACAGAATTTTGAGTCCCAAATCAGTTCTTACCTGCCTAGAGAAGAAACCTATTCATAACTAATAGAGATCACAACTACTATGATCTCCACTCTGACTTTGGAGAGCACAATACAGCTGCTTACTACTCCATTGTAAAATCATTTTTGCCTGTAGCTGTTAGCTATGTTTCCCCTGAAAGCTTAACAATTATGATCCTTGAAACTCCCCCCTTTAAATTCCATTGCCCAAACTTCAGTCTGTTTGGATTTTTATGGATATTGGCCAAGTTCTCTTTATTTTTTCACATCTTTTAAAATCACTAAGATCAAAGCAGGACATTTTATATAACTTGTCATTAAAATATCATCCTCTTTACATCACTCCATTTTGTGAGTACCAGATTGGGAGGCAAAAGACTTAAGACAAACTCTTCTTTTTCTAGTCTATTACCTATTACTTTTGGATAACTCTCCTAGATTATCTTTGTCTTGGTTTGTTTATATATGGGTACCAGAAACTGCAGTAGGCAATGTTTGTTGCCTCCAGATGCTGTGATTTTATGACTTCCTCCAGCAAAACAATATATATTAGTGGATATCTGTGTATTGCTCACATTTTTGTTTTGCATTATCCTTTGAATATTTTCCCTTCACAAAACAAATTATCCTTTCTTTATCCCCAGGGATTTTCAGTATATTTATTTTTTCAGCTTGTCAAAGTCAGTCAGAAATCTTCCTACGAAGTAAAGAATTCACTTAAAATATCTGCCCTTCAAGTCCAACATGCAGCAGCTAGGCTGGTGTAGAGGAGAGAAAAAAATAATTCTGTGAAAATTGAACCAGTTTCAAGAATTTATATAAAATAAACTAGTGTTTCCCATCTAGTATAAAAAAATAGTAGTATAAGAAGTAGGTCAGAGGTGAGATTATTCTTTGCAATTGGTCTTCCATTTTATTCTTTTTTGGTAATATTTATTTAACACCCTCATTTACTGTGTTAGGTTTCATGCCAAGAAAACATAACAGATGTGTTTCTTGTCCTTGAAAAACTCAAATCCTGAAATAGGTTTCTACAAAATGAGGAAAAGGGTACCAGGCATGAATAACACAGAGAATTCAGGACTCCTTCCTAGTTCCTTTACCACTGTGGGCCAGCTGGAATCTGACAATAAAGAGTTTCGTGTCTAGATATCTAAGACCAGTCTCAGAGCTGGGCAGCCACTGTGCCTTGTTCATCAGTGTGTGTGGCTTTGGGGATTAGCCTTGTCTAGAAACAGACACTGTCTTTACTCTTTTACCAATACTGTTTTCTCACACTAACCTCATTCCCATTTTCTTGTCTTCCCACACATCTCTCCTACTTACTACCTTTATTTGCATACTGGTAATAGATTTCCATAGTTTCCTGTAGAGTTAGTGTCATGGTCTCCTTGTCATTTCAGTTTCCAAAATTATGCTCAACTTGTTTCTCTAAAAACACATCATCAAACTCTTTCTTTCCATGACAAAATGTTTCTAAAAAGAATGATCATTCTAGTCTGTTCTTCTTATACAGATGTTGATATTCTCTGGTGTAGGGCCTACCTGTTATTCTTGTTGGAGTGAGGTGCAGATTTTCTTAACTGGAAGCCACATGGTTTGGAATGGTCATAGAAATTGTGTTATAAAAGAAAACTTGAAAAAGTTCTTATAGCGCATATACCCAAAAGATGCATATTCATAAAACAAGGATGTCTGTTTCACTATGTTCATAGCAGCATTATCTGTAATAGCCAGAACATAGAAGCAACCTAGATGCCCCTAAACTAAAGAATGGATAGAGAAATAGTGGTACATTTACACAATGGAGTACTACTCAGCAGAAAAAAATAACAATGGAATCTTGAAAATCGCAGGGAAATGGATGAAACTAGAAAAAACTATCCTGAGTGAAGTAACCCATTCACAAAAAGATGAACATGGTATGTACTCACTCACATATGGATTTTAGACATAGAGCAAAGGATTACCACCCTACAATCCACACCAGCAGGAAACAAGGAGGACCCTAAGAGGGACATACATGGTCCCCTGGAGAAGGGTAAAGGGACAAGATTTCCTGGGCAAATTGGGAGCATAAGGGAAAGGGAGAGGAAGCTAGAATAAAAAGAAGGGGAGAACAGGAGGGGAGAACAGGAGGGGAGAGGAGGACATGAGGGAGCAGGATGTTTGAGTCTGGGGAAGAATAGAAGAGAGCAAGATAAGAGATACCATAATAGAGGAAGCCATTATAGGTTTAACGAGAAATCTGGCACTAGGGAAATGTCAAGAGATCTACAAGAAAGACACCAATAACAATCTAAACAATAGTGGAGAGGCTACCTTAAATGCCTTTCCCCTATAATAAGATTGATAACTCCCTTAAATCCTATCCTAGAGCCTTCATCCAGCAGCTGATGAAAGCAGAAGCAGACACCCACAGCTAAACACTGAACAGAACTCCAAGAATCCAGTTGCAGAAAGGGAGGAGTGATGAGCAAAGGGGTCAAGACCAGGCTGGTGAAACCAACAGAAACAGCTGACCTGAACAAGGGAGAGCTCATGGACCCCAGACTGATAGCTGGGAAACCAGCATATGACTGATACAGACCCTCTGAACGTGGGTATCAGTGAGGAAGCCTAGGCAATCGATGGGTCCTCTGGTAGTGGATCAGTATTTATCCCTTGTATACGAATGGACTTAGGGAGCCCAATCCACACAGAGGAATACTCTCTCAACCTAGACATATAGGGGAGGACCTAGGCCCTGCTCCAAGTGATGTGACAGACTTTGAAGATCCCCCATGGAAGGCCTCACCCTCCATGGGGAGCTGAAAGGAGATGAGATAGAGGGTTAGTGGGGGGGGCAGGGGAACTGGGATTGACATGTAAAACAAGCTTATTTCTAATATAAATTTTAAAAATAGACAAAAGAAGCAACATGAAGTAAAACAAGAAGAAAGAAAAAAGAAAAACTTCTTATAGCATTGGAATGAAAAGAGATAAATCTTTGAAATTTTCCAGGTATGTTTGAGACCATTTAGGATGTACTAACAAGCCTGTATAATAGAGGTAAGAAATAGCAAAACAAGCAATCTGAATATCTAAGTTATAACCATAGACAAGGAATTAAGCAGTCAAGAGGAGAAACATAGAAAATATTTTAATGAGAATGAGTATGATTATTTGTTGAAGTTATTGCTCACTATTCATTCTTGGTAGAACATATGAACACCCACAGCCTTCATGCCTTAGTATGTAGCAAGTTGTGCTTGATGAAGAAAATATTTAAAAATAGCAATTGACAGTTCTAGGAAGAGAGTTCAATGAGTAAAGCATTTGTCATGAAGACAATAGGAGTTAAGTTCAACCCCAGCCCCCATGTAAAAAGGATGGATGTGGTGGTGCATATAATCCAAGAACTGGGGGACAGAGATGAAAGTTCCCGTAGGGCTTGTTGCCCAACCAGTCTAAGCAAACTGCTGAGCTTCAAGTCAGTGAGAGACCACGTCTCAGGAAATAATTAGAGAAGGAATTGAGGGTAACACCTGATACCAACCTCTAGCCACACACACTGTCCACACACAAACACACACAAAATCACCCAGGTAAAGGAGAGTCATTTCCTTCAGTGGTGTTGGCCCATGGTAAATAGTCCATGGTTCAGCAAAGAGCTGGCCAGTGCTCATGCCGGCAATCCTAATTAAACTCCAGGAGTTACAAAAATAATAATAGTAATAATAATAACTAATTAACTAATTTAAAAAATCTCTGAGGATCTATCAATTAAGTGTAATTAGAAAAAACCATTTAAAAACTGCTAATAAAGAGGTCCTTAAACTGTCCTCAATATTTCTTTACTGTTTTCAAAATTTCTACAATTTTTTTCTAACATACTTAAAATTCATTCTAGTAAGACATAATTATCTTAGTTGTGATACCTACAGAATTCTTTAGGTGTTCTTCCACACTGGTGTTATAAAGTATGGTTTCAATTCATTGCTCACTTAGCTACAGCTCAGTCGGTAAGCATGTTAATTAACTTGATAGCATTTAAACCACCACTTTAAACCATGCAAACACTTCTAAGCAGGCAAGCAGGTTCTCCCCATGGACCAGGTCACATATATAGAAAAAGACTGATTGTTAATTGATTTTGATGACAGTATCACAATGAAAAAATGTTGAAAATTAACTGCTTGGGGGAATTTATACATTCGGTAGAAATAGAATACAGTGCAGTTTTAATTTTTGCTTGGTATTTTAAAAATGCTTCCAGAAGAGGTAATGTTTTATTGATTAGCCAATCCAACAAGTTTTTGCTATGTATAAATAATTGCTAGGTGTTTCAGTGAATTCTAGCTGTAAAACTGACTGAACTCAACACTACTTGGTAAATTACTGTAATTCTTTACTCAACATTTTTCATATTTCCATTAACTTTTATCCTCTGGTAAGTACTAAATGATAAAGTGAACTGCAGTTTGAAATGGTTTATTCGTGCCCAAACATTACTGCTTCACAAAAGGCATCATTTTTGGATACCTAAGTTGTCAGTAAAATAATTGCATTTGCCTTTTAATTGATGCTTGTACCTCTTTGAGGCCATCATTAATGAGCCTCCTTTAATGATTAGCCAGAAAATATCTTCTTATAATTAGCATTTTCCTGACGCCCACTCTCTTTGTCCTAGAGGAACAGAGTGAAGCAACCTTTGAGAAGTTTCATTAAAAGTCAGCGCCAGGCCATGTGTTCCTAGTGGTCGTGGGATGGCTATCTGGATCCACCTAACAAAAGTCTGATGGGAAGTGAAGAGAGTTCTTCATGTTATCATCATCAGCGCTGGAAGTGGGCTTCAGACATTCTCCTCCACTGTGTGAGAATGAAGAGCATCTGTGCAACAAATGCTAGCGTGGGCTACGCAAGCAAAAATAGGATTTCCACTTTGAAATTTCCTTCCCAGATATGTTTGGGGATGACCAAAGAAAAGGAAGGGGGAAAATGGACCAAGTCCATATGGCTTCCTAACTCAGTATTTACAGTCTCCCACCATGAAAAGGTGCGAAGAACAGCATTAGAATAGGCAGGTTGAAGTCATGCTTTCACTAAGAGATCACAGGACTATGCACTTGGTTTAAAATACCGGTACTCTTAGATCAGAAAGTAATTTGAAAAAGACAAATTGGGCCCCTAAATGTTTTCTGACACAGTAGTTGAGGTTGTCATTGAAGAAAAAAAGCCCTCACTTGTTGACTCTATTCAGATAATTAGGACATAGAATTTTTTTTTCGGTTATCACAATCTCTAACTTCCCTAGTCATACCAAATAAATGTAAACTAAATGAATGAAAATGTAGCAATGGTAACATTGAGAAAAACTTGATCTTTCTTTTTTATTATTATTATTTATTACATTTTTAAATTAGAAACAAGTTTGTTTCACATGTCAATCCCAGCTCCCTCTCCCTCCCCTCCTCCCGCACCCTCCCCATCACCGCCCCCCCAGCTTCCCACCCTATCCTCACTCCCTTCCACATAGGGGATATCCAGAGTCTGTCATTTAGCTCAGGGCAGGGTCCAGGCCCTCCTCTCAAGAATCCAGGCTGAGAGAGCATATCTCTTTGTGGTATGGACACACAAAGTCCATTTGTATGCCAGGGATAAATACTGATCCACTGCCCAGGGCCCCATAGATTGTCCAGGCCTCTTCACTGACACTCACATTCAGGGGTTCTGGATCAGTCCCATGCTGGCCTCCCAGCTGTTGGTCTGGGGTCCAAGATCTCCCCTTTGTTCAGGTCAGCTGTTTCTGTGGGTTTCACCAGCCCATTCTTTACCCCTTTGCTCATCACTCCTCCTTCTCTGTCCCTGGGTTCCAGGGATTCAGTTCAGTGTTTAGCTGTAGGTGTCTGCCTCTGCTTCCATCAGTCACTGGATGAAGGTTCTAGGATGGCATATAAGGTAGTGGTCTTTTTATTTTCTTTTTTCAGCTGACCAAAACTCACAGCACAATATGAGTGAGATTAGAAATGTACACATGCAAACCACCTGAGCTCAGGGCAGAGGCCGGAAGCTCCTTAGAACAGAAAATACATACATTTCACAGAAGCAGATTCAGCTGTGTGTTTTTGGCTTGAAAACAGACATTTTTTTAATTCTCTGAGATTATGACTTTGGTTTCCACATGAGTGAACACAGACCAGTTCTTTCCACCACAGCATATAAGACAAATATTGCAAATTTTTTTGGCATTTAGCAGATAATTGCTGGATACTTCTTTTGGTCTTGTCAAGGAAGTTATTTTAACAATGCAAGGAAACCATGTACCATGTGTTTAAAAGTGCATACTGTGAACCTTAATTGCTGAGCAATATTTAGAATATGCCATGCCAACTACATTTTGGCATTTCAGTTTAATTTAAATGCTACCTACTGTAAAAGCAGTTGTGTTTTAATATCATGAGGAAATCATTTATTGCTCTGGACAGAAAACAGAACTGACTGATGGAGAAGAAAGTCATGAGCCAGGCGCGACTCGTCAAGCCTTTCGTCTCCCCATGCAAATGACTACACTGGAAGGACTGTGTATTCCAGACCAACATGAATTGCATAGTGAGTTCAAGTCCAGCCAGGGGTACAAGAGAACCCTTGTCTTTTAAACAAATTAAAGCAGACCGAGTTTTTTTTTGTTTGTTTTTTGCATTCGACATCAACATTAAGAACTGTGCTGCAGAATGAATGGCATAGAGCCATGGTAGGTTAGAGAGGCCCAGCCACCTGAAGCCAGCTGGGAATTTTTTTTTTGAAATTTTTACTGAGTCTGTTAGACAAGAAAACTTCTGGAAATAAGTTCCACAAACTATTCTGAGACTTCTGACCAAATGATACTGGCATCATCTAACAAGCTCAGGCTCTGCTGTCAATTCTCATACGCTATATGTAAAATTCATCTCATCTGTTAAAAATGCATTGACTGCTCGGCAGAATATAGACAGGACTTTAAAAGCCTGGAGTGGTTTTTTTCTGTATGTTATTACCTTAAATTTATAACTCTTACCTTTTTCTCTAGTCTCTGTAATTTGAGAATGTGGGAACTATCTCTATAAAGTTTAATGCATTCCATCCCACTTGCAAGCACCAGGCCAATCTCATTAAGACTGTCTTAGAAAGCCCTCATTGGCCTTCTTGCAAGAATCCTTTTCAATTTTTAGCACATGCCCACATGCAATTAGAAGCAAAGGTCTGATATGTACGGAGAAAACTAAGGTGGTATCCTGACTGCACTTGCTCAGTTCCAGAACCAGAAAGAAGACAGACATCATGACCACCATTGCTTTTAGCACTGTCTTAATTGGATTTGTGATTTTTAAAAACAATGGCCAAGTGGATAACTCCTTAAAATAAAATTAGATGCTGAAATTAGATGCTACGGAGGGTATGAAAGTAGCAAGCTCTGAATCTTGTCTTAAGAAACTAATAGTTTGATACAGGAGGTAAGATATGTAAGTAAGCATAAAAGAGAGAGGTGAGGGGTGGGTCATTTAGTCAAGAGGAGAACCACTTCAGAGAAGTCTGGAGTGGATTGTGCAGGTTTAGGAGCTAACCCAGGAGAAATAATTAGAAGACAGGAATTTCAAAGTCCTTAACTTTACTACTAGCAGGAGGGATGGGAACACCAAAGTCTGTGACCACATTGGGGAGTTGCAGTCCCACCTGGAACCTAGCCACTTAACAATGCAGACTGGAGACATGTCTGAGACCTGCCCATGCTCAATCTGTCCATCTGCCTGTTCCATTGCAGTACATTAGGAATAAATACTACAAGTCACTGAGGGGCTCCCACTTAAGTGAATCTCTGCGATTTCTTTTCTCCTTTTCTAGTCTACTTGTAATGTACACACCAACACATACAAGAGGTTTGCTTTTTAAATACACGCATCCCACACTTAAAACCAAATTCCAATACACCAGGCACCAACGAACCCTCCATCTCTATGTTGGAGACACAAGGCAAAGGGTCAGAGGGGAAGCAATTTTTCAGAGAGGGCTAACCCACGCCCCCTTCAGGGAGGCTTTAGGTAGTTATGGATTCCCACGACATTTACTGCCAAAGGATTAATGTCTGCCCCGAGTCCTGGGTGGATGCCAGCTAGGATAATTGCTTGTGGAAATATTAACTTGGATAAGCTGAAAACCGCCCATATATTAAACAATCCAAAAGCTCTCGCTTTTCTACGCGGTTTTTGTTTCTGGGCAGCCTCATTATAGCTAGTGGTTGTATTTTTTTTTTTGATTATTCACTTTCAGAACATTGGGCAAGTAGAAAAGGTTTAGAAAACTGAATTAAATCCAAAATAGACTGCTTGAAATACGTAGGTTATGGGGTGAACTGCATTCCTGGGCCTTCTAAGGCAATCATTAGCAAGCTCATTGTGGCTACTGCAGGTAAAAGTTAACTCATTAATTTTAATTGGGAAAATCATCTTGACTTCCTTTTCCTAAAGCCCACACTTCATCCCATGGTTTAATTACGTTATTAATGCACCTCACCAAAAAAAAAAAAAGCAGTTCATCTCTTCTTGATCTCTTAATAAGCGTCTCATGACAGTTATCCAAGACTTCCCTGCCGTCTTCATGCCCTGAGTCCTCCATGCTCTCATTCTCCACAGATGAGCTCATTCCCACATAGAGCATGCGCCGAAAGCAATTAGCGCACACTCCCTCTCCTGTTCTGGCATCCATACCTGCACATACGTTACTTGAAGTATTCTCTCAAGGAGCTCTTTCCTTTGCTTCCAACGCTCACCTATCACAGTGTCCCTTGTTTCTCGACTGAAGAGCAGAAACCTCAGCATCATTTGACCAGAGCTTGCTCCAGATGCACAAACTTAGGACACATGCTCACCTGGCCATCATCAAAACCTGTGTTTGAAAGATCCAGGATGAGCGACTTAAGATGTCCGAACAGTCTAAAGCTGTGCATTCAGAAAGATCCCATGGTGAATTACTTATACACACACACACACACACACACACGAGAGAGAGAGAGAGAGAGAGAGAGAGAGAGAGAGAGAGAGAGAGAGAGAGACATACACACACATGCACACACACACACAATCATGGGTGCTCTTTTGTTCAGATCCTAGTCAATTCTGCTTACCCAAGGATTATTTTGTCTTCATTATTTTTATTGTAACCTGCAAATAGTAACCTGTAAGTTTCTTCCTCCATGCTTGCTTCATAGAAAGTCATAACTTTTTTCCATCTTGTCTTTTTCCTTTCATCCCAAACTGGTGGAATGACTTTAAGAATATATATGTATCTGTGTGTTGTGTTGTGTATAAATGCCTCCAATATACAAAGCTAAAAAGAAAAGATGACTCAGAATTCTCTCTTCTCGGGAACAGCCACAGTGACCTCTTTGCCTTTCTCTTTTCTGTATCTTCATTTGGAAAAATGTAGACTGAAGAAAGATACAAAATCTTTGCTACTGTTTTCTTAGAATGAAAAGTGGTTGGGTTTTGTTTTGGGTTTTTTGGGTTTTTGTTTGTTTGTTTTATTTCATTTTTTGGTAACTTAGTATGGCTCAGGTTTCTTTGTTCAAGCAGACCAACAGTGTGTGTGCTCATGTGTACATGTGCACATATGTGTGGGGGGGGGTGTGCACATGCATGTGGAAGCCCTCAGAGTTGACGGTGGGAGTCTTTCTTATCACTCTCCATCTTTTGGATTAAAGCAGTAGAGGCCAGGCGGGAGAAGAAAAGGCAGTGGCAGAAGGAAGTGTCAGTTATCCCTACCACCATGAGCAAGGGCTTTTCAGAGGAGGACATTTCTGAGCTACCTGTGGCAGTGTCCTGGATAAGAGAGGGACAGGATCCCAGAGCGGATGGGTTACATCGTACATCAAGATAATGAAGACTGGTTCCCCACATCTGCATGTAACATTCTTAGAGACACCGCTGAGAGAGCTACCCCACAGCAAAGACTGGCATGGCTTTAGATATCAGGAGTAGCCACACAAGAAGGTCCCTGGAAATTAAAGATAGGACATTTGCATCCCACAATCTCTCCTACTCCACCACAGCCCCTCTAATTTTCTAGCTGTCATTAAGCCACTCTCGTTCCAATGAAGGGAGGAGAAGAGGGTATTTGTAAGCCTAGAATTGGGCTAATTTAACAGAAGTGAAGTCTTGGTCTTCTCAAGTTTGGAAAGAGATTTTTATTTTTTAAGTGATTAGAGCTAACAATTTCTCTTATGTTTTTACTCTGATATAATACTAAAAATAGGCCTTGCCACTCTAAGAATAAAAAATGTGCATGTGTATATCCCATATGTTTTGATACATACACATCTGTGCTGCATACAGACACCGCATCACATATATGTTGCTTTTATGTATACTATATGTGCACCCCATAAGTCTTCTAGTATTTTAATGGTCTCATTCCTCATCTTAAATTTTTTACTTCACCCTCTAGCCAATCTGTGTAATAGGAATGCGACTTAAAAATTATTTCCCAAATAGTTAACCAACCTAATTACCATCTTTCCCACATACACAACTCACAAAGGGAATAAACTTGCTACCCTGAGAAAGGGAAGCCCAAAGCTGTTACTTATTTTTCTTTCTTTGGTGTCAGTCTGGTTCCTTTCCCAAGTCCCTCAATGGTGCCCTCTTTCAGCTGCACTCTGAAGTCAGTGATCTCTCTGAGAGCAGCAGCTTCTCTGGCTGTAGCACTGACACATTTGAAGGGCTGAATTGGAGAAGAGCCTGCCCTGTCAGGCAGAACCAGGACTCGTGGTGAGAAAACTCAGTGCAAATTAAAATTGTCAAACAGTGACATGTCTCATCCTGTGAGGAATTAATTCCTTCTTTTGCTACTCTGTCTATGAAAATAATTTCAGCTGGAAGACTGCTTGTCAGGAAGGCTATGGGAGAGATCCTCTCACAGAGGGAAGGATGGGGGGGAAATTATCTCATGCCGTGGATGTGGGGCTGCATAGAACAGAGCTGGAGTAGTCAAAGTGCAACCAGCTGAGAAAGGAGAGTCCCCGACTGCTAAGGCAGCTCTTGTGCAAGCGCACCCACTTTCTCATTAAAAATTATGTAAGACATTAGATGGTGATTCGGGATGTTATAGAGATTTTATCAGCAGGAAAACTATGAGGTTTGGAATAAAATTGCCAAGTACCATGCTTTTTTAATGACCTTATAATAATGGGGCTAACTTTTCTGGATACCTAGCATAATCATTTTAAAATCATAAGCATTTGCTATTGGCATTATATACTTTTGCAAAATGATAGTATATCAAACATCACTATATATTTTGTTTCAATTCAAGCATATAAATAACCATAGTAAATTGAGTAACTGAAAACATATTGGCCAGAGTTTGACATTAACATAACCCATTGGAATATTTTCTTTGTTATTGTTTATTTGGGATTTCATGAATGTTTATTTTCCTTTTTTCATACAGGCCAAGCTGGCCTCATTCTCCCAAATGCTGCATCTTTCTTTTACTGTAGGGGCTTTGTTAGATCAAAGTGTCATTGGTACATTTCTGAAAGAGGTTCTTAACAGTGTCCATCAGCTCAAGTCTGACATCCACGAATTGGAGGCAGGAGAGCTTAGGAAGCTACTCTAGCGACCGAGGCTCCTACCAAGCTCTGGCTAGGAGTGGAGAAGCAGGGTTATTAATACATTGCAACTACGGTCACAGAAGGGAATCGCACTCTGTGCGCTTTGACTTGATTATTGCTAAATGTTTCCCTTCAGAAGCATTACATTAATTTTCAATTTCAGAAAGAAAATTACTTTCTCAATGCCTATAACAAGATGCTACCCAGGTTCATCCCAAACCTGGACCTTTGCCAAGTGCCTTGAGATATTCTTGACAGATAATTTCCTCTCCCCTCCTCTCTGCATTCACCCCGCTCTTAATTATCTAGTGGGTGGAAAATATCATTTTATGCTAAATGACTTTCTGCAGATGCTATTTGGATTACCTATAAAACTTAGTCACTAATTCACAATGGGACCAGATAAAGGTTTTAAAAACGCTGTGACTATAGCATTCATAACATCTGTTTTAAAAATATCATTAGCGACATCTATATTTAATGTATAGAATGAAATGTGTTCGAGAGCTTAGCAGGTGGAAGAAGGCAAGAGAGCTGTTTATTTAATTAGCAAGTGTTTATGGATCAACTCGGATACAGTACTTGCACCCCAGCCCCTGAAAGAATCAGTATGCTCATTTCAGTAGTGTGAAGCATATTTAATACATTCCTTATACTGCACAATGGGCTCATGATTCTCAGAACATCCAGTGTTTAACATCTAGTACTTCAGTATTTGCACATATGAGATTGTGTTTTGTGTAAAATTTAGGGATGTCTCAAAACACATGTTCTATGAGCTGTTGTGTATTTGATGCCATCTAAGTCATTAGTATTTTTCAGTGTGTCACAGAACTTCCTAGATATTCACTTTCTTCTGAGGTTAGATGATATCCTGAGAATTATCACTATGCTGCTTAAGATAATAAAGCTTGCCTCTGTTCACATATATCCCATAATATATGAGACATATAGGTCATAAGACATTGCTGTTTCTATTCAGTCCCTACTTCTTGGAAGGTCCTAAAGCTCTTGTTAGTAATAAAAAGCTGATTGGCCTGTAGCTAGGCAGAGAGAACACTGAGAAGAAGAAGGAGCAGAGTCAGGGAGTCAAGAAAGTCTCACGCCAAATGCAGAAGAAGCAACACAGAAAGGTCATAGATGAGGTAAACAAGCCTATTAATCTACGGATTATTATAAATTGGTTCATTTAAGTTATTAGAGCTAGATTAAAGCAAGTGTAACCTATTGGCCAAGTATTTACAATTAGTAAGAAGTCTCTGTGTGATTATTTGGGAGTTGCTGGCCAGACACAGCTGACCTGTGGTCCCAATGAAAAATCCTGCCTACAATCATTAGTCAACATGAAAGTACAACTTAAAGTCATGTATATCAAAGTGTCACAATGTACTCCATTAATATATAGTTACTGTTTCTAACTTAAAATGTTGTGTACTGGGTCCAGTTGGATAGGAGAAACTTACAGTGTTATGTGGCCTAACTATAGCTGCTAAGTAACTAAATGCTTCAGCCCCAAATGAACATACAGAGATGATATATTAATTATAAAACTGTTGGCAGATTGCTAGGGCTTCTTATTGACTAGCTCTGTCTTAATTAACCCATAACTACTAATCTATGTATTTCTACATGGTCTTATCTTACCAGAGAACACCTGGTATCTTCCCAGTCTCTACATGGCATCCCTTTGCTTTCTCCCTCTGCCTACCTTTCCCAGAATTTTCCTCGTCTCCTAGTCATGCCTATCTTGCTGCCTCTATTGTCCAAACAGTGTTTTTTTCATCAACCAACAACAGAAACATATATACAGAAAGACATCCCTCATCAAATGCTCCACAGTAACTAATAGAACTTTGAATGTTCCAAATGTATACACACAATGAAATGATAACTATCCAAGTAGGCAGATATCCCAGCTTCCCTGAGCTGATTACTATACTTTTTGTATATAGATTGCACTGACAGTCAGTAAACACATACAATTATTATTATGATTACAATTATTAAAATTAGAGTACATTTTAGGTGATTATTTTTCAATGTGTATGTACTGGGTGTACTGCTGTCTACATGTGCAACATTTGCATGCAGAGGGCAGAAGAGGGCTTTGAAGTTGCCATGACTGGAGTTACAGGCAGTTATAAGCCGCCCAATGTGGGTGTTAGCAACTGAACCCAGGTCCTCTGCAAGAGGATCAAGTGTTCTTAACCACTGAATCATCTCTCTAGCCCCTAAAAATGTATTTTTAAAAGAATTAATAGTGGCTGGGGAAATGACTGTTCGTAAAACACTTCTCTGGCAAGAACAAGTTCCTGAATTTGATCCCCATAAGACATATTTTAAAATGAGATACTTGAGGTGGTATGCACTTGCCACCTCAGCAGAAAATGGGGAGACAGGTGAATCATTGATACTCCCTGGCTGTTTATCTTAGACTAGCTGATGAGTTCCAGGCCAGTGAGAGCTTTGCCTAAAAAAAAAAACCAAAGTGTTAGCAGCATCAAAACAACATCCAGGGTTGTCCTCCATCCACACATATGTACAACCACATATGCATGTGCACTAATTGCATACAAATATGCACCCACACACAAACATACATCACACATACATGCCCAACCACATATTCATAAGCACTCACTTACATACAAGCGCATGTCCACGCACATGCACAACCACATACGGATGTGCACTTATTGCATACAAACAAACATGTGCATAAACACTAAAACATAATGAAATCATACCTGTAGCATATCCTTTTGTAGAATATTTTATTTTTTCCTTTTTTTATTTAAATTAGAAACAAGCTTGTTTTACATGTCAATCCCAGTTCCCTCTCCCTCCCCTCCTCCCCTGTCCTGCACCGACTCACTATCCCAACCCTTTCTGCTCCTCAGGGAGGGTAAGGCCTCCCATGGGGGAATCTTCAAAGTCTATCATATCACTTGGAACAGGGCCTAGGCTCTCAGGTGTGTGTCTAGGCTGAGACAGTATCCCTCTATGTGGAATGAGCTTCCAAAGTCCATTCTTGTACTAGAGATAAATACTGATCCACTACCAGAGGCCCCATAGATTAACCAGACCTCCAAACTGACATCCTCATTCAGGGGCCTCTAGGATGACATATAAGGTAGTCATCAATCTCATTATTGGGGAAGGGCATTTAAGGTAGCTTCTAGACTATTGCTTAGATTGTTAGTTGCAGTCAACCATGTAGATCTCTGGACATTTCCTTAGTGCCAGATTTCTCTTTAAACCTCTAATGGCTCCCTGTATTATGGTATCTCTTTTTTTGCTCTTCCCCTGACTTGATCTTCCTGCTCCCTCATGTCCTCTTCTCCCCTTCTCTTTCTCCTAACTCCCTCTCCCCTCCCCCATGCTTCCAATTAGCTCAGGAGATCTTGTCCCTTCCCCTTCTCTGGGGAACATGTATGTCTCTCCTAGTGTCCTCCTTGTTTCCTAGCTTCTCTGCTGGTGTGGATTGTAGGCTGCTACTCCTTTGCTCTATGTCTAAAATCCATATGTGAGTGAGTACATACCATGCTTGTCTTTTTGTGAATGGGTTACCTCACTCAGGATGGTTTCTTCGAGTTCCACCAGTTTGACTGCGAATTTCAAGATTCCATTGGGTTTTTTTTCCTCTAAGTAGTACTGCATTGTGTAAATGTACCACATTTTCTCCATCAATTCTTCAATCAAGGGGTATCTAGGTTGCTTTGACATACCTTACTCATTCTCTCATTTGTTTACTCAAATCATACTCAAATTACTTTCTCATTTCCAAGCACTGTAATAAGAGGTAATGTAAACACGTCACTTTTTTAAAACTTCTAACAGCTTTAAACAAACTGATGACAAAACAAGGTGGTGGTGTTTTAAAGAGGCCTAAATTTATAAATGCAGTGGTGGCCAAGCTCTGGGAGGCAGAGTAAGTCCCTAGACAACTGGAACGCCAGGTAAAACACTTACAAGAAAATATGAGGAGAAGTCAGGAAAGAAGAAGAAAACCAGCTGCACATGGGTATGACAGAACATGGAGGATGTGGAGAAATGCAAGGAACTTTTCCTTCACGAGAAAAGGGCAAAGCTGTTTTTAACTGGAAGGCAGGTTAACCAGCACAATGGGTAAGGAGGCATGATACCCTGTGCTCCTCTACTGCCTGAGACTTGATCTAATTTTTGCTCAGGGCTGTACAGGATTCCTTATTGGTGACCAATAGGTGTTAGTTAAATTTTTTAACTATATCTATTAATTAGTGTTTGGTAATTAATGTGGACAAATTGAAAAGACGAAATACATCAGAGTTTCCTGGTTAGTTCATAGATTTGGGGTGGAAATGAACATCCAACTGCCATGCTAATATATTGCAGGTTCTCTTTAAAACCGAGTAGTTTGTACAGTTCTAACATGAGTTTTGCTGTTTGATGTGTATCTCTGAGGGTTTATAGTTTAAAATATGACTTCCTTTCATCAGGTTTTAGTTGAACTCATTTTTCTTGGGAGTGTAGTCATGGATTTGCTCCTCTGAAGTGCTGACCCTTCATCCTCAAATCATTTCTAGCAGGGATTCCTAAAAGACCTACCTGTTGAACACATTGGCAATGTGAGATGAGACATGCATTCAAATAATAAATTCTGACACACTCTGAAAATACTGTTAGGGATGAGGGGGAAGTCAATTGTCTTAGTATCTCATAAGTTAGAATTTAAATAGTTTTAAAAAGTAAATTTGAGCCACATTTTTTATGTCTTTTGAATACAAAAGCTACACAAAACAAGACTGAACCAATAGCTCTTTGGTAATAGGAATCATTGAATATAAAATGAAAAGACAAAGGGGTAACAGAATTTTTAATACTTATGCATCCTGGACCCATGCATGTCTAGTAAGTCAGAATAATATGGATAATTCAAGAAGCCCAAATTTAAAAAGTTCCCTGTGTATTCTCTTGTATGGTAAATACTTGAGAGTTTCATTATTTGACCATATTTAGGTAAGAACTTTCTGCTCTATATCTCACGTAGAAATAGATGCTTAATTCCTACCCAAGACTAAGGACACCTAAATAATTTATTCCTGGGCACAGTAGTTTATCTTTAGCTCCTATCAGTCCTTCACTATCAATCAGGACAGTCCCTAAATAAACAGATGGGATTTTTACCAAGCTCTGACAGTCAGCAGGCATTGTTGAGCCAAGAATGAAAATTAATTCCATAGACAATGACCTTCTTCTGAAAATGCTTACATAGTCAAGGTTTGCATTCAATCACTTCAGAGATGCAGTCCACTTGATTTAAGATGGGCCTTTCTTTCTATCATTAGATTGCTTGGTTTCTAGCAGGAGCTAGTGGGGAAAGTATTTGTCAGATAACAATGCTGTCTGAATCTTTGCAAATGATGAGGCATTTAGAAACCAGTTTCTTTCCACATAATTTCACATCTTTGCCCTGTGGAATGACCCCAAAACATCAGACCCACAATGGTTGGCAATGCATCTTGAGTGGTTCAGATTCAGGTGCAAGCAGCATGGTTTTAGTACCACCTCGATTTCAGACGACTATGTTTAGTACAGTTGGTATGGATTCACTCCTCAACAAAGTGTAGCTATTCTCTTTTTATAGATGAAATAACAGAGATTCAGGAACTGCGGGAGTCCGTCAGGAGAGTACCTGCTATGCAATCATGGTGACTTTAGTTCAATCCCTAGCACCTCCCTAAAAAAGGTGCTGTGGTGGTGTGTCTGTGACCCAGGTACTGGGGAGGCAGAGATGGGTGGGTTCCTGGAGATTCCTGGCCAGCCAGCCCACTATTCAGTGAGTTCCAGGCCAAGAGAGAGGCCCTATTTCCAAAGACAAGGTGAACAGCCCCTGAAGAACACCTCTGTCCTCCTCATATACTATATTAAATGATATTTATGGAGTTTAATCAACACAACATTTCAAGTTAATGTTAAACACAAGATTTAGAATTGTATTTCTTGATTTTAAGTTCTCAGTTCTCTTAATTCTTTCTCTCCATCTCAGCAAAAGTCTTTGTTTAATACATTATTCTCTCTAAATGGCCCCATATGTGTTGTAACTACCAAAGTAAATTATAGAAAAGTCTAGAAATTTCAAGCTAGATATTTTTTTCTCCTATTCCAATCACACAAACCTCATCGCACTATTACCTTCAGAGAAATTTGTCATTGACTAGAAAGAAGAACCAGCTCTTCTGGCTTTTAGTAGTAATGAAGGCTTTCCATACCCAAGTACATTTAGAATTAGCAACTAATGCAGAATGCTCTCTGTTTTAAGCCTATTTTTAATGAAACAAAACCCCAAGCGGTATTCATAGTCTTCAAAGACACTTTCTAGCTTTAGCTGAATATAACTACTGAGTTGAGATCTTTTCTCAACCTACAAAAGTAATTAATTCACCACCTGGCTTAGAGCCTCAGAAGGATTAAATATAAAACATGAAAATTGCTTTCAGTGAAGGGGCAATGAGATGAGATCGCATGAGAACTTAGTAACAGGCTCTTAAAATCAAAGACAGCACATTGGCCACAGGTCAGAGGTGTCTGCCATGCACAAACACGCCAATGCTTCAGACAACTGCATTGGAGCACTAAGATTATATCCCCTGGGTCCATTTCTCAGAACCACTACAGAGACTTGAATTTACCCTGTCCTTTTTGCTTCCTGATCACCACGAGGCTTTAAAAATCAAACAGCATTGGCATAAAAGGAAGTGCATCACTGGGTTGTCTAAAAGGAAAGAAAAATAACTACAGAATACAATTACCTGATTCATGTAGGTTATAAATATTCCTTTACCTGTTCAGCCCTCTCATCGCCCTCTACACAACTATTCTTAAGAAAGGAGATTCAAATTCTTCAGAGTGAAGACTGCAAAACACAGCCATGCTTTCCCCTGCCTTTCAATGACTTAACAAACCAGGAAAATAGAATCAGTAATTAAACCTCAGAGTCAGCCTGGCCAGGGGCAGATGGCTTATCAATTGTTAGTTCTGTGGCCTCACTCACAATGAAAATTACAAGCAAGAGTCATGTGAAACCTCTAAATAAAAAATGGCCCAGAGCAAAGAGCGTAGGACTCAAAACACAGTGGACACTCAGCGTTGCATCCTCATCCTCCTCCTCTTCCTCCTCCTCCTTCTCCTCCTCCTCCTCCTCATCATCATATCTGGAACCTGGCAAGGAAAACAGAGCATGAACATGGTCCTATCAGACAGTGACCTGCTGAATAAGAGTCTGTGCAAAGAGAAAGGAAGCAGCTGAGGGGGTTTTCAGCAACAGTATTTCAGGTCTTTTTGATCAACTATTTTTATCAGTGACTTGGTTGGTGATTTATCACATTCAAAGACAATCTGACATATCTAGTATAACACCTAACATTCCTTGTGTCAGTCTTTCTCAGCTTCTTACTAAAAGGTCTGTGAAAAAGCAACACCTTATCAATACATGAAACCCTGGAAGGGTTGCTGTTGTGAGGATTCAGGACCATGCTCAGGAGCAATATGAATTAAGCAGCTTGTATACTAATGTCTCCCAGTCCACATAGCTGGATACATGTTCATTTTATCTACCTTGTATTTGTTGATCACTTACACATATATTTATAACACTGTGTTAGGATCGTACAGTTTATCCAGAGAGTAAAGCAAACTCCTGTCTACATGAAGCAAATAGACAGAAATGGCCATTAAAATAAAAATGATATATTATATTGTATGTGATATGTATATGTGTGTGTGATGTGTTCTCTGGTACTAAATGCAATGTAATAAAGTGGAAAAGCCAAAAGACTACTGGCAGAGAGGATAGGGGCTCTGGTATTAATTAGAGTTGTCAAGGAAAGTCTCTTCACTGGGGTAAAATATAATCAACATTCAAGAAGAGGTTAAAGAAGGAGTTTCAGCTACATTTATATAGGAGAGGAAAATCTGGAAGAAATGATCTAAGGTGGGAAGGTAAAAGTAGATAAGATCCATCTCTTTCCCTGCCTGTCCCTCAATAAAGAAAGAGTAAATTATAAAGTGAACTGCTATATTTGGGTGTTGAACACCATAAAGCATGCTCTTCATGGTACTGGAAAATCATAGAACCTTTAGGAAATGGGCCTAGAAGGAGAGCATTAGTTAACTCGGAACATGGGGTGATTTGAATATGAACATTTAGTGGGTTGTACAACCCTTTAGACCATTATCAAAAAAGAAGTCTGGTCCTCCTGCCTTCTCCTACATGCTTTCATCAGAATGGGTCACTGTCTACTGAACTCATCAGGACCAAACCAAGTGAGCTACCCAATCTTGAATCTGGAACTACCAACATTGTAAACTAACTCAATCTTAGCTGCCATGGCTAGGCTTGTCATAGTAATCCAAAGGCAACCAAGGCATGAAGCACAGGGGTTTCTTTTAGAAGAAAAAAGTAGTATAAATAGCAAATAAGGAAGGTAGGCTGGGATATACCTTAGTTACACAGTGCTTACTGGGCTGTGTGGAGCACCATAGAGCTAAAAACAAAAGGATTCAAGAAAGGCCAAACTGCATAATATACAGTTTGGTGAAAGTATGTAAAGAACTGCAGTTGGACTTGTAAAGAAAACACTAATCTCTGATGGAACAAGCCTTGACTTGGCTACAGACTGTGTCAAAGATATTTGTAAATTTTAGCACTTACTAAGTCCAGTATAAGTCAACACCGAGAGTGGCTATTGATATTAAAAACCAGAATTCTACATAATGCAATATCCCAAATCAGAAATGGGCATTTTGGTTCATTCTATATAGTCGATAAAATGCTGGAGTAGAGTTGTCAGCCTTTATTTCCTTGTGAAGGGTGGGTTCAGATGACTGTGAACACTGCTGTGTTCAACAGCCTGGCAGTGCAACACAGTTGCATGAAGCTGAAACTGAGACACTGACAGGAAAAGAATGGAGTAAGGACAAGGACGTGTGTGAATGGATAAAACCCACATGTGAAACACTTTCAACCAGGTTTTTTTTATTATCATCATCTAATCTTCACTGCATCTAAAGGAATTAGTATTATTAACACTTAAATTTCTTTCTCCTTTTTTCAGAATCTCATTTCTTAAGCTGAAAATTAAAGTTCATAGATGTTAAGGAAAGAATAGCCTAGATTTGACATGGAATAAACATACGGGATCAACTAACAAAGTATAGTCACCAGCCTCCCGGAAGGAAGGAACTCTTCCACCTCGCAGAGAGATTCACCATGCAATAATGCCCTGCTCTGCTCACAGTGCAGGAATGATGTCCTCTGCTCCCTGACATGTTCATAGCCCTGCAAGCTGTCAGATGATGGGCATTAGCTGAGGTCAGTTCTCTCTCATGTTCTCTTTTGCCCTGCTTTGCTTTGCTTTGCTCTGTCTCATTAATTCTCACTATGTCTCCCCAGCAGGCCAGGAACTTGCTATGCACAGGAGGCTGACATCTACCACTCAGAGGTCGATGCACCTGCCTCTACCTCCTGAGTGTCACTGTTTTGTTTCAACCTTTATTGTCCTCACCTCCATGAGTTTTTCCTCCAATCTTGAAAATTAGTTGGTACTGTTAGATAGCTATCAAGTGAGTGCCAGAGTAAGGGAGAATGCAGGGAGGAGGCAAAGAGATAAGGAAGACCATGTACAGAGGCTGGGATCACCTACACAGTGTGGAGTGCCCATTCCCCTTCCAAGGGCAGTCTCTAAAGAAACTGTACTCAAGTGCACAAAGCATTACAAAGATACTTAAGGAATATTATTTATCGTGTAAAACAATTAATTACAATCCAAAATCTGTCATTAAGACATGGATAAACAGAAAAGTAAAAGAATCAACCAGATGTATTTAGAGCTGAGCAAAAACAAAAAGTAACAGAATGACAGATACACTTTAATGACACTACTGAACAGTTAAAAAACAGTATGTGTGCATAGGTGCATGTGTGAGTGTGGATGTGTGAGTGTGGATGTGTGAGTGTGCTTGCTGGAGTATGGATGTGTGAGTGTGCATGTGAGAGTGTGCATGTGTGACTGTGCATGTGAGAGTGTGCATGTGTGAGTGTGGATGTGTAAGTGTGCTTGTTGGAGTATGCATGTGTGAGTGTGCATGTGAGAGTGTGTGTGAGAGTGTGTGAGTATGCATGTGAGAGTGTGCATGTGTGACTGCATGTGAGAGTGTGGATGTGTGAGTGTGCTTGTTGGAGTATGCATGTGTGAGTGTGCATGTGAGAGTGTGTGTGAGAGTGTGTGAGTATGCATGTGAGAGTGTGCATGTGTGAGTGTGGATGTGTGAGTGTGGATGTGTGAGTGTGCTTGTTGGAGTATGCATGTGAGAGTGTGTGTGAGACTGTGCGTGGGAGAGTATGCATGTGTGAGTATGCATGTGAGAGTGTGCATGTGTGAGTGTGGATGTGTGAGTGTGGATGTGTGAGTGTGGATGTGTGAGTGTGCATGTGAGAGGGGTAGCAATCCTAATATCTAACAAATTAGATTTTGAACTAAAATCCATCAAAAGAGATGAAGGCGGTCATTTCATACTCAACCCAGGAGAAATCCATCACAATGAAGTCTCAATTCTGAACATCTGTGCCCCAAATACAAAGGTATTAACATTCATAAAAGAAACATTACTAAAACTCAAATCACACATAAAACTTCACGCACTTATAGTGGGAGACTTCAACACCCCAGTCTCACCACTAGACAGGTCCACCAGACAGAAACTTAACAAAGAAACACAGGAACTAATAGAAGTTATGACCCAATTGGGATTATCAGACATCTATAGAACATTCCAACCAAACACAAAAAAGTATACCTTATTCCCAGAGCCACATGGAACCTTCTCTATAGTCGACCTCATACTTGAGAACATAACAAACCTCAAAAATTGGAATAACCCTCTGTATCTTATCAGACCACCATGCTTTAAAGTTAGAATTCAACAATAACACAAATTGCAGAAAACCTACAAACTCATGGAAATTGAGTAATGCACCATTTCACCATTCCTGAGTCAGGGAAGAAATAAAAAAAGAAATTAAAGACTTCTAAGAATTCAATGAGAATAAAGACACAACATACCCAAATGTATGGGACACTTTGAAAGCAGTGCTAAAATGAAAGTTCATAGCACTAAGTGTCCACATGAAGAAACTAGAGAATAGTCACACTAGAGAATTAACAGCAAAACTGAAAGCTCTAGAACAAAAAGAAGGAAACTCACCCAAGAGGAGCAGATGCCAGGAAATAATCAAACTGAGGGCTCAAATCAATAAAGTAGAAACTAGGAAACAAGACAAACAATCAATGTAATGAAGAGTTGGTTCTTTGAGAAAATCAACAAGATAGACAAACCTTTATGCAAACTTACGAATCGGCAGAGTGTGCGCATGCAAATTAGCAAAATCAGAAATGAAAAGGGGGACATAACAATGGACACTGAGAAAATCCAGAGAATCATCAGGTCATACTTTGAAAACCCGTACTCCTCAAAATTCAAAAATTTAAAGGAAATGAACATTTTCTGGATAGATATAACTTGCAAAAATTAAATCAAGAACAGATAAGCAATTTAAGTAGACCTATATGGAAATAGAAGCAATCATCAAAAGTCTCCCAACCAAAAAAAATAAAAGAAGAAGAAGAAGGAGAAGGAGAAGGAGAAGGAGAAGGAGAAGAAGAAGGAGGAGGAGGAGGAGGAGGAAGAGGAGGAGGAGGAGGAGGCCAGGACCATATGGCTTTAGTGCAGAATTCTGGCAGAAATTAATTCCAAGAACAGCTAACACTAATTCACCTCAAAATATTCCACGCAATAGAAGGGTCATTGTCAAACTCTTTTTATGAGGCTTCAATAACTTTGGTACACAAGCCACACAAAGACACAACTAAGAAAGAGAACCACCGACCAATATCCCTCATAAACATTGATGTAAAAATACTCAATAAAATACTGGCAAATCGAATCCAAGAACCCATCAGAAAAATCATCCACCATGATCAAGTAGGCTTCATGCCAGGGATTCAGAGACGGTTCAACATATGAAAATCCCCCAATGTAATCTACCATATAAACAAACTAAGAAAGAAAAACCACATGATCATCTCACTATATACTGAAAAAGCTTTTGACAAAAACCAACACCCCTTCATGATAAAGGTCTTGGAGAGATCAGGGATGACAGGAAGATACCTAAACATAATAAAAGCAATATACAGCAAACCAACAGCCAACATCAAACTAAATGGACAGAAACTCAACGTGATTCCTCTAAAATAAAGAACAAGAAAGGTTGTCCACTCTCTCCATACCTCTTCAATATTGTACTTGAAGTTCTAGCTAGAGCAATAAGACGACAAAAGGAGATCAATGGGATACAAATTGGAAAAGAAGAAGTCAAACTTTCACTATTTGCAGATGATATAGTGACCCAAAAAACTCTACACGTGAACTCCTACAGCTGATAGGCACCTTCAGCAAAGTGGCAAGATACAAGATTAACTCAAAAAAATCAGTACCTCAGAAAGAAATCAGAGAAGCATCACCACTTAAATTAACATAAAATACCATGGGGTAAAGCTAACCAAACAAATGAAAGACCTGTATCAAGAGAACTTTGAATCTTTAATGAAAGAAATTAAAGAAGATACCAGAAAATGGAAAGAGCTCCCATGCTCTTGGAGAGGTAGGATCAACATAGTAAAAATGACAATCTTGCCAAAAGCAACCTACAGATTCAATGCAATCCCTATCAGAATCCCAACATAATTCTTCACAGATCTTGAAAGAACTATGGTCATCTTCATATGGAAAAACAAACAAACAAACAAAAAAACCAGGATAGCCACAACAACCCTGTACAATAAAGGAACTTCCAGAGGCATCATGATCCCTGACTTCTAGCTCTATCATAGAGTCATAGTCCTGAAAACAGCTTGGTATTGGCAACAAATGGTGCTGGCATAATTGGATGCAGATGTATAGAAGATTGCAGATAGATCCATACCTGTCGCCAGTCACAAAACTTAAATCCAAATGGATCAAAGACCTCAACATAAATCCAGCCACACTGAAACTGTTAGAAGATAAATTTGAAGGTACCCTTGAATGAATTGGTATAGGAGAATGCTTCCTGAACTTAACACCAGTAGCACAAACATTGAGATTGAAAATTAATAAATGGGACCTCTTGAAACTGAGAAACTTCTGTAAGGCAAAGGACACAGTCAGAAAGACATAATGGCAGCTGACAGAATGGGAAAAGATCTTCACCAATGCCACATCTAACAGGGGGTTTATTTCCAAAATATACAATGAATTTAAGAAGCTAGCCACCAAAACACCAAACAATCCAATTAAAAGGTGGGGTGCAGAACTAAGTAGAGAATTATCAATAGAAGAATCTAAAATGGCTAAAAGACACTAAAGAAAGTGCTTAACATCCTCAGCCATCAGGGAAATGCAACTCAAAACAACTCTGAGATACCATCTTACACCAGCCAGAATGGCCAAAATCAAAAACACCAATGGCAGTCTATACTGGAGAGGATTGGAGAAAAAGGAACATTCATCCATTGCTTTTGGGAGTGCAAACTTGTACAACCATTCTGGAAATCAGTATGGTGGCTTCTCAGGAAAATGGTAATCAGTCTACCTCAAGATACAGCAATTCCTCTCCTGGGCATATACCCAAAGAATGCCCATTCATACAACAAGGACATATGTTCAACTATGTTCATGGCAGCATTGTCTATAATAGCCAGAACCTGGAAGCAACCTAGATGCCCTCCAACTGAAGAATGGATAGAGAAAATGTGGTACATTTACACAATTTAGTACTACTCAGTGGAAAAAAAACAATGGAATCTTGAAATACACAGGCAAATGGATGGAACTAGAAGAAACCATGCTGAGTGAGATAACCCAGTCACAAAAAGACAAACATAGTTATGTACACTCTCGTATATGGTTTTTTGGGCATAGAAAAAAGAATTACTAGCCTACAATCCACACCACCAGATGAGCTAGGATGCAAGGAGGACCCCAAGAGAAAAACTCATGGTCCCCTGAAGAAAGGGAGGAAGACAAGAACTCCTGAGCAAATTGGGAGCACGGGTGGTGGGGAGGCATGGGAAGAGGAGAAGGGGAGAAGGGAGGAAGGGGAGGAGAACTGAGATGGGAGGAATAGAAGAATAGAAGAGGGCAAGAAAGGGGATGCCTTGATAAAAGGAGTCACTCTTAGGCATATACCCAAAAGATGCACATTCATACAAGGACATCTATCTGTTCCACTATGTATACAGAAGCATGATTTGTAATAGCCAGAACCTGGAAGTAACCTAGATGCCCCTCAACTGAAGAATGGATAGAGAAAATATGATACATTTGCACAATGGAGTACTACCCAGTGGAAAAAACAAATGGAATCTTGAAATTTGCAGGCAAATGGATGGCACTAGAAGAAACCATCCTGAATGACGTAACCCAGTCACAAAAAAAATGGTGTGTATTCACTCATATATGAATTTTAGACATGGATTAGGGAGTATCAGCCTACAATCCCAATGACAGAGAGTCTGGGAAAGAAGGAGGACCCTAAAAGAGAAGGTACTCTAGAGAAAGGGACAGGATATCCTGAGGGGAATGGAAGCATGGGAGGAGGGCAGAGGGAACTGGGGAAAAGAGAGGGGGAGAAGAGGATGAGAGAGGAGGACATGGGGGAGCAGGAAGGCTGAGTTGGAGGAGAAAAGGATGAGAGATACCATAATAGAGGGAGTCATTATAGGTTTGAAGAGAGATCTGGCACTAGTGAGATTTCCAGGGATCTACAAGGATGACACCAACTGGCAATCTAAGCAATAGTGAAGAGACTACCTTAAATGCCCTTTCCTGATAATGAGTTTGATGAATACCTTGTATGCCATCCTAGAGCCTTCATCCAGTGGCTGATGGAAGAAGAGGCAGACACCCACAGCTAAATACTGAACTGAACTCCTGGAATCCAGTGGCAGAGAGGGAGGAGTGATGAGCAAAGGGGTCAAGACCGGGATGGTGAAACCCACAGAAACTGCTGACCTGAACAAGGGGGGAGTTCATGGACCCCAGACTGATGGCTGAGAGGCCAGCATGGGATTGATCCAGACCCCCTGAATATGGGTGTCTGTGAGGAGGCCATGGCAATCTATGGGTCCTCTGGTAGTAGATCAGTATTTATCCCTGCCATACAAATGGACTTTGGGAGCCCATCCCATGTTGAGGGATGTTCTCTCAGCCTGGACACATGGGGAGGGCCTAGGCCCTGCCCCCGATGAAATGAAAGACTCTGGAGATTCCCCCTGGAGGGCCTCACCCTCCCTGGGGAGCAGAGTAGATATTGGGTGGAGGGGTGGGAGATTGGGGGGGCTGTGTAGGAGGGGAGGGAGAGGGAGCTGGGATTGACATGTGAAGTAAGCTTGTTTCTAATTTAAAGAAAAAAAAGGAAACACGTAAATACAAAACAAATGCAAAAAGAAAAAGATCCTCACTTATCTCTCATGATCCAGCTTAAACTGGTGTTCAAAAACACTTTCTGAATCACCCCAACTGGGATTCAGTTCTCCTCCCTTACTTTGTTAGTGCCCCTTGCAATCACAAAGGTGTGATCTTAAATGTTTTATTTGCCTGTCTCCCCACGACACTCTCTAGAGAAGGAATTTGCTTTATGTGTCTGAATTCCTCCTCAGACCTTGGGAAGAGTTCTTCAGGTGTTTGCTTGTCTCAGTTTTATCTCCACTTTTCTTCTCTGTCCAAGGCTTTCTTGATGTCTACAGGTCATGTTGCTGAAGGTCCAACGCCTTCGTTTCCAGACTGACTTCAAATGGCTATCAGCTCTTTCCTGAAACATCCCTCTGCCCACTGTTCTGCAGTGCAGATGTATGTAAGCTTGTGTGTGGGTTCCTGTTTTCAAACTTCTTTTAATTATTTTGCATGTTGAAAAAGATACAACTTCAAAGGGAATTAATTGTTCCTGATATTTTCATGGACAGCTTAAATGACAGTTAAAAATCTACTCTATGGAGCAGGTGATGGCAGAAAGAATCAATAAACAAGCTGATGGTAGGCAGACATGCCAGTCACTTTCAGGATTAGAAAAGTGTTGGAATTGATAGGGTAACACAGGAGGTTCTGGAGTTTTCTGATAACCATTCTGAATTACCAAGTGCTGGGGAGACTTCTTTTATAACTTATATATGATTAAATAAAGCTAAGTAATTACCAACCTCAAAAGAATCTCATTTATGTAATTCTGATGTAGACAGATACTTCAAACACCAGAACAGACAATGTACTTAATATTTTATTTTAATCTTACTCTACATCTTTCCAGGTTCACTTGTGTTCTTACTGAAACACACCCATTAGTATTCTTCCAGAAAAATCTGAGAACTGTAAAGGAATATGATCTGTTTTTTTAAACATGACATTTTGTCCTTGATTTTATGATATTTTTGCTTTGGTACTTTAAGAATATTCTTTTCTCTGGTGTTTTATGTCATCTGTTAACAGAAGTCAAATGTCACTTTAATGGTCACTCAATTGGCAGTAACGAATTTTTTTCTCTATGTTTATATTTCAGCATTTTACTATAAATGCCTAAATATAAATGCACTGTTGTTTACCCATATCATTATACAAGTGCATTTTTAATCTGACAACTCAAGCTATTCTATCTATAGAAATTAATAGCTCTCAGTCCCACGGTTGGAACAGCCTACATAATCTCCAATTGTAGAATTTTTTCTATTACCTCTTTAAACTCTATTTTTTTTTTTATTTTTCCAGTGGTTCTGGGTTGAATGTAAACTGTCCCCCTTAACTTCATGTATTGGACTACTTTGTCCCAGATGTTTATGCGGATTTTGGAAGGTTGTTGGACTCTTTAAGAAGTAGGTACAGCTGGAGGAAGTCTGTTGCTGAGGGCAGGCTGTGGTAATTACAGCTGGGTCCAGGTCTGGCTCCAGCTCTGCTTTCACAACCGAGGAATGAGGTCTTGGTGTGAAGATTAAGCCATCCAACAGACTCCTCTTGCTATAGATGGAACCACCATCACCACCGTACATGCCTTCACTGCTGTGAGACACTGTATCCCATGAACTGTGACCCAGAATAAGCCTCCCCTCCCTTCCCTGAAGTCACTTCTACAGCAACAAGAAAAGTAACAAATAGACCACATAACCATTAGATGTAAATCATAACACAGCATTCTGATATGTCCCTTAAATTATCACTTACCTTAATTATCAGTGTGTTTTACATGGTGTTCAGAGTAAATTCCTTAACATTGTCTTCCAGTTTATTGAATATTTACTTTTCACATTGTGGTTAGTTGGCTGGATATTCTGTGCACAGAAATGAGGACCCAACATGAATCTTTAGCAGCCAGGATAAAAAAAAAAAACAGGCACCCACTGATATTTTGAAGATAGGGCTATTAATCTAAAACTAGGTGTAAATTATGTTGATCATGGTTATGCATGTCACTTTAGATTTCTCTTTTGTTTGCTGCCTGTCATTTACAAATATTTGTAGCTGCCCTTGAGGGGAGGAGTACCCAAATTAGTTTGGCCCAATGGTGGTTTGCATTGTAGTCGTTCTTCAGAAATTCAACTCATTTGCCCAGAAACATTCCCTCTGCATTTCCTAGTCTAGCTTGGAAACACTACCTTCTGAGGCCTGAGTCTTTTGATCCCACAACCATGAGGCTGTTCATCGGAGAGAAACAACAGTCTCTCTGATTTATATCTACAGATATAAATATCTATATAGACAGATATATGTTGATCCCACTGAGTAGTGCCTATGTATATATGGTGGTAACAGGCTGATAGCATCATTTCAAATAGCCCATTTGTAGATGTTTCCTATCTACTAAAATCCACAGAACCAATGAGAGAGAGCTACATGCCTCCTTCATTGGAAAAACTAGATTTCTTAAGATCTGAGAATCTGTTTTGAATGTACACACAATGAGAAATTCAGAAGTTTGGGGTGTTTTTTGGTCTGAACATCATGTAAGCAATTTGTTCCTTTGTTGAAGACTGAGAATATCTATAAACCTACTTGAAAAGAAAGAACGCAAGTATGTCTTCAAGTTGGATCAAGCTTGTTAAGTTTCTGGTTTTATTGAGATTATGCTTGTGCTGCAAAAGAATTGGGAACCCTGGTAGAATGTGCCTGTAAGATATGGTGTGTGTTTGACAAAGAACCTGCAATCTGCTGAGAGGAAAACAACTACCATTCCCAATCAGTACTTGTGAAAAAAAACACAAGAATTTATCCATGAGTTTGTTCTCTTGTTCCTCAGAAAAAATTATGTAAATTCATTTTTAGGGGTGACATGAAAGAAAAACAGGCATTAATAGAGAGCTAAGACCAGAATAATAAATGTGCTGGTCCACAAAGCCCCACATTTGACTTTCAGTACAACTTAAAGCACATCATACAATTTGTCTACAAAGTACAGATGCTAATATTTGCTGTATCTTCAACAGATAAACACTCCTTGAACGAGGATTAAGACTTCACGTAAACACAACAGAATGCTATTTCCCTAACATCTTTCAAAGCCTACTAAAAATTTAATCCATTTGAAAATAATTGCTTAATTACATGAAAAGACATGAACACCTGAATAAAATAAGATTTCACACCCTGTGGGAGAATTCACATAGAGCTGTCCCAGGAATTTACAGAGGGAATAAATTGGACTCATAAACTTGGGGCCTTAGGTCAGGTATTATCTCCATCTAAAGCTTTTCCCAACTGTAAGGAAAAAAATTAGCCTTGTTTTATGAGATGAAAAAGTCATAAAACATACTGCCCTTACACAACCGAGTGAGTCAGATTGCTTCTTCTCTCAGCAATTACTGTGCGAGCCCCAGGAATCAAATGAATTCGGGGGATGCTGTGGGCCACTGTAAAATGCCAACGCCGATGTTTGAAATGAAATAGCTGAGCACTGTCAGGTAGAGGCTTGTGTTATGAACAGAGCTAGCATTTAAAAAAGAGCAGGTCTCTGCCTACCTATTCATCACCCCTGTGTGTTCTGGGAATGAAGGTGTGCCGATTCACCACATTTGCTTTTTCTTGTGTTTTGAACTGCTTTTCTTTTAAGACACATTTTCAAATGTCACTGATGGATGATCATAATTTATCAAATCCAGTATTGATTCTTTAAATTTCATCTTCTTTGATGCCTTTGAAACACAAAAATCTTTCTAAAGTCCATCCTGCAGCTGGCCAGGCAAGACGATCCTAGCCAGGGTCTTAACTGAGACTCACAAAGGGCTCTATGAGCCCTGTTCTTCATTTCTAGTATCATCCCTCCACTGAAGACTCCCAAAACTAGAGAAGCCCAACTTCTCTCCAGTCTTTCAATTCATGCTTCTAAAAGCCCCAATCTTTAAATTCACATTTCTGAAAGTCTTCACTAGTGAGCCCATCATGCTCACATAGCTCTGAACGCCTGCGTACAACCAGTCCCGTAGATAACTGTAGTGTTAACTCTTCGTGTACTGTCCACCGCAACCAGATCTTCCCCATTCTTGTTATCATCCTACTATTATACACTGTGCCCGTTGTGCTCTTTACTGTTTACCCACAGTGACCTCAGCAGCTTCTTTTTGTCAGCCTGAAGCCTTGGAAACCCCAAGAATATGTCCCATTTCTCTTACAACACCTGTCGTTTTATGTCCTCCAAATTCCACCACTTATCAGCCACTAAGTCACTGTGACATATTGTCTCCCTCTGGCATCTTTGGTGTCTTTCTTCAAGACCTTTCAACACTGGCTGCATGTTATGGGCTGAATGTCTTCTCCAGACTCCACAAATTATCATATTGAAGTCCTAACCTCCAATGTGTTTGGAGGCAGAGACCTAAGGAACTAACTGAGGTTGAAGAGGGACATAAAGGCTGGTCCCTGACCCAACAGGATGAATGCCATACATAAAGAAGAAAAGAGTAGAAAGTGTGTAGATGCAGAAGGACAGCATGCAATGCCACAGCAAGAAGGCAAGACACCGATGACCAGGAAGTCTCAGGAGCAAGTGAGGCTACTGACACAATATCTTTAGATTTCAAGCTTCAGAACTATGAGAAAGGAATTTATGCTGTTTAAGCTACCCAGCCTGTGGATTTTTGTTATGGTAGCTGAGGCCAGCTCCTCTCCTAGGAAATCTTTCTGAATGTCTGTCACCTCCATGGAGCCCCTCATGCTTCCTTCTGTGTTGTTGCTATGCCACAGGTTGAATTTGCTCAAGTTCATTTTTCACAGTGTTTTCTCCTGATCCAACAAAATCTCCATTTCTTGACAACAGTATTCAGAAGAATTGTTGGACTCTTTTTGATGTATCAAAGAAATAGTAACCAGGGAACATGGGGCTATTTTATGTGATACCAACTTGGATCTAAGTTATGGTAATGTCTGCCAGCTTTCTTCATTATGAAGTTACACCTTTCCCTTTAGGGTTAATAAATATATAGAGACTCATACTTTTAAATTATGTAAAACTTTGTTAATTATATTTTGCCCATGATTTAGCATCAATCTGTAAATCTTGCCTTTAAAAATTATAGAAATCTACCTTCTATATTTTTATTTTTAAGTATTTATTAAATATTAAATTTCTTCTAATAAGGTATTAGGGATGGTCTTTCTCCACTATTATACAAAAGTTTAAATGAGCATATTCTTAATATTTTATTTTTTTCTTTAGTTAAAACCCACACTATCTTGAATTATGTTGTTGCTCAAATTATTTCAACTACAGCCTTCAATTTCAGACATCCTTAAATGTGGTTCAGAACTCTTTTCTGTCCTCAATTCCATCAATGGCTGAACAAGTCCTTTGCAAAGTACATCATACTGACTGTGGCTCCACTGCCCCTCTGCACTGACACTTAGGAGTACATCAGACCCACACAGATAATTCAGGACAATTTCCATATCTTAGGAACAAATGATTCATAACCATAATGCATATGAAATTGCAATTTCTCCTTGACATGTAATTTTGCAAGCTCAAGTTGCTAAGGTTAGACCATGTAGGGGGGTAGGTGTGCTGAGCATTCTATTTGAACAATGTTTATGAATTCTAATCCTGTGTCTCTGATCTAATCCTGCATCTCAGGCCTGTTGCACACTTTTCATATACTCTGAAAATGTATCTCCACCTATGGTGTCTTCTGACTGGTTTAATAAAGAGTTGAATGGCCCATAGCTAGGCAGGAGAGAATAGCTGGTACTTCTGGAGAGAGAGAGGAAGTCAGATTTTCTGACAGCCAGACATGGAGGGAGTCAAATGCCATGTAGTAGTATAGATTGATAGAAAGTCATTAGTTTAAGTTGTAAGAGCTAGTTAGAATAACCTTAAGCTTAGGCCAAGTTTTCATAATTAATAGTAAGTCTCAGTGTCATTATTTGATAACTGGTGGTACAAAGAAAGTCTAACTACACGGGACTCATCCTAGTGTCCTTCTTTTCCTTGATTCTGCTTCTTTCTCTGATTATGAAAAGCCTGGCTCTCATTCTATGGGACATATTTACTTGTTGACCTTTAAAAAAACACATTAAATTATATCAGAATTGCTGACTCATAGTCTGTGAGAAACAAATTATTAAATATAATATAATATCCATACCCATTCTTTTTGTTTAATCTCACAATATTAAACCAAAGCAAAGTTCCCCAAAGTTAGTTTTTCATTTCCCACCTCTTTTGTTGTAGTTGTTATCCATTTGTAGACATGTTAAGCACATGCATAACTCTGTTCACTCTTTGGAGGCTTCAACACATGAAGATTGCTTTTGATAACTTTTTGTGGATTTCCTTGTAAACATACCCTTGCTAGAATATCAGTTACATCTTATACAAATAATAGAATTTTCCATAGAGGAAGAGACCACTGCTCCAAACCAGCTCAATAAATCCTTCCTTCCTATCAAAATTTCAATATCATAGACAGTATGTCAAATACAGCCAATAAAGCTGATTATATTATAATAAGTTAATATTTTCCAATATTGAGCAAGTATTAACTTCAAGAAACTAACGTTCCTGCCCTCCCCTAAATTGAAAGGACTAGATTAGAACTCTAAACTCACATTTGCAGAAGGCAGGAACTAGACAGAACAAAGAAGTGATGGCCTGCCTGAGACTAATTATAAACGTTTCAACCCAACATGTTTGCTACTTTTTCCTTCACTGTGATTCAGCCTAGGATAGCCAATTACCCAGAGTTTGGAGTGAACATAATTGAGTAACAAGTTCAGGTTACGTTAACATAGTAAAACTATAGGATCACCTACTAGTTATTTTAAGTATGGAAAATTTTCTAAGTACATTATACACCATACATCATTAAATTATACAAGCATGTCTATTAGGGAAGTAAAATCCTCCTGTTTTACTAAAGAGAAAAATGGAGACCCCAAGAATTTCACTTAATGAAGAATGACAATTTGATCAGGGATTCAGTCCTTTAAGACGCCATATGGTAACAACAGATAGTGATAACATCGAGGTGATTAGAAAAGTCTGCACAAAGAAAGATCATAGAAAAACTGAAAACTTGAAGAAAACTCACACAATAGTACAATATACAATAAAGAAAGAGAATAGAAGGATAAGAAAGCAGTTACAAGAAGGGCTCGCAAGGAGAGCAAAGCCCTAAGCAGAAACTAACAAACACAAAGAGACTAGGCAAGAGTGTCAACATGCTGCAAAGCAGTAAGACCCCAGGTAGTCATTGTTGGGTGAGGATGATCCACACAGGCTCCCCCAGCCCACAGCCCAGTGCTCATTAGATAGAAAGGGAGTCTCCAGCTCCACCATATTGTATTAAGTCAACTTCATATAACTGGTACACTTACTTGTTTTGCTTCTAATGTGGGTTGTCTAAAATAAATACTTGAGAAGTCAATGGGGACAGGCACAACACAGGTGACCATTGTCTGTTGGCTTAGTACCAACACTAAACCTAAGTCTCTCTCTCTCTCTCTCTCTCTCTCTCTCTCTCTCTCTCTCTCTCTCTCTCTCTCTCTGTCTCTCTCTGTGGAGACAATCACATAGCATTATTGCACACCAATCCAACATGACTTAAACAGCCATGTGTATTTTTCACTGTAGGGAGGGTGGAAACAGAGGAGTGTCAGAGAATCATGGATTTTGTTTTGGAAAGTCAATAGACTTAGAAAAATACAATGGCCTAGAGCGTTGTCAAGCACACAAGGATTCTAGGTGATCTTGTATGGGGCTGTGGTGTGACAAAGGGCTACTAGGTGTGCTGACATATTCCACTCTTTTTCCTGTGTGGAGAAGTTAAGGAAAGCTTGGGGAAGGGATGAGGAGGAGTCATTGCTTCTTTGTTGAGTCAGGTGAGAACTCCAAGAGCCTCACCTTGAGCTGGGGGGGGGGGGCAAAAAGCAAAAGGAAGGTAGAGGGGATTTTGATTCTGATTAGAAAGGCTTTTCATTTGGTTGAAACAAAATTGATCAGAGAAAAGAGCAACATATTTTTGGAGCATTATGTTTCAGGACCCAACACCATTGTTTTGTGACTTAGTCTTGGGAACTGTGAATAAACGTCTGTTAACTTCAAACAGGTCACTGGAAACTCATCAAAAAAATGAGTCCATCCAGATCTGTCTTAGTGAGCAATAAGGTGGGATTCATCAAAGGAACATAGATAACACAAAGGCACCTATGTCACTGAAAAGCCCACCATAGCAAGGGTGATAACATATGAGCAATCTACAGATTCAATGCAATTTTCATCAAAATTCCAACACAATTCTTTACCAAACTTAAAAGAACAATACTCAACTTCATATGAAAAAACAATAACAACAAAAAACAGGATAGCTAAAACAATCCTATACAATAAAAGAACTGGCATTATCAACATTCCTGATTTCAAGCTGTTCTACAGAGCTACAGTAATAAAAAGAGACACATTGCTCAATGTAACCAAATCAAAGACTCAAACATAAATCCACACACCTATTGACATTTGATTTTTGGTAAAGAATCCAGAAATATACAATGGAATAAAGAAAGCATCTTCAGTAAATGGTGCTGTTCAAACTTGGTATCAGCATGTAGAAGAATGCAGATAGCTTCATGTCTCTCATCTTGCACAAAACTTCTCCAAGTGGATTACAGAGCTCAACATAAAGCCAGATACATTTATCCTGATAGAAGAAAAAGTATGGAATACACTTGAACACATTGGCACAGGAGACAACTTCCTGAACAGAACACCAATGGAACAGGCACCAAAATCAACAATAAATGGAACATAACGTAACTGAAGAGCTTGTGGAAGGCAAAAGACACCATCACAAGGACAAAACAGTAGCCACAAAAATGGGAAAAGATCTTTGCCTTTTGACAGAGGGCTAATTTCCAAAATACATAAAGAACTCAAAAACTAGGCACCAACAAACCAAATAATTCAATTAAGAAATAAGGTATACATCTAAACAGAGATTTCTCAACAAAGGAATCTCAAATGACTGATAAGCACTTAAAGAAATGTTCAGCATCCTTAACTGTAAAGAAAATGCAAATCAAAACAAGTCTGAGTTTCCATTTTACACAGTCAGAATGACTAAGATCAAAAACACAGGGCTGGAGGGATAGCTCAGCCGTTAAAGGGATAGCTCAGCCGTTAAAGGCTAGGCTCACACCCAAAAACACAAATGACAGTTCATGCTAGTGAGAATGTGGAGCAAGAGGAATACCTCTCCATTGCTGGTGGGAATGCAAACTTGTATAGCTACTTTGGAAATTAATATGGCAATTTCTCAAATAACTGGAAATTGACCTACCTCAGCACCCAGCTATACCACTCTTGGGCATGTACCCAAAGGATGCTTCATGATACTGCCAGGACACCTTCTCAACTATGTTCACAGCAGCTTCCTTCATAATAGCCAGAAACTGGAAGCAACCTAGATGCCCATCAATGGAAGAATAGATAAAGAAAATGTGGTACATTTACACAATGGGAATACTACTCAGCTGTTAAAAACAATGACATAATGAAATTTGTCTGCAAATGAATGGAGCTAGACAAGATCTAGTAAGATAACCCAGACCCACAAAGACTAGCATGGAATGTACTCACTTATAGATGGATATTAGCTGAAAAGTAAAAGATAACCATGTTATAATCCACAGATCCAAAGAAGCTAATTAATATGGATGGCTCAAGCAGGGAAACATGAATCTCTCTGTGAAGGTTCCATAGGCTGGACATCACAGATGGATGCGGGGAGAGTTGGTGCGTGGGAACAGGAGGGACAGAGAACTGGGAAAGACAACTGGTGTCTGGGGGCATCTCTGGTATGAGCTAGAAACATAGTGCAGTGGAAACTCCCAGGAAACTATGAGGGTAACTCCAGCTACAACTCCTAGCAATACGGCAACAGAGTCTGAACCAGCCATCTCTTGTAACCAGGCAAGATTTCCAGTGGAGAGAAATGGGACCCCAACCCATCCACATAACTTTTTACCTACAATTTGCCCTGCCAACAAGATATGTTAAGGTAAAGATGGCACAGCAATTATGGGAGTGAAATCCAGCTTGAGACCCATTCCATGATGGGGAGCCTACCCTGACACTGCTTGGTGTCCCAGGACCCAGAGACTGGATAGCCCAAAGACCTAGGATAGAAACAAACATAACTCAGAAAAAAAGGCAATGAAATGATTCCTAATTATATTCTGCTATACTCTCAGATGTTGCCTCAATCAATTATCATCAGAGAGGCTTCAGCCAGCCATTCATTAGGCAGACTTAGGGGAATCCTGTGGAGGCAGGAGATTATGGGACACCACAGGAAAATACCCAGAATCAACTAACCTGGGCTCATAGTGCCTCACAAAGACTTAACTGACAACCAGAGAGCCTATGTGGGACTAAACTAGGCCCTGTGCACATTTGTTACAGTCATAGCTTTATCTCTTTGTGGGTCTCCTAACAGTGGGAGCAGGGGCCATCTCTGACTCTGTCGCCTACCTTTGGGAACTTTCCTTCTACTGGGTTGCCTCATCCAGCCTTAATAGGAGAGGAGGTGCCTAGTCTTACTGCAATTTGATATGCCATATTTTGTTGATATACTTGGGAGGCCTACATTTTCCTGAAAAGAAAGGAGGAGGAGTGGATAGGGGATGGTGGTTGGGGAACGACCTGAGAGAGAAGGAGGGGACACTGTGATTGGGCTAAAGAAATTAACTAATTAATTAATTAGAATATTTGTTCTACTTTCTTCTTGCTCAAATCCCAGGATAATTAATTTATACCTAATGAACCAGGCTGCCTACATCTTAGACTTATAAGCCATCTTATAGGGAAAACAAACTAGGCTCATTCCTGTTTATGATTAAACCCGTTTCTCAAGTTTTGTGCTACGCCCCACCTGCAACCTTAACTACATGTGATTCTATACCACCTGTTCCAGGAGATGGCAACCATGTCTTTGTTTCAAAAATTGTTATAATCATCTTGCAACCCTACCTTTGTTTCAAAACTTTATTATGACCTCCTGTCATTGCAACTACCTTGTTATGACCACCTTGGAGTCATGTCTTTATTCCAGGAGGTCCTTATGTCCTTATTATGCTTAGGTTCTATTCCTGTTGCCCACTAAATGCCCCATTTAGAAACTTCCTACACCTGAGCTATAAAAACCTTGTCTTCCTCATGTCCAATGCTGACCTCTGAAGCCCTACAATAGGGGGAGGCAGCCCTTGTACACAAATAAAAAGCAGCTTGCTTTAATTAATTTGGCCATGTTATTTGGGTTGCTGGTCATTCTTCTCCCATCTTTGGGACTAACACATTCTGCAAAGCACAATTCTTCAAGGAACTTTCCCTGTTCTAAGAATTCCCTCCTCACTGCAGAGTTTGTGGGTGTTAAAAGAACTTGAAAACTCTCATATTTCTATGAGTTGCCTCATCACATCCTCCCCCAGAGATAACAGGGATTCAACCAGTACTTAGGGAAGAATTAATAGAATAATAAGGTAGAGAGGATAATGTTTAAGAAAACATGAATTGTTTTCTATTGAAAATATTCTTCCTGGCAGTTCCTGTCAGCAATGTCTTTATAAACACTCCCAAAAGAGAAAGAATAAAAATATGTGCTGTGTGAATTCTAGTCTACTTCTCCATTCCTCCTCCACCATATCAAAAAGAGTCCACAATGTAGCAGAAGTAAATGTGGCTGAGAAAAGATGAGCTTGGGAATACAGTGTCCAGAGAGCACCATTTCTAATTGGCAGTGGAGTTTCTAGGCCACATACTTCTGGAACACCTTGCTCTGGACTGTGTTTTAGAGCCATGAATACCTGCCAGGCAGGAGGGTAAGAGAGGTAGCTTGGAGGTTCCTGCTGCCTCCTACCTTGTTTGTAGTCATTTGAGTGAACTCATCCCCTCCTTCATTTTCTAAATGTTTCCTGTAAGTGGGGCATTTGTGTGGTCACCAGGGAGACAAAGATGTCTACAATCTATAGCACAGTCAGTTCTTCAGAAATGGTAAAAATATAATCTTTACTTAAGCCCAAGATCTCACGAATGGGCTTGTGGGAACAGATATCTGAGCTAAAGACCAAGTAAAAGTCTGACAGCGAAAATAAAATAACAAAGGAGAACATCCCAAATAGGAAACAACCTGAGCAAAGGTACAAATGTGTGACAGAAAAGGAAGAAAGACTTCCACAGCCACCCAGATTCCTTAGAAGCTCCAGAGAGAGGCAGACTGTGTAAGAATGAGGCAAGAGAGGTGAATGGAACCAGTCACATACCATTGTATTCACCATTCTACAGAAATTGGTACCAAGAAATAGAATCAAAGCTGGAGTCCTCACTTTGTAAACAGGGAAGCAAGGGTCAGATGACTTTCTCAGGTATAAGAATCTATTTTTAGCACTTTCTTTTCAGCATACTGTGACAGGACAAAACAGTACAGAGGTTCCTCCATCTTGTATTCTCACTGAGGATATTTCAATTTTAACAACAATACGATCTTCTTGATGGAGACTCCCATGGAAAATTACCAAGCACTATTCTAGAAACCCAAGGTCAAGATTCACCCTCACCCCCACCCCCACCCCTGCACGACCTAACTAACATTAGCTTCTTGTGCAGACCCCCTCCAACTAATCGCTTATCTTAGCTTCTGTTTCAAATTTTCTGCTTCACTGAGAAGTCTGACAGACACACTATGGCCTATGGGCTGAAGATGTATGCTCCAATATTACTGAGGAATTTTGGCTAACTGTTCAGGCAGTGAGATATCTCTGTCAATACTAGAGGTTATATATTATTTGTCTGAGGTCTTTGATGGAGTTAAAGACAGATAGTTATGGTTATAGCTTTCCTTAGTTACAATAAAATGTAAGTTACATATAAAACTTTAGACTCTCAAAGATATGACAGATGATAGAATATTTTCTGTAAGTTTTGCCAAATGTTAATGGACTATAGTTCTTCCTTGATAACTGTTTGGGTATATATAATTTTACTATGTTACAGTTAAAAGCCTTCTTTTTATTTAGAAAGAAAAGAAGAGATGTCCTTCTGTATATATGTTCCTTTTATTGGTTGATGAATAAAACACTGATTGGCCTGTAGAAGCAGGAAGATAGGCAGGACCAGGAGACGAGGAGAATGCTGGGGAGAGAGGCAGAGAGGCACCATGTAGAGATTGGGAAGACAGGATGCTTCAGGCATTCTCTAGTAAGATAAGGCCATGTAGAAATACATAGATTAGTAGTTATGGATTAATAATTAAGACAGAGTTAGCCAATAAGAAGCCCTAGCCATCAGCCAACAATTTTATAATTAATATAGGGTCTGTGTGTTTATTTGGGGCCACGCTTCTGTAGAACCAGACAGGACAGAAAACTCCATCTTCACACCTTGTTATGATTGAATTATTTTCCTTCTAATTCATATGATCAAGTTCTACCTCAGAGAGAAGCTTTATTTGGAAAGACAGTCTTTAGACAAATAACTGACTGAGAATGAGGACCCTAGGCTGGGCCAATATGTTTTGTGTCCTTCTGATGGGGGGGGCATATGAAGATGTGAGAGAAACTGTGTATCTAAAGGCCAGTGATAGTAGGCTGAGCAAATTCCTTTCCTCAAGGTCTTTAGAAGGAAGCAACTCTTAGAGAGCTCCATCCCAGCCCTCTAACCCCCATAACTCAGAAAGAATAATTGGGCACTCCACTTGTGGTACTTCTTATCTTCAGGAAACTCCTGTCATCAACTTAAGGATTTCCTTCAGATGCTCTTCATCCTTACTCTTCTGATCTTCTGATACCATAAAAAGGGAATATATATATATATATGTATATATATATATATAAAATCTTAGCATTTCATTTCATTTGTTTCTTTTAACATCAGTGGGTAATTTCATCTCACAAGGTTAGATGTAATGTAGGAAAAACCTCTACAATTTTCAATCCCATAATAATCAAGTTCTATAATCACACACAAAAAAGAGAAGTACAAAAGAAAACCAATGCTGAGCCCTCTTGTAAAGCGAGCACAAAGGCAGAAGATGGAATTGGCCACATGCTATCATTAGCTGAAGCAGCCGAGGCTCCTTTGTAATCTTAGCAGCTATTCCACTCACAGTGATGAACCGAACTTTTTGATAAAAGAAAATATTTGATCTCCTTTTAGCCAAAAGTCTTCCCTTCATAAACCCATTTAATATTCCAGAAGGATTTGCTTCCCTTTGAAGAAACATAAGTTTGACATTCTAAAGGCATTTGTATTTTAAAACCTACAAAAAGGTTTTTGGAGAGTCCCTGGGAAAGTACTGACTCACCCCTGTGGCTCAAAAGTTCGATTATGACAGACATTTCCTTCAGAATAGCATTTCCCGCCTTTTAACCTTCATCTAAGTAATGTCCATTTCTTTCTCACTGTGATGGAGTTCAAACCCTTGAAATATGCTGTGAAAGTTGTGAAAGACACTGGAGAAGTAGCTCAGTGGGTAAAAGTACTTGCTGTGCAAGCCTTACAATCTGGGTTCGATTCCAGCAACCCATAGTGGAAGGGAAAACCAACTTTCAAAAGTTATTCTCTAACCTCCATCTGTGCATCATAATACATGGGCACTGGAGAGCATGCATGCGCACTCGCACATACACGCACAAAATAAAAGAAATTCTAACAATTATAAAAGATATACAACTGTGCTTCTTTTATTCTTTTCCTGGGTTTTAAATATTGCCCCACTCCAAAAATGATAGATAGATAGATAGATAGATAGATAGATAGATAGATGGATGGATGGATGGATGGATGGATGGATGGATGGATGGATAGATAGATAGATAGATAGATGGATAGAGTGATTAGTTTTCCAAATAGGAACTGGAGGTGAATGGCTTCAATTCTCTGAGACTGTGAGACTGCATGGGTACCTGGGACACATATCTATTTTATCAAGATGCTCTTTTGAAACAAGAAATAGATCCTGCTTTTAGAAAGCTGATGCCATAGAAACACAAGGCGAGGAAATTATCTCCATGCTGAAGATTGAAACTTTCTTTAAAAAACTGTTTACCATGCTTGTAGAGGTGGCCACAGCGCTGCTTAGAAGGCAGCTTGTCTTTCTGGCAGGTGAAAAAGACCATGGAAAAGTGATTTGAAGTGACAACTTCAAAATTGACTCCATCTGGCAAGTAACACAAAGTTATGCTGACTTGATTCCTGGAATTTTTCCCATATGAGAAACAGTAAAATCCATATGAATCAAGAGTGAAGTTGACAAAGATGTCATTTTATAATGTGGTTGAGAACAAATAAAGGGTGGAAGGACCTTGAATGTCATAGGAGCTAGGGTTCTTTGTAAGCAATAACTGACTGCATAACTAAGCAGAAAGGAAATGGACAGCAAGACTATGGAGAGGACAAAATAGGGAGGAGCCAGGAAGGAAGGACAGAATACCTCCAGCAGTACAGACAAAAAGGAATGGCCAATTTATCTGGGCATCACCACTGTATGAGCCAACTCTAACTGTTTTCCCCCTCTAGATTAAATCCAAAAGTGACTCTTATGAGCCTTTCTCTGCTACCTACCTTGAAGAGTGAAGAACGCTTCATTGAAGCCTGCTCACCATGGCAGAGGTAAAATTTCCTAGAAAATATGGGCAACATTAAGAGAGGAAAGTTTTGAAAGGGATGGTCTGTTTCACAAAGTTAATTAAATGAACAAACAAATAACCACCCTCTACAAGTAAGCCAATAGGACAGGCAGATGTATGCCACATATATTTTTACGAAGAAAATGTGTTAACTTCATATTTTACCTAATTATTACTTTATGTGGAAAACCTAGTTAACTTTTAAAAGCACAACAAATGACAAATGAACTAAGAAAAATTGATGCAAATACATCATAAAATATTAGTCACAGAAAAGAATGAAACTGTGCTCTATGCCAATACAGATGGGGGTGGAAATCACTGTTACGTGAAATCAGTCAGATGTGGAAAGACAGGCACCTCATGATCTCACTTACATGTGAAACCAGAAAGGTGGTCACACAGAAGGAGCAAGGAGACTGGGGTCTGTGAGAAGCTGGGAAGTGGGGGAGGGAGAGATGGTAGAAGGCTGATCAATAACAATTGAGTTACAATTAGATAGCAATTAGAATTATGCTATTTCCTAGCATAATTATGCAAAATGATGATTTACTATATATTTTGTTAAGTTGGAACAAGTCTGAACGCTGTGTTAGTCAACTGTGATGGTATACTGTAATGAAATATGTGAGGGACATCAACTGGAGGGAGGGAAGAGGGCTGGGGATGCCGCCCAGCGTAGTGCATTGCCTAATGTGTGCAGTACATAGCTGACTGGGCTGTCAGTCCACGGGGTTGAGAAAGAGGAGAAAGAGACAGAGGATAAGATGTACTTTCCAAGGACATACCTTTTCCCAGCTGAAGTCTCCACCATCTCCTCATGGTCATTAAGCGGATGAGTCCCCGAATGAAGTTGGAACTCTCATGACCCAGTCATCTCGGAACACTGCTGCCTTGAGGACAAATTTTCACATCAAGAACATTCAGGGGTTACTTCAGATCCAAGCCAATAGCTAACATGTTATCTTTAAATATGAATATTGGAGGAAAGAGCTATTTTTAATCTGATCTGAACATGGCACAACAGATCCATATTTACAAATGTAACATAGCTCCACACAAATGATCGCAATGTTTTGTCTTTTGCATATCAGCTTAAAAATGTGATTTAAAATATTACTTGCTAAACCTGCAGTTAAGCTTTTACCTTTTGAGATGTTCAAAATACAGCTGTCTGCTAAACTTTACAATTACAAATTATTATGAACATATTAAAAAGTGTCTAGATACACTTGAGGAGGTTTATTGTCTAAAAGCTAAAGGAGTAGACAAATATACACGGACCCTAAGAATGATACTTCGGGGGCTATCATGATGGCTCATCCCATAAAGACTCTTGTCACTAATCTGAGTTCTGGTTCCCACATGACAGAAGGAGAGAACTGACCCCCTTGGGTTGTCTTCTGAGCTCTTAATGTGTGTTATGGCACAGGCACTCACATGCTCATAAAAATAAGTAGATAATGGGATCTAAAGAGATGGCTTGGTGATTAAGAGCATTTCCTGTCTTCTAAAAGAAGTTAACACCCACATAGCAGCTCTCAGCAGTCTATTCCTCAAGTTTCAAGGTACCCAATGCCTCTTCTGACCTACACAGACACCAGGCTTGCCTGTGGTACACATAAACATGGACAAGAAAAACACTGATACACACAAAATAAATAAGATTTTTTTAAGTGTGTTCTCAATCCTCCTAGGAAAGATTGTTTCACAGCAGACTTTCTGGTATTTTGGCTTGGCTTGGCTTGTGTGTGTGTGTGTGTGTGTGTGTGTGTGTGTGTGTGTGTGTGTACAAATACATATATGTGTTTGTAACACTAATAAAAGAAGCTGTCAACTTGAGAGTGTGAGCATGAAAGGGTTCTAGGGAGGTTAACCAGGAGGGTCTAGAGGGAGAAGAGAAAGTGATTTATTAAAAAATAAATCCTGGTGAAAAAAAGAGTTTATAGTTAACTACTGAAACATTTGATATTTACGAGCATTAAACTGTAGGCTATACTGATTTTAAATTTTTTAAAATAAACTAAACAACTCAATTCAGTAGATATTTACCACTGCCTCTCTTCCAAATTCTGGCACTACAAAACTGAATGAGGCATAAATGCTACCTTCGACTCCTTCAGAATCCAGAAGACTGGTAATAAATAACAGTAATGTCATGTAGGGAAGCAATCATAGAATTGTGTGCAAAATGCAGAAATGGTAGACAGAAAGAAGACTTGGAGGAGTTGGCTTTTATCTTGACTTTGAAGAATTAGAAGTGAGGAGAAAAATTTGCTAACAAGTCTTGAAATATTAAGAAATAGGAAAGACATGAGGAAATCCCTAAACTTATTGCCAGATCATAACTTAGATAGGGCTACAGAACTAGTAGCTATAATCAGAGTCATGTTACAAAAGCTTTGCAGAATGTAAAATGATGCATGGTGGCACAATCCTCAACCAGGAAGCTGAAATAGGACAATGACTATGAAGTTTAAAACCAAATTATGTTGCATAATAAGATGCCATTATGTTATTTTAAAAACAGCAAACAGCAACAAGGAAAAACATAATAGAAAAAAATTAACTCAATCTTGTAAATCAGCATCATTTTTCTACATGTTTGTCCCAAGAACCAAGAGTTCCCAGTCAAAGGGCTTGATAAATGGTGTCTAATAAAACATGTGCAGTGACTTTTAACAGTGTGGAACCAGCTACCATTCATGGCATTCTTAGCAATGGGAAACCAGAATTCATTTTCTGAGACCAGTCCTCAGTTCCAAAAGTAAATGTTCCATCAAAGTATGAAGAAATGGTTTCATCTCCAGAAGAGAGCCCTAAGAAACCACAGCATTGTGTGACACATGGTATACCTGGGTAAGAAACTTTTAACTGATGACCTTGGTCAACTAATGCATGACATCGACCTAGTAATCATTAGTGATCCAAAGCTGGGCCTGAATAATGACACCAGACTGAAGTAAATACAATTTGTCCTGTCCTTCTCTCCCTAGAACTGGAGAATAAGTGCAATTTTGACAAGAAACCAAAGGTAATGATCCTAGAACCACAAAAAGAACCAACCATCATCAAGATAGATGTAAATAATAAGATGGGGATAATCGTAGTCCTTGATGTCATCACTGAATTTCTGGATCACCCAATGCTGAAGAATAAGACCTGATTCGTTGTGTCAAGGGGCTCAGCATCTCTCAGGGAAGCAAGCACATGGGCAGAAATTCCCATGAGCAGTACAAAGCACCACAGGAGAGAAGAATGTAGACATGAAGAAACAAATAAAAGGGTGTGCTCAGTTAAGGCCAGAGAGAAACCTAGATTCTTTTCCTTAGTCTTCAGGACAGAAAGGGATTCATGGCTACTCTACAAGCGCATTTTATTTTACCACATTGACATTTTCTAAGTGTTTCATGTTACAGCCTTACAAAGTCTCATAATTATAAAGAGTAAAACTATTTTTAAATCAAAGTGCTGACAAGCATCTCGCAAATTCCATATGAATTAAACACAAGTGGCTTTTGTCGTACTATTGTTCTTTTGCTGAGGATTAAACCGAGGCCTTATACCTGCTACACATCACCCTGTTACTGGCCTATTCCCCTACTCCTACTATTTACCTTGTTTCAGAAAAGTTGTGATGGGCAGTATGGATGGCCATAATTGGTTCCTTTGAAAACATAGCCAAAATGGTAAGTTCTCATAAGGACAGTCAGTCTTGTAATTACAGCTCAGAAAACTGTATCTTTAATATCCTGGGATCTTCCCATCAGTTAAATCTTCAGTTATGTTGTAAATGCCATTTGGTTTGGGTTTCGCTTTACTTAAAAGAGACATATAAATGTGTAATTGATGAGATCATTTATTGCCTGGAAACACTATGGCCAGCCAGCTTACTTCTCTACCTAATAATTTGTTACATGAATTCTTATAAGACATCCTGACAAGTTTCTTACTGCATAATAAAGCAATGTGCTCAATAGTCCTCAAGCCTTCTCAAGCCCAGGGACTTAGAAAGAGATAGCTTGAAAAAGGAAACCAAACCAAAGCAGTTGAATTTCCATTTGTAAAAAAAAGTGTTAAATATTCTTCCAACTAAATTGAACTTTCTTTTAACCTGCGTTGATGGAGACAGAACCATTCTACCCTATTTCATCTTGGCACAGAGGAGATAAATGTGAAAGTGTTGTGTGCATTCATTATTTAAAACGAAACCTCTTTTCTGCTGAGCAAAGGCTTTAGGCAGGGAGCTCTTCGTCTATTAGCAATATTTTGACTATCTTCACTCCAGAATCTTCATTCTGACAGTTGGGCAGCTGTGCAATTTTACAGCTTCCTGAGCTAAACTCCAGAAGCTGAGCGTCCACACCAGCTGTCTTTCAATTTCACATCGACTCTCTTGGTGTTTTGTCAGTTGAAAGCTTCTGCAAAGTTTCTGGGGCCTGAATTCATTAGATAAGGGAAATGGGTCATCTAAATCTTAGTGAGCCTCAACTTCTGTAGACACTCGCAATTGCAAATTCCCTTCAAGACTGAACTAGAAAATAAATGCTACCAATTTGGGGCAGTGTTGGTGTTTGATGATACCCTCCTAGCAGTAGCTGCTGTGTGTGTGTGTCCCAGTAAAAAGTTCTGTTTTAAAATTCTCTTTCCTTCACATTTTCTGTATAAAATTGGATGCCAACAGTTTCAACTATCAGGCAAGGTGACTTCAATTTCCCCCAGGAGGCAGATGAGAGGCAACAGGCTCGCCACTATAGCACCTTGTAAAAAAATGACTATTAGAAGGAGAAAAATCTATCTTATTTTTAAATAGTTCTCTGGCATCCTAAATCAGATAAGAGACAGATTGGCAGGATCATTAGGGAAGCTGGGAAACAAAATTTAGACCAACAAAAGGAAGCAGCGATTCCTCTGAGGAGACTGCCTCATGGTCACAAGCTGTCACCCGTCATCTGTGTTTTGGAACCCTGTGCTTCTCAGCTCTGCAGAGACCCAGCCCTGCCCACAGATAGTTACTAGACAGAAATATTTAGTGTATGCCTGCACACTAAACTGGAAATGGAAAAAAAACACGAATGGCATAAGGACTAAGAAGGACACAAACAAGCGTTACGTCTTAGAAAGATGAAAATTTGAATCAGCTTTGCCAAGACAATGAGGGAGAAAGCTATCAAGAGTAGATAGCAGAGAGAAATAGAATTGCCTTCGGCTGAACTTCAGATTGTGTGGACAAACTTATATTTGCTTATTGCCAACTGCTTTGCTACTAAGTTCTCAAGTTAGTGACACAAAGCACACCTATCAGAGTCAACATGAGGGGCCATTCCACAGTCAGCTCTGTCCTTTACTGTAAGACCTGGGGCATGCTGTTTGTATTTACTGAGTTGTAGGAAAACAGTGGATAATATTCAATTCACCATCTACTACTAGAGTTGAGTGAGGGAAAATGTACGTCAAGTGCCAGGAATACAGTACATGGACAATGACTTAGAACTGGTAATTTGCAATGAGTGACATGGCATAAACTCTGTACACGCATTGTGTACTTTGAATCGATAGCTCAGGACAAATACTAAATTTATCTTGGAAAATGTTCAGGAGTGTGTTTGTTGAAGTTCAATTTCTATACATCACTCTGATGTTTGGGGCAGGAAGCATCTTATCAGCAACTAGATCTTCACAAGAGAACTGCAAGTTATATGACAGTGTTGTCCCATGGTGCTTTTTACAATGATAGAAATCATATTCTATTCCTCATACATGTGACTACTGAGCATATGAAATGCCACTACTGCAACTGATTGAATTCCTAGCTTTCTTTTATTTAATCTTTCAAATTTCCATGGCCATATGTGACTAATGCTACCAAATTTGATAGCATACCTCTATACTGATCAACACTCTCATGATGATGACCTAGGAAACCTAAGAGAAAAATAGTACAAAGTGAGTAAAAGCTTAGTATAGGGTCTGGAGAGATGGCTCAGTGATTAAGAGCACATGCTGCAAGTGAAAGACTTGTATCAGTTTGAAGAAAGAAACTGAGGATGATATCAGAAGATAGAAAGATCTCTCATGCTTATGGAGGGTTGACACAGTAAAAATGGCCATTTTACCAAAATGCAATTCTTCATTTCAATGCAATTCTTCACAGATCTTGAAAGAGCAATTCTCAGTGACATATGGAGAATTAAAAAAAAAACTAAGATACCTAAAACACTCCTGAGCAATAAAAGAACTGTTAGAGATCAAACCAATCCCAATTTCAAGTTGTACTACAGGGCTATAGCAATAAAACAACATAGTATTGGCATAACAAAAGCACAGTATTGGCAAAAAAGACACATTGATCAATAGAATAAAATTGAAAACATCAGACATAAATCCACACACCTATGGGCACATGATATACATATATATATATGAAAAAGCCAGAAATGCACACTAAAAAAGACAGCATCTTCAACAAATAGTTCTATTCTAACTGGATGTCACCAAGTGGAAAATTGCAAATAGATCCATATCTGTCATCCTGCACAAAATTTAGTTCCAATTGGAATGCAAATAGATCCATATCTGTTATCCTGAACAAAATTCAGGTCCAATTGAATCGAAGACCTCAACAAAAAAGCATACACACTGAATCTAATAGAAGAGAAAGTGGAGAAAAGCCTTGAACTCATGAGCACTGGAAACAACTTCCTAAACAGCATACTGATAGAGCAGGCACTAATATCAACAATTAAAAGATGGGACCTCATGAAACTAAAAAGTTTCTTTAAGGCAAAGGATACCATCAATTTGACAAAGCAGCAGCCTACAGAATAGGAAAAGATTTTCACCAACTCCACATCTGATAGAAGACTAATATCCAAAATACATAAAGAACTCAAGAAGCTAGATATCAAAAAAGCAAACAATACCATTTAAAAATGGGGTATAGATCTAAACAGAAAATTCTCAATAGAGGAAACTCAAATGGCTCAGAAACACTTAAAGAGGTGTTCAACATCCTCACTCATCAGGGAAATATAAATCAAAAGTACTCTGAGATTCCATCTTATACCTGTCAGAATGGCTAAGATCGAAAGATTGTGACAGCTGTCTTAGTTAGGGTTCCTATTGCTGTGAAGGGACACCATGACCACATCAACTCTTATAAAGAGAACATTTCATTCAGGTGGCTCACTTACATTTCAGAGACTTAGTCCAGTATTGACAAGGCAGGAAGCAAAGCAGCATGCAAGCAAACAGTGGTGCCAGAGAAGAAGCTGAGAGCTCTTACATCTTGACTTACAGGCAACAGGAAGTAGTCTGTCTCACTGGGTGTGGCTTAAGCATATAGGAGACCTCAAAGCCTGCCTCCAAGTGACACACTTCCTCCAATAAGACCACATCCATTCCAACAAAGTCATACCTCCTAACAGTGCCACTCCCTTTGGGAACCATTTTCTTTCAAACCACCACAACTCATACTGGCAAGGGTATGGAATAAGGGAATACTCATCTATTGCTGGTGGGAGTGAAAAAATGTACAGCCACTGTGGAAATCAGCATGGCAGTTCCTCAGAAAAATGGGAATCTATCTCAAGATCCAGCTATACCACTCTTGGGCATATACCAAAAGGATGCCTCATCCTACCACAAGGACACTTGCTCAACCATGTTCATTACTGCTCCATTCACAGCTGCCAGACACTGGAAACAACCTAAATGTCTCTCAAAGGAAGAATGGCTAAAGAAACTATGGTACATTTTACACAATGGAATATTTTCAGCTTTTAAAAAATAATGACATAATGAATTTTGCAGGTGAATGAATAGACTAGAAAAAATATCCTGAGTCAGGTAACCCAGACCCAAAAAGATAAACATAGTATGTATTTACTTATATGTGAATAATATCCAAGTAAGTGATATCCAAACTACAATCCATAGACCTAGAGAAGTTAGAAGGGACTATGAGGAAACAATGGATTTCCCTGGAAGGCAAAACCAGATCTTATGGCTGGAGTGGGGACACTGGGGGACTGGAACAGGAGGATCAGGTTGGGTGGAAGACAGAAGATGTGGTTGAGAGAAGGAATCCAGGGAAACATAGCTGGAATTGATAGGCATTTGAGGAGCAGTATGGAAACCTAGTAGAAACATTCCTAATGAAGTCTCCAAATAATAAAGGAGACAGAGCCCCAACTAGCCATCAATTATGACCAAATGAAGCTTCTATTACCAAGGATGAGTTACATCCAATTGAATTGTTGGCCAAAGAGATCCCTTAGAAATTCCCAAATAACCCAGGCTGTTTACAAGACAATGGGTTGCTCTCCACAAACTGATAGCAGAACCCATTACTGAAGACAAGCCTACACAAGTCATTGAACACAGAGCCTACATAGAACTTTCACCCCTACATTCTAGTATCTGTGTTAAGGAAAAATACTCTTCAGGCTACCAAAAGAGAAACATAAATACCAACCCAGTCACAGAACTTTTAATCTACAATGCTCTACGCCTGCAAAATATGCTAGGAAAATGGTGTCACAAAGTTTGTGGGAGTAAACAACCAATGTCTGATTTGACTTAAGGCCCACTTCAAGAACTGGAACCCATAACTGACACTGCATGCGTGACCAAGAACCAGGTACTACATAGCCAAGAGACCTGGGGTCAAACCAAATACCACTGGTCTTTAACAAAAAAAAATGTGGGGGCTGGAGAATAGTTGGCATCACTGTTTGCTAGTGCAAAGGACCTGGGTTCAATTCCTAGCACCCACATGGCAGCCCACAATAGCCTGTAACTTCACTTCCAGGGGACATGATGCCTTCTTCTGGTCTCCATGGGCACCAGGCATGTACATGTTGCATATAAATACATGTATGGAAAACACCCCTTCTCATAAAATAAAAATAAATAAATATGTTTAAATATAGTGATGAAATGACTCCTAAAAGCATTCTGCTATACTCATAGATCTGTGCCTTGCTCGACATCATCAGAAAAGCTTCTGTAGTAGATAGGGACAAATACAGAGTTCCACAATCACACATTAGGCAGAGAGAGGGGGGGCGGGGAGGGAGGGAGGGAAGGGAAGGAGGGAGGGAAAGAGAGAGGGAAGGACGCACGGACAGAGACCTTGGAACACACAGCTCCAATGGGATTCCCCCATCAAATCCCTCCTCTCAGAGCTCAAGAAATCCCATAGAAAAAGAAGCAGAAAGAGTGTAACAGACAGAGGGAATGGAGGACACCGGGAAAACAGGGCCCTCTGAATCAACTAAGCAAAGTTTATAAACTCACAGTGATTGAAGTAGCAAGTGCAGTGCCTATGTGGATCTGCACCAAGTCTCGTGTGTGTGTGTGTGTGTGTGTGTGTGTGTGTGTGTGTGTGTGTGTGTGTGTGTGTTTAATAGCTTTCAGTTTACTATTTTATGGGATTTCTGAATATGTGAATGAGTGGTTCTCTAATTCTTGTGCCTTCTGTTCAGGCCCTTTTCTTTCTGTTTGTCTTGTCCTACTTCCATGTGATAAGTTTTGTTTTATCTTACATTTTATTTTGTTATATTTTGTTGTTATCTCTTAGAAGCCTGTTCTTTTCTAATGACATATAGAAAGGGAATGGATCAGGATGGGAAGGGAGATGGGGAGGAACTGGGAAGCCTAGAGGGAGGGGAAACTGTTATCATAATATAATGTAAGAGAAAAGAATCTATTTTCAATAAAAGAGGGGGGAAAGAACACGTGGTGCTCTTCCAGAGGTCCTGAGTAAAATTCCCAGCACCCACATGGTGGCTCCAATCATCTGTAGCTCCAGGTCTGAATGATCAGACTCCCTCTCCTGACCTCCTCAGGCACCAGTCATGAAAGTGAATCAAGACATATATGTAGGCAAAATGCCTCATATACATAAAATTGTTTTAATTTAGACTCAGTATAGGTATCAAAAAAGTCTGTTTCCTTAATGCAATACCTGGGTCTTTGGAACAATCTGATTTACTAAGATATGAGGAATCAATAGCTTTCCTGCTGAAATCAGCAAGGAATAAGTAAGATCGTAAAAGAAAGTTGCAGGATATTTCATCACATTGTAAACTCCAAGATTAAATTATTTACTGGGGAAAAAAAATGTTTCTAGTTGTGGTGTGGCTCAGCCCTGGAACATACCTTTAATCTAAGAGCTTTCTGCTTATTATCAACAGGATTAAATCAAATCAACCATAGATCAAAAGGCAGAGCAAGCAACCAGCTGACAGGATAAAACCATAGAGAGTAAAAGGGAGTCAGGAGGACGGATTGAGAGACACACAGAAAGCAAAGGGGACAGTCAGTTTGAGAGTGTAGGAGACAGCTTTGGCGGGAGACACCGGCAAGGAAGGAAAGTCAGTAGGGTACTTTCTCTGCCTCTCTGAAGGAGCAGATTTTCACGCCAGCATCTGGCTCCCCAGTCTTTATTGGCAAAACAGAATGATTGAGATTAGTCAAAAGCAGCATTTGGTGATCCAATACATGGCAGGACCACATGGACAGAAAAATCAAACCAGCTTCGGACAAACTGAGAAGCCATCAGATTTGGTAAGACACTTGGGAAGTTCTCAGGGAGAGAGTTAAGTAATATTAAAAGGAAAACTCTTTCCCACTTTACGGATGGGAAATATCATAATGCAAAGCATTAGGACTCTATATAATGCTACCTTAGATAGTTTGAAAATAGAAGTATAAAATGAAAGATAAATGACTTAACTATGATTGACATAATATCAGTTATAATTACTATCAGGCTTGTTGTTTGTATTTTATCCTTAATAGCCATAGTAGGGTTTTTGTTTTTTTGTTTTTTTTTTTGTTTGTTTGTTTTTTTTGCCAAACAGGTGAAGTGGATAGATAAGACAAAATCCTTAGGAAGACTCATAAATGAAGATCAGAAAAATACTCAGACAGAGGAATTTAGACAAGAACCTACCAAGCCACTGTAAGATGAAACTGAAGCGGGGTGCCCTATTGTTAGAAAATCAACTTTAGTTTGTCCACTTACTATATAAGAACTACCGGAAGATGATAGGCAGGTAGGCCCAAGATTATCAAAAAGTTAAATGGAATTCTATAGAAATTTTAGATTTAAGGAGACTTAAGGAAGTGTCATTTTACATTCACCAAATGTAAAGCAGATACTAAATTCATAGACAACTCAAAACAAAATTATCCCCCAAAATTGGAAATATTTGGCAACAGCAACATTGGAAGCTTGTCCTTAGCTTGGTGAACATGGTGGCAAGAGAAGCTAGGGCCGTAGAACAACAAAATAGGGCTAGAAGGATTGATATTTCCCAAGACCAGTCTCTAGATGAAAATCAATATGCTCAGTTACAAAGGCAACCTGAATTTGATGACCACATATAGCAGTTTCAATGCTTGGTAGAAGGCTGAAGAATCAGGAAAGAAGTCTGAGCCATTTACTAAAATTATACAAGGCCAAAAAGAAGCCTTCACTGATTTTTTTAAAGATTGATTTCAGCTGCATAAAGAATAGTATCAGATAAAGGAAGTCAGAAAAAATATTAATCAAATCTTTGGCTTTTATGAATACTAATTCATAATGCAAACAGGTGATTAGGCCTTTAAAGGCAAGATCAGCACCAATAGATGGATGGATTAGAAATATGACTGTTACTGGATCTCACCCTTATGATACTACTTGGATAGGAGTAATTTCTAAAAGTTTTAAGAAAAACCAATGTCAGATTTTAACTTAGGTTACCAAGGTCATTTGAAAAAGGTGTTGTAGGCAAGGCATTCTAGGAAAGAAATACTTTTTGTAGAAATAATCCAAATAGAAGGCCCTAGCCTTCTGGAATATGCAGAAGGTGTGGCAAAAACTGGCACTGGATTATTGAATACAGATCAAGAGGGGACAGGCAAAGGATCTCTTGGCTGTTGGGAAAAACACTAAGGGCCTCCCATAGCATTCCCTGCCAGAATCAGATATTCATACACAGAGGAATTAAAAGATTTAATGCCTGTGGAACCGACCTAGGCACCCTGAATATGGGTGACAGTGTGTACCTTGATCTGTTTGTGAAGCCTCCAGCAGTGGGACCAGGACCTGTCCCTGATGCATGTGCTGGCTCTTTGGAACCTGTTCTCCATACAGCAATGCCTTGCCCAGACTTGATGCAAGTAGGAGGAGCTTGGTCCTCCCTCAACTTGACATGTCATACTTTGTTGACTCCCATGGGAGACCTTACCGCTTTTGAATGGAGACAGAGGAGTGGATGGAGAGGGCTAGAAGAGAGGTGGAGGAAGGAAATGGGAGGAAACCAAGGAGGGGAAACTGTTCTTGGTATGTAAAAACAACACTGCTCTGGATGTAACCACGGACAGAACAGCTTCAGTAGACAAACAAAATAAAAAATCAGAAGAAAACAGAAAACAAGTATTTTGGCAGAATGATAAAAATGATCAGAGACCAAAGCTAAAATCACAAATAAAGGGCATTGAAATTGAAGGTTTACTGGACACAGGAACATATGCAACATTAAGGTCTCCAAAATCTTGGCATCCAGATTGGCCTATTCAGGAGGTAAATGTTCAGCTTCTGGAGATCTTAGGTAAAACAAAGTGCAAAATCAGTTGAGTATATAGGGTCAGAAGGACAAATAGGAAAGCTAAAGCCATATGTGGTCAACATAGCCATGAATTTACCGGGACATAATTGTTGCAGCAATGGAAAACACAGATTAACATTCCTCCAATCTCAAAAACAAACCATAAATAATGCTTTTGAGAGAAATATTTAAAGGTATTATGAAGAGTAGTCACAGGCTGTTCAGGTTGTACATAAAGAAGATACAACAGCTATTGCTCTTTCTAAGGAACCTACTTTTAAAATGGTTAAATGACAGACCTGTGCAGGTGGAACAATGTCCTTTGACATTAGCAAAACTACAGGTACTAGAACAACTGTTACAGGTGTTCAGTATATTGGAACTCTAAATCCTCAATATATTGGAATTCTCCTATATTTGTCATTAAAAAGAAATCTTGAGAATGGAGAATGGTAGCAGATTTAAGAGCCATAAGTAAGGTGCTTCAGCCAATGTACTCTTTATAGCCTGTAATTCCATTGCCTTCTTTATTACCTAAGGGATGGTCTACTATAGAGGTTGATTTTTAAAACTGCTTTTTTTTTTTAACTATACCTTTAGAAGAACAGGATAAGGAAAATTTGCCTATTTATCATAATGCTCAACCTGTTAAAAGGTTGTCAATGGAAAATTATTCCACAAGGACTGTTAAACAGCCCCATCTTGTATCAACATTTTGTATAACAGACTTTAGAAAGAATTTGCAAGAGTATTCCTCAATCAAAAACTTATCGTTATATGGATGATATTTTACTGACTGATTCAGAAAATGTTTGATGAGGTAAGGAGAATTTAGATTCTATCAATTATCTAGAAAATTCAACCAAAGAAAGTACAAATCAGGAGACATCAATTGCAAACTCTTAATGATTTTCAAAAATTGCAGGGAAATATTAACTCACTACAGCCCACAATTAGATTAACTACTCAAAAGTTAAGTAATTTATTTCAAAGTTTGCAAGGTGATAAGGACTAAAATAGTTCAAGAAAATTATCAACTGAACCTGAGAGATAATTAGCTCTGGTAGGAAAGAAATTATAGGATACATATGTGGATCACTTGAATCCAGACCTTGATTGTATTTTATTTTGCCTTCTACTCATTCTTCCACAGGAATTCTTATGCAGACAGAAAATAATATATTAGAATGAATATTTTAGCACATAAATAGAGTAAAAAATTAAAGAGATATATAGAAAAGGATTCTGAATTGATTCTGAAAGGAAAATTGACTTCATCAATTAGCAAGAATAGACCCAGCAGAAATGGTGGTACCTTTTATTAATGCTGAAATTGCCTCCTTATGGGCAGAAAATGAACATTAGCAAAGAGCTCTCAGTGGTTTGGGGTGAAGAAATTAACAGTAAATATTTCAAAAGCAAGAGAATTCAGTTAAAAAATGAATTGAATCTTTCCTCATAATATAGAAGAGATACCAATTTCTGAAATCCCTACATTTTATACTGATGCAAATAAATCAGGAAAAGCATGTTATGAGTCAGGAAAAATAAGTAAAGTGACTCAAAGCCCTTATGATTCATTTCAAAAATCAGAGTCTTATGTTATTCTTATATTATTAGATTTTCCTAAATCTCTTAATATGATTCTCAATATGCAGAAAGAGTTGTTTTACATGTTGAAACCCATGAATGTATTCCAGTTGATTCAGAATTAATTTTGCTATTTATTCAACTACAACAAGTAATCAGAAATTATCCATTGTATACAACACATGTCAGAATTAAAGTCTGCACAATATACCATAGATTAGATGTTCAGGATTTTAATGGACAACTGCTATAAGTTCTGAAAATACTGATTCTGTTATTATACATTTATTAGAAGTTATGAACATTATGGGGATAGCTAAATAAATTAAGACTGACAATGTTCCAGCAGATGTATCTAGTAAAATGAAACAGGTTTTTTTCATATTACAACATAAAGCATATTGCAGGTATACTGCACACTCCTACTGTAGGGGTGAGCCCACAATATTGTACACGCCCAAAGGGGCATGGACAGGGGATGGGCACAGGTGAGGATAAAAGGAAGAAAAAGAAAAAGTTCTCTTTCTCTCTCTCTCTCTCTCTCTCTCTCTCTCTCTCTCTCTCTCTCTCTCTCTCTCTCTCTCTCTCTCTCTCTCTCTCTGAAGCCTACCATGTTCCCAGATCTCCTATCCCTGCTTATCTTGTAAGTTTAATAAAATACATTAGACCTCTTTTTCAGATACTGTTATTGCCATCTTCATCCTACAGGACAAGCAGTTGTAGAAAGATCTAATCACACTTTAAAAGATATGCTTAATAAAAATAAAGAGATAATAAAGAAGCCCAGAGCCGGGCGGTAGTGGCGCACACCTTTAATCCCAGCACCCGGGAGGCAGAGGCAGGTGGATCTCTGTGAGTTCGAGGCTGGGCTGGACTGACAGCCTCCAAAACAATACAGAGAAACCCTGTCTCATAAAAACCAAAAAAATAAAAAATAATAAAGACCCCCAGAGATAGATTACACAGTGCTAAATGAGAAAGGAACAACACCTGCAAAGAGACTTTGAATAGTAGAAAAATTTGCTGAATTAAATCTTCCTGTATATTTTAAAGATGTGGTGACCTCAGAATGCAAACCAGGATATGTGCTACATTGGGGAAGAGATTTTGCTTTTGTTACCACAGGAGAAGAAAAATTGTAGATACTATCAAGTTTGATTAAATTTATATTGAACAGGAAAGACCTCCTGAATAAGGAGAGGTGATAGTTCATCAGACAGTTTGGTCACTCAATACAAACTAATTTATAAAGACTAGCAAATGCTTTTCATTTGATCAGGCATTAAAAGAATAAAAATAAAAATAATAATATTTTTGAATGATAATTTACCAAGGCACACTTACCTTACTGGAATGAAATGAAAGTTGAGTTTTCTTAAACTATGTGTCTTAATTCTGTGATTGCCATGTAACACACACCACCTTGGATATCAACTTTTGAGTTTTCTCCTTAAATAAAAAGGATATTTTTGTTGTTTGGTATGAACAACACAGTTAAGAGTTTTAAAACATCTTAAGTAAATTCAAAGAATTACTACAGTTCAAACTTGCTTTCTAAATATCTATGAGTTAGCAAGCTTTGGAGCTAAAATAAAATAATTGAGCAGAGTGGTGGCAGCCCATGCCTTTAATTCCAGCAGAAACACGTAGATCTCTATGAATTAGTCATTTTCTAAATACTAGAGATACAGTGAGTAAGGGGGTGGTAGCACATGTCTTTAATCTCACCACCCAGAGGCAAAACACAGATACAGCTCCTAATTGATATGTTTGCACAGTAGAGAAACCATCTACCATATTTATAGATTATTATTTAAAAAAAAACCCTCTGTGGGATCACTAGAAAAGCAGGTATTTTCCCATGGGGACTGGAACAAAAGGAAACTTATGCAACTGCCAGTAATCTATTCTCCATTCATGCAACCCTGACCAATATTGAACCCTAATTATGGATATCATCGATATTGGTTAATTGGCAATGGAGAACTCTTCATAAAACAAAAATGAGTCCACCAACATTTGCTTTTTGGCTTCTATTGCAAACTCTTGCCATATATGAAGAATAAATATTCTCTATTTGAGAAACAAGTCTGAAGCATATAGAGAACTTTATGCTCTGTGATTGTCAACCACCCTATGGTCATTAAGACACCCTTACAATGATTCTTTGAATCTGTTCAGCAACTGAGTCTTTTGCAGGCTTTGTCATGGAAGGAAGGGTATTACAATGGAACTGGTAGCAATCTAAACTCTTTTATGAGGAGAATGTGGTAGATAAAGTGTCTTTGCCTTCCCACACATAGGAAATAGATTAGTTGCCCATAATCTCCATCCTTCAACTGCTGATCCCTCCCCCAAAAGAGGCACATATTGAACTGTAGGGACCAACAGAATGGTCGCAACATTTGGCCAATACAAGGTTTATTAACCACTGATGAAACCAAAATTAATGATAAGTGGCAACCTGTAGACCAGAGGATGGAATGGCCAATACTGAGGAAGAAACCACAAAATCAGCACAGCAGTCTTGGCTCTAAGACAAACAAAAAGGAGAGCAGAAGGGAGATTCCTATCTTCTCCAGTTCATGGTGTGTGTGTAATGGTGCAGCTATATGATCATCAAAATGGAAAACCACTAACTGGCAAGTAAATGGCAAAGATATCTGGTGATGGAACACATGAATGCTGTGGTGATTTGAAAGAAAATGGCCCCCAAAGGGGAGTGTCACTATTAGGAGGTGTGGCCTTGTTGGGAGCAGTGTGTCACTGTGGGGGCTGGGCCTTGAGGTCTCTTTTCTCAAGCTTCAGTCAGTGTGACAGTCAGTAGACTTCCTGCTGCCTTCTAGTCAAGATGCACCCAGCACCACATCTGCTGAACACTGCCATGTCCCCTGTCATGATAATAATAGATTGAACCTCTGAAACTGTAAGCTACCACCTCAATTAAGTGTTTTCTTTGTAAGAGTTGCCATGGTCGTAGTGTCTCTTCAAGCAATTAAAAAACCCTAAGTAAGACAAATGGAAATGGCATAAACTAGCAAAACTTATCAAAGACATCAAATTTTATTTAACTCATACAGGCAAGACAGACAAACTGTCTGAAACTAATGAAATAGTGGACAAAGTGACATCATGTTTAATTAAGACTAGACCGTTAAAATTTTACAGTTAAAAAAATCAGAATAAATCAGCAAGAATAATAGATTACACATTCAAAAAGCATGAAAGCTTATCACTAACACTAACAAATAAGGGGAAATGGAGAACCAGATTAAACCAGGACAACCCTATGAGAATAACTATGATAAGGAATCCATAGCAAGGTAATGGTTCACAGCTTTAAACCCAGCACTTGGGAAACAGAGGCAGGCACATAAGAATTGCAGTGATTTAATTTAAAAGCCACTTGCAAAAGGCAGATGAAATTCATAGTGAATGTCCTCTGTGGTCTAAAATTAAATACTCTTTAACCTTTAGAATGTAAATTTATTTATCCACACATAATAAGATATATTTAGTTTCATACTTTCAAAATAAATTTTAATTGAAAGATAATAATTTTCTGTTGCCAATAATATAATAATAATAATAATAAACAAAAGAAAACCTAGCCATTTGGACAGGGATTCCAGTGGGAGCCTTGCGTACAGCTCTGGCCCGGGCCTAGTAGCTTCAAAGCTTTTCCATGGATCATGCCTTTATGTTGGGCATCAATTTGTAACACAAATAATAAAAACCCAGAGACAGATATGGATATCAAAGAAACAAAGCAGACAGTCAGTAACACTTACCTCTACCAAGGCTGAAATGGAGATTCTGTCTTCCCTGTGACTGGAAACTGCATCTCACATAACACTCTTTGTTTCTTCCTTATATACCTCTCTAGTTATTTTTTTTTAGACTGAGTCACTCTCATGTAGCCCTGGGTGGCCTAGAACTCACAGGGATCCATCTGCCTCTGTCTCCTGAGTCCTGGGATTAAAAGCGTGTGCCACCACCACCCAGCTTCTATGGCTGTGGCTAGATTTGTATTCTGATATTCAGTGGCTTTATCAGATCATAAACAATATATCACTACAAGAAAGGACCAAGAAGATTTGAACTTGTCAAGCATTTTGACCTGATATCCATACCTGTATTCCCAGTGTTCAGCTAACAGGACTCTGGATCCTGTAAAGCCATCCTGTTAGAGTTGAGAAGACAATCTTCTTTGGAGCTCCACTTGGCAGAAGAGGAGGAAGAGGAGGAGGATGAGTGGATAGAAGGAAAGGGGGATGGAGAGGAATAGGGAGAAGAAAAGAAGAAGAGGAAGGAGGAAGAGGAGAAAAAAGAAGAAAGGAAGGAGGAAGGCTAGAAACCTTCCGGCATCCTGAGCATGAAGCTTCATAGATGAAGACACACAAGAGTATCCATAGAGGACCTATGCCTCATTGTATTTCTAAACTCAAACCCCCCATGGAGATTAAAAAAAAAAAAAAAAGGCCATTCTCCTAGTAAGAATGAGCCACTGTCTTTGTCTTTATTTTCTTTTTTTTTACATTTTTTTATTTTAATTAGCTTGTTTTACATGTCAATCCCAGTTCCCTCTCCCTCCTCTCCTCCCGCACCCTCCCCCCCATCCCCCCCCCCCATCCTCCCACCCTATTGCCATTTCCTTCCACATAGAGGATATCTAGAGTCTATCATTTCATTCAGGGTAGGGTCCAGGCACTTCCCTAAGAGTCCAGGCAGAGAGAGCAACACTCTTTGTGTTATGGACACACGATGTCTGTTAGTATTCGAGGGATAAACCCTGATCCACTGCTCAGAGAAGCTGATTAGGTAAGTGGTGGTTGAAGTTGTATGTAGAACAAGTAGAGCATGTTCCAGAAAGAACGTACTATACAATGACCCTAAAAGCCCATGGATGTGGTCTGAAAACTCCTGGTCTTTGGGCCACAGGGCTATTTGAAGTGCTAAATGCTCTTTACTCCTACCCACCTCCTTGCTTGGAAATATACCTTTTCCTAATAAATGATCTCTGCTTCTCTTGTATTGTGTGTCTCTGATCAACGCCTTCTTAAGGACATAGAACCTGAAACTTCCCTAGGATGCCCTAAACATACCATTGATATTCCCTTGAAAAAAAAAGTTTGGGGTCTGATGCAACACTATTTTGTCCTTTGGCAGAAAGTTGGGGGGTCTTGCTTCCATGAGAGCCTCTAACTTTCACCCTTCACCTTCTATTGGTCACGAATCTTCCTCAGCCTTCCACGGTCTTGTGCTGTGCTTTGATCCATCTAGTAGTAGCCACTCCACTTAAAGCACAGTTCTGCCTCCATCTGCTAAATGCTTGCCTTATCCCACCACTCACTGTGCTTCCAATCATCAGTATCCCATCAGGGCTCCCCACTAGTGTTCCGTCTACCTACAACGATGGTAAACCAACACTTAGTCCCAGCTCTTAATCTGCTTCCTGGGGTCCCTTTATTTCTGTTGTTAAGTAGAACAGCATGAATGAGAATTCCAGGAAAGAATCTGATGGCAAAGGCTGATTGACTGATTGAAACTTCAGTGACTTGGAGACTTTGAACTGTTGTAAGCAAAAGAATTTGAGGGCCCAGCCCCTTTAATGACCATTTATTGACCTCCCCTGTAAGCGACCTAACACGTTTATGACCATTATGTAAATGCTTTGGAATGTACAAACAATCCTCAAGCTTTTACCAACCAAAAGACTAAGAATGTGATCTGGATAAGATAGTATCTGATGCCTATAACCTGCTTACCTCAAATACCCACCAATGCATTTGAAAATTATGGTAATTTCTGACTTTCTTTGTTCTATTAACTTCATGGAATGCTATCTCATATGAACATGGAATTTGGGAGAACCTGAGTCTGCGATTCTGGACTGTGGGTGGTCACATTTGGCTCCAGAACAAACCATCTCTTTTGTTCCTTTGAGGTGAAAGCTATTTTCTTTAGTCAACAATAGGTTTCCCCAGCTTCCATCTCTGAAAATAGTTTCTTTGGCTCTGATGTCTGCTACAGAAGGTTAACTGATAATATTTCTTAAGAACTGTAGGTCCAGAAGAAGTTTAAACAGAGCTAAACTGCAACAGAATGTTAAAATAAATCTCTGTGATGAAGCATTACATGAAACACAGAGGTTTAATGAACTCCTGTAGATGTTAGCAAGAAAAAGACAGGACCACAACCTGAGACAAGCTTCTCTACCATGTATAGGCTTAGATCCTTAGAAAATGTCCTCTACCCCTAAAAAAAAACAACAACAACAACAACAAAATAGTTCTTTTTGCATTTACCTTACACAGGGCAAATGAGTGGTCGCTCATAGGAAGTAAGTAGATTTCGCTTCTGAATTGGTTGAGGCTGACAATAAGGACAAAAAAGGACAGCCAGACTGGTCACCTCAGAGGAACTGGGGTTGAAATTTTAACATATGCTGAACAATGCTAAACAATCCTATGTTCTTTTTTAAAGTATTATCATTATCATTATTTTATGTTATATGTATGTTGCTTGTTCATACGTCTGTATACCATGTACATGTCTGCTGCATGTGTAAACCAAAAGAAGGTATCAGATCCTCTGGACCTGGAGATATAGATGATTGTGAACTGCCACATGGGTGATGGGAACTGAACCCAGGTCCTCTGGAAGAGCAGTCAGTGCTCTTAACCACTGAGAAATCTCTTCTGTCCATTTAAGATTGTAACTGTCTTGCCCCTTTATCCCCTAGCCCTCTATAATTAAATGTATGACGTCTCAGAAGTTTCATCTTACCATGGGGCCTCAGACAGTATCTGAGACCTCTGAGGCTGAGCACGACCTCGGCAGTCAGAGCGGTTAGGGTGGGGCCCTAGCATTTGAATCTGCATAATCGGCTAGGAGAATGAAACCCCGGGGCTAAAATGCTCACTTCAGCCGCAGGCAGTTCCTAGACAGCCAGTGGCTCAGCTGTGAGTTATCTGTGGTCCTCTGCAACAGCAGAAATGAGTCCCTGTGAGAAACACGGAAAAAGTGAAGTGAGCCTCTGACTGAAAAGCACTATGTGCACCACCCGGCAGCTTCTACTGCAAAGGTGCCTGTTGGAAGAGAGCCTGTTAGATCACAGATCCTCCAGCAGTCTTCCTGCTCTCTCCTAAAATTCAGGCCATACAGCCCTGCAGTCTCTCCCTCTCAGAGAGCTGACAAGCCACCTGCTTTGGCCTTGCAGTCTCCCTCCGCTTTGCACCCGAAAGCCCTTTCCACCAATACCTAAGGTCAAGACAACTTGAAATTGTAACTTTATGACAGGCCTCTCCAGCCACGGAAACAAGTGGGCTAACTAACGAGATCTTCATCTCTCCCTGCTCTCCTCCAAGTCCAATACCCCAGTCTCATTCCCGGATCTGTAACAAAACCCCTACTGTGGTCTACCCCTCCTTTATAACCCCATCTCCTACAGATCTCCTGAACCCTCCAACCTTCCTGTACCCCACTCATTCCATTATCCCAGCCTGCAATCCCAGCAGACATTCCCTGGGAACATGCTGGCCTCACAGGCCCAGAAAATAAACGGCTGACTGCAAATCTTCACTTCTCCCTCTGCTCTTCCAAACTCCTTCTCCCTTTGGTACCTCCAGCTCTGGAACAGACCACTCCCTCCCGTCTTACCTCCTACCCTTCCCCCATCTCTAGTGGAACAGACACATCTTCTCCTCAAACTTTCTTTCACCCCCTCATCATTTTAGGCCAGTCCCCAACTCCAGCGGGCATTTCCTGGGAACCCAACGGCAACCCTCGCCAGGGAAGCAGTTAGCTCAAATGTTTCACAACCCCCTCCTCTACTCCAAATCCATCCCCCAGTCTCACCCCCATCTCTGTAGCACCCCCAACTGCCTCAGTCTCCCCCTCCTCTGTGTCCCCATCTCCAACTGGTCACTAATATCTTCTCCTCCAATCTTCCTCCCCATTCATCCCGTGATGAACCAGCCAGCCTCCATTTTAGGATTAAAAGCCATCCTATAGGAAAGACAAACTAGGTTCATTCCTGTTTTTCTCAAGGATTGGGCATTTCAGAACACTTTGTGATGTTTGTACAAAGTGTTCTGAACTGCCTATTCCAGGAAAAGACACCCATGTCTTTGTTTCAAAAGGTTATTATAGCCATCTTGAAAGCCTATCTTTGTTTCAAAAGACTGTTACCTCGACCTGTTGTTATGACTACCATTTTGTTACCTTGCAGTCATGTCTTTGTTTCTGGAGGTTGTTATGACTAACTTATTATGCTTATGTTGTGCTTCTGTAACCCCAAACATAGAAACAGACATTTTATCTAGAACCCCCAGTGGCCACACCTATCAGGATCACAGAAGAATTTCCTATAAGGCAACACAGAGCCACCACACTCTCCCTAGGAACAGAGAGGGTCAACAAAAACCAAGAAGCAAAACACTCACCCAACAAAGAAAGACCAGATATCAGCAGCTAGAAATACAATCTTCCAAAGCCTGACACCTATACACTATGGTGGAATAATCTTTTTGTACACAGTGAAGACAGGCCACTCTGATTGTTTTAATAAAGAGCTGAACAGCCCATAGCTAGGCAATTTTCAGGCAGAAAGGACATTGGGAAGAAGAAGGGAGGAGATACCAGGGACACAGAGCAAGCAGCATGGGCTTTACAAAGTAAAGGTAACTGAGCCATACAAAACATATAAATAAGCCTAAATTACCTGCTGAGCTTTCATACATGATTTGGGAGCTGGCAGGCAGAACAAATAGACTCCCTACAATAAGCCATGATAAAAACACAATCAATAACCAGAGCAATATGTCTCCACTAGAGCCCAGCAATCCTACCATAGTAGGCCCTGAGTGTTGCAACACAGCTGAAGCACAAGATGAAGATATTAAAACAGTCTTTATGAATATGATAAAGGTACCTTAATAGGAAATAAATAAGTCCCTTAAAGAAATCTGTGAAATAGCCGGGCGTTGGTGGCGCACGCCTTTAATCCCAGCACTCGGGAGGCAGAGGCAGGCGGATCTCTGTGAGTTCGAGGCCAGCCTGGTCTACAAAGTGAGTTCCAGGACAGCCTCCAAAGCTACAGAGAAACCCTGTCTCGAAAAACCAAAAAAAAAAAAAAAAAAAAAAAGAAATCTGTGAAAACACAAACAATGGAAGGAAATAAATATAGCAGTTGAAGATATGAAAGTAGAAACAGAATCAATGAAGGAAATCCAAACTGAGGAAAACCTGCAAATGAAAAATTTAGGACCACCAACAGAAACCTCAGAGGCAAGCTTCAAGAACAGAATATAGAGATGGAAGAAAGAATATCAGGTATTGAAGCCACACAATAGAAGAAATAGATACACTAGCCAAAGAAAATGTTAAATCTAAAAATATCCTGGCAAAAAACATCTAGGAAATCTGGGGCACTGTCAAAAGACCAAATCTAAGAACAGAAATACAGGAAGGAGAAGAAACCCAGGTCAAAGGCACAGAAAATATTTTCAACAAAATTATAGAAGACAATTTCCCTAACCTAAAGGAGGACATCTCTATCAGGGTAAAAGAAGCTTGCAGAACACCAAATAGACTGGATGAGAAAGAAGCTCCCCTTGGAACATAATAATCAGAACACTGTACAGAATATGAACAAAATAATGTATTAAAAGATATAAGAGATAAAGACCAAGTAACATACAAAGCCAAACTTATTAGAATTACACCTGATTTCTCAAAGGAGACTCTAAAAGTTAGAATGGCCTGGACAGACATGATACAGACTCTAAGAGACCACACATGCCATCCAGTCTGCTATACTCAGAAAAACTTTCAATCACAGCAGACAAGGAAAATTCTATGATAAAACCAAATTTAAGCAATATCTGTCTAAAAATCCAGCCTTACAGAAGCTGCTAGAAGGAAAACCCTGACCCAAATAGGTTAACTACACCCAGGAAAACATTGGGAATAAATTCTTCCAGACCAGCAAATCAAAAAAATCCAAAGAGAAAAAAAATACACACACTACCAACAAAAGAACAATAAGAACAAAATAACAAGATTCGACAAACACTGCTCATTGATGTCTCTCAACATCAGCATTCTCAGTTCCCCAATAAGAAGGCACAGACTAACAGAATGGATGTGAAAACAGAATCCATCCTTCTGCTGTAACCAAGAAACACACCTTAACATCAAGAACCCACATCACCTCTGGGTAAAAGGCTGGAAAAAGTTATTTCAAGCAAAAGTACCAAAGAAGCAACCTGGTATAGCTATTTTAATATCTGACAAAATAGATTTCAAACCAACACTAATCAGAAGAGATGGAGAAAGGCACTATATACTCAACAAAGGAGAAATCCACCAAGGACAATATGATTCTTAACATCTATTTCCCAAACATAAGGACAAGTTTGTAAAAGAAACACTACTACACATTGACCCTAGGATAGATTGTTTTATGTCAACTTTACTTAACCTAAAGTCACTTGAGATGAGAAAACCTCAAATAAGAAAATGTTGAGTCTTTGAGTTGAGGCCAGCCTGGTCTACAGAAGTATTCTAGGATAGCCAGGGCTACACAGAGAAACCCTATTTCCAAAAAAAGTGAGAAGGATAAAAAGAAAGAGTATCCCTATAAAATCAGGCTATAGTCAAGCAGATAGGGAAATTTCTTAATTAGTGATTGATGGGGGAGGGCACAGCTCATTGTTGGTGGTGACATCCCTGGATTGGTGGTCCTGGGTTCTATAAGAAAGCAGGCTAGACAGGGAAGTAGCTGTCCCTCTGGCATCATCAGGTAAACAGGCCAGCTTCCCGGCCTGTGTTCCAGAGCCTGCAGATCGCCTGGGAACTGCACAGAGCTCCCAATCCCGGCGGGAGCCAAGCACCCCAGACTCCAGATCTTCTCTCCCACCAAAGAGACCAGGAAACTACAGGAGCCAGGGAGACCAGGGGAGTAGCTGTTCCGGATCAGGTACAACAGGACCCAGCATAGGGTCCAGGGGACCAGGTAGGAGGCTAAGCGCCCCAGATTCCTGTTCTTCTTCTCTACCCACGGACCAGCATTTGGACAAGGCATAGAAGAACCACCAGATTACTGGACTTACTAGCACCCACCAAAAGGGAACTCTGGTCCCCAGACCAGGAAGGGGCTCTTTCTGCACCCACTAAAAGAAGAGATGGGAAAGAGACAATACAAAAACACAGTCAGCAACAGAAAAACAAATATGACACCGCCAGATTCTAGAGACTCCACACCAGCAAGACCCCAATATTCCAACGCGAAGGAAGCAGAAGAGAACGACCTTAAAAGCACTTTCATGAAAATGATAGAGGCCCTAAAAGAGGATATTGGAAAATCCCTCAAAGAAATGGAAGAAAAAACAAACCAAAAAATGCAAGAAATGGAAGAAAAAACAAACCAAAAAATGCAAGAATTGGAAGAAAAAACAAACCAAAAAAGGCACGAAATGGAAGAAGAAATGAAGCAAAAAATGCAAGAAATGGAAGAAAAAGCAAAGCAAAAAATGCAAGAATTAGAAGAAGAAACATACCAAATAAGGCAGGAAATGGAAGAAGAAACAAAGCAAAAAATGCAAGAAATGGTAGGAAAAACAAAGCAAAAAATGAAAAAAATGGATGAAGAAACAAACCAAAAAAGGCAGGAAATGGAAGAAGAAACAAAGCACAAAATCCAAGAAATGGAACAAAAAGCAAACCAAAAAATGCAAGAAATGGAAGAAAGAACAAATCAAAAAATTCATAAAAGGCAACAAATGGACGAACAGATAAACAGAAAATTGCAAGAAGCAATGCAAACGCTGCAAGGGTTGAAAACTGAAATAGAGACACTAAAAAAAACACAATCTGAAGAAAGGCAGAAAATAGAAAAGCTGGACAAACAGTCAGGCACTACCAATACAAGCATTACCAACAGAATAGAAGAGATGGAAGAGAGAATCTCAAGTGTTGAAGATACATTAGGAGAAATGGATTTATCAACCAAAGAAAACCTTAAATCCAACAAATCCTTAACACAAAACATCCAGGAATTATGGGACACCATGAAAAGACCAAACCTAAGAATAATAGGTATAGAAGAAGGAGAAGAAATCCACCTCAAAGGGGCAGAAGGCATATTCAACAAAATCATAGAAGAAAACTTTCCCAACCTTAAGAAAGACATGCCAATGAAGGTACAAGAAGCCTACAGAACACCAAATAGAGTGGATCACAAAAAAATCCCTCGCCACATAATAATCAAGACCCCAAACATACAGAATAAAGAAAGAATATTAAGAGCAGCTAAGGAAAAAGGTCAAGTAACATATAAAGGCAGACCTATCAGAATTACACCTGATTTCTCCATGGAAACTCTGAAAGCCAGAAGGTCCTGGATAGATATTCTACCTACACTAAGAGACCATGGATGCCAGCACAGACTACTATACCCGGCAAAGCTCTCAATCACTATAGACGGAGAAAACAAGATATTCCATGACAAAACTAGATTCATCCAATATGTGTCCACTAACCCAGCCCTACAGAAAATTTTGGAAGGAAAACTCCAACCCAAGGAAGCTAACTACAACCAGAAAAACATAAGCATTAGAGAATCCCTCTCTACCAACAGCCAAAAGAACAAAGGGGCGAAATTCCACCCATAATTCCACCAACAACAACCATCGCAAATCGAAGAAGGATGAGCAATCAATGGTCATTAATATCCCTCAATATTAACGGCCTTAACTCACCCATAAAAAGACACAGACTAGCAGAATGGATTCGAAGACAGAACCCTTCCTTCTGCTGCATACAAGAAACACACCTCACCCTCAAAGACAGACATTACTTGAGAGTTAAAGGTTGGGAAAAAATTTTTCAATCAAATGGACCCAAGAAACAAGCAGGGGTAGCAATCCTAATATCTAACAAACTAGACTTTAAAATAAAATCAATCAAAAGAGATGAAGGAGGTCATTACATACTCATCACAGGTGAAACCCACCAAGACGAAGTGTCTATCCTGAACATCTATGCCCCCAATACAAAGGCATCCACATTTGTTAAAGAAACATTATTAGAACTTAAATCTCATCTAAAGCCCCACACAGTTATAGTGGGAGATTTCAACACACCACTCTCACCACTAGACAAGAATACCAGACAGGAACTCAACAAAGAAGCAAAGGGTCTAATAGAAGTAATGACCCAACTAGGATTAACAGATATCTATAGAACATTTCATCCACATAAAAAAGAATATACCTTCTTCTCACCACCACATGGAACCTTCTCAAAAATCGACCACATACTTGGCAACATATCAAACCTCAGCAGCTACAAAAAAATTGGAATAACTCCATGCATCTTATCAGACCACCATGCCTTAAAATTAGAATTCAACAACAACACAAATTGCAGAAAACCTACAAACTCATGGAAATTGAATAATGCTCAACTGCACCATCCCTGGGTCAAAGAGGAAATAAAAAAAGAAATTAAAGACTTCCTCGAATTCAATGAGAATGAAGACACAACATACCCAAACCTATGGGACACTTTGAAAGCAGTGCTACGGGGAAGTTCATAGCACTAAGTGCTCACATGAAGAAACAGGAAAACAGTTATACCAGAGAATTAACATCACAGCTAAAAGCTCTAGAACACAAAGAAGCAAACTCCCCAGGAGGAGTAGACGCCAGGAAATAATCAAATTGAGGGCTGAAATCAACAAAGTAGAAACCAGGAAAACAATACAAAGAATCAATGCAACGAAGAGTTGGTTCTTTGAGAAAATCAACAAGATAGACAAACCTTTGTCCAAACTTACCAAACAGCAGAGAGTGAACACGCAAATTAACAAAATCAGAAATGAAAAGGGGGACATAACAACAGACTCTGAGGAAATCCAGAGAATCATTAGGTCATACTTTGAAAACCTGTACTCCACAAAATTCGAAAATTTAAAGGAAATGGATGACTTCCTGGACAGCTATCATTTGCCAAAACTAAATCAAGAACAGATAAGCAATTTAAATAGACCTATAACCCCTATGGAAATAGAAGCTGTCATCAAAAGTCTCCCAACCAAAAAAAGTCCAGGTCCAGATGGCCTCAGTGCAGAATTCTACCACAAATTCAAAGAACAGCTTATACCAATTCTTCTCAAAGTGTTCCACACAATAGAAGCAGAAGGGTCTTTGCCAAACTCTTTCTATGAGGCTTCAATAACCTTGATCCCCAAGCCACACAAAGATACAACCAAGAAAGAGAACTTCAGACCAATATCCCTCATGAACATTGATGCAAAAATACTCAATAAAATACTGGCAAATCGGATCCAAGAACACATCAAAACAATCATTCACCACAATCAAGTAGGTTTTATCCCAGGGATGCAGGGATGGTTCAACATACGAAAATCCATCAACGTAATCCACCATATAAACAAGCTGAAAAACAAAAATCACATGATCATCTCACTAGATGCTGAAAAAGCCTTTGACAAAATCCAACACCCCTTCATGATAAAGGTCTTGGAGAGATCTGGGATAACAGGGACATACTTAAACATAATAAAAGCCATATACAGTAAACCAACAGCCAACATCAAACTAAATGGACAGAAACTCAACGCAATTCCTCTAAAATCAGGAACAAAACAAGGCTGTCCACTCTCTCCATACCTTTTCAACATGGTACTTGAAGTTCTAGCTATAGCCATACGACAACAAAGGGGGATCAAGGGGATACAAATTGGGAAGGAAGAAGTCAAACTTTCACTGTTTGCAGACGATATGATAGTTTACATCAATGACCCAAAGAACTCTACCAGGGAACTCTTACAGCTGATTAACACCTTCAGCAAAGTGGCAGGTTACAAGATCAACTCAAGAAAGTTAGTAGCCCTACTATATACAGATGATAAAAGGGCTGAAAGAGAAATCAGAGAAACATCACCCTTTACAATTGCCACAAACAACATAAAATACCTTGGGGTAACGCTAACCAAACAAGTGAAAGACCTGTATCATAAGAACTTTGAATCTTTAAAGAAAGAAATTAAAGAAGCCCTCAGAAAATGGAAAGATCTCCCATGCTCTTGGATAGGTAGGATCAATGTAGTAAAAATGGCAATCCTGCCAAAAGCAATCTACAGATTCAATGCTATCCCCATTAAAATCCCAGCACAATTCTTCACAGACCTTGAAAGAACAATAATCAATTTTGTATGGAAAAACAAAAGACCCAGGATAGCCAAAACAACCCTGTTCAACAAGGCAACGTCCGGAGGCATCACTATCCCTGACCTCAAGCTCTATTATAGAGCTATAGTCCTGAAAACAGCTTGGTATTGGCACAAAAATAGACAGGCAGACCAATGGAATCGAATTGAAAATCCGGGTATTAACCCACACACGTACGAACATCTGATCTTTGACAAAGAAGCTAAAAATATACAATGGAATAAAGAAAGCATCTTCAACAAATGGTGCTGGCATAATTGGAGACTGGCATGTAGAAAAATGCGGATCGATCCATGTTTATCGCCATGCACAAAACTTAAGTCCAAATGGATCAAAGACCTCAACATAAATCCAGCCACACTGAACCTCTTAGAAGAGAAAGTGGGTGGTACCCTTGAAAGAATTGGTACAGGAGACAGCTTCCTGAACATAACACCAGTAGCACAGACAGTGAGATCAACAATTAATAAATGGGACCTACTGAAACTGAGAAGCTTCTGTAAGGCAAAGGACACAGTCAGCAAGACAAAAAGGCAGCCCACAGAATGGGAAAAAATATTCACTAATCCCACATCTGACAGAGGGTTGATCTCCAAAATTTACAAAGAACTCAAGAAGCAAGTCTCCAAAACAGCAAAGGACCCAATTAAGAAGTGGGCTGCAGAACTAAATAGAGAGTTTTCAATAGAGGAGTCTAAAATGGCTGAGAGGCACTTGAGAAAGTGCTCAACATCCTTAGCCATCCGGGAAATGCAAATCAAAGCAACTCTGAGATACCATCTCACTCCTGTCAGAATGGCTAAAATCAAAAACACCAATGACAATTTATGCTGGAGAGGATGTGGTGAAAGGGGGACACTCCTCCATTGCTGGTGGGAGTGCCAACTGGTTCAGCCACTTTGGAAAGCAGTATGGAGATTCCTCAGAAAAATGGGAATAAACCTACCACAAGACCCAGCAACTGCACTCTTAGGCATATATCCAAAAGATGCCCATTCATATAACAAAGATGTCTGTTCCACTATGTTCATAGCAGCTTTATTTGTAATAGCCAGAACTTGGAAGCAACCTAGATGTCCCTCACCCGAAGAATGGATAGAGAAAATGTGGTACATCTACACAATGGAGTACTATTCAGCAGAAAAAATAATGGAATCATGAGATTCGCAGGCAAATGGATGACACTAGAAGAAACCATCCTGAGTGAGGTAACCCAGTCACAAAAAGAGAAACATGGCATGTACTCTCTCATATATGGATTTTAGACATAGATCTGGGGAGTGCCAGCCTACAATCCTATTGCCAGAGAGTCTGGGAAACAGAAACTTCATTTACTGGCTGGTTAAGTACTGAGCTGAACTCAAGAAAGCCAGTATCAGAGAGGGAGGACTGATGATCAAAGGGATTAAGACTGGGCTGGTTGAACCCCCAGAAACAGCTGACCAGACAAAGGTTAACTCTTGAATCCCAGGCATCAGCCTGGGAATCCAGCATGGGACTGATCAAGACCCCCTGAATCTGGGTGTCAGTGAGGAGGCCTAGGTAATCTATTGAGCCTTGGACAGCAGATCAGTACCCATCCCAAGTATACACACGGTCTCTGGACTCCCATAGAACAATGTGAGGTGCACTCTCACCCTGAACTCTTGGGGAAGGGTCTAGGCCCTGCCCTATATGAAATGACAGACTATGGACACCCCCATGGAGGGCCTCACCCTCCCTGGGGGAATGAGGGGATAACGGGGGGGGGAGGAGGGGATGGGGGGGAGGGCACGGGAGGAGGGGAGGGAAAGGGAGAGGGACCTCGTACTGACTTGTGAAGCAACCTTGTTTCTTATCTAAATTTAAAATGGAAAATAAAAAAATATTAATAAAAAAAAAAAGAAAGCAGGCTAAAAAGGCCATGATGATCAAGCCAGTAAATAACACTCATTCATGGCCTCTCCATCATCTCCTGCCTCCAGGTTCATGGCCTGTTTGAGTTCTTATCCTAACTTCATGGATGATGAACAGTGATAATGAAGTGTAAGTCAAATGAACCCTTTTTGGTCATAGTATTTCATTATAATAATAGAAACTCTAAGATAGGCTCTTATACACTAATAGTGGGAGACCTCAATACCCCACTCTCACCAATAGACAGGTCATCCAGACAAAAACTAAACAGAGATGTTGGACCTGACTGAAGTTGTAAACCAAATGCACCTAACAGATATTTACAGAACATTTCACCCAAACATAAAAGAATATACCTCTTCTCAGCACTCATAGAAGTTTCTCCAAAATTGGCCAAATACTCAGAACACCAAACAGTTCTCAACAGATATAAGAAACTTGAAATAACCCTGCATCCTGTCAGACCACCACAGACTAAAGCAACAGAAACAACCGAACAACCCACTACTAGAATGAAAAATGGGTCAGGACAGAAATTAAGAAAGCAACTAAAAGTTTTCTAGAATTGAATGAAAATGAATACACAATGTACCCAAACTTATGGAACACAATGAAGGTTCTAAGAGGTAAGTTAATAGCACTAAGTGCCTACATATAAAAATTGGAGCAATATCTCAGCAGTAATTTAACAGCATACCTGAAAGCTCTAGAACAAAAAGAAGGCACACCCAAAAGGAATAGATTGCAAGAAATAACCAAACTCAGGGCTGAAATCAATAAACATTGTGGGGGCAGAAACAATACAAAGAATCAATTGAAGGAAGAGTTGGTTCTTTGAGAAAAATCACGAAAATGCATGGAGTGCAAAACCACTGGGAAAAGACCACACACTCAATTCAAATTATAATTAAATGAATTTATTAATTACTGGTAGCAGGACAACAGCCTTAAAGCCAAACTGAAAGGGTGCCATACACTCAGTGGTTCAGAGAACTGGCTGGTCTTAAAAGGTCTTGTGTTCAATTTCCAGCAACCACATGGTGGCTCACAGCCATCTGTAATGAGCTCTGGTGCCCTCTTCTGGCCTTCAGGGATACATGCAGGCAGATCCCTGTATACATAATAGAGAGAGAGAGAGAGAGAGAGAGAGAGAGAGAGAGAGAGAGAGAGAGAGAGAGAGAGAGAGGGAGGGAGGGAGGGAGGGAGGGAGGGAGGGAGGGAGGGAGGGAGGGAGGGAGGGAGGGAGGGAGGGAGGGAGGGAGGGAGGGAGAGGTTTTTGAAGGTGGAGACCACAGCTACCTCATTTCTGTGGAATGTGCAGCTGAGTGAGACACTTCTTCACTCCCCTCAGCGGCTGAGGAGCTGCCTCTCTCCCTGCTTTCAGCATAGAAAAGCTGTCTCATTTCCTGTACACAGTGATAAGGGGGTTCAGAAAAAGCCAGAGCAAGTGGTTAATTATCTCACAGCAGTTTTACAATTCTGAGGATGGGGCATGGAGTCAGAGGTGCCAGGAGCTTATCTGTTAGGAATTTAGAATGGTGTCTAGCACAAAATAAGTTTTCCTTATCCTTCACAACAGCATCTTTGGTAGTTCCAAGCCTCATAGTGTCTTGTCAGGAATCTTTCTCTTTCTTTTCTTTTTCTTTTACATTATTTTTATTTTTATTTTTATTCATATTTTGTTCTCTCTTTTTGTCTTACAGGTCTTTTGCAAATGTATTATGGCTTCCAGTTTAGTGTTTTCCTGGGATTCCTGCATGTGTGAATAAGAGTATTTGTTCCTTCTCTTTGGCCTCTTTTCATTTTCCCATATGTTGGAAAGTATTCACTTTGTGTTTTATTTTATTGTGTTTTACTTTATTATTATCCCCCCCCCCCCCAAGTTTCTAACTTTACTTTTATCTAGTGCCCTCCTGCTTCTGACTTCTGGCATGGAAGCTGGGTCACGTGGTGTGGAACATCTCCCCCTCCCAGCACCAAGAAAAAACAATATAAAAACAAGGAATTCCTTTGTCCTTCGGAATGGAAGGATTTCTCTCTTGAGGCTCATTGTCATGCTACCCATAACAGTTGTCTCTCTCTTTTTTTTTTTAACATTTATTTATTTATTATGTATACAGCATATGTCTATATGCCCGCAGGCCAGAAGAGGGCACCAAAACTCATTACAGATGGTTGTGAGCCACCATGTGGTTGCTGAGAATTGAACTCAGGACCTCTGGAAGAGTAGGCAGTGCTCTTATCCTCTGAGCCATCTCTCCAACTCAACAGTTATCTCTGTTAATGAAGCTCTTCTTGGGACCTGAATGCTTGCTTTCTCCTTCATGGTTGCAGAAGTGTCACAGCTAAACAGAATTCCCACCAGAAGAATCTCAAATGGTCAAAAGACATGTAAGGAAGTGTTCAACATCCTTAATCATCAGGGAAATGCAAATCAAAATGACTCTGAGTTACCATCTCTAACCTCCCAGAATGGCTAATATCAAAAATACTGAGGACAGCTTATGTTGGAGAGGATGTGGAGTCAGGGAACACTCCTCCATTAGTGGTAGAAGTGAAAACTTGCACAGCCACTTTGGAAATCAGTATGGTTGTTTCTAAGAAAATTTGGAATCAATTTATCTCAAGTCCCAGTGATACCACTCTTGGGCATATACCTAAAGGACATTCAATAATACCACAAGGAACCTTGCTCAGTTGTGGTTATAGCATCATTGCTCATAATATCCAGAACCTGGAAACAACCTAGATGCCCCTCAACTGGAGAATGGGTAAGGAAAATGTGATACATTTACACAATGGAGTACTACTCAGCTGTAAAAAATGATGACCTCATGAAATTTACAGGCAAATGGATCAAACTAGAAAAAACATCCTGAATGAGGTAACCCCAATCCATAAAGACAAACACAGTATGTATTCACTCATAAGTGGATATTAGATGTAAAGCAAAGGATAACAAGTCTACAATCCACAACTCCAGAGAAGCTAGGTAACAAGGAGAACCCTAAGAGGGACACATAGATCACCCTGGGAAGGGAAATTAGATCATATCTACTGGGTAAACTGGAGGGTATGAGGGAGAAAAAAGGGGATGTGAACATGAGGGAACTAGATGGTCAAAGGGGGGAGGGATGCAGTGGAAGAGTAATGAAAGAGATCTCTTAATAAAGAGAGTCACTATGAGGTGAGAGAGAAACCCAGTGCTAGGGTAATTCCCAGGAATCCACAAGGATAACCCCATCTAAAACTTCCAGCAATAGTGAAAAGGATACCTAAACTGGCCTAACCCTGTAACCAGATTGGTGAATACCCCAACTATCATCATAGAGCCTTCATTCAGTAATTGATAGAACCAGACACACAAGCTACGTCTGGGAATCCAGTGGAAGAGAAGGAGAAAGGAATATATGAGCAACGGAGGTCAAGATCATGGTGGAGAAATCCACAGAGACAGCTGAACCAAGCTTATGGAAACTCATGAACTCTAGACTGACAGCTGTGGAGACTTTTAGGCCCTCTGTATGCTGGAGACAGTTGTGAAGCTTGGGCTATCTGAGGGGCCCTTGGCATTAGGACCACAATACAAACCTGGTACATAAACTAGCTTGTTGGAGTCCATTTCCTATAGTAGGATGCCACGTTCAGTCTTAATGCATGGGAGAGGGCCTTGGCTTTGTTGAGTGCCAGACTTTGTTGACTCCTCATGGGAGCCCTTACTCATGAGGAGGAGTGGACTGGGAAAGGGCTGGAGGGTGTAGGTAAGAAGGGGCAGGAAGAGTGGTGGGAGGGAGAACTGTGATTGGAATGTAAAATAAAATTTAAAAAGATAGGTAAATTATAAAAAAATAAAATAAAGCAGAAGTGTCTTTCTTACACCAAAATAAGTAAAAGTTTGAAACATTGATAGCTCTATATTTCAACACTACCAAGATTTTAGCCAAGCACTCTCCGAGGAAAAATAACCAAAAGAAGATAAAACATATGTTGCAGTACTTCCAACCAATAAAAGGCCTGAGACTTTCAAGGAATGTGATTGTTGTTCTAAGTGGATTTAACCCTGGAATGGGGCTTTTGTCTCCCTCTCTATCATGAGGGCTTAGCCATTCGAACCAAGGCTTGTAATTAGATTGCATTGTGTGCACGATGCCTTCAGTATCAGATCAGCAGATAGTTTGCTGGACCCTGGTCCAGCCAAGCTCTTACAAAATAAGTAAATAAGCAGACATGATAGATTTGCTGAGCAGATCAGAGTTTCCTGACCTTACTCCTTTGGGAAATTAAGGGAAGGAGTTGCTTTATGTGGGAACAGTATTTCTGTCTTTTCTTGGTTCAGAAGGCCTTGAGACTTAGTACCAGGATTTCTCCTGTGACATTAGACACTTCAATTCACAGTCATGGGCATTGTTTTGACTTATGAAATTCAGTCCAATGGCACTATTTCCTTACAGTATAGAGGAGCTGGGAAAGAAGGATGGTTTGTGTGTGGGGGCACGTAGACCTTCTGGCTGAACAAATGAAATCATAGTTTTCCTTCTCCAGTGAAGCTAAAGAGGGGAATTTCCCCTCCATCCTCTGAAGATTTACTAGAATAAAATGATAAAGACATTGTAAATATGAGGGAAGACATAAGAAGGTTTTGGGGTTTTTGTTTGTTTCTTTTTTTTGGTAGAATCCCATTGTGCTGGCCTTAAAATGTAGTGGAGTTCTAGAGCACCAGAAAAGATCACAGACTCCATTTAAATTATAATTAAATGAGTTTATTAGTTACTGCTAGCTAAGTGACAGCCCTAAAGCCAAAATGAAGATGTGCTATGCAGAAGTGAGAGGGTTTTTAAAGGTGGAGATCAGCTTTACCTCATTTCTGTGGAATGTGCAGCAGAGTGAGAAACTGCTTCACTCCCCTCAGCTGGTGAGGGACTGCCTCTCTCTCGCTACAAACAACAAGAAAGGAACAGTTTCATTCCCAGTTACACAGCAATAGGCCTGTTTACAAAAGCCAGAGCAAGCAGTTAATGATCTCAGGTTTACAATTTTGGGGACAGAGTTGCTGGGAGTTTAATTTTTATGAGTTCACAGAACCAGTGGCCCAAATGCCAGTATTGTAGGCATGCAAGCTCCCCCCCCCACTGGACTTTACACAAATGTATAATATATGAAATAGTAACAGCACCGAGAAAGGCCTAGGCGTGTGGGTACCTATTGGCTCAACCTAATTCAGAAAGGCAGGCATCCCTCTCTGTGTAGAGAGTGGGATAACAGGAAATATGTTAGTATTGAATAGCTTAGGAAACCTTCACGGTCTTGGAGAGCATTTGATGGCCTGGGACAGAGTCCATTGCATCCAAAGAATTGACAGCAGATTATGTAAATAAGTGACTTGTTGTGGACCCCAAATAAGGGATGGTGGTGTGTCACAAAAGTCTGCTAATTCATTCTTTCTTCCTGCAATGAGCTGAGTCTTCTACTGTTAATAAAATTTAACTGAGATAAATTTAAAGGGAAAAGAAGGCAAATGGCGCAGTGGTTCAAGGCCCCTGCAGAGTTGTTACAGTGGATACCAGGTTACACTTAAGCAATAATTACACATGACCACACACAATGGGCAGATCAGAGTAGATAAAGAATACGATGTCACATTGTTGTAATTCCCCACCATGATTCAAGAATAATCCTTCCCTGCCATTAAAATCTGCCCATAAAACATGCTCTCCAGCCGGGCGGTGGTGCACACCTTTAATCACAGCCCTTGGGAGGAAGAGGCAGGCAGATCTCTGTGAGTTTGAGCCTGGTCTACAAGAGCAAGTTCCAGGACAGCGTCTCCAAAGCCACAGGGAAACCCTGTCTCAAAAAACAAACAAACAAACAAACAAACAAAAAATGCTTTCCAAACTCCCATGATGCAACTCTCCTGAGAAGTTTGCACCTACCTCTTACGTTGTTGTACACTAATGTCCTTTTTGTTGATTGTTTTCTTTTCTCATCCACTCTTAAGTTTAAGTGTGTAGTATTGTTTTCTTAATAAACCTCACACTTTTCTTAACAAATCAATAAACCCTAACTTAGCTTGAGTGACCCATCCTGAAACGCTTAAAACATTTTTAATTAGTGCAAAGTGTGTATGTGTGTCGGGGGAGACAGACAGACAGACAGACAGACGGAATGGCAGCCAGGCAGTCATCCATGCCACCACCTGCATGTGGAGGGCACAGGAAGACTTTAATGAGTCAGGTTCCCTCTCCCACCTTCGCATCAGTTCTGGAGACTGAACTCACCCACCAAGGTCACACAGCAAGGACCTTTAGTCACCCGGTCCCTTCTCATGAAATTCTCCCCTGTGGCCAAGAGTTTCCCAGTGCCACTTGAGTGGAGGACCTAAAAAGAACTCCTTGGAGCACAGCTGGCAATTCTGATTTGCTTCTACCACCAGGAATGACAAGACTACTTAAGGCAATTGTCCTTTTTCCAGTGTGTCCTGTCAAGCAGAGAAGAAAACTTCCCAGGAAGTCTCTTGCATGGCTGAGAAACAAGGAAAGTCAGAGGGGCCTTGATGCTGAAGTTGATTCTAAGGTTCAGTCTCCAGACACTGTGTGAGGCTGAGAGAAAAGAGCTGACTCAGCAAAGTAAAATCGTGTCACCCCACACACCTGGGGGCTTGGCTTCCGAAATAAATAAGCTGTGTTCTCCTTCCAAATAATACACCAAGAAGTACCTACTTAACTCAGGTTTTTATACAATAGAAAAGATGAAATTAAACCTTTACTGGTTTCCCCCAAAAAGGGGGGTCTCCCTAAGAAATACAATAGTCAAGAGATACTTTTCATAGCTGGGTAGGTATTATCATTTGTTTATCATAATCTACCAAAGAACCATCGGGCACAGTCATCTACAAGATTCAATAAAAAGCATATTATAGCCCTCTGCAATTTTTCCTCCACATTATATTGATGTAAAAAAGGCCTGTACAATGCAGGAAAGTTGGCAAGTTTTTATTCAGTGTTAAATCAATCGCTACATCATGTGTCATTTTGTAACATTTTGTCCAGACATAAGTGATAATAAGACGTTCTATTTGTAATTTTTAAGACATTCAAGAATAATTGCCACTGAACCGTTTCCCAAATGGTGCACATAGAAGTGCGGCTCGATGTCTTTCCTGCAGCTTTGTAACAGCGGCAGAACACGCCTGACTGCATCTGATCATTAAGCAATGGAGAATGCGTGCCAATTCCTGGCACAGAACTCCCAATAGCAGAGTGTTCAATGCTAAGCAAATGTAATGTCATACAATAGTCTGTAGCAGCTGAGAGCAACAAAGGTAATTCAAAACAGACTAAGTGGTATGGTTTGTATATGGCTTGACTGTGCCTCTCAAAGAGTTGTGTATTGAGGCATTGGTTCCTGATGCAGCAATGTCAAGAGGCAGCAGAGTGTTTGAAAGGCAGGACCTGGTGGAACCTGGTGGGAGGTCTTCAAAGGGATAAATGCCCTGATGGGACTCTGTCCCTCTCTGACTTCCTGTCTGGCTATGGGAGTCTCCATCTTCCACACATACCCTGCCCAGGATGCTATTGGCCATGTGGTTCAAGCATTCACCAGAACTAAGATAATGCTAACACCATGTCCCTGAACCTCCAAAACCAGAGGTTAAAAAAAATTGTTAGTTATCTAGGGTCAAGAATTCCTTTATAATAGCAGAGCACTGAGTAATGGTTGCTAAAATCCCTTCCCTGAGGGAAGCATAAAGCAATGTCTACCCCTCTTCCCAAGGTCCCAGGACAAACCTAGGCACAATTGCACTGAAGTTCACTGTGGAGGCAACAATGAATGTATTGGACTTCTTACAGAGTCTAGGTGAGGAGTTACAAGAGTATGGGCACTCCTCCCACAGTCTGCCACACCGGGAATAACCTTGCCTAGCACCAATGAGGGCTTCCAGAGTAGCTAACTAGATGGACCCCCCCTCCCTAGTCCTCCCCCTACCTCCTCAATCTGTCTTCCCTACCTCTGCATACTGTAGTCCTTCTCCCAGGCCACAGGAGCATGGCCAGCTGGTAGGTAAGCAGATAGATACTCAGAAGAATCTTTTTTTTTTTTTTTTTTTTGGTTTTTCGAGACAGAGTTTCTCTGTATTGTTTTGGAGGCTGTCCTGGAACTTGCTCTGTAGACCAGGCTGGCCCCGAACTCACAGAGATCCGCCTGCCTCTGCCTCTGCCTCCCCAGTGCTGGGATTAAAGGTATGTGCCACCAATGCCCGGCCAGACAGAAGAATCTTATGCCTCACTCCATGCCTTCATCGAGCGAGTTGCTCATCAATTGGATAATCTTTTCCAAGGGGCCACAGATGAACTCCCCGAAATGGTGGTTAATAATCTCTAAGGGCAATCACTCATGACATTAATATGTTAGCCAAATAAGGCACAGTTATAAAAATTAGTGTAAGAATCCCCATTCATACAACAAGTATGTCTGTTCCACTATGTTCATAGCAGCATTATTTGTAATAGACAGAAGCAACCTAGATGCCCCTCAACTGAAGAGTGGATAAAAAAATATGGTACATTTACACAATGGAGTACTATTCAGCAGAATAAAACAATGGAATCTTGAAATTTGCAGGCAAAGGGATGGCACTAGAAGAAACCATCCTGAGGTTTCTTTTATGAGGTAACCCAGTCACAAAAAGGCAAACATGGTATATACTCACTCACATATGAATTTTAGACATGAATCAGGGGAGTTCCAGCCTACAATACCACTGCCAGAGAGTCTGAGAAACAGAACCTTCAACCAAAGACTGATGGAAGCAGAGGCAGACACCCACGGCTAAGCACTGAGCTGAACTCAAGGAACCCAGTGACAAAGAGGGAGGATTGATGAGCATAGGGGTCAAGACTGGGCTTGTTTAACCCACAGGAACAGCTGACCTGAACAAAGGGGTACTCTTGTACCCCAGACTGATGGCTGGGAATCCAGCATGGGACTGATCCTGAATGTGGTGTCAGTGAGGAGACCTAGGCAATCTACTGGACCTTGGGTAGTAGACCAATATTTATCCCTGGCACACAAATGGACTTTGGGCACCAATCCCACAATGAGAGATGCTCTCTCAGCCTGAACTCTTGGGTGAGGGAGGGGGTTTGTGGGAGGGCATAGGAGGAGGTGAGGGAGAGGGACCTGGGATTGACATGTGAAGCAACCTCGTTTCTAATTTAAATTTAAAAGTAAAAAAAGACATTAAAAAAAAAGAGTCCTCCACATGCGTACACCCCTTAGAGTTACTCCATAGTGTTGTTTAAAAAACAAAACAAGGGCCGGGCGGTGGTGGCACACACCTTTAATCCCAGCACTCGGGAGGCAGAGGCAGGCGGATCTCTGTGAGTTCCAGGCCAGGCTGGACCGACAGCCTCCAAAACAATACAGAGAAACCCTGTCTCGTAAAAAACAAAAACAAAAAACAAAAAAAAACCACCTTAATTGCATCCCTTATTCACATGGATATTATTGATCTATAATGCCTTTATAGCCTTCTCCGGAAAAAGTATCTACGTGTCTAAAACTTTAACATGTAAAATATTAAGTACTTTGATCTGAACTTGCAAATAATAATCATAGATGGAGTGATTGTGTCCCAAAGCCAACTTCTACAACTTAGGGAAAGATATTGAACAAGCATCTTCCTCTTTGGGTGTTGCTGTTTCAGTAGTCAAGAACATCCTCCCCTCCAAGGAGAGAACAGACACACATTTGTCTTGGTCCCAAAGTAAGAACCCGGCACCTTCTGGCTCTGACCACTTTAAGGGGGACCAAAGGGGAAGGCTGTATTCCTGGGAATGACCCACCCCAAAGTCCATCTAGGGATAAAGGCAGCTTCAAGCAAGGGTTTCTCCAGCTGTTTCCTGTTGGGGAAGTCTTATGTCAATAAAGCACTGTTGAGTCAATAGGAATCTACATAGGTGGGACTAGGAGTTCAGGAGGACTCTGGGAAGGAGAAACACAAGAGAGTCAAGATGTAACACCATGGTGTAGGAGCCCGGAACTATTCTCCGGTAAGAGACATACTTAGATTAACAATTATGGGGTAATTACTTAAAGCAGAGCTAGCCAGTAAGAGACAAGCAAGGCCAACAGCTTCATAATTAATATAGCCTCCTGTGTGTTTATTTGGGACTGATGCGGCTCTAGAACCAGGCTGGCGGGAAGGCTTCTCTCAAGGAAAAAGCTTCTCTTTACAGTTTCCCATCTGCATCCCCCAGGATATGCTTTCCCAGCAGAAGCCCCAGGGACGTTTTACAATGCAAACTCGATCTTGTAGAGAAATATTAAAGCTCTCCAAGGTTTTTATTACACTTTGAAAAATCTCTAAGTCCAGAAGCCCTGATGATGCGGATCTGGCCTCTGGCAGCTTCTCTGATCTCATTTCCTTACTGCTCCCACTCCACTTCCCCTCAGTCTATCAGACACTCTGACTGCCTCGAGCGGCACGACGCATGCGCGTCAGCCTTGCTCGCACTTTAAGCCAGAGAAGAAGCCTTTGTTTCTTGGCTTAACTGCAGTCTCTAATGTCACTGTCTTAGAGGTCTCTCCTGATGACATCAGCATAGCACTGCAGTTGTTCTCGATCGGTTGCCCCGCTTTATTGCCTTTAATGCTCCAAAGAGCATTACATATTTGTTTATTATCCTCTTTCATATAACGCAAACTCCATTAGATCAGGGAATTCATTCCATTAACCATGGTCCACCCTGACAGTGCATGACATTGAGTACACAACCCATACACATTCCTTAAGTAAATGATGACAGGTGTGTTCTCAAGGAAAATTGTCCACAAATCACAACCTACCAAAATTTAAAATCAACCTGTATCTCCTTGCCATACCAGCCAATGTCAAAGGAAAGTAAGCTCACAAATGAGAACAATCAAACATCAGAACTAAAGCATATCTTGGAATAAGACAGTCTGGGAAAAATTAACAACCCGACATTAAAAAAAAAAAACAGTGAAAGAAACTTTTAACTCATCACCTTGTGCTCTAACTCTAAATCTCTTGACATCAGCACTGTCCCCAGTCCTGTACTGTGCAGTCCTGTGTTATGTCCAAAACCAGCGCCTCAAGTATGCTTGCCTCAGGACCAAGCTTATCCAAAGACACAGCACCACCTCCCACATCCGTCATCCTTTCAGGCTGAGAGACACATGACACATTATACTCAGCAGGAGGGTTGGTGGCTAATCATGGGATGAGACAGGATGTTACAGCTGAAACAGCATGGAAATTATTTAATCAAAGCCCTAAGTTTATACTGGAGGAAATCAAGAGCCAAACAATAAAGTTTGCTGGTAAGCCTTCGTGATTTTACTGAACGTTTTTCTTAAACAGATTCTGTTTAGAAAAGGTTATTTGCCCTGTCCCCTATTTTGTTCATTTCCAATAATAAATTTGTTTATTATGCCTTTGTTTTCTTTGTACTAAACAACTGTGACAAGATCTGGCTATGAAGCCCGGGCAGGACTCATATTCATAACATTCTTGCCTCAGCCTCCCAAGTGCTGGGAATACAGTGAACACCACCATACCCAGCATAATGAACAACTCCTTCAGACCTGATGGAGCCTTCAGCTGCCAACTCTTGCGTATCCAGTAAACCCTATTGTAACATGAATAAATGACCCAGAGACTGATACTTGGGTTCAAACTACAAGCTGAATATCAGAAAGGCGAAGCAGCTGGCCACTAACTTCTTACCTCTACCTCATGCTGAATGGGCTGATTCTGTCTCCATGAGTTTTCACCAAGCCTCAGACTCTAATCTCTCCTCAGCATGGCTGGAGAAATGAATTCCTCTCTGAGACCTTAATTGTCTTATATACTTCCCTACTGTTGGGATGAAAGGTGTGAGCTATAGTTCTCTTTTAGACTGATTCACTCTTGTGTAGATCTGAGTGGCCTTGGACTCACAGAGATCCATCTCTTAATCCTAAATCCTAGGATTAAAGGTATATATCACCACCTCCTAGCTTCTGGCTACTGGGATTAAAGGTATGCGCCTGGCTTCTATGGCTTGTGGCTGACTTTTCTTTTCTGAATCCTCAGTCAAGCTTTAATAAATCATAAATAATGTATCACTACATACACCCTATTCCCTGTCCAGACACACAGCTCAGCCCCTGACCTTTTTCACCTGGCTAACTGGAACACAGACTAGCCCTTTCCACAGCGATTGGTTCATGGATGGGCACATGACCTGCTGAGCAGGAGTTACAAGACCCTGAAGTGCTAGCTACAGGATGGGAAGACAAAGTCCTCAACAGACTGCAATCCACCTGCAAGTTTAAGCAACACATTTAAAAGCAAGAGATGGGAGGAATTGGGGACCCAGTGACATTATTCAACTTTTTGGTCCATCTGTGTACATACCTTGACTTTTCATATTCCAATCAAAACATGGTTTATCTATCACATGCCACCAAGAGAACATTAGCATATAATCACTGCAATTGGGGCCACGTGAAATTACAGACACAAAGCAAGTACACAGATACAATACACAGTGACTTGCACACACCTGCCTTCATTAAGGAAGACCACCACTCTAAAACTGGGAAGCAAGACAAATACATATTTAGCTTGTGTCTTGGCTCCAGCCAGGAATACAGAAGCAAGTAACAAGGGACCCTGCCTGAGTTTTAATCATCTATATTTTTTCCTGCCTCAATCTCTTACAGAAATGAGTGCCAATAAGTTGCTTTAGGAAGAAAAGAACTTGGCACATCAAATTTTTATTTTTACTGGCTGATTAGATAGGATTTAGTATATAACTGTACTGTAATTTAAAAAACTGAAGTGTAAAAACTCAAAATCAAATGGGAGATTTGTGTTTTTATTTTAAAGGAAAAAAATTGAAGACTACAACAAATGCACCCACAACTATCCCAGTTGCTGTGATCCCCTAATGTAGCTTAAAAAAGAGGCTGCTGCGTATGCCATCTTTTAGTTTTGAGGGATAGTAGTGCCAGCCACAAGAGCTCTGCTTTCATTTCTCTCTGTGTGAGGTCACTCAACTAACAGAGCTGCCTATAATAATAACCAGCAAAGCAAAGAGGAAACGTTGCACCGAGTAAGAGCTTTCCAATGTCTGTTTTCCATAAAAGACAAGGTAGAATTTTTAAAATTCCTTTTTAGCAACACATTTTTCATCCTGATGTCATCTGGAAGTGTAAAGTGCCCCCATCCACTCTAGGGGGCTGCAGTCGGTAAGTCATTTGGCTGAGTAATCCCAACAATTTTAACATTTATTCTGTAGTTTAACTGGCAGTAGAGTCAAAGTTACTGCCATTATGTGTGGCTGTGTCTCCATAGAAACACAGGTGAGCTCAAGCATTAACACCAACATTGAAATTAGCATAAAAGTTCAGGAAGAAAGGTGCTGTCTTCTCGTGATTAGCAAGAGGCTGCAGATGTGTTCTCATTGTGAATTAGACTCCTTCCACCACGCTCAGTTTGCTCCCAGAGAAATCAGTCAGATGATTCATTCATTGAATAGGGGAGGGGCACAGTAAAGAGTCCCATTCTCCCCATGCTGATCTACAGGCTTAATATAACTCCTCACAGAAGCCAAACAAAGTCTTTGTACATTGCTATGTCTGCTCGAAAATACATAGAGAAAAGCATGGGGATTCATACAAGTGAAACAATTTTGCAAGAGGAATCTAAAGCAGGAGTATGATTTGTCACTAAAACCAAAACCTATATAATAGAGAAAGGTACACTGGATCACATCAAAATAAAAATTCCCTTTCTGGCCGAAAGCCTGGGAAGAGGGAGGAAAGACGAGGAACAGACTGGGAGAAAACATTCACAAACTCTCTTTCTGACCAAGGACTTGTACGAAAGATCTTACAACACAACATGACACCACCAGGTCCCTGGCAGAAATTTGGGGTTAAGGTCTGCAGACTTATGCCACCAAGAAATATTATCAGTTTTAATTAGAAATACATCGGAAAAGTTTTTTTTTCCAAGAAAGTTTATCAAGACCCATCAAGAACAGCAGGAACTTTGGCGTTTAAACTGTGACCTAGTCTACCCTCCTTCTCTAATCTCAGGCTGACAGAGATTCCCCTCTGAGCAGCTGTGGCTGAGAACACAGAAGTCTCTCCACCTGCAGCTCACCTTGAGGAACCTGTTGCTTCTCCAGGAGAGGCAAGTCAACGGCACTCCACTCCCCCCATACTAAGATTAATTTTGAAAAAGCCGAATTCCAGATAAGGGTTCCATTCTTCTAACCAGCTGGCCTATAGGGCACAGTCTGTCCCTCCAAGCAAAACAATAACACTGGGGACACGAGGCTGAGACACTGCATCACTCAGGCAGAGCAGAGCAGGTGAGAGCGCAACTTGTATAGGCTCTCTGGAAAAGACTAGCGCTAGCATGATTGGTTTCTCACAACTCAACAAGTGCTCACCGCACAGCCCACTGTGTGACATTTACTGCAGAGAAGTAAAAATGTCTGTCCTAGAGCAGATGTGGTGATGCCAGGCTATCCAGGAGGATCCTTGTTATCACTTGTGTCCATGAACTTATCCATGTGATAAACAGTAAGGGCTGAACCGCACACCCAAGTGCTTATAAACCTGGTGATGCACGCCTTTAATCCCAGCACTCGGAAGGCAGAGGCAGGTGGATCTCTATGAGTTCGAGGCCAGCCTGGTCTACAGAGTGAGTTCCAGGACAGGCTCCAAAGCAATACAGAGAAACCCTGTCTCAAAAAAAAAAAACTGGTGAAATGTGCAAAAGATTGAAGGGTCATGTCTGTGTCAACTTCCTGAGTAGGTTATTGTCCTATAGCAAAGTAGATGTTTCCTTGGAGGAATTGGGTGAAGGGTATATAGTATTGTTTTGTGTCCCAAGCTTTCACAACTGCATGTGACTAGATAATTATAACAAAAATTTTTAATTACTTAATGAAAGTGTATTAACATCACAGAGTTGGGTGATTATTGCTAACCATTTAAACCAAATGATCTCCGTGTTTCTAAATGGAGCTGGATACTGAACCCAGACTTTGTTAAGCAAGAGTTCTGCTATAATGTCACACTCCAAGGCCCAGATAATTCCTTATTTCACACCATTTTGTCCCTCTAAGAAGTCAAAGACACTGGAAATCATATTTGATGACTACTGTCACCAGCTGTGCCCCACAATGCCACACAGGCTGGGTGGTTAGTATTTGTTAACTGTGAATCTAGCCACACAGGTAGTTCAGGGCTTCATGAAGTCCTCCAATCTGTGGTATCACGGGCATATATATGTACCAGTAGTTTTCTATTACTGCAAAAAAAAATTAAAAAATGAAAGCAAAACAAGGCAATCCAGTTTAGGATTAGGTGGCCTCATTCCTTTGGGTCCCCAGTAAGAGCAGCTCCTCACAGCAGGAGTACAAGGCAGAGCAAAGTTTGAATAGTGGGCTTGGAAGCCACAAGGCAGAGGAAGCAGGGACCCACAGTCCTCTTCAGAACATCTCCTAAGCAACCTAAGGACCCTGAGTCAGTAGAGAATAAGGCTTTTGGACATGGATATGGGTAGAGAGAGGAGTAGTCAACAAATCATAGCAACTTGAAATCAAACCTTACCCTTCTTCAGCACTAAGAGCAGCATTAAGAGCAACACTAAAGACAAGCCACTTACCTGTTCTCAAAGTCAGACTTGTAAAATAGTATGATTTCATATGGGAAAATTTTATGGAAACTAAATGGGATGCAAATGCACAAGTAGATGGCCTTGTTAGCGTCCCAGAAATGCAAACTAAGGCTGCTTCAGCCACACACACACACCCCCAGCCTAGACAGAATAGCCACCATCAAGAAAACAAAGGACAGCGAACACTGTTGGGGAAAAGGAGCCTTCATACACTGCTGTTGAAATGTAAACTGGTACAGCCACTATGGAAATCAGTGTGGAGGTGGCTCAAAAGAAACTAAACATAGAACTACCATATGGCCTAGCTGTATCAGTCCTGGGTATATACCCAGTAGAATCCAAGTCAGCCTACACCAGAGATGAGCATCCTTGCATATTGCTGCACTATAGCCAGGAAATGGAACTAGCCTAGATACCCATCAACAGATGAATAGATAAAGAGAACCGGTGCAAGTACTCAATGACATTTTATGGAGACATAACGAAAAAAAATGAATTCATGACATTTGCAGGAAAATGATTTAACTGTAGGTCATTATGTCAATCAAAATAAGCCAGACTCGGAAAAAGAGATACCATGGTTTCTTTCATATGCAGGCTATGGATTTAAATGAGAGAGAAGGCACTGGGAGAAGAAGAGGGAGAGGGGAAGGAAGAAAGAGGGGAAGGGAGAGAGAGAGAGAAAGAGAAAGAAAGAGAGAGTAAAGGGCTGAGGAGGAGGACACAAGAAAGGAAGAGTAGAAAAGAGGGACGCCTGTGATGTGGAAATAGAAGCAAGTACTGTTTTGGGGGACACAGGATAAATAATAAGAGAACAGGGAGGGAGGAAAGGGACAGTGACGTCAGGGATAAATGAAAACAAAGCATCGCAACACGAATGTGTGGAGATGCCACTTATGTTCGTTAGGATCTTGTTTGGTTGGTTGGTTGGTTGGTTGGTTGGTTTTCAGGACATAAATTCTCTGTGTGGCCCTGGCTGTCCTGGAACTCACTCTGTAAACCAGGCTGAACTCTCAGAGATCCCCCTGCCTCTGCCTCCGGAGTGCTGATATTAAAGAGATGTGCCCCCAGTGTCTGATCTTCTTAATATCTTTGGCAAAGAATTAAGTGAGTATTGATTTAAAATTGGAATAAACCTTGGAGATTCCCTAGCCAAACCCTGAATCCTATAGGAAAGAAATCTGGAGTGGAAAGTAGGAGAGAGTATCGGTGAGAAGCCGGTCAGGGAAGAACATTAAAAGACCCCATTTTCCCGCCCACACAGGAAAGAGATCAGCCCCTCCAAGACCCCAACCCCAGGGAGCCCAGCTTCAGGTGAGATTGGGTCTCCAGCGGGGACCGCCCGCCCATCACCCTTCCCCCTCCATCTTCGGGGCCGCTCCCAGCTTCCAGAAGACCCGCCCACACAGGAAAGAGATCAGCCCCTCCAAGACCCCAACCCAACGAGCCCAGCTTCAGGAAAGACATCAGCCCCTCCAAGACCCAACCCCAGGGAGTCCAGCTTCAGGAAAGAGATCAGCCCCTCCAAGACCCCAACCCCAGCGAGTCCAGCTTCAGCATCCCCAGCTTCAGCTGCAGTAAGGAAGGAGACCAGTGGGGACGGAAAGACCCCACCAGCACCCACTGGAAGAAGAGATGGGAAGAAGACAGAATAAGAGATCACTCAGCAATAGAAACACCAACATGACCCCACCAGAATCCAGGGATCCAACACCAGCAAGTCCCGAAAAGCACTACATAGATGAAGAAGAGGAGACAGACCTTAAAAATTATTTCATGAAGATGATGGAGACCCTCAAAGAAGAAACAAGGAAATCCCTTAAAGAAATAGAAGAAAAAACAAACAAAAAAATCCATGAAATGGGGGAAAAAATTCAAGAAATAAACAAATCTCTCGAAGAATCTAAAGAGCACCAAGAAAAAACACCCAAGAAAATTAAGGAAACAGCTCAAACAGTTGAAGGATTGAAAGCTGAAATAGAAATGATAAAGAAAACACAGAATGAAGGGATGCTGGAAATAGAAAAGCTCGGTAAATGGTCTGGAACTACAGATGCAAGTATCACCAATAGAATACAAGAGATAGAAGAGAGAATCTCAGGTGTTGAAGACTCATTAGAGGATATAGAGTCGTCAACCAAAGAAAATCTCAAAACCAACAAATCCTTAACACAAAATATCCAGGAAATATGGGACCCCGTGAAGAAGCCAAACCTGAGAATAATAGGTATAGAAGAAGGTGAAGAACTTCAACTTAAAGGTACAGAAAACATATTCAACAAAATCATAGAAGAAAACTTCCCTAACCTAAAGAAAGATATGCCTATGAAAGTACAAGAATCTTACAGAACACCAAATAGGCTTGACCAGAAAAAGAAGTCACCTCGCCATATAATAAGCAAAACATCAAACCTACAGAGTAAAGAGAAAATATTAAGAGCAGCTAAAGAAAAAGGCCAAGTAACATACAAAGGCAGACCTATCCGAATTACACCTGACTTCTCAATGGAAACGATGAAAGCCAGAAGATCCTGGTCAGATGTCCTACAAACGCTAAGGGAACAAGGATGCCAGCCCAGACTACTATATCCAGCAAAGCTCTCAATTACCATAGATGGAGAAAACAAAATATTCCATGACAAAGCCAGATTTAAACAATACGTATCCATGAATCCAGCTCTACAGAAAATGCTAGAAGGAAAACCTAGAGCCAAGGAAGATAACTACATTCACAAAGACACAGGCAATATATAATCATACTTTACAAAACACCAAAAGAAAAAGGGAGGAGAAACTACACAAAATAACTTCACTAACAATAAATCAAGCGCAAACAAGGATCACCAATCAATGGTCATTAATATCCCTCAATGTCAACGGCCTCAACTTGCCTATAAAAAGACACAGACTAGCAGAATGGATACGAAGACAGAACCCTTCCTTCTGCTGCATACAAGAAACACATCTCAACACCAAAGACAGACGTTATCTCAGAGTAAAGGGCTGGGAAAAGATCTTCCAATCAAACGGCCCCAAGAAACAAGTGGGAGTAGCAATCCTAATATCTAACAAATTAGACTTCAAATTAAAATCAATCAAAAGAGATGAAGAAGGGCACTTCATATTCATCAAAGGAAAAATACATCAAGATGAAGTCTCGATTTTAAACATCTACGCCCCAAATACAAAGGCACCTACATTCGTGAAAGAAACATTACTAAAGCTCAAAATGCACATAAAATCTCACACACTAATAGTAGGAGACTTCAACACTCCGCTCTCACCGCTAGACAGGACCTCCAGACAGAAACTTAACAAAGAAACAAAAGAATTAATAGAAGTTATGACCCAACTAGGTTTAACAGACATCTATAGAACACTCCACCCAAATACAAAGGGATATACCTTCTTCTCGGCACCACATGGAACCTTCTCTAAAATTGACCACATAATAGGAAACATAGCAAATCTCCACAGATACAAAAAAAATTGGAATAACCCCCTGCATCTTCTCAGACCACCATGCATTAACATTAGAATTCAACAATAACACAAATCGCAGAAACCCTACAAACTCATGGAGATTGAACAATGCACAATTGCACCATCCCTAGGTAAAGGAACAAATAAAAAAAGAAATTAAAGACTTCCTCGATTTCAATGAGAATGAAGACACAACATACACAAACTTATGGGACATTTTGAAAGCAGTGCTGAGAGGAAAGTTTATAGCACTAAGTGCCCACATGAAAAAACTGGAGAACAGTCATACTAGAGAATTAATAGCACAGCTGAATGTTCTAGAACAAAAAGAAGCAAACTCCCCCAGGAGGAGCAGATGCCAGGAAATAATCAAATTGAGGGCTGAAATCAATCAAGTAGAAACCAGGAAAACACTGAGAAGAATCAATGAAACAAAGAGTTGGTTCTTCAAGAAAATCAACAAAATAGGCAAACCTCTGTCCAAACTAACCAAAAGACAGAGAGAGAACATGCTAATTAACAAAATCAGGGATGAAAAAGGGGACATAACAACGGACTCTGAGAAAATCAAGAGAATCATCAGGGCATACTTTGAAAATCTGTACTCCACAAAATTTGAAAATTTAAAGGAAATGGACAATTTCCTGGATAGATATCACTTGCCAAAACTAAATCAAGAACAGATAAATAATCTAAACAGACCTATAACCCCTAATGAAATAGAAGCAGTCATCAAAAGTCTCCCAAACAAAAAAAGCCCAGGCCCAGATGGCTTCAGTGCAGAATTCTACCAGAAATTCAAAGAAGAGCTCATTCCAATACTCATCAAAGTATTCCACACAATAGAAGCAGGAGGCTCACTGCCAAACTCTTTCTACGAGGCTACAATTACCTTGATACCCAAGCCACACAAAGACACAACTAAGAAAGAGAACTATAGACCAATTTCCCTCATGAACATTGATGCAAAAATACTCAATAAAATACTTGCAAACCGGATTCAAGAACACATCAGAAAAATCATCCACCATGATCAAGTAGGCTTCATTCCAGGAATGCAGGGATGGTTCAACATTAGAAAATCTATCAATGTAATCCACCATATTAACAATCTGCGAAAGAAAAACCACATGAACATCTCACTAGATGCTGAAAAAGCCTTTGACAAAATCCAGCACCCCTTCATGATAAAGGTCCTAGAGAGATCAGGGATAACAGGACCGTACCTGAATATAATAAAAGCAATATACAGTAAACCAACAGCTAACATCAAACTAAATGGAGAGAAACTCAAAGCAATTCCTCTAAAATCAGGAACAAGACAAGGCTGTCCACTCTCTCCATATCTCTTCAATATTGTACTTGAAGTTCTAGCTACAGCAATAAGACAACAAAAGGAGATAAAGGGGATACAAATAGGAAAAGAAGAAGTCAAACTTTCACTATTTGCAGATGATATGATAGTTTACATAAGTGACCCAAAAACTCCGCAAGGTTACTCCTAGAGCTGATAAACACCTTCAGCAATGTGGCAGGATACAAGGTAAACTCAAAAAAATCAGTGGCCCTATTATATACAGAAGATGAAGTGACTGAGAAAGAAATCAGAGAAACATCACCTTTTACAATAGCCAAAAACAGCATCAAATATCTGGGGATAATGTTAACCAAGGAAGTGAAGGACCTGTATATCAAGAACTTTGTGTCTTTGAAGAAAGAAATCAAAGAAGATACCAGAAAATGGAAAGATCTCCCATGCTCTTGGATTGGTAGGATCAACATAATAAAAATGGCAATCTTGCCAAAAGCAGTCTACAGATTCAATGCAATCCCTATCAAAATTCCATCACAATTCTTCAAGGACCTGGAAAGAACATTAATCAACTTTATATGGAAAAACAAAAGGCCCAGGATAGCCAAAACATCCCTATACAATAGAGGAACTTCAGGAGGCATCACCATACCTGACTTCAAGCTCTATTATAGAGCTATAGTCCTGAAAACAGCTTGGTATTGGCACAAAAATAGGCAAGTAGACCAATGGAACCGAATCGAAAGCCCTAATTTTAACCCACATACCTATGAACACCTGATTTTTGACAAAGAAGCTAAAACTGTACAGTGGAAAAAAGAAAGCATCTTCAACAAATGGTGCTGGCATAACTGGGTACTGGTATGCAGAAGACTGCAGATAGATCCATGTTTATCGCCTTGTACAAAACTTAAGTCCAAATGGATCAAAGATCTCAACATACATCCAGCCACACTGAAACTTTTAGAAGAGAAAGTGGGAGATACTCTTCAACGAGTTGGTACAGGAGACCACTTCCTAAACATAACACCAGTGGCACAGGCACTGAGATCGACAATTAACAAATGGGACCTTCTGAAACTAAAAAGCTTCTGTAAGGCAAAGGACACAGTCAAAAAGACAAAAAGGCAGGCCACAGAATGGGAAAAGATATTCACTAACCCTACATCTGACAGAGGGCTAATCTCCAAAATTTACAAAGAACTCAAGAAACAAGTCTCCAAAATACCAAAGGATCCACTTGAAAGGTGGGGTACAGAGCTAAATAGAGAATTCTCAGTAGAGGAGGCTAAAATGGCCAAGAGACACTTAAGAAAGTGCTCAACATCCTTAGCCATCAGGGAAATGCAAATCAAAACAACTCTGAGATACCATCTTACTCCTGTCAGAATGGCTAGAATCAAAAACACCGAAGACAATTTATGCTGGAGAGGATGTGGAGAGAGAGGAACACTCCTCCACTGCTGGTGGGAATGCCGACTCATACAGCCTCTTTGGAAATCAGTATGGAGATTCCTCAGGAAAATGGGAATTAATCTACCACTAGACCCAGCAATTCCACTCTTAGGCATTTATCCAAATAAGGCAGGTTCATACAACAAGGGCATCTGCTCCACTATGTTCATAGCAGCATTGTTTGTAATAGCCAGAACCTGGAAGCAACCTAGATGCCCCTCAACTGAAGAGTGGATAGAGAAAATGTGGTACATTTACACAATGGAGTATTACTCAGCAGAAAAAAACAATGGAATCTTGAAATTCGCAGGGAAATGGATAGCACTGGAAGAAACCATCCTGAGTGAGGTAACCCAGTCGCAAAAAGACAAACATGGTATGTACTCACTCATATATGGATTTTAGATATGGATCAGGATAGTGCCAGTCTGCACTTCCACAGATAGAGAGTCTGGGAAACAGGAAAGAACCTAAAAGATATGCATATATGCATAGTACCCAAGAGAAGAGGATGGAGACAAGATCCTCTGAATGGATGGGGAACATGGCGAGGGGTTGGGGGGAGTGGGACCTGGGAAGAATAGAGGGGGTAAAGAGGAAGGGAGTTGGTCATGGGGGAACAGGAAGTTGAGGGGGTGGGGGTAGAATAGGGAGAAGAGGGAATCATAGGATCGAAGACAGATCAGGCACCAGAGTGACCTCGAGTGATCTAAAGGTATAACATCATTTGGCAATCTAAGCAATAGTGGAGGGACCACCTCGAATGCCCATTCTTGATAATGAACTTGATGTCTATAACCATCCGGGAGCCTTCATCCTGTGACTGATGGAAGCAGAGGCAAACCACAACTAATCACTGAACTGAACACAAGGAACCCAGTGACAGAGAGGAGTGATGAGCAAATTGGCAAAGAATGGGCTGGCAAAACCAGCAGAGACAGCTGATCTGAACAGGGGAGTGCTCTTGGACCCCAGACCGACAGTGGGGAGGCCAGCATGGGACTGATCTGGACCCCCCAAATGTGAGTGTCAGTGAGAAGGCCTGGGCAACCTATGGGGCCCTGAGCTGTGGATCAGTGTCTATCCCTGGTATACAAACTGTCTTCATGTGCCTATAGCACAAAGAGAGATGCTCTCTCAGCCTGGACTCTTAGGGGAGTGCCTTGACCCTACCAAGAGTAAAATGACAGACTCTAGATATCCCCTATGTGGAAGGATTTGGCAATAGGGTGGGAGGGGGGAAGGGGAGTGTGGGAGGAGGGGAGGGAGAGGGAACTGGGATTGACATGTAAAACAAGCTATTTAAAATTAAAATAAAAATGATATAAAAAAAGACCCCATTTTAGAAGGATTTTAGATGTTTAGAGGAAATTACCTCACATTCTGCTTCTTTTCTAATATCTTGAAGGCTGTTTCCATACCAAAAAGAACTGCACAGCTAAATTCTAACCATATACATATATATCATATACAATATTTTACCCCATTTTTACCCACAATTTGAAAAACAGTATAGCTCGTCTTACTACTCTCTCTGAAAACAGGAAGAAATTAGACCACATACAGATATTTAGTTCTATGTTGTCTCTGGTGATAGGAGCTCAAGCACGGGAGCCAGATTTTAACTCATTAATGCCCAGTGTCCATCAGCACGGTCATCGCCTTTACTTTATAAAAGAACTCTAGATCTTTTCCCTCCATGGAAGCTGAGCAGAAGGTAAAATGAACAGATTTTTCCTTGGGAGTGTCAGGACATTCTTATAGACTTACTCTATTTTTGTAAAAATCTTTCTGAATTGAAGTTTTTTTTTTTGGTTTTTCGAGACAGGGTTTCTCTGTGGCTTTGGAGGCTGTCCCTGAACTCACTCTGTAGACCAGGCTGGCCTCGAACTCACAGAGATCCGCCTGCCTCTGCCTCCTGAGTGCTGGGATTAAAGGCGTGCGCCACCAACGCCCGGCTCTGAATTGAAGTTTAAGACTTCATTTTACAGCAACATTTTATTCCTCCAAGTCTACCCATCTTACTATTTTTGTAGTGCTAAGACCTCTGTTTTCAAGTTTCTCCTGAGCCAAGCACAAGAAGTGTGTTTAGGAAAATGCCCCTTTCTGAGTTCCTAGACCGGGACTGTAGTCATCGTAATGTATGCATGCTCTGACAGCCTTGTACTACTTCATACATCTTTATTCCTTAACAACTCTACTTTGTAAGCCAGACTTGTTGAAGCAATAACTTTAAGCTCCCTAAGGGTCTCCTCAACCATAATATCAGCTTTTCTGAATTTTATTGTGTCAACACAATTCCACAGGGCTTTGTAATGATAAAAATTTCCTGTGAACAACACTTTAAACTTTACAAACATATTAACCTATATAATGTTTCTCTGGGTCTCATTGTGGATGCTTTTTGCCTTTTTTTTCTTGTTGTTTAAGAATAGAGATGGAAGCAGAGAAAAGACACTCTCCCGTCTTCCTGCAACTGGGTTCACACCACAATGCAGGTGCCATGGACTTTGGCTCAGCCACTTCCCTAGGTGCTAATCAGGACTCTCCACCACTCTCCCCTCTGTGCTTTCTGGAAGGTTGTACCAGTCCTTGCAAGGCTGGCTGCAACTAGACAATCACCAAGGTGAAATGTTATGTCTCAGGAGACTGATGTGTGCTCGGTTCCTGGAGGAATTCAAACATCAACTAAATGGCCAATTAAAGTGGATTCAATCCAATGGTGGTTAGACAAGAGGACATAAAAGGTCATTTCTAACACCAGGATTCTGTGATTGTAACAGCATTCTTTCCACGGTCTAACTGCAGTCCTGTTTTGTTATAAATTGCTTCTTCTTCTTCCTTATTATTACTAAAGAGAACAAGTGCTAAAGTTATTGTATAAAAGCTTAGAATGTATAATACATAAAAAAATAAAGGACATATAAATGTTTGTCTCAGTTTTTAGACAGAACTCCACTTACTCAACTTCTTTAAAAATTATTTTGTCGACTTCCTACATCTTCTTCTTCTATTCTACTTCAGTATAGTACTGTGCAAGAGTCCCTTCCATGAGGGAAGTGTGCTGTATCTCCACTGCCTAATTCAGTAGCCACATGTAGCCCGGAACCTATCGAATGCATAAAATGTGACTAGAGGAACCAAGTACTTTGATTTTATTTCATTTTCATTAACTTAATGTAAGCAACCTCAAGAGATATAGACTACCAGATTTTATAGAAAAGCATGTTACATGATCAAGATGATATTGTTAAAAACAACCATCCTTCTGCTCCCAGGTGAAAATGTCCTTCTGGGGGCTGGAGAGATGGATCAGAGGTTAAGAGCACTGGCTGCTCTTCCAGAGGCTCTGAGTTCAATTCCCAGCAACCACATGGTGGCTCACAGCCATCAGTAATGATATCTGGTGCCCTTTTCTGGTGTGCAGACATATATGGAGGCAAGATGTTGTCATAATAAATAAATAAATCTTTTTAAAAATGTCCTTCTGGATCCCATTTGTAAATACAGAATGGCAGAATGCACCAACACCCAATTACAACACCTTCACATGAGGATTATTTTGAGCTAAAGGTACTTGAAAAATAGCAGATGCAAGAGGAGCATCCAATTCTTTCTTTCAGAAACAGATGAAATTCTCATGTGGTACACACATACCCCACCCCACCCCCAGAAAGAAAAAAAAAGCAGTGATGTTCTCATCAAGAATGACACATGTAGCCCAAGAGAGTTCTGGGCATACACACCCTACTGGCTGTCTTCTTTTGGCCTCCCTGCAATGGCTTTGTTTCTTTGAACAGTCACTTCTTTATTCTTTCACTGTGTAAACATTATATCGTGCCTCTTCTTTAGGCCTTCACTCTGAAGAGTTCATGCTGCCTACAACATGTAAACCCTTGTGTTTCTCTTCTGTGAACCTCTTGTACATCAATCTAAAATTCTCAGTGCAGCCATACTTTGGTCTAGCTTGCATCCCCACCAGTGTTTCTCAAAGGCCCCTTTCAAAATCCTTCTACCTGCAGAAGTTAGAGAAAACATATTCCTAAAGCCAGCTAGGATACTGGCTAGGGAAGTTAGATATTAATTTGGAGTGTTCCTTTCATCTTTAAAATGTGTGTGAATGCATTCATCCTCAACAGGATATGGCCAAATTTCTGTAAATACATAGAGGTTCAAAATGGCTAGCTACCAAATAGAGAACAAACACGTTCTGGCTCTTTCACTGACTAACCAGCAAGAGGCTACTTCATTGATGCTATTATTAATTAAATTTATGATTAACCATTTGAGAAAAGACAGTTGCATCAACCACTACTGTAGAGGCACTTAGCAGGTCTGACACCCAGTCAGTTGCTTTTCTAAGATGAATGTCACTAAACTAACTGAGCTTCCTATTTAAGTGTGGGGCACAAATACCAACTGTTTGTTCATGGGTTTATGAGCCTTACCCAGAAAATAGTTGCTAGAGCATTGCCAAAAAGCAGCAGTGGGTGAAAAACAGCTTTAGGTACATGTGGGTGGATATTCACACTGTAGCCTTTTGCTGAGATGTCTAATCCACGATGTCATATGGCCAATGGCACAATGCCACTTACCTTCCAAGGGACAACTTGTTAGACCATTTTCCAGTGTACAAAGACAGCTGATAATGACATTTTTTACTTTATTATAAATATTGACATTGTATCATATAAAAAATACATGCTAAACTCACTTTGAGAGTTGCTATCTTCCAGTAAAATAAATACTCACATTATACTTTTAATATATATATATATATACATATATATATATTTGCCTAAAGCCATTATCCTTCTCAAGGTCATCCTATGACCAACAAATAGAGGCTAAGACATTGCAAACCAAGGTCAAACAAAGGCAACTGAGTCAAAGAGGACTGTGGTCTTCCTTTCCTTTTCTGGTGTTAAAGTGTGTGTTATTTGTTGTAAGTGACTTAAACAACTACTTGACCCTAGTCTCACTGGTGCAGGGAAAGGTGCATTTAAGTTCTCGAGTAAAGTTAATTTATGAGGTCAAAGACGAGGGGTGACTGGTGGTAGAGTACATGAGTCCCAAAGTTCAATCCTCAGTATCAAGAAAACAACCACAGCACTCCCATAAAAGCTAACTTGAATTCTCTTCTTTAAAACTCTTTTTTTTTTGGAATGACATCTACTCTGCAATTAAGTTTTGGGAAGCTTAATAGCAAGGATCAGGGCTTCTAGTCTATCTAACCTTGGGGCCACCAAGCAAAACTTCATTTGTTTGGGGACTAATGTTTCCATATCACTTCTAAATAGCAGTAAGATTCTTCTGATTCCCCCTCCCTTTAAAATGTAAGCAATATCATTTTATATCATTTCAAATCTCATTGGGAGAGTGGTTCTGAGTATACTTATACTTGAGAAAGAGGTTGAAAGCAAGCATACAAAGTATATACAAGGGTATATTGGATCTTCCTGATCGCAGATATCATATTTTAGATGAGCATGTCCCTTTCTCTCTTCCTAGCTCTTTAATTCATTTTGACATCTCTGTGCACTTTGCTAGATGGTTACCATGGTGTTCTCATCTTCTTTCGGCCAGGGCCAATGCAGTGGGTCAGGTAGGTAGCTCAAGACTGCTCATTACCATGAATATTGACACTGGCTTCAAACTTTAACCAGTGACTCATATATCCAATTGTCCTGTAATTTTAAATTGTAAAACTTTTAATATGTGAATGAATTGGTGGTAGGAAAAAAATCATCCCTAAGTTCTATATAGTTTCCAGTAGTTCTGTGTTATCAGAGAACACACAGTAAGAATGCAAGCTCAAGGTAGAAAGTAACTGTGCTTATAAGCTAGCTTCCTTTTGCCTGGAGCTGTAGAAGAAAATTGATCATATGTGTGAAACAACTATATTTATTTATATTTAACAAGAATTGAAGAGGAATTGTAATTATTCATAAACATGTCTTTCTAAAAATTATACCTGAGTTCATGGCGCAAGCTCATGTCCCCTCTAGCCTGTCATAGTCTCCAGTGATGCCCACCTGAACATTAACTATGGTGATATTGAGCACCTCCCCAGGGACCTTTCCTACTAGCTGTAGTCAAGTGTCACCTCCTTCAAAGCCAAGAACAGGGAAAGCTAACTTCCCTACAGCCTTGCAATTCTCAAGGAGATCCATATCCTATAACTGGTAGGTGGATATGAGGCTACTACAACCCCATGAAGCCCTTAGAGGTTGTCACAGGCCTGCACTGATGCTCAACTTCTTCCCTTGTTCAATCCTGCTTGTTCCTTTCCTGCTACATTAAATTTCCTAGTGACAAAGTTTGTGACCTTCAGGAGAAGCTAAAACTCAAGTTACAGTAGCGAATCTCCCCTTCCTGAAACAGTAGAGAGCTGATTCTTACAATACTGCTACTCATCTGATAACAATAAAAGTCTGGTTTTCTAGCCACTTCTAGTGAATGATATGACATCTAGGCTTGCTGTTCTAGACTGTGTTACTCTGATACATGCATCAAGATTTTACTAATTACTTTTCTCTTTGCAGTGACCAAATACCTAAGAGAATCAACTTCAGGGAGGAGGGTTCTATTTTGGCATATGTTTTGAGGACATGCAGTCTCATGGTGGAAAAGGCTTGGCCCAAGGAGATGGGGAGTCATACTGAGTCCTTGGTTAGGAAGCAGAGAAAACAGGAAGTGGGATCTGTCAGGCTCTAAAACCTCAAGACATGGCTCAAGTGGCCAACTTCTCCCAGCAAGGCTGCATCTCCTGAAGGTGAAACAATCTTCCCAGTATCTCCAGAAAAAAAAATCAAGAATTTAAACACAGGAAGGCTACACCCATGAAGTCTCATCAACATGGCTATCTAAACAAACCCTGAACAAGGACAATGCCAATCAGCATGTTAACATGGAAGGCAGAAATCTTATGAGGCCTTATCCCTAGATAAGGAACTACAGGCACCAAAGGAAAGCTCAGAATAGAAGAAATGATGTTCCCCAGGGAAGAGCCCCTAATTAATTATCTAATACCAAGTGGCCAGCCCTGAAGTCATACACACTCAAGTAACGTTATATAGACTGAGCAAGTCATACTCATGGATTTAAGAAAATTTTTTAAAAACAGAGGATATTAATTTGATAGAGCAAGGGAGAGGATATGGAAGGGTTGGAGAAGAAAGGGGAAGGGAGAAATGTAATTATATTTTAGTAAAATAAAACTTCAAAAGACAGAGTTCAAACACAGAGTAACTCACATGCAATACAGATCAATTAACTCTGGGAATAGGCCCCAGAAATGAGTATTTTTCAAAAACTTTTCCATGAGAGTCTGAAGTGCAGCCAAAGCTGAGTACATCCTGGACTTTGAAGAAGGACTATATATAATTAAATAAAGCAGAAGAAAAGGGTTCTGCTATGTCTGCCTGGCCTTATATATGCTAGCATGTGTTCCCACCTCCTACCCTGTCAGCCAGAGCCTCTGGCAGCTGCTCAGGCAAAGGACCGATGCTCTTGGTGTCCTCTCTTGAAATCACTGCCTCTTGACCAGCACCGCTGTTTCTCTTTTCCGACTACAATGTTTCATGAGTACATAACCACGCAAAAACATTCCATTTTTATGCACGCGTCATCATATCTCAGCGTCGCTGTCGCTAGACTACTTTTAACCTTCCAACTACTGCATCAACTTTCTGCCCCATGTTTTCTTTCTTTTCCAGTATCATGCAACTCTTTTTTTTTCTAAAGCTTTAGACATTTTATTACTTTTTTTCCATTCAGAATCTGGTTGTACAATAAGGAAACTGGAGCCACAGAGATGGGGAGACTTGTCTACTGTTACGTATGGTTTTATTGGCAAAACAAGCCCAGAATTATAAGAACATCATATGGACAGAGTTTAGTCCTTAGATTTGTAGATACTTGTTCTCATCTTGGATATATCAGTTTTTAGCAACATACAGTTTTTTCCTCTGAATAATTATAATGATGATGCTTAGTATGAGGTACAGAAGTTAATCTATACAAATAGGTATATTATAGATGCCCAGCTCTGCCTCTCTCCATTCCCGCCCAGGACATAACTGCCTTATGTGATATAGCTTTATTTTCAGAAAGACAGAAGCATGCATTTTCTCTGGAAGTCAAACCAGACTTAGCATATCAGACCATGTGTCTCCAAATGCTAAGGACATCCCTGATCTATGCATGTTATCCCACCATTACTTTTTTAATTTAAATTAGAAACATGCATGCTTCAAATGTCAATCCCATGTTTAAAAGCAGGCATGCCTAAAGGATCCAGGACTCATCTTCCTACTTTTCTCGCCCACTACACTCCCTACCTTCCTCGACAAACCTTTTTAATGAGTGTTTTATCCCAAACTTCCTATCAAAGATGCTTGCTGCAAGATCTCAGCGGTGCTCATATTGACTCCGTGGTGAATTCTCAGCCCTGACTCATTCTGAAGACCAGCAGGAGGTCCCCCCAGTCCACCACTTCTGCCTCAAGACCCTATCTCACATGCCATGAACCTTGGAGGGCAGAGACTCTGTGCCTACCCTGGAGATTCCTCCTTCACCATCTTCTTTGCTGACCCTTGTCACCTTCCTACCCATTACTTCAATGATGGACCCTTCTCTTCTCCTTGCTAACTATTGTTGTTCTTGGGGAATTAACCAGCCTTCCCATCTTTAAATGCTATGTTGGATTGAGCCTCTCTGGGATAACCTTCTGAGGCAGACCGTTCAGTATCCCAAGCTTATTCATCCCAGCTATCTATTTCTATTGTCGCTTGCACATGTAGTTATTTAACATTTTTCACATTGAAAACATAGCATACTTTCTCCTCCAACCTGCCCATTCTTCTCCAGCTTGGTGAGTAGCAGTGCAATTCAGCATTCTCACCAAAATCTTTAAAGTCAGTCCGAACTGTTCCCTTCAAGTCTGTGCCACAAAATCTGTCAGTGCTACTTGAAAATACATTTTTAAGAAATATATAGAATGAGGTCACTTCCCACTTTGGCTCTGCTACCACCCTAACTACACTATGGCCTCTCAAAATAAATCCCCATGTCACCGATAGTTTATCAGCCTACTCTCTTCCTGCCTCCAGGCTAGCTGGCTAGCTCCAGCTCTCTCTCAAGAATAGCCAGTTTCTGGAATGCATGGGTCATTGTACTCTGGACTTTCAATCTCTCCCACTGGGCTACAGGCAGATTCTTAGCTAGCCTTTTATCCCTATTCACAGTGCAGTGACTAAGCACATCTTACGTTTTCAATAAACGGTAAGTGGATAAATAATGGAATGGATGAATGTTACACTATAGACCACAATGAATAAAGAGATTTATCGATCTGCCGGGTAGAAAATTCCAGGGGTTGTTATTAGCTCCATTCACTGGGCATGCCAACTGAAAAGAATGTCACACTTGCTTTGACACATTCATTTTTCTCCTGGATTCGGTTGGTAGAGCTGAATTGTCTTTCTCCCTACCAGTGGCTGATTAATTTAAACAAAAGGGCATGTGTGGTGACCCACAGAGCACACTGACCAAGTCAGTTGACTCCAATAATTCAATATGCACAAAGAAAGTCTGTTGAAACAAGAAAGGTGCTAATGGAGGCAACAAAAATCAATCCTAAAACTTTGGGAGGCCTAGAATCCTCTACATATTTTAAATGATCTCAAAATTGTTCATAAAGAGATTAGGTAGCTCTTGACATATTCCTGGATAATTCGTGTTGGCAGAATGTAATCTTTTCAAAGTTTTATTCACATTTGTTGTCTGTTTTCAATGCAAGTCTACTTGATAATAGTTCACAGGGGCTTACACCTGGCCCAAATTAAAATTTACGTTTATTTATTTCCCCAATGACCGAGGCTACATGCTTTGCATTCACATTCATTCTCAACCAGCTTACTCAAAATTGTTTTGAATCTGAGTTTTATAATTAGGACTTAACATTTAAATCGCATTCAGGAATCCGTGCATATGGTTAAACAGACTGTCAGAATAAATTATGACCTTACCAAATAGTAATCTGTTTCCATCTTCTCCCAAAGCACTCTCTCAGATTCCCCAGCCATAGTTCACCCCTCATCCAACCTAAGACTTGTGTTCACAGTGACGGCACTCTCGCCATCCTATTCCAGGCCTTCCAACCTTTGCGGGGTCTTACCGGTCAGTGAAAAGGGGGCAGGGACATGACACGGGACTTTTCAGTAAAATGCCCAATGTGTTTATTTTATTACTATTAACCATATATATCTCTGTCTTAATTGGCATAGCATATCACATTTTCCAAATCTCCAATTTTCCTGTTTAGGTAGACCAGACTGGCAATTTTATCCCATAATGCATTGGGATAGCTGAGGTTTGGGGCAGAGGTTAAGTGACTCCACAGTTGCCCTAGTCAGCAGCAGACTGGGCCATATACACTCAGGAGCCTTTCCAAAAATACCAACCCAGTTCTGCACCGGATTCCAGAACTACCTTGCTATTCTGTCTTGTTTTTGTTTTGTTTTGTTTTGTTTTGTTTCAGGATTTTGTTTTATTACTTGGCTTTATTTTTTGCAGGGCTCAGGATCATACCCAGGATCCTCTGCATATTAGATAGAGATCTTGTATGGAGCTACATGCCCACTCTTCACAGTTTAGTTGGTTGTACGGTGTTTGTGTGTTTGTTGACTCTCATTATGTAGCCCTGGCTATCCTGGAACTCAATGTGTAAACCAGGCTGGCCTGGAACTCACAGAGATCTGCCTGCCTCTGCCTTCCAAGTGTTGATTTGGAAGGCGTACGCTCAGTTGTTCTGAAGCTATGCACTATTATCAAAAGCTAGCTCTGGGTTGGATGTTGGGGGTATGTGTCTATAATTCCAGCCCTCTGGAAGTAAGAAAGAAGGATCTTAAACTCAATGCCAACCCGAGTCACATAGAAGCCCCAGCTGCAACAAACAAATGCACCAAGAAATAAGCTTACCCTTGAACCTCATTCGCAATACAGTGTGAGTGACTGGTTCTTCCCGGGTGTGTCAGCATTTTGGTATCAAAGAAAGAAATTCAGAACATTAGCAATCCAATTTCAGCCTTTAACGATCAAGCGAAAGCCAAATGGGCTAGTGTAGGAGGGAGCAGAGGGTAGAGCTCTTCCCATTCTCCTAAAATAACATCTGGAAGGCTCTCGCAAAAGCATCTAAATGTTATACTCAGTGCCAGACTCCCACAGACGTTAAGCACCAAGTTAAAGCTGCTTCAGACAAATCTAATTTTATTCCAAAAATCAAGTCAACACGTTATCAGGAAAGGTGGGGAGTTTAAAGGAGTTAGGACAAGGAAGTTACAAGAAAAGAATGGGGTTCCCACAGGGGAAAATTCCACAGAAAATTATAATTCAAGTTGTTGTGGTAATCACATGTGCAATATTCTGTCAAGAGAAAGAGAAATTGAAAATGTGCCTCTCTCTCTCTAAAAGGATGGCCGAAACCAGATCTGTATGCTTTATTCCTGTCTGTCAGAGTAATGCCCCTGCTGAACTCAGTGGCCCCTAAAGCCCCTGGCACAGCACTGAAATCATCTTTGAACCCAGCCTCTGTCCATGGGAAATACCACCTAACCTCCTGACTATCCCTTTCTTTCCCCTATAGTGTTTTTCCCGTGTTTTTTTTTTCTTTTTTCTTTTTTTTGTACTTCTGTTAGCTCTTGACCTATTTTCCACTATCAACTTCTCAAATGTCTTTTAATAACTTATACAAAATGATCCACTTGATGTTTCCCTTGTTGAAACCTCAGGATACTAAAAAGGATTAAAGAAACTAACTGAACCTGATAAAATTAAACAAACCTTTGTTTGAAACAATGCTGACTATTTGCTTTATTGTTTAAATTCACAAAGTAACAATATCTCTTTCAATGCATGGGCAGGGGGCTTGGCAAGATACTAGTTCATTGAGTTAACTTACTGGATTGCATTAAACAAAAGTGCATGTCTTTGAATGTCTAGGGGACAGGGGTGTAAATGCATTTGATGCACAAATCTGACAACATGAACAAAGCCCAAGTATCTGCAATCCTAGTCTATGTATACAGGGAAATGAGAGGCCTAAAGAGAAGACTCCCCGGAAACTCATGGGCCAGGCAGTCTGGCTTACACAGACCCCATCTCAATTAAGATGGTTAGGGAAGGGACAATAACCAAACACAGTCCTAAAATCTCCAGATGTGTGTGCCACACACACCCACACACAAATGAGTGCATTTCCTCATACATTTATTTAGAATCTTCAGCGAAACCCATGCTTATTGCTTCATTATTCACAGAAGCAGGAAATGTAATCAAGCTTGATGTCCATCAGCAGATGCATAAAGAAAATAGGGTGCCTACACACAATGATATTTTGTGAGGTCATAAAGAAAAATGAAATTGTGACATTAACAGGAAAATAGATAAAACTGGAAATAATATTATTAAGAAGATAAAAACAGTAAAACTCAGAAAGACATATACAATGTTTTCTTTAATATGCAGAGTCTAGATTTAAAATTGTGTGTGTGTGTAGGTTATGACACTAGAAAGGGAATCAAGACATCTTCAAAGGAGAGAGGAAAGAGAGAATACTGAAACTCGTGTGGTAAAAGAGCAGAGGAGTAAACTACCTGGAGTTAGAAGGGGACCAAGCAGGAGAAATGGTGCTGGGGGTGCTGTGGCGGGGGGGGGGGGTGTATGAGAACAAAGCATAACAACAATGTATATAAAATGCCATGACAAAGCCCCATTTTGCATGCAAATCTAAAAATTAATTTCAAAAAAATAAAATCTGAGGCTGGGCATCCCCAGTACTCAGACAGGAGAGGCAGAGGGATCTCTGCAAATACCTGAGGGTAGTCGCAGCCAGATGGAGTACTGTGTCGGACTGTAATCTCTGGTGGGTTCCCACAGCAATATATTGTCCATAAATTACTATTTATTTCTCTGTTTGAAAGGAAATATTATATGTGGAGAATAGGACTTGGATATAGCCCAGAGAATGCTTGCCTAGAAATTATGATGCCTTGGGGTCTGGCTCTAGTACTGAGGAAACTAGGAGTCCATAGAGGAATGATGAATAATCTTTCCTTTTAAATTAAATATATAGGAGCTATAAAAGTATTTAAAAAGGCTGATCAAGTAGACACCCAATAACCAGAAACAAAGAAGTTTCAAGAAAATGAACCAATCAGAATTCACAGGACAAGCTGCTTGTTGGGACTCATTCCTGTCTTTAAGAAGATAACCACTCTAAATACCCATGTTACTAACTTAAGGCTGGATAAAATTAAAGAGCACACTAAGATGAGATATCCTTTCACAAAGTTTCATCATCACAGAGGAAAAAGAATGATGGGAGAGGGATGGACAAGATGGGGATAAGGAAGAGGAAAAAAACAAAATAGGATATTTTGGGGGTCTCACATAGCCCATACTAGCTTCAAACTCAGTGTAAACAACAATGGCCTTGTACTTCCAATCCTCTTATCTACTTCGTATGTACTGAGATTATAGGTGTGTGTTGACCACAGCTGGTTTGTGGGGTGCTGAGGATGAATAACAGGGTTTTGTGCATGCATTGTTCCATCTCAGCTACAGCCTCAGCCCCAAGTAGGATTATTCTTCTCTTTGTTTTAAACAAACCAAAGGCCCTGTTGCATCCTTAATCTGGTGTGACTCTTCAGTCTAGAGATGGCTGACTGGAAGACCACAGCAAAAACCAAGTGTAGATGACAACCGGTTACTTAGCTAACACTGGGTAAAATCTGATTTAAGTTCAGGGATCTGGAAAGGCATGGAGGTGTAGCTCTTGGCTTAAGACTGGCAGTAATAGTACTCACCCAGGAATACCAGCTCATCACAAATAAATGTAACAGTTCTCATTCCCTGAGCCATTGCAAGACTGCATGATTTTTATGCTGCATAATTGCAGCATGCTACTCTTAAAAAGAAAAAGAAACTACTGGTTATTGGTACTGAGACTTACACCTGACTACCACTCATGCTAATACTGACATCCTACTTAAATTATCCAGGAATGTTTCTAAATACCCTTAAATAATCACATGCTAGGCACCCCCAAACAATAGGCGTGTTAGTGACTACGGTTTAGTAAAATCACTCCTCCAATGCCAAGATTCTACTATCTTTACTGATTCAAATGCAGGACCATTGTTCCTGAAATCCTCGGAATGATGACAAAATAGAAATGGTCTTAGAATTAGTACAAAGTATTGGGGGCCTTATTTATTCACGATTTTATTGTTAGCATAACAGAGGCTGAACTGTGTCTCTGCATTTCACCACACACAGACCCATCACCAGGCCCCCCTTCAGCCTTGTCTAATTTCAGACTTGTCTAATCCGTGTGAAGCAATTAGCAAATAGCCACCTCCCCTCAGAGAGAAGCTGAGGCTGCAGATGAAAGAAACAACCTCAACTTGAGCCAAAAGGAGAGAAGAAGAGGAAAGGGCCATCTCTGAAAACACAAATTTCAAAGTTTTGTAGATGATAATGCCAGAAACTTTGCCTAAATGAAATTCATATTTCTCAGCCAAAATTTCTTTTCTAGCCAGTTCAGTCATACTTTCTTTATCAAAAAAATTTGTGTGTGTGTGTGTTATGCCAACAATGTGTGTGTAGGTCCATGAAATCCAGAAAAGGAAGCCCCATGTCCTGTTTCTACTCTCTACCATTTTCCTTTTAGGCACTGAATGAACATGAAGCTAGCTAGGTTGGCGGCCACCAAGGCCAGGGACCTTGCACTGTCTCCCTCCCCAACAGTACTGAGGTTACAGGCAACCCCGTACAGAGTTTGCTGAGAAGCAAGCCAAGCTTGGCGAGCCCTTACCCACTGAGCCATCTCTCCAACCTCAGCAGCCATGCTTTCTATCATCTCCTACTCATCCAAGTGTTGTTGGCAAACATAGAGTTGTGTCATAGATGTCAGCGCAATAGGAGAGTGGCAAAGCCTGTTTCTTCTGATGATGACGCCTGGGAAACACACATCAGGAATTTTTAAATCACTGTCAAGCAGAACCAAGTTTTAATCTCAGTCTTATCTGTCAAAAGACAAGGTGCAGGTGGAGTTAGAAAATGAAGGCATTTACTTAGAACAAGGACTGACAGCCTGAGTCCAACCTGAGTTCCACAGGGTGGGAGGGGGAAGTAACTCCAGGAAGTTCTCCACTGGCCTCCAAATGCAATGCCATCCACACATACAACATGCACACATATAAATATAATTTTAAATAACTTTTAGAAAAGACTGATTTTATTTATATGTATGTATTTGTGTTTCTGTGTGTGTGTGCATACGTGCATTGGGTCCCCTGGAACTGGCATTATGGGCAACTGTGAGCTGCTTCAGGTGGGCACTGGGAATTGAACTCTGTTCCTCTGCAAGAACATGAAGAGCTCTTAACCACTGAGCCATCTTTCCAGCTCATTATTCTAAAAGCTTTTGAAGGCAAGGTGCTTGGTTTAGAGTTGTTTATTGTAGTTTTCGTTATTATCAAATAAAAACAACAAGGTAGTATGTGAATCTTTAAAAAAAAAGAGGGTATTGAGGACTGATTTACTTGATAACTTTTTCTCATTAAACAGCTTTCCTGTTTAAAACAAAACTCTATGTCTAACTTGTGTCTTTATCCAAAACAGGGTATCTTTTAAAGAATAATTTTATTCTCACAGATCTGTAAATCATTTTCTCAAAAGCTCTGTTTTCTAAGCCATGTCCCCTGGTTCAAAACACATACCCAGGAAGGGCAACACTGTCTATTGACACTCACTGCTACCCTTGCTGTCTTCATATTGACATCTGAATGCCACACAGATATCCATGCCTATACAAGGAACACAAGCTGGGTAGTCAACCAGAAACCAAGGCAGTGCCGAACACACAAATTTATTCATCATCTGTTTCTGTTTATATTTTAAAAGAACATTGCTAACTTGGTTTATTATTATTTTCCTAATTCAGACTTGTCTAAGTAAAAAGAACTTATTAGACAGACTCATGTAGTTGACAGAAATGTTGAGGAAGGAGCATGAAGAAAGGAGATCGGATATGATCAAAGTGCTCCATATTGGATCTGCTCAATTCCACTGCTCTCTTGTCTGTAACTTATTAAGTTTTCATATTTACAGAACAAGTCATCTGATCAGTTTAATTCCAAACATACACTTCCTTCCCTTCATTTTCAAAGTGTATAGACACTATTCTTCAAAACAAATGAATAAATCATGTAAAGCCAAACCAGGATTGATTCTAGGCAACTGGACACAGAATGCCCATCCCAGCTTAAGTCTTTGGGTTCTCAAGTTCTCATATCTTCTTCTCTCATATATTCAAAAAACATCTCCATTCAACATTTCATGTTCAGATATTGAAAAGGACTCCACATTCCCCCAAGGAAAGAAAATCCACAGTTGATCAGTTTCTGGTGAAGTAGTCAAATGTAGCAAGAAACTTGCTCCTGACCTAAAAATAGATATTGAGTCAAAGGAATGTACCAGGACCCAAAGTACACTAAGCACAGCCATGAGATGGTCCCCAAATGAAGCTGGACCTCTTTATATGACTTATTGCTACTGGCAATGTATTGCCATTTTCATTTCTTAAAGTCTGAGGGCTTTGGATGTAGCTCCATGGGTACAGTGTTTGTCTAGCCTGTATAATCTCTAGCATCCCATAAGCTGAGCATGAGGACATCCCCCTGTAATCATAGCACTCAGGAAATAAAGGCAGGAGGGTCAGGAATTCAGTGTTATGTTTAGTTACACATTGAACTCAAGGCCAGCCTTGAATATATAAGATTCTGTCTCAATAAAAATTTGAGGGTGTTCAAGAGATGGCTCAGTGTTTAAGAGATTCTGCAAAATCATGAGGACCACACATTACCCAGCATCCACATCACAACAAGCCGGGTAGCCCCACACACTCCTATAACTCCGGGCTCAAGGAGGGCAGAAGCAGGAGGATTGCTGGGACTTTTGGATTTTGATCTTCATTTTCATCTGTCTTTGTCAGGTTTACTGTGATTTTCTAGAAACAGTGCCCCTCACCCACTCATCATGAAAACCATGCCTGGCACTGGAAACCTAGTCAACCATCCAATGGCTCTGTACATATGACCAGGACACAGACAGCAGCAATAGACATGCCTCTGTAGATGGGAGAGGGGAACTCAGGAAGCCTCAACCCCACGCAAAGAGCTACAGCAACTATAGAATGCTGAGAGCTTGAGAAATAGTCTTTCCCAGAGAAGAGCTCTCCAACTGATTATCCAATACCTAATGGTCAGACCTGAAACTATACATACAAGTAACATGTAGACTAAGCCAGTTGTGTATATGTGTATATGTATTTAAGAACACATATATATGTATGTGTATATACACACACATATACATACATATATAAATTATCCAACAATTAAAGAAAAATAGGTCATGGATTTGAAAGTGAGTGTGGATGGTACATGGGAGGGTTTGGAAGAAGGAAAAGAAAGGGGAAAATATAATTATAGTATAATCTCAAAAATATTTTAAAGAGTTCAAAACCAAGTTTTTAAAAAAATAAAATAAAATAAAAAAGTCCCGCAGGCATAGCAACCAGCAGGGGGAGCCTAAGCAGAATTTTGAAATGGTGCCAGTGTTGGTAGTATGATAGCCTTGTTGAATAGCCTGCTGAGGTCCCCACCCATGAGTTCTGTCATTCAGCGCAGCATGGACTGAGAGAATAAAGCAGAAGACTGGGGACACAGTCAGCTTTCTTCTGCCAGCGGTCTGCCCCTACTTGTTGAGTAAGTCAATTAATGCTGAATCTCAGCTTCCCAGTTCTTAAAAAGGTAGCTGAACGAGAAAGTATTTTAAACCTCCACAGCCATAACCATCTCTGGTGCCCAAAGACCTACTAGCTCACACTCTAATGGGGGAATTGTGGCCTTGTTTGCCAAAGAAATCTGAATGCAACCTCAAAAGCTGTCTAAAGTTCATTTCATTCTTTAGGATAAATGTTTAAAATATTCTTATCCTCCCCCCCCTCTCTCTCTCCTCCCCCCTCTATCTCTCTTGCTCTCTCTCTAGCTCTCTTGCTCTCCTTTTAAAAAGGACACCATACCCTTGAGGGAGAAGAGAGTTCCCAGTCCTCATGGGCTGGCAGGTCCTCTTTGAGGTACAAAGAGTTCCTAACTGCTAACCTTGGCAGGGTACATTACCCTCCCTTTTCCTGCTGTGAAGCCTCTGAAGTCTCGTTTGCAGAATAACGCAGAAAACGGCCGGCTGTCTGCGAAGGCTGCTCGTCACCTCTGAATGGACTCCATCAGCATGCGAACACTTCATCTTGTGTAGGCTCATGGATTGCTCTGCAGAAGGACACCAACGCCCCCATCTATCTCCTTGAGACAGGCGGAGAAACAAATCCTTTCTCCTGTCTCCAAAAGGGCTGACAAGCTTTTAGTGGTGTTTATCTTCACTGAAGGATGATAACCTTCGAAGTGAAAGTTGAAAGAGACTGACACAATTAAAGGCCATCGGCTGCATTCCCTGGTTTTCTTTTAGAGTGTAAAAGACAGAAGCTTGTATTTTCTTTTCACTTGCTAGCACTGATTATTTTTCTAAACTTAGATATACTTATATACAAAAAATAAAATATATCATGTTGTGATTGTTTTGCAAAACTGAAATTCATTGCTAACCCTGAAATTCTTGGAAACGATTATGCCTTCGGTATTTTACACCCTAACCACCACCCCTCCTGTGTTAGCCACACTGGCTCTTTCTTGGCTGGTGTTTTGTGACTTTGTATCATGTCATAGTCACACAGTCTTGAGATTCGCCTGATTGTTGTCAAGTCTAAGGACTATGATTATTTACACTGGATTGACTCAAGGGCAAAAAAGCATTAAACTGGTGTTCCACCCTTAACTCATGTATTAGCGTTTCTTGTTAGCTAGGCTGTGGCCACTACAAAACCCAGCAGCAGCTGGTAATGTAACTTGGCCAAGGCTTCAGCTAAGCCCAGCAGTTCTCTCCCTGGAGAAGGCCTTGTGAACACAGCAAAAAGGAGTCCTTGAAGGCACACCTGCAATTCTCCTCCTCGCCCCTGTGACTCCCCTCCTCCTCCATGGGAGTGTGTAGCCATTTCTGAGACAGGACTGAATCCTCAGGTTACAAGGGTAAGATCCTAAGATCCCAATGGAGCCTCGGAGGCGGCTCTACACCGGATTGGCAGCTCTCTGCAGTCATATGAGAGCCAGCAGAGGTTGAGTCAGCATCGCCCACAGCTGAGCTCTGTGTTTGTCCTGCATTCCCATGGGTGGACAAAAGAACCTTGTGCTCTGAATCTGGCCTGCAGGCTGTGTTTAGCTACCCCGGCTTTGGCCTTGAAAGCATGACACAAGAGTATCTAAAAGTTATACTAAATGGCTTTGGCTCGGAAACTGAGATTGCATCCTTCGTGTGCTATCCTAATAAAACACAAGCCCTCCCTTGTTCTTTCCATACCATTTATATAGAGCTTGAAGGTCACCCTTTGCCCTGAATTATTTTTTATCCTTCCACTTTCCAACCTCCGCAAAATAATCATTAAATCTTATGGATATGCTAAGGAGCAATGTTTATTTTACTTGTTAAATTTAAACAATGTAAATTATAACTGCCCTTAAAAGAGTATAATATAAAGCATAATAAAATCAGTGACACTCCATGACCAGATTTTAAGAAACTTAGAATTGTAATGCAGGGCCAGGCATAAAGGAACAGTTTTGAATTATTTTTTTAAGTATTTAATCATTTTTTATTATTGTGTATATGTGCCTCTGTTTGTGTGTGTGTGTGTGTGTGTGTGTGTGTGTGTGTGTGTGTGTACTAGCATAACACACCATAGCTCCTGTATAGAGGTCAGAGGACAGCTTGGGAGTCAGTCTGTCCTTCTACCATGGCTTCTAGGGCTTAAATGTAGGTTACCAGCTTTGCACGATCTCCTAGTTCAGTATCTGTTGCTATGATAAAACCATGATGAAAAACAATTGTGGGAAAGGGTTTATTTCAGCTTACAAGTTATAATCGTTGATGTTGTGCCCAAATTCTGAACCCCAAAATCACCAAAAGGCCCATTCCAATGCAAAAGCAGAGTCTTTTATTAAAGTTATTTAATGAGCTAAACCCACCACCATAACTGGAGAAAAGACCTCAAGCAATCTCGAAGCAGGGATCTTAAAGGGCAGCATAAGGGGAGTGTCTAGGGGTGTGAAACAGTCTCAGGATTGGTGTGCTTCCAGGTTTGGGTGACCCGCCCTGTGTTGATTGGTCAACTGGTTGTTATGGCCCTTAGGCCCTCCCATGCTATGTTCTGAGTGGCACTGTTGTGCACTGTCTGTAAAGCACACCCAGAGCCATAAAGCACAGCCCCACCAGCTAACTTCTGATTGGTTTCTTGCATCTGACCTCCTAATAACCAGGACAGGAGCGGCAAGGTCATGCAAGCACATGTTAGCCTGTCATGGCTGCTAAAACAGGGAGGTTGGTCACTACCGTTGAGAGAAGATTGGGCAGGAGGTCAAGGAAGGAATCTGGAGACAGGACCTGAAGCTAAGACAGTGGAGGGATTCTGCTCACTCACTGCCTGAAGCTAAGACAGCGGAGGAATTCTGCTCACTCACTGCCTGAAGCTAAGACAGCGGAGGAATTCTGCTCACTCACTGCCTGAAGCTAAGACAGCGGAGGGATTCTGCTCACTCACTGCCTGAAGCTAAGACAGCGGAGGGATTCTGCTCACTCACTGCCTGAAGCTAAGACAGCGGAGGGATTCTGCTCACTCACTGCCTGAAGCTAAGACAGCGGAGGGATTCTGCTCACTCACTGCCTGAAGCTAAGACAGCGGAGGGATTCTGCTCACTCACTGCCTGAAGCTAAGACAGCGGAGGGATTCTGCTCACTCACTGCCTGAAGCTAAGACAGCGGAGGGATTCTGCTCACTCACTGCCTGAAGCTAAGACAGCGGAGGGATTCTGCTCACTCACTGCCTGAAGCTAAGACAGCGGAGGGATTCTGCTCACTCACTGCCTGAAGCTAAGACAGCGGAGGGATTCTGCTCACTCACTGCCTGAAGCTAAGACAGCGGAGGGATTCTGCTCACTCACTGCCTGAAGCTAAGACAGCGGAGGGATTCTGCTCACTCACTGCCTGAAGCTAAGACAGCGGAGGAATTCTGCTCACTCACTGCCTGAAGCTAAGACAGCGGAGGAATTCTGCTCACTCACTGCCTGAAGCTAAGACAGCGGAGGGATTCTGCTCACTCACTGCCTGAAGCTAAGACAGCGGAGGGATTCTGCTCACTCACTGCCTGAAGCTAAGACAGCGGAGGGATTCTGCTCACTCACTGCCTGAAGCTAAGACAGCGGAGGAATTCTGCTCACTCACTGCCTGAAGCTAAGACAGCGGAGGGATTCTGCTCACTCACTGCCTGAAGCTAAGACAGCGGAGGAATTCTGCTCACTCACTGCCTGAAGCTAAGACAGCGGAGGGATTCTGCTCACTCACTGCCTGAAGCTAAGACAGCGGAGGGATTCTGCTCACTCACTGCCTGAAGCTAAGACAGCGGAGGAATTCTGCTCACTCACTGCCTGAAGCTAAGACAGCGGAGGAATTCTGCTCACTCACTGCCTTGCTGTCCCCAGCTTGCTCAGCTTTCTGTCTTATACAGCTCTGAACAACCCTCCTAGGAGTAGCACAGCTACTGCAGGCTAGGCTTCCTACATCAATTGTAAATCAAGAAAATGCCCTACAGCCATGCCCATGGGCCGATCTGATGGAAACAGTTCTTCAATTGAAGGCTCCTCTTCTCAAGTGACTCTACTCTGTGTTGAGTGACCAAAAAAGCAAACAAACAAAAAACAATACACATGACTAAATGGCAAACACTTACTTGGTAAGCCATCTCACTGGCCCGTGAGTTAAATTTTGATGAAATGCATGAAATGAAATAACTGTTGGTTTGGTAGGAGCAAGGCAGCGTATATATTGAAAGAGAACGTGCGTCTTCAAAGAAGCCACAGGTTCACATACTGCACACTGGATAACAAAAATGGATAGCCTGAAAAAATGAGTAGAGATAATAAAGTATATCTCAGCCGGGTGTTGGTGGCACATGCCTTTAATCCCAGCACTTGGGTGGTAGAGGCAGGTGGATCTCTGTGAGTTTGAGGCTAGCCTGGTCTACAGGGCAAGTTCCAGGACAGCCTCCAAAACAATACAGAGAAACCTGTCTCAAAAAATCAAAATAAATAAATAAAAATAAAATATATCTCTACAGAACAACATAGTGGTAAATTAAATATGTACATTATCTAATACAATACATACTTAAATGAAAATTTACTCTCCCCTCCCCTAGGCTGGAACAATGGAGCCTGTGCCAAAGAAGAAAAAGAAGGTCTCTGCAGTGCCAGAAACAATTAAGAAAATATGAAAGAATTTTGAAGAGTTGAAGGTGAAGTACTTGCAGAAGTTTGCCCTAAAAATACTTTAAGAGGCTAAGAGGAAGCTTATCTGTGAAAAAAAACAAACCACTATCACAAGGAACACATGCAGATGTACAGGACTGATATTCAAATGGCTAAAATGGCAGGAAAAGCTGGAAAATTCTATGTATGTGCAGAACCAAAACTGTCATTTGTCATCAATGGTGTATCAATGGTGTAAACCCAAAGGTCTGCAATGTAGTGTAGTTTCTCCATCTGCATCAGATCTTTAAGGACACCTTTGTTAAGCTCAACAAGGCTTCTGTTAACATGCTGAGACTGTGGAACCATAAATTGCATGGGGGTACCCCAACCTGAAGCAGGTAAATGTACTAATCTACAAGCCTGGCAAGGAGAAATCAGCAAGAAGCAAATGGCCTTGACAGATAATACGCAGCCTCTTGGTAAATATGGCATTAGAAAACACTACTTCGGGAAAGCAAATAGCTTCCTGCAGCCCAAATCATCTTCTCCATGAGGAGGAATGAAGAAAAAGAAAAAAACAAAAAAACAGACAAGCAGGCATTTTTAATTTTATTATACATATATATGTATGTATGTATGTATGTATATGTATATATATATATTTTTTTTTTTTTGGTGGATGAACTAAGGTATCACCATGGTGTTTTTGTGTTCTAATCAGTTAATAAATAGTAACAGCTTGGCAAATAGAAAAGAAAATAATGATGACTCTCCTTTTTCAAAATCATTGAGAATCACCCTGTGGCTAGTGCAGTGAGAATTAAATAGCAGTATACATCAATTGTCTAAGCTCATGCTGCACAGACCGGATAAGGCCTTGTTGTGTGCAGCACCAAAACTGTGAGGAAGGCTTTCTGTCTGGAAGATGAATGTGTGCTCTAATGTGACAAATCATTGGATGCTCTGGAAAACTCCCAAAGATATCAATATTCCATCTCACTGACAAAGACCAGCTCAGGAGAGTCTCCAGTTTACTGTCCAACTTGGCCTCAAGCCGGGAATACCTACAAAGTGAACCAGTCACCACATCCCTCTGCTGATTCCAGCCAACACCTTTGTCAACCTCAGTGATCGTTTTAAGGATGACACTAGACTAAATCTGAAACCATGGGATGGAGAATAGCTTCCACTCCCTCCTAATTAAGGGTCTAGGCAAGTTATGAAGGGCTCACTGACCACTGTCACGCCATCTGGGACGCTGTTAAGTTACGGCTTGGTCATTGTCCTCTGCCCTGCACTAGCTTCATCTGTCTTGCTTGGGCTGAATGAGTGTCTCCCCGGTGCTGTGTCACATCTTCATTTTCATTACCTCAAATGGAACCCTTACATCAAATGAATGACAAATCGGAAACACTGTGAGGTTAATTAATGCTTATCGGTGTGAAACGTGAGGCAGAACAGAAATCCAACTACATAGGCCTGACCATTATTTAAACTGCTTCTCAGAAGCAAGAGGTGAACAGAGAGTACTGCAGGAGAAAATGCAGGCCTGGCCTAGTGGTCAGTCTACCTAACACACTGCACTTCTAAATAAGAAGCATGGCACACCATGCCGCAGAAGTCAGAACACTGAATTCCCAAGTAGCTGGCCTGTACTCTCTAATGTGCTTCTTCCATATAGAGACCCTGGTTGTGGGAAGATGTCTTTTGGGGGCTGCAGTAGGAGCCAGTCGGGCAGCCCACAGTTCATACTTGAGACGGGGAGTGTGGACTAAAGAAATTCTGGAGACAAGACACAGAATAGGTGTCAGGAGGACCATTCAATCCATACCGAATACACCCTTGGTTTACTCTTTAACAAGCTTAAGTATCCAACCAAAAGTGGGGACAATGGCAGAGAATTTCTATTATCATGTATAAGGGGCAAAGAGACTTACTTCCCTTAATCCTCCAGGTATTTGGTAGCCACACCTGCCATCCGGTCTTCAGGGTTGAGAGTAAACACACCTGGGCCCAAGTCTGTTATTTAGATAGAGACCTCTGCTACCAAGGCCAAAACATCCTGCAGCCGCCAAGCTATGTCTTTTTTTTTTTTTTGGTTTTAGGAGACAGGGTTGCTCTGTATTGTTTTGGAGGCTGTCGGTCCAGCCCGGCCTCGAACTCACAGAGATCCGCCTGCCTCTGCCTCTATAGCTCATGTAGAAGAGGAGGAGGAAAAGAAGAAGAAAGGAGGAGGAAGAGGAGGACAATGATAGCAAGGATGAAGAGGAGGGGTGGGAGGAGGGAACAGCAGCAAGTGGGCTTTGAGGGCCTGGAACTCATTAAACTTATCAAGCACACAACTTCTTCCATCTAGGAGGTTGTAATCCCAAACCATAGCTTAGAGATGTGAGAGGTCAAACTGCCATCCGCCCCCAGAAGATTTTAGTGAACCGTAGGCCATCAGCCAGTGGGGTAATTTCCTCTGATATGATCCAGACCAGAAAGGCTATATCTGTGATTGGAATGGCCAGTCACATGGGCCACGTCCTACAGTGTCCTCTTCTTTGTACGCCCTTTCCTTGTGTTTCTATTAAATCAGTATTTAAAGAAAGAAACATCTATTTACTTTCCTTTGGTCAGAAGGAAAAATGTGTCTTGTCTGGTCTGAAATAAGTTTAAAACTGCCCCTGCCAAAACAATACCTTTTAAAATAACATAAAAAAGGGCAAATCATGATTCTGCTTTCTCCTGATATACATAGCTCCGTGGCATTTAATTGCCTCCGTAGGCAGAGCCTTGGGTTTGAAAACTCTATAGCAGTTGTGTGATGCTGTTTTACATAAAAGGATCAGACAGAAAGTCATCTCCTTGCTCCGTCCTGCACTCTTTCCTCTGCGAGGTTGCCCTTCTTTAGGTTAGCTTTCATTCCCTGCCAGAAAAAGAATCCTGCCCTCTTTCCTTCCTCTCGCCAAATTCTTATTGATCAGTTGGTGATGAGTTAGTAAGGGCTTGATGAGAACACCGCCTAGGCCTTCAGTGTCAAGATCAAGGAAGGCTTATAAAGAGACGCCTTTCATCTTTTCCTAAAGTCATTGCCTTAGGTAATCAGTTCGTGTCCAGAGGCAATGAGTCCCCCAGATGAGGTGCCATGACTTGGGGAACTCTGGCCCCAGCTTTGTCAGCTCATTAAGGATACAGTCTGCCACAAGTGACTTTTAAACACACTAAGTAGAAAGAATCAAATGGTTTCTGTAGCGACAGGGTCAACTGGATCAGAGCCTGAGCCTGGAAATAAATCCGACTCTGAAGAAGTAAACAACAAAAGACACATTGGTTCCAGACACAGGGCTTTCATCTGTCAGCCAGCAAGACGCCGACTCTCTTACAAACTCAGGTGGTGTTCGTAACATGGTGTCTTATCACATGGTGCGTTTCTGGCCCATCTCTCTGGGTCTGTGAGCTCTTGAAGAGTTAGGATCCAATCATGCATATTTTTCCATAGTTTGCAGCACATTCTCTTTCATATAGCAGGTGTTTGATGTGTGAAGAAATAAAAGGGGAAAGGAACAAAAACTCGATGTCCTGTCTCCCAGAGGCATTTATAACGAGGCCTTTTGCTGTTCGGGTTTCATAAACCCACAATAGAAAGCACCATGATTGTGGGAAATAGCAACATTGGCAGATGGTGTGGGAGGTGACAGGGATAAGAATGACTTTTGTTTAGGGACTACAGTGTCCCAGTTTTCATGTATCACCTCATCTAATCCTTATGACGATGTCATGTACGGGCTGGGCTGTTCATATTATTCCTTTTGTAATGTATCAGATAAAGAAGTCAGGGCTTCAAAAGCCAGGTGGCTAGTAACTACCCCACCTGGAATTAAAAGCACCAATTCCAAGGCATGCCTGCTTTATTATTATCAGTCTGTTTACCATGGGCAAATATACCTTTTTACAGCCATTTTAACCATATTTGGTCACCAAGTGTTTCTATCAGTCTCTTACCACCAGGGAAAGGGTTATTCTTCATGGTCACACTTTTTATTTTAAGGCTTCATTCTGGAAGCTTTTCTTACCATGAAGATATAATAATTGGGAACAAACACATTCTATTGGCTGAAATTACAGGGGAAGCTGTTTGTGTGTGTACAGGTTTTGTTTTGTTTTGTTTTTTTAATAAAATGTCTCAGTGTAGATCACACTGGTCTGGAACCCACTATATAACCCAGTTTAGCCTCAAATTCATAACAATCCTCCCATCCCAATTCCCAATGCTAAGACTACAGGTATAAGCTACCACGCTATCTTAGTTAGGATTCCTATTGCTACCAAGAAAATCCACAACCACAGCAACTCTTATAAAGGGAAATATTTAATTGGGGTGGCTCACTTACAGTTCAGTGGTTCATTCCATTATTATCATGATGGGACATGGCAGTGTGCAGTCAGACATGGTGCAGGAGAAGTAGCTGAGAGTCTTACATCTTGCAGGCAATAGGAGATAATGTCATTTTGTCACTGGGCATGACTTGAGCACATATGGAACCTCAAAGCTCACCTCCATAGTGACAAATTTTCTCCAAGATCACACCCACTCCAACAAAACCACACCTCCCAATAGTGTCACTCCCTTTGGGAACCATTTTCTTTGAAACCAACACACATGCTGCACTCAGATTAAATATATTAAGCAATAGTTTTCAAGACATTGAGCAGTAGTTAGTAAGACAAAGTGACCCCAACGAGATGGCAAACAAACACCAGGAGCCCCTGGAAGGCTTCAGATTCCTGTTCTGAGAGAAAGTGTCCAGATAACACACAGAGAACGACTTGAGTTGAATACACACAACTTATTGTTCAAGAAGACTCAGAGCAACTGGGAATTGCCAAACAGAAATCCAGGGGGGGAGAGGACTCAACCGGCAGAGAATGTAGCCAATCTGCAGGGGGTTGCCAATTATTTAGCAGAGTCTTGATCAATGTAGGCCTTTGAGGGAATACATGTATTCATGAAATCAGAAGCTAATGAATAAATAAAACCATGCTCATTTTAAGTAACTGGTGGTAGACTTTGTGCCAAAAGCACTCCAGTGAACATAGCGGATATTCCTAAAACCTCTGAATGTTCTCTAAGAAATTTGGCAGTACCAACCTCAAAAAGTGACGTAGTTCAAGTGCTGAGGGAAATGGCATTGTGACAGTAGTAGCCTCTGTAGTAGTCAAACTAAGCTGATTTTCTAGAAAGGGGATAAACTGAGAAGAAGATTACTCAAGGCTGGAGTCTGCTGAGCCCATTTGCTGATCTAAGAGGGTGCTGGTTGCTAGGGAACAGGAACATTTTGAACTAGAAGGTTAGAATGAAAAGGGCCCACTAAGTCTGGTTTTAGTTTCAATTTTTGTATTATTATTAAGACAATGAAATCATGTTATTCCTTTTGTTTGTTTTTCTTTTGATACAAGATATCCCTCTGCAGCCCATGGTGGCTTGCAACTTCCTATGTAATCAGGGCTGAATTCAAATTTGTGACAGTCCTCTTGTCTTAGCCTCCCTTGTACTGGGATTGCAGTGTCAGCCACTACACCAGAAGACAATAAAATAGTGAGGTCTTGTTCACGTACAAAGAATTATCTGGTGGCAGATGACATTATTAATTCCTGAAAAACAAAAATCAAGGGCTGGAAAAGTGGCTCAGCAGTTAGCAGCATTTGCTGCTGTGCAGGGGGTGGAGGCTTAGCTCCAGAATTCACATGGTGTCCCCTCATCATCTGTATAACTCCGGCTCCAGGGAATCCAGCACCTCCTCCCGGCCTCTAGCGGCACCAGGCATGCACATGGCACACATACATATATGAAACTAAAACACTCGGTACATAAAAAAACTTTTTAAAAAGAACTAAATATGTAAATTGCGATTACATAACTGATTTTTTTTTTCTGAGGCTCTGGAGCAATCACCATTTCCCTCTACAGAACTATTTTTAAAAAAGAACCATGGCCGGGGTTTTAATAATTATGAGTCATTCAGTAAATTAGGGAGCATAGCTTTCTCTTTTTTACTGAATTTATAGACTGCCTATACTAGGGAGGAGGCTGGGAAGCTCTGAGCAAGAAAATGCATCTAAGCTGTTCTCCACAGGCACACAAGACACAAGGATGGTGAACCGTTGGTGTCCTTATCAACACAGACTGAGATCCAATTAGCTGATCTGCTTGAGTTCCTGGAATGGCTAAGGACTGAGTGGTTTCAGGCTCAATGGCTGTGACTTACTCCCTAGACTGTCCCAGGTGGAGACAAAAGGCAGGTAAAAAAAAATTCCAAATAGTGTTTTAAACTACTTGTGGAAAATAAAACTATTGAGGAAAATAAAATAATACTTACTACCACCTTTTGTACAATTCAGATCAAATCCAGAAGGCTATATACAAAAAGTTAAGCAAAATTCTATGTACTTTCTGCTGTATTCTTTTATTTTGTTTTCTCTATTACTTGAATCTTGTCCTGTTCTTACCATTAATATATATTTTAGGTAGATCTCCTCCTCCTCCTCTGCCATTTCTCTTTTTGAGAAATATCTCTGTGTATCCCAAGCTGTTGAGCTCAAAACAACCTTCTTGTCTCAACCTCTCAGGTAAAGTGCTGTCCTGGCCAGTGGAGATAAAAACAAGTTTTCAGATATGAGTTACCGCCTTCCCTATAGACCTAATAATCCCGAGTTGTTATTACCAGTCTAATTACTGGCTTTATTTTCTAAGGGAGGGTGGAAGGGAGAGGGCGCAGGGGCAGACTGTGTTCTTCCAACTTCTCTTAAACTCCCGACCACAAATGATCCCCCAGCCACAGCCCCCAGAGGCATGTTCCATCATGCCTGGATCCTCCATCAGACTGAGCTCTTTGGCAGAACTCATGGCTAGCCTTTTCTTTGTAGCGGCACTGTCTAGTTCAGTGCCTGGGCATTGTAGGCACTCTATAAATATTTGCCATAATTAGTTGACTTGGCCTATTTGTAGTATGGATCCCAGGAAGGTAATCATCTCCCAGCATCTTACTTCTGACATGTCATACGTTAGTTACTAAGCTAAATTTTTCTAGGTAAGTAGTTTTTTTTCGTTTAATGTAGAATAAAAATAATACTTCTCTATTTACATAATTGCAATGAGGAACAGGTAGGTCATGAAAGTGCTTTAGCCAGAATATAGTGAACTTTATGATTCACTATAATTGCTCCTTTCATTATTTTTATTATCATTATTAATTTTGCTTTGGTTCTGATACTTAATGCAGTGTGTTCCATGAGAGTAATGAGTTGAATTCTTGTTTACCTTCAAAAATTCATGCACTGGAATGCTTTTCATATCCTCCCATATGAAAATATCAGGTGAGGTGATGGAGTCTTTGGGAGAAGTTGTGTGGTGACAGTGGAGGGACTTAGAAGAAACTTCTCTTGGTTGGGTGTGTCAGTACCAGAAGACGGCATTGTGAAGACCAGCAAAGAGCACTCACCAAACTCCCAGTATTCCAGTTCCTTGATCATGGACTTCCCAATATCTAAAATTGTGAGAAATACATATACGACCTGGGTAGAGATGCCAATCAGATACCCTGCAGCTGGAGTTACAGGCAACTATGAGGGGCCCCAAAATGGATTCTGGGAACTGTATTTTGGGTCCTCTGAAAGAGCAGAGAGGGCTCTTAACCACCGAAGTGTCTCTCCTGCTCAAACACCTCCTCTTTTCATGGGTAAATGAAGATGTGAACGAATTTTCAAACAGAAGTTATCTTTCTCCAAATGTGACTTGGTATCTGTGATGGCTAACACAGGCTGTCAACCTGACTAGAATCCCTTAGGAGAGGACTCGCTGATCACATCTGTAAGGGCGTGTCTAGCCTGGGGTAATGGAAGTAGGAAGACTGTCCTGAAATGTAGGAGGAGTCATGCCGGGGACAGGGGTCCTGATCAAAAAGGAGAAAGCTGCACGAATACCACCATTCAATTCTCTGCTTTCTGGCTGTGGATACAATGTGTCCATCTGTTCCAGGCTCTGCCCACCATGCCTTCCTGCCATGATAGACTGTACTGGAGCTGTGAGCCAAATGAACCTTTCCCATAAGTTGCTTTTGTAAGATATTTTGATACCTTACAAAGGTATCAAAGAAAAGGAGAACACGGTGTATGCATGCTTTGTTATCCCGGGAGGGTATCAGAACATCACTTCGGCTTCTCTGAGTTATTTAAGAAAATCTCTTGTGGGAAGGAGGCAGCAGATTCTCTAGGAACACCGAGGTTAGCCACGTTTGGGTTCTGAAGTACAGTGTGTGGAGCTTCTGACCCAGTGAGCTCCTGAAGGGAACCAGGTGTGAAAGGGTTGAACTCTAGGAGAGAGACAATCCAGGAGTCCAACCATTGGCCTTAGTCCAGTTGATCACGCAAGATTATTAAAGGAACAGTGTCCCTTACTGTGCTCAAGACAAACAAGCATCACAAATATGATGCCAGATGGGAAAACCACTTCTATAAACTGAAAAATAAAAATTTTAAAGCATAACTGAGGAGAGATTTAAAAAAAAGTAAGACAGAAACCATTAACAACAACCAGCCAAGCTCCCCTGAGGCTGAAATTACAGGCAGTGTGTGCTGTCGGTCATGGGTGCTGGGGACCCATTTCTGATCCTCTGCAAGAGCAGTACACTCTCTTAACCATTGAACTGTCCCTTCAGCCTCGAGAGGGTCACTCCTATTATAATACTCATCAAAGGATAAACGCTATTCCACTATTTATATAAATACTGCGTTTTGTTGATGGACCTGTGGACTATTTTCACATTTTGGTTATTTCAAATAATGCTGCTATGAGTATTGGCAGCAGGTTTATTACTACTTTATCTATCGGCATAGTAGCTATAGCCTAGGTGTTACACTAGTGCTTGTCACGTTTATAGGTCTCAAACAGCTTTAGCTTATTTTGGGTTTCCTTGAAGCAATGCACTATTTAATGGAGAGAGTAAGTTACAGAAATGCACTTGGTTTCCCCTTTCTATCCTTCGTGCTGTTGCTAGTCTTCATTTTATTTTTACAGATGTTATAAACCCCAGAAGGCATTGTTACTATTCTTGGTTGAGCAGTCAACTGTCTTTGAAATGCTATAACTAATAAGAAAATAATGTTTTCTATATCTACTCTTAGGTACTTTTCAGGGAGTTCAGAAGAAAAAAGTAAGGAAGAAACCAAATCATTGAACAGGCAGGACATCTCTAAGGGGTTTGTTATGGGAGTCAGCTTACGCAACCACAGAGGCTAGGAAGTCCCATATTTTGCCATCTGCAAGCTAGAGACCCAGGACAACGTGTGTTTAATTTCAACACAAATCCAAAGGCTGGGAAACAAAAGGCACCAGTCGTGGTCTGAGAGCTGAGAAGGTGAGGTGAGATGCACTATTTCTGTCAAGCAAACAGGAAGCAAATGAGAAGAGTTCTCTCTGTCTCCTTTTTCTCTGCTCAACCCTCAACAGACAGCAAGCTGCCCTTCCGTACTGGGGAGAGCCATCTAATTTCTCAGTCAATGGAGTTAAATGTTCATGTCATTTTAATACGCCCTCACTGAATAGCCAGAAACTATCTCTAATGTGGGTACCTCACGGATGGTCAGGCTGCCAGTCGCATGCCTACTGTCATAGTTGGTGCTCTTGATGGCCTATGCAGTTTCCAGCTGGGGTTATCTGCCTGCTGCCTCAAGGGCTTTGCTCATTTTCTTTTAGTTTAGATTTGCTATTGATGAACCCTGTCAGGACCATGTGTGTAAAAACCATCCTTATTTCAACTCTGCGAAACACCTTTCCACGGAGGATAGAATTCTAGGTTGAAGATTTTAAACACGTTTCCCCAGTTTTCTGGATCACATTCCTGAGGAGGAAAACCTGGGTGTGTTTTATCATTGTTTCTCTGTTCATAATTTGTTGTTTCTTCTCTGTATGTTAAGAAGAAGAAGAAGAATTATTACTGTTGTTTTGAAGCAGGTTTGCCCATGTAGACCAGGTTTGCTTTGAATCTGAAATCCCTCTGCCACAGCATCCCTAGTATTGGGCCCGCAAGCTAGTACCACCACATCTGGTGTCTGATTGCCTTGAAGAACTATCTTTGTCACTGGCTATGAGCAATCTGATAATGATAGCTTACTATGGTTTGTATTATATTTCTTGTAAATCTGAATTTTGCTAAACTTTTTGGTATTATCATTTCATCAGTTTCGCTAAATTCACTTATTATCCCCTGTAATATTTTTTTCTCAAGTCCTTATTTCAGGCCCCGACTTCTGAAACAGTGGGTTGTGAGCCCATATGGGACTGTGGAACGGAATCTGGGCTTATGAAAATTTAGCAGCAGTAAAAGATTGCTGAACACACAATGACCTAAATTAATTCAAAATGAAACCTGCAACAAACTCTCAGTGTTTCTGGCTGCACTTGCCCATGATGCACTGTTGGGCTTCACTCCAGCCTTTCTCTTGAACATACAACATGCACACTTTGCACTGCATACACCTCACAATGCACAAACCCAATAAACACAACCCGAAACACCTCAGCTTACATTCAAGACTACTGTTTGCTGTGAACTGCAAGCTCTTACACAACACAGCTTTCTGCTCTTGCAGAAAACGCAATTGTTTTGGGCATGCAAGTGTTTGTACACATTCATGTGTTTGTATACACTAGATGTGGGTTGTATGTATGTGTGAGAGTGTACATTCGTAGGACAAAGGTCTACATCCCGTGTCTTCCTTAATTACTTTCCACCTTATATTTCGGGTCAAGGTCTCTCACAGAACATGGAACTTGCTGATTCAACTAGGCTGGCTGGCCAGTGGGCCCTGACACCTTCGTTGTGTCTCTTTTGCTGTGATGAAACACCACGACAAAGGTGACTTCTCGAAGAAAGTTTATTGGAGGCTCATACCTCCAGAGAGATAAAGCCCATGGCGCCAGAGTGAAGGTAGCAAGCCCCAGGCAGCTGTAGCAGTTGCTGGGACCTCAGCTCTCAACCACAAGCAGGAAGCAGAGAGAACTACCTCAGAACGGTACAGGTCCTTTGAAACCTCAAAGCCTGTCCCCAGTGACACATTTCCTCCAGTGAGGCCTCACCTCCTAATCCTCCACAAGCAAGGCTGCCAACTGGGGACCAAGTATTCAAATGTCCAAGACTTATGGAGGACATCTCCTTCAAACCACCACCCCAGAAATACATAAACTAGGCAAGTTGATACTGATGAAGACTAGAACAGCAGTTATCAGGGGGCGGGAAGAAAAGGCACGTGCCCCTCCCTCCCAGACTTTCATCCCCAGCTCCAACAAAGACTTTCCTACCGTAGCAAACATGTAGTTGAATCTGAATTCTTATGTAAATATAGAGAATCCCATCTCGCTAGTATAAAAATGTACTTTTATATTTAATAAATGATAAATTTATGTGTATAGCAAAAATCTCAATACGGATTTCTTTGTGATTTTGTACCATAGATGTTTGATATGCACGCCTACTCTGTTCACCTACATACTTGGCGTTGAGTAACAGCTTCCCAGGTGACAGGGCTTGTGAGCAGAAAACATTTTAGAATCCTTGGGCCTCTAACCGCATGTTTCTGGATCCTGTGAAGTTGTCTCATCATTCATGTATCCTATTTCATTTTATTTTATTTATAAAACCTTTTTTCTGCTGTTCACTTTGAACACTTTCAAGGGTTATGCCTCCAAGTTCACTAAGTCGTTTTTTTCTGGTGGCGTCTGATCTGTCTGCAACTTCATCCACTGTGTCTTATACTTCAGGCAGTGTCAATGCCATCTCTCAAAGCTTGATTTGGTGTGTGTACATGCACGCGCACGTGTTTTTTAGTTCTGAGTTAGTGTTGTTTGATTAAACCAATTCTCCGTAATCAATTGTGGCTCTGCTCTCTTGCTGCCTGCTTCCTTCTCTTTTTCTCGCCCCCCACCCCCACCTTGGTAGACACAGGGTCTCACTCTGCAACCCAGGCTAGTCTGGATCTCACTCTGTAGGCCAAGATGGTAATCCACCTGCTTCAATCTCCAAGGCACCCACACTTACACAATAATGAATAAATAAATAAGAAAACTTAAACAGTAGAGACTTGAAAATCAATGATGTGCTGAGGGGTAAACAGCAGGGACAAATTGATTTGGAGAGCAAACTGAATAATTTTTTAAGATCTGACATTTGGAACCATTTTTGTGCCAGACTTTAGAAAACAAACAAACAAACAAAAAATCCTGCAAGAAAATAGTTAACCTGGAACTTGTTTCTGTCTGTATGTGATAGTTTATCTCCTTTAATCTTTTTTATCCAAATTAACACTCTCCAAAATTATCTTTTCTCCAGACGAGAGGATTTTAAGTAAGTCTAGCCATTTCTTGTGCAGATTCAGTGAAACTTGTGAATAAGGATGGATTTCAGGGCAAACATGCTTTCAGCTGCATGGGATTAATTTCTGTTTAGACAAATTATTGAGGACCATGAGCCCTCCATGTGATTATTCCTTTCATGTATATAAGTTAGATATGAAATAAGCAGTGTGGTTGTTCCTTTCGTGTATGTAAGTTAGATATGAAATAAACAGTGCTGTGCTAGTTTCTTGTGGTATTTGGAGGGGTGTCGTTTGGTCTAGGCAATAATCACACAATTATTCTGCCTATGTCTACAGTCTAAAGAAAACCATTGCTGTATACTTTGTCTTTAGAAGTCATGCTTTATGACACGCATTGTGGTACACGCCTGTTGTACCGGCACTGGGGATACTGACAAGGGGGAGTGCAGGTCTGAAGCCAGTCCGGCCTACACAGTGAGCTCCTCCCCCAAAAATGGGAAAACAACAAAAACAGCAGCAGTAAAGAAATTGATGATTTAAATATGATATATGATTCTTGTCCTGCCATTCTTTTTTTTCATTATTTTTATTACATTTTTTAGAAAAAAGCTTGCTTCACATGTCAATCCAAGCTCTCTCTCCTCCTCACAGCACCCCCACCATGCCCCCCAGCCTCCCTCCCTATCCGCATTTCCTTCCACACAGGGGTTATCCAGAGTCTGTCATTTCACTCAGGGCAGGGTCCAGGCCCTCCCCCAAGAGTCCAGGCTGAGAGAGCATCCCTCTTTGTGTTATGGACACACAAAGTCCCGTTGTATGCCAGGGATAAACACTGATCTACTGTCCAGGGCCCCACAGGTTTCCCAGGCCTCCTCACTGACTCTCAGGTTCAGGGGGTCTGGATCAGTCCCATGCTGGCCTCCCAGCTGTCAGTCTTGAGTCCAAGAGCTCCCCCTTGTTCAGGTCAGCTGTCTCTGCTGGTTTCGCCGGCCTATTCTTTGCTCATTTGCTCATCACTCTTCCATCTCTGTCACTGGGTTCCAAGAGTTCAGTTCAGTGTTTAACTGTGGGTATCTGCCTCTGCTTCCATCAGTCACTGGATGAAGGTTCTAGGATGACATATAACGTAGTCATCAAGTTCATTATCAGGGATGGTCATTTAAGGTAGTCTCTCCACTATTGCTTAGTTCGCCAGTTGGTGTCATCCTTATAGATCGCTAGAAGTCTCACTGTTGCCAGATCTCTCTTCAAACCTATAATGACTCCCTTTATTATGGTATTTCTCCTCCTCTTCTCACCCTCTCTTTTTCCCAGCTCCCACTCCCTCCCCACCCCCCATGCTCCCAATCTGTTCAGGAGATCTTGCCTCATTCCTCTTCTCTGGGGTACCATGCATATCTCTCTTAGGTTCTTTCCTGTTTCCCAGACTCTCTGGCAGTCTGATTATATGCTGGCACTCCCCTGATCCATGTCTAAAATGCATATATGAGTGAGCACAAACCATGTTTGTCTTTTTGTGACTGGTGCCTTGCCATTCTTAAGCTTGTCTTTTAGACAGAAAGTTTTACGATAAGCGGTGGGAAGAAAATTATTATAATTCCTTATTATAAGGTACAAGAGAATTTGAAAAATGTTTTCATCTTTCCTCCACTAGAATTAGAGCATTTCAGGATTCAGATCTTTCACCCTTCTCTATAAACGGCAAATGGCACAGACATGTATGCAGGTGGGGGTACATACATGTATGCAGGTGGGGAAACAGACATGATGATGCAGGTGGGGATATATACATGTATGCAGGTGGGGAAACAGACATGATGATGCAGGTGGGGGTGCATACATGTATGCAGGTGGGGAAACAGACATGATGATGCAGGTGGGAGCACATACATGTATGCAGGTGGGGGCATATACATGTATGTAGGTAGGGGCACAGGCAAGTATGTGGGTGGGGCCAACAAGTATGAGATGGGAGCACAGAAATGTGCAGGTAGGCACTTTAAATGCTTGAGGTCAAGAAAGTTGTCATGGAGGTTGTCTTAGTTAGGGTTGCTAATGCTTTGAAGAGACACCATGACCATGGCAATTCCTATAAATGAAAAATATTTAACTGGGGAGGCTTACATTTTCAGAAGTTCAGTTCACTATCATCATGGTGGGACATGGTGGCATGCAGGCAGACATGGTGCTGGAGAAGGAGTTGAGAGTCTTACATTGTAACCCACAGGCAACAGGAAGTGATCTGAGACACTGGGCATATCTTGAGCACAGGAGACCTCAAAGCCCATAGCACAGTGACACACTTCCTCCAACAAAGTCATAGCTCCTAATAGTGCCATTCCCTATCAGCTTATGGGGGCCATTTACATTCAAACCACCAGAGGGATGATAGGTTTGTAACTAAACATTCTCCTCCATAATTTACATTAGAGATGATTTCTTCCTATAAACACAGAAAAGTGAAAAGTTTCCCTATATGACTAATTCCTCCTTGCTGGGACCTCATCACATGTCAGAGGCCCTTTGTTTAGCTAAAAGATACTCACAGTACATTCTGGCCTAGAGAGGGCCGAGGAGGAGAGCAAGTCTTAGTAAGAAAAATCCAATTAAATTTTCTCCTGCACTCTACCACACTAAGGTCTGAACAACTTTAGACATATGTGTATCTCTTGACCTAAAATTCATCCATCTCCCTGAGGCCTTCTGTTCTTGTAAATAATTAGAATAAAAATAATCATTCACTGGATCTTCCTGAGCTTAACTACAACTGTATCAACTCCACAATGATACTGAGATTATGACAACTAAATAGGTAAGCAGATACATTAAATTTAATTAACTATCATTTCTAGAAAAAGTTATTTATGAATACTGGTTATTTTGTATTCAGTATCCATAAATTAAAATATGGGGAAGAGATGATTTGATGAAAAAAATCAGCAATGGAAATGTTTAGATTGAATTTCTACACTGTCACATACTGTGACTGTGAACAAATTACTTAACCTCCTGGTGGCTTAATTTATACATCTAAAGAAGGGTAAATTGCTACCTGCATTATTTACAGAGAGGTTGGGAATTTCTTTAACACAATAATTATTAGGACTCTATTATTTTGGTAAAATTCTAACTCTGCTGGAAATCTGCACAGATTTAATTTATGGGAAATCTTAATGCTGAAATTACTACTGATTTTTTTAAAAAGAACTATCCAACTATAAAATTGGCAAATGTTTCCCTTGGGTGAGATAAATGAGTTTGCTCTGCTATGAACTCATCAGCTATTAGATCAGGTGACAAGAATAGAGAGTTTGAGTCCACAGGAATAGTCCCACAGTAGTCAGATACTTTGATGCACAACCCATCTGAACTATAATGTTCATGGTTTCTTTAACCACAGCTCAACCCACTGCCTTCTACAGCACACAGATAGGCAACCAAGAAATCAGGGCCATGAGTGGGGGTCGCTTTTTAACAATTTTGTAGAGGAGGAGGTAGTGGTGGAGGAGGAGGAGGAGGAAGAAGAAGAAGAAGAAGAAGAAGAAGAAGAAGAAGAAGAAGAAGAAGAAGAAGAAGAAGAAGAAGAAGAAGAAGAAGAAGAAGAAGAAGAAACAAAAGAATCCCATTTCACTAATTGTCTCAGTTAATAAGACCACTTTTGTTTCATTATTAAGGTGCAAACATCAAGAGCATAGAAGTCTGTGCTGGATGGTACTGTGTCACCCTGACACAAGCTAAGATCTTCCGAGAGGAAGGAACCTCTTACTTGGTGATTGGTGTGGGAGGCCCCACTCATGGTGGGTGGTTCCCTCCCTAAACTGGTGATCCTGAGTTCTATAGGACAGCAGACTGAGCAAGCCATGGAGAGCAAACAAGTAAGTAGCACCCCTCCATGGCCTCTGCATCAGTTCCTGCCTCCATGTCCGTTCCCAGTTTGAGTTCCCATTTTGACTTCCCTCAGTGATGGACTGTTGTCACCTGGAAGTGTAAGCTTAAATAAACCCTTTCCTCCCCAAGTTGCCTTAGTCATGGTGTTTCATCACAACAACTGAAACCTGAACTAAGATACTACCTTTAACCCATGTCCTAGAATAATGTCCCCACATACTAAAAATAAATATTTAATTACTAAATTATTCTCAATCATGGGTATAGGACCCTCTTTGTTTGACTCTCAAAGGAACCACTGAATTTCCCAGAAAACAATTATGAAAATAAAAGCCTTATTTGGGGCTTATCAGATTATATGAAATAAAAAAATTGAAATATGTGTTGACAATATTTAGGAATAATGTAATGACAGTTCAGAATCATCCCTACTCATCATCACATCCATTAACAGTATCACCTACAACCTTTTGCCCAAAGCCTATGTTGGCCTAAATCATTTTTGAAATATCTTTTTGGTCTCAAGAAGTCTTTAGACAACAAAATATATTCTTATTCCTGCTCATCTACCCTATACACCAGGAAATTTAGAACATAGATTCAGTTTGCAAGAAAATTCTTCCTTCTAAACAAAGGTTAAAGCAAATCTTGAAATAATCTGTAAGAACGGATCCATGAGGCACATCAATCTGAATGTTCTGTGTTAGAGAAAGAGAATGATAAAAAAAAATAGTTAACTACGTGTTAGCAAGCTTACCCAGGTGTTGTGGGTACTCAAGGGAGGCTGAAGCAGGAGGGCGACCTTCGGAGGCAGTCAGGGCTGCGTGCACTGCATAGTGCTAACCTGTCTAAGCACGGAAGGAGGAGGAGGAGTGGGAGAAGGCAGAGGAGGAAGAGGAGGGGTGGAGTGGATGGATGGGGGTGCGAAGGAAGAGGAGAGCAGGGCAAGGAGAAAAGGTCAAAAGGGAGGAGGGAGGAAAAAAGGAAGAGGGAAAGGAAAGCTGAAATGGAAGAGGAGGAAATCAACAACAAGCTAGAAGTACAGTCTCAGCATTTCACAGCTGAGTACCCACAGGAGGAAACATTTAAATTTGCCCACTGAAGAGAACATGATTGGTTGACCTAAACTGAAAAAACAAACAAATATACACTTTAGGGGCCTATCTAGCTCTATTCTCTAATTCTTCAGTTTATCCATTGCATTTTAGCCTTCCTGTCTAGTTTGTGTTCAGGAAATTATTTTTGTACATTAAATTGATTTTTACCTACTAAATTATTTCAGAATTAATTCATATGCTGTTACTAAGAATATGGAAAATATTGCATTCTAAAGTTTAACTTTTGAGTTTGAGTTGTTAAACCCAAAATATATATATGTACTTCTAAAAGATTTCAGAAATCCTAAATAATAAAAATCGATAGTATGCCCTGTCTTTATCGGCTTGGAAGAGAACACAGGAGACTCTGCACACCCTAGCCATGTCCCTGTCCCTGTGCACTGACCGCCACCACAACAATGCGGTGACCAGGGGCAGAGGGTAAACTTACGGCTTATGGAGATGTGAGGGATGTGACGCTTTGAATTATGATCCCCCAAAAAGTATGTTTCTGGGCTAGCCAGATGCTCACCTGGTAGAGGCACCAGCTGCCAGGCCTGATGGCCTGAGTTTGAACTCCAAGAACCTCATAGTACAGAAAAGAACTGACTCTTGTAAGTTGTCCTCTGGCCTCCACACCTATCCCATGGTAACAAATCTGTTTGCACAGTCTTAGAGTTCCTATTGCTATGACAAAATACCTTAAGAGAAAGCAACTTGCAGAGAAAAGGGTTTGTTTCTTCGTAACACTCCCAGGTAATCATCCATCACTGAGGGAAGACAGGGCAGAACTAATGCAGAGGCCATGGAGAGATGCTGCTTACTAGCTTGCCATGGCTTGTTGAACCAGCTTCCTTATAGAACCGAGGACTACCTGCCCAGGGCTTACACTGCCCACAGTTATCTGGGCCCTCATACACAATCACTAAGAAAATGTCATGTCCCTATGGGCTTGACCAGAAACCCGTCTGGTGAAAACATTTTCTCAGATGAGGTACCCTCTTCCCAAATAACAATAACACACACACACACACACACACACACACACACACCACAAAATATATACATAAATTGTAAATTAAAAAAACATTTTAAAGATGTGTTCCAAGAGCTAGAGAGACAGCTCTGCATTTGAAAGCGTTTGCTACTTTTTGAGAGGACCTGAATTTAATTCCTGGTACCCATGTGGTAGCTCATGACCCACTGTAACTCCAGTTATAGAGTATCAGATGACCTCTTCTGGCCTCTGGGAACACCAGGCAATCTTGTGGTGCACAGATACGCATACAGGCAAAGCACACACACACATAAAATAAAACTTTTAGAAAAAGAAATGCCCTAACCCTGGAAGAAGAGACTGAGACCTTACTTGGAAATAGAAGCAAACGGGGATAGGTTACTTCAGATCAGGGTAAATTCATGAAAGGAAGGACTTTTAGAGAACAAAGACACAAGGCAGTATCACAGAGACACAGACTTGGCATAGCTAGCAGGCAAGGAAGCCAAATATGTAAGCCAACACTTGCAGCAAAGAATGAGGGCCAGTTCCGAGTCTCCCTCAGGGCCCCTAAGGGAACCAAGCCTTCAAACACTTGATCTCAAACCTCAGCCTCCTCCGGACTGTGAAGCCATGAATCACATTGTTCAAGTCTCCTAGTTTCTGGTGCTTTGCTGTGGCAGCACTGGGAGATCAAAGCAGCTTCCTTTTTCCTATGTCTCTTCCACAAGCCAGCCTAGGAATGCTTGATTTGACTGTGTGAACGGGAAGAGAGTGTGACCCTGATGGTGAACCCGCATGAGCTCAAGACCATTTCCTCAGTGTCTGATCCTGGTCTCCAGCCTTACTCATGGCTCTTGTGGGTTCCTCTGAGAGCAGAATGTGGTTGACCCATCTCTAAAATATAGGTGATGCACTGAAGTTTGACCTATTCATGTCAAGGGGGGACTTGCTCAACGCGGATGCCTGTGTTAATGTACGGAATTGGTTAGGGCACATCTCTAAATGCACTGCCTGCTTGGGGCACTGAGCACAAATGGATATGAAGACTTAGTCTCTGATCTCAAGAGATTATGCTGTGTAAAGAGGGAAATGTTTACCCTAAAGAGGGCAATGGTTACGAAGAACAACTATTGATAGTTATTAAGGTTGGCGCAAATTAGCTGTCATGAACACCTCTATGGTAAAATGACTCTGAACTAAGGATTGGAACTGTAGGTGTCTCTCTATTGAAGTGAGGAAGGCACTCTGTGATGAGCAAGAGCCAGATATATCTGTATTCACACAGAGACATACAGACGTTGGCAAACTCATGGAACTACAAGGTTTTTGTTATGCCAGAGTAACATGAAACAACATTTAAAACTATCCCATGGAAACATAAAGACAAAAGAAAAAGTTCAAAAAGTTTAGTTCATAAACTCCTATCTTAGGTAACCTTCACACTTGGCTCCATGTATGATCAAGGCTTAAGCATTATCAGTTAACACACCCCCAATATCAGAAAACCAATCCTTTGCACAAAGATGAAGAAGAGCATCAGTGAGCTAGGTGGTGGTGGCGGCACATGCTTTTAATTCCAGCACTCAGGAGGCAGAGGCAGGCAGATCTCTGTGAGTTCAAGACCAGCCTGGTCTACATGAGCTAGTTCCAGGACAGCCTCCAACACCACAGAGAAACCCTGTCTCAAAACACACATACCCCCAAAAAGAATAGTATTGGTTATAATCCTGGGTTCCATATGGTAACAGTAGGAAAAACAGAAGGGAATAACAGTGAAATAAAAATGGTGAGAGGGGAAGGCCAGTGGGTTGACTCAGAAGGTAAAGGGGTCTGCTCTTCAAGGCTAATGATCATTTGATTCCAATAGCTCACATCTGGAAAGAGAAAAACTCCCAAAAGCTATACTTTAACCTCCACGTGTGCTGTGTGGCACACTGTGCCTACCCACAAAAATAAATACATAAGTGTCCTTTTAAAGCAATAGAGGTAGACTAAATGCACTTGGGTCATCAAGTACACGTGGGTAATTAGAGCAGAGAGAACTGAGGGTAGCTTCCAGGTTTCTGGCATTGGTAACAAAAACAGAAGTATCACCAGAGTGAAGGAAAGGAGGAAAATGAGCTCCATATGTGAATTCTAAGTACACAATGCCCTGGACGGAAACAGCTCAAGTCATCTAGTGATCACCAGAGACCGTAGAACTGGAACTCAGAAGACAGACGTGATTGAATTTGGAGATATAGTATGAACTGCAGAGGAAGCTAAGGAAATAGCTCAGTCAAATGCACATATGAAGTAAGGAAAGAAGGTATGTATGCTGTGAGGGGTTAAAAGCGTAGGCTCTGTGGCCAAGTCAGAACCTTAGTCCCGTCACTAACTAGCTATGCCACTTGGGGTGTCTTTGCTGTTTCTATTCCCTCAAGAATGAAACACTATTTCTATAAAGTGCTTGTAAGAGTGCCTAACCCACAGTCCCTGCTCAATAACATTGAAGGAGGGAGGGAAGGGAAGGAGGGGAGGGAGGAAGAGAAGGCAGGAGGGGAAGGAAGGGAAGGAGGGAAGAAGAGAGAAGGGAGGAAAAAGGAGGGAGGGAGGGAGGGAGGGAGGGAGGGAGGGAGGGATGGAGGGGACATCAAGGAAAAAACTCTAAGGAAAAGTAACACATGAATAGTGGCCAAAATGAAGGAAATGAAAAGACAGACTGGAAAGATACTAAGATGAGATGTCAGGATCAGCAAGGAGTGCAGGAATCCGGGATGGCACATTCAGACAAAGGGTCAATCTTCAGTGAGGTCTGAAGAAAAAACAACGTGTGAGCAGTCTTCTGGCCTGCCACTCAGGTGGGTAGGATGCTCCCAGGCAGCGCAGCGAAGCAAGGGAAGCAGAAGCCTGCTACAAGGCTACCACACACCCTCCTCACCAGCCTTCTGCTCTTAACATAGACGTTCCCTTGGCATGAGGGAACAACCTGATTGAGCATTTCTTCAAATTTGGTCAAGTTCTTAGTGTTTGTGCAAATTTCTCTGGGTCTGAAAATTTAAGAAGGTACTGCTAATAAACCAGAAAAATGTACGTTTTATTATATTTCATTCTTTCAAAATTGAATATCTATACATGCATATTGATAGTAGCCATCTGGTACTCTTCCCCTCCAATTTCTTCCAGGTCCTCCCTCCCCATTCATCCCCTCCCAACTTTATGTTCTCTTCATTTTTTTAAAATAACCCACTGAGTCTAATTAGTGCCAGGTGCATGCACAAGGATCCATGGCCATCCACTGGACCATGGGAAATCTACTAGATGTCATATGCCCAAGGAAAAGTTCCTCTCCTCTCCCCAGACACCATCAGCTACCAATCACTCCTTGGCTGGTGAGGTGGTTTGAAAGAAAACGGTCCCCAAAGGGAGCGGCGCTACTAGGACATGTGATCTTGTTGGCCTTGCCAGAGGAAGTGTGTCACTGCGGTGGGCTTTGAGATCTCCTATGCTCAACCTACAACCAGTGTCAGAGTTCACTTACTGCTGCCTGTGAGTTCAAATGTAGAACTCTAGCCCCTTCTCCAGCACCACATCTGCCTGCATGCCTCCATGTCCCACTATGACAATGGATTAAACCTCTAAAACTGTAAGCCACCCCAGTTAAATGTCTTCCTTTATAAGAGTTGCTGTGGACATGGTGTCTCTTCACAGCAACAGAAACCCTAAGAGAGTTGGGGATAAGGCCTCTGAGAAGCCCCTCTCCCATTCATGCTAGAATTTTGACTGGCTTGATCTTGTGCAAATCCTGTGCAGTTATAATATCTGCTATGAGTTCACAGCACAAGGCCATGTCATCCAGAAAACAACATTCCACCGTGCTCCTCACCACTCCACCGTGCTCCTCACCATCCTCTGGGTTTTACATCCTCTCCATCCCTTCTTCTAAGATGCTTCCTCAGTAGGAATGTGGGGGTTGCCAGTATCCATTTTAGGCTGAGCACTAACAGCCAGCTATTCTTAGTGCCTTGACCAGTTATGAGTCTCTATATTAACTGATGGCCACAGCACAAAAAAGTTTCTCTGATCAAGATGGAAAGCAGCACAAACCTATGGGTATAAATATAAGGCAGTTCAACAGCATGACCATTTGTTGAAACAATAATAGGCTCCCTCTAGGACCTATCACCCTTACCCCAATATATTATTTTAATAATATTTTGTCATACATTTTATTAGTATATATTATTTACATATAGCGGCATTCATCATGGCATTTGTATATATGTAGATGCTGTATTTTGATCATATTCACTCGAATTCATGCTGTTCTTCCTTTAAACTCAGTTTTTTTTCTTTAAATCACATTATCAATTTGAACTCCATCTTTAACCATCATAGGCCCCTTCCCAGGTCCAGAGACTGTTATGTCAGAGAGGTAGCAAGGACAACAGAAAATAAAAGTGTAAGACAGTCAGTTAAGAGACAGGAATGAGTGGCCCCAGCTGCATTCTCAGGACTGGGGTGGCTGAGATGAGAGGTTAAGTTCAAGGTCAGCCTTAGTTCTACAGCAAAATTAAGAAGGAGAGGGAGAGAGAATTAAGAGAGAAATCTGCCTAAAGAAATGTTATGGCAGTGAAGAGTAACGTCTCTTTGTAGTGTACATTCTTGGGCTCTGCATTAAGAGTGGCGGAAGAGTTCACATTTTAACACTGCTCTCTGTGTTTTGGTGCAAGCAATTTGAGTATCACAGTCAATTATGACAAAAGCAGATACAGACACATGCATACACACACACACACACACACACACACACACACACACACAGAATGAAGCCATTTCTGGTCATGGGTTAATTAACCCATAGACTTATAAACTAAAGTGGCAGAGTGCTCCACACATCTTTACGAGTCTACAGTCTTAGCCAGATCAGGTGGGTCAAAATGGAGACAAACAGTGTTTTGTTTCTTCAGTTACATCGCATCCATCCCAAAACAATCTTGGGAGGTTTTAAACAACACATAAAAAAAGTATTGGGTTTAGTTCTTATCAAAGGATATGTTTTCAACTTAAACATACTTCAAGTGAGAAATCATTTGTGCTTTGTTTTTTCTCCCAATGTTTGGGATGTACAAGGATCCAAAGGAAGATGGCGTTAATGTTAAAGACCTCCTTGCTGTGCTGGCATACGACTTCCTTTCTATGTTCATAATTGCATCCATGCACAGCACGTGTTCATCACGACTGTGAGTCCTTTAGCAGCTAGTTTTAAATCCCTTCAAAAACGAGAAGTCTGAAATAGCTTCTGTAGGATGCTTTTACTGGAACAAACTGAAGCACAGGATTTCTCTATAATTGTAAGGTTTCACAACCTATTCTTTCTTGCAGATCCAAGACCTCTTGCATACCAGGTAAGTGCTCTCCGAGAGAGCTATGATCCCAAGTATAGTCTTTAGTGTTTAAACCTTTGTCTCACAAATTATATTGTATGTTGATTCTCAAATAAAAAAGTCTGTCAAAGAAAATAAAAAATGTTCACTTTTCAAAAGTTAGCAGAGCAATATTTCAAATGTTCATGCCTAAGCTTAAATATTATGGAAATAGTGAAATAGTTCATGAGAGAAATAATTGGTCTTTAATAAATTTATTATTCTTGAGTATTTACTTATTAGAATTTATTATTTTATTATAGAAATTTTATTAGAAATGAAAATTTATGATCATTATTTACATGGTCATGGGTCCATTTCAGGTGAATTTTGACGGATCAATATTTTAAAATAAAGCTACATTTGAGGGCTAAAGGTGTAGCCAGCACACATGTGAGATCCTTAATCCCCAGCTCTGAAATTAATTAACTGGCTAAAAAGTGCAGTTTGTGAGACTGAAAAAATAATTTTTTCCTCCCACACTGCAACCAGACCATAGCACTCACAGATATCAGGCAGTTGCTGGGCAACTTGAAAGGCTGAGACCAGAAGATTCAAAGCCAGCCTGGGACTGTGCTCTCTCTCTCTCTGTCTCTCTCTCTGTCTCTGTCTCTGTCTCTCTCTCTGTCTCTGTCTCTGTCTCTCTCTCTCTCTCTCTGTCTCTCTCTCTCTCTCTCTCTCTCTCAAAACAAACTGCTACTTACTATGAACTTGTGGACCTTTCTTAAAGTATTAAATAAAAAGAACTTTTCTGTTGTAACACTCTGTCTCCCTACAATTAACCCAGTTAGTAACTGTTCCATGAATATAAAATACAAAATATTTTATGTGTTACACCCCAGATTATACACATATTCTCTGTATTACACGCACATGCACAGTCATACCATACATACTGCTTCTTATCTTGTTGAAAGATATACCTTTAAGATCTGTTCAAATCTGCAGATGGAAATCTTCTTCATTCTTTGTTAATTACAAAATATGCAGCTGAATGTCTGTGTAAGAAGTCATTTTTGAATGGACAAACACTTGGGTGGTTCCGACGCTTGCTAACACTGCTGCGATGCATGTTGATGCATAAAGTCCTAGTTGCCAAGTTGCTGCGTCAAAGTGTACACACATTTGCCACCTTGACACATTGCCCTCTTGATGGATTTGCCATGTTTTGCTCCTACACACTAGAACTAAGGGCTGCAACTGCAAGGTATCTTCTGTTAACACTTGTTTCTGTCTGTGGTCAGGGAAGGCACTCAACCCAAAGACTAGCAAGAACCTGTTGCTTCTAGAATTCCTTCCCTGGGAGACATAAACATTTACCTCCTCCTAACAATGTCCCAAGGACAAAGACAAACCAAAGCACAATTCCACCAAGTTCACCCTGGGAACTAACAAGTTTGTTGTTGTTAAATACAGAGCATGAATGAACAGGGGGAGCGTGGGTGAGCTCAGAGCAACCATACTGGACAAGCTTCATTCCGCATGGGCAATGGTTTCACCGTAGGTGCATACATGGGACCCCTATCAGTTAACTTTCCCCAGCACTATAGCACCTCCGGAAGTAGCACCCCTTAACCCCTGCCCACATGCAATTAGGACAAAATTGCAAAGCCTGAAATAGTGACTTAAATCTGAGATGAGATTCAGTAATGTCAAAAGTCAACAAGCCTGCTCTGATGGGGGATGTTCTTCTTTATATATGTTTCTCTTATTAGTTGATGAGTAAAACAGTGTTTGGCCAATAGAGGCAGGAAGATAGTGGAACTAGGAGATGAGGAGAATTCTGGGATAGGTAGGCAGAGAGGGATCTCGAAGAGACGCCATGTAGCCAAGGAAAGAGTAACAGGTCCAGACCCTTCTCCAGTAAGATAAGACCACATGAAAATACTAAGATTAATAGAAATGGGTTAATAATTAACACAGAGCTAGTCAATAAGAAGCCCTAGCCTTCTACCAACAGTTTTATTATTAATATAGCATTTGGGGCTGGAAGTGGCATCAGAACCTGGCAGTACAGAAAACTCTGACGACACTGCTCTTTGTTTATTTTTTTTCAATGTTTTTTTAAATTAAGATGTAATTATATAATTTCCCCTTCCCCTTTCCTTTCCTTCCAGCTTTTCCCATATCTCCTTCATTGCTCCCTCACAAATCATTGCCTCTTTTTCTTTAATTGCTATTTTTATACACACACACACACATACATGCAAAAATATACAAGCACAACTTTCTCAATTCATTTAATGTTGCATATATATGCATATATATATATGATTTCAGGGCTGACCAATTGGTGTTGGATAGCCAAATAGGAAACTCCTTCCTAGGGAACACTCTTTCTCCCACTCAGTAGTCTGTAGTTCTTAGTACCCTGTAGTTCTTTAGCTGGGAGTGTGGCCGGTGGCCCAGTGAGATTTCCCCCTCCCATGTTAGTAGGATTTCTGACGTTGTCTTTGTTCAGGTCTTGTTTAGGTACTGCTTTGTTTTTGTTGTTTTGTTTTATTTTGAGACAGGGTCTCACTATGAAGCCCTGGTTGGTCTTGAACTCACAAAGATCCACCTGCATCTGCCTCCTGAGTGCTGGGGTTAATGCATATGCTATTGTGCTCTGCAGCAGCCATACTGTTACAGTATTATGTGGGAAGTTCCCCTGACATTTCTGCTCCTCTGTCTTTAAAATCTTTCTGCCTCTCTTCCTCAGTGTTTCCTGAGACCTAGTTGCAGGGACTTTATTGTAAATTTATTCACTAGGCTGAGCACCCAAGGATCAGTTGTTCTCTGCATTTTGGCCAGTTGTGGTTTTCAGTAAATGGTATCTGACTGTTGGAAGCTTCTTTGATGAGAAATGGAAGCTGAACTTATCTGTGGTATAAGGATTAGTACTTGGAATACTTAGAAATTATGCTGGCTGGGCTTGGCAGAATCAGCAGGGAAAGAAGACCCTGTTGAGCTTGACTCTAGTCTGGCACGGTGAAGAGACATGAGAGGTGTAGAATAAGTGGGAGGCCCCCCGGCAGGCCCTTCCTCCTCCCCCCCCCCCCCCCGTGAGGGGTCGGGCTGGGGTCTGCCGGCCTCATGGGCCGCTGGTGAAATACCAATACTCTCATCATTTTTTCACTGACCCGGAGGTGTCAGAAAGATTACCACAGGGATAACTGGCTTGTGGCAGTCAAGCATTCATAGCGACATCGCTTTTTGATCCTTCGATGTCGGCTCTTCCTATCATTGTGAAGCAGAATTCACCAAGCGTTGGATTGTTCACCCACTAATAGGGAATGTGAGCTGGGTTTAAACCGTCGTGAGACAGGCCTGGAAACATCTTTCTGAGAAGAACATGCTGGCCTCCAACTCACTCCTGCTGGGGCTACAAGAGATCCATCTGCCTGTCTGTGACATACAAAAGAAGAAACTTCATCACCCCAACATAAGAAGGAAGACTCCTGCTTCATTCAGGAGATACAGGTCCTAAGTGGCTGTGTGTAGTCAGAGGAGAGAAGGAGGAGACTGCCACGATCTGAGGATTCTGCCAGTAGCATTTCATTGAGAAAATATAGTTGCACCTAGGATTAAACGGGAGACGAGGGGAATATGAACTCTGGGTGGGTCTTACGACAGGCACCAGTCATTATTAGGCATTTCTCTTTGTTGTTTGTTTTGATTTTTGGAATTTTTTTTTGGAGACTCGATTTTGACCAAGATGGCCTCACTGAGATAGTGAGCTGAGCACTGGGATTAAAGGCATGCACCAACACTTCCAGGCAACACCAGTCATATGTTAATGGGAAGGCCATTGAGTTCCTTCCAGGGGAATGAATGGAGGAGGCCCTTACACAAAATGCCTGATCTGTCTGGGGGGAGCAGGTGCTTAATGACACTGCCATCTCTCCCCTACTAGCTCCCCTACTAGTTCCTGTTCTTGGTGTTCGTTAGGAGGGCACAGTGGAATTCCTGTTCCCCTGGTGTCAGGGATTTTATTTTTCCCATAAAGAATCATTTTGTTTAGAGAGCCCTCTTTCACTGTAAACAAGTGAATAAATGGATGGATGGACCAATAAATAAATAAATAAATAAATAAATAAATAAATAAATAAATAATGCTGGCTTAGTGAGATGGTGGTAAGAAGTTGTCCTCAAGGCATAACCCTTCTCCCCCATTGAAAGGGGGAAAGCCACTTGGACAATTGTTGGTTACCACCAAAACATGAGTGCCACTATTGCAGCCTGAAGGACATCTTGCCATGCTGGCCATTGCTGTGGATGATAGGTATCACATTTGGGTAGGACTATTTGTAGCTTCTCTCTCTGGGCAGATTGCACAGAACCCTCTGTTACTATGAAAGGTAGTCTTCTGGGAAGAGACCAGCTCAGACTGCACAGTCCCATGTTTGACTTGCATGGTGTGTTTCCTCAGTAATCAAGCCTGTTCTTGATAGCTGTATACAACCAGACTCTGCAGACCTAATGAAGACAGCAGTTACTTACTCAGAGCACCATGCTCTGCAACACTCATCAACCTTCTGTAGAATTCTCCTCCACTTAGCAGTGTACCAGGACATTCACTGGGTCCTGATGACAGCTCTTGGAGTCACTTGTCTTATTTCAAGAGTTAGTTTATTATATACTTATATATTTGCCATATTAGTCAAAGGATATCCACAATACCAAATTTCCTGATAAAAGGAAAATATTACATCTTTCCTGTTTTTTATTTTGTCCTTGGGACATCTATAGTCCCTGCATCTGGCTACTTACATTAATTAATACTTGTTTTCCTTATGTAGAACTTTTGCTCCAAGAAATCAAAACACATTATGAACATTATCTCATTAATCATGAAACATCCCTTTAAGGAAGACATTTTCAACTGTATTTCAAAGGAATACAGAGTGTGGGCCAGAGTGCTAAGGATCCTCCTTAAGGGTTTACATGAATTAACTGTTTTTTTGTTTGCTGGCTTTCTTATTTGAGTTCAGAGAAATTCATGGCAGAGGTTCTCTAGGTTTTCTTCATTAAGAGAAGTCTTGATACTTTTACAAAACTCTAACAAGCAAAACAGGGCAGAGGTCTCCAGATGAGCCAAGGGAGGTTGCAAACTCTTAGTCCCAAAGGATTTAGCTTCTTCCATTAAACAATTACAAAAAGAATAGTTAGGCCACAGACAGAGAGAAAACCACATTGTGGACTAAAGTTTATTAATCTTAAGATCCGTGGAAGTTTAAATGAGGGTTGGCTTCACAGGGGTGGTTTAAATGAGACAACTAACCTATGCAACTTTATGAGGTACCCTCAAGGCTTAATCAAACTGGAATGGAGGGCAGTAAACTAAAAGTTTTACTGTTAGTTTTAATAGAATCAGTAGATAGTAGTGTGAACATGGAGGCAAATCTGATAGATTGCCCAGTTTCCCTTGCCAAGTAGTGTCTGATGAACACTGGCAGAAGTGCCTGATGTCACCACTTCGCACAGCACACATGGCATCAGCATGTGGACTCCAGTGCTGGGTGCCTAGAACTCTGGCCCAACATAAAGAAGATTATCTACAGAAAGGCCCAGGAAGGCAAAGAAAGACGCAAGAATGGCGCTTCTGGCTTAGTGTGAGACCAGTTACAGACAGACAGTGGGTCCCACCCACATCTCATTTCTGTTCCTCTCTCATTAAAGGTAAGAGTATGGACACATAAAGGATGGGAATGTATCTCACATAGAAATTCCATTCTGGGATCTTCCTGAAGTTCTGAGGCCTTAACAATGGCTACCATTGCTTCCTCTTGCTGTAGTTTAAAACAGAGGGCTATGACTTCAGACAGGACAGGCTGTATGGGAAATAGAAAAAAAATCCATAAATAAAACCCATTATCTTGCTTTGTCATTTCAGCCAAGAGTGACTTATGAACCAGTAGCGGAGATTAAACTGCAACACACAGACTTTTCCAGAAAGAATGCTACAGCACATTTTTTTTTCCATTTCAAATACTAGAATAGAAGGAATTAAAAAAAAAAAACAATGTGGAAAATGCTGTGAGCTTCAGTTAGGAGAACTTACTTGCTTTTTGTGGCATCCAAATTAGATGTGCCCATTTTCCTTGCTAAAAACAGTGGAGCTTGGCTGCATACTTCATGTCCACGTTAATTCCACTGTAACAAGAAATTTCTCATTGTTCTTACTGTTTCAAGTTGTGTAAAATTATGAACACTCAAGTAGGTATACCGAAAACAAAAAACAAAAAAACTGCACGGTGCTTAGCGCAAAAGTTTTTATGGTGACACACGATCAGTATCTCTGACATTGGAGGGACACAGTCAAGGTGACCCAGCTCACTTACACACACTGACACCTTCAGACAAGGCCAGACTTGGGGAGTTCTGTTTCCTATAGGCTTGTCATAAGAAGATGGGGCAAATTGCCAGATCTTATACACATAAATTTTCTTACCCTCCTTTTTCCCAGCTATGGGGTGTCTCCTGGTGATTTCACAAGACGCCCATTGCACTCCTGAGCAAAGCCTGCTCCACCACCCCACCCCAACTTATCCACACACATGGCATAGTTTAAGTAATTTGTTGCCAGACTCTAAATCGCTGCTCTCTCCACCCCTGGGGTAGCTTGGTGTTAATCACAACAAGCCTATCCTGTTGAGTCTCTTTAGATCACTTAGAGTTTTACTGGACTCCAGAGATATTTGTACCAATCTGAAATTCAAGGTTTGCTTCCAAGATTTAATTTAATTCATTTGATCACTTTACAAGCCATTGATACTGCTAAATGTACAGGGGAGCTTTTTAATTATCCTTTTCCTTTCAGCGGTTTGGGAGACTATCAATGCAGGAGACTTTGAATTCTCTAAAAAATGGTAGCCTTGTCACAGAATCATACAATTAAATCAGTTTAGATCCAGAGGAGATGGCCACACTATCTATGATGGGTCTCTTGTGCTATGAAAATGAAAGTTTTCAATATGATAGTTACCTAAATATGTCATCCCTTTTGGGTAAAATAAGGGAAGCATATGGTCCGAACTTGAAAAGGCATATACCACCAAACGGTGAGCAATAAATCTTTGCCTCCTGCCATCTAGTTGGCATCCCTGGCGGAAATCACTGCTACATGTTCTTATGATTTTTTCCAGAGATATACAATGCATACCTTGACATCCTTTCAGCCAGAGCTTAAACCTGGTGATGCCCAAGAGGTCATAAATTAATCACATTTTCTAATTATTTAAAGTAATAGTGAGATTTAAAAAAAAAAAAAACAGGGTCTCACGTTGCCCAGCTCATCATACAATGGAAAATGCCCTTGAACTAAAGATCCTCCTGCCTCTACCTTTCCAGGGTTGGGATTGAAAACACTTGTTAGCAGTGTTGATTATATAGTGCTAGGGGTGAGACTCAGATCTCTTCCTTGTTGGGCAAGCACACTCCCAAGTAAGTTACATCCTTAGCCCTATGGTGGGTAGATCATGTGACTTCAGTCTTCAGTGTGTCACTTACTTGGGCAACTTCATTAATATAGTCCTAAATTTCTCCATTTATTTGATGGGTCTAATGGAATCTGCCAGGTGGTATTATCAGGATTTCATGAGGTAATATACCAAAGATCTGGGCCCACCTTGCATAATGTACAATACTTTTGTAAGGACTTTCATTTCAAATTCAAAAGTCTTTTTAAGGTAGGAATTATGGTAGCTTGAATGAAAAATGTCCCCGTTAACTCATACATTTGAATATCTGGTCCCCAGATGATGGAGCTATTTGGGAAGGCTTAAGTGGTGGAGCCTCGTTGAAGAAAGTATGTCACTGGGGGTGGGCTTTGAGAGTTTATAGCCTTACCCTACTTCTAGGCTGTTCTCTCCACTTCATGTTTATAGTTGAAGATGTGATCTATTAGCTTCCTGAGCCAGTGACTTGATGCCATGCCTCCCTAGCCATTATGGGATCACCCTTGGCAATCAGAAGTCCAAATGAACTTGTTTCTTCCTTGGTCATGGTTTTTTATCACAGCATAGAAAAGTAAATGATATGTAAGTGTAGGTGTCTGAAAAAAATCTATATCATAAATAAGTATTGCTACGCTGTCTATTTACTCCCTCAAAACTTTGATTAAGTTACTTGATTTCTGTTTTATTCAGTTTTAAAACATATCATTAATACTTCTCTTTTATCTTCTTAGAGACTATTACACACAACCTGAAAGACAGATGCCTCCCTCAAATATGCTACTTTCAAAGATTTTATACAGATAACATTCCTGGTAGTTTGAATGATCAGTGCCTCTATAGTCTTGGGCATTGGAATACTTGGTCCCTAGCTGGTGGCACTGTTTGGGTAGGTTTAGGAGGTGTGGCCTTGCTAAAGGAAGTACATCCCTTGAGGTGGAGTTTGGGAGTTTAAAGGCTAGCAACATCTCTAGTTCTCCCCCACCTCTCTCAATTTCCTGACAGCAGCTCAAGATGTGAGCTGTCATCTTGCTGCCATGTTTCCCTGCCTTATAAACACATTCTTCTATAAGTTGCCTTGGTTGTGGTATTTCATCACAGCAATAAAAAAGCAATATCACACTGTTGAGAAAGTAAGAGACGAGAGGAATCTTTGCTAATGTAAGAATGCAGTCGGCAACACAATGGAGGTGATGCTAAGAGTTAGGATTGATGAATTCCTAGTTATATTTTTGGTGCTCTGGAGAAAGCCAGGAAATCAACTCATTCAAATGAAAGTTTTTCAGTACAAGTGAAAGAAAAATCTAACCAAATAGTTTAAATTATTAATCCCCAGGCCCACATGTCTGAGAATGCTGATTTTAAGAAAACTAAGAGTCGAGAGTATCATTGTTTCCTTTTTTCCTCTGCTACATGATGCTGTTTTCCTCTTGGAACATTTCCGCTAACAACAATTAGCTAGCAACTCCAGCACCAAGCTTCCTAAGTCATAGCGTACAAAGCAGTGAAGACCTTGAAATAGGCCCTGTGGATTAGAGAGGAATTTTCTCTCTCAAAAACCTGAGCTATTGTCTCTTTAACTTCATTGTTCAAAACTGGTTCCCATGTTTAACCCTGAGTCAGTGCCCTTAGCAGGGAAATGCAATGCTGCTCCTTAAATCAAGATAGTCAAAAGCATTCACTGAAAGTAGACAGGCAACCTGATCTTCTAACTGGAAGTTAGAAGAGTTAATGAAGAGTGGAAAACTGTTGATGGTAAGGAGGGATTTCTCAAACATCAAGTAGAGCCCTTGCTTCTACTTCTTTCTGCTGTGGCTTTCCACGCCATGCTCTTGGCTGGGTCCCTGTGCAAGGCTTCATTATAGTTTCCCTTGGAATCTGATACGCATGTGTTCAAGACTTGACATGGACAACTCTCACACCTTTGACCTTAAAACTCCAGTTCTTCCAGTTTCCAGCACCAATTGTTTCTGTGGCTAGGAAAACATTCCCAACACCATTCTGAAACAGGCTTGGTCTGACCTACAGACAGACTCCTGGAGTTTGGTCTTTAAAGGTCCCAGGCATGGGACACAGACAAACCTGGATACATCTTCTCAGGAAAGAAACAGCTCCTTTTAGTAGATGTGGACACAGAGGTGTTCAACTTTGGCACAGTCCTAGTGATGAAATTAATAGGAAGAAAATGGCAGCAAATTTAAAGAGTAAAAAAAGTCACCGTGATAAAAAATTGGGCCCTGTGGCTACTCAGACTTGTGCTTTAATCACTGGGTTACTTCTCTGACATTAATTTTATGGACCACCAAAACACTTCTTTTGAGAGAAATTTATAGAATAAACTAAAGCTTTTACCATAAATCTAGATATATAAAAAGATATTAATCAAGCTTCTTATATCCTGGGTGGTAAAGTCTCAAAGCATAGATTTTCACTTCCTCAAAATCTTTTCAAAGACTGGAAGGAAGCCTAAGGCAAAAGGATTGTGAATTTCAGGTCATTCTTAGCCACATACCAACCCTGAATTTCATGAGACACTTATATCCAAAAGCTAAAACAACAAAAAACAAAAACTGAACAGACTAGGGGGAGGTGTATATTTTGGAAATCTATTCCAACTTGCCCAGCAGAATCCAGAATTTCTCTTGTCTTTTAGATGTCAGCTAACAGCTGCTGGATATCCTGGCCTCGTGGAGAATGACTCCTATCTAAATAACAATATACTTGGGCCAAGGGTGAGTCCACACCCACCCTGAAGGTGAATGAGACATCCTGATGTGGGGTACTTGAAGGCTTGAGTACATGCTGCAAAGGAGTGTCTTTAGGATTAAGAGAAATAATTGCTGTCAGCCCTTTACACATGATAATAGATGTCTTCTGCCATTGCTCCCACCTTTGGATGGTTACTTAAGATGATGAATCAATACACTGGGCACCTTCAGTATTAACCGATTGTCTTCCCGTTATGACCAGATGTTTCTGTCTTTTCTTTAATATCATTGGATAGCTAGGCTTCCCTCATCCACACTCCCCCAATCAGGATCAGACCCAGGGTTGTTCGGCTAGTGCTGATCGCAGCCCCAAAGACACCATTCCATGATAACTAACAAAATACCACAGAGTATTTCACTTCACATAACCTATTTTCTTCTTCCGATTCCCAGTAGAATGCAGAGAGCCCCTCTGCCCTACAGCCCATCAGAGGCATTCACTGGAGAGATTTTGAGGAAGACAGTTGCTTTTCCACTAGGAAAAGAAGTGTGTAGTTTTTTTTTTCAGAAGCCCAACTAAACCTCTGCAAAAGCTAGAGAGACAGATCTTTCCCTTCCCTCTCTTTCAGTGCATTCAGGATCTTGGACATGAGTAGCCATCTAACTGGGTATTACTATTAAAATGTAGAGTAAATAAGGACAGGATTCACCAGATCAGTCTCTATAAACCTAGAAGTGAGGTTACCAAATTGTTTTCCTAAATCACAGAAATTATACTGACTTAAATACTTAAGACTACAACATTTTTTGAGATAAAAATACTTTTAAAATAACATTAAAACAACAACAAAGAAATACACGGGTCTGGGAATGTAGCTCTGTGGTAGAGCCCTTGCCACAAAACAAAAGAAGTCCTAGCAAAGCCTAAAAGAGACAATGGATGAGTTCAAAGCCATCCTGGTCTACAGAGCAAGTTCCAGGACAGGCTCCAAAGCTACATAGAGAAACCCTGTTTGGAAAAAAACAGAAATAATAAAAATAAAGAGACAATTGATACTTAAAAGAAAGAACACATTGAAGGAGAAATCTACAGTTAATGCATCAGCCTGCATGGCATTCCCATTTCTCCTTAGCTTTGATTGGTGGAAATGATGGCTGTATCATTTCCACACGTTGTCCTCCTGTCACACTGTGCAGGTGACAATCAAAGCTGGAGAGGGCAATAAGAGTTTCCATGCACTTCATACTGAGGTTTTTCAACTTGGTGTTTTTCTAAGAGAGCTGAAACATTCCCACAGAATTTAACGAGGGAGATGTGAAGACATGAAAGTGTCTCCTTTTCTTAAATGTATCTAGAGCAAGAAGACTGTGTAACTGTGAACACTTAACAAAAATGCTATTGGGCTGTATAAATCTTACAATTGACAGATTATTGGTCTTCCTATAGATAGATAGATAGATAGATAGATAGATAGATAGATAGATAGATAAACAAACCACCTTGCCATCAGTTTATAGAACAGATGAGAAATGCTAGGGAAAATCTTTCCCTTGGGGAATATTCCTGCAGCCAACTAAAGACAAAGCTACAGCACTTTTGAAGAGGCTTTGGTACAAGGATCCAGCTCTTCACAGTCATTGGCCGAACAAAACAAAGATGATTTCCTCTGGTCCCTATTCTAGTTTACTCTTTGAACTCCCAACAGTTTATTTATTGTTATTGCTAGTATTTTCAATTTGGCACAGATTCTTTCAAAAATTATCTTTGGTCCCTTTTTGAAGTCTTTTTCTTTGAAAAGAGAAAAGGTTTTGTTTACTCTGATTTCTAATGTGCCCCACCTCTGCACCATCATCTGTTGGGAAATGCAGCCTAGAAAGTACCACTAGTCTGACCCCAGCTGTGGACTGGATGTGAGAACATTGCAGCCGGCACAGTGGAGATCTGAGGTAGGTGCAACACATTATGTCAACATAAACATGGCTAGGTGTAAGTCAGGGATGGAATTTCATATGCTGAGTGTACACAGATCATCTTTATCAAGACAACTTAGCATGATTTAGTTCTATCAGTACATCTCATACCTACCAATACAACTCATCTCTTTCAATTGTACTAATCTTTATCTATATGTTCATCTCTATCAATATGATTCATTATTATTAGTACAGATCATCTCTATCAATGCAACTCATCCCTATCAACATAATTCAGGTCTGTTAATACTAATTATCTCTATCAATACTGTTCATCTGCATCAACATAATACATCCCTATGGATAAGACTCTTTTCTATTAATACAGCTGACCACTACAAATATAATCCCTCCCTGTCAATCAACTTATCTCAGTCAATCCTAATTCTCTCCGAAAGATTTTCTGTCTTATGCATAAGACTCTGAGGAATGCTTACCATTCTCACTCAGTCATTTCTCTGAGAATAGTCATATGTTGGTCACTCATCACTAGAGGGCATTGTGCAGTGTTCCTTGACAGCAGTAGCTCGATAGAGTGACAGCTTGAGCCATCTTTATTTTTCTTTTGAAATTTGTTTCTTCTTTGAAATGTTTCTCCTCAATGTATTTTCCTAGGCCATATATTCCATATGTAATATCTTTAAGTTTTATATTCCAAGTCCTGTATTTAAAAATTTACTTAGGAACCTTACAGATTCTGTGTGTGTGCATGCATACACTCACACGACGGTGTGACGTGTGTGTGTGTGTGTCTGTGTGTGTGTGTGTGTGTGTGTGTGTGTGTGTGTGTGTGTGTGTGATGGAGTTGGGTATTGGGTGGTGTTGGGAATTATAAAAACATTTGTATCAATGTTTCTGGCCCTAAGAAATAAAGTAAAGCTCAATACATCTTGGATGTCTATCTGATAATCAGGTGTATATACATATATACATATGAAGGTATCTAAACATGGATAAGTAATATGCATGTAATAATATAAAATTATCAGCTAATGCTTTCGTAATCATCAAACTTATTAAGGAAAATAACTATACATAAAACTGATGTAAATGTATATTAGTGAAAAGTCTTATCTTCTTGCAACTGTGACAGCAATTTTTTCATTATATTATTTCATTATATTTTAGAAAAAAGCTTGCTTCATATGTCAATCCCAGCTCCCTCTCCCTCCCCTCCTCAATCACCCCACCACCACCCCCTCTAGCCTCCCACCCTATCCCCACTCCCTTCCACATAGGGGATATCCAGAGACTGTCAATTCGGTCAGGGCAGGGTCTAGGCCCTCCCCCAAGAATCCAGGCTGAGAGCATCCCTCTTTTATGACAGCAATTTTTGATCATTTTAATCTGTTGTATTCCAATAGACTTTAAAATAATGAATAATGTGTTCTAACATCTAAATTATCAATAAGGCATAGCATTTTAAAATTATAATTAAAACTTATAATAGATAATAACTGATTAAAATGTACTATTTGGAAGGAGACTAACAAGATTAATGACAGGTATATAGACAACTGACAAGTACAAATGGATGGCTGAATTGTGAGTAACTTCTAACACTACTCCATACTGAGTACTTACCTAAAAACTATAGTATTAGGTCTGAGCATGTAGTTCAGTAGTAGAGTGGCTGTTTATCACTTGTATAGACTTGTTTTCAACAATTAGTGCTTCATTAAATTAAATGAAAAATTTTAAACACCGATATTGATCTTCTATTTTCATGTCATATCTGAAAAGATGCTTCTGTTTCAATTTTCCTTTTAATTTTTGTTATGTTCATTCATCTATTCAACAAGCATTAACTGACTTACTTAGAATTCATGAATAGGAATGCAAAGACAAATAGCATACTAAATTCACCCCTCAGAACTGTTAATCTATTACTTTTTTCAACATGCATGGAGTGTATCTCAGAACCACAGGGAGGAAGAAGAGGAAGGGTAAAGAAAGTGGAGAGAGATGAGTGCCTTAGGACATCACCTCAGACAGAAGCTCAGGCTATAGTCCTGGACCTCCATCCTTGTGTCTTCAAATGACATTGTATGAAAGAAGTGATTTGTCAACTGTACAATACTTTTTAAGTGAATTTTTTTAGCTTACAAATTTTTCCTATAAGAATACCATAGTCTTTTCAACTATAACATTGATTCTATCATCGAGTGCTTCCTTCCTTTGGATATTTCATTTCAAAATTCTAGAAGCATGAATAAAGCCCACTAAATTTCCAACCACCACGCCCAACAGAAAGCGGGCAGGTGCACCATGATCTTGGAGGGAGAAGGGGCAGCTACAGTAGAAACCTTGTGATTACGTCAGAGTCTCAAATGTAGACTGTCATCACTCTCTCTCCTTCTGCTACTCTATAATCCTTACTGGGTGTTTGTTTCTGTAAGTGGGGGGGAAATCATAATTTCAAGCAAATTTTATTAAATTGGTTCAATCTTTCTGCAAAATGCTCATTTTTCCTTAAGGCTGCTCTTACCAAAAGCTGCACAGATCAGTGAGTAGACCTACCTTCTTCCTCATATTGCTGCGGAAATTATTAGAACAGCAGGATGTGTTGAATTTAAAGGATCACAAAGAAAATCCACAAAAGGTTCCTTGGAAAAAGTCCTTGATTGGAACTAGGTGTATGAGGGGCCACAGCTTACACTGCTTCAAGGTCTTTTACGTGGGGACTTTGCCTTCTGCTGTATTATCACGTTAAGCTTTACTGGGAGTATGATGGAAGCTTATGGTAAAGACAACTACCAACTGTTTATCTAGTGCCTCTGTATACTGACACAGTCATGCCTTCAACTGTCACATTCTACTAAGATGAAAAAAGTGACTTCCATTTACTCTACTTGTGAAAGAAAAAAAAACGCCTGTACTTGTTTTGAATAATGAGTCATTCTAGAATATTTGCTGTCAAGCATGAGCTATGAAAACCTTGGAAGGATAGAAACAAAAGTCAAGAAAAAAAATTGGCATATTATTACTTTCTTGAATTTACTCTCATTTCGCCTTCATTTTTTTCTTTATTTATAATGCTAATCCAAGGCAACAGATAGTATAAAAATAACTTGTGAATACTTGTGCACAAGGTCCCTAGAAAATGGAATTACGCTTCTGCAAGTTCAAACCCCATAGCGCTTTTCTCCATGAGTGCGTTTGGGAGGAAGATGTCTGCCATGAAAGCAAGTCACCCACACTCAGCCAGGGACCTTCCCAGAAGCAGGCAGAGATTTTAAAGAAAATTTTTGGGGGAAAATGTACTGAGTCTTCTCTCTGAATGTAAAATGGCATTTCATCAGTCTCCGTTACTTTTTAGCCACATATGACAAATGATCACAGATGCTCACAATAATCTGAAAGCTTCTGAATTTTATTCTCTTCTAAGATGGCTAAGTGTGTTTCCTTAAAGCTGCATTCTAAAACAAAAACAAACTTTAACACTTTGAAGAAACCACAGGAAGCCATATGGTCCCACCCAAAGTTCCTGCATGCAAAATGTCCTCCTGGAAAAGAAGGTTCAAGGTGTTTTTAAAAATGGAGCTTTCATGTTCCTGCGCATTAACAATGGCACTTCCTGTTTTGACCTCCCACTATACCAAGGCTCTCAAGAAAGCAGATCATGGCCTTGTCCTTTTTGCACAGTAAACGGGTTATAGCCTCCCTCACGGTGTGTACAGAGGTCAAATGGAGATCGCCATTGCATGGTTCTCCCAAGGCCTTGTAAATTGACCTATAGCAACCTCACTAAGGATTCAATAATTTATAGTAGCCTAAGCCGTGAGCTGGGCATTGATGCCAACAGTATTCCTTATCCAAAGGGGATTGAGGCTGCTTACTGCCCTCTATGGCCTATGATTTATAAAGCTTTAGCAAACTTGCTGGGTTAAGAGGTTCCTCCCTTCTGTGTTAAGTCTTCGTTGTTTGTTCTATTACTTTATGTATGTTTTTAGACAAGTTTTCCTTAGCTACTGTTGGCCTTGAATTCTGCCTCAGCATCCCTAGTCTCTATATGTAGATATGCCCTGTTAAACTACCTCCTGTGGGAAAAGAAAAAAAGATACAGACATAAAGTCCAAAGGTAGCCTAGAGGAAAGGGAAGAAAGAAGGAAAAAAAACATTAAAAAATCCAACCAAATAAAAAGAAACTAGTTATTAGAGTCAATAGAAAGAAATTAACTTTCTTGTCAAATGCTATAAACTTTTCTTCTTAAATATAATGTATATATTATTGGAAATGTATTTAACTTGAATTACATCTGCACAGATATATAAATGTTGTATATGGCTGCTTCCTTTAAACTACTTCAGTAATTGGGATAAACACAATAAAAGCAAACTCCTTCAGGTGTTGAGTATAGTATTGTCACTAATGGCTTACATGTGATTTACTTTAAAAATTTAAAGACCATCTGCTTTAGACAGATTCCAAATTGTTACCGAGACCAAATGATACTGAACAGTGAAACATCACTACAGCGTAAAATAAGCCAAACATCTCCAAGTGCAGGATCTGTGAAGCCATGCAGCAACAGCAACTTGTAAAGACTGGAATCGGTGCAACTGCTTGAGCAGATGTTCAGAGATATCCATGGGAGATCTGAGACAACCAAAGATAATTAGGAAAGAGAGTTTTTAGCAGATTGCATTCTGAGATAGAAATAAGCTTTCGATGCCCAAGGCTTCCTGACACAATGCTTAAGATTTTTAATCCTAAAACATGTGGATCGAAAAGAACTAGTAACTGTCTGAACCAATGTTTGTCTTTCTTCCACGGCAGTAAGCAACCCACTTGATCAAATTATTTTATTGAGAAAATTATCATTGATGTGTGATTGTTTTGTTTTGTTGGGAAAAAGAGAGCCTTCTATAGCCTAAGCCATCCTCACGCTCTCTACATAGCGAAGGGTTTAAGGACGACCTTAAACATCTGATCTCCCTGCTTCCACCTTCTAGGTGCTGGAGTCTCAGACCTCTACACCCTAGACATCTCAAAATGGAGAAACAAGCTGCAGATTAAGACTTATATGGTGCCCAGAATTTCCCCAGGACTTTATACACGCTAGGCAAACATTCTACCAACTCAGCTACATCCCTAACCCTGAGGTATAAATTTGAAGTTCCCCTTTTAACCCAAGGATAATCTCCTGTCCTGTGAAATTTGGTGATATTATAAGGTAAGGTTTGGAAGTTCAAGAATAAGTGATCTTTGCCATCAAAAAGCAAACACAAGCAAACAAACAAACAAAATACTAGGAGAAAGAATAGGCCCTAGACATCTCACAATGGAGAAATAAGCTGTAGATTAAGATTTGCTGGGAAGGAATGTTAAGATGCTAATTAAGATCACAAAGTCTTCCCCAAAATATCACGATTGTAGTACTTCAGTCTAACATTGTTTCTACCTCTCACCTACCTAGATGGAGAGGTAAAGCAGGTTTTCTTCCTTTTCTCTTTAGACTTGACAACTTGACCAGCTCTTGCCAGGTTAAATAAATTTTCTTCTATCTAATCCACCCTAGTTAGGATATTGCTACCAAGGCCATGCCAATGATTTTTAATGTCGCTATGGCACTGGTTTGTGTTTCCCCACTTAAAAATACTTGAAGTTGATATTATTCATGTCTTCATTAAGTAATGTTCAGTGGGTGAAAGCTTCTAGGGTACCTACGCACTGTTTTGTTCAAGACACAACTTAAATTACTACAGAGTGAAAAATTGATTCCTGAGGCAGAGACAAGCAGAACTCTGTGTGTTTGAGGCCAGCCTGGTCTATATAGGAAGTTCCAGGAGAAAGAGAAAGGAAAGGGAAAGGAAAAAACTGATTACCCCAGGAAATATTTTGTTGACCTTGAACATGAGATCCTTTCTCTTTTGACTCCCTTTCTGAGTTCTTGGCTGAGAAATGTAAGAACTGCTAAGTCCAGTAAAGAAGATGAAGTATGTGTCACATAAACATGCTTGTTGTGTGCAAAAGGAATCCCTCATCTGCAACCTTAATTGTTAGGTAGGTCTAGGGTACTTCCAGCGTGATTTAATTTGTTCTTTCTGTGTATGTGTATGATGTGGAGGTAAGGGCACACCAGGAAAGGTAGGAAGAGAACTTGTTGAGTTGGTTCTTTGCTTGCATCATGGGGACTCCAGGGATCATATTCAGTTGTCTGCCATGGTGTCAAGTGTTACTCTCCGAACCATCTCACCTATCCAAGTCTGGGTTTTAAGAAACAGTTTCACACAGGAAGAAACCAAACAGAGGTGACTGATTCTTTGCCATCTCTCTAATAGATGTTGAGTGTTGGCCCACGATTTTCTTAGTCCATACAGTCATAACTGTAAGGAATGAAATAAGGCGGGAGCTGCCAATTTGACTTTCCTTCACACTTTCTATCAGTTACAAGATTCTAGGATGATGCAGAATGTTGAGTAGATGACACAGTTGTCAGGCAATCAGTACCTAAAGCAGTGCACAAAAGAATTACTTGAGTGGTCTAACTTCCTTTGTACAGGAGAGTAAGGGTCGCCAGGGACCAAACCCAGAGCCCCCTGTATATCAAGCTAGTGTTCTACCACAATCTTCCCTAATAACTCCCTGGAAAAACTTTTCAAATAAGATCAGAAGGAAACAGCAACCAAATATTTTCATTCCAACTGTGACTTATAATTTTCTATCCAAGACAGTGGTCCGCACACATGCTGGTTTCCCCACATCACAGTAATTTGTACAGTAAATATTCTGAAAGTAGTTAGCAACTTAGAAAAATATTAATACTATCAGAAAGAAACTAGAAAATTATTAGATGAACAATGTATGCAAAATAGTGATGAAAAGGATATGTTACTGTTATGACCTTATCTCTTGCAATTGATCATTAATCCCCAAATGGTTGGTTTCCACTATATGCTATACTCAAAGACAAACTGACCATTAAAAAATATCCTCAGTTAGCTGGGCAGTGGTGGCACACACCTTTAATTCCAGCAGAGTCAGGTCAGTCTCTGAGTTTTAGGCAGTCTGATCTACAGAGTGTATTTCAGGACAGCCAGTGCCACACAGAGAAACCCTGTCTCAAAAAAAACAAAAGCAATGCCTGAGTTCAGTCCCTAGGACCTACATAGTAGAAGCAGAGAAACAAGTCTTACAAGTTGCTATCTCCAGGAGGAGGAAGAAGAGGAAAAGGAGGAGGAGGAGGAGGAGGAGGAGGAGGAGGAGGAGGAGGAGGAGGAGGAGGAGGAGGAGGAGGAAAACACAGCCAAGCATTGTGGCAGCACTTGTAATTCCAATGCTGGGGAGGCAGAGACAGGAGGATCCCTGGGGTCTTCCTGTCTGTCCAACCTAATTGGACCTGTCTGAAGGAAAAATTTCAAAAGATACCAAGATGGATAGCTCCCGAGGAAAGACAGCAGAGGCTGACCCTGCCTGGTCTTCACACACACAGGCAAGAAAGATTTGCATCTGTGCACGCAACACACACACACACACACACACACAGAGAGAGAGAGAGAGAGAGAGAGAGAGAGAGAGAGAGAGAGAGAGAGAGAGAGAGAGGTACACTCATTAAGATATGTTAAAAGCATGTGTAGTGTTCGTGATACTGGCATTACTAGAAGAGTCCAAGATGCAAAAACATTAGTATTTCACATTTCCTGAGGACTTACTATTGAACAAACGAAATATGTGAAAAGTTTAAACCCTGCTTTCTACATCCCTCTTGGCATTGCTTAGTGCTGTGTGTGTGTTCTGTGTGCTCTGTGCTGTGTGTTGTGTACTGTGTGTGGTCTGTGTTGTGTGCTGTGTGCTCTGTGCTGTGTTCTGTGTGCTCTTTATTATTTTTTTTAATATTGCACCTTGAGATTAGCTGTAACAAAGATCCAATTTTAGAGATAAAAGAAAATTACTTACAGGCCCAGGCAGATAGGTAGGCATTTCAGGTCACTGACAACTCTGAAGCACACAGAGGGGTCCACTTCCTGGGTGGAAACTCCAACTCCAGCTATTGGAAAGCTGAAGTGTGAATTAATTGTTGATTACAGCCTTCTTCCAAGTTCACACACTCCTGGCTGCCCATAGGAGGTGCAAGTCAAGATCACATTTCCAAGGTCTTCACTCAGAAAGTATGTGATTGAAAAGAAACTTCAGGAGAAAAATCCAGGAAAGGAGGGCAGGAGTATCCATATGGAATCCTCATGAATGTTTGTCAGCACAGGCCTGTGAACCTGGTAAAAATAGTACAAGGGCCTCATCAGGACTCGTAGGTGTTATTCAGGCTACTTTTCCTCTCTATGTTTTATGTGCTGTGCTAGACGGGGTCTCGTTTCTACAGACATAACAAGATTTTTTTATTATAGTTATGGTAACCCATCTCCCAGAGTGTGTGTGTGTGGGATGGGGGTGGGGGTGTCATAAGGATCATACCCAGGGCCTTGAACATGTTAGGCAAACACTAACCTGAGCTACATCTCTAGCCCCAGTAATGTGAGTCTCAGAGTTTTGTTTCACATCTGTTGAAATTGGTATAGTGGTATCTTCATCTACTAGTTATTTTACCATTTTTTAAATTATGTGTATGTGTGTTTAAGGATATTGTGAGCTATTGGAAGGCCTTGCCTTATAAAAGGAGGGATGTTGTTGGGTGGTGGCGGTGGCAGTGACTCATACCTTCAATTTCAGCACTTGGGAGGCCAAGGCAGGCAGATCTCTGTGAGTTTAAGGCTATCCACTGAGTTACACAGTAAGACCCTGTAAGGTTGTCTGACTAGGGAGATAGCTCTGCCAGCAAAGACTTGCTTTGCACGCATGAGGAACTGAGTTTGATTTCCAACAAATCACATGCAAAATCATGCTGGGAAGCAGAGACAGATGGAGCCCTGGCATGGTGGCCAGCCAGCCCAGCCTACTTGGCAAACTGTAGGCCACTGAAAGACCCTGTCTATACAAAAGAGGCCAGTGAAAGACCCAGTCTGTACAAAAGAAGGCTGATAGCACAGGTAGCAGAGTGAATGAAAAGTGTCCCCCACAGGCTGGTGGGCACTGTTTCTGCAGGCTGTGGAACCCTTAGGAAGTAAAGCCTGGTTGCAGAAAGCTTGTCACTGGGTGTGGGCTTTGAGAGTTTGCAGCCTCCCCCATTTCCAGTTCCCCCTCTGTGCTTTCAGTTTGTGGTTGAGGACATGACCTCTCAGCTTCTTAACCTGTAGACTGCTTCCATGCTCTCCTCATCACAGATTCCCCTTTTGGAACCATGAGCCAAAGCAAACTCTTTCTTCCACAAATTGCTTTCAGTCATGGTGTTATCACAGCAACAGAAAGTACCTAATACAGAAGTCAGTGCTGGAAAGTGGACTGCTGCAATGAAGAGGTTGACTGTGCTTTTGGGTTGTTGTTTGGTTTATTTCCTTGTGCTTCTTGTTGTTGTTGTTTACTTGGTTTTTGTTTTGTTTTGTTGTAGTTTTAACTTGGAAGACTTGAGGATTTAGGCTAGAAACAAAAACAGTTGAATACTAATAACAGAGCTTAACAAGACACTCTAGGAGGAGCTTGGAAACACTACTGCTAAGAGTAATGCAGGAAGTAGAGGCCTAGCTTAAGTGCTTTCAGAGGGAATAGGTCTCTATTACCAACAGGATGGAGGCCATTTGTGTGACTCTTTGGCAAGGCATCTGGCTGCCTGCAGCCTGTGCCTTGAGAACTTTCCTGAGGCAAAGCTAAAATTACTGAACCAACTTCTTTCTCAAAGGAAGTTTCAAGACAGTATAACATTGAGTCTGTGGCATTGTTATTACTGCTTATTCTTATACAAATCCACAAAGAAAAGAGCAAGTGGGGCAGAGAGGAAAAGAACACTAGAGAAATAGCCGCAGCCTGGGGGCTGTGTGGGCATGGGTGGGGTGGGGGAGGGGAGGGGAGAGGAGGAATGGTGCTGTTAATTGTTAAGGAGATACTTCCTACTCACATTGGGGCAATTGGAAAGGTGCTCCCAGGATGTGATGCAGCCCAGGTTGTGAAAAGAGAAAGCCTAAGAGGTTGCTTTCTCCTAGAAAACAATTATTTCAATAAACAAAAGCTGCTGCCATTGTGGTCAAAGGGACCAGAGTCCATCTTGAGCTGGCTGCTAAACTTGGCAGTGTCATCTACCTGGCACCAGCTTTGGAGACATGGAAAATGTAGGACTAAAGGGGTCAAGGATTCTTTCTCCCTCGTTTCAGACAGCCACTGAGACCACAGTGGCCATTGTGTGAAACTGTATTGTGATGGAGATCCCAGGATCTGACATTTCTTGGTGTGTTAACAAAAATTTTGTGATATAGGAAGAAGGTGAATAATACTGTTTGATTTTTGTCTAGAAACCTGGCTTATGTACAAACAAAAACCAAAGGGAACCAGTAATGTTCATAGATAAGACACATTTGCCCTAATTTTAGTCCTGTTGCTGTGATAAAAATATCTCCACAAAAGTAACTTCAAGCCAAGAATTGCTGGTGCACGCCTTTAATCCCAGCACTCAGGAGGCAGAGGAAGGTGGATCTCTGTGAGTTCAAGGCCATCTTGATCTACAAATTGAGTTCCAGGATAGCCTTCAAAGCAATACAGAGAAATCCTGTTTTGGAAAAAAAAAAAAAAGTAACTTCAAGGGAGAAGACTTATTTATTTTAAAAGTCTAGATTTGATCCATTATAGCAAAAATCAAGGAAATTGAAATGTGTCCCAAATAGTCACACCATATCTCCAGTTAAGGGTACAGAAAAATGAGTGCAGACATACATACTACTCAGGTCATTTTCTTCACTCTTATACAGTCCATAACCCAAACTCAGGGAATGGTGCCACCTATAGCGGGATGAGTCTTCCCACATAAACCAGTGCAATCAAGACAATGCCCCACAGACACATCTATAGGCCAACCTGAGTTAAACATTCCTTCACCGAGACTCCCATCACCGGTGATTTTAGCTTGCATCAAGTTGAGAATTAAAAGTAACTATCAAAACATTCTAGAATATTACAAGAGAAAACTAAAGGCTATGACTATGTCAAAGGATGCTCTATATTAGAAACCCTGGTATAAAAAGTTGTGTCCCCAAAGCAGGTCAGAGTAAAACAGGGCTTGGAGACCTTCTAATACAGAGCTATTTCTCCGTGTTCTTCTCAGACTTCAGGTACTGAATGGGTTGTCACAAGAAGGGATCTTTTGATTTAAGGGAATGAAAAGAGTAAGCCAGAAGAATGCATCTTCCCTGATCTGCAATGTTGCAACTCTCTGGTGGAGCCTCACAGATAGACTTTGTCTTTGCTGTCTCTGACCTCACTTGCCTAATGTACCAAAGGCAGTGGGAAAGCATTGCACGTAGCTGGATCCTAGATTCTTCCCTGGGCACAACAGCATCCTTTCTAAATGAGTCACTGTTCTTTATAAAGTCATGATGGTTCATCCGATGTTATGAAACTCAGTTTTAAATTTAGCATAGTTATCTTCCAGGTTGAAAAAAAATGGGGGAGCATAAAAAATTCAAAGCCAAAGCAAAACTGCATTCTACATTAAAATGTCCTTTAATTGTAATCATTTCCATTTCAAAAAGGAAGTTAGGAACAGAGGGAGAAATGGAGGGAGAGAAGTAAAGAGAGGGAGAGAGAGAGAAACAGAGAGAGAGAGAGAGAGAGAGAGAGAGAGAGAGAGAGAGCTTTCTCCAATTTCACCTCTTGAAATAAAAGAAGCAATCTGAAGGAGCAGGATTAGCACAGATTTTAGGATCCAAAGAACAGGGTGGGACTGTGTAGCACTGTGATGGAAACAGGATAGAAGCTCTTGCTACGTTTCTCCAGTAAGCTAAAGGTTGCCATGGTAACCTACTAGGCTATGAAACTATTGTGAGTCTTAGGACACAAGTTTTGATTACATTCTTAAAAGAGGATATCAAGTGCTTGCATCGAAGGAGTGTGAAAAGAATCTTTGCAAAGTAGATCAAAGCTGGTTGAAGATATTGATTTGAACTTTTGAAACAGTGCCTTGGGAGGAAAACAAAAGACCTATATCAACTAGTGACTCTTACTAAGCCTGAAAGAAAGGACTCAAATTAGTTAGCAAGGTTAACAAATCAGAATTCTGAAGTAATTTACATTCACACATTTCTGTAGGAATTTGAGGTACGAAATAAACTGCTTGCTGCTTGTTCTCCTTGTCTCTAAAAGACTCCATTTCAGTGGGATAAAGCCGTCTTCATTTTCTTTAGGGAAAAGCAGAAATGAAAAGGTTCTTATGGCAGAAAATTTCAATTAGAACAAATATTCCTAGTAAAAGCTTAATACCCATAATGTGATCATCTTTCATTTTTGTTTGTTTGCTTTGTGAAGTCCCGGAGTTAAACCTGGCCCTTGGGCATGTGAGGCATGTGCTATACCACTGAACCACATTGACAACCCAGTTTTTATATATTTTTTATTTTTCATTTTCATTTTTAATAATGTGTCTGTATGTGGGTGGGTGGGTTTGGGTTTGTGAATGTACAATTAGTTCTCTTGGGGGACAGAAAAAGATATCAGATCCCCTGAAACTTGAGTCACAGGCAGTTGTAGGTGCTGGAATGGAACTTGGGTCCTCTGGACGATCACCAAGCACTTCTGACTGCTGAGTCATTTCTCCATCCCTTGCTTTTATTGTGAGATATGGTCTCACTAAATGACTCAGGTTGGCTGACATTCACTATGCTGTACCACTAGACCACGCTTATCTAATTGGTTTTGTGTGACAGTGGCTGACTTTGCCACTTGGGCTTTTCAGAGCTGCAGGCCACGCTTTCAGAGAAGTAGATCTGAATAAGCAAATGAGCCATCTTCTTAGAAGTTTGTCTTTACCAGGAACTTTTCAGACTAATTTGAACTAGAAGCCAAATTCAAAGCAACATTAAGACAAAACAGCTTCTTACCAGTCATGATCATCAAGATTCCCCAAAGAGTCTCCCTATTTAGTACCTTACATACAACTTTGGAAAGCCAAGACCAAAATACCTTTGACCAAGTTCAGACTGACCCATGATAAAATCTCTGCTGAAAATAGAATTAGCAAAAAATGTTCCCCAACATAATCAAGCACTGTAGACACTATTATTATAATTCTGGAACAAGACAAGGGTGACCACTCTATCTACTCTTATTTAATATAGTGCTAGAAATCATATCTAGAGCAATAAGACAAGAAAAAGAAATGAAAGAGATACGAAAAAGGAAATGAAGGAATCAAATTCCTGTATTTAGGAGAGCCTAAAGACTTCACAGAAACTCTTAAAAGTTGTAGATACACTCAGAAAAATAAGTATTAAAAAAAACTCTCCAAAAACAAAACTAAACTAAAAACTAGTATCTTTTTTTAAGTAGCAATGATGAACTTGCCTAGAAAAACAGATCAGGGGAAAAATATTTCATTCATGATAGTTTCAAAAGAATGAAATAAAATACTTAGGAATAAACCAAAATCCCTACAATAAAAACTTTAAGATACTGAAGAAATAAATAGAAGACTCCAGTGGATGAAAGACCTCCCTCATCATGTATTGAAATATTAATATTGTTTTTAAAAATGCTATATAACTGTTCCCAAATAACTGACACAGAGACTTAATATTAATTATAAATGCTCAGTCAAATGCTTAGGCTTCAGCTAGGCGGTGGTGGTACACACCTTTAATCCCAGCACTCGAGAGGTAGAGGCAGGCAGATCTCTGTGAGTTCAAGACCAGCCTGGTCTACAAAGCTACACGGAGGAAAGCCTATCTTGAAAAACCAAAAAAAAAAAAATTTAGGCTTCTTACTAGCTAACTGTTATATTTTAAATTAACCCATGTATATTAATCTACATTCTGTCATGTGGCATTACCTGTCTTTCGTCTTGCCACCTCCTGTTTCCTCTCCATGTCTGGCTGGTAACTCCTCTGACTCTGCCCTTCTTCCCAGCATTCTCTCTGCCACCAAATCCTGCCCAGCCCTTGGCCAATCAACGTTTTATTGACAATGAGAGTAATATATTTTCACAGTGTACAGAAGGATTATTCCACAGCATTTCCCCCTTTTCTGATTAAATTTTAAAAAATGAAGGTTTTAACTTTAACATAGTAAAATTACATCCGACAAAAAGTTATCAAATAAGAATTACAGTTACAATATCCAGTACATTTGTGTTTGGAGAATTTAGAGAAACTATTCCATTATTTATCTTATCTTTGTGAGTCTATATTTTTATACCTAATTTACCTTTTATCATAACTAAGGAAAACTTAAACTAATACCATCTGGTCTTCAACTCCATCAAAGACCCCAGAAAGGTGAAATGTTACATAACAATGGGGACATCTGGCTGGCTATACACTCACCCAATGTTCTTTATGATGTTGGGCATCCATCTTTGACCTACAGACTTAGAGTATCTGTCAGTCTTCTCTGTGAAGCAGGAATTTTGAAGGACTGTCCTACTTTGTCTTGGCAAATTTTGCCCCTGGCTTTTTCTTTTTTTTTTCCCACACAGAGGTTCTTTGATGCCTATCATCTTCTCTGAAGTAGACTGGTACTTCCAGGAGCAGATGTGTTTAACCGTCATGAAAAGCCTTAGATTAATAAACACAATAAATGCCATATTCTGTAGCTCTTTGAAGTATTCGAAGACCATTTCTCTCTTTTTTTAATAATTTATTTATTCTTATTTATGTACAATAGTGTTTCACCTGCATGCGAGGGTCCCAGATCCTCTGAAACTGTAGTTACAGACAGTTGTGAATTGCCATGTGGGTGCTGCGAGTTGAACCCAGGTCCTCTGGAAGAGCTGACGGTATGCTTAACCACTGAGCCATCTCTCCAGCCCCAACCATTTCTCTATCTAAATATATCTGAGTATGATCTTGAAAACATACTTAACATGACTATAAGTTTGACTATTATAGGTGACTACTAACCTGCATTTTAAATTTATATATTAGATATTAAATGAGTTGCATAAGCACAATACCCCAAACAAGAATAAAAACATACATACAGTATTAAAAAAAACTTTGAATTGTATCGATAAACCAAAATCCATATCAACGTAAATTATTGAGATTACTAATTGTTTTTTGGATTTAAGTAGATTTAATAATCTTTTTTATCTCATCATTATTATATCATATCCCCCATTTTTCTTTTTTCTTTTAGAAAGACGCCTTTGAGTTAAACTCTTTTGTTTAACTTTTTCTGACTATGACCAATAACAACTTGTAGCCAAGCTCCCATTTCTACTAAAGTGTGTATCTCCATGGGGTTTTAGCTTACCAGAGAATGCTCCAGCATGTTACTGTTTTGGTGACTACATGGCGGCTCTCTGGCAGCTTCTTTCTGCCTTCTCCCCAGAATTCTCCTTGTCTGGTAGCCCTGCCTATATTTCCTTCCTGACTACTAACCAATCAGCATTTATTCATCAACCAATGAGAGACATATATACACAGAAGGGCATCCCCCATCAGCACATGCCAATAATCTAGCACTTAGCGGGAGAAAGCAAGAAAATCAGAATTTTAAGGTGTCTCTCAAGGCCAGCCTATGCTACAGGAGACCCTGCCTCCAAAAAATGAAAAGTGAAAGAAAGAAAAAAAGAACTCTACAATTAAACTAAACACCAAAACAAAAACAACCACCAAAGACAAAACATTATCCAGTGAATAAATGAAATGGCCAATAAAACACTTGAAAAATGTGTCCAACATTACTGAAATGCAATTTAAGTCTGTCAAACTGTCCTCTTTAAGAAAACAAATGAGGCCGGGTGTTGGTGGCACAAGCCTTTAATCCCAGCCCTGGGGAGGCAGAGGCAGGCGGATCTCTGTGAGTTCGAGGCCAGCCTGGTCTACAGAGTGAGTTCCAGGACAGCCTCAAAATCAATATAGAGAAACCCTGTCTCGGAAAAAAAAAAAAAAAAAAAAAAAAAAAAAAAAAAGAATGAGAGGGAGCTTGGAGAATAAGGTGAACTGTATTTATTGCTGTTGGAAATGTAAATTTCATAGGAGTCAATGTGGAGATTAAAAAAAAATAGCAGGACTAGGGATGTAGTCCAGTTGCTAGTGTTTTTCTAACTTGTATTAGTCCCTGGGTTCAATCTTCAATACCACAAAGGACTGATTATTGTAATCCCTGTCCCTGGGAGTAGAAGCAAGAGGGTCAGAAGTTCAAGGTCATCCTCTCATACAAACGAAGTTAGAGGTTAATTTAAGCTTCACATAACTTTGTCTCCAAAGGAAACAAAAAATGAAACCCCTCCAGGGGTGGAAAGATGGCTCAGCAGTTAAGAGCATTTCTGCTTTTGTAGAGAACCCATGTTCTATACTTGGCACCCACATGGTGTCTCAGAGCCATCTGTAACTCCAGTTCTGTGGAGTCAGATGCCTCTTCTGACCTTTGTAGGCACTCAGTACGCACATGGTGTACTCATACACATAAAGTAAAATGAATCTTTAAATAGGGAGGGGCAACCTCCAGGAACCAGAACTACCACATAGTAAAGTTCTATCACTCTTGGTTACGTGCTGAGGGGACTCAGTCAAAACACAGCAATGTTTGCATGTCTGTATTTGATGCTACAGCCATTTAGAACCAGCCTGACTATCTAGCAGTAGATTAACGGATAAAGAAAACGTGGTGCATGTGCACAATGTAACTTACAGAAGTGTATGTAACTTTAAAGAAAATTGGAGGGAGTATTTAGAGGGAAATGAGTAGAACTGCATGTCATTATGCTACGTGAATACAGCATGTTTTTTTCTTATTTGTGGAATATGTGTTTGTAGTTATGAGTGGGGGATATAAAACTAGAAATGATATCACAAAAAGGGAAGAAGAAATTTCAGAGGAAAGAGAGAAATGGGAAATGGAACAAATGTGATAAGAGGAAAGGAGGAAGTAAACGTGTCACAATGCTATGCTGTAATCTCAGGCTTGGAAGGTGGACACCAGAAAACCCAGGATTCCAGGTCACCCTCCACTAAATAGGAAACCGAAGCCAGGCTGGGGTGATTTGAGACACGAAACAGAAAGAACGTCTAGGAGAAGACTGCCGACTCTAGGGAAAGGGAGGAGTCAACCAGAGAGACTTGAGAGCAGGACGTAGATGATAACAAAGTGCAGGACACATATGTATGAAAATATCATTGTTTTGTATGCTAGCCTAAAACTATAAGGGGAGAAAAAAGAAAAATCAAGATTAAAAACCTACATATTCCTGAATTCAAACACGTCACTATTGGATGATTTGCTCTCTATAGCTATTACAGACTATAACATGAACTAATGTGAACACCTTCACTTTATACCAGATCTAATTCCTTATCTGTTTTTCTACAGTTTACAAGCTGAGAGTGCCTTTTACATTTTTAAATGCTGAAAAAAAAACAAACAAAAAACCAAGAGGATATATTTTGGCACATGGAAATGATAGGGATCATGAATTTTGCCCATACATGAAGTTTGATTGGAATGCAGACACTCTTGTTTACATGTACCCTATCTGAGACTGCTTCTGGTCTACAGCCATGTCACCCTGAATGTGCCCGTTCTCATCTGATCTCAGAAGCTAAGCAGGGTCAGACCTGGTTAGTACTTGGATGGGAGGCTGCTTCTGAACAGATGCCTACAGGCCTCCTGTCAATCAAAAGCCAAATATTTACCATTTGGACTTTTGCAGGAAAAGCTAGCTTCCCTCCAACATAAATCATGGCCTCCACTCTTGCCAGAGAAAAGCCTGGGTTATTAAACAATGTAATTAATCAAATTATATTAAATCTCCACTAAAAAAGAGTTCTTTCATTAAAAGCTCACTGTCCTGAACCTAAAAACAAATGCAGACTGCTAGGGTTTCATGAAGAAGGAAAAATACACACACAAAAAGAACAAGAGACATTAGACTTCTAAGAAATTTCTCTGACAGAAACTGAGAAGCTTTTCAGTGTAATTTGCTGTCGAGTTTCCTTTTTCACATATGAAACTAAGATGCCGTGTTTTCAACCAAGTGGAAACTATAAAGACACCGCCATGCAGTGACTCTTTTTCCAGAAGAATTAATTGCCAGTGTATGAAAGTTCAATCTTCTAACCTTGTTTGTCAAACTGAAGTTGAATGTACTGGAAAAGTACAAAGGAAGAAGGCCTGCAGACTTGTCGCCTGAGACTTCATTCATCTTTGATTAACTCCGGGAACCATCACAGCTATTTTTCTGGGCAAAAGATAAGCAGCTTCCTTTACCCCAGGAAGGGAGTTCTTTTGAATGAAAAGTCTATTTGTGATTCTCATTTAACCTAGTTTCTACCTTATTATTAAAGCCAGGAGATTGTAATACATTTTCTGGGAGCTTGGAGGTAGCTCTCTTTAATAAACAACTGAATTTCCAGTTGTATAAAACCTGATTAGGTTAGGGTGCATCTCAGTTCTCCTGCCGATATAAATAGTGGTTGATGGTCATCTGCTGGAAATACTCATTGGGGCTGCCCAAGAATCTACATACTCTGAGATCCTTTGGCTGCCAGCTAATTACTCACTTCACATTCAGGCTGGTAGAACACAAATATATATAAGGAAAGTATGAATCCACCCTTGTGTGTATTTTAAATAAACCTCAGAACATATGCCAATATTAGCACCCTGAGCAACCATGAGTTGTCACACTTGGGTTGTGCTTCTCTCTCTCTCTCTCTCTCTCTCTCTCTCTCTCTCTCTCTCTCTCTCTCTCTCTCTCTCTCTCTCTCTCTCTCTCTCTCTCCCTTATTGTTTGCTTTTCAAGACAGGGTTTCTCTGTGTAGCCCTGTCCTGGAATTTTTCTCTTTAGGCCAGGCTAATCTCTAACTGAATCTCCCTCTGCCTAAAGGCATGTGCCCACCAACACCAGGTTGAGGTTGTGTTTTCTTGTGATTTGGTCTCTCTGGAGAGTGACTATGAGCTGTACCTGGGCTGAGTTGGGGCTCTGGGCAATGGACATCTGTAGATAATGTAGAGTGTTTTTCATGAAAGAGATCTGTATCTTGCTGGATAGTGAATGCCCTGGAGTCTTAACTGACCAGATGTCTCTGTTACAAGAAGCTTACATGTGGTGGTTGCCATCTGACCTTTGGACCATTTATTTCTGCCAGCACAACTAGTGTCCTAGGAGGGCCCTCACTCAGGTGTGTTGGCCAGGCACACAGAGGAGGCAACTTAACAATAATAAATGTATCATAGATTGCAGAGAGAAGAGACAACTTGCTCTGCAGGTTGGAGGGCAAGGCCATCTGGGCCTAGCACACTGTTGCTAGGTAGGAAAAAGAGAAAGCAAGCCATCGTTGGACCAAAGCTTTCATTGGGCTCCAAGGCATTATGGCAAGTTAGCCCAAGTTCAGCCAATCACCACGTGATTAGGAGTGGCAACTGTGCCACATTGGTCCCATTCATACAGGGTGTGGGGGTCTGTGGGAGAGCCACCTACTAACTGTCCCACAGGGAGGTAGTCACAGGAGGCCATTGTGTACAGTAGATAACTGCATCTAACTTCCCTAGGAACTGGGAGGAGGCAGAGATCTGGAAACTGTGCCAAGGGTGACTGAACCGGTCTTCTGTGTAGAAAAAAGTTAAGTCTACCTTCTAAATAGACACAAAGACATGATCAAATTCCAAGGTTTGGGGTCAGGGGATACAACTCAGTGCCTGCCTAGTCTACAAGAGGCCATGGGATCAAATCCCAGCACCGCATCCACTGGATGCAGAAGCACACACATCCTGTAACCTTAGCAGGAGAGGGGCAGAATGGTGGCCTCAAGATGCGTTCTGGTTGGGCGCCCTTAGCTGACAGCTTCCACGTCAGTCACAATGCCTCTGTGAGAGGATGCTCCAGAATGCACAGGCACTCTCACCCTTCTCTTATTCCTCACAGGCCGTCAAGGCTTCTCATGAAGCTCACTCCCCACAAGCTGCTGAGAGAAAGATCCTACTCCGTCAGGATCAATCATTTCCTTGCACGCTCTGTAGCTTTTGCAAGAAGTTGATTACGTTCATTGGGGTTGAAGCATAGTCTCCAAAGGCCATACCTTCCCAGAAGCTTTGTCTTAAGCATTTAACGTAGCATTACTTCTAGAATGCATACTTGTCAAAATTGTGTGGTATAAAATATTCTAGCATGCAGTGCCTTCTTTTAAGCAGTTTCAAGGAACTGAAGAGACAGTGGTCGTCCAGTGTGCAGGTGAAAAGGATGCTTAATGTGCTGGCTTGATTTATATTAATGTAACACAAGCTGGAGTCATCTGAGGGGGGAAACGGCAATTCAGGAAATGCCTCCACAGCACTGGTTCTCAACCTTCCTAACTCCACAACCCTGTAATACAGTTCGTCATGTTGTGGTGACCCCCAACCATAAAATTATTTTGTTGCTACTCTATAACTGTAATTTTGCTACCTTTATGAATCATAATCTAGACATCTGATATGCAACCCCTGTGAAAGGGTCATTCTCCCTCCAAGGGGGTCACGACCCACAAACTGAGAACCACTGCTCCATATGCTCAGCCTGTAGACAAGCCTGTAGAGAATTCTCTTACTGGTTGATGGGGGAGAGTCCAACACATCGTGGGTGGGGCCACTCCTGAGCTGGTGGTCCTGGGTTCTATAAAAACCCAGGACAAGCAAGCCCTGAAGAGCAAGCACTCTCCCACGGCCTCTGCATCAGCTCCTGCCTCCAGGTTCCCACCTTGTGTGAGTTCCTGCCTTGACCTCCCTCAGTGGACTTTGATTTAGGATACCTAAGCCAAAGAAACATTTTCCTCTCCAAGGTGCTTTTGGCCATGGTGTTTCAGCACAGCAATAGTAAACCTCTTGATTTTCAGGGGGAAAATAAGAATTCCTAAGTCAATGCAGGGAACTTTTAGATTTCTTGGGTCTTAGTCTACAATGCTTCATGAGTAAGCAATGTACCACAAAGCCGGCCAGGATCCCTGCTGCAGACAGACCTACAGGAATTTTCATTTCCCTTACAGCGGAAAGTCTAAGTGCCAACCAAAGGAAGGCGGGCGGCTCTCAGCCTGAAGTGGAAGGAAGGCGCTCGGCTGGTAGCCTGTTCTGCACAAACTGAAGAATCTGCCCTGAAAGTAAGGCTTGTTGCAAAAACCGAGATTTAATTAATGTCAGATCTCTAGATAAAGAATGTATGTAATATAAAGCTGAATTTCTGGAAATGACTTACACTGCTTGGCTGCCACAAATCTGCGCTCCTGCCTTGCACAAAGCCCTGTCCATCTGCCTGGAGGTTTTCTCTGTTTCAGTGTCCTAATTTGGAGATTAGAGGCCCCTTATTCTTACTTTCTCCCAAGTCTTCCTTTATGGCTTTTGAGTACTATACTTTCTGTCAATTGATATTTATTTTTACATCTTTAAAAATATTTTATTTTATTTTTTCTGTTTTGAGGCAGGCTTCCCCTGGCTGGTCTCTTGTTATGAGTTAAAGCGATCCTCCTGCCTCAGCCCTCCTAAAGCTGGAAGTACGGGTGTTATAAGCCAATGCCTCTCCTCAGTGCTTATTGGCAGCACCCGGATTTCTCATTGCTATGGTTTGAATGTGAAATCTCGCACACAGACCCCTGTGTTGGAACACTGGGTCTCTACATACTGTTCCCAGGAGTTGCAGAAGCTTCGGGAGGTGGAGCTTCCCTGAAGGAAGTGGGTCTCTGGAGGGCGGGCCTTGAAGTCTAGAGCTTCCTTTTCCCCCCTCTGCTTCCAATTCTCCTGAGGTAAGAGGTGAGGCACCCCAGCCATGCACAACTGCAGTCCGGGAGTTATCACCACCCTACCTCTTGACATGAGGGCCGGCATTTCCTCAAATTGTGTGCCAAAGTAAAATCCTTCCTCCTGTAAGTGATTTTCTCAGATGTTGAGACAGTGATAAGTAACTAAGCAGAACACTGGAAAAGTGGTAAGTGGGCATGTTTCTTCAGGGAATCTGAGCATGTGGTCCGTAAGCCTTTGGAATTAGTTGGAGGGAATGTGGAAGACCTAGAATGTTGCAAGCATTGCTTCTTGGGCCATTTCCTCATGCATCTCTAGGTACCTGTCTCAATCTCTGAAACAAAAGACAGATTTTTCCAGATGAAAGCTATCAACTTAATACAACTTGCTTTAGTTGAGAGGCCTCTTAAAGAAATGAACACCCAAAGAAACAGTGTGTGTGTGTATTTTTGCTTAAATTTTAGAAAGAGTGAAAGGTCATAGAGGGTAAGATGAGGGTTGTGATTAGATATAAATGCTTTGAGAGGGACTTAACTAAGGCAGCTGCTTGGAGGAGGACCTTGGGGCCTATGTCCCATTTCATGGAAGAAGAACAAGAGGAAGGCAGAGACTTCTCTGCTGCTTCTGCTCTTCTCTCAAATGTAAAGGTGCCATGTTTGGAGGTAAGTCTATCATTACCCCAAACCTTACCATTTGCTTCTGTTGTGACCAGGAGCATGTTTTCTTTCTTTTCAAATCCTTATATGTCTTTTTCTTCCCATTTGTTTACTGGAGACAGGGCCTCAATATACTATTTACACTGATTTTGAACTCGTGATCTTCTTGCCTAAGTCTCCCTAGCATCTGGGGTTTCTGTAGTGGACCATGATGCTAGGCTATGCTGCTACATATTCTTGAACGTTCCATGTTCATTGAAGGAAGTATAGTTTCTATTGCTCCTGGATACAGTGCTCTGTATGTGTTAATTAGGTGACATTTTATGGTACTATTGATAGTTTTGGTTTGCTGCATTACCCCGTGTCAAGACCTGTGGATTCCTTATAAATGAATTATGTGAGTACCTGATTGGGTGAATAAATACATGATCTATAGCATGAATATTATTATTGTTTTTATCCTTATCTGGAATTATTCTCCCTCTCTGTCTCCTCCCACCCCATCTCCCCTGGACCCCTCACCAGCACCTGGTGCCGATCAGGAGCAAACTCAGGGTCTAACACCATGTCCCATTCCCTAGGCTCAGAATTCTAAACACTGGGATTGCTGAAGAATAATCTCAAATCTAGCCAGTATAGATCTGTCTCACTACCTTTAGACACTTCTAGACAACCACAAATAAACATCTATTTGGAAGGTCACCCTATTTATTCTACACCAGCCCTAGTGTGCACAGTGTTCTCAGTTACTTGGAGTCTGGTGATCTCTGCCTTTCATTTATGTGCTACAAGAAAACACCTAGAGAAAAGGACCTCAAGTGTATGTTATAGGGCTGGGGCTTTGTGGTATAGCACTTGCCCAGCTTACACAAGATCCTAGGTTCACACTCGGCACTGAAATGTGTGTGTGTGAATGTGTGTGTGTGTGTAAATCCATCCCCATCCCCAGCACTGAAACACAAGTATGACAAATTTGACTTCACAGTGAATACCTAAGGATGGGGAATAGAGAGGACTAGAAAGATGGGCTGTTGCAACAACTGACTTTGTTTTTCTTGCAGAAAGATATTCTTCAGGTTTTTTTTTATTATTTTACTCTGTCTTTACAAGGCTTTTGGTTCTTTGCATAACTCTTTTTAAAAGAGATATCAGTCGAGTTTGTGGCCCTAATAAAAATCGCAGTGCCTACTACGGAGACCATCAGTCTTTTCAGAATGTTCTCCATGTTTTCCCCAAAAGTTATATTTCATGTTTATGTCTTTTTAAAATTCAGGCAAATCAATATTAATTTTATTTTGAGACTTTTACAACAGTCCTTGAAAGTGCTATAAATACTCTGGCATGCTGGAAAGTCAGGGTTTCTGGATTGGGCTTGTGACCAGTTTGAGGTTGTGGAACCTATTAAGTAGAGTTATCATTGGTGCAGTCTCCTTTGTGTATGAGGGCTATTCTGGTCTTAGTCAATACAGCTAAACTAATCCACATCAAATTCATGCACAGCCGGCATTCAGTTCAGCTCTCTGTCATTTTGATTCTCTAAAGGATTAATACCTTTCTTTCTGTCTCTTTTTTTTCTTTGTTAATTCCCTCCAAGAAAACCCTGATAGAAATCAAGTCTGGCCGGCTCTTCTAGTTCTTGCATTAAGTATGAATACTATCTTTGCAATCATAGAGACTTGCTTGCTAGTCTGTTTTCAGTTAGGCAAGGCATGTCTTAGCCTGAGAATTTATCTACATAATTCTAGGTTTTAATATGTAAGAAAGCTAGCCAAGAGAATATTACTTGTGACTTTTTTTTGTTGTTGTTAAACGGATTGAAACTAACTTAATGTAATCTCTATAAAAACCATCTCCCTACCCCCTGAAATTGTTTCATTACATACTGCTCCAGGTATGCAAACATTAACTTGGCATTCCCTTCTTTTAGCTCATATCTCATTCTTCCCTTCTTTTATCCCTCCCACATACTACTATGACCCAAAAGGAGTTCATGGTCCTTTTCTTTTCCCCCACAGTAAGAATGGTTCTGCTCTAGTGGGAACAAGAATTATTTCAAATCCACAAAACTACCCATGTTGAGCAACTCAAAGGAGCCACCGTCTGGGGACAGCACTGCCATACTGAGGCTCCTAGCAGCAATCTTGCTGGGAACAGTGAAGGTGTGGGTGATTCAAGCTACCCTTACTCTGATGGATGAGGGCGCCACTGCTGAACTCAGTGAGCCAGCCAGCACAGCCTGCCTCCCTCAGATGCCCAGAGAAGCGAAGTCCACATGGTAGTAGGGTGGTGCAGGTCTGGAGGAATGAGTAATGAATTCTGTCTGCCTCCTGTTCTAAGAATCCAGTTAGGTGGCTCTGAGCAGGCCTCCCTGAGGTCCTCACAGCAGCCTAGCTTGGAAAACCTTTGCTGGTTCCACAGTGGGCCCAGGTCTATGGGTTAGTCCTTGTGAGACACAGAAAGGGTGCCCCTTTCTCCTTGCCAGGTGAACTCAGCTTCCTTCTTGGCTTTTCTTGTTTGGATCCTGTGTCAGAGCTCACAGCAACAGCCATGGTTCTAGAGTTTCCTCTAGGTGAGGAGGTAGTCTGTCCAGAGTGCATGTTAGTATCTGTCACCTCTAGGGGAGTGACAGCCACTGACAGGGAGTTACAGATGAAGGTTGATTATCACAAGCCCAGCAGAGAGGAACTACAAATATGAAGAGACAATCTGCCCTTTAGTATCCCGGCTTAAATTTCCCTGTTTGATAAGGTCTTTCCTACACAAACCCACTGGGGCTTTTTTCTTCATAAAAAATATAATTACTGTGTGAAGTTTTGTTTGGAGGTTTTCCCTTCTTTGTCTTTCTTTTGTTTATTTTAGTATCTTCTTAATGGCTTGTTTGATTTGGCCTTTTGAGGTACGGTCTCCATCTATAGCCCTGACTAGCCAGGAACTCACAATGTAGACTGAACTGGCCCTGAGTTTGCCATGATCCCCCTGTCTTCGCCTCCCTTCTAAAAGCTGGGCAGATAGGAGTGTACACACTGGAACTGGCCTTTTTTGTGTTGCTGAGATAAAGTTCCATGCTGTAGCTCAGGCTATCCTGGAGCTCACTATGTAACCGTGAACTTATGGAAATCAGCAATCATCCTCCGTCAGCCTGCACAGTGCTGGGTTACAGCTGTTAGTCTCTACACCTGGCTCTGAATCTCTACCATCTGTTCAACCGTGTGTTCTCAACACACAGCCAGTCACTGGGCAAAGAGGCCGCGTTTATTGAGTCTTTGTTGAATGAAGGAGTGTCTCTAAGTAACCTCTGACCATGAGAGACAGGAATAAAACTGCAACAAAAGAAGACAAGACGGGATGGATGCCAACTGTCCTTGCTTTGGCGATAGTCTCTGTCATTTCCATTGCTACATGTCCTTCTCTCATGCTTCCTCCTTCCGGAAGGGAGAGGCTGAGCAGATAAAGTTTCATTGTGATCAGCTAGCATTTCTCAGAGAATGCCACCCACTGTGTCCTCTCACCTGCACAACAAGCAGCTGCGAAATAGGCATACCAATCCCATTTTGTGTATAAAAGAAACCTAACTTGGGAGGATAGGGATGTAGGTGAACTACATAAGCACTAAGAAATGCCAATATCAAGGCTTATCCCATGGCCTTTATGCGCCCCCCAAAATGCACTATAAAACAAATTGATTTTCTTTGAGCAGTGATGTTGATAAGAGCAACGTGAAATGTGCCTTCTTGTTTAGCCTCTCAACCCAATCCACATTTAGACTTTACCAGCAGTAGAGGGTTCCATCTCTGCTTGCACCCTACACTAGTAAATCTCCCTCCCATTACTTCCATTCTCATTACCTTCTTCTGCCATATTATAGACAGAGAACTCCCTGTCCACGTTGAAGACAGTCCTGGGCCAGACATAGACTGTGTCTCACTCTCAACAAGTCACACCAGTGTCTCGTCATACAGTTCACTGGGGAGCAATGCTCTGTCCTCCAGGATGGGAACTTTTTGTTTGTACTTTAGAATTCAGCTAGAGATGACCCAAGTGGGATTATTATGACTACTCAATTTTAGCAGCTTCTAATAGTGTCAATCTCCTTTTTGCCTAGCTGAGCAAGAGGTTTGAGAATGTCAGCCAACCCCAGGAAAAAAATGCAGGCAACTTCTCTACAAACCAAAACAGTGTAAATGCTTACTAAATTTTGCCATCACAAAACAACAAAAACAACACCAAAAAACAAAATATCAGATACAATTATATTCAACTACATATTCATTTGCTAGATAGAATATTATGGTACTTGCATAAGACATATGTAATTTTAACATACGCAGATTTCGTTGTAAGTTGGAGGGGTTTTGTTTGCTTAGTTTTTTTGTTTGCTTGTTTTTAGGCTTTGTTTTGTTTTTGTGGTGCTAAGGACAGGATCAGAGTCCAGGGTTTTTAGAATGCTACAGAATCTTATCAAACTGTACCCTCAGCTCCTAACGTAGTCCTTCCTTTAAATGAATGGAACTAAGGCCTTAGATTGACCAAATCAGAATAAACAAACTGATGACTCTGGGAGCTTTAGAATCTACTCGAAATTCTTCATAACAAGATCCAGCTATAATGCGGTCTTTGAGCTTTAACATATGACAAATACCGTGTTGCCTCTTTTCTTAACCAAACACCATAAACCAGCCTTCCATCAGGCAGACTTGTGCTTTCCTCCTGTCCCTTGCTCCTGATGTTTGGTGGTTCACCTTGCATTGGTCAGTGCATAAAGAATGAGATACGGAGAACACAATACAATACAAGCTCACTGTTTCTCCCTTCCTTGCCTCGGCTCCTTTGTACAAGTGAAAAATATGGAGGCAGCTTAGCCTGACTTCCACTCCTGAATGTGAGATAGCATATGAGATGCAGTCCAGGATCCACTGATGCAGTCTAGGATCCACTGATAGAGTCCAGGGATCTATTGATGGTGTCCAGGTTCCACTGATACAGTCCAGGATCCACTAGTACAGTCCAGGATCCACTGATATGGTGCAGGAGTCACTGACAGAGTCCAAAATCCATGATAGAGTTCAGGATCCACTAATGTAGTCCAGGGATCCACTCTCCTTTTGTACTGAGGAATCTTGTAGACATGAATGAAGAGAAACTTAAGTAGGAACTGTGTTGGACTTCTAATTACTCTCAATAATTACCTATGCTAGAAAGAAGGAATTTAAAAACCACACAAGTGTGTCCATCAGTTGTATGAGTTCTTACCCATTCAGTTCTAAGCTCTGCTTATGTGGAGGTTTCCTTTTTCTTTTTCCTTTGGTTGTTTTCTGTTTTGTTTTGTTTTCTGATACAGGGCTTTACGTAGCTCAGGCTGGCCTTGAATTTGTGATATAGCCAAGGCTGACCTTGAATTCCTGATCTTCCTGTTGGATTACGCGGGACTAGACTGCCACACTCCCCTGCATTTTGAGGTTTTCAATTAGAGATAAAATAGTGCTGCACTCTGTCAAAGCCGTCTGTGGTAACAGTGCGCTGTGAGACGGAAGATCTGAGATTAAGCCTTGCTTTTTCTGTCTACTAGACAAAGGGACCCTGAGAGAGATCAAGCAATGTCTTTTAATTTAGGGAACATTTATTGAATGTCTTTAAAAGGACCAACCTAGATTCTCTACACAAAAATTAAACAGAATCCTAATGTGGGAAATAAGACAAAGAAAAAAGTGACTACAAATTAAGTGTTTGGTGACTAAATAAGGAAGACTTTATAGCTGGTGGAGAAGAGATATTGGAGTAGCAGTTAGTAGGATGTGGCATTTAATTTTTTTATAATATTTTAAATTCACAAATAAAATTATATCGTATATGGGGTAGAAAATGATGCTTTGACATGTGCATATTATGAAATAATTAAAGCTAGCTAATTAACTCATTGTTTCAATATCTGAATTTTGTGCTGGAAATATATTAACTGCATCCGTTAGCACCTTTGAAGTATGAAACATATTATTACTCATTATAGTTAGTATTCATTCCTGGAAGTCACTAAAGTGTATTTCTCCAGTCTATTGACAGTTTGCATGATTTGTCATTGTTGCTGTTTTTGAGACAGTTCTTCTAGGTTGCCCTAGTTGTTCTGGAGCTCTCCCTGTAGACCAGGCAGGCCTTGACCTCATGGACATTCACCTGCTCTGCCTCCCTAGAGCTGCTACTAAATCCCTGTGCCACAATTCCCAGTTACAATTTTTATGATTTAATGAACGCCTTTACTTTTCCCAATGACCCCTTCCCCAGGGGTGACTGTCATTCTACCCTTGACCATGAGTATCTTAGATGCCAAATGTAAGCATTTGTTGTTCTATACTTGGCTTATTCTACTTAGCATCGTGTTCTTCAGGCTCACCCATGTTGCCATAGGTGACAAGATTCCAATTTTTAAGGTGGATAGTATCCCAACGCGAATACTGTTGTGATATTTTCTTCCAGGGAATACTTATCTTGACTCCATCCATGCTTTGGCTTTTATGAGTGTATCAAGTCACTTTTCTGTTGTCGAGATGACATACCATGATGAGAGCCAACTTACAGAAAGGTTGTTTTGGCTTATGATGATTCCAGCGGGAGAGTCCATAATGGTGGGAGAGTCATGGCAACAGGCAGTTGAAGCAGGAGGAATCAACCTTCAACCACAGACGCTAGCAGAAAGAACAGGGGGCTATGAACTCTCAAAGTCAGCGCCAGTGAAGTGCTTCCTGTACGAAGGCCCTGGTCAGATCCCAAAGAAACCTGGGACAACTGGTTAACTGTGGTGTCTATTAACAGACTAAAAGTGCTGGCTTGGCCTCAGCACCTGTGGCTCCTCTCAGCACTTCTCGCCCCTCCCCCATCCCTAAAGTCCAGCCCAATGGTTTCTTTCCTTCTCCAGAGTTCATTTTAGTCACACTGCACTCTCTTGATTCTCTCTCTCTCTCGGGCTCCCCTCTTGGCTTGCACTTGGCCTCTTTGCCCTCCTGGCTCTCTCTTCTCTCTCCCTTCTCTTCGTCTCTCATTCTCCCAAACTCTCCTCTCATGGCCCCAGTTCAGTCTGGACTCTTCCAGATGCCTCTGGGTTCTCCCTCAGATCCACAATAAAATCCTTCTCCCAAAGTTTCCATGACAATCCCCCAGCAAACTGGGAAACAAGTCGTCAAATACCTGAGCTTATTCTCATTCAAACACCACATTCCAGTACCTGGCTACCCAGGAAGCTCACGGACATTTTACAATGTAAAATACGTTTAGTTCAACTTCAAAAAAGTCCCAGTACCCTTTAATAGTTTCAATACAAATCAATAGTCCAAAGTTTTTCTGAGACTAACTGTAAACCCCTATAAAGTCAAGAAGCAAATCACAAACTTCTAATGCATAATGGCAGTGAATATACATCCCCATTCCTAATGAAGTAATGCTGGACCCAAAGTAAGACCTAAATCCAGTCTGGTAAATACCCGATCCTGTAACTTCATGTCTAGTGTCTGGGACTTTAGTTTCAAGGGCTTAGATGGTTCTACCCTTCCAGCTTTGTTGTCTGCTACACGTGCCTCTCTGCTGACTACACAGGCCTCTTCTGTAGGAGCAAGAACTGTCTCCCTCTTTGTTGACCACATACACCTCTTCAGTATGAGCAGGAACTGTCTTCCTATCTGTTGACTACATATGCCTGTCTCCTTAACAGAAAGAACAACCTGGAAGTGACCTGAAGCTACAAACTCTCAAAGCCCACTCCAGGGAAGCATTAATCATTCAAAATACCATGGCAAATATCTGCACTGAGCATGGAAGTGTGGACATTTCTGGGTTTTCTGTTTGTTTGTTTGTTTGGTTGGTTGGTTTTTGGTTTTTGGTTTTTCGAGACAGGGTTTCTCCGTATTGTTTTGGAGCCTGTTCTGGAACTCACTCAGTAGACCAGTCTAGTCTTGAACTTACAGCGATCCACCTGCCTCTGCCTCCCCAGTACTGGGATTAAAGGCGTGCACCACCAATGCCCAGCGAAGTGTGGACATTTCTTTGCCAACTGATTTCTGTTCCTTTGAATAGATGTCCAAAAGTGGAATTTCTGAACCATATTTCAGTTGTGGGTTTTTGTTTGTTTGTTTTGGTGTGTGTGTGAGATCTCCATACTGTTTTCCATTATAGTGAGACTAATTTACATTTCCATCAGTGCAAGAGAGTTTTCATTCCCCCATGTCACCAGTGCTTGTTACCTCTCATCTTTGTGGTCATACTCATTTTAACTGGTTTTGGGTTTAGTGTTTATGGTTTAGTGTTTATGCTAAACTATACTTTCACATGCACCTATTGCTAGTTGTGGGTCTTATTTTGAGAAATGTTTAAGTCTTTTACCTTTGTGTTGGGTTATAGCTTTCCTATGAGTCGTTGCAGGTAGAAGGTGGTGTTTATTACCATTTTACTGAAGATCCTCCATGCATTATGGCCTTTAAAGAGATGTTTACAATCAATTTCACTGGTGTCTGTTTGGGGATTAGTTCTCTTCCATCTCTTTTGACATTCTTTCTTTTCAAAAGAAGAAACTTATATATGGTCAAATCCACTTTTACCCAGCTGCACAAATCATGCAGCATATTATATTTAAAGTGAAGACATAATTCACTATGTTGGAAAGTATATAAAACCTGCAAGATTTTAAAAGAATAATTCTCATTTAAAATGGGGAAAATTGGAGAAGGGCCATGTAAAGAAGAGGAAAAACCAGAATGTAGACATTTCTAGTTTACAACAATCAGGGCACTGTAAAAGGATGGGCCCAGAGTCCTTGTTTTATTTATTTAATCACACTCTCTACCTGAAACATTTTGATGCAAGTGCAGAAATAAAGGTATTTATGAAGTCAGACTTGTAATTGCCAGAAAGTAATAATGAATGCCAACTTGGGTCCTGCTACCTGTGTAAGTCCTAAGGGGAAGATGAGCTCATGGATGCATGCATATATAGATCATTACTAGACTGAATTAAAATACATTAAATATGGAAGTCGGATATAAAGCCCTGAGAATTATCCAGCATAAAAAGAATAGTAAGAACAACTTGAAGGTTTAAAAAGAAGAGACCCTAAGATGTTTGCTGGCTGGGTAAGGTTACCAAACATCCTTCAAGAAAAAAATCTTATATAAAGCCCTGGCAACTGACTGGTCTAAATTGGTGCCAATTTAGGTAGAGGGAATTGCTTTATTCTTCTATTTGTGTCTGTCCAGTCCCTAGATTCAAGAGATTCCTGTAACTGATGCTTGAGCTGGAGTGAGCTGAAATAGAGACAAAGAACCTAAAGCATCTATTGAAACCTTTTCAAAGGGTAAGTTTTGCTTGTTTTTCATTTGCTTCATGGATTAATAGCTTAGCAAACCATATGTCATGGGTTAAACAGTTGGATAATTCACTATTTTACTTTTGGATAGCAGTGTCTTTGGTCAGACAGGAATCTGTAGAGTTGACAGAATGTTCCTCCCTTCACACACCCCAGAACTTTCATATTATACACTAGCAGCAAGCTACTCTGGAGTGTATTAATGTATTGGCATCACCACAGAATGGGGACAAAGAGGAAACATCTTAATGACTTTAACATAGAAGAAGTTACTAACCACATACAGAGAGACAGTTCATGCAAAGACACACATGTTCAAAATGAGAATTAGAGTTGGGAGAAACTGAGACAATGGAAACAGGAAGGACATCTGTGAGCAAAATGTATGATTTCTAAACCAAGATGTGAGCAAGGGATTGCATACAGGAGCCAGTAGAATACTGTTCTTTAAAATGATTTCAAATGATTGAAAAGGATTGCCTTCAAAAACAAGCCAACACATGCACTCCTTTGGGCATGAAATCGTTACTTTGAAAGATACCCAAGGTAAAGGAGATGCACAAGAGTGAACTGTCAGCGTGAGTGGAGATGGAGAACAGTGGGAGGTTGCAGTGCAGAGGTGGGCATTGTCAAGCTGAGCGCCTGCGCCGCCGGAACCATCGTGAACCAAAGAAAGGAAGACAAACTATTGAGAGCTATACTAATGTGGTTTGTCTTCTCCTAACCTCCCCCCTGAACCTAACTGGGAACTTTGTAGTTAGTGGTGACTAGCTGATTTACTCCCAAATGGATTTAGAAACACACAAAAAAAATTCATAATGCTGATGCAGAAATACAAGCTCAAACCTGAAAGTCAGGACACTCTTATCTGAAAACCAAAGCCCGTGTTACTGCAAGAAGACATCTATTCTACCATAGAACTGTAAATTCTGACCCATCCGCATCAGGTCAACGCAGAATCCCAACTATTAAAACGGCGAGAGAAGAATAGTGAGCAATGAACATTGCCTTGGTATTCAGAGTCACTTTAACTGCCAAGATTCATCAGCGAGAAAGGCCCAGGCCTGGTCCTCTTAGCACCAAAGCAAACCACGACTTAATTTAAAAGTAAAGAAAGTGAAATCAGAGTGGTTTTCTTCAAGTATAAGGTACAGGGAATTCAAATTTTGTTCAGGGCTTCTTTTCTGCATGAGAAATTAATGAAGGGAGAGTCAACTCCATGAGAAATGTTTCCATGATATTTTTTTTTCAGGATTTGATGGTACCACAAATTGGTCATCAGAGTGTACCTTTACTAACAGGCTTCATTCTGTGTAAGCAGAAGATCTTGTGTTTGTGTATTATTCTGTTTTAAGTGATCCCATATTTTGAGTCAGTTGTCAGGCTGAAAATTCCATAGTTTGAGTCAGCTTTCCCTTTGTTGTTTATAGAATAACAGGCCATTAGCTAAGTTAGCATAAAAACTAATACATTCAATGTCTAACTTTAAAAATGTCACTCATCGACAGGCAGTGGTGGTACACACTCTGTAATCCCCAGTACTAGGGATTTTAAGGTCAAGCTGGTCTACAAAGTGACTTCCAGGACAACCAGGACCACACAGAGAAACCCTGTCACACACACACACACACACACACACACACACACACACACACACACACACACAAAGTCACTCATCTTTTGGCATTTTAACTGCATGTTTTACTGACTTCACTTTTTAACTATTATCCTAAGTGAGTAAATTTTGTTATTTATTGCTGTTGTTTTGGTTTCTTAGGGGTTTCTTTGTGTAGCCCTGGCTGTCCTGGAAATTGATCTGTAGCCCACACTGGCCTCTAACTCACAGAGATCCTCCTACGTCTGCCTCCTGAGTGCTGGGATTGAAGGTGTAAATCATCACTGCCCTGCTAAGTGAGTAAAATGTATTTCTTTCTACAGATTTTTGAATTGAAAACAATAATGACAATGATTTTGATGCATACTTAAACTTCCACGAATTGTTATATATGCACATATTTTTACATTCAACACTAATCTTATGTTTACCTCTTTGGACGCCTTGCTGCCAACACATTACAAACAGAAGTTACCAGCCTTTGTCCTGGAGGAGACTGCATTTCCTTCATTAGACGAAAGAGCAGTTTAGCTTTGCTGTCGCTGTTGTTTGGGGTTTTGGTTTCTGACTTTGATTGTTTTTGCTTCTTATTTATGAGACTGGGACAAGCTATGTAGTTGTGGATAGCCTAGAACTCCCTATGTAGACCAGGTTATCCTGGAACTCCCAGAGATCCACCTGTCTTTGCTTCTGAAGTACTGAAATCATAGGAATGAATGCCCCACTATGCCCTGTGTGCTTCCGCAGTGCAGTGGCCAGGAAAATGGGTTTTCAGTCACATGAACCTGAGTTTGGACCCTGTCTGCATGCTGTGGGAACCTGGACCTACATCTTTGTGTCAGATCCCATAGCCTGAACCAGGCCACACCCCTCTGTAGCTCTCTCTGGGACAGCTAAGAAGCACTCTGTGCTGTGCCTTGATAGCTCTCAATTTATGGTACCTTGTCCCCATCCCCTCCTCCCACCCCTGCCCATGCTCCTTAATGGTCGCATATTCTCTGCTGGACTAAATCACATGATGTAAAACCTCCCACCTCATCTGACCTTTTCTTCGTTCCCAGACTTGGTCCCCGACTCCTCAGGGGAGACTGCTCTCTGAATATGCTCCTTCACCCTCTCTATGCTTTAAAGAGAAGCCCCTCCTTCCCTTTAAGGACCCATCATGTTCCACTGCTCGCCATCCCTCCTGAAGGCCTGAGCAAGACCTTGAGGCCCTTTTCATTCCAATAACCTTACTGAAGGACTCCGTGCGAGCCTCCTTTCAGAGTGGGGGCACTGCTACTTATCTCTGATCATGCACACTTAGTACTTCCTAGAAACCTGGATTTCCCAGTGGAAAATGCAGATGCTAAGTTTTAGCTTCCAGTGGCTTGTTAATAGTCAGATATGTACAATATAGATGGATCCTAAATTGCTGCATCCCCTCCCCACATATGTTATTTAAATGAAAAGCTCAGGTTATAGGATTGTCCACAGTTGTCTGCAATGATTTTGATCTAGAGTTTCCAAGTCACTTTCATAAACAGTCTGGATGAAATGGGTTAGAATTTCAGTAACTGAATATGGAAACGATCTACTCATCAAGAATTTAGGCATGAGGAATAATGGCAGGGTAGGAAGCTCCAGGACAAGGTTTAGAAAGTCTTTCTACATGCTTCATACCAATGCCAGCATCTACTGTTTGAAATGAATTCCAGAATAGTATACCCCAAAACCCTAGAAGGAAAGACATTCTGGAAAGAATGAGGGAGGGAAAGCAAAAGTAGCTAAGACAGGCATTCTCTGGGCGTGGTGGTACAGGCTCAGGATCCCAGCATCAGAGGCTGAAGCAGGAAGATCTCCCTTGCAGAATCTTTACTTTTTCCTAGAAACTGTAGTCATGGATGGAAGGATTTATAAGCAATCATTTCATCTGACTCTACATTAGTTAGTTATATTATGTTGGTATCAGAATTCAAATGAAGTTAAAAATTTATTGTTGCCCCAAATTGTAAAGATAAAACGAAAAGGGGCTGGGGGGATAAAGTACATAGTCATGAAGTATAAAATCTTAAAACTCGTAGTTCCCATTTTATAAAGACACCATCTTAAGGTTTAGTGGCTAAATAGGAAGTACTGACACAATTACAGATTATGCCCCACTGTGGAAATCCTCTGTGAGTTTCCAATACAATCTGGAGAGTTACAGTCTGTCTTTCTCAGAAGAGGGCAAACCACAGGGCCAAGTGTAAGGTCCAGGCTCCAGTGGCAGGCAGCTAGCTGACTTTGGGGACTTTGCCTAAAAAGACTTTTGTCTTGTTTGGAATTTGTTTGCTTGTTTGATTGGGTTGTTGATTTTTAAAAACCATTATGAGGAGGCTAAGACTCAGAGTCCAGGGAGGCAGCAGAACACATCCTAACACGTTCCCCGTGGCTGAGCGCCATCTTTCTGATGCTTAGGTTTTGATTCATTCTTCTGCTTCCTCTAAAAGTCGTTGACATTCTTTTGTGAATTTGTTTTTCTTCCATAAAGTCCCTAGACATGGAAATCTGCTTCTTTGAGCTCCAGAATCTGCCACATTAATAAATCTAGACATTGATTATCCTTCCTCAATTTTAAAATGTCGATCATCTGGAAAACAGAGTAACTAAAACAATCAGGACTGATAATTACCAAATTATTTGCTCAGCAGTTAATTTTTATATGTCTTCTATCACCAAAATTAAGGATGGTCCTTTTTATTGTATGTGGAGAATGTTGGTCCATTCTTCACTGTATTCTTACTTGCTTAGTTGTGGGGGACATACATGTTCCTTGTAACACCATTCAGTGCTAGGTGTTGGAATCAGAATACAATTCTTTTCAATTACGTTTCTGGTGTGTGAAGTATGAGAGGCTTCATAATCAATTACATGAAGTCACAGAAGCCCAGAAATCAGCCATCTAAGCCAGATGTGGTAATTCACAACTCTGGCAGACGAGGCAGGAGGATTGTAAATTGGAGGCTACCCTGTGTTAGTTACTGAAATTCTATCTCAGCAAGCAAATAAACAGAAGTTGGAAACACTTTTCTCCATCCTATAGGCTGTCTTCGCTATGCTGATTGTTTCCTGTTTGCTGAGCAGAAAGAAGCTTTCAAAACCAATGAAAGTCTTTTGGTTTAGCAGAATAAAGTACAAATCCTATGGAAACAGTTGGGAAAACATGGCTTCACAAATGCTGTAAGCTGAATCTGAACATCAGGTTTTGTTTGCTTGCTTTTTATTTTTAAACCAATAATGGCTAATATTTTTTAAAAGGGGAAGATAGATTGGGAAGGAGGCTCAGGGGGTAAAATGCTTCCTGTGAGGACATGAGTTCAAATCCCCCACATCCATAAAAAAGGCAGCATGATATAACACGCCTGCAACCCTAGTGCTGGGAGGAAGAGAAAATCAGCTCCTGTAAGGATCCCTGGGGCTAGCTGCTCAGCCTGTCTAGCTGAAATGGTGAGTTTCAGTTCCAGTGGGAGACCCTATTCCAAATAGTAAGGTGCAGAGAGGGAGGGGAACACAAGATGGTGACCTCTGATCTCTGTAAGTGCAGGCACTGGCGTCAGAAACAACACCACACACACACACACACACACACACACACACACACACGCACACGCATGCACGCACGCACGCACATCTAGACACAATGCTTCTTGGTCTCCAGGTTTTAACAGTCATAGGTAGAGATTTGCCTGTGATTCACCACCCCCAGCTCATAGGCAGTGATGATTTCTCCTAAACATTAAGGGCCGATGGGTAGAGCTACTTACCTCATCACTTATGTTCTAGAAACAACCTATTTTAGAGCAGAATGGAAACTATACAGGTAAAAGTTGAGAGAAAAAGATCAATATTTGTGTTGAAGGGAGGTGGCCATCGAACTGCAAATACACCACATAGACATAATAGGCAGGAGGTTGGTCCTGCCCCTCTGAGGGACAGGCTTTACTCTGCTTCATTTTCTTGACACGTGAACAGCTCCATGTGGGACAAATCTCAGTTTTGTCCAAACCAAACTCCCAAGCTAGCGCTCTGCTTTCCTCAAAATGTGCTCTCCTCATGTTGCCAGGAAAGAGCCCTTGTCTGTTTGAGACTCATGCAATTCAAATAGACAGAAGTGATAAAGATGTAAGCTGAGATTCTATTTAAAAACAAAGAACAGAAAACCCCTACCTGGAGCAGCTTTTGAATTCCTAAGGTAGTATTTAACTTGCTCAAGATTTTCATTCAACATTTACAATTGGCTCAGTGTTCTGCCGAAGGAAAAACCTGTTGATACAGTTCCTTTAAAGACTGTGGGTTTCCAAACAACCCCAGATAGCACACATTCCTTTGGTGGGAGGCCGAGCTCTGGGGCCAGCCTTCCCATTCATTCCAAGAAGGGGAAAGAGACTGAACTTACCTGCCAACAGGTGAAGTTATGCAGGTCCCCTACATGGATTGCTTTGTTTTATGAATCGAGGTTCCGATGGTAAGGTCCGTAAACGATGTTCTCTCCCCGGGACCCCTCTGTTCCTCCTCCCCAACCCCACGCCTTCTGAGATCACAGCTGGGAAAATGTTTCTCGTTCAGGGATGCCTTTCTTTCTTCTCAAAGTAAACCCCCTTTTCTTTTTAGCTCCAAGAAGATTGTCGCTTTCTTTATTTGCCAGTGTCTGGGTGCCTTGCCTATCTAATGTATTCATTGTTTCTCTTTTCTCTTGTTCCTTATGCTTGAGCACATCTGAAAAACAAATGTAAGCTTTGTATCAAAACAAAGTAAATGCATACTTTATAAAACCATGAAGGACAAATAAGGCATGGTTATATTCTTAGTGTTTAAAATTCTGGCAGTACTTAACAAATTTCTTTTTAAAAGCTCCCAACCAGCTTTGTGCAGAAACCCACTTTCTGAGGTTATTTTATTTGTGCTCTTCCAGATTATGTACAAAAATACTCACTATGCTTCAGAAGTAGGTATGTGCATTTTAGTGAAAAGGAAATGGAGCAGCTTAAAGCTTTTGAATGTTGTTTTCTAATTCGTCACTTATGTTTATCTGCAGTACTGATTGAATATATTTCAGCAGAGATGTGTATAAACATCTAGTATAAGAATTGAACTTAATAAAGACTAACAGAACTGGTATATATATAGCATTTCCTGAATAGTTCCCTAGCACCACACACACACACACACACACACGCATGCACGCACGCACGCACACACGCATGTGCACACACATGCACACATGCGCAGACACACACACATACACACGCGCATGTGCACGAGTACACAGGTGCTTGGGAGCACACACATACACACACATGCACACACACAGACACACACATATCTTTAAAGGGTTCTAGGTTGAAGTAAAAGTACTTGCTGGTGTTTGTTATTCCTTGAAAGCTCAATCCTAGAGTTGTTTAAATTTTGTGGCTGTTGCTAAACTCTTAACAATGCAGAGGGAGAGCAATGGTGTATGCCGTGAGTTCTGTCTCTCTCTTCATGGTGTGCTGAATCTCAGCGGTTGGTAATAGTCCCAGGCAAAGTTCCTTGTCTGCCCAGTCTCTCTCACAGGCACTGGAAGGGACTGCATTGAGTCACCCACATTTTTATCTCCTAAGCTCATGCATTCTATGAGTAATGGCATGGAGGTTGGCTGACTGGGGGTACAGATAAAGGCCTTGACCAGAGAAAAAGAACTGGGGATAGCATCTGATTAATAGGAGGGGCTTGATTAGTATTTTGTGCATGACAGTCCCTCTAGTTGTGGACAGCAAATATGTCCCCAAGTACATAACGGGGGGGGGGGCAGAGAAGAGGGAGACTTTCCTTTTTTGTTTGTGTTGCAGTGACTTTATATTGACAAATGTAGGCAGATGAGATTTTCTCTAGCATTCTGACTTTCGGCTTTATTTCCAACATTCCCTTTGAATTTTGCTTTAAGGAAACGGTGGAGTTGAGTTGCCATACCCACCCCTCCCCATGGAAACGAGAGAAGTGCCACTTGCTGAGCTCTGCCATGGAGCATTTGTTACTAAGGCTGCTTTAGGTGCTCCAAGAAACTCTTAAGTAGATAAGAGAAAAATCCACATTGCCTCCTGCCTGAAGACAATCTAAGCTTAACACACTCCACTCATCCATCATTTTCTCTCCAGCAGAGTAGGAAGCCACGGTCACGTTTTTGTGAGGGCTGCAGCCGCTTTCAGCTCTGTACGATTATGGGAACAATTAGAACATTTACAGTCACAGGGTTGTGTTCTCTGTGGAAACACTGGACAGATGTACTGGGCAATGAATGTTCTGTCCTGGGGAGGATAAAGCCTCCCAGATCAGACACAGCCTGATTAAAAAATCTCTGGACCTCTTTTATCACCCCCGCCCCGCCCCCCCCAGTCCATTCATTTCCACATATCCCTTGTCTGGCCTCTATAAACTTGTGATATTCTGAATTAATTACCTTCAGACTCCTTGAGAGAACCACAATAGTATTTCAAGACCAATTTTGAAATATGCTTGCATATTTTTTTCAGATAGATAACAGATTTTTAAAACTCTCATGGGGCTGAGTTGTAGCTCAGTTGGTAGAGGGCTTTCCTAATAGGTAAAAGTCCTGGGTTCAACACCCCACCCGGCACTGAAGTTAAGCAGGTCTCTGAAGGTGGGAGCCTCAGAAGTATAAGGTCATCCCCAGGCAAGTGGAGACCAGCCTCCTACCTGAGATCTTATCTCAAAGGGAAAAAAATCCTTCTAGCAACCATCTTGCGGTGACTCCCACACAGATCAATTTACAATCCCTTAGGCAATGGCCACATTGTAATTATGCGTGTTTATCTCACCCTCCCTGGTTGAGGAGGAGGTTGTCTCACCTCTTTTATCTTCTCCTGTGGCTTCAACTTCTTGCCCCCCACCATGCCCAGAGTAGGCATTTGTTTATTCAACAGAGATTCCATGAAAACATGCACATAGGTTCCCTGGACCAAACAGGTCGGAGATTGGGAAAACCAGTCACCTTCCCTGCCAGCTTTTAGCAGCTTCATCATCTAAGGAGAGCAGCCATGCAAGAGGCTCTATCTAATCTTTCACTGAGACAGGGAGGGATTTGAACTTTCTGGACCAGAAGAGTATTTTCAAGGGAACAGTGGAGGCTACAGAGGAGCTGGGGAAGCAGAATGAAGATCTATGCAAACCCCCTTGTTAGGAAGCCACTTGGTTTTCTTTGTGACCAAGATTTTATTCAAGAGAATTCAGCATGAAAGATGTTTCAGAGTGTCTAGGAAAAGAGAAGAAACTTAACCAACATTAATGACAGAAAAAATGGCATGTCCCCAAGCTAATCAACATACGGTAAATTATGTTATTTCCTTATATAATGATTGAAACAAGAAGCTTCAAACTCTAGGAGGCTACAGACTCTGTATATATGATCTTGGCATTTGGAATTCTCAATAGAACTAGCTGTCTCATTACAATTCAAAAAATATGAATGACCCTAAACATTGAACATTATATTCAGTGTGCTGTAATCCCTGGAAACATAAAAATAAATTGATTTTAAGTTTTTCAGTAGTGATACATTTGCATGACATTTTAAACAACGTAAGGGCTTGGAGGAGTAACTCAGTGGTAGAGTTTAAGAATGGTTTCAGGCATCAGCCACTAGTACTGAAAAAAAGGGAATTAGAAATTAGAAATTAATTTTTCACTGAAAAATCTGCTTCTTACATCAATCTTCCACCTACTTAGGTCTCCAGTCAGGTGACAACTTTAGCAATTTTGTGTAATTTAAGCATGTTAAAACTAGTGCATGCAAAGAATTCTTTTTTATTGCAATTGACTCACTCATGTGAATGAGTGAGTGTGTGTGTGTGTGTGTGTGTGTGTGTGTGTGTGTGTGTGTATGGTCAGTACTAGAGACAAGGCCTATCAAATGGTCTAGACAAATAGTCTGCTTCCCAGTCCTTTCTGCAGTCTTTCCTTTCTTTTTCATTTTATCGTTTTGTTTTGTTTTTGTTTTTTGAGACAGGGTTTCTCTGTATTGTTTTGGAGGCTGTCCTGGACCTCGCTCTGTAGACCAGGCTGGCCTCGAACTCACAGAGATCCACCTGCCTCTACCTCCCGAGTGCTGGGATTAAAGGCGTGCATCACCAAAGCCTGGCCTTTCATTTTATCTTAAAGTGAGGTCTCACTGAGCTGCCTAGGCTGACCTGGAACTCACTTTGTAAACTTGGGGTGTTTTGGACTTGGTATCCTTTGACCAATCCTTTCTGAGTGGTTGGGATTGCAGCTCTATATCACCAAACCCTAATTCTAAGCACTGTATTCTTTTTTTAAATATTTTATTTATTTATTATGTATACAATCTTCTGCCTGCAGGCCAGCAGCGAGCACCAGATCTCATTATGGATGGTTGTGAGCCACCATGTGGTTGCTGGGAATTGAACTCAGGACCTCTGGAAGAACAGTCAGTGCTCTTAACTGCTGAGCCATCTCTCCATCCCCCAGCACTGTATTCTTACTCCTCAAACTTGTTCCCTTGCCTAACTAGTCAGTCTATATTTCTTCTCGTTTAATTAGGGAATGCTCTTAGTTTTTAATGGGGGAAATGTATTTCAAAGTTGCTTCATGATTTTTTAGGTATTACTATATTCAATATTAAATATTATATATCAGTAAAGGTGACTCCAATATTCTACTTTTACAAGTGGTATCACATTGAACACTCCTGTACTTTGGACATTTTCTGCATTTGAAAAATCTATCAGTAAGATAACTTTCCAGGAGGGGAATTGCTGAGTCCTAAGTATAAACACTGTAATTTTACATGATATTGCTAAATTGCCTTCTATAAGTATTATATAATTTTACAAATCACCAGAAACAGATGACTCCCCACCACACACACCCACACATAACTTCTGCGGTGTATTTTGAATGTTCTTTAGAGTCAACAGGCTAAAAGGGCAAGTATAGTATCTTAATTGAGGCTCTTTTCTTATAAGTGACATTGACAGCTTTTGTTATATTTAAGGAACAATTATATTTTTTTAAATGAGAACTATCTGTTTTCATTTTCTTTGCCCAGTGTTTTAAAAGTAGGAGCTAAGTTATTTTTCAGGTTGATTGAAATAAGGTCAAATTTTAGAGCATCAAGTAAGGAAACAGCCAATGAAGAGCACTGTAGCAAAGTTGACTTTGAATAGCAGGTTGTTCGTTACACAAGCTCGTTAGAGCTGTCACAGGTTCTTGATGCAAGCTGCTAATAGTGCTCCCTCTCTTTTCTGCATTTGCTTATAATGTGTGGAAGGTTTCTATTAATTTGTTTACTTGTTCATTCGTCTTTACTTTACAGAAGATGTCTTAATTAATATCACTTAAAGGGCTAAGGACTTGTCTAGGATGTGCAGGACCTTGAGTTCATTTCAGAGTGCTGTAAAGTTATAAAGACAAAAAGAATAGAAAAATTCAGAACCCAAGCAATACTTCATGATATTTAAGCTTATCTTTTCTACTATAATTTCAGGATTTTGAGTCACTGCTACACAGTCCTCTGCTATATAATTATAAATGAGTTATAGTCCATGACACTTAAAATTCCACCATTTTACTGTGAAGTCTTTGATCTTTCATGCATATTTGATACATGCACAAAGCTTAGGTCTGCTTTGTGGGGTGGGGCATTCCATCACCCACCAAGACAGCAATGTTGGAACTTTCTGAAGTTAGCAGACCATGAAGAAGGAAAAGCAAGACTTGAAATCAGAAGACTGGTTTTTGAAAAATATAGTCATGAACTACCAAAGCACATGCAGAGCCAAGGAGAGATGTAGCTATTAAATCAGTGTGGCAAGATGGCAGCAAAATCAATGTCTCATAGGTGCTGTCCTCACCTCCTTTTCCTAGTAGACACAGGCAGTCTTAGTGACACCTTGTAGAACCTTGTTTCAGACAACCACTTTCAATAACCAACAGTGTCACATTGGCAATGCTTGGTGTAAGATTTGGTTGGGAAAAAAACAGTAAGACATGTGCTTGAAAGGAGGTGATATCAGGGTCTTAAACACACATTGAGCAATGGAGACAATGAAGTTGGTATCTTTAAGGTAGAAAATGGCATCATAAGGGATGTGTGTAGAGAAAGGGGAAGGTCATGTTGGATGGAAGAAAATAAATTAAAGCAATAGTGGTGCTCCAAACCAGAGGGAAACTAAACATTATGTGTCTGAATTAAACCCATTAGAGCTAGAAATCAATTAGCAATAAACACTGTCAGAGATGATAAAATTACAAAAAGATTGACACCTCTACCTTGGGTGTATAGTGGTGTGGGGACCTAGACAGAGAACATAAGACTGTAAATACATTTGAGGATGGAGACATAGTAATAATAGATAGCTTGATTTTAGATTTCAGGTGTCAAGAAAGCATTTGGACACATTTGAATTGCTGCCATTTTTTTATCATTGGGTAAATACTATGGACATTTGGAAATAAAGAGAAATTCAGTTGACTTAATTTGTGAACTACCAATATAAAAGTTCACTACCTGATGAATGATCAGAAGGGGGAAGGAGAGAGACAGAAAGGGGAGGGAGGGAAACAGAGGGGGTGAGTTGCACAACACCATGACAGCATAAACTAGAACATGAAGCCTAGAGGGCTGTAACCATATGGTTTAGCATAGCCCCTACCTGCCAGGAGCTCCAGCGTATTGTATTTAGGGTTGGGCTGCAGAGCTTCAGACATTAAAACCCTGGAGAGTATTCAAAATGTAATAAGATAATTAAAGGATTAGGAAAGAAATAGCTCAGATATGAACATGAATGTGTGCTTGAGTTAACTTGAAGAAAAGAACAAATGTTATCTTCACTCAAAATAGATAGGTGAATGTCATGGATGTATGTCTCTGGCACTGGCAAGAGAAGAAGGGATTAAATTGGAAACTAAGATGCATGAGAATTTAGCATGAAACTTCCTGGGATGGAGGTTAAATATCAGCTGGATTTGGTGGCTTAAGTGGTCTATAGGTTGTGAAAACTTTTATCTCTAGTGTGGAGAGTTATATAGAAAACATTGTGGTTAGTAGCACTCTGTATCTACTGACTGAGGGTTCCCATCCTCCCAGAAATTTCCCACCACAAATCTTGGCTAAGTAGGTGCCACAAGACATAAATGATCAATTTTTAAAAGGTTGAATGAAGGTCCATTCAAGAACCAGTCCTCTGTGTGTGTGTGTGTGTGTGTGCACTTGTGTCTATGTATCTGTGTGTGTGTTTCTGAGGACTGAGAATGCAAGGCCTTTGTCATGCTATGCATGGGCTTTCCCACTGATCTATTCTACACAGCAATGAGTGCACCAGGCTAGTGTTAGGTGTTGTTGCCTTTCAGGTATCGGTGCATGTGTACTCACCTTATCTGAAGCCTGTCTCTTGCCATGTTCCCCACGTACTGGGTCCCTTGTCTAATTGCTCTTGTTTCAATAGCTCTGGCATCTCAGAAATTAGTGTGGAATACTAGAGAATCCTTGTTCTAAACTAATGAAGTCCAAGAGTCTTGGTCATACATTTTACAAATAACACTTGGATTATTTGTAGCTTTAATTTGTACCAGTTTTACTGGAAATGAAATTACTCACAGACTACCATTTCCTGATGAATCTCTACTACCATGGTAAGACAGCATAATAATCAACATGGGTGCTTAACAGGGATTTGTGGCACAGATAGTGGTCTATTTTATTTGCTCAGACAGATAATATTAGAATATGTATCATTTAAGTAGCTTATTTTTGTACATGCAACTACACCATGTATTCATAAGTATTTAATAATGTAAAAGCAAGTTGGAAAAGAGACCATTACAAGAGTATATTTTTAAGGACATATTTAGAGTTAGAAAGTATTGCCATATATATATTGCGTGGTTTGTTTTTTGGGGGGGGGTTGGCTTTTGTTTTTTTGAAGGTAATATTAAACGGAATTTATAACTTTGTAGATGTTAATGCCCATTGGAAAGCTACCATAGTGTAGGAAGTCATTTTCTTCTTGTTATTATCTCAACATACTTGGCAGGGGCCTGAGGAGTATCTCAATGGGAAAACACTTGTCAGGCATGCATGAGGACTTGGTTATGGTCTCCAGCAAGAACCCACATGTCTAAGTTCTATGAAGCACCCTAATATGAATTGTTTCAATTCTCCAGATCAAGCTATCAGTAGCAGAAGATAAGAGTAAGGGAAAAAAGATGTAGAACCAGCATGCTTGTAAAAGATCATTTTATTGGTAAAAATTTTCATCAACTTGTTGATGGCACAAAAATGCCAGAATAAATGGTTATTTAGAAGTGACTAAACATTGGGACAAAGTTTAACTTGGAAAGATAAACAATAAAAGGTGGATTTTTTAGAATTGTATATGTATAGGCTCACATTGATGACTTTGAAAAGAGGTTAGGAAAGGAAGGGGAATCCAGAGCATTCTGAAATGTTGATGACGATGACAATGATGATGACGATGGTGATAGTGATGATGATAATGGTGATGGTGATGATGATGTCTTGTGAGACAGCATCTGGTTATGTAGCTCAGGCTGGCCTTTAACGTGTGGTAGAACTCCTGCCTTAGCCGGCAACAATATTAGACTGAAGGTGTGTGCCACAATGCCTGGGAAAACACTTTCTTTATATTTCTCAGTACTCAGTATTGAGCCCAGGCCTTGTGCATGCTAGACAATGTTCTGCCACTGACCTGAAATCGTGACCTCTGTTTTTGTTTTCATGAACAGTCACCTATTCTGATAACAAATCCTATGGTCCACTTAGTACTCATGACAACTGTGATTAGAGCCTTCCAAACATTTTCCCATGATATCTTCATAAATACCCTGTAAAGTAAGGAACAGTTTGTAGATAAGGACATGAGGGTTGAAACAGTGAAATAGTTTCCCATGCTGCATAAATGGAAGTGATAGATTCAAAGTCAAGTCTACCTGGTCCTTAGCCAGGACACTCTTCTGTGCACTATGGCATTCTTCTGTCACACGGCCTCTTACATCATGATAACTATAATTTCTAACAAAGAAGGCAATTTAGAATTTACCTCTTTAACGTCAAACTTTCTAACATTCTCAGAATATTTTGGGTTAGGTAAGTATCATTGGTGTGAAGTCAAGGATTAACAGGTGACATTCCTCAACCTGTAAATAGTCAACCTCACATCTAGGCATAGAAAAAGATAATTTCTTGGTTTTTTTTTTTTTTTTTTTTTTTAACGAGACAGGGTTTCTCTGTATTGTTTTGGAGGCTGTCGGTCCAGCCCGGCCTCGAACTCACAGAGATCCGCCTGCCTCTGCCTCCCGAGTGCTGGGATTACAGGCGTGCGCCACCACCGCCCAGCGAAAAAGATAATTTCTTAAGGGCAAAGCATTCAGTGAGAATGCAAGAATTTGTAAAAATAAACTGTGGTAAATGTGACAAACTGACTTGTAAATAAATGCCAACAAAGTTTGGACATCATTGGAGCCTCGAGCTTGAGGAATGGGTGAAGAGGGCAGCAGCTAGAGGCCCTGCCCAGGTGACACTAAGTGGTCATGACCTGGGTCAAGTCAGCTAAGCCCTGAATCATGACTGGAAGAAGTCTGAGAAAAGCATGTGTGAAAGTCTGTATGTAGATGAGTCATGTCCCCTAGAGCAGAAATGAAGATGAACTTGATGAGGAAGGCTCATTGTGCTCAGGGATGCTGCTGGGTTATCACAGAACATATAGTCCTTATGACTTTAATGACTTTGAGTAGGTTATTTGTCAACAGGATTCCCCCCTCTTGATTGCTATTATTTAAAATGAATATTATTTCAATATTAAAGCTTGTATTTTAAGTTCATTTAGAACTTCTCTATGACTTGGTGTTTATAAAAATAAGGAATCTTCTTGTTTATCACTCCTTCCCTAGTCAGTGTTATGTAACTTAAGTGTAGGTATGAGATATTCCTGCCTAAAAGTGTCCTGTATGTATGTTCCCTAAATGAGACAGACCACTGTGAAGCAAATACTATGGAACAAGGTTATGGAGAGTTCTTTTTACCTTGGTACTCCAGCTAAAGGTTGAAGTGATGCATTAACTGCATGTTTTAGCTCTCAAGCAAAAACTTGTCCAAGAGAATAAAATACTTTAAACCTTATAAAATTAGTTGTTGTCAACTGGTTTTCAGTGCCAGGCATCAAACCCAGCACCTCACATATCCTAGGCACACACTCTACCACTAAGGTACCACCTCCGCCACCAGCTCCTTCAGTTTTAAAGGGAATAGCAAATCTGTAATGTTTCATACATATTTACTTATATTATTTTTGTTTCTCAACAAGATTTTTTTTTGTTTTAATGTTTACGAATGAAAGAGCCACAAACCATTGTGAATTTGCATCTACCATGGAAAAGTATTCCACCAGAGTAAAGATGTTCTTGTCATTCAAAAAGAGAGAAGGAGAGTGAGGGAGGAAAGAAGGGAGGGAAGGAGGTAAGGAGGGAGGGACACGCCTTTAATCCCAGCACTCGGGAGGCAGAGACAGGCGGATCTCTGTGAGTTCGAGGCCAGCCTGGTCTACAGAGTGAGTTCCAGGACAGCCTCCAAAACAATACAGAGAAACCCTGTCTCGAAAAACCAAAAAAAAAAAAAAAAAAAAAAAATCAAAACCAAGTCAAACAAAGAACTGTAGATACCACTCCCCCCACCCCACTTGAGTATAAGCATATAAGTATTTTGGAAAAACTGGATCAAAGTTTACAATGTTAAAATGAAGGCATCCTTATTTTCAAAAAGTCTATGATCAGGAAAATTGAAGGAGAAGAACTGTTCACCCATCGGAATCTCATGACTCAATGTAAGGCAGCGGCAGATATAGAATGGTCGCTTCTTTGCGTGTATAAAAGATGCAAGATGTACTAGCTGTCTATTTGGGAAGAAGAGAAAGTGGACACTTCTCTCAAGAGTGGACACTTTGTCTCAAACTTCAAAAAGTTAATTTTAACGGGAACTAACATTTGAGACGAATGCAGCAAAGCATGGAAGACTTAAAACCCTGCTGACAACTTATTCTAGTCAGCCAGCTGTGTAAGGAGGACATCCTCACCACCCTGCATCCTCACCCCACATCCCTTTATACGGACCAGTTTTTTTCTTTCTTTCCTTCTTTCTTCCTTTCTTTCCTTCTTTCTTCCTTCCTTTCTTTCTTTAGTAAGGACTACTTACATTCCCAGTCTTTGGGTTGGGAAACAAACCAGGAAACACATGTTTAATATAAGGTCTTTGCCTATTAGATTTTTCTGTCAACACCAGCAAAGCACAGATAGCAACGTAGAAGGAAGCTCAGAGGTGATAAACTTAAAGTTTTTTAAGGAAAAAAACCGGAGTGAGCTGGAGATACAGTAGAGCGATAAAAAGTTCGTCTAACATGAATGAAGTCCCAGGTTTGATCTTCAGTGCATGCACATACCCGTGTGTGTGCGTGTGTGTGTGATGTGTGTGTGATGTGTGTGTGTGTGTGTGTGTGTGCGTGTGTGTGTGATGTGTGCGTGTGTGTGTGTGTGTGCCCATGTGTGTGATGTGTGTGCGTGTGTGTGTGTGTGTGATGTGTGTGTGTGGTGTGTGTGTGTGTGTGTGTGTGTGTGTGTGTGTGCCCATGTGTGTGATGTGTGTGCGTGTGTGCGTGTGTGTGTGTGTGTGATGTGTGTGTGTGTGGTGTGTGTGGTGTGCGTGTGTGTGCGTGTGTGTGTGTGATGTGTGTGTGTGTGCGTGTGTGTGTGCGTGTGTGTGCGTGTGTGATGTGTGTGTGCGTGTGTGTGTGTGTGTGATGTGTGTGTGTGTGTGCGTGTGTGTGTGTGTGGTGTGTGTGGTGTGTGTGATGTGTGTGTGTGTGTGTGTGTGTGTGTGTGTGTGTGTGTGTGATGTGTGTGGCATGCTTTGTGCATACCGTGGTCAGAGGACAACTTGTAGCACTTGGATCTCTCCTTCTGCCGTGTAAGTTTGGGGAAAACTGAACCCTGATCCTCAGCTTTGGTGACAAGCGCCTTCACCCACTGAACCACCTTGCCAGTCTAAACACGCCCATCACACTGACCTCATTTTTAAGGAAAGATCTATGGAGAAGCTGTCAGTTTAAGTAAGCATGTAATTTGCATGAATATCTTGATACTGACTTTACAACATATGGGGAATTACAGTCTTCTCAGAACTTTAAATCCTTTCTAAGTTAGTCACTTCTTAGCCTTCCTAAACTTGAAATTAAAAGTTTCTAACTTTTTCTTCTGCTTCTTTTTTTTTTTTTCTTTCCATTGTGGACACATCACACTTATAATTAGAAACTGCTCATGGGATAAAAGGATCTCACTGATATTCGGGTATTGGGGCTGCTTTGTAGTGAATCCACTCACGTCTCAGAGGTGTGGTTATGTGAAGAGTACTTTCCACTTTTCCTATTCTGCCTTGATGCCTTTGCTCCTACCATTCTCTGCTAAACAGATAAGAACAGGGATGTGGTGATGCACACCTTTAATCCCAGAACTCAGGAGGCAGAAGTAGGTGGATCTCTGTGAATTTGACACCAGCCAGAGCTCCGAGAGACTTTGTATCAAAAAAGAAAAGAAAGGGGATAATAAACACAATTTTAAACTAAACATAATAGAAGTTATTTTCTTCTTGGTTGCAATATAACTATTACAAGTCTAGATAATTACTTTTTTAAGAAAAGCCCCCAAACCTTTAAATTATGTGGAAATTAAATTTAAAAACCTTCTTTTCAAAAACCACGTCATGTCTCTTGATTTCAGGAAAGGTTTGTAGTGACTCTTGCTACAGAGCAGAGACGTAGCTGGATCCCACTGGAGAACTGCTGTGCATGGTACGGACAGGAGTACACGGGACACCAGGTAAGATATTGCTGAGGGTAATAATTTCCCTGCGCAAATTTCTCCCAAAAGATATGATTTTTCCATAGAAAGTTGTTCGTCTGTACCCCAGGCCCACAAGCTGGCTGGCAAATTTTATTGGCAGGAAAATTGATAAATAGTTATAGCCTGGAGATGCAGTTTCTCTTTCTGTGCATAACTGTCTTCTCATATCCCTTGACTGTTTTTATCTCAAAGCATTAATCTCTGTTTCCTGGGGGAAATATATATTCATGGTGATGCATCGGTAAATTCTCCACCGCCCAAACATTTGCCTTAGAATTGCATTTTAAAATATCACCTTTCTATATCAAATGAAGGTCTTGCCCTTTCCTCAGAGGTCACCTAGCTCAGGAGGGTTTGGGTTTGTTTGTGTGCTTCTGTGTGGATTCCAAATGGCTATGACTTTGATGAGATCGGTCTTGGGCCATCTCTTAAACCATTTTGAAATAGTAGGTTTAGAAATCTACATTGGAAAGAAACACCCTCCACCCATCTCCAATGATACACAGCTGTCTAGCAGGGCAGCAGAAACACTATGGTTTCAATAATGCGCCATTCTTCCATCTCAAAGTGGAGTAAGTAGATATTCATTTAAAGTGTTCCGTGTGCACCATTCTGTGTGGCAGAGAACTGGGGATGGAGTTTGGGCAGCACCAAATTCCTCATCATTAGCAGCACACCACAAGGACAATTGTATTATTCATCCCCACAAGAGTAGCTGGAAAATGAGGAAGCCTACCCTTTCCAACATACTGTGTTAGTTCACAGCTAGACATTGCCTTGTAGGGTAGGAAATGAAATGAAGGAATTGGAAGCAAGACAGCTAAACCCAAGGGAAGAAAGATGTACATAGTCTGTCGAAGGTCAGATGCTGTGCTGAGAATCTCTAAGTACAGAGTAGCAGTAAAAGCTCACTGACCAGAAATAGGTGCTGTGAAGATGGGAGTGGACGGCTTTCCACATCAAACGGAGCAGCCTTCATACTTCTGGTAGCTTTCGCTGTGTGAGCAACATACTTAGGCCTCAGTACAAAGAGGCATTGAAACACATTTTGTTAATGGACCTTTGATATAAAAAGCCTTTAGAGAAATGGGCAATTTGAGTGAGACCAAAAAAAAATTGCCATCAAAATTGGTGTCATTTCTAACTCATTTGCCAAAACTATAATTAAAGCATGTAAGAGGATGTTTAAAAGCTATAATTAAAGCATACATTGGAACAGTAAACATTTATGGACCATTCATCACACATAAGAGAACCAGGAGGTACAGATGTTGCCTCCATCCTGGGAGCTTATGAGAGAATCCTGGATGGTTGACAAATTGTCTGCACTTTAAACATGTAAAATTCTTCATATATATTCTTAGTCACAGGTCCTCCATGGAAGGAGACATTGAACTAAAACCCCTGGAGCCTTTGCTGTTTCTTCTTTTGTGTTGGTTTTAGTTCTGGGGATTGAACCCAAGTGCTGGTACATGCTAAACGTACCATGCAAAGTGCTCTGCCATGTATCTAACCTGTATTCATCTTTTTTTTAAACTTAATTTGGGTTCCCTCTAGGAGAGGCCAAAATAAATGCCTGGCTAGCATTTTAAACCATTACACAGATTCATCATGGTTAAATTTCCCTTACAACCTTAGTAGGTTCCTCTTGTGTTGACGGATGTCCACACCCACTTCAATTCATTGCTAGGTATTTGTGTGATATGTATTGTGATGTGATCATGTGATATGCTGTCTTAATCCACTGGCTGATGTTGTGGTAAGCATGAGGAATGTAGATTGAAACAAAAAAGCCTCTACATCATAAAATGCACTTTCTAGTAGATAAACAAAGGCAAAATACTCAAAACTAGTCAGTCACAACTTCTGACAAGCTCTTTGAAGAATGGGGAAAGACGGTTTGGGTAACATTGTTTTGGGTAGAGGCATCAGTGAAGCTCTGTGAAGAAAAGTAAAATAATAAGAATAAGAGTAAGTAAGAATAAGGGGAAGGAGAAGGAAGGAAGGAGGAGGAGGTGGAGGAGGAGGAGGAGGAGGAGGAGGAGGAGGAAGAAGAAGAAGAAGAAGAAGAAGAAGAAGAAGAAGAAGAAGAAGAAGAAGAAGCAGAGGAAGAGGAAGAGGAGGAAGAAGATGAAGAGATGTTCTGTTTATTTTAATTTTTTTCCTGTCTCAATGGCATCTTTAGGATATAACCTGTGTATTCTGTTACTTTTGTGGCTTAGAAGAAATATCCTTCATAGGTTCCTGCATTTGAATGCCAGGTGATCAAGTGCTCAGCTGTTTTGAGTGTTTGTGGAACCTTTGGGATGGAAGGCATGGCAGGCAAAGGTAGGCTGCAGGGTGCAGGGTTTCACGGTTGTTACCCAGCTTTGATTTTGGTCCCAGCTCTACTTCAGCCCCTCACACTTCTGCCTGAGTCAGAGCTTTCCCAGCTGTCATGCCTACCCTGTCATTCCCTGACGCTTTGCACCCAAAAGCAAGACTCCACTCTCGTAAAAGCAGCTCAAGTGTTTAGTCACTGAAATATGAAACAGCAGCTTTAAGACTTGACCCCCTCACAGAACTTTCACTTGCAGGTTACTAAGTTCCCATCCCTTACTCTCACCTTCATTTCTTTTCCTTCACTTTTCTCTCTTTTGACAAAAGATTCTTTCATCTGTATGTCCCATACCCACATCTCAATATCTGAGATAAATTTCGTCTGTCTTCTCCTGCCACCATGTCGCCATTGTCACGTTTATGTTGAATTTAACAGCAGCACCAGTAACTGCAAGCTCAGTGTCTACATTTATATATAACCACAGGCTGAGCATAGCACCTAATGTTGGCCAGGGTATGTCATGGGTTAAGGGCTCTCCACTTACACAAGGACTAACACCAATTCCTTTTTGTGGGCCAATAAAACTATCAATAATTAAGTGTTAATTTGTTCCTTTGTCACCTAACTGAAATGGATTTGGAGAAGAAATATTTCCATGCTGTTGATGGAAGAATGGAAGAAGTAATTTTATTCAGTAGCTATATTGCAAGTGTCAAAGTGAATCTTCAGTTAGAAAACCTTCAACATAACTTAGCTCTAAGCCGTATACTAGTAATCATGCTTTTCTTTTTCTTACACTATCTTCAAAACAAAATGCTATTTCAGTTTAGAGAAGTGTGTGTGTTATGGGGATCAGGTCACAAAACTTATGTACTCCAGACAGGTGTTCTAGCACTGAGCTATCCTTCCGTCCATCAAATTATAGGTGAAACTTTACCCTAATGCTGGGGATGTTAACCCAGTGGTAGTGCACTTCCTCACATATGTGACCATGGATTCAGTTCCCAGGACCTTAAAAAACAAAGAAAACACACTTGTTGATAGCCTGTCTTGTTTTATATCAGTGTCGTCAAACGCATCACAAAGCATGTTATAGAATGGAAATAAATTAGCCCTTGCTAATCTTTGATCTGAAATTATTTGTAAAATTTTTTCCTAGAAACAGTTCTAGGAAACCTAAAGCCAGATGGTGGTAGTGGTACACACTTTTAAGCCCAGTACTCAGGAGGCAGATGTAGGTTAACCTGATCTACGGAGTGAGTTCCAAGACAGCCAGGGTTACACAGAGAAACCCTGTCTTGAAAAACCAAAATAAAGAAATGATTCACTGCATTTCTTTACAACAGAGATAGGAGGGAGTAGACGATCAGTTTTACTATTATAATGCAGTGGGGAATGCAGACATTTATGAATGTACTGACTGTTACTAATAAACTATAATGAACAAAACAATTAAAATGTCTTCATGACAAAGGGAGAGCTTCAGTAAATGCTCAGTTACTGCCATGTGTATGAGCACTTACTGTTTCTACAGAGCATGGTTCCTGACGCTGCTCTTTCCTACTGGGACGGTATCTCTTACTTTAGGGATAGAATTTCCATTGCTGGGACTCTGGAGGTCAGAGCTTCTATTTTCTATGTTGGCTTTGATATTGCAGAAGAATTCCATCAGGCCTTTCATTTGCAGTAAAATTACTTCCAAAGTTCATCTTCCTGTTCTTATCGAAGTCTTTCCAGGAATTCTTTGGAGTGTAAGGTCTAATGCAAACCATGGTCCCAAGCCACCCTTCTAACTTCTGTAGAGTTTAAAAATGTATCTACCAATACCAGAATACCTGTTGAAAATCCTGGGTTTATCTTTTCGTCCTGAGACTGGACCCTTGTCTGCTTGAGAATTTGGATTCTTCCTCTGGTGATATGGAGACAGCACTTTTTATTTTGAAAGCTCTAATTACCTTTGATGTGGTCAAGTTTACTCATTCCTCAGCTCATGAGCTGAAGTATGGAAGGAACGTGACTGTCTTATGTGTGAGCTTAAGAGATAACATCTTGGCTTTAAAATTGTTGTATACTAGAGGAGCCAGAGTTTATATGTGTACAGATTTTTAAAGTAGACTAGATTCTTTTTGTAAAAACAGGAACTCAGGTCTCGAAAGGCCTAGATAGTTGCAGATCATTTCTGCTTTTCCACTGACATACAAAAGGGAAGTGGGCAGGGCAACTGAAAAATAATGGCTTTTGGTCCCTATGTTCAGTTTTCTTCCTCTCTTATGTTTCTCTGACTTAAACGTTCCACTTTCTGAATCTCATAGAAAGTAAAGTGATAGTTAAAGATTAAAAGAAGTAGACTAGAAAGTTCCAGACTTATATTCAAAATACAGGCTTATTTTATAAATACCACTTTGTTGTAACTTGATAATTCCCAGATTTCCTTTTCTTTACTTCTCTTAATCATGACTACATCTTCAAGTTTGGTGGTAGAACACTAACTGTCCTAAAACATACCCAAAAAGTACATTTATATTGTATAATTTGTATAATCTCTTTTCATTGTTTTTTGTTTTGTTTTTGCTTTTTTAAAAAAATAGTGTTGGGGATTGAAGCAGGGCTTCCTGAATGCCAGGCAAGGGATCCACCACTGAGCTGTGTTTCCAGACTTCTTTTTACTTTTTATTTTGAGTTAGTGTCCCACTAAGTTGTGCAGACTAGCTTTAACCTCACCCTGTAGTCGATGCAGTTCTCAAACAGTCCATTTTGCTGCCTCAGTCTCTGAATAGTTTAGATGACATGCTGTCCCCCTGGGTCCAGCTTTATTTGGCTTCTTGGTACTCAGGTGGCTTTGCCTCTGCAAACCTGGTTACTTTGTGCTCCTGATTAATAATGTGTTTTAATCCTTGGGTGACTGACGTTATATTCCTATCTTCTTGAGAGTTCTCAATGTCCTTGTATTAAAATTTCACTTTTCCCTTTTTATTAGACTTGCCTCCCTATAAACCACCATTCTAGTTACTCAGCTTGATGTGCCGCCTTTTGGCTTCTGGTCCTCGTTAAACGGCTTGCAATGATTTTATTTGATTTTGCTCATTCCACAGAGTTTGAAATGTATCTGACACTGGGGATTAGACTCTCGGGGCCTTCTGACAATGGTAGGTGGATGGGAAGTATGAGAACCCATCTGGGTAGAGATGCTTTTGACATTTTGAACAAAAATACCTGCCTGGAAGTCACTTAATCAGTGAAGAATAACCTTACACAGCAAGACTTCTCAAGGGAAGGTACTTCCAGGGTTGAACAATTAATCAGATTGTTCAATACCTGATGGTTTCTCTGATGTCTCTTCTTCTATTTTCCCAAATTAGGGGTGTTGTTCATCCTCTCGAGTGAGTTATTTCTAGTGTTCTCATATAGTCCCTAAATCCTCAGTCAGAAAAGGGTAATTTCTGTTAAGTGTGTCTTGTCCAAAGGAAGTCCCTTTGGCTCCTTGAACAGGCACATCTCACGTGTCTCATCCAGAATTTATCAGTGAATGAAATAGGACACAGCGTCTCATAAGCTGAGGGCATCAGTGGTCCCTGAACCTGAAGTACAAAATCCTCCTTGTCTTTTCTACCTCACTGAAAATGCAGAAGAGGCCATGGTATGTACCTCTGCCCACAGTTTAACAGCAATTAAAGGAAAGTCACCAAATTGTGCTAATGGTCACATCCTTCACTGACAGGCGCTCATGTAAAGTCCCATGGTTTGATATTTTTCAGTGCGGGCCATCTCATCTCAGCATCGCCTAGCAGTCGTGAGGTGAAATGTTCACTTTTTTATAACGCTTGTTTTCCCTCTGAAAGACTAACAAGCAGAATGTAGCTGCCCAGACGTGGGCCTTTTGCAGACATTTCTTGAACACGAATAAGCTAAGCCTGCCAGTTCAAGGAAAACAACTGGCAGTGTTTGCTGCAAATGATAAAATCTCACTTTCAGAGGAAAATTAGAGTGTTGGAGAACTCACATCCCCTGGGAACTTGGCAGCTTCCCAGGACTGAGAGACTTCCCTGACGAGCTGAGGAGATTGGTGGCGATATTAACTAGACTGATATTTTAGATGCTGTGATGAAATATATCAACATTAGAAAGATCGCATGACCCAGTGAGCCAATATTTTTCCAACAGCTGATGCAGGATACAGAATCATACTTGAGTAAAATCAGAAGGCATCAGAATGAAAAAGTTCACTGATTCCTTTCCTCATTCTAGATTATAATCAACTTTCAGGAAGCTACTGGTTTTTGAATGTTACTGTAATGTTAAAGATATCCAAAGACAATGTGGAAAGCCTATTACAATTATCCTTCCTCTTTAATTTAAATGTTTATATGAAAATAAAAAGAGGCTATAGCATCAGCTTGAGACCAAATTAACAGATTGGATCCAACACTAGATATGAGAAGCCATGCCTTCAATTAATAAGATGAATGGTTTTATTATTATAAAAACTAAAATTATTTTTCTATTAAGAATTATCTAGGATAATATAGTAATAAATAAATATATTTATTACGTGCCTTCCTTTCTTTCTTTCTTCCTTCTTTTTTGAGACATGGTTTCTCTTTGTGTTATAGGATGGGCCTGATCTGAAACTCACCATGTAGCCCCACACTGGGCTCAAATTGATGGCAATCTCCTGCCTTAGCATTTCAATTCTGGGATTATACAAGAAATTATCTAGCTTATATCTACTTCTAATGAATGAAATTATCATGTCATTGTAAATACTGATAAAAAAATAATTCATGTACCCAAATGCACTTTTTAGTCTTTAACAGTCATAGAGAATGGAAATGCCCCTAAAATCTGTATATTTGCAAAGCACTTAATTTACACTAATTAAAAGAGAAAGCATTTAGAGTTTCTGCCTCCTGTATGGTAACATGATTTCCGTTGTCTCAGTAAAGTCAGGGTTCTATGGACAAGGAAGAAGGAACTAGGAATCCAGTAAATGGCTTCACGACACAGCAGCCACCTGTCACGATTAAAGCAAAGGAACATTTTCCCATTGCCACATGACAGTCACCGCATTGTGACTGCTTTTGTGCAGTGGTGACAAAGGAATACTGGGTCTTAGGAACAAAGACTTTACACTGCTGTGCTCCTTGGCTGCCAGATTCAGGGTGACACTTACTTGATAAGCAACACATCAACAGTGGACAGAGGTAGTGGTAGGGCCCTGTAATGCCCATTGGGATTAGCCTATCCCTGTAGTCTGGTTCCTAAAGGCAATAATGGGTTTTTCTCTACACTGAGTGAGTTTTGCTTCTTTCCTAAAGAGTATAAAACAGTGACATGTACTGCTATCCCATATCCTAATCTTAGGTCCCAGCTGTACCTCGACTTACCTCCTTGCTTCATAAGTTGGCCATGGATATTTTGAATGATGGACTGACTATTATTCAAGAAAATTAATTGAGTGAAGCAAAGTAAACTAATAGAATTAAATTAAGAGAATATTGGTATGAGATGAGAGTATAAAGATGGTAGAGAAATAGTCATGAGTATGTGTGGACCCTGTTAGAATGACCGCAGAAGCTACAGTGATCACCCATTAATCATGCCTGGGGACACCATAGGATTAGTATTTTAAAAGGGGATTTTCCCTTTGGACACACACACTGAATTGAATATCCCGGAAGGTCTGGGGTAGAAATGTCTACTTGACATTTGGAAAGAAAGTCTGACCTTTACGAGAGAGACTAGGCTCAGAATATAGACTTTGGAATATTCAATATAAAAGACACAGTTGAGGTTGTAGGAGCTGCTGAGGTTTCTTTTCCCTTGACACATAATAAGAAGTGATAAGGCAATCAAAGTTAAGAAACAGGGATTGAAAGACTGCTCTCTCAGAGCTAAAAGTATTTTTGATGATGTTAAAGGAAGTTTCTAAAAGGAGGGCATTATCTGAGCATTCAGCATAAATGTAAACAAGTAGTCAATAAATATTTTAAAAAATAATTTTAGGAGGGCTTAGAGTTATAGAACATTATATAGTATAAAAAGATCTTACATGTCAGACTTTCCCCTATTATTAACTTCTTACATTCATACATGTTTGTGACTATTATATTACTGTTATCTATCTATCTATCTATCTATCTATCTATCTATCTATCTGCCTATGTATCTATCAACTATCTGACAGAGACCTAAAGAGAAAGATCCTGCTGTGTTGGACTGGCTTTTAATTCCGTGACTTAAGCAGTCCTTCTGCCTTAGCATTCTGAGTATTTGGTACTCTAGGTACTCATCACTGTACCTGACTCATGCAGATACAGTTGTTTTGTTTTGTTTTTTTCTTGAGATAGGGTCTTACTTTGCATTGCTGACTTATCCAAAACTTGCTATGTAGACCAGGCTGGACTTGAACTCATACTTATAGAGATCCATTTGCCTATCAGAAGGATAATTTCTGTGTGTGTGTGTGTGTGTGTGTGTGTGTGTGTGTGTGTGTGTGTGTGTGTGTATGCTTGCTAATGCTAAGTTTTTGGGTACCAAACCCATGACATTACAGCTGCTCTACACGTGTGCTCCACCACACAGTACACCCTCTGCCCTGAAGTCCATTTTCAGCACGTCATATCTGAGGCATCTCCACAGCCTGATGTATCACTGCTGATGACTTTGGCAGTCAAACTGAGAGCATCTGTCAGATTCCTCTACTAAGGAAACAGCTGCTCTTTCTCATCCTTGCCTTACTCTCTGAAGGGAAGTTACCAAATAAGGCCCCATCGAATGACAGGGAAGTCACATCTAACCACTTCACTGGAAGTCTACATCCATCATTTTAAATTCTACATGGAATATTTGTCTCTTCCCCACATTTGTCAGTTACCCAATCATTTGTTTGTATCAGTCCAGACTCATGGGTATTTATTTTATTTTATATTTTTATTTTTTATCTTTTTGGTTTTTCAAGACAGGGTTTCTCTGTGGCTTTGGAGGCTGTCCTGGAACTCACTTTGTAGACCAGGCTGGCCTCAAACTCACAGAGATCCGCCTGCCTCTGCCTCCCAAGTGCTGGGATTAAAGGCATGCGCCACCAACACCCGGCATGGGTATTTATTTTAAACTTGAGTTATAACACAAAACAAAATTTGACTTTATTGCCTAAGTCCATCCAGATTTCAACCTTGAGAGCTCTCTCAGTTGGCTCCCTTGTCTCTCATAGATGCTCATTCAGTTAGTGAGGCTCCTCCCTCAGGATTGTGCACACAGGCAGTGTCAAGGAGTGTCCCAATAGGGAAACACTAGGACCCTTAAATAACAAGGGAAAGTATAATACCGTCCTCAACAAGCTGTAATCTTATAAAAATGTAAAGGGATCAAAGCTGTAGTTAAGCCATGAAAAGATTGAAAATATTTCTTTGTTTGAAATCTCAGAGTGGTCAAATTGAATGAAGGATGAGGATGTCACTTAAAATTTCTAGCTGATGTAGTTAAGGAGAGTAAATTGTTACTGTCTGTTCTTACTGCTTTTATATTTGGCACACACCATTTTTTTCAAATGGCAAGTAATGTGGTAAACGTTAATTATGATGCAAGTGTGCCAGAATTTTTGATGTTCTCTAAACTTCTCTGTGAATGCCAACCTTGCAGGATTATAGAGAAAAGGATTTGATTTTAGGCCTCATTTAAATTCCTGCAAAGACTTGATCTTGGGAAATGCTATAAAAATGTTTTCCAACGAGTTGGTAATTTTTCTCACAATGAATGTCCTTTAGCATTAAAGTAATTTTGAAATATTTAGGAGACAGAAACCTGTGTTCATTTTGTTGTTTGATCATTTCCTTGGTCACGTTAATTGGTACAGTTTTAAGTTTTTACTGGGAGCAAAAGAAATTGAGTGAGTTGGATATGTTATTGGATAGGATGTAGACAAGGATGAGGAGAGAATGTTTATTCGTAGCCCATACTGTCCATGTGTCATCAGCCATATTTCCTGGATTTGGGTCCAGAGAAGCCGTTTACAGCAGCCACTCTAGCAGAGTTTGGGAAATGCAGTCTTTGTGCTAAGTAGTGTACAGGATACTGAAATGACCCTACATTCAACCAGGCACAGGCCCTGCTACTAAAGAGTTGGGGAGCATAGGACACATCCCAGTTAAGAGAGGGTGTAGACGGATAAACCCTGTGTGCGAGCTATGTGCAGTGGTGAGGAGTCTAATTGCTAGTGTGGAGGAGGACTCCTAAGCCAGAATTGGTCTGTGTAGGGAAAGGAGTAAGGACGCTAGAGCTATACTTCAACAGAGCCCTGAAGGACAAGGGAGAGACGGAGGGAGTGGAGGTTCTGTAAACACAAAAGAGTATGGCATTTCAGGACCAGAGCAAGTCCTTCAGTGCAGTTGGGTCAGAGTTCGAGAAACACAGTGTTCACTCTGCAAACCCCAGGCAGAACTGTGTGAAGAAGCCAGTCAAGTTTTAACATGCTTATTTAGCCCATATATTTGAAATGGCACCTCAGCATATAACTGATATGAAAAACCATTGAGATTTTTCAACTTTCTACTAAATTTTGGAAATCAAGTGTGTTTAGAAATCACTGTATCAGTTTAGACTACTCACATTTCAAGTGCTTGGTGTCCAGACGTAGTAGACTCATGGCTGCCCTATCAAACACTCCAGTTCTGGAGTGAAGTAGTGAGAGATTAATCTGCAGGGCCACTTCAGGAACAGCCGAGGTCAAATGTTTGTCAGCTCAGTTGCTCACCTGAAGGACTGTGAGAGGTCCCGGGGAGCTTTATGGAGGAGAGTAGTGGATCAAGTTACTGACTTCCACGCTGCAGGATAGATTGGAGGCGGCTTTATGAGGAGTCAGCTGGTTCTAGATAACACATAACTTTTAGTAGGGGAGCGATGCGGGAATAATGAGATGCCAGAGTCCAGTCACGGGGGTCAACTGGTGCAACGGTGGCATGTACCTGGGATTCCAGCCACTGTGCAGGCTGGGGTGGCAGGAAGATGACTGGAGCCCAGGAGATCCAGGCCCATGTGGGGGAAAATGAACTGTAAGACGAGAACCTAAAGGTATTGATAGAGTGTAGACCGGAGAACACAAGCATGATTACATCACTTCTCTTTCCCCTCCTCTACCCTTCCAGGAAGTATGATAGAACTGTTCTGAGAACTAGAGCAATGGTGTGTATCAAGCAATGAAGTGTGTACATCCAAGTTGCTGGTGAGACAGCCCACTGTAATGCTCATATCTAAAACAGAGATGGGTGTCACCAGCCCATAATTAGTAACTGAAATCATGGGACTTGCTGTAGTCTGCATGTGGCTTTTCCTTGAAACCACATGTGTTAGAAGCTCGCTGCTCAGAGTGGTGATGTTGAGAAGACTTTAGACTTTTAAGAGGTAGGGCCTCGTGGGAGGGCGTTGGGTCTTCAGAATGTCTCTCAGAAGTGATGAAGGTTCTTCCCACAGGATGGTGATTAATGCCTGTGGCCTCAGGCTCGTCCTCGTTTGGGCTGCCCACTGCAGCGTGTCTTCTCCAGTGCACACCTATGCTTCTTCATGCCGTCTGCCATGCCATGGCTCACCAAAGGGGCTCTCACCAGAACAGTTCCCTTGGGCCACCTGATCTTGAACTTTCAGCCTCTAAAACAGAGCTAAACAAACCTGCTTTCTTCCCAAGGCACCCAACCTCTGTTACCTTCTAGTAGTTACAGAAAGTAGGCTAAACGAGGGTACAGAAAATCATGCAGGATGGGTGTATTGTTGTGGTTGTCTAGTTTGGTTTATTTTGGAGAGATTGATCCCAACTCTTTTTTTTTTCAAGACAGGGCTTCTCTGTGTAGCTTTGGAGCCTCGCTTGGCACTCACTGTATAGAACAGGCTGGCCTCGAACTCACAGAGATATGCCTGCTCTGCCTCCCAAGTGCTGGTATTAAAGGTGTGCACCACCACTGCCCAGCTGATCCCAACTCTTAAGCATGCTAGGCAAGCACCCTGCTACTGAGTTACATGCCCAGCTCCTCCGATCTGATGTTTTAAAAACAGTTTCTGAGAAACTGATTTAAAATGCAGAATCTGGTCTTCACTCCTCAGTGTCCTGGGAAGGTGGGGCTCTGCACTTTGAATAAGAGTCCTTAGAAACAGGATGCAAGTGGGTCCTCAGAACACTCCTTTACAAACACCAGTATAGCATAGCAAATAAAAGGACTCAGAGAGAGTGCCTGCTGTAGAGGGCTGAGACTAAGAGCTCTTGAATCAACTAGGAAATGAACCACTGGGGAGGTTAAGGGACACCAGAAGAATGCTGTCTGCTATCAACATGGCAGAGTATGGCAGACTCTTCCTAAGGGGAAGTGGGCTTCATGATGGAGGAAAAGGGAGCAATCCGTGAGGGAGCACCCCAGCTTTGGCTACCAGTTTCAGGTATCTATCCTAGGCATGTCTCTCACCCCCTAAACTCATCAAATTCCTGAGCCTCCGAGGGAAGAAGTAGTTAACTGCCTCAACTGTCACAGAGAAATGAAGCGGACTATCATTTAAAAAGTGACAAAATGGTTTAGTGCCTAAGGTCGAGAGTGACAATCGGGGAGATGTGGTAGGAGAGAAGCCCCACTTCAATGGGTGACTTGGAAAGGGCGTCAAGTAGATACAGAGGACAGTCTTTTTAGGTAACCATGGCTACGAGGAGGGAAGAGAAGGTCGTGTGCATGGAGGAGGGTGCTCATGGGAAATGCTGAGGGATGCAGGCCGTCTTGATTTTGTTTCTCTATGTTGAGAGAGTCAATGCAGTAAAACCATGGAGTCTGCCTGTGCTTCATTGGATACAGTTATTAGATAATATCAATGACAATCCACTTACACATCCTTACCAGTCATACAATGTTCCACTAGACTGTGTCTTCTTTTAGCAATTTTTGGGATAGATAAACCATTTTGCAATACTCTCAGCCACTGGTGAGCATGAAGTGTCAAGTGACAGTAAGATGGAACTGGATGATAAACAAGGCAAGACTACAGTTTTGAAACTAAATTTCTCAGTTACCCTCTAATCTTCCTCTACTGGGAAACCATCTATAATTGACAGAACTCTGCTATCACATCCCAAACTGGTCAAATTACTTAGCCAGGCCAGCTGACAAATCAGCTATGTAGTTCTGGTAAATGAGAGGACATCAACACTTTATGGTATTAGCTTTTATTTTCTCTCTACCGTTTATTACTACCGGTTACCTGATTGATGTAGAAAGTCAGATTATTAGCCACTACACTTGTTACTTAACACTGCTAAGTATTATCTTTGATATTGTACAAATGCAGCAGATAAATTAAGAGATGTTCTTTGCTCAGTACAAAAATTTAAGTAAAATGAGATATAAATAGGAACATGAGAGCCCTACTTCTAAACACAGATGAAAGTTTAATTAGGTTAAATATAAATTAGTTACTTTAAAATTTACTGCAAGGAGGGTGGATCTGTTTCGAATCAGCCAATTAATTTTAAAATAGCATCGATACCATCTTTAAGGTGTGTCTGTAGCTCCACCCATGACCAATCTAACTGCTTTATGTCAAAGAAAGCTCATTGGGTAAAACGCTTGCCTTGCAAGTGAGGGGACCTGAGTTTGAACCCCAGAACCCACATGAAAAAGCCAGATGTGCCAATGTGTGCTTACAGTCTCAGTGCTGGGGTGGTGAAGGCAGGTGTGTCACAAGATTACCTGAAAAACTCCAAACCAAAGAGACCCCAACTCAAAATAAAAGCAGATGTGGCACTTCTGATTGTCTATTTCTTTTCACACACACACACACACACACACACACACACAGTGTAGGGAGCACACCAAATTGTGGTTGTCTCAGAAGCTCTCTAATGACAAAGCTATTGTTTCCTTTATGAAGTTCTTATTTAAAATTCAAGAAGAAAATGACAAAAATGTTTCCCTCCCTCCCTCCTTCCCTCCCTGCCTCTTTCTTTCCTTTCTTGCTTGCTTGCTTTCTCTTTCACTATGTAGCCCTGGATGTCCTGGAGCTCACTCTGTAGACCAGGCTGGCCTTAAATTCACAGAGATCAAGCTGCCTCTCCATCCTGAGTGTTAGATTAAAGGTGTGTCCCATTACTGCCTGGAGCAAAATTAAAAAACAAAACAAAATAAAACTAAATGAATAAAAAGTACGTAAGGATTAAGGAATAGCTTACAACCTATATAGTAACCCTATGGGGTTAAGCAAGAGCAATGGTAGATATGTTTGACATACCCTGGGTCCTGGGGTCCATGCCTAGCACAAAGAAGCAAACCCTCCACAGAGCCCTATATGGTAGTATACACCTATTATTCTAGCGTTTGCAGGCTGAGGCAGGAGGATCGATGTGGAGAACCTACTGGGCTACATCATGAGTTATAAGCCAACTTAGGATACGTAGTAAGACCTTATCTCAAAAACCAACCAAATAATAAACCAACCAACAAAAACTTAATTATTTATGTGGTATAATAAATTCCAGTTCCTCAAATACTATGCTCACTGGGTAGTATATTTGTTTATTTTATATTTATTACAACACTTTAGTCTATTTTCTTTTATCATGTTTATATCATTCCAAATAGATACTATGAACTCGCCAAATATTAACTGGCCATCCCCTCAGTATTTTCCTTTCATACTAGCCTAGCGCCTCTTCTGTTTCCCATCTTTATGAATTGCTGATTCTAAGAATCTCACAGAAGTAAAATCATGCAATAGTATATTTTTGCCTGCTATGTTTCACTTTGCATAGTGTTTTTGGGATTCATTCATCTTATAGTAGACATTTCTATTTGACTCTTGTATGCTAATGTTAGTGTATTTGTTATATTGACACCCCCCATAGAAATTAAATTAACCAAACCCTGTGAAGTATGGCCCCTCTTAGAGATAATGAAGATGAAGTTGGATGACCAAATTAAGGTCACAGGTACAGAGTAAAGTTTATCTTCAAAGTAGATTCTACCTCTTCAACACTTCCTGCTCCTAAGTTCAGTGTTCTAATACTGCTATAACATGTTACCATAGACGTGGTGTCTTAAAAAAAATTATCTTACTGTCAGGGACTTGGCGGGCATCCTTGAACAAAAAGTCAGGTACCAGCAAAGCTGCCTTTTTTGTTTGTTTTTCAAGACAGGGTTTCTCTGTATTGTTTTGGAGGCTGTCCTAGAACTCACTCTATAGACCAGGCTGGCCTCGAACTCATAGAAATCTGCCTGCCTCTGCCTCCCAAGTGCTGGGATTAAAGGCATGTGCCACCAACGCCCTGGCTAGCAAAGCCACCTTTATTCTGGAGGCTCTAAGTGGGAGGATCCACCTCTTTTGTCATGGCGAGCTTCTCCAGGCTGCCCACAGCCATTATTCTTCTAGGTCCTTTTTACAATACCTTGGGGAGTAGGGCACATGGGTGCAGGTGTGGAGGTCAGAGGACAGAGTGCAGGAGTTGGCTCTCTCTGCCCGACATGTGGGCTCCGGGAACGAATTCTGGCAGTCAGGCTTGGCAGCAAGCACCTTTGCCCGTGGAGTCATCTCACTTTCCCCCTTACTGTTATCTGCTGAAGACTCCTCTTCTCCCTCCCTCCCTCTTTCTTTCTTTCTGAGGGTTTAGTGTAATTAAATTAGGTCCTTAATTCTATAATCAGCTTTTACTCCTTTTTGATTTAACATATACACAGGCCTGTGGATTACAACAAGGGCATCTTTGGAAGGGACAGACCTCTTCTGCCTACCACACTAATCTTCCTTCCTCCGTGCCTTGACTCATACCACCTGCCTGCTTCAATTCTTCAGAGGCTCTCAATGCTCTCTAGTGTTCAGATGCCTCGTCGTAGTACACAAAGGCCCTGCTCACCAGGCCTGCCTCATCGCTCCTAATCCCCCATGCCAGAAAATTAAACTAAAACCATGAAGGCTGGGGAGGGGAGGGTGGAGAGGGAGAGGGAGGGAAAGGGAGAGAGACAGAGAGACAGAGAGACAGAGAGACAGAGACAGAGAGAGAGACAGGAGAGACAGTTGTTTCAGTTCCCTATTCTGAAAGCTATGCTTTCTTTCACACTACATGTCGGTGTAGATCATGTCCCATGAACCCACGTTTTTTACCTGACTCTCCTCCACTCACCCTTAAGTCACATGTCACATGTTACTAATTCCAGGAAGCCTGAGTATAACCCATTTTTACCTCTGCTGCCATAGCAACCACACCTATATCTAGCCTAGAATTTGCCGCTCTATGCTATAATTACCTCTTTAATTACCTCCTCCACCAGACCATAAGCTATTTAAGGGCCAGAATCTCATTTTGTCCACCCTGGTATCCCAGCTACTTAATGCCGTGACTCGAATGCAATAGAAGCTCAAAGGCGTGCTTGAGGGTTTATCTGTCGCTCAACACTGCTCTGTTTTCCAAGACAGACTAATGACTTTCACTTTAAATCTGCTTGGGTATAAAATATATAAAAAGTGAACCCAACCGAGGCCTCATTGAGTTGCACGTTATGTTGTTCATATTTACATCTGTAGGAGTACAGTTCTTCCCCCACACCAGATCTGCTTAATTTTTAATATAACTTTACTGATATAAATACATACTTGAAAGACAAGATCAAATCATGATAAGGAGGAAGACTTTAAAATGAATGTAAAACTGGACTGCCTAATTAGCATTCTGATTTAAAAGACTGAAGTGAACATGACCCTCCGAGTTGATTTAAGTTAGTGAAGTTGAAGATAAAGCAAAAAGAGAGAACAGAAGTTCACCACACGAGCATCTCAATGTGTTATTGTTTTTATGCTTTATTTCTTTTTTTTTTTTTTTTTTTTTGGTTTTTACGAGACAGGGTTTCTCTGTATTGTTTTGGAGGCTATCGGTCCAGCCCGGCCTCGAACTCACAGAGATCCGCCTGCCTCTGCCTCCCGAGTGCTGGGATTAAAGGCGTTTTATTTCTTTTAACATTACATTTAAAATTGTCATTGGCCCACATCATTTATAAACTGGCAAGTGCTAGTTTATGGGATCCTTTTCTTTCCTGTTCTAATTATTACCATTTCAGAGACTCTGTCCAGGTAGCTTCACAATAATCATGCCTGGCCCAGTCATGCCTGTCTGTGAGATGTAGAAATGGGTGCATGGATGCAGATGTGCATACCCATAGAGGCCAGAGGCCAACCTCCAGTGGTGTTCCTCAGGTGTCACCTATCCTGCTTTCTGAGACAGTCGCTCTCTCTCTCTCATTGCCTGGAGCTTGACAAGTGGGTTAAGATGGCTAGCCAGGAAGCAGCCATTTCTGCTTCCCCAGTACTAGGCTACAGGTATGCACCACTACACGTGGACTTTTCCCCTGGGTTCTGAGGATTGAACTCAGGTCTTCATGTTTGTGTGTCGAGCACTGTAGGGCTAAGCTGTCTGCTGGCCTCTGGTACAGTCTTGATATAAGAAGCAGGAGTATGGGTACCATCTCAGGAGCCAGGCAGCTAGTGCTGGGATCCTGGCTCTTCCATTAAGGTGCTGTAATTAAATGGACAGACATCATACTATCTACTTCACGGGGTTATAGCAGGAAGGAATTCTATTTAAAACATTGAAATGTTGCCTGACACTTTTTAAACCATGTAACTTCATGTGTTTATGGTGGGAAGGCAAACTATGAAATACAACTGCTTAGGGAAACAATGTCCTTATCCTCATAATTAGAATGAAACTTGAGTATGAAATCATCTGAACCTATAGGTGAGCTCATCCCCAAGAAAGCAAGCGAGCCAGGCACAGTGAGTCCTCGACTACTGGGCATTGCCAGACACGTTCCCTACAAGCATGAAAAATTACCTAAAGCTTCTCCCATCCTGTGTGCTGAAATGAAGTGATTTGTGTGATTCTATGACAAGCAGAAAGGCAGCTTATTTTAGTATAAAGCATTCTGCTTTACTTAGAAGAAAATATAAGAGAAATTCAGAAGCCCCTAAAATCACTACTTTAAAAACTAGGTTTCTTTACTGCATAGGTATGAATGTTTTGCCTGAATGCATGTGTGTGTACCACATGTGTGCCTGGTTCCTAGCATGCAAGTGTATACACCATGTGTGTGCCTGGCTCCGGTGGAGACGACAGTGGCTCCCCTGATATTCGAGTTACAGCCATTCGTGAGCTGCTACATGGGTGCTGAGAACTGAACCAGGATCTTCTATGAGTGCAAGAATGCCATCTATTTCCTCAGCCAATAATTGCTACTCTTGTTTCAACAATTCCTGTATTGCCTTTCCTAAAACGTACAGTTTTGCTGCATTCTTGCTGTCAAAGTTTCAACACATGAAACTACACAATGCCTGCTAAGTGTGTCTTGGCTTAAACAATCAACTTGCTTGTTTTCATAGATGCTAGTTGTGAAATTGGTCTCATTATCTTGGAAGCTTTGGGCAAGATCTGAAACTTGTTCTCATGTGATGACATTTTAAAAATGAATCCTTAACACGTGTTTATCCATTTCAACTAACTTAATAAACTCTTAAGATATTTAGTGGGAACTCATGGTTAATTGTTCCCATGCTGATGATTTCTCTTAAACTGAAGTATAATTATTGTAAATATATTTAAGATTTTCAATACAGATATGATTATTTTTGCTGCTTTTTTGTGATTTCTTTGGACTAGGAGCTGAATTTCTGAAGACCAAGTCAGCTGTTCAGCTGGGATTTTAACACATCTAAAATGGCTGCCTGTTGGCAGTTGAATCATATCTTGGCTGCGGGGGGGGGGCAGGGGGGACTGCCAAGCCTGTTTTTCTTTATCTTAATATTCTTGAGTGGGGGATGTTGGCTGGGAGCAAGAGTGAGAAGTAGGCTGTTTATCTTTGTTCTACAGCCCTCTTCCCTTAGGATAATCATGTTTGCTTCTTTCTTGGAGCCTCTTTTTTCATAAAAGGCCTGAAAAAAATACTCCATGAGCACTGTAAATAAATAATAGAAGGCCAGTAGCTTCTCTCATGGTCAAAGTTCATGGGGTCTCAAGGCCCAACACCTAAGGGCTAAATAAGGAATTCCAGGGATGTGTGACTATGCATAGCAGGTTTGGGGCAAAGAAACCTTCCTGATGTCACATGGATAAATATCCCTGTTTTGGTTCCTTCTTCTGAGTGAGCCTCCCTCTTTCTTGGGAGCGAGGTCTTATATTTCTGAAGAACAGGTCAGAGGGAATGCAAGGTAGCTCTACAGCTTTCCTGTTGTGGGTGCTCCTGCATAGCAACTCTTAGAGGAAAGCACTTCTAGAAGCCACAACTAGAGACAAGTGTGCAGCTATTTTAATGTCATAGTCAGCTTGGCAAATCATAAGGAAGTCAGTTTTTCTGTTCTGGGTGGGGAGCGCTTAAATATTTGTGTTGTTCCATATCTCCAATCTATTTCTGTCTCTGCAGCTTTCTGAAATTCAGTTTATTACATCATTTCACTTGCCAGGCGTGCCAGGCTTATCAGTCCCATTTGTCCCTTGTTGAGGCTGTGATGGCCTATCTTCCCGTTCTGTCTCAAAGAGTCAGGCTCTTCAGATTGGAAGCCTTGCTCTTGAGAAACAGGAAGGCCCTCACACCTGGGATTTCATCTCCAAGGATGGATCATTGCTAATTTTGAAGCCTAGGTCCAAACCTTTGCTTATATATTCCTGACATCCTCTTTCCCCAGCTTTAAAATCTCTACTCTGGTAATTAAACCTTACTTTTCACTTCATTTAATCTTCCTGTTCTCTTAAATAACCACTTTTCTAGGCATAATTTATTTGGTCCAGACATATTTGACTATGTGAAAATCAGTGTTTAGACTGAGGTGAATTTAAGGACCTTTACTTTTATAAAGTCATTGGTTATTACTAATCTTGATTCACGAGAAGGACAACGGAGTTTGAAAGGTCTGATTTCTTAGGATCTGCCCCAGTCTCGGTAGATTTCATTACCATCTTTAACTTTGTTGTGGACGATAAGCACTTTCTCAGAAACCAGAAGGAAAGCCGGGTCTCTGATGTGAATGCCCCTCAGTGACAGTTAAAGTTCAAGGTGGGGAGTGAGTCCCATTTCCATTATGGTATCTGACTCTCTTCTAATCCTTGGAAGAACTAAAAGGGCCAGGAAATGTATTCTATTGTCTCATTGAGGTAGGATGTTAGTTTTAAATTCAGGTACAGGTATGTGAAGTAATACTCTGACAGAAGTGGGATGAACAAGAACATTAGCCCTGTCATTGCCACATTGTGGAGTTCTGGGAAAGGTCTGAGAGAAACGTGGGAAATGGAGGAAAACCACTCAGGCTGCAGCTACTCACTGTTTTGCATGGCCATCCTTCACTGTTTAATCTGGTCTTTAGCAAACCAGGCGAACATTTGTTTACTACATACATGGCCCCAAATCCCTGGAGGTACTGGAAAATTCAATACACGTGCTCTGCCTTATTTGAAAGATATTACGTATTTTCAAGACACTAACAATGCGTTCAATCAAATTAGAAGTCTTAAAAGTATCCAGGCAACTTGGATGTTTTTATGCTTTGTACCGAAAGGACTTACTTATAAGGAGTTGATAAACTCTAAATAACTGAAGTCAATACTTTATATGTAATCCCTGGTTTTATTCTTGGGTCTGAGGACTACGGTCATCCACTGTCTTTGTCCATTAGTGGCAAGGTCTGGCTGGACTTCTCTGAACTTTTCCCTTTGATAGCAGGAGTTAGGTCATAGGTTGGCTTCCCCAGACGAAACCCAGTGTGCTTTTAGTCAGACATTTACTAAGCACCTGGAAGATGTTCCATGTAGAGGCAGAGAACAAAAGGCAAACAACTTCTTTCATGGGGTTCAAGTATGCCAAATAGGCCATGCAGGCATCCTGAATGGGTCTGCCCATTCTAAGCCCCTGTGTTCTCTCAGGCAAGTTACTTATTTCCTTCGCCTTCATTTCCTGGGTAGTCATTCTTCGCTGTGCTATGAGTATTAAATTAATACACATGCAAAGCACGTTAGAGGTACCTGACACATAAAGCTTGGCAATTACTGCTACTCAGAGTTATATGCACTCCGTTGGACACCCATAAAGCACCCCCAGAATTCACTTTCACTGGTAAGTACTCTCAGTTTGAATACAGAAACACAGGCAACCGGGCAGAATACAAATAAGCCTAGACATGAATTAAGAGCCAGGAAGCAGAGTAATGAATAATGAAGCAAAGGGTTTGCCGAGCCTCCTTTTAAGAAAATTGTGGGTTGTTTGTTGGTTGCTTAAGAGGGGAGGAGGCCATGGAGGATGGCTGTGGGAGCAAAGGGATGCAAGCTCCGGCAGGATGTAGGCATGAGTCCACCGGAATTGCTGGGCAGATCGGGATTTTGCCTTTGGGTGTAGAACTGTCCGCTGGTTAAGGTGGTGGGGAGTCCTTGGAAGGGTACCCAGAGCTACCAGAATTACGTGACATACTTTTAGCTTCAACTTCTTCTGTTTGGGAAGACCCGCTGTAAGTGCACTTTAAATGGGGGGTGGAGTAGGGGGAGTTATGCAAAACACTTTGCACATAGCACTAAAGTTCAGATTTGCCCTGAGAATGGAACGGTTGCCGGGACCGGGGGAGGAGTTAATTTAATATAGATGTCTAACCCGCGTAGAGATCAGCATCCTAATTGATCACTCGGAAACCACTGGGCTGAGGCGTTCGCTCTCCGGGCTTCCACGTCCCATCAGCCAGCCCAAGGCCTCAGCATCCAACGTGCAAGGCCATGCGAGGCGATCAAGGGCGCTCCACGCATGCGTTAGAAGCCGCCCCAACTCCCCCACCGCGTCCTTTCTCGGAACAAAACTAGCGCGGGGCTGATCAGCTCCGCAATTTGCGTAGATCGAATTTCTACCAGCTCCGCCTGTCGGTGTAGGTCCCGCGGGTGCCTCGGCTCCCCTACGCCAGGCGCGTCCGCGAAGTGAATGGCTGGGCGCAGCGGGTGCGCCGCCGGCGTAGCGCCTAGGCGGCCGGGGTGCGGCTGCGCAGGGCGCCGGAGCGGGCCGGGTGCGCCGCTGGCGTAGCGCTGAGGCGGCCGGGGTGCGGCTGCGCAAGACGCCGGAGCGGGCCTGGTGCGCCGCCGGCGTAGAGCCGCGGCTCGCGCGCTGGGCTCCGCGACGCAGGTAGCGCAGGCGGCTTTGGAGAATACACGACTGGGTGCAGCCGGGGTTTGGTACCGAGCGGAGAGGAGATGCACACGGCACTCGAGTGTGAGGTAACTATAAAACCCCGATTTGTTTACATTCCCTCCCCCAGAACCGGCCCCGTGCGCGGCGGAGCCTGCGAGTCCCGGGACGGCAGGGGAGGCCGGGAGGCCGGGCTGGGGCCGCCACCGGGGCCTCCGGGCCGGGGCGCGGGTGTCCGCAGCTGCTGCAGGCGGTGGCGGCGAGCCGGAGAGCGGCTCGCGGAGCCAGCGCGTGGGGTGGCGGGCGGCGGTGGGGACCCGCGCCCATCGGCCTGCTGCGGGACCCCGGGGCGGGTGGCGCCGGTTGGGGGCTACGCGGGCTCCTCGCGGCCGCCGTGCGGGGACCCCGGGACCCGAGGCAGGTCCCAGGGGCTCGGCCGCGGGGACTAACGGACGGCAGCCGCCGAGCTCCTGGCCAACCGAAAAGGCTCTGCGGGGCGCGCGGGAGCGATGGTGCAGCCCTCGGGGCCCCGAGGCGGGGCGTGGGGCGAGCGTGGCACGGCCGTGGGCTTTGTTCCCGGGCACCGGGGTACAGGGCGGCGTGGGCGCGGTTGGGAGCGGAGGGAAGTGGCCGGTCGGCCGGCCGGCCCGCCGCAGGGTCCCCATCCGCTCCACGCCTGGCTTCTCCCTGGGGGGGGGGTCTTCGGAACTCCCCAGCCCGGTGGGGCCGCGGGTGGCGTGACGTGGAAGGGCTTCCTGTGGCTTCTGAGAAGACGCGTTCACGTGGGAGCCTGTCCACGCGGGCCGAGTTTAAGGAGCCGGGCACGTGGAAGAAATCTCGCCGCAGGACGCCCCGCCACCGATTTGGAAGGGTCCTTCACCCAAGTGTCTGCTTCAAGAGTGACACAAAGCACGAGTCAAAAGACAGTACAGCCTACCGTCTTCTAGAAACTTTCATTTATGTCTCTCCATTGTTAAGTGCGGTAACTAGCGTGTGACAGGTTTCTTTTATGTTTTCTTTTTGGATGTATCTAATGTTAATTAAGAAAAAAAGTAATCCGAGAGCTCGAGGCTTGGAATTGTAACAGTGCGGTTGGGAAGCCTTAACAAAGCAGGACTGCTGTTTACAGAGTGATACTAGGATTCCCCTAATCCACACGTAACGAGTACCTTGTGAGTCATATCTTCTGGACATTGGGAATCCATCCCAGACACCCCACTTCCTGCGTGCACTGAAAGTTACACTACGAAGAAAGACTCATCGGTGATAAACGCTGTGAAGAAAATAAAATGTGCTGGCGGGCATTTTTAACATTTTTGTGTTTTCCAGACCAAAGGGTTTAGATTGTGACTATTAGATAGGTAAGGATACAATGATACAATTGAAACAGTTACGAGGAAACTACATGTTTATGATGGAGTGTAATCCATACTTTAATGAAACATCAAATACCAACCGTTCTGGCCTGCCTAGCGACTAACTTCGAACTAGCAGAACTCTAAATGACCTTTAAAGGCTTTTGTTTTAGACGTTTTGTATCGCTGTAATTTTGGCCTGTATTCAGAAAGTTACTTCCTCACTAGAAAGTAACTAAATATCAGTGACTTTAATCTCTTCCCCAACTTGGCAAAACTGAATTCTATCAACTACGATTAAGAACCCCTGTGCAAGAATAATTAAAAGAGCCAGGGAAGATGTATTCTCCTGTGACACCTGAAGCCACACCTCTATAAACCCAGGTAATTTGGGAGACTGAGAAAAGAAGCTTTCAAGTTCAGTTTTGGGATTTGTCTCAAAAAGTCTTTTAAAAACACGTCTCATAGCTCGATGGTAGGAAACTTGCCTAGTGTTCATGAACCCAGGCTCAAATCCGTAGTACTGCAAATAGATGCATGTGTGTGTGCTTGCAGTCATGAGCTGGGCAGGTGAATACTCCTTACCTGAAATGTAGGATGAGAAATGTTTCCAGTTTTTGTTCCTGGATTTGGGGATATTTGAACATGTTAAATAATGGAATTTCTTGGGCTAGGACCAAACTATAAACATGACTTGCATTTTTGTTTTGTATAGGCCAAGTACAAATACAGCAAAGGTAATTTTACAGTATTTTTCCTGCAGTTGCAGTTTGATTGAGACCGATCCAGACGTGATGTGTGGATGCTAACACAATTGTTGTGTTGTGGATTTGGTAGCATTTCAGATTTTATGCTGAGGTGCTACCTGTATTCGTCTTCCTATTACTGTCCACTAATAGCTTGTAAAACACCACTTTTTTTTTTTTTTTTTTGGTCAGACTTGTGATTTTGATCAGTAGTTTACCCATGTAGCCCTTGTGTACCTGAAACTCAGGATCCTCCTTTCTCTGTCTTGGAAGTCACTGTGGCTATCACCAGATTTTGAATTCCTGGTTTGAAGTACCTTGGGGAGGCCTAATGTTTAGCATGCAGGCTCTGCTCTAGGAAGCCTAAGTGATATATGGAGAAGATGGGTATATACAGCGAGGGAAGTAATTTAGCAGTTGAGCTCTTCATTTGCTTTGAATTAAAGAAATTTGATTTGGTTCATAATGAAATTTCCTTGCTCCTTCTGAACTCTGGGTATTGAGCAATATTGGGATAAATTTAGGGATTTGGAGTGAGGTTAAGTATTCAAACCCTGGATATACTGTTAACTAATTTGGCTGCCTTTGCTTTAGACTGTGAACTTAAAAGTATTATAAAGCCTACTTCAGGAGTTTAATGTAGTCATTAATAATGAACCAAAGGGCTATTCCTCTAAGCTTTCCTACATCCAAACTTTTCTTTAATTGAATTTCTCTTTCGTTTTGCCTGATGATTAACCCCAGGGTAATACTTACTGATTCCTACTACTTAGGGTGAGAGGGCTCATCTTTTAAGTCTGTAACTCCTATGTAGTAACTGATAGCTGTAGATTTGTTTCCTGCCCCTGTATATGAGATTTATTTGTTTGTTTGTGCAAAGCCAGATCCTGCAAGGGAAGCATATACCCCACAACCTTTTTGTCACAATGTGTCACATTCAGTGACTGGACATAGATACCTTTTCTGTCAGATTTAAACTTTAGCATAACTTAAAGTCATCTGGATAAAAAGACTAGTCCTTATTAGTGTAGCACCTACTTCAGAAATGGAAACACTACTGAGTTTTGTATCAAAGGGACATTGCCACCAATACATTTAAAAGCAATATTCACAAATTGGACAAAGTAGACAACTGAAAATGGGAGACATAACTGGCCATCAAAACAGCTTTTTACCACAGTGGCTTAATTTTAAGCCATCTTCCATTAGAGTGTAATTCACATTAAAAATATACAAAAGACTGGGGGTATTTTGGCAGATTAGGGAAGCAGTTTGGTAGATGATTTAGCTGCCATAGTGGGTTCCTAGGTTCTATCTCTACCCCTACAGCAAAATGAATAAAGACAGTGTCATAGTGTCTTGAGTTGATTGCTTGGTATAATCCTCAACCGTTTGCTGCCCCCTAGTGTTTGGTTTACCTTGAATTGTCTTGGCACCTGTCCTCAAGACTAAAATTAGAATCTGTGGTCCCATAGATGCACCCTATGGGGCTGGAGAGATGGCTCAGCTGTTAAAGGCTAGGCTCACCACCCAAACTATAAGATGTACCTATGGATTTCCTTTAGCTGATTACTGCTGCTAATAAAAATGTGTATCGTTTTTTTAACTGATTGTGTCTCCAAATGCTTAGTCTCTAGTTTTCCAAACATGGAAAAAACTGGATAGATGCAGAACCAAGTTACATTTTAAAGAATATGTAGGCTTTTCCCCGTCAAATTGCAAAAGCAATTTGTTAAAATTAGAGAGGTGTTTGAAGTTAGCTTTGTATGTGTGTAATGGTAATTTTATTTAATCTGGGCTTCTTGTCTTGAAAAGGGTGTTAAGCTGTCTGGCCTAATTTTTCCCATGTAACTTTATGCTGTACTGATAATAAAGTTTGAAAATGTCATATTCACATGGTGATCTTGTTTTAAAAATTAATTTTTGAATAAAAGAAAATCTCTAGCTTCTTATCATTACCACTAGATTTCTTGGTCTTTTATGTTTTCAGATTATGACAGTAATAAGTTTTACAAAATATTTTTTAAGATCTGCGAGTGGGCCACAGTCATGTATAGATTTTTCTGAAATAAGAGAATACTTTATTTCTCAATGGAACATTTAAAAGTGTGTTCAATAAGTATAAAGTAATATACAACTGAAATGAAAAGGTTTACATAGCAGCAAGGTTACTGAATGTATTCTCAGCTCACTCTGTAGATCACCTGTAGTATTTAGGAATGTTAGAATACAACCATTTAGTGTTGTGTAATAGTATAGATTGTTATTTTCCTAATTATTTTTAATAGAAGATACTCAGGATTATTATAGGATACTCAGATACAGGGACTGGATACTTAATGAACTTTTTAGTGTTAAAATATGTCCTAACAAGATGCTAGCAGTATTTATGGGTTTATGCAAGTGTAAGGATAACATCTTATTTGAGTAGGTGGTCCATTTTTTTTTTTGCTATTTAAAAGTTAATAGTAGAAGATTTTATAATTACCCACGTATATAATTACAATTTATAGTCCCTTTAACAGATGCTGCTTTGCTACTGAAAGAAAGGGAAATGTCAGCTAATACTAGTCCTTGAGTAATTTTGTCCTTAACTTACCTTCCATTCTGAAAAGGCTTTTAGGGATGCGGCATGAATGAGAATGTTTCAGAGAACATTCTTATAGTATGGACTGGAAGTGTTGCAGGAACTCTTAAGAGAGGCCAGTCTTCATCCCCAGTCATATGAGACTTTCAGTGATCAAGTTTATTTAGATTTATAGAAGAGGTAGAAAATCTCAGTTGCAGTGAGGTAGTAAAGATCTGTTTCCTATTACGCTATTGATGTTTAACAAGACATTTCAGATAGGACTTTTGTGAACCTTTGAATTTTAAGATAACATTTTCCCCTGAGGTTTCTAATTCAGTTTCTGGGATTTTTTTCCCCCCCTGGAACTTGTTTTGTAGACCAGTCTGGCCTCGAACTTGCTAAGATCTGCCTGCCTCTGCCTCCCAAGTGTTGGTATTGAAGACATGCACCACCACCACCTGGGTGGAATGTTTGTTTTTATGTGGACTAAACTGGAGCAGTAATGGGACAAATCTGTAAACTGTCCTTGAATGTGACTTCCTTATTCATGTTTGTGTCATTCATGGCTGCATTTGTGCTAGTGTTAGCATTGAATAAACTGGTGGAGACAGCAGGCCCACAAACTCTGGCTTTGTTCTAACCAGTTCAAGTCTACCAACCCTTGGATACATTTTTAATACTCTACCTGTTTAATACTCTATCTGTTGCTTTTGGTGTTTTATTAGTAAAGTGTTCGTTCAGATGACAACTCATAGGCAGTTGAGCTCTCAGGAATTCTTCACATAACTATTGGGAAAGCTTCTTGGCCTCCCCTTTTGCATTTTCTACTGAGGTAATGGCTCCTTTATTATGCTTGGAGGTGAAGTGCTGTGTCCTGGAGGCCTGGGAGGGGCTCACACCTGTCACCACTGTAGTGTTTCTACAGCTCCCATGTCCTAGTTTTGCTTCTGAGAAATTGGCTGTGCCTTCCTTGCAACTCCCTCAGAGCAGAAAATACATTACCTTTGTTTTTATGCTTTCTCTTTGCCTCTTCTTATTCCCTTTTATTTCCTGTTTTGGTCTTTTTCTCTTTTCATTAAGCAACTCATAATTTTATACTTATAGGCTGGTGAACACATATTTGGAGTTAGCTCTAAATACTTCCTATTGAACATTCTCTATATATGTGAACATATACACGGTGTACTGCTAGCAGAAACAACCTCTTCATGAAGGAGGCTGTGCTGTGAAAGATCAGTTAGATGTCATTAGTGATTTCTTCCTAGGTTATAAAATGAGATCAATAAAACAGTGTAGTAGAAGTTCATTTCACATATTGTAAAGTCTCATTTAATTTTAATAGCATCATATATAAAATGTGTAACAATCATATTGTATGTGATATGTAAATGTTAGTGTGTGTATATGTACATACATATACATGCTATTAAAGATATACCCATATTGGTTTTTTGGTTTTTTTTGTTTTTGGTGTTACAAGACAGGGTTTCTCTGTATTGTTTTGGAGGCTGTTGGTCCAGCCTGGCCTCGAACTCACAGAGATCCGCCTGCCTCTACCTCCCGAGTGCTGGGATTAAAGGCGTGCACTACCAACGCCCGGCGATATATATTTTATATATAGCACATATATTTCATATTATATATACATATGTAATATATAATATTTTATATGCACACATATACAACTAATTTTTCCTGTAGCTCTTTTTTAGAATATATCACTTGATAACTTTTTAATGTTTGTAATATTTTTGTTTTTAGTATTTTGTTTTTAAATTGTATACGTAACCGAACATACATAAACAGTGTAATACAAACAGCTCAGAGAACTTCTATACAGTTAGTGTGGCTATTTGGAACAGATGCTATGGCACTTCACATTGATTTTGTTCTTTTGACTATCTAACATAGTTTTTTGTACTTACGCATCACCTAAACAAAAAATCCATAACAGAGTTAGAACTAGAAAAACAATTAGTCATATAGCCTCTTTCATAACTCATGTCATTATCTGCATTCAGTTCTTTGAAGGAATTTTGATTTTCTGTTTGCTTGCTTTTTGTGGTGGGGCCCAATCCAGAGCCATGGATGTGCTGGGAAAGTGCTCTACACTGAGCTACATCCTCAGACCCCTAGATTCTTGCTTGAGACAGGGTCTCACTGTATAGTCTAGACTGACTTGGAATTGTCTAGGTAGTCCAGGCTGACCTTAAACTCACCAGCCTTCTGTTTGTGTATCCTGAATGCTGGGATTTACAGATCTGTACCACCAGTGTCTAGTGTTTCCCAAAAAGGAAACAGGTATAAGAGATCTTGGCATTTTAGGGGTCCTGTTGCTTTTAGCTGTGTTTGTAGGATTATATATTAAGTATGGTGAGGGAGAAAAGCTACTTAATTTAAGAACTATGCAAGAAATTCCAAAATCATGATTGTTTATATATGGAAACATCAGTAATGACAAGCGAATAATGACTTTGAAAATGTATTGTAACAGAACTGAAAATGGGACATAGTTATAGAAAAACTAACCCGTGTTGATAGAACTATTGGCAAATCAGAAATAATTTTAAAAATATAAAGCAGACTCTTTGACTAATTCCAAAGGTAACAGTACTGTTAATGAGTGATGTAATTAAACTGTTTGTAGCAGTATAACAAAGCCGAATCTCAAATTTCTCTGTTAAATAATTTGAGTGCAAGACCACAAACATTGTTAAAATTTTGCAGTCATTTCTCATCTTGGAATTGATTACAGGCAAGTATCCAGAAATAATGGAATAAATTAGAATTAAGATGTATATTGTGAAGGCTTGTGATGTTATCAGCTGGTGTGATTTTCTTCTACATATGCTAGACTTTTGTTAACTCATTAGCTAAATGTTTTCAAATTTCATTGATTTTGAGGGTTTTCTTAGAAATCAAACTTAAATAGAGTTTTTAAAAAAAATCAAATGGTTTTATGAGTTTTTTTAAGGGTAGAAGTCTCCAATGTCATTTTCTCATATTCTTCTACCCAGAGGTCAGGCACCCCTGTAGTGCTCGGAGTTGATTCTTCTGCTGTTGACTGGCACATCTGTCTCTAGGTACATGTTCGCTGTGGGGCTTCAGTCAGGCATTGCCTGTTGTAATGCAGGGTGGCTTAGTGTTCCTCCCACTCTCTGCATGCCTTCCCATTTCCTGTAGTAGTTCCTTAAGTCAGTTGTAATTTTGGTTTGGAACTTTGTTTAGTGTCGTGTTTTTATGATTTAAGTGCTACTTAAAATTAATCCATTGTAGGAAACAATTAGCCTTTCCTTTCTGCAATAGTTTCTTTTCCAACCTTAACATTTTTCTCTATCATCCTTGTTACTTCTTTTGTCATCTCACTTTGTCCAACAATTAGAGGACCTTAGTGCTCAAGATAACTGTAACAGTGATGAAAATTAATTGACCAGAAAACGTTCCTGCTAGAGAAGTAGCCTTTGTGGCCAGCGGTGGCAGAGTCTGACAGTTAGAAAGCACTGCCCCACCCCCTGACCTCATAAGGATCTTTTGACTGGCAGTTCCTGTGAATGCAAGATGGTGTAACATCAGGGTAGTACAGTAGTGACTCCATGGTGAAAAGAAAAAGTGTGGAGGGAGAGTAAAGATGGGTGCCATGTAAAAACGTGGGCAGTGGCAGTTCTAGGACTGTAGGCATCTCTTCCTCATGAGTGTTTTTGAAAGGATAGCTGTATGTGCATGGAATAAAACAGGAGTTGAAGCCTTTGCTGAAGAGTATCTAAAACCCTACATTCTGCAGGTTTAAAGGCGTTTCAGTAATTAATCACTGACAGTCGTCTCAGCCAGTGAGGTTTTACTCATCTAAGATACTCTTTGTATAACAAGTAGGAAGCACTAGCAAAAGTCATATGCTACAGGATCCTACAGTAACTTTCAGGGTCCCTGTAACAAACAGGCAAAGTGCAGAAATAAAAGTAGTTGTACAGATATTTAATGAGAAAGTAAATGTTTGTACATAAGCGTTCAGAGTACAAGAAATATTGGCTTGATGTCCTGTTTATTGGAGTCTTAGTTGGATTGTGTTGTTTAATTAGGTACCTTAAATCACAAAATATAGATGTTTACAGTGCATTTTTAAATTATAGAGAGGCAAACACATTATACTCAAGTTCAATGAACATGTCTGTGCTATCACATGAATGAATCTCTGTGGAAAGATTAAGAGATTGCCTCAACTGTGCTTCCTTATTCATTCATTTAGTCCTTGAAAGATTTATTGGCATTCTAAACTGTGAACATGGCTTTGGGAGGTTAGATAGCTGGTCACATGGTGCTGCAGGAGGATTCTGTTTTCTGCTGAGAGCTCTTTACTCAGTACTGTATCCTTGGAATAATTCTGCAATGTCTGGAAGCTGGTGTGTTGGGGTGAGTACTTCCTACTCCTGCTGAAGCTGAGTGAACCTGATACACTTTGGCTGTGCCAGCTGGTCCTGCTTGTGCCCTCATAATGTTTTGATAGCATTTGTTTTTAAAAACCATTACAAAGGGTCTTTTCTCCTAGTTTTGTACTTTGCATAATTTTAAGTCAAACATAATATCACATCTTATAATGGTAGTGTCTTACATTGGCATAGCTAATTGCTTTCCAGAGCAGTTTTGAATGTATTGTGTCAGTTCCCTCAGTAGGGAAGTGTAGATATTATCTACTTTGTTTTGCTGAGGATAGACAGTAGCAGTGCTGTGGTGAATAAATCAATTTTTGTCTGAGTGCTGGTCTACAATGTTCCATACAAGATGATACCTAGGTGAATAACAAATGAGGATGAGCTCCAAGTGATACTACTGTTTATAAATTGTACTTAAGTAACAAGATAGGAAATAAAAATGTAAGCCTTTTACCTCTTAAAACTGTTGTATGATTTTAATTTTGTTTCTAGTTAACTGTAAAACAAGCAGAGATCAGTAGCCTCGCTTTATAAGTGGTAAGACTTAAAAGATGTTAGTATTTATCTAAGGACTCGTAACTAAAAGGCAGTGTAGTCTTTTTTTTTTGGTTTTACGAGACAGGGTTTCTCTGTATTGTTTTGGAGGCTGTCGGTCCAGCCTGGCCTCGAACTCACAGAGATCTGCCTTCCTCTGCCTCCCAAGTGCTGGGATTAAAGGCGTGAGCCACCACCGCCCGGCAAAGCAGTCTAGTCTTTAACAAATCTTTAAAAAATTTACGTATTAATTTATTGCATGTGCATGTATGTGTGTGTGTGCACATGTACTTTAATGTTTGTATGTGCAGGCACCTGTGCATCATACACGTGTAGAAGTCATAGGACAACTTGTAGAGTTTGCTCTCTCCTTCCATCTTAATGTGGGTTCTGAGAAGCAAACTGAGGTCGTTAGGCTTTTGTGCCAGCACTTTCTTCTGTCTCGAAACCCTTCTAACAGACTTAACCCTCGACTGCCATTTCCTCTTCCACATCTGTGTTTACATGAAGAAGTGCAATAATGAAACTTTAAAAAATGAAGTCCTTTTTAAAATTTACACATTGTAGATACGTTTTTAAAAGGAATTTTCACGTTTACTAAAGGGTGGCATACTTACATAAGCTCAGTTGAACAGTTTAGTGTGTTTTCTGTGAATTTCCACCTCCTTGCTTTTCAAAATAACAACTGAGAACATCAAAAGGGGAATCCTTTCCTGTTTATGTTTATTACATGTGTGTCTGAGAGAGAGCCAACTGGGAGGCATTGACTGTATTCTTCAAACATACACTCCAAAATCCTCTTTGTCCCCCCTTGTTACTGTTTGAATATCAAACAGTTAGATGACACAGAGTTTATGCTGAGTTGATTGCCCTTTCTAGAAACCCTGTGTTGGAAATAGAGTTGTTTATTATTTACTGGTGTTTTTTTCCTATGTCAGTCATGTCAGTAACTCATTGAATGACTTTGTTTTTGTTTATATTATTTATATCTACTAAATGTTTTTAGGAAATGACTTCATTTCCCTTTAAATTAGTTTTTGTGGTGTATTATATGTGAGCCAGTTTACTAGGGCCCTGTCAACATTCTGGTGATGGTATGAAATGTGATTCCATGGTAAAGAGAGCCCCGCCTGACAAGGCAGATCAGTGCCGCAGTCTCGAAGTCTAACTCTAATTGTGTGGTATACCTTCAGTGTTAGATGCTTTCCAGGGTATTTTTATCTTTAATTTCCTACATTTACATTTATTTGAATAGAAAAAAGGTAAAATATGTATCAGAAAGTTTGTAATAATAACAATTAGTGTGTAAGGTGCTGTGCACTATTATTTTACTTGAAATATTTAATAAATTTGTTACCTGACATAGTAAAAAATTCAATAGAATCACTAAAGAATTTTCCTGTCAAAGATCTTAAACTTCTTTTTATATAAATTGACAAAAATCTTCTTTATTGTTGTGTTTTGATTCGTGTGTGCACTGTAAACTGGATAAGTGAGGTCAGCTAACGGACATTACTGAGGTAAGTAGATCTTTCAAGTAAGGACAGTTGGAAATGGGAAGAAGCACTTCGGTGCATCTTGTGCAGACTCTGTCTGCCTTCCTGTGCCAGGGCAGTTCGTGTGCTGCTGCTCCTGCTGCGTGTCATGAAAGGATCTGGGCCGCTTTTCTCTTACGGACAGCCATGTGTTCTGTGTCTGTGTTCAAGTGCTGTCTGTAGTTTTAACATTTAATCAGCAGCAGCCTCTTTCTTGGTTTTGAAAGTGGCCTGTGGTTATGGAAGACCACTGGGGAAAGTCGACTGGGAGGAGATGTGGAATTAGAGCTGTTTTTACAACTGCTGAATTTTCAACTATTTCAGGATTTAAAAAAATTTAAACATTGATCTGGGAAAACTGTTTCCAGTTTTTTGTTGTTGTTTTGTTTTGTTTTTCTGATTCAAGGTTGAAGTTGTATTCTTTGTACAGGCATTAAAAGTTAAGCATTAGTTGAATGACAACACACTTGCAGGTAAGCGTCCATGCATGACTAGGTATAAAATTCAACTGTCTTAATGAAGTGAAAGAACCCAGGTAATAACGATCCAGACTTATCTCATGATGTAGCTGAAGTTGACCACAGCTACACAGCATAGTTCAGACATTAAAACTAAGTGTAAGAGGACATTAATGACTTTTTAAAATTTCATCCAGAGCCAAATGATGAAACTGACTTATTGTACATTTACCGTCTTAAATAGAAATTAGAAATAGAAAATAGAAATAGAATACTTAAATGCTGTATAGCAAATCAACAGGGAGATGTGAGCACATGCTTATGATGAGAACTGCTTGTTTATTGTCAGAGAATATCCTTCCATTTCTTGTGCAGAAGGATTATACGCTGGTGTCTGCAAAGCACAGCAGAGGTCTTGCTAAACTAAAAACTATCTTCAATCATAGAATTAATACTCTCAATACATAAAACCTGAAGAACTCCAAAACAGAGACATAATGGGATATTTTGTTTAGGGCACAGCCAAATCTTCTGAGGGCCATTATTTACGATGGCGTAATATATGAGCTTGTCTGACATTTCCTACATTCCTTTTTCCTCCCCACAGATGTCCTGTGGGAGTTACAGGATTCTCAACTTCATGGAATGCTTAGGAAGTTCCATAAATTATAGGTGCATCTGGATTCCCAGCCTCTGTATTAACTGAGGCCTGTTGCTGCTTGCAGGTTGGATATAAGATAAGTTGTTGAGGGTAGCGTCTACTTCCTCTTCTGTTGAGGGTGAACCTGTGTTTTCCTTTTCTCCATTCCCACTGTCTGAGGTCGTGTCCATCCATGGCAGGTTGATGTGTTTCTGAATAACCAGAGTGGAGAGACCGGTAATCCTACAACAGTCAGACTGTTCTTGCAACAGAAAAGAACTCACTGGTTCCTAAGCTACTGCTTTTTGAGAGGGGGTCTCTGCAGAGCTTCTTAGCCTGCTCAAATGGATGCTTCAAACAGGTCTGCTAGATTAGTACTGAAATTGCCAACTTTGTAATTTAATTTCAGAAGCTCCCAAGTTTGCGATTACTACTGTGTCACTTACGTTCTTACATACCCACCGTTCTCCTTTGAATCTTTGTAACACATTGAGTCCTTTACACAAATGTAAAGAATGGTGATATGTGTCAACACAAATCTCACGTGTACTATTTCTAGGTTTTCCATTTCATGGCATCGTTCATTAGTTTCTAATCTACATTTACTACCACTGGTTTCTATTTATTGAAGAGTGAGATAATGCACATTGAAGAAACCTTGTGATATTTGTGTGTCAGAAGAAAGGAAAACTCAGACCACCAGCTTTCACTAGCATCCCATAGAGGAAACCTGAGGTCCTGGCAGGAATGCTAAGGGCAGACAAGCAGGAGTCTTATTTTGCTTAGTGATTGGCTGCAATCATCCCTGGCCTTTCATTTTCAGTAGTGTACAAGTAAAATTAGTATGATTTTATCTAGGCTAAATAAGTTATCTCTGTATCATTCTCTTGAACATTTCACTGTTCATAAAATAGACAAAAACCCTTACGGTTATTAGTAAATGTAATTAGTGTCTACATTGGACTTCATGGGTTACGATTTCCTCAGACTTCTTTCTTATTTGGCCATTAAAATGTCTAGGTGGAGGGAAACCCTTTTTTGACTAGCAAGGAGGATGCCTAGGCCAGGGAGCCTGTTGCTTTGATTCACACGCAGGCTACCACAACACATCTCTGCTGCTCGTTCATACTGTGTTTGAGAAGCCAGCATCCTGTGCCAGGACATGTTGCCTCCTTTTCATTGGCTATTTTACTTTCATTGTAATACATATGACATTTTCTTTAACCCATGATTGGTTATTATCTCCTAGGTGTATGTAGGCAGACACCCAGAGCTGTTGACATCCTGATCTTGCCTCTTTTCAGTCAGTCATTGTGTGACGCTGCTTATGATGTCTGTAGCACAGTCCCAACAGTGTTTTGTTGTCCTGCATCCCAGAGGCTACACAAGTCTGAAACCAGGTGTCCACGGACACCAGCTCTAAAGACGTTAAGGGAGACGCCTTAGTTACCGCATTTCCTTTTCCTCCCTTCTGATGGTTCCCAACTTCTTGGTGTTCTGTAGCTTCTAGCCACATCACATTGAAAATTTAGTATTTTTTCAGTGGTGACTATATTGATGAGACTGTATAAGAAATTGAAATGTTTGCATTAAAAATCAAATCTTAGTGTATCTTTGCAACTAAATAAAATTTATAGATTGTAAAAATTCTTAGCCCATTTCACATATAATTTAACCTAATATATTCAGATAATTATAACATTTGGTTGACTATAGTATCTAACTTAGGGGTGTTTGATAATTTATTGTTATAAATTATTAGACCTCAGACTTTAGCAAGTTTATATCAGACTCAGGAGGAAATCTGGATTAAAACATTGTTTGAACAGAACCCAAGACTCTGACATAGCAGGTCTGAGTAGGGTGTATTAGCTCCTTAACTAGGGTATTTCAAACTCAAAGATGATCTTGATGCTAGCTGCTCCCACAACTACCCGCTCGCTAACGCTGCACAGGTGCATGGTATCAGGGAAACAGCAAGACTTGCATCCGGTTAGCCTGTGTTAACAGATGTTAACTATTTGTCAGATTGCTTCAGCTTAGCCTCTCACCTCTCCTTCTGAAAGAAATCAAGTCTGTGGAATAATCGAATATGAGAGCTTCTCTCACCACTGATTTTCCTCTTCCCTTCCACAGAAGAGAACTGCTCCAAAATGTAATCCTACTCTGTCTGGCTCCCTAAAAATGAAAGTATTTTTGTTGTGTTTTAAGTCATCTGTAAACGATATAGTATATATCTTTCTCCTCCTATCTGCTCATGGTAATCATCTCCTCCAAGTCCGTGACTTGCTTTAAAAAAAAGTTTCATTAACTCTGAGAATTTCATAGTGTATTTTGATCACATTCACCCCCTCCCCAGTTCCTCTCAGACCCTCCCCTACCTCATACTTACGACTTGCTCGTTTTTGTTTTCTTTTTCAGAGATACCCTTTGAACACAAATCCTTAATTTTAATGAAGTAAATGACACCAGCTTTCCTTTTTTAGTGCTTTCTGTCTATCTTGAATTTCTTAGTTTCCAGTAACTTTTGTAGATATGTATTTTCTAGTAACAGTGGTCGCACTTGAAATATGGTTAATCTGAATTAAGTTGTGCTATACATCATATAGATGTAAAACATATGCATCAATTCCAATATAGTATTAAACAGGATGTAAAATAACCCAGCTCACAAATTTCAGATGTGAATTAGCTAGAATGTAATAAGAAATGGGTTTCATGTGTTTACTCTAGCAAAGTTCAAAATAACAAATCTGGTTCACATTATATTTCTAGATTCTACAAGTGTGCTGTTGGGTAGACCTTACTGTTGTGATGATTGTGTTCTGTGTCTGCCCTGTCCAAGACCTTAGCTGCATGTGGAGGAACAGCATTTTAAATGTGGCTATGACAACCAAGAGACTGAATTTTAAATTCAAATTTCATTCGTTTAGATTTCAGTACCCACATTTTGCTGGTGGCTCCTGTATTGACTAGCATTTTTGGGCACTTCTGTATGTCTGGAATTTAACCTCCTATTTTAGCTATAGCTGAGATCAGCCAGGGTGTGTGTTTCTTCTGTGTGCAAATTGAGCCAGCCAGCCAAGGAAAAATATTCCTTTGGCATATTCTTCATTTTTTTATTTTAATCTCTCTCTCTCTTCCCCCCCCTCTCCCCCTCTCCCTTTCCCTTTCCGCCTCTCCTTCTCCCTCTCCTCTGTCTGTGTCTGTGTGCACAAACACCGCAACATACCCTGCAGGACAGAGGACAAACTTGCAAGATTGTGGATTCTGGGGGATATAACTCCGGTTATTGGGCTGGATAGCAAACACCTTTATCCACTGAGCCATCTAGTTGGCTTCCTTGGTCTATTTTTGTACCAAATACCACACTGTCTCTAAGACCTAATAGAACACCTGTTCCTGTTTGTTTTTGTTTTTTCCCTCTGGCTTGTCATGGCCATTCTTGACCCTGTCTGTTTTCACATGTATATTAAATATAGCTCATTGCTTTTCACAAAATAACTTCTGGGATTTTGACTTGTGTGTTATAAACACTTATTCATTCATAAACATAGTATAGCCATCTATTTACTTAAGTCTTCAATTTTGTTCAATAATGTGTGACCCTTTTCTGTGTAAAGGCCTTGGCATCTTTTATTAAATGTATTCCTAGCTGTTTGTTTGCTATTTCAAAGGTATTAGTTGCTAGTTTCATGCTCTAGTTTTTGTGCCATGCAGAAGCACATTTGGCCAGGTGGTGGTACATGCCTTTAATCCCAGACTCCCAGGAGGCAGAGTCAGGCAAATCTCTGAATTTGAGGCCAGACTGGTCTACAGAGTGAGTTCCAGGATAGCCAAGGCTACACAGAGAAAGCCTGTCTCGAAAAACAAACAAAACAAAAAAAAGTTTGATTTTAAGTTATTATCCTATATCAAACAACTGTAGAAAATTACTTACTCTTGGATTTTTATTGTATCCAATTCTAAGCATTTGTTAGTAGTGAGAATTTTTTCTGTTTTTAAAAACAATTTTTAATTATTTTTAAAAGATCTATTATGTGTGTATTGTTTATATGTTCAGTTACCTGTGGCGGCCAGAAGAAGTCAGTATAGATTTCCCTGGAGCTGAAGCTACATCTGGTTTTTAGTCTGCCTGATGCCACAGCTGGGAACTGAGTTGGGTCCTCTGTAAGAGCAGTGTATATTATCTAACTGTTGAGCCATCTTTCTAGCCCCCATGTCAATCATCTTCTTTCCATATTGCCCTAAACGGAACCTCAGTGTGCAAGAACCAGCAAGCTTCATTTTGTTTTTATTTTCAAAGAACCAGATAGAAAGTAAGCCAACAATAAAAATGTATATAGATAGAGTCTTTGGTGTTTTCAGAGTAGTCAAAATATTCCTGTGTCTTGAGATATTTGTATTAATTACAAGGCTGTTCACTAATACAATTAAATAAAAGGCTATTTTTCATAGAGAGTACTGAAGCAAAGAATGACTACAATCATGAAGGAAATGGGAGAAAATACTTGTTGAGTGGATTGGCAAATGCAAAAGAATTTTATTGTCTAGAATGTACATAGGTATAAACTAACCATCTGTCTTTTTAAATCCCTTTAGGAAAAATAGAAATGAAGGTACATATACACACGAAATTTTGCCTCATTTGTTTGCTGACATTTATTTTCCATCATTGCAACCATTGCCATGAAGACCATGACCATGGCCCCGAGGAGCTTCACAGACATCATCGTGGGATAACAGAGTCAGAGTCAAGCAGATTTTCAGTTCAGGATGCTGAAAATGAAAAAAAGTACTATATTGAAAAACTTTTTGACCGTTATGGTGAAAATGGAAGATTATCATTTCTTGGTCTGGAGAAACTTTTAACAAACTTGGGCCTTGGAGAGATCAAAGTTGTTGAGATTAATCATGAGGACCTTGGCCACGATCATGTTTCTCACTTAGACATTCTGGCAGTTCAAGAGGGAAAGCATTTTCATTCACACAACCACCAGCATTTCCACAATCATTTAAATTCAGAAAACCATACCACCACCAGTATACCATCAAAAAGAAACCACAAATGTGACCCAGAGAAAGAGGCAGCTGAAGTGCCCGTCAAATCTGACGAGAAACACCTGCATGACCACAATCACCGCTTACATCATCGACATCGATCGCATCATCACCCAGATCATAACACGACTCGGCGTGTTCACAATGACTCTGTCACTCACAGTGAGCATGGGGATCCTGGTCACGGACCTTCAACCGAGACCAATAAAACACAAGAACAGTCCGAAATTAAGTCGCTGAAGGTCAGGAGGAAGGAAAAAGGGAAGAGAAAAAAAGAAAACTCTGAGGTTAATACACCAGGTTTCCTCCCCAGCCATGATCACAGTGAACAATATGAGCATAATCGGGTTCACAAACTTGACCGTGTACATAACTTAGGTCATCCTCATGTACATCTTCCAGAGCGTGATGGTCACGATCTTGGTCATGGACACCAGGATCTTGATCCTAATAATGAAGGTGAACTTCGACATACTAGAAAGCGAGAAGCACCCCATGTTAAAAAAAGTGCAATTTATTCCACTCCTAGCCACAAAGATCATAATGAAGATGACCGCCAACATGAAGTAGGTATAAAACATATACAGCAGTATCTGTGGAGGGTACTTGGTAGTTGTGGAAGAGTTTAGGTTAGACTTGGGTAGTCACACCTGCATGCTTGAGGAACGTCCGGTAACGCCTCTGCTGAGGGTTAATGAATCAAAATCAATGTCGAAAAATTTTAAACTTGGTTTTATTCTCAAACTTGGGTTCCTCAAGTTTAAACATTTAAATGTTGTTTGAAAATATATTCTTTCTTCATTTTACTATGTTGTTTTATGAATTCTGACTCTCCAGTAACAGTTGTCACTGTTAATACTATGGTTGGTTTTTAAATATTTGAAAATTAAGGCATATTTGCTCTTGTTCAACCTGACCTTTTCGCAAATAGCTAGAACAGCTTATCTTGCATAATTATTAATTGATTAAAGTAAGTTAATGGTTCCCAGTCAGTGTTTAGTTGCTGGGTGTCTGCGCATGCATTAGCCTCTTTTCTTTCTTTCTTTCTTTATGGAATGGTCTTGTTTTCTCCTCAGTCTTCATTCTTTGGGAGACTTTTTACATTTGTTTCCTCCCTGATTTTTATTTTTTGGTTTTACGAGACAGGGTTTCTCTGTATTCCTCCCTGATTTTTTTTAAAGTGTACTTGTTTTTGTTATATGTGTACCAATGCTAACTTTTTGTTTGTTTGTTTGTTTTTTGAGACAGGGTTTCTCTGTGGCTTTGGAGGCTGTCCTGGAACTAGCTCTGGTAGACCGGGCTGGTTTCGAACTCACAGAGATCCGCCTGCCTCTGCCTCCCGAGTGCTGGGACTAAAGGCGTGCGCCACCAACGCCTGGCCCAATGCTACTTTTTATTCTGATTTCTAACAATCTCATTAAAATTTAGAAAAGGTTGTTGACTTTATATGTTTACATAAAGGGTAAGCAGCACCGTCAGATGATGGAAGGCAGACCTGTTCTTGTTGAAGTCACTGCTTTTGAGATTAATATGCATCTGAGTAAATTCATTGCAGTTCTTTCCTGGCTAAATCAGCAGATACTTGTTTCCAGCAGTTATAAACAGTAGTGTTAACAATAAAGTACACTAAAATCTTAATGAGATTTTAAAGTGTACATTTATCATTCTGGATAAGACCTCAATGCCTTCCCTGGGTGATAATGTTATATTCTCATATTTACTATGTGTGTCAGACCCAGGAGCTCTCTATGCTGTTGTCCTCACAGATCTGATGCCCTGACACCCTGGAACTTTTGAAACTGTGTTGGGCATTGAGTAGGGTAGTACCTTGCAGTTACTAAGACCTGTCATGGTTACTTTGAGATATTGAAAAGATGAGATACTTAGGTAGTAGTTCAGTAAAGAAGTATGCAACCAGACTGGGTTAATGTAAGAGGAAATAGAGGTCCAGTTCCTTACCTTAATGTAAGACATTGACTTTTCCTTGTGATAAATCTAAACCTGTGTATTTGCTTTCTGTTCTGTTTTTAAAATGTTAGTGCATAAATCTTGTTTTTTTCTTTTTGTGCTGAGATTAAATCCAAGACCTTGCAATGAGGAACACCCCGAGTTCCTATCATTTTTCGTCTTGTTTCCCTCAGTGCACACTGGCACATTGAACTAGAATTTACTAATAGTATGGGGCATGTGTGTGTGCGCGCGCACATGTGTTTTAATGGATTGTTGTTACTATTTTGCTGTTGTGATAATCAAACTCACTGAGCTAAAATGTGCCCCAGGATTCAATATAACGTTCTCCTGGAATGCCTTTGGCAGGGAAAAAAAGTGTCTGTGTTTGAGTCCTGATACTACCACAGTTGGTTAGGGAAGAGCCCTGCTGAGTCATTATGTTTCACGTGTTGGAATAGAAAAATGACTAGAATCTCTAGAAAGTCTTGAGTGATCCAGTAGAATGTATTCCTATTTTAAATCTTTACATAAATTCTTATGGAAAGGATGTCTCTTACCTATCTGTATTCAGTTATTTTCAAGTGATATTTAGAATGTTGTATAATCATTTATTTTCTGCATAATGCCCTTAAAAAGCTGCTTATACTCAATTTGTTTTATCCGTTTCTTTGCAGTGTTTGAACGTCACCCAGTTGTTAAAACACTTTGGTCTTGGTGCCAACTCTCCCATCTCACCTGATCTGTTTACGTACCTTTGCCCTGCGTTGCTGTATCAGATTGACAGCAGACTTTGTATTGAGCATTTTGACAAACTTTTAGTTGAAGATTTAAATAAGGATAAAACTCTGGTTCCTGAAGATAAGGCAAATATAGGGGCATCAGGTAAGAGACATTCTTTTCTTCCTTAAGATAGTACTCATACTGTCTCTTAATTTATAGGTTAAAATGAAATACTAAATTGTTGGCTTTATTTTTGTGTCACTTTATTGTTCTCATCACATTTAGATATGCATATAAAATACTGGGGGAGAGATAAGGCTGAGTGTAATTTTATTTTTACTCTTCTGGTCATATAGAGGAGTGTTTTTCTGTGGACAGAGAAGAACAAGATTAAAAAGGACATAGAAATACTTTTGATAAGCACCTACCTGTAAATAATAGGACTTCTAAAGTTATTTTATGTACCTTACAATTATTTAATCTTTTGCAAGTGTAGGGCTTCTTGAAAAGCAAAGATGATTGGATTTTAAAGAAGTAAAATGGGAAACTGGGAGTCAAACAGTAGTAATGTTTCTGACAGGCCGCATAGTTGCCTACCAACTTCCTCTTCCTACTTCTTCCAGGTTCCAATGGAACAAAACCAATACTGTTTCAAACTGTCCCTAGGCTGGTTGATTATTTTTTCCCCATCATATCCAGGTGGCTGGATAGCTCCCCTGTGGTCATAAGCATTCCCTCTAACATTACAAAACTTTACTACATGATAGTTTGTAACTCTTGGATTTGAAATCCACCACCATTCTTTTGATAGAATCTATAACTTATTTCCCACTGATTTTCTTCTTTCCCCTTTTTCTCTTGTATAATGAGAAGTCTAATTGTAGACATATTCTAACTATTATAACCTTTGCTTTTTTCATCTTTTTTTTTTTGACTGTTGAAATAGCTTGATTACCTTCTTGTCTATATTCTTACCTCTTGCAAGGCATTTTTGGCACTTAAACTAGATATATTTTCTAAAATGTGAGATCCTCCAGCATAGAAGTTGTTTGTTTTTAACATTGCATTAATAATTTAGTTTATTTGCTTTATAAATACATGTTGCAGGCTTTCTTCTAAACTCATTTATTCCTCCCAACAGACTTAGAAAGTAGGCAATATTGTTCTCCCAACATGTCAAGTAGTAGGTAGTTGTGCTAGGATTCAACCTCCATAATTAAGACATTTGTTTTTTTTTTATTTTTTTAGTCACTTTAATTTTAAATAGCTTGCTTCACATTTCAATCCCAGTTCCCTCTCTCTCCCCTCCTCCCTCACCCTCCCCACCATCTCCTCCAGCCTCCCACCCTATCCCCACTTCCTTCCATATAGGGGATATCCAGAGTCTGTCATTTCGCTCAGGGCAGGCTCCAGGCAGTCCAGGCTGAGAGAGCATCCCTCTTTGTGTTATGGACACAAGAAGTCCATTTGTATGCCAGGGATAAATACTGATCTACTGTCCAGAGCCCCATAGGTTGCCCAGGCCTCTTCACTGACTCTCACACTCATGGAGTCTGGATCAGTCCCATGCTGGTCTCCCAGCTGTCGGTCTGGGGTCCAAGAGCTCCTCCTTGTTCAGATGGGCTGTCTCTGCTGGTTTCGCCAGCCCATTCTTTGCTCATCATTCTTCTCTCTGTCACTGGGGTCCATGGGTTCAGTTCAGTGTTTAGCTGTGGGTGTTTGCCTCTGCTTCCATCAGTCACTGGATGAAGGTTCTAGGATGGCATATAAGGTAGATGTCAAGTTCATTATCAGGGATGGGCATTTAAGGTGGTCTCTCCACTATTGCTTACCTTGCCAGTTGGTGTCATCCCTTTAGATCACTAGAGGTCTTATTGGTGCCAAATCTTTCTTCTAACCTATGACTCCCTCTATTATGCTATTTCTCATCCTATTCTACCTCCCACTCAACCTTCTTGTTCCCCCATGGCCTACTCCTCTTCTCCCCCTCTCTTCTTCCCAGCTCCCCCCCACACCTCCCACTGTGTTACCGATCTGTTCTGGAGATCTTGCCTCATTCCTCTTCTCTGGCGTACCATGCATATCTCTCTTAGGTTCTTTCCTGTTTCCCAGACTCTCTGTCAGTGGAATTTCAGACTGGCACTATCCTAATCCATCTCTAAAATCCATATATGAGTGAGTAGATACCATGTTTGTCTTTTTGTGACTGGGTTACCTCACTCAGAATGGTTTCTTCTAGTGCCATCCATTTGCCTGCGAATTTCAAGATTCCATTGTTCTTTTCTGCTGAGCAGTACTTCATTGTGTAAATGTACCACATTTTTCTCTATCCACTCTTCAGTTGAGGGGCATCTAGGATGATTCCAGGTTCTGCTATTACAAATAATGCTGCTATGAACATAGTGGAACATAGGCATGTTGGATATATGCCTAGAGTGGAATTGCTGGGTCTTGTGGTAGGCTTATTCCCATTTTCCTGAGGACTCTCTATGCTGATTTCCAAAGTGGGTGTACGAGTTGGCACTCCCACCAGCAGTGGAGGAGTGTTCCTCTCTCTCCACATCCTCTCCAGCATAAATTGTCTTCAGTGTTTTTGATTTTAGCCATTCTGACAGGAGTAAGATGGTATCTCAGAGTTGTTTTGATTTGCATTTCCCGGATGGCAAGGGATGTTGAGCACTTTCTCAAGTCTCTCTCAGTCATTTTAGCCTCCTCTATTGAGAATTCGCTATTTAATTCTGTACCCCACTTTTTAATTGCATCCTTTGGTGTTTTGGAGACTTGCTTCTTGAGTTCTTTGTAAATTTTGGAGATCAGCCCTCTGTCAGATGTGGAGTTAGTAAATATCTTTTCCCATTCTGTTGACTGCCTTGTCTTGCTGACTGTGTCCTTTGCCTTACAGAAGCTTCTCAGATTCAGGAATTCCCATTTGTTAATTGTCGATCTTAGTGTCTGTGCCACTGGTGTTATGTTCAGGTAGCAGTCTCCTGGACCAACTCGTTGAAGAGTATCTCCTACTTTCTCTTCAAAGAGTTTCAGTGTGGTTGGATTTATGTTGAGGTCTTTGATCCATTTGAACTTTAGTTTTGTGCAAGGCGATAGACATGGATCTATTTGCAGTCTTCTGCATGCCAATATCCAGTTATGCCAGCACCATTTGTTGAAAATGCTTTCTTTTTTCCATTATATAATTTTAGCTTCTTTGTCAAAAATCAAGTGTTCATAGGTATGTGGGTTAAAATCAGGGTTTTCAATTCGATTCTATTGGCCTACCTATTTTTGTGCCAATACCAAGCTGTTTTCAGGACTATAGCTCTGCAATAGAGCTTGAAGTCAGGTATGCTGATGCCTCCTAAAGTTCCTTTATTGTATAGGGTTGTTTTGGCTATTCTGGGTCTTTTGTTTTTCCATATAAAGTTGATTATTGTTCTTTCAAGGTCTGTGAAGAATTGTGCCAGTATTTTGATAGGGATTGCATTGAATCTGTAGATTGCGTTTGCCATTCTTATTATGTTGATCCTACCAATCCAAGAGCATGGGAGATCTTTCCATTTTCTGGTATCCTCTTTGGTTTCTTTCTTTAGCGACTCAAAGTTCTTGATATACAGGCCTTTCACTTGTTCAGATATTTGATGGTGTTTGTGGCTATTGTAAAGGGTGGTGTTTCTCTGATTTCTTTCTCAGCCACTTTATCATCTGTATATAATAGGGCCACTGATTTTTTTGAGTTAACTTTGTATCCTCCCACTTTGCTGAAGGTATTTATTAGATCTAGGAGTTCCCTTGCGGAGTTTTTCTGGTCACTTATGTAAACTATCATACCATCTGCAAATAGTGAAAGTTTGACTTCTTCTTTTCCTATTTGTATCCCCTTGATCTCCTTTTGTTGTCTTATTGCTCTAGCTAGAACTTCAAGTACAATATTGAAGAGATATGGAGAGAATGGACAGCCTTGTCTTGTTCCTGATTTTAGAGGAATTGTGTTGAGTTTCTCTCCATTTAGTTTGATGTTAGCTGTTGGTTTACTGTATATTGCTTTTATTATATTCAGGTATGTTCCTGTTATCCCTGATATCTCTAAGAACTTTATCATGAAGGGGTGCTGGATTTTGTCAAAGGCTTTTTCAGCATCTAGTGAGATGATCATGTGGTTTTTCTTTTGCAGTTTGTTTATATGGTGGATTACATTGATAGATTTTCTAATGTTGTACCATCCCTGCATTCCTGGGATGAAGCCTACTTGATCATGGTGGATGATTTTTCTGATGTGTTCTTGAATCTGATTTGCTAGTATTGAGTATTTTTGCATCAATGTTCATGAGGGAAATTGGTCTATAGTTCTCTTTCTTAGTTGTGTCTTTGTGTGGCTTGGGTATCAAGGTAATTGTAACCTTGTAAAAAGAGTTTGCCAGTGAGCCTCCGTCTTCTATTGTGTGGAATACTTTGAGGAGTATTGGAATGAGCTCTTCTTTGAATTTCTGGTAGAATTCTGCACTGAAGCCATCTGGGCCTGGGATTTTTCTGATTGGGAGACTTTTGATGACTGCTTCTGTTTCATTAACGGTTATAGGTCTGTTTAGATTGTTTATCTGTTCTTGATTTAGTTTTGGCAAGTGATATCTATCCAGGAAATTGTCCATTTCCTTTAAATTTTCGATTTTTGTGGAGTACAGGTTTTCAAAGTATGACCTGATGATTCTCTGATTTCCTCAGTGTCCGTTGTTATATTCCCCTTTTCATTTCTGATTTTGTTAATTTGCATACTCTCTCTCTGTCTTTGGTTAGTTTGGAGAAAGGTTAGTCTATCTTGTTGATTTTCTCAAAGAGCCAACTCTTTGTTTCATTGATTCTTTGCAATGTTTTCCTGGTTTCTACTTGATTGATTTCAGCCCTCAATTTGATTATTTCCTGGTGTCTACTCCTCCTGGGTGAGTTTGCTTCTTTTTCTATTAATTCTCTAGTATGACTGTTCTCCAGTTTCTTCATGTGGGCCTTAGTGCTATGAACTTTCCTCTCAGCACTGCTTTCAGAGTGTCCCATAAGTTTGGGTATGTTGTGTCTTCATTCTCATTGAATTCCAGGAAGTCTTTAATTTCTTTTTTTTTTTTTTTATTTCTTCCTTTACCCAGGGTTGGTTCAATTGTGCATAGTTCAATTTCCATGAGCTTGTAGGGTTTCTGCGATTTGTTAAATTCTAATTTTAATGCATGATGGTCTGATAAGATACAGGGGGTTATTCCAATTTTTTAATATCTGTGGAGGTTTGCTATATTTCCTATTATGTGGTCAATTTTAGAGAAGATTCCATGTGGCACCAAGAAGAAGGTATATCCCTTTGTGTTTGGGTGGAGTGTTCTATAGATGTCTGTTAAACCAAGTTGGGTCATAACTTCTACTAGTTCTTTTGTTTCTTTGTTAAGTTTCTGTCTGGAGGTCCTGTCTAGTGGTGAGAGTGGAGTGTTGAAGTCTCCTACTACTAGTGTGTGAGATTTTTATGTGCAATTTGAGCTTTAGTATTGTTTCTTTCACGAATGTGGGTGCCTTTGTATTTGGGGCATAGATGTTCAAAATTGAGACTTCATCTTGATGGACTTTTCCTTTGATGAATATGAAATGTTCTTCTTCATCTCTTTTGATTGATTTTAATTTGAAGTCTAGTTTTTTAGCTATTAGGATTGCTACACCCACTTGTTTCTTGGGTCTGTTTGATTGGAAAACCTTTTCTTAACCCTTTACTCTGAGGTAACGTCTGTCTTTGATGTTGAGATGTGTTTTTTGTATGCAGCAGAAGGATGGGTTCTGTCTCCATATCCATTCTGCTAGTCTGTGTTTTTTTATAGGCAATTTGAGACCGTTGGCATTGAGGGATATTAATGACCATTGATTGATGGTTCTTGTTTGTGCTTGATTTATTGGTAGTGGAGTTATTTTGTGTAGGTTCTTCTCCCTTTTTCTTTTCGTGTTTGGTAAAGTTGGATTATCTATTGCCTATGTCTTTGTGAGTGTAGTTATCTTCATTGTGTCTAGCACTTTCTTTAGAGCTGGATTCATAGATATGTATTGTTTAAATCTGGCTTTGTCATGTAATATTTTGTTTTCTCCATCTATGGTAATTGAGAGCTTTGCTGGATATAGTAGTCTGGGCTGGCATCCTTGTTCCCTTAGCATTTGAAGGACATCTGTCCAGGATCTTCTGGCTTTCTTAGTTTCCATTGAGAAATCGGGTGTAATTCGGATAGGTCTGCCTGCATATGTTACTTGGCCTTTTTCTTTAACTGCTCTTAATATTTTCTCTTTATTCTGTAGGTTTGATGTTTTGATTATTATGTGGCCAGGTGACTTCTTTTTCTGGTCCAGCCTATTTGGTGTTCTGTAAGATTCTTGTATTTTCATAGGCATATCCTTCTTTAGGTTAGGGAAGTTTTCTGTACCTTTGAGCTGTATTTCTTCCCCTTCTTCTATACCTATTATTCTCAGGTTTGGCTTCTTTTCCATATTTCCTGGATATTTTGTGTTAGGGATTTGTTGGTTTTGAGATTTTTTTGGTTGATGACTGTAGATCCTCTAATGAGTCTTCAACACCTGAGATTCTCTCTTTTATCTCTTGTATTCTATTGGTGATACTTGCATTTGCAGTTCCTGATCGTTTACCCAGCTTTTCTATTTCCTGCATCCCTTCATTCTGTGTTTTCTTTATTGTTTCTATTTCAGCTTTCAATCCTTCAACTGTTTGAGTTGTTTCCTTCATTTGTTTGGTTGTTTTTTCTTGGTACTCTTTAGATTCTTTAAGAGACTTGTTTATTTCTTGAATTTTTTGGTTCATCTTTTCCTCCATTTCATGTATTTTTATTTGTTTTTTCTTTTATTTCTTTAAGGGATTTCCTCGTCTCCTCTTTGAGGGTCCCTATCATCTTCATAAAATAATTTTTAAGGTCTGTCTCTTCTGCTTCATCCTCCCATATAACTGTGACCGTTGATTGTGTTACTGTTCCTAACTCTTTGATTTATTAAAACCTTGAGGTAGGTACATTCTTGTATTTCAGTTTTGTAAGGCTTGGAGAAGTGCTTTGTTCAAGTTTACAAAGCTGCCTGGTTTGAAGTTTGAACTCTAGATTTCTGTGTGGCTTTTATAGTCCTATCCCTATTCTCTGGTGCTGTGGGCCTGTTCCTTCCAGAAGTGGATCTTAATGCTTTACTAGAATGTAAATGAGAGCAGAGAGAGGTGGTAGATAGAGCTGTATTTAAGAGCATTGTGGCAGATTTGTAGACCTAAAAGAAAAGTTGTAGAGAGGGTTGGCATAACTATGATTCTAGAAGTTGATTAGAATATTCTTAAAAACCAAATATGTACACATGTCCTGTAATAAAAGGCACACACAGGTGGTTCTATGAGTCCAAGGCCAACCTGGCCTACATAGCAAGTACATCTTTAAGAAAGAAAGAAAGAAAGAAAGAAAGGAAAGATAAACCCTCAAGCCTAGCTTCACCCTGGTAGGAAGAGTGGTGACGAAGCGAGTCCACAATTGAATTTGAATGTTCATTGTGAAGAAGATAAACTTGTCCTCTCTCTCAACTTCATGCACACTGTTCTTTGCAGATGAGATACTGTCCCTCTCACTGACACAGAAAGGGAATTAGAGATTAACCTTAATTGAAAATAAAATGTACATTTCTTGTAGAGAAAAATGGAAACTAACAAGATTGCTTCATTTAAAAACCAATAGGGTTTTTATTTTGAAGGATTCTAAAAAAATTTCCAGTTCTTTGTTTTCATGCCAGTGGTGAATTAGGGCTTTTAATTAGTGTTGTCTATGTTGTAGTATTGCCATAATCTATATATTGAAATAAAGCTGTTGACAGGTATGCAAGTAGTAATACTGGAAGTTACAGCTTATTCAATTCAAAAGCCTTAGAGGACATTGTGCTTGTTTTGAAAACAAATATGTTGCAAATAGTGAATATTGATTAGTTGTTTGCAGGTGGTTTTTAGCATTGTCAGAAATGCAGCTTGAATTAATTATGTCCTGATAGATGTTAATAATTGTTAGAGAGAATGCCCTGCTAGTAATTATTCTTAATGACTGCTGCACCATTAAGAAAGGTTAACTTGTTTTATATAAATCTCCCATAGTGACTCAACTACTACCTCATTAACTTTGTTCAAAGACTGCTGTAAACCAAATACCCTGAATAGTGTGCATGCTAGAAATCGTTTGTTTCACAAGATTGGCTCATTTAGTCATAGAGTTGACCCTAGCTTAATTACCAGGAGGGGCTGTGAAGAGGCTGCTAAGCATTTTCTGCCAATTAAAATGCTGAAACAGTGTAGAAAACTGCCATCTTGCGCATGCTTTGCACCGAGTTAATTAGAAAGTTTCCACAGATGAGCGCTTCTTTTTAAAAGAATGCATTTTCTCTCCTGGTAATGAGAAAAGGACTTGGTGAATAACTAAGCTTGAAGACCTTTAGTGTTTCAAGCAACCTAATTTGCAGAAGAAGTGAAGCTTGCTGCAGACACTTAGCTCTTTTTATTACATTTGGTATCTTGGGTACAAATAAAGAAAACATTAGCTAGTTGTATTTAATAGTTTGAATATTGCTTGCTAGGTATCAGTTTTCTAAAAGATACCTTTCCAGCTGTGTTTTACTTTGTTTTATACCAAATAAATTGTGATTAGAATAGAACAGCTATTTGGTTGGAAATTGGAAAAAAAAAACATTGCATTGTTTTTTTCCCCCTGGTGTATATCGAAAACTAGGAGCTTATGTAAGCTAAAAACCAGTGAGCAACCTGGAAAGGTATTTCAAATATACAATATTCAAAAGAGCTTCACACTTGTGGGTGGGTCAAAAAAAAAGAGTTGTTATTTTCCATGAGAAGGATTAGTAACTTGCTAGAAAAATGAATGTACAAATCATAGTAGTAGAGAACAGATTATTTTTGGAAAAATTAAAGGTAAATAATTGAAACAGGAAGTTTAGTAGTGCTAATGAAACAGTTGTCACACAATAGTTGTCATCTATAGATGATGTCTGGAAGTTTCTGATTTTTTTAAGTGTGTATGAGTATTTTGCCTGTGTATATGTCTGTGTACCATGTGCATGCCTTGTGCCCTCAGAGGCCAAAAGAGCATCAAGTCTCCTGGAATTAGAGTCACAGGCGGCTGTGATCCATGTGGGTGCTGGGATTTAAGCCCAGATCCTCTGCAACAGCAGCGAGTGCTTCTAACCACTGAGCCAGCTCTCTAGCTCGCTGGCTTATGTTATTATTTCTTAGGACTGGCACAAATAGGTGAAAACTTGTAGTAGATAAATTATTAACCTTACTGCCTATGTCTAGTGATTTTGAACTAAGTGTGAGTATATTGTGATAATTTTATCCAGTTATACAATGTTGTCTTCATCTTTATCACACTTAGCTCAAATTTGGAACTGTCATTTAGATTAACTGTTAACATTTCTTCTTACTTTCTGGCATAATTACAATTATGCCTATCCTTTTTTGTAAAGCCTCCTTTAGTAAGTGAAGGACAAGTTGTATGTAAAAGTTGGCTAAGAATTCTCTGAAAGTACCACAATTTTATGAAATTTTAACTATTCTACATACATCACATAAGTAGAATTAAGCAATGTGTGTTTTCTTACCTGCTGGCTTGTTTTACTTAAAGCTTCATTCATTTTAGGTGTGTCATTTGGGCACTGACCCTTTGTCAGCAACATGACATACATACGTAAGCCCACAAGTCTGCCTTTCCACCCAATTCCTGGTTTGTATGGCTTGTGTCTGTATTTAGCCTTTTGAGGAACTGCCAAACAATTCTCAAACTGGTTACGTTGTTACTTATTTTCCATTACTGTTCAGAAATTCTAATTGCTCCATACCCTTGCCAACAACTGTTCTCATTGCTATCTCTACCAATCAAAGACAAGGCTCACATGAAAGAGTTAAACTGTGATGCTGTCCCAGGTTATTTGTTTCATCAATGAGTTACCCAATTGAAACTTGCTTTTACTCTTCAGTTGGTGATGTATTTTAAAAGACTATGTTATTTGGATATGGTGGCACAAACCTTTAACCTCATCTCTCAAGAGGCAGGCAGGTCTCTGAGAGTTCAAGGACAGCCTGGTCTATATAAAGAGTTTCAGGCCAGCTAAGTCTACATAGTGAAACCCTGTTTCAAAAACAAATAAAAATATTCTTTTGAAGATACTCTTTAAAATATTTCATATGGAAGCATACTGTAATTTTCCTAATTAAAAAAATAGAAACGTTTTAAAAGGTACATTTTAAAGGTACATATAAATTAATTTTATTTATTTAAACCTTTTTGCTTTAAATTTCCAGTTGGTGATCAATGATTAAATAATTGATAAGCATTTGCCAAGTAAACAAGGAACAACCAAAAACCTTTGAATCATTTTTAATGTACTTTTATCTGAATTTTGTATTGGCATGTAATGTAATGAGGTTTTCTCTGGCCTGGCTAGGTCCCACTGCCCTTCTCTGCCCCAAAGGAACACGCAGACTTTATATTAGTTTTAAGCTGTTGGCTGGCAACTTGGGCTTCTTATTCTTAACCCATAACTACTTACTAATCTATGTATTACCTCATGGCCTTATCTTACCAGAGAAAAGGTCCAGGCCTCTTTATCCCCTTGGGGTCTATATCACATCTGCTCAGCATCTCCACAGAGAAGAGAGAGCAGAGAGCGATTTCCTGTTGGTTCCTGCTTATATTCTGATTCTGCCCAGCTATGTCACTTCCTGCCTGTCTGTATAGACCTCAGACCTCTATGGTTAGCTAGTGGCAGTTTCTGCCCAGCTGTGTCACTTCCTGGGATCACAAGATGATTCCTCTCTGCCTACATTTCCAGAATCCTCCTCATATCCTAGTCGACCTATCTTGCTGCCCTATTGGCCAACAGTGTTTTGTTAATCAACCAATATGACAAACATATACTCAGAAGAACATTTCCCCATCAATGTAAGTCATTGGAAGGAACAGTTTTCAGCATACTCCTTTTCTTTGACCTGCTTCAGCAGTATCACTGACTCTTGTCTAAGTAGATGTCATGCCCTCTGAGTGGGAGCACACCCTTTAGATTGGGAAGTCATGACCCTGGATTGAATTATGGAAGGCCTTTTCCTTTGTGAGAGTATAGTCTTTTTAGAGTTTCAGATGTCAACTATCACATCTACTGAAGGTTTTCTAATCACAGCTGATCGTCCTCTTTCCTATTGTCTGAGACCACAGATTTTCGTTCTGGAAGGGAAGAGACATAAGGATGATAGTGCAGTTGGATTTTCTTTGGGTGCTCAATCAGCTCCCAAGTAAAAGACACAGAGACTCATTAGTAATTTGAATGCTTGACTTTAGCGTAGGCCCACTAGTTCTTTTAACTTAATTTAACCTGTTTCTATTCATCTACATTTTGCCTCTGGGATTTTTACCTTTCTGTCATTCTGTATGTCCTACTTTTTTGTTTCCTCTGTTTCTGGTTGGCTGCCCCCTGGCGTCTCCATGGCATCTCTTTTTCTTTCTTTTCTAGCCTAAATTCCTTCTCCTCCCTACTGTCTTTGCCGGGAAGTCTCACCTTCTCCCTTGCTGTTGGCCAGTCAGGTCCCTTAGGCAGGCAAGAGAAACAGCAACACATCTTTACGTAATTAAACAAATGCAGCACATCTTTATGTAGTTAAATATTCCGCAACACCATAGCCATCACACATGAGCTCACACAACTCCCAGATGTATGTGATTAGTTTTATGTATGTTACTCTGCTGGTAACTGATTTTTTCTATAATGTTTAATGCAGCCATTAGCATATTGAAAATTTGATGTTTGTTGAGTTAGATTTTGTTAATTTGACTACTTGACTCTTGCATAGAGCTGACCAAGAGCCATTTGAAATTGCCATTGCAGAAGATTACAATTTGTGTGAATTCATAGAGTGTTTCTAGGCATCCAAGAGACTCCTAACCAGAAGTTAGCATGAGGGTTTTAGAGGCATTTGTATAAGACAATGTTCCTTTTGAGTAGCGTATTGTTTAAGTAGTAGATTTTCTCTCAACTCTTTAACAAGCAAATTTTTTTCTTGTACTATGTTTAAACTTAGAGCCTTGTGAATGCTTAGTGCTCAACCATTAGACTTTCCCTCAATTCTAGGAGCAGATTTTTTAAAATATGCTAATTAATATATATTTAATATGACTCAACTCAAGAATAAATTAAAATTTAAATGATTCCAGTGCCAATATTTTGCAAATTTTTACATTATATGACTGGTTAATCCTTTCAAATGTATAGAATATCAAATAAGTACCATTTTCTAGATTAAAATTTAGAAATTTTTTACAAATGTCTCCATGCTTCAAGAGTGAACATATAGGATGTATTGTATAGAGTGTAACCTGAGGGGGAAAAATGGATAACAAGTTTACCCAACTAGACATTTTGCAAACAATGGACTTTAATTTAGCGTCTTTATGTATGAATTTTCCTAGACATTGTGGCATAGAAATAAAATATTGTGATTGGATAGTTTTGGTAATTTATTCATGAGATTTTTTTTTGTTCAGAATAAGTGATTAATATACATTTCTGATAATTAGGAAGTTACTATTATTAAGGTATACTTTAGGCTATCATATTGACAGTATTGACCTTCATATTTACATTAGTAAGTATATTCAGTTACAGTAAAAAGTTTACCAGCTTATGGAATATTCTAGAATGTAGATTATTGGTTTTCCCAGTTAGTTTACTGCTTCTTGCTTTAAATTCTTTATGGGAGTTGCTTTCCAGTCATTGTTTTGAGATAAACTGCTTCTGGATTGGAGCATTGCCAGTGAAGGATAATGCATATTTGGAAAGGTGAAGTCAGGCGTGACTGCAGAAGATATTTTTGTCTCTGTGATGTTTTTGTTACCAACATTGCTTTGTCTCATTTAGTCAGAAGTACAGTTTCTCTTTATTCTTTCCATATCCCATGAATATGATTAAAGCTGGATAGAGCTTTGGTGGTTTTAACAAACTTTTGTTGGTATAGCTACTTTGTTAGTTTACTGACTTCAAAACCTCAGCTGTAAAATTTATTGAGGCCCCTTGGGGGTGGAGAGATGGCTCAGTGGTTAAGAGCACTTGCTGCTCTTGCAAAAGACCGAGGTTCAGTTTCTAGTACCATCATGGCGGCTTACAACCATCTATGAACAGTTCCAGGGATCTGATGCCCTCTTCTGGCCACCTTTGGCACATGGAGGAAAAGACATTACTAATACACATAAAATCAAAATAAATATTGAGGCCCTTCTTTGACCCATTGACACTGTTCGGTTCTTTCACAGATTTCATTGTCATCGCCAACGAACAGAGGTACAGTGATTTTGTTATCATTATTAAATGAGTTCTTGACCTTGGTCTTTTCTTCCTGAAATAGGGTTTTTAATTAGTATACCCTGTTAATAACATCAGATGGAAAGGGCTCCTTTTAGTCCTTTGATTCAGCGTCCTTGATGCTTTGACAATGCTTCTCTCACCTAAGATCTTTGGAAAATGGCATTTCTGTTCCTTCTTTGCCTCAGAATGTTTGCAAGGGTTAGAAATTTGATTCTCAGTCTAGTGTCATGACCTCTTCCCTGTGGTATTAGTTATATGTTTGGGTCTTTGGTCTTCTTAGTTTCTCATTCTTATCTGATAGTGGTTATCTTTTAAGAGAGTAAGCTACATAGCTTCCCATGAGTGATGGACAACTTATTGTATTAGTTCTGTTAGTTAATGAAGATATACTGTCATTTTGACTGTGTCAACTGACATCATGGAATGCAGATTACCATGCACAATAGATGAACACAAACCATTTTGGTAAAGTTGAGCATTTAGTGCACATCTTAGCATCATTTCCACACTCATCTACGTGCCCTTACAGTACAGGGCCTCAGGTATGCTAACAGGAGCCACTGCCATGACAAATGGTCTGCCCCCCCGCCCTTTTTTTTTTTTTTACTTTGATAGGGTTTTGCTAAATTGTCAAATCTAAATTTGAACTTGCAGTCCTCCAGCCTTAGCCTCTTGAGTAACTAAGATTACAAGAGTATGCTATAGTTTATGATACTGTCCTATTAAACTTATGAATGTACTTCCACTTAAACATAGTGTTATGAAAACTTTCAATTATAATATAGTAGGTAAATCAATCATTCGATACAGGAAAGTTCTATATTTATATTGTTAAATAACTTTATTACTTATTCTCTGCTTTTAAACAGTGAAAGAAATTATTACTGTTTGGATATTGGTGGCCTTAGTCATTTGAAGTTACTATTCTAGTGTAACCATGGTAGGCACTATGCATGGATTGATTGGAGTTTCTCTAAGTGTTCACGTTGGCTATAGATCATGTTTTTATTTTTCTTTGAAGCACAGTGATACCATAAAATTTCTTCTGAGTGCTCTTGGTAAGATGACGTGTCTCTTGTTTGTCTGTTCCCACTTTCTCTTTGTGCTGTTGGACTAATACTGAATGTTTCCCTGCAGCGTGGATCTGTGGCATCATTTCTATCACCGTCATTAGCCTGCTTTCCTTACTGGGAGTGATTTTGGTTCCCATCATCAACCAAGGATGCTTCAAATTCCTTCTCACGTTCCTTGTTGCACTAGCTGTAGGGACAATGAGTGGAGATGCCCTTCTTCATCTACTGCCCCATGTAAGAAATCCTTTGAATTTCCTAAAAGTTACACATAATGATACTAGTATTGAGAGTATTCTTGAGTAACACACCATAGCAGTGCTGGTTTTATTTGTATAGTTGTATGTTCTTACAGGTTGAAGCTTGTTTTACACATTATCACAATTTTTAATTACATTATTTTTAAATAAATTGAGCCTTTAGGTTTTAAATGGGATCAGGTGTGATAGATCAGATCTTTGTAGTATATCAAGAAAATCTTTAGAAGAAATGCATGTGGTATGTTGTGTTGATTGTGCATATAGCCAGGAGGGTTCAGTGGTGAATACTTTGAATGAGTTAATGATTTGTTTTACTAAATATTTGTGGTTTAAGTGATGCCATTAATTTCTGTTTACAAAGGACTCATTACTTTTTGTTATTTCTTCCAGCTTCATTCATTCATTAGTATTTTTCTAACCCTTAGAGGTATTTGTTTTATCATGAAATATAACAATTTCCAGGTAATAAGTCAAGGAAATTAACTGGAAGACAACTTTATGTGATATAATATCAGTGAAGCACTTTGAGATTTAAAAACTATTTATATGTCACATGTGGGTTCTGAAACTTTGAGGAAGGAGAACAGCAAGAGGAATGGGAGAGGTTGTCTTCTCAGTGGTTCCTAAGTTAGGGTTAGGTGGGAGGTGTAAGCTCTGCTGTTCTTTAGCATAGTAGAGGTGACTGTAGATAAGGATAAAGTGAGGATAGGTGTGCTATAGATGCAGAGATTGTGTGTGTGAAAGGACTCCAGGTGATTTTTTTCACCATAAAGCAATGATAAATGTTTGAGGAAATTTAATATGACTTGAACATTGTACAATACATGCATGTATCAAAATAGTCAAGGAACCCAATTAGTATGTACAGTTTTAATATGCCAATAAAAAGTAAAAATTAAAAACTAGAAGATAGTCTTTCTATGTCTATAATATGTTGTGGTCAAAATTTGAAATAATTTCAGTTATTTTCTGTATTGTCTAATAGTCTCAAGGTGGACATGACCACAGTCACCAGCACGCACATGGACATGGTCATTCGCATGAACATGAATCTAAGAAGTTTTTGGAAGAATATGATGCTGTATTGAAAGGACTTGTTGCCCTAGGAGGCATTTACTTACTGTTCATCATCGAGCACTGCATTCGAATGTTTAAGCACTACAAGCAACAAAGAGTAAGAGTTTTTATTGGGTATAGTTCTAAATGAAAAGCATCTCTTTCTGACCACATAGATTTTCTTAACGTGATATTGGTGTGTACTTCCTGCCTGTGGCCTTTGTCACTACATTTATAATCAAGGTGCAACCATGTCTGAGATAGTGCGCATTTCATCTTACCTAATGATTTAAGTAGAATGCAGAAAGCTACTAACCAGTTTTATTGTAAGACTGTATATGGAAACAGATCTTATCAATCTTCCCTTTCAGTTTTAAGTGACTTCCATTGTATTATCTTATAGTGAAGTTTTTTTGTCATCTTCTTTATCAGAAAAACTTCACTAGTAAAAATACCACAGGGAAGAAGGGATCAGGATAACAGGACTCATTTGGTAGACAGCAGTGGGAAATGATGGAAGCAGTAATTCTTTTTAATACTGATAACACCGCTTGAGAGAAGATGTCTCCACAACCTTGATTGTCCTGCAGCTGTCTGTGTCTGATGTTGCACATAGGAAAATGTCCGTAGGTTGGTTTAAAGCTACTACCATTTGCTGTGGTTTAAGCCTGTTCACACCAGTTCACATTAGCTTAAACAGTGATATGTCTGAAGTAGTGACACATAAATAGCCCCAGTGTATTAAAGTAAAACTTTCCACAAATGGACAAGAGTATATATTTCTTCTCTCTTGTTAATACCAAATGCAGTGTTTTCTTTCCAATACTCTGGGCATTCATAATTTTGTTTGCATGTGTGCATGCACACGCACACATTTTTGTATGTATTCCTTTGAGACAAAAATAGACTTGGAACAGATCTCCGAACTGGGATTAGGGAGTGACTAGTTCATACAGACATTAGTTGTGTCTTTGATCTTCATGATCTCCACTTACCATCTAAACAAGAAGTCCATTTTATTTCTTTATTTTCCTATCACATTTCAGATCATGTACTTAGTTTTTATTGCTTGTCTTCAGAAGAGGACTGATTAAGATGAGAATCCCAGAAAAATTGCATCTGTGGAATGTGGTATGGCTACAGTAACAGAAGCTGGAAAGGATGAACTTGAGAGAAAAATGAAATGAATCTAATTATGTATTAATGAATGGATATAATTATACATTATGCTTAAGAGGTTATGTGAAAGATATGATAATTATTTCCAACAGATGCCTGAACAGTAAAATGGTGATGAGCCTGCCAGAGCAAGGCTGGTTGGAGAGAAACAGGAGTTGCTTATGGAACCTGTGTAGGATATTTCAGAAAACTAGTGATAAGGGCTTGGGCCAGGGTCACAGCACAAAGAATGACAAGTAGTAAGTGATAATAGGAACTGTTTAATACTAGATAAGAGAAGACTTGGTAAGTGATTAGATGAAATAATCACAAATGTTTAATACTCTGTCACCTAAAAAGCATATTATCATCTCAGTAGATGCAGGAAAGGAATTTGGTGAAAATCTGTATTCTTTCATAATTAAACAAAACTGAACAGTTTGAGTATAAAAGGGGAACGTATCTCAGCATTTTAGCAGGTGTTTGTGACAAAGCCACAGCCAGCATGATGTTGCGTTGGGAAAACTGTGAATGTGTTTCCTTCCTGATTCTGAATAACAGTGTGATGCTACCAATCATAGTTATGGTGGTCAGAGAAGAAAAGGTAATAACAGAAAGCACGCATGGAAGCTGGAGGATTTCACATTTCTTTTTTTGCAGAAGATAGGAGTCTATTCACAGGGAAGCCTAAGAATTCTACCAAAAGACAGCAGAAGTGCTAAATGGTACATTCAGGAAAATTCCAGCTGATAAAAATATGACACGAGCCGCCTGAGAAAGGAATTATGCAAGAAATCCCATTACAATAACTATAGGTTCAAGGGGGAAAAATAGGGAAGACCACCGATCAGAAATAAATTGTTAAATGCCCTTAAAACCCAGCTCAAGCTGCAGATTCAATGTAGTACTCATTAAAACAGCAAGGCGGTTAATGGCAGTCTTGATAGAACTAGAGAAAAATTTCTAAACTTCATGTGGGAGCAAAGACCCCAAAGCCAAAGCAGTCTGAAACAGGACAAAGTCAGAAGGCAGAGGACTCCCAGTTAGGACTTCAAAATAGGCTGGCTGCAGAGCCGCATGACCAAGACAGCAGTAGGTGGTGCTGGAACTCCTCAAGCAAAAGGATTGAAACTAGGCACATCTCACACCTCCTACAGAAATCAGAAACCTGAGAACATAAAACTGTTAGGCGAAAGGAAGGGAACATTTCAAGTTATTGGTCTGAACTTTTTGTTTTTTTCAAGTATGATACTAAAGTACAAGAAGTAAAAGTGAAAATTGATTAGTGGCACTACTCACAGTACCGAAAATAAGGGATCAGTCCTTCTGAATGAAGAAGCTGGTACAGGTGCAGAAAAGAATAATTTCAGTCCAAGAAAATTAAAATCTTATCACCAAGATGCATGGGACTAGAAGATGTGGTGAATAAAATAAGCCAAACCAGAAAGACAAATACTTCTTGCTCTCCTGTATGGACACCAACAACTGTTACCTGCATGTAGATAGTGGTTTCCAGAGGATGGGAAGATAGGAGCAAGATAACTGAAACCACAATTCAAAAAGAAGTTCCAATGTTTCAGGGAGTCTAATGACAATTGTAAAACAGAATAATGTCGTTATAATTCATGGAGATCCTGAAGAGTAGGTCACAAAGGCTTTCAGTCATCAATAAATGATAAAGAGGGGAAATATTAGTCTGTTTTGATCAGTACATACTGGGTGCATGTTTCAAAATACCAAATTGAACTCCATCAATAGGCATAATTAACTATGATATTTGTTTGTTTTGCTTTTTTAAGACGGGGTTTCTCTATATAGCCCTGGTTGTCCTAGAACTAACTCTGTAGACCAGGGTAACCTCTAACTCAAATCCACCTGCCTCTGCCTCCCAAGTGTTGGGATTAAAGGCATGTGCTACCGCCACTGGCAATTACTATGTATTTTAAAAGGATGCTTATACATAAGTAAAATAGAACAAAGTGCTGGGAAGATGCTGCAGCCAGTAAAGTACTTGCCATGCAAGCAGAACCTAAGTTCATACTTCACAACCCACACAAAATCCGGGCATGGTGGTGCACACCCGTAATCCCAGCACGGGGAAAGTGGAAACTGGCTCACCGGCCAACCAGGCTAGCCTAATAGGCAAGTTTCAGGCCATTGAGAGACTCAGTGTCAAAAAAAGGAAGAGGAAAGAAAAATATTAGGTGAATGACTCCTAAGGAACAACAGCTGAGATGGGTTTCTGGCCTCCAGGTAGGCACCCACATGTTCATCCACATGAACATACCCACACATGCATATCCACATGCACAGAAGAAAAGCAGCGCAAGACTACAGTAAAAACAATTATTACAGAGCATACTACACTGTGTTAGTCAAGGCCAGCCAAAATTCTATGTCCTGGGGTAGATCCGTGTGCTTAGAACTGCAGCAGAGTGCTTACATGGGGAAAGAGGAAACCATCAGTGCCTGTAATTGGAGACTGCTTCAGGCACAACTAGCCATGCAAGCATACACACAGCACTTAGTGTGGTTAAACACCTGACTTGTAGTTTACATCCTAGAAACCAGCCTGAAGATGCCCATGCCAGGCAGTAAGCAGTCCCAGAGAGGCCACAACTTATTTCCACTGTTCTAGAGTATATGCTTTTAAAACTAACATTAGAGAAAAGCAGACATTTTAGTGCAAAGAGTTGTTCATTCTGGTAGACAGTGACTGAAGTACGTCGTAAAACGCCACACCGCTAAGTGAAAAGAGAGAGGGATTCAAGCCTAATCCATGAGGTGCAGCAGTTAGTACACTACGTAGTTGAGGGTTAAATTATATTCAGTGTCTGCTTACAAAGTTACAAGAAAGTTGTTAAGAATCAGTGATTGTCATATGGTACCTTACTAAATTCTCATTTTGCAGGTCACTTGTTGTATGCTTCATGTTAATAAACTTACCCATGCACATCTCAAAGCAGACTACACCCAGGGCAAAGGGAGATCCATTGTAGTGGGAAAATAGACATGAAAACTAGGAACTTTCTGCTACTTTATAGTACTACAGAGGTGCTACACACAATATTTCACACAGAGTTTGGGTTGTGTAATAGTTTAGTACCTTGCATTCTGTTCTAAAAGTAGATGAGTTGAACCAGTGAGATGGGTCAGTGGGTAAAGGAGCTTGCAGCCAAGCCTGATGACCTGATTCTATACCCAAGACCCATATTGTGGAAGGAGAGAGTCTCCAATTTATTCTCCGACCTGCACACACATGTTATGGTATGCATGTAAATGCACAGACTGTATATTAAATCAAAAGGTAGGGATCAATTAAAAATAATAACTGTGTAATGTTAACACTAATTGCTCCCAAATGAGTGTTACTAAGGGTATGTTATTACTAGTTATTGCTGCAGATTTTATATAATATCAGATTTTTTTTCTCCTCACAGGGAAAACAGAAGTGGTTTATGAAGCAGAGCACAGAAGAATCGACTATCGGAAGAAAGCTTTCAGATCACAAGTTAAACAGCACACCGGATGCTGACTGGCTCCAACTCAAGCCTCTTGCTGGTAGCCAACAATTGCAATGAGAAATTTAACATAGAAAATTGAACGATTGTTTCTATACAGTGTTTGAAATTTCTTTTCTTTGTGGTTTTCCTAATGTGTTCTTCCTTAAATGTGAGTGTATCTTGTAATTTTATTAATTTGTTCACTTTAGCTAATTCCAGTGCTATTTATGCTGTGGAACCAGATATATTAGGAGCAGGGAAAATTTTCCACTCCTGTTTTAAAAACAGATGAATGAAACAAAAAAGGGTCAGGCATGATGACACTCCACGTAGAATCCTAGCATTGGGGAGGCTGGGGCAGGAAGGTCTTCAAATTGAGACCAGCAAGGCTACTCTGTTTTAATATCTTAAAAAGAAGAAATAAAATGCTAAGCCACTCTTTGTCACAACTAGAACAACCCTCAGAATGAGATAGTCTTCTCTGATAGTGTTAGATAGAGTGCCATCCCCCTGCCTTGGCCTTCCCAGTACTAGGACTACAGGTCTGGACTACCATACCCTTGAGGAGTACAGCTTCCTTTATATGTGGTTGCTTATAGAAGGAAAATGAAAAGTTGCCTGTGTAGTTAAAGGAGGACGGCTTGCCCTTGTATCAAAAATCCACAAGTTCTGTTCTCTAACGGAACGGCATAGCTCAGACAGTTTTCAGAGAAAAGGTAAAGGTTTTCTTAACCTAGTTTTGCAGATTTCATTTGAATTTCTCTTTCCCTTCAGTGTGCCAGTGGTTATCAGCATGGATGGCAGCCTTCCCTAGCTGTGGAACTCTCCCAAAAGACAGTTATCTAAAGCTTTGCAATAGAAAAATAGTGTTGGAAAATATTTTTTTAAAAAATGACTTATCAAATGTTATTAGTACATTCCAGCAAAGATCTGTAAGAGGCATTGGTGGAGCATGTGTAGAGAACTTTGCCATCAGTTAGCTGACTTGGGCAAGTTATTTAAATTTTAGCTGGTAGACTTTAGAAAAATTATTCTAATGGAATGACTTCTAAAATATTTCAGGGAAATATAGTCACTTTAAGACTAAAATGTAGTCACTTAAGTGACTTGTACTGCTGCCCTGCCCAGGCTTAAATTAGCATCTGTGAATGCATCTGCTAGATCAACATATCCTTTATTTTAATGTAGGAACTGATGACTCGGTTGTTTCTGAAGATCGACTTAATGAGACTGAACTGACAGATTTAGAAGGCCAGCAAGAATCCCCTCCTAAAAATTACCTGAGTGTAGAGGAGGAGAAAATCATGGACCATTCTCAGAGTGACGGACTACACACCATTCATGAGCATGACATCCATGTAACTTCACATAACCACCACGACGAGGAGAAAGCTGTGCTGAGAAAGCACAACCACCAGTGGCACCACAAACACTCGCATCACTCACATGGCCCCTGCCACTCTGGCTCAGATCTGAAAGAAACAGGAATAGCCAATATAGCCTGGATGGTGATCATGGGGGATGGCATCCACAACTTCAGTGACGGACTTGCCATTGGTGAGCGCTGGGAAGCTTGCACTATACTGTATTCTTTAAGCATGTTTTCCCTTTTCTACTACGTTCCTACTAATTCTATGAACTACAATCCATAAGGTTAAACTTTACCTAGAATTTTTAAATGTCTTGCTATACATTATTACCAATTGTTTTCTCCAAGCGATATGGTGTTTAGAAGTAAAAGATGAAATTTTAGTAGTTTTTGTTTTTCTGCAGCTAAACAGTGTCTATGGTATATTTCTTAAATAACTTGCTTTCTCAATAAAGTGCAGTCACCTTACTGAAAACTGCCTCTTTAACATTGTAATTCATACACATAGACACACGTACAAGGACTAGTACAATTTTAGTCTTGAATTTAATAAAGGTTTCACAGCTTTGGAAACGTGAAGAAAAATTTCATATTAAAAACCCACCATAGAAAATTCACATATACTAGAATGTATGGGAATTATATATGCTGTTTTATAATGTAAACTAATGACTAATTTAGAACATTAGCTTTGACCAGGACATAGTTCTCTTTGGCATCTAGATTTTACTAATCAGAAATAGGCTTTGGTTTCTTTGAGAAAGCAGAAATCATATTTTTTTCATAGCCCAAGTAGCTGTTGATAGCAAAGAATATAGGCTTCTGCTAGCGGGATGAGATCTTATACCAGAGTATATTCAAAAGCCATGATGAGTAAGATGGGTGGGTAACAGACAGTGTGAAATTAAGATAGAAGGGACATCTCACTAACAAGAGTGGGAGACCCAGGAGACCCGAACCTTACTTACTGTCTGCTGTGTTCATGATCCTCTCCAGGGGCAGCTTTTAGTGCTGGATTGACTGGAGGAATCAGTACTTCGATAGCCGTCTTCTGTCATGAACTGCCACATGAATTAGGTATGAGCCTCAAAATTCTTACCTACTTTCATCAAATGTAGGCCTTCTTCAGTTTTAAAATGCATTAAACTGCAGAGATGTTAAGACAGAAACCTACTGGCAAGTGTAGAGTCCATTGATGGTCAGGTGCATCCCAGTACAAGACTGAGAGCCCCTGTTTATCAAATGTCAGTGCCTGTGTGCTCTCTGCTTCTGTAACCGATGAGGTTGTTAGGAAGGATCGTACATGACGACTAGGTTGATGATCATGAATTAGAAGTGTCATTTCTCAAATGCCTGATACTTAACCCCTTTTTATTTTATTTCATTTATCATACACATTATATTTTCTTTTTGTTTGGTTTTGAATTTTTCAAGGCAGGGTTTCTTTGTGTAGCTTTAGAGCCTGTCCTGAAACTGACAATTCACAGAGAACTGCCTGTCTCTGCCTCCTGAGTGCTGCGATTAAAGGTGTGTGCCACCAGCACCACCCAGCATATTATATTTAAGGGTGAAGTTTGCTACAAAATAACTGAAAATTGATACAGAAATTTAAGATAGTGATACCTTCACAGATGACAGAGATCACACTGTTGTCCAAACAGTAAACAGAATGTGTTATTGAAGAGATTTGGGTGAGTGGGTGGTTATTAGAGAAAGTGGGGAGTGGTCCTGATGATCACTAATGAGCACTGGAATAATCATTATCTTCTTGTCATTTCTTTCTCAGCTATGAAGTTAGATGTTTGGAGGATTGTGTGTGTGTGTTATTATTATTGCATGATTTTAATAAAGCAGGCTTTCCCCCCTGTTTTCTAATGTTTCCTTTCTTATGGTATCAACTGGTTTTGTAGGTTTTTATTTTCCTATGCTCTTCAAATTCTCTTGTGGATAATCATTGTCTTAATGCTTATTTTATAATTGCTGTTATATATTCAAAACAAAAGTTTGGTTGTATTTTGGTTTTTGGCTTTTTTGTTTGTTTTTTTGAGACAGGATCTCACCATATAGCTCTGGCAGGCCTGGAACTTAGTGTGTAGACAAGGCTGGTCTCAAGTTTGTGTCCATCCTGCCTCACCTCCCAAGTGTTGGGATTAGAGGCATGTACCTATGCTTGGCCCAAACTTCCTTACTGATTATGTGTTTTAGCATGCCAACCAGCTCCCAAATAAAGACATGGAGACTCATCCTGAATGTTCAGCCTTAGCTTAGGTTTGTCCCTCTTAACTTACTTCTTTTGACTTAAAATTTAACTTGTTTCTGTTATCTACATTTTACCTAGGGACTTTTAACTTTCTTTCATTCTGTTTGTCTTTAACTTTCTTTCATTCTGTATGTCTTACTTTTCTGCTTCCTCTGTTTCTGGCTGGCTGGCCCCTGGTGTCTCCTTTTCTTTTTTCGTCAAGCTTAAATTACTCTTTCTACTTATTTCCCCTGCCTGGAAACCCCACCTATACTTCCCTCACTGCTAGCTCTTCAGTTTTTTATTAGACCAATTCGTACCTTAGGCAGGCAAGGTAAAACAACAATACATCTTTATATAATTAAACAAAAGCAACAAATCTTTACCTAAACAAATATTCTGAAACATTAAACAGTGCAACAATTTTTACATACTTAAACAAATACAACACATCTTTGCATAGGTAAACAAATATTCCACAACATTTTGGTAATGAATCATAATTTTAGAATTCAACTCAGATAAGGTGTAGTGCTGTGGTGTTTGCCCACTCCCCTCAAGAACATCAGAGATTAAATTTAATTCAAAATAAATTCTCTGTAACGTGCATAGTTGTCAAGGAAAGTTGGCCATTCACCATATAAATGTACATAGAATTATCCTTTAGTTTTTATGTATTCATTTTTTTATGTGTAGGTGTTTTGCCTGAATGTATTTCTGTGCACCATGTGTATGTCTGGTGTTCAAGTTGGTCAGAAAAGTGTATTGGACCCTCTGACCCTGGAGTTCCAGATGGTTGTGGATTCTGAGAATCAAGCCCAGGTATTCTGGAAGAGCATCCAGTGTTCTTAACCACAGAGCTATCTCTAGCCCATAGAATTTTTAGATAAGGTCATCAAAGTAATCTCTTTTTTAAAAGATCTCAGTAATTTTTGTTAGTAACCACAGTACTGGATCACATTCATTAACAGCTTTGGCAGACACACCTTATCTGTTCTGCTAATTAATACCTTTGTCAGCAGGAGAGAAAGAACACTGAGTTACCTCATTATAAAGATTCGCATACTCTGTCTAATCTCACTTGCAAGGAATCCTTTGACTTAGTTACAATACTTACACTGGCTCTCCCTACAAAGGAAGCTAGGGAAATATGCAAAACCTCAGAGTCTTTATAGCCTGAAAGATGAGAACAAAGAGCTTTTTAGACAGGGTTTCCTTGTATAGCCTTGGCTGTCCTGGAACTCACTTTGTAGACTAGGCTGGCCTCTAACTCACAGAGATTCACTTGTTTCTGCCTTGGGAGTGTTGGGATTAAAGGCATGAGCCCAGCAAGACCAAAGAGTTTTAAGTGAGATGTTTCACTTTATACAGCATCTATAAGATGGTCACACTTGAGCCAAAAGCATGAAGTATTGAGCTTAAATCTAACAATATTCATGGAATCTGTACTGAAAACTACTCAGTACCAACAGAAATCAAAATTGCCTCTTGAACCAGAAGATTCAGTATTATTAAGTGTTCTTCTTTTTCTGTTCTCTTGATCCCTAGCAATCAGAAAACAGCAGGTTCATTAACAGACGTTAGTGAACTTCTTAAAACTTTTATGTGCAAAGCAAACAATTTGACATCTAGAAAGTTTTGAAAAATGATAGCAAACTGATTTGAAACTTGGTTTAGCCACATACCCAAAACTGTGGAATTAAGAAAAGGACAGGTATGTAAATTACTGAAACACACACACACACAATCAGAAGTCTGATTCACACTGCACACCATGAACAAAAATTAACTCAAAATAAAGCATTAATCTACACAATGTCTTTGTGGCTGAATTAGTAAACTCTTCTTAGACACATTACTAAATACATAACCCATTAAGAAAATAAAACAGACAACTCCATGCAAACTTAAGATGTAACAGACATTGTTTAAAGAATGAGAAAAGACGCCGGGCAGTGGTGGCGCACGCCTTTAATCCCAGCACTCGGGAGGCAGAGGCAGGTGGATCTCTGTGAGTTCGAGGCCGGGCTGGACCGATAGCCTCCGAAACAATACAGAGAAACCCTGTCTCGTAAAAACCAAAAAAAAAAAAAAAAAAAAAAAAAAAAAAAAGAATGAGAAAAGACAAGCCACAGACTGGAAATTTATAAAAGACCTTTAGGACCACAATATTAAAAGACTTCTCCATTTAGTGACAGGAATCTATTCCAACCCCACCCCCCCCCAAAAAAGAATAAAAGACAAAAGACTGAGCAGGCATTTACTAAAGAAGGTAAAAGATAGCAGATAAATGTGACTTTTCAGTTCCTAGGTTTGTTATATGCTGTCAAAGAATTTGAACAACTGTAATAGTATATTTAGTGGGGATGGAATTTCTTATAAAATTAGGAATATAATGAACAATATGGCTTTACTCAAGAGAAATGAAAAGTTGAGTTGATACAAAAGCCTGTTTACTGTATACAGTGATTTCATAATTGCCCAAATGACAAGTAACCCAAATGCCTTTCAGTTGGCGAATAAAGCATTATTTGCCTATAGGATGAATATTGCTGAGCAACAAAAGTAATTTTATGTAGAGTGATGATGTTGAATCATATGTGTATCATGCCAAGTGATAAAAATTCAGACCCAAACAATGCATGTAGTTTGACTCCATTCCTACAATGTTCTGGAAAAGACAGAAATATAGCAACACAAAGCAAGTTGTTTGCTGTGCTAGTGGTGCAGGGCCCGAGGGAATTTGGGAACTAATAGAACAGCTCTAGAGTTTGTTAGTAGCTGTGATTACATAGTATGCACATTGGCAAAGATCTGTAAACCACTACATCAAAGAAAACAAGAGCAAGTTTTGTGAGTCGTTACTTTAACAAAGGAAAACTGAAGTTCATAAAGAAACAGTTTTCATATAAATTAAGTTGAGAGAGACATAAAGACCCCAAGAGACTGAGACAGAACTCAAGTTGCATGATTTAAGAAAATGACAAATCGTATACACCACTGTGTGAATATGATTGTCTCAAGAGACAGGGGCAGCTATGTCTTGTTTTTGTAGAAATTAACTAGAAACAGTTTCTTTTGAAGGATCCAAAGTTCAGGCCAGCTTGGGCTGCATGAGATCCTGTCTCAACAAACACACACCCTTTGGTTCTTGACTTGTTAATTCATCCTGCTAGCTAATCGAGAGTGAAGTGAATCATGTTGTTCTCTGTGATAGCAGGGAAGACGGTGTTAGGTGCAGTTGTCCTCCTGCCTGTGTTCAGTAAGTTTTAAATCATGCTGCTTCCTGAGCCACATCTGTGAGGCCATAAAGGAAGCGATGTGCTTCATAACCGACCTAAAGGACATAGCAGCCTCATTCTCTAATACCGTGCTCCATACTAAAAGATACCATAGTTGGTTCAGAGTGAATTACAGCAGATACAGAGGAGAAATTGGTGGAGAAAGAAGTGAGGTAGCTCCTCCCATACACGGATATACAGAAGACTGTACAAAACTAAACCAAACCGCAAGGAAGAAGAGAGAGTGAGCCAGTGCAGTGCTCTGCAAGTTAATTATATGTCAGCTTGATACAAGCTTTGGTCATCTGAGAAGAGGGAACTCCCGCTGAGATAATGCCTCTGTGAGATCTGGCTATTGGCTAACTCTCTCTGTCTCTCTGTCTCTCTGTCTCTCTGTCTCTGTCTCTCTCTCTCTCTCTCTCTCTCTCTCTCTCTCCCTTCCTCCTTCTCCCTCCCTCCCATCCTCTCTCCCTCTTCCCCCACTTTCCTCTCCTTCCCTCTCCCTCGCCTCCCCCTCCATCTGCCTCTCCTTTCTTTCTTAAGACAGGGTTTTTTGTGTAGCCCTGTGGAACTAGCACCATAAAGCAGCTGACCTCCAACTCAGAGATCCACCTGTCTCTGCCCCCCCAAGTGCCAAGATTACAGTCATGCAGTATCACACCTGGCTTTGTACATACAGTTGCTTGGCTCGTCGTGTGCATATAGATGCATATAACCATGCCACACACAGGATTGTAGAACAATTCTATCACTCCTACAACTTTCTCGCACTGCTGTGTTGTTAATGATATACCCTTATAGTACATTCTTAATTTTTTATTCATAGTTTTTTTTTTTCACTCACAGTTGTGCTGTCAAATTCCATGGTTTTAAACTCTCTTATGTTTCTGAATTGCAGGTGATTTTGCAGTTCTTCTGAAAGCAGGCATGACCGTAAAGCAAGCAATTGTGTACAATCTGCTCTCAGCTATGATGGCTTACATCGGAATGCTCATTGGCACAGCCGTTGGTCAGTATGCCAACAACATCACACTCTGGATCTTCGCAATCACGGCAGGCATGTTCCTCTACGTGGCCTTGGTGGACATGGTAAGATGCTTCCAATCTCTTTTCTGTCGTACTAGACTTGCAAATAGAATGCAGCATCCAGAAATGGGAGATATCTTTGGGAATGATTGGAAACTTGACTGTTTTTTTAAACACTGACCAAATTTAAAGACTGTGACAACTTCAGTAATTAGGGAAAGGCATTTACTTTAGACTTTTTGGAGATGCTGAAAATTTCTGACCAACTAATGTCACAACTTAAGTCATAGCAGTATTTAGAGATATGATTATAGAGTACTTCTCAGGAGACCTGTTTTGGGGTGGGACATCTTGTCACTGTTAGTTAACACACTCTTTTGGGGTTCTTTATGGCCAAGCAGAAGGATGGATTCCTATGTGCATGCCAGTCTATGTCTGACCCCAAGGTTAATAGCAGCCCCAGCTGTTTCATTTTCATTTTACTTCAGGATTCTAAGTACATGAACAGTTTTTCTACGGGGCTGTCCATCTCTATAGGTTTATTTACTTTTTAACTAGCTACTACTTTCACTTGGAGTCCCAGCCAAGAATCATGTCCCTAAGTTCTTACACTGACCTGCCAGGCTTTCACCATCCTCCAGTGTCTGCACTCGCTTCCCTTCCTTAGCTTTCCTGGCTTTGTGTCAGGTCATTTCCTCTTTCTGTGCATAGAGAACTCTGAGAAGGTAGGAACCTGCTCCCTGCAGCCCCTCAGAGCCTTGCTTCTCACTCCTCAGGCTGCACATCTGCTCTTAGTCAGCTCCTCAGGTGGGGCGCATGCATTACCGCTGTGCGTACTCTCCTTGGCAATTGTGACTTCATCTATGGAGAACACACTGAGACTTTATTTCTCAACAGCTCTAGTAGGCAGGCATTACTGTCATCATTATTAGTTGTCACCTGCCGCTGCAAACGCAGCTACTATGAATGAAGATGGCCTGGTCCTTGTACCAGGAAGCTAGAGATTGGAGAAAAATTTTACAGTGACATTTTGTGGGGCTTCTTAAATAACATTTTGTTCATTCTTGGTAATTTTATGCAATATATTTTGAGCCTGTCCCCAACTCCTCCCTGCTTCCTTCTCCAGCCTGGGTCAGAGTCATGCACTATACTTGGAACTACAGAGAAGCTGACTGAAAAGAGAATTAGGAAGTTTTGTTATTTTTTTTTTAAATAATAAGAAACCTGGACTTAGTGTTAAAGAGTATGGAAATGTTTATTGGGAACAAGAGGAATGGAAATTACCTTGTTCTAGTGGTAACACAATTATTCTGACCATTAGTTCTCCTCTGGGGATTGTCCTGAGGACACAATGGAAGGTGACAATCATCTATCTATACAGTAGGCAAGCAAACAAGAACAGCCCTGTTCTTGCCAGGACAGAAATGGGTCAGGCACTCTGATGTCGACACCAAAGGCAACAAGCTCCCTGCAGATATTTTCTAGCACATTATTAACACAAACATGACACTTTTTCTAATTAGCAGAAAAAGACTACTTAAAAATAATATCCAGGATCAGTGAGAACTCAGCAGATAAAGGCACTTGCCACCAAGCCTGGTGACCTGAGCTCCCTGGATGGAACTCTCAGGAACACCCCGGGTTCTTGGGGTGGATAGAGAACACACTACTCACTGCAGGTTGTCCTCTGATCTCCACAATGCACTGTATCATACACACACCCACTCACATTAAGTAAATGAAATACATTTTAATTTAAACATTTTAAAAGGATAATGTACGCTGGGCATTGGTGGCACATGCCTTTAATCCCAGCACTCGGGAGGCAGAGGCAGGCAGATCTCTGTGAGTTCGAGGCCAGCCTGGTCTACAGAGAGAGTTCCAGGACAGCCTCCAAAACAATTCAGAGAAACCTTGTCTTGAAAAACCAAATAAATAAATAAATAAATAAATAAATAAATAAATAAATAAGGTAATGTACATATGCCACTTGTGAGTTTTAAAAAACCCAGAGAGGGCTGTAGAGAAGATTACTTCTCTAAAGCCATCTGAAGCCAGTCAAGACAGGTATTTGCAATATGTGGGAGCTCTGCTTGAGGTTCCTAAAGGAGCCCCCATGGAAATGCCTGCTTAGGGGATTTTGGGCAGTGCTCTACTGACTGCTATGAAAGTGTGTGTGTGTGTGTGTGTGTGTGTGTGTGTGTGTGTGTGTGTGTGTGTGTGTGTGTGCTGTCTGTCTGTCTGTCTGTCTGTCTGTCTGTCCCTCCCATACAAGGGTCCTTATGAATGCCGGGCAGGCTGTGCCCCAGAACCCCACCCCCCACCTTTGTTAACATGCAGAAGTGCTGTGTCCCCACAGATGCTGGTCAGCTCTGTACTGTGCTTATGGCAGTTGTGTTAGCATTCAGAGTAAAATTTGAGTGACACAGACCCAGTAATAGCCTAGTCCCACATACAGGAATCCAGAGTACATTTCTATGAAACATTCTGTGTTGTTTATGCTTCAGTATTAGGGCAAGTCAGAAGGAAAAGTTTTGTAACAATAAAAACTTAAAAGATAGTTCTCACTAGAACTAGAAGTTTTCAGTTTGTATTTTAAATGCCTTGTTAAGGTCTGTCTCTTCTTTCAGCTCCCAGAAATGCTGCATGGTGACGGTGACAACGAAGAGCATGGCTTTTGTCCAGTTGGGCAGTTCATTCTTCAGAATTTAGGACTGTTGTTTGGATTTGCTATCATGCTGGTGATCGCCCTCTATGAAGACAAAATTGTGTTTGACATCCAGTTCTGACCGTTCCCAGGTTGATTGCGAGAATGTTCGTGCAGTTTGCCTGTGTTCCTTGTCCTGTATGCACATTGCTCAGGGAATTCAGTGGCCTGCACTACTCACAGGTTCCATAGAGTTGAGCCTAACCACAAAAGACTGGTGCTCAGTGCTGTTTTCTCTGCATGAATGGGTCTTTTAACAACAGAGTTTGTGATAAAGACAGGAGAAAATGGGACTCCATGAACCAATGTTGATAGACTTTAAAAAAAGAGAGAATCATATAAAACACTAGTCTTTTTATTAGTAGAAACTTCTGTGGCTATGCAGAAATAGAAATTAAACCAAAAAAATCATTTAAACTTTAAAAATATTTTAAATGGACTTTGAGCAGACATTCTTGTGTGTATGCTAAGAATGAATTTTAGTGCCCTTTAATTCAGCTACATATATACATATGGGATTAGTAGGGATCAACTTGACACAACTTTGAAACTGTATAAAGTCGACTTTAGGAACTAGAGGGAAGCCCAGGCTGTGTTAGAGTATGGATTTAGCATTGGGAAAAGCCCTTATTCTTGAATCTAGAGTTACTATTTTTGTATATATTTGCATTGTGTTCAAACTCGCAGCCTAAACTACTGAAATTTGTGATTGTATGTTTGTGTGAACTTCAGTTTAATGAAAGATTCTTAATGGTTCTTTGCATTACTCTACTTGGTGTTGGGGTTATTTTCCTTTGTAACTTTGTTTTTATTTGTGGGGGTGAGTCGAGCATGTAGTCAGATACCTTTTTCTTAAAATTACCATTCTAGAAACTATCAAAGATGTGGCATTCCATTTCCCTAGTACCAACTAGGTTAATTGGAAAATTTCAGTTCTGAGTGTTCACGTTACTTTCCTAGTTTGGCCTCAGAACTCAGAGCACATGCTGTGGCTGGCAGTAAAATCCAAGTGTGCCATGCCTATAGTCTGTATATAAAATGCCGGCTAAACAGTTACTGCACTGGTACCATGGCTACTGTGGTACCAAGTACATGACTAAGCCAAAATCACTTTATCATTTTGTGCCAAGATACACTGTTGGTGCCTGCTCACTCTTACATCACTGGTCAAGTGATGTGTGAGAAGTGTAAGTCATGTTTAGCCTGAATTGTGACTCAGCAACTTGTAGACTAGTCATGTGCACATAGCTCTGTTTATACCTCGGGCCACTCCCTCTTCACATGTGCAAGTAAACTCAACTGTGCGCAGCTAGCTTTATTTTAACTGCTTGGCAGCAAGGATAGCCCTTGAAAAAAATTACTGTAAGAGCCAAACCCTGACCATTCCATTTTAAACATCTTCATCTAGTCCTTTCCCTGGTTCTTTCCCTCTTATTCTGTGAATTTTTTAAGACAAAGACAAAAAGTTGAGAGCAGCACGTGAATCTGGTGTTAGCAGATAATCGCCAGTATTTCTTCATTATGTTTTAAGCAAGGGACCTTAGGTGTTATTACTCCTGTCATTTATGCTCGAATCAGAACAGTTGTCTGGACAGAGCCGGATAGTCCTTTCACCTCATTGGTTGGCCCTTTGAGCAACCTTGCTGAAAGGCGCTTGCGTACCAGTACTGCCAACTCTAAGTGACTTGGATATTTTGCTTTCAAAACCAAGATGCATTTATTAGTTCATTTTTGAGTTTTACACCCAAGGAGGATTGTGCATTCCAGCATCAAATCTGCTTCATTTAAAACAACAGCTGGAGTATACTTCCATTCTCAAAGGCCCTCATTGAAAGCTGACCAGTTATGCTTACAGTATATGAAGTTTGTCTTATTTGCTAGATCTTCTTAACCGTTTTCGTGAGCTTTAACTGTTGCTGCTAGTATTTTGATAGGGTTCCACCAGTATTTAGTTTTTACATCATTTTAATGTATAGTTTCAGGTCTCATTAGACAATCCTAATTCCACTACATTTCTGTTTGGCTCCAACATTCCACTCAGCTTGACCAGTCTAGTTTTGACATATGCTTGTTGGAGGTCACCAATGTTACTTGTACAATGCTGTCACCATGTGACATCCGTATGGATTTTGGTGTTGTATCACATTGCATTCAATCAGCTGTGATTATGCTTAGAAATACTATAGTAACTAGATGCAGTGTGAACCTTTTCCATTAACAGTAAGTCAGTGGCTTAAATGTGATTATGGTCCTGCAAGGTGATACTTGCTAAAATATCTAAAACCTTTTATGTTATTGTAACTGAATCATTTTTTTTAAATTTATAAAGCTGGAAGTGATCAAATGCTGTTTTTTCATTGTCAACAGTGGTGTGTCATTTTATATATGTTCCTAATGCTTATGGAACTCTCCCAAAATAAAGTTATTCAAAAAGAGAACGAAAGTGCGCCAATGTGTCTGTTTCAGAACATTAAGTATGAATTTTCATGGTACTCTACAGATGTCAGAATAAAGTCGTCATACGAATGTTAGTTCAGTTTATTTAAGAAAAAAATCTAAACAGTACCATGTGTTCTACTCAGTCCAACAAGCTGTAGAAGAGGGGGCTTTCAGATTATGAGTTCAGTTGACACAGCAGTGCGACACCCCGTCCAATCCAGTGCTCCTTGGGCTGGTCGGAGGGGAGAATCATAGCAATCACAAAATTGGTGGAATGGCCTGTGGTGGATAGTGTGCCCCTCCTCTCACTAGTCTTATACAATGGAGCAACGTAACTCGGCCGTTCGGGTATATCTGACTTCTTACAGGGTTTTAGCCACATCTGGAAGAAAGTAGAAACAACTTTTAAGTCAGAGCTATTATACTGGCATGTACTTCAGCTACCATGATAGCCAGAATAAGGTTACATCTAAAAGTCTGTACCCCCGATAGATTTCATCAACAGTGAAATGGTTGCTCAGATGTAGAGTCCTGAGTCCCTTGGGATTAGTCTACAAAATGAAAAGAAAAACATCTCACCTTTGTTAGAAACATTGCCCACTCATGTTTATTTTAGCTACTATTTGGCTTAAGTGAGTTTATTGGGCTAGCCTTGGAAATATTATCATGTTTACCCTTTTTCTATAGAGAAAATATTCTTAGTGAACTTTAAATTATGCCCCATATTTGTGTTGGAGCTGCCTGTGTAGCCTGTTTTTCAGCAGTTTGTATGTAAGATGTTTTTTACAGCAAACAGTTAATGTATAAAATACTGCATTAGGCCATAATAAAGGCACAAATACTTAAAAACATAATACCCACCGTTTGTCACCTCTTCTTGGTTCCCTGGGGGTGATTTCTAGTGCTTTTAGTTATAAAACAAAATTTGATATGTTTTCAAAGAGATGTGTCACTATATTCAGAATCATATGACTTATTTTTTTATATTTTATTTTTAAATTTAAATTAGAAACAGGGTTGCTTCACATGTCAATTCCAGGTCCCTCTCCCTTTCCCTCCCCTACTCCTGCACCCTCCCACCAACCCCCCCCAATACCCCCTCATTTCCCCAGGGAGGGTGAAGCCCTCCATGGGGGTGTCCATAGTCTGTCATTTCATCCAGGGTGAGAGTTCATCTCACATTGTTGGATGGGCACCCAGAGTCCATTTGTATACCCGGGATAAATACTGATCTACTGCCCAAGGCTCAATAGATTACCTAGGCCTCCTCGCTGACACCCACGTTCAGGGCGTCTTGATCAGTGCCTAAGAAGCCCCACCACTGGATGAGGACCATCCCTCCTACTATACAAGAATCACATAGGGTGCACTCCATTCATTGTGCTACCCACTTCACACCTGCTTACACTGTTAGTGTCACACTCATGGGTAACCTAGAGACAGGAAGGTCTGACGCTTGAGTGTGTGCTCTGCCCAAACAACCACAAAGAAACTGCAAGGAGATTATGCTGCAGTACCTAGCTGGAAATAAACTCAGCATAGCATAATAAACTGACACATCTTTAAGAGAAAGTCATAGTCTAGGAAGGCTATCCCATATAAATGGTAGAGATACATCTTTCAGTAGATGTCAAGATTTCAACATATAAAAACAAGAAGTGGTTTAGATATTTTAGAATAATACTTCTAAAAAATAACTCCCTTGTAACAGGTTCCAGAGATTCTGCAGGTGATGCGGTATCTCACAGATTCAAAAGAATGATTATTAAAAAGCTTAGTGAGAGGCTGGGGTATGGGTGAGTTGGCAGTGTTTGCCTAGTATGCATAAAGCCCTGGGTTCAATCCTCAACACCCACACAAAGCCAGGCATGGTGGCAAAGACCTAGAATCTCAACATTTGGAAGGTGCAGGTAGGAGATTCAGGAATTCAAGGTTACCCTCAGCATTGAGTTCAAGGCCACCTTGAGCTGTATGAAACTATCAAAACAAAGGGGGGAAAAAAACCTCAGTGACAAATGAGATCCAAGAAGATACACATAAAAACCAAATTAGGAAGACAATGCAGATATGATCAAGGAACTAATGGGACAAAGACAGGAGGATTGCTGTGAGTTCAGGCTACCCTGGAATACAGATTAAGATCACTTCTCAAAAGTGAAAGAAATTGCAGCTGCAAGTCTCCAAACTAGACTTACTTAAGCAGATATACTAAGAATATTGGGCTTTCAGAATAGCATACTCATAAAAAATAAAAGGAAAGAGAATAAGAACAATCTTTGTAGCACCACTAAAAGATCTAATGCCTGCATAATTGGCATACTTGAAGGAGAAAAAAAAATAAAGACTGAGGACACAGAAAAACCTATTCAATAAAATAAGAGTAGAAAGCTTCCCTAATCTTTGTAAAAACACATATATTCATGTATAGGAAGTCTTAGATCCCCAGATAGTCATGGCCAGAAAACATCCTCACAACACATTATAGCCAATGCCAAAAGTATAGTACAAAGTAGGTGTGTGTGTGTGTGTGTGTGTGTGTGTGTGTGTGTGATGTGTGATGTGCCCATATGTGCAGCTGTGCATGTCTAGAGGGGCCAAAAAGATGTTAGACATCTTCCTCTATTATGTTCCACTTTGGTTTTTGAAGAAAGGTCTGTCATTTGGCCTTGAAGCTCATTGCAGGCTGGCCTAGAAGCTCTTGCTTTTTGTCTGTCTCCATCCCCAGCATGGCTGCAGGTGTATGCTGTACCTGGAACTTTATATAGGTGCTAGGATTTGAACTCAGGTATTCTTACCCAAGAAACCATCTCATCACTTCCAGAGGTAGTTTTAAAACATACAAGGGAAAAAGCACCAAATCACACTGAAGGGCAGCCCTAGTAGACTACCAACAGAATTCTCAGCAGACACCCAACGGCTCAGACAGCATGAGGTAACATATTTGAGTCTTGAAAGAATTTGTTTGCTAGTCAAGCTTTCTATATCCAGCAAGGCTGCCTTCAGAATTTTCAGATCACAGTCCAAGAATCGTGAGGAGAATTCCAAGTGCTTGTAAGAAAACTCCAAGAAAACAAGAGTCTTACGATCACAGTTTCTTCAAAACATGCAATTGTTCTTGGAATGTGTTTTCATGCTCTTCCCAGAGGCAGCAGATAGGCATGGGTTTACTTCCAATAGTTTATTACAACTATTATTTGTTTATGTGCATCCATGAATAAATATGCCTTGCCATGTGCAGCTTGCCCTTCTGATTGGACACTATACTAGTGTGACTCTTCATCCTCAGAGTATCAATTGTCTGATGCCTGAGACTTTAGTTCACCACATTTACCAGTTCCATTCTCTCAGGTCCCACTGCCGATAGAGCAGCAAACAAGAACAAAGCTAAAAGACCTTCCAAGACATTTATGACCACAAGACCAACCTCACTAATGATCCTTTCAAAACCATATACCCAGAAGCAAAAGAGAAACAGTCATCATGAGCACATAAAGTATAAATTCCACTGGAAGATAGGTACACAAACAAGAAATCTAAAATATCAAAGTATCAATACAATAAATTATCAAACCACAGAGATAAATACAAATAAGGCAGGAAGAATCAAATGATACCCTAAACAGAAGAAATCAGAAACCATGACAGGCATGCCACACCTTTTCGTAACTCTGAATGAGTATGGCCTTAATTCTCTAGTTAAATGATACCGATTGTTGAATAAAAAACCAGACCCAAAATATGCTGCCCACAAGAAACTCACCTCAACCAAAAAGATGCACAGACTTAAATGAAAAGGTAGAAAATGATATCCCAAACAAAGTTAAAAGCCAAGAATGGGTCATTACACATGATAAAGTAGACTTTAAGACTAATAAAGAGAAAAAGGTCACTGCAAAACAATCAAGGAATCAATTCATCAAGAAGATTATTATTTATAAATATGTGTGCATATAATAACAATACCCAATTTTGTGTACATTGTTGTTTTGCCTGCATGTATCTCTGTGTGAGAGTGTCAGATTTTGGAATTACAGACAGCTGTGAGTTTCCATGTGGGTGTTTGGAATTAAACCCAGGTCCTCTAGAATAGCAGTCAGTGCTCTTCATCACTGAGCCCCCTCTCCAGCAAATTTTATTTCTATGTTGTACCCAATTTTATCAAACAACATGACTAACAAAAAGAGAGCATGAGCTTCAAAACAACAATAGCATGGGATGTCAGTACCCCATGATCACTAATGGACAGTCTTCCAGAAGAAACATCTACACAGAAAAATCAGCTGATCTACACAATGGATTTCATACTTACAAAACATTCTACCCGATATAGCTAGGATGAGGAACCAGGCTTGGAGAATAATATTGTATGTATGTATGTATGTGTGTGTACACACACACACATATATGTAATGCATTCTTTCCACATGCATGTGTATCATATATATATACATATATATATCCTGTATCCATGCATATGTAGACAATAGATAAAGATAGAGAGAGAGATGATATATAGGTAGATGATAGGTAGACAGACAGACAGATGATAGAAAAATGACTGATGTCTTAAAGAGTAACAAAATCATTCACAACAAACTGGTTGTCAGAACAGAGAACACCAGCTTAAGTGAAATAAGGCAGGTGTGGAGAAAATCAGGGTGCATTTTCCACCATATACAGAAACTTGTGAAGCAACAAGGAAAAAGCAGGGCAGAGGTGACTAGTGATCACAGACTGTGTCACTCAGAGAGGGACAAGAATAGAAGAAAAGCAGAAGGACATGTCAAGGTACAATATACGGATGTATGGAAACATCACAGTGAATCCTAGTGTCTGTATGCTACGTGCTACCAATTATAATTTCCCCAGTTACTAAAGCAGTTGTGTAAAGTATAATTTTCTCACTTAAATAAAAATACAGCATAGTTCTATTCCTCTATAAGCTACAATACACCCACGTTCTTTTTAGCCATTAGGCAAGTTTCTAGAATATTAACATGCAGTTTATTGTAGAACACGGCCAGTCCTCAGAAAATGCCAGTTGGCAGTTGACTTGTAAGGGCAAAGAACAAACTATAACCATAAACATCTTTTAGAATTTGACCAAATTAATTTATCTCATAGAAATGAGTAGTCCTATGAGAAGTAGGTGACTTGACCTCCCCCTGTTCAAAACCCTCCTTTAGGGTTCTTAGGTCAAAACACAATGACATGAAGAAGCCAGTGACTAAGACCGAGGGGTATGTACCCCTCTCAAATTGTGGGACCCATGTTATGGATGGGGGAAAGCTGTTTTTTCAGCTTAACTATAGCATAGCTCTCAAAATACTTTCAACTTGGATGTACTTCATGTTAAAGAATGGATTTTTCTAATGAGAATTTTTATTTCTCACTGACTTCTTTGTTTAGAAGAACAATTATCCATTTGTAGATACATGCCTTCCATTCACTGAAAGCTACTTAAGAATGCTCTCGTAAAGGAAAATAATTGCAACCCCAGCCAACTCCTGAAGTCACGCACATTTCACTTTTGGAGCTTCATGTCCTTTCTCTGCCCAGTGTATCTTGGTACCCACAGAGATGGCTCTACATGAAACTCTCAGGTTTGGACCAGCCCACCCCTTTGCAGCTGCTTTTGGTCACTTTTTACCTGTCTCCAAGCTACTTACAAAATCCTACATTTCATGTGACTCTGATACTCTATGTTTTATTGTAGCATCCTGGATATGCTCTCCAAAGAGTATAAAAATCTACTTTGTCATGATGCTGCTACACAAGAAACAGCTACATGATATTGCTTCTCACCATTTATGAATTCTATACTTGTAAGTTCCATGAAACACCAAAATTCATCTCTCCTTCTAAAACATCCCTGGCCATGCTTTTGTGGGAAGTCCTGCTTTCTGGCTTCAGCTCTCATAACTGTAAACAACTATGTTCTTCATAGTCTATTTAGTGCTCAGTTGTTAATATTCTTGTGTTGGTTTGTTGGCATTCCATTGTTTAAAAGAACTCATTGGCAAAAGGTTTTAGAACAGTCCAATGTTCCTATGTGCAAGAAGGCTGAGGAATGAGTATCCAGTGAGAATCAATGTCAATGAATCAAACATGTATATATACTGAATGAGTTTCCTTTAAACAGAAACTACAACAGTATACATCAATCAACCAACAAAAATGCTGAGACTGCAGAACCTCAATCCAGAATCCCACTAAGAACAAATAGACTCAGTAATTCAGCACTGGGAGCAGTTTTGTAGAATGAAATTACCATGGACAACAACAGACTGTATGTGCATATACCCATATGCAGGAGCAGACACATACATACGTCATTAGCAAATAAATACTAACCACAGGGACTGTGTCATAGAGAACTTTAGGGTGTGATTCTGCAAGTTTCTTGATCTTCCTGTTCCAGGAAGCTCCATCCAGAAACAATCCATGGATGTAAACACCTAGATAACAAAGAAAGAAGTTAAACTTCAAAAATGCACCATTACCAAGTTCCGAATCTGAAATTGCTAATTGGGGGAACCAGAGCAGCACATGGTGTTGGTTGTAGCTCCTCAGGTTCCCTCCACTGTCCCTCCACTTCTACTAGTCAGTGCTTTCAGCTAGTGACCGAGTCACCCCAATGTAACTAGCAATTCGGGTAACAGGAGTCTTAGGTGAAATGCCTGGAATAGCTGACACTAAGCTCTCATTTTTGCTTAGGTAGTTTATGAAGTAGGATGGAATAAGCTGGAATGGCAAACATCCCAGCATGTGGATAAGCACATTTTGTGTTAAAAATGTTTATTGCATACAAAATAACATTCATAATTAACAAGTAGCTATCCTCAATGTTGTTATGCTGGGGTGGACACATTGATAGAGTTATTTGCTTAGCAGATGGCCACTGCTTACTGAGCAATTTTGGAATACCAAGTAACCTGTACTAATCATTAAGTAAATTGTGTTTTACGTACTACTCCACCACTCTCAATATAACTCTGAAGTTTTAGTGCCTGATCACCTCTATTCCCCTCACTGTTCATTTATTAACAGGCAGATGCTGACTGGGAAAAAGAAAAAGAAAGGATTCCATATAATCTCTATACTCAATGTATCCAGTTCCTCAGTTTGAGTGTGGAAATTTAGCTAGTTCAAAAAACTCTATGCAGTGCTTTCATAACTTAAATCTTGAGCTGGGTCCAGAATTGTGTAGAGACATCAGTTCCACTCAGATGTCAACTGGAATGCCACTTTTTAATCTATCCGAATGACATCGAGAAAAGTTAGGAGGAAAAGCGCTGGGCTCCTGAATTAAGAATTAACCGCAATTTCATCAAGAGACTTCCTGTGAGATATGCGCTGTTTTCAAACTTCTCCGTGAAGTGCTCAGTACACTAGGCTTGGAAGAAAGCAGTTGGGCATGAGGCCAGAGGACTGCACTTAAGTCTTATCTTGGACCAATGTTACCTTGAGTCTTTGGGGAGGTTATTTAGCCTCCCTGGGCCCATGTTTCTGCCTCTGTTAACAAAAATATTCTAGTGCCTATGCCGTAGGGCTATTGCAAATATTAAGTATAAAGGGATGGACAGTTTCTATGGCACAGACATGGAACAGAGCAATACCAGACTGGGGTTGAGGCCCTTGCTTTGACTTCACTCAAAGATCTTTAGCTCCTTCCCAATATTACTTTCTTTGGAACAAGTATCTGTCCTTCTTGGCATGTTCCTCAATCTGTCTAGCTATACTGAACCTTATGAGGGGAGGGGATCAGATTATTATTTTTTTACAGTAGTAACCTGTGTGAAGGGATTGTTAAACTTCTGAGTTGTTAAACTTCTGAGATTCAGCAATGTGAGTGTTCCATTATGCATTAATAACAAGGGAACGCTAAACAAACAGTTAGATTAATGGTATGTTAGACATCTGTTCCGGGGAAAAGTGTGATTAGTTATAGCATAGCATGTGTCCCTTTGGTCTGCTTCCCTGTGTGCTCATTGTCCCTAACGACATTTCTGCAGTTCAATCTCGGAATAAATGCTGGTGTAAAATCTTGTCCTAGCTTCCATGAGCTTGTGGTGAGTTGTAGCTCTGGGACACCTTGGGACTTCCCCCACAGCAGCATTTGCTGCTAGAGACGGAGGCAGGAAGGGTGAAGTTAGGCAAGGTGATAGCTCTGCACTTGTGTTGTCACAGGAGAGACAACAAAAGGAAACATGCAAATAACTGTGGAATGGGCCAGTGTTACCAACTTCCAAGACGATTCAACAAGAGAAGGAAGGCAATTAAAGAATTGGCACGGAAGGCCAGGCAAATGGGAACGATGGCAAAGGCAGCGGAGATTTAACGGAGAGTATGTGAGGGAGGAAGGGGGAAAGTCATAGGATTCTGCCTGCAGGGTGGTGTTATTTATTGAAATTAGTTCTAAGTTCTATGCATCCAGGGGATAGAAAAGTAAAGATGGCATGTTGGTAGTTATGGGAAGAGCCTTCTGGACCACAGAGGAAGCATCTAACAAGGAGATGCTCAAAGACATAAAAATGGATTAGGTCACTGGGGAAGACAATGAATTAGTAAACGGAAATTGTTCAAGGACTTTGTCCATGGAGACTCCAATAGCTGAAGGAGCATAACCCAGCAAGAAACATAAATCCAGACAAGGAAAAGAAAACCAGCAGACCATGTCCTAGAAACAAAGGGAGGAAAGTGTGTCTAGGAAGATAAACACGGCAAAAGAAATGGCTAAGAAGTTAATATGAAGACAAAGAGGATTCAGCTGGATTTGTCAACATGGAAACCATCAGTAACTCTGAAGAGAATGGCATCTTTGGAGAGGAGAGGATGAAAAGAAGAAGCAGAAGTGAGAACTCAGATCTCATGCAAAGTCAGGCTTCTGAGATATTTTGTTGTTAGAAAGCAGGGATACAGGACAGCTGTGGGTACCAAGACAACGGAAAAGTTCATTGATTGCTTCTGAGATGAGAGATGCCAGAGCATGCTGTGTGTGGTTAGGGAGCTACCCACTTCTGAGTCTGCTGATTCTGGGAAGAGGAGGTAGCAGTAAATAAACAAGGCTCTAGAGGAGAAAGAAAGGGGGTCTGGATTCCCATTAGGTACACATGTACACAGGCTCCCAAATTTAGTGGTGCTAACAGCTGTTTTCTTAGACTTCCCCTTTTCACGATGATGAAGCAAGAGAGGAAGGCATTGTGCGGCTAGAGCGTAAGTCTTCATTTTGGGAATGAGAAGGCAAGTTTCCCAGGGCACAGCAGAAGGATAGCTTCACATCACCAAAGCCTTGAGCTGTGTGACCCCTGGCTGAAAGTGAAACCACTTGCACCAGTAAGGTGAGGCAATTATCAGACACTGTTGTGACTGCATCTACCTGTCAGTGTCTCACATTTGACTGTAAACTGGAACAAGGCCCTAGGTGGTCTGGCCTTCTGCACGTGGGTGACAGTTTTGTAGCTTGGTCTTTCGTGGGGCCCCTAGCAGTAGGACCAGGACCTGTCCTGGTGCATGAGCTGGTTCTTTGTAACCCATTCCCTATGGTGAGATGCCTTGCCCAGACTTGATGCAAGGGGGAGGGGGAGGGACTGGGTCCTGTCTCAACTTAATATGCCAGGCTTTGTTGGGAGGCCTTACCCCTTCTGAATGGAGCCAGAGGAGAAGTGGATACAGGGGTGCGAGTAGAAGGGAGGTGGGCAGATGGGTGAGGGAACATAAGGAGAGGGCGGAGGGGAAACTGTGGTAGGAATGTAAAATAAATTTTAAAAATAAAAGGGCGTGGGCTGTTGCTTGTTGGTCTGCAGGGCCCAGCAGTGGGCCAGTGATGACTGGCGAAGCACAGTGCCTGTGACACGGTGGTTGAAACTGTCACTGAGAGATTATTGCCATTCATTTAAAGTCAGCACCATTTGGTAAAATTTAGTCCTTTTAAAGATGAAATATTTATTTGAAGTAGTAGTCTTGTCTAACCACATTAACATTTTGTTTGTTTTCTGTTTATTACATTTATTTTGCATGTATGAGTGTGCGCATGCACACCAAGGCACACATGGAAGTTGGAGGAGAACTGGTAATGGGGATTGACTTAGGTTGTCAGGCTTGGCAAAAAGTACCCGTTCTCACTGAACCATCTTGATGGCCCCACTAAATTTACAATAAAATGTCATAGCAACTGTAATGTACTTAGAAAACAACCAACTGGGAAATAGAATGTTTCTTCATAATCACCCTCCCAATCTTCAAATGTTTCCAGATCCTCAACCCTCAGGTAAGAGTGATTGCTGTTCAAGCCTAACAACCTGTATTCAGATCCCAGCATCCTGCAAACAGTCAGGTGTGGCTTTATGTGTGCACCTATTAACTCCAGCATTGTAGGGGGAGGAGACAAGAGTGTTCCTGGGGCTCACAGGAGGTCATTCTAGTACCAGGTTCAGTGAGAGACCCTGTCTCAAAGAATAAGGCGAAGAATAATGAGTAGGACATTCATCCTTCTCTGGCCTCTGGACTCTCTCTCTCTCTCTCTCTCTCTCTCTCTCTCTCTCTCTCTCTCTCTCTCTCTCTCACACACACACACACATACACAAAATGTTACCATTATCTGTAAGTCTCAGAAGTATGTATGTATGTATGTATGTATGCATATATGTGTGTGTCTGTGGGCACATATCAGTAATGGTAGATGCATATATCGGGAATTTTCAAATAGGTATGGTCTTCAAGAGACTCCTCCCTCTTGATTACCCAAGGTCAACACAGATTATGGATGATTAGCCTGTGCACTGATAATCTGATTATTACTTTAACCTCATATGGTTACTAATTTTCTCAGTTTGGGAGGGACACATAGTACAGGGATAATATACTTTAACCCAGATTCATCTTCACAATTAATTTCCTATGCTGTTTCAGGGTATTATGTACATGATTTCTTTTTGACAGCTGAGAAGATAAGCAAAAGTGCTATGCCTTTGTCCATTGAGCAGACAATGAGCTGGTCCCTTTTGCCACTGCACTTACCATCTTCGGGAGCAGTTTTATACTCTTTGTCATCCATCACTTCGTAGTCAAACCCAAGAAGATCAATTGGAATGGTGAATTTTCTGGCATAGTTCTGCTGGGCACCAGTTAGGAAGGCTTGTGTGAAGAAGAAGCCAGAAAGCCAGAAGACGGGTGGAGGGCCAACTTCATACCATTGCTATGGTAGATCCAGACAAAAGTGATACAGTAACAGAGTCATACAGATTTCCAATACAGTATCAATGAAATGCATCTCCAAACACGCATATTGCCATTCAGGCAAATTAGCAAATGGGATTCAATGACTATCAAGGCACACTGTCAAGATTTCAAAATCTGACTCAACATCATCTCCATCACTCTAGCTTGTGAATTGCAATGCATGAATGCAGATGTAGGTGTCTGTTTTATATATGTCCAGTGGTTTCACCTGAAGTCCTACATACAATTGTGAACTCAAACCCAATGTTACTAAGTGTATCATGTTACATAGATGAACAGATTTCCATAAGGCTGGTCACATGGGAATATTTTCATCTTTTTTTCTAATTAGCTAGTTATCACTATATGGTAGAATATTCTTTTGGAAGTTTTTCTTCCTACTTTACATACCACAAAATCCAACATACTAGAACACAGTACCATGAGAGAACACAAACAAGTAGGGTGGTGAATGGTTATGTTCTTTAGAAATATCATGACACCTTAATGCTATATTTACTTCGGATGTTTTGATGATGCGCTGTTGCATAACAAGTAACTGAACAGCAAACTATGGAAGCATCTCTGAAGAAATAAATTCATTCCTTTACTCAAGAAGAGCACACAGTTCAACCTCAGCTTTCCGGAGCCATCTTGGTCCTTTAGTATCTGACTCTGGTACATCAGAGGGACTGTACTATGAAAGGTGTTACACCCTTCCCCCAAGGGGGTCTGCTGACCAGCTTATGACTAGGAGCTTCTAGCAAAACACCTCTTGTCCCTTCCTCCCAGTAAGGCCTGCATGCAAGTTCCTAATTTCTGTCCATCCTTATTGTCTAAATGCTAATTCCTGTTATTGGCCCATCCTTTGCTGGTTGGCCCTGGGAACATAGGCTTCTGACCTTGGTGGTTTTCCACCTTGCCTGACAGGTATTTAAAGCTCTGCTCTTGTAGAAATAAACGCCATTCTCCTTGCAAGAATGAGCCGCTGTCTTTGTCTTCATTTACATCCTTAGCCCTTCGCTCAGATTGTAGTGAAGTGCTGTATCCCTGTAACCACCAACAACTTGCTACAGAAAGGGAAGTTGTTCATTTTATTTCTGCAGAAACTTTCTCAATGTTTTCATTTTGCTTAGAGACTACTTTGCCTGGAATTCATTATGTAGCCCAGATCTTAGCATAGGCTGACCTTGAATTTGTAGGTGATCCTCCTGCCTCCTGCACAAAAGTGCTAGGATTTAATGTGTGAGCCACAAAGCCCATTTCCCCATAGTTTCATGTCACATAAAAGCATTTATGTTTTTTCTTTTTAATTGCTCCTACTGATGTATAGTGAAGCATCAACTTGGAGATAGCTAGGACTCAGGATTCTACCCACTGAACATATTCAGGAAAAGTAACCATTGAGGTCACTGCTGTCGTGGACTGGGATGCCAGAGCTAGAAGGTTGCTGGGCAATGAAGAAACAGCTCCTCTCTTTACAAACTTTTTGGCTTCTAAAGAAGCTTTGTTATAGAGCTCTATCATGGAAAGTTAACATGCCAGATGTTTCTCTCTCCAAAGTCTGTCATTTGCTTGAATGTAAGATATCACAAACCTCCTACTTAAGATGTAGAATATGTATATGTATACACACACAAACATATATATAAACATACATATATACACACATACATATGCATTACTGCATAGAGGTCATTATTGCCTGGAATATGCAGCACTATAGAGAGCCTATCTCCACTCATTCAGCATTTTTTTAAAGATGTATTTATTTACTGTAGTATTCTGTCTGTATGTATGCCTGCAGGCCATCAGAGGACACCAGATCTTTTCCAGATAGTTGTGAGCCACCATGTGGTTGCTGGGAATTGAACTCAGGACCTCTGACAGAGCAGTCAGTGTTCTTAACCTCTGAGCCATCTCTCCAGCCCCGTCACTCAGCATTCTAATGAAGAAAATGAAGCCAGAAGAGACTGGATAGCAATGTTCATATGGATGAGCTCACCTGCAGGAATTTTAGTCTTGTAAGGAAGTCATTCACATAGCTGCCAAGTGGCTTAAGGCTGGGGTAAGATTTACCCATCCACATTCCTGGAATTTTGACATTCAGAATGCTGCTGACCACTTCTTCCAGCTCTGTAGACATCACAACAAGCCCCTGAAACACAACAGACCTCAGTGAAATCAGCACTGGCCCTCCTAGGCAGCCTGTTTCTTCACGTTGCCTTTGTTAATGAACATAAGATTTCTTTGGATTTGCGAGGAAGGCATAGTTTCTCAAACCTTCCTTAGAAAAGGAGTAATGGCTTTTGTAAACAAATTTTAATTGAAAATCTTAGCTCTTTTGTAGCTACTGAATCACTGTCTACCTTTCATTTAATTTACCTGCTGGTTAAAAGCAAATCAGTATAGCCTTCCTAGCCTTCCTTCTTAAAGTCATAGTGATGGATATAAAGCTAAGCTTATATGAAATACTCTGAAAGTAAAAGCAGTCTGAAATCCAGCTGCCCTTGTTCTGTTTTGAATACCCCACCTGCCATGTACAGATACTGAAACTCCCAGGCTCCTCAAAATTCCTTCCCCGGAGAATTTAACAAGAATCAACTTGGAAGAATCAGTCTTTTGTTGTTGTTCTTACCAATAAACTTGATTTATTTATTGTTTTTTGATCTTGCATTCGAGCCAGTTGTGATTATCATTTCTGTGTTTTTTTAAACAATCAAAAATACTAAACAAACCTGAAAAATTTGGAGTAAATTCTCTGTATTAAACACATTATTTCATTTGCCCCTTTGAAACTTCACTGAAACAGCAGTGAGACATTCTGTGTTTTAAAGGCATAAGGCCACAAGAGCTAAACAGAATGGAGAAAGGAGCCATGATAACAGAGCTCTGGAGTCTAGACAGCAAAATCTAGGAGCTGACATTGCATTCAGTTTTTCACAGTACTTTGACTCAAACCTAAGGTTTCACATATTCTGAGTAAGTACTGTACCACTGTGTATCACTCATGATACTTGTAAAAGTCAGGCAGGATGGCTGTGCTAAAAGAAAAGGAATTTGAAATCTAGTTTACAGAGTAAAACTTCATACCATCATTCTTGAATATAACCTGGGAATAGCAACAAATATGGAGTAAAGTACTGCCAACACACCTGAAATAGCGGATACAGTTGAGGTCAGCTATCATACTGAACCAAAAGTTAAGCGAATACACTTTGGAAACAGACCTCTCTTCTCCTTTAGTTCCCCCAATTGTAGAAGCTAGTTTTGATCTTCCAGGAAAGAGACAGAGTCTGGTCAAGGAGAAACATCTAATGGTGATGATGCTTCTTTCCAGACAAGAGCCCAGCCAACATCACACTGTAATGAGGACCACAGTCAACCATCATCAGTGCCATTGAAGTGTCCTCTGCACAATGTCACATTCCCAGCTTTTATCCAAAGACACATACTCACACAAGGACATTTACTCAACTATATTCAGAGCAGTATTATTTGTAATAGCCAGAAACTGGAAACAACCTAGATGCCCTCAACCGAAGAATGGATAAAGAAAATGTGGTACATTTATACAATGGAGTACTTACTCAGTGGAAAAAAAAACAATGACATCTTGAAATTTACAGGCAAATAGACAGAACTAAGAAAAGCTATCCTGAGTGAGGTAACCCAGAATAAGAAAGACAAATATGTACTTACTCATAAGTGGATATTAGACATAAAGCAAAGGACAACCAGCCTACATGGCATCTCTTATAAAGGAAAAACATTTAATTGGGGTGGCTTACGTTTTCAGAGGTTTAGTCCATTATCATTATGTTGTGATACAGTAGCATGTAAGCAGATATGGAGCTGGAGAAGTAGCTAAGTGTCCTACATCTTGACTTTCAGGCAAAGGAAGTGGTTTATCTCACTGGGCATGGCTTGAGCATATATGAGACCTCAAAGCCCGCCTCTACAATGACACAAGACCACACCTACTCCAACAAGGCCACACCTCCTAATAGTGCCACTCTCTTTGGGGGCCATTTTCTTTCAAACTACCACAGTGTGTGTGTGTGTGTGTGTGTGTGTGTGTGTGTGTCTGTCTGTCTGTCTGTCTGTCTGTCTGTCTGTCTATGAAATGTGTTCCCCAATTCTTTTTTTTGTAAATCATATATTTAATACAGAAAATACTTGTAGAATTCATGAGCAAAAACCAAATAACCAAACCAGAAAATGACAAAAGAAAAGCTTATTTTCCTAAGGAAGAGACACAAATGGCCAAGTATATGAAAAGTTGTTCACCATCACTTGGTAATAGAAGCACAAATTAAAACCATAATGAATCACCACACAGGATGGATGTTATGAAAAATGAAAGGATAAGAAGTATTGGCAGGGCGGTGGTGGCATATGCCTTTAATCCCAGCACTTGGGAGACAGAGGCAGGTGGATCTCAGTGAGTTTGAGGCCAGCCTAGTCTACAAGAGCTAGTTCGAGGACAGTCTAGTCTCCAAAGCCACAGAGAAACCCTGTCTTGAAAAACCAGAAAAAAAAAAAAAAAAAAAGAAAAAAAGAAAGAAAGAAAGAAAGAAGACGTATTGGCAAGGATTTGAAGACAAGTGAACCATGAACCTTTCTATGGGGCTAGTGGAAGTGTAAACAGGTCCAGTCATTATGGAAAATAGTATGGAAATTTTTCAAAAGTTTAAATATAGAATAAATACCAAATAGTAATCACAGAGGAGATACAATTATTACCATGAAACATTGTCCCTGTAGCCATATTTATTGACCTATTAATTACAACAGTAAGATATGTGTTCCCCAATTTTTAACATGCTGATGTTATTGGTTCATAATTTAATGGAAATTGTTTATTTTTCCATATACATATATATTCCTAAATACAACCTGCTCAATACGTATAATGTTATTTGCATATATGTTTTCAGGGTTGACAATTGGTATTGGGTAACCAGTTGGTGTGCTCTTCATATTTAAGTTTTTCATTATTTTTTTCTCTAAACCATACATTGTTAAGTGTTATATTGAACTTATAAATATATAGAAATTGCATGTTAGTTTTTGTTAATTAATTTCTTAATTATACTATGATCAAAGAATATACTCTAATGATAGCAAGCTTTTTAGTTGTATTGTACATGTATTTTTACATGGTAAATGATTCTAGGTATACCATATGAATTTGGATAATATATTGTACTACCATTAGACTCAGAGTCTAGTACCACATCATGTCATTTTATAAATGGGGTTGTCCAATACTTCCATGCCCCTCCTCTCTCCCTCCCTTCTCTCTCTTTTTAGCTTTAGGTTTTAAATTTCTTTCTCCTGATATTGAACTTAAATTTCTTTCTCCTGGTATTGGACTTATACTATAATTTTCCTTGGCTATTCTGTTAACTGCACCCCATAAATTCTGACAAGCAATTTATTTTATCTATTATTTCAATTTTCAAAAAGTACAATATGATTTTCAAAGTTGGGTTATTGTGCCACATTAAGGAAATATTTAGAGAACAGTTAGAGATGACTTCAAGAAAGGAAACTGTAACACATTGTAGCTATTGTAGGGGCAGTGAATAGGATAAATTGACTCCAAAATAACCTACGCTCATCAGTGGTACCAAAATATCTGAGGTAATTTATAAGTTCTATTTCTGACTACTATCAACATATTATAGACAAAGTTATACCCACCCTGACCTCCATTTAACAGTAATGTCTTCACTGACTCAGGAAGCACTTTGAAAACGTGATTGTATTTCTTGAATTTCTCCTTCAAGTCTGCCCCTTCCTAGACTTTATACTTGCTGAGGATACACATTTGGGAGCTGTCCCTTGGCCTCTTTTGCTCACCCCTACAAAAACTTTCAGTTATCCTAATGGTACACAGACAGCCATTTCTCTTCACCTCAACGCTGCAGCCACACTCAGCTGGGATTCCTCACCTTGGTTCTCTATCACTGGTTCCCTACTATCCTTCCTGGTAGCAGTAGGAGTAAGCCTCAAAATATATGAAATATCATTATTGCTTGAAAACCCCTAATGTCTCTGTATTTCAAAACAAAATTCAAGATCCTGGCCATGGCTGACAAGGCCATCATGTACCCAGTCCATAGCCCTCACCTCCTTCACACACCCATGCTCATTCCACTCTAGTCCCGTCAGCCTACGCCTAATGCTTCTTGTCCATGCCGTACTGGCAGTGCTGTTGGCTTTTACTGTTTTAAAATTGTCTGCATAAATGCTCTTCCTTTAATAGTTTACACGTTGCTCTTTAATATTATTTAGGCCTCTATCCTCAAGGGTCTGACCCAGCCTACCTCCAAAAATTCAGCATTTACATCTCTACTGACCTTCTCCTGTTTTATTTGTCTAAAGAATTTATCACTTAAAAATTATATATGGGCCCAGAGAGATGGCTCTGTAGTGAAGAGTGCTTACTGCTGGGGCAGAGGGCAGGAGCTTGAATTCCAGCGTCTACGCAGGGTGGCTCACAAGCATCTGTAACTCCAGCTTCCATGCCTATGCCCACTTCTGGCCTTCATGGACACACACACACACACATACACACACACACACACACACACACACACAAATAAATCTTTAAAAATTCTGTTTGTATTTGTTGAATGTTTTACTTGTCTCCATTGCTAACTTGAAAACTTGTTTTCCTTATGGCTTAGCACAATGTCTCCACAGCATGCTCCTCCCTAGGATGTTGTGCTGTCTAGCACACTCTGTACTTCTGTATCTCTTTATTAACTGTTGTTCTCAGAACTCTATATCTAATCAAGAGCAGGGGCTGGTTTTCTACACATAGGGTCAAGAATAGTGTTTGCCAGTGCGTGTAACTAAAAAACCATTTGCCAAGTTGATAGAAGTGGAACGCTTAGTGATTCTTTTGCTCACGTCACCTTACCTTGATTGCCTTTTGGATATTGATGCACGATTCTCTTATGGTTATCAGCAGCTTGTTGAATCGTCCCATCTCTTGGACAAGGACGGTGTTCATGCTCTGAGTGTAGGTTGTGGGGTATCTCCTCATTGCAGACTCTACATCAAAGTTGTTTGGAAGTTTTCCCAGGATGTCTCCGGCAACGTCGTTTACTATTTCATCTGATGACTTTGTTCCAGAACCTGATGCGCGAGACTGAAGAACCCAAACTGTTATAAACATCCTCATCAAGGTCAAAGGGTAGGCAAGAGGGGAAAAACTGCTGGGCAAATCTACGAAGGAATTATCTATTCTATTGATGGTTCTTCTCCACACACGGTTTATTGAAATGTAAGAGCCAGGGGGGATGAAGTTCTGAGAGAAGATGGTTGTGAGGCAGGAGGAGGAGGGGCATTCACTAGGTTCAGAGAAACAGGACCTCATGGAGACATTCACGTGTCCCACTGCCTGGGACCCACTGAAGCTCGACCAAGCATCTGGCCAGTGCCGAACCTTAACACCCATGAGGGAGGAAGAAATGTGAATGTCTTGAGAGAGATTGCCACAAAATCTATTTGCCAATATCTGATGCACACTGGTTGCCAGAAACAGACATACAGCTTTCTCCCTGAGCCTGTAGGGCAAAGGAAATAAGCCTGACTCCTCTAGGAGGCTAAGAGTTATAGAGAAAGCAAAGGCCGTAGTGATTGCTGTTGGAAGTCAGGAAGGAGCATCGATGCAATTTGTGCTTCCTATGTTAATAGTGGCATCTTGTAAACGAATTTGTATTTTCTGGAAAGGCTTTTAAAGAAATTCGGAGAAGAAATACCCTCTTGGGGGTTCACTAGGGGAGAATAAGCACTATTAGAATACAATTGACTTGCTCACATTTTCCCAGTTCAAGAAAACTGACTTTAGTCTCCCTTCCTATTTTATACTTCCTGGTTTCTTTAAAATTAATATTGGACATTCTAGTCTGTGAACACTATTGTTTTCCTTAGATTTCTGCCTGTCACACATCCCTAGAGGAGATTATAAAATCAGACAATAAAACAATTAAATGTTGGCAAGTTTTAATTGCCTGCTAATAAAAAGAATTAAGAACAGTGCCCACAAAATAGTGATTATTTTTTTTATAGTCCTAAGGTATTTAGTTTACAATTAATATCTAAAATAATAGAAGAAAAAAGGTACTGAATGCTGGGCCTACATTAATGGAATATCTTTCTCTTTTTACTCCATTTACAGAATAATTTGCATTTTGCATTTTGAGCCACGTATAAAGTGGTATAAATAGATTTAAAAAATCATTGTTTTCTAGAAAGAGCTATGCCCACTTAAAACACACGAAACACAAACGCTACCAAAATGATACAAACAAACACACCAGGCCTATACCCAACCAAAAGTGGCAGAGAAATACTTCCGCGGCTCAAACATCCCTAGTAATCCAAGCAAAACACAAGTTTTCGTGCTGAACTGATGGGAGGCATCGAGAGCTGCAGGGCGCTGTTCATTTGTAAGTGTTTAGCTTGGCTTTTCATTCCCATGCCCTTTCCTTAGCGGTTTCTAAGGCTTATCCTTCCTCCCTTTCTCCCTACGTTGGCAATTGAAACTGTGGCCTTACGTGTGCTAAACAAACCACACACTGAGAAGCTACACCTGGGCCCCCAGTCTGCCCTCCATTTTTAACTATTTATTCTGAAATAAAAGAGAAGCCAGAGAAATGGCTTGGCAGTTAAGAGTGCTTGCTGCTCTTGAAGAGGACTCGTGTTCAGTTCCCAGCACCCAGTAGGGAGGTTCACAGCTGCCTGTAATTCCAACTGGGCATCTGACTCCCACATACACATGCTACAGGTTCCCACATACACATGCATAGACACGCACCAAACAACGCACATTCAAAAGGCAGGGTGCATGGCTCACTGATTTGCCCAAGTAGACCTTGATTTTGGGATCCTCATGCTTTGGCCTCCCAAATGCTAGCATTACAAATGTGAATCAGCTCACCTGATTGGGCTGTTTTCCTTTTACTGAGTACAGATGCATTTGATCTATATTTAATGAGACCTTGCAGAACTTAGCCTTTTCAGAAAGCCTCCAGCATATTGGTTTCATAATTTTCCTTCTTGAAATAGAGTGTGACCATCAAGCATACAAAAAAGATCACTGCAAAAACTATACTCTTGACTCTGGTGTCTGTCTCTTCCATTTTTCTCTGAGACGTTTTAGGCAAGGACATCAGAGAAGATGTTTTGTCATTAATAACTAGCTCACAGAGCTCTGCAGTGCTGGTATCTGCCTGAGCTGTGACTCAAGAGCCATTGCCTACCCATTATGAAAGTCACACTCAGGAATCTGAGTCCAGGGATGGTGAAATCCACTGTTTAATCACATACCGAGGTACTACCCTTGTGTATTCAAATCATGTGTTTGGAACCGAGTCATTTTCTGTTTGAATGAGCATACTGTTTTATGGGTTCTGCAGTGTGACACACATCATATATGACAAGCTTCTAAGGTCCACAGCACTGCCTGACTCACGTGTGTGCTCTGGCAATGACAGGTTTGCATGTCATCAACGTGAGAGATGGACATTAAAAGCAGTCTTTGTCCTCTTTGCCTTACTAGAAAATGGCATACTATCAGAAACTAGAAGTGCAGGCTTTGTGGACATGTCCATTTATAATAACACACCCCATGTCCTCCTGATTCTGGACCTTTTCAGCATCTTAGGTCTGACCCAGCCACACAATCTGAAGGAGAGTACAAGACAGCATCTTAGAAAGGGCTCTGGAACCAGTGAGGGTCAGACTGCATGGCTTCCAGTCTGGTCTCAAAACTGGACTACCCAACTTTGGTCAAACTACTTAATCCTTTTGTGCCTCAGCTTCCTATCTACAAAACAGGAAGAGCAATGGCTCTTCATCCCCCTGGTTCCCTATGTATTACACATCATATCCAAAGCTCCCAAAGCCATGCCAGCAAGGGCCAGTACCACAGGAACAGGAACCATCGCCGTTTAACCCAGAGAAGCCATAAAAACACCTAAATTCAGCACCGGAAAAACCTACATGCCTAGTTTATTGCATTTTATTTAATCTCCATAGGAACTCCTGGCATCTAGGTTAATTTGTTTTCAAAAGTTACAAACAGTGAGGTTCTCCTCGACACAGAGAGAATGTCTCTCGCTGGGCCCAGGATTAACAACTGTTTCTGCTCTGACTGCTGCCCACTTTTGCTTCCCTTCTGCTCACCCTGGGCACATTCTTCCAGCAGCAGGGCTGCACGCCTTCCAGTGCCTCCCACTGATCAACTGTTTCTTTAAACTCAGTTCGCAATATTGCTGTCACACACTTAAGCATTATGTTATCTAATAGGATAGGGTAAAAGGAATTTTTTATGTAAACTAGGTGAAATGTCCTGGGATATTAAAGATGAATCATAAAATAGACAACTGCCGTTAAATCGGTAGGAGACTAGTAAAACGGCACACAGATCCTGCTCCCTAACTGCTTCCCAGGTGTCTTTAAAATGATGCTTCCCACCTAAAAGACATGAAAGGGATCTAACATATGCTGCATTGGGGGCAAAGATTTAGGCAGAACAACAAAACAAACTGGAATTCCTAGAAGCAAGAGATTCAGAGAGATGCTTTGTTCGGAAACAAGACTGATGAAAAGAACATGCCAGATGTCCATGTTCTCTACGCTGAAGTCCATAATTAAGGGATTATGTGGGGGTCCCCCCTTTTGCTTTGAGAGCTCCTTCACCTTGGCAGAGCTTCACCAGGAGGCTTTGCTGGATGGGGGGTGGGGTGGGGAGCGGACAGGTCTGTGTTGGCTCCTGTTTCAGGGTGCCTCACAGACAGATCCTCGCTGGCTCGGGCTTAGGGTGCTCACAACACACACCTGGGTAAGGAGGATGTTATCAAACAGCAGCTGTGTCTCTGACTGATCTTTCGTGATGTCGGCGTTGGCATTCATCCCAAAGATTTCTGGGGCTGGGGTCAGTGGCAGAGTCTTCGTGTATTCGATGTAGCTTTTGTGCTGCAAAGACGAAGGGCAAGAAGTTTGGAGGTTAGATGTCAATTATGAGGTAGGACTTGGCTTAGAGACTATGCTTTTCAGTCCTCAAACCATGGCGAGAATGAGCCTATGGTACTGCACACTGAATGCTTTCCCTTCCTTAAGCCCAGGTCAAGGGCTAAAATTTTAAGAAAAAGGTAATGTGCCATTCAACTAAAACATTATTATTAGAGAGATTTATGGTAATAAAATTTAGAAGCTTGTCCTGGCAATGACAATGGGAGACAGACACTTAGGCAATGATAAAGCATCAGTTCCAAGAACATCTTTGCTGGAGAACAGAACTCCAGAAGAGAGCTCTGCACCCATCTCCTTGTTGGTGCTCAGAACCCGGCACCTCTGCCTAGAGGCTCCGTGAGAACTGACTGAAGCCCAGAGGAGGCACCTGGACTCTTTGGGTTTGGACAATTGGACTCAGCAGCTCACCTCCTTTCCCATCCCTCAACTCCATTGCTGCATAAGCCTGTTAGCCCCCAGACTAAGAGTTCATTGGCATGCATTCCCAGGACCTCCAGTCGACACGCTCCCCTCCCCCCAGTCTACAACCCTTCTTAAGGTCCCACCTATGAATCTATAAAAAACTCCCTAAAAGCCAGAGAGGTCAAGAACACCACAAGATAATTCACTGAATCAACTAACCTGGATTTATAGGGGCACACAGAGACTGAATGACAACCAGAGAACCTGCATGGGAATGACCTAGGCCCTCTGCACAAATCTTATACTAGTGTAGCTTGGTCTTCTTGTGGGACTCCTAATAGTGGGAACCAGGGTTGTCTCTGACACTTTTCTGGCTTTTGGGACCCTACTCTTTATACTGGGTCGCCTTGTTGATGCTACAGTGAGATCATAACTGAGCACTAACTAAAAAAACCTGAGATATCAATGTTAATTATTACTGCTAATATTTTTGACCTTCCATCTTGTGTATATTCATTTTAATTGTGACAAGGTCTTTTTACCCAAATATCAAGCTAATGCTGACAGAATTTCAGGTCACTAAGGAAACTATCCCACACCACAATGAACAGGAGAATCCCAACTCCCTTTGTACATGGTGTGTGCGCTATTCCTACATAACTTAGAAAAACAAGACAAGGATGAACAACAAAATTAGAAAAATTGGATGGGAAATCACCTGTGAAAAACTATGTCCTCAATCCCCAGGAGTTTTGTGTTCTCCTGCTTTTAGTTTCTTAAAGGGGGCAGGCATACTTACATCACCAGAAGGAGGAACGAAATAGATGCCACTCGAATCAAATTTGTAGTCTGGATTTTCAACTAGCTCTGTGCAGAAGAATTTGTTCAGAATGCTACGCAGCGTGCGCCGATCCCAATCATCAGTCACCCGGCCTCCGTAATTGCATTCCCCAGTCATGTACCGTAGAGCGTCATAAGGCAGTTCCTACGGTGGAGAGCTGCAGTCAGCAACCAGTTAGGAGATACCAGTAGCACATGGTGTGGAGTGATGTCTGTGTTTGGTACCATTGTCAAGCTAAGCATCTCCCTAAAAGTTATCAATCACAAATCTCCTTTTCTATACTCTCTGTCAATCACCGTAGTTTCCCCCAGGATCTTCCTCTTCTTGTCTTAGTTCATTTCCATTCAGGTGGTGTTGAGACTTAAAATCGCTGTATTTATTGTTCATCAATACAATTTGAATTGATAATAGTTTTAAAATGCTAGTGAGGGTCTTCATTGTCGCATCTACTTATTAGCATTTATTGTAACACAAGTCAAGACTTTTCCTTCTCTCTCCACCTCTTTTTTTTTTTTTAATTTTATTTTCCAGTTTAAATTTAGATAAGAAACAAGGTTGCTTCACAAGTCAGTTCCAGGTCCCTCTCCCATTCCCTCCCTTCCTCCCGAGCCCCCCCCCGTTATCCCCTCATTTCCCCAGGGAGGGTGAGGCCCTCCATGGGGGTGTGCATAGTCTGTCATTTCATATAGGGCAGGGCCTAGACCCTTCCCCAAGAGTTCAGGGTGAGAGTGCACCTCACATTGTTCTATGGGAGTCCAAAGTCCGTGTGTATACTTGGGATGGGTACTGATCTGCTGCCCAAGGCTCAATAGATTCCCTAGGCCTCCTCACTGACACCCAGATTCAGGGGGTCTTGATCAGTCCCATGCTGGCTTCCCAGGCTGATGCCTGGGATTCAAGAGTTAACCTTTGTCTGGTCAGCTGTTTTTGGGGGTTAAACCAGCCCAGTCTTAATCCCTTTGATCATCAGTCCTCCCTCTCTGTTACTGGCTTTCTTGAGTTCAGCTCAGTACTTAACCAAGGGAGTCTGCCTCTTCTTCGATCAGCCACTAAATAAAGTTTCTGTTTCCCAGACTCTCTGGCCATAGGATTGTAGGCTGGCACTCCCCAGATCTATGTCTAAAATCCATATATGAGAGAGTACATGCCATGTTTCTCTTTTTGTGACTGGGTTACCTCACTCAGGATGGTTTCTCCACCTCTTAATATCTAAATCATTTCTATCTTTTCTATGTGGGTACGGTATGTCTGGCATCTTCCCATTGTAGTTCAGTTCTTAGCATTGCCTGCCTGGTCTCCCAGCTTACTTTTCCATGGCCCCCATTTAGTGACTAAAATCAAAGGGATAAAAGTGCAGCATCAAGGCAATGGTGGGAGCATGTTTGCTACTCTGCCTCTGGGAGGATGCTTCAGGCTCCCTGGCTTTCAGTAACTCCAGACATTTCTTGCCTTGTGACAGCCTAATTCACCACGCTTCCAACTTCACAAAGCTGTCTTCCTATGTGTGCGCATCATACCTGTCTTACTGCGCATCTTTGAAGCATAGCATCAGCTGGCAGTTTCTGTAGATATTTGTGGTGGTTTGACTAAGAATGGCCCCCATAGGCTCATATTTGGGAATGCTTAGTCACCAGCGAGTGGCTCTTTTGATAGGATCAGAAGATGTGGCCTTGTTAGAGGAAGTGTGTCACTGGGAGAGGGCTTTGAGGTTTCAAAAGCGCATGCCAAGCCCAATCGTTTCTCTGCCTCTTAACCTGCAGATTAGGATGTAACTCTTAGCTGCTGCTCCAGCCTCCGAAACTGTATGCCAACCCTAATGCTTTCATATGTAAGAGTTGCCATGGTCATGGTATCACTTCACAGCAACGCAACAGTTCCTAAAACAATATTCCTTCTCATTTTGACCAAGTTCCTCTCTCTTTCTAGTTTACTGAGTATTTTTATCACTAGCGAGTGTGGGATATTGTCAAATGCTGTTTTCTGTAACTACTGATAGGATCATGTGTTTTAAATTCTCTTTAGCATGTTGATACAGTGGATTTGATTTTTTAAGTGCTAAACCAACTTGCATACTTACATATTTTAATTAGCTCCTCACTATAGATTGTATTTTGAGGTAGACTATATTATCCAGGTACTCAAATTGCTACCTACAAATGTTCCTCACTGGTTTTGTATGATTATTTTAGCTTAGATACATCCTCCTCTGGCACTGTATTTTATCTCTATTATTAGCTCCATTCTTCTTGTAGGTGTTAGCATAAAAAACAATTCATCAAATTCATGATTCATTTGAATATTTCTGCCACTTGAGCCCTCCATCTTTCATGGAAATAGAATTCAGCCTTCCCCATTTACAAGCCTATATTAAGTCTGAAAATTTTGTTTTTTATGTTCTATTGATAGACTTAATTAAAGATATCTAGCTAAATTTGAATAAGATTCTGCCAAAATACAGACAACTTGCTTTAGGCTGGGACAGTTCCCTATTCTTACAAGCTCATGTAGTGATTTATAAGGCAGTTTTCAAAGTTTCAAACTTGTTTAAATCCAGTTGACAACAGAAAAGAGAACATCCCATCATGCCCAACATTGGATGTTCCACAGAGAGTGAGAAAGCAAGAGGGACAAAGAGGGAAAGTGAGGGGAATGAGAGTGGAATTGAGGGGAGAGGAAAGACAGGGGAGGGAAGGGGAGAAGGAGAGAAGGAGGAAAGGAGGTTGAACATCTCAAGTTCAAGGCTTGCCTGGCCTTCAGAGTAAGTTCAAGACTAGCCTGGAAAAGGAGATCAAATGGTACCTCATGGAGAAAAAAAGGAAAAGAAAGGAGAACACTGGTGTGGTAGCAGATATCCGCAATCCCAGTACTTGGTAGGCTGAGGCAGGAGAATTGTCCTGAGTTCCAGGTCAGTCAGGGCCACATATTGAGACCCTATCTCAAAATGGAAACAAGACAATGACGACAGCCCCAGAGAGAATCAGAATTGTGAAGAGTGATGTGAGCCTAGTGTGACTTTGGGCTCTCTGGCCTCCTCCCAGAATCTATTCCTCTTCTTAAATGGTGTTAAGTCATTTACTTCTAGACAAACAGTAAAGACTCAAAAATAAAAATGTTATTTCACAAAAAATGAATTCATGCTCCAGAAAAGAAGAAACCTAGTCATCCTAGTCTACACCTGGCTGACTAAAGGTCTTTTCACAGTAAATACAACACCATTACTTTTCAGAGCTCCACAGGTGGCTGTGTCAAAATAAAGCAGAAAACCTAGATTCTTTGGAGACAAACTGGCATCCTAACTACCCGCTAAAGCAGTTACAATTTCCTGCTATAATCAAGTACTACTTAATAGGCTGTTGGGAACTACCCTGCAGTTTATTTTATCAGAGCAGAATTAATCAGAAGTCCCTGCTCACAGCATCAACAGTTACAACATGATAAAGACTAAAAAGGTAATGTCCTTGCTGTGAAGTTTATGGTACCTCATACTGGTTCAGGAACATGTGGAGTTGCTGCACACTGATTCTTAGATCTGTCTCGTTGAATTCATACGGAATATTCCACCCCAGGGGTCCAAATTTTCGTCTCTCTTGTACCAAAGCATGAAAGAAACAGAGGCCATAAAGCAGCTTCTTGAATTCTTCCTGTAATGACAAGAAATGGTCCCGTGACATTATTTTTGTATGAACATTGCTTTAGATTTGATATCTCTAAATTAATATTATTAAATTCCTTTGCTTGTAAATAGTACCTGGCTATTTTCATACACCAAATAAATAAAACACAAATGTATTGCTACAGGTATGTCAAACAAAATTATGCCCAGTCATACTCAAGTTCAATCAGCACACACAGTTCTGTACACTAGGTTTCTAGGAAACAGAGCAAATTCATCTAATTTGAATTTTACAGGATTTTTTTGAGGGGGCCATGTTTGCAGCTGAAGCAACACAACACAAGAACTATGAACTCTCAGGCCATTTTAGAGAAATTTCAAAATAGACAATTTGAAGAAAACAGGCAGTTCTAAAACCTTTAAGAATACTGGGAGTCAACAACAGAGGTTGAAGTAGAGCTGCGGAGTTTCTTCAGACAAAGTAATTCTATGCTGGGAGTCTGCTTGCACCCTTCCTCCCTGGTGAAGGACATGGGGGAGACAGTCATACTCACTAGCAAGAAATCAATGGGCCATCAGGGTTGACACAACAGCTAGAGACTGTGGGTAAGGGCAAAACCCAGAGCGGAGAAAGAGCAATCCATTGCCCCAGAGTTGAAGATGCAGAGGGAAATGCCAGGTACACATTCCAGCAGTGAGTCAACCAGATGGGAATCCCAGAGGGCAAGGGACGCTGGTGAAAACAACTTGTACCACGTGGTGAGGAAACCTCATAGGAAGGGCCTGTCTGAAGGGCACACCGGAGAGCCAGAAACATAAGAGGCCAGACGGGGCAGGCAGGAGAGGAGGGAATATGTTGTTTTAAACCCATGCCAGACCAAAACGTTCCCAGCTGAGTTCAGGGATGTCTGCCCCTTCCTATCTCAAAACCATTGTGAAGTGAATTGTACCAACAGCTGCCAGCTGTGTCACTCACAGGTTATGAAAAGGAGAATGCCAACTCCATCCTCTCCCCCTGACAGTGTGCAATCTGACAACCAGGGACACTGGGTTAGAGCCTGGAGAATCCAAAGGCCATATTTTAAATAACCACAAAGTTATTAACATTGTTATACTTCCCAATTTCTAAATCAGGCTCTCCTTGAAACTGAAAGTAACTAGAAGATATTTTATTATTTAGCAAAACCCAGAAAAATCTCAGGGAGGCCTAAATTTTATCCTTCATATGATAAACTTGAAAAAAGGGAATGGAAAACAAGGAAAATGAAAGGAACATATTTGACAAAAGTACCATAAATTTAACTAAAGAAATTGAATAAACATGCTAGTATAACTCTGAGTTATTTTATATGGATTAAATCATTAATCAACTTACTAAGTAATGTTGGAAGCCAGATATCTCAATGTAAAACAAGAGACAAATGTGGGATCAAGAGAGACAAGAAAGGATGTAGGAAGACGCAGTGAAATCGAAAGTACTGGTATGAATTCATCGCTTCCAGAGGATGTGTATGTGATATATGTGCATTTATATGTCTATATTTCTGTGTTTTGTTGTTGTTTTTGTTTTTAGACATGGTCTCTCCATATACCACTGGCTGTCCTGGAACTCCCTATGTAGATGAGGCTGCCCTCAAACTCACAAATCTCTACCTGCCTCTGCCTGCACAATACTGGGATTGTAGGTGTGTGCCACCACACCTGGCTATGTGTCTCTATTTTCAAGCAGCAAGGAACCCATCTAATATCCAATGCCATTCACCACTCTAAAGAAGCAGGGCTTTTCAGAAAAGTGGCGACCTCTGTGGCAGGATCAGGATAGGTACAAGATGAGTCTGGAACATCCTAAATTAGAAAGAGCAAGCTACTAACACAGAATTCCCAAAGCTGGGACCTGAATTTGTACAGAAACCAGGTTAATGCAGATCACATTGATGAAGCTTGGAACAATGAGTATGAAATTCTTGGTCAATGAATTGCAAATCATTGGGGGTAAAATCAGTAACTCCTATGTTTGGGCCATTGTCAGATAAACACATGGTGAGGAGAAGCCACTGCTTATGAGGAGTAAGTGAGAAGCATCACAAGTTCCAAGTGAGGCAATCGGGAGTAAGTAACCACTTAAGGACCAACTCAGTGAGAAGGATGCGCACTAGATACTAAATATGGATGGAGGGTGGAACACAACTAACCCCCTCCCATGAAAGAGGAAAAACAACCCTTAGACAGTGGAAAATCAATTAATGCTTTTTTAAATGACCCACATTAGTTTCATCTACTGCAGACACAGTATCATCTCCTTAAGAATGGGGCTAAGAATAAAAACAAACAAGCTGAATCTGATCATTAGAAAATGTCACACAGATTCGGAATGGGGAAAATTCCCATTAAGACAATATCAGGAAGTGCATTCTTCAGAAACGCCAGTGTTGTTAGGCAAGAAGGGCTGAGGAAACTTCAGGTTAAAGGGGGTGGAGGCCGGAGAGTGAGTTCCGAAGTCCAGTACTTGGCACGCATGCACACACAGGCCAGGTGTGATCCCAGCATCGTGGGACAAAGTAGAACCCCGTGGGAAGTGAATGGGACGCTGAGCCTGAGATGATGCTTTTACTGTGGAAATGGTGCTCTTAGCTGACAACACTGAAATACATGATGCATTGATGTAACAGTTACATCTACAAAAACTAATAATACGGTGGGAAGAAAATGTCCCTATTCCTAAAACATACATAAATGCATCCCACTTGAGACCTGCATGCCACATGCATCCCAAGATAGCTATGAACATGACCCAATACAACACTTTAAATTTTCTCAGAGTTTTTGGTAACTTGAGTGCTGGTTTGCAGGTAGGAACTTTGTACATGACAACATTGTATCTCAATGACAAAGGGAGTGTCAAAAGATTGGACATTCCTGAAAGTATTTAAGGATAAGGGATCAGGATATGTCTAGCTTACCTTCAACTGGTGTGTGTATGTGTATGTGTGTGCGTGTACACCACACATGTACATGTAGTTAGCCTTCTGTCTTCTGCTAATTCTACATTCATGAATTTAATCAATATCATATTGAAACATTTTTTAAATTGTGCTGGTGCTGAGTATATACAGTTTTCTTGCTCAAGGGAAACTAACATATATTTATTTATGTAGCATTCACGTTCTTTTATATATCAAACTATGAGGACCTCCATGGGGAACAACTTTACATTTTAGCTTTTTATGTGGAAGTGGTTTTATATTTATAGGGGAATTACAACTATAAAATAGTGTAAGGAGAAAACCTATGTCCTACTCTGTATTTACCTACTGTTAATTTTTTTTTTGGTTTTACAAGACAGGGTTTCTCTGTATTGTTTTGGAGGCTGTCAGTCCAGCCCGGTCTCGAACTCACAGAGATCTGCCTGCCTCTGCCTCCCGAGTGCTGGGATTAAAGGCGTGCACCACCACCGCCTGGCTTACTGTTAATTTTTTACACCATTTAATTTGTCATTTTGTGTTTCCCCTCTAAATACATTAATATATGCATATATACATTAGTGCGTTTCTGTATCTCTTTCTGTCTCTCTGTCTCTCTCTCTCTGTATTATTCATCCCTTGGTATCCAAGGAAGATTGATTATAGTCTAGAATTTCCCTCAGATACTCAGGCATATAGATGCTTAAGCTTCATATAAAATGGTATGCCACTTGACTATAGCTTATCCTGTGTGTGAGTCACCAGGTCTCATCAATCCTCATCAATGCAAAAGTCAACCAGTCATTCACAAGTCGTGGAGGCTCAGGAAAAGGTTGATACAGTGTTAAATGAAATGTATATGTGAATTTCTCTCTCTCTCTCTCCTCTCCCCTCTCCCATCCCCTCATCTCGTGTGTCCAAATTTTTGCTTAATGGAAGTACTTTAGTTTTAGTGCTCTCTTTTGATGAGCACTTTCGTAATGTTCAGACATCAAGACAGTAAGCTTTTGAATGCCAAACCTTATCGAGGTTCATAGTGTCTCGCATAAAGGAGCCCTTCCATTTTTAATTACGGCAAAACACCGTGAAACAATTTTAGGTCACAGACATTCAGACAGAATTCTAATCATGAAAACAGTGGGTGTTTTCCCTGCCTGCCTGGTGGCTCCAGAAAAGACCCCTGTGAGTCTCATCAATCGAGAAGGAAAATCGTTTTGGCTCTCATTATGGTTATGTGGAGGAAATGTTTTTATGTTTTAATTTAGAGAGATGGTTCCAGATAGCAAAGGGTTCAGTTCATATCCTGGAACAAGTTCTCCAGCCTTGCAGATTTGCGCTGGGAATGGCTTACAGCTGACTTTCTCAACAGAAGCCTACATTATTAATGATAACCCATAATATCTCAGCTGAGCAGAGATGGGGCTAGTGGTAAAATTAAAATAAAATATTAATAAAATCGACTGCAGCAAGTTAATAAGCAGTAATCAAAACCAACTGTGCTGCAGAGCAGGGGGCCGATTTAATTTATAGTTTCATTCTGTGCACACAGCCCTGGTCACCAGGGACCACTTGAATTGCTTTACAGGGCTGAGGTGATAGGACTTAAACCATCACTAACAGGCTTTTTGCAGCTGCCAAAAAATTCAGGGTCAGAGATCGGGTCCATGAGGTACGATCGGATGATATTCGCCCTTAATCCTTTCGGTGCTTCGTTGGTCATTTTCACTCCATTCTGCAGGACCGACACGGGGAAATTTGGAGATGGGTAACTAGTCAGCCAGATTCGGAAATCCGGGTGTGTTGATTCTGGGCTTAACTCCTGAGAGAAAATAAATCAGAAACCAAAGTGTGAGTAAGTCTCGAGGAATCATCTCAATGCATATAAAAGACAGTCTGGAAGGAAGAGGAAACAGCTACAAAAATAGAAATGGGCTTGCTGCAATTAAGCAAAAGCTCAGAATCCACCTCTGTCTGAATCACCACACTATGCTGAGAAGGTCCAGGGCATAGTCACTCTCCTGATAAAATTAATTCACAGGACTATACGGCTTATAGAGGTGCTATGTAGTTCAGGGTTGGCGTAAAGACTAAAGCCTTTTTAAAATCTTCACTGGTGTTTCTAAAATATTTACAAAAATAATTCTTTGCTCAGGGCTAGATTAAGACTAACCCCTCTTCTTGTTGCAGATTTGGAACTTACTTAGACATATCAATATTACACCAAGCTGGAATCACTTGCTTAAGAGAGAAGGGTATTTTAAAGGGTAGGAGCTCATGGATCCTGAAACCACCGTATTTATCACTATTAGCTCTAGCAGGCCCAAAGGCTGGAGGTCACAGAACCCTAACCCAATGTCACCCATGGCCAATGTCAGAAGTTTCCAAAAGGTTACAGTACATACAAGATGAAAAGGGCCCCAATGTCAGTCAGAAAGAAGATAGTGAAGTCAATGGTAAGGCCTAGGAGTAACTCCTGTAGGCCAGGCCACTGCTATAAAGATTAGGATTTACTCCAGGCCGAGGACATTCTGCACACTGAGTGGGCCCTCCCCTCTGGAAAGGGTGTCTGGCTGTCTGCCTTCCTCTGTTGTTCCAGGCAGAGTTCTCAGTGGGAGCCCATCTTTCTCATAGTGCAGCTGCAATGGTAATCTGTGGCCTGTCAGATATCAGACATGAGGCCTTTGGGTGGAACGTATATCAAACATTGGACTGGGGAGGTACACTCTAGTAAATGGATAGCTGCATTTTTTTTTTACCTCACAAACTTTCTCAAGAGTTGGCATCCAAGAGGTGGCAAGGTGACAGTTTTGAAGAACAACCCATGTTCCATCCTTGATAGCTTTTTCTAACATCTTCATAGCAATGGGGCCTTGGCCTTGGCCAAGAGACAGAGAGCTAAGTTTTGAGCCCCCATATCCCTGTGTACGACAACAACAATGTCATTTAGTGTCATACATTGGTTCAAACAGACAGAACCTGAACAAACTAACCAACACTTAGATGAAATAGTGTAGGGATGATCATGCGAATAAGAGAAACATTCTGTATGCTTTTTGGCTGTTGAAGTAAGATATAGAAAATAAAAGTATTAAAGGGACCTTCAATATTGGAATATACTGAAGGATACAGCTGTCTAGTAACATCTAAAACACACGAAATACGCTTTTTTATGTATCGAATGGCAAAATGAAAATATGGATTGGCAGAGCAGCTTGTCCTGTCCCCTTGAGTGTGTCAGTTGCTTTGGATACTGATAAGGTGGACAAAAGCATTAACCACTGACTCCCTGTCGACAACTTCCTTAAGAAATCCTATGGGAATGTTTCCTCAGCTCATTTGTGGCTTCTGAATCTCTTCTAGGAAGAGGCCTCCGGTGACAGGACCAGTGGAAGACTCAGTCTTGGACCCACCCCAATTGCTCATTGCTTATAGTCACTAACTCTGTGGGGGAAAAACCCTTTGGGAAAAAGTAAAGGTAGCAACTGGAGACAATGCAGGAGCAGTGCAGACACAGGGCCAGAGAATAACATTGCCTAGCACAGAAGAGATATACGGAGGAAACAGAAGAGTTCAAAAGGACATCGGGGAATGCTGATTTGCAGAGATAAGCCCCATGTATGACTGACACTGAGCTACCTCCACTACTTCCACTCTAGATCTGCCACTATATTTCTTATCTGATTTCCAATACACTCTCCCCCAGCTAGCTGCCTGCATCCATTTTTCAATACTCCAGTCAATTATCCACAGTCCAACTGAGATGGCCTTATGAATCAATGGCTGTGCTCCTCTGCTACTTGAAACATCTCCATCTTTAATCATGGCATCCATATCTCAGTGAGTGCTATATCACACAAACATAGCGCTCATACAAAACCCAGCTTATTCAAGTATAAAGTGACCCAATAGAGGCTACTTTAATCTTAAAGCCATGTGTCTTTCAAGAAGTCACCCCCTCTCTGCTTTACTATCCCTCACTATGAAATGGAGATGCCACCGTTTATTTCAAAGTCTTCTGTAATATTTCAAAGAAAAAACATTAATAACATTTACCAGAAAAGTTCCCTATAGGTTATGACCTTCATGAAATGATCATGTTGGTTTTAGAAACTGCAGTAGTGTTTACCGCAAAAAGTCATTTTGGTTATACCAAAATGAGGAAAACAAACTCAGAAACACACAGTCACATGCTCAGTACCTTCTTCTAGACAGTGTGGTCTAAGAATGTTCAATACAAATCAATTTGAATATGTTTTAAAACCTCTTACAAGTGCAGATAATTGAACATACTGTACTGGCCAAGTGCCTATAATTTATAGTTGCTCTTGAGAGTCAAGGAGGGCCCCCTTAGAGATTAGGAAGGGGAGCAAGAACAGAAAGTTTACCCTGGAGTAACTTCTGGGACTTGAATGAAACCAACCAAGTTCATGTACTGGTGTAAATGCTGTGGAGAAAATTAAAATCCAGACTGGTCCTGAACTCATGACCCTCCTGCCTCCATCTCCTAACAGCATGTACCACCACAACCAGAACCCCCAAATTTAGTTTCACAAGTTGTGTAAGGAGCTACTTTTAATGTAAATACTGCCATTGAGTGTCATTTTCTCCGGACTCTGTCAAGTTTCAGAATCCCAAGCTTGTCCTACAGCAGAGTGGAAATTTTTAGTTTTCTTTCATCCTCTAAGACTCTGGTTGTAACAAAAATTGCTATTTGAAAGGAATGCAATGCTGTCAGCTAACTGCATTTGCTGCAAGGTACCTGGTCATCAGCGAATTTCAGGAGAGCAGCCATGGGGTCCGCTCCAGGAGAGAGCACAAAGATGAGTGGTGCACAGCAGTTACTGTCCCCAAACGCCTTGGACAAATCAAAGGGGGGCGGCTCAATGAAAGCGCGCCCCAACTTCTTGATTATGAATTCCTGCAACATGGGGATAACCTAAAGGGGATGAGAATATATTTGAGAGGACAGTCATAATCTTCCGGTTTTAAAACAAAACAATTGCCGGGCTTGCTAGCACATGCCTGTGATCTCAGCCCTGGGGAGTCTGAGGAAGGAGGTCTACAAGTTCAAAGTCAGGCAGGGCTACATCATAAGAGCTCTTCTCAAAACCAAACAAACCAGACTGTGGCTATAAAGATGACGTGTTAAAAGGGGAAGATCCAGGGCATTACACTGGAGACATAAATACCTTTCAGAAAAACAAATACAGGCAATTGAAATAATCACTACTGACTGCTATGAGCCACCAAATTCAAAGACACCTTCATTTCTTTTAATGAGTATCCAAGAAATGGAAGAGAAGAAACTGTTCTTTAAATTATTTCTTTTATTGTTTTGAAACTATGTTATGTGTTATGAATACATCATTTCTCCCTTCAAGACTTCCCATATACTTCTCCCTGCTCTCTTTGAAACTCATGGCATCTTTTCTCATTAATTGCTGTTACATGAATATAACAACCTGAACATCTCTCAACTCGAGCAAACTGCAGGAGCAACTTACAAGTGCCCAGTATCTTAAGAAGATAGTATCCTCTGGAAACAGCTACAAGTGCCTCCAAACACCAGTTGTGTTCTTCCCAGCAACACCTATTTGAGTGAGATTTGTGAGTAAAAATCATCTGCGTGTCACAATGCGTTTTAATAGTTGGGCAAATGTTTGTTCCCGCACACGTGTACGGCTGGGAATGCTGAGAACCAATGGAGAAATAGCCAGCATCAGATTAAACTACTTATTTATTTAGTTGGTGTGTGTTGTGGGGTGAGTGTGTATGGCCTATGGTGAATATGGAAGCTAGAGGTCAACTCACAGGCATTCTCTTTATTAGCATGTGGGTTCTGAGGCCATAACTTGGGTCACTAGGCTTACCGCACCTTTGCCTACTGAGTCATCTTACTGGTAAAATTAGACTTTTTAATCACTCTTCAATACTTTCTTATACCCATGCAAATATGCAAAGGCATGGATGAATAAATCACACACTTATAAGTGCTTTGATAAAAGCAGGTACAGGGGTATATACCTATCCCAGCATTCCAGAGGCCAAGGCAGGAATGAACATCTTGAGGTTGAGGTCAGCCTGGCCTACATAGTGAGACTATCTCAAAAGAAAATCAATCAAAGTATGGTAACAAGGACCTGCCCAGCAAGATGGTAATACTCTTCGTGCATATTCAATGTCTACTCAATGAGCAAATAGAAAGTTTCAAGATTAAATTTCTATGAGCATGAGATTCTAAGTCCAGAAAGTCTAAACAACAAAATCAAAGAATAAATTCATATACATACACACAGTTTATTTCTAGACAATTATTCTGTGCTTCAGTTATTTTGCATTATCACAAATGTTAAACTCACTGCTGAAACATTAAAAATACCCTAGTTTCCCACTCTAGCCCTTATCCTTGTTTTTGTCTTAAGCATTCTTTTCACAAAGGGATTTTTTCCCTCATCAGATTAAAACAACAACAAAACACAACACAAATTCAACAGCATCTGTGGTGATATATTTGATTTATTAAGGACACTGGAGATCAAAATAGCAAAGCAGCCACATTAGCAGTAGAAGCTAGGTGGTGGCAGCACACACCTTTAATCCCAGGACTCAGGATTAAGAGGTAAATGGATCTCTGTTAGTTCAAGGCCACACTGACTGCACGAAACTGGCCCAATCCTAAAAGAAACAGCTCCCACAAAGATGATCTTGGCATCTGGGATCACTCGCCTTTAATCACAGCACTAGAGAGGTAGAGACAGGCGTGATATGGCTGGGGAACAATATAAGGAGGAGACAAATTCAGAGCCTTTTCCCTCTGAGGATTCCTGGGGACAGGATTGCTTGCCTTTTCAGCTGAGTAGCTTGAACCCCAATATCTGTCTCTGGGACTTTTATTTATCATGCTACAAGCATCTTTCCTCCCAAAGTAAGTTTTAACCTCTTCACAAAATTATAGTTTTCCAAACAAAGTGAAAAGTACAGAGACTTGGCGTTTCCTAAGAGCCTGTATATGATAGGAATGCCCAGCCTGTTATGGCAGGATGTGTTGGTTTGTCTGCACAGGTAAACGTGACTGTCACTGTGGTGATTCTTTTGTCTGTTAGTGCTGGGGAGAGGGACAGTTAGGAATATGAGTCTCTCCCCTGATGGTGAGAGGAGATAAATTCTACAGTTGCACTTTTCGTATTGTAGGTGAACAAAACTTGCTTGCATCCCAACGGGAGACTAGAACCCCCAAGGCAAAGACAGGCTGTGCCAGAGATCGGCTTGCAGGCGCATAGACCTGTCTGCATCTGCAATCTGATCATTCTGGCATCAGGTTTGTAAAATGAATTCTGTCTGTAGCAGATATTACTGCCTCGTTTAGGCAGCCATTTTCTCAAGGGCAGGGGAGAAGCCTGCAGTTCTTCTGGGCATGCTTTCCCAGTCAGTGCAAATTCCTACAGGATTTATCTAAGGTCAGAGAGGCTTATTAACTCACACCTATCAAGTTTCTTATTGAAAGCTGATGAATTTGCTTTTTGCTTACAGTTTGCAATGACAGAACTATGCCCGGTAGCTCTTCAGTTTATAAATGGACTCCAAACACTGCACAGCCCAGTACTTTTCCACTTGGCATCTTTCTTCTGTCAGTAAGATACTATAACTGTTAAATTTTAAGAGAAAATATAGGCCCATCTCCTTTTCCTAGTGGTGACTTAGCAAGAATCTTTCTGATTTTTCCAAACTACAGCATTAGAAAGCCTGGCGTCTACAGCTCCTGACCATACGGTATTAGGTCAGGGTTTCAAGAGGACAAAAGGAAAGGGATCCATCTCCCACGACGCCCCCAAAAAAGAATTTTTCATTTTGTATATATATATTCTTCTAACCTAGAGATAGTGAAGAAATGAAATGTGTACATTACTAGCTCAGATATTAATCCCCTATAGTACTGTTCCTCTCCTCACCAGACTAATACCATTCTACTCCAGCAAACCTTCCTGTTAGAGGCAGACTAGCCAAATATGACCATATAATATATTGTTGTGGAATGTTTGTTTACACTGTAAAGATGTGTCTCTGCCTCAGGAGCCTTTTGAAGAAGCTCTGCTGAACAGCTGAACACTTGAGCAGCCCACACTGGGTACAAACTCCTGCTACAGACAGACACAACAGATTCCCAGAGCTGGCATAGGTAAAGGCAGCTCCAGGCAGGTACCCACCAGCATGAGGCTAGGCTCTGTGGAAATGAGGTGGGCAGAGCCAGCAGCCAGTGCCACTCCATGGCAGTAGCCTAGCTGCTGAAGATTTGTCTCCCACAGACAGAGAATGCTGTAAGCACACTTGGCTACAGGCACACAAAAAGCCAGGTCCAGATACAAGAAAACTCTAAAAAGGTACAGTATGCCTAAAAAGTTGCTTAGGTACTAAAGAAAAAAAGACAATGGAGATATATGCCACACAAGAATGGAAAATACATAAGGCACCTGGATCCTGTATGTTGCTTTGTTGACTTTGAATTTTTTGAATGTTGAGAGACAATGGATTGTGGAAGGGACTGCTGAATTAAACCAGCCTGAGTGCTTTAGGGATGCCTTGGCTTCAGAAATAAAGTCAGGAAATGTGTTGCATCGGGGGAGAGGTTGTGCTTTTGTTGCCAAAGGAAATGGAACGCTATGGATTTCTTCAAAATTAATAGGGATCAGATTTAACTGGGGGAGACTTCCTCAGGACCTTGGCTGCAGATGTGAGGGAGGAAGCCAGGCAAGACTACAAGGCAAATGACGTCTATGCTGATCCCTTGACATAGGAACAGCTCTGAGACTGAATGAGACATGAGGATTTTTGTTGGATACAGAGTACTCATGACTTATTATATTACAGTTTGGAAACATAGTCCAAACAGAATTATAAACTTGACATATGCCTTTTACCTACTCAAACATAAAACAAAACAAAAAAATCATCTTTAGCTGATTTGTGCATACCACACATTCAACATTTGGGTTAATGCATTATGTCACCTTAAAAGATTGTGTGTTTTAAAAAAAATGGTCAGATACCAATAAAGAAAAGTATCTCAGGTGATCTAGCCTCTTAGAATTCCTCTGTTGCAATTTCCTCAAAATTCTACATCTAGAACAACTTCAAAGCTGCTAGCCTCACAAACTACTCTATCCAGGGCTTCTGACAAGCTCTACGTTTTCCCATCACACAGAGACTAAACAACAACAACAACAACAAAATACAGCTGGATCTCCCAGGACTTGACCATTATCCCAATTTTCTCAGGGTCCCCTAAAGATGCTGTCACTTCAAGACAACAGAAAGTAGTCTAGAAAATATGACGCTCACATTCCCAAGGTGGGTTCAGTGGATGTTTGCCATCTTATGGGGGTGACTACAAGTTGTTATTGGTCATGATCAAGGAGAAAACTAAACAAAGATTAGGTTCAGAGACATCATTCTGGAAAAAAAAGGGGGAATATAGGAATGATAGTCTAAAAGGATAGATTATTGAATCTACTTTCAAATTAAAAAAGACAACTACTAGTCTCAAATAGTATATATTGGTATGGATTTTTATATATTGATACAAATTTAAGGTTATTTTGTTGTGTTCTTTACATGTTTCTATTCTAGTATAAGGTATTATTCCTATGCAACTCATTTAAAAATGTAATATAAAGCTTTAGTCTTTGAAAGCTACTTTGGATAATAAAGAAAGACAGTTTAGTAGTTAGTCATCTATAACAATCAAACTTAGTCATGTTAGGTATGTTTTCAAGGTCAAACAAAGATATATTTTAAATAGATGATCTTCAAACACTTCAGAGACCTACAGAATATGGCATTAAATGTTTTAATAACATAAGGCTTTTCATGACAGTGAGACACATTTGCTCCTAACAGTCCCAATTTACTTTAAAAAGGGATGATGGGCATTAAAGAACCTCCATATGTAGTTGCTTTTATTTGTGACAAAGTTAGCTGCTGGGAAAGAAACTGCCCTTGCCTCAACTACTGAGAGTAAGCTGTCCAAACTGGACAAACAGGACACAAAAGAGACTTTTGAACTTTGCCAAGACAAGGAAGGATAGTCCTTCAAAATTTCTGGTTCACAGAAAAGTCTGCCAGATATTCTAGGCCTGTAGGCTGAAGACAGATGCTTCAATGTTACAGAGGAACCTTGGGTGTCTGTCCAGGCAGTTGACTGTTTCCATCATGTCTATAGTTTCAGAAGCTATATGCTCTGTACTTCTTGTTTACACAGGTAATATTTTATCCTTGTTGGGTCTCTGATGGGAGTTGAAGACTAGATAGGTACACTCTTTTCCTCATTAACAAATTAAAATAAAAATAAATTACATAAGAGATTTAAAGTTTATAAGTTTTCAACATAAAAGTGTGAGTTATTTACCTAAGAAAAATGTTTTAAGGTCTAAAAGATATTTTTAGGCTGGAATACAAGTTATAATAAAAAAGTGGCTTAGGTATAAAATTTTGGACTCATCAAGATAGGGTAGATAATAGAGTAATTTCTCCAGATTAGTCAAATACAAATGGACTAGACATTGTGATTATAATTCTTACTTTATAATTATTCTTATTGTATATATAAATAGTTTTACAATGTTAGAGTTAAAACCCTTTTCTGTTTAATTAGACAAAAGGGGGAAATGTTGCAGAATATTTGCTTATACTGTAAAGATGTGTCTCTGTCTAAGTAGCCTTCTGACCAGCTTAATAAAGAGCTGAATTGCCAATAGTCAGGCAGGAGAGAACAGGTGGGACTCCCGGGGAAAGAGAGGAGCCGAGGAGGAATAATTGTCTTGGCACACAGGAGCACCGAAGAGATTGGCTACCAGCCATGTGGTAGAACACAGATTAATAAAGTAGTTTAATTTAAACTATAAGGATGAGTGGGGCCACCCTAAGCTAACAGTCAAGCTTCTATAATTAATAAGAAGTCTCCATGTCATTATTTGTGAACTGGCAGCCAACAACAAGCATGCTGCAGTGTGTCGTTTTTCAAAATAATCAATTCACCAGTAAAACTTGGAGTGCCTGAAAGCACTAAGGTGTAAAGAGCATGGAGTTTATGGATCATACAAGAACATTCTAGTAATTATTTCTACATTAAGGATGGGTGTGGTGGTGTAGATACGGGTAACCAATTAATTGCATCACTTAGATGGAAAATAGCTGTAGTTGTAAATGATATCCAAACTACAGTGGCTCAACACATATCCGCTTATTTCTTGACTCTGCAGAGTTATGATGGGAGAGGTCCTTCTGTATGCTGTGAATATATATTTCTCTTATTGGCTGATGGATAAATGTTGATTGGCCAGTAGCCTGACAGGAAGTATAGGTGGGGCTGCCAGACTAGAAGAAGGCTGGGAAGAGAAATGCATAGAGTAGCCAGAGAGATGCCATGTAGCTACTGAGGAAGCAGGAGGGCCATGCATCATCATCATGGAGATACCCAGATCAATGGAAATGGGTTAATAATTAAGAAAGAACTAGCCAATAAGAAGCCTGAGCTACCAGCCAAGGAGTTTAAAATTAAGAGAAGTCTCTATGTGTTTATTTTGGACTAAGGATTGCAGGACCAGGTTGGAAAGAAACTCCATCTACAGACTTATCTAGTTCAGGCAATCTCCAAGTATGGGCAGCAATCAGGCCTTATGACACTTAAACCTCAACATGCTAGTTTTGACAGCATTGAACAGTTTTGGAAAAACGTCACAGTGGCAGCTAAGTAAATACATTCAACCAGCCAGGTCAGGCCTGTATCCACTATCTTTACTTTAAATGCACATCGAAAGAGAAGAAAACAGAAATATTGCTAAGTATTTGGTAACTTGTCTCACTATCCAAGAAAAATGGAAAATTCTAGAGGAAAAAAATCTGGAATAAATATTGAAAAAGTTTCAAAACAGAAGGCTAAGGTATGGACAGAATAAAGAAGCTTAACCACAATTTTAAACACACACAGAATAATGTACCAGCCAAAAGAACATCTCATCCTATGTAACTCCCACATTCAAAAATAAAATGAATATGGAAAGTAATATTTGATCTATTTCATAGTTTAATCTATTTTCAGATTAAAGTGTCAGGTTTCAAAAAAACGTAAAGCTGAGGAAGGCTGTATGTAGATAAAGCTGTCACAATTAGGAAACGGCTCATTAACCACCTTTAATGACAAGACAAAGGCCCATGAAGGGAGCATTGCAAGCATTTCACTTTCTCCTTCAGATGGGAAGCTGACTTCTAAAGCTTCCCCCTGAAGTTTCTCTGAAAAGTTATTCTTTTAAATGTCATCAAAGGCTACATTTAATCAGGTTCACAAACACCAAACAAGTGTTCATTTACTTCAGCACCATAGAACAGGGAAGAATTGTGACTTCCTCTATTAAAAAATGTTTAAAAATACATCCTATAGTTGCTTTATGTAAAGATAAATCTAATACAAGCTAGACTGTATTATGACTAAAAAATTAAACCATGTGTACAGACCTCTATGCATAAGACCTCTGGGCCCTGGCTAAGCCCTAAAAGGCAGAAGAAACAACTCTATCCCAGATTATCACTGACATGTATAGAAAATATTTTTGTATTATTTTCACCACTTAAATTCTGCTTTTATAAGGGGGGAAGAGTTGGAATGTAAGCATTTTCTTTGAAAAATTCAAATTGCAGACACTGAGTTTTGAAGTAATAATGCAAAACTTGGATTTGTTTATACCAATGTGAAGTTATGGTAGTTCCCCAATAACCTAACACCCTCACTTTATACTGACATCTCTGAGGATATGAGTCAACAACTTTAGGCAAATTCATTTTCTATAGACAGTAATGCAAATGAGGATTGAAATACGCTGATATGGCAGGTTTGCTGCTTTGCTTGTTGTATATTTATTATTAAAGAAGTTAAAATAACAGTACTGATATTGTCCATTGTGTCAACAATGACTAAAGTCTTAAAATATTCCATATATTATCTAAATGCTGAGCATGTGTGCACACGCGTGTGTGGTGTGTTTATATAGACCTAAACTTAGAGAAGGCACTCCATCATATAAACTTGAAGTTAATGTCATTGACTGGTCTCTACCAACATAGCAAAACAAAATAAAAATGAGGCTAATATATGAAGAGAGACATTTGTGAGGCAGAGGAACCATAAATTATAAAGAATAATCATAAAAACCATAATACTAAAAGTTTATTCTATTAATCTAGATGGGGTAACAAAGTGTAGACACATTTTAGGAAATCATTAGAAGGAAGTCAAACTACTTCAGATGTATGAAGAGATTTAGGTTTTCCTGGGCTGTGCAGAGACGGGGCAGAATGAGAGCTGCTCTCAAAGCACACGCTTACCTTGTCTGGCCTCAAGCAACGAATAATAAGCATCCTTTGGAAGTCATTTGCTTTATTCTCCCATTCTTCTGGGAACATCTCATGATGTGGCTCCTAAAATTATAGTACAGAAGTCAACGTTAGAGGTTATTTCTAAAAGTAATGATATTTTACAAACCATCATATTCTTAGAGAAAACATATGCTTCCTGAAATCAGAACATTTGGGCAAGTTTTATTTAAGCTGTGGGAAAATAAATGCCAATATGTATACCTTTGAAATTTCACAACAAACTATGTGGTTTCTCTCCACAGCTCAACAGTTAATCCAATTGTGATTTTAAACTAAAAGGAAATACTCACAAAAAGACGTTACTAAGAACTGTTTCTCATCAGCAACAAGGGTAAAGCTGAAGTAGACCTATCCCAAATGAATGAATTCAGTCTCACTATCACATATGACAGGAAGCCAAATACCATAATGCTTGGTCCTGCTGCCAGCCCCCAGCTCAGCCACCTGCCTAGCTCTTTCTGTTTAGATACAGTGCAGCTACCTACTGTATTCAAGAAGAGTAAAAATCTTAAGAGCAGAAACAAAACAGTAGAAAATCTTAACTTTGAAATGGAAAAGCTTTTAACCTTTATGTTAAACTAAAGCTGAAAAATGTAAGAGTTGCTACTTATCTCAAAAGGAGATACAAACTGCTTTATGGCATGAGTTAACTTCCAGTATCTAATTAGAAAGTCGGGCTTTGTAAAAATTGTTTTGAAATGCCAGCTTTTCCCTTTCCTCCAATTATAAAAGTATTCATGAGCTTATATTCTGCATTCAGAAAATCTAAACAGTTGTTTGATAAAATTTTAATTCATCTCCTATAATGATTGCTCAAATCTAAATGGAAATGAGAAAGAAATGCTTGTTAAAGGAAATTCAGCAAAACAGTTTTAAAGGCCATGTGGCTCAAAGTTTTATGTCTTTGGAGTTTGGGTAGAATTAGAAAAAGGACCATTGTCTTAAGACAGTGAGGATAACAGGAATCCAATTTTGTCTTTTAATCACTAACCAGTTGCTGAAAGCTTATAAAATCTTGCTTTGGTACCAAGGTAAAGATGTGCTTTTTAACATTACTATCGTCATCATTTAAAAGCTTTTGACTAAGAAAAAAGGTTAAAAAAAAACATACCAAACTATCATATACTTTTTTCCATCCATCCTTCAGGCGCATAAACTCTCTGCGAATTGTCTTGAAGGCAGGTAAATCATCTAGTCGGCAGATCTCGTCCCAGGACTTCTGAGGAAGCCACGGGCAAGGGTTGGTATGAGGGTTGTCCAGCCCAATGCCACCAGTGAGCAGAAATCTCCACTCTGACTTGTTAATCTGTGGAAAACAAACATCATAGAGAATGTATAGAAAATCTTCAGCAGAGTCCTTTGAAATTCTCATGAAAGCCAGCTGACATGGCTTTCTATTTAGTCACAAAAAACCAAGTTCCAAATATGACCAGTTTAAAAAAATAGTTCCATTTAAATAGCTACTTTTGATCATTTTCTCCAGTATTACTAGCTTAAAAGGAAGACCTGAACACATTATACTTCAATAATATATGTTCTTCAAAAATGGTTGTTTACAGTCCCACATATTGGCACTGAAAATGTATAGACAGAAGGTCAACAATCTACCAAATTTTCATTTATTCTCTATAAGATATAATGAGTTACTATGAAGTATTTAGAAGAAATACAAGGAAAAATAGTAGACATTTTTCCTAACTCACTCAAGATATTACCATATGAGATTTTATCAATCTTAAAAACATAAGTATATAAAAAATGATGTTTCTCTTTCACCCATAAAGTCTTCCTATCTTTTAGAGAAAGAGAATTGAAAATGAGAATAAATTACTTAGTATTGTTAAATGCATGGTCATATGAGATTGTAATAGAAATAAGCTTTTTTGTTTGTTTGTTTAGCATAGGGTATTGCTATATAGCTCAGGATGTCCTCACACCCACTATATAGTCTAGGCTGTGCTCGGACTCACAATCCCCTGAACTAGCTTCCCAGGTGCAGGGATTACAGATGTGTATCACTACACCAGGCTCTAGAAATAACCTTTAAACTAAAATACATAAAAGTTGAAGTGACAATAACACACTCTTCTTAAATTTATATTTTACTAATGTGAAATTCAGTCTGGTCATGTCTTACCTTGCCTTAATTTGTTTTTAATCATGTGCATATGTGTATATTCCCATGCAGATCGGTAAATTAATAAATCACTGTTATCACAGCAATGTTAGATAACTAGACAAGCATTAGCAGGCTTGGAGGATACCCCCGGGAAGCTCTAGAGCCCACCTTCAGTTTTACCACATAAAAAGTGGGATATTCTGTGGCTTTGGTGAGGCCTATTCTGGAAAAGCTATTCCTCCTGATTATAAGAATTTAATTTCTACCTCTGACCAGGGGTAGAGACGTGATATTCTAACCTTCCCCAATGATTAGAACATTACATACTATTATCTTCTCCTTTAATAGTTAATACAATTGGGCCTAGCACTGTAATCCCTCTGGCTAATTTTTAAGTTGTATTATGTCATGGTACACCCTGAAGACCACCTTCCTGCAACAATAGCATTTGTGCTGTTACAAACCAGGCCCTTACTAACCGCATGGTCGTATATCAGCAGATTCACAGTGAGACAAAAGGAAAAGAGCATCTTGTCCTTCTCAAACAGTGACCGGCAGATGTTGACATACAGTGAGTAAGTGAAGTGGTCCTTGAGAATCTGAAGCCTAAGGACCAACACGGGGAGGGAGGGTGAGAAAACACAAATGTGGTCACCACGTGGGACACGCTGAGACTGTGCAGTACACTGTTAAACGTGTGTTCTAGACATGCTAAGACTGCAGTACACTGTTAAACGTGTGTTCTAGACATGCTGAGATTGTGCAGTACACTGTTAAACATGTGTTCTAGACACGCTAAGACTGCAGTACACTGTTAAACGTGTGTTCTAGCCACGCTGAGACTGTGCAGTACAGTTAAACGTGTGTTCTAGACACGCTAAGACTGCAGTACACTGTTAAACGTGTGTTCTAGCCACGCTGAGACTGTGCAGTACACTGTTAAACGTGTGTTCTAGACACGCTAAGACTGCAGTACACTGTTAAACGTGTGTTCTAGACACGCTAAGACTGCAGTACACTGTTAAACGTGTGTTCTAGCCACGCTGAGACTGTGCAGTACACTGTTAAACGTGTGTTCTAGCCAAGTCTGTCAGTTCCCATCCAAACGTTCACCTGTTTGAGAGCTAGACAAGGTAGGAGCATTTGATCTGAGTTGCATTTTCCTGTTGACTGTTTCTCAACTTAATCTTTCTTTTGGAAAAAAAGTGCTTGGTTGGCATCTTAATCCCTTAAAACATCTACTGACTTTTCAGCTACAAAGAATTGTATTAGGGAGCAAAATTTGACCTCTTCAAAAAGTAAATACTTACATATATTTTATATTAAATTAATAAAATAACTTGCCTTAAGTTAGTGACAAAGCCTAATGCTGTGTTACAATACACATGAATCTATCAAGGCTAGAAAAATCAGTAGATTTGATGAAACGGCATCTGTCTTTGTCATAGAGAGAAAACATGAATGTATGAATAATCAGTGTAATGTTTGTGAACCATAGCCACAATAATTTCTAATGTCAGTACAATGCTTCACTCATTTTAACATAACTATTACATGAAATAATCACTGAAATCAAAATTTTAAAATACATTCACTGCACAGACATAAAAACTATTGTTAACTCCTATTGACAGAAAACACTTGTAGAGAATTAATGACTGACATGGGCTAATGGCTCAAACCTTATAAGCAGATCAATTATCTGAAGGAAAAAAACAGCATAGTTCATGAGTAATCAAAATTATACTGGTGTTTCTTAATGGATGAAGGAAAACATAGCTACCCATCTGTGACAAGATCTTAGCTATTTTCAGACTACTGTCCTTGGCTTTGACTCATGCTAATTGGTGTTTTTTCATTTCTCCTCTTGTTCATTTCCTTAACTATTTTATTCCATGCTAGCACTGCCATCAAGAGAATGAGAACAAATGGATGCATCTTATTTCTAGCAGAGAATTCTGAAACAAACAGCACAGTAAGACAGAAGTCCTTGAAATGCAATTGAACTGTAGATTTGAAATCAACATTCCATTCCTGTTTCTACTGTCATGTCAATAGGTCTTTTCACAGGTGAAATCTGTATGTCCTGCGGTTGTATAATGTATGGTGATTTAGAATTGCTCTTCCTCGAAGAGAGGTAAAAAGTGTACACTCAGACAAATTCCCTCTTGGAGATAAAAAGAACAAGGGGGAAATTATATCAATGATCAAAATGCCAAAGGGGAGGGACCAGCCAGTACACACTGCTAGCATATGCTGGTGATCCCTTTCACGGTTAGTAACCACAGCTCAGACCAAACCAAAATTCCTGGCTTCAATACTAAATCAAATTTCTGGACTGGCCAGTCTATGAAGCACAGCTGATGATTTTCGTTTTTGTTTTTATTTTTAATGATGGGTTTCTCTGTATAGCTTTGGTGTAGCTGCTGGTGATAGGCTCCTTTTCCTTCCCATAGCCTCCTAACTTCCCCTATCCTCCTTCTTCTTCCGAAACTGTTAGAAACTCAAATTCAGTCTCACTAGTGATGAATTATTGATTAAAATACTAAGTTTTAATGATATATTCCAGTGGGGATAAAAGATTAAAAGTCATCATTCACTGTTATTGAATAATATGATGGGAGATAATTTATGATTCCCTAATGGAGTTATGTATTTGAATAAACTCATAGGAAAGGAAATTAAATGAGGGAAATAGTTAACACTATGGATAGTTGTCATTATTGTATCAGTATTTATAATACCCACAGGTCTTATCAAAGATATACAACATGGTCTATTGTGCAGCAACTAAAATTTGTATTACAGAGGAATGCTGATAGAAGAAAGGGAAATAAAAACACTCTATGCATATGCATGCTCACACAAGTGTGCATATATCTGTACCTATACATATGTGTACATATACACAAGTAGATAAAGTTGCCATTTTGCCCCCTTAATAAAATACCCTACTTAGATCTTTTTCTGTATTTGTTGGTTTGCTATAGTTCTCTTTAACCTTTGATGGACAGCTTTTTAATTGAAAACTCTTGAAATTGAAAACTTTTGCTAGGGGAAAATGATGAAAAGGACAAGCTAGAAGGCTTTTGGTGTAACAAGAGAGTGCACTCAAATGTTTGCCCCTGTCAGTTCCATTCCTGAGTCTCTGCCCACCACAGATGTGCATGAATCTGCACCAAAGGACACCCACAGTGATGCTCACAGCAGCAGACATTCATTGTGGCCCAAGACCGGAAGTCAATGTTTTCAACAGCAGAAGGGATCAATACTTTCAGGTAGGGTGTCAGACCAAGCAAATATTTAAAACTTAAAGTGGAAGGTTTTTTTTTCTCCTGGTGAAGATAAAGAGACAACTCCCCGCTCCCTCCTCTTTCTTAGAGCCTAACATTACAGAATCTAAAAATGTCAAGTGATTTCTACTCGCTGATGCTTTCTGACCTTTGGATTTTATTTATTGTTGTCCCTTAAAGAGACGTGTGGGTGCATATGTGGCACAGAGCATCTGTGGAGCTCAAAGAATAACTTTCAGGAGTCTGCTCTCTCCTTCCACCATGGGTTTGGAGATGGAACTCAGGTCAAGTTTGCAAAGCAACTGCTTTTACCTAACCCTAACGAGCATCTGTGTCAGCTGGGAAATGTGACTGGCTACAAGACTAACTCAAAAAAATCAGTAGCCCTCTTACAAACAAATGATGAACAAGCTGAGAAAGAAACTGGGAAAACAACACCCTTTACAATAGCCACAAATAATACAAAATATCTTGATGTAGCTCCAACCAAGCAAGTGAAAGACTTGTATGACAAGAACTTCAAGTCTTTGAAGAAAGAAATTGGAGAAGACATCAGAAGATGTAAAGATCTCCGCTGCTCATGGATAGGTAGAATTAACACAGTAAAAACAGCAATCCTCCCAAAAGCAAGCTACAGACTCAATGTAATACCCATCAAAATTCCAACATAATTCTCTATAGACCTTGAAAGAACAGTACTCAACTTCATATGGGAAAACAAAAAACCCAGGATAGCTATTACAATCCTGTTCAATAAAAGAACTTCCAGAGGTATCACTATCCTTGATTTCAAACTCTACTACAGAGCTATAGTAAAAAGACAGCATGACATTTGCATTAAAATCGGCAGGTGAATTAATGGAACTGAACTGAAGACACAGATATAAATCCACACACCTAATGACACATGATTTTTTCAACAAAGAAGCCAAAATTTATACAAGGGGAAAAAAGAAAGCATCTTCAACAAATGGTGCTGGCATAACTGGATGTAGAAAAATTCAAATAGATCCATATCTATCACTCTCCATAAAACTCAAACTCAAGGGGAGGTACTCAGTCCGACAACAACTTGATAAGCCACATTTTGTTGATACCCATGGAGACCTGCACCTCTCTGAACAAAAACAGGAGGAGTGAATGGGGTGGAGGTAGAAGGAAGGGGGAGGAGAGGAGGGAGAGGAAACTGCAGTCGGGATGGAAAAATAAAGATTTTTAAAAATCACTCCAAAACCTAGTCAGGACTTCCATTATTGTCATTTTTATGGTTTTTTGAGAGAAGGTTTCTCTGTGTAGGCATGGCTGTCCTGGAACTCGCTCTGTAGATCAGGATGGCCTTGAACTCAGAGATTCACCTGCCTCTGCCTCCTCGGTGCTAGGATTAATGACATGTGCCACCACCACCTGGCAGGACCCACTCTAAGTCCCAGAAATGTCTTCAATGTCTACTAAGGTCCTGGAAGCCATTGCTCTAAAACAGAAACCCAATGTCTGCAGAAGGGCAGGAGGCCTAACTTCAGCAGGCACCTCACTTTAAGATGCAAAGTTGTCTCCCCTTATGTAAGTGTGAAAAGTTTGTTCTTCCTCTTGATAAAATTCATTTCGAACACAGATGGTCCCTCGGTTAGCAGAGTGAGCATGAACTAAGTGTGACTTTATGCTTGGTTTCTAAAAGGGGTGAGATGCCTTTCTGCTTTTGCCATCTCTCTGCAGATTGCCTGTGATGCACGGCACACTCGGTTTTAATGCTTATTCCATTTTTAAACGGCCTTCTTTCTCTCTAATGCCTTTCTGGAGAGAATGTCGGAATGGGGAGAAGATTTAGATTTTAATTATCCTCCCCTAACAATAGGCACGCAATGGAGAACTATTTAAAAGTGAAAGCAAACAAAACACTGCACTACACAAAATGATACGCATGAGTTCCACTGCTAAGGGGTTGAGTGCAAAATGCCAGCCCAAGAGAACACATATGGTGATTCTATTTAAACCAGTACCTAAAACAGTAAACTGATCTATGGTGCTGCAAGCTGGACGACAGCTGTCTTGGGGGAGGGAAGTCAGAGACTGCCAGAGGATGAGAGGAGGCCTCTGGGACCCTGGTAATTCCCTGAGCTGGGTGCTAGTTACACAGAGATGCTCCCTTACGGAAACTCATTTCTGCATATTTCTGTGGGCACACTGCTGTCTTCAGGAATGATTTTAAGTGCATCTTCCTCATTAGTCTTCCTGTAACTTCACACTTACAGTAGTCACACAGTTTTCATTGCTTACAGAAAAAAAAAAAAAAACCTCAACTACAAATAAAAAGCTGTGTTGGTTCTCCACATTATCATCCAAACCTTGTATTAAGGTAGAAGGGATTGGATTTCTTTGAATTTCAAGGGTTTCACTTCTGGTGTGAAGAAACAAACACCTTGGACAAGTTCTGATTTGGTATAACAAGAAAAGGTGAGAGATGAAAAGTGTGTTTGAAGCATGGAATCATGATAACTTTTCAATCCTATGCCAAGAAAAAGCGCATTTCAGGGGTGGTCAGAGAAATTTTCTTCTCCTAGACTCCAGCAAATAGACTTTAAACTCTATAGACAATAGCAGTCTGGTGGCTGCTGTGTTAAACAAGGCTGGGATTAGGAGCTGCCGTAAAAAGAGACACTATGAGCCAGAGAGATGATTGGGCAGGTAAAACACGCTTACTGTGCAAGCCTGAGGACCTGAGTTCAGATCCCTAGAGGCTGTAATAAAAAGCTAGGTGTGGTAATGCATGACTACAAAATGGGAGGAACAGACATGGAAAACCTCTGATAGCCCAGGCCAGCTAGCCTGGAGTACGCAGCACAGAACAATAAGCAAGACTGGCCTTAAACAAGTGTAAAGTGTGTACCAAGTGCGTACCAACTCTGGAGGTTGTTATCTAATACCACGTGTGTGCTGGGACAGCTTCCTACCCTCGCACACAAGCATGCATCTCTCTCTCTCCCCCTCCCTTCCTCCCTCCCTCCCTCCCTCCCTCCCTCCCTCCCTCCCTCCCTCCCTCTCTCTCTCTCTCTCTCTCTGTCTCTCTCTATCTCTCTCTCTCTCTTCTCTCTCTCTGTCTCTGCCTCAGAACTTAAAATCCAGTGTAGAAAACAGACGTGTGTGTCTATTTAGCTAACATACTAGAAACATAAGGAAACTTTGAAATAAAAGCTCACCTATAATTTTGTTTTTCTTCACTAATCCTCACTAACTTGAAAAACGTCAAGAACAAAAAACAAACACCCAAATATTAGAAACAAACACCCAACTAAAAAATGCATCACTACCAAAAAATCAAATGAATTTTATCCTCTCATTGACTTAGGGTTAAACAAGTCTTAATACTTTTGATTTGTACATACTAGTTAACAATAAGTAAGACATTAAAAGCCATGTGATTACCATAAATAATCAATATAAGAATTTTGGTTTCTCCCCTGGTACCTGGCAGAGCTCGCACGTAGTACATCCAAATGTGAATACTACAGTGGCTCAGAGTGTCCACTTATCACTGGAGGACACTGCTCCTCTCTCCATCCCTGCAGTCAGTAAGTTATTCTGCAAATGGAAATGAGAGCTACCCGTTTCCTTTTCTAGAATTATATGTCAGTCCTATAGCTCAGCGAACAGTTGCTTCTTCTCAGACCGAAGTTACACACATCTGCTCTGTTTCCAGTTTACTTCCCTATTACCCAGTTTACTTCGGGGAAAATGATGCCTCGAGCTCATTTTAGACTCATGACCTTGATGTCATGCCACCCTGCAACAATAATCAAAGCCATCATTTTCACTAACTTAGGATTGGTTAGCATTTCCTTTACATACCTTTTTGATAAGATTTCTGATTTCTCTGAATTTTCAATGGACAGGATGAAAAGGTTAATGAACCAGATAAGCGAATACTGGTACATGGGCTCAATGTTGGCTAAGTCGGCAATGGAGAAAAACAGGATGGAAGAGTGGATGGCAATGGGGCGGTAGCCCATGCGGGTGTTATCAATCTTTTTCTCCGTCTCCTCAGCTACTTCCTGCTTTTGAGAAATCTCATTAGCCAGGGCCTTGGAGGAAGATAATATCTTAATCGCAGTCTCATCTTCTAATATATTGCCTTCTGAAGATGAAAGGACTTCTAAAATCTTGTCTTCTATTTCCTTTAACTGCCTGGAATGAAGCACAGTTTTCTCAGAACAAAAAGAAATGGTTTAGAAATCACTTCAAATACGTGATCTTTTCGCAGAAACAGAGACCCTGTAACCTAAAGAAATGCATCATGTCATGACAAATATCTGGGAAAGGGATGCTTAGAAATTAATTTCTTATCTTGCGAAATGTCACAAAGACATTGCCTCCCTACTCCAGCTCCTCTCTAATGATCATTCATGTTGAGAAAATGAGGCAAACAAACCAGCCCAGAGTGAACGCAAGGTACCACTCCAGTTACTTCTGAATTTTTCCAAGACTTACAGAGCTTTCCTGTGATACAGATACTACAAGCACAAAGTGGGAAACCACATATGTGCATACATCCATACCATGTTCCAAAGAACACAGGTCACCTTAGTTCAACAGTGAATACAGAAACTTTCTTGCAGCTCCTTGTTGAGGAACTGAAAACCCATGTCCAAGGCTGTGGCAAGTTTCCTGGTTCTTCCACGACTGAGAAAAAGACTCAGGAATGTAGTTCTCTAAATTAGTATGGAGGCCCTGTAGCCCTCAGCAGTTAGGAGTACTTTGCTTTTCCAGAAGACCCAGGTTCAATTCCCCCTATCCCAGCCAACTCACAAGTGCCTGTAACTCTACTTCTAAGGGGTCCTCGGCCATTTTCTCCCTTTTCTGGCCTCTAAAAGCACCACATGTGTGGCACACAGATACTTGCATGAATAAACATAAAATAAAATGCACCTTTGAAACAAATTCCCATTTGGTGTACCTGTTCAATCTAACTAAATAGATGCTTAAAAGTGCTTCATTACAATCATACAATAAACAATAGCTCTGCATTTCATGATGCTTCAAACCTTTTGTTCTCAGCTCCTTGCAGTATCAAAGCTTGCTTTTCTTCTTCAAGGTCTGGCCTTTCCCGTGCCACCACAATTCCCAAAAGCTGGTCCTGCATGCCCTCTGGAGTTATCATGAAGTTCAATAGTGTGACCTACAAGTCAAAGAATATAATTTGAAAATTCATTGTTTTTTTTCCACTAAGAAAGCTTCTGTGTGTATGACTCAGGGTTGCATCCACAGAGTTCATACTACGGCAGTCATATGTGTGAAAATAGAACTCAGAGAGAGCCAAAGGTACAGGCAAGCTTGGCTGTTGGATTTAAAACTCAGGAAAATTTGTGACAGTCAGAAATCGAATGGTTTATTTATTCCCAATTCAAACTGGTCCAATTTCTGGTGATTCTTAACAGGGATATCAATTAGCACGAGGTTGGAAACAGTCTTTGATACAGGTTGGACTGATTCTCACATTAGGGCTCCTAGAGGTGTCATATGATATAATCTTGAGAACACTACATTGCTATGCTTCGTGTGAACTACTTTTTATGTCAATGAGCCGCTATCCTGCAGAAAGAAACACTGGGGAATTTACATCTTAATAGTGTCTATCAAGTGCTATCTGCCCACATCCACTCCATCCAGGTACCTAATTAGCTAGCTCAGGGGATGGTGTGGTTGTGCCTGCCCATACATTGGCCACACCTTTATAATTCTCCCGTTCCTGGTTCTTCCCAACAAATATGTTAACGTTCTATAAGAAACTATTCACAGTTCCTGCCAGCTCTAGAATGATCTCCAGGCTTCACAATTACACTTGCTGAAACTGCTATTACCTGTGGTCCACCCCGCCCCCCAGGTCTCACCTCACAGTCCAGCCCTCTGTAGCCTGCTCCCTTCCCAGCCCCTCTGTACTGACCAATGCATACAGCAATATAATAGCAACTGTCTGGGTCAGGCCATCAAGAATCCACAAGCCAATAAACACCTTCTTGAGCTTGGCTTCCTTTGAAATTCTCACTTGATTGGTTTGTGTGTGTGTGTGTGTGTGTGTGTGTGTGTGTGTGTGTGTGTGTGTATTTGCTGTGTATTTGCCAGTCTGTTGCCTTGGCGTCTGCAACCTCATCATCGTCAGCCTCCACTACTTCCTTTCATGTCTTTGACTCCATCTGCACTGTGAGCTGATGACGGAATCCATACGTAAGTCTGTTAAACGCCCCCCTGTGCTTCAGCATTTACTCTATTGAACAGCCTGACTCTTGTAATACAACAAGATTAACTCTTCATGTTCCAAGTTGCAGACCCATCCCCTCCTGGACACCTGCCCAGACCACTCCACCCCTACCTGCAGCTTCCTATACTTTTTCATTGGCTCCTAACTCCTTACAGCACACACCTGACTAGGTGCAGCCAGGGGTTTATAGAGCTCTCACCCTGGGCTAGAGTGAAAGCAACTCTAGCCTAGGGATTGTCCCTTATTTGACTTTGTAAGAATTCCAATGATCCCTGGTTAAGTTGTTTTCTCTTATTTCTGGCTCCTAAATTTTAGCCATTTGGTGATTACTTCCCAAGGAACTTCCTATAATATAATGAATCAGGCTGTATCCTTGGAAGAAGAAATAGACATTGCCTTTTTGTTTAGCTGTGGTGGTGGTTTGAATGGGTATGGCCTCTCATAGATTCATGTGTTTGAAAGTTTGGCCTATATGTAGGGAGTGGTACTATTAGGAAGTGTGACCTCGTTGGAGTAGGCATGGCCTTGTTAGAGGAAGTGTCACTGTGGAATGGGCTTTGAGGTCTATTATATGTTCAAACTATGCCCAGTGTGAGACACGGCTCACTACCTGTTCCCTACAGATCAAGATGCGGAATTCTCAATTCCTCTGTAGCACCATTTATGCTTGCATGCTTCCATGCTTCTAGCCATGCCAATTAACTCCGAAACTATAAGCCAGCCCCAATTAAACGTTTTTCTTTATTAGAGTTGCCGTGGTCACGGTATCTCTTCACAACAATGGAAACCCTAAGACAGTTGACTAAGCAGAGTACAAAGAACATCCAGTGGGACAAGGAACTAAAAGTGGTAAATATTCAGGGCATAAAGAAAAGGTATCTAACCTGAGAGGCAGTGACAAGGGAGACATACCCCAGACACAGAACACAGAGCAAGACTTTGCAAATGGCTAGCAGGGAACTGAGGGCAAACAGGACAGCGGTATAGGCTGAGAGTGTCAGCACTGACAGTTCGCTGCAATCCCCGGCAGAATGAGGAAGCCAGGGACAGTGCCTGAATTCCATCTCCAGGGTCTTTTTGAGCTGGTCTGGAGTGGATTTGAATGGGTAGCCAGAGCTGAGGAAGACTCCAGGCAGAGGGAACAGCACAGGAAAGCAGTGGGAATGGTAGGCACATGAACAGAGAGCAGGAATTCCAGCATTCCACCATGGAGAACATGTGAGTAGAAGCTATTTCTAGGCCATTGCTAAGGGAAAACAAATAGTTGCAAGCATGTGTTGCCCAGAACCCAGCATTTCTTTATTGTTCGCAATGTCACAGATTATTTCTTTAGCCCTGAAAATATTGTAAGATTTCAGTAACTGCCAGCAGCCAAAAGAGACAGCTCATTGTTTGCTCCTGTTTGTAGTATTTCCTTAATCAAAGGTCATCTCTCATTAGGAACCTCTCAATTATACTCACATAACAACACAACAACTATGTGTTGACCATTTTGCTCAAAAGGTTTAAATATATTTTATATCACAACTTACCTAGATCATTGCAGCAAAAAATTGCTTTTTTGTCATATCTAAAAATGAGGGTTTTTCCCATCTAAAACAAGAGAATTAGCAGAATAGAGAAAAACCACAGGGCAATCATGTAACATGCCACAAACAGCCAAGCACACATTCAGCTTAGTAGAAAGATAATTTGCATAGTAATGGGGTGTTATTTTGGTTCCAACCCACCTAGACTCTAATACTCTAGGGGGCTCTTACATGGATTAGGAAAGGGTGCATTCCAAAAACTGATGTGCAGATCAATGGAATAGAATCAAGATCGAGACTATACTCAATGAATTTTCAACCACAAAAAAAAAAACCACACCAAAAATACACATTGAAGAAAAGACAGTCTCTATGACAAGCAGTACCAAGAAAACTGGGTGCCCACTTGTGGAAGCATGAACTACATCTTATCTTCTGGCCTGTACAAAACTCCAAATGGAACAAAGACTTTACTATTGTCAGAGCCCAGACTCTGACATCATTGGTGGAAAAGAAGGGGAAAGACTTCAAGGTATAGGCAGAGGCAAGGACTTTCTCAATAAGAGTCCAGGAAAGAAGACCAGTAATCAATGCATGGGGCTTCACGAAATTCAGTATCTTCTCTGTATCAAAGCAAACAGCTGACTGGGTAAAGGGATAACCTACAGAATGGGAGAAAATCTTTGCCAACCATACATCTGACGGAGGATTAATTAATAGCTAGACTATATAAAAACCTCTGCCCTACAAAGCCAAACAAATGAAACATACAGCCTAACTAACTGAACAGTTCCCAAGTGAAATACAAATGGCCAGATGCTGTGGCCCCCTGTTGCTCATCTTTTCAGCGCAGTGGTCTGAATTCTGGCTGTATTACATACAGGTAACATCGCATTTCCCTGCCTTTCCTAGCAGAAGACCATTCCCTCTGCAGGAATGTGTCATTTTGTCTTCCTATCGAAATTTGCTATCCAGGATGTAAGTCCAAAGTCACTTCTGGTACACCTAGAGGTGACTCACTTCTCCACCCAAAGTCACACACTTACTGTTGTTCTTTCTCATCAACTCAGTGTTCAACCTTCAGCGCCACTAGGCATAGATTATATGAATGCAATCATAGGTTTAGATGAGATAATTATCAAAAAGTCATAATTGATCCTATTAACAGATTAATCCTGAATGATAAACCAACTTGCAGAAACACTATTAGTAACGTGTTTTGTAACTTTTGTTTCGCTGCATTCAGATACAAGCCTATTCATTACTTGCCTATTAATGTCAGATCTTTGAAACTAAGATCTTGCAAATGTAGCCACATGTTCACATAGCATTTAAAAACCTACACACACAGCGTCTTGATTTCATTTTCATTTACGCTCAGAAGGATGGTAGCAGCATGGCACCCTCTTTGGGTGCTTTTGAAAGCAAAAGGTACGTGAAAGGCCCTAAAATGCGGGAGTGAGAGGATGTATTTAAATTTGTAAATGAAAGCAAGTAACTGCCTCACCAAGCTTCCTAATCCCTGCTTAATCAATCCCAGCAATTAAAATAGAGCAATAAAACACTCTGGGGGTCGTAGGGATTTCAACATTGAATTATATACAGATCAGTGCCCTCCCCACAGTGCCGCTTGACTTCTGTCATAACCAGTTATTATCCAACCAAGAGCTGTTCACACTGTATGTGAGAATGTCGTGTACTTTATTGGGAAGTAAAAAGGGTTTTTTCATACTGTTTATTAGTTATTTTCTTAACACAGCCATGGGAGTTTGTTTCTTCATGTTTTATTCTTTTCTACTTACATTAAAGAGTTAAACAGTCATGCTAATGGTTAGCACTCATATAAATCTGTCCACTAGGCCTCATTCTAAGCATTTTATAGAGACTAGTTTTCAGTTCACTCAATGACATAGTAACTTTCATTATGATCATTTACAAATGGTGGGACCGATGCACAGGGAAGTTAAACAATGTGCCCAAGTCTGCAATAGAGCAGCAGTTTGAATCCATGCAGTCAACTATGCTAGTCCCTTTCCTGTGGCATAAAGAGATACCAGGTTTGTTTCTGGTGCTTTGGTAACAGTGTGTTTTAGCTAATTAAAAACAG